>NC_050096.1:118205045-120705045 GCF_902167145.1 Zea mays | reverse complement strand
TTTCCTATAACCTCCTCGGAAGACATTAGCTTGTATCTAGGATCACCACGAATTAATTGAACTTGTGTAGGATTAATAAAAATGAGTGATCTTAGAATAACCTTGACCATTTCATGGTCATCCCATTTTGTGCTCCCGAGGTTGCGCACTTGGTTCACCAAGGTCTTGAGTCGGTTGTACATGGCTTGTGGTTCCTCCCCTTGGTTGAGCATGAATCGACCGGGCTTCCCCTCAATCGTTTCCCGCTTGGTTATCTTGGTCACCTCATTTCCTTCATGCGTGGTTTTGAGCACGTCCCAAATCTCTTTGGCACTCTTCAACCCTTGCACCTTATTATACTCCTCTTGACTTAGAGAGACGAGTATTATAGTAGTGGCTTGGGAGTTGAAGTGCTGGATTTGGTCGACCTCCTCCGAATTGTAATCCTTGTCCCCTACCTTCGGTACCTACGCTCCATACTCAACAACCGGTGGTTTGCCTAATAGGACAGAAAGTAATGGAGTGCATTTGGAAATGCGAGGATAGCGGACGGGCATCTTACTATACTTCTTGCGCTCATGGAGCTTAGAAGTGGCAGATGCTGATTCGGAGCCGGAGGTGGAGGGTGACGAAGAGTCGGTCTCGTAGTAGACCACTTTCTTCATCTTCTTCTTCTTGTCACCTCTCCATTGTGTCTTGATGGAGGAAGAGTATTCCTCCTTGTGCTATGGGCGGACTCCCTCGAATGGGTTCTCCCCGAGCTTGCGGACTTGTCGCTGCCGGTCCAGATCTCCCTCTTGGCGGATGCTCCCGACATCACTTCGAGTGGTTAGACTCTAATGAAGTACCGGGCTCTGATACCAATTGAAAGTCGCCTAGAGGGGGGTGAATAGGCAAATCTGAAATTTACAAACTTTAAGCACAACTACAAGCCGGGTTAGCGCTAGAAATATAATCGAGTCCGAAAGAGAGGACGAAAATAAGTCAACCAAAGAAAATAGAGCGGATGACACGGTGATTTGTTTTACCGAGGTTCAGTTCTTGCAAACCTACTCCCCGTTGAGGTGGTCACAAAGACCGGGTCTCTTTCAACCCTTTCCCTCTCTCAAATGGTCACCTAGACCGAGTGAGCTTTTCTCCTCAATCAATTGGGTCACTTAGACCCCACAAGGACCACCACACCTTGGTGTCTCTTGCTTTGATTACAAATGTGTTGAGAACAAGAAATGGGGAAGAAGAAAAGCAATCCAAGAACAAGAGCTCAAAGAACACGAGCAAAAACTCTCTCTCTAGTCACTATTTGCTTGGAGTGGAAATGAGACTTGGAGAGGCTTTGATTCTATTGAATTTGTGTCTTGTATTGATTGCACTAGCTCTTGTATTGAATGTGAAGTCTGAAAACTTGGATGCCTTAAAGTGTGGTGGTTGGGGGGTATTTATAGCCCCAACCACCAAAATGGTTGTTGGGGAGGCTGTCTGTCGATGGGCGCACCGGACAGTCCGGTGCGCCAGCCACGTCACCCAACCGTTAGGGTTCGACCGTTGGAGCTCTAACAACTGGGACCACCGGATAGTCCGGTGGTGCACCGAACAGTCATTGTTCACTGTCCGGTGCGCCTTCTGGCGCTGCTCTGATTATGCACGCGCTGTCCGCGCGTTGTTCACGTTCACTGTTCACTTTTGCAGACGACCATTGGCACAGTAGCCGTTGCTCCGCATGGCACACCGGACAGTCCGGTGCTACACCGGACAGTCCGTTGAATTATAGCGGAGTGGCTCTCCAAAAACCGAAGCTGAGCAGTTCAGAGTTGATCTCCCTGGTGCACCGGACACTGTCCGGTGGTACACCGGACAGTCCGGTGCGCCAGACCAGGGTAGCCTTCGGTTGGTTTTGCTCCTTTCCTTTGGAACCCTAACTTTAACTTTTTATTGGTTTGTGTTGAACCTATGGCACCTGTAGAACATGTAATCTAGAGCAAACTAGTTCGTCCAATTATTTGTGTTGGGCAATTCAACCACCAAAATCATTTAGGAAAAGGTTTGACCTTATTTTCCTTTCAGTTTCTAAATAAACCCTCTAGTTTTTGGTATTCAACCTGCCGTTCACACGTTGTTATAAAATATTCCCAAATAAGTCCTTGGCCTTTGCGTTTTGGTCCCTGTGCTTCTAGAAAATGCTAGCCGTCATCCAGGGGTATTCTAGAGGATAATAAAAGAAATCTGAAATTGAATTTTAAGTTTAAAAATAATTCAGAGGACTTAGAAATTCATAATTAATTCATTTTAACTTCTTTTTGACCCGTTCCAGTTGCGTTAGCTTCGTAATAAAATTACCTACGCAATAATAGTACTAATTATGACATCTCACATACTTGTACAATCAGAAATTTATATAGCTTATGTTTAATTGACTAACTTTTAATAAAGGTTGAATTGCTCATAATTATAACTTGACTAGGATAAGATTTATAATCAAGGGTTGACCTGGAATAAATCAGTTACTTATGTTTAATATATTTCTTACATGATTTATATTAACATGGAAATTATTTTACTATTTAATAACCTAAAACTTTGGAAAAATCATGTCGCATTCATTTTAACTCCAACTTTAGTGGTTCTCGAACCTCCAATCTCGTAGCAATGCATAGAACATTATTATGCAGTTTGTACTCATGTTTGGTGTGATGTTAATTTCTCCTATACTATGTTTGTTTGCATTGTTTCGAGTAGGCGAGCAAGTGACCGAGGAGCCAGGAGCACAGCAGGTAGAAAACTCTGAACAGGAGCTCGTTGAAGGCAAGTTGTGTCATTGATCACTCTTCTTTAGCCAATAATGTTCCTGTTAATCACTGTGGCATGCTCAGGCTAATTTTGATGGAACCTAATAGGTTACCCTAGTTTGGTTTACCTCACACCTTGCTTACCACTAAAGTTTTTTGTAGTATTTGCTATTGCTCTATGTAGTTTTGGGAGTCAAGATACACATTATTCATGATCTTGCTATCTATTGTCAATGGGTTATACTCTGTTCATGATAAGATCATTATGTTAATTGGAACATGGAGCGACCACCTGGGAAAACAGTGCTACCACAACGGTGGTATGGGACGTCCTTGGCTGACTAATTAGCAAAGCTAGTGGATGACTACCTTACCCGAAAGGGGCAAGGGCGGTAGGGGAGCTGCCGGTATAGGGAGGTTCTCGGGTTGATCATGCTACGATGGCTTTTTGGACGGGGGATTCCTATACCGCTCTCCTCAGAAACTGTAGTAGGTTTTTTGAAGCTAGTGGAACTTTGTAAAGGCCTCGTAGTGCTACCCTGCCTCGTCTCCTCGGTAGAGATGAATGGGAAGTCGCGATCCCTTAGAAAATGGGTAACATGACTTGTGGGTAAAGATGTGCAACCTCTGTAGAGTGTAAAACTGGTATATCAGCCGTGCTCACGGTCACGAGTGGCTCGGACCCTCACATGAGTAACTGATGGAATTAAACTTAATTTGTCATATGTACTACATTGTGGGTTTTATTATAATGATGATCTCTTATTTATTTGGGCTAGTATACACTTATACTTAGTAACTGCTAATAAACTTTTGACTATCATGTTAAAAGCAATGCTCAGTTTAACCAATATTCGTTGATCAACCTTACACTATACATGAGCCCCCACCGTAAGTGAGCTCATGCACATTATTCCCTACACTTGTTGAGCGATGAACTTTTGTGAGTTCACTCTTGTGATAATGTAATACCTAGTTTGGAAATAATAAGAGAAAGGGATGATCTCATTAGTTGTTTTGTTTTCTACTTATCATCACTTGGGAATAACCATACTTAGAGAGAATAAGTAGTTAAAGACACCAAAGATAATTTGTGCATCATGCCGGATTTTAAGTGTTTGTGCATTTAATAATGATAAAATTAATAGGGATACATTAATAATGAGAATTTGGGATTTAGCCTGAATTAAATTCTAGAATTGGAAAATAAGAGAAGGAAAGAAATGAGAAAATACTACATAAAATAAAATAAAAATAAAAATAAATATCTTTCACACTGATATTATCAAACTGTACATTTAAAACTGAGGACAAATTCATCACAAAGTTGAATTCAAAATTTAGAATCTAAAATAAAAAGAAAAAAATAACAAACTAAGAAAAGAATAAAGAGAAAAGGAAAGAACTCGTTTGGGCCCTAAAAGCGCTCAAATCGGCCCAGCCTGGGTTTCCACTGCTCGGCCCATCTAACCTTTCTCTCCCCGCAGTCCCACGGGCAGTGTCCTACGCGCGCGCTGGCTGCGGAATACTCGCGCTGGCAGGTGGGCCCCCACCGTCGGCCACTTCCGCACCGTTCCCTTCGCTGAGTCTGCGCGTGCTTCTGCTGGTCAGCCGCTGGCAAGTGACCCCACGTGTAAGCTGCATCATCGTTGTTGCAACGGATCCGCAAAGACTGTGGCGATGCACCCGCGCACGCTCCACCTCGTCGAGCCTATAAGCTCGGGAGTTCCTTTCCCTCTTTTGACCGTAATGCGCCTGCGAATCCATTCCTTGTCAAATGCTCCCGACGCCAGAACCCTAGCAGCACAGCGCTCAGTAGAAGTAGATCGCGCACGGCCGTCGGAGGGATCACGCCTGCGCCACCGACTGGTCACGGCGTGTGGCTTCGGAGTGTTCTGTTGGTCATCGTGGAAGTATGGGTGGTCATCGGGGGAGCAGAAGGACACCACAACTCCGACAATTGCCCGTCGAATTTCCTTCAACCACACCGGACCGCCAAGCACCGTGGTAGGACACAACCCCGTCGCGGATTACCCCAAGTAAGCGCTTAATGCGTTCGTCTCCTTCTCTATGTTTTGTCCCACCGAATCGATGTATAGGGTAGAATAGCGTGGGGGCGATCTGTGCGGCAATGGCGCCGCCGTGCTGGAGCTGGCGTGCCGCCTCTGCCTAGGGTCGGGTATGGGTGGACACGCCTGGGCCGTTGATCTTGCGCTGGTCGACTCAGATTAGATGCCACGATAACCTTTCACGTGATTGAATCTAGGAGGTAGAGATCTGATCGGACAGATCAGAGCGACTCTGGGTTATTTAAATCTGCGCCGTTGATCGTGAATCATGTGGATCCTGTTACTTATCGGTTTGGGGTGAGGGTTGATCTAATCAGGGCGCCTCGTTCCCGATCGGACGGTCAGAAACCCTCGATAGCCCTTCGGTCGGCACCATTTGCAAAAGAGACTCGTTAGTCTTTATAAATCAACCTGTCGTCCACCGTAACAGTAACCTATGTCTGGAGTATTTTGCGCTATAAACCCTGCGTTTCTCAGGATTTGACGCATAGTCCAGAGAAAAGTAAAAACAGATAATTAATTATGGAAATTGATTTCTAATACAAAAATAAATCTAGAAACTTGTTTAAATCATATTAAATTCATTTTAACTCCAAATTGACCCATTCCAGTGGCATTAATTTTGTTTTAATATTGTTTATCACCTAGTAACTTTGTTTAGCCATGAAACTTGAACTAAAATTATTCACATGAATTGTGCTGTTCTAGGTATTAAATCACTTCGGAAATTCATAATTAAATAACTATAACTCCAAATTTAGTGATTCTTGTTTCTACGATCTCGTTACGCAGCGTAGAATATTATCATGCATTCTATTCTATTGTTTGGTGTGATGTTAATTTTTGCTATACTATGTATGTTTGTATTGATGCGAGTAGACGAGCAAGCCACAGAGGATCCAGGGGTTCAGCAGGTGGAGACTACGGAGCAGGAGCTCGTTGAAGGCAAGTTGTGCCCTTGATCACTTCTTTTTACCTAGTCATGTTCTTATTAATCATAATGATCTGCGTAGGTTAATTTTGATGGGACCCAATAGGTTACCCTAGTTTGGCTATATTTATACCTTGTTTTACCACTGAATTTTTGGGTAGTATATGCTATTGCTTTATGTGGTTCTGGGTCTGGAGATATACATTACTCATGTTCACACTTTTATTATCAGTTTATTATTTACTGTTCATGCTAAGATCATTATGTTAATGGGAACATGGAGAACCACCCGGGAAAACAGTGCAACCACAAGGGTGGTATGGGACGTCCTTGGCTGACTAATTAGGAAAGATAGTGGATGACTACCTTACCCAAAAGGGGCAAGGGCAGTAGGGGAGTGGTCAGTGTAGGGAGGTCCTTGGGTTGATTTTGCTACGATGGCGGTCAGGCGAGGAATCTCTGCACTGAGCTTCCTAGAAACTGTAGCGGGTTTTCTGAAGCTAGTGGAACTTTGTAAAGGCCTCGTAGTGGTACCCTGCCTCGCTTCCTTGGTAGAGGTGTATGGGGTCCGATCAACCCCGTGGAAAATGGGTAACACGACTTGTGGGTAAAGATGTGCAACCTCTGCAGAGTGTAAAATTGGTATATTAGCCGTGCTCACGGTCATGAGCAGCTCAGACACTCACATGATTAATTTATGGAATTAAATTCAATTTGTCATTTGCATCGCATTGGGATTTATTATTTTTTGACTTACTATTACTATGGTTTGGTATTCACTTACATTTAGTAATTGCTAATAAAATTTTGACCAACTTATAAAAGCAATGCTCAGCTTTAACCTTTATTTATTGATCAGCCTTACACTTCACATGAACTCCCACCTTTGGTGAGTTCATGCACATTATTCCCCACAACTTGTTGAGCGATGAACATGTGTGAGCTCACCCTTGCTGTCTCACACCCCTCACAGGAGAAGAACAAGTGGTCGAAGAGGAGCCGCCTAACGAGGAGTTCGACTTGATCTAGGTGGCGTCTCCCAGTTAGCTTTGTGGCGCGAGGGAAATAATATTTAGTTCGCTTTATTTTTATCATTTATTTTGTAAGACTTCCGCTATGTAATAAGTGCATTTATGGTATTTATGACATTTATCTCTATGCACTCTGTTATTATATGTGTTGTTCTTCTTTAGCGCACATATGAGACGCACCCAACTTTACCCCTTAAATTCGGGTGTAACAGATAACCCCCCCCCCCCCTCGAGGTGAAGAGCAAGTGTCACTGGTGGAGGACTACTTCGATGAGGTCTAGGTGTCGTCTCCCAGTCAGCTTGATGGCGCCATGGAATAATAATATTAGTTTGTCTTATTTATTATCAGTTATATTGTAAGACATTTTCATTATGTAATAAAGTTAGTGGCATTCGTCTCTATACATCGAGTCATTATATGTGTTGATCTTGTTTGGCGCACATATGAGACGCACCCGGGTTTGCCCCATAAATCCGGGTGTGGCAAAATCCTAACCCTAACAAGGGGTTGGGTGATGTATTAATAGACTGAGTTAGTTAGGCTTGGCCCATTATATAGGGGTGAGAAAGTAAATACATGGGGTAAACCCCAAACCCTAAACGGGCACCCCCGCAATCGCAACTCTATCCTATACAAATGTTGAGACTGGATTGAAAGTCTAAAAATACACTCGACGGTAACCACTTGGTGAAGATGTCGGCGAACTGCAGCGTGGTGGGGACGCTGAGAACCCGAACATCACCGGCAGCGACACGTTCTCAGACGAAGTGCAGATCGATCTCCATGTGCTTTGTGCGCTGATGCTGCACGGGGTTGGTGGAGAGGTAGACTGTGTTGACGTTGTCGCAGTACACGACGGTTGTGGAGCTCGTGTAGTAGCTGGCGCTTACAGGAGGCCTGTGCCACGCCATTGGCCACAACGCGGTACTCGGCCTCTGCGTTGGAGCGGGAGACGTCGGGTTGTCGCTTGGCGGCCCAGAAGACGAGGTTGGTGCCCAGGAACACGACATAACCGAAGGTGGACCGACGCGTTTCGGGACATCTGGCCCAGTTAGCGTCAGTGTAGACCACGAGCTCCGACGTCAAGATGGTCGGAGTAGGAGGCCATAATCGAGGGAGCCACAGAGGTAGCGCAGGATCCGCTTGTGAGCGGTGAGATGGGGCTCCCCGCGGGGTGTGCATATGCAAGCACACCTACTGGACGGCGTAGGCGATGTCGGGCCTGAAGAAGGTGAGGTACTGGAGCGCGTCGATCAGGCTCTGGTAAGACGTTGTGTTGGCGACCGGGGTCCCGTCGTCCTTAGAGAGCTTCGCCTGAGTGTCGACAGACATGGAGCAGGGCCCGCAGTTGGACATGATAGCTGCTCGGACATGACAGCTGCTCCAGGATGTCGATGGCGTACTGGCGCTAGTGAAGGAAGAGACCCTGGGACCGACGTTCGGCGGTGATGTCGAGGAAGTGATGGTGGGGCCCCAGGTCCTTCATCGCGAACTCCCGCTGAAGGGCGACGATCGTGCACTATAGAAGGTCGGCGGTCGATGCCATGAGCACAATATCATCAACGTAGAGTAGGAGGTAGACGGTGTCGTTGCCGCGCCGTTAAATGGACTTGTCCAACTTGGCCTCGACGAAGCCCATGTAGGCCACGTAGGAGGTGAAGCAACTATACCATGCTCGTGGCACCTGCTTGAAGCAGTATAGGGAGCGGTTCAATCGGCAAAACCAGATCCGGGCAAGTGGTGTCGACGAAATCGATGGGCTGGCTGTAATAGACATTCTCTATTAGAGTGCCATGGAGGAAGAAATTCTTGACGTCGAGCTGGTGGATCGCCCAGTCCCAGAAGAGGGCGAGGGAGAGGATGGCATGAACAGTGGCAAACTTGATGACAAGGCTGAAGGTCTCGTTGTAGTCCACTCTAGGGCGCTGGGTGAAGCCCCGAAGGACCCAATGGGCCTTGCAGCGGTCAAGGGAGCTGTCTGAGGTCTGCTTGTGGCGAAAGAGACACTTGTTGGTGACCACGTTGGTGTCTAGTGGACACAGCACCAGGTCCCAGGCATGGTTGGCCAGTAGGGCCGCGTACTCCTCCTTTATATCACGATAATAGTGTGGGTCAACGAGGGTGGTGCAAACGGAGGAGGGGGCCGAGGAGGCGTCTAGAGGAGTGTTGGTCATATCAGTAGCCATAATCAGTCGTTCGACAGAACGGAGAACGACGATGGTGCGCCGAGTCACCATCGGGTGGACGTGCCCGGGGTCGCGGTGGATGGCGACCGGGTGGTACAAAGGCGTCTCAGAGTGGGCCACCAGGACGTCGGGGGTTGCGGTCGTGGCCGACTCGCGGCGGTGATAGACGACAGCGGGGTCCACGAAATGAGTCGCGCACGTCGACGTGCTCAAGTCTATGGGCACCGAGGGAGTGGCGCGCCCATGGTGGTGGTAGACAAGGGTGGGGGTCGGTGAAGGGCATAGGTGTGATCGTTGGGGCCACGCGTGGTGGAGGCGGTGTCGACGGGGCCACACGTGGCGCGGGAATAGATGCAAGTGGAGGTGTCGAGGCCACACGTGGTGTGAGCAACGGTGCAAGGCGGGCGCCTGGAATGGAGGGGGAACCTGATCGGACTCAAGGAGAGAGTCGAGATCGGTGGGTGGGGACGAGCTAGCAAGGGGAAACACATCCTCATCAAATACAACATGAAGAGAGATAATTATGCGGTGGGAGACGAGGTCAAGGCAGCGGTACCCCTTGTGGTCAGGAGAGTAGCCAAGGAAGAGGCAACGAGTGGAGCGAGGAGATAGCTTATGGGGAGCGGTGGCGGAAGTGTTAGGATAGCAGGCATAGCCAAACACACGAATGTGGTCATTGGAGGGGGCTGTGCCATACAGGGCATGGTGGGGAGTAGGGTGCCTCACTGCCTTCGAGCGAAGGCGGTTGAGGAGGTGTGTGACGGTGTGCAGCACCTCTGCCCAGTAGCTGGTAGGGAGAGACACTTGGAAGAGAAGGCAGCGAATCATATTGGTGGTGGTGCAAATCATGCGTTCGTCGCGACCGTTTTGGGTAGAGGTGTAAGGGCACGAGAGACGCAACTGAACGCCATGAGTGAGAAAGAAAGAATAGGAGGCATGGTCGTTGAACTCGCGGTCATTGTCACATTGCAGGGCGCGGACCGGGCGACAAAATTGAGTGGTTACCTGTGACAGAACTTCCCAAGGAAGTAGGCCCACCTACAGATGTCCTTGTCCTAAGGACCTCAGACAGTCATGCGGGTGTGCATAATGACTCAGCAAGTTTGGTTATCTGTATCTTCATCATATCGCTCAAGAGCGCTTAACCCATCACGCAGACATTACACATCATCGGAGTAAGGAGTAAGCGGAAAGGATTACAATAACATAATTTACATTCATAAGAAAAATATAGAAAGAGTGGTTATTACATATCCGAGTACTTGAGTGTGTAACTTATTATTACATCACAGGAAGACAAAACACCTTCCCCAAATAAAACTTAGTTTTCATCCTCCTGCTTGGGAACCACCTTGGAACAGAAACAATAGAACTCAGTCGTTTCATCACCTACAACAACATGAGTTTGAAAACCCTGAGTACGGAGTGTACTTTAGCAAGTCTTACCTGTCAAAGGAAAAAGACTTTCAAGGATATGCTGGCCTTTAGGAATCAAGGTAAAGCTCATCAAGATTCAAAGACTCTCTTTGCAGAAAAGCTTATTATGAGTGGATCCTTAAAAATCCATTTTTACTTATCAGGTTAAGTAGTTACCTGCATCTAGATTTCTTTCTATTCTAGATCAAGCACTTGGCCTATATGTAAGTCAGTGACCAAGTCTTTTATCATCCCTTCAGTTCACTTGATGCTACGTGTAAGTCAGTGACCAAGTCTTCATGTTCGAGAAGTAACAGCGATCTGAATCGATTAATACTCAGATGGGGATCTCCAACCACACGACATATGTAGCACTCACTCCTTACATATGTCAACTCGCACCCGGGTTTCTCAGGACCAGAATGGGTTCACGCCAACCGAGAGCACAGATACTCCACCGTCCATCCTCTTGCCATGGAGGGTACACGTTACTCTCGCCATCTCTCCACTCCCATTACGTGGTGGCCTTTCTGGTATTGGTCCGACCGAGGCAAAGCTTACCCATGACGAGACATATGACTAGTTAAAAGGTCCTCGGTCAGCAGGCCTACATCGACTCGGTCCTTAAACAACTCAGACGAAGACATTACATCGAGACTCCTTTCTCGTGCAAGTCAACCGCCCGGTCTTATTTTTATTATTTAAAACCTAAAGTTTGGTACCTGACAAAGGTACCTTTTTAGATGTTGAATCCATCATGGCCACGATGCATTCACCATCATAAGTATTTTCTTTATAAAAATTCCTATCCAATATGAAGCATCACCTTTTGTTTTAAAATAAAACATTTTGTTTTCTAAAGCAAGGCTAAGCATCAGAAAACTTGTTTGAATAAATCAGGTAACAAGGAATGGTAATTAATTTTCCAATGAAGAAAATGCATCAGTTGTTTAGCACACAACTTCTATCACTTAATGTATGAATCTTTTCAGACTTGTCAATCATAGACGTGAAAGTTGACTAGTAAGGATTCAGGTGTACACAAGTCTGATTAATTGATAAGTTAATCTTGTGAGGACAGCCAGATGAACTCTTGGTCACGTCTAGACCACAACAGCAGCGAAATGGGTGCGTCTCTTCTTAACGAACTCCTGTCGGAAAAGATCAAACTCTCCAACCTTGATCGCCTCCCGTATGGAATGGAAGAAACGAAGATAATGATGGGTATTGTGTCTGCAGGATAAACAGAAAAGATAAACATCGTTCACTCAATATATTCCCTAATGAACCATAACTGGGAATCCGAGTTTGCTTACATCTCCAGAAGAATTTGAGCCAACATCTCATGGACATTGAGCAAATGATTGAGGTACGCACGGGTGTGATTTTGGCATGTGAAGCAATTACAGCTATCAACTAGCCGTGACGTATCCTTCCTGTAGGAACAAACACCCAAAAATCATGAAGTCATATAGCAGAAAATCAACAGATCCAACATGGATCTGTTGACGGGTACAGTGAACGATTTGGAGTGTCTGGTATGGTGATAAACCTCCATTTTAACCATAATCAATAGCCAATGGATTCAGTATTTAGATCTAACAAATCTTAGATCTTTATAATTGTCACACTTCATCATGTAATTTATCACTTCCACTTCCCCAGCCCACCCTAAGTTAAACATATATTCAACTTTTATAGGCAATATACTGAAATGAAACTTGAAAAGGCATCAAGAACAATATGATATGTAACCTTTTAAGACATCACGAAGAATTTGATATGCCACCATTCTCCCTTTTAAAAATGAGCACCAGTAGCAGACAATAGCCATTGTGTTAGGAACAAAAAAAATGCAGCCATCGTGGTTGAAATTGAATACTAACTATTTTCTGTGTGTATTAGGTATGCCTACTAGGTTAATAGATTATGTATTTACCCACAAGATTAAATGCAGCCAATAGACATCTGCGGAGAGAATTAAAGTCATGCATTGATCAAAATGCTCAAATGGGGCAGCATTAATTGATCAAAACGCTCAAATGCGCTCATTTATCTACTCGAAACTAAAAATACTTCCAAACTGTTACCAACAAAATTGTTGCATGCCCAATATACAACTGAGAAAATTTAGCTGCGACTTCTTTTAAAATCACCAGTACACATACATAGAACCATGTCTTCTCAAATACTACACACAAACATTGGCACAAAGACAATATCTACATAGATCACATCACCTACCGATATGTTGTAGCACGCAGGTTAATCTTTGTTGAATCGCCATCAGTAGTGTTGAGTACACCATTCTGCATTTCTCTTTCAACCATGTCAACAGGGAAGATCAGTGCGAAACCACCCATAGTAAGTTGGTAAATGTATCTGTTGTTCCAAAATACGAAAAATTAAATTTTTTAAGCACATTTATGAAACATATATGAGCAAATTCCCTCAGAGACATTAGGAATTATATGGATTGCCTGTATACCATAAAAATGGTCACTTTCCTTCACTGTCACTATTGAAATTTGCATTTCCTTGGTTGCCACTTCCACCAAATTCCGTTATGTATAAGTCACATACACGATGGTTCCACTACCTGCAGAGCTATTTCCATATATTTCTAGTGCAGAAAATGTCCCTCTTAAGACAAATGAGGCCCACAGCTGTCCTCCTCTCCAACTTATCCACCCAACTCCAACTCCACCTGTCCACCACCACCCAAATTGACCCCATCCTTGACAGAATTGGCAGCACCAGGATCCAACTTCCGCGGAATCAGAAGCAGTGGGAGGTCGTTGCCGCACTTGGGCAATTGTGCTCCTAACAGTGGACGTGGGAGGGCCATGCGCACACGCACGTCTGCGAAGGATTCAGGCGAGCCGCGTGTACGAGCCTAGACATGTGTGGTTGTTGAGTACAGCCCACAAGCTAGCGTAGGTGAGCACTGCAATTTTATCTAACCCAACGCCATTATGTGAGCACCCACAACCGGCATGTGGGCGAGCTCTCTGCATGCGCGCTATGGAGAGCATCACTCAGTGTCGCTTGGGGGGGCCTCATCCACCACCAGAGCGCGACTGTGATGCTAGTCATCGGCTAGAATCGGGCCACCGTTGCTCCGTCCACTTTCCTTGAGCTCACAGTGGCACCAGTGGTTCATTGCCATGTCCTCATCAACGTGTCATCTGATCATCCGTATACCTGCCTCTATATTGTCATGGCAATTCCCTCTGTTAAGCGTATAAAGGCCCTTCTAGTATAGAGGCCCATATACAGTGGCGGCCCTGAGGGTGGGGCAGAGGAGCAGCTGCCCTGATCAATCTGTTATGCCCGATTAGGGGTAGCGACGCGACTAGGAGGTCTAGTCGTCCAGTCATTCGATTAATCGTCGCCTAATCACGACTAATTGGGCAACCAGGAGTGGGATCTCGTGGCTGGGTTGCAGGGTGTTAATGGGTTGGCGGCCAATGGCCCATTAGGGTTTCTACTACAGCATACAGGTGCTGCCCGATCCTTTTTGCGCCCGCCCGCTCAGTTTTTCTGCCCGCCACCTTGTTTTGCCACCACCTCCCGCCGTCTCTATGCTCGTGACACAGCCACCTCCTCTCCGGCCGGCAGCCGGCCATCTAGACTCCAGAGTCCAGAGCCCGACATCCTCTGCACAACCTCGACGGCCTCTGGTGCTTATCTGCCTCGAGCTGCCCCTCCTTTTCTGCTGCCGGCTGGCCATCTTCAGCAGGCTTATGGCGAGCGTGCCCACGCCCCTAATCCAGCATTCCCTTCCGGTCAGGTTCTGGTTTAGGTCGGGATCAGGTTCAGGCCAGTCACAGCTCACAATAAAGCAATATGTTATTTTGTATATCATGGTTGTTTGTTCTAATTTATATAATATCATCATCAACAATATAGCCTTTTAGTCCCAAGCAAGTTGGGGTAAGCTAGAGTTGAAACCCAACAAGATATCACCAAAAAGAGAGAGAGAAAAGGGAGGGGGAAAGCTTTTGAGAGTACTAAAAGGAAAAAGGCCTAATCACGGTTTGGGCACGTGGATAGCTTCTTTCCAAGCACTTGTATCCAAACACAGCTCCATTAGGATATTACATTCCTTCAAGTCCCTTTTGATTGCCTCCTCCCATGTCAAGTTTGATCGACCTCTACCTCTCTCCATATTATTGTCCCGTCTTATGATGCCTCTATGCACCGGTGCCTCTGGGGGTCTCCGGTGGACATGCCCAAACCATCTCAACCGGTGTTGAATAAGCTTTTCTTCAATTGGTGCTACTCCTATACGATCGCGTATGTCATCGTTTCTCACTCGGTCCAATCTTGTGTGACCACATATCCAACGAAACATACGCATCTCTGCGACACTTAGTTGTTGGATATGTCGTCTCTTAGTCAGCCAACACTCAGCCCCATATAACATAGCAGGCCTAATCGTTGTCCTGTAGAACTTGCCTTTCAAGGTATATTTATATATATACCTATATAAGTACAGCTGCTAGTCTAAAAGGTCTAGGACGAGCAGAGACCGACTAGGGGTCGACTAGTCGCCCTGGTCATTGCCTAATTGCAACTAGTCACCTGGTGTCAAGAGCGTCGAACCCCTGACTGGCCGGACCTCGGCTACGTAGCTCGTAGCCGCCGACCGTCTTCTCCGGTGAGGATAAACTCCTCAACCGCAGACTTGAGAGGAAAGGAGGGATTAGGAAATAGTTTATTGCTTGATTCCTCCATGTGTGGTTTACAAGAATATATAGCCCTCAGCCCACTAATTTAGGAGCTAATAATATGAAGGACCTACTAATTTTGTAACTAATAATAGGAAGGAACAACCCCCTAATCTAAGAGATAATAATAGGAAGGAATCAGCCCACTAATTTAGGAGCTAATAATAGGAAGCTATCTCTCTTTCCCAGTTTAGCCACTTTCCTTGCCTTCCTCTTCACGGGCGCCTGTTGTGCGTGTCGCGCGCTCCGCTGCGCGTCGCACATCCTGTGCTCGACGCCTAGTGTATGTCTAACCGTAACCGCCTGGACGTGACATCTCTCCCCTCCTCGAGAGGCAGCTCGTCCCCGAGCTGAAATGTTGGATACTTGGCACGAAACAACTCAATATCTTCCCAGGTGGCAGGTGGCCGATGCAGAGGACGGACCCTTCCAATGGACCAGGACCTGCTCGACGCCACGAGCGACGCGCCGACAGACAGCGTGTTCCAGCTCTGGAGTGATGGCGCCGTTGTGGACCGGCAGAAGTGGTCGGGAGCCTCTAGCGGAGCGCCATGGAACTTCTTCAGGAGGCCCACATGGAACACGTCGTGCAGGCGAGCCTGAGGTGGGAGAGCAAGGCGGATGGCAACCTCGTTGATCATCTCGGTGATGTGGTAGGGCCCGAAGTAGCGTGGCTTGAGCTTGCCGGAAGTGGCCTAGGGCAGCAATGCAACCGGGCGTTGACGAAGTCGTAACAGCACCCAATCATCGACCTTGTACGAAACAGCACGATGGGCCTTGTCATAGTGATGCTTCTGAAACGCCTGAGCTTGCTCGAGACGAGTGTGGATGTCGGCGAGAAATTCCTGACGTTCTTCCATGTTCTTGGCAACGACCGCCACCCATGTGTCTCCTGGCTCATAGGACCGGATGGTCGGTGGGTCGCGCCCGTAGGCGACCTGAAACAGGGTGTCCCGAAGCAAGCTCTGGTACGCCGTATTGAAGACGAACTCCGCACATGGGAGCCAATGCAACCAGTGACGTGGTCGATCGCCCGTGAGACAGCGAAGGTACATGATGATGCCTCTGTTAGCCGCCTCGTACTACCCATTAGACTGCGGGTGGAAGGCAGTCGTCATGTGTAACTTGGTGCCCACCAAGCGCATAAGCTCGCGCCAGAATGTCGACGTGAAGATCGGGTCGCGGTCTAACACAATGGATTGCGGCACTCCATGAAGACGGACAATGTCGGCTAAGAAAGCTTGGGCGACGGACTCGGTAGAGTACGGGTGAGCGAGTGGGATGAAGTGGGAATACTTGTTGAACCGGTCGACCACGGTGAGGATGACCGACTTGCCCCGCACGCGAGGGAGCGCCTCGATGAAGTCGACAGTGATGTCCAACCACACGCCCTGCGGTACTGGCAGAGGGAGAAGTAGGCTGGCAGGATGCAGGTGCTCCAACCTGTAGCGCTGGCATGTGACACACTCGCGAACAAAGTCTTCTACCACCTGCTTCATGTTAAGGAAATGAAAATCGCACCGAAGACGGTGGAGAGTTCGTTGCACCCCTTCATGTCCCTCTTCATGCACCGCCCGCAAGATCTCTTGTAGGAGGGGAGACGCAGGCGCGATGTAGAGGCGGCCTGCGTACTGCACCATGTCGTCGATCACCGCCCATGGCGCCCCACGGGAGCCCGCGCGCACTTCATTGTAGATGGCGGTGAGGGCCGGGTCGGTGGGCTGTGCTTGCCGAAGACGCGTGATGAAGTCGAAACGCAGGCCCGACAGGACCAATACAGTCCCTTCCTCCGATGTGTCACGACGGGAGAGCAAGTCGGCCACCACGTTCGCCGCCCCGTTCTTGTACTCCACGGTGAAGTCGAAGCCCAAAAGCTTGCCCACCCAATGATGTTGAGGGATCGTCGCGAGGCGCTGATCGAGCAGGTACTTCAAGTTGTAGTGATCGGTCTGGACGAGGAAGCGATGGCCCTAGAGGTACGGCCACCAGTTGCAGATGGCTTGGACAAGGCCGATGAGCTTGCGCTCATAGGCAGCGAGGGCGCGGTGTCGTTCGCTATCGGCCTACTAAAGAACGCCACCGGGTGGCCCTCCTGGATGAGGACCGCGTCGAAGCCGTGCGACGAAGCGTCGCATTCGACGATGAACGACTTGGTGAAGTCCGGCATGGCGAGGATCGGAGCAGAGGAGACGGCCGCCTTGAGGGCGTCGAAGGCTGCTGCTACCGCGTCGGACCACTCGAAACCATCCTTCTTAAGGAGGGCAGTCAGGGGCGCGGCGATGGTCCTGAAGTTGTGGACGAATTTGCAATAGTACCCTGCTAAGCCGAGGAAGCTGCGGACCGCTCGAACTGAACGTGGAGCCAGCCACTCATGGATGGCCTGCACCTTGGTCGGATCCATGGCAACGCCCGCCTCGGAGATGACGTGGCCGAGGTACGCGACCGAGGTGGCACCGAAAGCACACTTGGTGCGCTTGACGAAGAGTTGTTGGTGTCGAAGCTCGGAGAAGATGGCGCAGGTGGTCGACCCATGTATTGTTGTAGATTAAAATGTCATCAAAGAAGATGAGGACAAATCAGCGGTGGAACGGCCAGTGAACATTGCTCTTGAGCACCTGAAATGTGGCCGGAGCGTTGCAGAGGCCGAACACCATCACCAGGAACTCGTACAGGCCATCATGAGTACGGAAAGCGGTCTTGTGCACATCCTCGGGCCGCATCCGCACTTGATGGTAACCCGACCGTAAGTCGACCTTGGTGAAGAAGCGCGCGCCGTGGAGCTCGTCGAGGAGCTCGTCCACCACATGAATGGGAAAAGTGTCCTTGACGGTGAGCGCATTCAGGGCGCGGTAATCCACGTAGAATAGCCACGACCCGTCCAGTTTCTTGACGAGGAGTATCGGCGAAGAGAACGATGAGTCGCTGCGGTGCCCTGCTCGATCATGGCGGCACACTGTCGCTCGAGTTCGTTCTTGTGGGCGACCGGGTACCTGTACAGGCGCACCGCCACCGGGGAAGCATTGGGCTTGAGGATGATGCGGTGGTCGTGACCCCGGGCTGGTGGTAGACCGGTCGGCTCAGCGAATATGTCAGCGAAGGAGCCCAACAGCCTGTCGAGGAGGACGTCCGTGGCCACGGCCACAGTCGCTTGGAGGCGCGGCGCAGTTAGCGGCGCCACGCCTTGCCAGCATACGGTGTGGCCCTCGTGCTGGAACGACATGCGCCGGCAAGTGAAGTCCCAAACGATGGGTCCCCGTGCGCCGAGCCACTTGGTGCCGAGGACAACGTCGTACCCGGCCAGTGGCATGACGAAGAGGTCCACCGAGAACAGGGCACCAACGATGAGGAGGGGCACGGCGCGAATGACGCCCTCGCAGGTGACCCGCTCGCCATCGGCGACCATGGCCGCGAGACATGGCCGATGTCGTAACGACAAGTCGGAGCGCCGCCTCTTCGGAGATGAAGTTATGCGTGCTGCCGAAATCGAGGAGCACGACGAGGGATGTGGCCCCAAGCGTCACGACGAGCTGCATGGTGTCCGCCATGGGCACCCCTGCCAGGGCATGCAGGGAGAAGCAAGGTGCCACTTTGTCAGCCCCGGCCACGACGTCTTCGCCATTGTCGATCTCCACCCCGTCAACGAAGAAAACGCGCCTGCAAAATCTGTTGTGGCCACGGGAGTATTTCTCGTCACAGTTAAAACAGAGCCAAGACGACGCCGCTCCGCCTGTTCCTCCGGAGTCAGCTGCCGCTGGTTGCCCGCGCCGAGGGCCAGGGGTGTCGATCGGTGGTGCCATGAGCGCAAGCTGCTGAGGGGGCGCGACGAGTGCTGGGCGCGGTGCCGGGGTCGGGAGAAGACCGCGCGAGGCTGGGCGAGCTAGAGCCGGTGTCGGCGCTGGCCTGGTGATCTCCATCAATTCAACCTGGCGCGACAGGCTCATCGCCACCGCGAGTGACTCCGAGTTGTGGATGCGGACCACGTGGCTCAGCGGCGGAAGCAGACCACCAGTGTACAGCTGGACACGCTGGATCTCATCAAGCCGACCCGCACGAGTAAGGAGGGCCTAGAAGCGGTTCGAGTAGTCCTCCACGGTCCTAGAGCGTCGGCACTCGGCGAGCTCAAACAGCGGCGCCGAGCGGAGGGGTGGCCCAAATCGCATGTTGAGGAGGTCCTTGAAGCGGCCCCAGCACGGTGTTCCTTCATCCTCCTGCAGCTGGATGTACCACAGCTGGGCCACGTCCTCGAGGTTGTAGGAAGCCATCCATACCCTCTCCTCCGGCATGGTTCACTGTTGATGGAAATAGGACTCACTACAATTGATGAAGATCAGCGGATCAGACTTGCCATCGTAGCGCAAGAAATCCATCTTCTGGAACCTAGATGGGTAATCATTGTGGTGCTCGCCGGGTGGTTGGCGGTGGCCTGCGGACGACGACGGCTCGGTGGTCAAGGCTTGGATCGCCTTGGCGTTGGCCTCGGCGATGGCTAGGAGGGTTTGTACGGCCTTGGCGAGGTTCTCGACGGTGGTCTTGAGGTCGTCCCCCATGGCAGGTGCGGCGCAGGAAGTAGCAGAGCCTGGTGAAGAAGGGCCGACGGCTGATGATGGCGAAGTGGGTGGCACAGGCGAGGATCGTCGGGATCGTGATACCAGGTTATCAAGAGCGTCGAACCCCTGACTGGCTGGACCTCGGCTACATAGCTCGTAGCCGCCGTCCGTCTTCTCCGGTGAGGATAGACTTCTCAACCGCAGGCTTGAGAGGAAAGAAGGGATTAGGAAATAGTTTATTGCTTGCCTCCTCCATGTGTGCTTTACAAGAATATATAGTTTATGTCTGGTCGTAACGTCTGGACGTGACACCTGGTCGGTCCTGGGAATTGACCAGGCGACCAGGCAGCTTGAAATCATTGGCGTCTATTGGTGTCAGCAAACGAGTCATCCAACTGAAAGGCTATGTCCCCATTCTTCCTATTAAACAATTTGTCAAAATACACTTGTCATCTATGTCTGATCGCATCCTCCATCGAGAGGTGCTCCATTTCATCCTTAATGCAGTTAATTTGATTAAATTCCCTTGTATTTCTCCTGTGGACCCTAAAACTCGACCTATAGGGGTAAGACCGCCCCCACCAGTGTTCTTATGGCGTCGCCTAGGCGTCGCCTAGGCGACGCCTAGGCGTCCAGGCGCCCGGGCAGAACTGGTCGCCTTGCTCGCCATTCCCGCCTAGGCGTCGCCTAGGCGCCGCCTAGGCGCTAAGGCGCCTGTCTGGTCCACGTGCTCGCCTAGGCGCCTTAAGAACACTGGCCCCCACGACATTATATTAAAAAGAAGACCTTTTCACGTAGGTCGAGAAAACCCTTGAACCATTGCCCCACCCATCCACAGTGGCACTGTAGGCCATGTGAGAAGGATCGCGACCTAGGCTAGGCCTTAGACCTGTGTTTTGTGTGGGACAGACGAGGGGATTTTTTTAACCACAGCATGAAATTCGCTTCCATGGGGAGACAAACTCAGGACCTGAGGAGTACTACTCTGACCACCTAACCAACTCAACTAGAGGCCCTTTCGCTTTCTCTCACGGCCCCTAACCATCCTATATATGTCCTTTCCTTTTGTACTCAACGTTGGTAAAGATCCTCAATGTAACATTTTACATATATATGTTAGATGATTGTGCAATATATGTTACATTGCTGGCGGGGTGTGCTACTTGATTTAATTTGATAAACAAGTCAACATCATTGATCTGTAAAATCGCATGTAAGGGAAGGGGCTAAAACTCTGTTCAGAGGGGCAAAATCATCATTTCCATATCAACATAACTGCAACTTAACAATTCAACGACGGAAGTGGCACACAAAAGTCAAATAGTGGCACACAAGGGAAACACAATTTTGATTTCACTCAGGGAACCAATATAATTTATAATGCCATTGAGGAATTTGTTTATCACAAAAGCTATAGGACAAAGATTTATGAGCATACGTGGAGTCAAAAAGGTCGATACCAGCAGCCACACCCTCCAAGACCTCCTCTAGAAGTCACAAAATGTACTGAGTTATCAATGTGTGATAATTGTAAAAAAAAAGTTTTTAATACAAAGATATCTCAGAATTAACTTTCGGAAAATTGTCAAAAAGATCTATGTAAAGCTTCTCATATGGAAAAGGAAAAAAAATTACTAACCAATGTATTTATAAACCACCATTAAGTGACAGGCTAAATTTTGGATAAGTTTAACAGCTAGGCTGTAGCTTGTTAATTATGATGATGAGGTTAAAATGTAAGAAGTCACAGATCAGACAAAAAAGAAAGTGAAGCTTCCTAAGCCATTGCCCCTGTGGAAACAGCATAACAAAATCCAAAGTTACTGGGGAAAATACAGCACAGGCACCTGGAAGACCAAGCCTAGATACGAGCCGAGGTTTTTCCCGTGGCAAGCAATCCTGAAAGAAAGAAAAGCAAATAATTAGTCACATTGTGAACAAAAATAAAGATCACTTCTAAATACATTAAAAGACAACATCTAAAAAGCATGAACCGTGGCTTCAGCTTAATCACAATCGAAGGTTACACAGGGCAGGGGGCTGTATGGTAATCTAAAACGTGTAAATTATTGTTTCAAGCGAATATTACAAATGCAGAATATAACCATTAAATGCTACGTCAAAAATCAAAAATCATAAGACAATCTGAATACGGTACTTTAATATGACAGTTGAAATCTTCTATTACAACTCGAACACATTTGAAAATTTGCCGTTCTTAAAACTGGCATGCCACCATCTCACTAACATGTGGGGTGGTGTGTCACAGATACGTCAGCAGGATCACAATAATGAATTGTTGATCTGCAGGAGTGGTACTTCATAAAATTCTCTCATTTTGACAGGTTCACATTCGGCACATTATTTTAATGTAAATGCCGCCCTAACATAGTGTGGCAATAGAATTTTAAGCATAGCCCAGCAAATCATCATCAATGCACTTTCATATTTGAAATAAAAAGCATTTTTATCTCACTGTTGTGGCATTGAGCAAAGTGCAACGTTCTTCAATACTCTCTCCAAAGCCAAATCCTGCAATCCAAAAGCCTGCACCAAATTTGGCAACAAAAGGATCAGTATTTTTCCCAAATTAATTAAAAACATCACCATCAAGTGAATTCCTAAAGAGCTAGTGCAAGCTTAAGAAAAAATCATAGGTACATCCCTCTTCCCTCGAGATGGGTACTTACAAAATAAAACTACTGAAAATTACTAATATCAAAAGAAATATAAAATAACCTGAAACATTCCGCTTCGACACTTCAGTGGCACATAGCTTTCGCTGTTCTAAGCTAGATCCTCCCACAATTACACCAAAACTATTAGTCCCAGAAGCCTGAAGTAAGAGTTGTAAAAAAAACAATAAGAGAAGGCAAGCCTGAGGTTGATTCCATCTGTAAAAAAAGTTGGCAGATTTTAAGAAGCTTGCACCAGAGGCCTCCAAACTTGTAGCAAATTTGATAACAAATTAGAAGTGTCACTTAGCCATTCATTTTCGCTCTATTTCAGACATTCCAATAGTGACAACTCTTTGAAAAGTAGAGAAAGATGTATACATTAAAGTCATCAAACACAGTTTGATGAAAACAGCTTATCCTACCACATCCAAAGCAATACATGCATCAAGCCACCGCAATGTCCTGTCAACAGAGACTTTGTTTCGTTTCTCAGTCACCCAAGCTGGTACCTCATCCGCCAAACTGGCCCATATATTAGGCTTCATACAGGAAATCAACTCCATATAGTCTGATGGTTTTACCTGAAAGAATTAAAAAAAAAATCAAATCTATATATGTAAACAAACATGCACCCTTGAAAGCTGAAAAATGAAAGGACTAAGTTACCGACCAGTCTACGACCCGAAGGAGTTTCAAAGGAGGCACCAAATTTGTTGGTGGCTTCACATGATGGCAGACTCTCAATAGAATCGCTTGCCGCCGCTACAAGAATGTGATCAGGTAAACCCAGCATACCGTGCAAACCCCTAATAGCTGATATTGTCTTCACTGGAGGGCCTTCTATACTGAGAAAATAAAGGAAAGGTGATCAAACTCTTTCAGTTAAATGGCTACAACTCACAAGAACATGACCGTACGGTTCCAACCAAGAGGGGCTAGTTCTAGTTATTTGAGGGTTTTGTTTTTAAACAAAAGCATATACGGTCAGAGTGGAGGGAAACTGGATCAGGTGGAGGAGACTTACAAATGGGTAGGACAGACATGGAGAAGGAGGGAGTCCGGGAGTGGCAAGGAGGCAAGGAGGTCACAGGACAAGAATGCCGGCAGCCCCTTACGAGTGGACAGCAGCAGCGCCGGCGTCTCAATGCCAATGCCGGCGCCGGCTATATGGAGCGCACCCGCCCGCGCCTTCCCTCCGCCGCTGCAAACTTTCGTCACCACAAACCTCATCGCTCTTTCGATGGCGCAGAAGACGGCGGAAGACGTTCCGGCAATCGGTCGAACTCCTAACGTGCGTGCCACGACGAAAGGGGGAAAGGGAACATGCGCAGGATAATAGTGAACTTCTCGGTTGAAAGAGTGGGCAGAACGCTTCAAGCAGAGATTGGCAAATGTAGACGCGGTGGCCGGTGGGTGCGCGATGGTGGTTGCCTGCTGGGGAGCTACACGACCGGAGTGGTAGAGCGCGAGGGTGGTTTGGAGGCTGCCGCCGGAGAAGGTGAACAAGGACTAGCGGGGAAGATTGACCACAGTCTAATTGCGCGTTCCAATCCGTACGTGGGTTGGGCCAGGCCCATAAAATGAGAATAAACAATTTTTTTTCTTTTCAGATTATAAAATCTCTACTACTTATTAAAACTCCAAGGGTAGTCTGCCGTTCTGCTGTTATGCGATCTCAACCGTCCGACTCGCACGGACTGTCTCGGATCAATCTATACCGTCCGACTGCCACGGGCTCAAGCTGTGCAGCGCGTCCTCCACGGAACCGCCCACTCGACCGCTCGCCTCCTCTCTCTCTCACCGCATCTCCCGCGCGCACTTGTGCCTGCTCCCCCGAACCCGCCTCACGACGCCCTCCGAGTCTCCGACCCTCACGTCTCGCCGCAGCTTTGGCCCTCGTCCCATCCCCGACCACGTCCATTGACTGCATCTCCACCACCTCGGCCTCGCCTCCAACAACGATGATCCCTCCGCCTCCACTTCCGCTGCCACGGCTAGCGCCCACTCGAACGCCACGACGATCTGCTCGACTGTGGCTGGGCGCGACCCGACCTCCAGTTCGCAGCTGCTGGATTCGATGATGTCATCCTCCTATGGGAGAGAGACGATGAGCCCACGGGGCCGGTGAGGGGCGAGGAGGATGGGGCCAAGAGGAGGGCATGTCAGATTGCCAAACCTGATGCCGCCTCCCCCGGTGCACCTCACGCCTGCTCCCCCGAGCCCGCCTCTCGATGCACCGGCGCGCCGTGCCTGCAGAGGTGGGCGCCATCCAACCCCTCTCGTCCCGCCCTAGCTCCAACCCCGTGGGCCCGCCTCCCGACGCATTGGCGCGCCATCGCTCGGCCCCAGCGCCGGCGTGCCGTGTCTACATAGGTGGGCACCCTCCCGCCCCATCCCTTCCCCGACCACATCCATTGATCAAACCCTAAACCCTCACCCTCTGTCTCTGTTTGCATCCGATTCTCGCCGCACGACTTCCCCGGTGAGCTCGGCCCCCGCCGTGGCCTCCTAGATGAAACCCTAGCTCCGACTCCCATATCGTTGGGGCATGGAGAAATGGTGACGGAGGCAGAGAGCACCGCCCATCGCCCTCTGCGCCCGGTCACCGGCCACGCTTGAGCGAGCCAAGGGCATCTACGGGAACAAACAGCCACCTACGGCGGCATGGGAGGTTATCAGGCTCTCGCACCCATGCCCAACGTTCTTATCGACGCCGCTATCGTCCGCGTCTGCATCCTCCTCTGTGTCGGTGTCGGCGTCCAGCAGTTGTGACTCCTCGCTGGGGTCCTTGACGTCTGACGAACAGCGACCAAATCTGCTGCCTGTGCGAAAGGCTGGTTGGATTACATAAAGATGAGGGAAGAAATGCTTTGGTAAGCAGTGTTTTCTGCATTCTAAAAGAAGATTCGTACATAATGCTACCCTGCTCAACTGCAGTATGAACACCATGCATGGCAGACACTGGTGGCAGTAAATATGTTGTTGCTCGGACAATAATTATCGCTGTTGAGATGAGCACAATTGAGGGTGAAGGGAAAAAGAGTGCTCCTATGTCCTCCTGACCAAGATACTTCAGAAGTGAACAAGCACGCACATGGTACGGAAGATAGGGTATTAGCACCTTGGCCATACCTTAACGAGACAAAAAAAGACAGGTTAGTACTCAAATGAATATCTCAATTCACACACCAATAATTATTTAAGGTATGATATTGTTGATTGAATTTTATACACCAATAAATACCATGTCAATTTCATCCATGGAATAAGCAACAACTGAATCAAATAGGACCTTAACAGGGATCCTTAATGTTGCAGGTTCATTACACATTCTTCAACCAGTTCTGCCTGGCCTGTCCACTGCGGTTCAATAAAATGATGAACATACATTACAACTATTAGGGTTCAGAACATGTAATTGCGTGTACTAATGGAGTAATATATGTACTAATGGAGTAATAGATGGATCCTCTTATATATTCTGTAGAAACATGGATGTTGATCAGTGCACGTTATCAACATGAGACATAACATTCTAGATCAAACTAAAATGTGTAATGCTAGACATCTAGAAACATCTGCAAAATAGAACCAAATGGAGTGATTACCCTAAACCCTAAAACATGAGGATGGCTAATAACTCATGAAAAGAACAGACATGTTTGCTGCACACTATTGAGAATGTAAACTTTTAGAGAGAGTGCTTCATCCAGATAAATGTTGAGTAAATAGCATATTGGTAAATCAAATTCATATGACAGCTATGAGATACATTGTATCACCAAACTGACCAAGCAATTAAGCGTTAAAAAATGGTGTGTGACTAGCATACACCTTTCTCTTTCCTTTTTTTAACCATCAAGCAGAATTTCGCTATTGCTTAAAGAGCACAAATGATTCCACATATCCATATACCCGGGTAGCCTCCATAAAAGAGAAGAAAAGAATAATAAACTTCTCTAGCTCTTCCATAATGGACTTCAAGTGAATCATTTTCCTATAGGTTGTAGCACAAGCTGTTGAAGTTGGAGCTCATACTGCTGCGACTCTAACAAATCAAGTAAGTTTTCTTGAATGGTGATATAACCTGTTTGTTTACAATCAATTTTTCCATCAAGTTTTTGCTAAGCTCTACTGGGGCTTACTGATCACAAAACTTCCATACTTAATTGGATAAAGTCATGAACTATTATATTGATGCTTGTCTCTTTTTTGTCGCAATCGGTCTTTTCCCTTATCCGTGTTTATCTGATAATAGATTTGTATGCTTTTTTAACCTATAAATGGTTCACTTGTCTATCCCACCAAATGTCAATCACTCAGTCATAAATATATTTGAGAATGGATAGAACCTAGAGGGCTTAGTTAGATCCACAATAATTGTCTAACACTGCTATTTTACATAATATTAATCAAAGTTTGGGTGTGGATTTTCTTAATACAGTGTTGTAGTATTCTAAAAGGAATAGTTCAACCACAATCTATGCCAGACTACACAACTCGATTGAACTAAAAAATCTAGCTATATGTTCAGATGTTGAGTTGGCCAATAACCTATGGCAATTCAGCTTGCAGATTGTGTCTTCTTGATCAAGTGCTTATCCTAACTAGCTATGCATACAAAAAAAGAGTTCAAAATTTTGGGTTTATTATTGGTTATTAGGATAGTTGTTAACTAAGTCACTTATCTTTTTACTTGTTCTGTCAGATGTGGTAGATTTGATTTTGTTTAGAAATATCTTGCAGTTTTTTGTCTGCTTTTCTTGAAGATAAGACTCTTCAATTTAAATGGTAGATGGATGTTGGTACCATATGTATAGGATGCCTTTGTTCATTGTTGATCGGTTATGCTTTTCGTTGGCCAACATTTGCAAGGTGGATTTGCTTGCGAGGTAGTACTTTCAGCTCTTTAATCGAGTTCTGCTTTTATATCATCCACCGTCACACGTTGAATTTGACTTTTCATCGTTGTTGCTTTTCCCTCGCTGTCTCTGTTGGCGGTGGGCCCATTACTTTGGTTTCTACAAGTTGGCGGTGAATATCAAGGGGGCGGAGAAGCCCACAAAGGGAAGGAAGGGGAAGGTTGGCAAGGACCCCAGCAGGCCCAAGATATCTCTAGATGTTTTCTACGTGTTCATGTGAGATGTGACTTTTCACCACCTCTTGTTTTAATTATTTTTTGCTATATACTTATTTCTGGATGCGACTATTTGTCATGTGATCCCTTTGATGCTCCAATGGGCCATGGGAAAACTATTTTACCACCTTTGTGTTTGCTAGAAATGGGTACGAATTTATTACTACTGGAATGACTGCAGATCTGTGTCTCGGCATATCGACTCACTCTAATTTCATAGGCGTATTCGTTCTGATTGATTTCCACCTATCCAACCATGAGAGCAACATGCCCATAATTGCATAATGTTGATCATACCTTGTAGAAGCAGATGAAAAAATCAGTTTATGATTTTTGCCCAATGATGTTATGTTCGAAACTTCTAATATCGATAACTAAGGCCTCGAGGAAATACTGATTTTACTCTAAACAGAGCAGGGTACCATTCTCACCATGAAAGGAAATCTTAAAGTCATATGTATTTTTAAAATTAAAAGTAGTGGCATGAAAGGATGAGCAAATTGATTACTTGAAATTTGGTTGAATAAGATTTGGTAATTGGACTGTGTTTTTTGTCAAAAAGTTGATTTCTTTGAATAAGTGGGCATCATATCCTTCAATAGTTTTTTGATATGGAAATTATAAATTGTGGTCATATTGTTTTTTACCCTATTCCTTAAATGTGAACATGAACCACCTAGGAGGAACCATGTTAAGAAGAAATAAGGAACTGTGTCTTTTCTTCTGGAAAGATAAAAGGTGTTTGTCTTTGAAAGCTAGAAAAGGTAGCTTTCTATTATGTCACATCAGTCCAAACCATAATTTAATCATTTTTATACTACACGTGCAATGAGTATGAATCCAAGTTGTGAGAGCCTAAGAGGTGAACATAGGAACCAGTATGAAACTACTTAAGTTGATGGAAGAGCAGTTCCCTTGCTATGACTGATATTTTATCGAAATGCATAGCAAAAGCTATATGACTAGAAAAAACAGAAACATCTTATAGTTTGGAATGGAGACTTAACATTTTGTTGGCTAGGACATTGGGCTCTATCTTTCTACCTCCTCACTTGGCACAAATAACTTCATTTGTTTTCCAGAGACTGTTATTAATGCTTTGCAGGAATACACATTATGTCTTGTTATCTATTGAAGTATACAATACTTAAGCCATTGGCTGATAGAGTGCTTGTAAAGGTTAACTCTTTCGAGGAGAAGACAACTGGTGGAATTTTGCTCCCTACAACTTCTCAGTCCAGACCTCAGGGTGGAGAGGTAGTTGTTGTTGGAAAAGGAATGATAATTGGGGATAATAAAGTTGATGTCAATATTCAGGTATATTCTTTGAGAACATGTAATATCTTAGCCATTTGTTTTTAATAAAACTTTATATGTGGGTACATATTCCCATGTGAGCATTGGTGTGCTGTGATGATTGCATACCTGCTGAACTTGCAGATGTGATTAGAGAAACAAATTGTAGATGGTATTAAATTGCCTCCCTATTATTTTAGTTGTCAGTTTAAATTATTGCACCAGTGTGCTTGTCTAAATGAGATGTAGTGTACTGCTATGCCCTTCAGTAGGTCTGCATGGTCTGTCTTAGAAACCCTCATGTTCCTCGTTAAACATAACTGCATGTGGCTACATGGGTCACTACAGTTTAATGAGTTTTCTTCCTTCGCTTTGTGTTATTTTGTACAAAGTAAAGTGTAAATTGGGTCTGTTGGGGACTTGCTCTCAAATGCTTTGAGTTGAGAACAAGGCAACACAAAAATATTAAATGTTAATATCCTTCGTCCTTCGAAATATTATTTCCCTTAGGATATAATGATCTTCAGACAAAGGTCATGAAGGACATACCTTCATCATCATGGTATATGATAAATGAAAGAAGAAGAATATTACATATGGAGAACAACATAAATAATCATATGGCATTATCATCATATTTCTCGTTATATAATCATGGGAAAACATGTAAAATATTAAATTTTAAAAGTACCTTCGGCTTGATAGAAGGAAAAAAGTACAAGTGTGACGCACAAGCGAGTACAAGTCAGCGTGAACAGTACGGGGGTACTGTTCATCTATTTATAGGCACAGGACGTAACCTGTCTAGAATTACATTCATGCCCTTTATGTATACTATTGACATTAGAACAATCTATCGAGGACTAAATAGCCTTTTCCCTTTTAAGTCGGTTCCCTTTTTTGCCGTTATGCCGAAGCTCTCTTGCGCGTAGCTTCGACGCTGCGTCAATCTTCGTATCGTTCGTGCTTTTCATACTGTGTGGTTCTGATCCAAGTCCGAAGGCACCTGTTCATATATTACACTCGGAAAACATTGTTAAATCATGTTTTTGAGGACCTTCGGAAGACGAAGGCCCCCAACAGTAGCCCCTCGCAATATTAGTTTGTTAGAATGACGAATTCAGATTGCGACATCGATGAAGGCCCTAAGCCGAAGGTCCAAAAAAACACCTTCCCTTTGCTAGAATAGCAACAGTCAATGACAGACGGGGCCCTCCAACTTGGAGCGCACTGGGCGTATAAATAGGAACTCACACCGACTGCACTTGATACACTGCTTGTGCCATTTGCCTTATTTTCTCAATTTTATAACTTGTGCTTACTAGCGCTTGATAGCTTTCAAGCTTTTGAGCTTCGGTTTGAAGGACATGTTTTTGTTGCTTCCGAAGAGAAGATGTCTCAAGATAAGAAGACAGTTGCTGAGACGAAGCTAACTGTCGGGGACCATAATTAGGGGTACCCCCAAGACTCCTAATCTCAGCTGGTAACCCCCATCAGCACAAAGCTGCAAAGGCCTGATGGGCGTGATTCAGGTCAAGGCTCCGTCCACTCAAGGGACACGATCCCGCCTCGCCCGAGCCCAGCCTCGGGCAAAGGCAGCCGACCCAGGAGGATTCACGTCTCGCCCGAGGGTCCCCTCAAGCAACGGACGCACCTTTGGCTCGCCCGATACCCAGGCTTCGCGGAGAAGCAACCTTGACCAGATCGCCACGCCAACCGACCGTATCGCAGGAGCATTTAATGCAAGGATCGACTGACACCTTATCCTGACGCGCGCTCCTCAGTCGACAGGGCCGAAGTGACCGCAGTCACTTCGCCGCTCCACTGACCGACCTGACAGGAAAACAGCGCCGCCTTCCCTGCTCCGACTGCTGTGCCACTCGACAGAGTGAGGATGACATAAGCTAAGTCCAGCCTTGGGCGCTATAGGAAGCTCCGCCTCGCCCGACCCCATAGCTCAGGCTCAACCTCGACGCCGGACGACGGACTCCGCCTCGCCCGACCCCAGTGCTCGGACTCAGCCTCGACCTCGGACGACGGACTCTGCCTCGCCCGACCCCAGGGCTTGGACTCAACCTCGACCTCGGACGACGGACTCCGCCTCGCCCGACCCTAGGGCTCGGACTCAACCTCGACCTCGGAAGACGGTCTCTACCTCGCCCGACCCCCGGGCTCGGACTCAGCCTCAACCTCGGAGGAGCCTCCGCCTCGCCCGACCTCGGGCTCGGACCGACCGCGACGTAGAGGGAGCCATCATTACCCTACTCCCAGTTAGCTCAGGCTACGGGGAACAAGACCGGCGTCCCATCTGGCTCGCCCCGGTAAACAAGTAATGATGGCACCCCGCGTGCTCCATGACGACGACGGCTCTCAGCCCCTTACGGAAGCAAGGAGACGTCAGCAAGGATCCAACAGCCCCGACAGCTGTACTTCCACAGGGCTCAAGCGCTCCTCCGACGGCAACGACATCACATGAACAGGGCGCCAAAACCTCTCCGACAGCCATGACGACATGTACTTAGGGCTCTGGCTCCTCTCTGCTAGACACGTTAGCACATTGCTACACCCCCATTGTACACCTGGACCCTCTCCTTACGCCTATAAAAGGAAGGTCTAGGGCTCTTGAACGGGAAGGTTGGCCGAGCGGGAGAACGGGCCGACGCACAAGGCTCTTGCTCTCTCTCTCTCCCACGCGAACGCTTGTAACCCCCTACTGCAAGCGCATCCGCCCTGGGCGCAGGACAACACGAAGGCCACAGTTTCCCCTTACTGTTTTCCCCCCTTTGTGTTCCGTCTCACGCCGACCCATCTGGGCTGGGACACGCAGCGACAATTTACTCGTCGGTCCAGGGACCCCCCGGGGTCGAAACGCCGACAGTTGGCGCGCCAGGTAGGGGCCTGCTGCTTGTTGACGAACAGCTTCCCGTCAAGCTCCAGATGGGTAGTCTCCAGCAACCTCTCCAACCCGGGACGGTGCTCCATTTCGGGAGTCTTGAGTTCATGTCCCTCGACGGCAGCTACGACATGATACTCCCTCCGTCGCGCGACAACGACAATGGCGGCCGTCAGCCCGCCCGCCGGCGGCGGAATCGACGACGTCTTCCCCACGTGACGGAAGAGCAACATCCGGGTCTGTCCCGTCACCTTCCCCGCCGACGGAGGAGGAGGCGGGGCAGGCATGGCCAAGCAGGAGGCGGCACCTCGTCGGCTGTCGAGCGAGTCGACGGCGTCGGTGCCTCAATGGGGGACACGTCGGGCGTTGACCTCGCGTCTGAGACGAAGACGAGCGTCGTTTCCCCGCAATACGCCAACCCCAAGCAGACGGACGACGCCAGCACGCTCGCGAAAGACTTGCTGGGCGTTAGCCTCGTACCTGGGACAACGGTGCAGTCCGTCCCCGACGCGACTTCGTCACCGCCCGTCGATCACGAGGTACCATCCGTTTCCCGTTCCATGCCTTTTAGATTCAGCTGCGACCCACCAAGCGACCTCGCTTCGGTGGATGCTTTCATAAAGGCATATCCAAACCCGCCGAGGTAACATATGCGGTCAACCTAGGACCGACTGACGGCCGTCTCGACCTACGGGCCTCATGGTTCCGAGGAAGATGACGAGCCCGACTCTGGTTGGGATTTCTCCGGGCTCGATAACCCCAGTGCCATGCGGGACTTCATGACCGCATGTGACTACTGCCTCTCTGATTGCTCCGATAGCAGCCACAGCCTCGGCGACGAGGACTGTGGCCCAAGTCGCGAATGCTTCCACGTCGATCTAGGGGGTCTCGACGAAGGCAACCATCTTGGTATGTTGGAGGACGGTGATCCCCCTAGGCATGCGCCTCGCGTTGACATCCTTCGGGAGCTAGCTGTGGTCCCAGTCCCTGCGGGGGGTCAGGACGCACAGCTCGAGCAAATCCGCGAGGTACATGCCAGGCTCGACGAGGAAGCAGGACAACTTGTGCAGCTTCGGCAAAATATCGGGCAGGAGTGGGGAGGTCGAGCACCGGCCGGAGAAGCGCGTCATCTGGCCCAGGATGACCTACACCGCATCGCCGATGATGCCAGGGCAAGGCTGCCCCCAGCCTCCAGTGGGGTCGGCCAGAACATGGCAGCAACAGCGATACTACTCCGAGCAATGCCGGAACCATCCACCACTGAGGGGCGACGTATCCAAGGAGAGCTCAAGAATCTCCTGGAGGATGCCGCGGTCCGACGGGCCGAGAGCTCTGCCTCCCGAAGGCAGGGGTACCCCCCGGAGCATCGCGCCGCGACTTCCCGATTCGTGCGGGAAGCCTCGGTCCACACCGGGCGAACGCGGAACACAGCGCCTGCAGGCCCGGGTCGCCTCGGCAACGAGCACCACCGTCGCGACCGTCGAGCCCACCTCGACGAGAAGGTGCGCCGAGGCTACCACCCCAAGCGTGGGGGACGCTACGACAGCGGGGAGGATCGGAGCCCCTCGCCCGAACCACCGGGTCCACGAGCTTTCAGCCAGGCCATACGACGGGCACCGTTCTCGACTTGGTTCCGAACCCCGACTACCATCACCAAGTACTCGGGGGAGTCAAAGTCGGAACTGTGGCTCACGGACTACCGGCTGGCCTGCCAGCTGGGTGGGACGGACGATGACAATCTCATCATCCGCAACCTTCCCCTGTTCCTCTCCGACGCCAACCGAGCCTGGCTGGAGCATCTGCCTCCTGCGCAGATCTCCAACTGGGATGACCTGGTCAAAGCTTTCGCCGGCAACTTCCAGGGCACATACATGCGCCCTAGGAACTCCTAGGATCTCCGAAGCTGTCGCCAGCAGCCGGGAGAATCCCTCCGGGACTACATCCGGCGATTTTCAAAGCAGCGCACCGAGCTGCCCAACATCACCGACTCGGATGTCATCGACGCTTTCCTCGCCGGCACCACTTGCCGCGACCTGATGAGCAAGCTGGGTCGCAAGACTCCCACCAGGGCGAGCGAGCTGATGGACATTGCCACCAAGTTCGCCTCTGGTCAGGAGGCGGTCGAGGCCATCTTCCGGAAGGACAAGCAGTCTCAGGGGCGCCAGACGGAAGACATCCCCGAGGCGTCCGCTCAGCGCGGCACCAAGAAGAAGGGCAAGAAGAAGTCGCAAGCGAAACGCGACGCCGCCGACGCGAACCTTGTCACCGCCGCCGAGCATAGGAACCCTCGGAAGCCTCCCGGAGGCGCCAACCTGTTCGACAAGATGCTCAAGGAGTCGTGCCCCTGTCATCAGGGTCCCATCAAGCACACCCTTGAGGAATGCGTCATGCTTCGGCGCTACTTCCACAAGGCCGGGCCACCGGCGGAAGGTGGTAGAGCCCACGACAACGACAAGAAGGAGGGCCACAAGGCAGAGGAGTTCCCCAAGGTCCACGACTGCTTCATGATCTACGGTGGGCATGTGGTGAATGCCTCGGCTCGGCACCACAAGCAAGAGCGCCGGGAGGTCTGCTCGGTAAAGGTGGCGGCGCCAGTCTACCTAGACTGGTCCGACAAGCCCATCACCTTCGACCAGGGTGACCACCCCGACCGCGTGCTGAGCCCGGGAAAGTACCCGCTCGTTGTCGATCCCGTCATCGGCAACATCAGGCTTACCAAGGTCCTCATGGATGGAGGCAGCAGCCTCAACATCATCTACGCCGAGACCCTCGGGCTCTGTAGATCGATATGTCCTCGATCCGGGCCGGCGCGACACCCTTTCACGGGATCATCCCCGGTAAACGCGTCCAACCCCTCGGACAACTCGATCTACCCGTCTGCTTCGGGACTCCCTCCAACTTCTGAAAGGAAACCCTCACGTTCGAGGTGGTCGGGTTCCGAGGAACCTACCACGCAGTACTGGGGAGACCATGCTACGCCAAGTTCATGGCCGTCCTCAACTACACCTACCTCAAGCTCAAGATGTCGGGCCCCAACGGGGTCATCACCGTCGGCTCCACGTACCGACACGCGTACGAATGCGACGTGGAGTGCGTGGAGTACGCCGAGGCCCTCGCCGAATCCAAGGCCCTCATCGCCGACCTGGAGAGCCTCTCCAAGGAGGCGCTAGATGCGAAGCGCCACGCCGGCAACTTCGAGCCAGCTGAGACGGTTAAGTCTGTCCCTCTCGACCCCAGCAACGATGCCTCCAAGCAGATCCGGATCGGCTCCGAGCTCGACCCCAAATAGGAAGCAGTGCTCGTCGACTTTCTCCGTGCGAACGTCGAGGTTTTTGCGTTGAGTCCCTCGGACATGCCTGGCATACCGAGGGATGTCGCCGAGCACTCGCTAGATACCCGAGCTGGAGCCCGACCCGTGAAGCAGCCTCTGCGCCGATTCGACGAAGAAAAGCGCAGAGCCATAGGCGAGGAGATCCACAAGCTGATGGTTGCAGGGTTCATCAAAGAGGTATTCCATCCCGAATGGCTTGCCAACCCTGTGCTTGTGAGAAAGAAAGGAGAGAAATGGCGGATGTGTGTAGACTATACTGGTCTAAACAAAGCATGTCCGAAAGTTCCCTACCCTCTGCCTCGAATCGATCAAATCGTGGATTCCACTGCTAGGTGCGAAACCCTGTCTTTCCTCGATGCCTACTCAGGGTATCACCAAATCAGGATGAAAGAGTCCAACTAGCTCGCGACTTCTTTCATCACACCCTTTGGCATATACTGCTACGTTACTATGCCATTCGGTTTGAGGAATGCGGGTGCGACATACCAAAGGTGCATGAACCACGTGTTCAGAGAACACATTGGCCGGATGGTCGAGGCTTACGTCGATGACATCGTAGTCAAGATGAGGAAAGCCTCTGACCTCCTCTCCGACCTTGAAACGACATTCAAGTGTCTCAAGGCGAAAGGCGTAAAACTCAATCCTGAGAAGTGTGTCTTCGGAGTCCCCCAAGGCATGCTCCTGGGGTTCATCGTCTCCGAGCGGGGCATCGAGGCCAACCCGGAGAAAATCACGGCCATCACCAACATGGGGCCCATCAAGGACTTGAAAGGGGTACAGAGGCTCATGGGATGCCTTGCGGCTCTGAGCCATTTCATCTCACGCCTCGGCGAAAGAGGCCTACCTCTGTACCACCTCTTAAGGAAGACTGAGCGCTTCACTTGGACCCCTGAGGCCGAGGAAGCCCTCGGGAACCTAAAGGCGCTCCTTAACAGCGCGCCCATCCTGGTGCCCCCCGCTGCCGGAGAAGCCCTCTTGATCTACGTCGCCGCTACCACTCAGGTGGTCAGCGCCGCGATCGTGGTCGAGAGACGAGAAGAGGGGCAAGCATTGCCCGTCCAGAGGCCGGTCTACTTCATCAGTGAAGTACTGTCCGAGACCAAAATCCGCTACCCGCAAATCCAGAAGCTACTGTACGCGGTAATTCTGACGCGACAAAAGTTCAAACACTACTTCGAGTCTCATCCGGTGACTGTGGTGTCATCCTTCCCCCTGGGAGAGATCATCCAGTGCCGAGAGGCCTCGGGTAGGATCGCGAAGTGGGCGGTGGAGATCATGGGCGAGACAATCTCGTTCGCCCCTCGGAAGGCCATCAAGTCCCAAGTCTTGGCGGACTTTGTGGCTGAATGGGTCGACACCCAGCTTCTAGCAGCTCCGATCCAACCGGAACTCTGGACCATGTTTTTCGACGGGTCATTGATGAAAACAGGAGCGGGTGCGGGCTTGCTCTTCATCTCACCCCTCGGGAAGCACCTCCGCTACGTGCTGCGCCTCCATTTCCCAGCGTCCAACAACGTGGCCGAGTACGAGGCTCTAGTTAACGGGTTGCGCATCGCCATCGAGCTAGGGGTCCGACGCCTCGGCGCTCGTGGCGACTCACAACTTGTCATCGACCAAGTCATGAAGAACTCCCATTGCCGCGACCCGAAGATGGAAGCCTACTGCGATGAGGTTCGGCGCCTGGAGGACAAGTTCTACGGGCTCGAGCTCAACCACATCGCCTGACGATACAACGAGACTGCGGACGAGCTGGCTAAGATAGCCTTAGGGCGGACAACGGTTCCCCCGGACGTCCTCTCCCGAGACCTACATCAACCCTCAGTCAAGACCGACGACACGCCCGAGCCCGAGAAGGCCTCGGCCCTGCCCGAGGCGCCCTCCGCTCAGCCTAAGGCACCCTCGGCTCAGCCCGAGGCACCCTTGGCCCCCGAGGGTGAGGCACTGCGCGTCGAGGAAGAGCAGAATGGGGTCCCGCCTAATCGAAACTGGCAGACCCCGTACCTGCAATATCTCCACCGAGGAGAGCTACCCCTCGACAGAGCCGAAGCTCGGCGACTGGCGCGGCGCGCCAAGTCGTTCGTCTTGATGGGTGACGGGAAGGAGCTCTACCACCGCAGTCCCTCAGGCATCCTCCAGTGATGCATATCCACCGCCGAAGGTCAGGAGTTATTACAAGAAATACACTCGAGGGCTTGCGGTCACCACACAGCATCTCGAGCCCTCGTTGGAAATGCCTTCCGACAGGGTTTCTACTAGCCAATCGCGGTGGCCGACGCCACTAGGATTGTACGCACCTGCCAAGGGTGTCAATTCTACGCAAAGCAGACCCACCTGCCCGCTCAGGCTCTGCAAACAATACCCATCGTCTGGTCGTTTGCTGTGTGGGGTCTGGACCTCGTCGGTCCCTTGCAGAAGGCACCCGGGGGCTACACGCACCTGCTGGTCGCTATCGACAAATTCTCCAAGTGGATCGAGGTCCGACCCCTAAACAACATCAGGTCCGAACAGGCGGTGGCGTTCTTCACCAACATCATCCATCGCTTTGGGGTCCCGAACTCCATCATCACCGACAACGGCACCCAGTTCACCGGCAGAAAGTTCCTGGACTTCTGCGAGGATCACCACATCCGGGTGGACTGGGCCACCGTAGCTCACCCCATGATGAATGGGCAAGTAGAGCGTGCCAACGACATGATTCTGCAAGGACTCAAGCCACGGATCTACAACGACCTCAACAAGTTCAGCAGGCGGTGGATGAAGGAACTCCCCTCGGTGGTCTAGAGTCTGAGAACGACGCCAAGCCGAGCCACGGGCTTCACGCCGTTTTTTTCTAGTCTATGGGGTCGAAGCCATCTTGCCCACAGATTTGGAATACGGATCCCCGAGGACGAGGGCGTACGACGACCGAAGCAATCAAACCAACCGAGAAGACTCACTAGACCAGCTGGAAGAGGCTCGGGACATGGCCTTACTACACTCGGCGCGGTATCAGCACTCCCTACGACGCTACCACGCCCGAGGGGTTCGGTCCTGAGACCTCCAGGTGGGCGACTTGGTGCTTCGGCTACGACAAGACGCCCGAGGGCGCCACAAGCTCACGCCTCCCTGGGAAGGGCCATTCATCATCGCCAAGATTTTGAAGCCCGGAACATACAAGCTGGCCAACAGTCAAGGCGAGGTCTACAGCAACGCTTGGAACATCCGATAGCTACGTCGCTTCTACCCTTAAGATGTTTTCAAGTCGTTCACATACCTCGTCCACATACGCCAACAAAGTCTAACCATCAAGGAAGGGTCAGCCTTGCCTCGGCAAAGCCCGACCCTCCCTCGGGGGCTAGAATGGGGGCACCCCCTCTACGTCAAAATTTTCCTCGGAAAAAGTCTTTCTGCCAGAACATCTTTCGTGCTTTTCGACTACTTCGAAAGTGGGATCCTGAAAACGATGGAGTACACGTAAGCAGGCAAGGCCGACCGAGCCGAGGGACTCCTACGCCTCCGGGATACGGATACCTCACTCATCACCTTCTGCGATAAGTAACTCACGCTCGGATAAGTGATTCCGCTGATTGAACAAGTCTTAATGCTCGAAAACTTTTCTGCCGAAATGATTTTTCGTGCCTTCTCGACTATATCGATAACAGAATCCTACGGACGAGTAAGAGTACACGTAAGCGGCAAGGCCGACCGAGCCGAGGGACTCCTACGCCTCCGGGATACGGATACCTCACTCATCACCTTCCGTGAAAAGTAACTCTCGCTCGGACAAATAATTCTATTACCGGCAAATAAGTCCTGATACTAGAGACAAGGGGAAAAGAAATGCAGCTTTACAACACGACGACGATATGTTTGGGCCTCGGCGGTCGCAAAAAACATACGCACACTACAGATAAACTGTTCCTGCAGGATCAAACATCAGTGGGGGAGCAGCAACACCCTCGGCGTCGACTCCACCTTCGGCGGAATCCAACCCGGCCTCGGACGGCAACACGGTCGGAGGATCTCCACCTCGAAGGAACCTGTCGGCACCACGCCTGGGCCATCGCCGCTAGGGTCTCCTCCGGGAACCCGGCCCGAGCAGATGGCTCGACTGGCCGCTCCGAAGCCTCAGCCAGCTGTCCCTAGAGGACATCAGCCCGACTCATGGCCTCGGCAACCCGACTCCGGCGTCGGTCCCGCCAGTGGACGGCCCGACCAGGCTCCAGCCGACGAAGCTTCTTTTCGAGCCAACTCTGCCTTTGTCCGTGCTGGCACCGCTGCCTCCGGCTCTAGCTCATCGCAGAGCGCCCGAAGGTTTCTTTAACTAGGCAAGAGAAGCCTCGGGCGGCAAGGCCGACCGAGCCGAGGGACTCCTACGCCTCCAGGATACGGATACCTCACTCGTCACCTTCCGCACGAGGCAACTCACACTTGGTTAAGCGGTTCAGCTAGACGACAGGCGAGTCCTAGTGCTCGAAATGAGGAAGAAACACAGCTCCACCCCGTAGAAATGCAGGATCGCCCGCATGAAACGACTCGCCGGCACTCCGAACCCCCGCTCGTGGAAAGAGACGAAACTCAGCACATGCCCTGGCGGCGGGGATGGGGCGGCTCTGCTCGGGGGAGCAATCCACTCCGGTTGCGGGTCACCAGAGAGGGGACGAAGCAAGCCATCGACAACAAGGGCCTCCAAATCGTCCACCGTGACGGTAGAGAAAGGCCACGGGTCGCGCGACGGAATAACGGCCACCCGGTCAGCCATCACCAAGCAAAGAAGGTGGCGGCGGAGCGGACAAGGTGCGCGGTTTTCTTTCTCTGGCTATTCCCTCAGGTTGCGAAAACCTAAGCGGGAGACGAGCAGCGGAGTAAAGAACCGTCACCGGTCCCTCTCCCGAATATATAAAGGCCCAGGCGAGACCCGTTCAACACTTCGCCCGAACCCACCGCGAAATTCAAAACTCGAAGGCGAGACGCCCGTTCCTCGAACGGCTCGCACACGCACAACGGTTGCCCCGCGAACCACTCGTCCCGTCGCATTAACTCTGCGGCAGGACAGGTGGCACCTTTGGCAGGCGAAGCAGGCGACGCTTCACCTCCGCCGTGATGACCGCGTCAAAAAAGGTACGCCACGTCGTTCGATTTCATATCCCTTTTCTTCCCCTTTCTCTCTCTTGCTACAGTGACCGGGAAAGGGGATACTCCGAAAGGGATCCTTCTCCACGAAGGAAGCGGGCCCCGAGCCCCCCTACTGATCAGAGGTTCGAAGGCTGGCCCCTCAGAAGGGTTCGACAGCCGCCTTAAAGCACTCAGGCTCCACACCCACTACTGGTCAGAGGTTTAAAGGCTGGCCCCTCGGAAGGGTTCGACAGCCGCCTCAGGCCACTCGGGCTTCGCGCCCACTACTGATCAGGGGTTCGTAGGTTGGCCCCCGAAGGGTTCGACAGCCACCTCAGAGCACGCCGAGGGATGACTCTGGGTACGTCCGATACATGGCCGAGGCTCGGGCTACGCTCCCGAGGTACCCTAGGACATTTCCGAGACCAGCAGGAGCGATTCTGTAATGGAATCCCATCAGAGGGAGGCATCGAGCCCTCGGACCCTATCAAACGGGACCGGGTCCAGCAAATCACCTGCAGGTACTTTTGGAGCGCGCCTCTGGGCCACTAGCCGACCCTTATCGAACGGGGCACGGGCGTCCACTCGGATCACCCGTTAGCAACTCACTGGAGACACCATGTTCGGCGCCCTCCGAGGGAAACATGGCGCTTTCCCCCCTCCTCCTTGCGGAAAGGCGACGCAGAGGCGTATGAAAAAAAGCCGAGTCAGTCCTTGACCGTCCTCTCGCTCTGTGCGGAGGCTCGGGGGCTGCTCTCACAAACCTGGCTCCAGCCAAACCGTTGACAGCGTCAACATACCAGCCCGAGAACTTGGAACCTGACTATGCACCCGGGCTACGGCCAGTTCGCATGAGGGAACAACCAGACCGGCCGAAGCATCACGAAACGCGCTTAGACCTCGAAGGAGTCAAACCACTCCTCCGAGGCCTCGGGGGGCTACACCCGGCGGGTGCGCTCGCGCGCACCCACCGGAACGAAACGCAACTGAGAAAGGCCGGTCCCCTTGCAAAAAAGTGCGACAAAAGCCTCCAAGCGAGTACCAACACTCCCTTCGAGGCTCAGGGGCTACTGTCGGGGACCATAATTAGGGGTACCCCCAAGACTCCTAATCTCAGCTGGTAACCCCCATCAGCACAAAGCTGCAAAGGCCTGATGGGCGCGATTCAGGTCAAGACTCTGTCCACTCAAGGGACACAATCCCGCCTCGCCAGAGCCCAGCCTCGGGAAAAGGCAGCCGACCCAGGAGGATTCACGTCTCGCCCGAGGGTCCCCTTAAGCAACAGATGCACCTTCGGCTCGCCCGAGGCCCAGGCTTCGCGGAGAAGCAACCTTGGTCAGATCGCCACGCCAACCGACCGTATCGCAGGAGCATTTAATGCAAGGATCGACTGACACCTTATCCTGACGCGCGCTCCTCAGTCGACAGGGCCAAAGTGACCGCAGTCACTTCGTCGCTCCACTGACCGACCTAACAGAAAACAGCGCCGCCTGCCCTGCTATGACTGCTGTGCCACTTGACAGAGTGAGGCTGACAGCAGCTAAGTCCAGCCTCGGGCGCTATAGGAAGCTCCGCCTCGCCCGACCCCATACCTCGGGCTCAACCTCGACGCCGGACGACGGACTCCGCCTCGCCCGACCCCAGGGCTTGGACTCAGCATCGACCTCGGACGATAGACTCCGCCTCACCCGACCCTAGGGCTCGGACTCAACCTCGACCTCGGATGACAGACTCCGCCTCGCCCGACCCCAGGGCTCGGACTCAACCTCGACCTCGGAAGACGGTCTCCGCCTCGCCCGACCCCCGGGCCCGTACTCAGCCTCGACCTCGGAGGAGCCTCCGCCTCGCCCGACCTCGGGCTCGGACCGACCGCGACACAGGGGGAGCCATCATTACCCTACTCCCAGCTAGCTCAGGCTACGGAGAACAAGACCGACGTCCCATCTGGCTCGCCCCGGTAAACAAGTAATGATGGCACCCCGTGTGCTCCATGACGACGGTGGCTCTCAGCCCCTTACGGAAGCAAGGAGACGTCAGCAAGGATCCGACAACCCCGACAGCTGTACTTCCATGGGGCTCAAGCGCTCCTCCGACGGCCACGACATCACATGAACAGGGCGCCAAAACCTCTCCGACAGCCACGACGGCATGTACTTAGGGCTCTGGCTCCTCTCTGCTAGACACGATAGCACATTGCTACACCCCCCATTGTACACCTGGGCCCTCTCCTTACGCCTATAAAAGTAAGGTCAAGGGCTCTCGTACGGGAAGGTTGGCCGCGCGGGAGAACGGGCCGACGCACAAGGCTCTCGCTCTCTCTCTCTCCCACGCGAACGCTTGTAACCCCCTACTTCAAGCGCATCCGCCCTGGGCGCAGGACAACACGAAGGCCACGGTTTCCCCTTATTGTTTTCCCCCCCTTTGTGTTCCGTCTCGCGCCGACCCATCTGGGCTGGGACACGCAGCGACAATTTACTCGTCGGTCCAGGGACCCCCCGGGGTCGAAACACCGACACTAACCAAAGAGGAGAAGCTCCTTGAGGAGAAGACTGCTGGATTTGTTGAGTCAATAGCAAAAACAAATACAGAGAAGATTACTAAAGAGATACTGGAAGGCTTGTCTGAAGATACTGATGATAGCGACAGCTATGATGTGGAGAGTGGAGGCGAAGACTCTGAAGATCGGCCTTGGCGACCAAGTCATGCAATCTTCGGGAAATCGACTATCAAACAGAGTCATCTTGATAATATGAGAGGAAGGTATTTTCGAGATATGTCTATTGTGAGGGTTGACGTAGACAGGGTCGTTCCTGCTCTCGAAGAAAACGAAGTTGTGATCTTCCGAAGCTTTTTCAAAGCTGGACTTCGGTTTCCGTTGAGCAGATTTGTTGTTCAAGTTTTAAAGGCATACCAGATTTTCCTTCACCAGATCACTCCCGAAGCAGTTATTAGAATGGGGATCTTCGTCTGGGATGTGAGAAATCAAGGTCTAGAGCCAAGTGCAAGATGTTTTTGCAGTATGCACGAACTTTTGTATGAGACGAAGCCCTGGGGGAAAGAACAATATCATAACAATTTTGGTTGCTATAGCTTTGTTGCTCGCTCTGGCGCAAGCTACCCAGTGCCAACGTTTCGGAAGAGATGGCCTAAGGCTTGGATGGAGGAGTGGTTTTATGTGAAAAATGATTTGAAAGCGAGAGAAGACATTAAAGAGATCATCATGCGCCCCATCTGGTCCCGCTTCGGCCTCCGAAAGCTGAAGGTAGAAATTGATGAGGCAGCCGAAGCATGCTGAAGGGCCTTCAACACGTTTTGCTCCTTTATTGGGACAAGAGACCTACTTCAAGAACATATAGCCTACAAGATATGGCCACTTATAGATAGCTGGGAAATGCCGAAGGAAACCATCACTAACCCTAGCGAAGGCGGCCTGGTTCGATTAAAATACACCTTCAGGTTTGGGGACAAGTTTGTCGAACCAGATGATGACTGGCTGAAGTGTATTGAAAATACTAGCGATGAGTTACTTGGAGCATATTCCAAGTCCGAAGATAACACACTATCTGCGGCCTTCGGGAGCCGAAAAAAGAAAAGATTAAATAGGGTTTTTGATGCTATTGGATTTGTGTACCCTGACTACTCCTATCCGCTGCGGGGACGGGGAAAGAAGAGGAAAACTGCTGCTTGTACCAAGGCTGCTGCTCCGGCCAAGACTGCTGCTTTGGCCACTTTAGATGAACCTGCGCCGAAGAGCAAGAAGTTGAAGGTTCTTACCCATCGGCCATGCTATATTGAGCCGGCCGTGGTGCGTGAGTTTGGTGGAGAGACCTCTTTAGTTGCTAAACCAAAGGAGCCCATTCATCCTACGCAAAAGGCTGAAGAACCGACTGCCATGCCGAAGACGTCCTCAGCCGAGCTAGCTGAGTCAAAGGCTGATAGAGATAAGGCCGAAGAGCCAAAAACTGAAGAAACAAAAAAGTTAGAAATTTTAAGTCCTTCGGCGGAAATAACAGTACCGAAGACACAAAAAAGTCTTGCGGCAACCCCGAAAAGAAAAAGGATGGTAAATGTACTGGACGTGCTAGAGACAATAAAGGCTTTAAGCTCTACTCCTTCAGGGAAGATTCCCGAGGCTTCAAAAATGCAAGCCGAAGCTGAGACAAAGCCAACCGAAACTGAAGCTTCCGTAGAAACAACAGATTCCAAACGCCGCTCTTCCATAGAGAAGGTTGTCAAAACTGCCAAAGCGCAGACTGAAGCTGATACTAGGCAAATAAAAGGTAAAGTTGCAATAATTGAGGCTAGAGCCGAGGTCGAGCCCATAGTGCCTGTTGAGACGAAGCTTGCCACAACCGAGCGAGGAGCCGAAGAAGCACCTCCAAATACTGATATAGCTTTTGAGAGAAGTGCGGCCAAAGAAGCCGAATCCCTTACTCCCGAAGTACCTTTCGAGGACCTTGATTATGTCATTCGACATGCTTCGGGAAAAAGATTATCTGAGGAAGAAAATTTTGAAGCTAAACACTATGCTCGAGAACTGAAGTACCCAAAGGGGGCCTTAGTATTTAATGGTACAGATGAAGATGATTTCTTGTATTGTCTCCCTTACAACAAAGAATTATCCATCTGCCGGGAGATGGCCAGAAGTATGGGTTTCCCGAAGCTCGAAGCTGGCCTTTGTGCTATGTCGAAGGACGATCTTGCGGATAGCCTTGCATACAACAGTCTGAAGGTACAAAAAGTTGTAAATTTTGAAGTTTATGAATTCTGTAATGAAGTCTTGTATTATCATGTTAATCCATTCATTCTTTCTTGTAGGGCTTAATACTTAGCAACGCCTTAAGGGCGCAAAAGAATGCTGAGGATGAGAGCTGCACTATTGCTCTCAACAACCTTTGAACAGAGGTTATCAGGCTGAGAAACGAAGCCACGGAAAAAGACAAAATTCTACTTACATTGGTGGACAAAGTAAAGGGGGATGAAGCTAACTTCAAAGCTCAATCTGAAATTCAAAAGAATAAGATTGAAGACCTTCGAAAACAACTGGCCGAAACCAAAGTAAAGTGTGCTGTTGCTGAAGCTGATCGAGATGCCAGTGAATATTGGAAAAATTATCTAGAAAAAATGGTTGCAGAGCTTTGCGCATCCAAAGAAAGATGTTTTAAAAAATCTGTAGAATGCGTGAAAAAGATAAAAGCTAGCTTCGCCAATGTAGGCGCCTACTCAAACGAAGACAACTTCATACGAGGCGACCCTGAGGGCGTTATCGAGTGGATCAGTAGTGAAGCCGAAGCTTTTGAGGAGATTTTGAGTGACCGCGGGGATGTCTGCGCATTTTCTGGCGCGAGAGGAGCTGCAGCCATCCTGGAGAAGGCGGGTTGCGAACATGTTAAAACCTTGGCACAGGCCGACACTACCTTTTCTGTTGACGACACGAAAGACCCTTCGGCCGAAGCAAGTTTACTGGGCGGCAAATTTTTTACTGACATTTGGGACAATGGCGGCCGAGCAATAGCTCATGAAATAATAAAGAAGAACGAAAAAGATATCCACGACTCTCGAGAAACAACGAAAAAGGCTGAGAAATCTGCAGAACTTGAGAGACGGATAGGTATTGCTTATTGGCTTGTAGCTTCGTCGTTTGTTTTTTCGAGACTTCGAATTAATTGATTTTTCTGTCGCAGCTGAGCTATCTCCTCCACCGGAGCCGTTCGACCCTCTAGCCGACCCAGAGACAAAGAAAGCGCTAGAAATTATTAATATGGTCGAAGCTATTATATACGAAGTTGTTACCAAACTGCTAACCGAAGCTGCAGAAAAAGTTCTGAAGGAAGAAGAGTAGCTATTGTAAAAACATTTTTAGGATGTTGATGTAACATTTGCTGGACTAAGTTTGTAATATTTTATGTTGATAATTTTGAATCTAATACGTAAGTCATTTGTAATATAATTCTTTGCGATGCATGAAATTTTACACACATACCGTTTTTGAGCCTTCGGCGAAAAAACACCTTCCCTTCTTTTCATGCTTCGTAAAGAAGGGCTTTTTTATGCCTCATAAGAAATCCACACTTTGCAAAAACATCGATGCTTCATAAACAATAGATCCCTTCTTCCGCATCGGAACTGACAAAGCTATAATTCTCAGCTTACTTCGTGCCTTGGCACCTTTTCATGTTTGTAAAATGTTCTCCGAAGATCGACTTCATTTCCAACTCATGTCATTGGTGTGATATGATGTATGATGTGATGCTATGCGATATGATGTGATGAAATGATGCGAGGAATGATGCCAATGCCGAAGACACACCCATGCTAAAACACAATCTGTGCGTCCCCTTAGGGATAATCACAAATTTCTTTGACGCTTATTTTTCGGCTTCACCGCTTATTTTTCGGTGTAAGTTCTGCATCCCCTAAGGAACGTCTTTTGAACTTCTTCGCCTTCTATTTCGGCGGTATTCGCATTGACTTTTCGCGCTTCGCCTTATATTTCGGCGGTATTCGCGTTGACTTTTCGCGCTTCGCCTTATATTTCGGTGGTATTTGGCTCTGCATTCCTTTTGGAACGACTTTTGAGCAGAAAACTTACACTGCGCTCCCTTGAGAACGGCTTTTTAAAGCTTCGGCAACTTACGCTGCGCTCTTTAAGAACGACTTTTTGTGGCTTCGGTGAAACTTTTACTGCGATTTTTAGCTCTGTATTCCCGAAGGAATATCTCTTTGTAGCTTCGGCATTCTCGTAAGTCTATGACGAAGGTATATTTCATTTTGACATAAACAAAGCTAGTACGGGAAATTAAAAATGACAAGAAAACTAGGTTTACATTGATTGTTCCTTATTGAAAAGAAAATGACAGTGAATGTAAAACTATGCCAAAGGTAGGATATCTCTCAGTATATGTGTTTTGATTCTGGCACAGTGCTATTAACTGTGCGAGCTTTAGACCCCTCCCTGAAATCTCGCTACTGATGGGTCTGTTGGCTCCCTTCTGGTTGCTGACCTCGTGAGTAGGCCGGTTGTAGTGGCGGCGGAGGTGGAAGCTGTGGCCAAGAAACTTGCGGCTGACTAGCCGAAGCAAAAGAAGCTGCAGGATGATTACCCACATATTCTGGTATGTAGAGTGAATGACACGAAGACGAAGCAGTGTGCAGGACCTGCTTCGGTTGACTTTGCCGGGCTTCGGCTTCTGCAATCTATTTTTGCTTTTGGATGGTGATTTGACACGTTCTTGTATTGTGGCCCTTGTCTTCACCACAAAATAAGCAGTAGATCTTTCTGGGCTGGTCCCCATATCTTCCTTCGAAGCCCCTGGCGCCTCTGCCTCTTGGAGTTGGCGGCCGGAAAGAGCTTTGTTGCTGCCCCGAAGCTTGCGAGGAATACTACAGCCTCTGTTGTTGACTTCCCCTGTCATCACTCTGAGTAGAGTTGTGAATTGACCTGACGTGCCTCGGGTGGATTCTTGCTCCGAAGCCCCTGGTCATTTTAGAGAACCTGTATGCTTCTTCCCTTCTTTGGCGGAAGTCGTTGTTAGCTTGGATGTACTCATCCATCTTCTGAAGCAGCTTCTCCAGAGTCTGTGGGGCTTTCTAGCGAAATACTGGGCAGTTGGTCCTGGACGAAGCCCTTTGATCATCGCCTCAATGACAATTTCATTGGGCACTGTAGGCGCTTGTGCTCTAAGGCGCAAGAACCTTCGGACATATGCCTGGAGGTACTCCTCATGATCTTGCGTGCATTGAAACAAGGCCTGAGCTGTGACTGGCTTCGTCTAGAAGCCTTGGAAACTTGTCACCAGCATATCCTTGAGCTTCTGCCACGAAGTAATGGTCCCTGGCCGAAGAGAATAATACCATGTTTGGGCCACGTTCCAAACTGCCATGATGAAGGACTTGGCCATGACAGCTGCATTGCCTCCATATGAAGATATAGTTGCTTCATAACTCATCAAAAACTGCTTCGGGTCTGAATGCCCATCATACATGGGAAGCTGAGGTGGCTTGTATGATGGGGGCCATGGGATAGCCTGCAGTTCTGCTGCCAAGGGAGAAGCATCATCAAAAGTTGTATCATGATTAAAATCATCATACCATCCATCGTCGTTGAACAAGCCTTCCTGATGAAGCTCCCTGTGTTGGGGCCTTCGATCTTGTTCGTCTTGAGCAAGATGGCGTACTTCTTCAGTGGCTTCGTCGATCTACATTTGAAGATCAACCAATTGGGCCATCTTCTCCTTCTTCCTTTGTACTTGCTGATGGATTATCTCCATGTTTCTGATTTCTTGGTCCAATTCCTTCTCCTGGAGTGTTGGACTAGTGGCCTTCCTCTTCTGGCTTCGGGCCTCTCAAAGAGAAAGGGTCTCCTGATTTGTGTCCAGTGGCTGCAGTGCGGCAGCCCCTGGCGCTGAAGCTTTCTTCGGTAGCATGAAGAAGGTCAATGCTTGCTGAAGGTGGTCGAAAAAGGGTTCACCGGAGGTGGGCACCAATGTTGGGGACTTGCTCTCAAATGCTTCGAGTTGAGAACAAGGCAACACAAAAAATATTAAATCTTAATATCCTTCGTCCTTCGAAACATTATTTCCCTTAGGATATAATGATCTTCAGACAAAGGTCATGAAGGACATACCTTCATCATCATGGTATATGATAAATGAAAGAAGAAGAATATGACATATGGAGAACAACATAAATAATCATATGACATTATCATCATATTTCTCGTTATATAATCATGGGAAAAATAGGTAAAATATTAAATTTCAAAAGTACCTTCGGCTTGACAGAAGGAAAAAAGTACAAGTGTGACGCACAAGCGAGTACAAGTCAGCGTGAACAGTACGGGGGTACTGTTCATCTATTTATAGGCACAGGACGCAGCCTGTCTAGAATTACATTCATGCCCTTTATGTCTACTATTGACATTAGAACAATCTACCGAGGACTAAATAGCCTTTTCCCTTTTAAGTCGGTTCCCTTTTTTGCCGTTATGCCGAAGCTCTCTTGCGCGTAGCTTCGACGCTGCGTCAATCTCCGTATTGTTCGTGCTTTTCATACTGTGTGGTTCTGATCCAAGTCCGAAGGCACCTGTTCATATATTACACTCGGAAAACATTGTTAAATCATATTTTTGAGGACCTTCGGAAGACGAAGGCCCCCAACAGGGTCCTTGAACTTTAGGTCCTCTTTTTAAATGATTCACTCTAGAGCAACCAATTTAAATGTATAAGGATCCAAATCCTCATTAATTTTGGACCTAGATGATAACCTAGAAAAAAATTAAGGACCGAGTGCATTTTACTCTTATATTTATGGTGAGCATGAAATAAATCAATCTTTATATTTCTTTGGTCAGGCAAATGTGAATATGCATGGTAATGGTTGTCTTCTCGCTAGCTTAGTATCATATTCCATTTTTGTCAGTCATTTTCACATGTTCATATATTTATGCCGGATAAACAAGTCGACCCAATTACTTTGCTTGTTACCTAAATGTTGGTACCATAAACGGATTATAGTGCCCTTATGATTCTTTTGCACTGGAGCATCTACATTGATCATCCTAGAGAGTTCAATTTCCCTTTTTTCCTTAGCTAATCTAATATGCATTTTGTACTGGTTATGTTGCCTTTTGATGTATTTTCTGTTGCAATTTCTCATTTAAGCGGAGTTCTTGTTGAATGTTTTCTAAAAGCAGTAATAACTATAAGCTCTCTGAGCCAATTCTTGAGATGCTGCCCAACATGCTCGTTTAAGTTGTGCCTAAGTTGCTTTCAAAAATATGTCAAGGAAAAATTTAGAACAACAACCGAGAAGATAAATTCAAGAACTAGTCGCTTCAACAAGAGTCTGACCATGAGGATGGCATGTAGCATTACTTGCCCTTCGATTGAGCTGGGTGGCTACAATGCATAGTTCTTTGACTCAAGTTTCAAAGTTTCAAGAGAACCAAGCTCCTGAATGAACATAGCTTCACAACTGAACATGGAATGTGCCCGGTTCATTTTGAGATGTTTCGGAAAAGAGAGAAAAATCAAGTAACAGACTAAGCTAGACCATTTACAAAACAGTAACCGCTTCTTTGACTTGAAGACTAATTCTTTGTTCCATGTACTTCAGGACACCAATTCAAGAAAAGTCGCAAACGGATCGAACAGATCTATTTGGCACCCTTTAAGCAAAAGTGATAGCGGAAGGCTTTCATCAAATGGAAGACAAGCTGGTGCAAATTAGGGACTTACCATGGCCTTGTTCATTTTTTGCCTTTTTCTCAGTGTTTGTCATGAGAGATTGTGAGGATGTTCTCGGCTAAGCAATGAGTGACAACAAACCCAATTGAAGGTTGTCAGTGTGGTGAGTTGTGATCTCAACAACTGGTGTGTGATGCCATTAACCCCTTTTTTTTCTTATTTGCCTTCCGGCTATGTTGAGTTCTAGCTAATTCTTTGTATCATGTTCATAATATAAGTATACATAGTGAAAAGAAAGGAAATCGATTAATCAAAAGTTGGCGCCTAATAATTTCTGTTCTTGGATGCTTCAAATTTCTCTTTTGATCATGGTTCCTTATAATGTCCCTCAATCTACATCCTATGGACTGACTTTTGATGCAATTCTTTTCAATCAATATAGGATTCCCATTGTCCACCCGTCCATGAACGAATGAAGTTATATGATAACAACATTTGGTGACATGTTTGCTTTCAACTACTGTCAACAGTCAACAGCCTCATTTGCCTGACGACAATGCAGAGTGACCTGAAATATGGTTGATGTAGAGCTGCAGTGCCTACTGATTTTTATGTTCACTTGGTGGCGGATACTACTCACCTCTAGACTCTGGTGGTTGTTTTCGTGCTTCCCTATAAATTTGCATGTCGACTTATGCATTTATAAGTGGAAATTGGTCAAAAACTATATGTGCCACTAAATTTGCATAATTTCGGACAGTGTCACGATGATGAATGTGAAACTCAGTAATTGGACCCTTTAGTGCTTGCATATAACGTCTGATTGAGAAACACAACCTAAACACACGCACTGGACGTTATTAGAAAAAATAGTGGCAGAAGCCAAACTGTTGAGACAAATACCCTCAAATCTTGCCGAGGCAACTAACCATGAACAAATGAAACGTTAGCCCATTAAGAAACAGTACTGTCACACCCGGTTTTAAGGGCAAAACCGAATGCATAACATATGTGTGTCAGGATCTATTTCCACACATATGTTGACATCAAAAGTGTAATATATCAAAAGAACAATGCATAAAAGCGTAAATAAAGATTATATTAACATATTACACTTCGAACAGACATGAAGTCTTAACCTTTATTCATCAAAGTACATCGAAACATGGACATCCTTCCATAGGAAGATGACCGAGGGTATCACTAGACTAGCATCCATGGAGTTCAACATCATATCTTCATCTGCAAACTTCTGATCAAAATTTAAGCAAGGGTGAGCTCACTTATGGTTGGGGCTCAGCAAGTGGGGTGAAAATACAAGGTAACAAGGTAAGGCTAAAGTTTAATGTGGTTAGCATTTTAGTTGGTCAACATTTTATTATCAACACCTGATTACTAAGTATAAGTATATACCAAACCCATATTAAGCATAAGCAATATTCATCAGCATATATATATCATCATCATAAAGCTTAGAACCACTTGAACCAAAATATCATCAACATGAAGCTCAACCACTTGAGCGAACCACTTAAGCATATCGGTTAAACAAAACCGATCACGATTTATTTTCATCTTCAAGTTGATTATCATGTGAGGGTCCAGGCTGCTCTTAACCGTGAGGACAGCTGATATATCAGTTTTACACTATGTAGAGGCGGTACAACTTTACCCACAAGCCGTGTATCCCCTCTAGCTTGGGTCGGCCAAACCCGTAAACACTTCTGAGGTGAATGGCTAGGGATCCACTATGAGGCTTTCACAGAATACACTTAATACAAAGCAACCTGCTAAGGTTTCTAAGTCGGTGTGGAGGCCCTCTTGGTGAGGTACCTTAGCCAAGAATATATCCCCATGTTAACGTGAGTTGCCACCACTGCTGCTCCCCCTCTTGCCCATATTTCAGGTAAGGTTGCTAGGTACAAAGCGCATTAAGCTAATTATCAAAGCTAGAGCCATGATAGCACTCATGGTTGCACTATTTTCCTGGGTGGTCACTCCATGTTCCAATTATCACAATATAATCTTGCTTAATCATCGGATTAACAACAATAATGTAAACTTACCATTTGGAACATTTAGCTGTAGCACCTTCGGTTACGAAGCTGGTGCTCCCAATCACAGGTGGTTCAAATGCAGAGCCAACCAACAAGAAGCAGAAGAAGGAAGCACAAAGAAGAGTGCAGCATGTTGGGGGTGCAAGGACCCTTCATTAGGTCCAAGTGGTCCCACATCCCAATCACCTTCTCCCAGGAGGATCTTCAGCTAAAAGACTATCCTCACAATGATGTTATGGTCATATCTTGCGTCATCAAGGGATTTCTGGTCCACAATGTTCTGGTTGACACAGGCAGTGCAGCGGACATTATATTTGCAAAGGCTTTCAGGCATATGCAAGAACCAGAGGACAAGATTCATGATGCTACACACCCCCTTTGTGGCTTCGGAGGACGACAGATTGTGGCACTTGGCAAAATCACAATGTCAGTCACCTTCAGTTATGTCCACAACACAAGAACTGAGCAAGTTCTTTTTGACATTGTCGACATGGAATACCCATACAATGCAATTATTGGTCGAGGGACACTCAATGCCTTCGAAGCAATACTTCATCCAACATACTTATGCATGAAGATACCTTCAGAGCAAGGGCCCATTGCTGTCCATGGAAGTCAAGAAGCTGCTAGAAGGGTTGAAGGAAGTTGGACATATTCAAAGGCAATACACAACATAGATGGAGCCGAAGCTTGTCAACAATATAAACACAAAAGAGAGAAGGCCGCTTCGGCAGATCAACCGAAGCCTATGCTTTTATGTGAAGATATAGCAGATCAAAGGGTACTGCTGGGGTCTCAGTTATTTGATGAGCAGGAAAAAACTTTGATAAGATTTTTGTTCAACAACAAAGATGTCTTCGCTTGGACAGCCAATGATCTCTGTGGTGTCAACAGGGATGTCATCGAGCATTCACTTAATGTAGATCCATCTTTCAGTCCAAGGAAGCAAAGACTTCAGAAGATGTCTGATGATAAAGCTGAAGGTGCTCAGAACGAAGTAAAGAGACTTCTCAGTGCTGGTGTTATCAGAGAAGTAACATATCCAGAATGGCTAGCCAACACTGTTATGGTGAAGAAGGCTAATGGCAAATGGAGAATGTGTATTGATTTCACAGATCTCAACAAAGCATGCCCAAAAGACGAGTTCCCATTACCAAGAATAGACTCCCTTGTAGATGCAGCAACTTCTTCGGAGCTCATGAGTCTACTAGACTGCTACTCAGGCTATCATCAAATTTGCATGAAGAAGGAAGATGAGCCAAAGACTAGCTTCATGACTCCTAGTGGCACTTATTGCTACCTTCGGATGCCTGAGGGGATCAAGAATGCTGGAGGAAGTTTCAGCAGAATGACAGCCAAAGTCCTTCATTCTCAAATAGGCAGGAATGTGTTGTCTTATGTTGATGATATCATAGTAAAGAGCACGAAGCAAGAGAATCATATTGCTGACCTGCAGGAGACATTTGCCAATTTCAGGCAAGCTGGTCTAAAATTAAATCCAGAAAAGTGTGTTTTTGGAGTAAAGAAGGGCAAGTTCCTTGGTTGTCTAGTATAAACAAAGGGAATCAAAGCTAATCCAAACAAGATCGAAGCTATCTTTCGGATGGAGCCGCCAAATACAAAGAAAGGGGCCCAACGGTTGGCAGGAAGGCCGTCATCGTTAAATAGATTTATATCCAGATGAGCAGAAAGGAATTTACCATTCTTTGAAATATTGAAATCAGCCAAAGTTTTCCAGTGGGGTCCGGCTCAGCAAAGGGCCTTCGAAGAATTAAAGCAATACTTGATCTACTTGACAACATTAACTCCACCTTCGCCAGGGGCTCCATTGCTCTTATATGTAGCAGCTTCTCACTCTGCAGTCAGTGCAGCGCTTGTACAAGAGAAGCAAGATGGCCAGGTCAAAAAACAAGCACCAGTATATTTTGTCTCCGAAGTTCTAAGCTTATCAAAGAAAAATTATACAGAATTGGAGAAGGTACTATATGCTGTGTTGATGGCCTCCAGGAAGCTTCGACACTATTTTCAAGCATATCATATAATTGTTCCTTCGTCACAACCTCTGAAGGACATAATGAGAAATAGAGAAGCTACTGGGAGGATCGGAAAATGGGCTGCCAAGCTCAATGAATTTTCTATTGATTATGTTCATAGATCCTCAATTCAGTCTCAGGCCTTAGAAGACTTCATTGCTGATTGGATGCTAGGGGCTCAAGGAGAAGAAGCAACAAAAGATGCCGAAGCCTGGCCGATCTTATGTGATGGTTCTTGGGGAACCTTCGGCGCAGGAGCGACTGCTGTTCTAGTAGCGCCTTCCAAAGTCAGAACATGCTATGCAGCAAGGCTGTATTTTAGTTGTACAAATAACATTGCTGAATACGAAGCCCTTCTGTTGGGGCTTCGGAAGCTAAAAGCAATGGGAATAAGAAGGCCAATCCTCAAAACTGACTCCCAAGTCATCTCTGGTCATGTAGACAAAAGCAGCAAGGCAAGGGATCCGTAGCTTGAAAAATATTTGGATACAGTCCGAAGGTTGGAGGCTTCTTTCGAAGGTTTTTCTGTAAAAAATATTCCAAGAGGGGAAAATGAGCATGCAGATTTGCTAGCGAAGTCGGCCGCATAGGGGCTCCCTCTACCTTCGGAAGTATTCTTTGAGACAATAAAAGCACCTTCGGTTGAACTTCTCGAAAGAGCAGTGCTTACAATATCACCTTTGCATAGTGAAGATTGGAGGACTGAAATCACATCTTTCCTCCAGGGTAACTATCTCTCGGATGACGAAGTTTATAATAAAAGAATGGAAGCAAGGACAAGACCATATGTCATAATAGAAGGGGAGTTATACAAACATGGAGTCTGCTCCCCACTTCTCAAGTGTCTATAAAGAACCGAAGGTATAGAGCTAATGAAGGAGATACATGCAGGTTTGTGCGGATCTCACATTGGGTACAGGCCTTTGCTGGGAAAGGTTTTTAAACAAGGGTTTTTATTGGCCGAAGGCAGCCTCAAATACAGTAGATCTGGTTCAAAAGTGCGAAAATTGTCAAAAATATGCAAGAGACCAGAAAGAACCTTCGTCGAGTTAATACAACCAACCTGGCCATTGCAAAGATGAGGCCTAGATTTGTTGGGTCCACTCCCACCAGCACAAGGTAACTTGAAGTATGTTGTAGTAGCAGTAGAATATTTATCCAAGTGGATTGAGGTGAAGCCCTTAGCTACAATAACTTTGGTCACAGTCCAAAAATTCTTCTGGCAAAATATTGTTTGTCGCTTTGGTGTGTCGAAGGCAATAACCGTGGACAACGATACACAATTTGATGCCGAAGCATTCAAAGATTTTTGTGACCAAATTGGTACGAAGATTCATTTTGCATCAGTTAGACATCCAGAATCAAATGGTCTGGTAGAAAGAGCAAATGGTATTATAATGACAGGAATAATGAAGCTAATCTTCAACCAGCCCAGAGGAAAGTGGCCAGACGAGCTGATTAAAGTGGTGTGGAGCCACAATACAACTGCGTCAAGGTCAACAGGATTTACACCCTTCAAACTCTTGTTCGGTGACGAAGCAATAACCCCAGAAGAAGCAAAGGCAGGGTCAATAAGAACAACAGCTTCAGCAGAAGACGAAGCTGATTATCAAGTAACAAAAGATACTATAGAAGGGACCAGACTTCAGGCTATAGAGCACATCAATAAATATCAGGCCAAAACAATAAAGTGGCGTGATAGAAAAGTTCGATTAAAAACATCAAGCCAGGGCATTTGGTGCTTCGGAGAGTAGCCAACCCAGACAAAGTGGGCAAGTTGCAACTAAAGTGGGAAGGTCCTTTTCTGGTAGTATCTTCGTCAAGACCCGGTTCTTACAGATTGAAGGATTTGGATGGCAACGACATACCCAGATCTTGGAATGCAGATGAGCTTCGACGATATTATGTGTAATTTGATGTAATTTTTCTTTTTCATTTTTTCTGTGGCACCCTTTTCCTTTCAAGAGGGGAGAAAGGTTTTTAATGGGGCCATAGCTTGTAATTTTTCATTATTATTTAGCCCCACTAGGGCCAAATCCCCCAAAGATGTAATATGTAAAATTTGAGCCTGTACCATCAAGTGCAAAAAGAAAACAGGGAGAAGCTCAAAAGACGTCCCCAAGGGGATGCAGAGCATGACGAAGGTACAAAAAGTCGTTCCTAAGGGAACGCAACGTAAGTTTTCTGCTCAAAAGTCGTTCCTAAGGGAATGCAGAGCCAAGAGCATGACGAAGCTACAAAAAGTCGTTCCTAAGAGAACGCAACATAAGTTTTCTGCTCAAAAGTCGTTCCAAAGGGAATGCAGAGCCAAATACCGACGAAATATAAGGCGAAGAAGTTCAAAAGTCGTTCCTGAGGGGATGCAGAACTTATACCACCGAAATAGAAGGTGAAGAAGCTCAAAAGTTGTTCCTAATGGGATGCAGAGCTTAAGACTCAAAAGTCGTAAGGGGATGCAGAGTCTGGGTGTGGCTTCGTGTGTGTGTTTGGACATTCATGTGTACGATACATTACATCATTCATTGCATTCATAAACATTCATGTAGACATTCATAGGTTCATCATCATCATAACATTAAGCACAAACAGAAATACTTCAGCTTTGATAACAATGCTTCGATGAGCATGAAGAAACAATGATACGCTTCGTTGTGTACGAAAAGAAGGGAAGGTGTTTTTCGCCTTTGGCTCAAAAGATACAAGTTTCGTCCACAGCAAAGCAATTCATACACGGATGGAAAGGTAAAAATATATTACAAGGTATGGACAAATATACAAAGTAATATTCGATTCCCAATTACAATGTCTTTTACAAAGATAATTCAAATATTTCTAAGCTTTGTGTAGTAGCTTCAGCAATCTTTGAAATGAGCTTCGGACTATTGACCTTCGGCATTGTCATCCTGTACACAACAAAGCAGTATAAGGTAAAAAGTAATTACAAGAGAGCAAGCAACAGATATAAGTATCGTACCGGCTTTAGCAGGATTCGGGCCTCGTCACTAGCCAATTCTCGACCACCCTTCGCCCAAATCTGCGTTATAAATCTGCTCCCTATGCTTCAGGCTATATTGGGGATGTCAACCAAATCCGATGAAGATAGGCTGAAGTTTGGCCTATTTACAATTTTGCGTGCGTACAACCAGCCTTCAAAAATGCTACAGCTGTGCCACGAGAAGCTAGCAGGGCACAAAAGTCACCGTGCTCGACTATTACTTCGTCGAGCGCCTCTACTTCGCCTTCAATATGTTCGAAGGTGCTGGATATGTTTTCGGCCGAAGGGGTAAACTTTTCAGCATTTGTGGCGGAACCGCCTGAATTATTCCAGCTTAAGTGCCCAAGTCACGCCTTAAAGGCCGCAACGCACTTAAATCGGAATAACCCGTCAGTCCCTCAGATCTAGTCTCATAAAGCCACTTATCCAGGATCAAATACCACAAGCTCAATCGAAGGTGAGTCACTGTAACATTCCAAAATTTCAACCCAAGGTTTGGAACCCTAATCTTCCCCCCCTTATCTTACCCCCCTTAACTCCACCCCTTAGGTCATCTCATCATATGCATACACTTTGATTGTTATAGCACCTCACAGATTATTTTTTAGCACCTAAGATTATTTAGCTAATTGTTGTCCAAAGGAAAAGGAGATAAAAAGAAAATAGAAATAGAAAATAGAAATAGAAAATAAAAATGAGAAATAGAAAAAGAAAAAGGAAAAAACATTTTCTCTCCCCCCCTCGGCTGGACCGTTTTCGGCCCAAGTCGCGCCGCACCCACTTCCCCCCCTCTCCTTCCGCGGCCCAAGCGGCCCAGCAGTGCCCGCGCCCGCGCCGCGCCTGACAGCCCGGCCCCACCTATTAGCCGCTCCCCCCTCTCCCCTCCGCGCCGCTCTCCCGCTGACAGCTCGGGCCCGCTCATCAGATCTCTCGTCCCGCCCATGCCTTCACCGGCGCGTTCGCCGCTGACCACCGCCCGCCCCGTCTCCTCGCCATTAACGAGCGCACCAGCCTCAGCTACCTCCCCGCCACTGTACCCGAGCCGTCCCCTCACCCCTCGCCTGCCCGAGCCATCCCGTCGCCGTTTGCGCCATCACCGCCAGCATGGCTAGCTCGTCGGCGTTGTCGTCCCTCCTCCCTCCACCCTCTCGGGCGCCTATAAAAGGGACCACCCAAGCTCCACCTTCTCCACACTGGCCCCGACCACCTCCCCCACTCCTTCTCGAGCCCGATTGAGCTAGCACCGCCACGTTCCCCCTTCACTCCGGTGAGCTCCGTTCTCTCCTCTCTAGTAGTGTTCAGTCGAATTGCTTTAGTGCTTGAGGTCCGCCACTCTGTCACGATATTAGCACATGGCCTCTCGACGCCTATCGCGCCCAGTGGCCTCGCCGGCGACCTCACCGCCGCGAGCGCCCGCCACCCGCCGTGGACCAGCCACCCCGAAGCCTCCACCGGTCAAATTGACCCCACCCCCGTGATCCCCTACCCCCGCCCATGCCTCGCCACCGCTCCCCCGCAACAGAACCAGACCCATGGCAGAGAACCACCGCGGGATTTCACCGGTGGCCGAGCCCCGGTCGACTCCCCCCTCCTCGTCGCCGTTCAAACGCCGCCAGCCCCCTCCCTCTCCCTGGCATGTGGGCCCACGCCACGGCGCCGTTCCCCGCCGTCTCCCCCGCTGGTGGGCCGAGTGGGCCGCCTGCCCGCGCGGCTGCGCGCGCGCTCGCGCCCGGCTGTGCCAAACCCCCCCAGCCCAGCTAGCTAGAAATTCCTTCTCGTTTTCTTTTCCCATTTCTTTTTCCCATTTTCATATATATATATATATGCTGATATTTTATGCACCAAAAATAGTTTAAATAAATTATAGGGCACAAAAATAATAAGGTATAAGAATTGGTACACCCCACTAAAGTCACCATGATTGATGTATTGTTCTTATCTATGCTTGTTAGCGGAAGAGGGATCCGATCCTCTAGAATTTGTAGCTCCGGAAAAAGGGCAGGAACCCGACCCCTCCGAGATAAATCTGTTGTGCCAAGAAAGCTTCGACGAAGGCAAGTCCATTATTCCCTTGATGCATAATTTATCTATTCTCTCTACCACTACCTAAGCCGGGACTAAGGGATGGAAATATAATTGCATGGTGAGCAAGAGAGAGCCCGCATTAACTAACACCTTTTGATCACAAGATATGGGATGGGAAAAAGGGGCAGTGGTTGTAACCAACGATGTTTTCCAAAAGTGTGCGATGAAGGGTATTCACCCTCATCACCTGGCGAGGAGGATGATCAGGGACTCCCTGGTTTAGGGGAGGGCCTAAGGTGATGGCTCAGCTGGTTTAGGCGTGAGCATAAGGATTGTCCTCTCATATAAGGACCGGTTTGTCATCCTTCACTACCTGTACTCATGAAAAGTACAACCACTCGAGGCTGTGAGGGCAGTCACTCGATCTGAACTCGTACGGTCCAACCCCAGGGTTATGAAGGCTGGGGAGCACCGGGAGGATAAGGAGGGGGAATGTTTTGTCCGGTTTGGACATGGAGGTGGCCTAACTCCTTCCGGTATAACCGTTAAGGTTAGGACGTGCGAGGAAGGAAAGAAATTCGGATTCGGATCTCATTGGCCATGAGATCGCAGAGCCGGACTAGTGGGTAAAGTGTACCCCTCCGCGCAGAGTTTAAACCTATTAGAATAGTCCGTGTCCACTGGTATGGACGAGTCTGGTGTGGTATGACAATTAGTGTTTCTACAACATCCGTGACCAGGGAAAATACGTGTGTGTGAGTGTGTCTCTGGAAAAGAAAATGGTGCCACGGGAGCGGGAAGCTCAGTGGTGGTTAAGCACGTGTTATTTCTATTTCTTCGGGAAAACCCTAAAAACAAGTACTGTCTTTCTCTAAGAAAAAGAAGAGTGACTTCAACTCCACCATATGAAGCATGTAGGATATATGTCTCTTTCTCTTTACGGGAGCCGGGTGGGCTTTTTGAATACCTAGTGTATTCACCCAGATTTATTTATGTTTTTCAGCAGCTGAAGACTTCTTTTCTGCTATGCTTGATTGAAGGGGCTGTGTGAGAGCACCTAGAGGGGGGGGGGGTGAATAGGTGATCCTGTAAAACTTGAAACTTAAGCCACAAAAACTTGGTTAAGTGTTAGCACAATAATCGCCAAGTGGCTAGAGAGGAGTCTCAACAAAACACAGTAACCACAAAGATGTCAATCACAGAGATGGCACGGTGGTTATCCCGTGGTTCGGCCAAGACCAACGCTTGCCTACTCCACGTTGTGGCGTCCCAACGGACGAGGGTTGCAATCAACCCCTCTCAAGTGGTCCAAAGACCTAATTGAATACCACGGTGTTTTGCTTAGCTTTTCTTAATCCCGTTTGCGAGGAATCTCCACAACTTGGAGCCTCTCGCCCTTACACTTGAAGTTCACAAAGAAGCACGGAGCAAGGGAGGGATTAGCAACTCACACAAGACACAAAGATCACAGCAAATACGCACACACACGACCCAGACTTGAGCTCAAGAGACTAGCACACTAGAACGGAGCTCAAATCACTAGAATGTCGAACAAGTGCGCAGGAATGGAGTGTGAGTGATCAAGAGTGCTCTAGGAATGCTTGGTTTTCTCCTCCATGCGCCTAGGGGTCCCTTTTATAGCCCCAAGGCAGCTAGGAGCCGTTGAGAGCAATCTGGGAAGGCAATTCTTGCCTTCTGTCGTCTGGCGCACCGGACAGTCCGGTGCACACCGGACAGTGTCTGGTGCCCGATTTCTTTCCTTCTACGGCAAAGCCGACCGTTGGCAGCCAGAGAGCCGTTGGCGCACCGGACATGTTCGGTGCACACCGGACAGTCCGGTGCCCCCTTCTAGCCGTTGGCTCAGCCACGTGTCCCGCACAGATCGCGCGGCCGACCGTTGGCTCACCGGACAGTCCGGTGCACACCGGACAGTCCGGTGAATTATAGCCGTACGTCGCCGGTGAATTCCCGAGAGCGGCCAGTTCGCTCGAGCCAGCCTGGCGCACCAGACACTGTCCGGTGCACCACCGGACAGTCCGGTGCTCCCAGACTGAGCAGACTTTGGCTGAACAAAGCCATCTCATTTCCAATTCGATTTTTCCTGTTTCCAGCACTTACATTAGTCTCTAAAACAATGTACTAAGTCTGAGAAACATACCTTTATCCTTGATTTGTACTTTGTCCACTATTTTACACTTAGGTATTTGTGTTAGACACTAAATCACCAAAATACTTAGAAATGGCCCAAGGGCACATTTCCCTTTCAATCTCCCCCTTTTTGGTGATTTATGCCAACACAATATAAAGCAAGTAGAACAGATACAAAATCAATTCAAATAAGAACTCAAATTGTTTTGATTCAAATTTGACATATATGGATCACTCTTTGCCACCACTTGGTTTGTTTTTGCAAATCAAACTCAAATTTCCATCTCTAAGTCAAACACACATGTTAAGACATAAAGAGAGTCATTCCAAGAGAAATTGATTCAAGATTTCAAAAACTCCCCTTTTCCCATAATCAACATTTCTCCCCACAAGAAGCCAACTTTTGACAAGAGAGACAATAAAAGAGTTTTGACAAACCAAAAGCTCTATTCTACTATTTTCAAAATCTCTCAAGTGGTAGCTGATCCATTTATCGCTTTGGCCTTTATTTTCTCCCCCTTTGGCATCAAGCACCAAAACGGAATTAATCTTGGCCCCAGAACCCCATTGCTTCACCAAAATCTTCAATAAGAATACAAAGGCAATAAGAGTACATGAGATGAACTTGGAATAAGTTACCCTCTCATCGGAGTGCAGTGGAAGTCTTTCATGGTCCAAGTCCACCTTTTCCCTTTCAAACCTCCTTTGAGACTAAAACAAGAAAACTCAAGCACATGGTTAGTCTCAAAGGGTCAAGTTGTAGCACAGCTCCCCCTAAATATGTGCATCACTTGCAAAAGGGGACTTGTGAGGTCCGGGGAGTGTTTGTACAACTTGAGCACCATAAGTAAGCAACGAAATGCATAAGGAACATGATCAAGGGCATAAACACATGTATGCTATAAATCAATCCAAGTTCCGTGAATCTAAGACATTTAGCTCACTACGCAACCTGCAAAAGGTCTGCTCATCTAGAGGCTTGGTAAAGATATCGGCTAGCTGGTTCTCGGAGCTAACATGGAACACTTCGATATCCCCCTTTTGCTGGTGGTCTCTCAAAAAGTGATGCCGGATGTCAATGTGCTTTGTGCGGCTGTGTTCAACAGGATTTTCCGCCATGCGGATAGCACTCTCATTATCACATAGGAGTGGGACTTTGCTCAGATTGTAGCCAAAGTCCCTGAGGGTTTGCCTCATCCAAAGTAGTTGCGCGCAACATTGTCCTGCGACAACATACTCGGCCTCAGCGGTGGATAGGGCAACGGAAGTTTGTTTCTTAGAGTTCCATGACAACAGGGACCTTCCTAAGAATTGGCACGTCCCCGATGTATTCTTCCTATCAACCTTACATCCAGCATAGTCGGAATCTGAATATCCAATTAAGTCAAAGGTAGACCCCTTTAGATACCAGATCCCGAAGCAAGGCGTAGCAACTAAATATCTAAGAATTCGCTTCACTGCCACTAAGTGACACTCCTTAGGATCGGATTGAAATCTGGCACACATGCATACGGTAAGCATAATATCCGGTCTACTAGCACATAAATAAAGTAAAGACCCTATCATTGATCGGTATGCCTTTTGATCAACGGACTTACCTACTTTGTTGAGGTCGGTGTGTCCGTCGGTCCCCATCGGAGTCTTTGCGGGCTTGGCGTCCTTCATCCCAAACCGCTTTAGCAAGTCTTGCGTGTACTTCGTTTGGGAGATGAAGGTGCCGTCCTTGAGTTGCTTCACTTGGAACCCAAGGAAATAGTTCAACTCGCCCATCATCGACATCTCGAATTTCTGCGTCATCACCCTGCTAAACTCTTCACAAGACTTTTGGTTAGTAGAAGCAAATATTATGTCATCGACATAAATTTGGCACACAAACAAATCACCATCACATGTCTTAGTGAAAAGAGTTGGATCGGCTTTCCCAACCTTGAAAGCATTAGCAATTAAGAAATCTCTAAGGCATTCATACCATGCTCTTGGGGCTTGCTTAAGTCCATAGAGCGCCTTAGAGAGCTTACATACGTGGTCGGGGTATCGTTCATCCTCAAAGCCAGGGGGTTGCTCCACGTACACCTCCTTCTTGATTGGCCCGTTGAGGAAAGCGCTCTTCACATACATTTGGAACAACCTGAAAGAATGGTGAGCGGCATATGCTAGCAAAATACGAATGGACTCTAGCCTAGCCACAGGAGCAAAAGTCTCCTCAAAGTCCAAACCTGTGACTTGGGCATAACCTTTTGCCACAAGTCGAGCCTTGTTCCTTGTCACCACTCCGTGCTCGTCTTGTTTGTTGCGGAACACCCACTTGGTTCCCACAACATTTTGCTGAGGACGAGGCACCAGCGTCCAAACTTCATTCCTCTTGAAGTTGTTGAGCTCCTCTTGCATGGCCAACACCCAGTCCGGATCTAGCAAGGCCTCTTCTACCCTGAAAGGCTCAATAGAAGAGACAAAAGAGTAATGCTCACAAAAATTAACTAATCGAGATCGAGTAGTTACTCCCTTGCTAATATCACCCAGAATTTGATCGACGGGATGATCCCTTTGAATCATCGCTCGAACTTGGGTTGGAGGTGCCAGTTGCGCTTCTTCCTCCATCACATGATCATTTTGTGCTCCCCCTTGATCACACGCCTCCTGTTGATGAACCTGTTCATCGTCTTGAGTTGGGGGATGCACCATAGTTGAGGAAGAAGGTTGATCTTGCTCCTTTTGTTCCTGTGGTCGTACATCACCAATCGCCATGGTTCGTATAGCGGCCGCCGGAATATCTTCTTCATCTACATCATCAAGATCAACAACTTGCTCTCTTGGAGAGCCATTAGTCTCATCAAATACAACGTCGCTAGAGACTTCAACCAAACCCGATGATTTGTTGAAGACCCTATACGCCTTTGTATTTGAATTATAACCTAACAAGAACCCTTCTACAGCTTTGGGAGCAAACTTAGAATTTCTACCCTTCTTCACTAGAATGTAGCATTTGCTCCCAAATACACGAAAGTAAGATACATTGGGTTTATTACCGGTTAGAAGCTCATATGACGTCTTCTTGAGGAGACGATGAAGGTATACCCTGTTGATGGCGTGGCAAGCCGTGTTCACGGCTTCCGACCAAAAGCACTCGGGGGTCTTGAACTCTCCAAGCATCGTCCTCGCCATATCAATGAGCGTCCTGTTCTTCCTCTCTACCATACCATTTTGTTGTGGTGTGTAGGGAGCGGAGAACTCGTGCTTGATCCCTTCCTCCTCAAGAAACTCCTCCACTTGAAGGTTCTTGAATTCAGACCCGTTGTCACTTCTTATCTTCTTCACTTTGAGCTCAAACTCATTTTGAGCTCTCCTTAGGAAGCGCTTGAGGGTCCCTTGGGTTTCAGACTTATCCTGCAAAAAGAATACCCAAGTGAAGCTGGAAAAGTCATCAACAATAACTAGACCATACTTACTTCCTTCTATGCTTAGATAGGCGACGGGTCCGAAGAGGTCCATATGTAGCAGCTCCAGGGGTCTTGATGTGGTCATCACATTCTTGCTGTGATGCGCTCCTCCCACTTGTTTTCCTGCCTGACAAGCTGCACAAGGTCTATCTTTTTCGAATTGCACGTTAGTCAAACCTATCACGTGTTCTCCCTCTAGAAGGTTGTGAAGGTTCTTCATCCCTACATGTGCTAAGCGGCGATGCCACAGCCAGCCCATGCTAGTCTTAGCTATTAAGCATGCATCTAGACCGGCCTACTCTTTTGCAAAATCAACTAAATAAAGTTTGCCGTCTAATACACCTTTAAAAGCTAATGAACCATCACTTCTTCTAAAGACAGACACATCTACATTTGTAAATAGACAACTATATCCCATATTACATAATTGACTAACAGATAGCAAATTATATCCAAGGGACTCAACTAAAAATACATTAGAGATAGAGTGCTCATTTGAAATTGCAATCTTGCCTAAGCCTTTCACCTTGCCTTGGTTCCCATCACCAAATATGATTGAATCTTTGGAATCCTTGTTTTTAACGTAGGAGGTGAACATCTTCTTCTCCCCCGTCATATGGTTTGTGCATCCGCTGTCGATAATCCAGCTTGAACCCCCGGATGCATAAACCTGCAAGGCGAATTTAGGCTTGGGACTTAGGTACCCAACTCTTGTTGGGTCCTACAAGGTTAGTCACAATTGTCTTAGGGACCCAAATGCAAGTTTTATCACCCTTGCATTTTGCCCCTAATTTCCTAGCAACTATCTTCCTATCCTTTCTACAAATAGCAAAGGAAGCATTTAAAGCATGATATATTGTAGAAGGACCATCCATAACTTTCCTAGAAACATGAACAATATTCTTTCTAGGCACATGATGAACATATCTCCTATACATATCTCTATCATGCATATAAGAAGAACTAGAAGCAAACATAGCATGTGAATCATGTGAATCATAACTTCTATAGTCATTTCTAGCATGTCTCTTATTATGATACATAAAAGCATGGTTTTTAGTACTACTTGCCATAGGAGCCTTCCCTTTCTCCTGGGCGGGGATGGGAACCTTATGGCTTGTTACGTTCTTGGCTTCCCTCTTGAAGCCAAGTCCATCCTTAATTGAGGGGTGTCTACCAATCGTGTAGGCATCCCTCACAAATTTTAGCTTATTAAATTCGCTCTTGCTAGTCTTAAGTTGAGCATTAAGACTAGCCAATTCATCATTAATTTTGGAAATTGTAACTAGGTGTTCACTACAAGCATCAATGTCAAAATCTTTACACCTATTACACGTTGCAACAATTTCTACACAAGATGTTGATTTACTAGTTATTTCTAACTTAGCATTCAAATCGTCATTAATGCTCCTTAAGTTAGAAATTGTCTCATGGCAAGAAGATAATTCACAAGAAAGCATTTCATTTCTTTTAACTTCTAGAGCATGAGATTTTTGTGCTTCTACAAATTTGTCATGTTCTTCATACAACAAATCCTCTTGCTTTTCTAAAAGCCTATTCTTATCATTCAAGGCATCAATCAATTCATTAATTTTATCTACCTTGGTTCTATCTAGGCCCTTAAATAAACAAGAATAATCTATTTCATCCTCATCACTAGATTCGTCCTCACTTGAAGAAGCATAAGTAGAGTTTCGAGTACATACCTTCTTCTCCCTTGCCATAAGGCATGTGTGACGCTCGTTTGGGAAGAGGGATGACTTGTTGAAGGCAGTGGCAGCGAGTCCTTCATTGTCGGAGTCGGAAGAGGAGCAATCCGAATCCCACTCCTTGCCTAGATGTGCCTCGCCCTTTGCCTTCTTATAGTTCTTCTTCTTCTCCCTCTTGTTCCCTTGATCCTGATCACTATCATTGTCGGGACAGTTAGCAATAAAATGACCAAGCTTACCACATTTGAAGCATGAGCGCTTCCCCTTTGTCTTGGTCTTGCTTGGCTGCCCCTTGCGACCTTTTAGCGCCGTCTTGAATCTCTTGATGATGAGAGCCATCTCTTCATCATTAAGTCCGACAGCCTCGATTTGTGCCACCTTGCTAGGTAGCGTCTCCTTGCTTCTTGTTGCCTTGAGAGCAAGAGGTTGAGGCTCATTGATTGGACCATTCAATGCGTCGTCCACGTATCTTGCTTCCTTGATCATCATTCGCCCGCTCACGAACTTTCCAAGTATCTCCTCGGGCGTCATCTTGGTGTACCTAGGATTCTCACGAATATTGTTTATAAGATGAGGATCAAGGACAGTAAAAGACCTTAGCATTAGGCGGACGACGTCATGGTCCGTCCATCGCGTGCTTCCATTGCTTCTTATCTTGTTGACAAGGGTCTTGAGCCGGTTGTACGTTTGGGTTGGCTCTTCTCCCCTTATCATCGCGAATCTCCCGAGTTCGCCCTCCACCAACTCCATCTTGGTGAGCATTGTGACGTCGTTCCCCTCATGAGAGATTTTGAGGGTGTCCCAAATTTGCTTGGTGTTATCCAAGCCGCTCACTTTGTGATATTCATCCCTGCACAATGAAGCTAGAAGAACAGTAGTAGCTTGTGCATTCTTATGAATTTGCTCATTAATGAACATGGGACTGTCCGTACTATCAAAGTGCATTCCACTCTCTACAATCTCCCATATACTAGGATGGAGAGAGAACAAGTGACTACGCATTTTGTGACTCCAAAATCCGTAGTCCTCTCCATCAAAATTAGGAGGTTTGCCAAGTGGAATAGATAATAAATGAGCATTTGTACTTTGAGGAATACAAGAGTAGTCAAAAGAAAAGTTCAAATTGACCGTTTTCTTTTTCTCGTAGTTGTCATCGTCCTTTTGGGAAGAGGAAGATTCGTCACTGTCGTAGTAGACGATCTCCTTGATGCGCCTTGTCTTCTTCTTCTTCCTGTCTTTGCGCTTGTGGCCCGAGCCCGAGTCGGTAGGCTTGTCATCCTTCGGCTCGTTGAAGATAGACTCCTTCTCGTTGTTGTTGACCACCATCCCCTTTCCCTTAGGATCCATCTCTTCGGGCGATTAGTCCCTTCTTGAAGAGAACGGATCTGATACCAATTGAGAGCACCTAGAGGGGGGGTGAATAGGTGATCCTGTGAAACTTGAAACTTAAGCCACAAAAACTTGGTTAAGTGTTAGCACAATAATCGCCAAGTGGCTAGAGAGGAGTCTCAACAAAACACAGTAACCACAAAGATGTCAATCACAGAGATGGCACAGTGGTTATCCCGTGGTTCGGCCAAGACCAACGCTTGCCTACTCCACGTTGTGGCGTCCCAACGGACGAGGGTTGCAATCAACCCCTCTCAAGTGGTCCAAAGACCTACTTGAATACCACGGTGTTTTGCTTAGCTTTTCTTAATCCCGTTTGCGAGGAATCTCCACAACTTGGAGCCTCTCGCCCTTACACTTGAAGTTCACAAAGAAGCACGGAGCAAGGGAGGGATTAGCAACTCACACAAGACACAAAGATCACAGCAAATACGCACACACACGACCCAGACTTGAGCTCAAGAGACTAGCACACTAGAACAGAGCTCAAATCACTAGAATGTCGAACAAGTGCGCAGGAATGGAGTGTGAGTGATCAAGAGTGCACTAGGAATGCTTGGTTTTCTCCTCCATGCGCCTAGGGGTCCCTTTTATAGCCCCAAGGCAGCTAGGAGCCGTTGAGAGCAATCTGGGAAGGCAATTCTTGCCTTCTGTCATCTGGCGCACCGGACAGTCCGGTGCACACCGGACAGTGTCCGGTGCCCGATTTCTTTTCTTCTACGGCAAAGCCGACCGTTGGCAGCCAGAGAGCCGTTGGCGCACCGGACATGTTCGGTGCACACCGGACAGTCCGGTGCCCCCTTCTAGCCGTTGGCTCAGCCACGTGTCCCGCGCAGATCGCGCGACCGACCATTGGCCCGGCCGACCGTTGGCTCACCGGACAGTCCGGTGAATTATAGCCGTACGTCGCCGGTGAATTCCCGAGAGCGGCCAGTTCGCTCGAGCCAGCCTGGCGCACCGGACACTGTCCGGTGCACCACCGGACAGTCCGGTGCTCCCAGACTGAGCAGACTTTGGCTGAACAAAGCCATCTCATTTCCAATTCGATTTTTCCTGGTTGCAGCACTTAGACACAATACATTAGTCTCTAAAACAATGTACTAAGTCTGAGAAACATACCTTTATCCTTGATTTGTACTTTGTCCACTATTTTACACTTAGGTATTTGTGTTGGACACTAAATCACCAAAATACTTAGAAATGGCCCAAGGGCACATTTCCCTTTCACTGTGTCTTCACCCAGTTCTACCTGTGGCCTGGGCTAGTTTATCTTCTACTGCGCTTTATATTTCTGGCTCTCTTGAGCTTGTACCCTGGTATTGTAACAACATTTATTCAAACACTATACTATTTGAAGTAAGGAATGTGGTTACTAGCCTCCTGGGACTAGTAATTGTATCACATTTGAGTCCCAAAGGATCGAGACGCTTCAGGTGGTATCAGAGCCCATAGGACTGGTCGTAGATCACAGCCCTGACCTTAAAAGTTGCCTTAACAAGAAAACACCTCTTACCCCTAAGAAAAACCTTCTCTCCTTTCCCCGATATTAACGGACCCTTCTTTTCTCCTGCCAGATGGAAGGCTCTTGGGTCATTAGGACATCCTACTGCTCAGAGGAGGAAGGATTTCCTCACCTCCTACGGAGTTGCGCGCTACGCATGGGGATCCGCAAGAAGCCCGAATATGTCTGGAAGGAGTACCGTGAAAATGGAATAGGGAAGTGCTCTATGGCGGTCTACCTGGGAGAAAGCTGAAGTTACCCAAACCACCCTCCCTTCCAAGTCACCTTCATCGGGCACCGCTTCCCAGACACTTGCCAAAGTGTTGCCCGAAAAGCCCTTAAATAGCTATGCCAAAACTACAGCAGAGAGATCTTTGAAACCCCCCTTCGTTACTTCCCACCCAGCAACAAAAATACCCCCACCTGGAGGAAAAGGCTTCAGGCCCTATCAGGGAGAGACCCTACCGAGCATGACCCCACCATCGTCTACATGGCCGGATACCTCCACACTCTCGATAACCACTACAATGACCTTTTCTCCCACAGCACCCACCTAAACTCCCGGGTGGAAAGCTTAGAGCAGCAGGTCAAGGAACTTAAGAAGGAGAAGGCATCCCTCCAAGAGTGTCTCGATATAGCAGAAGGCGAGGAGGCCAACACCCGTGAAGCCTACCGAACCCTGAAGATGGATTATGATAAGAAGCTAAAGAAGCTTGCCCCCACGAAGAAAATCCAAAAGAAGACCAAGAAACCAGGAGGCCAGGCTGGGCAAAAGAAGAAAGCTCCTCTAGCACCACCTCCTGCCAGGATAGAAAATTTGTCCGACGTCGAGGATATGTCCCTAGCTAGCCTTGATGACCTTCTCAAGGAATTTAGGGACACTTTAGAAAAAGAGTTCTGAAGTACCTCAGGGAACGCTCACGTATAGTACGACTTGTAGTAGCTGTACGCTTGTAATGTATTGGTGTAATGAATAAAATAACTTGGTTGAAAAAATGGCATGTGCATAATAGTGACTCTCTTCCCATGGCAGATGGCTTCGGATAAAACCATGCCTACCGCCTCCGGGATTGGAGCAGGGTTTCCCCTAAGAGCTAAAAGAGAAGCCGGTAGAGAAGGAAGTGAGACCCACCTCCCCGCACCTCCAGAACTACCCCTAGATTTAGCCCAAGTTCTAGCCAACCAAACCCGACTCATCGAGGTCCTCACTCGAAGTCTGGAAAATCAACGCCCGAATGGTGGAAGACCACAAGACAGGATGGGAGATTTCCTGAGGCTCAAGCTTCCCATGTTTGCCGGATCTAGCAATCCCCTCGATGCTGACGATTGGCTGCACATGATTAAGAGGAAACTAGAAGCAATCGGATGCCCAGAAAATCAGCGTGTTCAATTGGCTGCTCATCAACTTTCCGGAATGGCCTTAGCCTGGTGGGATACCTTCAATGTTACCATCAGAGATGCTACCTGGGCAGAGTTTGAAACGGCTTTCCGGGAGCACCATGTGCCCCAAGGGATCGTTCAGCTCAAGGAAGATGAATTCCGGGAACTGACTCAAGACGGAAGATCTGTCAGTGAGTACGTGCACAAATTCACAGAGTTGGCCCGCTACGCGCCGGATGACGTCAGCACCGAAGTCAATAAGATGCCCCGCTTCCTGAAGGGGCTCAGACCAGAACTCAAGACCATCCTAGCCAGCCAAGACTTCCTCAGTTTCTCGCACCTCTCCAGCAAAGCCATACAAGTAGAAAGGGCAAAGGAAGAAGAGAAAGGCCATCTCAAGAGGAAATTCCAAGTCCTCTGAGCTCAGTAGCAAGACCGGCACCAGAAAACTCGATCCTTTGGATTTCCACCCAAGGGACCAAGTTTCAGTAGACCAGCTGGACCCACCTCATCACGGTTCAGTCAGCAGAGTCAGAGCTCCTTTTATGCCCCCTTAGTTGCAAGCAACCAACCACCAGCAAATGCATGTTGGCACTGCGGAGATCCCAGTCACTTCAAGAACAACTGTCCCCAGCTGAAGCCATCAGGACCTGCTTACTCCAACTCGGTGAATGGCCCCAAGAATACCTCCGCACCTGCCCCCAAGACGCCCTCCTCCATCAGCCAGCAGAACAAGAACCAGTATCAAGGAAGGGCACGAGTAAATCACGTCGATGCTCAGGAGGCTCAGTAAGCTCCGGGAGTAGTGCTCGGTGAGTTCCTTGTTGAATTTACTCCCGCTACTATGCTTTTCGATTCAGGAGCATCCCATTCTTTTATAGCCACTAGTTTTGTGGAAAAGCATGGCATCCCCTCTACCCCTCTAGAGATTCCCTTGGTCACCCGAACCCCAGGGTCAGACCTTCTGTGTCGGCTCAAATGCTCCCAAGTCAGAATTCTTTTAAGTGGGGTAATGTTCTTGGCAGACTTAACCGTCTTGCCATCCCAAGGGATTGATGTGATCTTAGGAATGGATTGGTTGACCAAGCACAAAGGTATCATAAGTTGCGCAAACAAGACAGTCCTTCTCAAAGACCACCAAGGAAAGTCAGTCTCTTGCCAGGCTCAGCCACCCGCCAATGATCCAATGATGTTTAATTTAGCAACAAAAAGCATATCAATGGTAGAAGAATTCATGGATGTGTTCCCGTAAGAGTTGTCAGGAATGCCACCAGAAAGAGAAGTGGAATTCTACATAGATCTGATTCCTGGAACGGCGCCCATCGCAAAGAGACCATACTGCATGGCCCCTACCGAGTTAGCAGAATTGAAGCTCCAAATCGCAGATCTTCAACAAAAAGGGTACATTCGTCCCAGCTCATCCCCTTGGGGAGCACCAGTCCTTTTCGTCTCTAAGAAGGATGGAAGTATGAGGATGTGTATTGATTACCGATCTTTAAATGAAGTCACCATCAAGAACAAGTATCCACTCCCTCAGATCGACGACCTCTTCGATCAGCTTCAAGGGGCCAAATACTTCTCCAAGATAGACCTAAGGTCTGGTTATCACCAACTGAGAATCAAAGAAGTAGATATTCAGAAGACTGCATTTGTCACCCGGTACGGATAGTATGAATTCACAGTGATGCCTTTCGGACTGACAAATGCACCCGCTTTTTTCATGAACCTCATGAATAAGGTGTTTATGGAAGAGCTGGATAAGTTTGTCGTAGTCTTCATTGACGACATCCTTATCTACTCCAAGAACCGCGAAGACCATAAGCATCACCTCCGGACTGTCCTCGGAAAACTCAGGGCACACCAACTTTATGCCAAGCTCAGCAAATGCGAATTCTGGTTGGAAAAGATAGCATTCTTTGGGCATATCTTGACTGCAGAAGGAATAGAAGTAGACCCTTCCAAGGTAGAAGCAGTATCAAAATGGAGGCAGACATCCAACCTCAGTGAAGTTCGAAGCTTTCTGGGAATGGCAGGATATTACCGCCGCTTTATCAAGGGATTCTCCAGCATAGCAAGACCTATGACCGAGCTCCTCAAGAAAGACCATAAGTTTGTGTGGACCCCGAAGTGTGAAGGAAGTTTCTAGATCATAAAGAAGAAGCTCACGACTGCACCCGTTTTGACACTACCAGATATACATCAGGATTTCGTCGTCTTCTGTGATGCCTCGAGGCAAGGCTTGGGGTGCGTGCTGATGCAAAATGAGAAAGTCATTGCTTATGCATCACGCCTACTCAACCCGCATGAGCAGAATTATCCCACCCATGATTTGGAATTGGTAGCCATAGTGCATGCCCTGAAGATATGGAGGCACTACCTAATTGGGAACAAATGTCACATCTTCACCGATCACAAGAGTCTGAAATATATCTTCACGCAGCCAGATCTCAACCTCCGTCAGAGAAGATGGCTGGAACTGATCAAAGATTATGACTTTGAGATTCATTATCACCCCAGAAAGGCCAACGTAGTAGCAGACGCCCTCAACCGAAAACCTTTCGGGATAAAAGGAACCAACTTTTTAGAAGATTGGAAGAAGGAATCAGCTCAACTGAATGCATGTTTGGGAAACAACAGCAGCCTCGAAGTTAAACCAATGCTAGAAGACCTCATATGCAAAGCTCAACGCCTAGACTCAGAGACAACAAGACTTGTGGAAAAAGCTCGCAAAGAACAACTTCCGGACCTCAGGACAGATGAACAAGGAGCCCTTTGGTTCAAGAATCGTCTGTGTGTACCAAAAGGGGAGGCACGAGAAGTCCTGCTCGAGGAAGCTCACAACTCAGCCTACTCCATCCACCCAGGAACTACCAAGATGTACCTAGACCTCAAAGCCAGATACTGGTGGAAAGGGATGAAGAAAGAGATAGCACAGTATGTGGCCCGGTGTGACACCTGCCAACGAACGAAGGCCGAGCACCAAAAGCCTGCAGGCCTATTGCAACCCCTCCCAGTGCCTGAATGGAAATGGGAAGAAATAGGCATGGATTTTGTAACCGGACTACCCCGGACGCAAAAAGGGAATGACTCTATCTGGGTAATAATAGACCGTCTTTCCAAGGTAGCCCATTTCATCCCAGTGAAAACTACCTTTGGAGGAGCCACCCTTGCCCGAATTTATCTCAAAGAGATAGTCAGACTCCATGGCATTCCAAGAAAGATAGTGTCAGACAGAGGAACCCAGTTCACCTCCAAATTTTGGACAAGCCTTCAGAAAGCTATGGGCACCAAGCTAGACTTTAGCACCGCCTATCACCCTCAGACAGATGGGCAGACAGAAAGGGTCAACAAGGTCCTCGAAGATCTATTAAGAGCCTGTGTGTTAACATTCGATAGAAGCTGGGAATCCAGTTTGCCTTATGCGGAGTTCTCGTATAATAACAACCATCAGGCCAGCATCAAGATGTCACTGTTATAAGCATTGTATGGACGGAAATGCCAGACCCCTCTCATGTGGTCCAACGTAGGGGAAAGGCACTGGAAGGACCTGCCTTTGTTAAAGAGGTTGAGGAGAAAGTTGCCCTGATCCACAGAAGATTACTTGAAGCTCAGAGTCGGCAGAAGAGTTATGCGGACAACAGGCGGAGAGAACCCAGATTTGAGGAAGGAGACTTTGTCTACCTCAAGGTCTCCCCGATGTGTGGTGTCAGAAGATTCCAAGTGAAAGGGAAGCTAGCACCACGATTCGTCGGCCCCTATCCCATCATTGGCAGAGTGGGACCCGTAGCGTACCGTCTTGAATTACCAGAATCCATGTCTGATATCCACAATGTGTTTCACGTATCCCAGCTCCGCAAATGCCTGCAAGTACCAGAAAGTCACATCAAAGAAGAGACAATATAGATTCAGAAAGATCTTCAGTACCGTGAGAAGCTAGTAAATATTCTTGACTCAGCAGTCTGGAAGACCCGCAACTCAGAAGTGAAACTCTATAAAGTTCAGTGGAGCAGAGAAGGAGAAGAGGAAGCTACCTGGGAGAGTGAGGACTCCTTGAGGAGGGAATACCCTTATCTTTTCTCAAATCCAGTCTAAATCTCGAGGGCAAGATTCCTTTAAGTGGGGTAGGTTTGTAACATCCCAAAATTTCAGCCCAAGGTTTGGAATCCTAATCTTCCCCCCCTTAACTCCACCCCGTAGGTCATCTCATCATATGCATACACTTTGATTGTTAGAGCACCTCACATAGATTATTTTTTAGCACCTAAGATTATTTAGCTAATTGTTGTCCAAAGGAAAAGGAGATAAAAAGAAAATAGAAATAGAAAATAGAAATGAGAAATAGAAAAAGAAAAAGGAAAAAACATTTTCTCTCCCCCACCCTCGGCTGGGCCATTTTCGGCCCAAGTCGCGCGCGCCCGCTTTCCCCCCTCTCCTCCCACGGCCCAAGCGGCCCAGCAGCGCCCGCGCCGCGCCTGACAGCCCGGCCCCACCTATCAGCCGCTCCCCCCTCTCCCCTCCGTGCCGCTCTCCTGCTGACAGCCCGGGCCCGCTCGTCAGATCTCTCGTCCCGCCCATGCCTTCACCGGTGTGTTCGCCACCGACCACCGCCCGCCCCGGCTCCTCGCCATTAACGCGCACACCAGCCTCAGCTACCTCCCCGCCACTGTACCCGAGCCGTCACCTCACCCCTCGCCTGCCCGAGCCATCCCGTCGCCATTTGCGCCATCACCGCCAGCATGGCTAGCTCGTCGGCGTTGCCGTCCCTCTTCCCTCCCCCCTCCCGGGCGCCTATAAAAGGGACCGCACGAGCTCCGCCTTCTCCACACCAGCCCCGGCCACCTCCCCCATTCCTTTCCGAGCCCGATTGAGCTAGCGCCGCCGCTTTCCCCCTTCACTCTGGTGAGCTCCGTTCTCTCCTCTCTAGTAGCGTTCGGTCGAATTGCTTTAGTGCTTGAGGTCCGCCACTCTGTCACGATCCTAGCACACGGCCTCTCGACGCCTATCGCGCCCGGTGGCCTCGCCGGCAACCTCACCGCCGCGAGCGCCCGCCACCCGTCGTGGACCAGCCACCCCGAAGCCTCCACCGGTCAAATTGACCCCACCCCCGTGATCCCCTACCCCCGCCCGTGCCTCGCCATCGCTCCCCCGCCATAGAACCGGACCCACGACAGAGAACCGCCGCGGGATTTCACCGGCGGCCGAGCCCCGGTCGACTCCCCCCTCCCCGTCGCCGTTCAAACGCCGTCAGCCCCCTCCCTCTCCCTGGCATGTGGGCCCGCGCCAAGGCGTCGTTCCCCACCGTCTCCCCTGCTGGTGGGACGAGTGGGCCGCCTTCCCGCGCGCGCTCGCTCCCAGCTGGGCCAAACCCCCCCCGGCCCAGCTAGCTAGAAATTCCTTCTCTTTTTCTTTTCCCATTTCTTTTTCCTATTTTCATATATATATTTATATGTTGATATTTTATGCACCAAAAATAGTTTAAATAAATTATAGGGCACAAAAATAATAAGGTATAAGAATTGGCTCACCCCACTAAAGTCACCATGATTGATGTATTGTTCTTATCTGTGCTTGTTAGCGAAAGAGGGATCTAATCCTCCGAAATTTGTAGCTCCGGAAGAAGGGCAGGAACCCGACCCCTCCGAGATAAATCTGTTGTGCCAAGAAAGCTTCGACGAAGGCAAGTCAATCCTTCCCTTGATGCATAATTTACCTATTCTCTCTACCACTATCTAAGCTGGGACTAAGGGATGGAAATCTAATTGCATGGTGAGCAAGAGAGAGCCCGCATTAACTAACACCTTTTGATCACAATATATGGGATGGGAAAAAAGGGCAGTGGTTGTAACCAACGATGTTTTCCAAAAGTGTGCGATGAAGGGTATTCACCCTCATCACCTGGTGAGGAGGATGATCAGGGACTCCCTGGTTTAGGGGAGGGCCTAAGGTGATGGCTCAGCTGGTTTAGGCGTGAGCATAAGGATTGTCCTCTCATATAAGGACCGGTTTGTCATCCTTCACTACCTGTACTCATGAAAAGTACAACCACTTGAGGCTGTATGGGCAGTCACTCGATCTGAACTCGTACGGTCCAACCCCAGGGTTATGAAGGCTGGGGAGCACCGGGAGGATAAGGAGGGGGAATGTTTTGTCCGGTTTGGACATGGCAGTGGCCTGACTCCTTCTGGTATAACCGTTAAGGTTAGGACGTGCAAGGAAGGAAAGAAATTCGGATTCGGATCTCATTGGCCATGAGATCGCAGAGCCGGACTAGTGGGTAAAGTGTACCCCTCTGCGCAGAGTTTAAACCTATTCGAATAGTCCGTGTCCACTGGTATGGACGAGTCTAGTGTGGTATGACAATTAGTGTTTCTACAACATCCGTGACCAGGGAAAATACGTGTGTGTGTGAGTGTGTCTCTGGAAAAGAAAATGGTGCCACGAGAGCGGGAAGCTCAGTGGTGGTTAAGCACGTGTTATTTCTATTTCATCGGGAAAACCCTAAAAACATGTACTGCCTTTCTCTAAGAAAAAGAAGAGTGACTTCAACTCCATCATATGAAGCATGTAGGATATAGGTCTCTTTCTCTTTACGGGAGCCGGGTGGGCTTGCGGAATACCTAGTGTATTCACCCAGATTTATTTATGTTTTTCAGCAGCTGAAGACTTCTTTTCTGCTATGCTTGATTGAAGGGGCTGTGTCTTCACCCAGTTCTGCTTGTGGTTTGGGCTAGTTTATGTGGCAGAACCTCCCAAGATATCGGGCCCACATGCACCTGTCCTTATGTGAAAGACCTCAGACGGCCATGCATGTGCACCAGATAACTTAACAGGATCCGTCCGATTGCCCCAAGGACACCGGATAAACCACTTACAACCAGAACCGCGGGATTAAGTAACATAAATCACACACATCAACATTTTTGCAGCGGAAATCTTATTACCAAATTTTACAGGTTACAAAATTTTTACATAATATTCATCGGAGTGATTACCAAAGTATAAGTTTGAAATATATGCTAGCTCAAGTGACCATCCTCAATAAGAATATAAAGACGGGGTATACTTATATAAGAAGGCCGAGCCCACCGGCACTTAACACCATGAACAGCAGCACAAAACTATAACATGAAAAACAACAGGGAATAAATCCCTGAGTATGGAATTACTCAGCAAGACTTACCCGACTAAAGAAAAGACTCTCAAGGATATGCTGGATTTGGGAATCAAGGAGAGGCTTTAGCAAGAATCAACTTAGATACTTTTGCAGAAATAGCTTACTAAAGTGAGTCCTTACTTTCAATATTTTAACGCCAGATTAAATATTAATAGACTTTGTTTGCATCTGGTCTAATTTCACCATCTCATCAATTCAATATCATTTTTATTCATGAGTTTCACATCCTGACTTAGGTTGTAGGGCAGTGACCAAGTCTTCATAACCGCGAAGGTACGGCGATCCGAATCGATTATACTCAACTGAGGATCTCCAATCACACGACATATGTAGCACTTAACCCTTGCATATGTCAACCCACCACCGGGGTTCTTAAGACCAGATCAGGTTCACGCCAACCGAGAGCACAGATACACCATCGTCTAGCCTCTTGCCATGGAGGGTACACGCTACTCTCGCCACCGCTCCACGCCCATTCCATGTTATCTTATTCTGGCCTTAGTCTGCCCGAGGCAAGGCTTACCCATGACGAGGCATGTGACCAGTTAAAGGGTCCTCGATCATCAAGCCTACATACACATCCAATCCTTAATCAACCTGGGTAGAACATCACCTGTTCCTAGCCCATGTCCCGATTTAAGTACTTCCACCCTTAGGATTGTTTGTATTCCTTAGGATGAAAAGAGCATCAAAGGGAACTTTGCAGTAAGATCCCACCACGCTCTCAATGAAAATATTCTTGCAGGTAGAAGCCATCATTCCTCAGGATAACCCCTGAGCAAGGCCTTAACGCAAAAGACAACCTCTATCCACAAGATCTGAGCAGGGCTAAGCATTTTTGTAAATCATATTTTGATACTTCACCAGAAGTATCTAATAAGGTATGGATATCAAGGAAGGCAATGCATCAAAGGGTTTCAAGCAACTCCTATAAACCTAATTGTAACACTCAAAATTGTTTACAAGGAATAAAGAGTGAATTCCCTATTGTATGTGCCTTATTTGCATCATGAAAAGAGCATACATGTAATTAAGAGGGATTAATCAAAACAAATGATTCCAAGATAAAAAAATGCATCATGTTGGAGTTATATGTTTGTGCATTAAATCAAAACAATAAGATAATAATTATTAGAAGTTGAATTCAAACCTAAATGGGAAATGGGGTCTTTGAAAATAAGAAAAAGAGAAGGGATATAAAAATATAAATAATATATTTAAATAAATATCCTCAAACTTATCACTTTTATTATACAAATATAGTTTGTGAATGAAGAGCCACCAAATTTGAATTTAAATTTGAATTTAACTTGAGGCTTAAATAAAAGGAAAATGGAATGGAAAGGAAAAAGAAAAGAAATGTGAAGACTGCGCTGGTACAGAAATCGGCTTGCTCGGCCCATCCAGCCACCCCCCCTCCTTCCTTCCTACTCACTCGCATGGCCGGCCCATTTTCCTTACCTCACCATCGCAGCCCATCCCATGCCCGCGCTCCTGGGCTGTGGCTGGCATTGTGGGGCCCGCACGCCAGTCGGCTTTGCTCATGCCAAAAAAAAATCACTTAGGACACCGCCGCGTGGGACCATGTTGTCATCACCTACCTCCCGAGCTTCGCGCGTATAACAAACCCCCTGGTTTGGTGGAGTCGGTTCCTCAATCCACGCTCGGACTTCATCCATGTTGGAGTATAAAATAGAAACCCACCCTGCGCCATCGCCTATCATCTGGCTGAACACTTTGGCGCCGCTCCCATCCTCGGCCCTCACGCGCTCGCGCGGCGCACGAGGCGGTGAACCCGACCTCCTCCTCCCCGCTGGTCCCTGCCGCGCAATCACCTGGAAGGCGGGGAACTAGCAGTCCGCAAGGACGGGTCGACGTCGGGGCGCGTGGGTGGATCACCGGCTCGGCATCGTCGAGAACGGGCGTTGTACTTCATCTCGATGCCGGTGAGTGTTTTTCCCCTCTGTTGTTGACTGCGCACTTGAAATGTCGGACACTCGATACTCCGCGTCGTGGCGCGACCGATGTTCCTCACTGGCGGGGCAACCACGCTGGCCGCGCGCGGCCACTGCGCTGGATGGCGGCGTCCGGGTAAATCACGATTGCTCAGCTGGGGGGGAAGGAGGTGGAAGAACATACGTGCGCCGTTGGATTGGAGCTGGGCAGAGGAGATTGGATCGCGCTAGTTTAGAATTGTGTCCGTTAGATCGTGAATGCACGGTTGGGATTAGAAGTCGCGTACCCCTTCGCTGCGTTGATCCGAGCCGTTGATCCCGTATTGTGCGCATCAGATTAGATCGGGTCTCATTAAACCGTGGCCGTGGATCTCGGATCCGGCGGCTAGTATCGTGTACCGCTTCAGTTAAGTTAGAACTAATCTGCGCCCTAGAATTCTAATCGAACGGCCCACGTTAGTCCATACCCCTTCGCGGGTCAGTTTTATTAAAGAGCCCCTGAGATTCCAGAGAATCAACCCGCCATCCGCGGGGGCCTGTTCTCTGTGTCTGCGGATTATTACCCCGAGACCCCTGTACTTTTATGAATTTGAGGCTCAGTCCAGAGATTGTGAAATAGAAAATATATTTTTAATAGGAAAATAATTGCTAGAACTTCAATAATTCATAGAAAATGCATATGAACTCCAAATTACTCCATTCCAGTTCCTAAAATTTTGTAATTTTATTCTCTAACACTTAGAGTCTCTGTTTTATCATGACAACAGTAATAAAATTTATCCCTCATTTAATCTATTTTAAACACATAAAATCTTTGGAAATCCATAACTTAAAATCTATAACTTCAAAATTAATAATCTCTGTTCCTGTGATCTTATTTCAATATGTAGATTATTAATATGTATTTTCCCTATATGTTTGGTGTAATGTTAATTTTGCCTATACCATGTATGTCTGTATTGCTACGTTTAGCAGTGAGGACACGTGTCATCTGAAGATCATCCTGGTACCCGGAATCTCAAGTCTCAGGCAAGTTGTGCCCTTGTCCACTTCTTTTTACCCAATAATGTTCTTTATAATCATTTACCATGCATAGGTTTAATTTTGATGGGACCCAATAGGTCACCCTAGTTTGTTTATCCTGAATACCTTGTTTACCCCTGAATCACTTGGGTAGTTCTACTACTGCTTTATATGGTTTTGGGTTAATATTTCATTATATCTATGTTCCAATTATGTTGTTATTCTATTTATGTTCATGACAAGATCATTAAATGTTAATTGGAACATAGAGCTTAACTTGAGAAACACGTGCCACCACAAGGGTTTATGGACGCCCTTGGCTGATTAATTAGGAAAGCTAGTGGAGGACTACCTTACCCGAAAGGGGCAAGGGCAGTAGGGGAGTGGTCAGTGTAGGGAGGCCCTCGGGAGGATTTTGCTGCGATGGCGGTCCTGCAAGGGATTCCTGCATTGGAGCTTCCTATAAACTGTAGCGGGTTTTCTGAAGCTAGTGGAACTTTGTAAAGGCCTCGTAGTGTTACCTTGCCTCGCCTCCTCGGTAGAGGTGTATGGGAAGTCGCGATCCCTTGGCAGATGGGTAACCTGACTTGTGGGTAAAGGGTACCACCTCTGCAGAGTGTAAAACTGGTATACTAGCCGAGCTCACGGTCATGAGCAGCTCAGGACTCTCTGATGATTAAATTATGGAACCTAAACTCAATTTGTCATATGCATTGCATCGCAGGTGATGTTGTTACTTCTGTTCTACTATTTAATTGGGTTGGTATTTACTTATACTTAGTAATTGCTAATAAAATTTTGACCAACTTTAAAAGCAATGCTCAGCTTCAACCATCTCCGTTGGTAAGGCTTACACTTCACATGAGCTCCCACCTTTGGCGAGTTCATGCACATTATTCCCCACAACTTGTTGAGCGATGAACATATGTGAGCTCACTCTTGCTGTCTCACACCCCCCCACAGGTCAAGAACAGGTACTACAGGATGAGGCGCATGGAGGATGCTCTGGCGAGTTCGTGAGAGGTCTAGGTCGTCGTCTCCCAGTCAACTTTGGGTTGCTGGACCGTTGTCTTCTTATAATGTAATTATTTATTTATTTTGTATAGAACTCCTATTATGTAGTAAAGATGTGACATTCGATCCTGTGCCATGATTCATCATATGTGTGAGACTTGGTCCCAGCACACCTGGTGATTATGTTTACGCCCGAGCTTTAGACCCCTAAAACCCGGGTGTTACAGAAGTGGTATCAGAGGAATGTTGACTGTAAGACGAAACCTAGATAGAACTGGACAACCATTATCTACTTACCTTGCTACTCTGATTCTTTCTAAACTTTTCTTAATCTTTTCTCATCTATTTCCGCTTACTCTGATTATTCTTACCTTTTCATTCTGAAGACAAATGTGGATTTCACACTTTGAAATCCCGTGCCTAAAGTGACCTTTAGGAATAGGAGACCTAATCTTAGGAACAAAATCAAAACTATTTTTGTAAATACCTGCATGCCTGAATGTTTGTTCTTGTGATACATGTATGATTTGGATTTTTGATTGAGTGTGATGAGTTGTGGAGTAATGTCCACAATTCCATCTACATATACACATAGGCATAATTTTTTTTATAAAATAATTAAACAACCTATATTATCTCTCTATTTTAAAAAAAATATATAGCTAGTATCCCATATCTATCTTATCTTGGCAGATTCTATTTTACCTTTTGAGATTCATCTTATCTCAAAAGATTCTAACTTATCCTAATAAAGATTCATCTTACCTTAATAAACCTATCTAATCTAAACTAGTCTCATCTAGATCATATCTAATCTAACACGTTCTAATCTAGTGGGAGTAACTTAAATGCTGGTACAAAGGATAAGGCCATACTCCTAATTCACTTAAGACTAAATTGGTGACTTAAATCAACTCGGCTATACCCAACAACTTGACCTACATAACAGATCTATCTTAACCTCTTGTCCCAAACCCAGATGGAGACACCAAAGAGCAAGAAGGAGAAGATCAACCTCGACATGGAAGAATAGGAGTCAAATCAGATCTCGAGATTATTCAAGATTTACCACCTTGGATGGAGTCTTCCCTTACCAAGTTCTTCTTACCATCAGCTAACCTCACTCTGACCATCTCTCTTCTTACCTAACTGTGTGTCTAAACATAGAAGATACCCATGCATTTCTAATTACCTGCTAAATAGTAAAAAAAAGAGACTTTTAATTTTTGAATCAAATAAAAACTACAATCTCAATTACAAACCAAACTTGGTATAATCTTTTTTTTCCTTACAAATCTCGAGGACGAGATTATTTTTAAGGGGGGTAGGATTTGTAACACTCAAAATTGTTTACAAGGAATAAAGAGTGAGTTCCCTATTGTATGTGCCTTATTTGCATCATGAAAAGAGCATACATGTAATTAAGAGGGATTAATCAAAACAAATGATTCCAAGATAAAAAAATGCATCATGTTGGAGTTATATGTTTGTGCATTAAATCAAAACAATAAGATAATAATTATTAGAAGTTGAATTCAAACCTAAATGGGAAATGGGGTCTTTGAAAATAAGAAAAAGAGAAGGGATATAAAAATATAAATAATATATTTAAATAAATATCCTCAAACTTATCACTTTTATTATACAAATATAGTTTGTGAATGAAGAGCCACCAAATTTGAATTTAAATTTGAATTTAACTTGAGGCTTAAATAAAAGGAAAATGGAATGGAAAGGAAAAAGAAAAGAAATGTGAAGACTGCGCTAGTACAGAAATCGGCCTGCTCGGCCCATCCAGCCACCCCCCTCCTTCCTTCCTACTCACCCGCATGGCCGGCCCATTTTCCTTACCTCACCATCGCAGCCCATCCCATGCCCGCGCTCCTGGGCTGTGGCTGGCATTGTGGGGCCCGCACGCCAGTCGGCTTTGCTCATGCCAAAAAAAATCACTTAGGACACCGCCGCGTGGGACCATGTTGTCATCACCTACCTCCCGAGCTTCGCGCGTATAACAAACCCCCTGGTTTGGTGGAGTCGGTTCCTCAATCCACGCTCGGACTTCATCCATGTTGGAGTATAAAATAGAAACCCACCCTGCGCCATCGCCTATCATCTGGCTGAACACTTTGGCGCCGCTCCCATCCTCGGCCCTCACGCGCTCGCGCGGCGCACGAGGCGGTGAACCCGACCTCCTCCTCCCCGCTGGTCCCTGCCGCGCAATCACCTGGAAGGCGGGGAACTAGCAGTCCGCAAGGACGGGTCGACGTCGGGGCGCGTGGGTGGATCACCGGCTCGGCATCGTCGAGAACGGGCGTTGTACTTCATCTCGATGCCGGTGAGTGTTTTTCCCCTCTGTTGTTGACTGCGCACTTGAAATGTCGGACACTCGATACTCCGCGTCGTGGCGCGACCGATGTTCCTCACTGGCGGGGCAACCACGCTGGCCGCGCGCGGCCACTGCGCTGGATGGCGGCGTCCGGGTAAATCACGATTGCTCAGCTGGGGGGGAAGGAGGTGGAAGAACATACGTGCGCCGTTGGATTGGAGCTGGGCAGAGGAGATTGGATCGCGCTAGTTTAGAATTGTGTCCGTTAGATCGTGAATGCACGGTTGGGATTAGAAGTCGCGTACCCCTTCGCTGCGTTGATCCGAGCCGTTGATCCCGTATTGTGCGCATCAGATTAGATCGGGTCTCATTAAACCGTGGCCGTGGATCTCGGATCCGGCGGCTAGTATCGTGTACCGCTTCAGTTAAGTTAGAACTAATCTGCGCCCTAGAATTCTAATCGAACGGCCCACGTTAGTCCATACCCCTTCGCGGGTCAGTTTTATTAAAGAGCCCCTGAGATTCCAGAGAATCAACCCGCCATCCGCGGGGGCCTGTTCTCTGTGTCTGCGGATTATTACCCCGAGACCCCTGTACTTTTATGAATTTGAGGCTCAGTCCAGAGATTGTGAAATAGAAAATATATTTTTAATAGGAAAATAATTGCTAGAACTTCAATAATTCATAGAAAATGCATATGAACTCCAAATTACTCCATTCCAGTTCCTAAAATTTTGTAATTTTATTCTCTAACACTTAGAGTCTCTGTTTTATCATGACAACAGTAAGAAAATTTATCCCTCATTTAATCTATTTTAAACACATAAAATCTTTGGAAATCCATAACTTAAAATCTATAACTTCAAAATTAATAATCTCTGTTCCTGTGATCTTATTTCAATATGTAGATTATTAATATGTATTTTCCCTATATGTTTGGTGTAATGTTAATTTTGCCTATACCATGTATGTCTGTATTGCTACGTTTAGCAGTGAGGACACGTGTCATCTGAAGATCATCCTGGTACCCGGAATCTCAAGTCTCAGGCAAGTTGTGCCCTTGTCCACTTCTTTTTACCCAATAATGTTCTTTATAATCATTTACCATGCATAGGTTTAATTTTGATGGGACCCAATAGGTCACCCTAGTTTGTTTATCCTGAATACCTTGTTTACCCCTGAATCACTTGGGTAGTTCTACTACTGCTTTATATGGTTTTGGGTTAATATTTCATTATATCTATGTTCCAATTATGTTGTTATTCTATTTATGTTCATGACAAGATCATTAAATGTTAATTGGAACATAGAGCTTAACTTGAGAAACACGTGCCACCACAAGGGTTTATGGACGCCCTTGGCTGATTAATTAGGAAAGCTAGTGGAGGACTACCTTACCCGAAAGGGGCAAGGGCAGTAGGGGAGTGGTCAGTGTAGGGAGGCCCTCGGGAGGATTTTGCTGCGATGGCGGTCCTGCAAGGGATTCCTGCATTGGAGCTTCCTATAAACTGTAGCGGGTTTTCTGAAGCTAGTGAAACTTTGTAAAGGCCTCGTAGTGTTACCCTGCCTCGCCTCCTCGGTAGAGGTGTATGGGAAGTCGCGATCCCTTGGCAGATGGGTAACATGACTTGTGGGTAAAGGGTACCACCTCTGCAGAGTGTAAAACTGGTATACTAGCCGAGCTCACGGTCATGAGCAGCTCAGGACTCTCTGATGATTAAATTATGGAACCTAAACTCAATTTGTCATATGCATTGCATCGCAGGTGATGTTGTTACTTCTGTTCTACTATTTAATTGGGTTGGTATTTACTTATACTTAGTAATTGCTAATAAAATTTTGACCAACTTTAAAAGCAATGCTCAGCTTCAACCATCTCCGTTGGTAAGCCTTACACTTCACATGAGCTCCCACCTTTGGCGAGTTCATGCACATTATTCCCCACAACTTGTTGAGCGATGAATGTATGTGAGCTCACTCTTGCTGTCTCACACCCCCCACAGGTCAAGAACAGGTACTACAGGATGAGGCGCATGGAGGATGCTCTGGCGAGTTCGTGAGAGGTCTAGGTCGTCGTCTCCCAGTCAACTTTGGGTTGCTGGACCGTTGTCTTCTTATAATGTAATTATTTATTTATTTTGTATAGAACTCCTATTATGTAGTAAAGATGTGACATTCGATCCTGTGCCATGATTCATCATATGTGTGAGACTTGGTCCCAGCACACCTGGTGATTATGTTTACGCCCGGGCTTTGGACCCCTAAAACCCGGGTGTTACACTAATGCACATTTCACTAGACTTAAAGTGTGCGAAAATTATTTAAAAACACAAGGAAGGGGTTGCATGCACCGGGGCTTGCCTGAGTAACACTAGGTTAGTGTTTGTTAGACGACGTCCCCTTGACGACCATCCTTTGGCTTGGCACTCGTTCAGATTATCCATCTTCCGGTTCGTCCATCAGCATCATCCTGCGGATTAGCCCGCGCTTGGGGTCGACTTGGCTCTTTTCCTCCGCATAACGTGATTAACTATCGTACCTAAATGATTTGCATAATGCACATGAATGCATAGCATTGACTTCATTCCACAACTAAAATTCCTCGCATAAAATGCCGATAGTGCCTACCGGCAAAGCACTAAAATTACTAAACAAATAAATCTAGCTTACCAGCATCAAACGTGACTCAATACTTGTGAGAATGTTGATAAATCCTGGTTTGGGCTTGTCGTCGAACATGTGACAGGTGTTGAGATACTCTGCCCACATGACCCAGATGGGGCTGATCACGAGGAGGCAAAGCATGGTGAGGCGTGTATCGGAAGAGCTATTGGGATTAAAGACGATGACACGCGTCATGATGAGGCGGCATATGGCGGGGGAAAATAGGAATGAACGACGACGACGAGAAAACAACACAGTTGCGTGGGACTTAGCGATAACAGCGAGTTGGAGCGTTGGTCAGCTCAGCAGACACGATCAAGAAAATTTACGAGCACACGCGGGGCGAGCAATTGAGTGACGGTGGCGGAGCTTGCTGGTCTGACACGGAAAGGACCAACAAGGTCGACAGCCAGTGCGACTAGATAATGGAGCGTAGTCCAGCACCAAACTGACGACGGCCACCAGAAGGGCAAAGACGAGGTCGAGCAAGGTAAAACGGGTTCAACGGCTCAACGACAAACGCGAGCACGCGTAAAACCCGATGGACGAAGAGCGAGTGCAACGCAGTGATAACAAGCAGACGCGCGAGCGTTAACGCGAGCCAGCAGCAAGCACGAGTACTGAGGTACAACTGACAACACTCGTCGAGCACGCAGCGAGGCACATAACAGCGACGATAGTCGAATCGGCAACAAAGTGTTGGCGAACTCGACGAACACGACCACGGTCGCGTGCTGACGCGGATAGGACAACGACAACTGACGAGTTGGAGCACCAGCGAATAGCTGACGCGGGTGAGCAAAGCAGGTAGGACGCCGGGCGTCGCGGCAAGCTAGAAAAAGATTCGGCGCGCGAGCTCGACGCGCACGGATTTTTGTTTTGTTGCTCCATGCACAACGCGTGGACAACGTCAAGCAGGGACGCGCGGCAAAATCGCGGGCACGACGCTGGGAACCGGCCACGGCGAGCATAAGGACACGGCTGCGCGCACAGGGACTCGACAGCGACGACCAGGGCGAACAGACGGCCGACGAGTGCAGCAGGAAACAAGAAGCCGGGGCGAACTCGAGCAAGCAGCCATGGGAGGGAGTGTTAGCATCCAAACAACACAACAACACTCACATAGGATTAAGACGGAGCACACGCTTGATTATGGTGGTGTGGAAAGTACGGTCCGATTCGGAAGACGATCACCTCGGATCGCCGCCGCCGCCTGAGTTCTTACAGCCAAAAAACGCCCTCTCTCTGTCTACGAACAACCCATATATAGTGGAGCCACGATACATAGTCATAGGCCTAATTCACCCACTCAAGGCCTGTGCACCTCCTCTTGTTGGGCCTTGTGGTCCGCAGGCCGCGCCTGAGCTGCTGGAACAGCGTCGCCCTCGCCTCCTGCTGGTGATTCTCCCGCGCCCCCTTGAGTAGCTTTACCCATGCCATCCTGAATACCAGCGTCGTTCACATCTCCTCCTCCTTCAGAGACAGCTTGTCCCCAAGCTGGCGCCCTTGGAAATTGCTCCTTGATCCAGTGCTCATCTTCCCAGATGGCCAGAGATGGCGGCCAACTAGTCCAACGTACCAGCAGTTGAGTTACCTCCTTGCCTGCCCTTCGTTGCAGTCGTGAGTCCATAACCTCTTCAGGGATCTGGTAGTCTAGAGTCAGAGCTGGTAAAACCGAGCTGGAAATAACATTTGCAGGAACAAATGACTTCAATTGAGATACGTGAAAGACAGGGTGCACATTGCTTCCTTCAGGTAAAGCGACTTCATACGCTACCGGGTTAACCTTCCTGACCATGCTTAAGGGGCCAAAGAATTTAAACGCCAGTTTGTGGTTCACTCTCTCGGCTGCTGACGACTGGCAGTATGGCTGGAGCTTCACATACACTCGATCACCCACACTGAAGGACCGTTCCATCCTTCCTTTGCCAGCCTGGCGTTTCATCCGAACTTGAGCTCTCTGCAAATGCATCTGTACCTGTTGTAACATCTGTTGTCGGGTATGCAACAGGTCCTGCAACTCAGGGCTAGAGCAGTGGTCAGGAGAAGTGATCTCAGCAACATTATCCAGTGGACAAGCAACCAATTCAGAATTATACAATTCATCACTCCGTCTCTTCATAAAGAAATGATTTCCACAATGACTAGGTGTTGTATCAACGCCATACACACAAGGTGTCAAAACAGCAAGTTCCTTGTTTTGTTTTAATATGTCCAGGTAGAATATAAACCTTGTATTTTTGCTTCCAGATTTAACAAATAAATATCTCTTGCTTTCGGAAGCTTGAAGGCCTGGCCGAAGTATACTCTTCGTTGTAATGTAAATGAGGTGGTCGTCACCAGCCCACTCAATGTCAGAAGTAATTCCCTTAAGTAGCAGCACCTTGAATTCAGAATAAAACTTGGTTTCTCCAGACTCCCAGTTACAGTTTGGAACTATATACTCACTCCACATGATACCTCCATCATCAACCCGAGCCCGAACCTGTATTGGTTTGTCCATCAGTTCCACTTGGTGCAAGCTATCTTTCAGGTGACTGCTAATAGAATTGGTTGATCTATCAGAATTCACCAGAGTTAGGACCTGCTGTCCTTGGGCTGAAGCCCAGAATCTGATTGCCATGTTACTCTCACTGTCTTTGACAGCGGCAACTTCTATGGCTGAGACATTTTCTTCAGTGCTGTCTTTGGTAGGTTCCATATCATCTGAATTAGTATTGTCATCCTCAACTGCCACGGCCATAGCCCACATCTCCTCCCCAATATGCTTTAACCTGGAATCAACGCTTCTCTTTGGAGGTAAACCTTGGGGCTTGTGGAACAGATGTTCAAATTTTCTAATCAAATCAATGATCACCTTGGGCACTTCAGACATCTTGTCATCAGTTACAACCTGAAGTTCCAATAATTGGTTGACTGTGTCCCTTCTCAGCAAGGCCTCCAACTGTAAGTTGTTGATGCTGGAACAATACTGAATTTGTGACAACCCTCTCGGTATATAAATCCTCTTGCTGTGATCGTCAAATTCCATCCACTTCTGGGCCCAATGCACTGACATGGGATTGTGATCCTCTAACCAATCTATTCCAAAGATCAAATTGTACCCTCCAAGTGACAGCATCTGAAAATTTGTATAGAAAGTTACCCCTCCACACATCCACCTGCAACTTGGCACTATACAGTTATTCCACATCTCGCCCCCATATGCAACTCGGACTTGGACAGATTTGGCCAATGTCCGCACCCCAGGCATGTTCTTCATCACGTAGCTATTCATGAAGCTGACTGGACTTCGAGAATCAACCAGGACTAATACTTGTTGGCAATGAATGGAAACCCATAACCAAATGGTCTTGTTTCCTTTACTGCCACTCACAGCAACCATTGGGATAGCCAACAGACTCTCATCTCCCTGCCTGTCAGTTAAATCAGTAAACTCTTCGATGCATTCTCTAGGTTCACCTGCCAGTTCCTTGACCCAAACCTCCTCTCCCAGGTGCAGAGGAACACAGTTAGAGCATTTATATGTTTGACTCCAACATTCCCAACACTTAAAACACAACCCCTTGGTACGTCGATAGGCCTTCAAGGCCGTGAGTTTGTTCTCCTCAACTCTGGCCTGATTTCTAGCCATGCTTCGACGGTCTTCAGTCATATTACCCATCCCTCCTGATACATGCAGCAACAAAGGACTGGGCGATGTTCCTGGTTTCTGAGGAAGCCTTGTACCCCCTCCAGGCCCCACACGTTGTGAATCTCGGCGTTCAAACTGATTCACCATATCCTCCTGTGACATAGTGAGAGAGCAAGTAGTATCCAAGTGGGGAAAATGTTGAACAATATCTGCTGACTTAATCTCATCCTTAAAGCCATCTACAAATCTATGACTCCACCGCTTTGGATTTGATCCAACAAAAATAGGGGAACTCATACTAGGCACCATAACTCTTGATGTCTGAGACCAATTTCCCATCGACGCTCTACTGGTCGCCCCGGAACCAAATTGTGGCGAAAACGAGTTGTGGGTGGGCACAATACCTCCGACCGGAGGAGGTGTCCGGACTGAATCCGTTCTGGCACCCGGCCTCCAGTAAGGATCAACGGTGCGGTAGCATATTTGCTCGTGCTTCGTCTCAGACAGAATCGCTTCCTGGTGGGTGGAAGCCGACACACCATCCACTCCCAGTGACTCGTTGGTCGGGAGGATCACCGCCTTCTTTAGAATCGCTTGATCAACCTTGCTCTGTATCGCCTTCACCGCCTCCACGACTTTAGAGACGTTCGCCTCCTCTTCCGAGCGCCACTTCTGCAGATCGCCTTGTTCAGACAATACACTTTTCACCGAGGACTCCATGTTCTCGATCGTCGCTTGCATCGTGTCCATCATCCGCCACTTCTCTTGATTTCCCTCTTCAATCCTCGCCAACAACTGCGCCACTTGCTCTTCGTTCCATTGCGGCGCCATGGCCCCAGCGTTCACTTGAAATCTGGTAAGGTGGTCGTGCGGTGGTGGATCCCGCTTGGCTCTGATACCAAATGTTAGCATTCAAACAACACAACAACACTCACATAGGATTAAGACGGAACACACGCTTGATTATGGTGGTGTGGAAAGTACGGTCCGATTCGGAAGACGATCACCTCGGATCGCCGCCGCCGCCTGAGTTCTTACAGCCAAAAAACGCCCTCTCTCTGTCTACGAACAACCCATATATAGTGGAGCCACGATACATAGTCATAGACCTAATTCACCCACTCAAGGCCTGTGCACCTCCTCTTGTTGGGCCTTGTGGTCCGCAGGCCGCGCCTGAGCTGCTGGAACAGCGTCGCCCTCGCCTCCTGCTGGTGATTCTCCCGCGCCCCCTTGAGTAGCTTTACCCATGCCATCCTGAATACCAGCGTCGTTCACAGGGAGGTTAGAGCCACTGAGCCAGGGGCGCGGCAGAGAGAGCAGAGGCGCGACCGAGTCTGCTCCTAGTCAACGGCCACCAGGACGAACTCGAGCAGGGCGGCCATCTGGGGACAGGGAAGAAGGGCGCGCAGCAGGGGCACCCGACGGTCAGCCATGGGAGAGGGAGCTTGGCTGCGGCGCGGCACTTGGAGGAGAGCTCGAGGTGGTGCTAAGGGAGACGAGCGGGAGTTGGCCGGCGGACAATACTCAAGTTGAGCTCCACGGCGAGGAAATCCACTCCAGGGAGCCGAGCGCGAGAGGCAGACGATCGAGCGGAAGGAAGATCCAAGCTGGGGGCCGAACAGGGCTAGAGAAGAGAGAAAGGAGAAGGCTGGAGCGGAAGAGGAAGGAAGCCGCGGCAGAGAGCTCGCCGCTCACGCGGCCGTGACGAGCAGAGCACGGCGGGCCAGGGCGAGCAGAGAGAGCAGAGGAGATCCGGCCGACGGCGTCGTTGGGTGAGTAGGAGCCAGGGAGGAAGAAGAACGCAGAGAGCAGGGAGACGCGCGGCTGGAGAGAGGTGGAGGGAGGAGAGAGATCGAGGCGCCGAGTTGGAGGAGGAAGAAGGAGCTTGGGCGAGCCGAGGGAGAAGCTGGGAGCTGCGGCGCTGTGGAGAAGAAGGATAGCGCGTAATTAAAGGAATCAGAGGCGGTGCGTGAAGGAAAAATCTCAGGGGAGGTCGGCTGGGGATAGGAGTGCAGGATTTTTCGCGAGCTGAGCGGTGGGATCTTTTTTTCAAAAGCTGTTCGACGCGGATGAGGATCAAGATAAGCGTGAGAAATTTCTAGAGTCAAGGCTGGACAAGTGCTTGAAGAAATATCCACAGGAGATGATGTGCGGGCTCTAAAGAAGAGATGAGAATGGCTGAGTATGAGCACATCTGATATTTTGAGGTTATAAAATTAGGGTCTAAAAATATAAATAGGTCGAATCAAACAAAACCGGCGATAAAATTTGAACCAGGTTTGATTCGATTTGAAATCCTGATAAATTTATTTGCGGTCTGATCATCTGGTTCCACGGCTACAGATGATTTACCAGTGAATCGAGGCTCAATTACAGATCCTCGTACGCGATTTCACGGTAGACGAGTAGGAACCGAATTATTTAATAATTGGTTACATCCGAAGATTTGGATCCGGGCGAGAACAACAGACCGAAATAATTGATTTCGGCATTGATAATTTGTTCTACGTGATTCGACCGAAATTAGTCGAAACCAGATCCACAATGTATACACGATTTCGTCGCCAAAACAGCGTGCTGAAGAACAAATTGGATCACCTCCTCGCGCACGATTTTTCTCGGACAACGCATGATACAGATTATTTCACCTCGAACATTTTAATCATCGAGTTCAAAATAAATTTGTTTGAGATGAAATCATCAGAGTGGGTCGGGCTTCCGAATTTGTATCCGAGCGAGCGATAAATTTTAATTACTCACCGGACGCACCGATTTTCGGAACGACTATGTTCCGAACATCACGAAAATTTAGGAAGAGCCCGGATAGATGAAAGTAAAAACGATGTCGCACTCGCGACAGCCGAATCAGATGCGATATTAAAATCGCGATAGACGAAGATGTTTAAAATTTAGCATTCATTTTATCCACTGATTACGTGCTTAAATCCGTACTCGTTGTCGAGCGGAATATAAACACCTGGGGTGTTACAGTTTATCTTCTACTGCGCTTTATATTTCTGGCTCTCTCGAGCTTGTACCCTGGTATTGTAACAATATTTATTCAAACTCTGTACTATTTGAAGTAAGGAATGTGGTTACTAGCCTCCTGGGACTAGTAATTGTATCACATTTGAGTCCCAAAGGATCGGGACGCTTCAGTCAAAGAAGAAATACAATAAAACAGGAAAGCCTCAAATTAAAGTACTGGAGTTATTACATAAATCAGAGTTTTTCAAGTAGTTGATATAAGTTCACAAAATAAACTGTAGCGGATAATCGATATCGTCGGAAACGAGGAATAGGGCAAGGCCTAGCCCACTACTCCTCCTGCTCCTCCCCTACTGGGGCAGCATCCCACTCGACCGTCCAACCTGGTGGCAGGGTTGTAGGCCAAGTTACACCATCAACCATATCCTGCAGTGTACCTGCAAAAATTATGCCACAAGCAAGGCTGAGTATACTAATACTCAGCTAGACTTACACGGTGTGAGAAATCTACTCCTCTACCTCTAGACTATGCAGCTGTTTGGCTGAGGGGTTTGGTTTGCCAAAAGCAATAGCTGTATCTATGGTCAACTTTTAGCTTTTCCATTTCTAGTATCATTATTTTAGCTAAGTTTGCTCTTTCTAAGCATACATGGTAACAATCATTTAATACAATCAACAAGTTATCTCATGTAATCCTCATTTCACTTCTTACTCAATGTAGTACAACAGGTCAGGCAGTGTCATTAGCTGCGAGAAGCAGACGATTCGAATCGATTTTTAACCTTGCAAGGTAAACCTAAACACACGACATGTAAGGGCACTCCGTCCCCACACACGTCAACCATCCCCATCGATTCCCCGTTCGCGGCCAGGGCTCACCGCCTTGGCATACAATGCTCCACTCACCCCGACTGTCGCAGTGACCGCACTTTGTGATATCCTGGCCCCTGGGATGGGATGTCCTGGCCCAAGGCTTAATAGAATTAATAGTGTAATCATACCAACAAGGTGCATCTTCTTTTTCGGAAGCCTATCTCGAAAGAACCTCCAAGTTAAGCGTGCTTGGCTTGGAGCAATTTGGGATGGGTGACCGACCGGGAAGTTTTCTCGGGTGCGCATGAGTGAGGACAAAGTGCGCACAAAAGACTCGTGTTGGTCTGTGGGGACAATATATGATCCTAGAGAGCTGTCAAGAGTAAGTACCGCTGGTCCAGGGATTGGACGGGGTGTTACAAGTGGTATCAGAGCCGACCCTCGCGGTTTCACGGGCGTGTGTGGGCTAGGGGGTTCGGGTATATGGCGCATGGCGCATGTGGGTCCTGAGTGGTCACATGGCATGGCATATGACGGCACTAGACATACAGACGTGGCTAAGAGGGGAGGTTCCTGGATTGGGGTTGACCGACGAGGACGTCGGTCTTCTAAGGGGGGTGGATTGTGATATCCTGGCCCCTGGGATGGGATGTCCTGGCCCAAGGCTTAATAGAATTAATAGTGTAATCATACCAACAAGGTGCATCTTCTTTTTCGGAAGCCTATCTCGAAAGAACCTCCAAGTTAAGCGTGCTTGGCTTGGAGCAATTTGGGATGGGTGACCGACCGGGAAATTTTCTCGGGTGCGCATGAGTGAGGACAAAGTGCGCACAAAAGACTCGTGTTGGTCTGTGGGGACAATATATGATCCTAGAGAGCTGCCAGGAGTAAGTACCGCCGGTCCAGGGATTGGACAGGGTGTTACACACTTATACCCACCATAGCTAGCATGGGAGACCTAGTCTCAGGACGAGTGAGGAGAAAAGTCCGCACCCGACTTCACTCAGGTACTAGGTTTACCGGTTACCATATTTCCCGACATGTGTTTAGTACGTTCAAACGCTTGACTCAGGTATCCACATATTAATCCTTAATTCCTTTTACCCGTCTCATGGACAAGGCATCCTCCCTGGATCCAATCCCATAGACCATCATAGATCCCATTACTAAGATGAATACAATCAATTCGTGACCTCGCGCGAGTGCTAGAAAAATCACTCGACTTCTACTGAGATCCTAATTAGCATAGTAGCTATTCGACCTAGCATACGAGTATCCATCTCAAAAAGGAATCCTGAGTTCATGCAACTAAAGGTTTCAAGCAACTCCTACACTTAAGTGCACATTACAAGCCTACAAACATTAAGTGTAGTAAAGTAGCATATATAAATTGGTTATGCATAAAACCGGGGCTTGCCTTCAAATTCTGGGGCTGCGGGGAGATCCTCGATGGCAGTCTCGGGAGCTTGCTCCTGGTCTTCCTCGTGGACAACTCCTTGCTCGGGGATGAGCACATACTCTCCGTCAGTGAGATTGCAATCTAATGAATGCAATGAGTAAGATATATGCATGACATGATATTTAATTAATATTTGATGGGGAATGATCAAATTAATAAGGTAGAGCTTATTCTTACTACTGGAGATTTTGTGGTACACTCAGCAATTTAGGGTCAAGTTGATTACTGAATGGTTAACCCATTTTTAATGTTCTACTGATTTTCTTCCTTATATCTTATGGACATCTTTTAACAATATTCTTAGTTGCCAACTTATTAATCTTTCTTAATTCCTCTCTTCTTCTCTATTTCTTCTATGCTTTTAAGGTGGGTTTGAACTACAAGATAGCTTAATGAATTTCCAAAAATTCTGCAAAAATTACAGTGGCTTCTTACTGGTGTATAATTCTTTGTCTCAAAATTTGGGGCTTAAAAAGTGAGGGGTTCTCTCTGTACAAAATTATCAATTGTTAGAGCAAAAGGCAGTGTTTTGAACTACAACTTCCTTTTAACAGTAGGTTATTCTCTAAGACTTATTTTTTCTGGCATTTAGATGTTATAACATGACTTTGTGCAAATTTGCATCCACTAATACTTATTAGTTATTTTATTATGATTTTCTAAATTTTCTAGCCAAAGGGGTGCTTTCTACTACCACTATACTTGAAAAATATCAAACAACAGGTTTCCAATTTTTCATATCTTCTTCTTTGCGCAAGAGCAATCATTCTAAAATTTGGTAACCTTTTGCTTAATGGAAAGGGTGGTAAAAATTTCTTGAATTAAATGGCCTTTTTCATGAAGTAGGGGTAATGGGTATTACTTTGTAGTTTTGAATAGGTTTTGCATTTTTCTCTGGTGGTCTATTCCATTAATAAATTGGTAAAAATTTATTTGCCCACTATTGCATAGTTTTTGGCTTGCTTATGGTTTAATTGAAATATGGCTCAATATCAAGTTTTATTTGTTCATCCCACTTAAAATGATGGGCTGGGGTGTTTATCATTTTGTAGTGGTGTCCTAGTGTTTAGAAGTCTACTGAATTTTTCTTACCAATTTTGAAATTGTTCTTATATTTTTAATAATGGTCTTTCTAGTTTGATTAGTGCCTAATAAAACATTTCACCTTGAACTTCTACAAATTTTCTTAAGTTCAGCACAGAAGCATAACTAATTTCTTCATTTTAATAAGGTTTGATCAGTTTCTTTAATTAATTCCAAACTCTAAAATTTAAAACAGAAAGCACAGGGTTCAGTATTTTTATGCGATAGTTCATAATATTTTGAATCTAGTAAAATTGGTTTGACTGAATTTGGTTGAATAATTCTCGAGATACAAATTTCCTAAGTTCTCTACTGAATTTAAAAAGAATAAACAGAAATGGATAAAGGAAAAAGGGTTTTGCACTGGGGTCCCTGGCGAAAGGTTTTAAGTGTATTACAGACAGGTCCTCGGTTCACTATTCATCTGAGTCTAAGACTCTGCAGAAAACCCCCTAGGATTTTGTGAAATCGAATCCGCGATCCTTCCCCTAATGGAACAGTGACCGTGGCGGAAGAAAAGGGCGGAGGGGCTTACCAGCGGCGAGGTTGCTCCGGTGAGGGGTTGGGTGAGGTCCGAGGGTCTCTGGCGATCACGTTGAGGTGCGGATCATCGGCGGTGGTGGTCGGAGTAGGTTGGTCCACGTGCGCAGGCGGGGGAGCTCGTCGGCGGCAAGGGATCCAGCCTGCTCACGACGCAATAGTCCAATTGAACGGGTCAGGGAGCTTCACCAGAGGTCAAGGAAGACATGTGCGCGAGGAATTTGAGAATGGCTCACCGGATTGCTTGGTCTACGCGCGGCTGCGGGGGATCGAAGTCCGGCGAGGGCGATCTTTGGTCTCCGGTGTGGCTTTGCCGGGTCCGAGGGCTTGGAAAGCTTCACGGGCCACTAGCAAAGCTAACCGAGCGACTGGCGTGGCTTGGAAGTGGCTAGAGGGGGCTGGCTGCGGTGGCTGAGGCTCGGGTGGCTTGGCGGACGGTGGCGCGGCGTGCTCGAGGCGAAGTCCGGTGAACTTTGGCTCGGGCAGGAATGAGAGCGCGCGGGGAGGTACGGCCGAGGCCTTGGGCTACTTTATAGGCATGGCGCGGTGCACGAGCGGTCGTGGACCGGCGAGCGCACGCGGGCGTGCACTGCTGGTCGCGGGTGCGCAAACTGGCGTGAACCGGGCGTGTCAGCCACGGTCGAACACGTGGAACCATTGCTTCTGCCCGAGTTCTAACGCCGATTGGGCGCAAATCTTCGTGAATTTGGGCAAGATCATTGTGAAGGATTTGTTCCCCTGACTGTGCTTTGTCGTTTGTGTGTGGATGTTGCGCGGTTTTAGGCTAGGGACAGAGAGTTATAGCGTCACCAATTGCCAGTGTCAAACAGTCGAGTCGTGAGGACAAACTGCGCCAAAATCGTGTCAAACAGTTTTTGTTTAAGTTCAAATTTTACGAGAGCATGTTCAAGGAAATTTGGCGCCACTTTGATATTTGGACTTTTTGGTTTTGAGTTTTGTAAAACAGGGAACACATTTGAACTTGTAAAAGGGTTCTGAAATTCTGAATTCTGAATTCTGAATTTGCCCATAGGGCCTTGGTTCAAATGCTGATTTGGGGATTTTGGAAAATCCAAATGGCCAAACTTTCTTACTATATTTTGTTGGTTATTTAGTGCATTAAAACTTTGTGATTTGATCCATAGCAATTTTTTGTGTTTTTCCCAAGCCTTTCCTCAATTTCCCTTTATGTGCTTAAATGGTCCACTTAGGATTAATTAGGGTTTGTGAGTTTTTCATACCTTGAGGTGCATGGCATGATTGAGGAGAGTTTCTTAAGATGAAAAAGACTTACTTAAACCTTTGTTATCAATTTATGATGTTCATTCCTCTATTTGGGTTCACATGTGATAATGGTCCTTGAGTTAGTATTGAGAAGAAACCCTAGGTGACACTGGGGTGTCACAGCCTTCCCCCCTTAGAGGAATCTCGTCCCGAGATTCGGGTCGAAGTCCTCCCGAGGTGAAGTGATGGTTAAGGCTTGCTTGAAGTGGGTGACTTATTCATTAAGGCAAACTGCTCTTCAAATGTCATTCTCTTTGCAACTTCAGAAGGAAGTCCTTTTAATTTTAGTTTTACAATTAACTCTTTCTAATTTAAGATCATTTTTCTCTTGTTTTGATTCAAAGGGCTGGGGGAGGGGTTGGACATGGTTACGTACCAATTTCCTTAGGTAGACAATCGGGGAAGTTGGAACGTAGAAATTCCTCAATCTCCCAAATAGCCTCTTCTTCTGAGTGATTACTCCATTGGATCTTATACATCTTGATCGATTTAGCCCGAGTTGATCTGTCTTTGCAATCCAGAACCTTGGAAGGGTACTCTTGGTACGATAGATCTGGCTCTATCTCCAATTCTGGTTCTGCTATGATCTCAGTCGGCAATCGAATACACTTCTTTAGTTGGGATACATTGAATACATTGTGGATGGTAGACATTTTTGCTCTATCTCCAATTCTGGTTCTGCTATGATCTCAGTCGGCAATCGAACACACTTCTTTAGTTGGGATACATGGAATACATTGTGGATGGCAGACATTTTTGGAGGTAACTTCAATTTGTATGCCACGGGTCCACATGCTTCTATGATCTCATAATGTCCAATGTAACGAGGGGCTAACTTGCCTTTGATCCCAAACCTCTGCACTCCCTTGGTGGGCGATACCTTTAAATATATGAAATCTCCCACCTCGAACTGGAGAGGTTTCCTTCTCTTATCATGGTAACTCTTCTGCCTGACCTGAGCAGCTTCTAGATTCTTCCTGATTAGTTTGACCTTCCTTTCGGCTTCAGTCACTAAGTCAGGTCCGAAAACTTCTCTTTCTCCAGGCTGAGACCAATTGAGGGGTGTTCGACACCTCTTTCCATATAGGGCTTCGAAGGATACCATCTTTAGGCTGGATTGATAACTGTTGTTATAAGCAAACTCTGCCAAGGAGAGGTGCTTATCCCAGTTCTTGCCACAATCGATCGCACAAGCCCTTAGCATATCTTCCAGGATTTGATTTACCCTCTCGGTCTGACCATCAGTCTGTGTGGGTGGTAAGCTGAACTTCTGATTAGCTTGGTTCCCAAAGACTCTTGCAATTGTTCCCAAAATCTGGAAACAAATTGGGCTCCTCGGTCAAAGACAATGGTCCGGGGCAATCCGTGCAAACACACGACTCGGTCAATGTACAACTCTGCATACTTCTGAGCCTTATTAGTGGTGTGCACTGGGAGAAAATGTGCCACTTTCATCAATCGGTCCACAATAACCCAAATTGAATCATGATGACGAGAGGTGTTGGGCAGACCCATAATAAAATCCATGCTGATGTCATCCCATTTCCACGAAGGTATAGATAGGGGTTGCAAAGCTCCAGCTGATTTCATGTAGCTTGCCTTTATCCTCTGACAGGTGTCACATTCTGATACATATTGGGCTATCTCCCTCTTCATTCTGGTCCACCAATACAAGGGCTTCAGATCATGGTACATTTTGGTGCTCCCTGGATGCATGGAGAATTTGGAGAGATGGGCCTCATCCAAGATTTTCTTCTTAAGATCTTTATTTTTAGGAACCACCAATCTGCTTTCGAACCACAATGTACCCTTTCCATCTTGGCAGAAACATTTGTATTTCTCTATCTTCTGACGGAGGTTCTCTTTAATGATTTGCACTCCCCTGTCACTGAGTTGGGCCATGATGATCTGGTCTTGCAAGGTTGGCTCAACGGAAAAGTGAGACAAAGCACCAGAAGGAATTACTTCAATCTTCATTTTTATCAACTCATCACATAGGGTGTTGATGCGAGAATCCATCATAATACAGTTGCATTGCAATTTCTGACTCAAGGCATCTGCTACCACATTGGCCTTCCCTGGGTGATAATGTACCTCTAGGTCATAGTCCTTGATTAGCTCTAGCCATCTTCTCTGCCTCATGTTGAGATCAGCTTGAGTAAAGATGTACTTAAGGCTCTTATGATCTGTGAAGATGTTGCAGTGGGTTCCCATCAAATAGTGTCTCCACATTTTCAATGCATGGACCATGGCTGCTAACTCCAAGTCATGAGTGGGATAAATTTGCTCATGAGGCCTGAGTGCTCTCGAGGCGTAAGCAATGACTCGGTTGTCTTGCATCAAGACACAACCCAGTCCAGTGTCAGAGGCATCATAGTACACATCAAATGGCTTGCTGTTGTCGGGTTGCGCTAATACCGGTGCTGTGGTCAGATGTTGACTCAATGCATGGAAGGCATCTTCGCACTTCTGACCCCAAACAAACTTGGCTTCTTTCTTCAACAATTCAGTTATGGGCTTCACAATTCAAGAGAAATCCGGAATGAATCTTCGATAATAACCAGCCAATCCCAGAAACTTGGCTTCTTTCTTCAATAATTTAGTTAAGGGCTTCACAATTCGAGAGAAATCTGGAATGAATCTTCTATAATAACCAGCCAATCCCAGAAAACTTCGAATCTGTCGGACATTCGTTGGCGGCTTCCAGTTCATCACCTCTTGCACCTTATCAGGATCAACAGCTATGCCTGCCTGAGAGATAGTGTGACCCAAGAATTTGATCTCCTTCAGCCAAAAATCACACTTTGATAATTTGGCATAAAGACGGTGCTCTCGCAGACGTTGAAGCACTACATGCAAATGACCGATATGCTCTTCTTCGTTCTTTGAGTACACCAAGATATCATCGATGAAAACCACTATGAACTTGTCCAGTTTAGGCATGAAAACCAAATTCATCAGATACATGAAATATGCTGGTGCATTGGTCAGCCCAAATGACATCACCAAAAATTCATACAACCCATATCTGGTTGAGAAGACAGTCTTCGGAATATCACTTGCTCGTATCTTGATCTGATGATAGCCGGAGCGAAGGTCTATCTTGGAAAACACTTTGGCTCCGACCAACTGATCGAAAAGAACATCAATACGAGGCAAAGGATACTTGTTCTTGATAGTCACCACATTAAGTGGGCGGTAATCTATGCATAGCCTCAAGCTTTCGTCTTTCTTCTTCACAAACAAGGTTGGACATCCCCAAGGCGAAGTACATGGGCGGATAAAACCTTTGTCCAGCAATTCTTGCAATTGTTTCTTTAATTCTGCCAACTCAGCGGGTGGCATCCGGTAAGGCCTCTTGGAGATAGGTGCCGTTCCCGGTTGCAACTCGATGGCGAATTTGATATCCCGGTATGGGGGCGTTCCTGGTAATTCATCAGGAAAACATCTGCATACTCACAGACCACTAGAATCTTCTTCAAAGGTGACTCCATCATAGCAAAAGCACATGATCGAGTAGAATCTTGGCTGGGTAGATATAACACAAGGTCTTCGGATGTAGGAGATCGGATCTCTAGAGCTCTGACAGCTACATCCAACACCACTCGGTGTTGAGTCATCCAGTCGGCTCCGAGAATGATGTCCATACCCTCTAATCCCAAAATCAGGAGTGTGGTTTTGAAGATTTTACTTCCCATTGAGATAGGCACTTTCGATTTAATTGGTTGGTTGCAATTTTACCCCCAGGTGTGGCTATCATGAATGACCCTTTTGTATGATAGAAAGGCAGTTGACATTTAGCACTGAACTTCTGGCTAATGAAACTATGAGATGCACCAGAATCAAACATAATTAATGCAGATTGATTAAAAACTGAAAAGATACCAGTCATGACGGGGGCTCCCTCAGGTAACTCCTCTAGAGTAGTGAAGTTGAGCTTCCCTTGTCTGACTTGCACCTTCTGCTTTCTTCCCTTGTCTTGATTTGGTGCTGGCATCTGCCTCTGCTGATTCCTTGGGCAATTTTTGGCATAGTGGCCCACATCACCACAAGTGAAGCACTTGTTCCCATTTCCCTAGTGGAACTGTTGCTGCTGCGGAGGCTGATTGTACCTTGGAGCGGGAGCTGGAAAACGAGTGGGTGCTGGCTGCTGCTGCTGAGGTGGCTTGATCACCCATCTGCCTGCCTGCTGCTGAAATCCCCTGCTCTGATTGTGGGAAACAATCCTGAACCTCTGGGTCTGCGTGGAGGGTGCTTGAAAGGGAATTAGGCTTACACCTATTTCCTAATTGATTTTGGTGGTTGAATTGCCCAACACAAATAATTGGACTAACTAGTTTGCTCTAGTCTATAAGTTCTACAGGTGCCAAAGGTTCACAACAAAGCCAATAAAAAGACCAAGTAAAGGGTTCAAACAAGAGAGCAAAAGACAACCCGAAAGGCACCCTGGTCTGGCGCACCGGACTGTCCGGTGCACCAGGGCACTCGAGGATGAACTCTTCACCTTCGGGAATTTTCAGAGGAGCTCAGCTATAATTCACCGGACTGTCCGGTGCCCCAAGAGAGAGCAACTCTGAACTCGTCAGCTTCGGGAATCCGCTCCGCTATAATTCACCGGGCTGTCCGGTGAGTCACCGGACAGTGTCCGGTGCGCACCAGACTGTCCGGTGTGACAACGGAGCAACAGCTACTTCGCGCGCAACGGTCGACTGCAACGCATTAAATGCGCGCCTGCGCGCGTAGAGGAGCAGAGCACGCGCGGGTGGCACACCGGACAGCCTACAGGGCCTGTCCGGTGCACCACCGGACAGCCAGGCGGGCCCACAAGTCAGAGCTCCAACGGTCGGAACCCAACGACCAGGTGACGTGGCTGGCGCATCGGACTGTCCGGTGCGCCTGTCGACAGCAGCCTCCACCAACAGTCAAGTTTGGTGGTTGGGGCTATAAATACCCCAACCAACCCCACATTCAAGTCATCCAAGTTTTCCACCTTCCAACTACTTACAAGAGATCTAGCATTCAATTCTAGACACAACCAAATAGATCAAATCCTCTCCCAACTCCACACAAAGCTCTAGTGATTAGAGAGAGAGATTTGTTGTGTTCTTTTGTGCTCTTGCACTTGGATTGCTTCTTTCTCTCATTCTTTCTTGCGATCAACTCAATTGTAACTGAGGCAAGAGACACCAATTGTGTGGTGGTCCTTGCGGGGAAGTTTGGTTCCCGTTTGATTGAGAAGAGAAGCTCACTCGGTCCGAGGGACCGTTTGAGAGAGGGAAAGGGTTGAAAGAGACCCAGTCTTTGTGACCACCTCAACGGGGAGTAGGTTTGCGAGAACCGAACCTCGGTAAAACAAATCCTTGTGTCTCACTTCTTATTCGCTTACGATTTGTTTTTGCGCCCTCTCTCGGACTCACATTTATTTCTAACGCTAACCCGACTTGTAGTTGTGCCTAAGTTGTTAAATTTCAGGTTCGCCCTATTCACCCCCCTCTAGGCGATTTTCAATTGGTATCAAAGCCCGGTGCTTCATTAGAGCCTAACCGCTCGAAGTGATGTCGGGAGATCACGCCAAGAAGGAGATGATGACCGACGAGAAGCCCGCTACAAGTCACGGGAAGGCTCCATCGGGAGAGTCCTACAACAAATGGAAGGGGAAGGAAAAGGAATCCTCTTCGCACAAGTCGCGTCAGAGCGGTGACAAGAAGAAGAAGAAGAGGAAGGTGGTCTACTACGAGACCGACTCCTCGTCACCATCTACCTCTGGCTCTGACACGCCGTCCGTAACTTCTAAGCGCCATGAGCGCAAGAAGTTTAGTAAGACCCCCCTACGCTATCCTCGCATTCCTAAACATACACCTTTACTTTCCGTCCCATTAGGCAAACCACCAACGTTTGATGGTGAAGATTATGCTAGGTGGAGTGATATGATGCGATATCACCTAACCTCACTCCACAAAAGTATATGGGATGTTGTTGAGTTTGGTGTACAGGTACCATCCGCAGGGGATGAGGACTATGATGAGGACGAAGTTGCCCAAATCAAGCACTTCAACTCCCAAGCCACCACCATACTCCTCGCCTCTCTAAGTCGAGAGGAGTATAACAAGGTGCAAGGATTGAAGAGCGCCAAGGAGATTTGGGACATACTCAAAACGGCGCACGAAGGAGACGAAATAACCAAGATCACCAAGCGGGAGACGATCGAGGGGGAGCTCGGTCGCTTCCGGCTTCGCCAAGGTGAAGAGCCACAAGAAATGTACAACCGGCTCAATACTTTGGTGAACCAAGTGCGCAACCTCGGGAGTAAGAAATGGGATGACCATGAGATGGTTAAGGTTATTCTAAGATCCCTCGTTTTTCTTAACCCTACGCAAGTTCAATTAATTCGAGGAAATCCTAGATATACACTAATGTCTCCTGAGGAGGTAATTGGGAATTTTGTGAGCTTTGAATTGATGATCAAAGGCTCAAAGAAGATCAACGAGCTTGACGGCCCCTCCACGTCCGAAGCACAACCGGTCGCATTGAAAGCGACGGAGGAGAAGAAGGAGGAGTCTACATCAAGTAGACAACCAATCGACGCCTCTAAGCTCGACAATGAGTAAATGGCGCTCATCATCAAGAGCTTTCGCCAAATCCTCAAGCAAAGGAGGGGGAAAGATTACAAACCCCGCTCCAAGAAAGTTTGCTACAAATGTGGTAAGCCCGGTCATTTCATTGGTAAATGTCCATTATCTAGTGATAGTGACAGGGGCGACGACAAGAAGGGGAGAAGAAAGGAGAAGAAGAGATACTACAAGAAGAAGGGCGGCGATGCCCATGTTTGCCGGGAATGGGACTCTGACGAGAGCTCCACCGACTCCTCCTCCGACGAGGACACCGCAAACATCGCCGTCACCAAGGGTCTTCTCTTCCCCAACGTCGGCCACAAGTGCCTCATGGCTAAGGATGGCAAAAGGAAGAAGGTAAAGTCAAGATCCTCCACTAAATATTAAACCTCTAGTGATGAGGGTAATGCTAGTGATGAGGAGGATAATTTGCGCACCCTTTTTGCCAACCTAAACATGCAACAAAAGGAAAAATTAAATGAATTAATTAGTGCCATCCATGAGAAGGATGAACTCTTGGATACCCAAGAGGACTTCCTAATCAAGGAAAACAAAAAACATGTTAAGGTTAAAAATGCTTATGCTCTAGAAGTTGAAAAATGTGAGAAATTAACTAGTGAGCTAATCACATGCCATGATGTTATCAACAACCTTAGAAATGAAAATGCTAGTTTAATTGCTAAGGTTGATTCAAATGCTTGTAATATTCCAATTCCCAATCTTAGAGATGATAATGTTGATTCACTTGCTAAGATTGAAGAATTGAATGTTTCTCTTGCTAGCCTTAGGATTGAAAATGATAAATTAATTGCTAAGGCTAAAGAACTAGATGTTTGCAATATTACAATTTCCAATCTTAGAGATAAAAATGATATATTGCGTGCTAAGATTGTTGAACTTAATTCTTGCAAACCCTCTACATCTACCACTGAGCATGTCACTATTTGCACTAGATGTAGAGATATTAACATTGATGCTATTCATGATCACATGGCTTTAATTAAACAACAAAATGATCATATAGCCAAATTAGATGCTAAAATTGCCGAGCATGAACTAGAAAATGAAAAATTTAAGTTTGCTCGTAGTATGCTTTATAGTGGGAGACGCCCGGGCATCAAGGATGGCATTGGCTTCCAAAAGGGAGACAATGTCAAACTTAGTGCCCCTCCTAAAAGATTGTCTAACTTTGTTAAGGGCAAGGCTCCCATGCCTCAGGATAACGAGGGTTACATTTTATACCCTGCCGGTTATCCCGAGAGCAAGATTAGGAGAATTCACTCTAGGAAGTCTCACTCTGGCCCTAATCATGCTTTTATGTATAAGGGTGAGACATCTAGTTTAGGCAATCAACCCATGCAAAATTGCCTAAGAAAACTCCTAAGGCATCAAATGATTCTAACATTTCATTTAAAACCTTTGATGCTTCTTATGTTTTAACTAACAAATCCGGCAAGGTAGTTGCCAAATATGTTGGGGGCAAGTACAAGGGGTCAAAAACTTGTGTTTGGGTACCCAAAGTTCTTGTATCTAATGTCAAAGGACCCAAAACCATTTGGGTACCTAAAGTTAAGAACTAAATTTGTTTTGTAGGTTTATGCATCCGGGGGCTCAAATTGGATCATTGATAGCGGGTGCACAAACCACATGATAGGGGAGAAGAAGATGTTCTCCTCCTATGAGAAAAATCACGATCCCCAAAGAGCGATCACATTCGGGGATGGAAACCAAGGTTTGGTCAAAGGTTTGGGTAAAATTGCTATTTCACCTGACCATTCCATTTCCAATGTTTTTCTTGTAGATTCTTTAGACTACAATTTGCTTTCCGTTTCACAATTATGTCAAATAGGCTACAACTGTCTTTTTACTGATGTAGGTGTCACTGTCTTTAGAAGAAGTGATGATTCAATAGCATTTAAGGGAGTGTTAGAGGGTCAGCTATACTTGGTAGATTCTGATAGAGCTGAACTCGACACTTGCTTAATTGCTAAGACTAACATGGGTTGGCTCTGGCACCGCCGACTAGCCCATGTTGGGATGAAGAATCTTCATAAGCTTCTAAAGGGAGAGCACATTTTAGGATTAACAAATGTTCATTTTGAGAAAGACAGAATTTGTAGCGCATGCCAAGCAGAGAAGTAAGTTGGTGTTCATCATCCACATAAGAACATCATGACGACTGACAGGCCACTGGAGCTCCTACACATGGACCTATTCGGCCCGATAGCTTACATAAGCATCGACGGGAGTAAGTACTGTCTAGTTATTGTGGATGATTATTCTCGCTTCACTTGGGTGTTCTTTTTGCAGGAAAAATCTCATACCCAAGAAACCTTAAAGGGATCCTTGAGACGGGCTCAAAACGAGTTCGGCTTAAGGATCAAGAAAATTAGAAGCGACAACGGGACGGAGTTCAAGAACTCTCAAATTGAAGGCTTCCTTGAGGAGGAGGGCATCAAGCATGAGTTCTCTTCTCCCTACACGCCACAACAAAATGGTGTAGTGGAGAGGAAGAATAGAACTCTATTGGACATGGCAAGAACCATGCTTTATGAATACAAGACTTCGAATCGGTTTTGGGTCGAGGCGGTCAACACCGCCTGCTACGCCATCAACTGGTTGTATCTACACCGAATCCTCAAGAAGACATCATACGAACTCCTAACCGGTAAAAAGCCCAATATTTCATATTTTTGAGTCTTTGGTAGCAAATGCTTTATTCTTGTTAAAAGAGGTAGAAAATCTAAATTTGCTCCTAAGACTGTAGAAGGCTTTTTACTAGGATATGACTCAAACACAAGGGCATATAGAGTCTTTAACAAGTCCTCTGTCCAAGTTGAAGTTTCTTGTGACGTTGTGTTTGATGAGACTAACGACTCTCAAGTAGAGCAAGTTGATCTTGATGACATAGGTGATGAAGAGGCTCCGTGCATCGCGCTAAGGAACATGTCCATTGGGGATGTGTGTCCTAAGGAATCCGAAGAACCTCCAAATGCACAAGATCAACCATCCTCCTCCACGCAAGCATCTCCACCAACTCAAAATGAGGATGAGGCTCAAGTTGATGAAGGAGAAGATCAAATAGATGAGCCACCTCAAGATGACGACAATGATCAAGGGGGAGATGCAAATGATCAAGACAAGGAGGATGAAGAACCAAGGCCGCCACACCCAAGAGTCCACCAAGCAATACAACAAGATCACCCCGTCGACACCATCCTCGGCGACATTCATAAGGGGGTAACCACTAGATCTCGTGTTGCACATTTTTGTGAGCATTACTCTTTTGTTTCCTCTATTGAGCCACACAGGGTAGAGGAAGCACTACAAGATTCGGATTGGGTGGTGGCGATGCAAGAGGAGCTCAACAACTTCACTAGGAACGAGGTATGGCATCTGGTTCCACGTCCTAATCAAAATGTTGTAGGAACCAAGTGGGTATTCCGCAACAAGCAAGATGAGCATGGTGTGGTGACAAGGAACAAAGCCCGACTTGTGGCCAAAGGATACTCCCAAGTTGAAGGTTTGGATTTCGGTGAAACCTATGCACCCGTAGCTAGGCTTGAGTCAATTCGTATATTACTTGCCTATGCTACTTACCATGGCTTTAAGCTTTACCAAATGGACGTAAAAAGTGCCTTCCTCAATGGACCAATCAAGGAAGAGGTCTATGTTGAGCAACCTCCCGGCTTTGAAGATAGTGAGTACCCTAACCACGTTTACAAACTCTCTAAGGCGCTTTATGGGCTCAAGCAAGCCCCAAGAGCATGGTATGAATGCCTAAGAGATTTCCTTATCACTAATGGCTTCAAAGTCGGAAAAGCCAATCCTACTTTATTTACTAAAACTCTTAACAATGATTTGTTTGTATGCCAAATTTATGTTGATGATATTATATTTGGGTCTACGAACGAATCTACATGTGAAGAATTTAGTAGGATCATGACACAAAAATTCGAGATGTCTATGATGGAGGAGTTAAAGTACTTCTTGGGATTTCAAGTGAAGCAACTCCAATAGGGCACCTTCATTAGCCAAACGAAGTACATTTAAGACATTCTAAACAAGTTTGGGATGAAGGATGCCAAGCCCATCAAGACACCCATGGGAACCAATGGGCATCTCGACCTCGACACGGGAGGTAAATCCGTCGATCAAAAGGTATACCGGTCGATGATAGGATCTTTACTCTACTTATGTGCATCTCGACCGGATATTATGCTTTCCGTATGTATGTGTGCAAGATTCCAAGCCGACCCTAAGGAAGCTCACCTTACGGCCGTAAAACGAATATTGAGATATTTAGTTTATACTCCTAAGTTTGGGCTTTGGTACCCTTGGGGATCCACATTTGATTTAATTGGTTATTCGGATGCCGATTGGGCGGGGTGTAAGATTAATAGAAAGAGCACATTGGGGACTTGCCAGTTCTTGGGAAGATCCTTGGTGTCTTGGGCTTCAAAGAAGCAAAATTCCATCGCTCTTTCTACCGCCGAAGCCGAGTATATTGCTGCAGGCCATTGTTGCGCGCAATTGCTTTGGATGAGGCAAACCCTTAGGGACTATGGTTACAAATTAATTAAAGTTTCTCTTCTATGTGATAATGAGAGTGCAATCCGCATGGCGGATAATCTCGTTGAGCATAGCCGCACTAAACACATAGCAATTCGGTATCATTTCTTAAGGGATCACCAACAAAAGGGAGATATCGAGATTGCATATATTAACACTAAGGAACAATTAGCCGATATCTTTACCAAGCCATTAGATGAACAAACCTTTAACAAACTTAGGCATGAGCTAAATATTCTTGATTCTAGGAATTTCTTTTGACGTCTTGCATACATAGCTCATAAATATACCTTTGATCATATCTCTTTTATATGCTATGACTAATATGACTTCAAGTGAATTTCAAAACAAGTCATAGGTGTATTGAAAGGGAATTGGAGTCTTCGGCGAAGACAAAGGCTTCCACTCCACTCCATCAAATTACAATCCTTCGCCGTCGCTCCGCATCACTCTCCAACTTTGGTATAATCTTCACTCATTTATTTATGACCAAAAGGGGAGAAAGTAATTCAAAGGGCTCTAATGATTCCATTTTTGGCGATTTATGCCAAAGGGGGAGAGAGCATGAGCCCAAAGCAAAAGGACCGCACCACCACCAATTTCAAAAATTTTAGTCTTTCAATTTGGTTTAAAAAAAGTATTTTCAAATTGGTATCTTATTTGTGATATAATTTCAAATTGGTATACCCTCTTCAAAATCAACATCAAAACCCTCTTGAACACTAAGAGGAGGATTTCATTAAGGGGGAGTTTTGTTTAAGTCAAAGGAAAAGCATTTGAAACAGGGGGAGAAAATTTCAAATCTTGAAAATGCTTCTCAAAATCTTACTCATTTACCTTTGACTATTTTGCAAAAGAACTTTGAAAAAAATTTACAAAAGTATTTGCAAAAACAAAACATGTGGTGCAAGCGTGGTCCAAAATGTTAAAAATAAAGAAACAATCCATGCGTATCTTATGAGTATTTATATTGGCTCAATTCTAAGTAACCTTTGCACTTACATTATGCAAACTAGTTTAATTTTGCACTTCTATATTTGCTTTGGTTTGTGTTGGCATCAATCACCAAAAAGGGGGAGATTGAAAGGGAATTAGGCTTACACCTATTTCCTAATTGATTTTGGTGGTTGAATTGCCCAACAAAAATAATTGGACTAACTAGTTTGCTCTAGTCTATAAGTTCTACAGGTGCCAAAGGTTCACAGTAAAGCCAATAAAAAGACCAAGTAAAGGGTTCAAACAAGAGAGCAAAAGACAACCCGAAAGGCACCCTGGTCTGGCGCACCGGACTGTCCGGTGCACCAGGGCACTCGAGGCTGAACTCTTCACCTTCGAGAATTTTCAGAGGAGCTCCGCTATAATTCACCGGACTGTCTGGTGCACCACCGGACAGTGTCCGGTGCCCCAAGAGAGAGCAACTCTGAACTTGCCAGCTTCGGGAATCCGCTCAGCTATAATTCACCGGACTGTCCGGTGAGTCACCGGACAGTGTCCGGTGTGCACCGGACTGTCTGGTGTGACAGCGGAGCAACGACTATTTCGCGCGCAACGGTCGACTGCAACGCATTAAATGCGCGCCTGCACGCGCAGAGGAGCAGAGCACGCGTGGGTGGCACACCGGACAGCCTACAGGGCCTGTCCGGTGCACCACTGGACAGCCAGGCGGGCCCACAAGTCAGAGCTCCAACGGTCGGAACCCTACGGCCAGGTGACGTGGCTGGCGCACCCGACAGTGTCCGGTGGCGCACTGGACTGTCCGATGCGCCCGTCGATAGCAGCCTCCACCAACGGTCAAGTTTGGTGGTTGGGGCTATAAATACCGCAACCACCCCCACATTCAAGTCATCCAAGTTTTCCACCTTCCAACTACTTACAAGAGCTCTAGCATTCAATTCTAGACACAACCAAATAGATCAAATCCTCTCCCAACTCCACACAAAGCTCTAGTGATTAGAGAGAGAGATTTGTTGTGTTCTTTTGTGCTCTTGCACTTGGATTGCTTCTTTCTCTCATTCTTTCTTGCGATCAACTCAATTGTAACCGAGGCAAGAGACACCAATTGTGTGGTGGTCCTTGCGGGGAAGTTTGGTTCCCGTTTGATTGAGAAGAGAAGCTCACTCAGTCCGAGGGACCGTTTGAGAGAGGGAAAGGGTTGAAAGAGACCCGGTCTTTGTGACCACCTCAACGGGGAGTAGGTTTGCGAGAACCGAACCTCGGTAAAACAAATCCTTGTGTCTCACTTCTTATTCGCTTACGATTTGTTTTTGCGCCCTCTCTTGGACTCGCATTTATTTCTAACGCTAACCCTGCTTGTAGTTGTGCCTAAGTTGTTAAATTTCAGATTCGCCCTATTCACCCCCCTCTAGGCGACTTTCAGTGCTGCCAATGGTGTCTTTCTCTTCTTCTCTGCCTGGTGAGCTATAATGCAATCCTCCTGGGAGATGGCCAAGTTGGCCAACTCATTGAAGCTATCAGCCCGTACAGTGTTGAGACGCTCACGCAACTTGGTGTTGAGACCCCTCTGGAAGCGGTCTCTCTTCTTTTCATCGGAATCAGCATGATAACCTGCGTATTGGCATAGGTCTTTGAAGGCCTCAACATACTGCAATACCATGCGGGTTCCTTGAATGAGTGCCAGAAATTCATTCAACTTGCGATCAAGAATTCCAGCTGGAATGTGGTGCCCTCTGAAAGCAGTCTTGAATTCCTCCCAAGAAACTTCATGACCAGTAGGTAGCATGGCGCGAAAATGGTCCCACCAAGTCCGAGCAGGGCCGTGAAGCTGCTGCGCGGTGAAGCGAGCCTTGGTATCATTAGGGCAGTCTCCCATGAGGAGGGGAAACTTGGAATGCATGACGCGTAGCCACACGTCAGCGTCCAATGAATCCTCTGCCTTGGTGAACAAGGGCGGTTGCATACTCAGGAACTCTTGGTAGGTTGCCGCGGCCGGAGGTCGCTGCTGCTCGCCTCCACCATACTGCTGAGGGTAGGGCTGGCGCTACAAAAGCTATCACAGAATCTCGTTCTACTGATCCATCAGCTCCTGCACTGTGGGAGCTAGAGGAGGTGGCGGGGGAACTTGCTCGTTTTGCCCGCGACGCTGCCTAGCTGCCATCTGAAAATAGAGATTGTCGCCATTGTTATCCCAATTCACATTTTCGAACAACATGCTATTATCTCATATGGAGTGAAATTGTCATAATCATAACATTAAGTCCGAACAAGGATAACATGGTTACAAACATTCCATGGATCTCAAAAGTTCTCAAGGGTTACATCAATTAGGGGAAAGTACCCATAAGCCTAGTCCAAAATCTGTCATTAACTAAGCTTGTGTAGGTTTCTATCCTCCTAAAGCGTCAAAACGACTTATCAACCCTGAGTACTGGTAGCGATACTGGATATGAGTGAAGGGGGCATCGCGGAGGTAGTCCCATTGGCACCAGGGGCTGGTCCTAACTCCTCAGAAGCCTCTTCTCCCTCGCTTCCGGCTTCATTGGCCTCCATCTCAAGGTGGTGCATGTCTAGGTGGTCATTAGCTTCTTCAAGTTCCTGCTGCACATCATGGAGCTGGTTTTCCAAGACATCAATGGTGTTGTCTTGGATCTCCACCTGCTGCTCCAAGGTGGTGATGCGCTGGCTCAGCCTCTGCACCTGTAGGTCCTTCTCCACCAACTCGGAGGACAAGTCGACCACGAAGTCCTCCCGGCTGTCGAGGGTGAGCTTGGTGGTTTGAGCGAGGTTAGCAAGATGTGCCATAGCGTCGCTCTGCAGGGCCTGAAGGCGGTACAACGCACTCATGCACTGAACAGTGACCCTCCCAACCAAGTCAGGATACATCGCCCACACGTACTTCACATGGCTCACACGGTTGCACCACATGGGGTCATCCTTCTTCTCAGCAGGGAAGAGTCCCAAGGGGTGCATCACCATCTCCAGGGGATGGTAGCCACAGAAAGTCATCATGGTCTTCATAGCTGCCGCTTCGGTGGTGTCGTCCGTCCTGAATCCAATCGTCTCGGAGTCAAGGGAACGCCAACCCGGCTGAAGGGGATGAGCCTCCAGAGTCAGCCACACTCAGCAACGTGGTACCTGATGCTCCTCGTACAACTGCACCATGTACAAAGGGGGCGTAGGGTAACCGGCGGAGTTAAGCACTTCCCACAAGATGGAAGGGAAGCCATCGTGAGAAAGGAAATCAGAGCTGAAATGGGTGTCTCCTCCACTGGCGGGGGTAGGTGAGGTCATCTTTGAAAGGGTATCAGACGTAAAGATTATGGTGGAAGAAGAAAATAAAAAGAACATGGGTGGTTTAAAATGAAGCGGATTAGCTCAAATTTTTACCTCTTTAATTTCTAATCCTTTTAGTTTTATAATGCATGCATGCTGAAAATAACGTCTCCTCTCCGAATAAAAGGGTGCTCTTAGGGCATCCCTTTAAAAAGCTAAGGACTGGCCCACAGGGCCTACTTAATTTGCCACCTATTTCTCCCACTATTCCTAAGATCTTTCGTCCTAGGTCTAGCGGTCTAGTCCTGACGATTCACACTAGTTTCTAAGCAAGTTTTAGATTTTTTAAAATTGGTATTCATGGTTTATTGTTCTTCTCTGTGGTGGTATTTGCTCTGATACCAGCTGTGGCGGAACTGCTCGAATTATTCCAGCTTAAGATCCCAAGTCACGCCTTAAAGGCCGCAACACACTTAAATCGGAATAACCCGTTAGTTCCTCAGATCTAGTCTGATAAAGCCACTTATCCAGGATCAAATACCACAAGCTCACTCGAAGGCGAGTCACAGAAGAAATACAATAAAACAGGAAAGCCTCAAATTAAAGTACTGGAGTTATTACATAAATCAAAGTTTTTCATGTAGCTGATATAAGTTCACAAAATAAACTGCAGCAGATAATCGATATCGTCGGAAACGAGGAATAGGGCAAGGCCTAGCCCACTACTCCTCCTGCTCCTCCCCTGCTGGGGCAGCATCCCACTCGACCGTCCAACCCGGTGGCAGGGTTGTAGGCCAAGTTACACCATAAACCATATCCTGCAGTGTACCTACAAAAATTATGCCACAAGCAAGGCTGAGTATTCTAATACTCAGCTAGACTTACCCGGTGTGAGGAATCTACTCCTCTACCTCTAGACTATGCAGTTGTTTGGCTGAGGGGTTTGGTTTGCCAAAAGCACTAGCTGTATCTAAGGTCAACTTTTAGCTTTTCCATTTCTAGTATCATTATTTTAGCTAAGTTTGCTCTTTCTAAGCATACATGGTAACAATCATATAATACAATCAACAAGTTATCTCATGTAATCCTCATTTCACTTCTTACTCAATGTAGTACAAGGGGTCAAGCAGTCTCATTAGCTGCGAGAAGCAGACGATTCAAATCGAGTTTTAACCTTGCAAGGTAAACCTAAACACATGACATGTCAGGGCACTCCATCCCCACACACGTCAATCGTCCCCATCGATTCCCCGTTCGCGGCCAGGGCTTACCGCCTTGGCATACAATGCTCCACTGACCCTGGCTGTCGTCGTGCATTGAGCGCACTTGTACCCACCATAGCTAGCATGGGAGACCCAGTCTCAGGACGAGTGAGGAGAAAAGTCCGCGCCCGGCTTCACTCAGGTACTAGGTTTACCGGTTACCATATTTCTCGACATGTGTTTAGTACGTTCAAATGCTTGACTCAGGTATCCACACATTAATCCTTAATTCCTTTTTTCCGTCTCATGGACAAGACATCCTCCCTGGATCCAAGCCCATAGACCATCATAGATCCCGTTACCAAGATGAATACAATCAATTCCTGACCTCGCGCGAGTGCTAGAAAAATCACTCGACTTCTACCGAGATCCTAATTGGCATAGCAGCTATTCGACCTAGCATACTAGTATCCATCTCAAAAAGGAATCCTGAGTTCATGCAACTAAAGGTTTCAAGCAACTCCTACACTTAAGTGCACATTACAAGTCTACAAACATTAAGTGTAGTAAAGTAGCATATATAAATTGGTTATGCATAAAACCGGGGCTTGCCTTCAAATGCTTGGGCTGCGGGGAGATCTGAGAGCACCTAGAGGGGGGGTGAATAGGTGATCCTGTAAAATTTAAACTTATAGCCACAAAACTTGGTTAATCGTTAGCACAATAATTGCCAAGTGGCTAGAGAGGAGCCAAAACACAATAACCACAAGAAATCAATCACAGAGATGACACGGTGGTTATCCCGTGGTTCGGCCAAGTACAAAACTTGCCTACTCCACGTTGTGGCGTCCCAACGGACGAGAGTTGCACTCAACTCCTCTCAAGTGATCCAATGATCAACTTGAATACCACAATGTTCTTCTTTTCTGTGATCTTTTCCCGTTTGCGAGGAATCTCCACAACTTGGAGTCTCTCGCCCTTACAATTGAATTTCACAAAGAAGCACGGAGTAAGGGAGGGAAGCAACACACACAAATCCACAGCAAAATGCGCACACACACGGCCAAGAAACGAGCTCAAAAGACTATCTCAAGGTTCACACTAGAACGAAGCTCGAATCACTGAGAATGACAAACGAATGCGCAAAGACTGAGTGTGGATGATCAGGAATGCTCTAAGGTTGCTTGGATGTCTTCTCCATGCGCCTAGGGGTCCCTTTTATAGCCCCAAGGCAGCTAGGAGCCGTTGAGAGCAAATCTGGAAGGCCATCCTTGCCTTCTGTCGTCGGGTGCACCGGACAGTCCGGTGCACACCGGACACTGTCCGGTGCCCGATTTCTTTCCTTAACCGGCGCAGCCGACCATTGCCGACCGTTGCAGATCTGGCGCACCGGACAGTCCGGTGCACACCGGACAGTCCGGTGCCTCCTTCCGACCGTTGGCCAGACCACGTGTCGCGCGCAGATTCCGCGGCCGACCGTTGGCTCGGCCGACCGTTGGCTCACCGGACAGTCCGGTGCACACCGGACAGTCCAGTGAATTTTAGCCGTACGCCGTCGGCAAATTCCCGAGAGCGGCGTCTTCAGGTCGAGGCAGCCTGGCGCACCGGACACTGTCCGGTGCACCACCGGACAGTCCGGTGCCCCAGACCGAAACAGCCTGTTGGCTGTACACAGCCAACATTCTCCTTTTCTTCTTCTCTCTGTTTCTAACACTTAGACAAATATATTAGTACACAAAACCAATGTACTAAGGCTTAGAAACATACCTTTACTTGTGATTTGCACTTTGTTCATCCATGGGCATAGATTCACATTTAAGCACTTGTGTTGGCACTTAATCACCAAAATACTTAGAAATGGCCCAAAGGCACATTTCCCTTTCAATCTCCCCCTTTTTGGTGATTTATGCCAACACAACATAAAGCAACTAGAACAAGTGCAAAATCACTTCAAATAGAACTCAAATCTATTTTGATTCATTTTTGGCATATATGGATCATCCTTTGCCACCACTTGGTTTGTTTTTGCAAATCAAACTCAAATCTCTATCTCTAAGTCAAACACACATGTTGAAGCATAAAGAGAGTCATTCCAAAAGAGATTGATCAAAGATTTCAAAAACTCCCCCTATTTCCCATAATCATTACTTCTCCCCACAAGAAACCAACTTTTGACAAAAGAGACAATAAGAGAGTTTTGACAAAACAAAAAGCTCTATTTCACTATTTTCAAAATTTCTCAAGTGGTAGCTGATCCATTTATTGCTTTGGCCTTTATTTTCTCCCCCTTTGGCATCAAGCACCAAAACGGAATCAACTGTGGCCCTTTTAACCCCATTGCCTCACCAAAATCTTCAATTAAGAGCAAATGGCAATAAGAGTTCATGAGATGAACTTGGAATTAGTTACCCTCTCATCGGAGTGCAGTGGAAGTCTTTCATGGTCCAAGTCCACCTTTTCCCTTTCAATTCTCCTTCGAGACTAAATCAAGCAAACTCAAGCATATGGTTAATCTCAAAGGGTCAAGTTGTAACACATCTCCCCCTAAACATGTGCATCACTTTGCAACGGACTTGTGAGGTCCAGGGAGTGTTTGTACAACTTGAGCACCAAAATAAGCAACAAAATGCAGAATGAACATGATCAAAGGCATAAACACATGTATGCTACAATTCAATCCAAGTTCCGCGAATCTAAGACATTTAGCTCACTGCGCAACTTGCAAAAGGTCTTCTCATCTAGAGGCTTGGTAAAAATATCGTCTAGCTGGTTCTCGGTGCTAACATGAAACACTTCGATATCTCCCTTTTGCTGGTGGTCTCTCAAAAAGTGATGCCGGATGTCTATGTGCTTTGTGCGGCTGTGCTCAACAGGATTTTCCGCCATGCGGATAGCACTCTCATTATCACATAGGAGTGGGACTTTGCTCAGATTGTAGCCAAAGTCCCTGAGGGTTTGCCTCATCCAAAGTAGTTGTGCGCAACACTGTCCTGCGGCAACATACTCGGCCTCAGCGGTGGATAGGGCAACGGAGGTTTGTTTCTTAGATTTCCACGACACCAGGGACCTTCCTAAGAATTGGCACGTCCCCGATGTACTCTTCCTATCGACCTTACATCCAGCATAGTCGGAGTCTGAATATCCAATCAAGTCAAAGGTAGACCCCTTTGGATACCAGAGCCCGAAGCAAGGCGTAGCAACTAAATATCTAAGAATTCGCTTTACCGCCACTAAGTGACACTCCTTAGGATCGGATTGAAATCTAGCACACATGCATACACTAAGCATAATATCCGGTCTACTAGCACATAAGTAAAGTAATGACCCTATCATTGACCGGTATGCTTTTTGATCAACGGACTTACCTCCTTTGTTGAGGTCGGTGTGTCCGTCGGTCCCCATCGGAGTCTTTGCGGGCTTGGCATCCTTCATCCCAAACCGCTTCAGCAAGTCTTGCGTGTACTTCGTTTGAGAGATGAAGGTGCCGTCCTTGAGTTGCTTCACTTGGAACCCAAGGAAGTAGTTCAACTCGCCCATCATTGACATCTCGAATTTTTGCGTCATCACCCTGCTAAACTCTTCACAAGACTTTTTATTAGTAGAACCAAATATTATGTCATCGACATAAATTTGGCACACAAACAAATCATCATCATATGTCTTAGTGAAAAGAGTTGGATCGGCTTTCCCAACCTTGAAAGCATTAGCAATTAAGAAATCTCTAAGGCATTCATACCATGCTCTTGGGGCTTGCTTAAGTCCATAGAGCGCCTTAGAGAGCTTACACACGTGGTCGGGGTACCGTTCATCCTCGAAGCCAGGGGGTTGTTCCACGTACACCTCCTCCTTGATTGGCCCGTTGAGGAAAGCGCTCTTCACATCCATTTGGTACAACCTGAAAGAATGGTGAGCGGCATATGCTAGCAAGATACGAATTGACTCTAGCCTAGCCACTGGAGCAAAAGTCTCCTCGAAATCCAAACCTGCGACTTGGGCATAACCTTTTGCCACAAGTCGAGCCTTGTTTCTCGTCACCACCCCGTGCTCGTCCTGTTTGTTGCGAAACACCCACTTGGTTCCCACAACATTTTGCTTCGGACGAGGCACCAGTGTCCAAACTTCATTCCTCTTGAAATTGTTGAGCTCCTCTTGCATGGCCAACACCCAGTCCGGATCTAGCAAGGCCTCTTCTACCCTAAAAGGCTCAATAGAAGAGACAAAGGAGTAATGTTCACAAAAATTAACTAATCGAGACCGAGTAGTTACTCCCTTGCTAATGTCACCCAGAATTTGGTCGACGGGATGATCCCTTTGAATCATCGCTCGAACTTGGGTTGGAGGTGCCGGTTGCGCTTCTTCCTCCATCACATGATCATCTTGTGCTCCCCCTTGATCACGTGCCTCCTGTTGATGAACCTGTTCATCGTCTTGAGTTGGGGGATGCACCATAGTTGAGGAAGAAGGTTGATCTCGTTCATCTTGTTCCTGTGGCCGCACTTCTCCAATCGCCATGGTTCGTATAGCGGCCGTCGGAACATCTTCTTCATCTACATCATCACAATCAACAACTTGCTCTCTTGGAGAGCCATTAGTCTCATCAAATACAACGTCGCTAGAGACTTCAACCAAACCCGATGATTTGTTGAAGACTCTATAAGCCTTTGTATTTGAGTCATAACCTAACAAAAACCCTTCTACTGCTTTGGGAGCAAACTTAGAATTTCTACCTTTCTTCACTAGAATGTAGCACTTGCTCCCAAATACACGAAAGTAAGATACATTGGGTTTGTTACCGGTTAGTAGCTCATACGACGTCTTCTTGAGGAGGCGATGAAGGTAGACCCTGTTGATGGCGTGGCAAGCCGTGTTCACGTCTTCCGTCCAAAAGCACTCGGGGGTCTTGTACTCTCCTAGCATCGTCCTCGCCATATCGATTAGCGTCTTGTTCTTCCTCTCTACCACACCATTTTGCTGTGGTGTGTAGGGAGCGGAGAACTCGTGCTTGATCCCCTCCTCCTCAAGGAACTCCTCCACTTGAAGGTTCTTGAACTCGGACCCGTTGTCGCTCCTTATCTTCTTCACCTTGAGCTCAAACTCATTTTGAGCTCTCCTGAGGAAGCGCTTGAGGGTCCCTTGGGTTTCAGACTTATCCTGCAAAAAGAACACCCAAGTGAAGCGGGAAAAGTCATCAACAATAACTAGACCATACTTACTTCCTCCTATACTTAGATAGGCGACGGGTCCGAAGAGGTCCATATGCAGCAGCTCCAGAGGTCTTGAAGTGGTCATCACATTCTTGCTGTGATGTGCTCCTCCCACTTGTTTACCTGCTTGACAAGCTGCACAAAGTCTATCTTTTTTGAATTGAACGTTAGTCAAACCTATCACGTGTTCTCCCTTTAGAAGCTTGTGAAGGTTCTTCATCCCCACATGTGCTAAGCGGCGATGCCACAGCCAGCCCATGCTAGTCTTAGCTATTAAGCATGCATCTAGACCGGCCTCTTCTTTTGCAAAGTCAACTAAATAAAGTTTGCCGTCTAATACACCCTTAAAAGCTAGTGAACCATCACTTCTTCTAAAGACAGACACATCTACATTTGTAAATAGACAGTTATACCCCATGTTGCATAATTGACTAACAGATAGCAAATTATATCCAAGAGACTCTACTAAAAACACATTAGAGATAGAGTGCTCATTAGAAATTGCAATTTTACCTAACCCTTTTACCTTGCCTTGATTCCCATCGCCGAATATGATTGAATCTTGGGAATCCTTATTCTTGACGTAGGAGGTGAACATCTTCTTCTCCCCCGTCATATGGTTTGTGCATCCGCTGTCAATAATCCAGCTTGAACCCCCGGATGCATAAACCTGCAAGGCAAATTTAGGCTTGGGTTTTAGGTACCCAACTCATGTTGGGTCCTACAAGGTTAGCACAAATATTCTTAGGAACCCAAATGCAAGTTTTGTCTCCCTTGCATCTTGCCCCTAACTTCCTAGCAACTATTTTCCTATCCTTTCTACAAATAGCAAAGGAAGCATTCAAAGCATGATATATTGTAGAAGGTTCATTTACTACTTTCCTAGGAGCATGAATAATATTCTTTCTAGGCATATGACTACCATGCATATAGGAAGAACTAGAAGCAAACATGGCATGAGAGTCAAAATCATCATAAGCATTATAACTCCTATAAGAATTTCTAGTTTGTCTCCTATCATGATACAAAAAGGCATGGTTCTTTTTAGCACTAGTAGCCATAGGGGCCTTCCCTTTCTCCTTAGCGGGGATGGGAGCCTTATGGCTTGTTAAGTTCTTGGCTTCCCTCTTGAAGCCAAGTCCATCCTTAATTGAGGGGTGTCTACCGATCGTGTAGGCATCCCTTGCAAATTTTAGTTTATCAAATTCATTCTTGCTAGTCTTAAGTTGGGCATTAAGACTAGCCAATTCCTCAGTTAATTTAGAAATTGAAACTAAATGATCACTACAAGCATCAACATCGAAATCTTTACACCTAGTGCAAATCTCAACATGTTCTACACAAGAATTAGATTTACTAGCTACTTTTAGTTTAGCATTTAAGTCATCATTAACACTCTTTAAAGTAGCAATGGTTTCATGACAAGAAGATAGTTCACTAGAAAGCACTTCATTTCTTTTAACTTCTAAAGCATAAGATTTTTGTGCCTCTACAAATTTGTCATGCTCTTCATACAAAAGATCCTCTTGTTTTTCTAAGAGTCTATCTTTTTCATTCAAGGCATCAATCAATTCATTAATTTTATCTACTTTAGTTCTATCCAATCCCTTGAACAAACTAGAGTAATCTATTTCATCATCACTAGACTCATCATCACTGGAAGAATCATAAGTGACATTGTTTTGATTACATACCTTCTTCTCCCTTGCCATAAGGCATGTGTGACGCTCGTTGGGGAAGAGGGATGACTTGTTGAAGGCAGTGGCGGCGAGTCCTTCATTGTCGGAGTCGGAGGAGGAGCAATCCGAATCCCACTCCTTTCCGATATGTGCCTCGCCCTTGGCCTTCTTGTAATGCTTCTTCTTTTCCCTCTTGTTCCCGTGTTCCTGGTCACTATCATTGTCGGGACAGTTAGCAATAAAATGACCAAGCTTACCGCATTTGAAGCATGATCGCTTTCCCTTGGTCTTAGTCTTGCTTGGCTGTCCCTTGCGACCCTTTAGTGCCGTCTTGAATCTTTTGATGATGAGGGCCATCTCTTCATCATTAAGACCAGCCGCCTCAATTTGCGCCACCTTGCTGGGTAGCGCCTCCTTGCTCCTTGTTGCCTTGAGAGCAATGGGTTGAGGCTCATGGATTGGGCCATTCAACGCGTCGTCCACGTACCTTGCCTCCTTGATCATCATTCGCCCGCTTACAAATTTTCCAAGAATTTCTTCGGGCGACATCTTGATGTACCTAGGATTTTCACGAATATTGTTCACCAAGTGAGGATCAAGAACGGTAAATGACCTTAGCATTAGGCGGACGACGTCGTGATCCGTCCATCGCGTGCTTCCGTAGCTCCTTATTTTGTTGATAAGGATCTTGAGCCGGTTGTATGTTTGTGTCGGCTCCTCGCCCCTTATCATCACGAATCATCCGAGCTCGCCCTCCACCAATTCCATCTTGGTGAGTAAGGTGACATCATTCCCCTCATGAGAGATCTTGAGGGTGTCCCAAATCTGCTTGGCATTGTCCAAGCCGCTCACCTTGTGATACTCGTCCCTGCACAAAGAGGCTAGCAACACAGTAGTAGCTTGTGCATTTTTATGGATCTGTTCATTAATAAACGAAGGGCTATCCGAGCTATCAAATTTCATTCCACTTTCCACAATCTCCCAAATGCTTGGATGGAGAGAAAATAGGTGAGTATGCATTTTGTGACTCCAAAATCCGTAGTCCTCTCCATCAAAGTGAGGAGGCTTGCCAAGTGGAATGGGGAGCAAATGAGCATTTGAGCTATGCGGAATGCGCGAATAATCAAAAGAAAAGTTTGAATTAACCGTCTTTTGTTTGCCATAGTCGTTGTCGTCGTTGTCCTTTTGGGAAGAGGAAGATTCGTCGCTGTCGTCGTAGTAGACGATCTCCTTGATGCGCCTTGTCTTCTTCTTCTTCCCTTCCTTCCGTCTATGGCCCGAGCCGGAATCGGTAGGCTTGTCATCTTTGGGCTCGTTGACGAAGGACTCCTTCTCCTTATCGTTGATCACGATTCCCTTCCCCTTAGGATCCATCTCTTCGGGCGGTTAGTCCCTTTCTTGAAGAGAACGACTCTGATACCAATTGAGAGCACCTAGAGGGGGGGTGAATAGGTGATCCTGTAAAATTTAAACTTATAGCCACAAAACTTGGTTAATCGTTAGCACAATAATTGCCAAGTGGCTAGAGAGGAGCCAAAACACAATAACCACAAGAAATCAATCACAGAGATGACACGGTGGTTATCCCGTGGTTCGGCCAAGTACAAAACTTGCCTACTCCACGTTGTGGCGTCCCAACGGACGAGAGTTGCACTCAACTCCTCTCAAGTGATCCAATGATCAACTTGAATACCACAGTGTTCTCCTTTTCTTTGATCTTTTCCCGTTTGCGAGGAATCTCCACAACTTGGAGTCTCTCGCCCTTACAATTGAATTTCACAAAGAAGCACGGAGTAAGGGAGGGAAGCAACACACACAAATCCACAGCAAAATGCGCACACACACGGCCAAGAAACGAGCTCAAAAGACTATCTCAAGGTTCACACTAGAACGAAGCTCGAATCACTGAGAATGACAAACGAATGTGCAAAGACCGAGTGTGGATGATCAGGAATGCTCTAAGGTTGCTTGGATGTCTTCTCCATGCGCCTAGGGGTCCCTTTTATAGCCCCAAGGCAGCTAGGAGCCGTTGAGAGCAAATCTGGAAGGCCATCCTTGCCTTCTGTCGTCGGGTGCACCGGACAGTCCGGTGCACACCGGACACTGTCCGGTGCCCGATTTCTTTCCTTAACCGGCGCAGCCGACCGTTGCCGACCATTGCAGATCTGGCGCACCGGACAGTCCGGTGCACACCGGACAGTCCGGTGCCTCCTTCCGACCGTTGGCCAGACCACGTGTCGCGCGCAGATTCCGCGGCCGACCGTTGGCTCGGCCGACCGTTGGCTCACCGGACAGTCCGGTGCACACCGGACAGTCCGGTGAATTTTAGCCGTACGCCGTCGGCAAAGTCCCGAGAGCGGCGTCTTCAGGTCGAGGCAGCCTGGCGCACCGGACACTGTCCGGTGCACCACCGGACAGTCCGGTGCCCCAGACCGAAACAGCCTGTTGGCTGTACACAGCCAACATTCTCCTTTTCTTCTTCTCTCTGTTTCTAACACTTAGACAAATATATTAGTACACAAAACCAATGTACTAAGGCTTAGAAACATACCTTTACTTGTGATTTGCACTTTGTTCATCCATGGGCATAGATTCACATTTAAGCATTTGTGTTGGCACTTAATCACCAAAATACTTAGAAATGGCCCAAAGGCACATTTCCCTTTCAAGATCCTCGATGGCAGTCTCGGGAGCTTGCTCCTGGTCTTCCTCGTGGACAACTCCTTGCTCGGGGATGAGCATGTACTCTCCGTCAGCGAGATTGCAATCTAATGAATGCAATGAGTAAGATATATGCATGGCATGATATTTAATTAAGATTTGATGGGGAATGATCAAATTAATAAGGTAGAGCTTATTCTTACTACTGGAGATTTTGTGGTACACTCAGCAATTTAGGGTCAAGTTGATTACTGAATGCTTAACCCATTTTTAGTGTTCTACTGATTTTCTTCCTTATATCTTATGGACATTTTTTAACAATATTCTTAGTTGCTATGTTGGGGTAATACTTATTAATCTTTCTTAATTCCTCTCTTCTTCTCTATTTCTTCTATGCTTTTAAGATGGGTTTGAACTACAAGATAGCTTAATGAATTTCCAAAAATTCTGCAAAAATTGCAGTGGCTTTTTACTAGTGTATAATTCTCTGTTTCAAAATTTGGGGCTTAAAAAGTGAGAGGTTCTCTCTGTACAAAATTATCAAGTGTTAGGGCAAAAGGGGGTGTTTTGAACTACAACTTCCTTTTAACTGTAGGTTATTCTCTAAGACTTATTTTTGCTGGCATTTAGATGTTATAGCATGACTTTGTGCAAATTTTCAGCCACTAATACTTATTAGTTATTTTATTATGATTTTCTAAAGTTTCTAGCCAAAGGAGTGCTTTCTACTACCACTATACTTGAAAAATATCAAACAACAGGTTTCCAATTTTTCCTATCTTCTTCTTAGCGCAAGAGCAATCATTCTAAAATTTGGTAACCTTTTTCTTAAGGGAAAGGGTGAGAGGAATTTCTTGAATTAAATGGCCTTTTTCATGAAGTAGGAGTAATGGGTATTACTTTGTAGTTTTGAATAGGTTTTGCATTTTTCTCTGGTGGTCTATTCCGTTAATAAACTGGTAAAAATTTATTTGCCCACTGTTGCACAGTTTTTGGCTTGCTTATGGTTTAATTGAAATATGGCTCAATATCAAGTTTTATTTGTTCATTCCACCTAAAATGATGGGCTGGGGTGTTTATCATTTTTGTAGTGGTGTCCTAGTGGTTAGAAGTCTACTGAATTTTTCTTACCAATTTTGAAATTGTCCTTATATTTTTAATAATGGTTTTTCTAGTTTGATTAGTGCCTAATAAAACATTTCACCTTGAATTTGTTCTGGACTAGGGTTCCTTTTATTTTTCCTAGGTTCTTCATTACTTAAGTGGAGTAGGAAAAATATTTGCATCCACTGTTCATTATTTTCTAGTACCTTTATCATTTTCCTAAGTTTTGGGCAATTATGGCTTTTAATAGATAACCCTGTTTAAATCTTCAATACTGGGGTGCTTACTATTTTTAAACACTGTCTAAGTGGGGTTTGAACTTCTACAAATTTTCTTAAGTTCAGCACATAAGCATAACTAATTTATTCATTTTAATAAGGTTTGGTCAGTTTCTTTAATTAATTCCAAACTCTAAAATTTAAAACAGAAAGCACATGGTTCAGTATTTTATGTGATAGTTCATAATATTTTGAATCTAGTAAAATTGTTTGACTAAATTTGGTTGAATAATTCTCGAGATACAAATTTCCTAAGTTCTCTGCTGAATTCAAAAAGAATAAATAGAAATGGATAAAGAAAAAAAGGTTTTGCACTGGGATCCCTGGCGAAAGGTTTTAAGGGTATTACAGACAGGTCCTCGGTTCACTATTCATCTAAGTCTATGACTCTGCAGAAAACCCCCTAGGGTTTGCGAAATCGAACCCACGATCCTTCCCCTAATGGAACAGTGACAGCGGCGGAAGAAAAGGGCGGAAGGGCTTACCGGCGACGAGGTTGCTCCGGTGAGGGGTCGGGTGAGGTCCGAGGGTCTCTGGCGATCACGTCGAGGTGTGGATCGTCGGTGGTGGTGGTCGGAGTAGGTTGGTCCACGTGCGTAGGCGGGGAGCTCGTCGGCGGCAAGGGATCCAGCCTGCTCATGGCGCCAAAGTCCAATTGAACGGGTTGCTCGGTCTACGCGCGGCTGCGGGCGACCGAAGTCCGGCAAGGGCGATCTTGGGTCTCTAGTGAGGCTTTGCCGGGTCTGAGGACTTGGAAAGCTTCACGGGCCACTGGCGAAGCTAACCGAACGACTAGCACGGCTTGGAAGTGGCTGGAGGGAGCTGGCCGCGGTGGCCGAGGCTAGGGTGGCTTGGCGGACGGTGGCGCGGCGTGCTCGAGGCGAAGTCTGGTGAACTTTGGCTCGGGCAGGACTGAGAGCGCGCGGGGAGGTACGGCTGAGGCCTTGGGCTGCTTTATAGGCACGGCGCGGTGCACGAGCGGTCGTGGACCGGCGAGCGCGCGCGGGCGTGCACTGCTGGTCGCGGGTGCGCGAACTGGCGTGAACCGGGCGTGTCAGCCACGGTCGAACACGTGGAACCGTTGCTTCTGCCCAAGTTCTAACGCCGATTGGGCACAAATCTTCGCGAATTTGGGCAAGATCGCTATGAAGGATTTGTTCCCCTGACTGTGCTTTGTCGTTTGTGTGTGGATGTTCGCGGTTTTAGGCTAGGGACAGAGAGTTGTAGCGTCACCAAGTTGCCAGTGTCAGACAGTCGAGTCCTGAGCACAAACTGCGCCAAAATTGTGTCAAATGGTTTTTGTTTGAGTTCAAATTTTACCAGAGCATGTTCAAGGAAATTTGGCGCCACTTTGATATTTGGACTTTTTGGTTTCGAGTTTTGGAAAACAGGGAACACATTTGAACTTGTAAAAGGGTTCTGAAATTCTGAATTCTGAATTCTAAATTTGCCCATAGGGCCTTGGTGGGGATTTTGGAAAATCCAAATTGATGAGGACATCACTACCATGGATACAAACAACACTCCCCTAGTTGATGTTCAAGGTCCAATTACTCGCGCACACGCAAGACAATTGAATTTGCAGGTGAGCTCGTTCCTATGTACTTATTCTTGTGCATTTGAGAATAGTGTGCTACCTAATGAATTAATTGTACTTAGGAATGAAGGAAAGGACCAGCAAGGACATGGTGAAGGATTTGGAGGCGTGGAAGGCCAGCAAGGACGTTCGGATCAAGGTGGAGGACCAAACTGACGTCCGTAATATGTCTCGGTGCTGCGACACCGTAAATGGGCCTTTGGGCCGTGTATCTTTGTTGGGCCCATTAGGGCGCGTCCAGGGAGGGAGTCCGCTCCTAACCCTTATATAATTAGTAGCCGCCACCACATTAGGGCTGGGGTTTTGCTTAAGTTTAGATCTGTCAAGAACAGTCGCCGTAGATCGGTTTGTGAGACCCCAACTTGTGAGCTTAATCATTCATCCACAATATTCTAGATTGTGTTCTTCCTTGTTCTTGCTTGTGTCTTCGATTCTCAGGCAGGAATTAGCCCTCGTGGCGAGGTCAATCGCGCAGCGCACGATTGATAACCAGAGGAGAAGTGGTGCTGCGATTGCGGAGTTCTAGTCGTGTTGATTGGAAGTCGAATCATTTGTGTGACATCTCCACCAAATCGATAGTTACCTTCATGTGATGGAAGATCGGGCACCCCCGTTCCTATCAAGTGGTATTCAAAGACTCATGTATTACCGTCAAGCTTACCCTAGTTTAGTTTCGGTTTTTCATCCTATAACTCCAGATAATTGCCATACAAAAAAATCCGCTATCCTAGAACCCTTGTTTAGCCTTTGCAATTTCGTTTTTAGTTTGGCTTTGTTCAGTTCGTGTCCGTGGTCGAGTCGTGTTGCTGGTTTAGGGTGTATCTTCGTCATAGATCAACTACCCTCGCTAGCCGGTATCCCATCCACCATTACTCAGATCACAAGTCGATCCACCCCATTAATCGTTGTGATTGCAGATAGGGAATTTTTGCCCTAGCCGCCGTTTTCTAGTTGTGCCTCCAAAAACATAACTTGAGGTACTTTCCTTAAACCAGACATAACTTTTCGCTCGGGTGTCCAAAAAATATGAAATTTTTATAGGAGCTTGTTGACACCATTCTGAGGCCAGCCAAACTTGCCTATGGCCTGTTTGGTTTCGATAAAATTGTCAAAAAAATTCAGGAAAATATAGAAAAAAATTGTCAAAGCTCTTGTACGCTTTTCAGAGAACTTGCTCATTTTCTGTAGACCACATCTGATCTCTATTTTAGGTGAAACTTGGTGTAGCTCCTATTTTGTTGCTTCTTGTGCTGAGAAAAATATCAAAAAAATCATACAAAAAAGAAAAACAAAATCACCAGTGAATCCTACTAGTGCCTTTTTGGCCTCGCGAGTACAATAGTTACGGTACTGCCATTCTGCTATTTCCATTGTTCTTTGTTCCAACTTGTTGTGATACGCCTCGGATACATCTCTTAGCCACCAATTGTGACTTGTGCTTTGGATATTTATTGAACTTCGCTCATCTGCACTCGATTTTGTTCCACATTCACATACGTATTGTGCCTGTCCTAAAGCTCCACATACTATATCTTCTGACCAATACAGATTTGACCTTGCAATCGCGGTTTCACTACCTCTTGGTAAGTATCACGAACCAGCCTCCGATTGTACCATCCTTTGCTTGTATTTTGTCAGACACTTGTAAGAGCTTGGTAAGATACATTAGAGAGTGTTCCTGTGTTCCAGCTGAGAGGAGCGTGTAGTGAAATTATTAGGGATAACTGTCACCGTTTGTTTCCTATTTTTGTGTTTCGATGGCAGGCGACGAAGAAGAAGCAAAGGTCCCTACAGACTTCGATGAATGTGTTAGCCGCCAAGACCTTGAGGCAAACAACAAGCTCCTGAAGGAGCAAATGGAGGAGACGGTCCACAAGTCAGTGCATGATGCCTTCATTGACATGAACCTTGGCAAGACTTACGAGAGGCTAGATCGACGATTGTCCCAGATCGTTGACAGACTTGTTGTGTTGGAGACACAACAACAAGCACCGCCACCACCACCTCCTCGTCCACGTCTTCCCGATGATGCGGTGTTTGATGAATAAGGTAATTATGATGAAGCGTCCACCAGAGATTTGCGCCTACGTCGTCGTCTTCATCAAAACACAGAAGGTATGCCACACCAACACCGCCAGCAAGGTAATAACAATCGTGCTCCTGTTGACCCTTATGCTAAGATTAAATTTTCTATACCATGTTTTTCGGGTCATTATGATGCTGAGGGATATCTTGATTGGGAGATGACGATAGAACAGAAATTTGCTACCCACCTTGTACCTGAACGACATCAAGTTAGACAAGCCAGCAGTGAATTTAAAGATTTTGCTATTGTCTGGTGGACTGGTCTAGTTGGGGATGGTAGAGCACCTATGACTTGGGAAGATCTTAAGGTAGCTATGCGCGATAGATTTGTTCCCCCATCTTATCATAGAGAATTGCGTAAGAAATTGATGCATTTAGAGCAAGGGGTTACATCTGTTCAAGATTATTATGCTGAGCTTCAGAAGGGATTGCAGCGTTGTGGGATAGTAGAGGGCCATGAGGACGCTCTTTGCCGTTTTTATTCAGGTTTGCGGCGTGACATTAAGGACATTGTGGATTACAAAGAATTTAACACTGTCAACAAGTTGTCCCAGTTTGCTATGCTTGTAGAGAAGGAATTGCAGGGACACCAACATCGACCTAGGGCTACTTTTGGTGCCTCCTCTACATCACGGACGCACACACCTGCCTCGAGTCATACACCTTCCACGACACCTGCTGCACATGTTGGTAAACTTCCTTTGCAGGTACCCGCCAAGAAACATAATTCACCAGCACCTGCAGCACCTTCCAGTGGTCGTTCTTCGAGTATTGTTTGCCACCGCTGTCATGGGATTGGTCACGTGAAGAAGGATTGCCCGAGTCAGCGAACATACATTGCTATGGATGATGACTACATTAGTGCTTCCGACGGTGACAATGATGACTCCAGTGATGTTACTGCTAATGATGATGCCATGCTTGGTGCTGATGCTACGGTGAACCTTCGAAGCATCATGGTGCAACGTGTTCTTAGTTCTCAGCCTGAATCATCAGAGAAGCAACAATGCCATAATTTGTTCCAGACTTTCTTCGCCATCGAGAATTGGCGTGCACGTGCTATATTGATGGTGGAAGCTGCAATAATTTGGTGAGTTCAGATTTGGTCAAGAAGCTTGGCTTGACCACACGTCCACGGCCACATCCATACCACATTCAATGGATCAATGATTCAGGCAAGGTTAAGGTAACACACATGGTACGAGTGCATTTCTCCATTGGTATGTATTCTGATTATGTGGATTACGATGTAGTACCTATGGAAGCTTGTTCTCTTTTGTTGGGTAGACCTTGGGAATATGATACTGATACACGTCACCATGGTAGGAGTAATACATACACTTTTAGGCATAAAGATAAAAACATTACTTTGCTACCTTTGACTCTTGCTGAAATTGTACAAGCTGATAAAGATAGAGCTACAAGTACACATAAGGAACCAACTAATGAGACAGAATTTCAGCAACAAATTAAATTGAAAGCTCATGTCATGGTTGCTACTAAATCTGATCTTCTTGAAACTCCTGCTACTGATGTTTGTTGCTATGCCTTGGTTTGCAAAGATGCCTTCTTTTCTATTGATGATATTGCTAGCACTTTGCCTGCATCTGTGACTAACCTTTTGCAGCAGTTCTGAGATGTTTTTCCCTCTAAGTTACATCCAGGACTTCCTCCCATTCGTGGGATTGAGCACCAGATTGATTTGATTCCTGGAGCGAGCTTGCCCAACTGTGCTGCATATCGAGCAAATCCTGAGGAGACTAAGGAGATTCAGCGCCAAGTCCAAGACCTTTTGGACCGCGGGTATGTACGTGAGAGCCTTAATCCTTGTTCTGTTCCTGTCATTTTGGTTCCAAAGAAAGATGGCAGTTGGCGCATGTGTGTAGATTGTAGAGCCATTAACAACATCACTATCTGGTACCGTCATCCTATTCCTCGATTAGATGATATGCTTCATGAGTTATGTGGTTCTAAAATATTTTCTAAGATTGATTTGCGCTGTGGGTACCACCAAATTAGAATGAAATTAGGCGATGAATGGAAAACTGCTTTTAAAACCAAGTTCGGCTTGTATGAGTGGTTAGTGATGCCTTTTGGATTAACTAATGCCCCTAGTACTTTTATGCATTTGATGAACGAGGTTTTGCGTCCATTTATTGGAAAATTTGTGGTGGTTTTTTTGATGATATCTTGATCTACAGCACTTGTTTATCTGAACATCTTGACCATCTACATGCTATTTTTGATGCTTTGCGCGCCACGCGCTTATTTGCTAACCTTGACAAATGCACCTTTTGCACCGAACGCGTATCGTTTCTTGGCTATGTTGTCACTCCACAGGGTATTGAGGTTGATGAGGCCAAGGTGCATGCTATTCAGAGTTGGCCAATGCCATCGATGGTGACACAAGTGCGGAGTTTTCTTGGACTTACAGGATTTTATCGTCGTTTCGTGAAGGATTTCAGCACCATCGCTGCCCCATTACATCATGAGTTGACTAAGAAGGGTGTTTCATTTAATCGGGGGCAGTCACAAGAGGATTCTTTTGCTCTTTTAAAAGAGAAGCTTACTCACGCGCCACTACTCCAACTTCCTGACTTTGGTAAGACTTTTGAACTCGAATGTGATGCAAGTGGAGTTGGCATTGGTGCTGTTTTGATGCAAGGAGGTAAACCCGTTGCATATTTTAGTGAGAAATTGAATGGCCCTGTTCTTAATTATTCCAGTTATGATAAAGAATTATATGCTCTCATACGATCTTTGCAAACATGGAAACATTATTTATGGTCTAAGGAATTTGTTATTCATTCTGATCATGAGTCACTTAAGCATCTTCGTAGTCAAACAAATCTGAACTGTAGACATGCTAAGTGGGTAGAATTTCTTGAAACTTTTCCTTACATCATTAAATATAAAAAGGGGAATGATAATGTGATTGTCGATGCTTTGTCTAGACGCTATGCTATGTTGTCTCAACTTGATTGTCGTATTTTTGGACTTGAAACAATTAAGGGACAATATGCTTTTGATGATGATTTTAAAGAGGTTGCATTCAATTGTAAAGAGGGCCATACATGGAATAAATTTGTGCTAAATGATGGATACTTGTTTAGAGCTTACCGCCTATGCATCCCAGTTGGTTCGGTTCGTCTTTTGTTGTTGCAGGAAGCGCATGGTGGTGGTTTGATAGGTCACTTCGGTGCCAAGAAGACGGAGGTTGTGCTGTCCACACACTTCTTTTGGCCTCGAATGCTGCGTGATGTTGAGCGCTTTGTAGCAAGATGCACGACTTGTCAAAAAGCTAAGCCACGATTGAACCCACATGGTTTGTATATGCCTCTTCCTATTCCTTCAGTTTCGTGGGCGGATATTTCTATGGATTTTGTTTTGGGATTGCCTAGTACGAAGAGGGGGAGCGATAGTGTTTTTGTTGTGGTTGATCGTTTCTCTAAGATGGCACATTTTATACCTTGTCACAAAACGGATGATGCCATTCATATTGCTAACCTCTTTTTCAAAGAGATTGTTCATTTGCATGGTATGCCTTCTACTATTGTTTCAGATCGTGATGTAAAATTCTTGAGTCATTTTTGGCGTACTCTATGGAACAAATTGGGGACAAAATTGTTGTTTTCTACTACTTGTCATCCCCAAACTGATGGACAAACGGAAGTTGTGAATAGAACATTGTCTGCAATGCTACGAGCAATATTGAAGAAAAACTTGAAAATGTGGGAAGAGTGTTTGCCTCATGTGGAGTTTTCATATAATCGGGTGGAACACTCCACCACCAAGGTAAGTCCTTTTCAGGTAGTGTACGGTTTTAACCCTCGTGCTCCTATTGATCTTTTGCTTCTACCTACTACCGAGCAAGTACATAGTGATGCTAAGGAGCGTGCTGACTTTATTCTGAAACTTCATGATTCAACTAAAGCAAACATTGAAAAGATGACTGAAAAATATAGAATTGCTGGTAGTCAAGGTAGAAAACAAGTTAAGCTTGAAGTGGGTGATTTAGTGTGGTTGCACTTGAGAAAAGATAGATTTCCAGAGTTAAGAAAGTCTAAATTGATGCCATGTGCTGCTGGTCCATATAAGATTTTGGAGAAAATAAATGATAATGCATATAAACTTGAGTTGCCTCCCGAGTTCCGGGTTAGTCCTACATTTAACATTGCAGTTGGGGGAAGAAGATGAGCTTGAGTCGAGGACAACTCCACTTCAAGAGGGGGAGGATGATGAGGACATCACTACCATGGATACAAACAACACTCCCCTATTTGATGTTCAAGGTCCAATTACTCGCGCACGCGCAAGACAATTGAATTTGCAGGTGAGCTCGTTCCTATGTACTTATTCTTGTGCATTTGAGAATAGTGTGCTACTAATGAATTAATTGTACTTAGGAATGAAGTAAAGGACCAGCAAGGACATGGTGAAGGACTTGGAGGCGTGGAAGGCTAGCAAGGACGTTCGGATCAAGGTGGAGGACAAAACCGATGTCCGTAATCTGTCTCGGTGCTGCGACACCGTAAATGGGCCTTTGGGCCATGTATCTTTGTTGGGCCCATTAGGGCGCGTACAGGGAGGGAGTCCGCTCCTAACCCTTATATAATCAGTAGCCGCTACCACATTAGGGCTGGGGTTTTGCTTAAGTTTAGATCTGTCAAGAACAGTCGCCGTAGATCAGTTCGTGAGACCCCAACTTGTGAGCTTAATCATTCATTCGCAATATTCTAGATTGTGTTCTTTCTTATTCTTGCTTGTGTCTTCGATTCTCAGGCAGGAATTAGCCCTCGTGGTGAGGTCAATCACGCAGCGCACGGTTGATAACCAGAGGAGAAGTGGTGCTGCGATTGCGGGGTTCAAGTCGTGTTGATTGGAAGCCGGATCGTTTGTGTGACGTCTCCACCAAATCGATAGTTACCTTCACCTGACGGAAGATCGGGCACCCCCGTTCCTATCACAAATGGCCAAACTTTCTTACTATATTTTGTTGGTTATTTAGTGCATTAAAACTTTGTGATTTGATCCATAGCAAATTTTTGTGTTTTTCCCAAGCCTTTCCTCAATTTCCCTTTATGTGCTTAAATGGTCCACTTAGGATTAATTAGGGTTTGAGTTTTTCTTACCTTGAGGTGCATGGCATGATTGAGGAGAGTTTATTAAGATGAAAAAGACTTACTTAAACCTTTGTTATCAATTTATGATGTTCATTCCTCTATTTGGGTTCACATGTGATAATGGTCCTTGAGTTAGTATTGAGAAGAAACCCTAGGTGACACTGGGGTGTCACAACACTGGCCCCAACTGAGTTAAAAACCTTTTTTAGTCGCTGTACGCAATGGCTGCCAAAATCCAGACACATGTTCCGAAGCTCTTCCAAAGATTGCTTCAGCTTCGTATTTTCAGCAACTTCAGCTTCGTATTTTGTTTGCAAGTCTTTTCTTTCTTGTTCGAAGCTCTCTAATTTTTGGAGAAGCTCCTTGTTTAATCTACCATTTTTGGTTTGCGCTTCTGCAAGGGAGCCTTCCATTGCTTGAAGTAGGAAATCTTTCTTTTCAAGAGAAGCTTCGTATTCTTTAATATTATTCTCTAAACCCTCGACTATAATTTCATTATTTTTATCCTCGAGGTCTTGTTGCATTTGCAGCGCTTTGCTCAGCAGCATACTCTGTACAAGTAGACCTTCATCAGAAAACCTACTTTGTCGCAAAAACAAAAAAGTAAAATTTTGTTTCATCACAAGAATCTTTATCTTAAAATTAGAATAAAACAAACTACTGACGATATGTTGTCATCGGTAGTTGCTAATATTGGCTTCAAGCTTTGGAAAACCGACACTCTTCGATAGAGTGCCGATTACTTTTGCCCCGGTACGGTCACGAACACATCCCAAGGCCTCTTCAATGATTCCACCGAAGAGCATGTCTCCTAGCTAGTAGCCACAGGAAATGCCATATTCCTGTATCTCCTTTTTCTCGGCCTCAGATAGTTCTTGTCCGACTAAGTTCTGAAGATCGAAACCTTTTTCTTCCGAAGCAGCTTCGGCAATTCCTTTCCCTTTGTCTGGCACTAGGGCCATGACCTCTTCTGCAGCCACAGATGCTTCTCCTATAGGCATACCTAGTATCAATTTATCAATCCTAGATAAGGTAGCCTCCAAGTTGGCAGCTTCGATGGCAGATGCAGCTTCAGCTGATGTGTTTACTTCGGCAGTGGCCTCGGCACTTGCAGTAGGCACTATCTTGGATGCCGAGACCGATGGTGGCGTCTTTTCAATGGCCTGCATTACGCTACCAATTCTTCGTTTCTTCAGTCCATCTGCCTTCTTTGTAGCTGAAGGTTCTTCTTTCTTCTGTAAAAGCTTCATCAGTTCCGGCCCCAGAGGGCTTAGCAGCTTCATAGGTAAAGATTCAGTCATTACCTTTAAAATTTCTTCTACTTCGGCAGCAGGAGGTGTTGAAGGAGTTTCCTCTTCCATCTCAGTTACCGTCGGCTCTGGAGTTGAAGCCTTTCTCTTCTTCAAGGCCGCCACCTTCGGCTCGGGATTGTATTTTCTCTTCTTTAAAGTCTTTTCATCTTCTTTTACCATTCTGGAAGCTTGCCTGCTCAGAACGCTAACAATCCTTTTTCTTTTTGCCCCTTCGGCACCTTTGTTGAGCCGCTCATAGTCAGGGTACTCAAATTTTAGAGCGTCTGTTACCCGGTTTAACCTTTGTTTTGGCCGGGTGCCGAAGGCTGTTGTCATTAGTTGGTCTTCTTTTTTGGTATAGTTCCCCAAAATTTCATTGCACATAGTTTCAATCATCTCTAGCCATTCTTGGCAAGGCTCTTTAAACTGTTTCTCAAACTTAAAACGATAAGGCAATCGAACAAGTTCATACTTCTTCTTTGTTCCCTTTACCTTTGGCATGCTCCTATCACTCAACGTCGGAGATGTCCTGTTGGCCAGGTATTCTTGCACCAGGTCCCTGGTGCTGATTTGTTCAGCCACCACCCTGAATTCTACTGCGGCCAGCTGGCATGCTGACCCTGGTTGCATGTTGCACAAAGGTCTGGTCATTTCGAATCTTAAAACCAACGGGCACATGACCATCGTCATCAGTTTCCCCCTCTTCTTCTCATCGGCCTTGATATAAAACCATTCACTCTTCCAGCCGGTTGGCCTTTTGGTGCGGTAGCTGAGAACCGGATCCTTCGTATCCTTGCGATACGTGAAATTATAGCAGCCAAAATTTTCATTCAGACCGTCTGCTCTGGCCTTCGTTTGGTAGTGCAACTCATGCACTCGACAGAATGCTTCGGCATTAGGGCCCATCCCTTGGCTTCGGAGGGCCCAGATGAAGATGCTGAGCCTAACGATAGCATTAGGGGTCAGATGAAGATGCTGAGCCTAACGATAGCATTAGGGCCCATCCCTTGGCTTCAGAGGTCATCAGCATTTTCTTCTTCAATATCAGCCTGTTCAGCTTCGGCAGCAGGTGTACCTTCGTCAATGGTTCCCTCTGTCACAACTAAACCCGACTGTCTCATGACTTCGGAAATTGGAGCTGTCTCGGTGGCCTCGGTCTCCTCTCCTTCACGAGTCAACCTTGCAGTCGAGTGTACTCTAGCCATCTGATGGATTTTTTGCGGTTTTTACTAAGTTGATGTCTTTTGCAGTTTTGACGAAGCTCTTTTTTTTATGAAGTTAACTCAAAATGAAGGTCCGCTCGAGAGTGCAGTGAAAAAGCTTCGGCTATGGTTAATTTTTTTAACAACACAATAGTGCAATGGCAATGAATGCTGTGGTAACTCCATACCTACCCGTCTGTTTATATAGTGCTGCAGGTGGGAAGGTGAATTGCCAAATCGCCTGCACCCGCTGAACGGTGGACCACTCGGCGCCTGAAAGGTGAATCGCCAGATTGCTCGTATCCGCTAAGCACTGGGCCACCCGACGTTTGGAATATTTTAATCGTTTCTCAGCAACGAGCTCGGGGAAGGTGTTTTTCCGGACCTTCAGCATTCTGAAGCCTTTGAAATTTGTTCACGGATCAAGCTCGTTACGAAAAACGATCTAGCACCACGAAAGGGCTACTGTTGGGGGCCTGCTTCGTCACCGAAGGTCCTTCAAGCAAAAACACCTTCGACAGTATGATATACGAACTGACATGACATGAAGGCACAAGCCGAAGCTACAACCCAGAAAGCTTCGGCATAATGACGTGCCTTGAGACGAAGGGCGGCACCGACTTAAAGAGGAAAAGATCATTTAGTCCCTAATAGTTTGTGTCACATTTGTAATTTGTTGTTAAGGACATAAATGTAATTTCGACCGGGCTGCGTCTCGCGCCTATAATTAGGTGAACAGTAACCCTGTACTGTTCACGCTGACTTGTATTCACTCGCACGTCATACTTGGATTTTCGCCTTCTGTTAAGCCGAAGGTATAAATGTAATTCAATATTGTTCATATTCATTCATGATGATTTAATGAAGATATATTAATGATGTCATATGATTATTCATGTTATTTTCCATATTTCATATGCTTCTACTTCCATTATTATGCACTGTGATGATGAAGGTATGTCCTTCATAACCTTCGTCTGAAGATCATTATATCCTGAGAATAATGCTTCGAAGGACGAAGGACCTTAACCACTAATGTTTTGTGTTGCCTTGTTCTTAACTCATATCATTTGAGAACAAGTCCCCAACAAAGAGTGACATCATAAAAATAAAGTTGTAGCAATAGCATAGCTATTTGATTAAATCGTAATCCTAGGTTAAACAAGGAATAAGGTTGGAAAGGTTAATGGTATCTAAATAGGTAACCCATCAAATTATGCTTGTATCCAAAAGTGAACTTTATTAAATGCATTGTATGGGATCAGACAGAATATGCAGAGGGAGAAGTCCACTTGCCTTGCTTATAGCAAACTTGAGATTATTCCACGAAATAGATCTTGATTCTCAACTACTAGATCAACCATTGAATATCACACAAACAAACAAGAAGAAACAAACACCACTTAATAACATAAAACATCTATCATAGACCAAGCTAAAAGAAAAACATGACAAACGAGCAATTGCTTTTCAAAAGCATTACATGCAAAGGTTGTAATAAAAAGGTATTCTTTTTAAAAATGTGTGATCTATACTTTATAAAATAAGATATGAGCTTAAAAATATCTTAATTAAAATATACAAATATTAGGTTCACCACTTTAATCTTTTATAAAAGCATATGTGGTATGTCTAAGATTAAGAGTTCATCAGATAAAACATGTTATAATGTTATTAAACCTTTTTTAACCTTTTAGAAATGATATATGTTATACATCTAAGGTTAATGAGTTATGAAACAAATTATTAAACATTAATTGAGGAGAAGCTAATATATATAAGCCTAAACATGTTTTAGTTGGAAAGATATTGAAACAAATAATTATCTTCATTCTTATTAAGAGAACACGTAGTCTATATTATTATTAAGAAAATTATATTTATAATCAATACATAAACTAACATTTTAATTATAAAAAGAATATGAGCACTAATTTCTTTATTTTGTCCTTTAGGAAAAACTGAGTGATATATAAATAATATGGATTCAATTTGATGAACGGAGTAATCACTCCTATATTACTAGTTATGGACAAATTGAAATATAAGTCTAATTAATAAATTATGAGAAAATATAATTAACCTATTGATTATATTTAGTTACAATTTAGGAACATATGATCCAAATCATTTTAAAGGAAACTGTATAAAGTATCATTTTAGTTTATAAAAGCAAGAATGCTAATTAATCTATTTTAACATTTTTTTAGAAAAGTTATATGACATATTATTATTATAAAGCATATAATTATGGATAATTTCAATATAAGACTAAATAAGTTTTATGTGAAAGGACAATAAATAATTATCATTCTATTAGGAAAACACTTAATCTATGTTTGTTGAAAAAACTATATTCAAACCGATAGGTCATCATTTTAAAGATATGAACACCAATTCTATTATTTTAGTATCTTTAGAAAACTCTTTTCTTTCTATGAATAAGCAATTTATATACGCACATGCATAAAACTTGAATACAAAACTAAATTATACTTTATGGATAAATATAATTACTTATCTTTTATTTTATTATGAAACATATGGTCTACAGTTTCTTTTAAATTTCTATTTAAGATGGATATACTTAAACATTTATAATGAACATTGAAAACATGATATCTATTGAAAAGGTCATTTTAATATTTCTTGTTTAACAACCGCAATATAAATTAAACTACAAAAATATGTGAACCGCACAAAACAGTAATTAAAAATGCTTGTCATATAATTATGGAACTAACAAAACAATTTTTATTTTATTTGAGTTCCAAAATATACATTTTATAATAAAAACTGTAACATTGACCTACACATAAATAAAGATACACTATGTGGGATAGCTAGTAAATTTGCATTTTTGTGTACTTGGATAACAATATGAATAACTATCTCTTATTTGTACTTAAAAATATGAACTCTTTATTTACTTTATTATTTATAAAACTATGCAGAGATCAATTATAACAATTACTAATCAAATTTAAATTACGAAAAACACGTGAACAATTGCAAATACTAATTTTAAAGTATTTTTAATAAACTTATGATGTTAATAATTCGACTAAATTATTTAAACTGCAAATAATTATTTTATAGTAAAAACATCGTCGTAGAGACTTATACGAAATTTACTCTATAATAGCTTATAATTCGCATTATCTTCTACCTTCGTCAACGCGTGCAGCAGAGGAGTAGGACAGATAGGGGACTTTGGCGAGGTCGCGGTGCACAATAAACTCCGGCGAGCAGATCGATGATGAACTCCGGACGAGGGAGTTTGGGCGGCTGGCGTCGTCGGCACGAACATGGGACGTTGGACGCGAATCATCTGGCGTGCAGCGAAGGTTGTTGGCGCAGAACGTCGACGACGAGCAGCGAGGAGGCTGTACGAGCAAGGAATTTGGCGGTGCACAGTCAGATATGGCGGGCGTGGCTGTTCAGCTGGCTACGGGCGCGGAACGAACGACAATGAGCATCAGCAGCCAGGGAGCAACAGCAACGATACGGCGGCATGACGAAGCAGCAATACTGTCGGCGTTTCGAGACCGGGGGGTCCCTGGACCGACGAGTAAATTGTCGCCGCGTGCCCCAGCCCAGTTGGGTCGGCGCGAGACGGAGCGCGAAGGGGGGAGGCAGCCGGAGGGAGACGGGCGTGAGAGGTGGAAATCCCGCGGCCTTCGTGTTTGTCCTGCGCCCAGGTCGGGTGCGCTTGCAGTACGGGGTTACAAGAATCCACACGGGAGGGAGCGAGCGGCCTCACGCGAGCGCCGTCCCGTCCTTTCCCCGCGCGGCCAACCCTCTGTAAGAGGGCCCTGGTCCTTCCTTTTATAGGTGCAAGGAAAGGATCCAGGTGTACAATGGGGGGTGTAGCAGTGTGCTAACGTGTCTAGCGGAGGAGAGCTAGCGCCCTAAGTACATGACATCGTGGCAGCCGGAGAGGTTTTGGCACCCAGTTCGTGTGGTGTCGTGGCCGTCGGAGGAGCGCTGGAGCCTGGCAGAAGGACAGCTGTCGGGGCTGTCGAGTCCTTGCTGACGTCCTCTTGCTTCCGTAAGGGGGCTGAGAGCCGTCGTCGTCATAGAGCGTGCGGGGCGCCATCATTACTTGTCTAGCGGAGCGAGCCAGATGGGACGCCGGTCTTGTTCCCCGTAGCCTGAGTCAGTTTGGGGTAGGGTAATGATGGCGCCTCCTGTTGACGTGGTCGGTCCGTGCCCTGGGTTGGGCGACGTGGAGGCTCCTCCGAGGTCGAGGTTGAGTCTGTCTTCCGAGGCCGAGGTCGAGTCCGAGCCCCCGGGTCGGGCGAGGCGGAAACCGTCGGCTGAGGCCAGGGCTGAGTCCGAGCCCTGGGGTCGGGCGAAGCGGAGTTCGTCGTCTTCCGGGGCTGAGCCCGAGTCCGAGCCCTAGGGTCGGGCGGAGCGGAGTTCGTCGTCTTCCGAGGCTGAGCCCGAGTCTGAGCCCTGGGGTCGGGCGGAGCGGAGTTCGTCGTCTTCCGGGGCTGAGCCCGAGTCCGAGCCCTGGGGTCGGGCGGAGCGGAGTTCGTCGTCTTCCAGGACTGAGCCCGAGTCCGAGCCCTAGGGTCGGGCGAAGTGGAGTTCGTCGTCTTCCAGGGCTGAGCCCGAGTCCGAGCCCTGGGGTCGGGCGAAGCGGAGTTTCCTATGGCGCCTAAGGCCGGGCCTGGCTGCTGTCAGCCTCACTCTGTCGAGTGGCTCAGCAGTCGGTGCGGCGCAGGCGACGCTGTCCTCTTGTCAGACCGGTCAGTGGAGCGGCGAAGTGACTGCGGTCACTTTGGCTCTGTCGACTGGAGGGCGCGTGTCAGGATAAAGGTGTCAGGCCACCTTTGCATTAAATGCTCCTGCGATTTGGTCGGTTGGCGTGGCGATTTGGCCAAGGTTGCTTCTTGGCGAAGACTGGGCCTCGGGCGAGCCGAAGGTGTGTCCGTTGCTGGAGGGGGGCCTCGGGCGAGACATAGATCCTCCGGGGTCGGCTGCCCTTGCCCGAGGCTAGGCTCGAGCGAGGCGTGATCGAGTCCCTCGAATGGACCGATCCTTGACTTAGTCGCACCCATCAGGCCTTTGCAGCTTTGTGCTGATGGGGGTTACCAGCTGAGAATTAGGAGTCTTGAGGGTACCCCTAATTATGGTCCCCGACAGTAGCCCCCGAGCCTCGAAGGGAGTGTTAATACTCGCTTGGAGGCTTTTGTCGCACTTTTTTGCAATGGGACCAGCCTTTCTCGGTTGCGTTTTGTTCCGGTGGGTGCGCGCGAGCGCACCCGCCGGATTTAGCCCCCGAGGCCTTGGAGGAGTGGTTTGACTCCTCCGAGGTCTTAATGCCTCGCGCAATGCTTCGGCTGGTCTGGTCGTTCCCTCATGCGAGCTGGTCGTAGCCCGGGTGCACGGTCGGGTCCCAAGTTCTTGGGCTGGCATGTTGACGCTATCAACGGTCTGGCCGGAGCCGGGTTCGCGAGAGCAGCCCCCGAGCCTCTGCATAGGGCGAGAGGACGGTCAAGGACAGACTCGACTTTTTTACATACGCCCCTGCGTCGCCTTTCCGCAAGGAGGAGGGGGGGAAAGCGCCATGTTGCCCTCGGAGGGCGCCGAACATGGTGTATCCGCTGAGCTGCTGGCGGGTAATCCGAGTGGACGCCCGTGCCCCATTTGTTAGGGGTCGGCTAGAGGCCCGGAGGCGCGCTCAAAAGTAGCTGTGGGTGATCTGCCGGACCCGGTCCCCTGTCGACGGGGTCCGAGGGCTCGATGCCTCCCTCTGATGGGATTCCGTTACAAGATCGTTCCCGCTGGTCTCAGGAGTGTCCTAGGGTACCTCGGGAGCGTAGCCTGAGCCTTGGTTATGTATCGAACGTACCCAGGGTCATCCCTCGTTCTATGTCTGAGGCGGCTGTGAACCCTTCGAGGGCCAGCCTACGAACCCCTGATCAGTAGTGGGTGCGGAGCTCGAGTGGCCTGAGGCGGCCGTTGAACCCTTCCGAGGGGCCGGCCTTCGAACCTCTGACCAGTAGTGGGTGTGGAGCCCACGCGCTCTGAGGCGGCTGTTAAACCCCTCCGAGGGGCCAGCCTTTGAACCTCTGATCAGTAGGGAGGCTCGGGGCCTGTTTCCTTCACAGAGAAGGATCCTTTTCGGGGTATCCTCCTTTCCCGGTCCCTGTTGTAAGAGAGAGAAAGAGGAAAAGGAAAAGGATACGAAATCGAATGACGTGGCGTACCTTTTTTGATGCGGTCATTATGGCGAAGGCGAAGCGTCGCTTGCTTCCCCTGCCAGAGGCGCCGCCTGTCCCGCCGCGGAGTTAATGCGACGGGGCGAGTGGTTCGCGGGGCGGCCATTGCGCGTGCGCGAGCCGTTCGAGGAACGGAACACGGGCGCACCGTCTTTACGCCGTGAGAGAGGGTTCTCTCGCTGCCCCTAGATGGGACGTAAGCTTGGCTGACGACGTGACCGCTGCTCCTGCCCGCCTGCCACCGCCATTACTGCCGGCCATTTTTGGCCGTATTGACCGTCGCGCCTGGCTGGCACTGCTGGGTCGTACGCAGGGTTGCCTCGAGTCACGGTGCTGGTTCCGCAGTTGAGGAGGCGTGGTAGTGGTGCGAGTGGCGGTGCAGTTGCTCGCACGTAGCAACCGGCGAGCTGGTTGCATGACGCGTGGGCCTGGGCCTCCATGCTGGGTGCGTTGGAAGTCAGAGGGGTGCGCCCACTTGGCGCAGTTGCATGTCGCCTGCATGGCCGCCCGCCCTTTCACCCGCTGGTCTGGGTGAAAGTGGAGGAATGCCTGTGACCGCTGGGAGGTTGCATGCACCGCGCGCGGCGGTTTGGCTTCTTCTGCCCTAGGCCAGCTTGCATGACGCGTTGGACCCAGCCCCCGTACCATAGGGGGAGGACCTTGGAGCGTGTTGGAGAAGACTTAGCCCCCGACGGCTGGGGACGCAAGTAGGGAGAGTCGCCTTTAAAAGGAGGGTGACCCCCTTGAAAGGCGACCATGTCTTCGCGCTCCCTTATGCATCGTGTCTTTCCACCTTCCGAGCCCCCAGATGGGGGACACCCGCAATCCTTCCGCCTTGTCGTTGGAGGAATGCAACTTCGTGGAAGTTGGTACCTTTCAGCCATCGTTCGGCTTCAAGGATTTTCATCACGCGGCCCGGCTGCACCCCCTCGCCAGTGGTCACCTAAGACTGTGACCACCAGCCCCTGGATGGGGAGAAGCAAGCCGGGCTGCGGCCCCCGCCTCTCCCTCAGCTTCAAGGATGCTTACCATCCTTGCTGGGGCAGAGAGCGAGGCGAGCCAAGGCTCTACCTCCCGCACGGGTTGGCTGGCCACCTCCTCTTCCAGCTTCTGGTGGTGGAAACCATCCCCCAGCTCTGCGGAGGAGGCGTCCTCCAGCCATGCCGGGGAAGGCGAAATGTTGCTGCCCAGCTAGGATGCAACATTCCGCCCTCTTCCTCGTTTTCGTGGCGAGGACGGGAGCGAGGACCTGCCGGTGCGCTTTGGAGCGGCCCGCTCTTTGGCTTTGATGTCTGGTTCGCATCCCTTGAGCGGGGACGCGAACGAGAGCCTTCTGGTGGCCGCGTCCGTCCTGGGACCATAGCTGCTGCTGCAGAGGTCGCTGGCGAGTCGCCCGGAACTTGTCGCCCCGCAGGCTCCCCGGTGTGGAGGTTGTTCATACCCGCGGGGACGGAACCGGAGTTCCGTTTGTAATGGCACCTTGAATGTCGGTCTCTTTGTTCATTGTGGCTGTCGGGGCCTGAACATGTATGTATTTTTGGCGCGGAGCCGTGTTTTTTCCTCATTTTCGAGCACTAAGACTCGCCTGTTGGTTATCTGAAACGCTTCACCAAGCGTGAGTCGCCCCGTGCAAAGGTGACGAGTGAGGTATCCGTATCTCGGAGGCATAGGAGTCCCTCGGCTCGGTCGACCTTGCTGTCCGAGGCTTCTCTTGCTTAGTTAAAGGAACCCCTCGACCGCTCTTCGATGAGCCGAAGCCAGGGGTAGTGGTGTCAGCACGGACAGAGGCAGAGTTGGCTCGAAAAGAAGACTTGGTCGGCCAGAGCCTGGCCGGGTCGTCCACTGGCAGGACCGACGCCGGAATTGAGTTGCCGAGGCCTCGGGCCGGGCTGATGTCTTCGGGGGACAGCTGGCCGAGGCCTCGGGGTGACCGGCCGAGCTGTCTGCTCGAGCCGGATTCCTGGAGAAGACCCTGGCGGCGATGGCCTGGGCGTGGTGATGATGTCGTTCTTCAGAGTGGAGATCCTCGGACCGCGTCGCCGTCCGAGGCTAGGTCGGACCTCGCCGAAGGTGTAGTTGACGCCGAGGGTGCTGCTGCTCCCTTCAACTGTCAAGATCCGAGCCTGCAGGATCGGATTATCTTGTAGCGTGTGTTTTCTGCGGCCGCCGAGGCCCAAACACACCATCGTCGTGTTGTAAAGCTGCGCTTCTTTTCCTCTTGTTTCGAGTGGTAACAGAATTGTCTGTGCGAGCGAGAGTTGCTTTTCACAGAAGGTGGTGAGTGAGGTATCCGTATCCCGGAGGCGTAGGAATCCCTCGGCTTGGTCGGCCTTGCCGCTTACGCGCACTCTTGCCCGTACATAGGGTTCTGTCACCGACGCAGTCGAGAAGGCCCGAAGAATCGCTTCGGCAGAGGAGCTTTCGAGTGTGAAGACTTGTTCGGTCCGTGGAATCACTTATCCGAACGCGAGTTACTTATCGCAGAAGGTGATGAGTGAGGTATCCGTATCCCGGAGGCGTAGGAGTCCCTCGGCTCGGTCAGCCTTGGCTGCTTACGTGTACTCTGTTGTTTTCAGGATCCACTTTTGAAGTAGTTGAAAAGCACGAAAGACATTCTGGCAGAAAGGATCTTTTTTTGAGGAAAATTTCGACGCAGAGGGGGTTCCCCCTTTTAGCCCCCGAGGGAGGGTCGGGCTTTGCCGAGGCAAGGCTGACCCTTCCTTGATGACTAAACTTTTCGTGGGAACGAGGTATACGAACAACTTGAAAGCATCTTAAGGGTAGAAGCGACGTAGCTGTTGGATGTTCCAAGCGTTGCTGTAGACCTCGCCTTGACTGTTGTCCAGCTTGTACGTTCTGGGCTTCAGAACTTTGGCGATGACGAACGTCCCTTCCCAGGGAGGCGTGAGCTTGTGTCGCCCTCGGGCGTCTTATCGCAGCCGAAGCACCAGTTCGCCCATCGGGAGGTCTCGGGACCGAACCCCTCGGGCGTGGTAGCATCGCAGGGACTGCTGGTACCGCGCCGAGTGTAGTAAGGCCATGTCCCGATCCTCCTCCAGCTGGTCCAGTGAGTCTGCTCGATTAACTCGGTTGCTTTGGTCGGCGTAGGCCCTCGTCCTCGGGGAACCGTATTCTAAGTCTGTGGGCAGGATGGCCTCGACCCCATAGACTAGAAAGAACGGCGTGAAGCCTGTGGCTCGGCTCGGCGTTGTCCTCAGACTCCAGACCACCGAGGGGAGTTCCTTCATCCATCGCTTGCCGAACTTGTTGAGGTCGTTGTAGATCCGAGGCTTGAGTCCTTGTAGAATCATATCGTTGGCACGCTCTACTTGCCCATTCGTCATGGGGTGAGCCACGACGGCCCAGTCCACCCGAATGTGGTGATCCTCACAGAAGTCCAGGAACTTTCTGCCGGTGAACTGGGTGCCGTTGTCGGTGATGATGGAGTTCGGGACCCCAAAGCGATGGATGATGTTGGTGAAGAACGCCACCGCCTGTTCGGACCTGATGCTGTTTAGGGGTTGGACTTCGATCCACTTGGAGAATTTGTCGATGGCGACCAACAGGTGCGTGTAGCCCCCGGGTGCCTTCTGCAAGGGGCCGATGAGGTCCAGACCCCACACAACAAAAGGCCAGGTGATGGGTATCGTCTGCAGGGCCTGAGCGGGCAGGTGGGTCTGCCTTGCGTAGAACTGACACCCTTCCGGTGCGGACAATTCTAGTGGCTTCAGCCACCGCCGTCGGCCAGTAGAAACCTTGTCGGAAGGCTTTTCCAACAAGGGCCCGAGGTGCTGCGTGATGGCTGCAAGCCCCCGAGTGTATCTCTTGTAGGAGCTCCTGGCCTTCGGCAATGGAAATGCATCGCTGGAGGATGCCTGAGGGGCTGCGGTGGTAGAGTTCCTTCCGGTCCCCCAGCAAGACAAATGACTTGGCGCGCCGCGCCAACCGCCGAGCCTCGGCTCGGTCGAGGGGTAGCTCTCCTCGGTGGAGATATTGCAGGTACGGGGTCTGCCAGTTTTGATTAGGCGTGACCCCGCTTCGCTCCTCCTCGATGCGTAGTGCCTCACCCTCGGGGGCCGAGGGTACCTCGGGCCGAACCGAGGGTGCCTTGGACCGAGCCGAGGGTACCTCAGACTGAGCCGAGGGTGCCTCAGGTTGGGCCGAGGGTGCCTCGGGCCGAGCCGAGGGTACCTCGGACTGAGCCAAGGGTGCCTCAGGCTCGGCCGAGGCCTTCTCGGGCTCGGGCGTGTCGTCGGTCTTGACGGAGGGTTGATGCAGGTCTCGGGAGAAGACGTCCGGGGGAACCGTTGTTCGCCCTGAGGCTATTTTAGCCAGCTCATCCGCAGTCTCGTTGTAGCGTCGGGCGATGTGGTTGAGCTCGAGCCCGTAGAACTTGTCTTCCAGGCGCCGAACCTCATCGCAGTAGGCTTCCATCTTCGGGTCGCGGCAGTGGGAGTTCTTCATGACTTGGTCGATGACGAGTTGCGAGTCACCGCGAGCGTCGAGGCGTCGGACCCCTAGCTCGATGGCGATGCGCAACCCGTTGACCAGAGCCTCGTACTCAGCCACATTGTTGGACGCCGGGAAGTGGAGGCGTAGCACGTAGCATAGGTGCTTCCCGAGGGGCGAGATGAAGAGCAGGCCTGCGCCTGCTCCTGTCTTCATCAGCGACCCATCGAAGAACATGGTCCAGAGTTCCGGTTGGATCGGAACTGTTGGGAGCTGGGTGTCGACCCATTCAGCCACGAAGTCCGCCAAGACCTGGGACTTGATGGCCTTCCGAGGGGCAAACGAGATCGTTTCGCCCATGATTTCCACCGCCCACTTTGCAATTCTACCTGACGCCTCTCGGCACTGGATGATCTCTCCCAGGGGGAAGGATGACACCACAGTTACCGGATGAGACTCGAAGTAGTGTCGCAACTTCCGCTGCGTCAGGATCACCGCGTATAGCAGCTTCTGAACTTGTGGGTAGCGGATCTTGGTCTCGGACAGTACCTCGCTGATGAAGTAGACTAGCCTCTGGACGGGCAATGCATGCCCCTCTTCTCGTCTCTCAACCACAATCGCGGTGCTAACCACCTGAGTGGTCGCGACGATGTAGTTCAAGAGGGCTTCTCTGGCAGCGGGGGGCACCAAGATGGGCGCGTTCGTGAGGAGCGCCTTCAGGTTCCCGAGGGCTTCCTCGGCCTCAGGGGTCCAAGTGAAGCACTCGGCCTTCCTCAAGAGGCGGTACAGAGGCAGGCCTCTTTCGCCGAGGCGCGAGATGAAGCGGCTCAGAGCCGCAAGGCATCCCATGACTCTCTGTACGCCTTTCAAGTCCTTGATGGGCCCCATGCTGGTGATGGCCGCGATCTTCTCCGGGTTGTTCTCGATGCCCCGCTCGGAGACGATGAACCCCAAGAGCATGCCTCGGGGAACCCCGAAGACACACTTCTCGGGATTAAGCTTCACGCCTTTCGCCTTGAGACATCGGAATGTCACTTCAAGGTCGGAAAGGAGGTCGGAGGCTTTCCTCGTCTTGACTACGATGTCATCGACGTAGGCCTTGACCGTCCGGCCAATTTGTTCGCCGAACACATGGTTCATGCACCGTTGGTACGTCGCACCCGCATTCCTCAAGCCGAATGGCATGGTGACATAGCAGTACATGCCGAAGGGTGTGATGAAAGAAGTCGCGAGCTGGTCGGACTCTTTCATCCTGATTTGGTGATACCCTGAGTAGGCATCGAGGAAAGACAGGGTTTCGCACCCAGCAGTGGAGTCCACAATTTGTTCGATGCGAGGCAGAGGGTAGGGAACTTTCGGACATGCTTTGTTTAGACCAGTGTAGTCTACACACATCCGCCATTTCCCTCCTTTCTTTCTCACAAGCACGGGGTTGGCAAGCCATTCGGGATGGAATTCCTCTTTGATGAACCCTGCCGCCATTAGCTTGTGGATCTCCTCGCCTATGGCTCTGCGCTTTTCTTCGTCGAATCGGCGCAGAGGCTGCTTCACGGGTCGGGCTCCAGCTCAGATATCCAGCGAGTGCTCGGCGACATCCCTCGGTATGCCGGGCATGTCCGAGGGACTCCACGCGAAAACGTCGGCGTTCGCGTGGAGAAAGTCGACGAGCACTGCTTCCTATTTGGGATCGAGCTCGGAGCCGATCCGGATCTGCTTGGAGGCGTCGCTGCTGGGGTCGAGGGGGACAGACTTAACCGTCTCCGCTGGCTCGAAGTTGCCAGCGTGGCGCTTCACGTCTGGCACCTCCTTAGAGAGGCTCTCCAGGTCGGCGATGAGGGCCTCAGATTCGGCGAGTAACTCGGCGTACTCCACGCACTCCACGTCGCAATCGAACGCGTGTCGGTACGTGGGGCCGACGGTGATGACCCCGTTGGGGCCCGGCATCTTGAGCTTGAGGTAGGTGTAGTTGGGGACGGCCATGAACTTCGCGTAGCATGGCCTCCCTAGCACTGCGTGGTAGGTTCCTCGGAACCCGACCACCTCAAACGTGAGGGTCTCCCTTCGGAAGTTGGAGGGCGTCCCAAAGCAGACGGGAAGATCGAGTTGTCTGAGGGGCTGGACGCGCTTCCCGGGAATGATCCCGTCGAAAGGCGCAGCGCCTGCCCGGACCGAGGACAGATCAACACGCAGGAGCCCGAGGGTCTCGGCGTAGATGATGTTGAGGCTGCTGCCTCCGTCCATGAGGACCTTGGTGAGCCTGACGTCGCCGATGACGGGGTCGACAACGAGCGGGTATTTCCCTGGGCTCGGCACGCGGTCGGGGTGGTTGGCTTGGTCGAAGGTGATGGGCTTGTCAGACCAGTCTAGGTAGACTGGCGCCGCCACCTTTACCGAGCAGACCTCCCGACGCTCTTGCTTGCGGTGCCGAGCCGAGGCGTTCGCCGCTTGCCCACCGTAGATCATGAAGCAGTCGCGGACCTCGGGGAACTCTCCTGCCTGGTGATCTTCCTTCTTATCGTCGTCGCGAGCCCTGCCACCCTCCGCGGGTGGCCTGACCCTGTGAAAGTGGCGCCGAAGCATGGCACACTCCTCAAGGGTGTGCTTGACGGGCCCCTGATGATAGGGGCACGACTCATTGAGCATCTTGTCGAAAAGGTTGGCACCTCTGGGGGGTTTCCGAGGGTTCTTGTACTCGGCGGCGGCGACAAGGTCCGCGTCGGCGGCGTCGCATTTCGCTTGCGGCTTCTTCTTGCATTTCTTCTTGGCGCCGCGCTGAGTTGACGCCTCGGGGGCATCTTCCGGTGGGCGGCCCTGGGGCTGCTTGTCCTTCCGGAAGATAGCCTCAACCGCCTCCTGGCCAGAGGCAAATTTGGTGGCGATGTCCATCAGCTTGCTCGCCCTGGTGGGGGTCTTGCGACCCAGCTTGCTCACCAGGTCGCGGCAGGTGGTGTCGGCGAGGAACGCGCCGATGACATCTGAATCGGTGATGTTGGGTAGCTCGGTGCGCTGCTTCGAGAATCGCCGGATGTAGTCCCGGAGAGACTCTCCCGGCTGCTGTCGGCAGCTTCGGAGGTCCCAGGAGTTTCCAGGGCGCACGTACGTGCCCTAGAAATTGCCGGCGAAGGCTTGAACCAGGTCGTCCCAGTTGGAGATCTGCCCCGGAGGCAGGTGCTCCAACCAGGCGCGAGCGGTGTCGGAGAGGAACAGGGGGAGGTTGCGGATGATGAGGTTGTCATCGTCCGTTCCACCCAGTTGGCAGGCCAGCCGGTAGTCCGCGAGCCACAATTCCGGTCTCGTCACCCCCGAGTACTTTGTGATAGTAGTCGGGGTTCGGAACCGGGTCGGGAACGGCGCCCGTCGTATGGCGCGGCTGAAAGCCTGCAGACCGGGTGGTTCGGGCGAGGGACTCCGATCCTCCCCGCTGTCGTAGCGTCCCCCACGCCTGGGGTGGTAGCCTCGGCGCACCCTCTCGTCGAGGTGGGCCCGATGGTTGCGGTGATGGTGCTCGTTGCCGAGGCGACCCGGGGCCGCAGGCGCTGTGTTGCGCGTGCGCCCGGTGTGGACCAAGGCTTCCCGCATGAATCGGGAAGTCGCGGCGCGATGTTCCGAGGGGTACCCCTGCCTTCGGGAGGCGGAGCTTTCGACCCGTCGGACCGCGGCGTCCTCCAGGAGATTCTTGAGCTCTCCCTGAATTCGCCGCCCCTCGGTAGTTGATGGCTCCGGCATCGCGCGGAGAAGCATTGCCGCTGCAGCCAGGTTCTGGCCGACTCCACTGGAAGTGGGTGGTGGCCTTACCCTGACATCGTCGACGATGCGGTGCTGGATACCCTGGGGTAGATGACGCACTTCTCCGGCCGGAGGTTGGCCCGCCCATTCCTGCCCGACGTCCCGGCGAATCGGCTCAAGTGTTTCTGCTCCCTCGTCGAGCCTGGCCTGCACCCCGCGGATTTGCTCGAGCTGTGGGTCATGACCCCCCGCCGGAACGGGGACCACAGCTAGCTCCCGTAGGATGTCAACGCGAGGCATAGGCCTAGGGAGATCACCGTTCTCCGGCATACCAAGATGGTTGCCTTTGGAGGGACCCCCTAGATCGACATGGAAACATTCACGACTTGGGCCGCAGTCCTCGTCGCCGAGGCTGCGGCTACCGTCGGAACAGTCAGAAAGGCAGTAGTCACACGCGGTCATAAAGTCCCGCATGGCACTGGGGTTACCAAGCCCGGAGAAATCCCAATAGAAGTCAGGCTCATCATCTTCCTCGGACCCCGAGGGCCCGTAGGTCGAGACGTCCGTCAACCGGTCCTAGGGTGACCGCATACGATACCCCAGAGGGTTTGGACTCGCCTCTACGAGAGCATCCACCAAAGCGAAGTCGCTTGGTGGGTCGAGGCTGAATCCAAAAGGCGTGAGATGGGAATCGGTTGGTACCTCTTGGTCGACGGGCGGTGACGAAGTCACGTCAGGGACTGACTGCACCGTCGTCTCAGGTACGAGGGTGACGCCCAGCAAGTCCTTCGCGAGCGTGCTGGCATCGTCCGTTTGCTTGGGATTGGCGCGTTGCGGGGAGACGACGCTCGTCTGTGGCAGAACCACCCAAATTATTCCAGCTTAAGTGCCTAAGTCACGCCCCAGGGGTCGTAACACACTTAAATCGGAATAACCCGTCAGTCCCTCAGATCTAGTCTGATAGAGCCACTTAACCAGGATCAAATTCCACAATCTCACTCGAAGGTGAGTCACAGAAGAAATACAATAAAACAGGAAACCTCGGATTAAGTACTGAGTTAATACATAAATCGGAGTTTTTGAGTAGCAAATAAAGTTCACAAAATAAAGTGCAGCGGATAATCGATGTCGTCGGTAATGAGGAAATGGGCAAGGCCTAGCCCACTACTCCTCAGGCTCCTCTCCTGCCGGAGCAACATCCCACTCGACCGTCCAACCCGGTGGCAGGGTGGTAGGCCAAGTCACACCATCAACCAATTCCTGCATGGTACCTGCAAAAATTGTGCCACAAGCAAGGCTGAGTATACTAATACTCAGCTAGACTTAACCGGTGTGAGGAGTCTACTCCTCTACCTCTAGACTATGCAGCTGTTTGGCTGAGGGGTTTGGTTTGCCAAAAGCACTAGCTGTTTCTAAAATCAATTTTTAGCTTTTCAAATTCTATCATCTTTAACTTAGCTAGATTTGCTCCTTCTAAGCATACATGGTAACAATCAATTAGTTCAATCAACAAGTTATCTCATGTAACCACATTTCACTTCTTACTCGATGCAGTACAAGGAATCAAGCAGTCTCATTAGCTGCGAGAAGCAGACGATTCGAATCGAGTTTTAAACCTTGCAAGGTAAACCTAAACACACGGCATGTCAGGGTACTCCGACCCTACACATGACAACCGTCCCCATTGATTCCCCGTTCGCGTCCAGGCCTCACCGCCTTGGCATACAATGCTCCACTGACCCCGGCTGCCGCCGTGCAGTGACCGCACTTGTACCCACCATAGCTAGCATGGGAGACCCAGTCTCAGGTCGCATGAGGGATAAAGTCCGCACCCAGCTTCACTCAGGTACTAGGTTTACCGGTTACCATTTTTCCCGGCATGTGCTTAGTACGTTCAAAAGCTTGACTCAGGTATCCACATATTAATCCTTAATTCATTTTTCCCGTCTCATGGACAAGGCATCCTCCCTAGATCCAAATCCATAGACCAACATCTATCCCGTTATCAAGATGAATACAATCAATTCCTGACCTCGCGTGAGTGCTAGAAAAATCACTCGACTTCTACCGAGATCCTGATTAGCAAGCAGCTACTCGACCTAGCATACTAGTATTCATCTCAAAAAGGAATCCTAAGTTCATGCAACTAGAGGTTTCAAGCAACTCCTACACTTAAGTGCACACTGCAATCCTACAAGCATTAAGTGTAGTAAAGTAGCATATAATAACATGGTTATGCATAAAACCGGGGCTTGCCTTCAATTGCTGGGGCTGCGGGGAGATCCTCAATAGCAGCCTCTGAAGCCTGCTCCTGGTCCTCCTCTTGGACAGGTCCTTGCTCGGGGATGAGCACGTACTCTCCGTCGGGAAGATCGCAATCTAATGAATGCAATGCATAAGATATATGCATGATATGATATGTGCTTTTAGAAATTACAACTTCAAAGGTGTATGATCTTCTGAGTTTAAACAAGTTAACTTTACTTATGTGAAACCCTTAGTGGCATGCTTGGTAAGTTGGGTTAGACTTAGCTAAGGTAAGGGGTAGGTTTATTTTTGGGGTTCCACTGAATTCCTTTTAAGTCTTAGTGATAAATGATAAGTTCTCAAGTTAGACTTATTGGGGTGGGGTTTATTTCTTCTTTCCTTTTTCTTTTATTCTTTTAATGTTTTGGAGTAGGTTTGAACTACAAGTTGCTTTTATAAAATTCTAAAAATTCCACAAAAATTACAGTGGCTTGTTACTGGTGTATGTTTCCCTGTCTCAAAATTTGGGGGTCAGAAAGTGAATGGTTTGCTCTGGACAAAATTACCAAATTTTAGGGCAGAAGGGGTGCTTTGAACTACAACTATTATTTAACAGTAGGTAATTCTCTAAAACTTATTTTTGCTGGCTTTTAGGTGTCATAACATGACTTGATACAAATTTCTAGCCATTAATACCTCTTAATTAATTCTCTATGATTTTCTCAAGTTTCTAGCCAAATGGGTGTTTTCTACTACCACTATATTTGAAAAATATCAAACAACAGAGTTCTCATTTTTCCTAGTTAGTATTTTGTGCAAGAGCAATCATTCTGAAGTTTGGCCTCTTTTTGCTTAAGGGAAGGGGTGGTTTGCATTATTTGAATTAAGTGGTCTTCCTCTTAAATCATTAGCAAAAGGTATGGGTTTACTTCTTTTTCATGGGTTTGCATTTTTCTCTGATAGTTTACCTCATCATGGGCTTAGCAAATGTTTGGTTGCCCATTATCACATTAAAAGGGGTTGTTCATGATTTATTTGAAGAATGCCTTATTATCACCTTGTATTTATTTTCTTTACTTAAAAAGTTGGGCTGATGTGCTCTGTATTTTTGTAGTGGGGCTCTGGTGGTTATAAGTTCACTGGGTTTTTATCAAGCATTTTGGTTATAGTTTTGCCTACTTAATAATTGATTTTCAATCCATATAAGGCTAAACAAATCATTTTAATTTAAAACTGGTCCAAATTAATGGTCTCTGTATTTTTCCTAGGTTCTCTGTTACATAAGTAAACTAGGAAAAATAATCTTAATCACTATTCATTAATGTCTAAGGCCTTTCTGATTTTCTCTAAGTTTTGGACAAATTAGCTTTAAAGGAATAACTACATCATATTTTTCAATGCTGGGGTTCCCATTATTTTTAAACAGTGTCTAAATGAGGTTTAAACATATACAAATTTTCTTAAGTTCAGCACAGAAGAAAAACTAATTTTCCTTAATTAAACAAGGTTTAGTGGGTTTCTGTTTTTAAATTTAAACTCTAAAATTTTGAACAGGAAACATGGGGTTTACTATTTTTAAATGATAGATCATAATATTCAAGAGCTAGCAAAATTGGTTTGACAACTTTTTATTAAGATTTCATCAAGTTATGGATTTTCTAAGTTCTCTGGTCTTTTAAAAAGATTAACAGAATTGATTAAATGGAAATCCACTTTGCACTGGGGTCCCTGGCGGTTTGCTAAGTTTTCTTCGCGAATTAGTCCTTAGGTTACTATTCACATGAGTCACTGACATTACAGAAAACCCCTCGGGTTCTACAAATCCTAACCCGAGGTCCTTCTTCTACCTTAAACAGTAGCCGCGGCGGAAGAAAGGGCGGAGGGGCTTACCGACGGCGAGATTGCTCCGGTGAAGTGGTTGAGGACGAAGGGGAGGTCTCGGGGATCACAACGGTGTGCGGAACGTCGTCGGAGATGGCCGGAGTCGGTCGGTCCACGCGCGCAGGCGGGGATGCTCGTCGGCGGTGTAACACCCGGGTTTTAGGGGTCCAAAGCCCGGGCGTAAACATAATCACTAGGTGTGCTGGGACCAAGTCTCACACATATGATGAATCATGGCACAGGATCGAATGTCACATCTTTACTATATAATAGGAGTTCTATACAAAATAAATAATTACATTATAAGGAGACAACGGTCCAGCAACCCAAAGTTGACTGGGAGACGACGGCCTAGATCTCTCATGAACACATCACGGCATCCTCCAAGCGCCTCATCCTGCGGTACCTGCTCTTGACCTGTGGGGGGGGGGGTGTGAGACAGCAAGAGTGAGCTCACATACGTTCATCGCTCAACAAGTTGTGGGGAATAATGTGCATGAACTCGCCAAAGGTGGGAACTCACGTGAAGTGTAAGGCTTACCAAAGAGGATGGTTAGAGCTGAGCATTGCTTTTAAAGTTGGTCAAAATTTTATTAGCAATTACTAAGTATAAGTAAATACCAACCCAATTAAATAGTAGAACAAAAGTAACAACCTCACCTGCGATGCAATGCATATGACAAATTGAGTTTAAGTTCCATAATTTAATCATGTGAGGGTCCGAGCTGCTCATGACCGTGAGCACGGCTAGTATACCAGTTTTACACTCTGCAGAGGTGGCGCATCTTTACCCACAAGTCATGTTACCCATCTGCCAAGGGATCGCGACTTCCCATACACCTCTACCGAGGAGGCGAGGCAGGGTAACACTACGAGGCCTTTACAAAGTTCCACTAGCTTCAGAAAACCCGCTACAGTTTATAGGAAGCTCCAATGCAGGAATTCCCTTGCAGGACCGCCATCGCAGCAAAATCCTCCCGAGGGCCTCCCTACACTGACCACTCCCCTACTGCCCTTGCCCCTTTCGGGTAAGGTAGTCCTCCACTAGCTTTCCTAATTAATCAGCCAAGGGCGTCCCATTATACCCTTGTGGTAGCACTGTTTTCCCGGGTGGTCGCTCCATGTTCCAATTAACATAATGATCTTATCATGAACGATAAATAACAACGGATAACAAAAGTATAATCATGAGTAATGTATCTTCATACCCAAAACCACATAAAGCACTAGCAAGTACTACCCAAAAAGTTTAGTGGTAACAAGGTATAAAGATAATCAAACTAGGGTAACCTATTGGGTCCCATCAAAATTAACCTATGCAGATCATTATGATTAATTAGAACATGTCTGGGTAAAAAGAAGTGATCAAGGGCACAACTTGCCTGGGACTTGAGATTCCAGGTACCAGGATGATCTTCAGGTGACACGTATCCTCACTGCTAAACGTAGCAATATAGACAAACATGGTATAGGGAAAAATTAACATCACACCAAACATAAGAATAAACTGCGTAATAATAATCTACGCGCTTCTACGAGACTAACGCAACTTGAACGGATCAAATCGGAGTTAAAACGGAGGAGTTATGAATTTCCTAGGGTTTTATGTATTTTGATATAAGATTAAGTAGGAAATTAATTTTATTATTGTTTTCATGTCAAAACAGTGGTATTAGATGATAAACAATAATATTACGCAATTATAAGAATTGGAATATATAAATTTGGACTTCAAATGAATTTTCTACGAATTAAATAAATTCTAGCAATTGTTTTTATATTAATAATTCATTTTCTAATTCAATTTATCTATTTTTCTCATTCACTGGACTGCGCAACAATTTGCAGAGAATACAGGGGCTAATCTACAACAATTCCAGAGACTCAGAGCACTATTGCACTGGACGGCGGGTTGATTCCAGTGTTTGTCAGGGTCTCTTATGAAAATGCACACCCGCGAAGGGGTATCGGGTGGCATCCACCGTCCGATCAGAGACACACGGCCCCGATTAGACTAACTTAATAAACAGCTCTCTACTTGATCTTGGCCCCTCGTTACGTGACCAACGATCCAGAATTAAGGCGGCCTACACCGACCACCCACCGACCGATCGACATCGAACGGTGCCTGATATCTTCACCCAAAGCGGGACGCATCGCTCAATCTGCGCCGCTCATCAACAGACCGACGCCCCAGGATTCGTCTTCATCCTCCGGCCAAGCAGACGACCGCGCAGCGCCGCCGCGCCATTAGCGCGCATACCGGCAAACCCCGAGCAAGCAACCAACGAAGCGCGGACTGAATTTTGCCTAATAACAACGAACTACTCGGCTGAGGACGTACCAGCGCCCAAGCTTGAGCGAGTCGACCCCGGGATAGAGCGGCGATGTCTTTGCTGTTCGATGGCGATGCGCTGGTCCACTGTCCTTGTGATGCCCCGGATGAATTCCTCCCTGGGCAGAACGGCGATTCACCAAGGTCTGCCCCCCTTCGGACTCCGCGTGTCTTCCTCCGAGCACCGATGGCCGCAATAAACCACCGCTCGCACCCCTCTCGTCTGGCGACGGCGCGCAGGATGGAGGACCGTGGCGGCGGTCGTGGTCGGGTTTGAAGCACGCTGGCAGCTGATGAGGGAAGGGCGCGGTGGAGGCCGAGCTTTTATCCCCCAGCCCACGGAGCGCCCGGTCCCGATTCCCCCGGCAACGCGCGGTTGTTGCGCGATTGTCGCGGTGGCGAGAAGGTCGCGCGAGCTACGGGACAGGTCTGTTAGGATGGAGAGGAATGAGCTGACAAGGTGGGACCCACATGGCGGTATGAGTCTACGGCGTGTTTTTGAGAGAGACCAGCTTCGGGAGCGCGCGGTGAGGCGCAGGTGGGCCGAGCGATGGCCCAATTAGGAGAGAAGGGAAGGAAACGTGATGGGCCAGGAGAGGGAATTCGGCCCAAGTGGCTTCTTGTGTTTTCTTTTCTATTTTCTTTTTCTGATATCAATTTCGAATTTAAGTTTTAAATTCTTTCTTCATATTCAACACTGAGATACAAATGCAACAATACAGAAAACAGAGAATGAGATGCTTAATTATGTATTTTATTTATTAATTGTTCCTTTGCTAAGAGGTTAAATATATGTTCCAATTCAATTTTCTTATTAGTATATTTTGATTAATAGTTTTGCTATTATATATGCACAACAAACAAAACTCCATTATGATGCACATGTTGTTTAGTTGACATTAGTCATTTAATCCCTTTAAATGTGGTTACTCACATGCTTAGTTAAATTGAAACAAAGCGAATAAGAGAATCATCTCCATTATCATGGTTTACAAATTTGGGTATTACAGGCGGCGAGGAGACCGGCCTGGTCACGGCGAGATAGTTCAATCAAATGGGTCAGGGAGGTCCACGGGATGCCAGAGAAGCTATGAGCGCAAGGAATTGGTCGGAGACTCACTGGATAGCTCGGTCCACGCGCGGCGGCGGAAGACCGAAGTCCGGTGAGGTCGATCTCGGGCCTCCGGTGAAGTCCGGCCGGGTCCGAGGGCTTGGCGAGCTTCACGGGCTACTGGCGGAGCTAGCCGAAGCACTGGCTGGGCTTGAGGGTGGCTGGAGTTGGCTGGCCACGGCGGCCGAAGCTCTGGCGACAATGGCGGGCGGAATTAAGCTCGCCGGAGCTAAGGGAAAGTGGTTGGCCGGTGAGGGTGAGTGCGGGGCGAAGAGAGGTGTGCCCGGGAGGCTTTATAGGCGCGGGCGGGCACGGCCGAGGGCGTGGGTGCGCGGCGGACTTGACCGGACGCCGGGGTGAGCGAGCGCGCGGGTTGGGCGAGCTCTGGCGTGCCGACCAGGGTCGAACACGTGTGCCCGTGCGTTCTGCCCAAGTTCTGGCGCGTGTGGTCGCTCATCCGAGCTTGCTCTCGCCTTGGTCAGTGCACAAAACCTCTTCTCCTCCCTACAAGCTACCATTCTTGTGTGGGGGTCATAGGATTTTGCCTACTGGTTGCAGAGATATGGAGCCAGGAAATCTGGTCTATCTCCCTGCCCAAACCCGAGGCAAATCCAAGGTTTTGTCGTGTCTAGAGCTCGCGTCCCAATGCCATCTTCTGGCACACGACAGAGGGGTTAGTTAGACACAATTTTGTCAATGGGGCCATTAGGATTCGAGTTAGGGATCAAGGTGAACATCCCTGATCTTTGGCTCAAGGTCTGAATTTCAGAATTCTGAAATTCAGAATTCCCAATGAGTCCCCACATGAGAAGCTTGATTTGGGGTTTTATTTGAGTTATTTTGGCTAAGCTTTCTCAACATTTCTTGTTGCCCATTAAATATACTTTAATTTTCATAATTGGCTCAAGTCAAAATTTTAAACTTTTCATTCCCTTTTTCTTATTTTCTTGAGTTTTGTTCATGGGGCTCACTTAGGGTTTTTAATTTGGGTTGCACATTCTTATCTTTTAAAAGTCTCAATTGTTTTGATTATGACACTTTTAAGTATATACTTGGTGAATTCTTCATTACTTAAGTTATTTTGATGCTCATGCTTACATTGGCTCACATAAAATAATGGTTCTTGGTTTGGCATTTGAGAGAAACCCTAGGTGACACTGGGGTGTCACATCGTCTTCATCTCAGACGCGAGGTCGATGCTCGACGTGCCCCCCATTGGGGCGCCGGCGTCGTCGACTCGCTCGACAGCCGACGAGGTGCCGCCTCCTACTTGGCCTTGGTTGCCCTGCCTCCTCCTCCGTCGGCGGGGGAGGGGACGGGGTGAGCTCGAATGTTGTTCTTCCACCACGCGGGGAAGACGTCGTCGATTCCGCCGCCGACGGGCGGGCTGTCGGCCGCCATTGTCGTTGTCGCACGACGGGGGAAGGAGTATCATGTCGTAGCTGCCGTCGAGGGACATGAACTCAAGACTCCCGAAACGGAACACCTTCCTAGGCTGGAATGGTTGCTGGAGACTGCCCATCTGGAGCTTGACGGGAAGCTGTTCGTCAACACGCAGCAGGCCCCTACCTGGCGCGCCAACTGTCGGCGTTTCGAGACCGGGGCGTCCCTGGACCGACGAGTAAATTGTCGCCGCGTGCCCCAGCCCAGATGGGTCGGCGCGAGACGGAGCGCGAAGGGGGGAGGCAGCCGGAGGGAGACGGGCGTGAGAGGTGGAAATCCCGCGGCCTTCGTGTTTGTCCTGCGCCCAGGTCGGGTGCGCTTGCAGTAGGGGGTTACAAGCGTCCACGCGGGAGGGAGCGAGCGGCCTCACGCGAGCGCTGTCCCGTCCATTCCCCGCGCGGCCAACCCTCTGTAAGAGGGCCCTGGTCCTTCCTTTTATAGGCGCAAGGAGAGGATCCAGGTGTATAATGGGGGGTGTAGCAGTGTGCTAACGTGTCTAGCGGAGGAGAGCTAGCGCCCTAAGTACATGCCATTGTGGCAGCCGGAGAGGTTTTGGCACCCAGTTCGTGTGGTGTCGTGGCCGTCGGAGGAGCGCTGGAGCCTGGCAGAAGGACAGCTGTCGGGGCTGTCGAGTCCTTGCTCATGTCCTCTTGCTTCCGTAAGGGGGCTAAGAGCCGCCGTCGTCATAGAGCATGCGGGGCGCCATCATTACTTGTCTGGCGGAGCGAGCCAGATGGGACACCGGTCTTGTTCCCCGTAGCCTGAGTCAGCTTGGGGTAGGGTAATGATGGCGCCTCCTGTTGACGTGGTCGGTCCGTGCCCTGGGTTGGGCGACGTGGAGGCTCCTCCGAGGTCGAGGTTGAGTCTGTCTTCCGAGGCCGAGGTTGAGTCCGAGCCCCCGGGTCGGGCGAGGCGGAGACCGTCGGCTGAGGCCAGGGCTGAGTCCGAGCCCTGGGGTCGGGCGAAGCGGAGTTCGTCGTCTTCCGAGCCTGAGCCCGAGCCCGAGCCCGAGCCCTGGGGTCGGGCGGAGCGGAGTTCGTCGTCTTCCGGAGCTGAGCCCGAGTCCGAGCCCTGGGGTCGGGCGGAGCGGAGTTCGTCGTCTTCCGGGGCTGAGCCCGAGTCCGAGCCCTGGGGTCGGGCGGAGCGGAGTTCGTCGTCTTCCGGGGCTGAGCCCGAGTCCGAGCCCTGGGGTCGGGCGAAGCGGAGTTCGTCGTCTTCCGGGGCTGAGCCCGAGTCCGAGCCTTGAGGTCGGGCGAAGCGGAATTTCCTATGGCGCCTGAGGCCGGGCCTGGCTGCTGTCAGCCTCACTTTGTCGAGTGGCTCAGTAGTCGGTGCGGTGCAGGCGGCGCTGTCCTCTTGTCAGACCGGTCAGTGGAGCGGCGAAGTGACTGCGGTCACTTCGGCTCTGTCGACTGGAGGGCGCGCGTCAGGATAAAGGTGTCAGGCCACCTTTGCATTAAATGCCCCTGCGATTTGGTCGGTTGGCGTGGCGATTTGGCCAAGGTTGCTTCTTGGCGAAGACTGGGCCTCGGGCGAGCCGAAGGTGTGTTCGTTGCTGAAGGGGGGCCTCGGGCGAGACGTAGATCCTCCGGGGTCGGCTGCCCTTGCCCGAGGCTGGGCTCGGGCGAGGCGTGATCGAGTCCCTCAAATGGACCGATCCTTGACTTAGTCACACCCATCAGGCCTTTGCAGCTTTGTGCTGATGGGGTTACCAGCTGAGAATTAGGAGTCTTGAGGGTACCCCTAATTATGGTCCCCGACAAATACAGAGGTCGGCGACACATGCGTTCCATTTGCAGAGGTGAGGAGACACAGCGCGACGCAGCACTTGGCGAGGAGGAGAGAGTAGCAACGACGAGCTGAACAGGGCGTGCACACGGAGGAGACAAGTGCACAGAGGATTAAGCTGTGGAGGAGGGAGCGAGCAGGGATGATGACTCAACATTGTGGCTCCATTTTATAGCCAACGCGAAAGAGAATAAACGCCAGGATTTTATGACCAATTGATGCTCTCTTGAATTTACAGAGGAAACTGAAATTGTGATGGCCATAACGACGAAAGGAATGGCTGAAGAAATGCAGGGCGCTAGAACGGTTGCCACCAGTAAGGAGAATCGTCGCAGTAGAGGAGGGAGACGGATGACCGTCGCGGGTGCTCCATGACCCAGGAGGCGAAGAGCGTGAGAAGATGAGTAGGCTGGCGGCAGCGGCTACGCTGGCTGGTTTGTGCATGCATGTTCGAAGATTAGGGAAGGAGAGAAGAAAGCAACCAAACCAATGGCCGCAGCTGATGTGCGACGAGCGAACAGAATAAAAGGAAAGTGCCGTCAGGAAGAAAAGAAATGGGGGCCCGCCTACCATACACTATATGAGAGTGGGAGGGAGAAAAAAACTAAAACAAAAATGGGGAAGTGCTCGAGGGGGGGGATCCTGGGCGTAGGTTTCCGTGGGTTTTCTTTCTTTTTAATTTCGAAATTCATTTTCTATTTTTAATAACAGATTATATATATATTCCAAAAATTCAGAATAAAAATTTCAATATTATTAGCATATCTAAAATACATATTTTTTTCAAAAAAACAATTGTAGTAGCCCATAATAGTTTTATGAAAAGATCCACACAAAGAAATAAATCCCAATATTGCATTTACATAAATTTTTCTAAAATTAGAATTAACACTTAAAAAACACTTATTTTTGTACAAAACATTATCTTTAAGAAAATCCTTTTTTTTAATCAATGAGATTTTTCTTAGAAAATTAAATCCAAGAATTGGATTCAAATCATATAAAACATATGCTTCAGCATGAATGCATCAAACACTTGATACAATTTTACTACTCACAAAAAATATTTAATTTATTTATGTTACTATTTTGTTATTTGAAAATAGAAATTTTCTTTCTACTAGAAATTAATAATTCAAATAGGGTTGTTTTCATTTGATGAATTTTAGAGTGTTACAAAATCTACCCCCTAAAAAGAATCTCATCCTCGAGATTAGGGAAGGCTAGCAAGAATTCAAAAGTGATACAAGGTTATTTGTAGGTTCTCGGTTCACAACGGACTCTTCCAAACTTAAGGAGCTCATTGTTTCTTCATTCTGCAATATGTGCTAGTCTGGCGACCCTTATCATCCTACTTGTAAACTGGCTGATCTTCTAGATTATTGCTTGGGTCTTGCTTTGCGGTCTTCTTCTCTAGTCGGTCTAGACACTTCTTGGGTCATTGGTGAATAATATGTCCTTCATCATTGCAAGAATAGCAAGCACCTTGTTGCTTTGATCTATGCGAGTAAACTTTGTTTGACTATTGGCAGATGATGGCTTATTGGGTGTCTGTACATTAAACAGCTAAGCCTGATTTGATTCTCCTGGTTGGGTATCCATGAGTTTCAAGGCTTTTGCTTGCGGTTGAGGTGGATTAATCATATATCTAAACATTTTCCTATTTTTGTTGTTCTTCACGATATTGGTAGAAGTTTCTATACATTTTTGTTCATATTCCATGTCTGGAGACTGAGATAGCTTTATCTCGGAGGTGTTCGGTAGTGAACTCTTCTCAGGACAGTTATGAAGGTAATGATCTTCATGTCCACATAGATAGCAAGCTTTTCTCGAAGTTATTTCTTGACTTTTTCCATGTTTCCCTTTTTGTTTCTTGGATCTGATGCGACGACGTGGCTAAAACTGTGTGCAGGTGATATTCTATCCATCAATGTAACACTCACGTGTTTCTTTTTGGAGCTAGGAATCCTTGTGATGTTTTCTTTTTGGAATAACTGGCAATTCACCGACTGACAGTGCATTAGGTATTCGAGAATCTGCTATTAGTTGTTCTTGGGGAGACCATTGTCTTTTTATGCCAGAAAATAAAATCCGGTTCTTCTGTTTTGTAGTTTCACTTTCGTTTGTACTGATATAACGACAAGGAATTCCATAGTACTCACAACAACAACATGTTCCAAGATCATTTGCCTGTTTGTGTGCATCCTTTTGTGTCTGTTCATCAGCTATTTCATTTCTAGTGATGTTTCGACTTGCCAACACTTGCTGGTATGAGGAGGTGAGTTGAGATGCTTTCTGTATTATCAGAGCTTGTGCATGTAACAGCTTCTCTAAGTCAACTATCGAGGGTGATGTTGTGGTTGATGTCATATGGTTATCGGTAGTCTGCTCATGTGCTATAAATTCTGCTAAATCAACTTGTTGGAGTCTAGCTACCACTTGAGAGGTTGCTTGCAGAAACTGTGCATGCACCTTCTTGAACTGTTCCATCTGAGACTTAGCTGGAGGAGTTGCCAACACAATGCATTCTTTGCACTTAGTGTAATACCCACTTTGTAATAAGAGTATAAAAAAAGAGAAATTATATTCCTTTGCATATATGTGTCATCCCTACTTATCATTTCATGTGGGCACCTCCCTTACACCAATAAGTAATCAATAAAAGACACTCAACTAAATTATGCAACATGCTGGGATTTTATTTTGTGTGCACATGGTGACAAAATAAAATAATAAATGTGACAAAAAAATATTAAAGTCCAAAGTGGAATTTAAAATCCAAAAGGAATTGTAGAATTTAGAAAAGAGAAGAAAATAAGAATTTTGTGGATAAAAATAAGTAAATAAAAATATATTGTTCCTCCACTAGAAGCTTGAATTTGTACACTTGACACAATGTTGAAATTCGTATTCAAAATTCAAATTTGAATTCAAAATAGTTAAGAATAAAAGAAAACAAGAAAAGAAAATAGAAAAAAAAGAAAAAGAAAAAGAGGAAGACACTACCTGGGCCGGCCACTACTCATTTTGGCCCATTCTCCTTTTCCCACCCCGCATGGCCCAGTGGAGAGAAATCCTGCGACTGTCATGCGGGACCCTCTGACCAGTCCCCGGGACCTCGCTCTCACGCACACCGCCAGCTCCGACATCTGTGGCCCACTGGTCAGCCCCATTGCGTCATAGCGTTTCGCTGACTCCAGTGACCCACTAGTCAGACCCGTCTTCAACCACCGTGCCGATCTCCGTGGGCACCACCGTGATCCTCACGTCCGCATGCGCTGACCTGGGGTTCCGTTGCATGCACCGCACGGCCGAACAAAGCGGGCGGGGCGTTTTCGTGCGCTGAAGAATAAAGCCTCAGTGTCTCCGCGACCCATCTACCCCCCTTCCAGTTCACCATCGACACCGAGAGAAAGGGAGAGAGTTTGCTGGCCGCCGCCGAGAGTGCACGCCTTTCCCCCCATCGACGTCGAAGCAGAAAGCGTCACCTGCTTCCGTAGTTGCCGGTGCGTATTTCGTCTGGGCGGAGGTTAGCTTGGGGTGAGCGCAGTTCGTCGCCGGCGTTCGTGGTCGCCGCCGACCCAACCTTCTCTGCTCTGGTGTGGTGCTCAACCGGGGGCACGTGGGTAGCCTACGTTGGCGGCGAAGCCATTCCTCGTTCGTGTGCAGCTGGGTTGCCTCTGCCGTGGCCCATCCGCCCCGGGAGGAAGGCAGCGATCGCTTCGCCGTGATTGGTCCGCAGCCGCCGCCGGCTTCCCCTCATCGCATTTCTGGTGAGATTTCTTTGTTTTTTTGTCCCATCGTATTAGGGGAGTGCTCCGCATTCGTTTAAGTAGATCGGGGGGGGGGGGTCATTAGTTTTGCTAATGCGCCGGGCGGAATTACTGGTCATGGCGCCGCCGTGGAAGAACTCAACTCCGGCGACTGGCGAGGTCGGGGAGCGCGACGGGAGATTGTGTGCCGTCGGATCCAGAGCGACGGTTAGGATCAGTTCGTAGCATACCCTTTCGTGTTACGTAATCTGGGCCATCGATCTGATGTTGTGCGGCCCAGATCAACCTTATAGTTATTGAATCACAGGAACGGATCGTGTCCGTAGATCCGTAGATGTGCGCTTGGGATCTTGTGTAGACGTGGCTTGATCTCGGACGATGATCCCGGATCCAAGGGCCTGGGTTGCGTACAGGTATAGGCGCTGGCAGATCTAATCGTGGACGTAGGTCTTAATCCAACGGCTGATCGCGGCTGATACCCCTTCGGCCTGGCATATTTACGCATGAAACCCTCTGGTCCTAAGAAAATAACCTGCCGTCCTAGTACCCTGTGCTCTGTGTCTACAGATTTTTACCCCGTGACCCCTGTACTTTTCGGTAATTGAGGCCTGTAACACCCTGAATTTGGGGGTATAAAATTTCTTTACTCATATTCACAAATTCAGGTGTTACTCCTCTTTTCACACCTTTCCCAATCTCCTCTTTCTCTTTTCTATAGAAGAAGAGTGGCTATTTTCTATGTGTAATTATAGTCTAATAGGCTAAACTCCAAGGGAGTATGAATTGTGGCATCATGTTAAACCCTAAATTTCACTTTTGTTTGATACACAATACTTGGGAGTGCTAGTTTGAATTTGTGACACATTTAGAATTGAATCAAATAGAGTAAATAAAAGGAAAAGGGAAAACAAATGCTAGAATAAAATAAAAAGGGAAAAGGGCCCATACCCCTGCCCGCCTCGGCCTTTCGGCCCAACCGGCCCACCCCGCGCGCGCGCCTTCCCCCCTCTCCTCTCTCTGCCCTAGCGGGCCCGCCCGTCAGCGCAGCCGCTTTCTCCGCGCGCGCGCCCGCTTCCCCGCTCTCTCTGCTCGCGGGCCCGGGCTATCAGCTCCCTCGTCCCCGTGTAACCGCCGCCCGAGCTGCGCGTGCCGCAGTCTCCGCGCCCACGTCGCGCGTGAAGCTCGCAACCACCCCGCCCTCGGCCACTTGAGCCCAGAGCCTCGCCCACCCTCTCTCCCTCCCTCATTTGCGCACCTGCAGAACCCCCCTTTTCCCTCTCCCCCACGCTGCGCGCACGCCAGAGCGCCGCCGCCATTAACCACCGCCGCCCCGAGCCCGTTTCTCCGTCGACGTCGGAGCCCCGCCGCGCCCTCTGCCACGGTGAGCTTCGCCTCGACGTCCGCAACCCGGGACGCGCCCCAATTTCTCCTCTCCCTCCCTAATTTCCCCTGCCCGTGCTCACCTGTCGTCCTCCGTGCAGCCGCGGAGGTCCGCCATCGTCGACCCGGGCCGTCGTCGCGCCATTGCCGTCACCGAGAGGTCCCTGGGGTTCGCCTTGAGGTAACGAACCTCCCCTGCCCTCTCCCTTCCTTTCTATTGCCCCCTGGTGCGCTTAATTCCTCGCCGGAGTCGATTAGCGCCGCCGCCGAGCCATTTCGCCGTGGACCGCCCCCCATCCAGTGCCGCTACCCCGACCTAGCCCCCGCCAGTAGATTCCCCGCGCCTTCCCCAACCTCCCCGGCCATCCCGGTCACCCTAAGGCCCCCGGAGCCCCCGCGCCCCTCGTCTCCGGCGAGCTTCCCCGCCCCGGGTGCGGCCGCCGCCGTCTCTGCTGGCTGGAGAAGGGGACAGAAGCCAGCCGCCTAATTTCCGCCGTCCATCTTAGATCGGACGACCCTGTTTTAAATAGCCCGAGTCTAATCCGGGCCGTCCACCTGGAATCCGACGGCCCAGGTCCGCTTCCCCCACACCCCGCCTTCCTGTCAACCGGGTCCCGCCTGTCAGCCGCCCGCGCCCGCTCTGCCCGCCGGGCCCCGCCTGTCAGCCGCCCGCGCCCGCTCTGCCCGCCCGGCCCCGCCTGTCAGCCGCTCATGCCGCCGCGCGCTCGTGCGCCTGCCCGCTGATCTAATCTCGGGTGTTGATCTGAGATCCAACGGCCGTAGGATCCCGATACCCCTTCGCCCGCGCAACTTCGTAAAGAGACCCCCGGTTTTCTGCAAATTAACCCGCCGTCCCTGGAACTTCGCAGTTAGGTCCTCGGACCTTTTATTTAATCCAGAATAAGTATTTAAAGAGTATTTTTAATCCCTAATCTTGTAAAATTCATAACTTTGTCATATGAACTCCAAATTAGGTGCTTCAAATTGCAAAATGTTCATAATATTTTTATCTACCTGTTTAACCAATGTTTCCCTGCTGTTTTTATGTTCCAATTAATAGTTGATCATTAGTGTAAAAGTAATGTTATTGGAACCCTATTTGAGATAAAGTAAAGATAGTAAACTTTAATAAAAGTTGGACCACCTAAGTTTATGGACTTAACACCATGTAATGATTTAACCCCACCACTGATATAGACCTAGTTAGTATCACTTTGTATAATCACCTACCCTAGACCTAGGGAACACCAGATTGTCAATCCTTTTCTATTGTGAACCTGTGATCTCTCTGCTGCACATGTCTGGTATATTGCTTTGGTTTGTTATTTCCCAAGTGCATAGAATGAATGATTACTTTGCGTAGACAACGGACAGTCTGTGTTTCCCGAGGAAGTTGCAGAAGAAGACCTTGAGCAGCAATTTGGTGAAAGCAAGTGTCCTCTGACCCATTATGTCCTATTCACTTATAAATCACTATCCCGCATTACTTAATTGAAACCTAAGGATTGACTAGCTTTATATTTACCTTATCCTTGATGAACTTTTGGGTTATTATGGTTAGCATTTTGCTATTGCCTTAACTTAATCAATGAACTTGATGTGACTATTTATGATACGATACTGTTATCCTGATGATCTTGTGATACTCCAAGGGGCTCAGGCTGTTTCCTGAGCACCTCTCCGTAAGGACCTGTTCGTTGAGAGACCACCCGGGATAACAGTACAACCATGAGGGTGAAATGGGATGCCCTTAGCTAATTAATTAGAGGAACTAGAGGTGTAGTTGCTTCGCCGTCGTGCCGTCAATGGGGTCCAGGCACAGTGCTTGCTCTGCCGAGGCTGAGTGCCGAGGTTCTTTTGTTTTGCTTTTTGTTAGTCACTCTCCTGCGGGGAGGGGTACTGTGTTTATCAAACTGGAGAAACCTAACAGCAGCTATGATCTCTAGGGAATCTTTGCAACAGCTACGTAGTGATACCCTGCCGGACCACCTAGGTAGTGGTCAATGGGGATTAGCTCTCCCCGGTAGAAAGGGAATCATGACTCATGGGTAAAGTGTGCGACCTCTGCAGAGGGTAGTGAAACTGATATATCAGCCGTGCTCACGGTTAAGAGCAGCCTTGGGATCCTCTTTGATTAGAGATACTCCAGATACACCTCAGATGATGACTTTAATGATGATGGTTCATGATGGTGACTTAAATTATGTATTCTAGTATTTCCTCTCTGAGGAGGTACTTGTTGGGATTATAACTTGGGCTTGATGATAAAATCTGGCTTCTACTAACAATAAATACTTGACCAACTAAAAGCAACTGCTTGAGCCTAACCCCACATAAAAGCTAGTCCACTTTGGCCAAACGGGGCATTTGCTGAGTACGTTGATGTGTACTCATCCTTGCTTTACCACAAAACACTAGGTTGCCCACATTGTAACCACTGCTTAGGAGAAGATGAAGCCGTGGAAGGAGACTTCCAGGAGTTCCAAGACTACGACGAGTTCTAGGTGTGGGTTGGCGGCAACCCCCAGTCAGCTGCCTGTGAAGGCCTTATCTTTACTGCGTTTCACTTAGCACTTTGATTTACCAGTTAAGTTGATGACTATGTGGATGTCTCTGACTCTGTGATGTAATAAATTAATATTCTTTTATGTTATTATTCGAGCACTGTGTGATGATGCTCATTTATGTAATCGCTGTGTACGTGAGTTCTGATCCTGGCACGTACATAGTTCGCATTCGGTTTACCTTCCAAAACCGGGTGTGACATAAGTGGTATCAAAGCCCAGGCTGACTGTAGGACCGCTGACCTAGAGTAGCACTGGTCGTATTAAGGACTATTGACCTTCACTCTCACCTTGACCTCTGGTGTCATTTCAAAAGTCGGTCACCTCGACCAACCCTATGTTTTACTACACACACACACACACACATATATATATATATATATATACTATATTATACCTTGTTAAAATTTTATTTTGTTCTGTCTATGGTTTACTCACTTGTCATATTAGTTCTGTTCTTACTCTTATGCTTACGGTGTCTTTTGTAGATGGCTCATGTTAGACACACTGCACGTAAGTCCTTGATTCCTTTCCTGCCGTCTCGCCTTGCGGAGCGTCCTCTGCGCCGCACCGTGTCCAGTCAGTCGAGTCACCTGGAGAGGCTGCACCACCGCCTGCGTGAGGAGCAAGAGCGCCAGCATCAGCACCGAGAGCAGTAGGGCTCTTCCTCCCCACCTGAGCAGGAGGTGGAGTCCATGAGGCGCCGTTCCACTGTTCCTTAGCTGGAGGCGCCCCCTGCACCACCGCGGGACGCTCCGGCTGTTGGAGGAGCTACTGGAGGAGGTCCTGGAGGAGACCCCGACGACGACGACGACTCAGACCACAGCATAGAGTCCTCTAAGCCTCAGGAGGCGGAAGGATGGGTCGCCCGACCCATCACCCGTGACGCCGCTCGCGGTTGTCACTTCCACGACGCACTCGACACCTTGTTGCGCCAGGCCTTCGACCGGCACACCTGGTCGATCGAGTATCGTTGTGTAGTCTACCAGCATAGTCACGGGAGGTACCCGGACCGCTGGGAGGCAACCTGCCTAGTTCGCCGTCCGGAGGATGACCTCCGGGGTGCAGAGGCCGTTTCGGAGCATTACTCCATCTCCGAGAGGGACACTGCAGAAGCAGCTATGCATGATGCAGCACGACGTGCACTCTCCCAGTAATGTTCTTTGTTCGGTGGGGTGGCCGACGGTCTTAACCTTAGGTACTACCCCCGCCGTCCTACTGGGAACACAGAGAGTGTGGTTGTCTCACCTGTTGGTGAGGATAACCCTAGGTTGAGCAGCACAGTCAACCTAGTCGCTGTGCTTAACACTGAGCTGGATCACTCTCTGGACGAGCTGAGCAGGGCTCAAACGGAGATTGCTGAGTTGCGTGCTGAGCTGGCAGAGCGCCGCCACCAGGAGGGTGGTTCCCCCGCTCCTGTTGGGACTCAGCACCCTTACCGCTCGCCGCCACATGGTCACCACACTTATGGTTCCCCTGCCTGTAAGACCAGGATAGACCTGGATCCTTAGATCGTTAGTGTCGGAGTTTGTAATAATCCTTAAGTAAGATGTCTCAGTCTTAGATAGTCAGTTTAGTTTGCTTATCAGTTGTTTACATGCTTGTTATGATGAACTTGTGCTGGATTTGAATCTTTGTAATGACTGTTGCCAACATGTGGGTTTCCCCTGCAGTTTGGCTTAGCTAGTGATGTTAATGAAGTCAATTATTTAGTTGGGAAACCATTTACTTCTACTTTCCTTTTTATCTGAGAAGTTGTATTAGATCATAACGAGGATCAGCGAAGCTCTTTGTTCACTCAGTGTCATGAAGAATTCTGTATACTCTTTTCTTATGCTGAAGGATTGTAAGATCAATGCTGATTTGTGAATGTCTTCCACAGATGTCTGACAACAGGCGCCGATGTAACAGGCGTGCTCAGCAAGAGCAGCGTGCCCAGCAGGAGGAACATCAGAGGCAGCCTCCCCCGCCACCCTCGATGACCGTGGAGCAGATGTTCTTGATGCAAACTCAAGCAGTGCAGGCTATTGGGCAGACTCTGGCAGCCATGCAGCAGGCTCAACAGCAACCCCAACCCCAGATGCAAGTGCAGATGCCTCAGATGCCACAGGATAAACGTGGCGAGTTTATGAGAGGGCACCCTCCTACCTTCGCCCATTCTGCCGACCCCATGGATGCAGAAGACTGGTTGCGTGCAGTGGAAAGGGAACTGTGCGCCGCTCAATGTGACGACAGGGAGAAGGTTCTGTATGGTCCCCGCCAGCTAAGGGGAGCAGCCTAGTCCTGGTGGGAGTCCTACCTCGCCACCCATGCTGACCCCGAAGCCATCACTTGGGAGGAATTCAGCGAGAGTTTCCGCAGGTACCATGTTCCAGAGGAACTGATGATCGTGAAGAAGGAGGAGTTTTTGGCTCTGAAGCAGGGACCCCTGTCTGTTAGTGAATACAGAGACAAGTTTCTGCAGCTATCTCGTTATGCACCTGAAGATGTCAACACTGATGCTAAAAGGCAGTACAGGTTCATGAGGGGTTTGGTGGATCCCCTGCATTACCAACTGATGAACCACACCTTCCCCACCTTCCAGCACCTGATCGATAGGGCAGTTATGACCGAGAAGAAGCGCAAGGATATGGAAGATCGGAAGCGCAAGATGAGTGGACCACAGTCCGGAAGCATCAGCCGCCCCCGCTTCTCAGGCAGTTCATCTCAGCAAGGCAAGCTTGGTCACCCACAGGGATATCAGCATCAGAGTCAGCGTCCGTACCAGCAGCAGTCTCAGAGGCAGTACCCACAGCAGCAGCAGTATCGTCAGAACAGTCAGCAAGGAGGTAACCAGTATCAGAGGCAGAACAACCAGGCACCTCGCCTTCCTGCCCCAGCAGCGAATCAGAACAGCCAAGCAGCCCCAGCACAAGGAGGAGGAGGCAGAGGATGTTTCCACTGTGGAGAACAAGGCCACTGGGCAATGCATTGTCCAAAGAAGATGGCGCAGCAGCAGACCAATCCCAATGCTCCAACAAGGCAAGGTGTACCTCAACACGCAGCAGGTAATCGTGGTCAAGCGTACAACCGTGGAAAGGTGAACCACCTGGAGGCCGAAGCGATCCAGGATGCACCAGATGTGGCAGTAGGTATGTTCTCAGTCGAATCTTATTAAGCAAAAGTGCTATTTGGTACTGGTGCAACTCATTCATTTGTCACTGCAACGTGGGTAGAAATGCATAACATCTCAGTAGAGGCAATGATGCCGCCCATGAGGATTAATTCGGTTGGTGGCAAAGTGCAAGCAAATAAAATATGCTCAAATATAAGTGTGGAAATAAGGGGGATAGGGTTCCCCAGTGACCTAATAGTAATAGACACCCCTGGGATAGATGTCATCCTAGGGATGAATTGGTTAATGAAATATGAAGCGAATGTTAGCTGTGACAAGTGGACCGTAACATTGAAGTCCCCGTCCGGAGAGGAGGTAGTGGCTGAGCTAAGGATGCCTAAAACAGCGGAGGAAGTCTTGTTTCTGGGTCACATCATAAACCAAGATGGGTTAGTTGTGGATCCAAAGAAAGTAACAGACATCCTGAACTGGAAAGCACCGAAGGATGTTCGTGGAATCAAGAGCTTCATTGGAATGGCCGGATACTATAGGCGTTTTATTGAGGGCTTTTCAAAGATTGCTAGGCCAATGACAGCGTTGCTAGCAAAGAAAGTTGAGTTTAAGTGGACCCAAAAGTGCCAAGAGGCATTTGAAGAACTGAAGAATAGATTGACTACAGCACCTGTGTTAGTTCTGCCTGATGTTCACAAGCCATTCTCGGTGTATTGCGATGCTTCCTACACCGGATTGGGATGTGTGCTAATGCAAGAAGGAAGAGTTGTAGCCTACTCATCTCGACAGCTGAAGGTCCATGAGAAAAATTATCCCACACACAATCTGGAGTTGGCAGCAGTGGTTCATGCTTTAAAGACATGGAGACATTACCTGTATGGGCAGAAGTGCGACATCTACACAGATCATAAAAGTCTGAAATACATATTCACCCAGTCAGAGTTAAACATGAGGCAGCGAAGATGGTTGGAATTGATCAAAGACTACGAGTTGGAGATACATTACCATCCAGGCAAAGCCAATGTTGTTGCAGATGCTCTGAGCAGGAAGAGTCAAGTCAATATGATGGCCACGTATCCAATGTCATATGAGTTAGCCAAGGAGTTCGACAGACTGAGCCTTGGTTTTCTGAACAGTGCACAAGGAGTAACAGTGGAATTAGAGCCCACCCTAGAGCGGGAGATCAAAGAAGGGCAGAAGAATGATGAAAACATCAACAAGATCCGGCAGCTGATCTTAGAAGGAAGAGGCAAAGACTTTCGAGAGGATGAAGAGGGAGTAATATGGTTCAAGGACCGATTGTGTGTTCCCGACATCAAACCTATTCGGGAGCTGATCCTCAAGGAAGCACATGAGACAGCCTACTCCATACACCATGGAAGTGAGAAGATGTATCAGGATTTAAAAAGGAGGTTTTGGTGGTATGGCATGAAAAGAGAGATCGCAGAATATGTCGCCATCTGTGATAGCTGTCAAAAAACCAAAGCAGAGCATCAGAGGCCCGCCGGATTGTTGCAGCCATTGCGGATCCCTTAGTGGAAGTGGGATGAGATCGGGATGGATTTTATAGTTGGCCTACCTCGTACCCAGGCCGGCTATGATTCCATCTGGGTGGTGGTGGACCGCTTAACAAAGGTGGCCCATTTTATACCTGTGAAGACAACCTACACCGGAGCAACATTAGCTGAGTTATACATGTCTCGGATAGTCTGCCTTCATGGTGTGCCGAAGAAGATAGTGTCAGACCGAGGAACACAGTTCACCTCTCATTTTTTGCAGCAGCTACAAGAAGCTTTGGGCACGCATTTGAACTTCAGCTCGGCTTATCACCCGCAGACAGACGGTCAGACTGAAAGAACTAATCAGATCCTAGAAGATATGTTGAGAGCCTGTGCGTTACAAGACAAGTCAGGATGGGACAAAAGATTACCTTATGCAGAATTCTCGTACAACAATAGTTACCAGGCCAGCTTGAAGATGTCACCGTTTCAGGCGCTCTATGGACGGAGTTGTAGGACTCCGCTGCATTGGGAGCAGCCTGGAGAGAGACAGGTGTTTGGCCCCGACATCTTGCTTGAAGCCGAAGAGAATATCAAAATGGTTCGGGAGAATCTGAAGATAGCGCAATCAAGCCGCCGTCTCTTCTGGCTGGAGAAGGGGACAGAAGCCAGCCGCCTAATCTCCGCCGTCCATCTTAGATCGGACGACCCTGTTTTAAATAGCCCGAGTCTAATCTGGGCCGTCCACCTAGAATCTGACGGCCCAGGGCCGCTTCCCCCACACCGCGCCTTCCTGTCAACCGGGCCCCGCCTGTCAGCCGCCCGCGCCCGCTCTGCCCGCCGGGCCCCGCCTGTCAGCCGCCCACGCCCGCTCTGCCCGCCCGGCCCCGCCTGTCAGCCGCCCGCGCCCGCTCTGCCCACCCGGCCCCGCCTGTCAGCCGCTCATGCCGCCGCGCGCTCGCGCGCCTGCCCGCCGATCTAATCTCGGGCGTTGATCTGAGATCCAACGGCCATAGGAGCCCGATACCCCTTCGCCCGTGCAACTTCTTAAAGAGACCCCCGGTTTTCTGCAAATTAACCCGCCGTCCCTGGAACTTCGCAGTTAGGTCCTCGGACCTTTTATTTAATCCAGAATAAGTATTTAAAGAGTATTTTTAATCCCTAATCTTGTAAAATTCATAACTTTGTCATATGAACTCCAAATTAGGTGCTTCAAATTGCAAAATGTTCATAATATTTTTATCTACCTGTTTAACCAATGTTTCCCTACTGTTTTTATGTTCCAATTAATAGTTGATCATTAGTGTAAAAGTAATGTTATTGGAACCCTATTTGAGATAAAGTAAAGATAGTAAACTTTAATAAAAGTTGGACCACCTAAGTTTATGGACTTAACACCATGCAATGATTTAACCCCACCACTGATATAGACCTAGTTAGTATCACTTTGTATAATCACCTACCCTAGACCTAGGGAACACCAGATTGTCAATCCTTTTCTATTGTGAACCTGTGATCTCTCTGATGCACATGTCTGGTATATTGCTTTGGTTTGTTATTTCCCAAGTGCATAGAATGAATGATTACTTTGCGTAGACAACGAGCAGTCTGTGTTTCCCGAGGAAGTTGCAGAAGAAGTCCCTGAGCAGCAATTTGGTGAAGGCAAGTGTCCTCTGACCCATTATGTCCTATTCACTTATAAATCACTATCCCACATTACTTAATTGAAACCTAAGGATTGACTAGCTTTATATTTACCTTATCCTTGATGACCTTTTGGGTTATTATGGTTAGCATTTTGCTATTGCCTTAACTTAATCAATGAACTTGATGTGACTATTTATGATACGATACTGTTATCCTGATGATATTGATGATCTTGTGATACTCCAGGGGGCTCAGGCTGTTTCCTGAGTACCTCTCCGTAAGGACCTGTTCGTTGAGAGACCACCCGGGATAACAGTACAACCATGAGGGTGAAATGGGATGCCCTTAGCTAATTAATTAGAGGAACTAGAGGTGTAGTTGCTTCGCCGTCGTGCCGTCAATGGGGCCAGGCACAGTGCTTGCTCTGCCGAGGCTGAGTGTCGAGGTTCTTTCGTTTTGCTTTTTGTTAGTCACTCTCCTGCGATGAGGGGTACTGTGTTTATCAAACTGGAGAAACCTAACGGGCAGCTATGATCTCTAGGGAATCTTTGCAACAGCTACGTAGTGATACCCTGTCGGACCACCTAGGTAGTGGTCAATGGGGATTAGCTCTCCCCGGGTAGAAAGGGAATCATGACTCATGGGTAAAGTGTGCGACCTCTGTAGAGGGTAATGAAACTGATATATCAGTCGTGCTCACGGTTAAGAGCAGCCTTGGGATCCTCTTTGATTAGAGATACTCCGGATACACCTCAGATGATGACTTTAATGATGATGGTTCATGATGGTGACTTTAATTATGTATTCTAGTATTTCCTCTCTGAGGAGGTACTTTTTGGGATTATAACCTGGGCTTGATGATAAAATCTGGCTTCTACTAACAATAAATACTTGACCAACTCAAAGCAACTGCTTGAGCCTAACCCCACATAAAAGCTAGTCCACTTCGGCCAAACGGGGCATTTGTTGAGTACATTGATGTGTACTCATCCTTGCTTTACCACAAAACACCAGGTTGCCCACATTGTAACCACTGCTCAGGAGAAGATGAAGCCATGGAAGGAGACTTCCAGGAGTTCCAAGACTACGACGAGTTCTAGGTGTGGGTTGGCGGCAACCCCCAGTCAGCTGCCTGTGAAGGCCTTATCTTTTCTGCGTTTCGCTTAGCACTTTGATTTACCAGTTAAGTTGATGACTATGTGGATGTCTCTGACTCTGTGATGTAATAAATTAATATTCTTTTATGTTATTATTCGAGCACTGTGCGATGATGTTCATTTATGTAATCGCTGTGTACGTGAGTTCTGATCCTGGCACATACATAGTTCGCATTCGGTTTACCTTCCAAAACCGGGTGTGACATAAGTGGTATCAAAGCCCAGGCTGACTGTAGGACCGCTGACCTAGAGTAGCACTGGTCGTACTAAGGACTATTGACCTTCACTCTCACCTTGACCTCTTGTGTCATTTCAAAAGTCGGTCACCTCGACCAACCCTATGTTTTACTACACATATATATATACTATATTATACCTTGTTAAAATTTTATTTTGTTCTGTCTATGGTTTACTCACTTGTCATATTAGTTCTGTTCTTACTCTTATGCTTACGGTGTCTTTTGTAGATGGCTTGTCTTAGACACACTGCACGTAAGTCGGTGATTCCTTTCCTGCCGTCTCGCCTTGCGGAGCGTCGTCTGCGCCGCACCGTGTCCGGTCAGTCGAGTCACCTGGAGAGGCTGCACCACCGCCTGCGTGAGGAGCAGGAGCGCCAGCGTCAGCACCGAGAGCAGCAGGGCTCTTCCTCCCCACCTGAGCAGGAGGTGGAGTCCGTGAGGCGCCGTTCCACTGTTCCTCAGCTAGAGGCACCCCCTGCACCACCGCGGGACGCTCCGGCTGTTGGAGGAGCTACTGGAGGAGGTCCTGGAGGAGACCCCGACGACGACGACGACTCAGACCACAGCACGGAGTCCTCTGAGCCGCAGGAGGCGGAAGGTTGGGTCGCCCGACCCATCACCCGTGACGCCGCTCGCGGTTGTCACTTCCACGACGCAAGCGACACCTTGTTGCGCCAGGCCTTTTCGGTAATTGAGGCCCAGTTCAGTACTGGTTTAAATCGATTAAATGAATTAGAAATTGGATTTATAATATGAAAATAAACCCTAGAACTTGTAAAACTCATAGAAATTCCATTTTTAGTCCAAATTAATCCATTCCACTTTCTAAATTTTTGTAATTTAACTCTCTATCACTTAGAGCCTCTGTTTTATCATGAAAACAGTAAGAAAAGTTATTTCTCACTTAATCCATTTTAAACATATAAAACCTTTGAAAATCCATAACTTAAAATCTATAACTCGAAAAATTATGATTCATGTTCCTAGGATTTTATTTTAATGTGTATATTATTACTGTGAATTTTGTGTACATGTTTGGTGTGATGTTAATTTTCTCTATATACTGTGCTTGTTTGTACTGTGGCGAGTAGAAGAGCCCGTGACTGAGGATCCTGGTGGGCAGCAGGTTGAAGTAGCTGAGCAGGAGCTCATTGAAGGCAAGTTGTGCCCTTGACCACTTTTTACCCAATAATGTTCATTAATATCATTTATTTATGCATAGGTTAATTTTGATGGGACCCAATAGGTCACCCTAGATTGTTTATCTCATTACCTTGTTTACCCCTGAATCACTTGGGTAGTTTGCTATTGCTTTACATGGTTTTGGGATAATCATTTATTATATCTATGTTCCAATTCTTTTGTTATTCTATTTATGTTCATGTCAAGATCATTAATGTTAATTGGAACATAGAGCTTAACTTGAGAAACACGTGCCACCACAAGGGTTTAATGGGACGCCCTTGGCTGACTAATTAGGAAAGTTAGTGGAAGATTACCTTACCCGAAAGGGGCAAGGGCTGTAGGGGAGTTGCATGCAAGGAGGTTCTCGGGTTGATTTAGCTGCGATGGCGGTCAGACGGGGGATTCTTGCAAGTGCTCTTCCCATAAACTGTAGCGGGTTTTCGGAAGCTAGTGGAACTTTGTAAAGGCCTCGTAGTGTTGCCCTGCCTCGCCTCCTAGGTAGAGGTGTATGGGAGTCGCGACCCCTTGGCAGATGGGTAACATGACTTGTGGGTAAAGGGTACAACCTCTGCAGAGTGTAAAACTGGTATACTAGCCGAGCTCACGGTCATGAGCAGCTCAGGACTCTCTGATGATTAAATTATGGAACTTAAATTCAATTTTGTCATTTGCATATGCATGGGTTTATTATTAATTTTGTTCTATTACTTTACTTAAGGTTTGGTATTTACTTACACTTAGTAACTGCTAATAAAATTTTGACTAACTACTTAAAAGCAATGCTCAGCTTTAACCCCTGTCATTGATTAGCCTTACACATCACATGAACTCCCACCTTTGTGAGTTCATGTCCACTGGTTCCCCACAACTTGTTGAGCGATGATCATGTGTGAGCTCACCCTTGCTGTCTCACACCCCCCACAGGAGAAGAACAGGTGGTTCAGGAGGAGCCACAAAGCGAGGAGTTTGATCTGATCTAGGTGGCGTTTCTCAGTTGACATTGGCGCCGACGATCCTTAGTTCGTTTTATGTTTATCCTTTTATTTTGTAATAAGTCTTCCGCTATGTAATAAATACTCTGATTATTGTGACATTTATCTCTATACACTCTGTTATTATATATGTTGTCTTCTTGGCGCATGTATGAGAAGCACCTCGCTTTGTTCCTTAAAGCTAGGTGTGATAGAAGTGGTATCAGAGGAAATGTTGACTGTAGGACGAGACCTAGATAGAAATGGACAAACCCTTACCTACTTATCTTACTCTAATTCATTCTATACTTATCTCATCTTGATCTTGTCTCACCTTTTGCTGTTCTACTCTGTTTACTCTTATCTTTTCTACTCTGAGACAAGATAGATTTCACACCTTGGAATCCTACATTTATGACCTTTCTAAGAAATAGGAGGCCTAAGACAAAATTAAAACTATTTTCTCTATTTAAAAATGTTGTTTGATTGTTCTGATGATAAATGTCTGATTTGCTTCTTTGATTGATTGAATTATTATAGATGGACATCTTAGCATGTACCATCATAAGGTAATGAATTAGCTATGGTAGGTAAAACATTAGTCCGCTTAGCTAATAAATCCACCGCAATAACATTCCTCGTAATTACTCGCCTTGTTTACAATTCTTCCCTTCTTACCCTGTGTTTCTAACCCAGATGGGCTACCCCTATACTGTTAGAAGAGAGCAGTATAGACTTGATCCTTGGTATGTCATGGTTGAGAAAGGCAAAGGCAGTATATACACTGTGCTAAGGGAATCGTAGAACTCACCAGTTCCAAAAGGAGAAAGATTCGAAGTTGAGATTGCAGTAACTACCACCATCAAACTAGTGGTATTCTTAAAAGATGAGAAGTTTGTGGGTGACAACATCCGTGCAGTTAGAGATTTTTCGGATGTCTTCCCAGAAGAGTTACCAGGGATGCCACCATATAGGGAAGTTGAGTTTGTCATTGATCCCTTACCTGGGACTACGCCTACTTTCAAACGGCCATACAGGAGGTTTGTAGAAGAGTTAAAGGGACTGAAGAAGCAGTTAACGGAATTACAAGAGGCTAGTTACATACGTCTGAGTTCCTCACCTTGGGAAGCACCGGTACTGTTTGTACAGAAGAATGATGGATCGCAAAGGATGTGTGTGGATTATAGGTCCCTTAATGATGTTATCATGAAGAACAAGTATCCGTTGCGCCACGTTGAGGATTTATTTGATCAAATGAGAGGTGCTAGGATATTCTCGAAGATTGATCTTCGATCGGGTTACCATCAAATGAAGATTAGGCCATCGGATATTCCCAAGACAACATTCTCGACTCGATATGGATTATATGAGTTCACTGTTATGTCGTTTGGATTAACCAATGCACCAGCTTATTTTATGAATTTGATGAATAAGGTGTTTATGGAGTACTTGGACAGATTCGTCGTTGTGTTCATCGACGATATTCTTATCTATTCCAAGAGTGATAGTGATCATGAGGAACATCTGAGATTGGTGCTACAAAAGCTACGAGATAACCAACTATATGCCAAGTTCAGCAAGTGCGAGTTTTGGATTGGCGAGGTGCCATTTTTTGGTCATATTATTTCTAATGGAGGAATATCAGCGGATCCTGCTAAGGTTAAGGAGATAATGGAGTGGAGAGTACCCACTACAGTTACGGAGATTCGGAGTTCCTTGGGACTAGCAGGATATTATCGGAGATTTATTGAAGGATTTTCTAAGATTGCTAAACCTATGACTTCACTTTTGGAGAAAGGAAGAGAATTGAAGTGGGACGAGAAGTGCCAAGATAGCTTTGATCAATTGAAGAAAAGATTGATGTCACCACCAGTATTGGTTATGCCAGACCTACAGAAAGGATTTGATATTATTGTGATGCATGTGGCCAAGGCTTTGGATGTGTGCTTATGCAAGAAGGACATGTGATTGCCTACATGTCTTGTCAATTGCGGAAATATGAGTTGAACTACCCCACTCATGACTTAGAACTGACAGCCATTGTGCGTGCACTTAAGATTTGGAGATATTATATTATGGGAAACAAGTGTCAAGTGTACACGGATCATAAGAGTTTGAAGTATATATTCACTCAGAAGGATCTCAACCTTAGGCAACGCCGTTGGTTGGAGCTTATTAAGGATTATGATTTGGAGATTCACTATCACCCGGGTAAGGCAAATTTGGTTGCAGATGCCTTGAGTCGCAAGGAGCATGTTCATTCAGCTATTGTTGCCCAGCTACCTGATGAGATTGTTGAGGATTTTAGGAGACTTAACCTGGGGATAGTTGCTCATACTGAAGGAGTTACTATTGATGTGGAACCTACTTTGGAGCAAGAAATCCGCAAAGGACAAATTGGTGATGCGAAAATACAAGAGATTAAGGATCTTATTACTGAAGGTCGAGTTCCGGAATTCACGGAAGATGAGCAGGGCATCGTATGGTTCAAGGACAGGATGTGTGTTCCTGATATTGAAAGCCTTCGTGGGACTATATTGAAGGAGGCCCATGACTCGGATTATTCTATTCATCCTGGTAGTACTAAGATGTATCAGGATTTGAAGCGGAAGTATTGGTGGTATGGATTGAAGAGAGATGTGGCTGCACATGTGGCTATGTGCGATGTATGTCAAAGAGTTAAGGCTGAACACCAGAGGCCAGCTGGACTACTGCACCCACTAAAGATACCCGAGTGGAAGTGGGAAGAGATTGGTATGGATTTTATTACAGGATTGCCTCGCACCCAAAAAGGATATGATGCTATATGGGTGATTGTGGATAGATTGACTAAAGTGGATCACTTCATTCCTGTAAAGACTACTTATAAAGGTTCTCAGCTGGCAGAGTTACATATGGCTCGGATTGTGTGTTTACATGGAGTACCGAAGAAGATCGTGTCTGATCGAGGTTCACAGTTTATCTCAAGATTTTGGAGAAGCTTTCATGAGAACATGAGTACAAAGTTCAATTTTAGTACGGCTTATCACCCTCAGACTGATGGACAGACTGAAAGGACTAATCAAGTTTTGGAAGATATGTTGAGAGCTTGTGCCCTTCAGCATGGAGGAAGTTGGGATAAAAGTCTACCTTATGCTGAGTTCTCATATAATAATAATTATCAGGCCAGTCTGAAGATGTCACCTTTTGAAGCTTTATATGGGAGGAAGTGCATGACTCCTCTATATTGGGATCAAACTGGAGAAAGACAGTTCTTTGGGCCTGAACTGATTCAAGAAGCAGAAGAACAAGTCCGTATAATTCGAGAGAATTTGAGAGTGGCTCAAACCAGGCAAAAGAGCTATGCTGATAATAGAAGAAGACCACTAGAATTTGAAGAAGGAGATTATGTGTACCTCAAGGTGTCACCACTTCGTGGAATGAGGAGATTTAAAGTCAAGGGCAAATTGTCCCCTCGCTATATTGGACCATTCTTGATCTTTAGGCGAGTTGGGGAGATGGCGTACCAACTCGAGTTACCTGATAGTCTATCGGATGTGCATAACGTGTTCCACGTATCTCAACTTAAGAAGTGTCTCTGTGTCCCTGAGGAACAGTTACCAATGGAAGAGCTCAGTGTTCAAGGTGATTTGACTTACACGGAGTATCCGATCAAGATTCTTGATACTTTGACTCGAGTTACAAGAAATAAGGTAATAAAGATGTGCAAAGTGCAATGGAGTCACCACGGTGAAGATGAAGCAACATGGAAAAGAGAAGAAGAGCTTCGCATAGATTTTCCTCACCTTTTCCCTAGATCTTCTTAAATCTCGAGGATGAGATTATTTTTAAGGGGGGTAGGATTTGTAATACCCACTTTGTAATAAGAGTATAAAAAAGAGAAATTATATTCCTTTGCATATATGTGTCATCCCTACTTATCATTTCATGTGGGCACCTCCCTTACACCAATAAGTAATCGATAAAAGAAACTCAACTAAATTATGCATCATGCTGGGATTTTATTTTGTGTGCACATGGTGACAAAATAAAATAATAAATGTGACAAAAAATATTAAAGTCCAAAGTAGAATTTAAAATCCAAAAGGAATTGTAGAATTTAGAAAAGAGAAGAAAATAAGAATTTTGTGGATAAAAATAAGTAAATAAAAATATATTGTTCCTCCACTAGAAGCTTGAATTTGTACACTTGACACAATGTTGAAATTCGTATTCAAAATTCAAATTTGAATTCAAAATAGTTAAGGATAAAAGAAAACAAGAAAAGAAAATAGAAAAAAAAAGAAAAAGAGGAAGACACTACCTGGGCCGGCCACTACTCATTTTGGCCCATTCTCCTTTTCCCACCCCGCGTGGCCCAGTGGAGAGAAATCCTGCGACTGTCGTGTGGGACCCTCTGACCAGTCCCCGGGACCTCGCTCGCGCGCACACCGCCAGCTCCGACATCTGTGGCCCACTGGTCAACCCCATTGCGTCATAGCGTTTCGCTGACTCCAGTGACCCACTAGTCAGACCCGTCTTCAACCACCGTGCCGATCTCCGTGGGCACCACCGTGATCCTCGCGTCTGCATGCGCTGACCTGGGGTTCCGTTGCATGCACCGCACGGCCGAACAAAGTGGGCGGGGTGTTTTCGTGCGCTGAAGAATAAAGCCTCAGTGTCTCCGCGACCCATCTACCCCCCTTCCAGTTCGCCATCGACACAGAGAGAAAGGGAGAGAGTTTGCTGGCTGCCGCCGAGAGTGCACGCCTTTCCCCCCATCGACGTCGAAGCAGAAAGCGTCACCTGCTTCCGTGGTTGCCGGTGCGTATTTCGTCTGGGCGGAGGTTAGCTTGGGGTGAGCGCAGTTCGTCGCCGGCGTTCGTGGTCGCCGCCGACCCAACCTTCTCTGCTCTGGTGTGGTGCTCAACTGGGGGCGCGTGGGTAGCCTACGTTGGCGACGAAGCCATTCCTCGTTCGTGTGCTGCTGGGTTGCCTCTGCCGCGGCCCATCCGCCCCGAGAGGAAGGGAGCGATCGCTTCGCCGTGATTGGTCCGCAGCCGCCGTCGGCTTCCCCTCATCGCATTTCTGGTGAGATTTCTTTGTTTTTTGTCCCATCGTTTTAGGGGAGTGCTCCGCATTCGTTTAAGTAGATCGGGGGGTCATTAGTGTTGCTAATGCGCCGGGCGGAATTACTGGTCATGGCGCCGCCGTGGAAGAACTCAACTCCGGTGACTGGCCAGGTCGGGGAGCGCGACGGGAGATTGTGTGCTGTCGGATCCAGAGCGACGGTTAGGATCAGTTCGTAGCATACCCTTTCGTGTTACGTAATCTGGGCCATCGATCTGATGTTGTGCGGCCTAGATCAACCTTATAGTTATTGAATCACAGGAACAGATCGTGTCCGTAGATCCGTAGATGTGCGCTTGGGATCTTGTGTAGACGTGGCTTGATCTCGGACGATGATCCCGGATCCAAGGGCCTGGGTTGCGTACAGGTATAGGCGCTGGCAGATCTAATCGTGGACGTAGGTCTTAATCCAACGGCTGATCGCGGCCGATACCCCTTCGGCCTGGCATATTTACGCATGAAACCCTCTGGTCCTAAGAAAATAACCCGCCGTCCTAGTACCCTGCGCTCTGTGTCTACAGATTTTTACCCCGTGACCCCTGTACTTTTCGGTAATTGAGGCCCAGTTCAGTACTGGTTTAAATCGATTAAATGAATTAGAAATTGGATTTATAATATGAAAATAAACCCTAGAACTTGTAAAACTCATAGAAATTCCATTTTTAGTCCAAATTAATCCATTCCACTTTCTAAATTTTTGTAATTTAACTCTCTATCACTTAGAGCCTCTGTTTTATCATGAAAACAGTAAGAAAAGTTATTTCTCACTTAATCCATTTTAAACATATAAAACCTTTGAAAAATCCATAACTTAAAATCTATAACTCCAAAAATTATGATTCCTGTTCCTAGGATTTTATTTTAATGTGTATATTATTACTGTGAATTTTGTGTACATGTTTGGTGTGATGTTAATTTTCTCTATATACTGTGCTTGTTTGTACTGTGGCGAGTAGAAGAGCCCGTGACTGAGGATCCTGGTGGGCAGCAGGTTGAAGTAGCTGAGCAGGAGCTCATTGCAGGCAAGTTGTGCCCTTGACCACTTTTTACCCAATAATGTTCATTAATATCATTTATTTATGCATAGGTTAATTTTGATGGGACCTAATAGGTCACCCTAGATTATTTATCTCATTACCTTGTTTACCCCTGAATCACTTGGGTAGTTTGCTATTGCTTTACATGGTTTTGGGATAATCATTTATTATATCTATGTTCCAATTCTTTTGTTATTCTATTTATGTTCATGTCAAGATCATTAATGTTAATTGGAACATAGAACTTAACTTGAGAAACACGTGCCACCACAAGGGTTTAATGGGATGCCCTTGGCTGACTAATTAGGAAAGCTAGTGGAAGATTACCTTACCCGAAAGGGGCAAGGGCAGTTGCATGCAAGGAGGTTCTCGGGTTGATTTAGCTGTGATGGCGGTCAGACGGGGGATTCTTGCAAGTGCTCTTCCCATAAACTGTAGCGGGTTTTCGGAAGCTAGTGGAACTTTGTAAAGGCCTCGTAGTGTTGCCCTGCCTCGCCTCCTAGGTAGAGGTGTATGGGAGTCGCGACCCCTTGGCAGATGGGTAACATGACTTGTGGGTAAAGGGTACAACCTCTGCAGAGTGTAAAACTGGTATACTAGCCGAGCTCACGGTCATGAGCAGCTCAGGACTCTCTGATGATTAAATTATGGAACTTAAATTCAATTTTGTCATTTGCATATGCATGGGTTTATTATTAATTTTGTTCTATTACTTTACTTAAGGTTTGGTATTTACTTACACTTAGTAACTGCTAATAAAATTTTGACCAACTACTTAAAAGCAATGCTCAGCTTTAACCCCTGTCATTGATTAGCCTTACACATCACATGGACTCCCACCTTTGTGAGTTCATGTCCACTGGTTCCCCACAACTTGTTAAGCGATGATCATGTGTGAGCTCACCCTTGCTGTCTCACACCCCCCACAGGAGAAGAACAGGTGGTTCAGGAGGAGCCACAAAGCGAGGAGTTTGATCTGATCTAGGTGGCGTTTCTCAGTTGACATTGGCGCCGACGATCCTTAGTTCGTTTTATGTTTATCCTTTTATTTTGTAATAAGTCTTCCGCTATGTAATAAATACTCTGATTATTGTGACATTTATCTCTATACACTCTATTATTATATATGTTGTCTTCTTGGCGCATGTATGAGATGCACCTGGCTTTGTTCCTTAAACTGGGTGTGACACTTAGTGACATCACTTGTAGTTGACATTCCAAGGTCTGACATCTGTATGGATATAGTAAGGAAGGAAGGGATGAAAAGATTGAGCTAGGAAAGACTATAAATAGTAGAGAGAACCCAACTATCTAAGGTTTTACCTAGTAACTGATGTCAGTGTGGATAGAAGTCACACAATACACCAACAATCATGTACTGCCCTGAATTTGGGGGTAGAATTTCTTCTTTAATACTCACCAAATTCAGGCGTTACTCTCTTTTCTCTTCCCGTTTCGCTCCTTCCCGGTTTCAAAGCAGTATAGCGACTGTTGTCCGTCTCGCATGTAAACAAAAACCTAAGTTGTCATGGGTATTGCATCATGCCGAAGCATATTTCTTTTGTCTGATGTGGTGTTTAATCGCACGTCCGTTTTGCCTCGCTCGGATCTCGTTTCGTGATTGGTTTCTGATCCGTGGTCGTGTGCGCCGCGGGTTTACGACCCGCGACCCAACCTAGCCTGACCCAGCCCAGCCTAGCCCGATTCGGCCCGGCTCAGCGCGCCCCTGGCGCCCCTCCCTTCCCCCATGCACACGCCCCTCTCTCTCTCCCTTTCTCTCATTCAATTTTCCCGCGCAGCAACTCCCTCTCTTCCACCTCTCTCTCTCCCACCTCGTGCCCTAGGTGTTTTGGTGACGGTTATCGCCGGATTTTGGATCCCCGAGGTGAGCTCTCCCTCCCTCTCTCTCTCTCCCTCACCCTTCCTTCTTCCCTCCCCGTGTGCGCCCCTTTCTTCCTCGCATGCGTGCCGTGGCGGCTCCCTGCGCGCGCGCCCGGCGGCGACCGCGCCCTCCCCCATGGCCCCGCGTCCCCTGGCGGTGGCCCCGCGCCTCCCCCCCGCGACCCCGCCCCTCCCTGTGCGCGCGCTCGGCGGCGGCCCCGCGGTCTCGCGGTGCCGCGCCCCCCGGCAGCCGTGCCCTCCCCTGCGGTCGCGCCGTCCCCCGGTGGCCGTGGCCTTCCCCGCAGTCGCGCACTCCCCCGACGTCTCGCGCCCGGCCCCATGGCCCCGCGCCCCCTGCGGCTCGCGCCCCTTGGTGGTTGTGCCCTCCCCCGCGGCCCCGCGCCCCCCTGCGGTCATGCCCTCCCCCGTGGCCCTGCGCCCCCGACGACTAGCGCCCCCCAGCGGTCGTGCCCCCCCGGCGGCACCCCCGCGCCCTTCCCCGCGGCCCCTAGTGGCACCCCACGCCTCCCTGGCGGGCCCCGCGCCTCCCCAGTGGCCCCTGCGTGTCCCCGGCGGCCCTCGCGCCCTCGGCGGCCCTCGCGTGCCCCCGGCGCGCGCAGTGCTCCCCCGCGTGCGACCATAGCATGCGCGACGCTTAAACTTTGGTTTAATTAATTTTAAATTTGGTTTAGTTGACGTCTTGCGTCTCGCACTTTGTCGCGCGATGATTTATTTTAAATTCACATTTATTAGTGTGCTGCGTTGTGCGCTTCGTCGCGCGACGATTCATCTTAATTTCAGATTATTTAATGTGTGGCGTCGCGTGTCTAGTCGCACGACGTTTCATTTTAAATTCAGTTTAGATGACATGCTGTAGTGCGCTTCGTCGCGCGATGCTTGACGTTATTTTTATAATAATAATTCAAGTGTCTCGTGGCGCGCTCCGTTGCGCGACGAGTCGTTTTATTCTCAATTCAGTCTAGGTGTTGTGTCGTGCGTATCGCTGCGCGACAATCCTTTTAATTTTACTTTGGTTTGTTTATAATGATTAAACACGGAACATGACTTTTATCCTATGCATAACGCGATTGCCAAATTAATACTATTATGTTTAGACGAGTACTTTGATCTATAATCGCTTAACGTGATCGCTCTTCGACCGTAGCCTCGACCGTTACTTTCTCTTTCTCGCTTAGTCGTAGGTGTGAGCTCTGCCCCGAGCGTCTCTTTATTTATGATATTTTATTGCATGGTGTACTGTTCTTTTGTATTAAATTTGTGGAATGTATGTTTGAACTCGTATAGATAACGATCAGTTGGTGGAGTCCGAAGGAGTTGCAGGTGAAGACCCTGAGCAGCAGCTGGTTGGTGAAGGCAAGTGTCCCTTGACCCATCTATGTCCTACTCATTCTTATAATTCACTCCCCGCATTTACATAGTTTATACCTAAGGATTAACAAGCTTTTGTTTATCTTGTTCTTGTTTACCTATTTTGGTTGGGTTATTTTGGTTTAGCTTTATGCTAGTGCTTCGCATTAATCAATGAACATGATGAGATTATCTATGATACGTTGTTTTCCCTTTTGATTATGATGATGGTATTGTGACATTTAAGGGGACTCGAGCAGTATCTCGAGTGCCTCTCCGTAAGGACTGGTTCGTTGGATGACCGCCCGGTAAAACAGTGCAACCATGAGGGTGGAATGGGACGCCCTAAGCTGAATAATTAGAGAAACTGGGGTGTAGTTCGCTTCGCCTTCGTGCCGTCAATGGGGCTCGGTGTATGCAGCTCGCTCTGCCAAGGGTGGATTACCCCTTGGGGAGGAGTGCGACACATTTAGGAAACCTAACGGGCGGCTACAGCCTCAGGGAATCTTTGTAAAGGCTACATAGTGAAACCCTGCCTGTTCACCTTGGTAGTGTTTAAGGGTTTGATCGACCCGAGGCAAGAGGGAATCACGGCTTGTGGGTAAAGTGCGCAACCTCTGCAGAGTGTTATGAAACTGATATATCAGTTGTGCTCGTGGTTATGAGCGGCCAAGGGAGCTCCATTGATTAGAGATACTTTGATAAGAGATGTTTGGTTTACAGGTGGTAATGAGGATGATGGTTATGATTATGCTTATGGTAATGTTTCTGGTATTCTTTCTGTTTGGAAAGGGTACTTTTGGGTTAATAACTTGGGTTAATGCTAAAACCTGGCTCTCTAACTAGTAATAATAACCTGACTAACTAAAAGCAACTGCTTGACTTAACCCCACATAGAGCTAGTCCACCAGAGCCAAACGCGACAATTGCTGAGTATGTTGATGTGTACTCACCCTTGCTTTACACACTATCGGGGAGGAAATCTCCCCGGCTGGGTGGCGGATTGCACCCGCCCTAAATCCTAAAGAGAGGAGGGGCCTAAGCATTTTGCTTGCTACGAGACTGGTGGATCAACACACGAGAGCACGCGAGGGTTTAGAGTGGTTCGGGCCGCCGGAGCGTAATACCCTACTCCACTGTGTGATGTATTGCTTGGGAGCTTGTATGAACTTGAGAGTGTCTGCCTAGCGTCGGGTCTGCGTCTCGCATGCCTCCCCTTTTATATCTGAAAGGGGGGGCATGCACAATGGTACTGGGCCCCGACACATGGACCCAGGGACATAGGGAATATAACACTTGGGACTATAAATATTTGCTGCCAAGGCAATCATCTTGTGTCCTGTCGTCCGAGATCTGTGTATCTTTGGCGTACAGGGGAAGCATCTTGTAGAAGGGATATCACAGTGCGCTGCTTGGCACGGGCGCACTGTTCGCCAGCAGACCCAGCAGGCGTGCCGCCTGCTAGATGACCTTGACGCCGCCTGCCAGCGGATGGGATGGGACACATTAAATGCTGAGAGGGTACGTCGCCTGTCGCCCGTCAGCGCAGTGGCAGGCGGCGTGTCCTCTCCTTAATAAATGCAGGGGCTACACGGCCTTACGTTAGGCTCGGCCTGATGGCTTATGTCATGGGCCTCAAGCAGCGGGCCTTCGCCTGCGCGGGGAGCGGAGAGCAAGGCTTGCACACGTGTCAGCACCGGAGCCCTGCATACCCCAAGGTCCTTCTCGATCCAGAACCCTGCTGGGGTTCGGACCTACCTGAGGGCTCCAGACCTGTATGTATATAGGGGGCCGGTGACCCTCTATGGGGGTCCGGTCTTGCTGAGGCATGGTGCCTTTCCTCGCCACGTGGTGCCCCTTTGGCCCGCCCATCCGGTGGAGTTAGGCGCGATCCTCCGCGTGGCCAGGAGACGTCGCATGGGTGCGATGTCTTTATGCTGTAGGAGAGGGTACCCCTGATTTAGGGTACCGATAGTGGCCCCCGGTCCCGCCTCAGGGGAGGATGCGAGCCTGCAGGTGGGACCAGAGTCTGATTGGCGGTTGGACCGCTGCTTCCGTGCGTCTGTTGCTGCAATTACTGTCGGCCCGCCTATGGCCATGCCAACTGCCGTGCCTATTCCCATGGCTGACTGACCCGTGACCGTCGTACATAATGGCACTGTTAGGCCATGCATGGGCTGCCTCGAGTCGCTGCACTGGTTCTAAAAAATTTACCTTTTCAGAATCCGTGACAGTCCCGAGAAGACAAGGCATTGGCGCAGGCGGCGGTGCGGCTTCTTTGCACACGGTAACCGGCGCACCGGTTACTTGACGTGTGGGCCTGGACCCCTGAGTTGGACCGCCAGTTGTGGCGGAGCTGAGAGAGCGCACAGGCACGAGACGGTTGTACGCTTCTTGCGCGGCAGTTCGCCTCTTTGACCGCTGGATACGGCGAAGATGAAGGGGCGCCTAATCGTGGGGCGGTTGCATGCCCCTTGCACGGCGGTTCGCCCTCCTGACCGCTGGTTGCCCTGAAAATGAAGGGGCGTGTATCCGTAGGGCAGTCGCACGCTCCCTCTTAGGGTTAGTTTGCATGACATGTGGGGCCTGGCCCCATGTCATAAGGTGAGATCCTTGGTGCATGTCGGGGGAGACTTCACCCGTGACGCTTCAGGGGCGCGAGTGGGGAGATCTGCCTTTAAAAAGGGGCCGATCTCCCGGGCAGTAGTCATGCCTCGCTCCTCTTGTGACCACCGCGCCCTTTCGCCTTCCAGGCCTCCAAATGGGGTGCACCGGTGTCCTCAGGAGGGATCCGCGTCAAGGCCGTCTCTTCCGGCGACTTCATCGTCGGAGGGCGTGCACCCGTGGTGGTGTCGCCGATCTTGTCTTCTTCCTACTGCTGTTGGAGGGGTGCAACCCCATGGGAGTTGGTGCCTTTCCGCCATTGATCGGCTTCAAGGATTTTCATCATGCAGCCCGGCTGCAGTCCCCCGCTGGTGGTCATCCAGAAGGATGACTACCAGCCTTGTGGTGGGGAGAAGCAAGCCGGGCTGCGGCCTCCCTCCTGCCCTCAGCTTCAAGGATGTTCATCATCCGTGCTAGGGAGGAGGGTGCACCGAGTTGGGACCCGCCTCCGCGTGGGTAGCGGCCCGCTTCTTCCCTCAGTGTTCAGGGGAGAAGGGCATTCGCCGTCTATGGCACTATCAGCCGCAGCGTGTCTGACTCCCCGGCCTAGGCAGCTCTAGTGCCGCCTCCGGCGCCGCCTTCTACCGCTGGGGCGGAGCGTGGCTGCCCGTCCACCGCACGGGCGACGGTCGCGCCGTGTGCGGGTTGGCCATATCCACGACTTCTCCCGCGTCACCGGCCGCCCCGGGGGGTCGTACAAGACGTCGTACGCCATGGGGGCGATGGTGGCGTTCTTGGATAGTCTTGTCCTCACTCCCGTAGTGAGGACGGGAGCAAAGACCTCTTCGTGCGTGCTGGTGCGGCCGCCGTTCGCTGGTACGGTACTGGCGCGCAGGTGGCCGCTGTCGCCGGTGCTGAGGTGGTGGCTGCCGCTGGTGAAGCTGCCCCTTGCAGAGCTGGTTGCCACCGCTGTCGGGACCATTAGGGCCACCTGCCGCTGAGTCTCTGACTCTTTGGCTTTAATGGCCTCGTTGTGGCCCCCCGTAGGAGGACGGGGGTGAGGGCCTTTCACAGCGGCGCTCACCCTGAGGTGGTTGCTGCTGCTGGCGTACCGGCCGGAGCGGAGGTCGTTGTCGCTGCTGATGCAGAGGTGGTCGCTGTCGCCGGTGATCCGTCGATGCAGAGGTGGTCGCCGCCGCTGGTAAGGCAGCCCGGAGCCAGCTTCCAGCGCGACTCTTGTTGGTGCAGCGTAGTCTATTCCTGTAGAGATGGAGCTGGGGTCCCGCTTGTAAGGAAATGTAATAACATCTACTTGAGAGCAAAATGTAATAACATATGTACGCAGGATTTTAGCCTAGGAAACCAAGTTGTGCGTTCGAACCCCCTAGATGGTGGCTTCAAGTACTAAGACACCTGCCGTAGGGCGGTGGAGTATGCAGGCTCACGGCATGGGACCAGGCTGAGCGGCTACATGGCTTCCGGACCTCACCAGGAGACAAGTGCCTGTTTGTCGGGGACCATAATTAGGGGTACCCTCAAGATGCCTAATTCTCAGCTGGTAACCCCCATCAGCATAAAGCTGCAGAGGCCTGATGGGTGCGATTAAGTCAGGGATCAGTCCATACGAGTGACTCGATCACGCTTCGCCCAAGCCTAGCCTCAGACAAGGGCAGCCGACCTCGAGGGACTTCCGTCTCGCCCGAGGCCCCCCTTTTAACGGCGGACACATCCCCGGCTCGCCCGAGGCCTTGGCTTCGCTAAGAAGCAACCCTGACTAAATCGCCGCACCGACTGACCGAGTTGCAGGAGCATTTAACGCAAAGGTGGCCTGACACCTTTATCCTGACGCGCGCCCCCCGGCAGAGCCGAGGTGACCGCCGTCATTTCACTGCTCCACTGACCGGTCTGACAGAAGGACGGCGCCGCCTGCGCCACTCCGACTGCAGTGCCACTCGACAGAGTGAGTCTGACAGGCAGTCAAGTCTTGCCAAAGGCGCCATAGGAAACTCCGCTCCGCCCGACCCCAGGGCTCGGACTCGGGCTAAGACCCGGAAGACGGCGAACTCCGCTTCGCCCGACCCCAGGGCTCGGACTCGGGCTAAGACCCGGAAGACGACAAACTCCGCTCCGCCCGACCCCAGGGCTCGGACTCGGGCTAAGACCCGGAAGACGGCGAACTCCGCTCCGCCCGACCCCAGGGCTCGGACTCGGGCTAAGACCCGGAAGACGGCGAACTCCGCTCCGCCCGACCCCAGGGCTCGGACTCGGGCTAAGACCCGGAAGACGGCGAACTCCGCTCCGCCCGACCCCAGGGCTCGGACTCGGGCTAAGACCCGGAAGACGGCGAACTCCGCTCCGCCCGACCCCAGGGCTCGGACTCGGGATAAGACCCGGAAGACGGCGAACTCCGCTCCGCCCGACCCTAGGGCTCGGACTCGGGCTAAGACCCGGGAGACGACGAACTCCGCTTCGCCCGACCCCAGGGCTCAGACTCCACCCTGGCCTCTGCCGAACGACCTCCGCCTCGCCCGACCCAGGGGCTCGGGCTCGGCCTCGGCAACGGAAGACAGATTCAACCCCAGCTTCGGAGGAGCCCCCACGTCGCCCGGCCTCGGGCGCGGGCTCGCCACGTCAACAGGGAGCGCCATCATCACCCTACCCCGAGCCGACTCGGGCCACAGAGAGCAAGACCGGTGTCCCATCTGGCCAGCTCCGCCAGATAGGCAATGATGGCGCCCCGCGTGCCCTGTGACGACGGCGGCTCTCAGCTCCCTTACGGAAGCAGGGGACGTCAGCAAAGACTCGACCGCTTCGACAGCTGTCCCTCCGCCAAGCTCCGTTGCTCCTCCGACAGCCACGACATCACACCAGCAGGGTGCCAAGATCTCTCCGGCTGCCACATTGGCATGTACTTAGGGCGCTAGCTCTCCCTCCGCTAGACACGTAGCGCTCTGCTACACCCCCCATTGTACACCTGGATCCTCTCCTTACGACTATAAAAGGAAGGACCAGGGCCTTCTTAGAGGAGGTTGGCCGCGCGGGGACGAGGACGGGACAGGCGCTCTCTTGGGGCCGCTCGCTTCCCTCACCCGCGTGGACGCTTGTAACCCCCCTAATGCAAGCGCACCCGACCTGGGCGCGGGACGAACACGAAGGCCGCGAGATTTCCACCTCTCTCACGCCCGTCTCCGGCCACCTCGCTTCTCCCCCCTTCGCGCTCGCCCACGCGCTCGACCGATCTGGGCTGGGGCACGCGGCACACTCACTCGTCGGCTCGGGGACCCCCCGGTCTCGAAACGCCGACAGTTGGCGCGCCAGGTAGGGGCCTGCTGCGTGCTGACGAACAGCTTCCCGTCAAGCTCCAGATGGGCAGTCTCCAGCAACCTCTCCGGCCCGGGACGGTGCTCCGTTTCGGGAGTCTTGAGTTCATGTCGTTCGACGGCAGCTACGACATGATACTCCTTCCACCGCCGCGCGACAACGACAATGGCGGCCGACATCCCGCCCGCCGGCGGCAGAACCGACAACATCTTCCCCGCGCGGTGGAAGAACAACGTTCGAGCTCGCTCCGTCCTCTCCCCCGCCAACGGAGGAGGAAGCTGGGCAACCAAGGCCAAGCGAGAGGCCGCGCTTCGTCGGCCGTCGAGCGAATCGACGTCCCCAGCGCCCCGACGGAAGGCTCGCCGGGCGTCGACCTCGTGTTCGAGACGAAGGCAAGCGTCGTCCCCCCGCGACGTGCAAATCCCGAGCAAGTGGACGACGCCGGCGCACTCGCGGAGAGCTTGCAGGACGTCGCCCTCGTACCTGAGACGACGGCGCAACCAGTCCCCGATGTGACTACGCCGCTCCGCGTCGACCAAAAGGTACGGACTAATTCCCATCCTACGTCTTTTCGACTCGGCCTCAACCCGCCAAGCGACCACGCTTTGGCGGGCGCTCTCATTGAGGCGAGTGCAACCCCACTGGGGTTTCGTATGCGGTCGCCTTGGGACCGATTGACGGACGTCTCGACCTACGGGCCCTCTGGGTCCGAGGAAGATGACGATCCCAACATCTGTTGGGATTTCTCTGGATTTGGCAACCCTAGTGCCATGCGGGACTTCATGACCGCATGTGACTACTGCCTCTCCGACTGTTCCGACGGAAGCCACAGCCTTGACGACGAGGACTGCGGCCCAAGCCGCGAATGTTTCCACGTCGAGCTAGGGGATCCCTCCGAAGGCAACCATCTTGGCATGCCGGAGGACGGTGATTTTCCTAGGCCGGTGCCTCGCGCCGACATCCCACAGGAGCTAGCTGTGGTCCCCGTTCCGGCGGGGGGTCACGACCCACAGCTCGAGCAAGTCCGCGGGGCGCAGGCCAGGCTCGACGAGGGAACAGGAGCGCTTGAGACGATCCGCCGGGACGTCGGGCAGGTATGGGCGGGCCAACCCCCGGCCGGAGAAATACGTCACCTGCCCCAGGGTCTCCAGCGCCGCGTCGCCAACGATGTCAGGGTCAGGCCGCCGCCCGCATCCAGCGGGGTTGGTCAGGACCTGGCAGCCGCAGCGATGCTCCTCCGTGCGATGCCGGAGCCATCAACCACCGAGGGTCGGCGAATCCAGGGAGAGCTCAAGAATCTCCTGGAAGGCGCTGCGGCCCGACGGGCCGAGAGCACTGCCTCCCAGAGGCAGGGATACCCCTCGGAACCTCACGCCGCGACTTCCCGATTTATGCGGGAAGCCTCGGTCTACACCGGACGCACGCGCAACACCGCGCCTGCGGCCCCGGGCCACCTCGGCAACGAGCACCATCGACGCGACCGTCGGGCTCGCCTCGACGAAAGGGTGCGCCGAGGCTACCACCCCAGGCGTGGGGGGCGCTACGACAGCGGGGAGGATCGGAGTCCCTCGCCCGAACCACCCGGTCCGCAGGCCTTCAGTCGGGCCATCCGACGGGCGCCGTTCCCGACCCGGTTCCGACCCCCGACTACTATCACGAAGTACTCGGGGGAAACGAGACCGGAACTGTGGCTCGCGGACTACCGCCTGGCCTGCCAACTGGGTGGAACGGACGACGACAACCTCATCATCCGTAACCTCCCCCTGTTCCTCTCCGACACTGCTCGCGCCTGGTTGGAGCACCTGCCTCCGGGGGAGATCTCCAACTGGGACGACTTGGTCCAAGCCTTCGCCGACAATTTCCAGGGCACGTACGTGCGCCCCGGGAATTCCTGGGACCTCCGGAGCTGCCGGCAACAGCCAGGGGAGTCTCTCCGGGACTACATCCGGCGATTCTCGAAGCAGCGCACCGAGCTGCCCAACATCACCGACTTGGATGTCATCGGCGCGTTCCTTGCCGGCACCACCTGCCGCGACCTGGTGAGCAAGTTGGGTCGCAAGACCCCCACCAGGGCGAGCGAGCTGATGGACATCGCCACCAAGTTCGCCTCTGGTCAGGAGGCGGTTGAGGCTATCTTCCGAAAGGACAAGCAGCCCCAGGGCCGCCCATCGGAAGAGGCTCCCGAGGCGTCTACTCCGCGCGGCGCCAAGAAGAAGGGCAAGAAGAAGTCGCAATCGAAACGCGACGCCGCTGACGCGGACCTTGTCGCCGCCGCCGAGTACAAGAACCCTCGGAAGCCCCCCGGAGGTGCTAACCTCTTCGACAAGATGCTCAAGGAGCCGTGCCCCTACCATTAGGGGCCCGTCAAGCACACTCTCGAGGAGTGCGTCATGCTTCGGTGCCACTTCCACAGGGCCGGGCCACCCGCGGAGGGTGGCAGGGCCCACGACGACGACAAGAAAGAAGATCACCAAGCAGGAGAATACCCCGAGGTCCGCGACTGCTTCATGATCTACGGTGGGCATGCGGCGAATGCCTCGGCTCGGCATCGCAAGCAAGAGCGCCGGGAGGTCTGCTCGATGAAGGTGGCGGCGCCAGTCTACCTAGACTGGTCCGACAAGCCCATCACCTTCGACCAGGCCGACCACCCCGACCACGTGCCGAGCCCGGGGAAATACCCGCTCGTCGTCGACCCCATCATCGGTGACGTCAGGCTCACCAAGGTCCTGATGGATGGGGGCAGCTGCCTCAACATCATCTACGCCGAGACCCTCCGGCTCCTGCGCGTCGATCTGTCCTCCGTCCGGGCAGGCGCTGCGCCATTCCACGGGATCATCCCTGGGAAGCGCGTCCAGCCCCTCGGACGGCTCGACCTTCCCGTCTGCTTCGGAACGCCCTCCAACTTCCGAAGGGAGACCTTGACGTTCGAGGTGGTCGGGTTCCGAGGAACCTACCACGCGGTATTGGGGAGGCCATGCTACGCGAAGTTCATGGCCGTCCCCAACTACACCTACCTGAAGCTCAAGATGCCGGGCCCCAACGGGGTCATCACCGTCGGCCCCACGTACAAACACGCGTTCGAATGCGACGTGGAGTGCGTGGAGTACGCCGAGGCCCTCGCCGAGTCCGAGGCCCTCATCGCCGACCTGGAGAACCTCTCCAAAGAGGTGCCAGACGTGAAGCGTCATGCCGGCAACTTCGAGCCAGCGGAGACGGTTAAGGCCGTCCCTCTCGACCCCAGTGGCGACACCTCCAAGCAGATCCGGATTGGTTCCGGGCTCGACCCCAAATAGGAAGCAGTGCTCGTCGACTTTCTCCGCGCAAACGCCGACGTCTTTGCGTGGAGTCCCTCGGACATGCCCGGCATACCGAGGGATGTCGCCGAGCACTCGCTGGATATTCGGGCCGGAGCCCGACCCGTCAGGCAGCCTCTGCGCCGATTCGACGAGGAGAAGCGCAGAGTGATAGGCGAGGAGATCCACAAGCTAAGGGCAGCAGGGTTCATCAAAGAGGTATTCCATCCCGAATGGCTTGCCAACCCTGTGCTTGTGAGGAAGAAAGGGGGGAAATGGCGGATGTGTGTAGACTACACTGGTCTCAACAAAGCATGTCCGAAGGTTCCCTACCCTCTGCCTCGCATCGATCAAATCGTGGATTCCACTGCTGGGTGCGAAACCCTGTCCTTCCTCGATGCCTACTCAGGGTATCACCAGATCCGGATGAAAGAGTCCGACCAGCTCGCGACTTCTTTCATCACGCCGTTCGGCATGTACTGCTATGTCACCATGCCGTTCGGTTTGAGGAATGCGGGCACGACGTACCAGCGGTGCATGAACCATGTGTTCGGCGAACACATCGGTCGCACAGTCGAGGCCTACGTCGATGACATCGTAGTCAAGACAAGAAAGGCTTCCGACCTCCTCTCCGACCTTGAAGTGACATTCCGATGTCTCAAGGCGAAAGGAGTCAAGCTCAATCCTGAGAATTGTGTCTTCGGGGTGCCCCGGGGCATGCTCCTGGGGTTCCTCGTCTCCGAGCGAGGCATCGAAGCCAACCCGGAGAAGATCGCAGCTATCACCAGCATGGGACCCATCAAGGACTTAAAAGGCGTACAGAGGGTCATGGGATGTCTCGCGGCCCTGAGCCGCTTCATCTCACGCCTCGGCGAAAGAGGTCTGCCTCTGTACCGCCTCTTAAGGAAGACCGAGTGTTTCGCTTGGACCCCTGAGGCCGAGGAAGCCCTCGGGAACCTGAAGGCGCTCCTTACCAAGGCGCCTGTCTTGGTGCCCCCAGCTGATGGAGAAGCCCTCTTGGTCTACGTCGCCGCTACCACTCAGGTGGTTAGCGCCGCGATTGTGGTCGAGAGGCAAGAGGAAGGGCATGCATTGCCCGTTCAGAGGCCAGTCTACTTCGTCAGCGAGGTACTGTCCGAGACCAAGATCCGCTACCCACAAGTTCAGAAGCTGCTGTATGCTGTGGTCCTGACGAGGCAGAAGTTACGACACTACTTCGAATCTCATCCGGTAACTGTGGTGTCATCCTTCCCCCTGGGGGAGATCATCCAGTGCCGAGAGGCCTCGGGCAGGATCGCAAAGTGGGCGGTGGAAATCATGGGCGAAACAATCTCGTTCGCCCCTCGGAAGGCCATCAAGTCCCAGGTGTTGGCGGACTTCGTAGCCGAATGGGTCGACACCCAGCTACCGACGGCTCCGATCCAACCGGAGCTCTGGACCATGTTTTTCGACGGGTCGCTGATGAAGACGGGAGCCGGCGCGGGCCTGCTCTTCATCTCGCCCCTCGGGAAGCACCTACGCTATGTGCTACGCCTCCATTTCCCGGCGTCCAACAATGTGGCTGAGTACGAGGCTCTGGTCAACGGGCTGCGGATCGCCATCGAGCTAGGGGTCAGACGCCTCGACGCCCGCGGTGACTCGCAGCTCGTCATCGACCAAGTCATGAAGAACTCCCACTGCCGCGACCCGAAGATGGAGGCCTACTGCGATGAGGTTCGGCGCCTGGAAGACAAGTTCTTCGGGCTCGAGCTCAACCACATCGCTCGGCGCTACAACGAGACTGCGGACGAGCTGGCTAAAATAGCCTCGGGGCGAACAACGGTTCCCCCGGACGTCTTCTCCCGGGATCTGCATCAACCCTCCGTCAAGATCGACGATGCTCCCGAGCCCAAGGCGCCCTCGGCACAGCCCGAGGCACCCTCGGCTCAACCCGAGGCACCCTCGGCTCAGCCCGAGGCGTCCGCGGTTCAGCCCGAGGTACCCTCGGCCCCCGAGGGTGAGGCACTGGACATCGAGGAGGGGCAGAGCGAGGCCACGCCCGATCGAGATTGGCAGGCCCCGTACCTGCGATATCTCCGCCAGGGAGAGCTACCCCTTGACCGAGCCGAGGCTCGGCGGGTAGCTCGATGCGCCAAGTCGTTCGTCTCGCTGGGCGATGAGGAGGAGCTCTACCACCGGAGCCCCTCGGGCATCCTCCAGCGATGTATCTCCATCGCCGAAGGTCAGGAACTCCTGCAAGAAATACACTCGGGGGCTTGCGGCCATCATGCAGCGCCTCGAGCCCTTGTCGGGAATGCTTTCCGGCAAGGCTTCTACTGGCCAACGGCGGTGGCTGACGCCACTAGAATTGTCCACACCTGCGAAGGGTGCCAATTCTATGCGAAGCAGACCCACCTGCCCGCTCAGGCTCTGCAGACGATACCCATCACCTGGCCCTTTGCTGTATGGGGTCTGGACCTCGTCGGTCCCTTGCAGAAGGCGCCCGGGGGCTACACGCACCTGCTGGTCGCCATCGACAAATTCTCCAAGTGGATCGAGGTCCGACCCCTGAACAGCATCAGGTCCGAGCAGGCGGTGGCGTTCTTCACCAACATCATCCATCGCTTCGGGGTCCCAAACTCCATCATCACCGACAATGGTACCCAGTTCACCGGCAAAAAAATCCTGGATTTTTGCGAGGATCACCACATCCGGGTGGACTGGGCTGCCGTGGCTCATCCCATGTCGAATGGGCAAGTGGAGCGTGCCAACGGCATGATTCTACAAGGGCTCAAGCCCCGGATCTACAACGGCCTCAACAAGTTCGGCAAGCGATGGATGAAGGAACTCCCCTCGGTGGTCTGGATCCTGAGGACGGCGCTGAGCCGAGCCACGGGTTTCACGCCGTTCTTCCTGGTCTACGGGGCCGAGGCCATCTTGCCCACTGACCTGGAATACGGCTCCCCGAGGACGAGGGCCTACAACAATCAAAGCAACCAAGCTAGCCGAGAAGACTCACTGGACCAGCTGGAGGAAGCTCGGGACAAGGCCTTACTACACTCGGCGCGGTACCAGCAGCCCCTGCGACGCTACCACGCCCGAGGGGTCCGGCCCCGAGACCTCCAGGTGGGCGACCTGGTGCTTCGGCTGCGGCAAGACGCCCGAGGGAGGCACAAGCTCACGCCCCCCTGGGAGGGGCCATTCGTCATCGCCAAAGTTCTGAAGCCCGGAACATACAAGCTGGCCAACAATCAAGGCGAGATCTACAGCAACGCTTGGAACATCAAACAGCTACGTCGCTTCTACCCTTAAGATGTTTTCAAGTTGTTCATATACCTCGCACCCACGCAAAGTTTAGTCATCAAGGAAGGGTCGGCCTCGCCTCGGCAAAGCCCGACCCTCCCTCGGGGGCTAAAAGGGGGGAGACCCCCTCCGCGTCGAAATTTTCCTCGAAAAAAGATCTCTTGTTAGCAGAATTTCTTTCGTGCTTTTTGACTACTTCGAAAAGCGGATCCTGGAAACGACGGAGTACACGTAAGCAACCAAGGCTGACCGAGCCGAGGGACTCCTACGCCTCCGGGATACGGATACCTCACTCATCACCTTCTGCGATAAGTAACTCGCGTTCGGATAAAGTGATTCCGCGGACCGAACAAGTCTTCACGTTCGGAAGCTCTTCTGCCGAGGCGGTCCTTCAAGCCTTCTCGACTGAATTGGTGACAGGGCTTCATGGACGGGCGAAAGTATGCGTAAGCGGCAAGGCCGACCGAGCCGAGGGACTCCCACCCCTCTGGGATACGGATACCTCACTCATCACCTTCCGCGAGAAGCAACTCTCGCCCACACAAACATCCCTGTTACCGACGGAAAGTCCAGATGCTCGAAATAAGAGGAAAGGAGACGCGGCTTTACGACGCAGCGAGGGTGTGTTTTCTGGCCTCGGCGGCCGCAAAAGGCACACGCTACAAGATAATCTGATCCTGCAGGCTCGGGTCTTCACGATGAAGGGGGCTGTAGTGTGACACCCCAGTGTCACCTAGGGTTTCTCTTAAAAAGCCAAACCAAGAACCATCATTTTATGTGAACCAAAGTAAGCATGAGCATCAAAATAACTTAAGTAAGAAAGAGTTCACCAAGTATATGCTTAAAAGTGTCATGATCAAAACAATTGAGTCTCTTAAAGGATAAGAATGTGCAACCCAAATTAAGAACCCTAAGTGGACCCCATGAACAAAATTCAAGAAAATAAGCAAAAGGGAATGAAAAGTTTAAAATTTTGAGTTGAGCCAATTATATAAGTTAAAGTATATTTGATAAGCAACAAGATAGATTGAGAAAGCTTAGCCAAAATAATTCAAGAAAACCCCCAAATCAAGCTTCTTTTGTTGGGACTCATTGGGAATTCTGAATTTCAGAATTCTGAAATTCAGACCTTGAGCCAAAGATCAGGGATGTTCACCTTGATCCCTAACTCGAATCCTAATGGCCCCATTGACAAAATTGTGTCTAACTAACCCCTCTGTCGTGTGCCAGAAGATGGCATTGGGACGCGAGCCCTAGACACGACAAAACCTTGGATTTGCCTCGGGTTTGGGCAGGGAGACAGACCAGATTTCCTGGCCCCATATCTCTGCAACCAGTAGGCAAAATCCTATGACCTCCACACTAGAATGGTAGCTTGTAGGGAGGAGAAGAGGTTTCGTGCACTGACCAAGGCGAGAGCAGGCTTGGATGAGCGACCACACGCGCCAGAGCTTGGGTAGAACGCACGGGCACACGTGTTCGACCCTGGTCGGCACGCCAGAGCTCGCCCAACCCCCGCGCGCGCTCGCCCGGCGTCCGGTCAAGTCCGCCGCGCGCCCACGCCCTCGGCCGTGCTCGCCCGCGCCTATAAAGCCTCCCCGGGCGCACCTCTCTTCGCCCCGCACTCACCCTCACCGGCCAGCCACCGTTCCTTAGCTCCGGCGAGCTCATTTCCGCCCGCCATTGCCGCCAGAGCTACGGCCGCCGTGGCCAGCCCACTCCAGCCACCCTCCAGCCCAACCAGTGCTTCGGCTAGCTCCGCCAGTAGCCCGTGAAGCTTGCCAAGCCCTCGGACCCGACCGGACTTCACCGGAGGCCCGAGATCGACCTCACCGGACTTCGGTCTTCCGCCGCCGCGCGTGGACCAAGCTATCCAGTGAGTTTCCGCCCAATTCCTTTCGCTCATGTCTTCTCTGGCATCCCGTGGACCTCCCTGACCTATTTGATTGAACTATCTCGCCGTGACCAGGCCGGTCTCCTCGCCGCCGACGAGCATCCCCGCCTGCGCGCGTGGACCGACCGACTCCGGCCATCTCCGACGGTGTTCCGCACACCGTTGTGATCCCCGCGACCTCCCCTTCACCCTCGACCACTTCACCGGAACAGTCTCGCCGCCGGTAAGCCCCTCCGCCCTTTTCTTCGCCGCGGCTACTGTTTGAGGTAGAAGAAGGACCTCGGGTTAGGTTCTGTAGAACCCGAGGGGTTTTCTGTAATGTCAGCGACTCATGTGAATAGTAACCTAAGGACTGATTCGCGAGGAAAACTTAGAAAACCCGCCAGGGACCCCAGTGCAAAGTGGATTTCTATTTAATCAATTCTGTTATTCTTTTAAAATAACCAGAGAACTTAGAAAATCCATAACTTGATGAAATCTTAATGAAAAGCTGTCAAACCAATTTTGCTAACTCTGGAATATTATGACCTATCATTTAAAAATAGTGAACCATATGCTTTCTGTTCTAAATTTTAGAGTTTAAAATTAAAAACAGAAACCCCCTAAACCTTGTTTAATTAAGGAAAATTAGTTTTTCTTTTGTGCTGAGCTTAAGAAAATTTGTAGATGCTTATACCTTAATTAGGCACTGTTTAAAAATAGTAGGAGCCCCAGCATTAGAGATTATGATGTAGTTATTCATTTAAAGTCATTTTGTCCAAAACTTAGAGAAAATCAGATAAGCATTAGAAAATGTTGAACAGTGATTAGTAATATTTTTCCTAGTTTACTTATGCAACATAGAACCTAGGAAAAATGCAGAGACCATTAATTAGGACCAGTTTCTAATTAAGATGCTTTAATTAGCCTTATGTAGACTGAAAATCAATTATTAGAATTGCAAAACTATAACCAAAGTGATTAATAAAAATCCAGTGAACTTATAACCACCAGAGCCCCACTACAAAAATACAGAGCACCCCAGCCTAACTTTTTAAATAGGGAAAATAAATACAGAATGATAATAAGGCATTTTCCCACTAAATCATGAGCAACCCCAAATAATGTGATAATGGGCAACCAAAAATTTGCTGAGTCCATGATGAGATAAACCACCAGAGAAAAATGCAAACCCATGAAAAAGAAGTGAACCCATGCCTTTTGCTAGTAATTTGTGAGAAAGGCCATTTAGCTCAAATAATGCAAACCACCCCTTCCCTTAAGCAAAAGGAAGCCAAACTCCAGAATGATTGCTCTTGCACAAAATACTAGCTAAGAAAAATAAGAACTCTGTTGTTTGATGTTTTTCAAGTATAGTGGTAGTAGAAAGCACCCCTTTGACTAGAAACCTTAAGAAAATCTTGGGGAAAGAATTAAAGGGTATTAATGACTAGAAATTTGTATCAAGTCATGTTATAACACCTAAAAGCCAGCAAAAATAAGTTTTTGAGAACTACCCACTGTTAAATAATAGTTGTAGTTCAAAGTACCCCTTCTGCCCTAAAATTTGGTAATTTTGTCCAGAGAAAACCATTCACTTTCTGAACCCCAAATTTTGTGATTGAAAATCATACACCAGTAACAAGCCACTGTAATTTTTGCAGAATTTTTGGAATTTTATAAAAGCAACTTGTAGTTCAAACCTACTCCAAAACATTAAAGAAAATAAAAGAAAAGAGAAGAAGAAACCTCACCCCATTAAAACTAACCCAATTTACCAAGTATACCACTAAAGGGTTTTACATAAGTAAGGTTAACTGGTTTGAATTCAAAAAGACCATACATCTTTAAAGTTGTAAATTCTAAAGCACATATCATATCATGCACATATCTTACGCATTGCATTCATTAGATTGTAATCTTGCCGACGGAGAGTACGTGCTCATCCCCGAGCAAGGACCTGTCCAAGAGGAGGACCAGGAGCAGGCTTCAGAGGCTGCTATTGAGGATCTCCCCGCAGCCCCAGCAATTGAAGGCAAGCCCCGGTTTTATGCATAACCATGTTAATATATGCTACTTTACTACACTTAATGCTTGTAGGATTGCAATGTGCACTTAAGTGTAGGAGTTGCTTGAAACCTCTAGCTGCATGAACTTAGGATTCCTTTTTGAGATGAATACTAGTATGCTAGGTCGAGTAGCTGCTTGCTAATCAGGATCTCGGTAGAAGTCGAGTGATTTTTCTAGCACTCGCGCGAGGTCAGGAATTGATTGTATTCATCTTGATAATGGGATATATATTGGTCTATGGACTTGGATCCAGGGAGGATGCCTTGTCCAGGAGACGGGAAAAATGAATTAAGGATTCATGTGTGGATACCTGAGTCAAGCTTTTGAACGTACTAAGCACATGCCGGGAAAAATGGTAACCGGTAAACCTAGTACCTGAGTGAAGCCGGGCGCAGACTTTATCCCTCATGCGACCTGAGACAGGGTCTCCCATGCTAGCTATGGTGGGTACAAGTGCGGTCACTGCACGGCGGCAGCCGGGGTCAGTGGAGCATTGTATGCCAAGGCGGTGAGGCCTGGACACGAACGGGGAATCGATGGGGACGGTTGTCATGTGTGGGGTCGGAGTACCCTGACATGCCGTGTGTTTAGGTTTACCTTGCAAGGTTTAAAAACTCGATTCGAATCATCTGCTTCTCGCAGCTAATGAGACTGCTTGATTCCTTGTACTGCATCGAGTAAGAAGTGAAATGAGGATTATATGAGATAACTTGTTGATTGAACTAATTGATTGTTACCATGAATGCTTAGAAGGAGCAAATCTAGCTAAGTTAATGATGGTAGAATTTGAAAAGCTAAAAGTTGATTTTAGAAACAGCTAGTGCTTTTGGCAAACCAAACCCCTCAGCCAAACAGCTGCATAGTCTAGAGGTAGAGGAGTAGACTCCTCACACCGGTTAAGTCTAGCTGAGTATTAGTATACTCAGCCATGCTTGTGGCACCATTTTTGCAGGTACCATGCAGGATGTAGTTGATGGTGTGACTTGGCCTACCACCCTGCCACCGGGTTGGACGGTCGAGTGGGATGTTGCTCCGGCAGGAGAGGAGAATGAGGAGTAGTGGGCTAGGCCTTGCCCATTTCCTCATTACCGACGACATCGATTATCCGCTGCACTTTAATTTGTGAACTTTACTTGCTACTCAAAAACTCCGATTTATGTAATAACTCAGTACTTAATTTGAGGTTTCCTGTTTTATTGTATTTCTTCTGTGACTCACCTTCGAGTGAGATTGTGGAATTTGATCCTGGTTAAGTGGCTCTATCAGACTAGATCTGAGGGACTGACGGGTTATTCCGATTTAAGTGTGTTACGGCCCCTGAGGCGTGACTTAGGCACTTAAGCTGGAATAATTCGGGTGGTTCTGCCACAGCTGGTATCGGAGCAAATTCCACCACAGAGAAGGACAATAAACCATGAATACCAATTTTCGAAATCTAAAACTTGCCTAGAAACTACTACGGATCGTCAGGACTAGACCGCTAGACCTAGGACGAAAGGCCTTAGGCATAGAGGGAGAAATAGGTGGCTAACTAATTAGGCCTTGTGGGCCAATACTTATATTTTTAGGATGCCCTAAAAAGGCACCCTATTTTCCTTTTGAGAGGCAACGTTTCTTTCCGCATGCATGCATTATAAAACACAAAGAGGAATTAAAATTGAGCTAACCCCCCTTTTTCTTCGAAATCATCTGGGTTCTCTTTTTCTTTTTCCTTCCACCATAATCTTTATCTTTGATTCCCTTCCGCAGATGAATTCACCCACCCCCGCCAGTGGAGGAGACTCTCGTTTCAGTTCTGACTTCCTTTCTCGCGATGGCTTTCCCTCCATCTTGTGGGAAGTGCTTAACTCCGCCGGTTACCCTACGCCCCCTTTGTACACAGTGCAGTTGTATGAGGAGCATCGGGTACCTCATTGTCGGGTCTGGCTAACTTTGGAGGCTCATCCCCTTCAGCCGGGTTGGCGTTCTCTTGACTCTGAGACGATTGGACTCAGGACAGACGACACCGTTGAGGCAGCAGCCATGAAGACTCTGACGACTTTCTGTGGCTACCATCCCCTGGAGATGGTGATGCACCCCTTGGGACTCTTCCCTGCTGAGAAGAAGGATGATCCCATGTGGTGTTACCGCGTGAGCCATGTGAAGGATGTGTGGGCAATGTATCCTGACTTGGTTGGGAGGGTCACTGTTCAGTGCATGAGTGCGCTGTACCGCCTTCAGGCCCTTCAGAGCGATGCTATGACACTTCTTGCTAACACCGCTCAGGCTGCCAAGCTCACTCTCGACAGTCGGGAAGATTTTGTGGTCGACCTATCCACAGAGTTGGTGGAAAAGGATCTACAGGTGGAAAGGCTGAGCCAGCGTATCACCACCCTGGAGCAGCAAGTGGAGATCCGAGATAACACTATTGATGTCTTGGAGAACCAGCTTCACAACGTGCAGAGGGAACTTGAGGAAGCCAATGACCACTTGGACATGCACCACCTGGAGATGGAGGCCAATGAAGCAGGAAGCGAGGGAGAAGAGGCTCCCGAGGAGCTAGGACCAGCCCCTGGTGCCAATGGGACTACCTCCGCGATACCCCCTTCACCCGTATCCAGTGTCGCTTCCACCGCTCAGGGTTAATCAGTCGCTTTGACATTTTTAGGCGGATAGAAACCTATGCGAGCTTAGTAGTATCACATTTTGGACTAGGCTTGTGGGTACTTTCCCCTGATTAATGTAACCCTGTAAACTTTTGATATCTGTGGGATCCTTGTCACCATGTTATCTTCATTTCGAACCTAATATTATGATTATGGCATTTTCCTTCCATATGAGATGATATCTTGACGTTCGAAAATATGAGTTGGGATAACAATGGCGACAATCTCTGTTTTCAGATGGCAGCGAGGCAGCGTCGCGGGCAGAATGAGCAAGCTCCCCCGCCACCTCCTCCAGCTCCCACAGTGCAGGAGCTGATGGCCCAGCAGAATGAGATTCTGCGACAGCTCTTGCAGCGCCAGCCCCACCAACAGCATCATGGTGGAGGCCAGCATCAGCGACCTCCGGCTATGGCAACATACCAGGAGTTTCTGAGCACGCAGCCGCCCTTGTTCACCAAGGCAGAGGATCCGTTGGACGCCGACGTGTGGCTTCGTGTCGTCGAGTCCAAGTTTCCCCTCCTCACGGGAGACTGCCCTGATGAGGCCAAGGCTCGCTTCGCCGCACAGCAGCTTCGCGGCCCTGCTCGGACTTGGTGGGACCACTTCCGTGCTATGCTCCCCGCTGATCGTGAAGTATCTTGGGAGGAATTCAAGACTGCCTTCAGAGGGCACCACATTCCAGCTGGCATTCTTGATCGGAAGTTGAACGAATTCCTGGCCCTTAATCAAGGAACCCGCACGGTACTGCAGTATGCGCAAGCCTTCAACGACTTATGCCAGTATGCAGGGTATCATGCTGATTCTGATGAAAAGAAGAGGGATCGCTTCCGCAGGGGTCTCAATACCAAGCTGCGGGAACGACTCAACACTGTCCGGGCCGATAGCTTCAATGAGTTGGTCAACATGGCCATCTCTCAGGAGGATTGCATTGTTGCTCACCGGGCAGAGAAGAAGAGGAAGGCACCAATGGCAGCACCATCCGCTCAGGCTCAGAGGTTCCAGATTGTTTCTCACAATCAGAGCAGGGGTTTTCAGCAGCAGGCAGGCAGATGGGTGATCAGGCCACCTCAGCAGCAGCAGCAGCCGGCACCCAACCGCTATCCAGCTCCCGCCCCAAGAAACAATCAGCCTCCGCAGCAGCAGCAGTTCCGCCAGGGCAATGGGAACAAGTGTTTCACTTGTGGCAATGTGGGCCACTATGCCAAGAATTGTCCTAGGAACCAGCAGAGGCAGATGCCAGCACCAAATCAAGACAAGGGAAGAAAGCAGAAGGTGCAAGTCAGGCAAGGGAAGCTCAACTTCACTGCTCTAGAGGAAGTGCCAGAAGGAGCTCCTATCATGACCGGTACCTTTTCAGTTTATAATCAACCTGCATTAATTCTGTTTGATTCTGGTGCATCTCATAGTTTCATTAGCCAAAAGTTCAGTGCTAATTGCAAACTGCCATTCTCTCACTCAAAAGGGTCATTCATGATAGTCACACCTGGGGGTAAAATTGCAACTAATCAATTAAACCAAAGTGTGCCTATTCAACTGGGAAGCCACATTATCAAAACCACTCTTCTTGTGTTGGGATTGGAAAGTGTGGACATTATTCTAGGGGCAAATTGGATGACCTTGCACCAAGTTGTGCTTGATGTAGCCAGTCGTACCGTGGAAGTTAATTCTCCTTTCTGCGGGAATTTCACTTTGATTCTGCCTAGTCAGGGTTCTTCTCAGTCATGTGCTTTCTCTATGACGGAGTTACCCCTGAAGAAGATCCCAGTGGTCTGTGAGTATGCAGATGTCTTTCCTGATGAATTGCCAGGAATGCCACCGGACCGGGATATTGAATTCGCCATCGAGTTGCAACCGGGAACGGCCCCAATTTCCAAGAGGCCCTACCGAATGCCACCCGCTGAGTTGGCAAAGTTGAAGAAGCAGTTGCAAGAGTTGCTGGATAAGGGTTTTATTCGCCCAAGCACTTCGCCTTGGGGATGTCCAGCACTGTTTGTGAAGAAGAAGGATGAAAGCTTGAGGCTGTGTATAGATTACCGCCCTCTTAATGCGGTAACTATCAAGAACAAGTATCCTTTGCCTCGTATTGATGTTCTCTTTGACCAGTTGCTCAGGGCTAAGGTGTTTTCCAAGATAGACCTTCGCTCTGGCTACCATCAGATCAAAATACGAGCAAGTGATATTCCGAAGACGGCATTCTCAACCAGATATGGGCTATATGAATTCTTGATGATGTCATTTGGGCTGACAAATGCACCCGCATATTTCATGTATCTGATGAATTCTGTTTTCATGCCGGAATTGGACAAGTTCGTGGTGGTTTTCATCGATGATATTCTGGTGTACTCAAGGAACGAAGAAGAACATGCCGGGCGCATTTGCATGTAGTGCTTCAACGTCTGCGAGAGCACCACCTATATGCCAAGTTATCCAAGTGTGATTTTTGGCTAAAGGAAATCAAATTCTTGGGTCACACTATCTCTCAGGCTGGAATAGCTGTTGATCCTGATAAAGTGCAAGAGGTGATGAACTGGAGGCCACCAACGACTGTTCGCCAAATTCGGAGTTTTCTGGGATTGGCTGGTTATTACCGAAGATTTATTCCGGACTTCTCTCGAATTGCGAAGCCTATTACTGAGTTGCTGAAGAAAGAGGTCAAATTTGTGTGGAGTCAGAAGTGCGAAGATGCCTTCCATGCATTAAGGCAGCATTTGACCACATCACCAGTGTTGGCGCAACCCGACAGCAGCAAGCCTTTTGATGTGTATTGCGATGCCTCTGGCACCGGGCTAGGTTGTGTCTTGATGCAAGACAACCGAGTCATTGCTTATGCCTCAAGAGCACTCAGGCCTCATGAGCAAAATTATCCTACTCATGACCTTGAGTTAGCAGCAGTGGTTCATGCATTGAAGATGTGGAGGCACTATCTAATGGGAACCCACTGCAACATCTTCACTGATCATAAGAGCCTTAAGTACATTTTTACTCAGGCTGATCTCAACATGAGGCAGAGAAGATGGCTAGAGCTGATCAAGGATTATGACCTGAAGGTACATTATCACCCAGGGAAAGCTAATGTGGTAGCAGATGCCTTGAGTCGGAAGTTGCAATGCAACTGTATTCTGATGGATTCTCATGTTAACACCTTGTGTGATGAGTTGAGCAAGATGCAGATTGAAGTGATTCCTTCTGGTTCCTTGTCTCACATTTCTGTTGAGCCAGCCTTGCAAGACCAGATTATCATGGCCCAGCTCAGTGACAAGGGAGTGCAGATTATCAAGAAGAATCTCCATCAGAAGGTTGAGAAGTATAATTGTTTCCGCCAGGATGAGAAGGGTGTGTTATGGTTCAAAAGCAGATTGGTAATTCCTAAGGACCAGGATCTCAAGAAGAAAATTTTGGATGAGGCTCATCTCTCCAAATTCTCTATGCATCCGGGAAGCACCAAGATGTACCATGATTTGAAGCTTTTGTACTGGTGGACCAGAATGAAGAGGGAGATAGCCCAGTATGTATCAGAGTGTGACACCTGTCAGAGGATAAAGGCAAGCCACTTGAAGTCCGCTGGAGCCTTGCAACCACTGTCCGTACCTTCGTGGAAGTGGGACGACATCAGCATGGATTTCATTGTGGGTCTACCCAACACCTCTCGTCATCATGATTCGATTTGGGTTATTGTGGACCGATTGACGAAAGTGGCACATTTTCTTCCTATGCACACCACTGATAAGGCTCAGAAGTATGCAGAATTGTATATTGACCGGATCGTGTGTTTGCATGGATTACCTCGGACCATTGTTTCTGACCGAGGAGCCCAATTTGTTGCCAGATTTTGGGAACAATTGCAAGAGTCTTTGGGAACCAAGCTAATCAGGAGTTCAGCTTACCACCCACAGACTGATGGTCAGACGGAAAGGGTAAACCAGATTCTGGAAGATATGCTGAGAGCTTGTGCGATCGATTGTGGCAAGAACTGGGATAAGCACCTCTCCTTGGCAGAGTTTGCTTATAACAATAGTTATCAATCCAGCCTAAAGATGGCACCTTTTGAAGCTCTCTATGGAAGAAGGTGCAGGACACCACTCAATTGGTCTCAGCCTGGTGAAAGAGAAGTTTTTGGACCTGATTTGGTGACTGAAGCCGAAAGGAAGGTCAAGCTAATCAGGAAGAATCTAGAAGCTGCTCAGGCCAGGCAGAAGAGCTATCATGATAGAAGAAGGAAACCTCTCCAGTTCGAGGTGGGAAGTTTTGTATACCTCAAGGTATCACCCACCAAGGGAGTGCAGAGGTTTGGGATCAAAGGCAAGCTAGCCCCTCGTTACATTGGACCTTATGAGATCATAGAAGCATGTGGACCCGTGGCATACAAGCTGAAGTTACCTTCAAAGATGTCTGCCATTCACAGTGTATTCCATGTATCTCAGCTGAAGAAGTGTGTTCGATTGCCGACCGAGATCATAGCAGAGCCAGAATTGGAGATAGAGCCAGATCTCTCGTACCAAGAGTACCCCTCCAAGATTCTGGATTGCAAGGAAAGATCAACTCGGGCTAAATCGATTAAGATGTTCAAGGTCCAGTGGAGTAATCACTCAGAGGAGGAAGCTACTTGGGAAACCGAGGAATTCTTAAGATCCAACTTCCCCGATTGCCTACCTAAGGAAGCTGGTATGTAATCACCCCCAACCCCTCCTCCTGCCTTTCGAATCTAATTTCCAAAAATATGATCTTAATTCAGAATGAAGTGACTATAAAGTAAAACTTAAAAGGACTTCCTTCTGAAGTTGCAAAGAGGATGACATTCGAAGAGCAGTTTTGCCCTAATAATAACAATCCCCACCCTTTTCCTATCAGTCTCACCCTTCGCTTCACCCCGGGAGGACTCTGGCCCGAATCACGGGACGAGATTCCTTTAAGGGGGGAAGGCTGTGACACCCCAGTGTCACCTAGGGTTTCTCTTAAAAAGCCAAACCAAGAACCATCATTTTATGTGAACCAAAGTAAGCATGAGCATCAAAATAACTTAAGTAAGAAAGAGTTCACCAAGTATATGCTTAAAAGTGTCATGATCAAAACAATTGAGTCTCTTAAAGGATAAGAATGTGCAACCCTAATTAAGAACCCTAAGTGGACCCCATGAACAAAATTCAAGAAAATAAGCAAAAGGGAATGAAAAGTTTAAAATTTTGAGTTGAGCCAATTATATAAGTTAAAGTATATTTGATAAGCAACAAGATAGATTGAGAAAGCTTAGCCAAAATAATTCAAGAAAACCCCCAAATCAAGCTTCTTTTGTTGGGACTCATTGGGAATTCTGAATTTCAGAATTCTGAAATTCAGACCTTGAGCCAAAGATCAGGGATGTTCACCTTGATCCCTAACTCGAATCCTAATGGCCCCATTGACAAAATTGTATCTAACTAACCCCTCTGTCGTGTGCCAGAAGATGGCATTGGGACGCGAGCCCTAGACACGACAAAACCTTGGATTTGCCTCGGGTTTGGGCAGGGAGACAGACCAGATTTCCTGGCCCCATATCTCTGCAACCAGTAGGCAAAATCCTATGACCTCCACACAAGAATGGTAGCTTGTAGGGAGGAGAAGAGGTTTCGTGCACTGACCAAGGCGAGAGCAGGCTCGGATGAGCGACCACACGCGCCAGAGCTTGGGCAGAACGCACGGGCACACGTGTTCGACCCTGGTCGGCACGCCAGAGCTCGCCCAACCCGCGCGCGCGCTCGCCCGGCGTCCGGTCAAGTCCGCGCGTGCCCACGCCCTCGGCCGTGCTCGCCCGCGCCTATAAAGCCTCCCCGGGCGCACCTCTCTTCGCCCCACACTCACCCTCACCGGCCAGCCACCGTTCCTTAGCTCCGGCGAGCTCATTTCCGCCCGCCATTGCCGCCAGAGCTACGGCCGCCGTGGCCAGCCCACTCCAGCCACCCTCCAGCCCAACCAGTGCTTCGGCTAGCTCCGCCAGTAGCCCGTGAAGCTTGCCAAGCCCTCGGACCCGACCGGACTTCACCGGAGGCCCGAGATCGACCTCACCGGACTTCGGTCTTCCGCCGCCGCGCGTGGACCAAGCTATCCAGTGAGTTTCCGCCCAATTCCTTTCGCTCATGTCTTCTCTGGCATCCCGTGGACCTCCCTGACCTATTTGATTGAACTATCTCGCCGTGACCAGGCCGGTCTCCTCGCCGCCGACGAGCATCCCCGCCTGCGCGCGTGGACCGACCGACTCCGGCCATCTCCGACGGCGTTCCGCACACCGTTGTGATCCCCGCGACCTCCCCTTCACCCTCGACCACTTCACCGGAACAGTCTCGCCGCCGGTAAGCCCCTCCGCCCTTTTCTTCGCCGCGGCTACTGTTTGAGGTAGAAGAAGGACCTCGGGTTAGGTTCTGTAGAACCCGAGGGGTTTTCTGTAATGTCAGCGACTCATGTGAATAGTAACCTAAGGACTGATTCGCGAGGAAAACTTAGAAAACCCGCCAGGGACCCCAGTGCAAAGTGGATTTCCATTTAATCAATTCTGTTATTCTTTTAAAATAACCAGAGAACTTAGAAAATCCATAACTTGATGAAATCTTAATGAAAAGCTGTCAAACCAATTTTGCTAACTCTGGAATATTATGACCTATCATTTAAAAATAGTGAACCATATGCTTTCTGTTCTAAATTTTAGAGTTTAAAATTAAAAACAGAAACCCCCTAAACCTTGTTTAATTAAGGAAAATTAGTTTTTCTTTTGTGCTGAGCTTAAGAAAATTTGTAGATGCTTATACCTTAATTAGGCACTGTTTAAAAATAGTAGGAGCCCCAGCATTAGAGATTATGATGTAGTTATTCATTTAAAGCCATTTTGTCCAAAACTTAGAGAAAATCAGATAAGCATTAGAAAATGTTGAACAATGATTAGTAATATTTTTCCTAGTTTACTTATGCAACATAGAACCTAGGAAAAATGCAGAGACCATTAATTAGGACCAGTTTCTAATTAAGATGCTTTAATTAGCCTTATGTAGACTGAAAATCAATTATTAGAATTGCAAAACTATAACCAAAGTGATTAATAAAAATCCAGTGAACTTATAACCACCAGAGCCCCACTACAAAAATACAGAGCACCCCAGCCTAACTTTTTAAATAGGGAAAATAAATACAGAATGATAATAAGGCATTTTCCCACTAAATCATGAGCAACCCCAAATAATGTGATAATGGGCAACCAAAAATTTGCTGAGTCCATGATGAGATAAACCACCAGAGAAAAATGCAAACCCATGAAAAAGAAGTGAACCCATGCCTTTTGCTAGTAATTTGTGAGAAAGGCCATTTAGCTCAAATAATGCAAACCACCCCTTCCCTTAAGCAAAAGGAAGCCAAACTCCAGAATGATTGCTCTTGCACAAAATACTAGCTAAGAAAATTAAGAACTCTGTTGTTTGATGTTTTTCAAGTATAGTGGTAGTAGAAAGCACCCCTTTGACTAGAAACCTTAAGAAAATCTTGGGGAAAGAATTAAAGGGTATTAATGACTAGAAATTTGTATCAAGTCATGTTATAACACCTAAAAGCCAGCAAAAATAAGTTTTTGAGAACTACCCACTGTTAAATAATAGTTGTAGTTCAAAGTACCCCTTCTGCCCTAAAATTTGGTAATTTTGTCCAGAGAAAACCATTCACTTTCTGAACCCCAAATTTTGTGATAGAGAATCATACACCAGTAACAAGCCACTGTAATTTTTGCAGAATTTTTGGAATTTTATAAAAGCAACTTGTAGTTCAAACCTACTCCAAAACATTAAAGAAAATAAAAGAAAAGAGAAGAAGAAACCTCATCCCATTAAAACTAACCCAATTTACCAAGTATACCACTAAAGGGTTTTACATAAGTAAGGTTAACTGGTTTGAATTCAAAAAGACCATACATCTTTAAAGTTGTAAATTCTAAAGCACATATCATATCATGCACATATCTTACGCATTGCATTCATTAGATTGTAATCTTGCCGACGGAAAGTACGTGCTCATCCCCGAGCAAGGACCTGTCCAAGAGGAGGACCAGGAGCAGGCTTCAGAGGCTGCTATTGAGGATCTCCCCGCAGCCCCAGCAATTGAAGGCAAGCCCCGGTTTTATGCATAACCATGTTAATATATGCTACTTTACTACACTTAATGCTTGTAGGATTGCAATGTGCACTTAAGTGTAGGAGTTGCTTGAAACCTCTAGCTACATGAACTTAGGATTCCTTTTTGAGATGAATACTAGTATGCTAGGTCGAGTAGCTGCTTGCTAATCAGGATCTCGGTAGAAGTCGAGTGATTTTTCTAGCACTCGCGCGAGGTCAGGAATTGATTGTATTCATCTTGATAATGGGATATATATTGGTCTATGGACTTGGATCCAGGGAGGATGCCTTGTCCAGGAGACGGGAAAAATGAATTAAGGATTCATGTGTGGATACCTGAGTCAAGCTTTTGAACGTACTAAGCACATGCCGGGAAAAATGGTAACCGGTAAACCTAGTACCTGAGTGAAGCCGGGCGCGGACTTTATCCCTCATGCGACCTGAGACAGGGTCTCCCATGCTAGCTATGGTGGGTACAAGTGCGGTCACTGCACGGCGGCAGCCGGGGTCAGTGGAGCATTGTATGCCAAGGCGGTGAGGCCTGGACGCGAACGGGGAATCGATGGGGACGGTTGTCATGTGTGGGGTCGGAGTACCCTGACATGCCGTGTGTTTAGGTTTACCTTGCAAGGTTTAAAAACTCGATTCGAATCGTCTGCTTCTCGCAGCTAATGAGACTGCTTGATTCCTTGTACTGCATCGAGTAAGAAGTGAAATGAGGATTATATGAGATAACTTGTTGATTGAACTAATTGATTGTTACCATGAATGCTTAGAAGGAGCAAATCTAGCTAAGTTAATGATGGTAGAATTTGAAAAGCTAAAAGTTGATTTTAGAAACAGCTAGTGCTTTTGGCAAACCAAACCCCTCAGCCAAACAGCTGCATAGTCTAGAGGTAGAGGAGTAGACTCCTCACACCGGTTAAGTCTAGCTGAGTATTAGTATACTCAGCCTTGCTTGTGGCACCATTTTTGCAGGTACCATGCAGGATGTAGTTGATGGTGTGACTTGGCCTACCACCCTGCCACCGGGTTGGACGGTCGAGTGGGATGTTGCTCCGGCAGGAGAGGAGCATGAGGAGTAGTGGGCTAGGCCTTGCCCATTTCCTCATTACCGACGACATCGATTATCCGCTGCACTTTAATTTGTGAACTTTACTTGCTACTCAAAAACTCCGATTTATGTAATAACTCAGTACTTAATTTGAGGTTTCCTGTTTTATTGTATTTCTTCTGTGACTCACCTTCGAGTGAGATTGTGGAATTTGATCCTGGTTAAGTGGCTCTATCAGACTAGATCTGAGGGACTGACGGGTTATTCCGATTTAAGTGTGTTACGGCCCCTGAGGCGTGACTTAGGCACTTAAGCTGGAATAATTCAGGTGGTTCTGCCACATGTAGCACCCTCGGCATCGACGACGCCTTCAGCGAGGTCCGACCCAGCCTCGGATGGCGACGCGGTCCAGGGACTTCTCCGGGAATCCGGCCCGAGCAGGCGGCTCGGCCGGTTACCCCTGGGGCCTCGGCCGAGCATCTTCCAAGGGCGCCAGCCCGACCCGAGGCCTCGGCTGATCGACTCCGGCGTCGGCCCCGCTGACGGACAACCCGGCTAGGCTCCGGCCAACCAGGTTCCCATTTTCGAGCCAACTCCGCCTCTGTTCGTACTGATATCGCTACCCCTGGCCTCGGCTCATCGAAGAGCGGCGAAGGGGTCCCTTTAACTAAGCTAGAGGAGCCTCAGACAACAAGGCCGATCGAGCCGAGGGACTCCTACGCCTCTGGGATACGGATACCTCACTCGTCACCTTGACACGGGGCGACTCATGCTTGGTGAAGCGGTTCAGATAATCGACAGGCGAGACTTAGTGCTCGAAAATAAGGAAAAAACACGGCTCCGTGCCGAAATTACATACATGTTCAGGCCTCGACAGCCACAATGAACAAAAACACTGGCATTCGAAGTGCCATTACAAACGGAACTCCGGTTCCCCCTCCGCAGGTACGAACAACCCCACTCCATGGGGAAGGCCTGCAGAGCAACAGAAGACTGACGAGCGGCTCGCCGCCGCCCGCTCTGACTACGACGACGACGACTCCCGCTCCGGATGGCCGAGCCGCAGCAGTGCAGGCCTCAGGGTGGGCGCTGCTGCAATCTTGCCCTCGCCCACGCCGACGCTCGAGGGGCGAGGACAAGTGCGAAGAGCCGGAGGCCCGGGGCGCGGATGGTGGCGGTGATCCCGTCGGCGACGGGGACTTCTCGAGCCGCCTCCGCCTCGGCGCTGATGGCGGGGGCCACCAGCCCCCCGGCAGATCCCCACTCAAATCCTCCCAGGCGAGTGGGGCACCGGCCTCTGCGCAAGGGCGCCATCCCGGTGCAAAAGCAGGACCACCCCAGAACACGAACGCCGCCCTAGCGGTGTGCGGCATCGTGGGTGGTCCTCCCGTGCACACGGCGCGGCAGCCGCCCTCCGGCGGGGGGGCCGCCGGGAGCCAAGCCGACGACTCCGACACGCTGGAGGTGACGACGCCCGCCGTCGATCAGCCCCACGTTGTCCAAGTCTGCGCCGCCCGCAGGGCCAGTGAGCGCCCTCTCCCTCGAACACCGCGGGAAGGGGTGACCCGCGGACCTGCGTGGGAGGTAGAGCGCCGGCTCAGCCCGGCCCCCACCCCGGCGAGGATGATGAACATCCTTGAAGCTGAGGGTGGGACCAAGATCGCAGCCCGGCTTGCTTCTCCCCACCCAGGAACTGGCGGTCACCGTCTTGGGTGACCACCAGCGGGGGGAAGCGACCGGGCTGCATGATGAAAATCCTTGAAGCCGAACGATGGCTGAAAGGTACCAACTCCCACGGAGTTGCGTTCCTCCAACGAGGAGGCGGAAAGACGGCGGGTACCCCCCATCCGGGGGCTTGGAAGATGGAAAGACACGACGCATAAGGGAGGAAGAAGACATGGTTGCCTTCCGAAAGGGGTCGCCCTCCTTTTAAAGGCAACTCTCCCTACGTGCGCCCCCAAACGCCACGGGCTGAGTCTTCTCCAACACGCTCCAAGGCCCTCCCCTGCGACGTGGGGGCTGGGTCCCGCATGTCATGCCAACCGGCTCAGAGCAGAAGAAGCCAAACCGCCGCGCGTGGGGCACACAACCGCCCAGCGGTTGCAAGCGACCCCCCCACTTTTGCCCAGACCAACGGGCGGAAGGGGCGGGCAGCCATGCAGGCGGCATGCAACCGCGCCAGGTGGACGCGCCTCCCCGACTTCTGACACGCCAGCTTGGAGGCCCAGGCCCACGCGTCACGCAACCAGCGCGCCAGTTGCTGCATGCAAGCAACCGCACCGCCACTTACGCCACCGTCACACCTCTTCAGTTGCGGAACCTATGCCGCGACTCGAGGCGACCCAGCGCATGACCCAGCAGCGCCAGCCTGGCGCGACGGTCAATGCGGCCGAAAGTGGGCCGGCAGTAATGACGGTGGCAGGCGGGCGGGAGCAGCAGTCACGTCGTCAGCCAGGCTCACGTCCCATCTAAGGGCAGCAAGAGAGCCTCCTCCCACGGCGTGAAGACGGTGCGCCCGTGATCCGTTCCTCGAACGTCTCGCGCACGCGCAGCGGCCGCCCCGCCAACCACTCGCCCCGTCGCATTAACTCCGCGGCGGGACAGGCGGCGCTCCTGGCAGGAGAAGCGGGCGACGCTTCGCCTTCTCCATAATAACCGCGCCAAAAAAGGTACGCCACGACGTTCGATTTCGTATCCTTTTCCTTTTTTCCTCTTTCTCTATCTCTTGCAACAGGGACCGGGAAAGGGGGATACCCCGAAAAGGATCCTTCTCTATGAAGGAACCGGGCTCCGAGCCCCCCCCCTACTGATCAGAGGTTCGAAGGCTGGCCCTCCGAAGGGTTCAACAGTCGCCTCAGATCGCGTGGGCCCGACACCCACTACTAGTCAGGGGTTCGAAGGCCAGCCCCCCGAAGGGCTCCATGGCCGCCTCAGGCTACTCGGGCTCCGCGCCCATTACTGATCAGGGGTTCGAAGGCTGGCCCCCGAAGGGTTCACAGTCGCCTCAGACGCCGAGCGAGGGATGACCAGGGGTACGTTCGATACATAACCGAGGCTCGGGCTGCGCTCCCGAGGTACCCTAGGACATTTCCGAGACCAACGGGAACGATCTTGTAACAGAATCCCATCGGAGGGAGGCATCGAGCCCTCAGACCCCGTCGCCAGGGGACCGGGTCCGGCAGATCACCCGCAGGTACTTTTGGGCGTGCCTCTGGGCCCCTAGCCGACCCCCAACGAACGGGGCACGGACGTCCACTCGGATTACCCGCTTGCAGCTCACCGGAGACACCATGTTCGGTGCCCATCGAGGGTAACATGGCGCTCTCCCCCCCTCCTCCTTGCGGAAAGGCGACGCAGGGGCGTATGTAAAAAAGCCGAGTCTGTCCCTGATCGTCCTCTCGCCCTGTGCGGAGGCTCGGGGGCTACTCTCGCAAACCCGGCTCCGGCCAGACTGTTGACAGCGTCAACATACCAGCCCGAGAGCTTGGGCCCCGACCGTGCACCCGGGCTACGGCCAGTTCGCATGAGGGAACGACCAGACCAGCCGAAGCATTACGCAAGGCATTAAGACCTCGAAGGAGTGAAACCACTCCTCCGAGGCCTCGGGGGCTACACCCGGCGGGTGCGCTCGCGCGCACCCACCGGAACAAAGTGCAACCGAGAAAGGCTGGTCCCCTTGCAAAAAAGTGTGACGAAAGCCTCCAAGCGAGTGCTAACACTCCCTTCGAGGCTCGGGGGCTACTGTCGGGGACCATAATTAGGGGTACCCTCAAGACGCCTAATTCTCAGCTGGTAACCCCCATCAGCATAAAGCTGCAGAGGCCTGATGGCTGCGATTAAGTTAGGGATCAGTCCATACGAGTGACTCGATCACGCTTCGCCCAAGCCTAGCCTCGAACAAGGGCAGCCGACCTCGAGGGACTTCCGTCTCGCCCGAGGCCCCCCTTTTAACGGCGGACACATCCCCGGCTCGCCCGAGGCCTTGGCTTCGCTAAGAAGCAACCCTGACTAAATCGCCGCACCGACTGACCGAGTTGCAGGAGCATTTAACGCAAAGGTGGCCTGACACCTTTATCCTGGCGCGCGCCCCCCGGCAGAGCCGAGGTGATCGCCGTCATTTCACTGCTCCACTGACCGGTCTGACAGAAGGACGGCGCCGCCTGCGCCACTCCGACTGCAGTGCCACTCGACAGAGTGAGTCTGACAGGCAGTCAGGTCTTGCCAAAGGCGCCATAGGAAACTCCGCTCCGCCCGACCCCAGGGCTCGGACTCGGGCTAAGACCCGGAAGACGGCGAACTCCGCTCCGCCCGACCCCAGGGCTCGGACTCGGGCTAAGACCCGGAAGACGGCGAACTCCGCTCCGCCCGACCCCAGGGCTCGGACTCGGGCTAAGACCCGGAAGACGGCGAACTCCGCTCCGCCCGACCCCAGGGCTCGGACTCGGGCTAAGACCCGGAAGACGGCGAACTCCGCTCCGCCCGACCCCAAGGCTCGGACTCGGGCTAAGACCCGGAAGACGGCAAACTCCGCTCCGCCCGACCCCAGGGCTCGGACTCGGGCTAAGACCCGGAAGACGGCGAACTCCGCTCCGCCCGACCCCAGGGCTCGGACTCGAGCTAAGACCCGGAAGACGACGAACTCCGCTCCGCCCGACCCCAGGGCTCGGACTCGGGCTAAGACCCGGGAGACGACGAACTCCGCTTCGCCTGACCCCAGGGCTCGGACTCGGGCTAAGACCCGGGAGACGACGAACTCCGCTTCGCCCGACCCCAGGGCTCGGACTCCGCCCTGGCCTCTGCCGAACGACCTCCGCCTCGCCCGACCCAGAGGCTCGGGCTCGGCCTCGGCAACGGAAGACAGATTCAACCCCAGCTTCGGAGGAGCCCCCACGTCGCCCGGCCTCGGGCGCGGGCCCGCCACATCAACAGGGAGCGCCATCATCACCCTACCTCGAGCCGACTCGGGCCAAAGAGAGCAAGACCGGTGTCCCATCTGGCCAGCTCCGCCAGATAGGCAATGATGGCGCCCCGCGTGCCCTGTGACGACGGCGGCTCTCAGCTCCCTTACGGAAGCAGGGGGACGTCAGCAAAGACTCGACCGCTTCGACAGTTGTCCCTCCGCCAAGCTCCGTTGCTCCTCCGACAGCCACGACATCACACCAGCAGGGTGCCAAGATCTCTCCGGCTGCCACATTGGCATGTACTTAGGGCGCTAGCTCTCCCTCCGCTAGACACGTAGCGCTCTGCTACACCCCCCATTGTACACCTGGATCCTCTCCTTACGACTATAAAAGGAAGGACCAGGGCCTTCTTAGAGGAGGTTGGTCGCGCGGGGACGAGGACGGGACAGGCGCTCTCTTGGGGCCGCTCGCTTCCCTCACCCGCGTGGACGCTTGTAACCCCCCTACTGCAAGCGCACCCGACCTGGGCGCGGGACGAACACGAAGGCCGCGGGATTTCCACCTCTCTCATGCCCGTCTCCGGCCACCTCGCTTCTCCCCCCTTCGCGCTCGCCCACGCGCTCGACCCATCTGGGCTGGGGCACGCGGCACACTCACTCGTCGGCTCGGGGACCCCCTGGTCTCGAAACGCCGACACTGTTCTTCGAAACCGGACCTCTAATTCGTTGGACGCACAGGACTATAGTTTTAAATAGTAGGACACCCGTCATGGAGCGGTGGAGTGTGCAGGGTTTTGGGTACGGGACCAGGCTAACCGGTCACACAGGCTCCGGACCACCCTATGGAACGGGCATCCGTTCCTTAAAACCGGCCCCCAGGCCTTCCCCTATTTTTGTAAAGTAATAGATATTATCTATTAAGCAGTATTTAACACTTATCTGTGTGCTGCTCGATCCTGTTGTTAACTTCCTTTGGTACCTGGCCCCCCGCCTGGGGTGTAGGCTCGATGTGTCGAGGCTGGGCACCAGCGTGTATAAAAGAGTTGTCAACGGCCTTCGGGAGGCAGCCTCACTGGGACCTGGATCTGTATACAGCTTTAGCTAAAGAGCGTTAGTGATACACCAAAAGACCCCGTCATCCGACATTTTTCATCCTTTGATACGTGCTCGGGATTTGCAGTGTTTTGGCTAGGGGAAGCAAGTTGTGTGTCCAAACCCCCTGGATGGTGGTTCTAGATACTAGGACGCCTATCACCGAGTGGTGGAACATGCAGGCCCATGGTACGGGACCAGGCTGAGCGGCTACATGGTTCCAGACCACCCTAGGAGACAAGCATCTCTTCTCTAGTTCCGGACCCCAAGTTGTCGGACCCACAGGACTTATAGCTCTAAGTACTAGGGCGCTCATCACGGAGTGGTGGAGTGTGCAGGGTTTTGGGTATGGAACCAGGCTAACCCGCCGCACAGGCTCCGGACCACCCCATGGAACGAGCACTCGTTCCTCAGAGCCGGCCCCCAGGCTGTCAGGTCCCCCTGCTTTCGCATAGAGGTCCTAAACTGCAACCCTAGCTGCTCAATCCAGATGTCATTATGCCTGGTGGGATGGGAGCTGGGCGGGTGGGTTAGATAAAACATAACCAGAAACTAAAGGGTGAGACCGTGGAACAGTAGGATATTGCTATCATAGAGGCATATCTTGAGAGGGTAGTTTTCCTTTATAGCTAATCATGCATAGGTGTGGGCCAACAGGCCGGGTTTATGGGGGCAGACCCCACCGGGTTGGTGTTCCCGTATGCACTACCTAGTTTCAAAAGGGAAAAACTTCGACCCCTCAGACTTGCTCTACAGATAAAACTTACAAAGATATTTGGACACTGGGGGAGGTCTTCCTTCGGTCGTAGCTAGACAGTTGCCCTTGGGTCAGGGTACTCCCATTACCATGAAGGGTCCTTCCCAGCTGGGGGAGTGTTACGGAGTCCCAATTTGGTCTGGTACTCTTGTAGGATTAGGTCCCGACCTTGGGTTCCCATCTGCTTTTGACGAAGGAGGCCCCGCCATTGCCTGTGGTCATTCCTAGATGAACATGTCAGAAAGCTAGATCCGTGGGGAATCCAGATGGGTTTTCGGAGGAAGGCAGGCTTTAGCTCCGTAGGCCGGGGGACATGGGGTCCCGCCGGTGGTCCGCCTAGTCATCACCGTCGGAGTGGGAGTCTTTTGCGAAGACATCCTTCAGGTCCCCTTTGGGTGACTGATACCCGAGGTCCTGTTCAGTCGCAGCCACCTCGGCGTCGTCGACCTTTTCTTTGCCAGGACGGTGGCGAGGTGGGGAGCCATCTCTAGAAGACTGCTCACGTCGCTCGCTGGTGCGTTCGCTGACGCGTTTTGCAAGATCAATGATCTCGCGGCACTCCGTGGTGCTGTGGCGACCATTGGGATGTAGAGGGCACGAGTCTCCGTTACCCCTTTGTGGCCATGGGCGTTTGTTGCGGTCGCACCGGCCCCCGGTCGCAGCTATGACGACCAGCGCGGTAGGCTGCGACTTCTCGTAGCCGCGGCCCTTCTTTTTCTTTCTGCCGTCCCGGGGAATGGAACCCGAACCACCCGTCTGGGTGGTCCCGGTTTGTGGGGCCGAGTGCCATGCCCGGCCTTCAGCAGCTCTGGCACACTTGTCCGCCAGGGCGAAGAGTGTGGGGACAGTCTCCACATCATGTGTGGCCAGTTTCTCCAACATTTTCTTATCACGTACCCCCTATCGGAAGGTCGTGATGATGGAGGCATCGGAAATACGAGGTATCGTACCTCGCACCTTGGTGAAGCGGGAGATGAACTTCCGGAGGGTCTCCCCTGGCTCCTGCCTCACAGCATGGAGGTGGGCCTCCACACCGTGCAGTTGATAAGCACTGGCAAAGTTCGCCACGAACCGCGCACAGAGCTCTTCCCAGGAGTAGATTGATCTTGGGGCGAGGTTCATGAGCCAAGTCCAGGCAGGTCCAGACAGGGCGACATGAAAATATGTCGCCATTACGGCAGTGTTTCCACCTGCTGCCGTGATGGTGGTGACGTATACTTGCAGGAACTCCGATGGGTTCGTTGTCCCATCGTATTTTTCCGGCAGGTGTGGCCGGAACTTGGGCGGTCATGACACCGTGCGAAGATGGTCAGCGAGGGCGGCGCAGCCCACGCCGGTCAAGGGGACACCCGTTTGGGACAGGGCACCCACTGGTGTCTGCGGTGCCTCCGCAGCGAAATCTCGTTCGAGGTTGCGACCCTCAACATTCTGTCGGCGCTCACGCGCCCTTTCCAAAGAGACCCAGGCGTCTTCTCCCGTACGCCTACGGTTGAGCTCCGCCCAGAGGTCTTCAGTCTGTGCACCCATTACGGAGGGCGAGCGCACAGACGCCGTCGCCTCGCGTTGGCACCGGGATGACCGAGGCTTCGACCTGGTCGAAGTAGAATGTGCCCTGCCGAGCAGCCGGTCGACATCGTCGTGCCACTGCTTCATGGCCCCCGATGATGCCGTAGTGCTAGGGGGTGGCGTAGCAACTCTCTGGCCGCAGACAGCGCCGTAGGCGCTGCCCTCGATGGAGTCCGAGATACCTGTGCTGGCGTGTGCTGCTGCACGGCGTGCACGGCAGCAGTCCCAGAGTCGGGGCGGTCGGGCACTCGTGGTGCGGAGGATGCAACCTCCTGCTCCATCATGAAATCCTCCGAAGTTTCGGCGCGGTGCTCGATGATCCGCACCATCATGCTAAGCGAGGAAACAATCAAAAACTTGAAGCCTGGCCCCTACCTGGCGCGCCAAATGTCGGGGAGGAAATCTCCTCGGCCGGGTGGCGGATTGCACCCGCCCTAAATCCTAAAGAGAGGAGAGGCCTAAGCGTTTTGCTTGCTACGAGACTGGTGGATCAACACACGAGAGCACGCGAGGGTTTAGAGTGGTTCGGGCCGTTGGAGCATAATACCCTACTCCACTGTGTGATGTATTGCTTGGGAGCTTGTATGAACTTGAGAGTGTCTGCCTAGCGTTGGGTCTACGTCTCACATGCCTCCCCTTTTATAGCTGAAAGGGGGGCATGCACAATGGTACTGGGCCCCGACACGTGGGCCCAGGGACATAGGGAATACAACACTTGGGACTATAAATATTTGCTGTCGGGGCAATCCTCTTGTGTCCTGTCGTCCGAGATCTGTGTATCTTTGGTGTACAGGGGAAGCTTCTTGTAGAAGGGATATCACAGTGCGCTGCTTGGCACGGGCGCACTGTTCGCCAGCAGACCCAGCAGGCGCGCCGCCTGCTGGATGACCTTGACGCCGCCTGCCAGCGGATGGGACGAGAAACATTAAATGCTGAGAGGGTACGTCGCATGTCGCCCATCAGCGCAGTGGCAGGCGGCGCGTCCTCTCCTTAATAAATGCAGGGGCTACACGGCCTTACATCAGGCTCGGCCTGATGGCTTATGTCATGGGCCACAAGCAGCGGGCCTTCGCCTGCATGGGGAGCGGAGAGCAAGGCTTGCACACGTGTCAGCACCGGACCCCTGCATACCCCAAGGTCCTTCTCGGTCCGGAACCCTGCCGGGGTTCGGACCTACCCGGGGGCTCCGGACCTGTATGTATATAGGGGGCCGGTGACCCTCTATGGGGGTCCGGTCTTGCTAAGGCATGGTGCCTTTCCTCGCCACGTGGCGCCCCTTTGGCCCGCCCATCCGATGGAGTTAGGCGCGGTCCTCCGCGCGGCCAGGAGACGTCGCATGGGTGCGATGCCTTTATGCTGTAGGAGAGGGTACCCCTGATTTATGGTACCGACACACACCAATCCCCCCAGGTTGTCCACATTGCAACCACTGCTAAGGAGAAGATGAAGTCGTGGAGGAGGACTTCCAGGAGTTACAAGAGTATGATGAGTTCTAGGCGTGGGTTAGCGGCAAACCACCAGTCGGCTGCCTGTGAAGGCCGTGTGTATCTACGTTTCTTTTCCGCACTTTGATAATTGTTAATGACTATGTGGATGTCTCGAACATCATGATGTAATCAAATATTACTATTGTTTATGTTATTATTTGAGCACTGTGTGATGATGTCTAGTTATGTAACTGCTGTGTAAGTGAATTGCTGATCCTGGCACGTACATGGTTCACATTCAGTTTGCCTTCTAAAACCGGGTGTGACAAATCATTACAAAGAAGCAAATCAAACACGATCACAAAAACAGCTAACAGGAACTCAAGCACTCTAGCATAACACAACTCGATGCTATATGATCAACCAAAAAGAGAACATTTCCTAAGGAGAACAGTTTAACATAGTTTTTTAAAAGAAGAGACAAGGTTGGTAATAAGAAAGAGAGATTATAAAATCAAGGAATCAAATCAGAAATAACAAGGAGTTAGACAAGACATATTTGTTCATGGATAAGAGTGAAATAGGATCACCATAAACTAGTGAAGCAAGGATAAATGATACAACCAGATATTATGAATTGAGTTAGGAGGAAAGTTTTATCAAGGAGACAAAATAGAGAGGCGTTATCAAGGAGAGAAGTAGAGGGACAAAGGGTTCAATATATCGAGGTAGATATTGTCCAAGGATGACAATACAATGGCAAGAAAACAAGAGTAGAAGAAATCAAGGGTTATATAGCAATATTATGGATTAGAAAACAACTAAATATAACATCGTCCTTACCGGTCTAGTCGAAAACTTAACACTATAGAACTATCCTATCAACCTAACCAAGAAGTCCGGTAATAGATGTAAGGGATCAATGTTGGAACCTGTTGTTGGCCACTTGTTTTCAAATGCTATGAATCAAGAACAAGACAATACAAGTGTTAATGGTTAAAAACCTTCGTCCTTCGAAACATTATCTCTCTTAGGATATAATGATCTTCGGGCGAAGGTCATGAAGGACGTACCTTCATCATTTCAATAAACAGGGATGTAAACAGAGACATGAAACACGAAGTAAATATGAATAATCATTTTAAATTATTAGACTATTCATATTCTTATTATATAAACATGAACAAACATCAATGATATTTAAATTACATTTGTACCTTCGACTTGACAGAAGGTGAAAAAGCTGGAGTGACGCGTGAGTGATTACAAGTCAGTGTGAACAGTACGGTGTTACTGTTCATCTATTTATAGGCACAGGACGCAGCCTGGATGAAATTACATTCATGTCCTTGACATTCACTATTAACCACAAGGCAAGCTGTCGAGGACCAAGCAGTCTTTTCCTCCTTAAGTCAGTTTCTCCTTTCACCATCGTTAACGTGCTGAGCCGAAGCTTCTTCAGCCACATCTTCGGAGCTAGCTTGTCCTTCGTCCAGACTACACCTTCGTACCACGCACACCTTCATCTCAAAGTCGAAGCCTCCTGTAACAGTCTATGTTATACTGAAAAACATGTTAGTTAGGTTTTTTGAGGACCTTCAGAAGAGTAAGGCCCCCAACAGTAGCCCCTCACAGTATTAATTTGTTTTCTCTTTTGACAAATTTAGACTGCGACGTGAACGAAGGCCTTTAGCCGATGGTTCAAAAAACACCTTCCCTTCGCTAGAATAGCGAAAATCAATGACATGTAGGGCCCGCCAAGTTGCAATGCGCTTGGGCATATAAATAGGAACCCACAACGACAACATTTGCTGTGCCATTTCAATCTCTTGTGCTATTTTCTCAAGTTTTAATTTTCTTGCTATCAGATTTTGCTTGTTTTGCGAGCTTCGGCATTTGTTCAAGTGTGCATCAAATGGCTGATGAGAAGAAGGTTGTTGATCCTGCACTAGCTGGTTTTTACGAGGCTGTGGAGAAAACAAACATGGAGAAGATTACAAACAAAATGCTAGCTGATTTGTCTGAAGATTCTGATGACAGTGGAAGCTTTGATATGGAAAGTGAAGACGCAGATGCTGAAAATCGGCCCTGGCGACCAAGTCACACCATCTTCGAAAAATCATCCATTAAGCAGAGTCAAATTGATGCTATGAAAGGGAGATATTTCCGAGATATTTCCATTGTGAGAGCTAGAGGGGATAGTGCCGCCTCTGCTCCCAAAGAAGATGAAGTGGTTATTTATAGGAGCTTCATGAAGGCAGGGATTCAGTTCCCGTTAAGCAAATTCTTGGTTGAAGTGCTGAAGACCTTCGAAATTTTCCTTCATCAGATTACCCCTTAAGCCATTATCAGGATGGGGGTTTTTGTTTGGGCCATAAGAAGCCAAGGGCTAGAGCCAAGCGCAAAATGCTTCTGCAACATGCACGAGCTACTATATGAGATGAAGGCTTCTAGCAAGGAGAAGTATCACAACAACTTCGGTTGTTATGGCTTCGTTCTTCATTCTGATGTAAGTTACCTAGTTCCAACATTTCGGAAAAGGTGGCCAGGAGCCTGGATGGAAGAATGGTTTATGTGAAGAATAACTTAGTTGAGAGGGAAGATATAAAAGGGATTATTCAGCGCCCCATTTGGTCTCACTTCGGCATCAGGAGGCCAGCCACTGCTCTTGGGAATGATATAGAAGCATGCCAGAGAAGCTTCAACACTATGTGTACTTTTATTGGCATAAGAGACTTGGTTCAAGAGCACATCGCCTACAGAGTATGGCCGCTCGTGAATGAGTGGGAGATGCCGAAGGAAGCTGCTGCCGGGTCTAGCCAGGGTGGCCTGGTCTATCTAAAGTATACCTTCAGATACAGAGGCGAGTTTGATGAGTGGTTGGGCAATATTGAGGCCACCAGTGATGAATTGCTTGGGCCTATACAAGGGCCGAAGATGATGCAATGACCTTAGCATTCGAAGGCTGAGGCAAGAAAAGATTGAATAGAGTTTTCGACGTCATTGGTTTCGTATACCCTGACTATAGCTATTCCTCGCGAAAGCAGGGAAAGAAAAGAAAAGCTGCTACTTCAACCATTTCTATTGTGCCGAAGGGCAAAAAGATCATGGTCTTAACGCACCGGCCAAGATACATTGAAACGACCACAATGTCAAAGCTTGGTGAAGGGACATCCTCCACTGCTGAGGCAGAACAACCTGTTCCTGCCATCCCCAGGGAAGAACTGGCTGAATTGCCGAAGGCTCCTGCAGCCGGGCCAGTCAAAACACTAAAACATAGTGCCGAAGCCAAAAGAAAGGCGGCCACAGAGCCAGAGCTAGAGGAAATGGTAGGGCTGCCAAAAATCTTGAGCCCGCCAGTAGAGCCAGAATTGCCGAATGTATCAAGGGCTCCTGCAATAACTCCCAATAGGAGAAGGATGGCTAGCATGCTGGACGCCGTCATGGAATCGACAAGGGCATTGAGTCCTGCTCCTGGAAAGAAGGTTGCCGAAGCTGCTACGGCTCGCGTTGAAGCCGAAGCTAGGCCCTCAGTGCCCACTGAGGCGGTGCCTATAAGAATTGAGCAGAGAACTGAACAAGAACCTTCAGATGTTGGCTTAACTCTAGAGAAGCAAGATGTGCCTGAACAAGTTAAATCTCCTACTCCCGAAGCACCCTCCGAAGATCTTGACTTTATTATATGACATGCTTCTGGTAAAAGGTTGTTTGAAGAAGAAATCGCGGAAGCCAAACACTACGCCCGGGAATTGAAGTACCCGAAGGGGCCCTAGTGTATAATGGCACCAACGAAGATGATTTCAATACTGTCTCTCGGATAAAAAGGAAATATATGTCTGCCGGGAGATGACAAAAAACATGGGATTTTCGAAGCTTGAAGTTGGCCTCTCTGCCATGTCAAAGGATGATCTCGCAGACAGCCTTGCGTACAACAGTCTGAAGGTACGGAAGTTATGGACTTATAAATAGATTATCTTTTGTATTTTATTCTCGTGTTGATCCTTTATCTCCCTTCTTTTTGCAGGGCTTAATTCTTAGCAATGCTTTGAGGGTGCAGAAAAATGCTGAGGATGAAAGTTGTCAAATAGTGCTTAGCAACCTTCGGTCGGAGGTTATCAGACTGAGGAGCGAAGCTGCAGAAAAAGACAAAATTCTGCTTTCTTTAGTGGACAGAGTGAAGAAAGACGAGGCAAAATTCAATGCTCAATCTGAAGTCCATAAAGCCGAAGTTGAAAACCTTCAGAAAAAACTTGCCGAAGCTAATGAAAATTTTGAACTTGCAAAAGTAAAGCAAGAAATAAGTGAATGGTCGAATGCTAGACTGGAAAAGAATGTTGAGGAGCTTCATGAATCCAAGGAGAGATGCTTTGTGAAATCCTTGGATTGAGTAAGAGAACTAAAAACTAGCTTTGCCAAGGTGGGTGCGTATTCTTCCGAAGAAAAGTTCATTCGAGGTGATCCCGAGGGAGTCATTGATTGGATAGGTGAAGAAGCCAAAGCTTTTGATGAGATCCTTAGTGATCATGGTGACATTTGTGCCTTCGTCGGCGCGCAAGGGGTTGCAACAATTCTGGAGAAGGCTGGTTGTGACCATGTTAAAGCTGCGGCCTAGACCGAAGCCGCCTTCTCCACAGACGACACAAAGGACCCCTCGGCCGAAGCCACTTTGGTGGGCGGGAAGTTTTATTCCGATGTCTGGGTGAACGGTGACCGAGAAATGGCCAACGAAATTATAAAGAAAAATGAAAAAGAAACCCATGATGCTCGAGAAGAAGCTAAGCGAGCTGAAGAAGCTGCCGAGCGCGCAAGGCGTATAGGTATTATTACTGAATTTTAGCTTCGGTGTTTGTTTTCTGGCTTCGAACTAACGATTTGTTTACTACAGCTAAACTCTCACCGCCACCCTAGCCATATGACCCCCAGGCTGATCCCGTTATGAAAGAGGCGCTGGATGTGATGAGTGCTGCCAATACTATTGTCGACAAAGTCATTGACAGACTACTGAATGAGGCCGCCGAGAAAATTCTCAAAGAAGGCTAGGCTTTTGCTGTAATGATACAATGTAACATTTGTGTATGAAACAATTATCAAACATGTATATAAATGTAATATATTTCTTTGCAATGCATGAAATTTACGCACATACCATTTTTGAGCCTTCGGCGAAAAAACACCTTCCCTTCTTTTCATGCTTCGTAAAGAAAAGAGCCCTTTTACAAAACTATTGTGTGACACTGTTGCCAACAGATTTTCCTGATAAAATTGTATTTGCCAAAGATATTTCCGAAGATTTGCTTCGTGCTCAATCTTTGCTGTCGATGTGGTATGATGTATGATGTAATGCTATGCGGAATGGTGCAATGATATGATGCAACATTATGTTCATGCCGAACACACACACACCCATACTGAAACACTCAAGACTATGCATCCCCTTGGGGACGTCTTTGGAGTCTTTAAGCTCTGCATCCCCTTAGGAACGACTTTGGAGCTTCTTCACCTTATATTTCGGTGGTATTTAAGCTCTGCATCCCCTTAGGAACGACTTTGGAGCTTCTTCACCTTCTATTTCGGTGGATTTTTTGGCTCTGCATTCCCTTAGGAACGACTTTTGAGCTTCGGAACTTACTCTGCGCTCCCTTAGGAACCGATTTTGTAGCTTTAGAACTTACTCTGCGCTCCCTTAGGAACGGCTTTTGTAGCTTCGAAACTTACTCTGCGCTCCCTTAGGGACTTTTGTAGCTTCAGAAGTTTGTTGGGAGGAAACATTTTACTCAATGATACAGACACAATTATTACATGAAATCAGAATTCAGTCCTTCGTGATTTGTTTTTCATACAAGAAAAATAAAATGACAGAAAAGATAGAGATACACCAAGGGTAGGATATTCTTTAGTAGATGTGCTTGGATTCATGCACAGCACAATAAAATCGCGCTGCTGTTGAGTGTGCTGGTGCCCTTCTGGCTGCTGGCTTTGAGTCAAAGTAGGTGGTAGCGGTGGTGGTGGTGGGAGCGGAGCCCAGGATGCTTGAGAGTGGCTCGCCGAAGCGACAGAGGCCGTAGGTTATTGATTACCTACGTACTCTGGGACATAGGGAGAGTAGCATGAGGCAGTATGTAGGACCTGCTTCGGCTGATTCTGCCGTGCCTCAGCTTTGGCAATCTCCTTTTGCTTCTAAATTGTGACTTGGCATGTTCTTGTGGTGTGGCCCTTGTATTCACCGCAGAATAAGCAGTATAGTTTTCTGGGCTGATCTCCATATCTTCCTCCGAAGCTTCTGCCCCCTCTGCCTCTTGGAACTGGTGGCGTGAAGGAGCTTTGTTGTGGCCCTGATGACTGGGAGCTGTGTTGTTGCCTTTGGGGTTGACTTCCTCTATCATCACTTGGGTTGGAATTGTGGATCGACCTAACATGCCTAGGGTGAATTCTTCCTCCGAAGCCCCTAGCCATCTCAGAACCTGTATGCTTCCTCCCTTCTTTGGCGGAAATCATTATCAGCCCGGATATACTCATCCATCTTTTGAAGAAGCTTTTCCAGGGTTTGTGGGGGCTTCCTAGCAAAATACTGAGCTATAGGTCCTGGCCGGAGCCCCTTGATCATGGCCTCAATGATAATTTCATTGGGCACTGTAGGCGCTTGTGCTCTCAGACGTGGGAACCTTCGGACATACGCCTGAAGATACTCCTCATGGTCTTGCGTGCATTGAAACAGAGCCTGAGCAATGACTGGCTTCGTTTGAAAGCCTTGGAAGCTAGTAATTAACATATCCTTGAGCTTCTGCCATGATGTGATTGTCCCTGGCTGAAGAGAAGAGTACCAAGTTTGCGCTACGCTTTTAACTGCCATGATGAAGGATTTCACCATGACTGCAGTATTGCCCTCATATGAAGATATGGTTGCTTCGTATCTCATCAGGAACTGCTTGGGGTCTGAGTGTCCATCATACATAGGAAGCTGAGGTGGCTTGTATGATGGGGGCCATGGGGTAGTCTGCAACTCTGCTGCCAAAGGACTTCTCCCTGTGATGGGGCCTTCTGTCTTGATCCTCCTCGGTGAGATGGCGCATTTCTTCGGCGGCCTGATCAATCTTTTTCTGGAGATCGGCGATCCAAAGCATTTTTTCCCTCTTCTTTTGAACCTGTTGATGGATAGCTTCAAGGTCCCTGATCTCTTGATCCAGTTCCTCCTCCTGAGGTGTTGGGCTGGTAGCCTTCCTCTTCTGGCTCCTAGCTTCGCGTAGCATTTCCTGATTAACATCCAATGGCTGCAGTGTAGCCCCTGGCCCGACTGTCTTCTTCTGCGGCATGATGAAGGTTGATGTTTGCCGAAGGTGGCCAGATGAGTTCACCGGAGGTGGGCGCCAATGTTGGCCACTTGTTCTCAAATGCTATGAATCAAGAACAAGGCAACACAAGTGTTAATGGTTAAAAACCTTCGTCCTTTGAGACATTATCTCCCTTAGGATATAATGATCTTTGGGCGAAGGTCATGAAGGACGTACCTTCATCATTTCAATAAGCAGGGATGTAAACAGAGACATATGAAACATGAAGTAAATATGAATAATCATTTTAAATCATTAGACTATTCATATTCTTATTATATAAACATGAACAAACATCAACGATATTTAAATTACATTTGTACCTTCGGCTTGACAGAAGGTGAAAAAGCAGGAGTGACGCGTGAGTGACTACAAGTCAGCGTGAACAGTATGGTGTTATTGTTCATCTATTTATAGGCACAGGACACAACCTGGATGAAATTACATTCATGTCCTTGACATTCACTATTAACCACAAGGAAAGCTTTCGAGGACCAAGCAGTCTTTTCCTCCTTAAGTAGGTTTCTCCTTTCACCATTGTTAACATGCTGAGCCGAAGCTTCTTCAGCCACATCTTCGGAGCTAGCTTGTCCTTCATCCAGACTACAACTTCGTACCACGCACACCTTCATCTCAAAGCAAAAGCCTCCTGTAACAGTCTATGTTATACTGAAAACATGTTAGTTAGGTTTTTTGAGGACCTTCAGAAGAGGAAGGCCCCCAACACCTGCCCTTCAAGACAGGTAGATCCAACGGAAAATGGGGGAAAGAGTTTGTAATGCTAACACGGGGTGTCAAAAGCCACGATAATCTGTCTTGCGCTTTGGCATAGTACGGGGGTATTTATAGGTACTCGAGGGGCTGCCCGTCCCTTTCAAAGACATTTAGGCCCTCGATTACCTAGTTGATCCCCGGAATATTCCCACGAGGGGAGGTTACAGTGAGTCATTACGACACACTTTATTACAAACATGGCCCAACCCACACTACTCACGCGAGGCCCTACCACATGGGCCGAATTGTACATGGGATTCTCCCTGCATTGAGGGAGGAGGTCCTATGGTCTTCGCGGGGCCTTTGTCTTGTCTTGCTGGAGCTTTTGGCATAGTACGAGGGTATTTATAGGTACTCGAGGGGCTGCCCGTCCCTGTCAAAGACATTTAGGCCCTCGATTACCTAGTTGATCCCCAGAATATTCCCACGAGGGGAGGTTACAGTGAGTCATTACGACACACTTTATTACAAACATGGCCCAACCCACACTACTCACGCGAGGCCCTGCCACATGGGCCGAATTGTACATGGGATTCTCCCTGCACTGAGGGAGGAGGTCCTATGGTCTTCGCGGGGCCTTTGTGTTGTCTTGCTGGAGCAAAGGGGGCCGAACAGGCCTCCGCATGGGCAGCGCCCTTGGCCCGTCCAGCGGGTCCTGCAGATGCGATCCTCATCCGTGAAGCACAAAGTAGAAGTCATCGAGCGAAGGGTGGTGTGTTCGCCTTTGCCCCAACAATCCATAACAAAACTTCTTGCGGGGTAAGGGATAAGATAGAGAATGAAGCGTCTTCAATAGCTTCAAAAGGTTTACTTCTGGCAAGTTTCGCTTCAAGTTCCATAATCTTACTTGATCATCTTGCAATGCGTCTCATTACAACCTTTTGATCGACCAAAAATCAGACTAGAAGAGTTGAAGATAAAAGAGATGAGTTTTGATATAAAGTATGTTTTTTATGGAGACAAATAAGTCAAGTTTTGAAAGACTGACTGAGCTTTCCATTTCTAACTAATCTACCGACCTACGGTCACATTGCTCTGATACCACTTCTGTCACACCCGGTTTTAAGGGCAAAACCGAATGCATAGCATATGTGTGCCAGGATCTATTTCCACACATATGTGGACATCACAAGTGTAATATATCAAAAGAACAATGCATAAAAGCGTAAATAAAGATTATATTAACATATTACACTTCGAACATACATGAAGTCTTAACCTTTATTCATCAAAGTATAGCGAAACATGGACATCCTTCCACAGGAAGATGACCGAGGGTATCACTAGACTTGCATCCATGGAGTTCAACATCATATCTTCATCTGCAAACTTCTTATCAAAATTTAAGCAAGAGTGATCTCACTTATGGTTGGGGCTCAACAAGTGGGGTAAAAATGCAAGGTAACAAGGCAAGGCTAAAGTTTAATGTGGTTAGCATTTTAGTTGGTCAACATTTTATTATCAACACCTGATTACTAAGTATAAGTATATACCAAACCCATATTAAGCATAAGCACTATTCATCAGCATATATATATATCATCAGCATAAAGCTTAGAACCACTTGAACCAAAATATCTTCAACATGAAGCTGAGTGAACCACTTAAGCATACCGCTTAAACAAAATCGATCATGGTTTATTTTCATCTTCAAGTCGATTATCATGTGAGGGTCCAGGCTGCTCTTAACCGTGATCACAACTGATATAACAGTTTTACACTCTGCAGAGGTGGTACAACTTTACCCACAAGCCATGTATCCCCTCTAGCCTGGGTCGGCCAAACCCGTAAACACTTTCGAGGTGAATGGCTAGGGATCCACTATGAGGCTTTCACAGAATACACTTAATACAAAGCAACCTGCTAAGGTTTCTAAGTCGGTGTGGAGGCCCTCTGGGTGAGGTACCTTGGCCAAGAATACATCCCCATGTTAACGTGAGCTGCCACCACTGCCGCAACCCCTCTTGCCCATATTTCAGGTAAGGTTGCTAGGTACTAAGCGCATTAAGTTAATTAACAAAGATAGAGCCATGATAGCACTCGTGGTTGCACTATTTTCCTGGGTGGTCACTCCATGTTCCAATTATCACAATATGATCTTGCTTAATCATTGGATTAACAACAATAATGTAAATTTACCATTTGGAACATTAATATGATTAAAAAGTGACATCATAAAAATAAAGTTGTAGCAATAGCATAGCTATTTGATTAAATCGTAATTCCAGGTTAAACAAGGAATAAGGTTGAAAGGTTAAGGGTATCTAAATAGGTAACCCATCAAATTATGCACATATCCAAAAGTGAACTTTATTAAATGCATTGTATGGGATCAGACATAATATGCAGAGGGAGAAGTCCACTTGCATTGCTTATAGCAAACTTGAGATTATTTCACGAAATAGATCTTAATTCTCAACTACTAGATCAACCACTGAATATCACACAAATAAACAAGAAGAAACAAACACCACTCAATAACATAAAACATTCATCATAGATCAAGTTAAAAGAAAAACATAACAAAAGAGCAATTGCTTTTCAAAAGCATTACACACAAATGTTATAATAAAAAGGTATTCTTTTCAAAAATGTGTGATCTATACTTTATAAAACAAGATATGAGCTTAAAAATATCTTAATTAAAATATACAAATATTAGGTTCACCACTTTAATCTTTTATAAAAGCATATGTGGTATGTCTAAGATTAAGAGTTCATAAGATAAAACATGTTATAATGTTTTTAAACCTTTTTTTTAACTTTTAGAAAAGATATATGCTATACATCTAAGGTTAATGAGCTATGGAACAAATTATTAAACATTAATTGAGGAGAAGCTAATATATATAAACCTAAACATGTTTTAGTTGGAAAGATAATGAAACAAATAATTATCTTCATTCTTATTAAGAGAACACATAGTCTATATTATTATTAAGAAAATTATATTTATAATCAATACATAAACTAATATTTTAATTATAAAAAGAATATGAGCACTAATTTCTTTAATTTGTCCTTTAGGAAAAACTGAGTGATATATATAAATAATATGGATTCAATTTGATGAACAGATTAATCACTCCTATATTACTAGTTATGGTCAAATTGAAATATAAGTCTAATTAATAAATTATGAGAAAAGATAATTAACCTATTGATTATATTTAGTTACAATTTAGGAACATATGATCTAAATCATTTGAAAGGAAACTGTATAAACTATCATTTTAGTTTATAAAATCAAGAATGCTAATTAATCAATTTTAACATTTTTTAGAAAAGTTATATGACATATTACTATTATAAAGCATATAATTATGGATAACTTAAATATAAGACTAAATAATTTTTATGTGAAAGGATAATAAATAATTATCATTCTATTAGGAAAACATTTAATCTATGTTTGTTGAGAAAACTATATGGAAACCGATAGGTCATCATTTTAAAGATATGAACACCAATTCTATTATTTTAGTAACTTTAGAAAACTCTATTCTTTCTATGAATAAGCAATTTATATACGCACATGCATAAAACTTGAATACAAAACTAAATTATACTTTATGGATAAATATAATTACTTATATTTTATTTTATTATGAAACATACGGTCTATAGTTTCTTTTAAATTTTTATTTAAGAAGGATATACTTAAACATTTATAATGAACATTGAAAACATAATATCTATTGAAAAGATCATTTTAATATTTCTTGTATAATAACCGTAATATAAATTAAACTACAAAAATATGTGAACTGCACGAAACAGTAATACACATAAATAAAGGTACACTATGAGGGGTAGCTAGTAAATTTGTTTTTTTGTGTACTTGGATAACAATTACAAATAACTATCTCTTATTTGTACTTAAAAATATGAACTCTTTATTTACTTTCTTATTTATAAAACTATGCAACTATGCAGAGATCAATTATAACAATTACTAATCAAATTTAAATTACGAAAAACACGTGAACAATTGCAAATACCAATTTTAAAGTATTTTTCGTAAACTTATGATGTTAATAATTCGACTAAATTATTTAAACTGTAAATAATTATTTTATAGTAAAAACATGGTCCATACGAAATTTACTCTATAGTAGCTTATAATTCGCATTATCTTCTACCTTTGTCAAGGTGTGCAGCAGAGGAGTAGGACAGATAGGAGACTCCGGCGAGGTCGCGGTGCATAGTAAACTCTGGCGAGCAGATCGGCGATGAACTCTGGGCGTGGGAGTTTGGGCGGCTATCGTCGTCGGCACAGACATGGGACGTTGGACGCGAATCATCTGGCGTGCTGCGAAGGTTGCTGGTGCAGAACGTCGACGACGAGCAGCGAGGAGGCTGTACGAGCAAGGAACTTGGCTGTGCGCAGTCAGATATGGCGGGCGTGGCTGTTCGGTTGGCTAAGGGCGCGGAAGGAACAACAATGAACAGCAGCGGCCAGGGAGCAACAGCAACGATACGGCGGCACGACGAAGCAGCAGTAGAGAGGTCGACGACGCATGCGTTCCATTTGCAGAGTTGAGGAGACACAGCGCGACGCAACACTTGGCGAGGAGGAGAGAGCAGCAACGACGAGCTGAACAGGGTGTGCACACGGAGGAGACAAGTGCACAGAGGATTAAACTGTGGAGGAGGGAGCGAGCAGGGATGATGACTCAACATTGCGGCTCCATTTTATAGCCAACGCGAGAGAGAAATAACGCCAGGATTTTATGACCAATTGATGCTCTCTTGAATTTACAGAGGAAACTGAAATTGTGATGGCCATAACGACGAAAGGAATTGCTGAAGAAATGCAGGGCGCTGGAACGGTTGCCGCCAGTAAGGAGAATCGTCGCAGTAGAGGAGGGAGACGGACGGCCGTCGCGGGTGCTCCATGACCCAGGAGGCGAAGAGCGTGAGAAGATGAGTAGGCTAGCGGCGGTGGCTACGCTGGCTGGTTTGTGTGTGCAGGTTCGAAGATTAGGGAAGTAGAGGAGAAAGCAACTAGACCTGCGGCCGCAGCTGATGTGCGACGAGCGAACAGAAGAAAAGGAAAGTGTCGTCAGGAAGAAAAGAAATGGGGGCCCGCCTACCATACACTAGATGAGAGTGGGAGGGAGAAAAAAAACTAAAACAAAAATGGGGAAGTGCTCGAGGGGGGAGCCTGGGCGTAGGTTTCCGTGGGCTTTTTTTTTTAATTTCGAATTCATTTTCTATTTTTAATAACAGATTATATATATATATTCCAAAAATTCAGAATAAAAATTTCAATATTATTAGCATATCTAAAATACATGTTTTTTCAAAAAAAAACAATTGTAGTAGCCCATTATAGTTTTATGAAAAGATCCACACGAAGAAATAATCCCCAATATTGCATTTACATAAATCTTTCTAAAATTAGAATTAACACTTCAAAAAACACTTATTTTTGTACAAAACATTATCTTTAAGAAAATCCTTTTTTTAATCAATGAGATTTTTCTTAGAAAATTAAATCCAAGAATTGGATTCAAATCATACAAAACATACGCTTCAGCATGAATGCATCAAACACTTGATACAATTTTACTACTCACAAAAAATATTTAATTTATTTATGTTACTATTTTGTTATTTGAAAATAGAAATTTTCTTTCTACTAGAAATTAATAATTGAAACAGGGTTGTTTTCATTTGATGGATTTTAGAGTGTTACAAAATCTACCCCCTAAAAAGAATCTCGTCCTCGAGATTAGGGAATGCTAGCAAGAAATTCAAAAGTGATACAAGGTTATTTGTAGGTTCTTGGTTCACAACGGACTCTTCCAAATTTAAGGAGCTCATTGTTTCTTCATTCTGCAATATGTGCTAATCTGGAGACCCTTATCATCATACTTGTAAACTGACTGATCTTTTAGATTATTGCTTGGGTCTTGCTTTGCAGTCTTCTTCTCTAGTTGGTCTAGACGCTTCTTGGGGCATTGGTGAATAATATGTCCTTCATCATTGCAAGAATAGCAAGCACCTTGTTGCTTTGATCTATGCGAGTAAACTTTGTTTGACTATTGGCAGATGATGGCTTATTGGGTGTCTGTACATTAAACAGCTAAGCCTGATTTGATTCTCCTGATTGGGTATCCATGAGTTTCAAGGCTTCTGCTTGCGGTTGAGATGGATTAATCATATATCTAAACATTTTCCTATTTTTGTTGTTCTTCACGATGTTGGTAGAAGTTTCTATACATTTTTGTTCATATTCCATGTCTGGAGACTGAGATAGCTTTATCTCGGAGGTGTTCGGTAGTGAACTCTTCTCAGGACAATTACGAAGGTAATGATCTTCATGTCCACATAGATAGCAAGCTTTTCTCGAAGTTATTTCTTGACTTTTTCCATGTTTCCCTTTTTGTTTCTTGGATCTGATGCGACGACGAGGCTGAAACTGTGTGCAGGTGATATTCTATCCATCAATGTAACACTCATGTGCTTCTTTTTGGAGCTAGGCATCCTTGTGGTGTTTCCTTTTTGGAATAACTGGCAATTCACCGACTGACAGTGCATTAGGTATTCGAGAATCTGCTATTAGTTGTTCTTGGGGAGACCATTGTCTTTTTATGCCAGAAAACAAAATCCGGTTCTTCTGTTTTTTAGTTTCACTTTCGTTTGTACTGATCTAGCGACAAGGAATTTCATAGTACTCACAACAACAACATGTTCCAAGATCATTTGTATGTTTGTGTGCATCCTTTTGTGTCTGTTCATCAGCTGTTTCATTTCTAGTGACGTTTCGACTTGCCAACACTTGCTGGTATGAGGAGGTGAGTTGAGATGCTTTCTGTATTATCAGAGCTTGTGCATGTAACAACTTCTCTAAGTCAACTATCGAGGGTGATGTTGTTGTTGATGTCATATGGTTATCAGTAGTCTGCTCATGTGCTATAAATTATGCTAAATCAACTTGTTGGAGTCTAGCTACCACTTGAGAGGTTGCTTGCAGAAACTGTGCATGCACCTTCTTGAACTGTTCCATCTGAGACTTAGCTGGAGGAGTTGCCAACACAATGCATTCTTTGCACTTAGTGACATCACTTGTAGTTGACATTCCAAGGTCTAACATCTGTATGGATATAGTAAGAAAGGAAGGGATGAAAAGATTGAGCTAGGACAGACTATAAAGAGTAGAGAGAATCCAACTATCTAAGGTTTTACCTAGTAACTGATGTCAGTGTGGACAGAAGTCACACAATACACCAACAATCATGTAATGTCCTGAATTTGGGGGTAGAATTTTTTCTTCTTTAATACTCACAAAATTCAGGCGTTACTCTCTTTTCTCTTCCCGTTTCGCTCCTTCTTCCCGGTTTCAAAGCAGTATAGTGACTGTTGTCCGTCTCGCGTGTAAACAAAAACCTAAGTTGTCATGGGTATTGCATCATGCCGAAGCATATTTCTTTTGTATGATGTGGTGTTTAATAGCACGTCTGTTTTGCCTCGCTGGGATCTCGTTTCGCGATTGGTTTCTGATCCATGGTCGTGTGCGCCGCGGGTTTTTGACCCGCGACCCAACCTAGCCTGACCCAGCCCAGCCCAGCCCGGTCCGGCCCGGCTCAGCGTGCCCCTGGCGCCTATCACACCCAGTTTTTGGAAGGTAAACTGAATGCGAACCATGTACGTGCCAGGATCAGAACTCACGTACACAACGATTACATAGTTTGACATCATCACACAATACTCGAATTTAATAACGGAAAGGTACTTAATTACATCAAGATGTCTGAGACATCCATAGAGTCTAATACATATCCATAGGGTTCAACAATATTATCAAAGTGCAGAGTACCAAAACGTAGAATGTAAGCCTACACAGGCAACTAACTAGGGGTTTGCCACTAAGATAAACTAGAACTCATCATATTCCTGGAACTCCTCGAAGTCATCCATGTTGCCAGCTTCACCTCTTGAGCACTGAGAACAGTGGGGACAACCTGGGGTAGGGTGATTTGTAAAGCAAGGGTGAGTACACTTCAACATACTCAGCAAATGTCCCGTTTGGCTAAAGTGGACTAGCTGTATGTGGAGTTTAAAGTTAAGTAGATGCTTCTAGTTGGTCAAGTTTTATTATTGTAAGTAGAGCCAAGTTTTAGTAATAACCTAGTTATTACCCAGAGGTACCTCCTCAAAAGAGGAAATACCATATATCAAATTTTATATCATCATTGTTAACCATCATCATAAAAGTAACCATTGTTCTTCTAATCGAAGAGGATCCCAAGGCTGCTCTTAACCGTGAGCACGACTGATATACCAGTTTCTAACACTCTGTAGAGGTCGCACACTTTACCCACAAGCCGTGATTCCCATTCTGCCCGGGGTTCTAGCCTCCCCATTGATCACTACCAAGGTGACCTAGCAGGGTCTCACTACGTAGCCTTTACAAAGATTTCCCAGAGGACATAGTCGCCCGTTAGGTTTCTCCAGTTTGATAAACACAGTACATCTCCCCAAAGGAAGGGTGACTAACAAAACTGAATCAAAGAACCTCTGCAACCAGCCTCGGCAGAGCAAGTACTGTGCCCGGACCCCATTGACGGCCCTACGACGAAGCCAACTACTCCTCTAGTTCCTCTAATTAATCAGCTAAGGGCGTCCCATTCCACCCTCATGGTTGCACTGTTATCCCGGGTTGTCACTCCCCAAACAGGTCCTTACGGAGAGGCACTCAGGAAAGAGCCTGAGCCCCCTAAAGTAATCACAAGGACCCCATCGGGATAACATCATCGTATCATAAAAGATCACATCATGTTCATTGATTAAGTTTAAGCAATAGCATAAGCTAACCATGATTAACCCAAAAAGGTAACAAGGGTAAGGGAAATACAGACTAGTCAATCCTTAAGTTTCAGTAATGGAATGCAGGATAGTGGATTATAAAGTATAGTAGGACATAGTAGGTCTGAGGACACTTGCCTTCACCAGGTTGTTGCTCAGGGAGGTCTGCAACAACACACTCAGGAACCTCAGACTGCTCGTTGTCTAATTAAAGTGAGCATACATTCAATACATTTGGAAAAGTATAAATGAACAACACATCAAACATTTACAATCATTGACACATAACTCAAAAAGGTACATCATAAAGTGTAGGGGAATGATGTCAAGTTACAAAGGAAATGGAGTAATCCTAATTGGGGAATTGGTTAATCTCTAAGTGTTGAAACATAACCTAAAAAGATAGAGTAATAATTAAACAAAGAAAAGATTACATTATAAGATGAACTACTCTCATTTAGGAATTTGATTATCTTTTAAGCATTATCCATAATTACATTCCTAATTCTATTTATGTCATTAAGGTCTAAAGGTTAAGCCAAAAATAACTCCAAGTAATGCATAACACTAATCTTACAAGGTTGAATATACTTTATTCTTAGAACTCTCCTTTTATTTATTGAAATTAAATAAATAAATCAACATATACTTTAATCATATATTCTAAGTGTAAAAATTAAAGTATACAGATTACATTTGATCATATTTTATTTGAACAGAGAATAATCTTTTGAACATTTTGCAATTTGAACCACTAAATTTGGAGTTCATATGAAAAAGATATGAAATAATCAAGTTTTGAAGTTTGAAATATGAAATTATGGCTAAATCTATAATTAAATAAAAGTCCAGGGGCTATTCCAAAGAAACCAGGGACCTATGCGCTAAAACTGAGGACGACGGGTTGATTTCCTAAAACTAGGGGGGTTCTTAAGAAAAATAACCACGCGAAGGGGTACGGGGTAATCTCAGCTAGGGCTGGAAAAAAGCTTGAGCTCGACAAGCTGGCTCGAGCTCGCAGCAGCTCGGCTCGCCTCGGACCGGCTCGACGCTCAGAACGAGCCCGAGCTGTGCCTGTTTTTGTGGCTCGTGAAAAGAGCGAGCCAGCTCGGCTCGGCTCGGTGCAGCTCGCGAGCTGGCTCGTGGCTCGACCCAACAACAATTTATTGCATAAAATCTTAATTAGCATATAATATTAGTACCAAGTAGACAGTTAATTTATGTTATTTGAGATTACTATAAAAAATAATCTATTTTCTATATTATATTAGTGATATATCTATTTTACTAATTTTAAATATGTTATTTAAAATATTTTTAAGATTTTATATTATAATTTTGAGAGTAGATTTAAGTTTATGGCTAGGCTCGTTGGCTTGGCGAGCCGGCTCGCGAGCTAAGCCGAGCCAAGCCGAGCCGCTTTTCCGAGCTCGCCAGATGGGCGAGCCGAGCCGAGCTCAGCTCGTTGCATGAGCGAGCCGCAGCGAGCTGAGCCAAGCTCGGCTCGGCTCGTTTCCACCCCTAATCTCAGCCATCGGATTAGAAACCAACGACCCATATTAGATCACGCAAGCGCGCGTGTGGACGCGACTGACAAGCGGGGCCTAGGCGTCAGCGAGCCAGGGGGGCTGACCAGCTGGGCCCAGGGGAAGAGACGCGGGTGAGGGGGGGGGGAGAGGAGAGGCGGTTGGATTTGGATCGAGCTGCTACGATTAGATCCGCTCGGGTTAGCTCTGCGCTGTCCGATCTCGGGCGAACAACCGAGATCTAACGATAGGGGGGCGGTCATGGGCGCGGTGGCGCCGCTCGGTCCCGCGGCGGGAACTCGCCGGAGACGAGCAGACCGGCCACAGCGGGGCACCAGAGGCTTGGGGGTTGGTGTGGCGGAACTGCCCGAATTATTTCAACTTAAGTGCCTAAACCCCGCCGTAGAGGCTAGACCACACTTAAATGGGAATAACCCGTCAATCCCTCGGATCTAGTCCGACACGGCCACTGACAGGATCAAGTACCACAATCTCACTCGATGGTGAGTCACAGAGCAAATACAATAAAGCATAAAACCATGCATGAAAGAGTATTAAATTATTACATCATCATCGGAGTTTTGCAAAGGTAGTCATCATTGTTCGAAGTGCAGCGGAATAAAACTAACGGTAAATAAACAGAGAGATGGGGAAGCCTGTGCCATCACTCCTCATGCTCCTCCTCAGCCGAGGTAGGGTCCCACTCGACAGTCCAACCCGGTGGCAAGATGGACGGCCAAGTCACTCCAGCAACCATGTCCTCCAGAGAACCTGTAAAATTATGCCACAAGCAAGGCTGAGTATACTAATACTCAGCTAGACTTACCCGGTGTGAGGAGTCTACTCCTCTACCTCTAGACATGCAGCTTGTTTGGCTGTGGGGTTTGGTTGCCAAAAGCACTAGCTGAGTTTCTAAGTCAAGTTTTAACTTTGCCAATTTAAGTGTGACTCTCTTAAGGCTAAATATGTACGATCTACTCATACATAGTAGCAAACTTTTTTAGCAATCAACATCTTGTATCATCTCCGCACAATTCCACTTATTACTCAATGTAGCAGCATGGATCAAGCAGTCTCATTAGCTGCGAGAAGCAGACGATTCGAATCGAGTTTTTAAACCTGCAAGGTAAACCTAAACACACGACATGTAGGGGCACTCCGTCCCCACACACATCAACCGTCCCCATCGATTCCCTGGCAACAGATCAGGGCTCACCGCCTTGGCGTACAATGCCTCACTGACCCCGATTGCCGTCGTGCAGTGACCGCACTTGTACCCACCATAACCGGAATGGGAGACCACGTCTCAGGTCGCGTGAGGGGATATGTCTACGGGCAGGTTCACTCAGGTACTAGGCTTACCGATTTACCATATTTCTCGGTATGTGTTTAGTACGTTCAAACGCTTGACTCACGGTACCACACCTTAATCCTTATTCCAATTTTTATCCCGTGGACAACCAATCCCCATGGATTGTTGTCCACAAACCAGCATCATTATGATAAGAACGTGGATACAATCAATTTCCTGACCTCGCGCGAGTGCTAGAAAAATCACTCGACTTCTACCGAGATCCTAATTAATCAAGCAGCTACTCGACCTAGCATACTAGTATTCATTTCAACAGGATTCCTGAGATCATGCAACTAGGGTTTCAAACAATTCCTACACCTAAGTGCACAATCAATCCTACAATCATTAGGTGAAGTAAAATAGCATAAATAACAAGTTATGCATAAAACCGGAGCTTGCCTTCCAAAGCAGTGGCAGGCAGGTCCTCTGGTGCAGGGTCCGGGGCTACCTCCTGAGCAGCTCCTTGCTCCGGCACGAGGACGTACTCTCAGTCAGCAAGGTTACAGTCTATCGAAATGCAATGAACATGTATGTCATGATTATGCAGGATTTAATAACATTATGCTAAAAAGAAACTAAGTCAAAAAGTAACTTAGGGTTTCTTAGTCCTGCGGGGCTTCCAATGGGTTATGCTTATTACTTTTTAGGCTTAGGTTCTTATTGAGGATAAACACAGTGGATTTGTATTGTCTTTATACTTTTCAGTGGACAATTTACAAGGGTTTTAGGATGACACTAATTACCATTATTCATTTTCCTTTCTTTAATTTCTACTTATGGTTTCTAGTGTAGGTTTGAACTACGACAGTGGTTTAATATTTTCCAAAAAATTCTGTAAAAAATACAGTGGGTTGCCATTTGCTATTTTAGCCGGTTTTAAGAATTTGAGGCTCAACATATAAAGGCTATGCTTAAGGCAAAAATAATAAAAGTTGGGTAAATGGACAACTTTGTACTACAACTCTTACTTAGAGGTGGGTTCTGTCCTAAAGGTTATTTTTGTCGGCATCTAACAGTAATAATAGGCTTCTGTGCTAAAAATCATAGAAAGCTAAGGGGTGGTTATTTAGTTATGATTTTCTTAAAGTTTAATGTCAAAAAGGCACTTTCTACTACATTGTTATTTGAAAAATGTCAAACAGCAGATTTCATATTTTTCCTAAGTTCTTATTAACCAAACATTAGTTATCCCAAGGGTTGGGGTGATTTCACCTTGGGGTTATGTTTGTAGGATTTTTCCAAGTTTTCCTTGTTTTATTCAAATAAAAGGTATCTCACTTATTTTATACTAAACCAGGGTATGATAGATTTTTCTAGTGAACTATATTGAATAAATATCCTAACAAAAATAGGGGTGCTCTCTGGTTCATTGTTTAAATTATATTTTCTATTTTTCTTATCCTTAATCATATTATAAAATAAGGGGTAAAAACTAACTTAATGGAGTGGACAGAGAGGTTTAACATTTTTAAACAGGTCAGTAGGTAGATATAAACTACCCTTGCGCAGTTCTACCCTTGCGCCACTATTCCCCTGAGTCGCTGACAGTTCAAAAAGCCCCCTGACCTTCTCTTCCTCTCACCCGCAGTCCTTCCCCCAATGCAAACAGTACCCGCGGGAAAGAAAAGGGTGGCGCAGCTTACCGGCGGCGAGATAGGTCCGGCGAAGGGCAGGGTTGGCTCGGGGAGGCTCTGGCGGTCACAGCGAGGTGCGGCTCGGCGGTGGGGATGGCCGGAATCGCTCGGTCCACGCGTGCAGGCAGGTGTTCTCGTCGGCGGCGAGTGTACCGGCCAAACCACGGCGATCTGGTTCAATCCAAGGGCACGGTGAGCTTCACGGGGTAACGTAGTGACCGTGTGCACAAGGAATTGGAAAATGGTTGAGTGGATTACCCGGTCCACGTACTCTGGCGGGGTTGAGAACTCCGGCGACCGTGGACTGGCCTCTCCGGCGAAGCAGGCTTCGATTCCTCGCTCGGGGAGCTTTACTAATGTGTGCACACTCGTCTCCGAGGGTTGGATGGGGCTGGGGAAAGCTGGACTGGCCGGTCTACGGCGGCAGCGGCTCGGGTGGCCGCGGGCACGTCGCGCACGGGCAAACGGCGGTGAACTGAGCTCCGGTGAGGTTTGAGCGTGCGCGGAAGAGTGTAGCCGACGCCTGGGTGGGCTTTATAGGCGCGGGCGTGGGACAAGGCGCCGGCTGGCCGTTGGCGCGACGCGGGGCGCGCGCGGGCGTGCTCTGGCGCACACAGAGCGCGTCGAACACATGGAGCTTTCATTTTGCCCGTGTTCCACAGCTCTCCCAAGTCGCAAACGTGCGAATCTTGGCAAAAATCCGGCGCGAGTCTTTTCCTGGCACCTAGGGCTGTCTCTCATCCGTGAGCTGCCATGGCAGATATGGCCTAGGTAGGGAGATCTCTGGTCGCCAAATCGGGTGTGTCACACTGCCCACTTCGCGACAAAAACCATGCCAAGGCATGTCAAACGTCCAAGTCTCGGACTCAGCTTTTTCCAGTGGGTGCCTTGGGTGGTATGCCACATTTTTGGTATAGGACATAGGTGGATTTGGTGCCAGCTTCGAGGTGAACACGACTGATCTTTAGTGTAGGTATAGTTTTTAACTTAGGGAGAAATAGAGAGCTCTAGCTCTCTCTCCACTTGGAGATTTGATTTGGGGTTTCTCCAGGGGTCTTTTTGCAATATTTCCTTCCCCTAATTGCTGGTTATAAGGTTGCTTAAGGTTTGGGTAAAGATTACTCATGTTTTGCACATTTGCTCACTCTCTTTCCCCTCTTATCCATGGTTTTGGGAGATAGGGTTTAAGAGAGGTCTAGGGTTCTTTCCCCCCTCTTCCAAGGTGATAGTTGCACACAATTAGGGTAATGCCTTTGGTCATTCCCAACTCTTGGTTAAAACCTAGTTTCCAAAGCCCCTTATACTTTTGCTCCTTAAGTTCTTCCACATGTGATCATAGTCTTGAGTGCCAAGGTGTGCTCTAGCCATGGTAACACCTGGGGTGTTACAGCCCTCCCCCCTTAAAGGAATCTCGTCCCGAGATTTTAGGTAGAGTCCCTTGGAGGGTGCTTGAAGGTGTGTTGGTGCTACTCTTTCTTTATACTCAAGTTTCTCTTGTTAACTGCTCTTCGAATGTCATTCTCTTTGCAACTTCAGAAGGAAGCCCTTCTTAAGTTAAATCCACTACTTAGACTATCCTTGTTATCTAAGTTTTTCTTATAATTGAATTCAAAGGGCAGGTGGGGGTGGGGTTTTGGGGTTACGTACCGACTCCTTTGGGTAGAAAGTCGGGGAAGCGAGAGCGTAGAAAATCCTCAGTCTCCCATGTAGCTTCTTCTGGTGAATGGTGACTCCACTGAACCTTATACATCCTGACCGACCTTGCCCGAGTTGATCTCTCCTTTTGATCTAATACCTTGACGGGGTACTCTTGGTAGGACAAGTCTGGTTCTATCTCAATGTCTGGTTCTGGCAGCACTTCAGTGGGTAGGCGAACACATTTCCGCAGCTGAGATACATGGAACACATTGTGAACTGCTGACATGTGAGGTGGCAATTCTAGTTGATAGGCTACGGGTCCACAAGCTTCCTTGATCTCGTAGGGTCCAATGTAGCGAGGAGCTAACTTGCCCTTGATCCCAAATCTCTGAACACCCTTGGTGGGTGATACCTTAAGATAAACATGATCTCCCACCTCAAACTGTAGAGGCTTCCGCCTCTTGTCATGATAGCTCTTTTGCCTGGCCTGAGCAGCTTCTAGGTTCTTCTTGATGATTCTGACTTTTGCTTCTGCTTCAAGTACCAAATCTGGCCCAAAAATTTCCCTCTCTCCTGCTTGAGACCAATTTAGTGGGGTCCTACACCTTCTCCCATATAATGCCTCAAAAGGTGCCATCTTCAGACTGGACTGATAGCTGTTATTGTAAGAAAATTCTGCCAAGGAAAGACACTTGTCCCAATCCTTTCCGTAGTGTAGTGCACATGCCCGGAACATATCTTCTAAAATCTGATTCACCCTTTCTGTCTGACCATCTGTTTGGGGATGATAGGCTGAGCTTCATATGACCTGGGTCCCAAGTGATTCCTGCAATTGCTCCCAAAATCGTGCCACAAATGGTGCTCCTCTGTCCGAGACTATAGTCCTTGGTATCCCATGCAGACGAACTATTTGGTCAATGTAGATCTCAGCATACTTCTCTGTCCTGTGGGTGGTGTGTACTGCCAAGAAGTGAGCGGTCTTGGTCAACCTGTCCACAATCACCCAAATGGAATCATGGTGCCTGGAGGTATTGGGCAATCCCACTATAAAGTCCATGCAAATGTCCTCCCATTTCCAAGATGGTATGGTAAGGGGTTGCAAAGGGCCTGCTGCCTTCAAATGACTAGCTTTTACCCTCTGGCAAGTGTCACACTCGGATATGTACTTGGCAATTTCCCTCTTCATTCTGGTCCACCAATATAAAGGTCTGAGATCATGGTACATCTTGTTGCTACCAGGGTGCATGAAGAATTTTTAAAGGTGAGCTTCATCTAGTATCTTCTGTCTGAGCTCTGGGTCCTTGGGAACAACCAATCGATCTCCAAACCATAGAATTCCCTTGCTGTCCTGCCGGAAGCACTTGTATTTCTCTGCCTTTTGCTTGATCATTTCCTTGATCACTTGGACACCCTTATCCTCAATCTGTGCCCTGACTATTTGCTCTTGCAATGTGGGTTCCACCGAGATATAACTTAAGTCACCCGAAGAAACAACTTCCAGGTTCAACTTGCACAATTCATCGCACAGGGTGGTAACTCTTGCATCCATGCTCATACAATTGCACTGGGCCTTTCTGCTCAAAGCATCTGCCACAACATTTGCCTTGCCCGGATGGTAGTGCACCTCCAAATCATAGTCCTTGATTAACTCCAACCATCTCCTCTGCCTCATGTTCAGATCTGCCTAAGTGAAGATGTATTTGAGACTCTTGTGATCCGTGTAGATGTTACAGTGAGCTCCCATCAAGTAGTGTATCCATACCTTAAGAGCATGAACCACAGCTGCCAACTCCAGGTCATGTGTAGGGTAGTTCTGCTCATGGGGCCTGAGTGCTCGGGAAGCATAAGCAATTACTTTGTTATCTTGCATCAAAACACATCCCAATCCCGTACCAGAAGCATCACAATAAACTTCAAATGGCTTGGTGTTGTCAGGTTGAGCTAGCACTGGGGCTGTTGTCAAATGCTGCCTCAAAGTATGAAAGGCATCTTCACACTTTTGGCTCCAATCATACTTGACTCCCTTTTTCAACAGTAGTCATTGGTTTGGCAATTCTGGAGAAATCCGGAATAAATCGTCGATAATACCCTGCCAATCCCAGAAAACTCCGAATTTGCTTCACTGTAGTCGGGGGTTTCCAATCCATCACCTCCTGCACCTTCTCAGGATCAACTGATATGCCATCCTAAGAAATTGTGTGACCCAAGAACTTAATCTCCTTCAGCCAGAATTCGCATTTAGATAACTTAGCATATAACTGATGGTCACACAGTCTCTGAAGTACAGTATGCAAATGTTTGGTGTGCTCGACTTCATTCTTGGAATAGACCAGAATATCATCAATGAAGACGACCACAAACTTGTCTAACTCTGGCATAAACACTGAGTTCATCAGGTACATGAAATAAGCCGGGGCATTGGTCAGCCCAAAAGACATCACCAGAAATTCATAAAGCCCATATCTGGTAGAGAAAGCGGTCTTGGGAATATCGCTGGCACGGATCTTGATCTGATGGTAACCTGAGCGAAGGTCTATCTTGGAGAATACCTTGGCTCCTACCAACTGATCAAACAGAACATCAATACGGGGCAGTGGGTATTTGTTCTTGATAGTCACCGCATTGAGAGGGCGGTAGTCAACACACATCCTCAAACTCTCATCCTTTTTCTTCATAAATAATGCTGGACATCCCCATGGTGAAGTACTTGGGCGAATAAACCCCTTGTCCAACAATTCTTGCAATTGCTTTTTCAGTTCTGCTAATTCCGCGGGAGGCATCCTATAGGGTCTCTTAGAGATAGGAGCAGTCCCGGGTTGCAATTCGATGGCGAACTCAATATCTCGGTCTGGTGGCATCCCTGGCAATTCATCCGGAAAAACATCCGGGTAGTCACGGACCACTGTGATCTTTTCTACTGGGGACTCTATCATAACAAAGGCACAAGAACGGGTACATCCCTGGTCGGGCAAATATAGCGTGGTCTCACCACAAGTGGATGAGTGCACCTCAATGGCCCTAGCTGCAATATCAATCAAAGCCTGATGTTTGGTCAACCAGTCGGTTCCCAATATGATATCCACACTATCCAAACCCAAAATGAGGAGGTTGGTTTTAATTATCAGACTACCAAACTTTATAGGCACATTCTTGTTGATTTGGTAGGTGGCAACCCTGCCTCCTGGTGTTGAAATTGTGATACCCCCATTGGTGTGGTGAAAGGGCAACTAGCACTTGGCACTAAATTTGGCACTGATAAAACTATGCGATGCACCAGAATCAAAAAGAATAATAGCAGGATAATTCAAAACTCTAAAGATACCAGTCATGACGGGTGCTCCCACTGGGATATCAGCCATGGTGGTGAAGTTCAGCCTGCCCTGCCTTACTTGCACCTTCTGCCTCTTGCCTTGGTTCTGATTAACATTCTGTCCCTGCCTCTGCTGGTTCCTAGGGCAATTCTTGGCATAGTGTTCGGTGTTGCCACATGTGAAACACCTGTTATCATTTGCCTGGCGGTACTGTGGCTGCTGCTGGTTGTTCCTCTGGGCTGGAAACTGGGTACGGTTGGGTGCCTGCTGCTGCTGCTGTGGTCGGATCACCCATCGTCCTTGCTGCTGCTGGGGTCCCCTGTTCTGAGTGTCGGACACAATCCTGAAGCGCTGTGGCTGAGCTGAGGGCCCTGCCACAGGGGTCTTCCTCTTCTTTTCCGCCTGTCGAGCTGTAATGCAGTCCTCCTGGGAGATAGCCATGTTGACCAACTCATTGTAACTGTTGGCCCTGACGGTGTTGAGACGATCACGGAGCTTAGTGTCGAGCCCCCTCCTGAACCTGTCTCTCTTCTTCTCATCCGTGTCTGCGTGATATCCAGCATACTGGCACAAGTCATTAAAAGCCTGGGCATACTACAATATTGTCCTGTTGCCCTGAGTGAGTGCCAGAAACTCGTTGAGCTTTCGGTCCATGATGTCTGCTGGTATGTGATGCCCCCTGAAAGCTGCCTTAAATTCCCTCCATTCCACCTCTCGATCCTCTGGCTGCATGGCAAGAAAATGGTCCCACCAAGTCCTTGCGGGTCCGCGAAGCTACTGGGTGGCGAACCTGACTTTAGTAACCTCTGAACAAGCTCCATGGAGTAGCGGGAATTTGGATTCCACTACTCGCAACCACACATCTGCATCAAGTGGGTCCTCTGCCCTGGTGAACAATGGAGGCTGGGTACTAAGGAACTCCTGGTAGGTAGCTGCCGCGGGGTGACGCTGATGGTCTCCACCACCATAATGCTGAGGTGGTGGCTGACGCTGGGCCAACTGTCTCAAGATCTCATTCTGCTGAGCCATGAGCTCCTGCAGAGTGAGAGGCGGTGGCGGCGGTGGAGGAACGCGCTCGTTCTGGCCACGACGCTGCCTCCCGGCCATCTGAAAAACCACATACATACTTAACACCATATCTCCAAGTTCAAGATTTAATCGCGGCGAAAAGAGTCAAAAGCAAAATGATAGACTCCAACTTCAACAAAAGGATTTAAAAAAGGCATAACCTTTTCCTTCCAAATTTAAAACTGATAACAGCATCCATCAACATGCTTCCAAAAGAGTTTATCACGATTACATCATTTGTCCCAAAAAGACTCAACTCTATCTAGCCTAGTACCCCAAAGGTGCAAAAGCTAAGCTAGCTGCGAGGAGTCCTACCATCCAACTTCTAACCCTATCCTGAACACCTAGTGAGCGAACGAGGCAACACTCGACTCGGGGGAAGGTGGTCTCCCTGAGCCAGCAGTGTCCACACTAGAGGCAGGCTCCTCTCCTCCCTCGATGTCGACGTCCTCGTTGGCCTCCATGTCCTGGATCTCCTGGTGATGCATATCCAAGTGCTCATTAGCCTCGGCAAGCTGCTGCTGAGTGTTAATGAGCTGATCCTCGAGAACCTCGATGGTGTTCTCCCTGGTGCCCACTAGTTCCTCCAACTCATGGATATCAGTGGATAGCTGCTCCATCTGCAAGTCCTTCTCCACCATTTCAGTGGACAAATCCACCACCAGCTCCTCCCTGTTGTCCAAAGTAATCTTTGTTGCCTCCAACAGTGCCATCAGATGGGACATCGCCTCACCGCGCATCACTTGCAGACGGTACAGAGCGTTCATGCACCGTGTGGTCAAGTGCGCAGTCTGTCTTGGGTAGATGGCCCAGATATCCTTGGCATGCTCCACCCTATCCTTCCACATTGGGTCGTCCTCCCTTTCAGCGGGGAACAAGCCAATGGGGTGGGTAGCCAGCTCCAAAGGATGGAATCCGCAGAAAGTGGTCAACCCGTGCAGAGCGATCGCCTCGATCGTGTCCTCAGCTCGGTATCCAAAGGACTAGGAGTCCAAGGAGCGCCAGCCTGGCTGCAGGGGATGAGGCTCCAAGGTCATCCTCACCCTACATCGGGGCACTCGGTGCTTCTCGAACTGCTGCACCACGTACTGAGGGGGTGTCGCGTACCCGGCCCCCTGAAGTACTTCCCACAAAATGTGGGGAAATCCCTCTCGTGCAAGCCCGTCAGTGTGGGATAGTGCATTTCCGTCCTCTGAGGATCCGTGAGAAGTCATCTGTGCACGGTTAAGCGTAAGTAAAAGAAAAAGAATTATAAAAAGAACAAGAAAAATAAACTCAGCCTTTCTCTAGTTAAAATAAAAAGGTATTGGGGACCTAGTTGGTTGTTATCTTGTTTTTAAGTCCTTACTCAGTTATCCATTTGCTTAATTAAGAATGCATGCATGCTCGTCCTGAACGACCTCACAATTATAAGGGGATAGGGAAGAACTCCCATCCCGTAAAAGTGGCCTGTAGGGCCTAATTACTTAGCCACCTAGCTACCCTTCCATTACCCTAAGGCTTCACGTCCTAGGTCTATCCTGCTCGTTCTACTATCTATCCAACATTGTTTCTATCAAATTTTATTTTGGGAAAATGATGGTATTCACATTTTATTGATTCCTCTGTGGTGGTACAAGCTCCGATACCAGCTGTGGCAGAACTGCCCGAATTATTCCAACTTAAGTGCCTAAACCCCGCCGTAGAGGCTAGACCACACTTAAATGGGAATAACCCGTCAATCCCTCGGATCTAGTCCGACACGGCCACTGACAGGATCAAGTACCACAATCTCACTCGATGGTGAGTCACAGAGCAAATACAATAAAGCATAAAACCATGCATGAAAGAGTATTAAATTATTACATCATCATCGGAGTTTTGCAAAGGTAGTCATCATTGTTCGAAGTGCAGCGGAATAAAACTAACGGTAAATAAACAGAGAGATGGGGAAGCCTGTCCCATCACTCCTCATGCTCCTCCTCAGCCGAGGTAGGGTCCCACTCGACAGTCCAACCCGGTGGCAAGATGGACGGCCAAGTCACTCCAGCAACCATGTCCTCCAGAGAACCTGTAAAATTATGCCACAAGCAAGGCTGAGTATACTAATACTCAGCTAGACTTACCCGGTGTGAGGAGTCTACTCCTCTACCTCTAGACATGCAGCTTGTTTGGCTGTGGGGTTTGGTTGCCAAAAGCACTAGCTGAGTTTCTAAGTCAAGTTTTAACTTTGCCAATTTAAGTGTGACTCTCTTAAGGCTAAATATGTACTATCTACTCATACATAGTAGCAAACATTTTTAGCAATCAACATCTTGTATCATTTCCGCACAATTCCACTTATTACTCAATGTAGCAGCATGGATCAAGCAGTCTCATTAGCTGCGAGAAGCAGACGATTCGAATCGAGTTTTTAAACCTTGCAAGGTAAACCTAAACACACGACATGTAGGGGCACTCCGTCCCCACACACATCAACCGTCCCCATCGATTCCCTGGCAACAGATCAGGGCTCACCGCCTTGGCGTACAATGCCTCACTGACCCCGACTGCCGTCGTGCAGTGACCGCACTTGTACCCACCATAACCGGAATGGGAGACCACGTCTCAGGTCGCGTGAGGGGATATGTCTGCGGGCAGGTTCACTTAGGTACTAGGCTTACCGATTTACCATATTTCTCGGTATGTGTTTAGTACGTTCAAACGCTTGACTCACGGTACCACACCTTAATCCTTATTCCAATTTTTATCCCGTGGACAACCAATCCCCATGGATTGTTGTCCACAAACCAGCATCATTATGATAAGAACGTGGATACAATCAATTTCCTGACCTCGCGCGAGTGCTAGAAAAATCACTCGACTTCTACCGAGATCCTAATTAATCAAGCAGCTACTCGACCTAGCATACTAGTATTCATTTCAACAGGATTCCTGAGATCATGCAACTAGGGTTTCAAACAATTCCTACACCTAAGTGCACAATCAATCCTACAATCATTAGGTGAAGTAAAATAGCATAAATAACAGGTTATGCATAAAACCGGGGCTTGCCTTCCAAAGCAGTGGCAGGCAGGTCCTCTGGTGCAGGGTCCGGGGCTACCTCCTGAGCAGCTCCTTGCTCCGGCACGAGGACGTACTCTCCGTCAGCAAGGTTACAGTCTATCGAAATGCAATGAACATGTATGTCATGATTATGCAGGATTTAATAACATTATGCTAAAAAGAAACTAAGTCAAGAAGTAACTTAGGGTTTCTTAGTCCTGCGGGGCTTCCAATGGGTTATGCTTATTACTTTTTAGGCTTAGGTTCTTATTGAGGATAAACACAGTGGATTTGTATTGTCTTTATACTTTTCAGTGGACAATTTACAAGAGTTTTAGGATGACACTAATTACCATTATTCATTTTCCTTTCTTTAATTTCTACTTATGGTTTCTAGTGTAGGTTTGAACTACGACAGTGGTTTAATATTTTCCAAAAAATTCTGTAAAAATTACAGTGGGTTGCCATTTGCTATTTTAGCCGGTTTTAAGAATCTGAGGCTCAACATATAAAGGCTATGCTTAAGGCAAAAATAATAAAAGTTGGGTAAATGGGCCACTTTGTACTACAACTCTTACTTAGAGGTGGGTTCTGTCCTAAAGGTTATTTTTATTGGCATCTAACAGTAATAATAGGCTTCTGTGCTAAAAATCATAGAAAGCTAAGGGGTGGTTATTTAGTTATGATTTTCTTAAAGTTTAATGTCAAAAAGGCACTTTCTACTACATTGTTATTTGAAAAATATCAAACAGCAGATTTCTTATTTTTCCTAAGTTCTTATTAACCAAACATTAGTTATCCCAAGGGTTGGGGTGATTTCACCTTGGGGTTATTTTTGTAGGATTTTTCCAAATTTTCCTTGTTTTATTCAAATAAAAAGTATCTCACTTATTTTATACTAAACCAGGGTATGATAGATTTTTCCAGTGAACTATATTGAATAAGTATCCTAACAAAAATAGAGGTGCTCTCTGGTTCATTGTTTAAATTACATTTTCTATTTTTCTTATCCTTAAGCATATTATAGAATAAGGGGTAAAAACAAACTTAATGGAGTGGACAGAGAGGTTTAACATTTTTAAACAGGTCAGTAGGTAGATATAAACTTCTCCAAATTTTTCTAACCCTAGTCAAATAGTACAACTATTTTTCTTTCTATTATTGAGCTTTTGGCTAAAACTATAATTAAATCAGAACCTTAAAGTTTTCTATAGTACCTAGGGGGTTTTATATTTTTCTTAAGTAGGTCACATTAATTAGAGTCTGGCAAAATTGGTTTGACCAAATTTGGATGAACTAAACAGAAGTTATGAGTTTTTAAAGTTTCTGTTCTAATTAAAAACAGATTTAATAAGAGTTTCCTGGAAAAACAGTTTACATCGAGGTCCTTGGTTTAAAGCTAAATCAATCTTCGCAGTTCTACCCTTGCGCCACTATTCCCCTGAGTCGCTGACAGTTCAAAAAGCCCCCTGGCCTTCTCTTCCTCTCACCCGCAGTCCTTCCCCCAATGCAAACAATACCCGCGGGAAAGAAAAGGGTGGCGCGGCTTACCGGCGGCGAGATTGGTCCGGCGAAGGGCAGGGTTGGCTCGGGGAGGCTCTGGCGGTCACAGCGAGGTGCGGCTCGGCGGCGGGGATGGCCGGAATCGCTCGGTCCACGCGTGCAGGCAGGTGTTCTCGTCGGCGGCGAGTGTACCGGCCAAACCACGGCGATCTGGTTCAATCCAAGGGCACGGTGAGCTTCACGGGGTAACGTAGTGATCGTGTGCACAAGGAATCGGAAAATGGTTGAGTGGATTACCCGGTCCACGTACTCCGGCGGGGTTGAGAACTCCGGCGACCGTGGACTGGCCTCTCCGGCGAAGCAGGCTTCGATTCCTCGCTCGGGGAGCTTTACTAATGTGTGCACACTCGTCTCCGAGGGTTGGATGGGGCTGGGGAAAGCTGGACTGGCCGGTCTACGGCGGCAGCGGCTCGGGTGGCCGCGGGCACGTCGCGCACGGGCAAACGGCGGTGAACTGAGCTCCGGTGAGGTTTGAGCGTGCGCGGAAGAGTGTAGCCGACGCCTGGGTGGGCTTTATAGACGCGGGCGCAGGACAGGGCGCCGGCTGGCCGTTGGCGCGACGCGGGGCGCGCGCGGGCGTGCTCTGGCGCACACAGAGCGCGTCGAACACGTGGAGCTTTCATTCTGCCCGTGTTCCACAGCTCTCCCAAGTCGCAAACGTGCGAATCTTGGCAAAAATCCGGCGCAAATCTTTTCCTGGCACCTAGGGCTGTCTCTCATCCGTGAGCTGCCATGGCAGATATGGCCTAGGTAGGGAGATCTCTGGTCGCCAAATCGGGTGTGTCACACTGCCCACTTCGCGACAAAAACCATGCCAAGGCATGTCAAACGTCCAAGTCTCGGGCTCAGCTTTTTCCAGTGGGTGCCTTGGGTGGTATGCCACATTTTTGGTATAGGACATAGGTGGATTTGGTGCCAGCTTCGAGGTGAACACGACTGATCTTTAGTGTAGGTATAGTTTTTAACTTAGGGAGAAATAGAGAGCTCTAGCTCTCTCTCCACTTGGAGATTTGATTTGGGGTTTCTCCAGGGGTCTTTTTGCAATATTTCCTTCCCCTAATTGCTGGTTATAAGGTTGCTTCAGGTTTGGGTAAAGATTACTCATGTTTTGCACATTTGCTCACTCTCTTTCCCCTCTTATCCATGGTTTTGGGAGATAGGGTTTAAGAGAGGTCTAGGGTTCTTTCCCCCCTCTTCCAAGGTGATAGTTGCACACAATTAGGGTAATGCCTTTGGTCATTCCCAAATCTTGGTTAAAACCTAGTTTCCAAAGCCCCTTATACTTTTGCTCCTTAAGTTCTTCCACATGTGATCATAGTCTTGAGTGCCAAGGTGTGCTCCAGCCATGGTAACACCTGGGGTGTTACGGTTGGCCTAGGCGCGCACAGGGGTATCTGGCGGACTCAGCCGAGGGCACCATGCCGGCGCGGGAGCACCAGAGGGCGCTGCACACGGCGCGGCGGGCTGACGGCGGTGCGGGGCAACTCCGGCGAGCAATTGCGTGCTAACCAGTGTAGAACACAGGGAAATAGGGGCGCGGGGAGGTTGCTCACCTTGCGGGGGAACGCTAGAGGCATGGGGCAACGGTGGAGGCACACGGACATGGCGGGGCGACGGTGGCAGAGCTCCGGCTGCGCAAGAACCACTCCAGTGAGCACGGACTGGACAAACCAGAGAGGGGGAGGGCATACCGAAGGGCGTCCCGAGTAGCTGACGGCAATGCGAAGCTTACCGTGGCACTGGATGGGGCGCTGGCGCAACGGCGGCAATGGAACAGGCGGTGGACGTCGACGGGCGGTGGCGGAGGTCCTTGGTTCGCGTGGGCAGAGCGAGAGAGAGGGCAAGAGAGCTGGGCAGAGGGCGCAAATGGAAGAGGGGAGGTGGGCGAGCAGGGCATGGGGTTCAAAAGGGGCGTGGGGGCTCGGTCGTGGCCGGAGAACGCGCGGACGTGGGCACGTCCACGACGAGGAGATCGTGGGCGAGAGGTTAGGGACGTGCTGACAGGTGGGGTCGGTGGGGCAGAGAGAGAGGGAACGGGCGCGCGCGATAGCAACGGCGCCGACAGGCCGGTCCCACGGAGCAGCGAGAGAGCGAGGGAGAGAGGGCGCTCGAGCTTGCACCGATAGGCGGGGTTCGCCTGTCAGGCACAGGGACGCGCGGGCGCGCGCGCGGGGGGGGGGGGGGGGGGGCTGGGCTTAATGGGCTGCCTTGGGCCGAATTGGCTTTTTCCTATTTTCCTGGAATTTCTATTGCCTTTTCTAGTTATTTTCTCTAGGGTTTTCAATTCAAATTCAATTCAGGTTTCAAATTTAAACCAAATCAAATGTGTGTAACATTTCAAAGAATATTTAGGCTCAATATGGTGCAACATTCCATGGCTCATATGTTTTGGCAAATAAATAAATAATCCCTCACTAATACAACTAACTTTAATTAAAAGAGAAAGAGAGAGAGAGAAACTAGAGTGAGATAGAGAAGAGTAACACATGAATTTGGGTGATCATTAGAAAGAAATTTTATACCCCCAAATTCAGGGTGTTACAGACCTATCCCCCTTAAAAGAATCTCGCCCTCGAGATTCAAGGCTGGCTAGCAAAGAGTTCAGGATACTTGGCTCTCAGATCATCTTCTCTTTCCCAGGTTGCTTCTTCTTCTGAGTGATGGCCCATTTGAATTTGCACATTCTGATGGTGTTCCTCCGGGTGACTCGATCTGCTGTCTCCAGAATTTGCGTTGGCTTCTCAACGTATGTCAGATCCTCTTGAACTTCAGGTCTTCCATTGGCAACTGCTCTTCTGGTACTCGTAAGCATTTCTTTAACTGAGACACGTGAAACACATCATGCACCGCAGATAGGTTCTCTGGCAAACTAAGTTGATAAGCCACTTCTCCACGTCTGGCTTGAATCTGATACGGACCGATATATCGAGGTGCTAACTTGCCTTTGACTCCAAACCTCTTGGTTCCTCTAATGGGTGACACTTTCAAGTAGACATAGTCTCCCACTTCAAAACTGAGTTCTCTTCTTCTGATATCAGCATAGCTTTGCTGCCTGGATTGTGCTGCTTTCAGATTTTCCTGGATCATCCTGATATTCTCTTCGGCTTCAAGCAAAATCTCAGGGCCGAATACCTGCCTTTCACTGGGTAGTTCTGCAATTTCTCCCATAAAGCGCTTCGAATGGTGACATCTTCAGACTGGCCTGATAGCTGTTGTTGTAGGAGAATTCTGCATATGGTAGCCTCTTGTCCCAACCTAGCTGATCTTGCAAAGCACAAGCTCTCAACATATCCTCATGGATCTGGTTGGTTCTCTCAGTCTGGCCATCTGTCTGCGAGTGATAAGCTGAATTGAATTTCAAGTGTGTACCCAAAGCTTCGTCTAGCTGCTGCCAAAAGTGAGAAGTAAACTGGGTGCCTCTATCCGATATTATCTTCTTTGGAATTCCATGCAAGCATATAATCCGAGACATGTATAATTCTGCGAACACTGTACTATTATAGGTGGTCTTGACTTGTATGAAATGGGCCATCTTTGTCAAACGGTCCACTACCACCCAGATGGAGTCATAACCAGCTCGAGTGCGGGGCAGACTAACTATAAAGTCCATCCCAATCTCATCCCATTTCCACTGCGGAATCTGCAATGGCTGCAACAATCCTGCGGGGTCTCTGATGTTCTGCCTTGATCCTCTGACAACTGTCGCATGTAGCCACATACTTTGCTATATCTCTTTTCATACCATACCACCAGAATCTCTTCTTCAAGCCTTGGTACATTTTCTCACTACCAGGGTGTATAGAATATGCTGTCTCATGAGCTTCCTTGAGAATCAGCTCCTGAATCGAGGTGATGTTGGGAACGCACAGTCTATCTCTGAACCATACCACTCCTTCCACATCTTCACGGAAATCTGGACCTTTCCCATCGATGATCAGCTGCCGGATCTCGTTGATCTTCTCATCATCCTTCTGACCTTTCCTGATGTCTTGCTCCAGAGTGGGCTCTAGCTCAATTGTCACTCATTGAGTGTTGTTCAGAAATCCGAGACTCAACCTGTCAAATTCCTTTGCTAGCTCAAACGGCATCGGGTGAGCGGCCAACATATTGACTTGACTCTTCCTGCTCAGAGCATCTGCAACCACATTTGCTTTGCCTAGGTGATAATGAATCTCCAGTTCATAGTCTTTGATCAATTCTAGCCATCTTCGCTGCCTCATATTTAACTCTGACTGAGTGAATATGTACATGAGGCTCTTGTGGTCCGTGTAGATATCACGCTTCTGCCCATAAAGATAATGTCTCCAGGTTTTGAGTGCATGAACCACTGCTGCTAGTTTTAGGTCATGAGTAGGATAATTCTTCTCATGAACTTTCAATTGTCGGGACGAGTATGCCACTACTTTCCCTTCCTGCATTAACACACATCCTAGTTCGGTGTATGAAGCATCACAATATACTGATAATGGCTTGTGAACATCTGGCAGAACCAACACTGGTGCTGTTGTCAACCTCTGTTTCAACATTTCAAATGATTTTTGGCACACTGGGGTCCACTTGAACTCAACCTTCTTTGCTAACAAGGTTGTCATTGGTCTGGCAATCTTGGAGAAACCTTCAATGAAACGCCGATAATAACCGGCCATTCCAATGAAACTCTTGATTCCTCGGACATCTTTTGGTGCTTTCTAGTCCAGAATCGCTGCTACCTTATTTGGATCCACGGCTAGTTCATCTCGGTTTATAATATGACCCAAAAATAGAACTTCGCTGATCCAGAACTCGCACTTGCTAAGATTGGCATACAACTGGCAATCTCGTAGCCTCTGAAGTGCTTTCCTCAAATGTTCCTCATGCTCTTGCTCATTCTAGGAATATATAAGGATATCATCTATGAACACCACTACGAATTTGTCAAGGTAGTCCATGAACACACTGTTCATCAAATACATGAAGTAAGCTGGCGCATTCGTCAATCCAAATGACATAACCATGAACTCATATAGTCCATACTTGGTGATGAATGTTGTCTTCGATATGTCTGAGGGTCGGATTCTGAGTTGATGGTAACCTGACCTCAGATCTATCTTTGAGAACACACTGGCTCCTCTCAACTGATCAAATAAGTCTTCAATTCGAGGCAGGGGGTACTTGTTCTTGACAGTAACTTCATTCAAAGCTCTGTAATCGATGCACATCCTCTTCATGCCATCCTTCTTCTCCACAAATAACACCGGGGCTGCCCAAGGTGAGGTACTTGGCCTGATGTAACCTTTCTCTAACAACTCATCAATTTGCTTCTTGAGTTCTACCAACTCTGGTCCGGACACTCGATAAGCTCTCTTGGAAATAGGGGCGGTGCCTGGGATAAGCTCTATGGCAAATTCAACTTTCCTTTCAGGTGGCATACCTGGTAACTCTTCAGGGAATACATCGGGGAATTCTGACACAATCCTAATTGTTTCAATCGGATTGGACTCCTTGTCGTCTACTGATAAATGGTGACATGCTCCTTCTTCTAGTTCAGGTAAGTATAGCTTGGTTACTACTTCCTTTCCGGATGGGGACACCAACTTAACTGTCCTCTTGTCACAACTGACAGTGGCTTGATTTTTGTGTAGCCAATTCATCCCTAGGATGACATCTAATCCTTGAGTTCCCATGACTACTAGGCTAGCGGGGAAAGCTATCCCCCTTATTTCAATCCTTAGATTCGGACAAATCCTATCGAACTAAACTTTTCCCCCAACTGAATTAACTCTCAAAGGTGGGACCGTTGGTTCTATGGGGATGTTATGTGATTCTACCCAAGATGCAGAAACAAAAGAATGTGTGGCACCAATATCAAATAATACTTTTGCTGGGTAGGATTCGACTGGAAACATACCTACTCCCACGTCCTGAGCATTCTGGATTGCTTCGGCCTCCAGGTGGTTCACCTTTCCACGGTTATAGGCCTGACCACAGACTCCTGGTGCTTGATGTGGTGCTCCTTGTCTTGCTGGGGCATTGACTGCTGGCGGTTGCTGAGCTGCTTTCTTTGGACAATTCTTTGCCCAGTGATTCTGTTCTCCACAGTAGAAGCATGCACGACCTCCTACTTGAGCTGGGGCTGCTTGGCCATTCTGGTTGGCTGCTGGGGTAGGAAGACGAGCTGCCTAGTTGTTCTGATGCGGGTACTGATTTCCTCCCGACTGAGTGTTCTGACGGTACTACTGCTGCTGAGGAAACTGCCTCTAGTATTGGTGCTGGTGCTGACGCTGATGCTGGTGCTGGTGAGCTTGCTTGAATTGCTGGGGCGAGTTGCTTGAGTAGCGGGGACGACTACTACTCCCGACCTGAGGTCCACTAATCTTTCGCTTCCTATCCTCCATCTCCCGACGCTTCCTTTCAGTCATGATTGCTTGTCTATCAAGTCCTGGAAGGTGGGGAAAGTGTGATTCATCAGCTGATAATGGAGGGGATCAACCAATCCTCTCAGAAAGCGGTACTGCCGCTTGGCATCTGTGTTGACGTCTTCTGGGGCATAACGTGACAACTGCAGAAACTTATCCCTGTACTCACTAACGGACAGGGGACCTTGCTTCACGGTGAGAAACTCCTCCTTCCTCACTATCATTAGTCCCTCGAGCACATGGTAGCAACGGAAGTTGTCCCTGAACTCCTCCCAAGTAATGGCTTCAGGGTTGGCATGGGTGGCGAGGTAAGACTCCCACCAAGATTGGGCTGCTCGCCTCAGCTGTCGGGGACCATACAACACCTTCTCATGGTCGTTGCACTGGGCAGTGTGCAACTCCCGTTCCACGGTACGCAGCCAATCTTCATTACAAAGATCCAACTTCATTACATGTTCATCATGACAAGTATCCAACAAAAGATAACCAAACTAACTCTAACAAAGACTGACTTGACTAAGACACTGAATTAAGCATTATTACAGACTCTGACTCCCTCAATCTATGGATCTAAATCTATGCGGATCCTGCAGTATAGGGTACATAGTCGAAGCGACCACGGGGCGGTGAACGGTAAGGGTGCTGAATCCCAACAGGGGCGGGAGAACCACCGTCAAGATAGTGGCGTGCCGCGCATTCAGCACACAATTCTGCAACCTCCGCCCAAACCTTGCCCAACTCGTCAAGGGCGTGGTCCAACTCTGTGTTGAGCACGACGACCAAGTTGACCATGCTGCTTAGCCTGGGGTTGCCCTCACCAACTGGTGAGATAATCACACCTCCAGCACTGCCGGTCGAACGGTGAGGGTAGTACTTCAGGTCAAGGCCGTCAGCTACCCCGCTGAACAACGAGCAATACTGAGAAAGTGCCCGTCGTGCTGCATCCTGCATGGCTGCCTCGGCAGTGTCCCTCTCAGTGATATAATAGTGCTCTGAGAAGGCCTCTGCACCCTGGAGATCATCGTCCGGACGGCGCACCAAGCAAGTAGCCTCCCACTAGTCCGGGTATAGCCACGACAATGCTGGTAGACTACACAACGGTACTTGATAGACCAAGTGTGTCGGTCGAAGGCCCGACGCAGCAGGGTATCGAGAGCGTCGTGGAAGTGACACCCACGAGCGGCGTCACGAGTGATGGGACTCGCGATCCATCCCTCCGGCTCCGGCTCCTCCGAGAGCTCCGTGCCGTGGCTCGAACTGTCACCGGCGTCGTCATCGTCTCCGTCTCCGTTAGGGTCTCCTCCAGCAGCCGGGATGCCCTGTGGTGGTGCAGGGGGCATCTCTAGCTGAGGTGCAGGGGAAGGCGGCCTCTCAGACTCCACCTCGTGCTGAGGCAAGGGGGAAGAGTCTTGCTGCTCCTGGTCCTGCTCCTGCTCTTGGCGTCGGTGCTCCTGCTCCTCGTGCAGGCGACGATGCAGTCTCTCCAGCTGGCTGGACTAACCTGACACCGTGCGACGCAGTGGACGCTCCGCCAGGCGAGAAGGCAAAAAGGGGATCACAGACTTACGTGCAGTGCACCTGATACGGGCCATCTACAAAAGACATCGTAAGCACAAGAGTAAGAGTAGAACTATGAGACCAGAAAGTAAACAGAAAGAAAAGTGAGACAAAACCTTTTGAGATAAGTAAATAACATAGAGTTGGTCAAGATGACCAACTTTTGAAAAGACACTAAGGTCAAGGTAAGAGTAGAGGTCTATAGTCCTTAGGTCGACCATTCTAGTCTAGGTTAGCGGTCCTACAGTCAGCAAGGCTCTGATACCACTTATGTCACACCTGGTTTTTGGAAGGTAAACCGAATGCAAACCATGTACGTGTTAGGATCAGAACTCACGTACACAACGATTACATAGTTGGACATCATCACACAATACTCGAATTAAATAACGGAAAGGTACTTAATTACATCAAGATGTCTGAGACATCCACAATGTCTAATACATATCCATAGGGTTCAACAATATTATCAAAGTGCGGAGTATCGGAACGTAGAATGTAAGCCTACACAGGCAGCTAACTGGGGGTTTGCCACTAAGATAAACTAGAACTCATCATATTCCTGGAACTCCTCGAAGTCGTCCATGTTGCCAGCTTCACCTCCTGAGCACTGAGAACAGTGGGGACAACCTGAGGTAGGGTGGTTTGTAAAGCAAGGGTGAGTACACTTCAACGCACTTAGCAAATGTCCCGTTTGGCTAAAGTGGACTAGTTGTATGTGGAGTTTAAAGTTAAGCAGTTGCTTTTAGTTGGTCAAGTTTTATTACTATATGTAGAGCCAAGTTTTAGTAATAACCCAGTTATTACCCAGAAGTACCTCCTCAAAAGAGGAAATACCAGAGATCAGATTTTATATTATCATTGTTAACCATCATCATAAAAGTAACCATTGTTCTTCTAATCGAAGAGGATCCCAAGGCTGCTTTTAACCGTGAGCACGACTGATATATCAGTTTCTAACACTCTGCAGAGGTCGCACACTTTACCCACAAGCCGTGATTCCCATTCTGCCCGGGGTTCTAGCCTCCCCATTGATCACTACCAAGGTGACCTAGCAGGGACTCACTACGTAGCCTTTACAAAGATTTCCCAGAGGACATAGTCGCCCGTTAGGTTTCTCCAGTTTGATAAACACATTACATCTCCCCAAAGGAAGGGTGACTAACAAAACCAAATCAAAGAACCTCTGCAACCAGCCTCGACAGAGCAAGTACTGTGCCCGGACCCCATTGACGGCCCTACGGCGAAGCCAACTACTGATCTGGTTCCTCTAATTAATCAGCTAAGGGCGTCCCATTCCACCCTCATGGTGGAATGGGATAGGGACACGCGGGCGCGGGCCCGCGCTCGCGGTCTGGGCTTAATGGGCTGCCTTGGGTCGAATTGGCTTTTTCCTATTTTTCTGGAATTTCTATTGCCTTTTCTATTTATTTTCTCTAGGGTTTTCAATTCAAATTCAATTCAGGTTTTAAATTTAAACCAAATCAAATGTGTGCAACATTTCAAAGAATATTTAGGCTCAATATGATGTAACATTCTATGACTCATATGTTTTGGCAAATTAAAATAAATAATCCCTCACTAATACAACTAACTCTAATTAAAAGAGAAAGAGAGAGAAAACTAGAGAGAGAGAAACTAGAGTGAGATAGAGAAGAATAACACATGAATTTGGGTGATCATTAGAAAGAAATTTTATACCCCAAATTCAGGATGTTACACGCTGCAGAGGAGGAGGGAGATGGACGACCGGGTGCTCCATGACCCGGGAGGCGAAGAGCGTGAGAAGCTGAGTAGGCTGGCGGCGGCGGCTACGCTGGCTGGTTTGTGCGTGCAGGTTCGAATATTAGTGAAGGAGAGGAGAAAGCAGCCAGACCTGCGGCCGCAGCTGATGTGCTACGAGCGAACAAAAGAAAAGGAAAGTACTGTCAGGAAGAAAAGAAATGGGGCCCACCTGCCATACACTAGATGAGAGTGTGAGGAAGGAAAAAAACTAAAACAAAAAAGGGGAAGTGCTCGAGGGAGCCTGGGCGTGGGTTTCCGTGGGCTCTTTTTAATTTCGAAATTCATTTTTCTATTTTTAATAACAGATTATATTTATATTCCAAAATTTAGAATAAAAATTTCAATATTATTAGCTTATCTAAAATACATATTTTTTCAAAAGAAAAAACAATTGTAGCACCCATTATAGTTTTATGAAAAGATCCACCCCAAGAAATAAATCCCAATATTGCATTTACATTAATCTTTCTAAAATTAGAATTAACACTTAAAAAACACTTATTTTTGTACAAAACATTATCTTTAAGAAAATTCGTTTTTAATCAATGAGATTTTTCTTAGAAAATTAAATTCAAGAATTGGATTCAAATCATACAAAACATATGCTTCAACATGAATGCATCAAACACTTGATACAATTTTACTACTCACAAAAAATATTTAATTTATTTATGTTACTATTTTGTTATTTGAAAATATAAATTTTCTTTCTACTAGAAATTAATAATTCAAACATGGTTGTTTTCATTTGATGAATTTTAGAGTGTTACAAGTACTAACCAATAACCAGGGCCCAGTCGTTAACATGTATGGTTCAGATTGTCCAACCTGGATGGTATTCAGGGTCTTGTTAAAAATACATATATAATTATTCTATGAGGTATGTATCTGTCCGTTACTATAGAGTCAACATGTTATATTCCTGTAGCAACGTACGGGCACTCACCTAGTACTAATATATTCCAAGATATTCATTTGGTACATCTCACAAACATGATATCACTCCGTTCCAATTAAAATTCGTTTTAAATAATTATTAAATTCATATAATACTTGATGTATGTTTTTATATTTATGTCTAGACTCATTATCATCTTGTTAAATATAGGCATAGATAAAAATAAAGATTAAAAGCAAATATTATTTTGGGCCTAAGGAAGAATTATTCATTAGGTTTCACAAAAATGTGCGTATTCATATTTTTCTCTTCAATTAATACTCCTTCGATCCCAAAAAGAATGGTAATATCTCTTTTTAGAAGTCAAATAATTCTAAGTATGACATGGTTTATACAAAATAATACCAACATCCTTATGTTCAAAAAATGAAATATGATTTATAATTAGTCAGTGATAGTAAGAATTTGTTTGGGTCGGCGGATACAAAAAATTGTAATCTATTTGGGCCAGTTGTAAGATAAAAAAAGTTATCATATACAACAAGATGTGGAAAAATTGTTGTGTGCTATATAAAAAATTATAAATTATTTAGTTAAAATAACTACAAAAACTACACTCTCATTATCTCTTTGTTAGAGGCCTACTTTGCCGAAGGTCCACAAAACACCTTATCTTTGACTTGAGAAAATGTGTTTCAAGTATAGCATGAAAAAACAACAAAGTAACCCTTCGTGAGGAGCAGCTTACAAACTATAAAAGAGAACTTGCGGAGCTTCGCGTGAACATTGATGCCACGAAGGTGTGAGCCGAAGCCAATAGCTTCGTAGTCTAAGGTTTTGATGTAACACCCCCAAATTCTGATTTTGGATTTTATAAAAAAACCAAAGTAAAGTATCTCCTGAAGAAAAAATATACTTTAGAAAGATATTTTTAAAATAAATGATAGAATTAAAATAATGTTAATTTAAAAGTTTAACCTAAACTTTGAAACTAGAAATCACCTTGAAACCTAGAACAAACAATAGAGAGTTTTTCAATTGATTATTAGAATGGAATATTCATGAAGTATATAAGAAGAAACATCCTTTAAAAACTTAATAGATATTTTATATTAAGAATTATATTCCATTAAAAAATAAGTGATGAATACTGTATTTTTGAATGGACATTTAATTTGGCTACACACTCATAATCACATATAAAATTTTGGTTGCATTTCATGCTGGTTCTTCGAATGGTGCATATGAACTTTAGTTTGGGATTCGAAATAGATTTGGGTTTGTAGTTTATATTGTAATGGAAAACAGGAAGAAAATAAAAAGGAAAGAAAAAAGAAAAAGGATCAGCTAGGCTGAAACTCTCATTTGTCGGTCCAAACTCACCCCGCGCGACCCATGCCCCGCACGCTATGCCTCAAATGTGTGCGAGACTTGATCCTAGCACACATTTGAGATGCATCAGGATTTGCCCTTAAATCTGGGTGTGACATTTGATCTACAAAGCAAAGAAGAGACGGAACAAGAAGTCTTGATTAGCAAGAAATGAGAAAAAGACGATATTGCCCATGTATTGTATGTAAATCATACGTGTAAACTTTGTGGGAATGCTTATAATTTAGTATGAAGTTGTACCTCTCCCATATAAATAGATTCACACTATCCCTTGTTTAGCATAAATTCACCTTTCGAGGAACCGCAGCTTCGTTTAGCACAATCTTCGAAGTACATTCGCACTATCCCTTGTTTAAGGCCGAAGGTACGTTTGTAATCACACGTTATATTGCAAAAGATGAAATGATAAGTGCTGAGGCATGAAGATGAGTAACATGTTTTACCCTTTTTCATTCCTTTTTTATAATTATTGTCACATATTTATTCCTATCTTATATCTTCTCCCTCAAATTGCCATTCGGAGAAGGAGTATTTGAAGGGAGAAGGTTGCAATTTTTTAAGTTGTGTTGCCTTGTTTTTGATACCATATAGCAATCAAGAGCAAGTGATCAAAATTGGAGCCCACCTCCGGTGATCCCATGACCACAACAAGCTACACCATCAAAAAGAGCATGGCGAGCCATCAAGCTTCATCGTCAAAGATGGAGAATCTTGTGCTCCTTATCACTAGGTGTCACACCCGGATTTAAGGGAAAAGTCGGGTGCGTATCATATGTGTGCCAAAGAAGAACAACACATATAATGACCAAGTGTATAGAGATAAATGTCATAAACATTATTACATAGCGGAAGTGTCTTACAAAAATAAATGATAACAATAAAGCGAACTAATATTATTCCTTGGCGTCATTAAGCTGACTGGGAGACGCCACCTAGACTTCATCGTACTCCTCATAGTAGTCCTCCTCCTGGGCTATCTGCTCTTCACCTGGGGCTTTATATATCGCAAGGGTGAGCTCACAAAAGATCATAGCTCAATAAGTTCTGGGGAATAATGTGCAGCAACTCAACAAAGGTGGGAGGTCATGTGAAGTGTAAGACTGATCAACAAATAATGGTTAAAGCTTAGCATTACTTTTAATAAGTTGGTCAAGTTTTATTAGCAGTTACTAAGTATAAGTAAATACCAACCCAAATAATGAGAGATCATAATTAATAAATAAACCAAAATGCGATGCAAATGACCAATTAAATTCAATTCCATAAGTTACTCATGTGAGGGTCTGAGCCGCTCATGACCGTGACCACGACTGATATACCAGTTTTACACTCTGCAGAGGTTGTGCATCTTTACCCACAAGTCATATTACCCATCTGCCACAAGGTTGTATGGGCCCCATACACCTCTACCAAGGAAGCAAGGCAGGGTAACACTATGAAGCCTTTACAAAGTTCCACTAGCTTCAGAAAACCCGCTACGGTTTCAGAGGAGCGCAATATAGGAATCCCTCGTCTGAAAAGCCATATCAGCAAGATCAACCCGAGAACCTCCCTGTACCGACAACTCCCCTACCGCCCTTGCCCCTTTCGGGTAAGGTAGTCCTCCACTAGCTTTCGTAATTAGTTAGCCAAGGGCATTTCATACCACCACTGTGGTAGCACTATTTTCCCGGGTGGTCGCTCCAAATTCCAATTAACATAATGATCTTGTCATGAATAGTAAATAACTCATTTGTAATAAAAGCATGATCATGGAGAATGTGTATCTTAACATCCAAAACCACATAAAGTAGCATGTACTACCCAAAAGTTCAATGGTAATCAAGGTATAAAGATGACCAAACTAGGGTGACCTATTGGGTCCCAGCAAAATTTAACCTATGCAGATCATAATGATTAACAAGACATTATTAGGTAATGAAAAGTGGTCAAGGGCACAACTGGCCTTCAACGAGCTTCCACTTAGTATTTTCCACCTACCGAGCACTGGGATCCTTGGCTGCTTGCTCGTCTACTCGCAACAATACAAACAAACATAGTACAGGAGAAATTAACATCACACCAAACATGAGAGCATACTGCATAATAGTATTCTACGCATCGTAACAAAATCGTAGGTTCGAGAATCACTAAATTCGGAGTTACGGTTAAAGAGTTATGATTTTCCGAAGTTTTAAGTGTTAGATATAAAATAAATTAAGTGCATAATTTTAACCTATGTTTCACATTAAAATAAGGTTGCTGGATGATAAACAATATTAATATAAGTTTAATGCAACTAGAATGAATCAAAAAGGAGTTAAAATGAATTACTTATGAATTAAACAAGTTTCTGGAATTATTTTTATAATAAAAACCATTTTCTATATTAATTTACCTAATTTATTGAATTTCTGGACTACGCGCATAAATTCTAGAAAGCCTGGGGTTAAATTCATAAAATACAGGACTTGAATGTAATTCCTTATACCTATCTCTGGACGATGGGTTGATTAATAAAGATTCTAGGGGCTCTTTTGCAATTTAGCACCGCCGAACATGTATCGTGGGTTGTCAGTCGCCTGATTAGAAACGGACATGCCAGATCAGATCCCACACCCGCCTGAAGCGGTACGCTACATGAGTCGTCGGATCTCAATCGCACGGGCCGCGATGCATCTAAGTTATGACCGATCCCGCACCCACCGATCCTCATCCAGTGGTCAGGATCACGACGAGAGGAACTTTCCCCACCCTTAATCGTGGCCGCACGAAGGCAGATCTACGGCTGACATGACACCCCTTCCTTATGCTCCTATCGACTTAACAGGCCACCGGAGAAGTCACCGGCCACGACGGCGCCTCCATCGGAGCACGCAAAACTGGGTCTCCAGGGCTGTATTCCATACAAGGATGAGTGCTACATGAACTACGAGACCAGGTGAAGTAGTTAAGGGAAACCTTATCAATGTTGAAGTGGCCTGATGAGCTGGCCATGAAGTTATGCGAGTTCGCGGCGAACCACAAGCGACGACGAGCAATCGCTCGGACACAGAGGGTCCAATGGCAGAATTGATGGTCGTCAAAGCTCCCTGGAACTATGGCGTTGGTCTGGAATGGCCAACTGACGCCCGAGCGCCCACGATTCGTGGTTTCGCCGGCTGCGGATTTTCTCTCCCTCACGGCTACACAGTGACCTAGTATTCGTTATCGCACGGCGAAGCGAAAGGAGGAGGACGAGATTTGACTCCGCCATTTATGATCGCTAGCTGTTGGTTTGGGGTAACAACCCTGGGTCAACTGGAATCTCGCGCGGCCGCTGTGGAGTCCTCGCTTCCCCTGCCTGCGTCAGACGAGTTGGTTGAAGGAGATAGAGCCGACATCGTGGCCCCACTTGTCACCCGCACTGGCCATCGCATGACCGTGGAAGCACCCCACTGATCGAGGGGTCCCACATATCAGAGCAGTAGTGAGCCAGGTGCCCAGAGTCGAGTGGTGGGGAAAGGGTAATTGGGCCGAAAGCGCAGGTTTGGGCCCGTCTAGGTCTCTTTTCTTTTTTATTTTCTTTTCCAAATTCAAAACTTCAATTCAAACTTAAATTCCTGTTTTGAACTATGAATTTCCAAACATAATTCCAATATGAATAATACTCCCACTGTTTTCCATAATATTATTTATTTATTATTATCGTTTTTTCTCCTTCCTATTATTTAATTACGGAAGAAGAGTGATTTTATTAACATTTCCTTTCTTTTTATTCTTTTTTTGTTTTTATATTTTCATTTATAATTTGAGTTCACATTTAAATTATGGCTCCTTTATTCAAATATAATGCATCACACAAATATAAACATCAGCATGAATGCACTTTTAATTCGTTCAACTTGATCTCTTTATTTGCATATGCAAAAGAGAAAAGAAGATAATTAATTACATAGGTTCCAAAACTCCCAAAACATTAACATATCAGTATATTTATTTATTTATATCATTATTTTTCTCTGGTACAAATTTTGGGCTTTACAAATCCTACCCCCTTAAAAGGAATCTCGACCTCGAGATTAAGATGAACTAGGAAAGAGGTGGGGAAAATCTATTATTAATTTGTCTTCTCGCTCCCAAGTAGCTTCATCTTCACTGTGATGACTCCATTGCACTTTGCACATTCTGTTCACTTTATTTCTCGTAACACGAGTCAAAGTATCAATGATCTTGATAGGGTACTCAATATAAGTCAGATCACCTTGAACACTAAGTTCCTCCATTGGGAGTTGCTCTTTTGGTACCCTGAGGCACTTCTTCAACTGGGATACATCGAAGACATCATGCACATCCGCTAGATGGACAGGTAGTTCCAGTTGGTAGGCAACTTCCCCCACTCGCTTTAGGATCTTGAAGGCTCCAATAAAGCGAGGGTACAACTTCCCTTTTACTTTAAACCAATTCATACCCTAGATCGGTGACACCTTCAGATACACGTGATCCCCCTCCTTAAACTCTAACTGTCTTCTCCAAGTATCTACATAGCTTTTCTGTCTAGACTGTGCAGTTCTCAAGTTGTCCCTTATCAACCGTACTTGTTCTTCTGCCTCTAGTATATTTTTTGGCCCAAAGAACTGCCTTTCACCAGTTTGATCCCAATACAGAGGAGTTATGCACTTTTTGCCATATAAAGCTTCAAATGGGGACATCTTCAAACTAGCCTGGTAACTGTTATTGTAAGAGAACTCTACATAGGGTAAACTCTTATCCCAATTGCCACCATGTTTAAGAGCACAAGCTCTTAACATATCTTCTAGTACTTGGTTGGTTCTCTCAGTCTGCCCATTAGTTTGGGGATGGTAGCTCGAGCTAAAATTCAACTTTGTGTCCAAGCACTCATGCAACTTCTGCCAATACTGAGAAGTGATCTGAGATCCTCGGTCAAACACGATCTTCTTAGATATTCTGTGTAGACAAAATGTCCGTGCTATATACAACTCTGCTAGCCGGGCACCCGAATATGTGGTCTTCACTGGGATAAAGTGGGCTACTTTAGTTAGCCTATCCACAATCACCCAAATAGAGTCATACCCATTAGATGTACGGGGTAGACCAACGATGAAGTCCATACCAATTTCTTCCCACTTCCATTCAGGAATCTTAAGTGGGTGTAGCAAACCGGCAGGTGTTTGATGTTCAGCTTTCACCCTCTAGCAAACATCACACACTGGTACATGTGAAGCTACATCTCTCTTTAGACCGTACCACCAATACTTCTCCTTCAGGTCCTGGTACATCTTGGTACTACCAGGATGGATGGAGTAGGCTGAGTCATGAACTTCCTTCAATATGGTTTCATGGAAACTGTCAATCTCAGGAACACATATCCTGTTCTTGAACCAGATTGTGCCTTGTTCATTCTCCATGAAATTCGAACATTTGCCCTCTTCCATAAGATCTCTGATCTCTTGAATCTTGGCATCACCAATCAGACCCTTTCGTATTTCTTGCTCTAAGGTAGGTTCTACCTCTATGGTAACTCCCTCTGTGTGAGTGTGGCGGAACCACCTAGATTATTCCAGCTTAAGTGCCTAAGCCACGCCCTGAAGGCAGCGACACACTTAAATCGGAATAACCTGCCAATTGCTGGGATCTAGTCCGATGAAGCCACATACCAAGGATCGAGTACCATTAGCTCACCCGATGGTGAGACTCAGAGAAAACACAATAAATATGAAACCACAAATTAAAGTACTTGAGTTATTACATAAATCAGAGGTTTGATAAAAGATAACATTGTTCCTAACGTTGCAGCGGATGATAATTAATGTCGATAAAGAGGAATAGAGCAAGGCCTGGCCCACTACTCCTCCTCGTCCTCTCCTGTCGAGGCAGCATCCCACTCTACCGTCCAACCCAGTGGCAGGGTGAATGGCCAAGTCACACCATCAACCATGTCTTGTAGTGAACGTGTAAAAATAATGCCACAAGCAAGGCTGAGTATACTAATACTCAGCTAGACTTACCTGGTGTGAGTCTAGTCCTCTACCTCTAGACCATGAAGTTGTTTGGCTGAGAGGAGGGGGTTTGGTCTGCCAAAAGCACTAGCTGAGTCTAAACAAATTTTAGCTTTTCAAGTTGTATAATGCTCTTTAACACTAGGTTTGCTCCTTTCTAAGCATACATGGTAACAAACATTTAGTGCAAACAACATGTTATCTCAAGAATACCTCATTTCATTTCTTACTCGTTGCAGTACAATGGGTCAAGCAATCTCATTAGCTGCGAGAAGCAGATGATTCGAATCGAGTTTTTAACCTCGCAAGGTAAGCCTAAACACACGACATGTAAGGGCACTCCGTCCCCACACACATCAACTGTCCCCATCGATCCCCCGTTCGCGGCCAGGGCCCACCGCCTTGGCATGCAATGCCCCACTGACCCGGCTGCTGCCGTGGCCGCACTTGCACCCACCATAGCTAGCATGGGAGACCATGTCTCAGGACAAGTGAGGGGGAATGTCCGCGCCCGGCTTCACTTAGGTACTAGGCTTACCGGTTACCATATTTCCTGACATGTTTTTAGTATGTTCAAACGCTTGACTCAGGTAGCCACACATTAATCCTTAAGTCCATTCCCGCCTCATAGACAAGCCATCCACCCAGGATCCATGCCCATAGACCATTATAGATCCCATTATCAAGATTAGTACAATCAATTCCTAACCTCGCATGAGTGCTCAAAAAATCACTCGACTTTTACCGAGATCCTGAATTATCATAGTAGCTATTCGACCTAGCATACTAATGTCCATCTCAAAAGGAATCCTGAGTTCATGCAACTAGGGTTTCAAGAAATTCCTACACTTAAGTGCACGGTACAAACCTACAAACATTAAGTGCAGTGAATTAGCATATATAACGGTTATGCATAAAGCCGAGGCTTGCTTTCAAATGCGGGTGCGGCGGAAGGTTCCTCGGTGACCGGCTCAGGAGCTGGTTCCTGGGCTTCTTCCTGCTGAGCCTCTTGCTCTTGGATCAACACGTACTCTCCGTCCGCGAGATTGCAATCTAATAAATGCAAATGCATAAGATTGTATGCAACGTATATACCTTTAAGTGCATGCTAGAAATCAAAGCTCCTATTTAGGGAGTTGGTTTGTAAAGCTCCTTTCTTGGTTAGCTTGGGAAGGTTCTTAACTATGTTGAGTTAGGAATGAAGTTGGGGCCTTAAGATGGGTATGGGTCTCCTTTTCTTAACCGACAGTTGCTTAAATCAATCCTTTCTTCCCTCAATTTAAAAGACTTTGAAGGGCAGGTCGAACTATGCCTTTGCCCTAGAAGTTCCCAAAAATTCGACGATAATTACAGTGGCTTCTTACTGACCTGATTAATTTTCTCTAAAAATTTGGGGCGCAGAGCAGAAGTTGTACAAAAATGACAAGGTTTAGGGCAGAGAGGGCACTTTGAACTACAATCCTTGTGTAGAAGTGGCTTCTGCCATAAGGCTCATTTTTGCTGAGGTTTATGGGTAATAATTTTCCTTTGTGCCAAATTTTACTCAAGGAAACCTAGTAGTTATTAAATGGTGATTTTCTAAAGTTTGAGGGTTTGTAGGTGCTTACAACTAATACTCCTTTTGAAAAATGCCAAACAAAAAATTTCCCATTTTTTTTGGTTTCTTCTTTGCACAAGAGCAATCATTCCCAAAGTTGGTCATTTTTACTCATAGGAGATGGGCTATATGATTTCTCAAAGTTTTATATACTTTCTCATGGGGCAGGGGTGGGGCATGATCTTCTATGCAACTACAACATTTTTATATTTTTCTCCCACAGTGTATGACTTAGTTGTTCAGGAAAAAATAAGGTTGTTTAATGTTTCCCAACTTTGGCTTCTCTTTTTATTTTCTAAAGATAATTGCAAAAGCCTAGATTTATTTCTTTATCCCACTTACCTTGGTGTTCTGAGGTGGCTAGTATTTTTGTAGTGGTTTATCCATTGTCATGTAGTTACCAAAATTTTCTTAACCTTAGGGCATAGGTCCTACTATTTTTACCATTATCTTCACTTAAATACTTAAGACCTAAATTAAATAATAAATCCAGAAACAATATTGGACTAGGGGTTTCCTATTTTTCCTCTAAAGTTCAACTCCTACAAAATCCAATAAAATTTGTTTGGTTGAATTTGCCGAAATTTTTCTCCAGTTATGAATTTTACAAGTTCTCTACATATTTGAATTAATTTTCTAAGGAATTTCGGAAATGTTCATTTAGCGCTGGGGTTCCTGGGTTTTCTTCTTCCCTATAATTATCGGATGGTACTCTAAGCACTATTCCTCTGAGTCCTAGGTTTAACAGTAAACACCCTGGCTTTCTGGAATCTAAACCCGAGATCCCATTTTCAACAGAACAATACCCGATGGCAAGAACTAAGTGACGGGGCTTACCGGCGGCGGTCGAGTTCCGGCGAAGTGGTCCGTGACGTCGGGGAGGCTCTGACGAACACGCCGGTGGTCGGATGAGAGCCAGTGATGGTCGGAGTCGCCCAATCTACGTTTCCCAGCGGTCGGAGTTCGTCGATGGTGGTGTTCTGGCTAGTCGACATTGGTAGGGTTCGATTCCTTCGGAGGAAAAGCTTCTCGTGTGCTGAGGAGACGATTCCCCAAGGGAATTTGGCTAGGGATGGCGGAGGAAGCGGGTCCACGTTCACCAGCGGAACCCTTGCTCCGGCGAGGGTGAATTCGGGTTTCTAGCGAGGTGGAGCTCTAGCTAGGGTTCTAGAGAGTTCTAGGGAACTCAGGTGGACGGGTTGGGGGCTTTTGTTGGGGTGGCACGTGTCTAGAGACGGTGGTTCACCATGACTGCCCTTAGCCAGCAATGGTGGCGACAATGCTCTTGCCCCTAGTGAGTCTCCGGCGTGGAAGCGACCGAGCAACGGGGTGAAGGAAGGGTGTGGGATAGGGTGGCCTTTATAGGCGCAAGCGCGTGCATGACGCTGTGGTTCCTGGCCCCAGCGCATGGCAGGAGCTCGGCTCTGGTTGGCGCGCATGGAGCGGCCGCTGACAAGCTCTGCCGCTCATACCAGGGGTCGAACGGGTTGGCTGGTGGCGTTTTTTCACTTTCAAACACCATAGGTCGCGAATCTGACCGAATTTGGGCAAAATCCCTTTGTGTGATCTTCTCCCCTCACTTCACTCCGTCGAAGGGTGTAGAACCCAAAGGGTTTCGTGTCAGGGACTCCAAGTTATCTCTGGTCCAATTTGGGTCTATCAGAGAGGGTAGAAGCGAGGCAAAACTTGTGCTTTGTCTTGTCCAAGCGTGGAGTCCCAATGCCATAGTATAACAGGGGTTAGGCTAGTTAATTTGACACCACTTTGTCAATTGTAGTGATTGGAATTGAGGTCGATTTCGTGATGAACACGAGAAGTTCTAACTCAGGTCTGAAATTTCAGAGTGGAGTGTTGAGAATTTGATCTTCATTTCTTCCCTTTTGTAGCTTGTTTAGGGGAACTTCAACCATTATTTTTGTGACGATTTACAGACTAACTTGTAGGAAACCATTTTGTGTGTTACCTTGTTATGTCACTGGTCCATGTCATGATAGTAGGGTTCATTTAGTTTTCCCTTATCTGATTTTCTTTTGCTCAAGGTATGGCATTTTAGGATTTTTGGGTCACCTTACCTTTCTACTGATCATAAGAAGTTTTTTTGGGTGACAACTCATGGTAACTTGGTATTTACTTAAGGTCCTAGTTCCTGAGTATGAATGCACTTATTGTAATCTTAGTCTGCTTGTGAGGGCAAGGCTAGTGAAGGTGCCAAGCATAAACCCTAGTAACACCTAGAGTGTCACAACTCTCCCCCTTAAAATAATCTCGCCTCGAGATTCGAGTCGAGCCCCTCCTGGGGTGAGAAGGCAGGTAACTGCTTGCCTGGGTAGTGGGGGTTATCGTTTTAAGGTTCACAAGGAAACCTGCTCTTCGAATGTCATCCTCTTTGCAACTTCAGAAGGAAGCCCCTTTTTACCTAGTTTCACATCTTATTTTTGTTTTCATTAAGAGTGTCTTTTCTATATTTGGAATTAGAGGGCAGGGGGTTGGGGTGTGGCTACGTACCAACTTCCTTAGGCAGAAAATCAGGGTAGTTTTTGCGCAGATAATCCTCAGTCTCCCACGTAGCCTCTTCTTCCGTATGGTTGCTCCATTGGATTTTATACATTTTGATTGCCTGTGCACGGGTGGATCTTTCCTTGCAGTCCAAAATCTTGGAGGGGTGTTCTTGGTAGGATAGGTCGGGTTCTATTTCCACTTCCGGCTTGATCAAGACTTTAGTTGGTACCCGAATACACTTTTTCAATTGAGACACATGTTGGGGACTTGATCTCAAATGCTATAAATTGAGAACAAGGCAACACCAAAACAGGTTACTTGTTAATGCCCTTCGTCCTTCGAAGCATTATTTCCCCAAGGATATAATGATCTTCGGACGAAGGTCATGAAGGGCATACCTTCATCATCTCAACATACATATATGTATAATTATTAACAACGAATGGAGCATGTAAAGCATAAGAAACAATGTGAACAATAACATTATCATATATATTTCTCAGTATATAATCGTAAATTAATATATGGACAATATTGAATTACATTTGGTACCTTCGGCTTGACAGAGAACAAAGGTACGAGCGTGACGCAAAAGCAAATGCCAAGTCAGCGTGAACAGTACGGGAGTACTGTTCAACTATTTATAGGCATGGGACGTAGCCCATGTGAAATTACATCCATGCCCTTTACATTTGCTAATGACTCTAAGGTAATCCATCGAGGTCTAAATAGCCTTTTCCCCTTTAAGTCGGTTCCCTTTCCTGCTGTCATGCTGAAGCTCCCTTGCGCGTAGCTTCGGCGCTGCGTCAACCTTCGTATTGTTCGTGCTTTTCACACTGTGGTTCTGATCCGAGTCCGAAGGTACCTGTTCATGTATTACACTCCAGAAACATTGTTAAATCATGTTTTTGAGGACCTTTGGAAGATGAAGGCCCCCAATAGTAGCCCCTCGCAATATTAATTTGTTAGAATAACGAATTCAGATTGCGATATGGACGAAGGCCCTAAGTCGAAGGTCCGAAAAAACACCTTCCCCTTGCTAGAATAGCAACAGTCAATGACAGACAGGGCTCTCCAATTTGGAGCGCACTGGGCGTATAAATAGAAACTCACACCGACTGCACTTGATACACTGCTCGTGCCATTTGCCTTGTTTTCTCAATTTTACAACTTGTGCTTACTAGCGCTTGGTAGCTTTCAAGATTTTGAGCTTTGGTTTGAAGGACACGTTTTCGACGTTTTCGAAGACAAGATGTCTCAAGACAAGAAGACAGTTGCTGAGACGAAGCTAAGTGAAGAGGAGAAGCTCCTTGAGGAGAAAACTGCTGGATTTGTTGAGTCAATAGCAAAAACAAATACAGAGAAGATTACCAAAGAGATACTGGAAGGCTTGTCTGAAGATACCGATGATAGCGACAGCTATGATGTGGAGAGTGGAGGCAAAGACTCTGAAGATCGGCCTTGGCAGCCAAGTCATACAGTCTTCAGGAAATCAACTATCAAACAGAGTCATCTTGAGTATATGAGAGGAAGGTATTTTCGAGATATGTCTATTGTGAGGGCTGATGTAGACAGGGCCGTTCCTGCTCCCAAAAAAATGAAGTTGTAATCTTCCAAAGCTTCTTCAAAGCTGGACTTCGGTTACCGTTGTGCAGATTTGTTGTTGAAGTTTTAAAGACACACCAGATTTTTCTTCACCAGATCACTCCCGAAGCAATTATTAGAATGGGGATCTTCGTCTGGGCTGTGAGAAGTCAAGGTCTAGAGCCAAGTGCAAGATGTTTTTGCAGTATGCATGAACTTGCGTATGAGACGAAACCCTGGGGTAAAGAGCAGTATCATAATAATTTTGGTTGCTATAGCTTCGTTGCTCGCTCTGGCTCAAGCTACCCAGTGCCAACGTTTCGGAAGAGATGGCCCGGGGCCTGGATGGAAGAGTGGTTTTATGTGAAAAATGATTTGAAGGTGAGAGAAGACATTAAAAAATCATCATGCGCCCCATCTGGTCCCGCTTCGGCCTTCGAAAGCCGAAGGTGGAAATTGATGAGGCAGCCGAAGCATGCTGAAGGGCCTTCAGCACAGTTTGCTCTTTTATTGGGACAAGAGATTTACTTCAAGAACATATAGCCTATAAGATATGGCCACTTTTAGACAACTGGGAGATGCCGAAAGAAACCATCACTAACCCTAGCGAAGGCGACCTGGTTCGATTAAAATACACCTTCAGGTTTGGGGACAAGTTTGTCGAACCAGACGATGATTGGCTGAAGTGTATTGAAAATACTAGCGATGAGCTATTTGGAGCATATTCCAAGTCCAAAGATAATGCACTATCTGCGGCCTTCGGGAGCCGAAAAAAGAAAAAGATTAAATAGAGTTTTTGATGCTATTGGACTTGTGTACCCTGACTACTGCTATCCACTGCGAGGATGGGGAAAGAAGAGGAAGACTGCTGCTTCTACCAAGGCTGCTACTTCAGCCAAGACTGTTGCTTCAGCTACTTTAGATGAGCCTACACCGAAAAGCAAGAAGTTGAAGGTTCTTACCCATAGGCCACGCTACATTGAGCCGGCCGTGGTGCCTGATTTCGGCGGGGAAACTTCTTCAGCTGCTGCTCCAAAGGAGCCCACTCCTCCTACACAGAAGGCTGAAGAACCGGCTACCATACCGAAGGCGCCCTCAGCCGAGATAACTGAACCAAAGGCTGATAGAGATAAGGCCGAAGAACCAAAAACTGAAGAAGCAAAAAGGTTAGAAATTTTAAGTCCTTCGGCGGAAATATCAGTGCCGACGGCACAAAAAGGTCTTGCGGCAACCCTGAAAAGGAAAAGGATGGTAAATGTACTGGACGTGCTAGAAACAGTAAAGGCTTTAAGCTCTACCCCTTGAGGGAAAATTCTCGAGGCTTAAAAAATGCAAACCGAAGCTGAGACAGAGCCGACCGAAACTGAAGCTGCAGTAGGCCAAGCTAGTGCTGAAGCTGAGCCTTCAGAGCCTGCTGAGAAAAAATCCTCGGAAATTGAAGAGAAGGCAGCAGAGGAAGAGGCCATAGAACAGACTTTGCCTGAAAAAGTTGCCACTTCTGTTCCCGAAGCTTTAAAAGAAAGTATTGAATATATCATCTGTCATGCTTCGGGAAAAAGACTCTCTAGAGAAGAAGAACGAGAAGCTCACCACTATGCCCAGAAGCTGAAATATCCGAAAGGGGCATTAGTGTTTAACGGTAGCGGAGAAGAAGATTTTTTGTATTGTCTCCCGGATAGCAAAGAGATATCTGTTTGCCGGGAGATGAGTAGAAGCTTCGGGTTCCCAACATTAGAAGATGGCCTCTCAGTACTGTCGAAGGATGAATTGGCCGACAGTTTGGCATATAATAGTATAAAGGTGCGAAAATTATTTTTTGTATTTAAAAACGAATTATTTCACTTGTTTACACTTAATTATATACTCCTTTTCCAGGGCTTTATCCTTAGTAATGCCCTCAGGGCACAGAAAAATATCGAAGATGAAGGGTGCACAACGGCCCTGAACAACCTTCGTTCAGAGGTGATTGAGCTAAGGAACGAAGGCCTTGAGAAGGATAAAATATTAATTTTATTAGTAAACAAGATAAAAGAAGACGAAGCTAGATCCAAAGTTCAAGCTGAAGCCCAGAAAAGTGAAATTGAAGATCTTCGAAAACAGTTAGCCGAGGCCAAATTAAAATGACGCTGTTGCCGAAGCTGATCGAGATGCCAGCGAATACTGGAAAAATTATTTTGAAAAAACAGTTGAAGAGCTTTGCGCATCCAAAGAAAGATGCTTTGAAAAAATCTGTGGAGTGCGTAAAAAAGATAGAGACTAGCTTCGCCAATGTGGGCACGTACTCAAGCGAAGACAACTTCATTCGAGGCGACCCTGAAGGCGTAATCGAGTGGATCAGTGGTGAAGCCGAAGACTTTGAAGAGATTTTGAGTGACCGTGGGGACATCTGTGCCTTCTCTAGCGTGAGGGGAGTCGCAGCCATTCTGGAGAAGTCAGGTCGCGAACATGTTAAAACCTTGGCTCAGGCCGAAGCAACCTTCTCCATCGACGATACGAAGGACCCCTCGGCCGAAGCAAGCTCAATAGGTGGAAAATTTTTCACTGACATCTGGGAAAATGGTGGCCGAGGGATGGCCCATGAAATAATAAAGAAAAGCGAAAAAGATACTCATGACGCTCGAGAAGCAACGAAAGCAGCTGAAAAAGCTGCGAAACTCGAAAGACGGATATGTATTACTTAATGGCTTTTAACTTTGTTGTTTATTTTTGTGACTTCGAACTAATTTATGTCTTCTACTACAGCTGAACTATCTCCTCCCCCAGAGCCATTCAATCCACTGGCCGACCCAGAGACAAATAAGGCAATAGAAATTATTAATATGGCCAAAGCTATTGTAGACGAAGTTGTTACCAAGCTACTTAACGAAGTTGCTGAAAAAGTTCTGAAGGAAGAATAGCAGCTATTGTAAAAACATTTCTAAGATATTAATGTAATATTTGCTGAACTAAGTCTGTAATATTCGATGTTTGTATCTTTGAATATAATACGTAAATTGTTTGTAATTCAGTTCTTTACGATGCATGAAACTTTATGTACATACCGTTTTTGAGCCTTCGGCGAAAAAACACCTTCCCTTCTTTTCATGCTTCATGAAGAAAAACTTTTATGTCCCGTGGGAATATTCATACTTTGTAAAGAACATCCAAGCATCGTAAAAACATTAATGCTTCGTAAACAATAGATTTCTTCCTCCACATCAGAGCTGATGAAGCTGTACTTCTTCAAAACTTATTTTGTGCCTTAGCACAATTTCACTTTTTCGAAGCATTCTCCGAAGATCAACATTGTATCCCCTTCTTGTGCCATTGATGCAATATGATGTTTGATGTTATGTTATGCGAAATGATGTGATGATGTTATGTTATGCGAAATGATGTTTATGCCGAAGACACACACTCACACCCCCATAGTGGAATACACAATCTCTTTGCCGCTTATTTTTCGGCTTCACCACTTATTTTTCGGTGTATCAGCGCTGACTTTTCGCTATAAGTTCTACATTCCCTTAGGAACATCTTTTGAACTTCTTTGCCTTCTATTTCAGCGGTATTCGCGTTGACTTTTTGCGCTTCGCCTTATATTTCGGCGTTATTTGGCTCTGCATTCCCTTTGGAACGACTTTTGAGCAGAAAACTTACACTGCGCTCCCTTAGGAATGACTTTTTGTAGCTTCGGCAAACTTACGTTGCGTTCCTTAGGAACGACTTCTTGTAGCTTCGATGGTACTTGCAATGTGATTTTTAGCCCCGCATTCCCTTAGGAACGACTTTTGAGCTTCAGCAATTTTTGGACTTCGTGAGTCTGTGGAGATGATATATTTCATTAGGGCAAGAACGAAGCTATTACAAGAATTTGAAAATGGCAAGAAAACTAGGTTTACAATAATTGTTCCTTATTAAAAAATAAAATGACAATGAATGTAAAAACTGTTTCAAGGGTAGGATATCTCTCAATAGATATGTTTTGATTCTGGCACAGTACTGTTGACTGTGCGAGCTTCGGACTCCTCCCTGAAATCCCGCTGCTGATGGGTCTGTTGGCTCCCTTCTAGCTGCTGGCCTCATGAATATGCAGGTTGTAGTGGTGGCGGAGGTGGAGGCTGTGGCCAAGATGCCTGTGGCTGGCTAGCTGAAGCAACAGAAGCTGCAGGATGGTTACCCATATACTCTGGTATGTAGGGTGAGTGATACGAAGCAGTGTGCATGACCTACTTCGGCTGGTTCTACTGAGCTGCGGCTTCTGCTATTTCCTTTTGTTTCTGAATGGTGACATGACACATCCTTGTAGTATGGCCCTTGTCCTCACCACAGAATAAGGAATAAATTTTTCTAGGCCGATCCCCAAACCTTCCTCCGAAGCCCCTGGCGCCTCTGCCTCTTGGAGCTAGCGGCCGAAAAGAGCTTTGTTGCTGCCCCGAAGCTTGCGAGGAATACTGTGGCCTCTGTTGTAGACTTCCTCTGTCATCACTCTGAGTAGAGTTGTGAATTGACCTGACGTGCCTCGGGTGGATTCTTCCTCTGAAGCCCCTGGTCATTTCAGAGAACCTGTATGCTTCCTCCCTTCTTTGGCGGAAGTCGTTGTCAGCTCGGATGTACTCATCCATCTTCTGGAGCAGCTTCTCCAGAGTCTGTGGGGGCTTTCTAGCAAAATACTGGACAGTTGGTCCTGGACAAAGCCCCTTGATCATGGCCTCAATGACAATTTCATTGGGCACTGTAGGCGCTTGTGCTCTAAGACGCAAGAACCTTCGGACATATGCCTGGAGGTACTCCTCATGATCTTGCGTACATTGAAACAAGGCCTGAGCTGTGACTGGCTTCATCTGGAAGCCTAGAAAACTTGTTACAAGCATATCCTTGAGCTTCTGCCACGAAGTAATAGTCCCTGCCCGAAGAGATGAATACCATGTTTGGGCCACATTCCGAACTGCCATGACGAAGGACTTGGCCATGACAGCTGCATTGCCTCCATATGAAGATATAGTTGCTTCATAACTCATCAAAAACTGCTTCGAGTCTGAATGACCATCATACATGGGAAGCTGAGGTGGTTTGTATGATGGGGGCCATGGGATAGCCTGCAGTTCTGCTGCCAAGGGAGAAGCATCATCAAAAGTAAAGGTACCATGATTAAAATCATCATACCATCCATCGTCGTTGAACAAGCCTTCTTGATGAAGCTCCCTGTGTTGGGGCCTTCGTTCTTCTTTAGTGGCTTCATCGATCTGCCTTTGAAGATCAGCTAGCCGGGCCATCTTCTCCTTCTTCCTTTGTACTTGCTCATGGATTATCTCCATGTTTCTGATTTCTTGGTCCAACTCCTCCTCCTGGAGTGTTGGACTAGTGGCCTTCCTCTTCTGGCTTTGGGCCTCTCGAAGAGAAAGGGTTTCCTGATTTGGGTCCAGTGGCTGTAGTGCAGCAGCCCCTAGCGTTGAAGCTTTCTTCGGTGGCATGACGAAGGTCAGTGCTTGCCGAAGGTGGTCGAAAAAGGGTTCACCGGAGGTGGGCGCCAATGTTGGAGACTTGCTCTCAAATGCTATAAATTGAGAACAAGGCAACACCAAAACAGGTTACTTGTTAATGCCCTTCGTCCTTTGAAGCATTATTTCCCCAAGGATATAATGATCTTCGAACGAAGGTCATGAAGGGCATACCTTCATCATCTCAACATACATATATGTATAATTATTAACAACGAATGGAGCATGTAAAGCATAAGAAACAATGTGAACAATAACATTATCATATATATTTCTCAGTATATAATCGTAAATTAATATAAGGACAATATTGAATTACATTTGGTACCTTCGGCTTGACAAAGAACAAAGGTACGAGCGTAACGCAAAAGCAAATGCCAAGTCAGCGTGAACAGTATGGGAGTATTGTTCATCTATTTATAGGAACGGGACGCAGCCCATGTGATATTACATCCATGCCCTTTACATTTGCTAATGACTCTAAGGTAATCCATCGAGGTCTAAATAACCTTTTCCCCTTTAAGTCGGTTCCCTTTCCTGTTGTCATGCCGAAGCTCCCTTGCGCATAGCTTCGGTGCTGCGTCAACCTTCGTATTGTTCGTGCTTCTCACACTGTGGTTCTGATCCGAGTCCGAAGGTACCTGTTCATGTATTACACTCCGAAAGCATTGTTAAATCATGTTTTTGAGGACCTTCGGAAGACGAAGGCCCCCAACAACACATGGAACACATTGTGTATGGCCGACTTTTTAGTGGTAATTTCAACTTGTAAGCCACTGGTCCACATGCCTCGGTGATCTCATAGGGTCCAATGTAGCGAGGGGCTAGTTTACCCTTAATCCCGAATCTTTGTACACCCTTTGTGGGTGAAACTTTTAGATATACATGATCTCCTACTTCAACTGAAGAGGTTTTCTTATTTTTTTCATGATAACTCTTTTGCCTGGCTTGGGTAGCCTCTAGGTTCTTTATGATTATCCTGACCTTTCTTTCGGTTTCCAGTACTAGATCGGGTCCAAAATTTCTCTCTCGCTGGCTTGTGACCAGTTTAGGGGTGTTCAACACCTTCTTCCATATAAGGCCTCAAATGGTGCCATCTTTAGATTGGATTGGTAGCTGTTGTTGTATGTGAAATCTGCTAAGGAGAGGTACTTGTCCCAATTCTTATCATAATTGATTGCACAAGTTCTTAGCATATCATCAAGGATCTGGTTCACCCTTTCTGTTTGACCATCAGTCTAGGGATGGTACACAGAACTTCTTATCAGCTTGGTTCCCAAGCATTCTTGCAGTTGTTCCCAAAATCTGGCTACGAATTGGGTTCCACAGTCAGAGACAAACGTTGAGGGTATTCCATGTAAACATACAATTTTCTCGATATATAATTCTGCATACTTTTGTGCTTTATTAGTGGTATGTACTAGAAGAAAATGAGCCACTTTTGTCTATCGGTCCACAATAACCCAAATTGAATCGTGGTGTCGAGAGGTATTTGGTAAACCCACAATGAAGTCCATGCTAATGTCATCCCATTTCCACGAAGGTATTGAGAGGGGTTGCAAGGCACCAACCGACTTTAGGTGACTTGCCTTTATCCTTTGACATGTATCACACTCGGATACATACATGGCTATTTCCCTCTTCATCCTTATCCACCAATATAGGGGTTTTAGATCGTGGTACATCTTGTTGCTTCCCGGATGCATGGAGAACTTGGAGAGGTGAGCCTCATCCAAAATTTTCCTTCTGAGGTCTTCATTTTTAGGAACTACCAGGCAGTCCTAGAACCACAACATTCCTTTACTATCTTGGCAGAAACACTTATACTTTTCAATCTTCTGGTTCCGCATTTCCTTGATGATTTGCACTCCCTTATCACTGAGCTGGGCCATAACAATTTGGTCTAACAAGGTTGGTTCGATGGAGATGTAATCCAAAGTACCAGAAGGAATCACTTCAATCTTTATTTTACCCAACTCATCACACAAGGTATTGACGCGAGAATCCATAGTTAGACAATTGCATTGTGACTTTCAACTTAGGGCATCCGCTACTACGTTGGCCTTTCTAGGGTGGTAGTGCACCTCTAAGTCATAATCCTTGATCAATTCCAGCCATCTTCTTTGTCTCATGTTGAGGTCAGCCTGGGTGAATATATACTTGAGGCTCTTATGATCGGTATAGATGTTGCAGCGAGTTCCCATCAAGTAATGCCTTAAGATTTTTAAGGCGTGGACTACGACTGCCAATTCTAAATCATGTGTGGGATAATTCTGCTCATGTGGCCGTAGTGCTTGAGATGCATAGGCGATGACACGGTTGTCTTGCATTAGAACACAACCTAATCCAGTACCGGAAGCATCACAATACACCTCGAATGGCTTGCCATTATTCGGTTGTGCTAACACTGGTGCGGTAGTCAGGTGTTGTCTAAGGATATGAAAATCCTCTTCACACTTCTGACCCCACTCAAACTTTACTCCCTTCTTTAATAGCTCAATCATGGGTTTCACGATTCTTGAGAAATCTGGAATGAATCGACGGTAATATTCAACTAATCCCAGAAAACTGAATTTTGGACTAATGAAGCTATGTGATGCACTGGAGTCAAAAAGAATTAATGTTGGTTGATTAAAAACTGAGAATATACCAGTCATGACGGGTGCTCCCTCGGTAACTCCTCCAAGGTGGTGAAATTCAGCCTTCCTTGCTTGACTTGTACCTTTTGCTTCTTTCCTTTTTCTAGAATTGCAGTTGGCACATGTCTTGGTTGATTTCGTGGACAATCCTTGGCGTAGTGGTCGGTGTTACCACACGTGAAGCATCGTTTCCTGGTTCCCTATCGGAACTGCTGCTGCTGCTATCGCAGAGGTGGATTGTTCCTTAGAGCAGGGGCGGGGAGACGGTTGAGTGCTTGCTGCTGTTGAGGTGGCCTGATCACCCACCTTCCTGCCTCCTGCTGAAATCCCCTGCTTTGGTTGCTAGAAACAATCCGGAACCTCTTAGGTTGGGGCGAGGATCCTGCCATTGGTGCCTTCCTTTTCTTCTCTGCCCGATGAGCTAAGATGCAGCCTTCCTGAGAGATGGTTAGGTTGACCAATTCATTGTAGCTGTTGGCTCGGACGGTGTTAAGGCACTCATGGAGCTTTGTGCCGAGTCCCCTCTGGAAGCGGTCTCTCTTTTTCTCATTGGAATTTGCATGATATCCAGCGTACTGGCACAGGTCGTTGAAGGCCTGGGCATACTGTAGCACCATGTGAGTCCACTAGGTTAGTGCCAGGAACTCGTTTAGCTTGTGGTCTAAGATGCCTGTGGGAATGTGATGTCCCTGGAATGCAGTCTTGAATTCTTTCCATGTCACCACGTGTTTGGCGGGGAGCATGGCGAGGAAATGATCCCACCATGTTCTTGCAGGTCCACGGAGCAGTTGAGCGGTGAAGCGAGCCTTGGTGGTGTTAGGGAAAGCTCCCATGAGAAGGGGAAATTTTGACTCCACAACCCTGAGCCATATGTCGGCTTCCAGTGGGTCTTCTGCCTTTGTGAACAGTGGTGACTAGGTGCTCAGAAACTCCTGATAGGTAGCTACTGCTTGCAGGCGCTGCTGTTGCCCACCACCAACTTGTTGGGGGTGGAGCTGACGTTGCACCAGCTGCCGTAGAATTTCATTCTGTTGGGCCATAAACTCTTGCATTGTTGGAGCCTAGGGCAGTGGTGGGGGAACGTGCCCATTTTGCTCGCGGCGGGGTCTTGCTGCCATCTGAAAATAGGAATTTGCCGCTGTTATACCTAAGCCCAAATTCTAAGTAGTGACTTAACATTGTGAGGAGATAGCGATACAAGATCAAATTGAACGAAAAGGAAGATAATCATTCATCTTTCATTACTCATACATGTTTTCCGGGTTACAACACATTAGGAGATCCAACTCTATAGCCTAGTACATCAGTCTGTGACAAAAGCTAAGCTTATGTAGTTTTCCCATCTTCCTAATATGCTTCTTCCCGACCCATCTAACCCTGAGTAGAAGAGGCAGCACTGGCTGCAAGTGAAGGGGGTACTCCAGAGTAAGCCGTGTCCAAACTGGAAGCTGGCTCAATCTCCTCGGGTTCCTCCTCCTCCTTGTTGTTTCTGTCTGCCTCCATTGCTTGGTTCATGTCCTAGTGGTGCATATCCATATGAGCATTGGCCTCATCTAGCTCTTCTTGCACGTCATGGAGCTGATTTTCCACGACTTCAATGGTGTTGTTTCGGATTTCCACTTGCTGCTCCAACTCTCGGGTGTGGTTGCCCATTTGCTCAATTTGGAGATCCTTCTCCACTAACTCAAAGGACAGATTGACCACAAAGACCTGCCTATCATCAAGGGTAGTCTTTGCAGTCTGAGCAAGCTGATTCAAATGCGTCATAGCATCGCCATGCAGGGCATGTAGGCGGTACTACGCACTCATGCACTGGACAGTTGTAAAACCCCTGGTGTTACCAGAACTAAAACTTGAGCATGACATCATATGCATTAACATGTCATTATGTTTGTTACACCTAGAATGCAACCACTAGGTAAAATTTCAAAACAAGTGTGATGTGTTGACTTGAAGTGCTCTTAACCCTAGGGTAGGGTACTTAACCCTGGGATTAGGGCATGTGGGTAAATGTGAAGCCAAAATGAGTAATACCTCAAAAGTCATTGGAAATATTCATAAGAGATCAAGTTTGATGGATTTGAGTGGCACAAAAACCCTAGAGTGCTAAAAACCCTAAAAGGAACCCTAGAAAACCCTAATTTGTACCCTAGGGGGTGATTTCAAATTATGTACACTTTTGGACCAAAGTGTATATATAAAAGTGGTAGAACATCAAAAACCAAGCAACTTTTACATTGGAGAATTTTCAAGTAGTGTGGAGCAATTTGGACTTAATTGCAAAAGACCCAAGAACACCCATGTGTTAAACTCTAAAATTTTAGTGAGATTAAGCTCACTTTGAAGCCTGGTATTTCTTAATTCATGAGGATTTTGCCCAAGGTAAATACATCAAACTTGTAGAGCCATGATAGGAGTACAACTTTGATTAAGTGACTAAGCATTGGTGCTGTACAAAAATTGGAGATAAAAGGATATGAAGTTGTACTATCAGTCACCCCTGAAGACTGAAACCTGGCTGACAGTGAACTCTGATAAACTTTGGGGGCAAATTCAAGTGTGATCCAGTGGTTTTTTTGTCGTAGTTGCTGTGACAAAATCAAAGTTGGATTATAGGAGATTAACTTTGTTACAAACGGATTAGGAAGTTGTTACACAAAAATTGAAGAACAAAGCACTACAAATCACTTTGTCAGAACAACTGATGACTAGCGCGATGGTACAGTGACTGAATCAGATCGCCAGGTTCAGTGTATCTCACCGCAGGTGATCCCGCACCGCGATCCTCGCCAGCACTGCGATTCGTGCTCTCTGGTGTGCGGATAACGGTCGCGGGTGAAAAGATCGTGCGCCTGGATGAACTTGGGGCACTATTACCGCTCCGTCACCGTACCCACATGCCCTGCGGCCGGTCCAGGTGACCTCGCCGAAGTTTGCCGCCTGCTGCCCAGATGCCACGTGCTTCAAAGCCTTACCACGTCGCAGTAAACCGTCATAGGAAGCCTGTCCATTGCCTGTAACATTGCCTCGGTGAAGGCCACGATAGCGTTCGCCGGTGACTCACCCCTCTCTCCGGCCGCCAGCTTTCCCCTTCAAAATTCGGATCCACCGCTCTCGAAGGCTATAAATTGTGTGCATCGTTGGCTTCGCTAGGTTGTTACGAAGCCAAAGCACCAGCCCTTGCCTCCGATCGTCCACCACAACACCCTAATTTGGGATTTCCCCCAAATCCACTCTCCGCGTCGCCGTGAGTCACCCCGTCATGGTTAGCCACCTTCAGGTCCGCTCTCACCCTCCTAGTTCATATTTCGACACTCTAATATGCTTGTGATGCTCGTCGACCCCACCAATTAAGCTATACCACGCCTAGTCATCGAAAACACCTCGGTTTTCCCTCGGGTCTCGCCGTCGTCGTGGGCAGAAGAACTCAGGGCCGGACTAACTCAATTAAGGGATGGATTAGGATCGCCAGGGGTGGAATTAGGTGTAGACCAAGTTAGGACAGTGGTTGTTGCGTATTTCGGCCGGTACGAGTTCACTGGAGAGCGCGTACGCTTTCGTTCACCGTCGGGGACTTGGAGTTGTGAAGAGAAAGAAGTGTGAAGGGTTTTGCGCAAATGTTAGAGAGACACATGAATAGTGTCACGAGTTCTTTGCTGGTTATTCAAAAGGCCGAGGGCCTCAGCGCAAGATGGCCAACGCGAGCGCGCGCGGGCGCGGGTTCCCCCCGTCGGTGGTCCGGTTTGGGCTGGTTTCAGCCCAATAATGTTCCTTGTTTTTTCCTTTTCTTTTTACAGCCAGGCTTCGAAATTTATAGGAAATTCTATAAAAATGGTAAAATTATGGGACCAATTTTGCTAGACTCCTAAAAACCTATAGTATTTAATAAAAATAGTTCCAAGATTTTTAGTCCAAACCTAGATTTATTTTGCATTTAATGATGCCTAAACCTTGCCTTTTAGAATTTTAGAATTATTTCGGTAGCTCCAAAACTCATAAAACTTTTTAGGTAAGCTTAGTCTATTGATTAAAGCCCTTGGGTAAAGTTTGACATGCTTTGGAGATTGTTTGGTCCCAAACCCCATACACTGGCTCCCTAGGGTAAAATTGCCTAACCCTAATAGAATACTAACTTAGGAAACTTTAGTGACTAGTGGGCACCGTCAAGGAAAGTTGTATTCAAGATACAAGTTAATGTGCTTTTATTATAACTGCATATTCATAGCATCACATAAGCATTCATGTATATGTATTGTTATGTATAGAGAACGAAGAGAAGTGGTAGTCGAAGAGGAAGTTGCCCCAAAGTTGAAATTCCACCTTTTGAGAACAACTTCCACTTTGATATCTGTGGGACAGACTCTGAGCCTCCTACAACACAAGGCAAGCCCCGGTGCATTTACCCCTTCCTTGTTATTTCAAACTCTTTACCACTTGAAATGATGCATTAGGTGATACGAGTTGAGTGATAAATAATTGCTGCATTTCCTTCCTTAGAACTATTTACCATTCCTCGATACCTGTTCTACTTAAAAAATTTCTAATGCTTAGTCTTGCCTTAGAAAACAAAATGTTTTGTTTTAAACAAAGATGATGCTTCACATTGGATGGGAATTTTCACAAAGAAAAACTTGTGATGGTGAATCCATCATGGCCGTGATGGGTTCAACATCTGAAAAGATGTACCTCTGCTAGGTACCAAACTTTGGGTTTAAAATAATAAAGACGAGACTAGGCGGGTGACTTGCACGAGAAGGAAGTCTCGGTGTAGTGTCTCCATTTGAGTCGATTAAGGATCGTGTCGATGTGGGCCTGCTGACCGAGGACCCTTTAACTGGCCACATGCCTCGTCATGGGTAAGCTTTTCCTTGGTCGGACCAATACCAGAAAGGCCACCACGCAATGGGAGTGGAGAGATGGTGAGAGTAGCAAGTACCCTCCGTGGCAAGAGGCTGGACGGTGGTGTATCTGTGCTCTCGGTTGGCGTGAACCCATTCTGGTCTTGAGAAACCCGGTGGCGAGTTGACATATGCAAGTGTTAAGTGCTACATATGTCGTGTGGTTGGAGATCCCCAGCTGGGTATTAATCGATTCGGATCGCCGTTACTTCTCGGACATGAAGACGTGGTCACTGACTTACACGTAGCATTCCAATGAACTCAAAGGGTGATAAAAGATGGCTAGTGTAGGTAAAGTGCTTGAACTAGGATAGAAAGAACTCTAGATGCAGGTAACGACTTAACCTGATATTAAAACTGGATTTTTAAGGATCCACTGTTATTAAGCATTTCTGCAAACAGTCTTTGATTCTTGATCAGCTTTACCTTGAATCCCATAAGCCAACATATCCTTGAGAGGCTTTTCCTTTGTCGGGTAAGACTTGCGAAAGTACACTCTGTGCTCATGGTTTTCGAACCCATGTTGTTGTAGGTGACGAAACAACGAAGTTTTGCTGTTTCTGTTCAAAGGTGGTGCCAAAGGAGGAGGCAGATCAGTAATCTGTTTGGGGTGGATGTGTTGCCACCTAGTTTAAAACACTAAGCTTTTGTGTGGGAGGATGTTTTACCTCCCTGTTTTGTAATAATAACTTATGCACTCATAATACCCGGTATTGTAATAAATACTCTCTCTATATTTTACGAATGGAAAGTAAGTTATTGTAATCTGCTTCCGCTTATTCTTTTCTCCGATTACATGTGTAATGTCTACATGATGGGTAAAGCGCTCTTGGGCGATATGATGACGATAGAAGACCGAACTTGTCGAGTGATTATTTGCATCTACATGGTTGTCCGAGGTCCTGAGGACGAGGACATTTGTAGGTGGGCCTAATACCTTGGGAGGTTCCATGACAACAGTGATCCTCCCAACCTGGTTAGGATGCATATCCCACACATCCTTGGCATGACGCACTCGATCGCACCACATTGGATCATCCCTCTTCTCTGTGGGAAAGAGTCCGAGCGGGTGCATCATCATCTCCAATGGATGATATCTGTAGAAGGTCGTCAAGGCCTTTAGTGTCGCGGCCTCAGTGGTGTCATCCGCCCTGAATCCGACAGTTTCGAAATCCAACAAAAGCCACCCAGGCTATAGAGGGTGGGGCTCCAGGGTTAGCCAAACCCTACAACGTGTCACCCAATGCTCCTTGTATAGCTGCACCGTGTACAAAGGGGGTGCAGGGTACCTGGCTGTGCTTAGTACCTCCCATAAGATAGAGGGAAAACCCTCTCGGGAAATGTAGTCAAAGCTGAAGCGGGTGTCTCCACCATCATTGGGGGTAGGCGAAGCTGTCTGTGTAAGAGGGGTAAGCGTGAGTGCTGGAGATAACAGTAAAGAGAAAATTGTACTTGGGTTAAAAAGGAGATGGTTGTTTGGATTGACTTGTTTTAACTTACTTTTATGTTAACCGTCCTTAACCATAGTTTTTGGGGTCATGAATTAATGCAATTTCCCTCCAACTTTTAATTAACACATTTCCTTTTATTCCTTATTTATTATTATGCATTCATGCTCGTATGAACGCCCTCTAATCAACAATAGGGGGTGCTCCTAGGGCATCCCCCCTTATTTTAGTAGTGGCCTACTTATATAGCCACCTAGCTACGCCACTATCCTTAAGGCCTTTCGTCCTAGGTCTAGTGGTATAGTCCTGACGATATAACCAATACTGGTTTCTAAGAAAGTTTTACCTTTGAAAAGTTGGTATTCATGGCTTATTGACTTCTCTGTAATGGCATTCGCTCCAATACCAGCGGAGGCAGAACCACCCAGATTATTCCAACTTAAGTGCTCGAGTCACGCCCTGAAGGCAGCGACAAACTTAAATCGGAATAACATGTAAATTCCTCGGATCTAGTCCGATGCAGCCACTTAGCAAGGATCGAGTACCATTAGCTCACCCGATGGTGAGACTCAGAGAAAACATAATAAACATGAAACCATAAATTAAAGTACTTGAGTTGTTACATAAATCCGAGGTTTGATAAAAGATAACATTGTTCTTAATGTTGCAGCGATGATAATTAACGTCGATAAATAGTAGGGCAAGGCCTGGCCCACTACTCCTCCTGGTTCTCTCCGGCCGAGACGGCATCCCACTCGACTGTCCAACCCGGTGGCATGGTGGCTGGCCAAGTCACACCATTAACCATGTCTTGCAGTGAACCTATAAAAACAATGCCACAAGCAAGGATGAGTATACTAATACTCAGCTAGATTTACTCGGTGTGAGGAGTCTACTCCTCTACCTCTAGACCATAAAGCTGTTTGGCTGAGGGTGGTTTGGTTTGCCAAAGGCACTAGCTGAGTCTAAACAAATTTTAGCTTTTCAAGTTCTATAATGCTCTTTAACACTAGGTTTGCTCCTTTCTAAGCATACATAGTAACAAACATTTAGTGCAAACAACATGTTAGCTCAAGAATACCTCATTTCACTTCTTACTCAATGCAGTACAATGGGTCAAGCAGTCTCATTAGCTGCGAGAAGCAGACGATTCGAATCGAGTCTTTAACCTTGCAAGGTAAGCCTAAACACACGACATGTAAGGGCACTTCGTCCCCACACACGTCAACTGTCCTCATCGAACCTGTGGCGGAACCGCCCGAATTATTCCAGCTTAAGTGCCCAAGTCACGCCTTAAAGGTCGCAACGCACTTAAATCGAAATAACCCGTCAGTCCCTCAGATCTATTCTGATAAAGTCACTTAACTATGATCAAATACCCCTAACTCACTCGATGTTGAGTCACAGAAGAAATACGATAAAATAGGAAAACCTCAAATTAATGTACTGGAGTTATTACATAAATCAGAGTTTTTCATTTAGCTGATATAAGTTCATAAGATAGATTACAGCGGATAATCGATATCGTCGAAAGTGAGGAAAAGGGCAAGGCCTAGCCTACTACTCCTCCTGCTCCTCTTCTGCTAGAGCAGCATCCCACTCGACCGTCCAACCCGTTGGCAGGGTGGTAGGCCAAGTCACACCATCAACCATGTCCTGAAGCGTACCTGCAAAAATTATGCCACAAGCAAGGCTAAGTATACTAATACTCAGCTAGACTTACCCGGTGTGAGGAATCTACTCCTCTACCTCTAGACCATGCAGTTGTTTGGCTGAGGGGTTTGGTTTCCCAAAAGCACTAGCTGTATCTAAAATTAACTTTTAGCTTTTCCATTTCTAGTATCATTATTTTAGCTAAGTTTGCTCTTTCTAAGCATACATGGTAACAATCATTTAACACAATCAACATGTTATCTCATGTAACACCTCATTTCACTTCTTACTCAATGTAGTACAAGGGGTCAAGCAGTCTCATTTGCTGCGAGAAGCAGACGACTCGAATCGAGTTTTAACCTTGCAAGGTAAACCTAAACACACGACATGTAGGGGCACTCCGTCCCCACACACGTCAACCGTCCCCATCGACTCCCCGTTCGCGGCCAAGCCTCACCGCCTTGGCATACAATGCTCCACTGACCCCGGCTGCCACCATGCAATGACCGCACTTGTACCCACCATAGCTAGCACGGGAGACCCAGTCTCAGGACGCGTGAGGGGTAAAGTCCGCGCCCGGCTTCACTCAGGTACTAGGTTTGCCGGTTACCATATTTCCCGACATGTGTTTAGTACGTTCAAACGCTTTACTCAGGTATCCACACATTAATCCTTAATTCCTTTTCCTGTCTCATGGACAAGGCATCCTCCCTGGATCCAAGTCCATAGACCATCATAGATCCCATTATCAAGATGAATACAATCAATTCCTGATCTCGCGCGAGTGCTAGAAAAATCACTTGACTTCTACCAAGATCATAATTAGCAAAGCAGCTACTCGACCTAACATACTAGTATCCATCTCAAAAAGGAATCCTGAATTCAGGCAACTAAGGGTTTCAAGCAACTCCTACACTTAAGTGCACATTACAAGCCTACAAACATTAAGTGTAGTGAAGTAGCATATATATATAACTTGGTTATGCATAAAACCGGGGCTTGCCTTCAATTGCTGGGGCTGCGGGGAGATCCTCGATGGCAGGCTTGGGAGCTTGCTCCTGATCTTCCTCGTGGACAGCTCCTTGCTCAGGGATGAGCACGTACTCTCCGTCAGCGAGGTTGCAATCTAAGGAATGCAATGAGTAAGATGCATGTATGGCATGATATGCAATTTAGTACTGAGATGGCATGGTGAAAGTTTAATTAAAAGGAAATAGGGCTAAGTCTGGTTATTAGAGACTTTTGGGGTGTATTTCAGGAAGTTTGGGTCAAGTTTGATTACTGAATGGTTAACCCATTTTTAGTGTTCTACTGATTTTCCTCTTTATTTCTTATGGATATTTTTAACAATATTCTTAGCTGCAATATTGGGGTGATACTTATTAATCTTTCTAATCCATCTTGTCTTTTCTATTTCTTTTATGCCTTTAAGGTGAGTTTGAACTACAAGATAGCTTAATAAATTTCAAAAAATTCTGCCAAAATTACAGTGGCTTCTCACTGGTGTATAACTCTCTATCTTAAAATTTGGGGTTTAAAAACTGAGGGGTTCTCTCTGTACCAAATTATCAAGTGTTAGGGCAAAGGGGGTGTTTTGAACTAAAACTTCCTTTTAACAGTGGGTTATTCTCTAATACTTATTTTTGCTAGCATCTAGAGGTCATAACATGGTTTTGTAGAAATTTACAGCCAATAATACTTAGTAGTTATTTTTCTATGATTGTCTAAAGTTTTTAGCCAAAGGGGTGCTTTCTACTACCACTATACATGAAAAATATCAAACAATAGATTTCTAATTTTTTTATGTTCCTTTTTGCGCAAGAGCAACCATTCTAGAATTTGGTAACTTTTTGCTTAAGGGAAGGGTGGTAGGAGTTTCTTGAATTAAATGGCCTTTTTCATGAAGTAGGGGTAATGGGTGTTATTTTGTAGTTTTGAATAGGTTTTGCATTTTTCTTTGGTGGCCTACTTCATTAATAATCTAGTAAAAAATTATTTGCCCATTGTTGCACATATTTTTGCTTACTTATGATTTAATTGGAATATGGCTCAATACCAAGTTTTATTTGTTCAACCCACCTAAGATGATGGCTGGGGTGTTTATCATTTTTATAGTGGTGTCCTAGTGGTTAGGGGTCTACTGAATTTTTCTTACCAATTTTGAAATTGTTCTTATATTTTTAATAATGGCCTTTCTAGTTTTATTAGTGCCTAATAAAACATTTCACCTTGAATTTGTTCTAGACTAGGGTTCCTTTTATTTTTCCTAGTTTATTCATTACTTAAGTGGACTAGGAAAAATATTTTCATCCATTGTTTATTATTTTCTAGTGCCTTTCTTATTTTCCTGAATTTTGGGCAATTATGGCTTTTAATAGATAACCCTATTTAAATCTTTAATACTGAGGTGCCTAATATTTTTAAACAGTGTCTAAGTTGGGTTTGGACTTCTACAAATTTTCTTAAGTCCAGCACATAAGCATAACTATTTTTCTTCATTTTAATAAGGCTTGGGCAGTTTCCTTAATTAATTCCAAACTCTAAAATTTAGTACAGAAAGCACAGAGTTTAGTATTTTTATTTGATAGTTCATAATATTTTAAATCCAGTAAAATTGGTTTCACTAAATTTGGTCGAACATTTCTCAAGATACAAATTTCTTAAGTTCTCTGCTTAATTCAAAAGGAATAAACATAAATGGTTTAAAGGAAAATGGTTTTGCATCTGGGTCCCTAGCGAAAGGTTCTAAGTGTATTACAGACAGGTCCTCGGTTTACTATTCACCTGAGTCTATGACTCTGCAGAAAACCCCCTAGGTTTCTGATAAATCAAACCCGTGATCCTTCCCCTAATGGAACAGTGACCACGTCGGAAGAAAAGGGCGGAGGGGCTTACCGGCGGCGAGGTTGCTCCGGTGAAGGGTCGGGCGAGGTCCGGGGGTCTCTAGCGATCACGTCGAGGTGCAGATCGTCGGCGGTGGTGGTCGGAGTAGGTCGGTCCACGCGTGTAAGCGGGGGAGCTCATTGGCGGCAAGGACTTCGGCCTAACTAGGGTGGTATAGTTCAATTGAACGGGTCAGAGAGCTTCACTAGAGGTCAGGGAAGACATAGGCGCGAGAAATTTGAAAATGGCTCACCAGATAGCTCGGTTCACAAGCGGTGGTGGGTGATCGATGTCCGGCGTGGGCGATTCTGCTTCTCCGGTGAGGCAATGCCTCGGCTCAAGCTTGGGAAAGCTTTACCGCTTCACGGGGAAGCAGTCAAGGGGCTAGGGCGAGGCTTGGGGTTGTCGGGAAGGGCTGGCCACGGTGGTCGTGCTCGGGTAGAGATGGCGGGCGGTGGAGAGCTCGCCGGAGTTGGAGTTTTTGCTCGGGGCATGAGGCGGAATGAAGAGTAGACCGTTGTGCACCTAAGGTACTTATAGGCTCCCTTGGGCATAGTTGGGCGCAGGCGCGGGGGACAGGAGCCGACCGTGCGCGGCACGCGCGCAGAGGGCAGCTAGTGCGCGGCCGAGCGCTTGAGCACGAGATCAAACACGTGAAAGTGTGATTCTGCCCGAGTTCAAATGCCTGTTGGCCGACCTAAACGTGCATATCTTGCCAAGGATCATATGTGGCATCTCTTCACTGTGCCAAGGTCTTCATGTCGTGTGTGAGTCCCGAGTGAAGATATGGCCTGGGTGAGAAGATATTGTGGCGTGAAGATAGCTCTGTCAGCATTGTCCAAACCGAGACAAAATGTAACACTCCTGGTGTTACTGTTACTAAAACTTGAGCATAACATCATAAGCATTGGCATTTCATGTGTTTGTCACACCTAGAATGCATTCACTAGGCAAAAATTTCAAACAAGTTGTATTGATGTGACATGTTACTAGTGAAACCCTAGGGTAGGATACTTAACCTAAATTGGGCTCAGAAGGGCAAAAGAAAATCCTAATAAGAGAAAACTTCAAAACTTGATAATAATGATCATAAAATACCACCATTAATAAAATTAAGGGATATCAAAACCCTAGGAGAACCAAAAGCCCTAAATAGAACCCTAGAAAGCCCTAAGCTTAAACCCTAGGGGGCTAAGTGCAAAATTAGTGCACTTTTGGACTAAAGTGCAAAAACCATGAAATTAAGGTATCTTAAGACATATGGTTTACAATTATGTGGATTTACAAGTTAAACCCTAAGTTTTGGACTAATTTGCAAAATAGCCACACTAATACTCAAATGGCTAAGTCTGAAAACAGCAAGAGAGGGCTGATTTTAGGGCTCTGTAGATCTAAAAAATATAGAGAATTTGCCTAGGGTCACCACATCAATTCTATAGGGCTATGTTAGGAGAACAACTTTGTTTAAGGGATTAAACATTGTTGTTATGAGAAATTTGGAGAAAAAGGTGCCCAAAGTCGTGCTGTTAGACTACTTAAAGTCTGAAGTCAGACTAACAGTGGGATTGCATGAACTTAGAGCTCAATTCTAAGCATGATCCAGTGGGGATCTGATTAGTGATGCTATAGAAAAAGTGAAGATGGTTTGTAGCGCTACAACTTTGATACAGAGTGTTGGTCGGGTCACTACACAAAATCTGGCACGAATTGCCCTCAAAGGAGCTCTGTCAGACCAACTGAATGGAATTCACCATAGTATAGTAACTAAAGAAGATTCCAAGTTCATTCCCCTTCGCCACCGACGACCGTCGCGCTGCGATTCACGTCGGTCGCCGTGATTCGTGCGCTGTGACTTGTGGATAACGGTGAGCGGGTAAAGATCTGGGCGCCTGGATCAACTTGGGCCCGGTCGCGTCTAAGCTCCCTGTACCACTTGCTCATCGATCGATCGGGATAGACCTCGCCGTCGTTGACCGATTACCATCGTGCGCCACATGCTAGCGTTAGACCACGTCGCTGTGAATCGCGTCTCGCATGCACGGTGAACGCCGGTGTGCTGCCACGGTGAAAGCCACTAACCCGAGCACCAGTGACCTCCCACCCCTCCGACCGCCGCGCGTCTCAAACCCAAATTCACCGGCCACCGCTTAGTGATCCTATAAATTGATGGCCGGGTCTATTGCGCCATGTTATCACGAAGCCAACGCACCCACACTTGCCTCTAGTTGTCCACCAGAGACCACGTATTGCTCACTTCCACCAAACTACGTTTTCGCCACCGTGAAAGAATCCTCACTGCGACCAGCTCAATTCAGGTCTGCTCATGCCCTCTGCCCTCTCGTTTTAGTGTTCTTGTGTGCCCCTGATGCTCCCCGACCAACTTGATTGAACTAGGATCCCTTAGATCACCAGGAACGCGGTTGTCTGTCCGCAATGCCCGGTGTCACCGTGGCCAGAACAAATTGGGTAGCCATTCGTGAAATTGAGTGAGGGGAAACGCTCATTGGGTCTTGAATTCGGTCTCGGCTAAGGTTGGGCGCCGATCTTTGAGTGAATTGGCTGGTACACGAGCTCATCGGAGCTCTACACGACACCACCCGCCGTCAGGGACTCGATTCGTGAAGGAATAGAAACTCGGGGGGGGGGGTTATAAGCTGTCAGTGATTGCAATGAATAGTTTTGTGACCCCGCTTCTGGATACTCAAAAAGACAGGGTCTTCGGTGCAAAGATTGCACGCAGCCGCGCACGTGGGCGCGTTCTGCCCTAGTTGGGCCGGTTTGGGCCAGAATCAGCCCAGGGTTGTTCATACTTTTTCTTTTTCTTTTTTCTGTCAAAGTTCAAGTGTTGGGGACTTGTTCTCAAATGCTATGAATTAAGAACAAGGCAACATAAAATGTTAAATGTTAATGCCCTTCGTCCAATGAAGCATTATTCCTTTAAGGATTAACGAACTTCGGACGAAGGTTAAAGACGATACAATTACGAAGATTAAATCTTCGTAATTGAACTCTAATAGATTATATAAAATAATACGAAATATGAAGCATCAAAGACAAATAAATTATAAATGAACAACGTCACTTTCATATTATCTCAACTTAATGTATTCAAATATTAAATACATTTATACCTCTGCCTTGACAAAGATTAATTCCCGAGTGACGCGATTGCAATTACAGGAATGCGTGAACAGTAAAGCAATACTGTTCACTATTTATAGGCACAAGACACAGCCTGTGAGGAATTACAATCATGCCCCTCATAAAAGTTTACAACAACGACTCAAACACTTATGGACTAAAAGGTCATTCTACTTTAAAGTCGGTTTGCGATTCCGAAGCTTCATGAACAATAACCTTCGGTCAACACGTGCAGACAGCTTCAGCCGAAGCTGTTTCCTTCTGCAGGACCTTCGGCGACGAAGCATGGTCCCAACAGTAGCCCCTTCGTGGTGCTAGATCGTTTTTCATAACGAGCTTGATCCGTGAAAAAAGTCTCTTAGGCTTCAGGAAGCCGAAGGTCCGAAAAACACCTTCCCTGAGCTCGTTGTCGAGAAACGATTCAATTTCCAAGCGCGTAGCGGTCCCACCCTGCAGGGTTACTATTTGGCCTCTGTGGTCCATCGCACAGCGGGTGTAAGCAGCTGTTTGCCTGGTGTAAAAATCCTGACGATTCACCTTCTTACCTGCAGCACTATATAAACAGACGGGTAGGTGTGAAGTTACCACAGCATTCATTGCTATTGCACTGTTTTGCTGCCAAAAATTTTAACCATAGCCGAAGCTTGACTCTCGCAATCAGACGAGGCTCCAGTTTAAAGCCTACTTCGTCAGAAGAAAAAACTTCGGAAGAAAAAGTTTTTTAGTTCACAAGAAATTCAGATTTAAATGGCCAGAGTGCGCTCTACCGCTAGAGTTGAGCATGAGGGAGGCGAAGCCGAAGGAGCGGAGACTGTTCCTATCTCCGAAGCGATGCAACGATCCGGACTGGTGACCTCGGAAGGAATCCGTACTGCCGAGACAGAGCAGACTGTTGCCGAGACAGAACAAGTTGCTGCTGAAGCGGAAGAAGGGAATATTGAGGAAGCTGATCCCGATGATGATTACCATATTGTCGTGCCAAGCAAGCCCAGCCACTTGGACTTCGGAAAGTCGACTGTCTCCAAGGCTGATGTCTCCAAGATGGTGAAGTCGGGTTATTTCAGTGAGAATGAGAAGAAGCTACTTCGCTTCGGGGGGGAAGAAATTACCCCGAAGCCAGGAAAGGATGAAATAGTCATTTTCAAGAGCTTCCTAAAAGCTGGGTTGAGATTCCCCTTAAATAGGATGATCTCTGATGTGCTGCAAAGATTCGGCATCTATTTTCACCAACTTACTCCCAACGCGATTGTCAGGCTCAGCGTCTACATCTGGGCTCTTCGAAGCCAGGCGGTGGAGCCGTTTGCCGACAGCTTCTGTCGAGTTCATGAGCTACATTATCAAACTAAGGCCAGAAAAGATGGATTGCATGAAAATTTTGGTTGCTATAATTTTGCTTATCGGAAAACAACGAAGTTTCCCGTGATCAGCTACCGAAGCAAATGGCCGGCAGGCTGGAAATCAGAATGGTTTTATGTCAAAGTTGACGAAGACAAAGAGAAGCTGGTTCAGAGCCCTCTTGAACTAACCTTCGGAGAAACAAGACCCCGATGCAGAATGGAAGTAGAAGGTCCAACTTGGGCTGCACTGGGCGAATTCAAAATTATTGCAGAACATATTGGCACTAGAGATTTAGTGCAGGAATTCCTGGCCTTCAGGGTTTTTCCAACTATGAAAGAGTGGACAATGCCGAAGCTTAAAGGGGAAAAGAAAAAAGGAGAACTCGTCCGACTGCCCTACCATTATAAGTTCAAGAAATATTTTAAAGTACCCTGCCAAGAATGGCTTGATACAATTGAAATAATGAGTAATGAAATTCTTGGGAATTACTCTAAAAAAGAGGACCAACTGATGACAGCGGCCTTCGGCACTCGGCCGAAACGAAGGCTGAACAGGGTGCTTGATGCCATAGGATTTGAATATGCTGACTATGGCCGACTGGGCGGAGATGCTGGAGGCCCGAAGCAAAAAAGGATTGCTAGCACTACTGACGAAGAAATCGTCAAGGCAGCAAAAAAGAAAAAGAAAGATTCTAAAAATATTAGCGCTGAAGAGTTAAGTCCTGAGCCGAAGGTGGCTACGGCAAAAAAGAGAAAAAGTGCATCCCCAGAGCCGGAAACGCCGGTCCGAGAAGAAGATACTCCTGCTTCTCCTTCTGCTGTTGAAGTAGAAGAGATTATGAAGGTAATGACTGAACCCTTGCCTATCAGGCTAAGTCCGCTGGCATTGGAACTGACGAAGTTTTTTCAACGGGACAAGGCAGCTTCGGCAGCAAAAAGTCCTGTGAAGGCGAAAAAGCGGAGAATTATTCAAGTGACGGATGTGATCCATCAGACGCCGCCACCGGCAACGGTGTCAAAAATTGTCTTTGCTCAAACTGCTGAAGCCGAAGCTACTGGAATGAAAACTAGTGAAGCTGAAACCGGTGAAGCCGAAGGTACCGGGGCCGAAGCCGGGGCCACCGAAGAGTCGAACCTCGAAACCACACTTGAGGTTATTGACGATGTACTCCTGAAAATGGCTGAAGAAGAAACTACTGCAGCTGCGGTGAGCACAGCAACTGAAAAGGGGAAAGAGCAAATTGATGAAATTTCGGAAGAAGATTTTAACTTTCAAGATTTGCTTGGAGAAGAGTTAACAGACACTGAGAAAGTGGAGTTGAAAAAATATGCCATATCTTGCGGATATAAATCAGGGGCTATGCTATTTGGTGGGGTGAACGAAGGGAAACTAAGGTGCCTTCGGAACCGCACCGAGGCGAAAATTGTCAGAACCCTTTCCAAAAGCATTGGCTTGCCGAAGCTGGAAGCGGACTTGTGTCGTTATCAACGACACCACATCACCGGAAGCTTGCTTTATGCTAACTTCAAGGTAACAAATATTTTTGTTATTTTATTACTATTATTATTAACTTTTGGGTCGTGTTCTAACGAAGATCATTTCGATAGAGCATATTATTAAGCAAGGTTCTGAAGATGCAACAAGATCTAGAGGAAGAGAAAAACAAAGCCGTCATTCAAGATTTGGCTGAAAAAGTTGAAAATCACGAAGCCAATCTGAAAAAGAAAGACTTCGCAATACAAGATCTTGAAATCATGGTCAAAGAGCACGAAGGTGCATTAGAAAAGAAGGATTTTGTTATTCAGACCATGGAGGGCTCTTTGGCTGAAATCCAAACTGAAATGACAAATTAAAGAATGAACTGCTCCGTCAATCAAAAAAATTTGAGCAAGAAAAGAAATATTTTGAAGCAAGCCTGAAGGCTGAAGTGGATAAATACTCAAATTTGCAGAAATCCTTTACAGAACTTCAGGAGAAATGCTTAAGCTTCGGCATCCGATGTGTGCAGCGGCTGAAGGACGTGTTTCACTCTGTCGGAGCTAGCTCTTCGAAATTTACACCTTCAGCTGAAAACCTGCCAAGAACATTAGAGCATATTGAAGGCGAAGTTGATGCCCTTGACGAAGTTATTGGTGGGCACGCTAACTTCTGCGCCCTGGTAGCTTCTCGGGGCACAGCTGCTACTTTTTTGAAGGCTGGTTGCACACATGGAAACATTGTGAACAGACCAAACTTCATCTTGTCAGCTTCAGATTTGTTAGATATCCCAAGCTTAGCCAGAAGCATCGGAAATAGATTCATGACCCAGATCTGGGTAAGTGGCGGGCGGAAAATGGCAGGCGACGAAGCTCGAAGCCATCTTAAGCCGGTAAAAAACTTATGTTTGTTACTTTTACCTTCTCCTTTGAAATTTGTACCTTTCTTACTGTGCTGTTTGATATATACAGGATGACGAAGCTGAAGATTGACAATGCTGAAGTTTGACAAAACTGAAGATGAAGCCTTAGCTGACGCTTAAAATTGCTTATAATGTGCTTTCCTGCAAAAATTCTTGGAGAAACTCTTGTAATATAGATATGGAGTAACTTATGAAAATTTGTACATACCTTGTAATATATTCTATCTCCTTTAACCGCATCCAGTCTGTTTTGCTGTGGACGAAACTTCTCTTTTGAGCCAAGGCGAAAAACACCTTCCCTTCTTTTCGTACACAACGAAGCATAGAAAATTTTTCCTTCGAATCTTTTCCTTTCTTTTTTTTCTGAAGCACCTATCTTTTTTGTGTAGCATGATGATGATTCTATATATGTCTAAATGGATGTTTATGAATGCAAATGACATGATGATATGTTATGTGCAAATGAATATTAGGACACATGCTCAAAAAACCATAAACATGGCCCTTCGTCCCCTCAAGAATGATAAAAATCTTTTTGCCGTTTACTTTTCGGCTTCACCGTTTACTTTTCGGTGTATCAGCGTTGACTTTTCACTGTAAGCCTCCCTTAGGAGCTTCTTCGCCTTTTACTTTCGGCGGAATCAGCATTTATTTTTCGCTGTAAGCCTCCCTTAGGAGCTTCTTCGTCTTTTACTTTCGGCGGAATCAGCGTTTATTTTTCGCTCTAAGCTCTGCATTCCCTTAGGAACGACTTTTGAGCTTCTCCCTGTTTTCTTTTCTTTCTCTTTGCACTCGAGGGTGTGTTCTCAGCTTTTACATTTACATTTTTGGGGGATATCGCTCTTGTAGAATTGAAATAAGGAAAAGAAAAATTACATGTTGTGGCCCCATTAAAAACCTTTCTCCCCCTTTGGAAAGGAAAAGGGTGCCACAAAAAAGAATATATAAAAAATTACATCAAACTAAACATAATATCTCCGAAGCTCATCCGCATTCCACGATCTAGGAATGTCATTGCCGTCCAAGTCCTTCAACCTGTAGGAACCAGGTCTTGACGAAGATACTACCAAAAAGGGGCCTTCCCACTTCAGCTGTAATTTGCCTACTGTTTCAGGATTAGTTACTCTTCGAAGTACCAAGTGTCCTGGTTCAATGTTCTTCAACTTGACCTTTCTATCACGCCATTTTATTGTTTCAGCTTGATATTTATTGATGTTTTCCACAGCTTGGAGTCTGATCCCTTCAATAGCATCTTTTTCTATGGAGCAATCAGCTTCGTGTTCACCCTCTACCGAAGCTACTGTCCTTATTGATCTGTTTTAGCCTCTTCTGGGGTTATTGCTTCGTCACCAAACAATAGTTTAAAGGGTGTAAAGCCTGTTGATCTTGAGATGGTTGTGTTATGACACCACACCACTTTGATTAACTCGTCTGGCCACTTTCCCCTCGGCTGATTGAAGATTGACTTCATTATTCCTGTCATTATGATCCCATTGGCTCTTTCAACAAGTCCATTTGATTCTGGGTGTCGGACTGATGCAAAATGGATCTTCATGCCGATTTGATTACAAAATTCTCTGAAGGCTTCAGAATCAAACTGTGTCCCATTATCCACAGTGATAGCCTTCGGCACTCCGAAGCGACAAACAATGTTTTGCCAGAAAAACTTTTGAATAGTAAACGAAGTTATTGTGGCTAAGGGCTTCGCCTCAATCCATTTGGAAAAATATTCCACTGCCACCACCATGTATCTTAAGTTCCCCTGTGCTGGTGGTAATGGACCTAGCAAATCCAGACCCCACCTTTGCAACGGCCAAGTGGGTTGTATTAACTGAGTTAAAGACGAAGGTTGTTTTTGATCTCTTGCACATTTCTGACAACCTTCGCACTTTTGGACTAAATCCACTGCATCCGAAGCTGCCTTTGGCCAATAAAATCCTTGGCGAAAAACCTTTCCAAGCAAAGGCCTAGGTCCAATGTGAGATCCACACAGACCTGCATGTATGTCCTTCATTAATTCTATACCTTCGGATCTGGATAAGCACTTGAGCAATGGGGAACAGACCCCACGCTTATATAGCTCCCCTTCTATTATGACATATGGCCGAGCTCTTGCTTCTATTCTCCTGTTATAAGCTTCGTCGTCTGAAAAAAAAATTACCCTGAAGGAAAGAGATAATTTCAGTTCTCCAATCTTCACTATAAACAGGGGATATGTTGAGGATTGCTCTTTCAAGAAGCTCGACCGAAGGTGCTTTTATTGTTTCAAAAAATACTTCCGAAGGTATAGGCAGCCCCTGGGCTGCTGACTTAGCCAATAGATCAGCGTATTCATTTTCTCCACGATGAATATTTTTGACAGAGAAACCTTCGAAGGAAGCCTCAATCCTTCGGACTGTATCTAGATACCTTTCAAGCTTCGGGTCTCTTGCTTTGTAACTCTTGTCAATATGACCAGAAATAACTTGAGAATCAGTTTTAAGAATGGCCCTTCTGATTCCCATTGCCTTTAGTTTCCGAAGACCCAAAAGCAGAGCTTCATACTCGGCGATGTTATTTGTGCAACTAAAATCAAGTCTTGCCGCATAACAAGTTTTAACTTTGGTAGGTGAAACCAACACAGCAGCCACTCCTGCTCCGAAGGTTCCCCAAGACCCATCGCAAAACACTGTACATGCTTCGGCGTCTTTATTTGTTTCTTCCTCCTGAGCCCCTGGCGTCCAATCAGCAATGAAGTCTGCTAACGCCTGGGACTGAATCGAAGATCTATGAACATAATCAATACAAAATTCATTGAGCTCTGCAGCCCATTTTCCAATCCTTCCAGTAGCTTCTCGGTTCCTCATAATATCCTTCAGAGGTTGTGAAGAAGGAACAACTATGTTGTAAGCTTGAAAATAGTGCCGAAGCTTCCTGGAGGCCATCAAGACAGCATACAGTACCTTCTCCAACTCTGTATAATTTTTCTTTGATAAACTAAGAACCTCGGATACAAAATATATTGGGGCCTGCCTCTTAACTTGGCCTTCAAGCTTCTCCTAAACAAGTGCTGCACTTACCGCTGAGTGCGAAGCTGCCACATATAATAATAAAGGAGCCCCTGGCGTAGGTGGAGTTAGTGTTGTTAGATCTATCAAATACTGTTTCAGCTCTTCAAAGGCCTTCTGCTGGATTGGTCCCCATTGAAAGACTTCGGCTGACTTCAGCACTTCGAAGAATTGTAAATTTCTCTCTACTGATCTTGATATAAATCTATTGAGAGATGCCAGCCTTCCTGTCAATCTTTGAGCCCCCTTTTTTGTACTTGGTGGCTCCATTCGAAGTATAGCTTCGATTTTACTTGGGTTGGCCTCAATTCCCTTTGTTGAAACTAAGCAACCGAGAAATTTCCCCTTCTTTACTCCGAAGACACATTTTTCTGGATTCAGCTTTAGACCAGCCTGTCTGAAATTAGCGAAGGTCTCCTGTAAATCAGCAATGTGGTTATCCTGCTTCGTGCTTTTTACAATGATATCATCAACATAAGTTAGTACATTTCTGCCTATCTGAGAATGGAGAACCTTTGCTGTCATCCTGCTGAAACTTCCTCTAGCATTTTTAAGCCCCTCAGGCATCCGAAGGTAGCAATATGTCCCACTAGGGGTTATGAAGCTGGTTTTTGGTTCATCTTCCTTCTTCATTCATATTTGATGATAGCCTGAATAGCAATCCAACAAACTCATGAGCTCTGATGAAGCTGCTGCATCAACTAAAGAATCTATCCTTAGCAATGGAAACTCGTCCTTCGGACAGGCTTTATTAAGGTCAGTAAAATCGATACACATTCTCCATTTACCATTGGCCTTCTTCACCATAACAGTGTTAGCCAACCATTCTGGATATTTTACCTCTCTAATAACTCCGGCACTGAGGAGTCTTTTCACTTCATTCCGAGCACCTTTGGCCTTGTCATCAGACATCTTCCGAAGCCTCTGCTTCCTGGGTCTGAAGGATGGATCAACATTGAGTGAGTGCTCAATAATATCCCTGTTAACTCCGCAAAGATCATTAGCTGACCAAGCAAAAACATCTTTATTGTTGAACAAAAACCTTATCAAGGTTTTCTCCTGCTCTTCGGACAATTGAGATCCTAATAGCACCTTCTGCTCTGCTATATCCTCACATAAGAGCATGAGTTTCGGCTGGTCAGCCGAAGCAGCTTTTTCCCTTCTAAACTTGTATTGCTCACAAGCTTCAGTTCCATCTATATTATGGATTGCTTTTGAGTCTGTCCAATTTCCTTCGGCCCTTCTGGCAGCTTCTTGACTTCCATGAATAGCAATGGGCCCTTGGTCCGAAGGTATCTTCATGCAAAGATAAGCTGGATGCAGAATTGCTTCGAAGGCATTAAGAGTACCACGACCAATGATTGCATTGTAAGGGTACTCCATGTCAACAATATCAAACATAACTTGCTCAGTCCTTGTGTTGTTGATGAATCCGAAGGCCACTGACATTGAGATTTTGCCAAGTGCTACAATCTGCCTTCCTCCGAAGCCGCAGAGGGGATGTGTGGCATCAAGAATTTTATCTTCGGGTTCTTGCATCTGTCTGAAGGCCTTAGCAAATATGATATCAGCTGCACTGCCTGTATCAACCAAAACATTGTGGACCAGAAATCCTTTGATAACACAAGAGATAACCATAGCATCATTGTGTGGGTAATCCTTGAGTTGAAGGTCCTCTTGGGAGAAGGTAATAGGAATGTGAGACCATCTTGACTTGATGAAGGGTCCTTGCACCCCGACATGTTGTACCCTTCTCTGTGCTTCCTTCTTCTGTTTCTTGTTGGCTGGTTCTGAACATGAACCGTCCGTTATCGGGAGTACCATCTTCGGAACCGAAGCAGCTCCAGCTTGAATATTGAACGAAGCCATTAGCTCATAAAAGTGGAAGTGAGTTCACCGGAGGTGGGCACCAATGTTGGGGACTCGTTCTCAAATGCTATGAATTAAGAACAAGGCAACATAAAATGTTAAATGTTAATGCCCTTCGTCCAATGAAGCATTATTCCTTTAAGGATTAACGAACTTCGGACGAAGGTTAAAGACGATACAATTACGAAGATTAAATCTTCGTAATTGAACTCTAATAGATTATATAAAATAATACGAAATATGAAGCATCAAAGACAAATAAATTATAAATGAACAACGTCACTTTCATATTATCTCAACTTAATGTATTCAAATATTAAATACATTTATACCTCTGTCTTGACAAAGATTAATTCACGAGTGACGCGATTGCAATTACAGGAATGCGTGAACAGTAAAGGAATACTGTTCACTATTTATAGGCACAAGACACAGCCTGTGAGGAATTACAATCATGCCCCTCATAAAAGTTTACAACAACGACTCAAACACTTATGGACTAAAAGGTCATTCTACTTTAAAGTCGGTTTGCGATTCCGAAGCTTCATGAACAATAACCTTCGGTCAACACGTGCAGACAGCTTCAGCCGAAGTTGTTTCCTTCTACAGGACCTTCGGCGACGAAGCATGGTCCCAACATCAAGAAATTCTAGAAAATCGTAGAAAAATGATAAAATGCAAGACCAATTTTGCTAGGTTTCTAATTTCCTGTAGTATTTAATAAAAATAGTTTCATGATTTTTAGTTCCTATAGGGAATTATAGAACATTTAAAATAGCCAAGAACCATGTTTCTGGATTTTTAGAGAATAAATAATAAATCCAAAATTCACTAAATTTTTAGGGTAATCTCTAAATATTATTTAGAAGCCTTGGGTAGAGTTTGATACGATTTCGACCTTGTTTGATGATTAGAACCTAAAACCCTAGCCCCTGCCCTATGAACTTCACTGTTGACTCCGAAAACCCTAAGTTCTCGGAGATCCGTGAAGGAAAGTTGTACTCAAGACTTTAGATAATAAACTTTTGTTATCTTTGCATCTTCATGAGCATTACATGAGCATTCATTATTATATTTGGCTATATATAGCAAACGAAAAAAAAGTAGAAGTCAAAGAAGAAAGGACTTCATCACCACCACCACCTGAGAAAGGCAGTTGTTTCTATTTTGATATCTGCGGGACCGAGCCTGATTCACCAGTGTTGGGGACTTGTTCTCAAATGCTATGATTTAAGAACAAGGCAACATAAAATGTTAAATATCAAAGCCCTTCGTCCTTCAAAACATTATTTCCCTTCGGATATAATGAATTTTAGACGAAGGTTATGAAGGACATACCTTCATAATCATAATAAAAGATGAGAGAGAGAGAGATTTATACACAAAACGTGAAAAACAACATGATTACTTTAAACATTATTATTAATTTATTTTTATTTATATTACTTGTATAAACAACAGTAAATTACAAATGTACCTTTGGCTTGAAGGAAAGTAAGGGTACAAGCGTGATGCTAAAGCAAATGCTAAGTCCGCGTGAACAGTACGGGAGTACTGTTCATCTATTTATAGGCACGGGACGCAGCCCGTGTAAAATTACATTAATGCCCTTTACATTTATCAATAACTCTATAGTAATTCTTCGAGGTCTAATTTGGCTTTTCCTTTTTAAGTCGGTTCCCCTTTTCTGCTAACATGCCGAAGCTTTTCTGCACATAGCTTCGTGATCGTCTTATCCTTCGTCATGATCGTCTTCCATTCCAGTCAAGCTTCGTCTTGACCATGCTCTTGTATACCCGCAACCTAATTCCGAAGATACCTGCTCGCATACTTGGAAAACATTGTCAAATCATATTTTTGAGGACCTTCGGAAGCCGAAGGCCCCCAACAGTAGCCCCTCGCAATATTAATTTGCTGGAATGATAAATTCATATTGGGACATGGACGAATGCCTTAAGCCGAAGGTCCGAAAAAACACCTTCTCTTTGCTAGAATAGCAATAGTCTTTGACAAGCGGGACCCTCCAGTTTTCAACGCACTAGGTGTATAAATAAGGGCTCATCACGAGTTTATTTGGTAAGCTCTCTTGCCATCTGCTTTTACTCACCCAACTTTTAGCCTGCGCAACAACACTTGCATGGCTTCTTAGATTTTTAAGCTTCAGTTTCGAGAGCACCTTCTCAGCGTTTTGCAAGGATGTCTGAAGATAAAAAAGTTGTTGGTGATTCGAAGCTATGTCTTTCTGAGGAGATGCATCTGGGCTTTCTTCAATCAATGTCAAAGACTAATACAGAGAAGATTACTAAAGAGATTTTGGAGGGTTTATCTGAAGATACTGGTGTCAGTGACAGTTTTGATGCGGATAGTGGTGGTGAAGAGTCCGAAGATCGACCGTGGCGACCAAGTCACACAGTCTTCGTAAAATCGAGCATCAAACAGAGTCATCTTGATAGCATGAAGGGAAGGTATTTTCGAGACATGTCTATTGTGAGGGCAGATGTCGGGGAGAAGACTACGCCTACTCCTGAAGATAATGAAGTCGTAATCTTTCGAAGCTTCTTGAAGGCTGGACTGTGATTTCCTTTGAGCAGTTTTGTCATGGAAGTACTGAAGATATTTGAAATCTACCTTCATCAACTTACTCCGGAATCAATCATAAGGATGGGCATCTTCGTCTAGGCCGTGAGGAGCCAAGGTTTAGAACCAAATGCAAAAAGTTTCTGCAACATACATGAGTTATTGTACGAGACAAAACCCGGGGGTAAAGAACAGTATCACAACAACTTTGGCTGCTACAGCTTCGGCTCCCGGTCTGGGTCAAGCTGCCCCGTGCCAACCTTTCAAAAGAGGTAGCCCAGCGACTGGATGACGGAATGGTTTTACGTGAAGAATGACTTGAAATCATAGGAAGATATTAAAAGTATCATTATGCTTCCCATCTGGCAACGCTTCGGACTGCGGAGGCCGAAGGTGGAAATGAATGAAGCATTCGAAGAATGCCAGAGAGCCTTCGGTGTTGTTTTCTCTTTTATTGGGACAAGGGATTTGGTTCAAGAACACATTGCCTTCAGAGTATGGCCACTTGTGGAAAATGGGAAATGCCGAAGGAAACCATTAAAGCAACTGACGAAGGTGGACTAGTCAGGCTAAAATACACATTTAAATACGGAGATAAATTCGTTGAGCCAGATGATGACTGGTTGAAAAGTATTGAGGCCATCAGTGATGAATTGCTTGGTGTATACTCAAAGGCCGAAGATACTGCATTATCGGCGGCCTTCAGAGGCCGAAAGAGGAAGAGGGTCAACCGAGTATTCGAGGCAATTGGGTTTGTCTATCCCGATTACCACTACCCAGCGCGGGGTCAAAAAAGAAAGAATACATCTTCTGCGAAGGAAACTGCTTCAGCCACTCCTAGTGAGCCGGCGCCGAAGAGGAAAAGGGTAAAGGTTCTCACACACCGGCCGCGTTATATCGAACCGGCCACAGTGCCTGAATTTGCCGGTGGGACCTCTTCGGCCACCGAAGCTAAAGAGCCAACTCCGCTGCCAAATATTGAAGTGCTGGCCGAAGCGCCAGCGACTGAAAAATAGAAGAACCGAGAGCTGAAGAAATAAAGACATCATAAGTCTTGAGTCCTTCGGCAAAAACTGAGACGACAAAAAGCCATAAGGGTCCAGCAGTGACCCCTAAAAGAAAAAAGGATGGTCAATGTGCTAGATGTTTTAGAGACAATCAAATCTTCAAGCACACCTCCAAAGAAAATTGTTAAAACTTCTGAAGCACACACTGAAGCCTTTGTCGCCGAAGCTTCAAAGCAACAGCCTGAAATTGAAACCGGGCCTTCAGAGCCTGCCAAGGTGAAATCCTTGGAAGCCGAAAAAACAGAAATAGCAGAACAAATTTTGGCTGAAGAAACTGGCACTGCTGCCCCCGAAGCATCTTCCAAAGTACTTGATTATATTGTACGACATGCTTCGGGGAAGAAATTATCTCAAGAAGATATTTTTGAAGCTAATCACTATGCCCGAGAACTGAAGTATCCGAAAGGGGCCTTAGTATTCAATGGCACAGACGAAGATGACTTCTTATACTGTCTCCCAGACAACAAAGAACTATCTGTCTGCCGGGAGATGGCTAGAAGTATGGGGTTTCCGAAGCTTGAAGCTGGACTCAGCGCTATGACAAAGGACGATCTTGCGGATAGCCTTGCATATAATAGTCTGAAGGTGTGAGAATTGTATATTTGTAAATTTATAATTTTTGAATCATTCTTTTATTCTTATACTAATTCTTTTTCACATAGGGTTTAATACTGAGCAATGCTTCGAGAGCGCAAAAGAATGCCGAAGACGAGAGCTACAATATTGCTTTCAACAACCTACGAATAGAGGTTATTAAGCTGAGGAACGAAGCTTTGGAAAAAGATAAAATTCTGCTTACATTGGTGGATAAAATAAAGGAAGACGAAGCTACCTCTAAGGCTCAAGCTGAAGCCCAAAAACGCGAAATTGAAGATCTTCGGAAACAGCTAGCCAGAGCTAAAGAAGAACGCATACTTGAAGAGACAAAACGAGAACTTAGTGATCAATGGGCAAATCATTTGGAAATAAATGTTAAAGAGCTTCGTGCATCCAAGAAAAGGTGCTATGACAAATCCATAGAATATGCTAAGAAAATAAAATCCAGCTTCGCCAGCGTTGGCGCATTCTCTAGCGAAGCAAATTTCACAAGGGGTAATCCAGAAGGCCCGATTGAATGGATCAGTCACGAAGCCGAGGCCTTCGAGGAAATCTTGAATAGCCGTGGAGACATATGTGCTTTTTCGGGCGCCAGGGGGATTGTTACTGTTTTGGAAAGAAAAGGCTGTGAGCATGTGAAATCTTTAGCGCAATCCGAAACTGCCTTGTCTTTCGAAGATATAAAAGACCCCTCGGCCGAAGCAAGCCTGGTCGGTGGAAAAATTTTCACCGACATCTGGGATAATGGCGGCCAAGAAATGGCCCAAGAAATCATTCAAAAAAGCGAAAAAGGCATCTATGATGCTAGAAAGGTAGCAGAGGCTGCTGAGAAAAGCGCAGAGCCCGAAGGACAAATAGGTATTAATTAGTGATAACTGGCTCTTCGTTGTAACCTTTTGATTTCGAACTTGTTCATGGTTTGTAATAGTAATATATCCATATCTTCTCTTCCCTCAGAACCTGCTGAGCTATCTCCAGGCCCCCACACGTAGGGGATGACGAAATTAGACAAATGGCCGAAGCCATCATGGATAGAGTTGTTGATCAGCTTCTAAAAGAAGCTGCAGAAGTAGTCTTAAAGGAAGATTAAATGCTGCTGTAAAAACATTTAGATTGTAATGCTTGTTGAGAATCATATGTAACATTGTGTAACTTTGGATATAGCATATTAGCTGTTTATAATTCTATTTTTGACGATGCATGAAACATCATATACATACCATTTTTGAGCCTTCGACGAAAAAACACCTTCCCTTCTTTTCATGCTTCGTAAAAATCAATAATCAATCCTTGTAAAATCAATAATCAATAGATCCTTCCATTTCAGAGTTTGACGATGGTATAACTTTTCAACGGCTATTTTTTGTGCCTTGTCACTATTTCTTCAAAACAATCTTCGAATATCAATATCGAGACCCCCCTTCTTGCGTTGTTGATGCACTATGATGTATGATGTTATGCTATGCAAATGATGTAATGATGTAATGTTGTGCAAAATGATATTTGCCGAAGGTTGACATTAATTTTTCTCCGTAAGCCTCCTTTAGGAGCTTCTTCGCCTTTTACTTCAGCGGAATCAGCGTTTATTTTTCGCTGTAAGCCTCCCTTAGGAGCTTCTTCGCCTTTTACTTTCAGCAGAATCAGTGTTTATTTTTCGCTGTAAGCCTCCCTTAGGAGCTTCTTCGCCTTTTACTTTCAGCGGAATCAGCGCTTATTTTTCGCTGTAGGCTCAGAAAACTTACACTGCGCTCCCTTAGGAACGACTTTTTGCTGCTTCGAAAAAATTGTACTGCGTTCCTTAGAACAAATTTTTGATAATTCGAAGGTCCTCCTTGCCATCATAAATTCTCATGCTTCGGCAACTTAGGCCTATGGAGAAGATATATTTTCATTATGGTAAAAAGCGAAACTATTACAAGAAATTGAAAGACGATAAAAGACATTTAGACTTTCCATAATTTTTCCTTATTAAAAAGAAAGTAATACTGAATGTGAAAATGCGAAAAGTTGCTGTCGAGGTAGGATATTTGTCAGTAAATGTGCTTCGACTCTGGCACAGTGTTGTTGACTGTGCGAGCTTCGGACTCCTCTCTGAAGTCCCGCTGAAGGTGAGTGTGCTGACTCCCTTCTGGCTGCTGAACTCGTTGTGTTGGTGGTGGCGGTGGAGGCTGTTGCCAAGATGCTTGGGGTTGGCTTGCCGAAGCAACAGAAGTTGCAGGGTGATTGCCTACATATTCTGGAATGTAAGGCGAATGGTACGAAGCAGTATGCATGACCTGCTTCGGCTGACTCTGTTGTGCTGCAGCTTCTGCTATCTCCTTTTGCTTCTGGATGGTAACATGGCACATCCTGGTGGTATGACCCTTGTCTTCACCACAGAATAAGCAGTAATTTTTTCTTGGCTCATCCCCAAATCTTCCCCCGAAGCCCCTGGCGCCTCTGCCCCTTGGCGCTGGCGGCCGAAAAGAGCTTTGCTGCTGCCCCAAAGCTTGCGAGGAGTATTGTGGCCTTTGCTGTTGGCTCCCTCTATCATCACTTTGAGTAGAGTGTTGGGGCGAAGGCAAAGACGCCACCCTTCGCTCGAGGCCTTCGCTGCAGTCGCTGGTCCGATGGAGACAAAACGGGCAGGGACACCCTTCGCTCGATACGACATCAGACGAAGGCCTGCGACGAGGTCATCCCACCGTGCGGCCTCGTCCAGCTCGGAGGCCCACGTGCGATCCAGCCCATTGTAACGGGCCCTGCGTGGCTGCTGCGTGTTACGAGCCTAATTTGTAAAGACATTCCTGTAATTACAGTCTGTAACCCTGCTTTATGGGAATATTCCGGGGATAACCTAGGTGTCTGAGGGCACATGCGTCCTTAACACAAGGCGCTGGGCGCTTAGATACCTATAAATACCCCCGCATAGTGCCCGTGAGAGGCCAGATTAACAGAGCTATTGCCATCTTGTGCGAGAACCCTGTTAACGTCACTGTTCACCCTTGTTGGATCCCCTTGCAACTGAGAGCAAGTTCCAACATTTGGCGCCCACCGTTCGTGCTACGAGAAAACCACCCGCGATGGCACCCAAGAAAGCTAACCCGAAGGCTGACGAGGCTGCGAAGGCAGCACTACTTGCTGCAAGAAAGGGCAAGGCCCTCGCCCTCACCCAATCCACCCACCAAGAGGCCACTGAAGACGACGTTCTCCGCACCTGCGAAGACGACACTCTCCGCACCTGCGGCCCTGAAGGACAATCGCAGCCACCCCTAGGCTTCGCCCCACTGGGGGGCGCGGACCTCACCGAGGACGGTGAAGTCCTCGGCGTCTCAGCGGAAGAACAGCTACAACTGCGCGCCCTGCGCCTCAAGAACCGCAATCTCCAGAGGTAGAAAAAGATACTGGAGGCCAAGCGCCAGCGCGTGTTCGCACTAGCCAAAGTGCGGCAGATGATACGCGATGAAGAGCAGAAGGCCCAGGACCTCGAGCGGGAGATCGCGCTGATGCAGCGCGAAGGCCACCTTGGCCTGCAGCATGGGCCACCCCTGCAGCAGCGCGCACAACTCGAAGACACGCGCGAAGGCCACCTTGGCCTGCAGCATGGGCCACCCCTGCAGCAGCGCGCACAACCAGAAGACCCGTGTTTCCCCCAGCGCGACCACACCTTCCCGCACGCCGCGCCATTCCAAGGGGTCAACTACCTCGACGAGCGAAGTCCCCTGGTGCCACACCTGCAAGTGATGCCTTGGCCCGCTAACTTCCGGGCAGGGACCTATCCCAAGTACAACGGCAGCACCGACCCAGCACAATACATAATGAGTTATCAGGTCGCCGTTGCATCTTCCGGAGGGGACGACGCCACAATGGCCAAGTCTTTCATCATCGCCCTCGAGGGCCCAGCCCTCACCTGGTTCACCAGGTTGCCTCCGCTGTCCATTGATTCGTGGAGAAGCCTCCGGGACAAGTTCCTGCTCAACTTCCAAGGGTACCGCCCAGATACCGACGCCTTGGCCGAACTCTCGCTCTGTAAGCAGCTAGAAAAGGAGACTCTGCGGGAGTACTACCGCAAATTTTTAACACTCAAGTCACAGCTGCCCTCAGTCGATGACCAGATCGCTATCCACTACGCTATCAGTGGCCTTCGCGCCGGCGTCCTCTATAGCCACTGCATCAGAGATCCACCCAAGAACCTCCAGGAATTATATCAGCTCTTTGAAAAATACGCCAAATCCGAAGAGCTCCACCAGCGCAAGGTTGAGTCCCAAAGGAAGCCCAAAGATGCTCCACAGTCCAGCCGCACGTGGACGAGGACTTTGCAGCCAGACTCCGGTCGAGACGGCCGCAATCAACAACAAGTGCACAACATCGCCAACCAGCACCCCGCTGCTGACGCCCCTCGTCGCCAGGAATATCCCCCCAGGGCCGCGGAAATAGAACTCGCGGTAGGGGTCAGGGGCGTGCGCAGCCGCCGCGCCGATTCTACTGCCTCTTCCATGGCGAAGACTGCGCCCACCAAACCAAAGACTGCCCAGAAATGAAGGCCACCCGAGACAGGATGGCATGGGCGCAGCCAGCCGACAACCCCAGAGTTGTCGCACACACTTACCAGCAACCCCCTCCACCATATATCCACGCCCCCGCCCCACATCCACCGCACCACGCTTACCAACACCATCAGGAAGTACAAATCATACCTCCCCCACCCCCACCACCACACCAGCAACATCAAAACATCCCCCACGCCCCAAAGCAGGAAGACTTCGCCAATCAGCCGTATCGCGGAGTCATTCACATGATAACTGGGGGGTCCAGCACTGACTTCGACACAAAGCGGCAGAAGCGGGACCACTACTGCAGCATCAACCACGTCGCCGTCACTGGCCTAGTCGTGCAGACAAAGTGGTCCCACATACCGCTAACCTTCGACGCACGAGACGTCGACCTGCGCAGCGCCCCCCACATCGACGCCATGGTTATCAATTGCAGCGTGGCAGGCTGGGACCTGCACAAAGTCCTAGTCGACAATGGCAGTCAGGCGGACATCATCTTCCTCCACTCCTTCGATCGCATGGGCATAAGCCATAGCCTGCTCAAGCCTTCGGACAACCCGTTGTATGGCTTCGGCGGCAAGGGCACCTTTCCTGTCGGCAAAATAGAGTTGCCTCTCTCCTTCGGTGTAGCACCCAATGCCCGAAGTGAGCAAGTAACCTTTGATATTGTGGATATGGTATATCCATACAATGCCATCATGGGCCGGGGCTCCATCAATAAGTTCGAAGCAGCCATCCACGGACTGTACCTATGTATGAAGATACCAGGTCCGTTAGGCGTCATTACGGTCTACGGCAACCAACAGACTGCGCGCAACATAGAGTGGGACTTCGTGCCCGGTCAAAGAAACGTGCACTGCCTCACGGCCCAGCGCGAGGTCCCCGCGCCCGCCAGCCCAACCGATAAACAGCATGACAAAGCACAGCTGCAGAGCAACGACGGGACCAAGACTGTCCCCCTCGATCAGGCCACGCCCAAGCAGACAGTCACTATCAGCGAAGACCTCACTTCGCATGAAGAGGAGAAACTCCTCTGCTGCCTGACCAAGAATAAAGATGTCTTCGCCTGGTCGGCCCTCGACCTGGTCGGGGTCAGCCGATCCATAATTGAGCACAGCTTGGGAATTGACCCTTCGGTGAGACCAAAAAAGCAGCAGCTTCGCAAAATGTCCGACGAGAAGACAGAGGACGCCAAGGCGGAGGTGCACCGCCTCCTGGAAGCCAAATTCATCGAGCCGGTGGCTTACCCGACGTGGCTCTCCAACGTTGTAATGGTACAGAAAAAGAGCGGGAAGTGGCGAATGTGCATCGACTTCACCAGTCTCAACAAAGCCTGCCCAAAGGACAACTTCCCGTTGCCGCGGATCGACAAAATAGTCGATAGCACGGCCGGGTGCGAGGTCATGTCACTCCTCGACTGCTTCTCCGGTTACCACCAGATATACATGAAGGAGGAAGACAAGGCCAGCACCAGCTTTATAACACCCTTCGGCACTTATTGCTTCATCAGAATGCCGGAGGGACTCAAGAACGCCGGGTCCACCTTTTCCAGGCTTACCAAAACAGTGCTCGAAGGGCAAGTTGGCAGAAATATATTCACATATGTGGACGACATCGTCGTCGCCAGCAAGAGCAAGGAGGACCATCTCGCCGACCTCGCCGAGACATTCGCGAACATGCGAGACGCACGACTCCGCCTAAACCCGGAAAAGTGCGTCTTCGGCGTTCGCCAGAGCAAAATATTGGGCTACCTGGTATCTCACCGCGGCATCGAGGCCAACCCAACCAAGATTCAGGCCATCATAAACATGACGCCTCCGCAGTCCGCTAGAGACGTACAGCGCCTGACAGGCAGATTGGCCGCTCTCAACAGATTCATCTCCAGGTCTGCTGAGCGAAGTCTCCCCTTCCTCAAAACACTCCATGGTGCAAAAGACTTCGCTTGGGGGACAGAGCAGGCAGCGGCCTTCACCTCTTTAAAACAGTACCTGTCGGAGTTGGCCGTCCTTACAAGCCCCGACTCCTCGCTCCCCCTGTTGCTTTATGTCACGGCTTCGCCGCATGCGGTCAGCGCGGCACTGGTGCAGGAGCAGACAGTTGAGGGCGTGGTCAGGCAGTGCCCAATTTATTATGTCTTCGAAGTGCTGACACCGTCCAAATGTAACATGACAGAGCTGGAGAAGATTGCCTACGCAGTCGTTATGTCTTCGCGCAAATTGCACATCTATTTTGAAGCATTCAAGGTCCGGGTCACCTCAGACAGGGGACTCGGCGAATTGTTCAGAAACCCGGAAGCATCAGTGAGGATTGCCAAGTGGGCGGCCGAACTCTCCGGCTACCACATCAATTTCGAGCCTAGGACGGCCATCAAGTCACAAGTCCTGGCAGACTTCGTCGTCGACTGGACTGGGCCAATAGCACAGCCGGACCCGTCCGCAGAGAAGGTGTGGCGGAACTGCCCGAATTATTCCAACTTAAGTGTCCAAGTCCCGCCTTAGAGGCTAGACCACACTTAAATGGGAATAACCCGTCAATCCCTCGGATCTAGTCCGACACGGCCACTGACAGGATCAAGTACCACAATCTCACTCGAAGGTGAGTCACAGAGCAAATACAATAAAGCATAAAACCATACATGTCACAATGTTAAATTATTACATCACCATCATCATCATCGGAGTTTTTGCAAAAGTAACCATCATTGTTCGAAGTGCAGCGGAATAAAACTAACGGTAAATAAATAGAGAGATGGGGAAGCCTGTCCCATCACTCCTCATGCTCCTCCTCGGCTGAGACAGGGTCCCACTCAACAGTCCAACCCGGTGGCAAGGTGGACGGCCAAGTTATCCCAGCAACCATCTCCTCCAGAGAACCTGTAAAAATTTTGCCACAAGCAAGGCTGAGTATACTAATACTCAGCTAGACTTACCCGGTGTGAGGAGTCTACTCCTCTACCTCTAGACATGCAGCTGTTTGGCTGTGGGGTTTGGTTGCCAAAAGCACTAGCTGAGTTTCTACATCAAGATTTTAACTTAGTCAAAGTTAAGTGTGACTCTCTTAAGGCTAAAAGTGAACTATCTACTCATACAAAGTAGCAAACATTTTAGCAATCAACATATTATATCATCTCCGCATCATTCTACTTGTTACTCAATGTAGCAGCATGGATCAAGCAGTCTCATTAGCTGCGAGAAGCAGACGATTCGAATCGAGTTTTTATCCTTGCAAGGTAAACCTAAACACACGACATGTAGGGGCACTCCGTCCCCACACACATCAACCGTCCCCATCGATTCCCTGGCAACAGATCAGGGCTCACCGCCTTGGCGTACAATGCCCCACTGACCCCGACTGGCCGTCGTGCAGTGGCCGCACTTGTACCCACCATAACCGGAATGGGAGACCTCGTCTCAGGTCGCGTGAGGGGATATGTCTGCGGGCAGGTTCACTCAGGTACTAGGCTTACCGATTTACCATATTTCTCGGTATGTGTTTAGTACGTTCAATCGCTTGACTCACGGTACCACACCTTAATCCTTATTCAACTTTTTATCCCGTGGGCAACCAATCCCCATGGATTGTTGCCCATAACCAACATCAGTACGATATGAAAGTGGGTACAATCAATGGCCTGACCTCGCGCGAGTGCTAGAAAAATCACTCGTCTTCTACCGAGATCCTACTTAATAAAGCAGCTACTCGACCTAGCATACTAGTACTCATCTCAATAGGATTCCTGAGATCATGCAACTAGGGTTTCAAACAATTCCTACACTTAAGTGCACAATCAATCCTACAAGCATTAAGTGAAGTAAAATAGCATAATAACAGGTTATGCATAAAACCGGGGCTTGCCTTCCAAAGCAGTGGCAGGCAGGTCCTCTGGTGCAGGATCGGGTGCTGGATCTGGGGCTACCTCCTGAGCAGCTCCTTGCTCCGGCACGAGGATGTACTCTCCGTCAGCAAGATTACAGTCTATCGAAATGCAATGAACATGTATGTCATGATTATGCAAGATTTTAGAACATTAAGCTAAGGAAACTAAGTTAAAAAGTAACTTAGGGTTTTCTTAGTCACGCGGGGCTTCTAGTGGTACATATAAAGATACATATACTTATGACCCTTTAAGCTTAGGTTTTCTTTTAGAAACATAGTGTTTTGGTATTGCTTTGATACATTTTAGTGGACAGATTACAGAGGTTTTAGGATAACCTTAATTCACATTATTCTTTTTCCTTTCCTTAATCCCCATTTAGGGTTTCTAGGTAGGTTTGAACTACAACAGGGTTTTAATAATTTCCATAAATTCTGTAAAAATTACAGTGGGTTGCCCTTTGCTATTCTAACTTGTTTTAAGAAATTGAGGCTTTAAATACAAAGGCTAGGCTTTAAACAAAAATAACAATAGTTAGGCAAAATGGGCCACTTTACACTACACTTCTTAGCTAGGTGTAGGTTCTGTTCTAAAGATTATTTTTGCTGGCATCCTATAGTAATAATAGGTCTCTGTGCTAAAAATTACAGAAAATTAAAGGGTGGTTATTTAGTTATGATTTTCTTAAGTTTAAGGTCAAAAAGGCACTTTCTACTACATCATTTTTTGAAAAATGTCAAACAGCAGATTTTATATTTTTCCTAAGTTCTCTCTAATAAAACAATAGTTATCCCAAGGGTGGGGGTGTTTTTACCTTGGGGTTATTTTTGTAGAGTTTTCCTAAGTTTCACTTGTGTTATTAAAACAAAAGAGATCTTACTTATTTTACACTAAAACAGGGTATGGCATATTTTTCCAGTGAACTATATTGAATAAATAACCTAACAAAAATAGAGGTACTCTCTGGTTCATTAATTAAATTACATTTTCTATTTTCCTTATCCTTAAGCATATTATAGAATAAAGGGTAAAACTAACTTAAATGGAGTGGATAGAGAGGTTTGACATTTTTAAACAGGTTAGTAGGTAATTATAAACTTCTCCAAATTTTCCTAACCCTAGTCAAATAGCCTAACTATTTTTCTTACTATTATTTAGCTTTTGACCAAAACTAACATTAAATCAGAACTTTTAAGCTTTCCACAGTACCAAGGGGTTTTATATTTTTCTTAAATAGGTTACATTAATTTGAGTCTGACAAAATTGGTTTGACCAAATTTGGATGATTTAAACAGAAGTTATGCATTTTCGAAGTTGCTGTTCAATTTAAAACAGATGTAATTAAGGTTTTCTGGAAAAACAGTTTATACCGGGGTCCCTGGGTTTAAACTAAATCCACCTTCACAAATCTACCCCCACGCCACTATTCCCCTGTGTCGCTGACATTACACAAAACCCCCTGACCTTTCTTCCCTCTCACCCGCAGTCCTTCCCCTCACTGAAACAGTAACCGCGGGAAAGAAAAGGGCGGCGCGGCTTACCGGCGGCGAGGGAGGTCCGGCGAAGGGTGGGGTCGGCTCGGGGAGACTCTGGCGGTCACGTCGAGGTACGGCTTGGCGTCGGAGGTGGCCGGAATCGCCCGGTCCACGCGTGCAGGCGGGTGTCCTCGTCGGCGGCGAGTATACCGGCCAAACTACGGCGAACTGGCGCAATCCGAGGGCACGGTGAGCATCACGGGGTCACGCAACGACTGTGTGCACAAGGAATCGAAGGATGGTGGAGTGGTTTACCCGGTCCACGTGCTCCGGCGGGGGTGAGAGCTCCGGCGAGCGCGGACTAGCTTCTCCGGCGAAGGGAACTCCGATTCCTTGCACGGGGAGCCTCACGGAGGTGTGCACAAGCTTCTCCGAGGGCAGGACGGGGTTGGGGATGGCTCTGCTAGCCGGTCTATGGTGGCAGAGGGACTGGGCGGCCGCGGACTCGCTGCGCACGGGCAAATGGCGACGAGCTAACTCCGGCGAGGTGTGGAGGGTGTGCGGAACGGTGTAGCCGAAGCCTGGGAGGGATTTATAAGCTCGGGCGCTGGCCACGGCGCGGGTTTGGTTCGGGCGCGGCGCGGGGCATGCGAGGGCGCGCGCGAGCGTGCTCTGGCGCGGGCAGAAGGCGTCGAACACGTGGCAGTGAGTTTCTTCCAATGTTCAAACGCTTCCAGAGATCGCAAACGTGCGAATCTCGCCATGAATCCGGCGCAGACCTCCTCCTGGCACCTAGGGCTATCTCACATATGTGAGTTCCAAGGGATGATACGCCCTAGATAGGGAGATAGACGGGCGCCAAAACTGGCTTGTCTCCCTGCCCGCTCAGCGACAAAACTGATGTCAAGTGTTGTCAAACGTCCGAGTCTCGGTCTCAAATTTTTCCAGGGGGTGCCTTAAGTGGTATAGCACATTTTTGGTATAGAACCCAAGTGGTTTTGGCGCCATATTCAAAGTGAACACGGCTGGTCTTTGAATTAGGGCAAAAATGTGACTTAGATGGAAATAGAGAGCTCTAGCTCTCTCTCTACTTGGAGATTTGAATTGGGGTTTCTCCAGGGGCCTTTCTGCAATATTTCCCTCCCTTAATTTATGGTTACAAAGTTGCTTAGGGTTTGGGCAAAAGTTACACATGCTTTGCCCACTTGCTCACTCTCTTTCCCCCCCTTACTTAGGGTTTTGGAAGATAGGGCTTAGGAGAGGTCTAGGGTTCTTCTCCCCCCTGATCCAAGGTAGTAAAGGTGCAAGGATTAGAGTAATGCTTCTCATGTCATTGGCCACTTGATTAGCACAAGAGCTCCAAAGTTCTCATGTGGTGCCCTAAGTCTTTACCTTTGTGAAAATGGCTTCTAGTGTCAAGGTGGCTCTAGCCAAGGTAACACCTGGGGTGTTACAGCCCTCCCCCCTTAAAGGAAATCTCGTCCCGAGATTTAGGTAGAGTCCCTTGGAGGGTGCTTGAAAGTGTGGTGGTGCTGTTTTTCCCTTACACACAAATTTCTCTTGTTAACTGCTCTTCGAATGTCATCCTCTTTGCAACTTCAGAAGGAAGCCCTTCTTAAGTTAAATCCACAACTTAGACTATCCTTGTTATCTAAGTTTTTCTTATAATTGGATTCAAAGGGCAGGTGGGGGGGGGGGTTGGGGTTACATACCGACTCCTTTGGGTAGAAAGTCGGGGAAGCGAGAGCGTAGAAAATCCTCAGTCTCCCATGTAGCTTCTTCTGCTGAATGGTGACTCCATTGAACCTTATACATCCTGACCGACCTTGCCCGAGTTGATCTTTCCTTTTGATCTAGCACCTTGACGGGGTACTCTTGGTAGGATAAATCTGGTTCTATCTCAATGTCTGGTTCTGGGAGTACTTCAGTGGGTAGACAAACGCATTTCCGCAGCTGAGATACATGGAACACATTATGAACTGCTGACATGTGAGGTGGCAATTCCACTTGATAGGCTACGGGTCCACAAGCCTCCTTGATCTCGTAGGGTCCAATATAGCGAGGAGCTAACTTGCCCTTGATCCCGAATCTCTGAACACCCTTGGTGGGTGATACCTTAAGGTAGACATGATCTCCCACCTCAAATTGTAGAGGCTTCCGCCTCTTATCATGATAGCTCCTTTGCCTGGCCTGAGCAGCTTCTAAGTTCTTGGTAATAACCCTGACCTTTGCCTCTGCCTCGAGTACCAAGTCTGGCCCAAAAATTTCCCTTTCTCCTGCTTGAGACCAATTCAGTGGGGTCCTACACCTTCTCCCATACAATGCCTCAAAAGGTGCCATCTTCAAACTGGACTGATAGCTGTTATTGTAAGAAAACTCCGCCAAGGACAGACACTTGTCCCAATCCTTTCCATAATGTAGTGCACATGCTCGCAACATGTCTTCCAAAATTTGATTCACCCTTTCTGTCTGGCCATCTGTTTGGGGGTGATATGCTGAGCTTCGGATGACATGGGTCCCAAGTGACTCTTGCAATTGCTCCCAAAATCGTGCCACAAATGGTGCTCCCCTGTCAGATATAATGGTCTTGGGAATACCATGCAACCTTACTATTTGATCAACATAAATTTCAGCGTACTTCTCTGCCCTGTGGGTGGTATGCACTGGCAAGAAATGAGCAGTCTTGGTCAACCTGTCCACGATAACCCAAATGGAATCATGGTGCCTGGAAGTATTGGGTAAACCCACGATGAAGTCCATGCAAATGTCCTCCCATTTCCAAGATGGTATGGGAAGGGGTTGCAAAGGGCCTGCTGCCTTCAAGTGACTAGCCTTTATCCTCTGGCAAGTATCACATTCGGATATGTACTTGGCGATTTCTCTTTTCATAATAGTCCACCAATATAAAGATCTAAGATCATGGTACATCTTGTTGCTACCAGGGTGCATGGAGAATTTGGAAAGGTGAGCTTCATCCAGTATCTTCTTTCTGAGCTCAGGGTCCTTGGGAACAACCAATCGATCTCCGAACCATAGAATTCCCTTGCTATCCTGTCGGAAACACTTGTATTTTTCTGCCTTTTGCTTGATCATATCCTTGATAACCTGAACACCCTTATCCTCAACCTGTGCCCTGACTATCTGTTCTTGCAACGTGGGCTCCACCGAGATATAGCTTAGGTCACCCGCAGAAACAACTTCCAAGTTCAATCTGCACAACTCATCACACAGGGTGGTCACTCCTACATCCATGCTCATACAATTACACTGGGCCTTTCTACTCAAGGCATCTGCCACAACATTGGCCTTACCTGGGTGGTAATGCACCTCCAAATCATAATCCTTGATCAACTCTAACCATCTCCTTTGTCTCATGTTCAGATCTGCCTGAGTGAAAATGTACTTGAGACTCTTGTGATCAGTGTAGATGTTACAGTGAGCTCCCATCAGGTAGTGTCTCCATATCCTAAGAGCATGAACCACAGCTGCCAATTCTAGATCATGGGTAGCGTAGTTCTGCTCATGGGGCCTGAGTGCCCGAGAAGCATAAGCAATCACTCTGTTCTCTTGCATCAAGACACATCCCAATCCAGTACCAGAAGCATCACAATAAACTTCAAATGGCTTGGTGTTGTCAGGTTGAGCTAGCACTGGGGCTGTTGTCAAATGCTGCCTCAAGGTATGGAATGCACCTTCACACTTTTGGCTCCACTCAAATTTGACTCCCTTCTTCAACAGTTCAGTCATTGGCTTGGCAATTCTGGAGAAATCCGGAATAAATCGTCGATAATACCCTGCCAATCCCAGAAAACTCCGAATCTGCTTCACTGTAGTCGGGGGTTTCCAATCCATCACCTCTTGCACCTTCTCAGGATCAACTGATATCCCATCCTGAGAAATTGTGTGACCCAAGAATTTGATTTCCTTCAGCCAGAACTCACACTTACTCAGCTTAGCATACAACTGATGATCACGCAGTCTCTGAAGTACAGTATGCAAATGTTTGGTGTGTTCGGCTTCGTTCTTGGAATAAATCAGTATATCATCAATGAAAATGACCACAAACTTGTCTAACTCTGGCATGAATACTGAGTTCATCAAGTACATAAAATAAGCTGGGGCATTGGTCAGCCCAAAAGACATCACCAGAAACTCATACAGTCCATATCTGGTAGAGAAAGCCGTCTTGGGAATATCGCTGGCACGGATCTTTATTTGATGGTATCCTGAGCGAAGGTCTATCTTGGAAAATACCTTGGCTCCTACCAACTGATCGAACAGAACATCAATGCGGGGCAGCGGGTATTTGTTCTTAATAGTCACCGCATTGAGAGGGCGGTAATCAACACACATCCTCAAACTCTCGTCCTTTTTCTTCACAAATAATGCTGGACATCCCCATGGTGAAGTGCTGGGACGAATAAACCCCTTGTCCAACAACTCTTGCAATTGCTTCTTCAATTCTGCCAATTCCGCGGGAGGCATCCTATAGGGTCTCTTGGAGATCGGAGCAGTCCCGGGTTGCAACTCAATTGCGAACTCAATGTCTCGGTCAGGTGGCATCCTTGGTAATTCTTCCGGAAACACATCCGGGTAGTCACAGACTACTGGGATCTCTTCCACCGGGGATTCTAACATAACAAAAGCACAAGATCGGGTACAACCCTGGTCAGGCAAATATAGTGTGGTCTCACCACAAGTTGGTGAGTGCACCTCAATGGCCCTAGCTGCAATATCCATCACAGCCTGGTTTCTGGTTAACCAGTCAGTTCCCAATATAATATCCACACTCTCCAAACCCAAAATGAGAAGGTTGGTCTTAATTATCAGACTACCAAACCTTATAGGCACATTCTTGTTAACTTGATAGGTGGCAACCCTGCCTCCTGGGGTTGAAATTGTAATACCTCCATTGGTGTGGTGAAAAGGCAATTGGCATTTGGCACTAAACTTGGCACTTATAAAACTATGCGATGCACCCGAATCAAATAAAATAATAGCAGGATAATTCAAAACGGTAAAGATACCAGTCATGACGGGTGCTCCCTCTGGTATGTCAGCCATGGTGGTGAAGTTCAGCCTGCCTTGCCTCACTTGCACCTTCTGCCTCTTGCCTTGGGCCTGATTAGCATTCTGCCCCTGCCTCTGCTGGTTCCTGGGGCAATTCTTGGCATAATGCCCAGTATTGCCACAAGTGAAGCACCTGTTGTCATTGGCTTGGTGGTACTGCTTGCTGGAAATTGGTTGCGGTTGGGTGCCTGCTGCTGCTGTTGCTGAGGTCGGATTACCCATCGCCCTTGCTGCTGCTGGGGCCCCTGCCCTGGGTGTCGGACACAATTCTGAAGCGCTGTGGCTGAGCTAAAGGTCCTGCCACAGGGGTCTTCCTTTTCTTCTCTGCCTGCCTAGCTGTAATGCAGTCCTCTTGGGAGATAGCCATGTTGACCAACTCATTGTAGCTGTTGGCCCTGACGGTGTTGAGACGATCCCGGAGCTTAGTGCTGAGCCCCCTTCTGAATCTGTCCCTCTTCTTCTCATCTGTATCCGCATGATATCCCGCATACTGGCACAAGTCATTAAAGGCCTGGGCGTACTGCAACACTGTCCTGTTGCCCTGAGTGAGTGCCAAGAACTCATTGAGTTTCCTGTCCATGATCCCGGCTGGTATATGGTGTCCTCTGAAAGCTGCCTTGAACTCCCTCCACTCCACCTCTCAGTCCTCTGGCTGCATAGCAAGAAAATGATCCCACCAAGTCCTTGCAGGTCCGCGAAGCTGCTGGGTGGCGAACCTGACTTTGGTGATCTCTGAGCAAGCCCCATGGAGTAGTGGGAATTTGGATTCCACCACTCGCAGCCATACATCTGCGTCAAGTGGGTCCTCCGCCCTTGTGAACAGTGGAGGCTGGGTGCTGAGGAATTCCTGATAAGTGGCCGCCGCGGGGTGACGCTGGTGGTCTCCACCACCATAATGCTGGGGTGGTGGCTGACGTTGAGCCAGCTGCCTCAGGATCTCATTCTGCTGAGCCATGAGCTCCTACAGAGTGGGAGGTGGGGGTGGTGGTGGAACGTGCTCGTTCTGGCCACGACGCTGCCTCCCGGCCATCTGAAAAACCACATACTTACTTAACACCACAGTTCCAAATTTCAAGATTTTTATTACGGGGACAAGGTTAAAACAGCATGATATATTCCGACTTCAGCAAAAGGGATTTTAAGAGGCATAAATTCTTCCTTCCAAATTTTAAACTGATAAAAGCATCCATCAACCAAGCTCCCAAGAAAGTTTAACACGATTACATCAAATTGTTCCAAAATGACTCAACTCTATCTAGCCTAGTACCCCAAGGGTGCAAAAGCTAAGCTAGCTACGAGGAGTCCGACTATCCGACTTCTAAGCCTACCCTGGACACCTAGTGAGCGAACGAGGCAACACTTGACTCGGGGGAAGGTGGTCTTCCCGAGCCAGCGGTGTCCACACTGGAGGCAGGCTCATCTCCTCCCTCAATGTCGACGTCCTCGTTGGCCTCCTGGTCCTGGATCTCCTGGTGATGCATGTCCAGGTGCTCATTAGCCCCAGCAAGCTGCTGCTGAGTGTTAAGAAGCTGATCCTCGAGGACCTCGATGGTGTTCTCCCTGGTACCTACCAGCTCCTCCAACTCCTGAATGTCAGTGGATAGCTGCTCCACCTGCAAGTCCTTCTCCACCATTTCCTGAGATAGGTCAACCACGAGCTCCTCTCTGTTATCCAGCGTGATCTTTGTTGCCTCCAGCAGTGCCATCAGGTGGGACATTGCCTCACCGTGCATCACCTGCAGACGGTACAGAGCATTCATGCACCGTACTGTCAAATGCGCAGTCTGACCTAGGTAGATGGCCCAGATATCCTTGGCATGCTCCACCCGATCCTTCCACATTGGGTCGTCCTCCTTCTCAGCGAGGAACAAGCCAATGGGGTGGGTAGCCAGCTCCAAGGGATGGAATCCGCAGAAGGTAGTCAATCCATGCAGAGCGATCGCCTCGATCGTGTCCTCTGCCCGGTACCCGAAAGACTCTGAGTCCAAGGAGCGCCAGCCTGGCTGCAGGGGATGAGGCTCCAAGGTCATCCTCACCCTACAGCGGGGCACCCGGTGCTTCTCGAACTGCTGCACCGCGTACTGAGGGGGTGTCGTGTATCCAGCCCCCTGAAGTACTTCCCACAAAATGCGGGGAAAGCCCTCTCGTGCAAGTCCGTCAGTGTGGGTCAGTGCATTTCCATCATCGGAGGATCCGTGGGAAGTCATCTGTGTACGGTTAAGCGTAAGTAAAAGAAAAAGAATTTTAAAAAGAACAAGGAAAATAAAACTCAGCCTTTCTCTAGTTAAGTAAAAAGGCACTAGGGACCTAGTTGGTTGTTATCTTGTTTTTAAGTCCTTTACTTAGTTAGCCATTTGCTTAATTATGAATGCATGCATGCTCGTCCTGAACGACCTCACCACAAGACAAAAGGAATAGGGAGGATCTCGCATCCTGTAAAAGTGGCCTGTAGGGCCTAGTTACTTAGCCACCTAGCTACCCCTCTATTATCCTAAGGCTTCGCGTCCTAGGTCTATCCTGCTCGTCCTACTATCTATCCAACCTTGTTTCTATCAAGTTTTATTTAGAAAATTTATGGTATTTACATTTTATTGATTCCTCTGTGGTGGTACAAGCTCCGATACTAGCTGTGGCGGAACTGCCCGAATTATTCCAACTTAAGTGTCCAAGTCCCGCCTTAGAGGCTAGACCACACTTAAATGGGAATAACCCGTCAATCCCTCGGATCTAGTCCGACACGGCCACTGACAGGATCAAGTACCACAATCTCACTCGAAGGTGAGTCACAGAGCAAATACAATAAAGCATAAAACCATACATGCCACAATGTTAAATTATTACATCACCATCATCATCATCGGAGTTTTTGCAAAAGTAACCATCATTGTTCGAAGTGCAGCGGAATAAAACTAACGGTAAATAAATAGAGAGATGGGGAAGCCTGTCCCATCACTCCTCATGCTCCTCCTCGGCTGAGGCAGGGTCCCACTCAACAGTCCAACCCGGTGGCAAGGTGGACGGCCAAGTTATCCCAGCAACCATCTCCTCCAGAGAACCTGTAAAAATTTTGCCACAAGCAAGGCTGAGTATACTAATACTCAGCTAGACTTACCCGGTGTGAGGAGTCTACTCCTCTACCTCTAGACATGCAGCTGTTTGGCTGTGGGGTTTGGTTGCCAAAAGCACTAGCTAAGTTTCTACATCAAGATTTTAACTTAGTCAAAGTTAAGTGTGACCCTCTTAAGGCTAAAAGTGAACTATCTACTCATACAAAGTAGCAAACATTTTAGCAATCAACATATTATATCATCTCCGCATTATTCTACTTGTTACTCAATGTAGCAGCATGGATCAAGCAGTCTCATTAGCTGCGAGAAGCAGACGATTCAAATCGAGTTTTTATCCTTGCAAGGTAAACCTAAACACACGACATGTAGGGGCACTCCGTCCCCACACACATCAACCGTCCCCATCGATTCCCTGGCAACAGATCAGGGCTCACCGCCTTGGCGTACAATGCCCCACTGACCCCGACTGGCCGTCGTGCAGTGGCCGCACTTGTACCCACCATAACCGGAATGGGAGACCTCGTCTCAGGTCGCGTGAGGGGATATGTCTGCGGGCAGGTTCACTCAGGTACTAGGCTTACCGATTTACCATATTTCTCGGTATGTGTTTAGTACGTTCAATCGCTTGACTCACGGTACCACACCTTAATCCTTATTCAACTTTTTATCCCGTGGGCAACCAATCCCCATGGATTGTTGCCCATAACCAACATCAGTACGATATGAAAGTGGGTACAATCAATGGCCTGACCTCGCGCGAGTGCTAGAAAAATCACTCGTCTTCTACCGAGATCCTACTTAATAAAGCAGCTACTCGACCTAGCATACTAGTACTCATCTCAATAGGATTCCTGAGATCATGCAACTAGGGTTTCAAACAATTCCTACACTTAAGTGCACAATCAATCCTACAAGCATTAAGTGAAGTAAAATAGCATAATAACAGGTTATGCATAAAACCGGGGCTTGCCTTCCAAAGCAGTGGCAGGCAGGTCCTCTGGTGCAGGCTCGGGTGCTGGATCTGGGGCTACCTCCTGAGCAGCTCCTTGCTCCGGCACGAGGATGTACTCTCCGTCAGCAAGATTACAGTCTATCGAAATGCAATGAACATGTATGTCATGATTATGCAAGATTTTAGAACATTAAGCTAAGGAAACTAAGTTAAAAAGTAACTTAGGGTTTTCTTAGTCACGCGGGGCTTCTAGTGGTACATATAAAGATACATAGACTTATGACCCTTTAAGCTTAGGTTTTCTTTTAGAAACATAGTGTTTTGGTATTGCTTTGATACATTTTAGTGGACAGATTACAGAGGTTTTAGGATAACCTTAATTCACATTATTCTTTTTCCTTTCCTTAATCCCCATTTAGGGTTTCTAGGTAGGTTTGAACTACAACAGGGTTTTAATAATTTCCATAAATTCTGTAAAAATTACAGTGGGTTGCCCTTTGCTATTCTAACTTGTTTTAAGAAATTGAGGCTTTAAATACAAAGGCTAGGCTTTAAACAAAAATAACAATAGTTAGGCAAAATGGGCCACTTTACACTACACTTCTTAGCTAGGGGTAGGTTCTGTTCTAAAGATTATTTGCTGGCATCCTATAGTAATAATAGGTCTCTGTGCTAAAAATTACAGAAAATTAAAGGGTGGTTATTTAGTTATGATTTTCTTAAGTTTAAGGTCAAAAAGGCACTTTCTACTACATCATTATTTGAAAAATGTCAAACAGCAGATTTCATATTTTTCCTAAGTTCTCTCTAATAAAACAATAGTTATCCCAAGGGTGGGGGTGTTTTTACCTTGGGGTTATTTTTGTAGAGTTTTCCTAAGTTTCACTTGTGTTATTAAAACAAAAGAGATCTTACTTATTTTACACTAAAACAGGGTATGGCATATTTTTCCAGTGAACTATATTGAATAAATAACCTAACAAAAATAGAGGTACTCTCTGGTTCATTAATTAAATTACATTTTCTATTTTCCTTATCCTTAAGCATATTATAGAATAAAGGGTAAAACTAACTTAAATGGAGTGGATAGAGAGGTTTGACATTTTTAAACAGGTTAGTAGGTAATTATAAACTTCTCCAAATTTTCCTAACCCTAGTCAAATAGCCTAACTATTTTTCTTACTATTATTTAGCTTTTGACCAAAACTAACATTAAATCAGAACTTTTAAGCTTTCCACAGTACCAAGGGGTTTTATATTTTTCTTAAATAGGTTACATTAATTTGAGTCTGACAAAATTGGTTTGACCAAATTTGGATGATTTAAACAGAAGTTATGCATTTTCGAAGTTGCTGTTCAATTTAAAACAGATGTAATTAAGGTTTTCTGGAAAAACAGTTTATACCGGGGTCCCTGGGTTTAAACTAAATCCACCTTCACAAATCTACCCCCACGCCACTATTCCCCTGTGTCGCTGACATTACACAAAACCCCCTGACCTTTCTTCCCTCTCACCCGCAGTCCTTCCCCTCACTGAAACAGTAACCGCGGGAAAGAAAAGGGCGGCGCGGCTTACCGGCGGCGAGGGAGGTCCGGCGAAGGGTGGGGTCGGCTCGGGGAGACTCTGGCGGTCACGTCGAGGTACGGCTTGGCGTCGGAGGTGGCCGGAATCGCCCGGTCCACGCGTGCAGGCGGGTGTCCTCGTCGGCGGCGAGTATACCGGCCAAACTACGGCGAACTGGCGCAATCCGAGGGCACGGTGAGCATCACGGGGTCACGCAACGACTGTGTGCACAAGGAATCGAAGGATGGTGGAGTGGTTTACCCGGTCCACGTGCTCCGGCGGGGGTGAGAGCTCCGGCGAGCGCGGACTAGCTTCTCCGGTGAAGGGAACTCCGATTCCTTGCACGGGGAGCCTCACGGAGGTGTGCACAAGCTTCTCCGAGGGCAGGACGGGGTTGGGGATGGCTCTGCTAGCCGGTCTATGGTGGCAGAGGGACTGGGCGGCCGCGGACTCGCTGCGCACGGGCAAATGGCGACGAGCTAACTCCGGCGAGGTGTGGAGGGTGTGCGGAACGGTGTAGCCGAAGCCTGGGAGGGATTTATAAGCTCGGGCGCTGGCCACGGCGCGGGTTTGGTTCGGGCGCGGCGCGGGGCATGCGAGGGCGCGCGCGAGCGTGCTCTGGCGCGGGCAGAAGGCGTCGAACACGTGGCAGTGAGTTTCTTCCAATGTTCAAACGCTTCCAGAGATCGCAAACGTGCGAATCTCGCCATGAATCCGGCGCAGACCTCCTCCTGGCACCTAGGGCTATCTCACATATGTGAGTTCCAAGGGATGATACGCCCTAGATAGGGAGATAGACGGGCGCCAAAACTGGCTTGTCTCCCTGCCCGCTCAGCGACAAAACTGATGTCAAGTGTTGTCAAACGTCCGAGTATCGGTCTCAAATTTTTCCAGGGGGTGCCTTAAGTGGTATAGCACATTTTTGGTATAGAACCCAAGTGGTTTTGGCGCCATATTCAAAGTGAACACGGCTGGTCTTTGAATTAGGGCAAAAATGTGACTTAGATGGAAATAGAGAGCTCTAGCTCTCTCTCTACTTGGAGATTTGAATTGGGGTTTCTCCAGGGGCCTTTCTGCAATATTTCCCTCCCTTAATTGATGGTTACAAAGTTGCTTAGGGTTTGGGCAAAAGTTACACATGCTTTGCCCACTTGCTCACTCTCTTTCCCCCCCTTACTTAGGGTTTTGGAAGATAGGGCTAAGGAGAGGTCTAGGGTTCTTCTCCCCCCTGATCCAAGGTAGTAAAGGTGCAAGGATTAGAGTAATGCTTCTCATGTCATTGGCCACTTGATTAGCACAAGAGCTCCAAAGTTCTCATGTGGTGCCCTAAGTCTTTACCTTTGTGAAAATGGCTTCTAGTGTCAAGGTGGCTCTAGCCAAGGTAACACCTGGGGTGTTACAGAAGGTTTGGACAATCCACTGCGACGGCGCATGGTGCCATGCGGGGGCAGGCGCCGCGGCAGTCATCACCTCGCCAACCGGAGTCAAGCACAGATATGCGGCTCGCCTCAGCTTCGCTCTGGAATCCGACAGATGCACAAATAACATAGCAGAATACGAAGCAGTCATCCTGGGTCTCCGCAACTTTAGGGCCCTTGGGGTCACCACCTGCATCATCAGAACAGACTCCAAGGTAGTTGCCGGCCAGGTCGAGAAAGACTATGCAGCAAAGGACCCCGCACTCATGCAATACCTCGCGGCCATCCGAAGTCTCGAGAGACAATTCAAGGGATTCACTTTGCAGCATGTGGACCGGGCCAAGAATGAAGAGGCCGACGCATTGGCCAAGGCTGCCGCCAGAGGCGAGTCCCTGCCCTCCGACGTGTTCTACCATGTCATCGACACGCCAGCCGTCCGGAGCCCCGAAGGGCTCCAAATAACCAATGACAGCGAGGGCCACCGCATAGTCAACCTTATCATGACCGAAGACTGGCGGGCACCAATAACTCTGTTCCTATAGGGGTATTATCATCCGACCGACATCAACGAGGCCAAGCGCCTCAAGCATCGAAGCCGGGACTTCGCACTGATTGAGGGCCAACTCTACAAGAAGGGGGTCAGTCAGCCAATGCTCAAATGCGTCACAGAAACCGAAGGTGTCTAGATCCTACGCGAAGTCCACAGTGGTACCTGCGGCTCTCACGCAGGGCCAAGGGCCCTAGCTGCTAAGGTGATCCGCCAAGGTTTCTACTGGCCCGCAATGATCTACGCCGCAAATCGGGTCACAAAGTCCTGCGAAGCCTGCCAGAAGTTTTCCCCTCGATCAGGCAGCCCTTCGCAGTTTACAAAGCTGATCGCCCACACATGGCCTCTCCAGCGCTGAGGCCTAGACATCGTCGGGCCCCTACCCACGGCTCAGGGGAACCTTAAGTTCGCCTTCGTCGCTGTCGAATACTTCACCAAATGGATTGAGGCAAGGGCTGTCTCCACAATAACATCAAAGACTGCCCAAAAATTCTTCTGGCAAAACATTGTTTGCCGCTTCGGAGTACCGTTCGAACTAACAATCGACAACGGCAAGCAGTTTGACAGCCAAGACTTCAAGGATTTTTGCTTCTCCATTGGCACCAAGCTTGCCTTCGCCTCAGTCTATCACCCACAGTCCAACGGAGTTGTGGAACGCGCCAACGGAAAAATCTTCACAGCTGTCAAAAAGATGCTCCTCGACGAAAAAAGGGCAAGTGGGCCGATTTGTTACCCGAGGCGGTCTGGGCACTAAACACGACTGAGTGCAGGGCGACCGGGTTCACTCCTTTCCGCCTTCTATACGGATCAGAGGCCATGACCCCACAAGAAATAAAGCATGGGTCCCCGCGAACAGTCCCTTCAGCCGTCCCCGACGTGGACGAGCCCACTTCAAAGGATCTCATCGATGGAGACCGAGTCTTCGCCCTACAAGCTCTAAACAAATACCAAGCCCAGACAAAAGCATGGCGCGACCATGCAGTCATCCCAAGGGAATTCAACGAAGGGGACCTCGTACTCGTCCGAACAGCTCGGACAGAGTCCAGGGGCAAGCTGGAACCCAGGTGGGAGGGCCCCTTCATAGTCAAAACGAAAGCTTCCCCCAGCGCTTACAGGCTCACAACGCCAAGCGGCGAAGACCTGGAGCACTCCTAGAACATCGACAACCTCCGCAAATTTTTTGTTTGACTCATCAGGGCTGATTCGCCCATGTAATTCGCAAAAACAATTTTATTCTGGCCCGCACTCTTTTCCTCCCGGGGGGGGGGGTGAGGTTTTTAACGAGGCGGAGCCATGTAATACACAAGTGAAAAATCCCCCGCAAAAACATGCGTCGAAAAAAGACCGCGACGACAGTCTTCGACATTCGACCAATACGAAGTCACCGCGAGGCTCAGCGCTAGCCACCCTCGCGTGCGACAACTCCGTGCAGAAGTCGCCCAAGGGTGCAGCCGGACTAGCACAATAAGTGCGAAAAACCGAAGTCCACCGCGAGGACTATCCATGCAAAAGTCGCCTAAGGGTGCAGCCGGACCAGCACAATAAGTGCGAAAAATCGAAGTCCACCGCGAGGACTATCCGTGCAAAAGTTGCCTAAGGGTGCAGCCGGACCAGCACAATAAGTGCGAAAAATCGAAGTCCACCGCGAGGACTTACCGTGCAAAAGTCGCCTAAGGGTGCAGCCGGACCAGCACAATAAGTGCGAAAAATCAAAGTCCACCGCGAGGACTTACCGTGCAGAAGACGCCTAAGGGTGCAGCCGGACTAGCACAATAAGTGCGAAAAACCGAAGTCCACCGTGAGGACTATCCGTGCAAAAGTCGCCTAAGGGTGCAGCCGGACCAGCACAATAAGTGCGAAAAATCGAAGTCCACCGCGAGGACTATCCGTGCAAAAGTCGCCTAAGGGTGCAGCCGGACCAGCACAATAAGTGCGAAAAATCAAAGTCCACCGCGAGGACTTACCATGTAGAAGACGCCTAAGGGTACAGCCGGACTAGCACAATAAGTGCGAAAAACCGAAGTCTACCGCGAAGGCTATCCGTGCAGAAGTCGCCTAAGGGTGCAGCCGGACTAGCACAGCAAGTGCGAAAAACCGAAGTCTACTGCAAAGACCATCCGCGCAGCAGTGCCCGAGGGCACAGCCGGATGAAGCATAACAAATACACCTGACCAAGTACGGGGGCACACAACTTCATCATACAAGCCTTTACACATGTACAAGCGAGGGCACCATACTCTACATCGGCTCAACCTTCGGAATAATTCCCATCTCCCTATAGTTAAATAACATTATCCTAAGCTCCTCACCCGCAAAAAGACTTCGCAATTCCCCTTCACCTGTACTCACGGCGGCTGGCAAGGACAACAGTTCCCGCCGGCCAGCCCTACTCACACGAAGCCGACCGGCCTCCGCTCCACTCACTCTACGCTTCACAACCGCCCTTCGCCGCCGGCGCCCGGTACTCGGACCAGGCACATCTTCTGTGTCCGCAGCGTGCGGCGAAGCCTCCGCCGCTGCCACATCCAAGGCCGCAAAGTAGTCCAAGTCCTCCTCCGACGACTCCTCAGTTCACTCAACCGAGCTCCCAGAGTCAGTAAAATCAAAAAACTCAGATACAGACCCATCAAATTTATTACCATCATCCACGGTCGAAGCCGCCAAAAAGTTAGTAGTGGCGGTTGCGTGCGCAGGCCCAAATTCTTGAACCTACGCAGCAACCAAAATTCAGCAATATATCCAAAATTCCCTAACTACCCACACCCACTACGCCACCTGCGAAGACCCAGCCGTCGCGGGAGCCTCCGCTGTTGCCTCCGCTGGTGCCCCCGCCGCCACCGTCGCAGGACCCTCAGCCCCCGGCGCAGCGGCTGCAGGGGCATCAGGAGCGCCTCCGGCTGTCTCTGGGGGCGGGCCTCCGCCGGCCGCAGCGGCTGCAGGGACGTCAGGAGCGCCTTCGGCAGTTTCCGGGGGCGGCTCCAGGGCGGCCTCGGGCACGGCCTCCGCCGGGTTCGACTCCGGGTCAAGCAGCGCGCTGTTCAACGCCCCGAAATCATCCACCCTCTCGCCACGCGCCGCCTGAGACACAGCACACAAATTCAGCAAACCCATACATAGCCCACATCCAACAAATATCAAACAAAAGCCAAACATTACCTGATCCCTTGCCGTCTCGGCCCGCTCCCTGACCACCTCTCGACCGTGCGGACCCCACATCCGGTCGTAGATAGCTCCGGCGGATTCCTTCACTATAGGGTCCTCAACCTTGTAGATATCTCGCTCGAAATCCTCATCACCCTGATCGAAGACCTCATAGTGCCGGCACCCTTCGCGAGAGAGCGCGTTCATTGCCCCCTCGCAGGTAACCAGGAAAGCATAAGACATAAACCCCTCCACGATAGTGGGGAGTGCCTGCAACTCCTCCTGTACCCACTCCAGGCAGCGAAGTCCGGGCTCTCGGTCCGGCACTTCGAACTCAGCGGTCTGCGCGCCCAGCTCACGGTATGAATCCATAAGCTGTTTGCGCGTCCGCTCAGCCTCCGTGCGCGCCGCGGCCTCGGCCCTCTCCACACGGCTTTGCAGGGCGCTGAGCCGCTCCTCCATCTGCTCGGCGCGCTCCCTGGCAAGATTGCCCTCCGCCCGCGCCAACTTTGCCTCCGCCAGCGCGGCCTGTGCCTGGGCGAGGGCCTCATTGGCCCCCTCCTCTCCCCCGCCAGTTGGCGCCGGAGGTCAGTCTTCTCCCCCTCCAGTGCGGCCACCTTGTCCGCCAGCTTGCGGCACTTAGTGTCGGCAGCCGATTTTTCCCGCACGGCGTCAGCATGTTGCGTCCGAAGTCTCTCGACTTCGGCCGACACAACTGTCGTGAGCGCCCCCGACGCCGCGCGGTCTGTGAAGGCAGCCGCCTGCAAAACACAAGTAAGACCACGGCCCCAACAAAGCCAAAAAAAACCCTCGAAGTCTAGTTCAACGTACCTGACTTAGTGCCTCCTTCACCTCCTTCAGCCAGCGGGACACAGCGCCCGCCTCGTCCCTGACGGCAGCGAGTGCCGGCATCTCGCCTCCGGCACTAAGAGCGCCGCCCTTCGCCTTTGGCACTACGGCAGCCGCCGTGGTCACCGCGGCGGGCGCAACAACAACAAGTTGGCCTTCGTCCGACCCTGCGACATACCAACGAGTCAAAAAAAACCCTCGGGCCAACGGCTTACCACCCAGATAGTCGTCCACACTAATATCGGTGGCGAAGTCGGCGACGTGCTTGCCCGGCGACGGCAACCCTTGGGCCGCCTTCGCGACCTCCGGCACCCTGCTGGGCGCCGGCACAGCCTTCGCAGACTTGGAGCCACCGGCGCCTGCCGCAGCCTCCAGCGCCTTGCTAGACGCAGGGACGGCCGACTTTGTCGCCAGCGGCGGCTTGCCTCCGCCGGGGGCAGCAGCCTTCGCAGCCCCTCGTTGCCTCTTCGGCCTGACTTCTTGAAGCCTGACAACCACCTGGTGCTTCTGTGCGGCTCCCAGGCGATCCTTGTCCATCACTGCCGACACAACAGCAGCAATATTCCGCCCGTAAGGAAACACCTTCCAGTTACGAACCATGCGAGATGTAAAAAAGTCTTCGCCGGCCGCGCGGGGGATAGGAACATTCCTAGGCCACCAACCCCCGGTAACCCTCAGCATCCGCGCCGAAGACTCCCGGAGCTCGGGCGAAGACATCCTTCCCCCCGGGGCCGCGCATGTCCTCATCAATTCTCTAGCAAAACCATCGGAAACCCCAAGTCCTCCCATAGCCGTACCTAGTCTCCTCTTCTTAGAGGATGGGGCGGCCGCCGGCGCAGGGTCGTCTCCAGACTCTACCACCGGCTTCTTCCCGCGGCGATCCACATCGTCTTGGCCGGGATAGCCGTCATACGGCAGTCGATTCAATTCAAAAACCCTGTTCAAACGGTCATTCGACCCGCGGATATCCCAGCTACGTTGGCCCTCTGTCCTCGGCATGTACCGACCAACGATCCGCACCGCCCCATCCTCCGCCTCACGCACAAAGGCGGCCGGATCGCGGCCTTGCAGATCCAGCGCGAAGGCAGGACTTCGCACCAGCCTCCCACCATGGGAAGGCATCTGGCGAGGGCACACTTCGCCCAATGCCCAACCATGCGCCAAAGGCCATACCCCGTATGCCACAAATTCTTCAACCAAATCACGCCCACTGCTCAGGCCGGCGCCGAAGGGCCCCTTCGTCCGCATCCTCCTCCACCACCTCAAAGGGCGGGTACGCTGAGTAAAAATGCGAGCACATCTCGGACACGGGGAGCCCCTCATGGTCTTCGACGGTACCCTCCGCGACATAAAACCAGAACTCATTCCAATTGCCCCACTTGTTGCGGGCGCAAGGAACCAACTCGACTACCTCCATCGTGGTCTTGCCGGTCTTCGGCGTAAACGTACAGGACCCAAACTGGGCAACTTCATCTCCAATCATCCTCTTCTGCCAGTGCAGGCAATAGTACTTCGCAAAGACTTCGACTGATGGTTGTCCGCCGTACGAAGTCGTCGCCTAGACATACTTCGACAGAGCCACCACGGCATTCGGAGTTAGCTGATGGATCTGAACGTTAAATCTGCGCAGGACTTCTCCAACAAATCAATGCGCAGGCAGGCGGAGACCGGCGGCGAAGAACGCCTCGAACACAACCAACTCGCCCTCCGGCTCGGGGACTTCCTCCGTCCCCGGGACACGAGCAACTCCGCCGCCAAAGTAACCCAGCCGCTGCATATCTTGCACGCGGACCGACGACATCCGCGATACACCAAAATCCACCGTATCGCCGGCGCGCAACTCCTCCACCACCAAAGTACTCATCGTCTCCTCAGACGAGGCGTCGGTCGGTGGCGTAGCGGCAGCAGAAGAAGAAGAGGTCGACATCGCTACGTACCGTCGGCGGCGGCGGGCGGTTTGCTTCACTCGAGCCAGAACTCCGGCGAACAAGAGCAAAGAGGGCAGACGAGCAGCAAGACGGTGGAAAAGGCGGCTAGGGTTTTCACAGAGCGTGGAAAGTGAAGTTCAAAAAGCGCCGACCCCTGCCCCCTTTTATAGACAGGGCGCGGCGCTTCGGGAAACCCGCAATCCAATAGGGCGCGGCGCTTCGGGAAACCCGCAATCCAACAGTCCGGTGTCAATCAACGGTCATGTCAAAAACCCCCGCGGAACCACTTCGAGCGAGGGCAGCGTCTCCGCCATCTAGCGACGTCTTCGGCACCAGGTGACTTTGTCGAACTGGTCCCTCGGAGGGCAAATGTTGGGGCGAAGGCAAAGACGCCACCCTTCGCTCGAGGCCTTCGCTGCAGTCGCTGGTCCGACGGAGACAAGACGGGCAGGGACACCCTTCGCTCGATACGACATCAGACGAAGGCCTGCGACGAGGTCATCCCACAGTGCGGCCTCGTCCAGCTTGGAGGCCCACGTGCGATCTGGCCCATTGTAACGGGCCCTGCATGGCCGCTGCGTAAAGGCATTCCTGTAATTACAGTCTGTAACCCTGCCTTATGGGAATATTCTGGGGATAACCTAGGTGTCTGAGGGCACATGCGTCCTTAACAAAAGGCGCTGGGCGCTCAGATACCTATAAATACCCCCGCATAGTGCCCGTGAGAGGCCAGATTAACAGAGCTATTGCCATCTTGTGCGAGAACCCTGTTAACGTCACTGTTCACCCTTGTTGGATCCCCTTGCAACTGAGAGCAAGTTCCAACATAGAGTTATGAATTGACCTGACGTGCCTCGGATGAAATCTTCCTCCGAAGCCCCTGGTCATTTCAGAGAACCTGAATGCTTCCTCCCTTCTTTGGCGGAAGTCATTGTCAGCTCGAATATACTCGTCCATCTTCTGGAGCAGCTTCTCCAAAGTTTGTGGTGGCTTCTTGGCAAAGTATTGTGCTGAAGGTCCCGGTCGAAGTCCCTTAATCATGGCCTCAATGACAATTTCATTGGGCACTGTTGGCGCCTGTGCCCTCAGACGCAGAAATCTTCGGACATACGCCTGAAGGTATTCTTCGTGGTCCTAGGTACACTGGAATAAAGCTTGAGCGGTAACTGGCTTCGTCTAAAACCCTTGGAAGCTGGTTATCAACATATCCTTCAGCTTCTGCCATGAGGTGATTGTCCCTGGCCGAAGAGAGGAGTACCAGGTTTGAGCGACACTCTTGACGGCCATGACAAAAGACTTTGCCATGACTGCAGTATTGCCACCATACGAAGATATGGTTGCTTCATAGCTCATCAAGAATTGCTTCGGGTCTGAATGACCGTCGTACATGGGGAGCTGGGGTGGTTTGTAAGACTGGGGCCATGGTGTAGCCTGCAATTCTGTTGATAGAAGAGAAGCATCATCAAAAGCAAAATTTCCATGATGGAAATCTTCATACCAGTCGTCCTCATTGTAGAAGCCCTCCTGATGAAGCTCTCTGCGCGGAGGCCTTCGGTTCTGGTCATCTTGAGCAAGATGACGAACCTCTTCCGAAGCTTCATCTATCTGCCTCTGAAGGTCAGCTAGACGAGCCATCTTCTCCTTCTTTCGTTGCACCTGCTGATGAAGCATCTCCAGGTTTTGGATTTCCTGGTCCAAGTTGTCCTCCGAAGGCGTTGGACTGGTGGCCTTCCTTTTCTGGCTTCGGGCCTCCCTAAGAGAAAGGACGTCCTGATTGGGGTCCATCGGCTGCAGAGTGGCAGCCCCTGTTGCTGAAGCTTTTTTCGGCGGCATGACGAAGGTGATGCTTGCCGAAGATGTTCAAAGCTCAAGAAATGGAAGTGAGTTCACCGGAGGTGGGCGCCAATGTTGGGGACTTGTTCTCAAATGCTATGAATTAAGAACAAGGCAACATAAAAATGTTAAATATCAAAGCCCTTCGTCCTTCAAAACATTATTTCCCTTCGAATATAATGAATTTCAGACGAAGGTTATGAAGGACATACCTTCATAATCATAATAAAAGATGAGAGAGAGAGATTTATACACAAAACGTGAAAAACAACATGATTACTTTAAACATTATTATTAATTTATTTTTATTTATATTACTTGTATAAACAACAGTAAATTATAAATGTACCTTCAGCTTGAAGGAAAGTAAGGGTACAAGCGTGATGCTAAAGCAAATGATAAGTCCGCGTGAACAGTACGGGAGTACTGTTCATCTATTTATAGGCACGGGACGCAGCCCGTGTAAAATTACATTAGTGCCCTTTACATTTATCAATAACTCTATAGTAATTCTTTGAGGTCTAATTTGGCTTTTCCTTTTTAAGTTGGTTCCCCTTTTCTGCTGTCATGCCGAAGCTTTTTTGCACATAGCTTCGTGATCGTCTTATCCTTCGTCATGATCGTCTTCCATTCCAGTCAAGCTTCGTCTTGACCATGCTCTTGTATACCCGCAACCTGATTCCGAAGATACCTGCTCGCATACTTGGAAAACATTATCAAATCATATTTTTGAGGACCTTCGGAAGCCGAAGGCCCCCAACAACCAGTAACACAAGGCAAGCCCCGGTGCATTTGCCACCTCCTTGTTACTTTTAAAATCTTCCTCACTTGCTTGATGCATTAGGTGATAGGAGTTGGGTGATAAAACAATTCCTGCATTTCCTTCCTTAGATTTAAATACTTCCCCTTAAATCCCTGTTTTTACAAAAGGTTTTTCTTATGCTTAGCCTTGCTCTAGAAAAACAAAATGTTTTGTTTTCACAAAAGATGATGCTGCAAAGTGGGAGGGATGTTTTCGAAAATAAAACTTGATGGTGTATCCATCATGGCCATGATGGGTTCAACATCGGAAAAGATGTACCTCTGCCAGGTACCAAAGTTTGGGTTTGAAACGATAAAGCTGAGACCGCGCGGGTGACTTGCACGAGAAGAGAGTCTCGGTGTAGTGTCTCCGTCTGAGTCGATTAAGGACCGACTCGATGTAGGCTTGATGATCGAGGACCCTTTAACTGGTCACATGCCTCGTCATGGGTAAGCTATGCCTCGGGAAAACTAATACCAGAATAAGATAACACGTAATGGGCGTGGAGAGATGGCGAGAGTAGCATGTACCCTCTGTGGCAAGAGGCTGAACGATGGTGTATCTGTGCTCTCGGTTGGCGTGAACCTGATCTGGTCTTAAGAACCCTGGTGGCGAGTTGATATATGCAAGGGTTAAGTGCTACATATGTCGTGTGATTGGAGATCCTCAGCTGAGTATAATCGATTCGGATCGCCGTAACTTCGCGGATATGAAGACTTGGTCACTGACCTACACGTAGAAATCTAGTAAAGATGAAGGGTTGTTAAGAAATTGGCTAGTGCAGGTCAAGTGATTGAACTAGGGTAGAAAGAACTCTAGTTGCAGGTAATTTTACTTAACTTGATAAATAAAACTGGATTTTTAAGGATCCACTTTTAGTAAGCATTTCTGCAAACAGAGTCATTGATTATTGATAAGCCTTACATTGACTCCCTCAAAACCAGCATATCCTTGAGAGTCTTTTACTTTGTCGGGTAAGTCTTGCGAAAGTACAATTCGTACTCAGGGCTTTGTCCCATGTTGTTTTATGTGAAGAAGCAACAAACTTTTGTTGCTTCTCTTCAAAGGTGGTACCAAAGGAAGAGAACCAAGACTAAAGCTGTGGGAGGGAAGGCCCTCCGTTAAAAACTTGTTACTACTTATTCGGGAGGGGTTTTTGCCTCCCATGGTATGTAATAATAATACTCTACACTCGTATATTTTGGCTCTGGTCTGTAACTATATAACTCTGTCTTACTTTTCAATAAAGTAAGTTATTGTAACTTCTTCCGCACTTTCGTATCCCTGATGATTTGTAATGTCTGCTTGACGGGTAAAACGCTCTTGGGAAGGTAAGGAATTCAGATACCGAACTTGTCAAGTGATCAGGTACACCTGCAAGGTTGTCTGAGGTTCGTTGGACAAGGACAACTATAGGTGGGCCTAATGACTTGGGAGGTTCTGTCACACAAAACCTATGTCAAATCGTGTCAAACGATTTTGGTTTGATTTCAAACTTCTCCAGAGTGTTCCTAGGGTATTTTGGCGCCACTTTGATATTTGGACTTTATGGATTTGAGCTTTGGAAGACAGGGAACACATCTGAACTTTGGGAAAGGGTTCTGAAATTCAGATTTCTGAATTTTCCCATAGGGCCTTAGTTCATGGGCTGATTTGGGGATTTTGGAAAATTCAAATGGCCAAACTTCCTTACTATATTTTGTAGGTTATTTAGTGCACTAAACTTGGTCAATTGGTTCATCTCAAAATTTTGTATTTTTCACAATCTTTTTACAAGTTTTCCCTCTTTGCATTTAAATGGCTTACTTAGGATTATTTAGGGTTTGTGAATTCTTCTTACCTTGAGGTGCATGGCATGATTAAGGAAAATTTCTTAAGATGAAAAAGACTTACTTAAACCTTTGTTCTTAATTTTTGATGTCCTTTCCTCAATTTGGTTCACATGTGATAATGGTTTTGAGTCAGCTCTAAGAAGAATCCCTAGGTAACACTAGGTGTCACAGCCTTCCCCCGTTAAAGAAATCTCGTCCCGAGATCCGGGTCAGAGTCCTCCCGGGGTGAAGCGAAGGTTAAGGCTTGCTTGAAGTGGGTGGTTTATTCATTTAGGTTCTTCTTGGCTAACTGCTCTTTGAATGTCATCTTCTTTGCAACTTCAGAAAGAAGTCCTTTTAAATTTAGTCTTATAATTAACTCTTTTTATATTAAGATTATTTTTCTTATGTTTTGATTCAAAGGGCAGGGGGAGGGGTTGGGCATGGTTACGTACCAATTCCCTTAGGTAGACAATCGGGGAAGTTGGAACGTAGAAATTCCTTTGTCTCCCAAGTAGCCTCTTCTTCTGAGTGATTACTCCATTGGATCTTATACATCTTGATCGATTTAGCCCAAGTTGATCTTTCTTTGCAATCTAGAACCTTGGAAGGGTACTCTTGGTACGATAGATCTGGCTCTATCTCCACTTCTGGTTCGGTGATGACCTCGGTTGGCAATCGAACACATTTCTTCAGTTGGGATACATGGAATACATTGTGGATGGCAGACATTTTCGGAGGTAACTTCAATTTGTATGCCACGGGTCCACATGCTTCTATGATCTCATAAGGTCCAATGTAACGAGGGGCTAACTTGCCTTTGATCCCAAACCTCTGTACTCCCTTGGTGGGTGATACCTTCAAATATACGAAATCTCCCACCTCGAACTGGAGAGGTTTCCTTCTCTTATCATTGTAACTCTTCTGCCTGGCTTGGGCAGCTTCTAGATTCTTCCTGATTAGTTTGACCTTCCTTTCAGCTTCAGTCACTAAGTCAGGTCCAAAAATTTCTCTTTCTCTAGGCAGAGACCAATTGAGGGGTGTTCGACACCTTCTTCCATATAGGGCTTCGAAAGGTGCCATCTTTAGGCTTGATTGATAACTGTTGTTATAAGCAAACTCTGCCAAGGAGAGGTACTTACCCCAATTCTTGCCACAATCGGTCGCACAAGCCCTTAGCATATCTTCAAGAATTTGATTTACCCTTTCAGTCTGACCATCAGTCTGTGGGTGGTAAGCTGAACTTCTGATTAGCTTGGTTCCCAAATACTCTTGCAGTTGTTCCCAGAATCTGGCAACAAATTGGGCTCCTCGGTCAGAGACAATGGTCCAGGGTGATCCGTGCAAACACACGATTCGGTCAATGTACAGCTCTGCATACTTCTGAGCCTTATCGGTGGTGTGCACTGGAAGAAAATGTGCCACTTTTGTCAATCGGTCCACAATGACCCAAATTGAATCATGATCACGAGAGGTGTTGGGCAGACCCACAATAAAATCCATGCTGATGTCATCCCATTTCCATGAAGGTACTGATAGGGGTTGCAAGGCACCAACTGATTTTAAGTGGCTCGCCTTTACCCTCTGACATGTGTCACATTCTGATACATATTGGGCTATTTCCCTCTTCATTTTGGTCCACCAATACAAGGGCTTCAGATAATGGTACATTTTGGTGCTTCCTGGATGCATGGAGAATTTGGAGAGATGGGCCTCATCCAAGATTTTCTTCTTGAGATCCTTATTTTTAGGAACTACCAATCTGTTTTCAAACCACAATATACCCTTTTCATCTTGGCGGAAACATTTATACTTCTCTGTCTTCTGATGGAGGTTCTCCTTAATAATTTGCACTCCCTTGTCACTGAGTTGGGCCGTAATGATTTGGTCTTGCAAAGTTGGCTCAACGGAAATGTGAGACAAAGCACCAGAAGGAATCACTTCAATCTTCATTTTACTCAACTCATCACATAGGGTGTTGATACGAGAATCGATCATAACATAGTTGCATTGCGATTTCTGGCTCAAGGCATCTGCTACCACATTGGCTTTCCCTGGGTGATAATGTACCTCCAGGTCATAGTCCTTGATCATCTCTAGCCATCTTCTCTGCCTCATGTTGAGATCAGCCTGAGTAAAGATATACTTAAGGCTCTTATGATCTGTGAAGATGTTGCAGTTAGTTCCCATCAAATAGTGTCTCCACATTTTCAATGCATGGACCACGGCTACTAACTCCAAGTCATGAGTGGGATAATTTTGCTCATGAGGCCTGAGTGCTCTTGATGCGTAAGCAATGACTCGGTTGTCTTGCATCAAAACACAACCTAGTCCAGTGCCAGAGGCATCACAGTACACATCAAATGGCTTGCTGCTATCGGGTTGCGCTAACACCGGTGCTGTGGTCAGATGTTGCCTTAATGTGTGGAAAGCATCTTCGCACTTTTGACCCCAAACAAACTTGGTTCCCTTCTTCAACAATTCAGTCATGGGCTTCGCAATTCGAGAGAAATCCGAAATGAATCTTCGATAATAACCAGCCAATCCCAGAAAACTTCGAATCTGACGGACAGTCGGCGGCGGCTTCCAGTTCATCACCTCTTGCACCTTATCAGGATCAACAGTTATGCCTGCCTGAGAGATAGTGTGACCTAAGAATTTGATTTCCTTTAGCCAAAAATCACATTTTGACAATTTGGCATAAAGACGGTGCTCTCGTAGACGTTGAAGCACTACATACAAATGACCTTCATGCTCTTCTTCGTTCTTTGAGTACATCAAGATATCATCGATGAAAACCACTACAAACTTGTCCAGTTCAGGCATGAAAACAGAATTCATCAGATACATGAAGTATGCTGGTGCATTAGTCAGCCCAAATGACATCACCAAAAATTCATACAAAGGCAGTCTTCGGAATATCACTTGCTCGTATCTTGATCTGATGATAGCCGGAGCGAAGGTCTATCTTGGAAAACACTTTGGCTCTGACGAACTGATCGAAAAGAATATCAATACGAGGCAAAAGATACTTGTTCTTGATAGTCACCGCATTAAGTGGGCGGTAATCTATGCACAGCCTCAAGCTTTCATCTTTCTGCTTCACAAACAAGGTTGGACATCCCCAAGGCAAAGTACTTGGGCGGATGAAACCTTTGTCCAACAATTCTTGCAATTGCTTTTTCAATTCTGCCAACTCAACGGGTGGCATCCGGTAAGGTCTCTTGGAAATAGGTGTCGTTCCCGGTTGCAACTCGATGGCGAATTCAATATCCTGGCCTAGTGGCATTCCTGGTAATTCATCCAGAAAAACATCCACATACTCACAGACTACTGGAATCTTCTTCAGGGGTAACTCCATGTAGCAAAAGCACATGATCGAGTAGAATCTTGGCTGGGCAGAAGTAAGGTGAAACTCCCACAGATTGGGGATTTGATTTCGACGATGCGGCTCGCTACATCTAGCACTACTTGGTGTCGGGTCATCCAATTGGCTCCCAGAATAATATCCACATTCTCCAATCCTAGAACAAGGAGGGTGGTTTTGGTAATGTGGCTTCCCAGTTGAATAGGAACACTTTGATTTAATTGGTTGGTTGCAATTTTACCCCCAGGTGTGGCTATCATGAAGGACCCTTTTGTATGATAGAAGGGCAGTTGACACTTAGCACTGAACTTTTGGCTAATGAAGCTATGAGATGCACTAGAATCAAATAGAATTAATGCAGGTTGATTATAAACTGAAAAGATACCAGTCATGATGGGGGCTCCTTCAGGTAACTCCTCCAGAGTAGTGAAGTTGAGCTTCCCTTGCCTGACTTGCACTTTCTGCTTTCTTCCCTTGTCTTGATTTGGTGCTGGCATTTGCCTCTGCTGATTTCTTGGGCAATTTTTGGCATAGTGGCACACATTCCCACAAGTGAAGCACTTGTTCCCATTTCCCTAGCGGAACTACTGCTGCTGTGGAGGTTGATTGTTCCTTGGAGCGGGGGCTGGAAAACGACTAGGTGCTGACTGCTACTGTGAGGTGGCCTGATCACCCATCTGCCTGCCTGCTGCTGAAATCCCTTGCTCTGATTGTGGGAAACAATACTAAACCTCTAGGTCTGAGCGGAGGGTGCTAACATTGGTGCCTTCCTCTTCTTCTCTGCCCGGTGAGCTACAATACAATCATCCTGGGAGATGACCAGGTTGACCAACTCATTGAAACTATCATCCCGGACAGTGTTGAGACGCTCACGCAACTTGGTGTTGAGACCCATGCAGAAGCGGTCTCTCTTCTTCTCATCGGAATCAGCATGATAACCTGCGTACTAGCACAAGTTGTTGAAGGCCTAAGCAAACTGCAATATTGTGCGGGTTCCTTGATTGAGTGCCAGGAATTCATTCAGCTTGCGATCAAGAATTCCAGCTGGGATGTGGTGCCCTCTGAAAGCAGTCTTGAATTTCTCTCAAGAAACTTCATGATCAGTAGGTAGCATGGCGCGGAAATGGTCCCACCAAGTCCGAGCAGGTCCGCGAAGCTGCTGCGCGGCGAAGCGATACTTGGTGTCATCAGGACAGTCTCCTGTGAGGAGGGGAAACTTGGACTCCACGACGCGTAACCATACGTCAGCGTCCAACGGATCCTCTGCCTTGGTGAACAGGGGCAGCTGCGTACTTAGGAACTCCTAGTAGGTTCCCGTAGCCGGAGGTTACTGTGGCTGGCCTCCACCATACTGCTGAGGGTGGGGCTGGCGCTGCAAGAGCTGTCGCAGAATTTTGTTCTGCTGAGCCATCAGTTCTTGCACCGTGGGAGCTAGGGGAGGCGGCGGGGGAACTTGCTCGTTATGCCCGCGACGCTGCCTGGCTGCCATCTGAAAAAGAGATTGCTGCCATTGTTATCCCATATCACAATTTCGAACAACATGCTATTATCTCATATGGAAGGAAATTGCCATAATCAGAACATTAATTTCGAACGAGGATAACATGGTTACAAACATTCCACGGATCTCAAAAGTTCTCATGGGTTACATCAATTAGGGGAAAGTACCCGTAAGCCTAGTCCAAAATATGTCATTAACTAAGCTCGCGTAGGTTTCTATCCTCCTAAAATGTCAAAACGGCTCATCAACCCTGAGTAGTGGAAGCGACACTGGATACGGGTGAAGGGGGCATCTCAGAGGCAGTCACATTGGTACCAGGGGCTGGTCTAACTCCTCAAGATCATCTTCTCCCTCGCTTCCGGCCTCATTGGCCTCCATTTCCAGGTGGTGCATGTCTAGGTGGTCATTAGTTTCCTCGAGCTGCACATCGTGGAGCTGGTTTTCCAAAGACATCAATGGTGTTGTCCCGGATCTCCACCTGCTGCTCCAAGGTGGTGATGCGCTGGCTCAATTGTTCCACCTATAGGTCCTTCTCCACCAACTCTGAGGACAAGTTGACCATGAAGTCTTCTCGGCTGTCAAGGGTGAGCTTGGTGGTTTGAGCGAGGTTAGGAAGATGTGCCATAGTGTCGCTCTGCAGGGCCTGAAGGTAGTACAATGCACTCATGCACTGAACAGTGACCCTCCCAACCAAGTCAGGATACATGGCCCATACGTCCTTCACATGGCTCACACGGTTGCACCACATGGGGTCATCCTTCTTCTCAGCAGGGAAGAGTCCCAGTGGGTGCATCACCATCTCCAGGGGATGGTAGCCATAGAAAGTCATGAGGGTCTTCATAGCTGCCGCTTCGGTGGTGTCGTCCGTCCTGAATCCAATCGTCTCAGAGTCAAGGGAACGCCAACCCAGCTGAAGGGGATGAGCCTCTTGAGTCAGCCAGACTCGGCAACGTGGTACCCGATGCTCCTTGTACAGCTGCACTATGCACAAAGGGGGTGTAGGGTAACCGGCGGAGTTGAGCACTTCCCACAAGATAGAAGGAAAACCATCGTGAGAAAGGAAATCGGAACTAGAACGAGTGTCTCCTCCACTAGCGGGGGTAGGTGAAGTCATCTACGGAAGGGTATCAGATGTAAAGATTATGGTGGAAGAAGAAAAAAAATAAAAGAGCCTGGGTGGTTTAAAAGGAAGCGGGTTAGCTCAAATTTTTACTTCTTTAGTTTCTAATCCTTTTAGTTTTATAATGCATGAATGCTGAAAATAACGTCTCCTCTCCGAATAAAAGAGTGCTCTTAGGGCATCCTATAAAAATCTAAAGACGGGCCCACAGGGCCTACTTAATTTGCCACCTACTTCTCCCACTATTCCTAAGGACTTTCGTCCTAGGTCTAGCATTCTAGTCCTGACAATTCACACTAGTTTCTAAGCAAGTTTTAGTTTTTTGAAAATTGGTATTCATGGTTTATTGCTCTTCTGTATGGTGGTATTTGCTCCGATACCAGTTGTGGCGGAACCGCACGAATTATTCTAGCTTAAGTGCCCAAGTCACGCATTAAAGGTCGCAACACACTTAAATCGGAATAACTCGTCAGTCCCTCAGATCTAGTCTGATAAGGCCACTTAACCAGGATCAAATACCCCTAACTCATTCGATGGTGAGTCACAGAAGAAATACAATAAAACAGGAAAACCTCAAATTAAAGTACTGGAGTTATTACATAAATCGAAGTTTTTCAAGTAGCTGATATAAGTTCATAAGATAGATTGCAGCGAATAATCAATATCGTCGAAAGTGAGGAATAGGGCAAGGCCTAACCCACTATCCCCCCTGCTCCTCTCCTGCTGGAGCAACATCCCACTCGACCGTCCAACCCGGTGGCAGGGTGGTAGGCCAAGTCACACCATCAACCATGTCCTGAAGCGTACCTGCAAAAATTATGCCACAAGCAAGGCTGAGTATACTAATACTCAGCTAGACTTACCCGGTGTAAGGAATCTACTCCTCTACCTCTAGACCATGCAGTTGTTTGGCTGAGGGGTTTGGTTTGCCAAAAGCACTAGCTGTATCCAAAATCAACTTTTAGCTTTTCCATTTCTAGTATCATTATTTTAGCTAAGTTTGCTCTTTCTAAGCATACATGGTAACAATCATTTAACACAATCAACATGTTAGCTCATGTAACACCTCATTTCACTTCTTACTCAATGTAGTACAAGGGGTCAAGAAGTCTCATTTGCTGCGAGAAGCAGACGATTCGAATCGAGTTTTAACCTTTCAAGGTAAACCTAAACACACGACATGTAGGGGCACTCCGTCCCCACACACGTCAACCGTCCCCATCGATTCCCCGTTCGCGGCCAGGCCTCACCACCTTGGCATACAATGCTCCACTGACCCTGGCTGCCACCGTGCAGTGACCACACTTGTACCCCACCATAGCTAGCATGGGAGACCCAGTCTCAGGACGCATGAGGGGTAAAGTCCACGCCTGGCTTCACTCAGGTACTAGGTTTACCGGTTACCATATTTCCCGACATGTGTTTAGTACGTTCAAACGCTTGACTCAGGTATCCACACATTAATCCTTAATTCTTTTTCCTGTCTCATGGACAAGGCATCCTCCCTGGATCCAAGTCCATAGACCATCATAGATCCTGTTATCAAGATGAATACAATCAATTCCTGATCTCGCACGAGTGCTAGAAAAATCACTCGACTTCTACCGAGATCCTAATTAGCAAAGCAGCTACTCGACCTAGCATACTAGTATCCATCTCAAAAAGGAATCCTGAATTCATGCAACTAAGGGTTTCAAGCAACTCCTACACTTAAGTGCACATTACAAGCCTACAAACATTAAGTGTAGTGAAGTAGCATATATATATATATAACTTGGTTATGCATAAAACTGGGGCTTTCCTTCAATTGCTGGGGCTGTGGGGAGATCCTCGATGGTAGGCTCAGGAGCTTGCTCCTGATCTTCCTCGTGGATAGCTCCTTGCTCAGGGATGAGCACGTACTCTCCGTCAGCGAGGTTGCAATCTAAGGAATGCAATGAGTAAGATGCATGTATGGCATGATATGCAATTTAGTACTGAGATTGCATGGTGAAAGATGAATTAAAAGGAAATAGGGCTAAGTCTGGTTATTAGAGACTTTTGGGGTGTATTTCAGGAAGTTTGGGTCAAGTTTGATTACTGAATGGTTAACCCATTTTTAGTGTTCTACTGATTTTCCTCTTTATATCTTATGAATATTTTTAACAATATTCTTAGCTGCAATATTGGGGTGATACTTATTAATCTTTCTAATCCATCTTGTCTTTTCTATTTCTTTTATACCTTTAAGGTGGGTTTGAACTACAAGATAGCTTAATAAATTTTCAAAAATTCTGCCAAAATTACAGTGGCTTCTCACTGGTGTATAACTCTGTCTTAAAATTTGGGGTTTAAAAAGTGAGGGGTTCTCTCTGTACCAAATTATCAAGTGTTAGGGCAAAGGGGGGTGTTTTGAACTACAACTTCCTTTTAACATTGGGTTATTCTCTAAGACTTATTTTTTCTGGCATCTAGAGGTCATAACATGGTTTTGTAGAAATTTTCAGCTACTAATACTTAGTAGTTATTTTTCTATGATTTTCTAAAGTTTCTAGCCGAAGGGGTGATTTCTACTACCACTATACTTGAAATATATCAAACAACAGATTTCTAATTTTTTTCTATCTTCCTCTTTGCGCAAGAGCAATCATTCTAGAATTTGGTAACTTTTTGCTTAAGGGAAGAGTGGTAGGAATTTGTTGAATTAAATGGCCTTTTCATGAAGTAGGGGTAATGGGTGTTATTTTGTAGTTTTGAATAGGTTTTGCATTTTTCTCTGGTGGCCTACTTCATTAATAATCTGGTAAAAATTTATTTGCCCATTGTTGCACATATTTTTGCTTACTTATGATTTAATTGGAATATGGCTCAATATCAAGTTTTATTTGTTCAACCCACTTAAGATGATGGGTTGGGGTGTTTATCATTTTTGTAGTGGTGTCCTAGTGGTTAGGGGTCTACTGAATTTTTCTTACCAATTTTGAAATTGTTCTTATATTTTTAATAATGGCCTTTATAGTTTTATTAGTGCCTAATAAAACATTTCACCTTGAATTTGTTCTGGACTAGGGTTCCTTTTATTCTTCCTAGGTTCTTCATTACTTAAGTGGACTAGGAAAAATATTTTCATCCACTGTTTATTATTTTCTAGTGCCTTTCTTATTTTCCTAAGTTTTGGGCAATTATGTCTTTTAATAGATAACCCTGTTTAAATCTTTAATACTGGGGTGCCTAATATTTTTAAACAGTGTCTATGTTGGGTTTGGACTTCTACAAATTTTCTTAAGTCCAGCACATAAGCATAACTATTTTTCGTCATTTTAATAAGGCCTGTGCAGTTTCCTTAATTAATTCCAAACTCTAAAATTTAGTACAGAAAGCACAAGGTTTAGTATTTTTATCTGATAGTTCACAATATTTTGAATCCAGTAAAATTGGTTTGACTAAATTTGGTTGAACATTTCTCAAGATACAAATTTCCTAAGTTCTCTGCTTAATTTAAAAGGAATAAACAGAAATGGTTTAAAGGAAAATGGTTTTGCATCTGGGTCCCTGGCGAAAGGTTCTATGTGTATTACAAACAGGTCCTCGGTTTACTATTCACCTGAGTCTATGACTCTGCAGAAAACCCCCTAGGTTTCTGATAAATCAAACCCGCGATCCTTCCCCTTATGGAACAGTGACCGCGGCGAAAGAAAAGGGCGGAGGGGCTTACCGGCGGCGAGGTTGCTCCGGTGAAGGGTCAGGCGAGGTCCGGGGGTCTCTGGCGATCACATCGAGGTGCCGATCGTCGTTGGTGGTGGTCGGAGTAGGTCGGTCCACGCGCGCAGGCGGGGGAGCTCGTCGGCAGCGAGGGCTCCGGCCTAACCAGGGAGGTATAGTTCAATTGAACGGGTCAGAGAGCTTCACCATAGGTCAGGGAAGACATATGCACGAGGAATTTAAAAATGGCTCACCAGATAGCTCGGTTCACGAGCGGTGGCGAGTGACCGAAGTCCGGCGAGGGCGATTCTGCTTCTCTGGTGAGGCAATGCCTTGGCTCAAGCTTGGGAAAGCTTTACCGCTTCACGGGGAAGTAGTCCAGGGGCTAGGGCGAGGCTTGGGGTCGTCTTGAAGGGCTGGCCACGGTGGTCGCGCTCGGGCAGAGATGGCGAGCGGTGGAGAGCTTGCCGGGGTTGGAGTTTTTGCTCGGGGCGTGAGGCGGAGTGAAGAGCAGACTGTTGTGCACCCGAGGTACTTATAGGCGCCCTCGGGCATGGCTAGGCGCAAGCGCGGGGGACAGGAGTCGACCGTGCGTGGCGCGCGCACAGGGCAGCCAGTGCGCGGCTGAGCGCTTGAGCACGCGATCGAACACGTGGAAGTGTGATTCTGCCCGAGTTCAAACGCCTGTTGGCCGACCTAAACGTGCATACCTTGCCAAGGATCCTGTGTAGCGTCTCTTCACCGTGCCAAGGTCTTCCTGTCGTGTGTGAGTCCCGAGTGAAGATATGGCCTGGGTGAGAAGATATTGTGGCGTGAAGATAACTCTGTCAGCACTGTCCAAACCGAGACAAAACCTATGTCAAATCGTGTCAAACGATTTTGGTTTGATTTCAACCTTCTCCAGAGTGTTCCTAGGGTATTTTTGCGCCACTTTGATATTTGGACTTTATGGATTCGAGCTTTGGAAGACAGGGAACACATATGAACTTTGGGAAAGGGTTCTGAAATTCATGGGCTGAATTTTCCCATAGTGCCTTAGTTCATGGGCTGATTTGGGGATTTTGGAAAATTCAAATGGCCAAACTTTCTTACTGTATTTTGTAGGTCATTTAGTGCACTAAAACTTTGTCAATTGGTTCATCTCAAAATTTTGTATTTTTCACAATCGTTTTACAAGTTTTCCCTATTTGCATTTAAATGGCTTACTTAGGATTATTTAGGGTTTATGAATTCTTCTTACCTTGAGGTGCATGGCATGTTTAAGGAAAATTTCTTAAGATGAAAAAGACTTACTTAAACCTTTGTTCTTAATTTTTTATGTCCTTTCCTCAATTTGGTTCACATGTGATAATGGTTTTGAGTCAGCTCTAAGAAGAAACCCTAGGTGACACTGGGGTGTCACAGAACCCCGGTTCGCGGCCAGGGCCCCCGCCTTGGCATGCTATCACACCCGGGTTTCGGGGGCACCAAGACCCGGGCGCGAACATAATCACCAGGTGTGCTGGGACCAAGTCTCACACATATGATGAATTATGGTACAAAAATGAATGCCACATCTTTACTATATAATAGGAGTTATATACAAAATAAATAAATAATTAAATCATAAGGAGATAACGATCCAACAACCCAAAGTTGACTGGGAGACGACGACCTAGACCTCTCACGAACTCACCACAGCATCCTCCATGCGTCTCATCCTGCGGTACCTGTTCTTGACCTGTGGGGGGTGTGAGACAACAAGGGTGAGCTCACATACGTTCATCGCTCAACTTGTGGGGAATAATGTGCATGAACTCGCCAAAGGTGGGAGCTCATGTGAAGTGTAAGGCTTACCAAAGAGGATGGCTAAAGCTGAGCATTGCTTTTAAAGTTAGTCAAAATTTTATTAGCAGTTACTAAGTGTAAGTAGATACCAAACCAATTAAGTAAGAGATCAAGATTAATAACAACACCCGTGATGCAATGCATATGACAAATTGAGTTTAGTTCCATAAATTTATCATGTGAGGGTCCGAGCTGCTCATGATCGTGAGCACGGCTGATATACCAGTTTTACACTCTGCAGAGGTTGCACATCTTTACCCACAAGTCGTGTTACCCATTTGCCACGGAGTGGATCACACCCCATAGACCTCTACCAAGGAAGCGAGGCAGGGTACCAGTACGAGGCCTTTACAAAGTTCCACTAGCTTCAGAAAACCCGCTACAGTTTTAGGAAGTCCCAATGCAGGGATCCCTCGTCTGACCGCCATCACAGCAAAATCAGCCCGAGAACCTCCCTACACCAACCACTCCCCTTCTGCCCTTGCCCCTTTCGGGTAAGGTAGTCCTCCACTAGCTTTCCTAATTAGTCAGCCAAGGGTGTCCCATACCACCCTTGTGGTAGCACTGTTTTCCCGGGTGGTCGTTCCATGTTACAATTAACAATATGATCTTATCATGAACAATAATTAAACAACAACATAATTGGAACATGATCATAATGAAACATTAGTTTCCCAAAACCAAGTAGAGCAATAGCAAAACTACCCAATAATTCATCTACTTGCAAGGTGGGGAATAAACAATGCTAGGGAAACCTATTAGGTCCCATCAAATTAACCTGATGCATGTCACAGTGATTAACAACGAACATTATTAGGTAAAAAGGAGTGATCAAGGGCACAACTTGCCTTATACTTGAGATTCCAGGTATTTCACCAAGTTGGTCTTTAGATTTTTCGTCACCTCGCTTCTATGCATAGCAATACATACAATCAAGCAAATATTGGGTACGGTAACATTACACCAAAGCATATGAACAAACAATGTAAGAAAATCCTACGCGTCGCTATAAGATCGTAGGTTCAAGAACCATTAAAATTGGAGCTAAAACGAAGAATTTATGAATAAACGATATTTTAGGCGTAATAAATCTAATAGATGGGATCTAATAGATATTGCATTTAAACTAAGCAGGTATTAAATTAAAATATTTGATTTGGTATTAATATTAACAATTATTTATAAAATGCGTAGGTTAGAACTATAAATTAGATTAACTAGATTATCAAGCTAATTAACATTAAGTAATTAATTAAAACATGTGGCATAATTAAAACAATGTGGCATAATTAAAACAATGTTATTACTATGTACGCAAAAATTAATATGAACCTAACACAACTTGAACAGATTAAAACAAATTATTTGACCTAGAAGATATCACATTTTTAATAAATTAGTAGGGCTGCATAAAAATATGTGACATGACGGTGGGAAAGATTTGTTTATAAATACATGACCTAGCGGTTGTCAACTTATCATGATTGTACCTACTATTAAATTTGTGCTACAAGACAGTACTGCATGTAAAAGGGCTTATGGAGGTGGTTATCTATTAGGCAAGAAGCGTCAAACCTATCATATGGGATACCCCTAACTTACCAGCAACTTACCTTCCAACCAAGCCCTTTAATCCCACGCTGCTACTGGATATCATGATTTTTTTAGATTGATGATGAACCAGAGATCAAATCGATAAACCAGAAGCCCGCCGACGAAGCTCTATTTTCCACCGCTCCCCTCGTCGCATCGAATGGTGCTCACGACAATGGTTTTATGGAGCAAGGAGGGTCACGGGCGGCTCGAATATATAGTCCTAGATGACTCAGTGCCTGATTGGATGCCTGTATCCGGACGCGCAGGCTCGGGTGATCCTGGCTGACCTGATACGGCAGTTTTCTGCGTACGAGTGGATGCAATCAAATGACTATAAAATAACTTGTTTTGCATCCGCTCATGCAGCTTGCGTCTCCCTTGTGCAGGAAACCAAACAGGAGCTCAGACAGAGTCAACGCATACGGTGGTCCAAGACGAGACGATGCGGGTAACCAAACATATGGTCAGAGAACATGCAGGGCTCAGCTGGGTCCTAGGCCAATCGCTGGGATCAAATCCCGATTGTTACGGGGTCTGTTACGGTTGATTCAATCTCGAGTAGAAAACGGCAAGTAAGAAGCAGCAAGCGAGAAAATTCTGGAGCTTAGCCCCACCTGGCGGCTGCCAGCACCAACGAGCGCAAGAGCGTAGAGTAGATAGGCCGAGGGCAGCATGCACGAGCTCAATTCTGTTTGAGAAGGAAAATCTGGCACCCCAGCCCCATCCAACAGTGGCTCACAGCGAACCACTACAAGGAAATGGCTGGCATCGGAGTATAACTTGCGACAAGAGAAAAATAAAAAAATAAAACAAATAGAGAGAGGTGACATGGGTCGGATGGGGAGAAGTAACTTGGGCTGAGAACCCATGTGAGTCTTCCACTTTTTTATCATTTTCCTTTCTTTCCATTGATTCCTTTCCTATTTTCTGTTATTCACATGCATTTCAATTTTTAATTTAAAATTCACGCTTTGTAGTCAAGTGCTACAAATAAAAAAAATACCCAACATAAATGTAAATATTTTATATTTATTTACTCCTTATTTACTTCACTCAAATAATTATTCGCATGCATGAAATTCAACAAGAGGATTTCATATAATTATATAACCCAATAGGGATAATTTATATAAAATAACTCACTATCCTATTTATTATAGTTTTTTATATAGCCAACATTTTATATTTACTATTTATTAAATTTTGGGAAAGAAAATCTCAATTCATAACTTTGTTATAATACGCTTGAGATTTTAAATCTTTAGGGAATTTTCTTAACTCACCAAGATACGATTTTGGAGTGTTACACATGCAATACCCCCACGGACCTCGGCTGCCACCGTGCAGTGGCCGCACTTGCACCCACCATAGATAGCATGGGAGACCACATCTCAGGACAAGTGAGAGGAAAAGTCCGCGCCCGACTTCACTCTGGTACTAGTCTTACCGGTTATCATATTTCTCGATATGTGTTTAGTACGTTCAAACGCTTGACTCAGGTAGCCACACATTAATCCTTAAGTCCATTCCCGTCTCGTAGACAAGGCATCCATCCTGGATATGTGCCCATAGATCGTTATAGATCCCGTTATCAATTAGTACAATCAATTTCTGACCTTGGGCGAGTGCTCGAAAAATCACTCGACTTCTACCGAGATCCTGAATTATCATAGCAGCTATTCGACCTAGCATACTAGTGTCCATCTCAAAAGGAATCCTGAGTTCATGCAACTAGGGTTTCAAGCAATTCCTACACTTAAGTGCACGGTACAAACCTACAAACATTAAGTGCAGTGAAATAACATATATAACAATTATGCATAAAACCGGGGCTTGCCTTCCAATGCGGGTACGACGGAAGGTTCCTCGGCGACAGGCTCGGGAGCTGGTTCCCGGGCTTCTTCCTGCTGAGCCTCTTGCTCGTGGATCAACACATACTCTCCGTCCGCGAGATTGCAATCTAACGAATGCAAATGCATAACAATGTATGCAATGTATATACCCTTAAGTGCATGCAAGGAATTAAAACTCCTATTTAGAGAGTTGGTTCGTAAAGCTCCTTTATTGGTTAGCTTGGGAAGGTTCTTAACTATGTTGAGTTAGGAATGAAGTTGGGGCCTTAAGGTGGGTATGGGTCTCCTTTTCTTAACTGACAGTTGCTTAAATCAATCCTTTCTTCCCTCAATTTAAAAGGCTTTAAAGGGCATGTTGAACTATGCCTCTGCTCTAAACGTTCCAAAAATTTCTATGAAAATTACAATGGCTTCTTATTGACCTGATTATGTTTCTCTAAAAATTTGGGACGCAGAGCTGAAGTGGTTTAACCTGTACAAAAATAACAAGGTTTAGGGCAGAGAGGGCACTTTGAACTACAGTTCTTGTGTAGAAATGGCTTCTGCCCTAAGGCTCATTTTTGTTGAGGTTTACGGGTAATAATATGCCTCTGTGCCAAATTTTACACAAGGAAACGTAGTAGTTATTAAATGGTGATTTTCGAAATTTTGGGGGTTTGTAGGTGCTTACAAATAACACTCCTTTTGAAAAATGTCAAACAACACATTTCCCATTTTTTCTGGTTTCTTCTTTGTGTGGGAGCAATCATTCCCAAAGCTGGTCATTTTTACTCATAGGGGATGGGATGTATGATTACACAAAGTTTTATATACTCTCTCATAGGGCAGGGGTGGGGCATGATCTTATGTGCATCTACATCATTTTTATATTTTCTCCCATAGTGTATGACTTAGGTGTTTAGGGAAAAATAAGGTTGTTAAATGTTTCCCACCTTTGGCTTCTCTTTTTATTTTCTAAAGATAATTGCAAAAGCCTAGATTTATTTGTTTATCCTACTTACCTTGGTGTTCTGAGGTGGCTAGTATTTTTGTAATGGTTTATCCATGGTGAAGTAGTTACCAAAATTTTCTTAACCTTAGGGCATATGTCCTACTATTTTTACCATTATCTTCACTTAAATACTTAAGATCTAAATTTAATAATTATCTCTAGAAACAATACTGGACTAGGGGTTTTCCTCTAAAGTTCAACTCCTACAGAACCCAATAAAATTTGTTTGGTTGAATTTGCCGAAATATTTCTCCAGTTATGAATTTTACAAGTTCTCTACAGATTTGAATTAATTTTCTAAGGAATTTCGAAAATGTTCATTTAGCACTGGGGTCCCTGGGTTTTCTTCTTCCCTGTAATTACTGGAATGTCCTCTAAGCACTATTCCTCTGAGTCTTATGCTTAATAGAAAACCCCTTGCCGTTTTGGAATCTAAACCCAAGATCCCTTCCTCAACGGAATAGTACCCGACGGCAAGAACTGGGCGACGGGGCTTACCAGCGGCGATCGAATTCCGACGAAGTGGTCCGTGAAGTCGGGGAGGCTCTAACGAACACGCCGGTGGTCGGATGACAGCAGGTGATGGTCGGAGTTGCCCGATCTACGTTTCCCGGCGGTCGGAGTTCGTCGGTGGTGGTGTTCTGGCTAGTCAGCATTGGTAGGGTTCGATTCCTTCGGTGGAAAAGGTTCTCGGGTGCTAGGGAGACGACTCCCCAAGGGAATTTGGCTAGGATGGCGGTGGAAGCGGGTCTACGTTCACCGACGGAACCCTTGCTCCGGCTAGGGTGAATTCAGGGTTCTGGCGAGGTGGAGCTCTGGCTAGGGTTCTGGAGAGTTCTAGGGAACTCAGGTGGACGAGGTGGTGGCTCTGGTTGGGGTGGCATGTGTCCAGAGACGGTGGTTCACTGCGACCGCCCTAGGGCAGCAATGGTAGCGACAGTGCTCTTGCCCCCAGTGAGTCTCCGGCGAGGAAGCGACCGAGCAACGGGTGAAGGAAGGGCATAGAATGGGGCGGCTTTTATAGACGCGAGCGCACACGCGACGCTGTGGTTCCCGGCCCCAGTGCGTGGCAGGAGCTCGGCACTGATTGGTGCGCGTGGAGCAGTCGCTAACAAGCTCTGCCGCTCAGACCAATGGTCGAACGGGTTGGCAGGTGGCGTTTTGTCACTTTCAAACGGCCATAGGTCGTGAATCCGACCAAATTTGGGCAAAATCTCTTTGTGTGATCTACTCCCCTCACTTCACTCTGTCGAAGGGTGCAGAACCCAAAGGGTTTTGTGTTAGGGACTCCAAGTTATCTCTGGTTCAAGTTGGGTCTGTCAGAGAGGGTAGAACCGAGGCAAAACTCGCGTTTTGTCTTGTCCAGGTGTGGAGTCCTTATGCCATCTTTTGACAGAGGTTAGGCTAGTTAATTTTACACAACTTTGTTAATTGGAGTGATTGGAATTGAGGTCGATTTCATGATGAACACGGGAAGTTCTAACTCGGGTCTGAAATTTCATAGTGGAGTTTTGAGAATTTGATCTTCATTTCTTCACTTTTGTAGCTTGTTTAGGGGAACTTCAACCATTATTTTTGGTGACGATTTATAGTCTAACTTGTAGGAAACCATTTGGTATGTTACCCTATCATGTCACTGGTCAATGTCATGATAGTAGGGTTCATTTAGTTTTCCCTTATCTGATTTCCTTTTGCTCAAGGTATGGCATTTTAGGGTTTTTGGGTCACCTTACCTTTCTGCTGATCATAAGAAGATTTTTGGTGACGACTCATTATAACTTGGTATTTACCTAAGGTCCTAGTTCCTGAGTACTCTGCTTGTGAGGGCAAGGCTAGTGAAGGTGCCAAGCAGAAACCCTAGTAACACCTGGGGTGTTACAGTGAACAACTATTCCCAAGTTGAGCTTTTCAAAGTCTTCAGCTAACTCATCAGGTAGTTGGGTAACAATAGTTGCATGAACATGTTCTTTCCGGCTCAAGGCATCCGCAACTAGATTTGCCTTCCTCGGATGATAGTGGATCTCCAAGTCATAATCCTTGATAAGCTCCAACCAACGGCGTTGCCTAAGATTGAGATCTTTCTGAGTAAAGATATACTTCAAGCTCTTATGATCAGTATAGACTTGGCACTTGGTCCCCATTATCTAATGCCTCCATATCTTGAGAGCATGCACTACGACTGCCAAAGTCATGAGTGGGGTAGTTCAGTTCATGTTTCCACAACTAGCGAGACGCGTAGGCAATGACATGTCCTTCTTGCATAAGAACACATCCCAAGCCCAGGCGGTACACATCATAGTATATGTCGAATCCCTTCTGTAGATCTGGCATTACCAACACTAGAGGTGACATCAACTTAAACTTCAGCTGATTAAAACTTTCTTGGCAAGCATGCGTCCACTTGACCTCTTTCCCTTTCTCCAGTAGTAAGGTCATAAGCTTTGCTATCTTGGAGAATCCCTCAATAAAATGCCGGTAATAACGCGTGAGTCCTAAGAAACTCCGAATTTTAGTGACTGAACTCGGTATCTTCCATCCTAGTATCTCCCTTACTTTAGTCGGATCCACTGATATTCCACCATTGGAGATGATATGCCCAAGAAATGGTACTTCATCAGGCCAGAACTCACATTTACATAGTTGATTATCAATCAACTTCTGCAACACCAATCGCAGATGCTCCTCATGATCACCTTCATTCTTGGAATAAATCAGTATTTCGTTAATGAATACCATGACGAACTTATCAAGATACTCCATAAACACCTTGTTCATCAGATTCATGAAGTAGGCCAGTGCATTAGTCAAGCCAAACGACATGACAGTGAACTCATACAGACCATATCAAGTAGAGAAAGGCGTCTTAGGAATATCAGAAGGCCTAATCTTCATTTGATGATAACCCGATCTGAGATCAATCTTAGAGAATACCCTGGCACCTCTAATATGATCAAACAAATCTTCAATACAAGGTAAGGGATACTTATTCTTATTTATGACATCATTAAGTGATCTATAATCAACACACATCGTCTGGGAACCATCCTTCTTCTGAACAAACAGAACCGGTGCTCCCTAAGGTGAGGAACTCAGACGAATATACCCTGCCTTCTACAACTCGGTTAGTTGTTTCTTAAGTTCTTTTAATTCTTCAACTGACATTCTGTATGGCCTTTTAGAAATAGGAGCAGTTCCAGATAAGAGATCAATAACAAACTCAACTTCCCTATCTGGTGGCATTTCGGGTAACTCCTCTAGAAAAACATCTGGGAACTCTCTAACCACACGGATGTGTCTACCCACAAACTTACCATCTACTAGATAAATGGCGGTTCTAGTGGAGGGGGTTAAGGTAATCATGACTTCGAATCTTTCTCCTTTTGGACTAGTGAGTTCTACGGTTTTCTTAGCACAATGTATAAGTGCCTTTGCTTTCTTGAACGACGACATACCAAGAATTAGACCTATACTGCTCTCTTCTAACACTATAGACATAGACCACAATTCCCTCCCCATGATTGTCAGTGTTAATCGGTTGGTCATGAAATTTTCTTCAATAGGCCCTTTAGGGGTGATTACTACCATGGGTTTTTGCATAGTGTGAAGAGGTAACACATTTGTATTGACATAATGAGCAGAAATGAACGAATGCATAGCTCCAGAATCAAATAATATAGCTCCAGGAACTGAATTAATAAGGAACATACCAATAGCAATATCAGCACCATCAGCGGTAGCCTCAACACTGATCTGGTTGACTCTGGCAATACTGAACCCCTTGTTGCTAGCTGGAGTCTGTTGCTTGCCCAGAGCATTGCTTCGAGATGGTGTGTTAAGGTTCCTCTTGGGACAAGCATTGGCGTAATGCCCAACCTCACCACACTTGAAGCAAGTGGTGACTGTAGTGGTGCTCTAGCCAACAGGTCTCGCCAGGGTGCTAGTGGGGGCAACATGACGAGGTTGCGGAGTCTGAGTGGTGGCCTGCAGTGTCTGCTGAGCAGGACACTGGTACAAATGTTGTCCTCCTCTAGCACGAGCTGGTGTACCCTGGGGTGGAGCAAAGTGAGGACGGATGCTGCTGCTCCCCTGGCCTTGGGTGATGGCACCTTTTCATCTCGCCCAGCTGAACACATTTGTGTTCAAGAGCTATGGCCTTGTCCAGAAGCGTCTGGAAAGATGGAAAGATGTGACACATCAGCTGGTACTGGAGTGGCCCAATAAGTCCCTCCAGGAACTGCTCTTGCTTCCTTTCATCATTAGCAACCTCCTCTAGAGCATACCTTGAAAACTAAATGAATTTATCTCGGTATTCACTCACTATCATGTTGCCTTGCTTCAGTGACAAGAACTCCTTCTTGATTTTCATCAGACCAGCAGGAATATGGTAGTTCCTAAAATGTGTAGAGAACTCTGCCCAAGTAATGGTGTTAGCGACAGCGTGAGCATCATAGTAGGAGTCCCACCAGTTGGTAGCGGGGTCAGTGAGGCGACCCGATGTGTAGAGAATCTTCTCTCGATCAGTACATTGAGCAATGTTGAGCATTTTATCCATTGTCTTTAGCTAATCATCTACCTAAAGAGGATCTAGAGAGCTAGAGAAGGTAGGTGGCTTGTGACTCATGAATTCCCGGTGCTTGTCCCGGGGTGGAGTTGGTGGCCGTGGTGGATGTGGTAGTTGTTGTCATTCCAGTCATTCTTGACGAATTTCCTGACGCTCCTAGAGCATCTCCTAACGTTCCTGACGGATTTGCACTTGCATTTCCTTCATGGTGTTCGCCATCTGCTGCAGTAGTTGCATCTGAGCAGCAGCAATAGGATCTGTCCCAGCCGGTGGAGCATTCGGAGGAGTATTCATCTCCGGTTGTGGTTGGGTAACAATCCTCCTGCGACGGAAGTGAGAAGGTAGATCGATACTGCCTCCCTTCCTGGTATTGACCATCTGGATTAGAAACACATGGTAAGATAGAATTGCAGATAAGATGAGTAATTACAAGACACCCAACTTTTAGGTCATGATCTTTTGGGTCATAATAGCTCAGCAAATAGAGTGTCATCTACTTAATACTAATACATTATCCTATGATGCTACATGCTAGAATGCCCTACTATACTATTTCAGTCAATCAAAGCAGCAAATCAATCATTTATCATAAGCACAAACAACCAAACACTTTAGATAGAGAATATATATATATATTTGTCTTAGGTCTTTTATGTCTTTAGGGAGTCTTAGATGTAGGATTTCAAGGTGTGAAATCTTCCCTGTCTTTCTAGAGTAGCAAAGATAAGAGTAGTCAGAGTAGAACAGCAAAAGGTGAGACAGGATCAAGATAAGTGTAGAAAGAATCAGAGTAAGGTAAGTAGGTAAGCGTTTTGTCCAGATCTATCTAGGTTTCGTCCTATAGTCAACATTTCCTCTCATACCACTTCTATCACACCCGGATTTAAGTGGTAAAGCCGAGTGAGTCTCATATGTGTGCCAAAGAAGAACAACACATATAATGACCAAGTGTATAGAGATAAATGTCACAAACATTATTATATAACGGAAGTGTCTTACAAAAATAAATGATAACAATAAAGTGAACTAATATTATTCCTTGGCGTCATTAAGCTAACTGGGAGACACCACATAGACTTCATCGTACTCCTCCTAGTAGTCCTCCTCCTGTGCTACCTACTCTTCACCTGTGGGGGGGGGGTTTATATATCGCAATGGTGAGCTCACAAAAGATCATAGCTCAACAAGTTGTGGGGAATAATGAGCATGAACTCACCAAAGGTCGGAGCTCATGTGAAGTGTAAGGCCGATCAACAAATAATGGTTAAAGTTGAGCATTGCTTTTAATAAGTTGGTCATGTTTTATTAGCAGTTACTAAGTATAAGTTAATACTAACCCAAATAATGAGAGATCATAATTAATAAATGAACCACAATGCGATTCAAATGACCAATTAAATTTAATTTCATAAGTTACTCATGTGAAGGTTCGAGCCGTTCATGACCGTGAGCATGGCCGATATACCAGTTTTACACTCTGCAGAGGTTGCACAGCTTTACCCACAACTCATGTTACCCATCTGCCACGGGGTAGTATGGACCCCATACACCTCTACCAAGGAAGCAAGGCAGGGTGACACTATGAGGCCTTTACAAAGTTCCACTAGTTTCAGAAACCCGCTACGGTTTCTGAGGAGTGCAATATAGGAATCCCCCGTCTGAAAAGTTATCTCAGCAAGATCAACCCGAGAACCTCCATATACCGACAACTCCCCTACTGCCCTTGCCCCTTTCGGGTAAGGTAGGTCCTTGTGGTAGCACTGTTTTCTCGAGTGGTCTCTCCATGTTCCAATTAACATAATGATCTTGACATGAACGATAAATAACTCATTTGTAATAAAAGCATGATCATGAAGAATGTGTATCTTAACACCCAAATCCACATAAAGTAATAGCACGTACTACCCAAAAGTTCAATGGTAAACAAGGTATAAAGATGACCAAACTAGGGTGTCCTATTGGGTCCCAGCAAAATTTAACCTATGCAGATCATAATGATTAACAAGAACATTATTAGTCAATGAAAAGTGGTCAAGGGCGCAACTTGCCTTCAACAAGCTCCTGCTCAGTATTTTCCACCTGCTGAGCACCGGGATCCTCGGCTCGGCTGTTGCTCGTCTACTCGCAACAATACAAACAAACATGGTACAGGAGAAATTAACATCACACCAAACATGAGAGCATACTGCATAATAATATTCTACGCATCGTAACAGATCATAGGTTCGAGAATCACTAAATTCGAAGTTGCGGTTAAAGAGTTATGATTTTCCAAAGTTTTAAGTGTTAGATATAGAATAAATTAAGTGCATAATTTTAACCTATGTTTCGCATTAAAATAAGGTTACTGGATGATAAACAATATTAATATAAGTTTAATGCAACTGGAATGAATCAAAAAGGAGTTAAAATGAATTACTTTTGAATTAAACAAGTTTCTGGAATTAGTTTTATACTAAAAACAATTTTCTATATTAAATTACAAGGTTTATTGAATTTTTGGACTACGCTCATAAATTCTAGAAAGCCTAGGGTTGAATTCATAAAATACAGGACTTCAATATAATTCCTTATAACTATCTCTAGACGGTGGGTTGATTAATAAAGATTCCAGGGGCTCTTTTACAATTTAGCACCGTCGAACGGGTATCGTGGGTTGTCAGCTACCTGATTAGAAACATACGCGCCAGACCAGATCCCACACCTGCCTGAAGCGGTATTCTACACGAGTCCTCGGATCTCAATCGCACGACACGCGATGCATCTAAGTTATGACCGATCTGCACCCACCTATCCTCATCCAGCGGTCAAGATCATGACTAGAGGAACTTTCCCCACCCTTAATCGTGGCCGCACGAAGGCGGATCTACGTGAGAGCACCTAGAGGGGGGGTGAATAGGTGATCCTGTAAAAAACAACTTAACAACACAAACTTGGACTAATATTAGATTAGTGAAAACTAAGTCCAAGTTTAAGAGAGAAGTACAAGCGGAGTAAACTTCTTCACTTAATTGCTACTCACATGATGCGTATTAAACTTAGAGCAATTTTGCAAGTGAAGTGAATGGAAGTAGAGAGAATCGCACAAGAATAAAGATAAATGACACATCGATTTTTGAGGGTATCCCATATTTGCTTGGCATTGTCCAAGCCGTTGACTTTGTTGTACTCAACCCTATATAGAGACGCTAACAACACAGTAGTAGCTTGGGCATTCTTATGAATTTGCTCATTAATAAATACGGGATTGTCACTACTATCAAAATGCATTCCATTCTCAACTATTTCCCAAATGCTAGGATGGAGAGCGAATAAATGACTACGCATTTTATGGCTCCAAAACGAGTAATCATCTCCATCAAAGTGGTGATCCTTTAAAAAACAGCTTAACAACACAAACTTGGACTAATATTAGATTAGTGAAAACTAAGTCCAAGTTTAAGAGAGAAATACAAGTGGAGTAAACTTCTTCACTTAATTGCTCTTCACAAGATGCGTATTAAACTTAGAGCAATTATGCAAGTGAAGTGAATGGAAGTAGTGAGAATCACACAGGAATAAAAACAAGTGACACAATGATTTTTATCTCGTGGTCCGGTCAAGTAGAATACATGCCTACTCCAAGTTGAGGCGTCCTAATAGACAAGGGTTGCACTCAACCCCTTTCAAGTGATCCAAAGATCAACTTTAATACCATGGTTCTCTTTATCTCAATGATGTCCTGTTGTGAGGAATCTCCACACTTTGGAGTCTTTCACACCTTAAACAAATGGTCTCGAATGAACACTAGAGTAAGGGGAGAATAGCAACACACACAAGAGCGAGAGTTGCAGCACCAACACACACACAAGGCAAGAACGAGCACAGGAAAGCAGCACAACGTTGTTACAACTCAGAAAAGTGCTCTAATATCTATCACATTGAACCAGATGCGTGAATGCGAAGTCTCGGCAGCTTAGGATGTTCAATGGGTGCTTGGTGTACTGCTCCATGCACCTAGGGGTCCCTTTTATAGCCCCAAGGCAGCTAGGAGCCGTTTGAACTCCATTTGGAAGGCCATAGTTTCCTTTTGTCCGTGGGTGCAACGGACACTGAATAGTGCGTGATTTCGTTCCTTCTTTGGCGAAGCCGACCGGTGCAGCCACACACCTAACAGTCCGGTGTGACCTTCTGACCATTGGTGAAGTCCACGTGTCACCCGCTGATGGTGCGGCCGACCATTGGCATGGACGCAGATGACTCACCGGACAGTCCGGTCAATTATAGTCGTGGCACGCTGAGTTTTTTCTCGAGAGCAGCCAATTCGCCGGGCGCGCCAGCCTGAGCATGGGACACTGTCCGGTGCACCGCAGGTTGGTGCAAGTTTGGCTGGCATAGCTAAACTTCTTCAATCCGATTTCTTTTGATTTTACAAGGTTCTTAGCACTTAGAAGAATATGTTAGTACCAAAAACAATTTACTAAGGCTAGAATCATACCTTGCGTTTCCATTTGCATCTCTCTAACACTTAGCACAAAACAATATGTGTTGAGCATCTAATCACCAGAACATTTATAGAAATGGCCCAAAGGAACATTTACCTTTCAATCTCCCCCTTTTTGGTGATTTATGCCAACACATCAAAAGCAACTCAAAATGCAACAACATTTTCAAGGATAAGCTAATTGTTGGGACCATGCTTCGTCGCCGAAGGTCCTGCAGGAAGAAACACCTTCGGCAAATCTGTTTATACGTGATACCGAAGCTACCGCTCATGAAGCTTCGATACTATAACGTATCCAAAGACGAAGGATCGAACCGACTTAAAGATGGAACGACTTTTTAGTCCATAAGGGTCTGAGTCATAATTGTAATCTTCTGTAAGGGGCATGATTGTAATTTCTTACAGGCTGCGTCCTGTGCCTATAAATAGATGAACAGTACTCCTTTACTGTTCACGCAATCTGGTAATTGCTAACGCATCTCTATGGAATTATTGTTTTCTGCCAAGGCGAAGGTATAAATGTACCTAAATATTATGTTTTAATATTTAAGTTCACATTATAAAATAAGTGAATAATGTTATTTATTCTTGGTATTCATTAACGTTTTATATTTTATATTTCATTTCGCATTGTTTTATCTTTAATCACGAAGGTGTGACCTTCGTGATATATTATTCATAACCTTCGTCCGAAGCTCATTAAATCCTTGGGGAAATAATGCTTCAGTGGACGAAGGGCTTTAACATTTAACATTCTATGTTGCCTTGTTCTTAATTCATAGCATTTGAGAACAAGTCCCCAACATTGGCGCCCACCTCCGGTGAACTCACTTCCACTTTTTGAGCTGATGGTTTCGTTCAAGAACCAAGCTGGAACTGCTTCGGCTCCGAAGCTGATCCTCCCGATAACAGGCGGTTCATGCTCAGAGCTGGCTAACAAGAAACAGAAGAAGGAGGCACAGAGAAGAGTACAACATGTAGGGGTACAAGGACCCTTCATCAAGTCAAGATGGTCTCACATCCCAATTACCTTCTCTCAAGAGGATCTTCAGCTCAAGGATTACCCACACAATGATGCTATGGTTATCTCTTGTGTGATCAAAGGATTTCTGGTCCACAATGTTTTGGTTGATACAAGCAGTGCAGCGGATATTATATTTGCTAAGGCCTTCAGACAAATGCAAGAGCCCGAAGACAAGATTCATGATGCTACGCACCCTCTTTGTGGCTTTGGAGGAAGACATATTGTAGCGCTTGGTAAGATTACCATGCCAGTGACCTTCGGATTCGTCAATAATACAAGGACTGAGCAAGTTGTGTTTGACATTGTCAACATGGAGTATCCTTACAATGCTATCATTGGTCGCGGAACACTCAATGCTTTCGAAGCAATTTTTCATCCAGCATATCTTTGCATGAAGATACCTTCGGATCAGGGACCTATTGCTATTCATGGGAGTCAGGAAGCTGCTAGAAAGGCCGAGGGGAATTGGACTGATTCAAAGGCAATCCACAATATAGATGAAGCCGAAGCTTGTGAATAGTACAAGTACAGAAGGGAGAAGGCTGCTTTGGCCGATCAGCCGAAACCCATGCTTTTATGCGAAGATATCGCAGAGCAGAAGGTGCTGCTGGGATCTCAATTGTGTGAGGAACAAGAGAAAACCCTTATAAGGTTTCTGTTCAACAACAAAGATGTCTTTGCATGGTCGGATAACGATCTCTGTGGCGTCAACAGGGATGTTATTGAACACTCGCTCAATGTTGATCCATCCTTCAGACCCAGAAAGCAGAGGCTTCGAAAGATGTCTGATGACAAGGCCGAAGGTGCTCGAAATGAAGTAAAAAGACTCCTCAGCGCCGGAGTCATCAGAGAAGTGAAGTATCCAGAATGGCTGGCTAACACTGTTATGGTAAAAAAGGCCAATGGCAAATGGAGGATGTGTATTGATTTTACTGATCTCAACAAGGCTTGTCCGAAGGATGAGTTTCCATTGCCAAGGATAGATTCCCTAGTTGATGCAGCAGCTTCATCAGAACTTATGAGTCTGTTGGATTGTTATTCAGGCTATCATCAAATTTGGATGAAGAAGGAGGATGAGCCAAAAACTAGCTTCATAACCCCTAGCGTTACATATTGTTACCTTCGGATGCCTGAGGGGCTCAAGAATGCTGGAGGAAGCTTCAGCATAATGACAACAAAGGTTCTTCATTCTCAGATAGGCAGAAATGTGCTAACTTATGTCGATGATATCATTGTAAAAAGCACGAAGCAAGAAAATCACATTGCTGATCTCCAGGAGACTTTCGCTAATTTTAGACAGGCCGGTCTAAAACTGAATCCAGAAAAGTGTGTTTTCGGAGTAAAGAAGGGGAAATTTCTTGGTTGCCTAGTTTCAACAAAAGGGATTGAGGCTAATCCAAATAAAATCGAAGCTATTCTTCGAATGGAACCACCAAGCACAAAGAAGGGGGCTCAACGATTGACAGGAAGACTGGCATCTCTCAACATATTCATATCTAGATCAATAGAGAGAAATTTACCATTCTTTGAAGTGCTGAAGTCAGCCAAAGTTTTTCAATGGGGACCAGTTCAGCAGAGAGCATTCGAAGAGCTGAAGCAATATTTGATAGACCGAACGACGTTAACTCCACCAACGCCAGGGGCTCCTCTGTTGTTATATGTGGCAGCTTCGCACTCAGCGGTAAGTACGGCACTTGTCCAAGAGAAGCTTGAAGGGCAAGTCAAAAAGCAAGCCCCAATATACTTTGTATCCGAAGTTCTTAGTTTATCAAAGAAAAAATTATACAGAATTGGAGAAGGTGCCGTATGCTGTTTTGATGGCTTCCAGGAAGCTTCGGCACTATTTTAAAGCATACAATATAATTGTCCCTTCTTCACAACCATTGAACGATATTATGAGAAATAGAGAAGCTACTGGAAGGGTTGGAAAATGGGCTGCGGAACTCAATGAGTTTTGCATTGATTATGTGCATAGATCTTCGATTCAGTCCCAAGCGTTAGCAGACTTCATTGCTGACTAGATGCCAGGGGCTCAGGAAGAAGAAGCGAGTAAAGATGCTGAAGCTTGGACAGTATTCTGTGATGGTTCTTGGGGAACCTTCGGGGCAGGAGCAGCCGTTGTGTTGGTCGCACCCTCCAAAGTTAAAACTTGCTACGCAGCAAGACTTGATTTCAGCTGCACAAATAACATTGCTGAGTACGAAGCTTTGCTTTTGGGTCTTCGGAAGTTAAAGGCAATGGGAATTAGAAGGGCGGTTCTTAAAACTGATTCCCAGGTTATTTCTGGTCATATTGACAAGAGTTGTAAAGCAAGAGACCCGAAGCTTGAGAAATATTTAGACACAGTCCGAAGGATTGAAGCTTCCTTTGAAGGGTTTTCTGTCAAAAATATTCCTCGAGGAGAAAATGAACATGCTGATTTGCTAGCCAAGTCAGCAGCACAGGGCTGCCCTTACCTTCGGAAGTATTTTTCGAAACAATAAAAGCACCTTTGGTTGAACTTCTTGAAAGAGCGGTCCTCAATATATCTCCTGTTTATAGTGAAGACTGGAGAACTGAGATCATCTCTTTCCTTCAGGGTAACTTTCTTTCAGATGACGAAGGTTATAACAAGAGAATAGAGGCAAGAGCTCGACCATATGTTATAATAGAAGGGGAGCTGTACAAGCATGGGGTCTGTTCTCCACTACTCAAATGTTTATCCAGAGCCGAAGGTATAGAATTGATGAAGGAAATACACGCAGGACTGTGTGGATCTCACATTGGATCTAGGCCTTTGCTGGGAAAAGTTTTTCGTCAAGGATTTTATTGGCCAAAGGCAGCTTCGGATGCAGCGGAATTAGTCCAAAAGTGCGAAGGCTGTTAGAAATGTGCAAGAGATCAAAAACAACCTTCGTATCTAACCTAGTTAATACAACCCACTTGGCCATTGCAAAGGTGGGGCCTTGATTTGTTAGGTCCGCTACCACCAGCACAAGGGAACTTAAGATATGTTGTAGTGGCAGTGGAATATTTTTCTAAATGGATTGAGGCAAAGCCTTTAGCCACAATAACTTCGGTTACTATTCAAAAGTTTTTCTGGCAAAATATTGTCTGTCGCTTCGGAGTGCCGAAGGCCATCACTATGGACAATGGAACGCAATTTGATTCCGAAGCTTTCAGAGAATTTTGTGAACAAATTGGCACGAAGATCCATTTTGCATCAGTTCGGCATCCGGAGTCAAATGGACTTGTTGAAAGGGCTAATGGCATCATAATGACAGGAATAATGAAGTTAATCTTCAATCAGCCCAGGGGAAAGTGGCCAGATGAATTAATCAAAGTGGTGTGGAGCCACAACACAACAATATCAAGATCAACAGGTTTTACACCATTCAAATTGCTGTTTGGTGACGAAGCAATAACTCCGGAAGAAGCAAAAGCAGGATCAATAAGAATAGTAGCTTCGGCAGAAGACGAAGCTGAAACTGATTACTCTGTGGAAAAAGATGCTATAGAAGGGATCAGGCTTCAAGCTGTGGAAAACATCAATAAATACCAAGCCGAAACAATAAAATGGCGTGATAGAAAGGTTCGACTAAAGAATATTGAGCCTGGACATTTGGTGCTTCGAAGAGTAGCCAACCCAGAGACAGTAGGCAAGCTATAGCTGAAGTGGGAAGGACCTTTTCTGGTAGTATCTTCGTCAAGACCCGGTTCCTACAGATTGAAGGATATGGACGACAACGACATTCCTAGATCATGGAATGCGGATGAGCTTAGGCGATATTATGTTTAGCTTCATGTAATTTTTTCTATTCTTTCTTGTGGCACCATTTTCCTTTCCAAAGGGGGAGAAAGGTTTTTAATGGGGCCACAGCATGTAATTTTTCTTTTTCTTATTTCAACTCTATAAGAGCAATATCCCCCAAAGATGTAAATGTAAAAGCTGAGAACGCACCATCGAGTGCAAAGGAAAAAGAAAAGAAAACAGGGAGAAGCTCAAAATTGTTTCTAAGGGAATGCAGAGCTTGCAGCGAAAAATAAACGTTGATTCCGCCGAAGTAAATGGCGAAGAAGCTCCTAAGGGAGGCTTACAGCGAAAAATAAACGCTGATTCCGCCGAAGTAAAAGGCGAAGAAGCTCCTAAGGGAGGCTTACAGCGAAAAGTCAGCGCTGATACACTGAAAAATAAACGGTGAAGCCGAAAAATAAGCGGCAAAAAGATTTGAGTCATTCCTAAGGGAATGAAGGCTATGATTATGGCTTCGAATATATATTCGGACATTCATTTGTACGATACATTACATCATGACATTTGCATTCATAAACATTCATTTAGACATACATAGGATCATTATCATCATATCATACAGAAAAGGCGGATGCTTCGGCTATGAGGATAAAGCTTCGGAGAAAAACAGAAAGAAGAAATTTTCATGCTTCGTTGTGTACGAAAAGAAGGGAAGGTGTTTTTCGCCTTCGGCTCAAAAAGAAAATTTTGTCCACAGCAAAGCAGATCGTACACGGACAAAGGGGAAAAGATATATTACAAGGTACGCACAAATTTACATAAGTTTCTTTACAATCATATTACAAAGTTTTCTCTAGAATCTTATGCAGCAAAGTCTTTCAGAACATCTGTTAAGGCTTCAGCTCGTCATTCTTTAGCTTTATCATCCTGTACATATTAAAACGGAATGAGAAAAGCGCAGAGTTCAAGGAGAAGGTAAAAGTAACAAGTATAAGTTTCTCACTGGCTTAAGGTGGCTCCGGGCTTCGTCACCAGCCATTTTTCGGCCACCGTTTATCCAAATCTGGGTCATAAACCTGTTTCCTATGCTTCGAGCTAGGCTGGGAATGTCAATCAAATCTGCTGGCGACAAACTGAAGTTTGGCCTATTAACAATTTTCCCGTGCGTGCAGCCAGCCTTCAGGAAAGCAGTAGCCATGCCTCGAGAAGCTAACAGGGCGCAGAAATCGGCATGCTCAGCGATAACTTCGTCAAGTGCATCAACTTCGCCCTCAATGTATTCAAAGGTGCTTGGCAGGTTTTCAGCTGAAGGTGTAAACTTATCAGAGCTGGCTCCAATTGAGTAAAACACATCCTTCAGCCGCTGCACACATCGGTTGCCGAAATCTAAACATTTTTCCTGAAGCTCCTTCAATGATTTCTGCAAATTTGAATTCTTCTCAATTTCGGTCTTGAGACTTGTTTCAAGATTCTTCTTTTCTTGCTCAGATTTTTCTGATTTTATGAGTAATTCGCTGTTTAATTTGTCAATTTCGGCTTGAGCTTCAGCCAGTGAACCTTCCATAGAGTGAATGACGAAGTCCTTCTTCTCCAGGGCAGCTTCGTGATCTTTAACTTTATTTTCAAGGTCTTGAATGACGAAGTCCTTTTTCTTCAAAGCAGCTTCGTAACTTTCGACTTTATTTTCTAGATCTTTGATGGTAGCTTCATTTTTCTCGTCTTCAAGATCTTGTTGCATCCTCAGCACTTTACTTAGTAATATACTCTGGCAAAACAACCTTCGTTAGAAAACATCTTAATTCAAAAAACAATAAAAAGTTGAGAGTTTTTACCTTGAAATTAGCGTAGAACAAGCTACCGGCGATATGCTATCGCTGGTACCTGCAGAGGTCCGCTTCAATCTTCGGCAGGCCAACATTATTTGAGAAAGTCCTAACAACCTTGGCCTCGGTTCGATTCCGAAGGCATCTTAGCTTCCCTTCATTGACTCCGCCAAACAGCAGAGCCCCTGGTTTGTACCCACAGGATACAGCATATTTCTTTAGCTCTTCTTTTTCAGTTTCTGATAACTCTTGTCCCAGTATATCTTGAAAATTGAAGTTTTCCTCTTCCAAAGTATCTTCAATTTGCTCTTTTCCTTTCTCAATTGTCGTGTCCACCGCGGCCGCAGCAGCTTCTTCCTCAGCCATTTTTAGAAGTATGTTATCAATATCACCAAGTGTGGTTTCTAGATTAGGATCTTCGGCGGTCTCGGTTTCGGCTCCGGTGGCTTTGGCTCCGGTGGCTGCTCCGGTGGCTTCGACTCCGGTGGCTTCGGCTCTGGTGGCTGTGGTTTCGGCAGTGCTAGCGCTTTCAATAAATGGTATTTTTGACGCCAATGTCGGTGGCGGTGTCTGATGAATGACATCGGCCACTTGGATAATTCTCCGTTTTTTCGGCTTAGCGGGACTTTCTGTTGCCGAAGGTTCTTTTTCCTTCTGAAAAAACTTCGTCAGTTCTGGCGCCAGCGGACTTAGCTTGATAGGCAAAGGTTTAATCATTACCTTTAGAATCTCTTCCACTTCAGCAGCAGAAGGTGTCGCAGGAGCTTCCTCCTCTTGGCCCGACGTCTTTGGTTTCGGGGATGCAGCTTTTCTTTTCTTTGGAGCAGCTATCTTCGGCTCAAGGTTCAATTTTCTTTTCTCAGAAATTTCTTTGTCCTTTTTAGCCAATTTGGTACCTTCTTTATCAAGAGTGTTGGCAACTCTTTTTCTTTTCTGCCCTTCAGCAACTTTGCCCAACTGCCCATAGTCAGGATAATCAAAATTCAAAGCATCCATCACCCGATTCATTCTTCGCTTCGGACGAGTGCCGAAAGCCGCAGTCATTAATTGATCTTCTTTTTTAGAATAGTTGCCGAGGACCTCGTTGCACATAACCTCAATTGTATCCAACCACTCTTGGCAAGGTGTTTTAAAATGTTTTCTAAACTTGAAATGATAAGGTAGTCGAACAAGCTCTTTCTTCTTCTTCTCTCCTCTCAGCTTCGGCATGTCCCATTCCTTCAAAGTTGGGAATACTCTGAAGGCTAAGAATTCTTGGACCAGATCCCTGGTGCCAATGTGCTCTGCAACAACCCAAAAATCGCTCAGTGCAATCTGGCATGGGCTATCTGGATCCATGACGCATTGAGGCCTAGTTACTCCGAAGGTTAACCTTAAAGGGCTCTGAACCAGCTTTTCCTTCTTTTCATCCACTTTGACATAAAACCATTCACTCTTCCAGCCAGCTGGCCATTTCGTACGATAGCTAATAACTGGGTACTTGGCATCTTTCCGATATGCAAAATTGTAGCAGCCAATATTATCATGCAGCCCATCTTCTCTAGCTTTTGTCTGGTAATGAAGTTCGTGTGCCCGACAAAAACCTTCGGCAAGTGGTTCTGCCTCCTAGCTTCGGAGTGCCCAGATGTAAACACTAAGCCTAACAATGGCGTTAGGGGTTAACTGATGAAGGTGAATTCCAAATCTCTCTAAAACATCTGCAATCATCCCATGCAGGGGAAATCTTAACCCTGCTTTGAAGAAGCTTTTAAAAACCACCAATTCATCTTTTTCGGGCTTCGGGGTAACTTCCTCTCCCCCGAAGCGAATTAGCTCCTTCTTGTCTTCGCTGAAATAGCCTAGCTTCAATAACTTAGCCATATCACCTTTGGTAATAGTAGACTTCCCAAACTCCAAGTGGCTGGGTTTAGATGGCATTGCACCATACTCATCTTCAATCTCATCTTCTTCAACGTTAGCTTGTGTTGCTTCGGCAGCAGGTGTGTCCTCTGATGAAACCAGCCCAGAACGCCTCATTGCTTCGGAAATCGGAACAGTTTCAGTGGCTTCGGTCTCATCTCCATCACGCTCAACCCTGGCAGTGGAGCGCACTCTGACCATTTGATTATGAAATTCTTGAAGTTTTTTGGAAATTAATATCCTTTTTTCCGAAGCCCTTCTTCTGACAAAGCAGAATCCAAAGTGGTGCTTCATTTGAGTGCAAAAGTCAAGCTTCGGCTATGGTTAAATTTTTGGCAGCAAAACAGTGCAATAGCAATGAATGCTGTGGTAACTTCACACCTACCCGTCTGTTTATATAGTGCTGTAGGTAAGAAGGTGAATCGTCAAGTCTTTTACACCGGGCAAACAGTCGCTCGCACCCACTGAACGGTGGGCCACAAAACCCGAGAAGGTGAATCTGCATGGTGGGACCGCTCCGCGCTCGGAAATTGTATCGTTTCCCGGCAACGAGCTCAGGGAAGGTGTTTTTCGGACCTTTGGCTTCCCGAAGCCTAAGAGATTATTTCACAGATCAAGCTCGTTACGAAAAACGATCTAGCGCCGCGAAGGGGCTACTATTGGGACCATGCTTCGTCGCCGAAGGTCCTGCAGGAAGAAACACCTTTGGCAAATCTGTTTATACGTGATACCGAAGCTACCGCTCATGAAGCTTCGATACTATAACGTATCCAAAGATGAAGGATCGAACCGACTTAAAGATGGAATGACTTTTTAGTCCATAAGGGTCTGAGTCATAATTGTAATCTTCTGTAAGGGGCATGATTGTAATTTCTTACAGGCTGCGTCCTGTGCCTATAAATAGATGAACAATACTCCTTTACTGTTCACGCAATCTGGTAATATCTAACGCATCTCTCTGGAATTATTGTTTTCTGCCAAGGCGAAGGTATAAATGTACCTAAATATTATGTTTTAGTATTTAAGTTCACATTATAAAATAAGTGAATAATGTTATTTATTCTTGGTATTCTTTAACGTTTTATATTTTATATTTCATTTTGCATTGTTTTATCTTTAATCACGAAGGTGTGACCTTCGTGATATATTATTCATAACCTTCGTCCGAAGCTCATTAAATCCTTGGGGAAATAATGCTTCAGCGGACGAAGGGCTTTAACATTTAACATTCTATGTTGCCTTGTTCTTAATTCATAGCATTTGAGAACAAGTCCCCAACACTAACGAGTGCAAATTGAAGGTCAATTAACTCACATAGGATTTGGCATTTTGGATTACTTTTGCCACCACTTGGTTTATTTTCACAAAACAAATTCTTTTTCCTATCTCTAAGTCAAAAACACTTGTTTTGGCAAATCAAAATATCTTTCAATAATAGTTTTGATAAAATACCAAAAACTTCCTCTTTTCCCATAAGAGAACATTTTTTGCAATAAGAGGGTTTTGATCAAACATCAAGAGTTCTAACTCTAAAATTTTGAAATTTTGAAATTCACAAGTGGTTGGCTGATCCAGTTGCTTTGGCCTTAATTTCTCCCCCTTTGGCATTAAGCACCAAAACAGGAGACCTACTTGGCCCTTTAACCTCATTGCCTCACAAAAATCTCAAGGAAAACCAAAGGCAATGCGATAACACAGTTAAGAACTTGGGACAAGATACATTGATACTGAAAGGCAGTGGAAGCCCTTTCTTCGTCCAAGTTCACCTTTTCCCTTTCAATTAAACTTTGAGACTATATCAAAATTACTCAAGCAAACACATTAGCCTCAAAGGATCAAGTTGTAGTACATCCTCCCCCTAAATAGGTGCATCATGTGCATAGGGACTCGTGAGGTTCGGGGATGACTTGTACAAATTGAGCACCAAAAATAAGCAAGTAAAGACATTAACTCTTAAAGTAACACGATCAAAGACATAAAACACATGTATGCTATAGATAAATCCAAGTTCCACGAATCTAAGACATTTAGCTCACTACGCAGCCTGCAAAACCTTTTATCATCTAAAGGCTTGGTGAAGATATTGGCTAGCTGGTTCTTGGTGCTAATATGATAAATATCGATATCTTCCCTTTGTTGGTGGTCTCTCAGAAAGGGATGTCGGATGTCGATGTGCTTAGTGCGACTGTGTTCAACCGGATTATCCGCCAAGCAGATTGCACTCTCATTATCACATAGGAGTGGGACTTTGCTCAAATTATAGCCAAAGTCTCGGAGCGTTTGCCTCATCCAAAGCAGTTGGGCGCAACACTGTCCTGCGGCAACATACTCGGCCTCAGCGGTGGATAGGGCAACGGATGTTTGTTTCTTAGAGCTCCAGGACACCAGGGACCTTCCCAGAAACTGATAAGTCCCTGATTTGCTCTTCCTATCAACCTTGCACCCGGCATAGTTGGAATCTGAATATCCAATTAAGTCAAAGGTAGACCCCTTTGGATACCAGATCCCTAAACAAGGGGTAGAAACTAAGTATCTAAGAATTCGTTAACGACCACAATGTGACATTCCTTGGGATCGGATTGAAATCTAGCACACATGCATATGCTAAGCATAATATCCGGTCTACTAGCACAAGGATAAAGTAAAGAACATATTCCTTTGTTGAGGTCCATGTGTCCGTCTGTTCCCATCGGTGTCTTTGCAGGCTTTGCATCCTTCATCCCAAACCTCTTGAGTAAATCTTGGGTGTACTTCGTTTGGGAGATGAAGGTTCCTTCCTTGAGTTACTTCACTTGGAATCCAAGGAAGTAGTTCAACTCTCCCATCATAGACATCTCGAATTTCTGCATCATCACCCAGCTAAACTCCTCACAAGATTTTTGATTAGTAGAACCAAATATTATGTCATCGACATATATTTGGCATACAAACAAATCATCATTACAAGTCTTAGTAAAGAAAGTAGGATCAACTTACCCAACCTTGAAAGCGTTAGAAATATGAAAATCTCTAAGGCATTCATACCATGCTCTTGGGGCTTGCTTAAGTCCATAGAGCGCCTTAGAGAGCCTGTAGACGTGGTCGGGATACCTGTCATCCTCGAAGCCAGGGGGTTGTTCCACATATACTTCCTCCTTGATTGGTCCATTGAGGAAGGCGCTCTTCACGTCCATTTCAAACAACTTAAAAGAGTGGTGAGCAGCATAGGCCAATAATATGCGAATTGATTCAAGCCTAGCTACAGGAGCAAAAGTGTCCTCAAAATCCAAACCTACGACTTGGGCATAACCTTTTGCCACAAGTTGAGCCTTGTTCCTTGTCACCACACCGTGTTCATCTTGCTTGTTGCAGAACACCCACTTGGTTCCCACAACGTTTTGCTTCGGACATGGCACCAGGCTCCATACTTCATTTCTTTTGAAGTTGTTGAGCTCTTCCTGCATAGCCAACACCCAGTCCGGATCCTACAAGGCTTCTTCTACCTGAAAGGTTCAATAGAAGAAACAAAAGAGTAATGCTCATAGAAGTTAGCTAAACGTGAGCGAGTGGTTACTCCCTTGCTGATATCACCCAGAATCTGATCCACTGGATGATTCCTTTGAATAGTCACCTGGACTTGAGTTGGAGGAGGTTGTTGTGCTTCTTCCTCCTTGTCATGTTCTCCGTGTGCTCCCCCTTGATCCATGCCTTCATCTTGAGGTACCTTTTCCTCATATTGAGTAGGGGGATGCACCAGTGTTGAGTAAGATGGTTGATCTTGATCTTGTTGTTCCTGCGGTCGCACATCACCTCTCGCCATTGTTCGCAATGCGGCCGTTGGAACCTCATCCTCATCTACATCATTAAGATCAACTTGCTCTCTTGGAGAGCCATTCGTCTCATCAAATACAACGTCGCTAGAGATTTCAACTAATCCTGATGATTTGTTGAAGACCCTATATGCCTTTGTATTTGAATCATAACCTAGTAAAAACCCTTCTACAGCTTTAGGATCAAATTTCAAATGTTTACCTTTCTTTACCAAGATGTAGCATTTGCTCCCAAATACACGAAAGTAAGAAACATTGGGTTTGTTACCAGTTTGGAGCTCGTAAGATGTCTTCTTGAGGAGGCGATGAAGATAGAGCCGGTTTATGGCATGGCAAGTTGTATTTACAGCTTCCGACCAAAACCGCTTAAGCGTCTTGTATTCACCAAGCATTGTTCTTGCCATGTCAATGAGCGTCCTATTCTTCCTCTCTACCACACCATTTTGCTGTGGTGTGTAGGGAGCGGAGAACTCATGCTTGATGCCTTCCTCCTCAAGAAATTCTTCCACTTGAAGATTCTTGAATTCAGATCCATTATCACTCCTTATTTTCTTCACCTTGAGCTCAAACTCATTTTGAGCTCTCCTTAAGAAGCGCTTTAAAGTGCTTTGGGTTTCAGATTTATCCTGCAAAAAAAACACCCAAGTGAAGCAGGAAAAACCATCAACAATAACAAGACCATACTCACTTCCCCCGATGCTAAGATAAGCAACGGGCCCGAAGAGATCCATATGTAAGAGTTCTATTGGTCTTGATGTCGTCATCACATTCTTGCTTTGATGAGTAGTTCCCACCTGCTTTCCTCCCTAGCATGCTACACAAGGTCTGTCTTTCTCAAAATAGACATCGATTAGTCCTAACACACGTTCTCTCTTTAGAAGCTTATAAAGATTCTTCATCCCAACATATGCTAGACGGCGGTGCCAGAGCCAGCCCATATTAGTCTTAGCGATTAAACATGCATTTAGATCGACATTCACTTTTGAGAAATCAACTAAATAGAGCTTTCTATCTAATACACATTTAAAAGCTAATGAACCAACACTTCTTCTAAAGACAGATGCATCAATATTTGTAAATAAACAATTGTATCCCATATGACACAATTGACTTACAGAAAGCAAATTGTAACCGAGCGATTCTACTAGAAACACATTTGAAATTGAATGCTCAGCAATGATGGCTATTTTACCCAGACCTTTGACCTTGCCATGATTCCCATCTCCAAAGATGATCGTGTCTTGGGAATCCTTGTTCTTGATGTAGGAGGTGAAAATTTTATTCTCCCCCATCATGTGGTTTCTGCATCCGCTATCAATGATCCTGCTTGTGCCCCCGGATGCATAAACCTGCAAGGTAATTTAAGCTTGGGTTTAGGTACCCAACTCTTGTTGGGTCCTACTAGGTTAGTCAATAAGACTTTGGAACCCAGATGCAAGTTTGGTCTCTCTTGCACTTAGGCCCCAAACTTCTAGCAACTACTTTATCATTTTTGCACAAAAGAACAAATGAAGCATAATATGTTTGATAAAGCATGGATGGTCCATTTGATGCCTTCCTAGGCGCATGAGAAGCAACATGATGGCACCTAGGTCTGTTCCTACCATGAGCATAAGAAGAGCTAGATGCAAACATGGCATGAGAATTAAAAGCAACATCATGACAAGTAGGTAAAACAACATGATTATAACATCTATCATGATGAACATTCTTAATATGAGCATAAAGGTAGGCATGATTCTTTTTTCATGTGAAGAATGAGATCTACTAGTCATAGGAGCCTTTCCTTTCTCCTTGTTGAAGTTGGAGGTCCTTTGGCTTGTTAAGTTCTTGGTTCCCTTTTGGAAACCAAGTCCATCCTTAATAGAGGGGTGTCTACCAATGGTGTAGGCATCCCTGGCAAATTTTAATTTTTCATAATCACTCTTGCAAATTTTAAGTTGAGCACTAAGATTAGCAACATTATTATTCAACTTAAGAATGGTGGAAGCATGTTCATTGCAAGCATCAATATCAAAATCTTTACACCTATTGCAAATAACAACATGCTTCACGGTTGAACTAGCATCATTTACTATGTCTAACTTAGCATTTAAATCAGCATTTAAATTCTTAAGACTAGAAATAGAATCATGGCAAGAAGATAGCTTAGAAGACAATAGTTCATTTTCTTAGTTTCTAAAGCAAGAGATTTTTTAACATTAATAAATTTATCATGTTCCTCATAAATAATATCTTCTGTTTTTCTAGAAACCTGTCTTTCTCATTAAGGGCATCAATTAATTCATTGATTTTATCTACTTCAGATCTATCTAACCCCTTAAAGAGATCACTATAGTCTACATCATCATCAGATTCCTCATCCTAGAAGAAGTATACTTGGGGTATCTCGTGTACGTACCTTCTTCTCCTTATCCATGAGGCATGTGTGACGTTCGTTGGGGAAGAGGGAGGACTAGTCGAAGGCGGAGGCAGCTAGTCCTTCATCGTCAGAGTCGGATGAAGAACAGTCAGAGTCCCATTCTTTACCAATGTGCGCCTTGACCTTTGCCTTCCTGTAGTTCTTTTTCTCCTTCTTCCATTTCTTTTCTTGTCCTTGGTCATTTTTATTATCGGGACATTGTGCAATAAAATGATCGGACTTACCACATTTGAAGCAGGAGCGCTTTCCCTTAGATTTGTTCTTGTTGGGATACTCCTTGCGTCCCTTCAAGGCAGTCTTGAAATGCTTGATTACAAGCGCCATTTCGTCCTCATTTAGCCCAACATCCTCCACTTGTGCTACCTTGTTAGGTAGCCCCTCCTTGCTGGTTGTTGCTTTGAGAGCAACAGGCTGTGACTCATTAATAGGAAGCAGTCCATTTGCAATATCATCCACATACCTTGCTTCCTTTACCATCATGCGCCCGCTTACAAATTTTCTGAGTATTTATTTGGGCGTCATCTTGGTGTACCTGGGATTCTCACAAATAATGTTTACAAGATGAGGATCAATAACAGTAAATGACCTGAGCATTAGTCGAACGACGTCATGATCCGTCAATCTTGTGCTGCCATAGCTTTGAATCTTGTTCACCAGGGTCTTGAGCCTATTGTAGGTTTCAGTTGGCTCCTCTCCCCTTTTCATGGCGAACCTTTCCTGTTCTCCTTCCACTAGTTCCATCTTTGTGATCATGGTGGCATCATTACCCTCGTGAGAGATTTTGAGAGTATCCCATATTTGCTTGGCATTGTCCAAGCCGCTGACTTTGTTGTACTCATCCCTACATAGAGACGCTAACAACACAGTAGTAGCCTGGGCATTCTTATGAATTTGTTCATTAATAAATACGAGATTGTCACTACTATCAAAATGCATTCCATTCTCAACTATTTCCCAAATTCTAGGATGGAGAGAGGATAAATGACTACGCATTTTATGTCTCCAAAACGAGTAATCATCTCCATCAAAGTGGTGATCCTATAAAAAACAGCTTAACAACACAAACTTGGACTAATATTAGATTAGTGAAAACTAAGTCCAAGTTTAAGAGAGAAGTACAAACAGAGTAAACTTCTTCACTTAATTGCTCTTCACAAGATGCGTATTAAACTTAGAGCAATTATGCAAGTGAAGTGAATGGAAGTAGAGACAATCGCACAAGAATAAAGACAAGTGACACAACGATTTTTATCCCATGGTTCGGTCAAGTAGAATACTTGCCTACTCCAAGTTGTGGTGTCCCAATGGACGAGTGTTGCACTCAACCCCTTTCAAGTGATCCAAAGATCAACTTGAATACCGTGGTTCTCTTTATCTCAATGATATCCCGTTGTGAGGAATGTCTACACTTTGGAGTCTCTCACACTTACACAAATAGTCTCGAATGAACACAAGAGTAAGGGGAGAATAACAACACACACATGAGCGATAGTTGCAGCACCAACACGCACACAAGACAAGAACGAGCACACAAAAGCAGCACAGTGGAGTTACAACTCAGAAAAGTGCTCGAATCTCAATCACAGTGAACTAGATGCGTGAATGCGAAGTCTCGGCATCTTAGGATGTTCAATGGGTGCTAGGTGTACTGTTCCATGCGCCTAGGGGTCCCTTTTATAGCCCTAAGGCAGCTAGGAGCCGTTTGAACTCCATTTGGAAGGCCATAGTTGCCTTCTGTCCGAGGGCGCACCGGACAGTCCGGTGGACCACCGGATAGTGAACAGTGCACAATTTCCTTCCTTCTTTGGCGAAGTCGACTGTTGCAGCCACGTCCCTTGTGGCACACTAGACAGTCCGGTGTGACCTTCCGACCGTTGGTGAAGTCCACGTGTCGCCCGTTAGCGTGGCCAACCGTTAGCGTGGGCGCGGCTGACTCACCGGACAGTCCGGTGCACACCAGACAGTCCGGTTAATTATAGCTGCGGCACGCTGAGTTTTTTCTCGAGAGCAGCCAGTTCGCTGGGCGCGCCAGCCTGAGCACCGAACATTGTTCGGTGCACCGCAGGCTGGTGCAAGTTTGGCTGGACATAGCCAAACTTTTCAATCCGATTTATTTTGATTTGACAATGTTCCTAGCACTTAGAAGAATATGTTAGTACCAAAAACAATTTACTAAGGCTAGACTCATACCTTGCATTTCCATTTGCATCTTTCTGACACTTAGCACAAAACAATATGTGTTGAGCATCTAATCACCAAAACATTTATAGAAATGGCCCAAAGAAACATTTCTGTTTCACTATGGCTGACGCGACTCCCCTTCCTTATGCTCCTATCGACTTAACAGGTCACCGGAGAAGTCACCAGCCACAACGGCACTTCCATCGGAGCATGCAAAACTAGGTCTCTAGAGTTGTATTCCATACAAGGACGAGTGCTACACGAACTACGGGACCATGCGAAATAGTTAAGGGAAACCTTACCGATGTTGAAGCGGCCTGATGAGCTGGCCATGATGTTATGCGAGTCTGCGGCGAACCACAAGCGATGGCAAGCAATTGCCCGGATGCCGAGGCTCCAATGGCGGAATTGATGGTCATCAAAGCTCCCTAGAACCATGATGCTGCTCAGGAATACCCCACTGACGCTCGAGCGCCCACGATTTGCAGTTTCACCGGCGGTGGATTTTCTCTCCCTCACGGCTACACGGTGACCTAGTATTTAATACTTTTTATGTTGCCTTGTTCTTAACTCTTAGCATTTGAGAACAAGTCCCCAACATTGGCGCCCACCTCCGGTGAACTCACTTCCACTTTTTGAGTTTTGAACACCTTCGGCAAGCATAGACCTTCGTCATGCCACCGAAGAAAGCTTCAGCAACAGGGGCTGCATCTCTGCAACCGCTGGATCCCAACCAGGAGACCCGCTCTCTTCGGGAGGCCCGAAGTCAGAAGAGGAAGGCCACCAGTCCAACGCCTCAGGAGGACGAATTAGATCAAGAAATCCGAGATATGGAGATGCTTCATCAACAGGTGCAAAGGAAGAAGGAAAAGATGGCTAGGCTAGCTGACCTGCAAAGGCAGATAGACGAAGCCTCTGAAGAAGTTAGCCATCTTACTCAAGATGAGCAGAACCGAAGGCCCCGGCACAGAGAGCTTCATCAGGAGGGCTTCTTCAACAAAGATGACTGGTATGAGAATTTCCATCATGGAAATTTTGCTTTTGATGATGCTTCTCCTCTGTCAGCTGAACTGCAGGCTACACCCTGACCTCCGTCCTACAAGCCACCTCAACTACCCATGTACGACGGCCACTCAGATCCGAAGCAGTTTCTGATGAGTTACGAAGCAAGAACATCTTCATATGGTGGCAATACTGCAGTCATGGCGAAATCTTTCGTCATGGCAGTCAAGAGTGTTGCACAAACCTGGTACTCCTCTCTTCGGCCAGGAACAATCACATCATGGCAGAAGCTGAAGGATATGCTGATCACCAGTTTTCAAGGATTTCAAACAAAGCCGGTCACTGCTCAAGCCTTATTCCAGTGCACCCAAGATCATGAAGAATATCTTCAGGCGTATGTCCGAAGATTCTTACGCCTGAGGGCACAAGCGCCAACTGTGCCCAATGAAATTGTCATTGAGGCCATGATTAAGGGCTTCGGCCGAGACCTTCAGCCCAATACTTTGCCAGGAAACCCCTCAGACGCTGGAGAAGTTGCTTCAGAAGATGGATGAATACATCCGCGCCGACAATGACTTTCGACAGAGAAGGGAGGAAGCTTACAGATTCTCCGAAATAGCCAGGGGCTTTGGAGGGAGGTTTCATCCTAGACATGTCAAGTCGATTCATTCCACCCAGAATGATGACAGGGGAAGCCAGCAGCAGAGGCCGCAATATTCCTCCCAGGCTTCCCAGGCTTCGGGGCAGCAGCAGAGTTATCCTCGACCCCCAGCTCCAAGCGGCAGAGGTGCCAGGGGCTTCGGAGGAAGATTTGGAGACCAACCAAGGAAAATTTATTGCTTATTCTGTGGTGAGGACAAGGGCCACACCACCAGGATGTGCCATGTCACCATCCAGAAACAAAAAGAAATAGTAGAAGCTGCAGCTTAACAGACCCAGCCGAAGCAAGTCATGCATACTGCTTTGTATCACTCGCCTTATATCCCAGAGTATGTGGGTAACCACCCTGCAGCTTCTGTTGCTTCGGCAAGTCAATCTCAGGCATCTTGGCAACAGCTTCCACCTCCACCACCAATGCAACGAGGCCAGCAGCCAAAAGGGAGTCAACATACTCAACACCAACGAGACTTCAGAGAAGAGTCCGAAGCTCGTACAGTCAATAGTACTGTGCCAGAACCGAAGCACATTTATTGACAAATATCCTACCTCGGCAGCAGTTTTTGCATTCAGTGTCATTTTCTTTTTAATAAGGAACAATTATTGAAAGTCTAAGTGTTTTTTGTCGTTTTCAATTTCTTGTAATAGTTTCGACTTTGCTATAGTACAAGTATACCTTCTCCACAGAATAACGGAGTCCAAAAGTTGCCGAAGCATGAGAACTTATGGTTACACGGTGAATCTTCGAAATAACAAAAAGTCGTTCCTAAGGGAGCGCAGCGTAAGTTTTCTGCTCAAAAGTCGTTCCGAAGGGAATGCAGAGCTTACAGCGAAAAATAAACGCTGATTCCGCTGAAAGTAAAAGGCGAAGAAGCTCCTAAGGGAGGCTTACAGCAAAAAATAAACGCTGATTCTGCTGAAAGTAAAAGGCGAAGAAGCTCCTAAGGGAGGCTTACAGCGAAAAATAAACGCTGATTCCGCTGAAGTAAAAGGCGAAGAAGCTCCTAAGGGAGGCTTACAGTGAAAAAACATCGATTTTCGGCAAATATCATTTTGCATAACATCACATCATCACATCATTTGCATAGCATAACATCATACATCATATTGCATCAACGACGCAAGAAGGGGGTATCAGTATTGATATTCGAAGATTGTTTCGAAGAAATAGTGTCAGGACACAAAAATAGTTATTGAAGAATTATACCTTCGTCAAACTCTGAAATGAAAAGATTTATTGGTTATTGATTTTACGAGGATTGGTTACTGATTTTATGAGAACACGGACATTATTTACGAAGCATGAAAAGAAGGGAAGGTGTTTTTTCGCCGAAGGCTCAAAAACGGTATGTATGTGAAGTTTCATGCATCGTAAAGAATAGAACCATAAATAGCTTATATATTACATTGAAAGTTACAAAATATTACACATGTTTCTCAACAAACATTACATTCTAAGTGTTTTTACAATAACATCTAATCTTCCCTTAGAACTACTTCTGCAGCTTCGTTTAGTAGCTGATCAACAACTTTATCCATGATGGCTTCGGCCATTTTTCTAATTTCGTCGTCCCCCTTTGCGTGGGGGTCCGCCGATGGCTCGGTAGGCTTTGAGGGAGGAGAAAGTACGGCTTTGTTACAAAACGTAAACAAGTCCAAAATTAAAAATTACAACAAAGAGCCAAAAACCACTAGTCAATACCTATTTGCCCTTCGGGATCCGCAGTTTTTTCAGCGGCCTCTGCTACTTTTCTAGCGTCATGAATGCCTTTCTCGCTTTTTCGTATAATTTCCTGGGCCATTTCCCGACCACCATTGTCCCAGATGTCAGTGAAAAATTTTCCACCGACCAGGCTCGCTTCGGCCGAGGGGTCTTTTATATCTTTAGAGGATAAGGCGGCTTCGGATTGTGCTAAGAATTTCACATGGTCACAACCTTTCCTCTCCAAAATGGTAGCAATCCCCCTGGCACCCGAAAAGGCGCATATGTCTCCTCGACTATTTAAAATTTCTTCAAAAGCTTCAGCTTCGTGGCTGATCCATCCAATTGGGCCTTCGGGGTCACCCCTTATAAAGTTCTCCTCACTTGAGAATGCGCCAACGCTGGCGAAGCTGGTTCTTATTGTCTTCACACATTCTATAGATTTTTCATAGCACCTTTTCTTGGCTGCACGAAGCTCTTCAACGTTTTTTCCAAATGATTTGCCCATTGTTCACTAATTTCTCGTTTTGTTTCTTCAAGTGTGCGTTCCTCTTTAGCTCTGGCTAGTTGCTTCCGAAGATCTTCAATTTCACGCTTCTGAGCCTCAGCTTGAGCTTTGAAAGTAGCTTCGTCTTCTTTTATTCTATTCACCAATGAATGTAATATTTTATCTTTTTCGAGACCTTCGTTCCTTAGTTCAATTACTTCGGAATGAAGGTTGCTCAGGGCCATAACACACCCTTCGTCTTCAGCATCTTTTTGAGCCCTGAGGGCATTGCTAAGTATAAGGCCCTGCAAAAAGTTTAGTTTCAATAAGTTAGAGCAAATGAAAAATTTTGGTTTCAATAAATAATACAAAGACCTAATTTTTGCACCTTTAAGCTATTGTACGCCAAGCTGTCGGCCAACTCATTTTTTGACAACACTGAGAGCCCGTCTTCTAATGTTGGGAATCCGAAGCTCTTGCTCATCTCCCGACAGACAGAAATTTCCTTGCTGTCAGGGAGACAATACAAGAAGTCTTCTTCTCCGCTGCCGTTGAAAATCAACGCCCCCTTTGGATATTTCAGTTTTTGGGCATAAAACTGGGCCTCTTGCTTTTCTTTTTCAGTCAACTTTTTCCCCGAAGCATGTCGTAAAATATAATCGAAAGCTTCGGAAGATGCTTCGGGGGCGGCAGTGCCAGTTTCTTCAGCCATAATTTGTTCTGCTGTTTCTGTTTCTTCGGCTTCCAAGGATTTCACCTTGGTGGGCTCTGAAGGCCCAACTTCAGTCTCAGATTGGTGCTTTAAAGCTTCGGCACCAAAGTCTTCAATTTGCACTTCGGATGTTTCAACAATTTTCTTCGGAGTAGTGCTTGAAGACTTTATTGTCTCCAAAACATCCAGTACATTAACCATCCTTTTTCTTTTGGGGTCATTGCTGGACCCTTCTGGCTTTTTGGTGCTTCAATTTTTGCTGAAGGACTTAAAATTTCATATGTCCTTGTTTCTGTAGCCTTCGGTTCTTCTATTTTCTCCATTTCCGGCATTATGACTGGCTCTTCAACATTCGGTAGGGGAGTCGGCTTCTTGGCTTCGGTGGCCGAAGAGGTTTCACCGACATATTCAAGCACTGTGGTCGGTTCAATATAGTGTGGCCGATGCGTGAGAACCTTTATCTTTTTCCTCTCCGGTGCTGGCTCACTGGGAGCGGCTGAAGCAACTTCCTTCACTGAAGCAATATTTTTCCTTTTCTAACCTTGTGTTGGGTAACGGTAGTCAGGGTACACGAACCCAATGGCATCAAATACTCGGTTGAGTCTTTTCTTCTTCCGGCCTCCGAAGGCTGCGGACAATGCAATATCTTCTGCCTTCGAGTATGGCCCAAGCAGCTCATCGCTTATGGCCTCAATGCTTTTCAGCCAGTCGTCATCTGGCTCGACGAATTTATCTCCATATTTGAAGGTGAATTTTAACCTAACTAGTCCACCTTCGTTAGGTTCGCTGACGGTTTCCTTCGGCATTTCCCACTTTTCTGCAAGTGGCCATACTCTGAAGGCAATGTGTTCTTGGATCAAATCCCTTGTTCCAATAAAAGAACAAACCACGCCGAAGGCCCTCTGGCATTCTTCGGCTGCTTCGTCAATTTCCACCTTCGGCTTCCGGAGGCCGAAGCGCTACTAGATAGGGTGCATAATGATATCTTTAATATCCTCTCGTGTTTTCAAATCATTTTTTACATAAAACCATTCCGTCATTCAGTCGCCGGGCCATCTCTTTTGAAAGGTTGGCACGGGGCAGCTTGACCCAGATCGAGCACCGAAGTTGTAGCAGCCAAAATTGTTGTGGTATTGCTCTTTGCCCTAGGGTTTTGTCTCATATAATAGCTCATGCATGCTACAGAAACTTTTGGCATTTGGCTCCAAACCTTGACTCTTCACAGCCCATACGAAGATGCCCATCCTTATGATTGCCTCGGGAGTAATTTGATGAAGGCAGATTTCAAATATCTTCAAAACTTCCACGACAAAATTGCTCAAGGGAAACCGAAGGCCAGCCTTTAAGAAGCTTCGGAATATCACGACTTCATTCTCCCTGGGAATCGGACAAGTTTTCTCTCCTTCGTCAGCCCTCACAATAGACAAGTCCCGAAAATATCTACCCCTCATATTGACAAGATGGCTTTGTTTGATGCTTGATTTCCCAAAAACTGCATGGCTTGGTCGCCAAGGTCGATCTTCAGAATCTTCACCACCACTTTCCACATCATAGCTGTCACTGTCACCAGTGTCTTCAGAGAGGCCCTCTAGAATCTCTTTAGTAATTTTCTCTGTGTTTGTCTTCGCTATTGATTCAAGGAAGTCGAGATTCATCTCTTCGGAAAGGCTTAGCTTCGCCTCAGCGACAGCTTTCTTGTCTTCAGACATCTTCGAAAATGCCAAGAAAGTGCTCTTAAAGACGAAGCTTAAAACTTTAAAAAAGCCAGGCAAGCGTTGGTGTGCAAAGAGCTAAAATTAGGAAGGCAAGAGCAAACGGCAAGAAAGCATGCTAAGTGTGCTCGCGGTGCGTTCTTATTTATACGCCCAACGCGTTGCAAGTGGCAGGGTCCCACTTGTCATTGACTGTTGCTATTCTAGCAAAGGAAAGGTGTTTTTTCGGACCTTCGGCTTAAGGCCTTCATCCATATCGCAATATGAATTTATTATTCTAGCAAATTAATATTGCGAGGGGCTACTGTTGGGGGCCTTCGGCTTCCGAAGGTCCTCAAAAACATGATTTGACAATGTTTTCCAAAGAATGTGAACATGTATCTTCGAAATCGGGTCATGAGTATACAAGAGCATGATCAGGATGAAGCCTGAGCGAGACGAAAGGTGATTATGACGAAGGACAAGGCGATCACGAAGCTGTGCGCAGAAAAGCTTCGGCATGACAGCAGAGAAGGGGAACCGACCTAAAGATGAAAAGGCACATTAGACCTCGAAGAATTACTATAGAGTTATTAGCAAATGTAAAGGACATGAATGTAATTCTACATGGGCTGCGTCCCTTGCCAATAAATAGATGAACAGTACTCTCGTACTGTTCAGGCTAACTTGGCATTCGCTTTTTGCATCACGCTTGTACCCTTACTTTCCGTCAAACCGAAGGTACATTTATAATTTGTTATTGTGGATATGGTAATGCAAATAAAAATAAGTTGATGATAATGTTTACATTATTTTTCGTATTTCGTATATGAATTCTTCCTTATCATTTATTGTGCTTACGAAGGTTTTTCTCTCACAACCTTCGTCCGGAATTCATTATATCTGAAGGGACATAATGTCTTGAAGGACGAAGGACTTTAATATTTAATACTTTTTATGTTGCCTTGTTCTTAACTCTTAGCATTTGAGAACAAGTCCCCAACAGCTCCTTTATTCAAATATAATGCATGACACAAATATAAACATCAACATGACTGCACTTTTAATTCGTTCAACTTGATCTCTTTATTTGCATATGCAAATGAGAAAAGAGGATAATTAATTACATAGGTGTTGCGGACCTTCCTCTTTCGAAGGTCCTCAAAAACATGACTAACCATATGTTTTCAGCATGATATGGATTATTACAGGGAGCTTCGTCTTCAGGATGGAAGTTTTCTCTCATAGCAAAGGCATAAGAGGTGAAGATATAATTCGAAGATGATTAGAATGAACACCGAAGCTATAGCCGAAGAGTAATAGCTTCAACTTAAAATGATGATGAAGACCAAACATGATACTGACCGAAGGGAAAAAGACTAGCTAGTCCTCAATGATTTATATTATGGTCATAAGTAAATGTCAGGGACATAAATGTACTTTTACCCGGGTTGTGTCCTATGCCTATAAATAGATGAACAGTAGCACCGTACTGTTCACGCTGAATTGCAATCGCTTTCACGTCAGTACCTTCAAACAAGCCAAAGGTAATAATCTAATACAAATTCTGCTAATGTTTATGTGTACATTATGAAATATAAATGTGAATGATCCAATAGATTACATTCATTATCTTCATGTATTCTCATTCACACATTAAATGATGAAAACATGTCCTTCATAACCTTCACCTTAAGATCATTATATCCGAGAGGAAATAATGTATTGGAGGACGAAGGTCCTTAATTCTTAACAAATGTGTTGCCTTATTCTTGATCCACAGCATTCAAGAACAAGTGACCAACATTGGCACCTACCTTCGGTGAACTCACTTCCACAACCTTCGGCAAGCATTCACCTTCATCCTGCTGCCGAAGAAGGCAATAGTGTCAGGGGCTGCCCTGCAGCCACTAGTTACCAACCAAGAGACACTCTCGCTGAGAGAAGCTCGGAGCCAGAAAAGGAAGGCTACCAGCCCAACACCATAGGAAGAGGAGTTCGACTAGGAAATCAGAGACTTGGAAGCCATACATCAACAAGTGCAGAGGAAGAGAGAGAAGATGCTTTGGCTAGCCGACCTTTAGAGGAAGATCGACGAAGCTGCAGAGGAAATGCGTCACATCACCCAAGATGACCAAGGATGAAGGCCTCAGCAGAGAGAGCTTCGTCAAGAAAGTCTAATCAATGATGATGAATGGTATGATGACTTTCATCATGGTAACTTTGCTTTTGATGATGCTTCTCCTCTAGCAGCAGAGTTGCAGGCTACCCCATGGCCACCATCTTACAAGCCACCACAACTTCCCATGTACGACGGGCATTCCGATCCAAAGTAGTGTCTCATGAGTTACGAAGCAACCATATCCTCATATGGTGGCAACACGGCTGTCATGGCGAAATCCTTCGTCATGGTGGTCAGGAGTGTAGCTCAAATGTGGTATTCTTCCCTTCGCCCAAGAACGATCATGTCATGGCAAAAGCTGAAGGACATGCTGGTAACTAGCTTCTAGGGTTTCCAGACAAAGACAGTAACTGCCCAAGCCTTGTTCCAGTGTACACAAGATCATGAAGAGTACATGCAGGCATATGTCCGAAGATTTCCGTGACTCAGAGCTGAGGTGCCAACGATGCTAAATGAGATTGTCATCGAAGCTATGATCAAGGGGCTCTGACCAGGACCGACAGCACAGTATTTCGCTAGGAATCCACTGCAAACTCTGGAAAAGCTCCTCCAGAAGATGGATGAATACATCAGAGCTGGCAATGACTTTCGGTAGAGAAGGGAGGAAGACTTCACCCTAGGCATGTCAAAACAATCCACAACCCCAGCACAAATGAGGACAGGGAAAACCACACTCAAGGCAATCAACAAAGCGCACTATCTTCAGGAATGCAGCAAACCTCTTACATGCCACCATCTCCAAGGGATAGAGGAGGAAGAAGCTTCAGAGGAAGGTTCAACACTCAACCTAGGAGATTGTTCTACTTATTCTATGGGGAGGATAAGGGACACACAACAAGGACGTGCCAAGTCACGATCCAAAAGCAAAAGGAGATCGCTGAAGCCGAAGCATGGCAGAATCAACGAAGCAGGTCTTGCATACTGCCTCATGCTATTTGCCATATATCCCTGAGTATGTGGGCAACCAGCAACCCACGACATCAGTTGCTTCGGCAAGTCATTCTCAAGCCGCATGGGCTCAGTTACCACCACCACCATTGGCACCTACCTTGGTTCATAATCAGCAGCCAGAAGCGCATCGCCAAGTGCAACAACAGCGCGACACTCGAGAGGAGTCCAAAGCTAGCACAGTTAATAGCATTGTGCCCGAATCGAGACATATTTACTAAAGCAACAAAGGGATCGACCAGAAAGTTTCCAAGTTCATTGTATTTTTACTTTTCTGTCTTTTTATTTCCCTTCCAAAGACAATATAAGGAGGTTTAACCTTTGGCTTGTTGTAATAAATCTATGGTTACACCATCGAGTGTAACAAGAAGGGTGACAAAGCTCCAAAGTCGTTCATAAGGGGATGCAGAGCTAAAATACCACCTAAGTAAAAGGTGAAGACGCTCCAAAGTTGTTCCTAAGGGGATGCAGGGCTAAAATACCACCTAAGTCAAAGGTGAAGAAGCTCCAAAGTCGTTCCTAAGGGGATGCAGAGCTTAGCTCCAAAGTCGTTCCTAAGGGTATGCAGAGTTGAAATGCCACCTAAGTAAAAGGTGAAGAGACTCCAAAGTCATTTCGAAGGGAATGCAGAGTCTTGGTTTTTCTTTGATGATTTATGCATAAACATCATTTGCATCAAACATCATTTTGCATTGACAAAAGTAGTGGAGAAGAAGGAAAATTGCACCTTCAAATATACCTGTCAGCTCATGAAAGAACGTACCAATAACACAAGATATGCCTTTGGCAGATATATTTTTACACATGGATGGTACCTTCATCAACAGTATTACTATACAACAGTCATGACATGATATTCAATATTGTCTCGGCAGAAGGGGAATTTCTTTCTTCGTGAAGCGTGAAAAGAAGGGAAGGTGTTGGTCACTTGTTCTCAAATGCTCTGAATCAAGAACAAGGCAACACAATTGTTAAGTATTAGGGACCTTCGTCTTCTGAAGCATTACTTCCACTCAGATATAATGATCGTCAGATGGTCACGAAGGGCATGCCTTCATCATTCCATGGATAAATGAGAATATATAACGACAATGAACATAATATATTGATTCATTCAGATTTAATATTTCATAATATGCATATAAACATTAACAAAGTTTACATCACATTGATACCTTCGGCTTGTTTGAAGGTATTGATGCGAGAGTGATTACAATCCAGCGTGAACAGTACGGTGGTACTGTTCATCTATTTATAGGCACGGGACGCAGCCCTGGTAAAACTACATTTGTGTCCCTGACATTTACTTATGACCATGACATAAATCATTAAGGACTAGCTAGTCTTTTTCCCCTCCGGCCAGCATCATGTTCAGTCTTCATCACCATTATAAGCTAAAGCTATTACTCTTCGGCTATAGCTTCGACGTTCATTCTTATCATCTTCGGATTATATCTTCACCTCGCATGCCTTTGTCATGGGAGAAAACCTCCATCCTAAAGTCGAAGCTCCCTGTAATAATCCATATCATGCTGAAAACGAATGGTTAGTCATGTTTTTGAGGACCTTCAGAAGAGGAAGGCCCCCGACAGAAGTTGTTTTTTTGTAGCAGCTCAAAAATGGTATGTACGAAGGTTTCACGCATCACAAAGAAATATATTACATTAATATACATGCAAATAGTTGATAATTGTTTCTTACAAAAATGAAAGCTATGTACAAAGACCCTAAACTCTCAAATATACAAACTTCAGTCTTCTTTTAAGACCTTGTCGGTAGCTTCGTCTAACAGTCTGTTGATAGCTTTGTCAATAGCTTTGTTAGTGATTCTAATTATCTCGAGTGCTCCCTTCAGATATGGATCAGCTTCGGGATTGTATGGCTCTAGAGGGGGAGAAAGCTTAGATGCATTAAAAAACAAGTACTTATTAAGTACTGAAGCTACAATAATTTATGAAGCTAAGCTGAAATAGGTATACCTATAAGCCTGGCGCGTTCAGCAACCTCTTCAACTCTCTTAGCTTCTTCTAGGGCATCGTGAGACTCTTTCTCATTTCTTCTAATAGCTTCATCAGCTATCTCTCGGCCACCCTTCAGCCATACTTCGGAATAGAATTTTCCTCTTAATGCACTAGCGTCGGCCAAAGGGTTTTTAATATCATCAGTTGAAAGAGAGAATCCTGGCTGAGCTACAGTCTTTACATGTTCGCACCCACCTTTCTCTAGGATTGATACAGCTCCGCGGGCACTAGCCAAGGCACAAAAATCCCCTCTGTCACTAAGGATCTCTTCAAAGGCTTTGGCTTCACCATTAATCCACTAGATAACTCCATAGGGGTCACCGCAGATGAAATTTTGTTTAGAGGAAAACACACCAACTTTAGCAAAGCTATTCTTCAAATTCTTGGCACATTCTATAGACACATCGTAACATTTTTCTTTAGCTGCATGAAGCTCGTCAACATTTCCCTTTGCCCTTAATCGTTCAATCTTACATAATTCATGTTTTGTCAGCTCCACATTAAAATTTTCAGTTGCTTCGGCAACTTTCTTTTTTAACTCTTGCACTTTAGCTTTGTGTGCTTCTGCTTGAGCGGACAACTTAGCTTGACTAGATTTCAGCCTTTCGACCAAAGATAGAAAAATCTTGTCATTTGCAAGAGCTTAGTTTCTCAAGGTTATAACCTCCGTTGGAGGTTTCCATGTGCTATCTGACAGCTCTCGTCCTCTGCATCCTTTTGAGCCTTCAGAGCCTTACTAAGGATTAGACCCTACCAAACAAAAGAGCGAACAAACAATATAAGTAAGAATTACCAAAAAATAGCTCGAAAAGTACCAAATACGAAGCCAAAATGTGCAAACCTTCAAGCTATTGTAAGCGAGTCTGTCCGCAAGCTGGTCCTTTGACATAGCGGACAAACCAAGCTCGAGCTTCGGAAATCCCATGTTGTTCATCATCTCGCGACAAACATTAACCTCCTTACTATCTGGTAGACAGTAGAGGAAGTCGTCTTCGTCATCCCCTCTGTATACCAAGGACCCTCATGGGTATTCCAAGTCCTTGGCATAGTGTTCTACTTTGGCAATTTATTCTAATGATAACTGCTTTCCCGAAGCGTGTCGAATAATCGCTTCTTTTGCATCTCTAGATTTTTCACCAGATGCTTCGGCAGTAGCAGGAACTGGCGCTTTCATGGATTCTAAAACAGCATCTAAAACGCTAGCCATTCTTCTCTTCCTTGGAGTTGCTGTTGCAGTACTCGATGGCTTAGACAACCTTGTTACAACTAGAGGGCTCAACACCTTTGGCTGTTCTGCTGCCTTTTCTGATTCCGGCTCTTTTACCGGGCCTGTACTAGCTTCGATCAACATCGCATGAGTTCTTTCTGTGGCTGAGGGGGCACCTGTTGGTTACTTGTTCTCAAATGCTTTGAATCAAGAACAAGGCAACACAGTCGTTAAAGATTAAGGACTTTCATCTTCAGAAGCATTATCTCCATATGGGTATAGTACTCATCAGATGTAGGTCAAGAGAGACATACCTTCATTATTTAATACGTGAATAGGATACGAAAGGATCAAAATGATGATGACATCTTATTAATTTATTTACATTCGTATTCCATAAAACATAAATGAATATTTAATAGTATTAATATTACATTGGTACCTTTGGTTTGCTCGAAGGCGTGAATGCGGGAGAGTGATTACAATCCAGCGTAAACAGTACGGTATTACTATTCATCTATTTATAGGCACGTGACGCAGCCTAGATAAAATTACATTCATGTCCCTGACACTCATCTATTTTTATAATACAAAACATTAAGGACTAAGTAGTCTTTGTCCCTTTTCGGTCATCATCATGCTCGGCCTTCATCATTACATCAAAGCCGAAGATCCTTGGTCACAACTTCGTCGTTCATTTTTATTACCTTCGGGTTTCATCTTCACCTTGATATATAAAAGAAACCTTCATCCCGAAGCCGAAGCCCCCTGTAACAATTCATGTCATACTGAAAACATATGGTCAGTTATGTTTTTGAGGACCTTCGGAGGAAGAAGGCCCCCATTAGTATCCCCTCACAACATTGATTTGTTTCTTTCTAACAAATTTAGACTGCGACGTGAACGAAGGCCTTTAGCCGAAGGTCCAAAAAAACACCTTCCCTTTGCTAGAATAGCGAATTACACTGGCCTACGGGACCCACCAATCTGTAGGGTTCTGAGTATATATAGAGGCCTGTGTCATGAGTATTTTTCACGCTATTTTAGCTGATTGCGCTGTGTTTGCCATTTTATCTTGCTTTGGTTTCTTGAGCCCGATTGATTTTTGAGCTTCGGCACCTACGCAACCTTCGTCTAAATGGCTGGAGAGAAGAAGATCACTGACCCTGGGCTGGCCGATTTTCACGAAGCTATGGAGAAGACAAACGCAGAAAAGATCACCAAAGAGATGCTAGCTGGGTTGTCTGAGAGTTCCAGCAACAGCGAGAGTTTTGATGTGGAGAGCGAGAATGAAGGGGTCGAAGATCGGTCGTGGAGGCCCACCCATGTTGTTTTTGGAAAATCCACTATCAAGCAAGGCCAGATCGAATCAATGAAGGGGAAATACTTTCATGATGTATCTATAGTGAGGGCTGGTGGAGAGGATACCGTTCCCCTACCAGGAAGCGATGAAGTGGTAGTTTTTAGGAGCTTCATGAAGGCTGGGCTTCGATTCCCGCTTCATAAGATGTTGGTTGGAGTTTTGAAAACATTTGAGATATACCTTCATCAGATTACCCCCGAAGCTCTTATTAAAGTGGGTGTCCTCATATGGGCCATGAGGAGCCAAGGATTGGAACCAGATGCAAGATGCTTTTGCAATATTCATGAGTTGTCTTATGAGACGAAGGCTATCGGAAAGGAGCAATACCACAACAACTTTGGTTGTTACAGCTTCGTGCCTTGATTTGAGGCAAGCTACCCATTGCCTACGTTTCGGAAGAGGTGGCCCGACTCCTGGATGCAGGAATGGTTTTACGTAAAGAATGACCTAAGTCAGAGGGAGGATGTGAGAGGAATTATTCAACGCCATATTTGGTCTCGCTTCGGCATTAGGAGGCCAGCCACTGCACTTGGGAATGATGTGCAAGCATGCCAGGCAGCTTTCAACACAGTGTGCACCTACATTAGCTGAAGAGACTTGGTTCAAGAGCATATTGCGTACAAAATATGGCCTCTTGCGAGTGATTGGGAAATGCTGAAAGAGACCGCCGCTGGTTCAAGCCAGGGTGGCTTGGTTTATCTGAAATACATATTTCGGTTTAGAAGTCAGTTTGACAAGCCAAATGATGACTGGTTGGATGCCACAAAAGTAACAAGCGATGAGATGCTTGGGGCGTACTCGAAGGCAGAAGACGAAGCTATAACAACTGCCTTCGGCGCCCGCGGCAAGAAGAGATTGAATAGGGTATTCGATGTCATAGGATTTGTGTATCCAGATTACTGTTATCCTTCACGGAAGCAAGGGAAGAAGAGAAAAGCTACTACCTCAACGACTTCTAGTGCGTCAGGGTAAAAAAGGGTTAAAGTTTTGACGCGTCGGCCTAGACGCATTGAAACGGCCGACGTGTCGAAGCTAATTGCGGAGGCCGCACCTACTGTAGAGCCAAGTCGCTCTGTGTCAGTCGAAGCTAGGGCAAAACCGGCTGAAGAGCCGAAACTGGAGAAGGCGGCAGAGCAGTTAAAAACACTGAGTCCACCATGCACAATGGAACTGTCGAAGCCATCAAGCATCCCTGCAGCAACTCCAAGGAAAAAAAGAATGACCAGCGTATTAGATGCTATTATGGAGTATGTGAATTCATCAACTCTCGCTTCTACCGAAGCGCCTAGCACGGAGGGTAAAGTTTCGAAGAAATCTGAGGCCGGCATGATGGAGGCTATTCCTGAAGCTGGACCCTTAGAAGTTCCTGCCGAAGCTAGACCTTCGGAAAGCACTTCGATAATCCTAGAGAAAGAGAGCGCTTCTGGAAAATCCAAATCTCCTGCTCCTGAAGCTCTTGCTAAAGAGCTAGAATTCATTGTGCGACATGCTTCGGGGAAGCGTTTATCAGAATAACAAATTGCCGAAGCGCAACATTATGCCAAGGATCTGAAGTACCCCCGAGGGTCCTTGGTGTATGGTGGCGATAACGAAGATGATTTCCTTTATTGTTTGCCAGACAATAAAGAGATAAATGTCTGCCAGGAAATGGTAGACAATATAGGCCATCCAAAGCTCGAACTTGGCTTGTCTGTGATGACCAAAGATCAGCTCGCAGATAGCCTCGCTTACAACAACCTGAAGGTGTGTATGCTTTGGTTTGTCATTCTATAATGAAACATTTCTATGGTTTTTCTTACCGTTATCTCATGCTCATTCGTCTTTTTTCAGGGCTTGATTCTGAGCAAGGCTTTAAAAGCTCAAAAAAATGCAGAGGATGAGAGCTGCAAAATAGCTCTCGGGAACCTTTGTTCAGAAGTTATATCATTGAGAAATGAAGCTCTTGAGAAGGATAGGATATTACTTTCTTTAGTGGAGAAGCTGAAATCTAGCGAGGCTAGCCTTGCTACAGAAGCCGAAGCTCATAGAGCCGAAGTGGAGGAGCTAAAAAAGAAAGTTGTTGAAGCTACTGAAAAATTTGAAGTCGAAGTAGTGAAGCATGAAATTTGAGAGATCGAAAGGTCTAGAGCTCAAAAGAATTGCGATGAGCTTCGTGCTTCAAAAGAGAAATGTTATGAAATATCCTTGGAATGTGCCAAGAAACTAAAGGACAGCTTTGCTAGAGTTAGAGCATATTCTTCTGAACAAAAATTCATCCGTGGAGACCCCGATGGAATCGTCCAGTGGATCAGCGGAGAAGTCGAAGTCTTCGATGAAATTTTAAGTGACCGAGGAGACTTCTGTGCATTCACTGGCGCTCGGGGAGCCACGTCGATTTTAGAGAAAGCTGGCTGTGAACATGCTAAGGCTGTAGATCAGCTAGGATTTGTTTTCTCGACGGATGACATGAAAGACCCTTTGGCTGAAGCTTCTGCGCTAGGAGAGAGATTTTACTCCATGGTGTGGATGAAGGGCGGCCGTGAGATAGCTGATGAAACGATTAGAAAAAATGAAAAAAAATCTCATGACACTCAAGAAGAAGTTAAACGAGCTTATGAAGCTGCTGAACATGCAAGGCTTATAGGTACCTTTACTGAGGTTTAGCTTTAGAATTCGTTTTTAGCTTCGGAATTAACAAACATTTTTTATGATGCAGTTGAACTTTCACCCCCTCTGGAGCCATACGATCCCGAAGCTGACCGAGCCTTGAAGGAAGTGTTAGATATAATTTAAATTTCTAATGAAGCTATTGACGAAGCTGTCAACAGTATGCTGAATGAAGCCGCTGAGAAAGTGCTAAAAGAAGATTAAAACTTTGTATATTTGAGAGTTTAATGTTTGTACATGGCCTTCGCCTTTTTGTAAGAACCAAACATCAAGTATTTATTTGTGTATTAATGTAATATATTTCTTTGTGATGCATAAAACCTTCGTACGCACCGTTTTTTGAGCCGCTGACGAAAAAACACCTTCCCTTCTTTTCATGCTTCGCGAAGAAAAAGATTCTTCTTATACCACTGCTAACGAAGATTAACCCCTTGTGCGAAAATATATCTGCCGAAGGCATATCTTGTGCTTTAGTATGTTCTTTCATAACCCGTCCAACTTTTTCGAAAAAGCAACTTTTCTTTGTTTCTCCACAGCTCTTTAATGATACAAAATGATGTATCATGCGATGATATGCGATATGACATGATGGTATGATGTGGAATGTTATTTGTACCGAAGGTAAAAAAACCACACAAATACACACCCAAACTCTGCATCCCCTTGGGAACGACTTTGGAGTCTCTTCACCTTTTACTTAGGTGGTATTTCAGCTCTGCATTCCCTTAGGAACGACTTTAGAGCTAAGCTCTGCATCGCTTTAGGAACAACATTGGAGCTTCTTCACCTTTTACTTAGGTGGCATTTAAGCTCTGCATCCCCTTAGGAACGACTTTGGAGCTTCTTCACCCTTTACTTAGGTGGCATTTAAGCTCTGCATCCCCTTAGGAATGACTTTGGAGCTTCTTCACTTACTCTGCGTTCCTTTAGGAATGACTTTGGAGCTTCTTCAATTACTTTGCGTTCCCTTAGGAATGACTTTGGAGCTTCTTCACTTACTCTGTGTTCCCTTAGGAACGACTTTGGAGGTTCATATCTTATTGCTACCACACTCGATGGTGCAACCACAGGCTTATTACATCAAGCTGAAGGTTAAACCTTTTTGCATTATCTTTTTAGGGGAAAATATAAAGGCAAAAAGAGTACAAATATATTGAATGGGGGTGCTGTTTGGCTGGAATGCTCCGACATCTTCAGTAGATATGCCTTGACTCGGGCATAGTGTTGTTGACTGTGTGAGCTTCGGACTCCTCCCGAAGGTCACGTTGTTGTTGAGCCTGGCGATGCCCTTCTGGCTGTTGATTGTGAGTATGGGTAGTCGGCAGTGGTGGTGGTTGTGGCAACTGAGCCCAGGAAGCTTGAGAATGACTTGCTAAAGCAACAGAAGTCGTAGGCTGTTGATTGCCCACATACTCCAGAATATAAGGAGAGTAGCACGAAGCAGTATGCAGAACCTGCTTCGACTGATTCTATCGTGCTTCGACTTCAGCGATTTCCTTCTGCTTCTTGATGGTGACTTGGCACGTCCTTGTAGTGTGTCCCTTGTCTTCACCACAGAATAAGCAGAACAGTTTCCTGGGTTGGTTACCATACCTTCCTCCGAAGCTTCTCCCCCCTCTGCCTCTTGGGGTTGGTGGTCTGTAGGAGGCTTGTTGCATGCTCGAGGATTGTGAGCTGTGCTGGCTTCTCTGAGCGTTATTGGTCCTATCATCACTTGCATTAGGATTGTGGATTGTTCTAACGTGCCTCGGGTGAAGTCTTCCTTGGAAGCCCCTAGTCATCTCAGAGTATCTATATGCTTCCTCCCTTCTTTGGCAGAAGTCGTTGTCAGCTCGGATGTATTCATCCATCTTCTGGAGAAGTTTCTCCAAGGTCTATGGTGGCTTCCTTGCAAAATATTGAGTTGTGGGTCCTAGTTGGAGCCCCTTGATCATGGCCTCAATGACAATCACATTGGGCACTGTAGGCGCTTGAGCTCTCAGTCGAAAGAACCTTCAGGCGTACGCTTGTAGGTACTCCTCATGGTCCTGTGTGCACTGGAACAGAGCTTGGGCAGTGACTGGCTTTGTCTGAAAGCCCTGGAAGATGGTGACTAGCATATCCTTCAGCTTCTGCCACGACGTAATTGTCCCCAGTCGAAGAGAGGAATACCATGTCTGAGCGACACTTCTGAATGCCATGACGAAGGACTTTGCCATGACAGCAGTATTGCCCCTGTATGAGGATATGGTGGCCTCGTAGCTCATCAAGAACTGCTTCAGATCTGAATGCCCATCGTACATGGAGAGCTGAGGTGGCTTGTAAGACGGTGGTCACGGGGTAGCCTGCAACTTTGCTGCCAGAGAGAAGCATCATCAAAAGCAAAGTTACCATGATGAAAATCGTCGTACCATTCATCTTCATTGATTGGGCTCTCTTGACGAGGCTCCCTATGTTGGGGCCTTCGATCTTGGTCATCCTGAGTGAGATGACGCATTTCCTCAGCTGCTTTGTCAATCTTCCTCTGAAGTTCAGCCAGCTGAAGCATCTTTTCCTTTTTCCTTTCTACTTGCTGGTGAATGGCTTCTAGATCCCTGATCTCCTGATCCAACTCCTCCTCCTGAGGTGTTGGGCTGGTAGCCTTTCTCTTCTAGCTCCTGGCTTCTCGCAGGGAGAGTGTCTCCTCGTTTGTGTCTAGTGGTTGCAGAGCAGCCCCTGGCGCTGTTGTCTTCTTAGGTGGCATTGTGAAGCTGAATGCTTGCCGAAGGTGGTCGTTTGAGTTCACCGGAGGTGGGCGCCAATGATGGTTACTTGTTCTCAAATGTTGTGAATCAAGAACAAGGCAACACAATCATTAAAGATTAAGGACCTTCATCTTCCGAAGCATTATCTCCACATGGGTATAATACTCATCAGACGAAGGTCAAGAGAGACATACCTTCATTATTTAATACGTGAATAGGAATACGAAAGGATCAAAATGATGATGACTTCTTATTAATTTATTTACATTCGTATTCCATAAAACATAAATGAATATTTAACAGTATTAATATTACATTGGTACCTTTGGCTTGCTCGAAGGCATGAATGCGGGAGAGTGATTACAATCTAGCGTGAACAGTACGATGTTATTATTCATCTATTTATAGGCACAGGACGCAACCCAGATAAAATTACATTCATGTCCCTGGCACTCATCTATTTTTATAATACAAAACATTAAGGACTAAGTAGTCTTTGTCCATTTTCGGTCATCATCATTCTCGTCCTTCATCATTACATCAAAGTCGAAGCTCCTTGGTCACAACTTTGTCAATCATTTTTATTACCTTCGGGTTTCATCTTCACCTTGCTATATAAAAGAAACCTTCATACCAAAGCCGAAGCCCCCTGTACAATTCATGTCATACTAAAAATATATGGTCAGTTATGTTTATTAGGACCTTCAGAGGAAGAGGGCCCCCAACAACACCCTCTGCACTTTCAATAAGCTTCGGCACCTCGGCCGTCCCAATGGGCTTTGGCCTACGTGTCAAGACCTTGACCCTCTTTGGCTTCGAGCCTTCGACGCACTAGAAGAGGTTGAACCAGCAACTTTCCTTACCCCTTGCCTTCGGACAGGAAAATAGTAATCAGGGTAAACAAACCCAATAACATTGAAAACCCTTTTCAATCTCCTTTTCCCTCGAGCGCCGAAGGCAATAGTCATGGCCCCATCCTTTGTCCTCGAGTAGGCTCCAAGTAGCTCATCTCTCGTTGCCTCTATAATGTCTAGCCAATCATCATTTCGCTCATGAAACTGACTTCTGTACCGGAAGGTGTACTTAAGATAAACCAAGCCAACCTGACTAGAGCCAGCGACAGTTTCCTTCGGCATTTCCCATCATGTGCAAGAGTCCATACTTTGAAAGCGATGTGTTCTTGAACTAAATCTCTGGTACTGATGTAGGTACATACGGTGTTGAAAGCCATTAGGCACGCTTGCACTTCATTCACAATGGGGATTGATGGCCTCCTAATGCCAAAATGCGACCATATGGGATGTTGAATGATGCCCCTCACATCCTACCTCTGATTCAGATCATTCTTTACGTAAAACCATTGCTTCATCCAAGCGCCCGGCCACTTCTTTCGAAATGTAGGCACATGATAATTTGCCTCAGAGAGGGGCATGAAGCTGTAACAGCCAAAGTTGTTATGGTATTGTCCTTTTCTGGTTGCCTTCGTCTGGTAAGATAACTCGTGAATATTGCAGAAGCACCTAGCACCTGGCTCTAGTCCCTGACTCTTCATAGCCCATATAAAAACCCCCACTTTGATAAGAGCTTCGGGGTAAGTTGATGAAGGTATAATTTGAATGTCTTTAGAACTTCAACCAACATCTTGTGTAGTGGAAAGCAAAGCCCAGCTTTCATGAAGCTCTTAAAGACCACCACCTCCTCATCTTTGGGAAGGGGAACGGTGCTTCCCCCTCGGTCCTCACTGTAGAAACATCATGAAAATATTTGCCCTTCATCACTTCGATTTGCTCTTGTTTGACAGTTGACTTAACAAAAACAACATGGCTCGACCTCCATGACCGATCTTTGACATCTTCATTCCCGCTCTCCATGTCAAAACTATCGCTATCGCTGGAATCCTCAGACAACCCAGCCAACATCTCATTGGTGATCTTTTTTGTGTTGGTCTTCTCCATAGCGTCGTAAAACCCAGACGTTGTGGGGTCTGTAATCTTCTTGTCCTCAGCCATTCGGATGATGGTTGCGGCAAATGCCGAAGCTCAAAAGTCAATCGAGCTCGTAAAAGATAAGAAGGCTAAGATGGCAATCACAGCGCAAACAACTAGATGGCACGAACAATATTCATGATACAACCTTCTATATATATACTCAGAACCCCATAGCTCGGTGGGTCCCACATTTCAGAATGATTCGCTATTCTAGCGAAGGGAAGGTGTTTTTTCGAACCTTCGGCTAAAGGCCTTCGTTCACGTCGTAGCTTGAATTTGATACAAAGAAACAAATTAACACTGCGAGGGGCTATTGTTGGGGGCCTTCCTCTTTCAAAGGTCCTCAAAATCATGACTAACCATATGTTTTCAGCATGATATGGATTTTTACAGGGAGCTTCAGCTTCAGGATGGAAGTTTTCTCCCATGGCAAAGGCATACGAGGTGAAGATATAATCCGAAGATGATAAGAATGAACATCGAAGCTATAGCCGAAGAGTAATAGCTTCGGCTTAAAATGGCAATAAAGACCAAACATGATGCTGACCGGAAGAGAAAAAGACTAGCTAGTCCTTAATGATTTATATTATGGTCATAAGTAAATGTCAGGGACACAAATGTACTTTTACCCGGGTTGCGTCCCGTGCCTATAAATAGATGAACATTATCACTGTACTGTTCACTTTGAATTGTAATCACTTTCACGTCAGCACCTTCAAACAAGCCGAAGGTAATAATGTAATATAAATTCTGTTGGGGACTTGTTCTCAAATGCTATGAGTTAAGAACAAGGCAACACAAAAATGTTAATGATTAAAGTCCTTCATCCTTCGAAGAATGATCTCCCTTAGGATATAATGATCTTCAGACAAAGGTTATGAAGGACGTACCTTCATCATCGCAGTGTATATTAATGGAAGTAGAAGCATATAAAACATGAGAAATAACATGAATAATCATATAACACCATTAATATAACTTTATTATATTATCATGAATGAACATGAACAATATTGAATTACATTTGTACCTTCGGCTTGACAGAAGGCAAAAGTCCAAGCGTGATGCATGAGTGAATACAAGTCAGCATGAACAGTACAGGGTTACTGTTCATCTATTTATAGGCACGGGACGCAGCCCGGTCGAAATTACATTCATGCCCCCGACAAGTGATTGTAAACATGACACAAACTATCATGGACTGAGCAGTATTTTCCTCTTTAAGTTGGTGCAGCCCTTCGTCTCAAGGCATGTCACTATGCCGAAGCTCCCTGGATCGTAGCTTCGGCCTGTACCTTCATGCTATGTCTGCTTGTGCCAACTTGCTTAGAGGACCTTCGGTGACGAAGCAGGCCCCCAACAGTAGCCCCTTCGCGGTGCTAGATCGTTTTTCGTAACGAGCTTGATCCGTGAAAAAATCTCAAAGGCTTCGGAATGTCGAAGGTGCGAAAAACACCATCCCTGAGCTCGTTGCCGAGAAACGATTAAAATATTTGGAACTCAAGGTGGCCCACGATCTGGTGATTCACTTCCCAGGCGCCGAGTGGTCCACCGTTCAGCGGGTGCGGGTGACTGTTCAGCGGGTGCGGGCGACTTGGCGATTCACCTTCCCACCTGCAGCACTATATAAACAGACGGGTAGGTGTGAAGTTACCACAACATTCATTGCCATTGCACTGTTGCGCTGTTGAAAAATTTAACCATAGCCGAAGCTTTTTCACTGCATTCTCGAGCGAACCAGCATTTTGAACTAGCTTCGTAAAAAAAGAGAGCTTCATAAAAAAAGGGAGCTTCGTCAAAACTGTAAAAGACATCAACTTCGTAAAAACCGCAAAAGATCCATCAGATGGCCAGAGTACGCTCGATTGCAAGGGTAACTCGTGAAGGAGAGGAGACTGAGGCCACCGAGACAGCTCCGATTTCCAAAGTCATGAGACAATCGGGCTTAGTTGTGACAGGGGGAACTGTTGACGAAGGTCCTTCTGGTGCCGAAGCTGAGCAGGCTGATATTGAAGAAGAAGAAAATGCTGATGAAGAAGAAGAAGATTATAGCATTTTGATCCCATCAAAACCCAGCCACCTGGATTTTGAGAAATCTGCTGTGTCTGAAGACAACGTGCCCATGATGATGAAACTGGGCTACTTTGGAGAAGCTGAAAAGAAGCTTATTCGTTTTGCCGGAGAAGAAACCACTCCGACGCCGAAGGATGATGAAGTAGTAGTTTTCAAAAGCTTTTTCAGAGCAGGATTACGGTTTCCCCTAAATGAGATGATTGGAGAAGTTTTGGATAATTATGAAATTTATCTTTATCATCTGACCCCTAATGCTATCGTTAGGCTCAACATCTTCATCTTGGCCCTTCGGAGCCAGGGGATGGACCCAAATGCCGAAGCATTCTGCCGAGTGCATGAATTGCACTATCAAACGAAGGCTAGAGCAGACGGGCTCCATGAAAATTTTGGCTGCTATAACTTCGCGTATCGCAAAGATACGAAGGCTCTAGTCCTCAGCTATCATACCAAGTGGCCAACCAGCTGGAAGAGCGAATGGTTTTATATCAAGGCCGATGAAAATAAAAGGGGGAAACTGATGACGATGGTCATCTGCCCGCTGGCTTTAATCTTCAGAATGACTAGACCTTTGTGCAACATGAAGTTATGGTCACCATGCCAGCTGGCCGTAGCAGAATTCAGAGTGGTGGCTGAACAAATCAGCACAAGGGATCTAGTGCAAGAATACCTGGCTAACATGATATCTCCAACGTTGAGTGAATGGAGTATGCCGAAGCTAAAAGGAACAAAGAAGAAGAATGAACTTGTTCAATTGGCTTATCGCTTTAAGTTTGAGAAACAGTTCAAAGAGCCTTGCCAAGAGTGGCTAGAGATGATTGAGACAATGTGCAATGAAATTTTGGGAAATTACACTAAAAAAGAAGATCAATTAATGATTGCAGCCTTCGGTACCCGACCGAAACGAAGGTTGAACCGAGTAATGGATGCTCTGAATTTTGAATACCCTGATTACGAGCGACTCAACAAAGATGCCCAAGGGGCAAAAAGGAAGAGAGTTGTCAGCGTTCTGAGCAGGCAGGCTGCCAGAATGGTAAAGGAGGATGAAAAAACTTTGAAGAAGAGAAAATTCAGTCCCGAGCTGAAATTGACGGCTTTGAAGAAGAGAAAGGCTGCAGCTCCAGAGCCGAAGATGACTGAAGTGGAGGAGGAAACTCCTTCAACACCTCCCGCTGCCGAAGTAGAAGAGATTTTAAAAGTAATGACCGAATCCTTACCTATCAAGCTGCTAAGTCCTCTGGGACCGCATCTAACGAAGCTTTTTCAGAAGAAACAAGAACCTTCGGCTACAAAGAAGGCAGATGGGCTGAAGAAGCGAAGGATTGGTAGCATGATGCAAGCTATTGAAAAGATGCCTCCTTCGGCCTCGGTATCTAAGATAGCACCTACTGCAAGTACCGAGGCCACTGCTGAAGCAAACACATCTGCCAAAGCTACAGGTGCCACCGAAGCTATCAACCTATCTACCGAAGCTGCAGCTGCCACCGAAGCTACCAACCTAGATGCTACCTTGTTTGGATTGATAAATTGTTATTGGATATGGGCACAGAAGAAACAGTTACAGCTGCGGAACATGTCATGGCCCCAGTGCCTGACAAAGGAAAGAAAATTGCTGAAGCTAATTCGGCTGAAGAAGGTTTTGAGCTTCGGAACCTGATCGGATAGGAACTATCTGAGGCTGAGAAGAAGGAGCTACAGGAATACGACATTTCCTGTGGCTACCAGCCAGGAGCCATGCTCTTTGGTGGAATCAATGAAGAGGCCTTGGGATGTGTTCGTGACCTCATCGGGGCGAAGGTAATCGGCACTCTATCGAAGAGTGTCGGTTTTCCGAAGCTTGAAACCGACATTAGCAGCTACCGATGACAACATATCGTCGGCAGTTTATTTTATTCCAACTTTAAGGTAAGATTCTTATAATAAAACAAAAATTATTATTTGTTTGAATCAATGAAGTTAACTGATGAAGGCCTAATCTGTACAGAGTATGCTGCTGAGTAAAGTGCTGCAAGTGCAACAGGACCTCGAAGATAAGAAGAATGAAATTATAATCAAGGGTCTGGAAAGAAAAATCAAAGAATATGAAGCTTCTCTTGAAAAGAAGGACTTCCTACTTCAAGCAGCGGAAGGTTCTCTTGCAGAAGCGCAGGCCGAAAATATCAGATTAAACAGGGAACTCCTGCTAAAGTCAGAGAGCTTTGAACAGGAAAGAAAACACTTGCAGACGAAGTATGATGCCGAAGCTACCGAAAATACGAAGCTAAAACAATCTTTGAAGGAGCTTCGCGACATATGTCTGGATTTTGGCAATCGCTGCGTATAGCGATTAAAAAAGGTTTTCAGCTCAGTCGGAGCCAGTGCTGAAAAGTTTACTCCTTCGGCTGAAGATATATCAAGCACCTTTGAACATATTGAAGGTGAAGTTGAAGCACTTGACAAAGTAATAGCAGGGCATGGCGACTTCTATGCCCTGCTAGCTTCTCGCGGCACGGCTGCAGCATTTTTAAAAGCTGGTTGTACACATGCAAAAATTTTAAATAGACCAAACTTCAGCTTATCTGCGTCGGATTTAGTTGACATCCCTAATATAGCCCGAAGCATAGGAAGCATAGGAAGCAGATTTATAACGCAGACTTGGGCGAAGGGTGGTCGAGAACTGTCCAGCGACGAAGCCCGAAGCCTATTAAAGCTAGTATGAAACTTATACCTGTTACTTACCTTTTCTAGTGATTACCTTTTACCTTATAAAATTTTGCTGTGTGTAGGATGATGATGCCGAAGATCAGTGATCCGAAACAGATTCCGAAGGCCACTGAAGCTGATCTTTAAGCCCTGCCTGCATAGATCTTTTAGAGGCATTTGTATTATCTTTGTAAAAGACATTGTAATCAAGAATTGAACATCACTCTATATATTTGTTCATACCTTGTAATATATTTTTACCTTTCCTTTCATGTGTAAATTGCTTTGCTGTGGACGAAACTTATACCTTTTGAGCCGAAGGCGAAAAACACCTTCCCTTCTTTTTGTACACAACGAAGCATATCTTGCTTCTTTATGCTCATCGAAGCATTGATATCAAAGCCAAAGTGTCTATTTGTACTTTATGTTATGATGATGATGATCCTATGAATGTCTACATGAATGGGTATGAATGATGTAATGTGATGTGCAAATGAATGTCCAAACACACGCACATGAAGCCACACCCAGACTCTGCATCCCCTTAGGAACGTCTTTTGAGTCTTAAGCTCTGCATCCCCTTAGGAACGTCTTTTGAGCTTCTTCACCTTATATTTCGGTGGCATAAGTTCTGCATCATCTTAGGAACGTCTTTTGAAATTATTCGCCTTCTATTTCGGCAGTATAAGTTCTGCATCCCCTTAGGAACGACTTTTGAACTTCTTTGCCTTAAATTTCATCGGTATTTGGCTCTGCATTCCCTTAGGAACGACATTTGAGCAGAAAACATACGCTGCGCTCCCTTAGGAACGACTTTTTGTAGCTTTGTCATGCTCTGCATCCCCTTGGGGACGTCTTTTGAGCTTTTCCCTGTTTTTCTTTTTGCACTCGATGGTGCATGCTTAGATTTACATATTACATCTTTTTTGGGGGATTTGGCCCTCATGGGGCTAAATAAGAATGAAAAATTACAAGCTATGGCCCCATTAAAAACCTTTCTCCCCTCTTGAAAGGAAAAGGGTACCATAGAAAAAATGAAAAAAAGATTACATCAATATTACACATAGTATCGCCGAAGCTCATTCGCATTCCAAGATTTGGGTATGTCGTTGTCGTCCATATCCTTTAATCTGTAAGAACCGGGCCTTGACGAAGATACAACCAGAAAATGACCTTCCCACTTCAGCTGCAATTTGCCCAATGTGTCTGGATTAGCCACTCTTCGAAGCACCAAATGTCCTGGCTTGATATTTTTCAATCAAACTTTTCAGTCATGCCATTTTATTGTTTCGGCTTGATATTTATTGATGTTCTCTACAGCCTGAAGTCTGGTCCCCGCTATAGTATCTTTTGTTACATGATAATCAGCTTCGTCTTCTGCCGAAGGTACTGTTCTTATTGATCCTACTTTAGCTTCTTCTAGAGTTATAGCTTCGTCACCAAATAGTAGTTTGAAAGGTGTAAATCCTATTGATCTTGACGTAGTTGTATTGTGGCTCCACACCACTTTAATCAGCTCGTCTGACCACTTTCCTCTGGGCTGATTGAAGATTAGCTTCATTATTCCTGTCATCATAATGCCATTTGCTCTCTCTACCAGCCCATTTGACTCCGGATGCCTAACTGATGCAAAATGGATCTTCGTACCAATTTGGTCACAGAAATCTTTGAATGTTTCAACATCAAACTGTGTTCCGTTGTCCACGGTTATCGCCTTTGGTACACCGAAGCGACAAACAATATTCTGCCAGAAGAATTTTTGGACTGTGGCCGAAGTTATTGTAGCCAAGGGCTTTGCTTCAATCCACTTAGAAAAATATTCTACTGCCACCACAACATACTTCAAATTAGCTTGCGCTGGTGGAAGTGGACCTAACAAATCCATGCCCCATCTTTGCAATGGCCAAGTAGGTTGTATCAGCTGTGTGAGAGATGAAGGTTGCTTCTGGTCTCTTGCACATTTTTGATAATTCTCGCACTCTTGGACCAGCTCTACTGCATCCGAAGCTACCTTCGGCCAATAAAATCCTTGTCTAAAAACTTTTCCCAGTAAGGGCCTAGACCCAATATGTGATCCACACAGACCTGCATGTATCTCCTTCATTAATTCTATACCTTCGGTTCTGGATAAACACTTGAGGAGTGGAGAACAGACTCCATGTTTGTATAATTCCCCTTCTATTATCACATACGGTCTTGTCCTTGCTTCCATTCTCTTATTATAAGCTTCGTCATCCGAAAGACAATTACCTTGGAGGAAAGATAGAATTTTAGTCCTCCAATCTTCACTATGCACAGGGGATATTGCAAGCACTGCTCTCTCCATAAGTTCAACCGAAGGTGCTTTTATTGTCTCAAAAAATACTTCCAAAGGTAGAGGGAGCCCCTGTGCCGCTGATTTGGCTAACAAATCTGCATGCTCATTTTCTCCTCTTGGAATATTCTTGACAGAAAAACCTTCGAAAGAAGCCTCCAGCCTTCGAACTGTATCCATATATTTTTCAAGCTTCGGGTCTCTTGCCTTGCTACTTTTGTCTATATGGCCAGAAATGACTTGAGAGTCAGTTTTAAGGATTGCCCTTCTTATTCCCATTGCCTTTAACTTCTGAAGCCCCAACAGAAGGGCTTCGTATTCAGCAATATTATTTGTAATACTAAAATCCAGCTTTGCTGCATAGCATGTTCTGACTTTGGAAGGTGCTACTAGAATAGCAGCCGCTCCTACGCTAAAGGTTCCCCATGAACCATCACAGAAGACGGTCCAGGCTTCGGCATCTTTTGTTGCTTCTTCTCCTTGAGCCCCTGGCGTCCAATCAGCAATGAAGTCTGCTAAGGCCTGTGACTGAATTGAGGATCTATGAACATAATCAATCGAAAATTCATTGAGCTCGGCAGCCCATTTTCCCATCCTCCCAGTAGCTTCTCTATTTCTCATTATGTCCTTCAGAGGTTGCGACAAAGGAACAATTATATGATATGCTTGAAAGTAATGCTGAAGCTTCCTGGAGGCCATCAATACATCATATAGCACCTTCTCCAGTTCTGTGTAATTTTTCTTTATAATCTTAAAACTTCGGAGACAAAATATACTGGTGCTTGTTTTTTGAGCTGGCCATCTTGCTTCTCCTGTACAAGCGCCGCACTAACTGCAGAGTGCGAAGCTGGCACATATAAGAGCAATGGAGCCCTTGGCGAAGGTGGAGTTAATGTTGTCAGATCAATCAAGTATTGCTTCAACTCTTCGAAAGCTTTTTGCTAAGCCGGACCCCATTGAAAAACTTCGACTGACTTCAGTATTTCAAAGAATGTCAGATTTCTTTCTGCTGATCAAGATATGAATCTGTTTAATGATGCCAGCCTTCCTGCCAGCCGTTGGCCCCCTTCTTTGTATTTGGCAGCTCCATCTGAAGGATAGCTTCGATCTTATTTGGATTGGCTTCGATTCCCTTCGTTGATACCAGGCAGCCAAGGAACTTGCCCTTCTTCACTCCAAAAACACACTTTTCTGGATTTAATTTCAAATCAGCTTATCTGAAGTTGGCAAATGTTTCTTGTAAGTCAGCAATGTGATTCTCTTGCTTCATGCTCTTTACTATGATATCATCAACATATGTCAGCACATTCCTGCCTATTTGAGAATGAAGGACCTTGGCTGTCATTCTGCTGAAGCTTCCTCCTGCATTCTTGAGCCCCTCAGGCATCCACAGGTAGCAATAGGTGCCACTAAGAGTTATGAAGTTGGTCTTTGGCTCATCTTCCTTCTTCATCCAAATTTGATGATAGCCTGTGTTGGGGACTTTCTCTCAAATTCTATAAATTGAGAACAAGGCAACACCAAAACAGGTTACTTGTTAATGCTCTTCGTCCTTCGAAGCATTATTTCCCCAAGGATATAATGATCTTCGGACGAAGGTCATGAAGGACATACCTTCATCATCTCAACATACATATATGTATAATTATTAACAACAAATGAAGCATGTAACGCATAAGAAATAATGTGAATAATAACATTATCATATATATTTCTTAGTATATAATCGTAAATTAATATAAGGACAATATTGAATTACATTTGGTACCTTCGGCTTGACAGAAAACAAAGGTACGAGCGTGACGCAAAAGCAAATGCCAAATCCGCGTGAACAGTACGGGAGTACTGTTCATCTATTTATAGGCACGGGACGCAGCCTATGTGAAATTACAGCCATGCCCTTTACATTTGCTAATGACTCTAAGGTAATCCATCAAGGTCTAAATAGCCTTTTCCCCTTTAAGTCGGTTCCCTTTCCTGCTGTCATGCCGAAGCTCCCTTGCGCGTAGCTTCGGCACTGCGTCAACCTTCGTATTGTTCGTGCTTCTCACAATGTGGTTCTGATCTGAGTCCGAAGGTACCTGTTCATGTATTACACTCTAGAAACATTGTTAAATCATGTTTTTGAGGACCTTTGGAAGACGAAGGCCCCCAACAGTAGCCCCTCGCAATATTAATTTGTTAGAATAACGAATTCAGATTGCGATATGGACAAAGGCCCTAAGCCGAAGGTCCGAAAAAACACCTTCCCCTTACTAGAATAGCAACAGTCAATGACAGACGGGGCCCTCCAATTTGGAGTGCACTGGGCGTATAAATAGGAACTCACACCGACTGCACTTGATACACTACTCGTGCCATTTGCCTTGTTTTCTCAATTTTACAACTTGTGCTTACTAGCGCTTGGTAGCTTTCAAGCTTTTCAGCTTCGGTTTGAAGGACACGTTTTCGACGTTTCCGAAGACAAGATGTCTCAAGACAAGAAGACAGTTGCTGAGACGAAGCTAAGTGTCAAGGAGAAGCTCCTTGAGGAGAAAACTGCTGGATTTGTTGAGTCAATAGCGAAAACAAATACAGAGAAGATTACCAAAGAGTTAATGGAAGGCTTGTCTGAAGATACCGATGATAGCGACAACTATGATGTGGAGAGTGGAGGCGAAGACTCTGAAGATCGGCCTTGGCAGCCAAGTCATGCAGTCTTCGGGAAATCAACTATCAAACAGAGTCATCTTGATAATAAGAGAGGAAGGTATTTTCGATATATATCTATTGTGAGGGCTGACGTAGACAGGGCCGTTCCTGCTCCCGAAGAAAACAAAGTTGTAATCTTCTGAAGCTTCTTCAAAGCTGGACTTTGGTTTCTGTTGAGCAGATTTGTTGTTGAGGTTTTAAAGACATACCAAATTTTCCTTCACCAGATCACTCCTGAAGCAATTATTAGAATGGGGATCTTCGTCCGGGCTGTGAGAAGTCAAGGTCCCGAGCCAAGTGCAAGATGTTTTTGCAGTATGCATGAACTTTCGTATGAGACGAAGCCCTGGGGTAAAGAACAGTATCATAACAATTTTGGTTGCTATAGCTTCGTTGCTCGCTCTGGCTCAATCTACCCAGTGCCAACGTTTCGGAAGAGGTGGCCCGGGGCCTGGAAGGAGGAGTGGTTTTATGTGAAAAATGATTTGAAGGCGAGAGAAGACATTAAAGAGATCATCATGCGCCCCATCTGGTCCCGCTTCGGCCTCAGGAAGCCGAAGGTAGAAATTGATGCGGCAGCCGAAGCATGCCGAAGGGCCTTCAGCGCAGTTTGCTCTTTTATTGGGACAAGAGACTTAGTTCAAGAACATGTAGCTTACAGGATATGGCCACTGATACACAAATGGGAAATGCCAAAAGAAACTATCACTAACCCTAGCGAAGGTGGTCTGGTTCGATTGAAATATACCTTGAGGTTTGGAGACCAGTTTGTTGAACCAAATGATGACTGGCTTAAGTGTGTTGAAAATACTAGTGATGAGCTACTTGGAACATATTCCAAGTCCGAAGATAATGCGCTATCTGTGGCCTTTGGGAGCCGAAAAAAGAAAAGATTAAATAAGGTTTTTGATGCTATTGGATTTGTGTACCCTGACTACTGCTATCCACTATAGGGACGGGGAAAGAAGAGGAAGACTGCTGCTTCTACCAAGGCTGCTACCTCAACCAAGACTGCTGCTTCGGCTGCTTTAGATGAGCCTGCATCGAAGAGCAAGAAGTTGAAGGTTCTTATCCATCGGCCACACTACATTGAGCCGGCCGTGGTGCCTGATTTTGGCGAGGAAACTTCTTCAGCTGCTGCTCCAAAAGAGCCCACTCCTCCTACACAGAAGGCTGAATAACTGGCTACCATATCGAAGGCGCCCTCAGCCGAGATAACTGAACCAAAGGCTGATAGAGATAAGGTCGAAGAACCAAAAACTGAAGAAGCAAAAAGGTTAGAGATTTTAAGTCCTTCGGCGGAAATATCAGTGTCGACGACACAAAAAGGTCTTGCGGTAACCCCGAAAAGAAAAAGGATGGTAAATGTACTGGATGTGTTAGAAACAGTGACGGCTTTAAAGTCTACTCCTTCAGGGAAAATCGTCAAGGCTTCGAAATTGCAAAGCGAAGCTAAAACAAAATCGGCCGAAGTTGAAGCTGCAGCGAGCCAAGTTGGTGCCGAAGCTAGGCCTTCAGAGCCTGCAAATAAACAACCTTTGGAATTCGAAAAGCAGGCAACAGAGGAAGAGGCTATAGAGCAGAGTTTGCCTGAGAAAACTCCCGCGTCTGGTCCCGAAGCTTTAAAAGAAAATATTGAATATATCATCCGTCATGCTTCGGGAAAAAGACTCTCTGAGGAAGAAGAACGAGAAGCTCTACACTATGCCCAGAAGCTGAAATATCCGAAGGGGGCATTAGTGTTCAACGGCAGCAGAGAAGAGGATTTTTTGTACTGTCTCTCGGACAACAAGGAGATATCTGTCTGCCGGGAGATGAGCAGAAGCTTCGGATTTCCAACATTAGAAGATGTGCTTTTAGTACTGTCGAAGGATGAATTGCCGACAGTTTAGCATATAATAGTATAAAGCTGTGAAAATCAAATTTTTGTACTTGAAAACGAATTTTTTTTATTTGCTGATGCTTAATACTATGCTCCTTTTGTAGGGCTTGATCCTTAGCAATGCCCTCAGGGCACAGAAAAATATCGAAGACGAAGGATACACTATAGCTCTAAACAACCTTCGTTCAGAAGTAATTGAACTAAGTAACGAAGGTCTCGAAAAAGATAAAATATTAATTTCATTGGTGAGCAAAATAAAAGAAGACGAGGATACTTCCAAAGCTCAAGTTGAAGCCCAGAAAAGTGAAATTGAAGACCTTCGGAAACAGTTAGCTGAGTCCAAATTAAAATGCGCTGTTGCCGAAGCTGACCGAGATGCTAGTGAATACTAGAAAAATTATTGTGAAAAAATAGTTGCAGAACTTCGCTCATCAAAAGAAAGATGTTTTGAAAAATCTGTGGAGTGCGTAAAAAAGATAAAGACTAGCTTCGCCAACGTGGCCGCGTACTCGAACGAAGACAACTTCATACTGGCGATCCTGAGGGCGTAATCGAGTGGATTAGCGGTGAAGCCGAAGCTTTTGAAGAGATTCTGAGTGACCGTGGGGACGTTTGTGCATTCTCTGGTGCGAGGGGAGTTGCGGCCATTCTGGAAAAGGCAGGTTGCGAACATGTTAAAACCTTGGCTCAGGCCGAAGCTGCCTTCTCCATCGACGATACGAAGGACACCTCGGCCGAAGCAAGCTCAATAGGTGAAAAATTTTTCACTGACATCTGGGAAAATGGTGGCCGAGGGATGGCCCATGAAATAATAAAGAAAAGCGAAAAAGATACTCATGACGCTCGAGAAGCAGCGAAAGCAGCTGAAAAAGCTGCGGAACTCGAAAGACGGATAGGTATTACTTAATGGCTTTTAACTTTGTTGTTTATTTTTGTGACTTTGAACTAATTTATGTCTTCTACCGCAGCTGAACTATCTCCTCCCCCAGAGCCATTCAATCCACTGGCCGACCCAGAGACAAAGAAGGCAATAGAAATTATTAATATGGTCGAAGCTATTGTAGACGAAGTTGTTACCAAGCTACTTAACAAAATTGCTGAAAAAGTTCTGAAGGAAGAATAGCAGCTATTGTAAAAACATTTCTAAGATATTAATGTAATACTAGGTGAGTGCCCGTGCGGTGCCACGAATGTTAAAAATTAGTATAAAGCATAAATACAAAACGACAAACATTACTATGATATACAAAACCACGAGGCAAGATACCATCATAACACTAAGCTAGCAGCTAGCGGTGGTGTTCGGCAAACTGCCGTCGAATTCAATTTCACAGATTTAGGGAAACATGTTCACAGGTTCATATTAACATCTTCATCATTTGCAAAGGGCTGTCAATCTCAGTTTTCAGACATACGAACGCTTGAGCATGTTATCACGTGGGTTTCAGAAGTTGCAACTACTTCACCTTGCAAATTTGCCTTGGACTGCTAGGAGGTCCTATGATTGCTCCATCCTGGCTAGCAGGACCTGTGACTGCAGCCCCTTAGCTCCTGTGGCTACTCCAACATGGCAAATTTGCCTTGGACTGCTCTCCCCTAGCAACCATACTCCGGTATCGGGACTGCGAGAGCGACGACGAATGACGACGTGGAGGCAGTGTGCACAGGATAGGAATGACAATCATGTCTCCTGCCATAGTGACAACAAAACAGTTCAAGCAGCGACTGGGATTTGAGATAATATTATATGCACACTTTCATCAAATGAATAACCTGCTTCAACTCCAGTTCACATACCAATGTTGGTGAAAATTACCTGCTTCAACTCCAACTCCCATACCAATGTGTGGCACATTCATGCGCACAACCTCCAGTAAACCATGCACCAGTAAGTGCATTGCAGAGACCCTTGACAAAGTGGTCTTGGAGCTTCTCCTAGTCATATGTCTGGATTCGATCCAATCACGTTGAAGTATCTAATTTATAAAGAGCGGGAAACATGTTAGAACTATTCCATGGGTTACAATTTAATATAGGTTATTGAAAACAAACCTTAGATCATGACAGCCATGTCTGGTTGCTCCTTTGATTTTGTAAAATCTAGGATGATGTCCACTGTCATTTTCTTTGCCTTGCCATATGGGTTGATAGGATTCTATGGTGGTTTAGAAAAATAATTAGAATCATGATAGCATCTATAAAATTAAGGAAAGTAAAAGCTCATGCATTTAGAGGATAACCTGGGCATTCCATGGATACTCACCAAAATTATACGATCATGATACTCATTAATCTTGATATGAGATTACACATAGTAGAGAACCTGAGATAAAATACCTCTATTTTTAGTTGGTACAAGACAACTCAGTAGAAAGAAGCACAAGGCTACAAAATAAGATAAAGTTAGTTGAATAAGATCATTATTTAGGTCACTAACTGATTGTGTACTACAATAAAAGCTTATATCAACCTCTCAAAGATAAAAGAGTTTCATGATTGTGTACTACAGTAAAAGCTTATATCAACCTCACAAACAATGCATGGGGACCTTCAAGAACCCTGCAACCACGGCGTAATCGGATGATTAGTCGTAAAGAAGAAACACAGGCTCTGCATTTGTGCTCGTGCTAGCCCAATCGTTCAGTTGAAGTGAATTGCTGCGGAACAGAGATGTTACTTGTAGCATCGTCTTTCTGTAATGAACAGAAGCTATATCCTCTCCCAGAACTGATTCCCTGGTAGACTGTTAATGGCCATGTAGGCAAAGTAACCCTAGAGGACCGATGTGGGTATCATCCTGATGACTGGCATAGCTCCAACACACCCACCAACCAGTATGGACTGCAGCAGATTGCTCAGTCTCTATTCGTTCACTCGAACAGGCAAGTGGGCTTCTATATGTTTGCGAGGGTCAAATTCTCTAGCCAATCTCCCTTCTTCGTTGCCTTCTTGCAGAACAACATCCTTGAAGTTCTTCAACTCCCTTTCAACAGAATCAGTCTGAAAAGACAACGTGTTGAGCATTACCATTATTTTACTGGTAAGTTTTCCATAAAGAATAACATGGACAACATTTAGGTGGTAGTTAGGTACGGGAAAAAAATTAAGGAGAGCCCATATCTAATTGGCAAACGCAAATTGCTGTAAGATTCAAAAGCTTTGTTTTTTGTTGGCACATATAAATAAGTCAAAAGGCTCACATTCTCTTCGCTATCCATTTTGATGAAAACTTCTTCCATCTTGCCATATATTTCCAAACTGGTAGCACTTCCTCCTATGCTCTCCTTGGCAGTATCAACCATCTTTTTGCTTAGAAACTGAACTTAAGAGATGGAAATGTATGAGGAAAGATGATTAGGTTAGCAAACCACATGAATCGATTTGAATTTCACCAACCTGCCTCTTAATGACAGCAAGACTTTTTGTGTGCATGGGAGACTGAGGAAGCACTCCATTAGATGGAGGGATACCAAGCAAACCGCAGAGCAGGACCTGACATTTAATACTGTGAGAAAAGAAACTAACTAAACAGCCATAATATCTGAACTAAAAACGCAGACCAAGCGTCTGTATCATTTCTATACTATAGTTGGAAGACAAACAAATTGTCACACTTGGTCTGACGAATGTGATTGAGATCCCAAGAAACTAAGGTTAAACTTACAACCAAATGTACACTCTAAATAAACAATTTGTATGACAGACTCATGTGCCACATACCACGAATCCAAGGACCAAAATGTTATAGTGGTAGGCAGAAGGCTTCTTCAAATTATACTCTTTTTGTTGTGCCAACTGTGAATCTACGTTGTGATCAAAGAAGTAAAGTCCAGCGACCATAAAAGCAGGCAGAATGGCTCCAAATATATATGCTGGAGAGACAGAAAACAAATCCTGGCAGTAAACAGAAGAGGAAGCATTCAGAATCATGACATGCAGGAAATCTCTATGAATATTTGCGCTTCAACAACAAATAATATTGCAACATGGAATAATAAACAAGCGACTTATTACCAACTAAAAATAGCATAGCCTACAGTTGAGAAAACAAATTCTGGCAACTAAAAATAGCTTCAATTACAACAACTGTAAGATCAAAGACAAAAATAAGAAAGATGACACCATGAGAAAAGGAAATAGAACTGCAAGAAAAACTTTATGTGAGATACCCGAAATATTGCAGAGTGATTAGAATGAACTAAATCTTTGCAAATGCTATGTCTTGACCCGCTTCAATTACAACAACTGTAGGCTAGTAGGACAAAAATATGAAGTTACCAAGACAGCTATGTTTGACAAAAATAAAAAGATAATGGTGCTGCACTCTAAAAAACAGGAACTTGGTTCTCAGATAGACAAACTATGTTATTGTGCAGGCAACAGTTATAAACACCAATCAAGAATAGTGCAATCAGTCTCAGAAGCAAACTTATTGATCTGAGCAAACAAACATGATTGGGATACAATCTATTTTCTCAAAAATGATGGTATAGTCCATCGCAGATTCGCAGTAGAATCTTTAGATACACCAATCTATTGTATAAGAATATACTGTGTATCTTTACGTATATCAGTTCCTAGGAAGATGGAACAATGACTTGACAGTGAAATACTGATGAAGACTTTGTGCACAATGTCAATGATATTTGTGTTTTTACCCTTGAGGGTAAGTGTCAATGGTACTCCGTGGAGTATTTGGAAAGAAAGTAATCATCATCTCTTTGAAGGCAAATCTCTATCAGCCCAGAAAGAATGGGGGTTGTTTCGCCCAGATCCAAGCTGCTATGTTTGACAAAAATAAAAAGATACTGGTATTGCACTCTAAAAAATAGGAACTTGGTTCTCAGTTATACAAACTATGGTACTTTGCATGCAACAGTTCTAAACACCAAGAAAGAATAGTGCAATCAGTCTCAAAAGCAAACTGAAATATTGCCTCGCAGTTCATATTCAGAAGCACATGATATTTGCAAAAAGTTTATTTCTTGGTTGGTTCAAAACAAAGTAGTGGGCATCCATGAACCAAAGCAAAATAACAACAACATGTCCAACACTTTATAGTAGAAGAATCATATCAAAATCAACCTATTGAAAGGAGATGACTTCGGAGCAGAATTGTGTGCGCTCGACCTTGTCGCATTTGATGGACCTGGAGACGGCAACGACCTTGATCCTGCTGGGAAGCATGACATGGACTCTATACAAATTAATATAATGATGTGGTTCATAAGAATTTAATTATGGACTAAACAAATTAATATCACGATGTGGACTATATAATTGAAACACTCGACTATGATTTCATCAGTTAACTGGTTACAACTTATTCCCTTCTCTATGGGCAGATTTTATCCTCATTCTTGACCATATAAGTTGATAATTATGTATGGTATGTTCCACCTTGTTGGGTTAATCTGTTTTCTCATTGCAAAAGAAAATAATGAGACTAAAATGGAGGGACTAATCTTTAGTCCCTGGAACCAAACAGACCATTAGCAGTTTTGTAAGTATTTGCAAACAGATAAAATGTTAATAGGCTTACAGAACCCGGCTCCCCTAAAAATGGCATAGACAAGCTGATAATAGTAAATGATGAATGATCACTTAGCAATTAATAGAAGACCGAGGCCAACTGCCCAGCTCAAAGTTACAACACTTGATAAATATAATGATTTCCCAGCACTGAGTCCCCCTCAAATCACCCAGGCACACGCGCATTGCCATCACACCAGGAAGGAAAGTGGAGTGGAGTGGACTGGACTGACCTCTCCTTGCCATCCTGAAGCGACATCATCTGCGACATGTAGTGGTTCTCGATGTACTGCTTCACCGCCGCCACCTTCTGCTTGGTGGCGCTAGACAACGCCTCCTCCCCCGCCGCGGCAGCCATCCTCGTGAAGCCGCCGGCGCCACCGTCTGCATGGACGCCACCGAGGACGAGCTCTTCCGCCTCACCACCAAGGAGGGGAAGCTCACCGTGGAGCGCGAGAAGGTGAAGATCGAGATGCAACCCTTCTCCCCCGTGGTGCAGTTCGAGCAGGACCCCGTGTAGATCCTGGACGCGCTGCTCCCGCTCTACCTCAACAGCCAGCTCCTCCGTGTCCCGCAGGAGTCGCTCGCTAGCGAGCTCGCCGCCCGGATGAGCGCCATGAGCAGCGCCACCGACAATGCCATCGAGCTCCACAATGCACGTTAGGTAAATACCTGGCATGGAAAATGGATTGAAGGCCTCGAAAAAAACAAGATTATTATATACTTCCAGAATACAAAAGACCAATTATATTTCTCTAGAAGCACCATGAGCAATTATATACCTTCAGAGAAATATTGAGGGAATGATGGAGATGGTCTCACGGCCGGAAATAAGGTGGGCTGGTTCTCAGTGTAAAAATCACGAGACACCGCTCGGGCCTTACTGGACTGAAAGGGAAAACATCCCTGAGGGTGATGAAAAGACCCAAATCTAGTCCCAGATGACAGTTATTGTTGTCTTCAACCTCTGGTCGCATCTTCAGATGGCGATTACTTCAAAAAGAATATTGCAAACTTCATGGAGAGAGTCAGGGGCTCCAAGATTTCGACAGACGTAGGGGGAAGGGTAGAGCCTTCGCTGACTCACAGCTAGATCCGACTCTGTTTTTGGGTTTTAGATCTTCCATCAACATGCTACCAACAGTTCATACTGAAATCATTCTCACATCCAGACAGAGTATAAGAGCAATGAAAACCAAGGATCTATTCATGCTAATGTAAGAACTAACAAGTCATCGTTCCTTGGTATTAAGACATTTGGTTCATTAAGGTGGATTCAACTCTGAAGTCTGAACAAAAGAGCAGGAACGCAGCTAAGCTCAATGAGTTGGAAGGAAGCAAAAGCGGAAATAACTAAGGAGTACTTAAAGAACTGATCATGAGTCTCTGACCATCAGAAAGATGCACTACCCTCGATCAGTTTCAACGATGCAGAAAAAGAAATGACGAAAGAATCCTAGAAGAACATTACCACGACCTGTCCCAGTTCGAGATCGTCGCGCACAGGACGTGCCGTGTCAACACCGTCCCATCCAGGCTTGATCGTGCCTACTGCGACGACGGCGCCTCCGGTATTATCTCATCGTCCGCTGGAAGCGGCAACCGACAACAACTCCTCCATGTACGGCTCCATCGTCGACGTCCGCGACAACTACACTAGCGGTGGCGCCGATGCTGAATTGCTGATGACGACGCTTCCGCTAGTTTCTGGTTGTGCTCCCAATGCAACAGCGCCCGTCGCTCCCAGCACTGACATCCCTGCAGCTGGGTTGCATCGCGTCCCGCTGACTCCTGGGCCATGGAGGCAGACCCAACCCCATCTTGGTCCACGCGTCACTGACCCGTACACGTGCGGACGTGGGGACGACGGCTGGACGCATTTTCCACCTAAAACCAGGACCAGCACGGCCGCTCGGCAGTGGCGGGGAGGAAACCAGGAAATCTCCATCTGGCCATCTCCCGCCCCCCTGCTCACGCATGCTCCTCACCATCTTTAGCCTGGGTCCCACCTCCCGTGCCCTCCTCTGGGCCGCTCCTCCCAGCTTCCTCGTTCCACCGACCAGATCCACCCTACTCAGGCCAGCAATGTCGGCGCTACCGCTGACGTCGGGGGAGCCGTTCCGTGTGTTCGTGGGGTACACCCGCGGGAGCACGAGGCGTACGAGGTGGGCCGCCACAGCCTGCGTCCTCTCTCGTGGATCCCGCTGGACGTGCGCCCCATCCGACAGGATGCGTGATTTGGGAAATACCTTCCCTGGCGTGGAGGTTATTTGGGAAGGACTGACCTGTCGCGACTGCCATGAAGGGGAGCGGGGCACGACTGCCATGGATGGAAGTGTGAGCTTGCGACCTGGCGCGATTTGTGGGCGATTCGTGGCGGATCCATCTCGCGCCAGGGAAGGGGGAGCGGGGCGCGCGGGCGGCGTCAACAGGCAGAACACGGTGCACGACTGTGGACGCCTACAATAAGGGCTTATAGAGTAGTAAAGATTTGCTGAACTAAGTCTGTAATATTCGATGTTTGTATCTTTGAATGTAATATGTAAATTGTTTGTAATTCAGTTCTTTACGATGCATGAAACTTTATGTATATACCGTTTTTGAGCCTTCGGCTAAAAAAACACCTTCCCTTCTTTTCATGCTTCGTGAAGAAAAACTTTTATGTCCCGTGGGAATATTCATACTTCGTAAAGAACATCCAAGCGTCGTAAAAACATTAATGCTTCGTAAACAATAGATTTCTTCCTCCACATCAGAGCTGATGAAGCTGTACTTATTCGAAGCATTCTCTGAAGATCAACATTGTATCCCCTTCTTGTGCCATTGATGCAATATGATGTATGATGTTATGTTATGCGAAATGATGTGATGATGTTATGTTATGCGTAATGATGTTTATGCCGAAGACACACACTCACACCCCCATAGTGGAATACACAATCTCTTTGCCGCTTATTTTTTGGCTTCACCGCTTATTTTTCGGTGTATCAGCGCTGACTTTTCGCTGTAAGTTCTGCATTCCCTTAGGAACGTCTTTTGAACTTCTTCGCCTTCTATTTCGGTGGTATTCGCGTTGACTTTTCACGCTTCGCCTTATATTTCGGCGGTATTTGGCTCTGCATTCCCTTTGGAACGACTTTTGAGCAGAAAACTTACACTGCGCTCCCTTAGGAACGACTTTTTGTAGCTTCGGCAAACTTACGCTGCGTTCCTTAGGAACGACTTTTTGTAGCTTCGGTGATACTTGCAATGTGATTTTTAGCCCTGCATTCCCTTAGGAACGACTTTTGAGCTTCAACAATTTTTGGACTTCGTGAGTCTGTGGAGAAGATATATTCCAATACGACAAGAACAAAGCTATTACAAGAAATTGAAAATGGCAAGAAAACTATGTTTACAATAATTGTTCCTTATTAAAAAGAAAATGACAATGAATGTAAAAACTGTTTCAGGGGTAGGATATCTCTCAATAGATATGTTTCGATTCATGCACAGTACTGTTGACTGTGCGAGCTTCGGACTCCTCCCTGAAATCTCGCTGCTGATGGGTCTGTTGGGTCCCTTCTGGCTGCTGGCCTTGTGAATATGCAGGTTGTTGTGGTGGCGGAGGTGGAGGCTGTGGCCAAGATGTCTGTGGCTGGCTAGCCGAAGCAACAGAAGCTGTAGGATGGTTACCCACATACTCTGGTATGTAGGGTGAGTGATACGAAGCAGTGTGCATGACCTGCTTCGGCTGGTTCTGCTGAGCTGCGGCTTCTGCTATTTCCTTTTGTTTCTGAATGGTGACATGGCACATCCTTGTAGTATGGCCCTTGTCCTCACCACAGAATAAGCAATAAATTTTTCTAGGCTGATCCCCAAACCTTCCTCTGAAGCCCCTGGCGCCTCTGCCTCTTGGAGCTGGCGACCGAAAAGAGCTTTGTTGCTGCCCCGAAGCTTGCAAGGAATACTGTGGCCTCTTTTGTTGACTTCCTCTGTCATCACTCTGAGTAGAGTTGTTAATAGACCTGACGTGCCTCGGGTGGATTCTTCCTCCGAAGCCCCTGGTCATCCATCTTCTAGAGCAGCTTCTTTATTAAACGACTCGATCAGAAGGTAAAAGTCCTTGATCATCAATCCTACACTGGGTGGATCCTTAAACGACTTAGACGGAGACACTACATTGAGACTTCTTTCTTGTGCAATTCAACCGTCCCGTCTCATCTTATAAACTTATAACTCAAAAATTGGTACCTAGCAGAGATACTCTTTCTATGTGTTGAATCCATCATGGCCATGATGGATTTACCACCATAAGTTCTTGTTCACAAAAACCCATATCCAGTGTTACACATCATCCTTTTTAAAAACACTTTAAATTTTCTAAGCAGGTCTAAGCAGTATTCGTTCTATTTATAAAACATGTATCAAGGAGGATAATCAAATTTCAAGGAAGGACATGCATCAATAGTCTAGTCACATAACTCATATCACCTAATGCATCATTCATGGGTGACAAAATTTGTAAAAAACAAGGAAATGGATAAATTGAAAGTTCATTCATCCCTTTTGTTGACAAAATTTGTAAATAACAATATATTTAAAGGTCTAACAAGTTTGCTAAGTGTTGAACATGAAATTCACTATGATGAACATACTTGAATAGTGTATAATGATCAGTTAACAAAGGTTCAACACAAGGTTAAATAACCAATGAGACAATGAAAATGGATATAATATGATCTCTATATTGGTTTGAATATATGGACAAGACCTAAGAAATCACTATGCATAAATATGATCAGAATAGACGTTGAAGTGATTAAGAGGATTGGTCAAGCCAAAGTGAATAAGATATGAGGAATCGTGAATTGGCTTTACCATATTACTATTAGTCCATATATGCTTATATGAGAATCAAAGTAGAGCTTGATTGATCTTAGCATTTATATCTAGATGACATTCAAGCAAGGTTCACAATATTGAAGAAATGATTCTCTCAATGGATGCTCACTATGATGTGACTCAAGAATGGTTTGATAGGGTGAAGATAGCATGAAAGGGATTAAGCAAAGGTGAAGACCAAGTGACAACTTGTGGTCCGAGGTATCATGGCTAAGGTGAATGTCGGAGAGGAAATTCTCCGACCGGGTGGCAGAACGCACCCGCCCTAAATCCTAAGATGAGGAGGGGCCTAAGCGTTTTACCTGCTAGATGAATTCGGGATGAACACAAGAACACACAAGGGTTTAGAGTGGTTCAGGCCGCCGGAGCGTAATACCCTACTCCACTGTATGTAGTATTGAGAGCTTGTAAGTGAGTGTGTAAGTGTGTTTGAGTCCAAGTGAGCTTGAGAGCGTCTGAGTGAAGCTAAGTTGAGTCTACCTTGTAACGTCGTGTGCCCTCCCTTTTATAGCTCAAGGGGGACACGCACAAGGATACAGAGCCCCGACATGTGTGCCCAGGGGCAAAATGGAAGGAAATAACTAATGCTTGTAACGCCTGGGCGAACTCCGAGCGCCATAATGTCCGTAGTCCATACAGTATTGATATGTCGTCGCTGCTTCCTCGGTAACGCGCGAGTAATGATGAGCGTAGCGCATGCGGCAGTATGGACGTGCCGCCTGCCAATGGAATGGACAGGCACGCCGCCTACGGGATGGTCTGGTCGCCGTCCACTAGAGGAATGGACTGGGCTCATTAAATGCTGAGGCGGCACATCGCCTGCCAGTGGAAGGGACAGGGCTCATTAAATGCTGAGGCGGCACATCACCTGCCAGTGGAATAGACAGGCGGCGCGCCTTATACGCATTAAATGTAGTGGCCGTGCGGCCCAGAGGCCTTACGTCAGGCTCCGCCCATTTGCTTATGTCACGTGCACCATGCCACGTGGCAGCATCGGGGCTCCGCCTGAGTGGGGAGCATAAGCGTATACAGTATGGTCCAGACACGTGTCGGCACCGGACCACCGCCTGGCCTTGATTAAGGCCTGAGTATTCTTTGTCACAGAATCCTAGGACCCTGCTGTGAGTGGCCTGGACCCCACACAGAGGGGTCCGGAACCTATCCTAGGGGTCCGGCTTGCGCCCATGGAGGTCCTGGACCTTACCCGGAGGTCTAGTCTGTATATACAGGGGTCCGGCACTTTCCCATGAGGCTTCGGACTCACAGTTGATACCTTGGGGTATATTATCTTCTCTGGCCATGTGGCGGCCCCGGAGCCGTCCACGTTGTGGGATCGGGTGCTATTGCTGGCCCAGAGTAGTCGCCCGAGGCTGGTGCGAGCCGTGGTCTGGTCCCATGCACAGCTCCTTTACCACGCGACTAGAGATAGTCGTGCGGGTACCGTGTCTTTATACGGTAGTAAGGGGTACCCCTATTCTAGGGTACTGACAGTGGCCCCCGGGCCCACCTTAGTGTAGGATGCAAGCCTGCAGGTGGGGCCAAAGCTTGAACTTCGCCTCAACGTGGCTTAATTGGTGACTAGCGCGCCGCTTCAGTGCGTCTGCTGATGCACTCACCGTCAGTCCGCCTTCGGTCACGCCGACTGCCATGTCTGTCCCCGCGGCTGACAGTCCAGCGGCCCCACGTCTGGCGGTTCCATCGGGCTACGCGCGGGGCGTCTAGTTGCCGCCGCTAGGGTTAAAAAATATCTCTTTGCGGTAGCCTCGAAGCGGCGCGCGGTCGTGCGGGACGGTTCTCTCCTCGCGTGGCGGTTCGCTTTTTCCGCACTCGGAGACCAGCGCACCAGCTGTATGACTTGTGGACCCGGTCCCCCATGTCAGTGATTGGGCTGTTGTTTCTTGCGGCGGAGGTGAAGAGGCGCGCTACCACGGGCGGCGGTTCGCTTTTCGGGCACGCGTGGTGGTTCGCTTTTTCCGCACCAGGCATTCAGCACACAATCCATATGACTTATGGACCCGGGCCCCCATGTCATAGACTGGGTCACCTGGGCGTCAGGTGTGCGCTGGTCGGGATTTCCTGTAGCGTCTTGGGGCACGAGCGGGAGAGTCTGCCTTGAAGAGGGATTCGCCCCACGAGCAGCAGTTACGCTTTCGCATTCTCTCCCAATTGCTATGCCCTTTCGCCTCTGAGCTCTCTGCGCTCCTTTGCCTTCATGGTCTCTGCTGTGCGCCGCCATTGACGCCATGATTTCTCTTGGCCAACCCGACCGCTTCCAGACTGAGGCGACACTCAATGTGGTGCGCCGCCACCTGCTCGGATGGAGTGCGTCGGCGCTCACCGGGAGGATCCACGCTGGCGCCGCCCCCCTCGGTGACCACACCACCGGGGAGTTCGTTTTGTTCACCTCCTACATCTCCTGCGGGTTGGCGCTGCCGATCTTGCCTTTCTTCCTGCTGTTGTTGGAGGAGTTCAGGCTCCAGCTTCAGCACCTCACCCCCACTCCATCCTCTAGGCGGCCATCATTGCCCACCTCTGCGAGATGTTCGTGGGGGTGGCGCCTTGCACTTCCCTCTTCCACCATTTCTTCGTGCTGGTCAAGTCTGGGAAGGCTAGGGACCATCTTGGTGCCTACTACTTTCAGACGAGGCCGGACTCGGCCGTGTCCTACATCTCCACCCTCGGTGGCACAAGCTGGGAGAATTGGCGCGCCGACTGGGTGATCGTCAGCGTCGAAGCCAATGACTGCCTCGTCCTGCCGAGCAACGGGCCAACCCTCGACCGCAAGCTCTGGAGGACCCAGCCGTCGCTATCGCCAGAGCTCCTGCCATGCTGGACAGGATTGAGTGGCCGGTGGCCTGACCTCCATGCATGTGGTCGGTGATTTCCTGAAGCGTCGGGTCACGCCGCTGCAGCAGAGGCCACGCCTGAGTTGCTGGTTCACCGGCTCGAGCGATATCGGCAGGATCCAGCGCGGGCCTAGAACCGATCTATCCTAGGAAGAGCTGGAACTCCTGGTGAAGGGGATTACTGGTGAGTCCTTTATCCCTGAATCCCTGATACTTCCCTAGGGCATCCCAGCGCTCTGTGATGACCCCATGCTGCGAACGACGATGCTGGCCTCGCTGCCGACCCTCGATGAGAGCGGCGTCGCGGTTCGTCAGACCGGCGGTCGGGACCCCCACCGCAGGATTCGGATCTTCGATGCACCGGCCGGGGGCCCCCAGTCTGCCGGCGTGGCTCCCAGCGCCCCTTCCGGAGCTTCCAGCGCCTCTGCCGTGGGCCCCCGCCCCTTGGATAAGGGCAAAGGGGCTGCAAGTAGCTCCTTCGCCTGAGGCAGCGCCCGGGTGTCGAAGGAAGAGAGGCGACGTCGGCTGCACCGTGCCGACAGATCGTTTTTTTTTCGAACCCCCCTAGTGGGGCCGAGGAGGCCGGCTCCCAGAAGCGCCAGAGGGCCGCTGGTGGGGTCGAGGAGACCGGCTCCCAGGCCTAGGGCGCGCAGAGGCGCGTCAGTCCTCCGCCTCCACAACCATCGGGTCCGCCGCCACCACAACCACCACAACCATCGGGTTCGCTGCCACCACCACCTCCCGGGGGCGATCTCCCCCAGGGGCACCACCACCAGCAACAACAGCAGCAGCAGCAACAGCAGCAGCGGTTGCCCCGTTTCCAGGGTCGTTGGAAGGTCCAGGGCCCCAAGTGAGTGTAGCCCTTTATTATTTCCCTTAGTCTGTTTATCATGCCGACGGATCTTAACTCTACATTTGCTTGTCAGGGCTTCCTCCCCCTCTGCCCCAAGATCGTGCCTCCCCCGCCTCCGGCTGCTGCTGCCGAGACAGCGCCACCGGGCTCCCATGCTCCAGCTGGGGGTCCAACAGCGGCGGCGCCAACGCCAAGGGGCACCGCAGCGGCGGAGGGGGCCCCAACTGCTCCGATGGCTACTGCAGCCCCAACGACGGTGATGCCGTCGAGTACACCGTCGGTAGCGGTAGAGGAGGCCCCAACTACGCTCGGCCCCGCCATCGAGGGCGACGCGGGGGGCGCATCCAGCTCTATCCCGCCGCCCACTCCGGAGGAGACGGATGTGATCTTTGGGCGGCAGCTCCGGTCCGGTGCCGAGCCAGAAGCGGCGCCAGTTCCCCTCTCCCGGCTGCTGTTTCGTGCCCATCAGGCTCTCCATGAGACTGAGGCGGCAATCCTGCGGGAGTGGGAGGCGCTCAAGGCTGAGCACCAGCGCCTTGGCGATTGGCGCACCCAGCTGGAGGAGCGCACCAAGGCGGCGTCCCGCCAGTTCGCCTCCGACGGTCCGAGCTTGAGCGGGACCGCAAGGACTACAAAAAGGACCTCTAGAAGGTGTACACCCGGGAGCTGGAGGCGAGCCGGAAGGAGAAGAGGTTGGCCTAGAAGGAGGAGCACTTGAACTAGAGGGAGGAGGTCATCACACAGCTCCATGCCAAGCTAAGTGCCTTCAACAAAATCCTTGAGGAGCAGCGGGTTGAGCAGACCGCGGCTGTGGAGAGGATCCAAAAATGGGAGCGGGAACTGGGGGACAAGGCCAGCAGCATTGCCCTCGCCGAGGAGAACCTCAAGGAGAAGGATGCTTCCCTGGATAAGCTGGCGGTGGATCTCGCCTGGTGGGAGAAGGACCTCGCCTTAAGGGAGGAAATGTTTGAAAGGCAGGAGAAGCTGTTGGCCGATCATGAGCTTGAGGCGGAGGAGAACGAGCGGACGCTGGAGGAGCGGATTTGCGAGTTCCAGGCGGCGCAGGCGGCACTGGGCCCCAGGTGGTGGAGGTGACGAAGAAGGCACTTGAAGATCTCCAGGCGGAGCATCGCGCCGGGGTCCAGCGCATCGCTGCATGGGCTGACGAGGCGAGCACGGCTCTGGTGCCGCTAGGGGTGAGTCCCATCCCGGTGTCACAGCTGCCGACGTCCATCTCCGACGCGCTCCCGGTGCTAGACTCTGTCGCCGACCGCCTCCGACGCCTGGACCAGATCCTGGGCGCCCGCCTGGAGGCCAAGGGCGGCAGACTCTGCCGGGTGGTAGTTGAGTACGTCTTGACGTGCTTCCAGAGCCATGACCCGGCCATATCCTTGGAGCTGGTGATCGCTGGTCCGGTAGCCGACACTGAAGACACCGCCTGGGAGGGCATTAAATACGCCGTGGAGCTGGTGGCCGAGCGCTTCCAGCGGGATCCCACTGATGACGAGTAGCCGAATCTGCAGAGAGAAGGCAAAGGTCCCGCTGGGAAGCAGCTTGTAATATTTTTTGGTCTTTGTAAGATACTTTTTAGTACTTTTTATCGAGTAGTATTAGCACTTATCTGTATGTTATTTGTCTTTGCTGTGTGTGGCGTTACCAACTCCTCCACAGTACTTGGCCCCTCTGGGATGTAGGCTCGACGTGTTGAGGCTGGATACCAGTACACCTAAGAAAGAGTTGGTGACCCGGCTCCCAGGAGGTAGCCTCAACTGGGACCTAGACCTGTACACAACTTCGGCTAGGAAGTGTTAGTAGCACACCCATATAACCCATCGTCTGGTATGAGTCATCCTTTGATTCATGCAACAGGACCTACAGGATTGACTCTGGGAAGCCAAGCCTGATGTCCGGACCTACAAGGTAACAACTCCAAATAATAGGGCACCCGTTGCAGAGTGGTGGAGGTGTAGGCTTAGGGTACGGGACCAGGCTAAGCGGCTACACAGCTCCGGACCACTCCAGGAAATAAGCGCCCGTTCTCTAGAACCGGACCCGTAGGTTGCCGGACCACCTTTATCTGGATAAGGGTCCCGAACTGCAAGCCTGGCTTACTCAACTCGGATGTCATCATACCAGCAATGGTGGGAATTGTATGGGTGGGTTAGATAAAAAATAATAACTGGAAACTGTATCTGAATAAAACTATCATAGAAGCACATCTGGGGGCGTAAATCCATTCTTTATAACTTGACATGCATGGGTTCAGGCCAACAGGCCGGGCTTATGAAGGTGGACCTCACCGGGCTGACGTACACGTATGCACAACCTAGTTACAAAAAATAAGAAACCATAACCCCTCAGACTTGCTCCTATGGATAGAACTTACGGAGATGCTCTATGTTCCAGGGGTTGGGAAGAGGCACTCATTCCGTTGTGGCAAGGCGGACACATCCGGGTCGGCATACTTCCGTCACCTTGAAGGGTCCTTCCCAACTGGCGGAGAGTTTGTGGAGCCCTTCTCGGTTCAGTACTCGCCTTAGGACTAGGTCCCCGACCCAGAGCTCCCTACTATGCACAAATCGCTGGTGGTAACACCTGAGCGCTTGGTTGTACCGTGCATTTCGGATCGTCGCTTGCCATCTGCGTTCGTCGATGAAGTCCACGTCCTCACGCCATAGCTGTTCCTGCATGGATTCATCAAATGACTGGAACTGTGGGAAGGCAGGCTTCGGCCCCGTAGACCAGGAAGAACGGGGTCTCTCCGGTAGCTCGGCTGGGTGTGGTCCGGTTCCCACATAGCACGGACGGAAGCTCGCTGACCCAATTTGCACCATGCTTTTTCAAACAGTCGTAGGTGCGTGTCTTGAGTCCCCTGAGGATTTCTGCGTTTGCCCTGTCCACTTGGCTGTTGCTCCTTGGATTAGCCATGGACACAAAGCAGAGCTGGGTGTCGATGTCCTCGCGATACTTTTGGAAGATCCGACTTGTAAACTGGGTCCCGTTGTACGTAATGATACGGCTTGGGACCCCAAATCTATAGACGATCGACTTGAGGAAAGCGACAGCAGCACCCTGGGTGATATTGACCACAGGGGTGGCCTCTGGCCACTTTGTGAAATTGTCGATGGCGACGAAGAGGAACCGGTACCCGCCGACGGCCCTGAGGAATGGTCCCAGGATATCCACCCCCATACAGCGAATGGCCAGGAGGGTGGAATCATCTGTAGAGCCTGAGCTGGTGTGTGTATCTGCTTTGCGTGGAACTGGTACGCCTTGCAGGACTTTACCATCTCAGCTGCATCCTGGACAGCGGTTGGCCAGTAAAAGCCATGCCGGAAGGCCTAATCGACCAGCGTGCGGGATGATGAATGACTTCCGCACTCTCCTCCATGGATCTCCATGAGCAACTCATGGCCCTCCTCCTGGGTAATGCACCACATGAGAATGCCGTTGGAGCCACAGCGGTAGAGATCCCCTTCCACCACCACGTAGCATTTAGCCAACCGCACTATGCGCTCTGCGGACACATGGTCTTCAGGAAGGATATTTTCCTTCAGGTAGTCCTAGATCTCGGAGATCCATGCATCAGGACCACTCTGAGATATTGGCTGTGGCACTAAGGGACTGGCAGGATCTTCTATAGCACACACAGTCTTCGGTGGGTTCTGTAGATGGGACGCCACTGGGACCGCTAGCTTCGAGGTGCTAGTATCGCCCCCTTCGCCCAGCTTGGCCGGTTGGGCGGTGGGTCTCAGCAGCCGTCTTTCGAAGACGCCCTCGAGCATGGGTGCCCTAGTTGATGCCCTCATGGAGAGGTCATCTGCCGCCGAGTTGTCAGCCTAAGGAACGTGTTGCAGTTCCAGGGTAGTGAAGTCCTTTTCCAGCTTCCTCACGTGAAGAAGGTACGCTGCGATCCTGGGCTCGTTGCAGCTACACTCCCCGCGGACTTGATTGATGATCAGCTGGGAGTCCCCCTTCACTAGGAGCTGGCGGATCCCTAGGGATAGGGCCGCCGACAAGCCGAAGATCAGTGCTTCGTACTCCGCCATGTTGTTGGTGGCCTTGAACTCAAGGTGCACCATGTACTTCACTTGATCTCCGCTTGGGTCGATGAGGACCACTCTAGCTCCGCCAACTTGCTGACGGGCAGATCTGTCGAAGAAGAGCGTCCAGTGGGGCTCGGTGAAGACCGGACCGCTGGGCTCCGCATGTGTGGGGTCCGAATCGGGATCCGGACCCCCAGGAACGCTCGGGGGAGGCGTCCACTCCACGATGAAGTCAACCAGGACCTGGCTCTTGATGGTGTGGCGAGGCTGGAAGTCCAGCTGGAACTCAACGAGCTCCGCGGCCCACTTGGCGATGTTGCCTATGGCGTTAGAGTTGTGGAGGATGGCCCTTAATGAAAAGGAGGTCACCACCACGACCCTGTGTGCCTGGAAATAGTGGCGCAGCTTCCTGGACGCAACAAGCACATCATAGAGAAGTTTGTGCGTCTCAAGGTACCTAGTCTTTGCCTCGTGGAGGACCTCGCTGACGTAGTAGACCGGCCTCTGAATGGTCCGGACCCCGGCAGCTGGTCCCGAGTCCTCAGGTTCTTGGCCTTCTTGTGCCATCCTTTCGACGACCAGCACCATGCTCACCGCTTCTGCAGCCGCCACGATGTATAAATACAATGGCTTCCCAGGCTATGGGGCTACCAGTATTGGTAGGGACACGAGGTGCTGCTTCAACTCTTGGAAGGCTTGTTCTGCCTCTTCGGTCCAAGAGAATGGGTCGGACTTCCGCAACAGCTTGAAGAAGGGTAGCACCCTCTCAGCCAGCCTTGAAATGAAGCGGCTAAGGGCGGCTAATGACCCCGTAAGCTTCTGGACGTCCTTGATACGGGACGGAGGCCTCATTGCCTCAATTGCCTTGATCTTCTCTGGGTTTTCTTCAATGCCCCGGTACGAAACCAGGAACCCCAGCAACTTTCCTGCGGAGACACCAAAGACGCACTTGTCTGGGTTCAGCTTCGTGCGGGTTGCCCGCAGCCTGTCGAAGACCAGGGTTAAGTCTTCCACTAGGGTCGACCATCTCTTAGTCTTGATCACGATGTCATCGACGTATACCTCTACTCTATCTCTGATCAGGTCCCTAAAAGTCTTACTCATCGCCCGCACAAATGTTGGCAAGGCGTTTTTCAGACCATAAGGCATTACGACATAGCAGTAAAGCCCATCCACTGTTACAAAAGCGGTATGCTTCCTATCTTATCTAGACATCTGGATTTGATGGAAACCAGAGTAGGCATCTAAGAAAGACAAAAGGTCACACCCGGAAGTAGAATCCATGATTTTATCTATTCGCGGAAGTGGATACGGGTCCTTGGGACAAGCCTTATTAAGGCTGGTGTAGTCGATGCACATCCGAAGCTTCCCATTCGCCTTGGGGATGATGACTGGGTTGGCCAGCCACACTGGGTGATGAACCTCTTTGATGAAGCCGGCGTCTAGCAGCTTTTGGACCTCCTTTCGGATGAAGTCCTGCCACTCGACGGACTGTCTGCGAGGCTTCTGACTCACCGGCTTGGTGTCAGGGTTGATCTTCAGATGGTGCTCGATCACCTCCCTGGGGATCCTAGGCATCTGTGACGGCTCCCATGCAAATACGTCGGCATTTGCCTGGAGGAAGGTGACGAGCACGAGTTCCTATTTTTCCTCCAGATCACCCGCAATGCGAGTGGTCTAGAAGGAACCCTCGCTGAGCTGGACGGCCTTGACGGGGACGTCGTCCGCTCCGGATGGCCGCACCTTCGGCACCTTGGTAAGCGCCTTGGTCCCAGAGGTCGAGGGGTTTCTCCCTTCGTCGTCTGGGCGAGTAGCTTCTGCCGCCAGGGCTTGTAGCTATTCCACAGCCGCAAGCGCAGCGGCGCGGTCGCCCCGCACGGTGAGGACCCCGGCCGGGGACGACATCTTGAGGAACAAGTACCCGTAATGGGCAATGGCCATGAACCGGTACAGGGCCGGCCTGCCAATGATGGCGTTGAAGGGGAGGTTAACCTCCGCGACGTCGAACTGGACGTTCTCCGTGCAAAAGTTCTCCTCGGTCCCGAATGTTACCGGGAGCGCGATGCTCCCAAGGGGATACACCGGTTGTGGGCCCACTTTGTAGAATGGGTGAGAGGGTCCCAGCCGGGACCCTAGGATCTACAGCTGCTTGAATGCAGCATGACTGATGACGTTGAGCCGGCCCCTCCGTCAATTAGAACATGGTGCAGCCGCATGTTGGCGATGATAGGGCAGTGATGAGTGGTAGTACACCGGCCCCTACCTTGTTTTTGGGGCAGTCGGCTGCCCCGAAGGAGATAGTGGTGCTCCTCCACCGCTAATGTGGAGCAGCCTTTGGGACCCCTGGGACCGTCGAAAGGACCTCTCGACGCAGGGACTTGACGTTCCTGCGGGAGGTGAGCTCCCAGCTCCCGCCGTACATCACGTACAGCTTCTTGCGGCGGTCACCGTCGTCACCGGAGTCGGAGTCTCCAGTGAAGACGTCTTTCAGGACCCCCTCGGGTGACTGATACTCGAGTTCTCATTCCCCCACGACCACCTCGCCGTCGTCGACCCTCTCCTTGCCAGGCCGGTGACGAGGTGGGGAACCATCCTTGGAGGACTGCTCGCGCCGTTCGCTGACGCGCTTTGTGAGCTTGATGATCTTGCGGCACTTCGAGGCGCTGTGGCGACTGTTGGGGTGCATAGGGCATGTGCCGCTGTTGCCTCCCTGTGGCCGAGGGCGCTTGTTGCACTCGCTCTGGCCCCAGTCGCAGCTGCGATGATCGGAGCGGCAGTCTGCGGCTTCTCATGGCCGCAGTTCTTCTTCTTTTTGTCGTCCTGGATGATGGCACCCGAGCCACCCATCTGGGCGACCCTGGTTTGTGGGGCCGAGTGCCATGCACGGCCCTCGGTAGCTCTGGCACACTTGTTAGCCAGAGCGAAGAGTGTGGTGGCAATCTCCACGTCATGCGTGGCTAACTTCTCCAACATCTTTTCATCACGTACTCCCTGGCGGAAAGCGGTGATGATGGAAGCATCGGAAATACGAGTTATAGTGCCTTGTACCTTGGTGAAGCGGAAGATAAACACTCGAAGAGTTTCCCCGGGCTCCTGCCTCACTGTGTGGAGGTGGGCCTCCACGCCATGCTGCTAATAAGCGCTGGCGAAGTTCGCTGTGAACCACGCGCAGAGCTCTTCCCAGGAGTAGATTGATCCTGGGGTAAGGTTCATGAGCCAAGTCTGGGCTGGCCCAGACAAGGCTAGATGGAAATACGTTGCCATTACAGCGGTGTCTCCACTTGCTGCCGTAATGGCGGTGACGTACACCTACAAGAATTCTGACGGGTTTGACGTACCGTCGTACTTTCTGGTAGGTGTGGCTAGAACTTGGATGGCCAAGTTGCCACGCGGAGATGATCCGCTAGTGTGGCGCAGCCTATGCCGGCCAAGGGGACACCCGCCTAGATCCGGGCGCGCATTGGGGTCTGCGGTGCAACCACAGCGAAGTCGTAGTCGAGGTTGCGACCCTCGACGTTCTGTCGGCGCTCACGCGCCCTCTCCAGAGAGACGCGTGCATCCTCGCCCGCACGCCTACGGTTGAGTTCTGCCCGCAAGTCATCAGGCCTCTCCAGAGAGACTGGAGCGTCATCTCCTGCACGCTTGCGGTTGAGCTCTGCCCATAGGTCGTCGGTTTGTGCACCCCTCATCGAGGGTGAGCGCACAGACGCTGTTGCCTCGCGCTGGCGCTGGGATGACCATGGCCTAGATCTGGTCGAGCTAGAATGCGCCATGCCGAGCAGACGGTCGACGTCGTCACACCACTGCTTCATGGCCCCCGGCGAGGCCATGGAGCTAGGAGGGTGGCGTAGCAACTCCCTGGCCGCAGACAACGCCCCAGGAGCTGCTCTTGACGGAGCCCGAGACGTCTGCACAGGTGTGTGCTACCGCGCAGCGTGCACAGCAGCAGCCCTAGGCGCAGGGCGGTTAGACACTCGTGGCGTGGAAGATGCATCTTCTTCCTCCACCAGGAAGTCCTCAGAAGTCTCGGCACGGTGCTCGACGATCTAGACCATTGTGTCGAGCAGGAAGACAAGCAAAAACCTAAAGCCTAAGCCCCCTACCTGGCGCGCCAAATGTCGGAGAGGAAATTCTCCGGCCGGGTGGCAGAACACACCCACCCTAAATCCTAAGATGAGGAGGGGCCTAAGCGTTTTGCCTCCTAGATGGATTCGGGATGAACACAAGGACACATAAGGGTTTAGAGTGGTTCAGGCCGCCGAAGCATAATACCCTACTCCACTGTGTGTAGTATTGAGAGCTTGTAAGTGAGTGTGTAAGTGTGTCTGAGTCCAAGTGAGCTTGAGAGCGTATGAGTGAAACTAAGTTGAGTCTGTCTTGTAACGTCGTGTGCCCTCCCTTTTATAGCTCAAGGGGGCACGCACAAGGATACTGAGCCCCGACATGTGGGCCCAAGGGCAAAATGCAAGGAAATAACTAACGCCTGTAACGCCTGGGCGAACTCCGAGCGCCATAATGTCCACAGTCCATACAGTATTGTTATGACGCCACTGCTTCCTCGGTAACGCGCGAGTCATGATGAGCATAGCGCATGCGGCAGTATGGACGTGCCGCCTGCCAATGGAATGGACAGGCACGCCGCCTGCGGGATGGTCTGGTTGCCATCCGCCAGAGGAATGGATAGGGCTCATTAAATGCCGAGGTGGCACATCGCCTGCCAGTGGAATGGACAGGGCTCATTAAATGCTGAGGCGGCACATCACCTGCCAGTGGAATAGACAAGCGGCGCGCCTTATCCGCATTAAATGCAGCGGCCGCGCGGCCCAGAGGCCTTACGTCAGGCTCCACTCGTTGGCTTACATCACGTGCACCATGCCACGTGGCAGCATCGGGGCTCCGCCTGAGCGGGGAGCAGAAGCGTATACAGTATGATCCGGACACGTGTTGGCTCCGGACCACCGCCTGGCGTTGATTAAGGCCTGGGTATTCTTTGTCACAGAATCCTGGGACCCTGCTGTGAGTGGCCCGGACCCCACACAAAGGGGTCCGGAACCTGTCCTAGGGGTCCGTCTTGCACCCGTGGAGGTCCTGGACCTTACCCAGAGGTCCGGTCTGTATATACAGGGGTCCGGGGCTTTCCCATGGGGGTCCGGACTCAATGTTGATACCTTGGGGTATATTATCTTCTCTAGCCACGTGGCGGCCCCGGAGCCGTCCACGTGGTGGGATTGGGTGCTGTTGCTGGCCCAGAGTAGTCGCCCGAGGTTGGGGCGAGCCGTGGTCTGGTACCACGCACAACTCCTTTACCACGCGACTAGAGATAGTCGTGCGGGTACCGTGTCTTTATACTAAAGTAAGGGGTACCCCTGTTCCAGGGTACTGACAATGAAGAAGAGAGTACTTGCACTAAGTCAATGAACTAATCAGCTATGAAGAGTTATATTGTGTTGATGCATCAGTAAGGTGACTTGCATCCATGATTTGAACTCATATATGGTGAAATGGTTCAAGTCATAGGGCTTGATTTGTGTTTTCTTCAAAAGGTGAGACAAAGATGTTTGTGATCCTTATGAAGCAATGCCATGGAGAAATCGCACATGAGACACCAATTACTCAAGGAGTTTACTTAATTATATTTTATTGAACTTGAGTATATAAATTGTCGTACTATTAGGGGGGATCCAAAAAGAAGGTTGGTTTTTGCCAAAGCTCAAGCTTCTAAGATTCAAAAGCTATTTCGAAAACAAAATCTTTTGGACACTCTGTGAGCTCAACTGGAGTGAGGTTTGGGAGACGGAGATCCTTCTGGTTGGAAACTAGCTAAACTTTCTTTCAGAAAAGTTCACCTTTACTACAGCTGAGTTGAACTTGGCTTCAGTTGACTTGAACTTGACTTCAACTGAGTTGAGCTTTTCTTTAGCTGAGTTGAACTTGACTTCAGCTGAGTTGATTTCTCTTCATCTGAGTTGAGCTTTTCTTTAACTGAGTTGAACTTTACTTGAGCTGAGTTGAGATTCACTTCAGCTGAGGTGAACTTGACTTCAGCTAAGTTGAACGTTTCTTTAGCTGAGTTGATCTTGACTTCAATGGAGTTGAGCTTTTATTCAGCTGAGTTGAACTTGACTTCAGCTGAGTTGATCTTTTCTAGCTGAGTTGGACTTGACTTCGGATGAGTTGAGCTTTCTATAGCTAAGTTGAACTTGACATTAACTGAGCTGAACTTGACTTCAGCTGAGTTGAACTTAACTTCAATTGGGCTCTAGGCAGGTTCAATTGGGGTCCGGGCAGGTTCAACTGGGGGTTTTCCCCTAGACCTCTCTGATACAAACCAGTTGAATCGGTCCTAGGGGAGGTTCAACCGGTATCAGTGTCATCTAACCAGTCTGATCTGTAGTCTCCCAGTCTGACTGGCAGACTGACTGTCAGTCTGACCACCAGGTAGTTGAACCAACCCTGGGGGGGTTCAACCGGCACTGCGTAGAAAAGATCAGCCCAACATCTAGTTTTGGAGCCCCACTTATATATACTCACTCCTACCTCTCTCCCCCACACAAGAGCACGCACCAAACTCCATTTCTAACTTGAGAAACACCTCCCACTCTCTCTCACATATCTCTTGCCTCTCCCATTTCAAACCTTTGGAGAGAAATCTTTGAGTGAGATTGAGAGCTGTGGGTTTTTGTGCTTCATCTCCAAATCCTTCTTGTTCTTCTTGATTCGAGCTTTGGTACTACATCGATTTCATGTGAATTCATTACTCTTGGAGCTTCTAGCTCCTAGATGACTAGGTGTCGCTTGTGAGTCTCCAAATCTTGTGGAAGACCACAAGAAAACTTGTATTACCCGCTCGTTTGAGCAAAGATTAGTGTGTGGGATTGACCTTTGTGGTCGACAATGGGAGGATTAGGGTTGAAAAAGACTGGACTCTTTGTGGGTGCATCAACGAGGAAGTATGGCACCTTGTTGGTGTGGCCGAACCTTAGGCTAAATCTTGTGTCTCTTGTGTTCCTGATCATTGTGTTTGTTTATGTTCTTTGTTCTCTCACCATTCCATGGAAGATTTGTTTATATCTTTTTGGTGTGTGGATTTTGAGAAGTGCCCTACTCAAATCTACTACTGTGAACCCTGTGGATCATCTAGAACATCTCATTTCCAAAGTTAACTGGTGATTTTCGAGATCAATTGAGTTTTATATCTCATTCTTCAATTGAACTCGTGTAGTGCAGTTGAACCGGTTTGACACAGTTTGTTTCTATTTTTGTTGAAAAACTTCTGCTTGCCTATTCACCCCCTCTAGGCAACTTTCATAAATGCATCGAGGCTTGCCTTGAGTTGCAAGAGATTTAGGTCACAGTTCTGTTCCAAAGATATCAAAATATAGATTACAAGCAACAAGAGGATCCTCGGGTTGGGATACTTCTTCTTCTATAGCAGGATCACCTTCGTGCTCTACACGTAACAATGTTTATGAATGCTTATGTCATGGCATGAAGATGCAACTTATATAATAGAAAACTATTCAAACTTATAGAGTACAACCTTCACATCGAAATCTCTAGATATATGATCTTCTAAGGCTAGCTTAACTAATTCTTTTAAGCAAACAAGTTGTAGCAAGTTTAATATCTTTAATCTTGCTTTTAGAATTCAATCTCATTATTTTCTTATAATAAAGGTTACTATTTTTGGGTTGTGTTTGGTTCTCTGATCAAACAATTTTCAAACAAGTTCAAACTTTGCCCAGGCACTAAAATAAACATATTCAGCCTTCTCACAAAATTTCATGATTTTTCGAATTTAGATTTTATTTCTAAGATTCAAATATGCTTTACATAGGCACTCTTTAATCCTAGATATAATATTCTTTGCGGCAAAAACCCTAAGAGTACCAGAAACTACATGATTTTAGGAGTCTAACAAAATTTGTCTCGTTATTTTTTCATTTTCTACAATTTTTAATGGATTTTACCAGTTGCTAGAAAAACAAAAAAGGACAAACCTATAAATTGGGTTGGGCCGAGACCGGCCCGAGTCGGTTCACTAAACCCAGAAGCTGGATGTGGCAGAACCACACAGATTATTCCAGCTTAAGTGCCCGAGTCACGCCTTGAAGAAAGCGACACACTTAAATCGGAATAACCTGTCAATTCCTCGAATCTAGTCCGATAAAGCCACTTACCAAGGATCGAGTACCATTAGCTCACATGATGGTAAGACTCAGAGAAAAAGCAATAACCATGAAACCACGAATTAAAGTACTTGAGTTATTACATAAATCAGAGTTTTGATAAAAGATAACATGGTTCTTAACGTTGCAGCGGATGATAATTTACGTCGATAAAGAGGAATAGGAAAAGGCCTGGCCCACTACTCCTAATTCTCTCCTGTTGAGGCGGCATCCCACTCGACCGTCCAACCCGGTGGTAGGATGGCTGGCCAAATCACACCATCAACCATGTCTTGCAGTGAACCTATAAAAATGATGCCACAAGCAAGACCGAGTATACTAATACTCAGCGAGACTTACCCGGTGTGAGGAGTCTACTCCTCTACCTCTAGACCGTGAAGTTGTTTGGCTGAGGGGTTTGGTAACACCAGATGAGTCTAAACAAGTTTTAGCTTTTCCAAGTTCTAAAATATTCCTTACTCTAGATGAGCTCCTAGTTATCCATACCTGGTAACAAGCATTTAGTGCAAGCAATACTTTATATCATGAGACCTCATTTCACTTCTTACTCAATGTAGCAGCATGGATCAAGCAGTCTCATTAGCTGCGAGAAGCAGACGATTTGAATCGAGTTTTAACCTTGCAAGGGGTAAACACATGATGTGTCAGGGCACTCCGTCCTCACACACATCAACCGTCCCCATCGATCCCCGTTCGCGACTAGGGCTCACCGCCTTGGCATGTAATGTCCGACTGACGCCATGCATTGACTGCACTTGCACCCACCAAAGCTAGCATGGGAGACCATGTCTCAGGACAAGTGAGGGGGAAAGTCTGCGCTTCACTCAAGTACTAGACTTACTGGTTACCATATTTTCCGACATGTGTTTAGTACGTTCAAACGCTTGACACACGATACCACATATTAATCCTTATTCCAATTTCCTTCTCATAGACAGGGCATCCCCATGGATCTGTGTCCATAGACAATCATAATTCCGGTATCAAAGTGGATACAACCAATTCCTGACCTCACGCGAGCGCTGGAAAAATCACTCGACTTCTATCGAGACCCTGAATTAGTAAATAGCAGCTACTCGACCTAGCATTCTAGTACCCATCTCAAAAGGAAACCTGAGTTCATGCAACTAGGGTTTCAAGCAATCCCTACACTTAAGTGCACAGTACAAGCCTACAATCATTAAGTATAGTAAAATAACATATATAAACGGTTATGCTTAAAACCGGGGCTTGCCTTCAAATGGGGGTCTGGCGGAAGGTTCCTCGGTGACGGGTTCGGGAGCTGGTTTATGGGCTTCTTTCCTGCTGAGTCTCTTGCTCTTGGATTAACATGTACTCTCCATCCACGAGATTGCAATCTAATGAATGCAAATGCATAAGAATGTATGCAATATATACCCTTATGTGCATGCTACGAATCAAAGCTTCTATTTAGATAGTTGGTTTGTAAAGCTCCTTTCTTGGTTAGCATGGGAAGGTTCTTAACTATGTTGAGTTAGGAATGAACGTTGAGGCCTTTAGATGGGCATGGGTCCCCTCTTCTAACCAAGGGTTAATCATCCAATTCTTTCTTCCTTCAAATTAAAAGACTTTTAAGGGCAAGTTGAACTACGCCTCTGCTCTAGAAGTTCCCAAAAAATCTGCGAAAATTACAGTGGCTTCTTACTAATCTGATTAAGTTTCTCTAAAAATTTGGGATGCAGAGTAGATGTGGTCCTCTTTGTAAATAAAACACAAGGTCTAGGGCAGAGAGGGCACTTTGAACTACAACCCTTGTGCAGAGGTGGATTCTGCCCTAAGGCTCATTTTTGCTGATCTTTATATGTGATATTATGCCTTTGTGCCAAAGTTTACTCAAGGAAACCCAGTGGTTATTTAATGGTTATTTTCAAAAGTAAGGGGGGTTAGTGGGTGCTTACAACTAACACTCCTTTTGAAAATTGTCAAACAACATTGTCGGAGGGGAAATCCTTCGGCCGGGTGGCGGAATGCACCCGCCCTAATCCTAAGATGAGGAGGGGGCCTAAGTGGTTGCCTGTTTGGTGAATTCGGGATGAACACAAGAGGACATGAGGGATTATAGTGGTTCAGGCCGCCGGAGCGTAATACCCTACCTCCACTGTGTGTAAGTTGTATTGAGTGTGTGTTTGAGCGTGTCCCATGTAATGTTGTGTGCCTTCCCTTTTATAGTTTAAGGGAGGCACATACAAGGATGCTGAGCCTCGACATGCGGGCCCAGGAGCATAAGGGAAGAAATACATTATGTGAATAACTAATGTTGACAGAGTAACGCATGAGTAATTAGCGGGAGGCATGATGGCTACAGTCCATGCAGCATTGATAGGTAGTAACCCTTTTCCTGGTAACGCGGGAGTAATGGTGAATCATTGCCCTCGCTATGGTAATGTGTGAGTAACTGCACGACCCATGCAACATGGACTGGGCGCGCCGCCTGTCACTGGAATGGATAGACGCACGTCTTATCCATAATAAATGCCAAGACGAACATAGCCCAGAGGCTTTATGTCAGGCTCCGCCCGTTGGCTTACGCCATGCGCAATAGGCCACGTGGCAGCATCGGGTCTCCGCCTGGGCGTGGAGCAGGAGTGTATGCGATAAGGTCCGGATCCCACCAGATCAGGTCTAGACACGTGTCGGCTCCGGACCCCCGCCTGGGTCCCGATTAAGGTTCGGGTATGCTCTGTCCTGGAACCTTGGGACTCCACTATGGTCGGCCCGGACCCCATATAGGGGGTCCGGATCCCATTCTAGGGGTCCGGTTCGCACACGTGGGGGTCTTGGGCTAGACCTGGAGGCCTGAACCGTATATACAGGGGTCCGGTACTCTCCCATGGGGGTCCGGACTCACTGTTGATGCCTTGGAGTATATCACTTTCTCTGGACACGTGGCGGCCCCGGACCTGCCCATGTGGTGGGGTCAGGCGCTGTTGCTAGCCTAGAGTAGTCGCCCGAGGCTAGGGCGAGTCATGGCCTGGTCCCACATACAACTCTTTTACCACGCGACTAAAGATAGTCGCGTGGGTACTGCGTCTTTATACAGTAGTAAGGGGTACCCTAGTTTTAGGGTACCGACAGTGGCCCCATGGCCCACCTCAGGGGAGGATGCGAGCCTACAGGTGGGGCCAAAGCTTATACTTTGCTTCAACATAACCTGATCAGTGATTGGCGCGCTGTTTTAGCGCGTCTGCTGACGCGCCCGCTGTCAATCCACCTTCAGTCACGTCAACTGCCATATCTGTCCTCGTGGCTGACTGACACGCGGCCCCCACGCCTGGTGGTTTCGTCGGGCCACGCGCGGGGCACCTCGTTGCCGCTACCTTGGTTTAAAAGATAACCTTTTGTCTTCTGCAGCGGCCCCAAGTCGGCGCGCTATCGCGTGCGGCGGTTTGCTTTTTCTGCACCTGAAATTCGGAACACAAGCCGTATGACTTGTGAACCCGGGCCCCCGTGTCACAGACTGGGTTGCCTAGGTCCTTGGTGCCCGTCGAATGGGATTTCCTGCGACAATTCAGGGGCATGCGGAAGGGTTTCCCTGAACAAGGATTCAAGTTTCCTTGAAAAAGTATTCACCCCGCGTGCAGCAGTTACCTTTTCGCATTCTGTCCCAATCGGTTGCGCCCCTTTGCCTTCATGCTTCTCTGCTCCATGCCCGCGCCGCCGCACTCGCCATGGCTTCGCTTGGTCACCCTGACCGCTTTCAGTCTGAGGAAGTGCTTAACCTGGTGCGTGGCCTGCTTGGGTGCAGTGCGCCAGGGCTCGCTGGAAGATTCCGTGCCAGCGCTGCCCCCCTTGGCGTTCTCGCCGCCGGGGAGTTCGTGTTGTTCACCTCCTACATCTCTTGTGGGTTGGCGCTGCCGTTTTCGCCATTCTTTCTACTGCTGCTGGAGGAGTTCGGGCTTCAGCTTCAACACCTCACGCCCCACTCCGTCCTCTAGGCAGCCATCTTCGTCCACCTCTGCGAGATGTTCGTAGGTGTGGCCCCGTGCACTTCCCTCTTCCAATACTTCTTCGTGCTGGTCAAGTCCGGGAAGACTAGGGACCACATCGGTGCCTACTACTTCCAGACAAGGCCAGATCTAGCCGTTGTCTACATCCCCACCTTTGGCGGTGCGTGGTGGGAAAACTGGCGTAGCGACTGGGTGATTGCGAGCGCCGAGGCCAATGACCGCATCGTCCGGCCGAGCGATGGGCCAGCGCTCGACCGCAAGCAGTGGAGGACCAAGCCATCCCTCTCGCCAGAGTTCCTGCCCGTATTGGATAGGATCAAGGGCTTGGCTACGGGCGGCCTTACATCGATGCATGTGGTCGGCGATCTCCTGAAGCGCTGGATCGCACCACTGTAGAGGAGACCGCGCCTGTGCTACTGGTTCACCGGCCCGAACGACATCGGCAGGATCCAGCGCAGGCCAGGCACCGATCTGTCCTGGGACGAGCTGGCAGTCCTGGTGGGAGGGATTACTGGGGAAACTTTTGTCCCTGAGTCCCTGATACTCCCCAGAACATCCCTGCGCTCTGCGATGACCCAGGCCTGAGGACGGCAATCTTGGCCACACTACCGACCCTTGACGACAACGGCGTAACGGTTTGCCAGACCAGAGGCCGGGACCCCCACCGCGGGATCCGGATCTCCAATGCACCAGTTGGAGGTCCCCAGCCCGCCGGTGTGGCTCGCAGTGCCAATCTCGCCATGGCCCTTAGCCCCTTGGACAAGGGCAAAGGGGCTGCAAGCGATGCCTCCTCCCCAGGTAGCTCCGAGGGGTCGGAGGAGGAGAGGCGACGTAGGCTGCATCGAGCTGACGGGTCGCTCGTTTCGGAGCCCCCTAGAAGCGACAAAGGACTGCAGGTAGGCCGAGGAGGCCAGCTCCCAGGCCCATGGCGCACAGAGGCGCATCAGTCCTTCGGTCCCGCCGCCACCACGACCATCTGGGGGTGATCACCCCCAGGGACACCAGTAGTAGCAACAGCAACAGCAGCAGCAGCCACAATAGCAAGAGCGACGATCGTCATGCTTCTAGGGTCACTGGAAGGTCCAGGGTCCCAAGTAAGTGTAGTCCCTTTTTCTTTGAGCCTAATCATCATGTCGACAAGTCTTAACCCATCATCTGTTTGCCAGGGCTTCTTCCCCCTCTGCTCCTAAGGTCACGCCTCCTCCGCCAGATACCAGGCCCACCGACGGGTCTGGCTCTCGGCAGCAAGAATCTGCTGAGGGTGGTGCTGGCGGTCCGCCCCCGGCTGCTGCCAAGACAGCTCCAGCGGCTTCCCATACCCCAGCCGGGGAACCGGCGGCAGCGGCACCAGCGTCGGGTGGCATCTCAGCGGTGGAGGAGGTCTCAGCTAGGGGATCCACGCCCACTCCCGACACTTGGGGTGACGCAGGAGGCGCGTCCAGCTCCAACCCCCCGCTAACTCTGGAGAAGATGGAGGTGGTGTTTGGGCGGCGAATCCGGTCGAGTGCCGAACAAGAAGCGACGCCAGTCCCCCTCCCTCGCATGTTGTCCCGTGCCCACTAGGTCCTTAGTGACACTGGGGCAGCAATATTGCGGGAGTGGGAGGCGCTTGAGGATGAGCACCAGCACCTCAGTGACTGGCGCACCCAACTGGAGGAGCGCACCAGGACGGCGTCCCAACAATTCATCTCCAAGCGCTCCCAACTCGAGCGGGACCGCAAGGAGTACAAGAGGGACCTCATGAGGGTGTGCGCTAGGGACCTGGAGGCGTCCCGGAGGGAGAACAAGGTGACCAGGAGGGAGGAAGCCGTGACCTAGCGGGAGGCCCTCACAACAGAGTACCAGGCCAAGCTAAGTGCCCTGGACCAGACTCTGGAAGCCCAGCGGGCCCAGCAGGTCAAGGTTGTGGAGAGGCTGCAAAAGTGGCAGCAAGAGCTCGAGGGCAAGGCCAGCGACACCGCCCTCGCCGAGGAGAACCTTAAGGCGAAGGAGCGGTCCTTGGACAGGCGGGAGACGGACCTCGCTAGGCGAGAGACGAATCTCGTCTTCAGGAAAGAAATGCTCACCCGGTGGGGCGAGTTGCTGGCTGAGCATGAGCTCAAAGCCAAGGAGAAGGTGAGGAAGCTGGAGGAGCAGATCCACCAGTTCAATGCAGCGTAGGCGGCACCGGTCCCCAGGTGATGGAGGCCACCATGAAGGCTCTTGAAGATCTCCAAGCGGAGCACCGTGCCGGGGTCCAGCGTATTGCCGCGTGGGCCAGCGAGGCAAGCACGACACTAGTGCCACTAGGGATGAGCCCCATCCCAGTATCGGAGCTGCCAGCGTCGATCTCCGATGCGCTCTCAGTGCTGTACTCTGTCGTCGATCGCCTACGGCGCCTGGATCAGATCCTCGGGGCCTGCCTGGAGGCAGAGGGCGGCAAGCTCTATCGGGCGGTGGTTGAATACGTTCTAACGAGCTTCCGGAGTCACAACCCTGCCATATCCTTGGCGCCGGTGATCGCTAGTCCGGTAGCCACCACAGAAGATGCCGCCCGAGAGAGTGTACAAGACGCCGTGGAGCTGGTGGCCGAGCGCTTCCAGCGCGATCCTGCTGATGACCTGTAAAGACAAAGCAAGGGTTCCGCTGGGAAGCGGCTGTAATAACATTTGATTTTGTAAGATATTCTAAGAACCGCTAATGAGGTAGCATTGGAACTTAAACTTATCTGTATGTTATTTGTCATTGCTGTGTGTAGCGTCATCAACTTCCCCTTGGTACTTGCCCCCCCTGGGAGGTAGGCTCGACATGTCAAGGCTGGATACTAGTATACCAAAGATAAAATTGGTGGTCTGGCCCCTAGGAGGTAGTCTCTACAGTTTGAGATTACCTACTACTGAACTGGGACCTGGACCTGCACACAGCTTTGGCTTTGAAGTGTTAGGAGCACACCCATAGGACCCATCGTCTGGTATCTGCCATCCTTTGATTCATGCAACAGGACCTGCATGATTTAGCCTGGGAAGCCAAGTCGTATGCCCGGACCCACAGGATCACAGTTCCAAATACTAGGGTGCCCATTGCAGAGTGGTGGAGCGTGCAGGCTTAGGGTACGGAACCATGCTAAGCGACTACACAACTCTAGACCCCTCCAGGAGGCGAGCGCCCATTCTCTAGAACTGGTCCGCAGGTTCCCGGACCCCCTGTAGCAGTAAAGGGGTCTTGAACTGCAAGCCTGGCTACTCAATTCGGATGTCATACCAGCAAGGGTGGGAAACTGTATGGATGGGTTAGATAAAAAATAATGCATGTAAACTGAAGTAGAATAAAACCATCACAAAAGCACATCCTTGGGGTAAATCTTTTCCCTATAACTCAATATACATGGGTGTAGACCAACAGACGGGCTTACGAGGGTGGGCCTCATCGAATTGACATACACATATGCGTAACCTAGTTACAAAGGAAGAAAACTCAACCCCCTAGTTTTGCTATTATGGATAGAACTTACGGAGATGCTCTATATTCCAGGGATTGGGAAGAGGCACTCCTTCTGTTGTGGCAAGGCGGACACACCCGGGTCGGCATATTTCCGTCACCTTGAAGGGTCCTTCCCAACTGGGGGAGAGTTTGTGGAGCCCTTCGCAGTTCAGTACTCACCTTAGGACTAGGTCCCCGACCCTGAGCTCCCTACTATGCACAAACAATTTGTGGTAGCCCCTGAGCGCTTGGTTGTACCGTGCATTTCGGATCGCCGCTTGCCATCTGCGTTCGCTGATGAAGTCCACGTCCTCACACTGTAGCTGTTCTTGCATAGACTCATCGAAAGATTGGACCTGTGGCGAGCCCATAATGATTTTCGGGGGAAGACAGGCTTCAGCCCTGTAGACCAGGAAGAACTGGGTCTCCCCGGTAGCTCGGCTGGGTGTGGTCCGGTTCCCCCATAGTACACATGGAAGCTCGTTAACCCAATTTGCACCATGCTTTTTTAAGTAGTCATAGGTGCGTGTCTTGAGTCCCCTAAGGATTTCTGCGTTTTCCCTCTCAGCTTGGTCGTTGCTCTTGGGATGAGCTACAGACGCAAAGCAGAGCTGGGTGCCAATGCCCTCGCAATACTCTTGGAAGAGCCAACTTCTGAACTGGGTCCCGTTGTCCATAATGATACGGCTTGGGACCCCAAATCTGCAGACAATCGACTTGAGGAAGGCAACAACAGCACCTTGAGTGATATTGACCACAGGGGTGGCCTCCGGCCACTTTGTGAATTTGTCGATAGCGACGAAGATGAAACGGTACCCGCCGACGGCCCTGGGGAATGGTCCCAGGATATCCAGCCCCCATACAGCGAATGGCCATGAGGGTGGAATCATTTGCAGAGCCTGAGCCAGTGTGTGTATCTGCTTTGCATGGAACTGACATGCTTCGCAGGACTTTACTAACTCAGCTGCATCCTGGAGAGCGGTTGGCCAGTAGAAGCCGTGCCGGAAGGCCTTACCAACCAGTGTGTGGGATGATGAATGACTTCCGCACTGTCCTCCTTGGATCTCCGCGAGTAGCTCATGGCCCTCCTCCTGGGTGATGCACCGCATGAGAATATCATTGGCACCACGGCGGTATAGATCCCCTTCTACCACCGTGTATCGTTTAGCCAACCGCACTATGCGCTCTGCGGTCACATGGTCTTCAGGAAGAATATTTTCTTTCAGGTAGTCCCGGATCTCAGAGATCCATGCATCGGGACCACTCTGAGCCACTGGCTGTGGCGCTAAGAGGTTGGCAGGACCCTCTGTAGCACACACAATCCTTGGTGGGTTCTGCGGATGGAACACCACCGGGACCGCTAGATTCGAGGTGCTAGTCTCGCACCCTTCGCCCGATTTGGCAGGCTGGGCGGTAGGTCTCACCAGCCGTCTTTCGAAGACACCCTCGGGCACGGGTGCCCAAGTTGATGCCCTCATGGAGAGTTCATCTGCTGCTGAGTTGTTAGCCTGAGGAACATGTTGCAGTTCCAAGGCAATGAAATCCTTTTCCAGCTTCCTTACGTGGAGGAGGTAAGCTGCAAGCCTGGGCTCGTTGCAGCTACATTCTCAGCGGACCTGCTTTATAATCAGCTGGGAGTCCCCCTTGACGAGGAGCTGGCGAATCCCTAGGGATAGGGCCGCAATCAAATCGAAGATCAGTGCTTCATACTCTGCCATGTTGTTGGTGGCCTTGAACTCAAGGTGCACCATGTACTTCACTTAATCTCCGCTCGGGTCGATGAGGACCACTCCAGCACCGCCACCCTGCTAGCGGGCGGATCCGTCGAAGAAGAGCGTCCAGTGGGGCTCGTTGAAGACCGGAGCCCTAGGCTCCGCAGGTGTGGGGTCTGAATCGGGATCCGGACCCCTAGGAGCGCTCGGGGAAGGGGTCCACTCCATGATGAAGTTGGCCAGGACCTAGCTCTTGATAGTGTGGCGAGGCTGGAAGTCCAGTTGGAACTCGGCAAGTTCCGCTGGCCACTTGGCGATGTTGCCCATGGCGTTAGAGTTGTGGAGAATGGCCTTTAACGGGAAAGAGGTCATTACCACTACTCTGTGTGCCTGAAAATAGTGGCGCAACTTTCTAGGCGCAACAAGTATTGAAAGGGAAATGTGCCCATGGGCAATTTCAATAATGTTTTGGTGATTAAGTGCCCAACACGGTTAATTAAGTTCTTATGTGCCAAGTAAAGTGAGAAGTGCAAATCAAAGGAAAAGGTACGTTTGTAGACATAGTACATTGTTTTGAGTACTAATGTGTTTTGTCTAAGTGCTAGAAACAGTGAGAAAAGAATTGGAAAAAGAGTTGGCTATGTGCAGCAAACTCCAGCTTGGCTTGGCACACCGGACTGTCCGGTGGTGCACCTTACAGTGTCCAGTGCGCCATGCTGGTCCACTGTGAACTTGCCGCTCTCGGGTTTCGACGGCGGCGTATGGCTATAATTCACCGGACTGTCCGGTGGTGCACCGGACTGTCTGGTGAGCCAACGGTCGCCAGCGCCAACGGTCAGCCGTGCAATCTTCGCACGACACGTGGTCGCGCCAACGGTCGGTTGGGCACACCGGACTGTCCGGTGCGCCAACCGATCCCGAGGACCAACAGTCGGCTGCTCTTTGTATGGAAAGAAATCGAGCACCGGACATGAATAGTAGCTGTCCGGTGGTGCACCGGACTGTCCGGTGCACCACTCGACAGAAGGCAAGATTGGCCTTCCAAGTTGGTCTTCAACGGCTCCTAGCTGCCTTGGGGCTATAAAAGAGACCCCTAGGCGCATGGAGGAGTCACCCAAGCATTCACTAAGAATTCTAAGACTCCCGCACTCCGCCTCCGCGCAATTGATCGACTGTGTTAGTGATTTGAACTTCGTTTGAGTCGTGAACTCATTGTGCTACGTTTCAAGCTCAAGTCTTGGCTTCTGTGCGTGTGTGCGCTGTGGATTTGTGTCTTGTGTGTGTTGCTCTTCCCAGCCTTACTCTGTGCTTTCTTTGTGATCTCTATTGTAAGGGCGAGAGACTCCAATTTGTGGAGATTCCTCGCAAACGGGAACAATACTCTAACAGGGCGTTTGGATCTCTTCATTTTAGAGGAATTAGAATTCACTCAATAAAGTAACTTATTCAGTTTCGAATTTGACATTCCACCACTTTCCAAAGTTCAGATATAAGCCTATCTCAAATTCATGGGGTATCTCAAATTCATGGGAAAACCGTGGTATTCAAGTTGATCATCGGATCACTTGAAAGGAGTTGAGTGCAACCCTCGTCCATTGGGACACCACAACATGGAAGTAGGCAAGTGCTACTTGGCCGAACCACGGGATAAAATTCGTGTGTCTTGTGTTGCTTTCTCTGTGATTGTTGTGTTCACAAGAACTCGCTTCAAGCTACTTAGCCGTACTAACACTTATAACTAAGTTTTGTGGCTATTAGTGTTTGATTTTTACAGGATCACCTATTCACCCCCTCTAGGTGCTCTCAATTGGTATCAGAGTCGTACTCTTCATTTAAGGGACTAACCGCCCGAAGAGATGGATCCTAAGGAAAAGGGGATGGTGGTCAACGACAAAGAGAAGGAGTCCATCTTCAATGAGCCAAGAGATGACAAGCCCACTGACTCAGGCTCGAGTCACAAGAAGAAGGATGGGAAGAAAAAGAGGCACATCAAGAAGATCATCTACTACGACAACGATGCATCTTCTTCTTCACCAAGAGACGACGATGACTCTTCGTCGAAAAAGAGAACGGTTAATCAAAACTACTCTTTTGACTATTCTCGCATGCCATACAATTCGAATGCACATTTACTTTCTATTCCTCTAGGAAAACCTCCACACTTTGATGGAGAGGACTACTCATTTTGGAGTCATAAAATGTGTAGTCATCTATTTTCTCTCCATCCTAGCATTTGGGAAATAGTGGAAAATGGAATGCATTTCGATAGTACGGATAACCCTGTGATTATTAATGAGCAAATCCATAAGAATGCCCAAGCTACCACTATGTTGTTAGCATCTCTTTGCAGGTACGAGTATAATAAATTAAGTGGCTTGGACAACGCCAAGCAAATTTGGGACACCCTCAAGATCCCACATGAGGGAAATGATGCTACAATGATCACCAAAATGGAACTGGTGGAAGGCGAGCTAGGGAGATTCGCCATGATCAGGGGAGAAGAGCCAACACAAACCTACAACAGGCTCAAGACCCTGGTCAACAAGATTAGAAGCTATGGAAGCACAAGATGGACGGATCATGACGTCGCCCGACTCATGCTCAGGTCATTTACAGTTATTGACCCCCATCTTGTGAATCTTATCCATGAAAACCACACAAAGAAGATGCCCGAGGAGATACTCGAAAAATTCGTGAGCGGGCACATGATGGTAAAGGAGGCATAATATGTGGATGACGCCTTGAACGGTCCACTACCTATCTACGAGCCGCAGCCCGTTGCTCTCAAAGCAACGAGCAGCAAGGAGGCGCTACCAAGCAGGGTAGCTCAAGTGGAGGCTGCTGGACTTAATGAAGATGAGATGGCGCTTATCATCAAGTGCTTGAAGACCGCACTCAAAGGACGCAAGGAGTACCCCAACAGGAATAAAACAAGGGGAAAACACTCCTGCTTCAAATGGGGTAAGACTGGTCACTTTATTGCAAACTGTCCCGATAATGATAGTGACCAGGGACAAGAAAAGAGCGAGAAGAAGGAGAAAAAGAACTACAGGAAGGCAAAGGGCGAGGCGCACCTTGGAAAGGAATGGGACTCGGACTGCTCCTCTTCCGACTCCGATGACGAAGGACTCGCTGCTTCGGCCTTCAACAAATCCTCACTCTTCCCCAACGAACATCATACATGTCTTATGGCCAAGGAGAGAAAGGTATGTGTTCGGGACACACCCAAGTATACTTCATCTAGTGATGAAGAATCCTTCGATGATGAAGTATATTACTCTAGTTTATTTAAAGGTTTAGATAGAGCTAAAGTAGCAAAAATTAATGATTTAATTGATGCTCTAAATGAAAAAGATAGATTGTTAGAAAAACAAGAGGATATTTTATATGAGGAACATGACAAATTTGTTAGTGTGCAAAAATCCCTTGCCTTAGAAATTAAGAGAAATGAAATGTTATCCTCTGAATTGTCTGTTTGCCATGAATCGGTCTCTAGTTTAAAGATTTTAAATGATGAACTAAATGCTAAGCTAGAGGAAGTCAACAAAACGAGTTCATGTGTAGAGCATGTTGTTATTTGTAATAGATGTAAGGATTTTGATGTTGATGCTTGTGATGATCACCTTATTTCTATTACCAAATTAAATGATGAGGTGGCAAGTCTCAATGCTCAACTTAAGACTTGCAAAATTAATTTTAATAAATTAAAATTTGCTAGGGATGCCTACACCGTTGGTAGACAGCCCTCAATTAAGGATGGGCTTGGTTTTCGAAAGGAAGCCAAGAACATAACAAACCAAAGGGCTCCCATTCCCAACAAGGAGAAAGGGAAGGCTCCTATGGTTAGTAATCCTCAAAGGAACCATGCTTTTATGTATGATAGGAAAATTGCTAATCGTGCTCATTATAATAGGAGTTATAATCATGATGCTTTTAATTCACATGCTATGTTTGCCTCTAGTCCTAATTTTGTTCATGGTAGAAGTAGGCCTAGGAGAAATCATGTTATGCATCATGTGCCTAGGAAAATGTGCAATGAATCTACTACTGTTTTCAATGCTTGCAACACTTCTTTTGTTCTTTCATGTAAGAATGCAAAAGTAGTGGCTAGGAAATTGGGATCCAAATGCAAGGGAGACAAAACCTGCATATGGGTTCCAAAAACTATTGTGACTAACCTTGTATGACCCAACAAGAGTTGGGTACCTAAAACCTAAGCTTAAATTCCTTGCAGGTTTATGCATCCGGGGGCTGAAGCTGGATTATCGACAGTGGATGCACAAACCACATGATGGGGGAGAAGAAGATGTTCACCTCCTATGTCAAGAACAAGGATTCTCAGGATACGATTATCTTTGGAGATGGGAATCAAGGCAAGGTCAAGGGTTTGGGAAAGATAGCCATCACCAACGAGCACTCCATATCAAATGTACTTCTAGTAGAGTCGCTTGGTTACAACCTTCTGTCTGTAAGTCAATTGCGTCACATGGGTTACAATTGTCTTTTTACAAATGTTGATGTATCTGTCTTTAGAAGGAGTGATGGTTCATTAGCTTTTAAGGGTGTATTAGACGACAAACTCTACTTAGTTGATTTTTCAAAAGAGGAGGCCGATCTAGATGCATGCTTAATAGATAAGACTAGTATGGGCTGGTTGTGGCATCATCGTCTAGCACATGTTGGGATGAAGAACCTTCATAAACTTCTAAAGGGAGAACATGTGATAGGACTAACCAATGTTTGTTTCGAGAAAGATAGACCTTGTGCAGCTTGTGAGGCAGGGAAACAGGTGGGAAGCACTCATCACAGCAAGAATGTGATGACAACATCAAGACCACTGGAGCTTCTTCACATGGACCTCTTCGGACCCGTTGCCTACCTTAGCATCGGGGGAAGTAAGTATGGTATTGTAATTGTTGATGATTTTTCCCGCTTAACTTGGGTGTTCTTTTTGAAGGATAAATCAGAAACCCAAGGGACCCTAAAGCGCTTTCTAAGGAGGGCTCAAAACAAATTTGAGCTCAAGGTGAAAAGGATAAGAAGTGACAACGGGTCCGAGTTCAAGAATCTGCAAGTGGAGGAGTATCTTGAGGAAGAAGGCGTCAAGCACGAGTTCTCCACTCCCTACACACCACAGCAAAATGGTGTGGTAGAGAGGAAGAACAGGACACTTATCGACATGGTGAGAATGATGCTTGGAGAATTCAAGACACCCGAGCGGTTTTGGTCGGAAGCTGTGAACACAGCTTGCCACGCCATAAACCAGCTCTACCTACATCGCCTTCTCAAGAAGACCTCGTATGAACTCCTTATCGGTAACAAACCCAACGTTTCTTACTTTCGTGTATTTGGGAGCAAATGTTACATTCTGGTGAAGAAAGGTAGACATTCTAAATTTTCTCCCAAGGTAGTAGAAGGGTTTTTACTAGGGTATGACTCAAATACAAAGGTGTATAGAGTCTTCAACAAATCATCGGGTTTGGTTGAAGTCTCTAGCGACGTTGTATTTGATGAGACTAATGGCTCTCCAAGAGAGCAAGTTGATCTTGATGACATAGATGAAGATGATGTTCCGACGGCCGCAATGCGCACGATGGCGATAGGTGATGTGAGACCATAGGAACAACAAGAGCAAGATCATCCATCTTCCTCCACAATGGTGCATCCTCCAACTCAAGACGATGAACAGGTACCTCAAGAAGAGGGACAGGATCAAGGGGGAGCACAGGAAGAACAAGTGATGGAGGAAGAAGCACCACGGGTCCCTCCAACTCAAGTCCGAGCGACGATCCAAAGAAATCACCCCGTCGATCAGATTCTGGGTGACATAAGCAAGGGATTAACAACTCGCTCACGTTTAGCTAATTTTTGTGAGCATTACTCGTTTGTCTCTTCTATTGAGCCTTTCAGGGTAGAAGAGGCCTTGCAGGATCCGGACTTGGTGTTGGCCATACAGGAAGAGCTCAACAACTTCAAGAGGAATGAAATTTGGAGCCTGGTGCCACGTCCAAAGCAAAATGTTGTGGGAACAAAGTGGGTGTTCCGCAACAAGCAAGACGAGCACAGGGTGGTGACAAGAAACAAGGCTCGACTTGTGGCAAAAGGTTATGCCCAAGTCGTAGGTTTGGATTTCGAGGAGACTTTTGCTCCTGTGGCTAGGCTAGAGTCTATTCGAATTTTATTAGCCTATGCTGCTCACCACTCTTTCAGGTTGTTCCAAATGGACATAAGGAGCGCTTTCCTCAACGGGCCAATCAAGGAGGAGGTATACGTGGAAAAACCCCCTGGCTTTGAGGATGACAGGTACCCCAACCACGTGTATAAGCTCTCTAAGGCACTCTATGGACTTAAGCAAGCCCCAAGAGCATGGTATGAATGCCTTAGAGATTTCTTAATTGCTAATGCTTTCAATGTTGGGAAAGCCGATCCCACTCTTTTTACTAAGACTTGTGATGGTGATCTTTTTGTGTGCCAAATTTATGTCGATGACATAATATTTGGTTTTACTAATGAAAAGTCTTGTGGGGAGTTTAGCAGGGTGATGACACAAAAGTTCGAGATGTCGATGATGGGCGAGTTGACCTACTTCCTTGGGTTCCAAGTGAAGCAACTCAAGGACGGCACCTTCCTCTCTCAAACAAACTACACTAAAGATCTTCTCAAGAGGTTTGGGATGAAGGACGCCAAGCCCGCGAAGACATCGATGGGAACCGACGGGCATGTCAACCTCAACAAAGGAGGTAAGTCCGTTGATCAAAAGGCATACCAGTCTATGATAGGGTCATTACTTTATTTATGTGCTAGTAGACCGGACATTATGCTAAGCGTATGCATGTGCGCTAGATATCAATCCGACCCCAGGGAATGTCACCTTGTGGCCGTTAAGCGAATTCTTATATATTTAGTTGCCACGCCTTGCGTCGGGATCTGGTATCCTAAGGGGTCTACCTTTGACTTAATTGGATACGCAGACTCCGACTATGCCGGGCGCAAGGTAGATAGGAAGAGTACATCAGGGACGTGCTAATTTCTAGGAAGGTCCCTGGTGTCCTAGAGTTCCAAGAAACAGACATCCGTTGCCCTATCCACCACTGAGGCCGAGTATGTTGCCGCAGGACAGTGTTGCGCGCAACTACTTTGGATGAGGCAAACCCTCCGGAACTTTGGCTACAATCTGAGCGAAGTCCCACTCCTATGGGACAATGAGAGTGCAATCCGCTTGGCGGATAATCCTGTTGAACACAGCCGCACTAAGGACATAGACATCCGATATCACTTCCTGAGGGATCACCAGCAAAAGGGAGATATCAGTATTTTTCATATTAGCACCGAGAACCAGCTAGCCGATATCTTCACCAAGCCGTTGGATGAGAAAACTTTTTGCAGCTTGCGTAGTGAACTAAATGTCTTAGATTCGCGTAACTTGGATTGATCTATAGCATACATGTGTTCTATGCCTTTGATCATGTTACTTTTTGCGTTTACTACATTTGTTATCTATTTGTGGTGCTCAAGTTGTACAAGATCTCCCCGAACCTCACAAGTCCATATGCAAATGGTGCACATATTTAGGGGGAGATATGCTACAACTTGACCCTTTGAGACTAATCTTTGTGTTTGAGTATACTCGATGTAGTCTCAACAGTGCATTGAAAGGGAAAGGTGAACTTGGACGATGCAAAGACTTCCACTGCACTCCGGTATTAGTGCACTCTCTTCCAAGTTCATACTTATGCTCTCATTGCCTTTTTGCTCTTAATTGACATTTTTGGTGAGGCAATAGGGTTAAAGGGCCAAAAATGATCTCGTTTTGGTGCTTAATGCCAAAGGGGGAGAAATTAAGGCCAAAGCAAATGGATCAGCTACCACTTGTGAATTTTGAAAACAATAGAGTTATAACTTTTGATTTGTCCAAAATGCTCTTATTGCAAAATTTGGTCTCTTGTGGGAGAGAATTTTGATTATGGGAAAAAGGGGGGAGTTTTTTGCACTTGATCAATTTTTCTCTTGGAATATCTCTCTTTGTGCCCAAACAATCATGTTTGACTTAGAGATAGGAAAATGAATTTGATTTGCAAAAACAAACCAAGTGGTGGCAAAGAGCGATCCAAATATGCCAAATTATAGTCAAAAACAATTTGGTCCTCAATTGCATTGATGTTGCACTTCTTTTGGTTGCTTTTGGGTGTGTTGGCATAAATCACCAAAAAGGGGGAGATTGAAAGGGAAATGTGCCCTTGGGCAATTTCAATAATGTTTTGGTGATTAAGTGCCCAACACGATTAATTAAGTTCTTATGTGCCAAGTAAAGTGAGAAGTGCAAATCAAAGAAAAAGGTATGTTTCTAGACTTAGTACATTGTTTTGAGTACTAATGTGTTTTGTCTAAGTGCTAGAAACAGTGAGAAAAGAATTGGAAAAAGAGTTGGCTATGTGCAGCAAACTCCAGCTCGGCTTGGCACACCGGACTGTCCGGTGCGCCAGGCTGGTCCGCGGTGAACTCGCCGCTCTGGGGATTCGACGGCGGTGTACGGCTATAATTCATCGGACTGTATGGTGAGCCAACGACCGCCAGCGCCAACGGTCGGCCGTGCAATTTTCGCGCGACACGTGGTCGCACCAACGGTCGGTTGGGCACACCGGACTGTCCGGTGTGCACCGACAGTGTCCGGTGCACCAACCGATCCCGAGGACCAACGGTCGGCTGCTCTTCGTTTGGAAAGAAATCGAGCACCGGACATGAACAGTAGTTGTCCGGTGGTGCACCGGACTGTCCGGTGCACCACTCGACAGAAGGCAAGATTAGCCTTCCAAGTTGGTCTTCAACGGCTCCTAGCTACCTTGGGGCTATAGAAGGGACCCCTAGGCACATGGAGGAGTCACCCAAGCATTCACTAAGCATTCTAAGACTCCCGCACTCCGCCTCCGTGCAATTGATCGACTGTGTTAGTGATTTGAGCTCAGTTTGAGTCGTGAACTCACTGTGCTACGTTTCGAGCTCAAGTCTTGGCTTGTGTGCGTGTGTGTGCTGTGGATTTGTGTCTTGCGTGTGTTGCTCTTCCCAACCTTAATCCGTGCTTTCTTTGTGATCTGTATTGTAAGGGCGAGAGACTCCAATTTGTGGAGATTCCTCGCAAATGGGAACAATACTCTAAAGGAAAACCGTGGTATTCAAGTTGGTCATCGGATCACTTGAAAGGGGTTGAGTGCAACCCTCATCCATTGGGACGCCACAACGTGGAAGTAGGCAAGTGCTACTTGGCCGAACCATGGGATAAAATTCGCGTGTCTTGTGTTGCTTTCTTTGTGATTGTTGTGTTCACAAGAACTCGCTTCAAGCTACTTAGCCGTACTAACACTTATAGCTAAGTTTTGTGGCTATTAGTGTTTGATTTTTATAGGATCACCTATTCACCCCCCTCTAGGTGTTCTCAAGTATAGCATAGATAAGCTTGTGCGTCTCAAGGTACCTAGTCTTTGCCTCATGGAGGACTTCGCTGACGTAGTAGACTGGCTTTTGGATGGTTCGGACCCATCCAGTTGGTCCCGATACCTCAAACTCCTGGCCTTCTGTCAACATCATGGTGGTCGGACCACCACCTTCTCCTAGGGGAACTTTTTTACCCCCCCTGGGGATATTGTGCCATCCTTTCGATGACTAGCACCATGCTCACCGCCTCTGTAGCCGCTGCAATGTATAAGTACAACGGCTCCCCTGGCTCTGGAGCTACCAGTATTGGTAGGGACACAAGGTGCTGCTTGAACTCTTGAAAGGCTCGTTCTGCCTCTTCGGTCCAAGAGAATGGACAGGACTTCCGCAATAGCCTGAAGAAGGGTAGCGCCCCCTCGGCCAGTCTTGAGATGAAGCGGCTAAGGGCGGCCAGTGACCCCATAAGCTTCTGGACGTCCTTGATGCGGGCCGGAGGCCTCATTGTCTCAATTGCCTTGATCTTCTCTGGGTTTGCTTCAATGCCCCGGTGCGAAACCAGGAATCCCAGCAACTTCCCTGCGGAGACACCAAAGACGCACTTATCTGGGTTTAGCTTCGTGTGTGTTGCCCGCATCTTGTCAAAGACCAGGGTTAAGTCTTCCACTAGGGTCGACCCTCTCTTAGTCTTGACCATGATGTCATCGACGTATACCTCTACCCTGTCCCTAATCAGGTCACCAAAAGTCTTACTCATCGCCCGTACAAATGTTGGCAAGGCGTTTTTAGACCGTATGGCATTACAACATAACAGTAAAGTCCATCCACAGTTAAAAAAGTGGTATGCTTCCTATCTTGCCTAGACATCTGGATCTGATGGAAACCAGAATAAGCATCTAGGAAGGACAGGAGGTCGCACTCGGAGGTAGAATCCACGATTTGATCTATTCACGGAAGTGGATATGGGTCCTTGGGACAGGCCTTATTGAGGTTGGTGTAGTCGATGCACATCCGAAGCTTCCCGTTAGCCTTGGGAACGATGACTGGATTGGCCAGCCATACTGGGTGATGGACCTCTTCAATGAAGCCAGCGTCCAGCAGCTTCCGGACCTCCTTACGGATGAAATCCTGCTGCTCAATGGACTGTCTTCGAGGCTTCTGACTCACCGGTTTGGCGTCAGGGTGGATCTTCAGATGGTGCTCGATCACCTCCCTAGGGATCCTAGGCATCTGCGATGGTTCCCATGTGAATACGTCGGCATTTGCCTCGAGGAAGGCGATGAGCGTGATTTCCTATTTCTCCTCCAGATCGCCCGCGATGCGCGTGGTCTAGGGGGAATCCGCGCCGAGCCAGATGGTCTTGACGAGGACGTCGTCTGCTCCAAATGGTTGCACCTTAGGCACCTTGGCAGGCGTCTTGGTACAGTAGGTCGAGGGGTCCCTCCCCCATCATCCGGGCCAGCGACTTCTGCCGCCAGGGCGTGCAACTTCTCGACAGCTGCAAGCGTAGCAGGGCGGTCGCCCCGCACGGTGAGGACCCCAGCAGGGGATGGCATCTTGAGGACCAAGTACCCGTAATGGGCAATGGCCATGAACCGGTATAGGGCCAACCTGCCAATGATGGCATTGAAAGGGTGGTTAGCCTCCGCAACATCGAACTGGACGTTCTCAGTGCAGAAGTTTTCCTCAGTCCCGAATGTAACCCGGAGTGTGACGCTCCCAAGGGGATACACCGGTTGAGGGCCCACTCCGGAGAACGGGCGAGAGGGTCCCAGTCGGGATCATGGGATCTACATTTGCTTGAATGCAGCATGGCTGATGACGTTCAGCCCAGCTCCACCATCAATCAGGACATGATGTAGCCTCATGTTGGCGATGACAGGGGCGATGATGAGTGGTAGTATGCCGGCCCCTGCCATGTTTTCGGGGCAGTCGGATGCCCCGAAGGAGATAGTGGTGCTTCGCCACCATTGATGTGGGGCTGCCTTCGGAACCCCTGGGGTCGCCGAAAGGACCTCGCAGCGTAGGGACTTCACGTTCCTACGGGAGGTGAGCTCCCAGCTTCTGCCATACATTACGTACAGCTTCTTGTGATGGTCGTTGTCATCACCGGAGTCGGAGTCTCTAGTGAGTATGTCATTGAGGACTTGCTTGTGGGCCTGATACCCGAGGTCCCGTTCTCCCGCGGCTACATCACCTTCGTCGACCTTCTCCTTGCCAGGCCGGCGTCGAGCCGCTCGTTGATGCGCTTCGCGAGTTTTAGGATCTCTCGGCATTCCGAGGCGCTGTGGCGACTGTTGGGGTGGACAGGGCATGACGCACTGTCACTTCCCTGTTGCTGTGGGCGCTTGCTGCGTTTGTCCCAGCCCCCAGCCGCAGCTGCGGCGACCGGAGCACCAGACTGTGGCCTATCGTGACCGCGGTTCTTCTTCTTTTTCTTGCCACCGCCGTGGGTGGTGGCACTTGAGCCGCCCGTCTGGGTAACTCCAGTTTGCGGCGCCGAGTGCCATGCACGGCCCTCAGCAGCTCTGGCACATTTGTCGGCCAGAGTGAAGAGCGTAGTGACGGTTTCCATGTCATGCATCGCCAATTTCTCCAACATCTTCTTATCATGCACCCCTTGTCGGAAAGCAGTGATAATGGAGGCATCGGAGATGCGAGGTATAGTCCCCCGTACCTTGGTGAAACGAGAGATGAAAGCCCGGAGAGTCTCCCTGGGTTCCTGCCTCACTGCATGGAGATGAGCCTCCACGCCATGCTGCTGACAAGCACTGGCGAAGTTTGCTGTAAACCGTGCACAGAGCTCTTCCCAGGAGTAGACCGACCCTAGGGTGAGGTTCATGAGCTAGGTCCGGGCCGGCCTGGTCAAGGCTACATGAAAGTAGCTTGCCATCACAGCAGTGTTTCCACCAGCTGCCATAATGGCGGTGACATAGACCTGCAAGAATTCCGACGGGTTTGATGTACCATCGTACTTCTCTGGCAGGTGTGGCCGGATCTTGGGTGGCCAAGTCGCCGCGCGGAGATGATCCGCTAGTGTGGCGCAGCCCTCGCCGACCAATGGGACACCCACCTAGATTCAGGCATCCCTTGCAGTGAAGTCTTGGTCGAGGTTGTGTCCCTCGAAGTTTTGCCGGCACTCACGCGCCCTCTCCAGAGTAACTCGAGCATCCTTGCCTGCACACCTGCGGTTGAGTTCTGCCCGCAGGTCGTTAGTCTGTGCACCCCTCACTGAGGGTGAGCGCACAGATGCCGACGCCTCGCATTGACGCTGGAATGAACGAGGCCTGGACCTGGCTGAGCCAGGATGGGCCATACCGGGGAGACGGTCGACATCTTCGCGCCACTGCCTCATGGCTCCCGGCGAGGCCGTGGAACTTGGTGGGTTACGCAGCAACTCCCTAGCTGCAGACAACGCCCCACCATGAGCAGCCCCTGACAGAGCCCTGGATGTCTGCACGAGCGTGTGCTGCTGCGCAGCGTGCATAGTAGCAGCACCAGGTGCAGGGCGGTAAGAGCCTCGTGGCACAGAAGATGCTGCCCCTTCCTCCATCAGGAAGTCCTTGGGAGACAAGTCGCGATGCTTGACGATCTGAACCATCGTGTCGAGCAAGAAAACAGACGAAAAACCTAAAGCCAAAGCCCCCTACCTGGCGCGCCAAATGTCGGAGGGGAAATCCTCCGGCCGGGTGGAGGAATGCACCCGCCCTAATCCTAAGATGAGGAGGGGGCCTAAGCGGTTGCCTGTTTGGTGATTCGCGATGAACACAAGAGGACACGATGGATTATAGTGGTTTAGGCTGCCAGAGCGTAATACCCTACCTCCACTGTGTGTAAGTTGTATTGAGTGTGTGTTTGAGCGTGTGTTTGAGCGTGTCCCCTATAACACTGTGTGCCTTCTCTTTTATAGTTTAAGGGAGGCACATACAAGGAAGTTGAGCCCCGACATGCGGCCCCAAGAGCATAATGGAAGAAATACATTTTGTGAATAACTAATGTTGACAGAGTAACGCATGAGTAATCAGCGGGAGTCATGATGGCTGTAGTCCATGCAGCATTGATAGGTAGTAACCCTTTTCCTGGTAACGCGGGAGTAATGGTGAATCATTGCCCTCGCTATGGTAACGTGTGAGTAACTGCACGGCCCACTCAACGTGGACTGGGCGCGCCGCCTATCACTGGAATGGACAGACGCACGTCTTATCCGCAATAAATGCCAAGACGCGCGTAGCCTAGAGGCTTTATGTCAGGCTCCGCCCATTGGCTTACACCGCACGCAGTAGGCCACATGGCAGCATTGGGTCTCCGCCTAGGCGGGAGCATGAGTGTATGCGATAAGGTCTGGATCCCACCAGATCAGGTCTGGACACGTGTCGGCTCCGGACCCCCGCCTGGGTCCCGATTAAGGCCCGGATATGCTCTGTCCTGGAACCCTGGGACCCCACTGTGGGTGGCCCGGATCCAATACGGGGGGTCCGGATCCCATTCTAATGGTCCGGTTCACACACGTGGGGGTCTTGGGCTAGACCTAGAGGCCTGGACCGTATATACAGGGGTCCGGTACTCTCCCATGGGGGTCCGGACTCACTGTTGATGCCTTGGAGTATATCACTTTCTCTGGACACGTGGCGGCCCCGAACCCGCCAATGTGGTGGGGTCAGGCGCTGTTGCTGGCCCAGAGTAGTCGCCCGAGACTGGGGCGAGTCTTGGCCTGGTCCCACATACATCTCTTTTACCACGCGACAAAAGATAGTCGCGTGGGTACTGCATCTTTATACAGTAGTAAGGGGTACCCTAGTTTTAGGGTACCGACAAACATATTTCCCAATTTTTCTCATTTCTTCTTTGCGCAAGAGCAATCATTTCTAAAGTTGGTCATTTCTACTCATAGGGGATGAGTTATATGATTTCTCAAAGTTTTATATAACTTCTCTAGGGGCAGGGGTGGGGCACGATCTATGGTGCAACTACATCATTTTTATATTTTCCCCCATAGTATATGACTTAGGTGTTCAGGGAAAAATAATGTTGTTCAATGTTTCCCACTTTTGGGTCCTCTTTTTATTTTCAAAAGATAATTGCAAAAGCCAAGATTCATTTGTTTATCCCACTTGCCTTGGTGTTTTGATGTGGCTAGCACTTTTGAAGTGGATTATCATTGGTTAAGTAGTTACCAAAATTTTCTTAACCTTAGTGCATAGGTCCTACTAGGGGTTTTCCTATTTTTCCACTAAAGTTCAATTCATACAGGACCCAATAAAATTTGTTTGGTTGAATTTGTCCAAATATTTCTCAAGTTATGTATTTTACAAGTTCTCTGCAGATTTGAATTTAAATTTTTCTAAAGGAATTCAGAAATGTCCATTTATCGCTAGGGCCCCTAGGTTTTCCTCTTCTCTTTAATTATGGGAGGGTCCTCGGAGCATTATTCCTTTGAGTCTTAGGCTTAACAGGAAACCCCCTGGTTTTCTGAAATATAAACCTGAGGCCCCTACTCAACGGAAAAGTACTCGGCGATAAGAAACTGAGTGGCAGGGCTTACCTGCGATGGTAGAGATCCGGCGAAGTGGTCCGTGAGGTTGGGGAGTGATGGGAAATCAAAGTAAAGTGACAGATCAGTGGACGGACACATCGGTGGTCGGATAACACTCAAAATCCTGATTTTGGGTTTAGTATAGGAAATCAAAGTAAAGTGACCCTGATGAATAATTACACTTAGGAATCCACCCCTTAAAAATAAATAGTAATATTAAAATAATGTTAGAACAAATAGTGTCGGGGACCATAATTAGGGGTACCCTCAAGACTCCTAATTCTCAGCTGGTAACCCCCATCAGCACAAAGCTGCAAAGGCCTGATGGGTGCGACTAAGTCAAGGATCGGTCAATTCGAGGGACCCGATCACGCCTCGCCCAAGCCCAGCCTCGGGCAAGGGCAGCCGACCCCGGAGGATCTACGTCTCGCCCGAGGCCCCTTCAGTAACGGACATACTTTCGGCTCGCCCGAGGCCCATCCTTCACCAAGAAGCAACCTTGGCCAAATCGCCACGCCAACCGACCAAATCGCAGGAGCATTCAATGCAAAGGTGGCCTGACACCTTTATCCTGACGCGCGCCCTCCAGTTGACAGAGCCGAAGTGACCATAGTCACTTCGCCGCTCCACTGACCGATCTGACAAGAGGATAGCGTCGCCTGCGCCGCTCCGACTGCTGTGCCACTCGACAGAGTGAGGCTGACAAGCAGCCAGGCCCGGCCTCAGGCGCCATAGGAAACTCCGCTCCGCCCGACCCTAGGGCTCGGACTCGGGCTCAGCCCCGGAAGACGACGAACTCTGCTTCGCCCGACCCCAGGGCTCGGACTCGGGCTCAGCCCCTAAAGACGACGAACTCCGCTCCGCCTGACCCCAGGTCTCGGACTCGGGCTCAGCCCCGAAAGACGACGAACTCCGCTTCGCCCGACCCCAGGGCTCGGACTTGGGCTCAGCCCCGGAAGACGACGAACTCCGCTTCGCCCGACCCCAGGGCTCGGACTCAGCCCTGGCCTCAGCCGACGGTCTCCGCCTCGCCCGACCCAGTGGCTCGGACTCGACCTCGGCCTCGGAAGACAGACTTGACCTTGACCTCGGAGGAGCCTCCACATCGCCCAACCCAGGGCACGGACCGACCACGCCAACAGGAGGCGCCATCATTACCCTACCCCAAGCTGACTCAGGCTACGGGGAACAAGACCGGCGTCCCATCTGGCTCGCTCCGCCAGACAGGTAATGATGGCGCCCCGCACGCTCTATGACGACGGCGGCTCTCAGCCCCCTTACGGAAGCAATAAGACGTCAGCAAGGACATGACAGCCCCGATAGCTGTCCTTCCGCCAGGCTCCAGCGCTCCTCCGACGGCCACGACACCACACGAACCGGGTGCCAAGACCTCTCCGGCTGCCATGATGGCATGTACTTAGGGTGCTAGCTCTCCTCTGCTAGACACGTTAGCACACTGCTACACCCCCCGTTGTACACCTGGATCCTCTCCTTGCACCTATAAAAGGAAGGACCAGGGCCCTCTTACAGAGGGTTGGCCGCGCGGGGAAAGGACGGGACAGGCGCTCGCGTGAGGCCGCTCGCTCCCTCCCGCGTGGACGCTTGTAACCCCCTACTGCAAGCGCACCCGACCTGGGCGCGGGACAAACACGAAGGCCACGGGATTTCCACCTCTCACGCCTGTCTCCCTCCGGCTGCCTTCCCCCCTTCGCGCTCCGTCTCGCGCCGACCCATCTGTGCTGGGGCACGCGGCGACAATTCACTCGTCGGCCCAGGAACCCCCCGGTCTTGAAACGCCGACAGTTGGCGTGCCAGGTAGGGGCCTGCTGCGTGTTGACGAACAGCTTCCCGTCAAGCTCCGGATGGGCAGTCTCCAGCAACCTTTCCAGCCCCGGACGGTGCTCCGTTTCGGGAGTCTTGAGTTCATGTCCCTCGACGGCAGCTACGACATGATACTCCTTCCCCCGCCGTGCGACAACGGGGGGCACGTCGGGCATCGACCTCGCGTCTGAGACAAAGACGAGCGCCGTCTCCCCGCGACACGCCAATCCCAAGCAAACGGAAGACGCCAGTATGCTCGCGAAGGACTTGCTGGGCATCACCCTCGTACCTGAGACGACGGTGCAGTCAGTCCCTGACGTGACTTCATCACCGCCCGTCGACCAAGAGGTACCAACCGATTCCCATCTCACGCCTTTTGGATTCAGCCTCGACCCGCCAAGCGACTTCGCTTTGGTGGACGCTCTTGTAGAGGCGAGTCCAAACCCTCTGGGGTATCATATGCGGTCACCCTTGGACCGGCTGACGGACGTCTCGACCTACGGGCCCTCGGGGTCCGAGGAAGATGACGAGCCCGACTTCTGTTGGGATTTCTCCGGACTTGGTAACCCCAGTGCCATGCGGGACTCTATGACCGCGTGTGACTACTGCCTTTCCGACTGTTCCGACGGTAGCCGCAGCCTCGGCGACGAGGACTGCGGCCCAAGTCGTGAATGTTTCCACGTTGATCTAGGGGGTCCCTCCGAAGGCAACCATCTTGGTATGCCGGAGAACGGTGATCTCCCTAGGCCTGTGCCTCGCATTGACATCCTACGTGAGCTAGCTGTGGTCCCCGTTCCGGCGGGGGGTCATGACCCACAGCTCGAGCAAATCCGCGGGGTGCAGGCCAGGCTCGACGAGGGAGCAGGAACACTTGAGCCGATTCGCCGGGACGTCGGGCAAGAATGGGCGGGCCAACCTCCGGCCAGAGAAGTGCGTCATCTACCCCAGGGTATCCAGCACCGCATCGCCGACGATGTCAGGGTAAGGCCGCCACCCACTTCCAGTGGAGTCGGCCAGAACCTGGCTGCAGCGACAATGCTTCTTCGCGTGATGCCGGAGCCGTCAACCACCGAGGGGCGGCGAATTCAGGGAGAGCTCAAGAATCTTCTGGAGGACGCCGCGGTCCGATGGGCCGAAAGCTCCGCCTCCCGAAGGCAGGGGTACCCCTCGGAACATCGCGCCGCGACTTCCCGATTCACGCGGGAAACCTCGGTCCACACCGGGCGCACGCGCAACACAGCGCCTGCGGCCCCGGGTCGCCTCGGCAACGAGCACCATCGCCACAACCGTCGGGCCCACCTCGACGAGAGGGTGCGCCGAGGCTACCACCCCAGGCGTGGGGGACGCTACGACAGCGGGGAGGATCAGAGTCCCTCGCCCGAACCACCCGGTCCGCAGGCTTTCAGCCGCGCCATACGACGGGCGCCGTTCCCGACCCGGTTCCGAACCCCGACTACTATCACCAAGTACTCGGGGGAGATGAGACCAGAATTGTGGCTCGCGGACTACCGGCTGGCCTGCCAACTGGGTGGAACGGACGATGACAACCTCATCATCCGCAACCTCCCCCTGTTCCTCTCCGACATCGCTCGCGCCTGGTTGGAGCACCTGCCTCCGGGGCAGATCTCCAACTGGGACGACCTGGTCCAAGCCTTCGCCGGCAATTTCCAGGGCACGTACGTGCACCCTGGAAACTCCTGGGACCTCCGAAGCTGCCGACAGTAGCCGGGAGAGTCTCTCCGGGACTACATCCGGCGATTCTCGAAGCAGCGCATTGAGCTGCCCAACATCACCGATTCAGATGTCATCGGCACGTTCCTCGTTGGCACCACCTGCCACGATCTGGTGAGCAAGCTGGGTCGCAAGACCCCCACCAGGGCGAGCGAGCTGATGGACATCGCCACCAAGTTCGCCTCTGGCCAGGAGGCGGTTGAGGCTATCTTCCGGAAGGACAAGCAGCCCCAGGGCCGCCCACCGAAAGATGCCCCCGTGGCGTCAACTCAGCGCGGCGCCAAGAAGAAAGGTAAGAAGAAGTCGCAAGCGAAACGCGACGCCGCCGACGCGGACCTTGTCGCCGCCGCCGAGTACAAGAACCCTCGGAAACCCCCCGAAGGTGCCAACCTCTTCGACAAGATGCTCAAGGAGCCATGCCCCTATCATCAGGGGCCCGTCAAGCACACCCTTGAGGAGTGTGCCATGCTTCGGCGCCACTTTCACAAGGCCGGGCCGCCCGCGGAGGGTGGTAGGGCTCGCGACGACGATAAGAAGGAAGATCACCAGGCAGGAGAGTTCCCCGAGGTCCGCGACTGCTTCATGATCTACGGTGGGCAAGCGGCGAACACCTCGGCTCGGCACCGCAAGCAAGAGCGTCGGGAGGTCTGTTCGGTAAAGGTGGCGGCGCCAGTCTACCTAGACTGGTCCGACAAGCCCATCACCTTCGACCAAGCCGACCACCCCGACCGCGTGCCGAGCCCGGGGAAATACCCGCTCATTGTTGACCCCGTCATCGGCGACGTCAGGCTCACCAAGGTCCTCATGGACGGAGGCAGCAGCCTCAACATCATCTACGCCGAGACCCTCGGGCTCCTGCATGTTGATCTGTCCTCGGTCCGGGCAGGCGCTGCGCCTTTCCACGGGATCATCCCCGGGAAGCGCGTCCAGCCCCTCGGACAACTCGATCTTCCCGTTTGCTTTGGGACGCCCTCCAACTTCTGAAGGGAGACCCTCACGTTCGAGGTGGTCGAGTTCCGAGGAACCTACCACGCAGTACTGGGGAGGCCATGCTACGCGAAGTTCATGGCCGTCCCCAACTACACCTAACTCAAGCTCAAGATGCCGGGCCCCAACGGGGTCATCACCATCGGCCCCACGTACCGACACGCGTTCGAATGCGACATGGAGTGCGTGGAGTACGCCGAGGCCCTCACCGAATCCGAGGCCCTCATCGCCGACCTGGAGAGCCTCTCTAAGGAGGAGCCAGACGTGAAGCGCCACGCCGGCAACTTCGAGCCAGCGGAGACGGTTAAGTCTGTCCCCCTCGACCCCGACAACGATGCCTCCAAGCAGATCCGGATCGGCTCCGAGCTCGATCCCAAATAGGAAGCAGTGCTCGTCGACTTTCTCCGCGCAAACGCTGACGTTTTCGCGTGGAGTCCCTCGGACATGCCCGACATACCGAGGGATGTCGCCGAGCACTCGCTGGATATCCGAGCTAGAGCCCGACCCGTGAAGCAGCCTCTGCACCGATTCAACGAAGAAAAGCGCAAAGCCATAGGCGAGGAGATCCACAAGCTAATGGCAGCAGGGTTCATCAAAGAGGTATTCCATCCCGAATGGCTTGCCAACCCTGTGCTTGTGAGAAAGAAAGGAGGGAAATGGCGGATGTGTGTAGACTACACTGGTCTAAACAAAGCATGTCCGAAGGTTCCCTACCCTCTGCCTCGCATCGACCAAATCGTGGATTCCACTGCTGGGTGCGAAACCCTGTCTTTCCTCGATGCCTACTCAGGGTACCACCAAATCAGGATGAAAGAGTCCGACCAGCTCGCGACTTCTTTTATCACACCTTTCGGCATGTACTGCTATGTCACCATGCCGTTCGGCTTGATGAATGCGGGTGCAACGTACCAACGGTGCATGAACCATGTGTTCGGCGAACACATTGGCCGAACAGTCGAGGCCTACGTCGATGACATCATAGTCAAGACGAGGAAAGCCTCCGACCTCCTTTCCGACCTTGAAGTGACATTCCGATGTCTCAAGGCGAAAGGCGTGAAGCTCAATCCCGAGAAGTTTGTCTTCGAGGTTCCTCGAGGCATGCTCTTGGGGTTCGTCGTCTCCGAGTGGGGCATCGAAGCCAACCCGGAGAAGATCACGGCCATCACCAGCATGGGGCCCATCAAGGATTTGAAAGGCGTATAGAGAGTCACGGGATGCCTTGCGGCTCTGAGCCGCTTCATCTCGCGCCTCGGTGAAAGAGGCCTGCCTCTGTACCGCCTCTTAAGGAAGGCCGAGTGCTTCACTTGGACCCCTGAGGCCGAGGAAGCCCTCGGGAACCTGAAGGCGCTCCTCACGAACGCGCCCATCCTAGTGCCCCCCGCTGCCGGAGAAGCCCTCTTGATCTACGTCGCCGCGACCACTCAGGTGGTTAGCGCCGCGATTGTGGTTGAGAGACGAGAAGAGGGGCATGCATTGCCCGTCCAGAGGCCAGTCTACATCAATGAGGTACTGTCCGAGACCAAGGCCCGCTACCCACAAGTTCAGAAGCTGCTATACGCGGTGATCCTGACGCGGCGGAAGTTGCGACACTACTTCGAGTCTCATCCGGTAACTGTGGTGTCATCCTTCCCCCTAGGGGAGATCATCCAGTGCCGAGAGGCCTCGGGTAGAGTCGCAAAGTGGGCAGTGGAAATCATGGGCAAAACGATCTTGTTCGCCCCTCGGAAGGCCATCAAGTCCCAGGTCTTGGCGGACTTCGTGGCTGAATGGGTCGACACCCAGCTCCCCACGGCTCCGATCCAACCGGAACTCTGGACCATGTTCTTCGATGGGTCGCTGATGAAGACAGGAGCAGGCGCAGGCCTGCTCTTCATCTCGCCCCTCGGGAAGCACCTACGCTACGTGCTACGCCTCCACTTCCCGGCGTCCAACAATGTGGCTGAGTACGAGGCTTTGGTCAACGGGTTGCGCATCGCCATCGAGCTAGGGGTCCAACGCCTCGACGCTCGCGGCGACTCGCGACTCGTCATCGACCAAGTCATGAAGAACTCCCACTGCCGCGACCCGAAGATGGAAGCCTACTACGATGAGGTTCGGCGCCTGGAAGACAAGTTCTACGGGCTCGAGCTCAACCACATCGCCCGACGCTACAACGAGACTGCGGACGAGCTGGCTAAAATAGCCTTGGGGCGAACAACGGTTCCCCCAGACGTCTTCTCCCGAGACCTGCATCAACCCTCCGTCAAGACCGACGACACGCCCGAGCCCGAGAAGGCCTCGGCCGAGCCTGAGGCACCCTCGGCTCAGTCCGAGGTACCCTTGGCTCGGCCCGAGGCACCCTCGGCTCAGTCCAAGGTACCCTCGGCTCGGTCCGAGGCACCCTCGGCCCAGCCCGAGGCACCCTCGGCCCAGCCCGAGGCACCCTCGGTTCGGCCCGAGGTACCCTCGGCCCCCGAGGGTGAGGCACTACGCATCGAGGAGGAGCGAAGCGGGGTCACGCCTAATCGAAACCGGCACACCCCGTACCTGCAATATCTCCACCGAGGAGAGCTACCCCTCGACCGAGCCGAAGCTCGGCGGTTGGCACGGCGCGCCAAGTCGTTTGTCTTGCTGGGGGACGGGAAAGAACTCTACCACCACAGCCCCTCAGGCATCCTCCGGCGATGCATTTCCATCGCCGAAGGCCAGGAGCTCCTACAAGAGATACACTCGGGGGCTTGCGGCCATCACGCAGCTCCTCGAGCCCTTTTTGGAAACGCCTTCCAACAAGGTTTCTACTGGATGACGGCGGTGGCCGACGCCACTAGAATTGTCCGCACCTGTGAAGGGTGTCAGTTCTACGCAAGGCAGACCCACCTGCCCGCTCAGGCCCTGCAGACGATACCCATCACCTGGCCTTTTGCTGTGTGGGGTCTGGACCTTGTCGGCCCCTTGCAGAAGGCACCCGGGGGCTACACGCACCTGCTGGTCGCCATCGACAAATTCTCCAAGTGGATCGAGGTCCGACCCCTAAACAGCATCAGGTCCGAGCAGGCGGTGGCGTTCTTCACCAACATCATCCATCGATTTGGGGTCCCGAACTCCATCATCACCAACAACGGCACCCAGTTCACCGGCAGAAAGTTCCTGGACTTCTGTGAGGATCACCACATCCGGGTGGACTGGGCCGCCGTGGCTCACCCCATGACGAATGGGCAAGTAGAGCGTGCCAACGGCATGATTCTACAAGGACTCAAGCCTCGGATCTACAACGACCTCAACAAGTTCGGCAAGTGATGGATGAAGGAACTCCCCTCGGTGGTCTGGAGTCTGAGGACAACGCCAAGCCGAGCCACGGGCTTCACGCCGTTCTTTCTAGTCTATGGGGCCGAGGCCATCTTGCCCACGGACTTAGAATACGGTTCCCCGAGGACGAGGGCCTACGCCGACCAAAGCAATCAAGCTAATCGAGAAGACTCACTGGACCAGCTGGAGGAGGCTCGGGACATGGCCTTACTACACTGGGCGCAGTACCAGCAGTCCCTGCGACGCTACCACGCCCAAGGGGTTCGGTCCCGAGACCTCCAGGTGGGCGACCTGGTGCTTCGGCTGCGACAAGACGCCCGAGGGCGGCACAAGCTCACGCCTCCCTGGGAGGGGCCATCGTCATCGCCAAAGTTCTGAAGCCCGGAACGTACAAGCTGGCCAACAGTCAAGGCGAGGTCTACAGCAACGCTTGGAACATCCAACAGCTACGTCGCTTCTACCCTTAAGATGCTTTCAAGTTGTTCGTATACCTCGTTCCCACGCAAAGTTTAGTCATCAAGGAAGGGTCAGCCTTGCCTCGGCAAAGCCCGACCCTCCCTCGGGGGCTAAAAGGGGGGAACCCCCTCTGCGTCGAAATTTTCCTCGAAAAAAGATCCTTTCTGCCAGAATGTCTTTCGTGCTTTTCGACTACTTCGAAAGTGGATCCTGAAGACGACGGAGTACACGTAAGCAGCCAAGGCTGACCGAGCCGAGGGACTCCTACGCCTCCGGGATACGGATACCTCACTCATCACCTTCTGTGATAAGTAACTCGCGTTCGGATAAGTGATTCCGCGGACCGAACAAGTCTTCACGCTCGAAAGCTCCTCTGCCGAAGCGATTCTTCGGGCCTTCTCGACTGCGTCGGTGACAGAACCCTATGGATGGGCAAGAGTGCGCGTAAGCGGCAAGGCCGACCGAGCCGAGGGATTCCTACGCCTCCGGGATACAGATACCTCACTCATCACCTTCCGTGAAAAGCAACTCTCGCTCGCGCAGACAATTCTATTACCGACGAAAAAGTCTAGATACTCGAAACAAGAGGAAAAGAAGCGCAACTTTACAACACGACGATGGTGTGTTTGGGCCTCGATGGCCGCATAAAACACACTACAAGATAATCCGATCTTGCAGGCTCGGATCTTGACAGTTGAAGGGAGCAGCAGCACCCTCGGCGTCAACTACGCCTTCGGCGAGGTCCGACCTAGCCTCGGACGGCGACGCGGTCGGAGGATCTCCACTCTGAAGGACGACATTATCACCACGCCCAGGCCATCGCCGCCAGGGTCTTCTCCAAGAATCCGGCTCGAGCAGACGGCTCGGCCGGTCACCCCGAGGCCTCGGCCAGCTGTCCCCCAAAGACATCAGCCCGGCCCGAGGCCTCGGCAACTCAATTCCGGCGTCGGTCCCGCCAGTGGACGACCCGGCCAGGCTCTGGCCGACCAAGTCTTCTTTTCGAGCCAACTCTGCCTCTATCCGTGCTGACGCCGCTACCCCTGGCTTCGGCTCATCGAAGAGCGGCCGAGGGGATCCTTTAACTAAGCAATCCTCGGACAGCAAGGACGACCGAGCCGAGGGACTCCTACGCCTCTGGGATACGGATACCTCACTCGTCACCTTTGCACGCGGCGACTCACGCTTGGTGAAGCGGTTCAGATAACCAACAAGCGAGTCTTAGTATTCGAAAATGAGGAAAAAACACGGCTCCGCACCAAAAATACATACATGTTCAGGCCCCGACAGCCACAATGAACAAAAGACCGGCATTCAAGGTGCCATTACAAACGGAACTCTGGTTCCATCCCCGCGGGTATGAACAACCTCCACACCGGGAAGCCTGCGGGGCGACAAGTTCCGGGCGACTCGCCAGCGACCTCTGCAGCAGCAGCTATGGTCCCAGGACGGACGCGGCCACTGGAAGGCTCTCGTTCGCGTCCCCGCTCAAGGGACGCGAACCAGACATCAAAGCCAAAGAGCGGGCCGCTCCAAAGCGCACCGGCAGGTCCTCGCTCCCGTCCTCGCCACGCAAGCGAGGAAGAGGACGGAATGTTGCATCCTAGCTGGGCAGCAACAGTCCGCCTCCCTCGGCATGGCTGCAGGATGCCTCCTCCGTAGAGCTGGAGGATGGTTTCCACCACCAGAAGCTGGAAGAAGAGGTGGCCAGCCGACCCGTGCGGAAGGTAGAGCCCCGGCTCGCCTCGCTCTCCGCCCCAGCAAGGATGATGAACATCCTTGAAGCTAAGGGCGGGACCAAGATCGCAGCCCGGCTTGCTTCTCCCCACCCAGGGGCTGGTGGTCACCGTCTTGGGTGACCACCGGCGAGGGGATGCAGCCGGGCTGACTGATGAAAATCCTTGAAGCCGAACGATGGCTGAAAGGTACCAACTTCCACGAAGTTGCGTTCCTCCAACGACAAAGGCGGAAGGATTGCGGGTGTCCCCCATCTGGGGGCTCGGAAGGTGGAAAGACACGATGCATAAGGGAGCGCAAAGACATGGTCGCCTTTCAAGGGGGTCACCCTCCTTTTAAAGGCGACTCTCCCTACTTGCGTCCCTAGCCGTCGTGGGCTGAGTCTTCTCCAACACGCTCCAAGGTCCTCCCCCTACGACGCGGGGGCTGGGTCCCACGCGTCATGCAGACTGGCCCAGGGCAGAAGAAGCCAAACCGCCGCGTGCGGTGCATGCAACCGCCCAGCGGTTACGAGCATTCCTCCACTTTCGCCCAGACTAGCGGGTGAAAGGGCAGGCAGCCATGCAGGCGGCATGCAGCCGCGCCAAGTGGGCGCGCCCCTCCGACTTCCAACGCACCCAGCATGGAGGCCCAGGCCCACGCGTCATGCAACCGGCGCCGGATGCTACGTGCAAGCAACTGCACCGCCACTCGCACCACTACCACGCCTCCTCGACTGCGGAACCAGTACCGCGACTCGAGGCAACCCTGCGTACGACCCAGCAGTGCCAGCCAGGCGCGACGGTCAATACGGCCAAAAATGGGCCGGCAGTAATGGCAGTGGCAGGCGGGCAGGAGCAGCGGTCACGTCGTCAGCCAAGCTCACGTCCCATCCAGGGGCAGCGAGAGAGCCCTCTCTCACGACGTGAAGACGGCGCGCCCGTGTTCCGTTCCTCGAACGGCTCGCGCACGCGCAACGGCCGCCTCGCGAACCACTCGCCCCGTCGCATTAACTCCGCGGCGGGACAGGCGGCGCCTCTGGCAGGGGAAGCAAGCGACGCTTCGCCTTCGCCATAAAGACCGTGTCAAAAAAAGGTACGCCACGTCATTCGATTTCGTATCCTTTCTCTTTTCCTCTTTCTCTCTCTTACAACAGGGACCGGGAAAGGGGGATACCCCGAAAAGGATCCTTCTCCGTGAAGGAAACAGGCTCTGAGCCTCCCTACTGATCAGAGGTTTAAAGGCTGGCCCCTCGGAGGGGTTTAACAGCCGCCTCAGAGCGCGTGGGCCCCGCACCCACTACTGGTCAGAGGTTCGAAGGCCGGCCCCTTGGAAGGGTTCAACGGCCGCCTCAGGCCACTCGGGCTCCGCGACCACTATTGATCAGGGGTTCGTAGGCTAGCCCTCGAAGGGTTCACAGCCGCCTCAAACACAGAGCGAGGGATGAACCTAGGTACGTTCGATACATAACCAAGGCTCGGGCTACGCTCCCGAGGTACCCTAGGACATTTCCGAGACCAGCGGGAACGATCTTGTAACGAAATCCCATCAAAGGGAGGCATCGAGCCCTCGGACCCCGTTGAAAGGGGACCGGGTCCGGCAGATCACCCGCAGGTACTTTTGAGCGCGCCTCCGGGCCTCTAGCCGACCCCTAAGAAATGGGGCACGAGCGTCCACTCGGATTACCCGCCAGCAGCTCACCGGAGACACCATGTTCGGCGCCCTCCGAGGGCAACATGGCGCTTTCCCCCCTCCTCCTTGCGAAAAGGCGATGCATGGGCGTATGTAAAAAAGTCGAGTCTGTCCTTGACCGTCCTCTCGCCCTGTGCACAGGCTCGGGGGCTGCTCTCGCAAACCTGGCTCCGGCCAGACCGTTGACAGCGTCAACATACCAGCCCGAGAACTTGGGACCCGACCGTGCACCCGGGCTACGGCCAGCTCGCATGAGGGAACAACCAGACCAGCCGAAGCATTGCGCGAGGCATTAAGACCTCGGAGGAGTCAAACCACTCCTCCGAGGCCTCGGGGGCTACACCCGGCGGGTGCGCTCGCGCGCACCCACCAGAACAAAACGCAACAGAGAAAGGCTGGTCCCCTTGCAAAAAAGTGCGACAAAAGCCTCCAAGCGAGTGTTAACACTCCCTTCGAGGCTCAGGGGCTACTGTCGGGGACCATAATTAGGGGTACCCTCAAGACTCCTAATTCTCAACTGGTAACCCCCATCAGCACAAAGCTGCAAAGGCCTGATGGGTGCGACTAAGTAAAGGATCGGTCCATTCGAGGGACCCGATCACGCCTCGCCCAAGCCCAGCCTCGGGCAAGGGCAGCCGACCCCGGAGGATCTACGTCTCGCCCGAGGCCCCCTCCAGCAACGGACATACTTTTGGCTCGCCCGAGGCCCAGCCTTCACCAAGAAGCAACCTTGGCCAAATCGCCACGCCAACCGACCAAATTGCAGGGGCATTTAATGCAAAGGTGGCCTGATACCTTTATCCTGACGCGCGCCCTCCAGTCGACAGAGCCGAAGTGACCGTAGTCACTTCGCCACTCCACTGACCGATCTGACAAGAGGACAGCGCTGCCTGCGCCGCTCCGACTGCTGTGCCACTCGACAGAGTGAGGCTGACAAGCAGCCAGGCCCGGCCTCAGGCGCCATAGGAAACTCTGCTCCGCCTGACCCCAGGGCTCGGACTCGGGCTCAGCCCCGGAAGACGACGAACTCTGCTTCGCCCGACCCCAGGGCTCAGACTCGGGCTCAGCCCCTGAAGACGACGAACTCCGCTCCGCCCGACCCCAGGGCTCGGACTCGGGCTCAGCCCCGGAAGACGACGAACTCCGCTTCGCCTGACCCCAGGGCTCGGACTCGGGCTCAGCCCTGGAAGACGACGAACTCCGCTTCGCCCGACCCCAGGGCTCGGACTCGAGCTTAGCCCCGGAAGACGACGAACTCCGCTTCGCTCGACCCCAGGGCTCGGACTCAGCCCTGGCCTCAGCCGACGGTCTCCGCCTCGCCCGACCTAGGGGCTCGGACTCGACCTCGGCCTCGGAAGACAGACTTGACCTCGACCTCGGAGGAGCCTCCACATCGCCCAACCCAAGGCACGGACCGACCACGTCAACAGGAGGCGCCATCATTACCCTACCCCAAGCTGACTCAGGCTACGAGGAACAAGACCGGCGTCCCATCTGGCTCGCTCCGCCAGACAGGTAATGATGGCGCCCCGCACGCTCTATGACGACGGCGGCTCTCATCCCCCTTACGGAAGCAAGAGGACGTCAGCAAGGACTCGATAGCCCCGACAGCTGTCCTTCCGCCAGGCTCCAGCGCTCCTCCGACGGCCACGACACCACACGAACCGGGTGCCAAGACCTCTCCGGCTGCCACGATGGCATGTACTTAGGGCGCTAGCTCTCCTCCGCTAGACACGTTAGCACACTGCTACACCCCCCGTTGTACACCTGGATCCTCTCCTTGCGCCTATAAAAGGAAGGACCAGGGCCCTCTTACAGAGGGTTGGCCGCGCGGGGAAAGGACGGGACAGGCGCTCGCGTGAGGCCGCTCGCTCCCTCCCGCGGGGACGCTTGTAACCCCCTACTGCAAGCGCAACCGACCTGGGCGCGGGACAAACACGAAGGCCGCGGGATTTCCACCTCTCACGCCCGTCTCCCTCCGGCTGCCTTCCCCCCTTCGCGCTCCGTCTCGCGCCGACCCATCTGGGCTGGGGCACGCGGCGACAATTCACTCGTCGGCCCAGGGACCCCCCGGTCTCGAAACGCCGACAAATAGAAACAAAAAAATCAGTCTGAGTTTCAAGAAATGAATAAGAAGATCCTTATATGAGTTAAGATATTCATAAATTTTCTAAAAACGTTTAGATTAAAGTGTCTCTTAATAGAGATTATTCCTTAAAAAGTATCTTCTATTAAAATAAATAAGTAATGAATATTGGTGCACTTTTAATTGGACCCCACACGCAAAGTGGTATTTTATTTGGGTATATTGTTTGTGTGTATGGATTATATATTTAAAAGCATTTGGATAAGTGAATAAGATAAATGAATAAATAATACAAAATTCTAATTTACATGCTCGGTTATTATTGGATGATGCATTTTATATTGGAATTTGAATTGAAACTAGAAAAAAAAGAAAACAAATTAGAAAAGGAAAAGAAAAGAAAAGGAAAGAAAAAAATGAAGGCCATACATGTCGCCGACCAGTCCAAAAACAAAAAAACACACCCTAGCCCATAACGTCTGCCAACCCATGTCTCTTCTGTGATTTTATTTTTCCTGCTCATGCATCACCGTGACACTGTTTCGGACCACCGGCCACACAGATCAAAGCATTTGTATGCGTGTCGCTGCCAGTGGGTCCCTGCTGTCATTCGCTGTCCCAGGGTGTTTGCACGAATTCCTCTTTCTTCCTTTTAGTCGTTGGTTAGTGGCCCCAGCCAGGCGTTCGTCATCTCCATGGAGGCCTCGCCAAATTTGTTACCATGGCTTCCATAACCACCGCAGGGAATCTCGTTGCTTGATCTCGCCACCGTTCCAAAGCTAGGTGGTTGTCTCGCACCCGTTCGTTTATAGGGCAGATCTAATCTACGCCCTTGGATGGCAATCCAGCGGTTGAAATTAAATAGTACCTCTTTCAGTCGAGAAACTATTCAAAAGAGACCCCAAGTAAAATAGAATTTAACACGCAGTCCACCACTGGTATTGACTGAGCCTGGGAGAATTTTATGGTTTAACCTCGAGTTTCCCTGTAATTAGTGCTCGACCCAGAGAACGGAGAAATTAGATAAATAATTATAGAAATTTACTTTTAGTATACAAATAAATCAAGAAACTTGTGAAATTCATATTTAATTCATTCTAGCTCTAAATTGATTCATTCCAGTGGCATTAATTTTGTAATAATATTGTCTATCACCTAGTAGCTTTATTTAGCCATGAAACTTGAATTAAAATTACCCACTTGAACATAGTTAATTCGTTTTAACTCTGTTTCAATCTGTTCAAGTTGCGTTAGATTCGTATAAATATTTACTACGCAGTAGCAACATTGATAATATGATATCCCATACTTTTATAATTAGTTAACTAATTTGTTTAATCTATGTTTTCTGGATTAGCTTATTCTAATATTAATATAGTATCCTGATCTTATGGTTATCTTTGACTAAAAGATAACCTTTAACAAAGTAATAATTTAGATTAAAAGGTGGGTTAATTACTTATAGAATATTCTCTCATATGATGTATATTAATCAATTTGTAATATAGTTTAATATTTAAATCACGTAGATCTTCCAACTTTATAACCGCAGCTCCGAATTTAGTAACTCTCGAACCCACGATCTCGTAACAACGTGTAGATCATTATTATACAGTTTGTTCTTATGTTTGGGGTGATGTTAATTTTGCCTATACCATGGTTGTTTGTATTGCTACGTTTAGCAGTGAGGACACGAGTCACTTGAAGAGCAAGATAGTACCTAGAATCTCAAGTCCCAGGCAAGTTGTGCCCTTGATCACTCCTTTTTACCTAATAATGTTCGTTGTTAATCACTGTGACATGCTCAGGTTAATTTGATGAGACCTAATTAGTTTTACCTAGCATTGTTTATCCCTCACCTTGCAAGCACATGAATTATTGGGTAGTTTTGCTATTGCTCTACTTGGTTTTGGGAAACTAATGCTTTATTATGCTCCTGTTCCAATTATGTTGTTTAATTATTGTTCATGATAAGATCATATTGTTAATTGGAACATGGAGAACCACCCAGAAAAACAGTGCTACCACAAGGGTGGTATGGGACGCCCTTGGCTGACTAATTAGGAAAGCTAGTGGAGGACTACCTTACCCGAAAGGGGCAGGGCAGTAGGGGAGTGGTCAGTGTAGGGAGGCCCTTGGGTTGATTTTGCTGCGATGGCAGTCAGGCGAGGGGTCCCTGCATTGGAGCTTCCTAGAAACTGTAGCGGGTTTTCCGAAGCTAGTGGAACTTTGTAAAGGCCTCGTATTGTTACCCTGCCTCGCCTCCTCGATAGAGGTGTATGGGAAGTCGCGATCCCTTGGCAGATGGATAACATGACTTGTGGGTAAAGATGCACAACCTCTGCAGAGTGTAAAACTGGTATATCAGCCGTGCTCACGGTCATGAGCGGCTCGGACCCTCACATGATTAATTTATGGAACTAAATTCAATTTGTCATATGCATTGCATCGCAGGTGTTGTTATCACTTTTGTTCTACTACTTAATTGGGTTGATATCTACTTATACTTAGTAATTGCTAATAAAATTTTGACCAACTTTAAAAGCAATGCTCAGCTTTAACCATCATTTTTGTAAGCCTTACACTTCACATGAGCTTCCACCTTTAGCGAGTTCATGCACATTATTCCCCACAACTTGTTGAGCGATGAATGTATCGGAGATTTATTGAAGGGTTCTCTAAGATTTCCAAGCCTATGACCTCACTTCTGGAGAAGGGAAGAGAGTTTAAGTGGGACGAGAAGTGCCAAGATAGCTTTGATCAATTAAAGAAGAGATTGATGTCACCACCAGTGTTGGTTATGCCAGATCTACAGAAGGGGTTTGACATTTATTGTGATGCATGTGGCCAAGGCTTAGGATGTGTGCTTATGCAAGAAGGACACGTGATTGCCTACGCGTCTTGTCAGTTGCGGAAACATGAGTTGAACTATCCCACTCATGACTTAGAACTGGCAGCCGTAGTGCATGCGCTTAAGATTTGGAGACATTATATCATGGGAACCAAGTGCCAAGTGTACACCGATCACAAGAGTTTGAAGTATATATTCACTCTGAAGGATCTCAACCTTAGGCAATGCCGATGGTTGGAGCTCATTAAGGACTATTATTTGGAGATTCATTATCACCCAGGCAAGGCGAATCTAGTTGCTGATGCCTTGAGTCGAAAGTAGCACGTTCATTCAACTATTGTGGCCCAGCTACCTGAGGAGATTGTTGAGGATTTCAGGAGACTTAACCTGGGGATAGTTGCTCACACTGAAGGAGTTACTATTGATGTGGAACTTACCTTGGAACAAGAAATTCGCAAAGGTCAGATTGGTGATGCTAAAATACAAGAGATCAAGGATCTTATTACTGAAAGGAGAGGTCCAGAATTCATGGAGGATGAGCAAGGCACCGCATGGTTCAAGGACATGATATGTGTTCCTGAGATTGATTGCCTTCGTGAGACTATATTGAAGGAAGCCCATGATTCTGATTACTCTATCCACCCTGGTAGCACCAAGATGTATCAGGATTTGAAGCAAAAGTACTAGTGGTATGGGCTGAAGAGAGATGTGGCTACACATGTGGCTATGTGTGATGTGTGTCAAAGGGTCAAGGCTGAACATCAAAGACCAGCTAGACTATTGCACCCGCTTAAGATACCCGAGTGGAAGTGGGAAGAGATTGGTATGGATTTCATTACTGGATTGCGTCGCACCCAGAAAGGATATGATTCTATATGGGTGATTGTGGATAGATTGACTAAAGTAGCTCATTTCATTCCCGTCAAGACTACTTATAAAGGTTCTCAGCTGGCAGAGTTATATATGGCTCGGATTGTGTGTTTACACGGAGTACCAAAGAAAATCATGTCTGATCGAGGTTCACAGTTTACCTCAAGATTCTGGAGAAGCTTTCATGATAATATGAATACAAAGTTGAACTTTAGTACAACCTATCACCCTCAGACTGATGGACAGACTGAAAGGACTAATCAAGTACTGGAGGATATGTTGAGAGCTTATGCCCTTCAGCATGGAGGAAGTTGGGATAAAAGTCTACCATATGCTGAGTTCTCATATAATAATAGTTACTAGGCCAGTCTGAAGATATCACCTTTTGAAGCTTTGTATGGCAGGAAGTGCAGGACTCCTTTATACTGGGATCAGACTGGATAAAGATAGTTCTTTGGGCCTGAACTTATTCAAGAGGCAGAAGAACAAGTCTGTATAATCAGGGAAAACCTGAGGGTAGCTCAAACCAGGCAAAAGAGCTATGCTGATAATAGAAGAAGACCACTGGAATTTGACAAAGGTGATCATGTGTACCTCAAGGTGTCCCCACTTCGTGGAATGAGGAGATTTAAAGTTAAGGGCAAATTGTCCCCTCGCTTTATTAGACCATTCATAATATTTAGGCGAGTTGGGGAGATGGCATACCAACTCGAGCTACCTGATAATCTATCGGATGTGCATAATGTATTCTACATGTCTCAACTTAAGAAGTGTCTCCGTGTCCCTGAGGAACAGTTACCAATGGAGGAGCTCAGTGTTTAGAAAGATTTGACTTATACGGAATATCCTATTAAGATTCTTGACACTTTGACTCGAGTTACAAGAAATAAGGTTATAAAGATGTGCAAAGTACAATGGAGTCATCATGGAGAAGATGAAGCTACATGGGAAAGAGAAGAAGAGATTCGCATAGATTTTCCACATCTTTTCCCTAGTCCTTCCTAAATCTCGAGGACGAGATTCTTTTTAAGGGGGATAGGATTTGTAATACCCAATTTGTAAGATATAATATTAAAGGAGAAAATTTATTTATTTTATTTATGTGTGTGTTATATCTACATACCATCACATGTAAACACCATATTTAAAACAAATTGTCGGGTACCGTAATTAGGGGTACCCCCAACACTCCTAAACACGGCTGGTAACCACCATCAGCACAAGCTGCAGAGACTGATGGGCACGATTCAGGTCAAGGCTTCGTCTGTGACGGAACCTCCCAAGTAATTAGGCCCACCTACAGTTGTCCTTGTCTAACAGACATCAGACACCCTGTAGATGTTCCTAAGTCACTTGACAAGTTCGGTATCTTTCCTTACCTCACCAGGAACGTTTCACCCGTCTTGCAGACATTACAGAACATCGGAGATAAAGAAATGCGGAAGCGATTACATAACTTACATTTATTAAAAAGTTAGAGCAAGTTGTTTATTACAGACCAGAAATATAAGGGAGTGCTGAGTAGTATTATTACACATACCAAGGGAGGCACAAACTCCTCCCGATAAGTTTTAAGCAAAAGTTTTCTATATGGAGGACCAAGTCCTCCCGCACTTCAGTCTTGTTTCTCCTCCTTAGGAACCACCTTGGCACAGAAGCAACAAAAATCTGCTACTTCCTCACCTAAAAACAACGAAGGGATAAACCCTGAGTATGGAATTACTCAGCAAGTCTTACCCGACTAAAGAAAAGACTCTCAAGGGTATGCTGGTTGTATGGGAGTCAAGGTAAGGCTTTTCAATAATCAAAGACTCTGTTTTGCAGAAAAGCTTACTAAAGTGGATCCTTAAAAATCCAATTTTATTTGTCAAGTTAAGTACAATTACCTGCAACTAGAGTTCTTTCTACCCTAGTTCAATCACTGGTCCTGCACTAGCCAATTTCTTAACAAAAACCCATCATCTTTAGTGGAATGCTACGTGTAGGGCAGTGACCAAGTCTTCATAACGACGAGGGTTGTGGCCCAAGTCGCGAATGTTTCCACGTCGATCTAGGGGGTCACGACGAAGGCAACCACCTCAGTATGCCGGAGGATGACGATCCCCCTGGGCCTGTGCCTCGCGTTGACATCCTGCGGGAGCTAGCTGTGGTCCCAGTCCCTGCGGGGGGTCAGGACACACAGCTCGAGCGAATCCGCGAGATGTAGGCCAAGCTCGACGAGGAAGCAGGGCAACTTGTGCAGCTCCGGCAAAACATCGAGCAGGAGTGGGCATGCCGAGCACTCGCCGGAGAAGCGCGTCATCAGGCCTGGGACGTCTAGCGCCGTATCGCTGACGATGCCAGGGCAAGGCTGCCCCTGGCCTCCAGCGGGGTCACCCAGAATCTGGTTGCAGCGGCGATACTGCTCCGAGCAATGCCGGAGCCATCCACCACCGAGGGGCGGCGTATCCAGGGAGAACTCAAGAATCTCCTGGAGGATGTCGCGGTCCGACGGGCCGAAAGCTCTGCCTCCCGAAGGCAAGGGTACCCCCCGTAGCATCGCGCAGCGACTTCCCGACTCATGCGGGAGGCCTCGGTCCACACCGGGCGCACGCGGGACGCGACGCCTGCAGCCCCAGATCGCCTCGGCAACGAGCATCACCGCCGCGACCGTCGAGCCCGCCTCGACGAGAAGGTGCGCCGAGGCTACCACGCCAGGCGTGGGGGACGCTACGACAGTGAGGAGGATCGGAGCCCCTCGCCCGAATCACCAGGTCTGCAAGCCTTCAACCGGGCCATACGACGGGCGCCGTTCCTGACCTGGTTCCGAGCCCCGACTACCATCGCCAAGTACTCGGGGGAAACAAGGCCGGAATTGTGGCTTGCGGACTACCGGCTGGCCTGCCAGCTGGGTGGAACGGACGACGACAACCTCATCATCCGCAACCTCCCCCTGTTTCTCTCCGACGCCGTCCGGGCCTGGCTGGAGCATCTGCCTCCTGCGCAGATCTCCAACTGGGACGACCTGGTCAAGGCCTTTGCTGGAAACTTCCAGGGCACATACGTGCGCCCTGGGAACTCCTGGGATCTCCGAAGCTTCCGTCAGCAGCCAGGGGAATCCCTGCGAGAGTACATCTGGTGATTTTCGAAGCAGCGCACCGAGCTGCCCAACATCACCGACTCGGACGTCATCGGAGCGTTCCTCGCCGGCACCACTTGCCGCAACCTGGCGAGCAAATTGGGCCGCAAGACTCCCACCAAGGCGAGCAAGTTGATGGACGTCGCCACCAGTTCGCCTCTGGTCAGGAGGCGGTCGAGGCCATCTTCCGGAAGGACAAGCAGCCTCAGGGACGGCAGCAGGAAGACGTCTCTGAGGCGTCCGCCCAGCGTGGCATGAAGAAGAAGGCCAAGAAGAAGTCGCAAGCGAAGCGCGACGCCGCCGACATAGATCTTGTCGCTACTGCCGAGCACAGGAACCCTCGGAAGCCCCCCGGAGGGGCCAACCTGTTCGACAAGATGCTCAAGGATTCATGCCCCTATCACCAGGGTCCCGTCAAGCACACCCTTGAGGAATGTGTCATGCTTTGGCGCTACTTCCATAAGGCCGGGCCCCTGGCGGAAGGTGGCAAAGGCCAAGACAACGACAAGAAGGAGGGCGACAAGGCAGAGGAGTTCCCCGAGGTCCACGGCTGTTTCATGATCTATGGTGGGCAAGTGGCGAACGCCTCGGCTCGGCACCGCAAGCAGGAGCGCCGGGAGGTCTGCTCGGTAAAGGTGGTGGCACCAGTCTACCTAGACTGGTCCGACAAGCCCATCACCTTCGACCAAGGCGACCACCCCGACTGCGTGCCGAGCCCAGAAAGTACCCGCTCGTCGTCGACCCCGTCATCGGCAACGCCAGGCTCACCAAGGTCCTCATGGACGGAGGCAGCAGCGTCAGCATCATCTATGCCAAGACCCTCGGGCTCTTGGAGATCGATTTGTCCACGATCCGGGCTGGTGCGGTGCCCTTTCACAGGATCATCCCCAGGAACCAAGTCCTGCCCCTTGGGCAACTCGATTTGCCCGTCTGCTTCGGAACTCCCTCCAACTTATGTAGGGAAACCCGCACATTCGAGGTGGTCGGGTTCCGAGGAACCTACCACGCGGTGCTGGGGAGACCGTGCTACGCCAAGTTCATGGCCGTCCCCAACTACACGTACCTCAAGCTCAAGATGTCAGGCCCCAACGGGGTCATCACCGTCGGATCCACGTATCGACACGCGTACGAATGTGACGTGGAGTGTGGGGGACAGATATCCCCCGGGTCCACTGGAAGGATAAAAGACCTCACGAAAAGCCTGAGGGCCCAATAAATCATAAGGTCATCCCTTCGTGGGCCTGGGGAAAAATGACCAGTGAAGCAGATCGACACAAGGCCGGATCGGTGCGAGCCCAGACGGCCCAACAACGTCGAGCAAGTAACCACAATAGAGACCCGACTTTCACGCGCTGGAGCCCCGTACAACGGAACCAAGCGAGGATGAGTCGACAGAACTATAGGAAGATAGACTAAATCAGATCACTATTTCTTAGGTGTGCATTGTTATCATATCCACATGTATTGCCTCACGGTCAAATATATAAGGCCTAGGGGGCACCCCTTCAGAACGATCGATCTCACTACTCAGCCACCCACCTCAACTCTCTATGTTCCCTATACTAGAGAGTTCCCTTGTAACCCACCCCATAAAGCATTCCCGCCAGGACATAGGGTGTTACGCATCTCTAAGTGGCCCGAACCTGTACATCATTGTTCACAGTTTCTCGTGCGCCCAGCACGAACCATCGAGCTACAGTCGGCAACATCGTCCTACTCCTAAAAACACCTTGAGGGGCAACCTCGGGTGTGCGGTCGGACCCAAAACACTGACAGCTGGCGCGCCAGGTAGGGGGTGTGTCGCCGATCTAAGCTAGCTCAATGGCCGTCACCTTCCACCGCAAGATCACCCTCCGCCCCGGATCCGTGTTCTGCTTCGGAACTATCTCATCCGTAGCAGATGAAGAAGGAACTCAACATCGCATCGCAGACCCGCCCAGGAAGAAGTCTCCTCCAACAACCTCTGAAAATGTCGGAGTAAGACAGGGAAAAGCGCAACCTCCAGCGCTCCAAAAAAAGATCGCCTTCAGCAAGCCAGAGGGACGAGGGCCCGCTGACCCGGAGAACTCCACTGTCTACCTCCCCGACGAAAGAATGGACACAAATCGCAAGGAAGGAAGAAACAAATAAAACCGGGAGGAAGCAAGTCGTTCTTTTTGTGCCTCTGCCCTCAAAAGAGAACGGAAAGAAGATCGCCCCGACAGTCGCACCATTCTACCCCGACGTCCTCTTCATCGGGAGAGTGGAGTCGCCCCCCATCTTCAACGACGAACCGACCGCACCCTGAGAGGAACCTCCTCAGCAGGAATCCCGCCGATGAAGGAACCGACGCCGAAATATCCGGCGACATCACGAGGCCGGAGAACGGGACCCGGAGCAGCCTGTCTCGCGAGACGAGGTCTCAGAGATAGGAGAAACTCCGGAGGAACGTGTCTTCAGAGAACAGAGGAATTCCCGACAGCGTGATCGCCGACGGGCTCAGGAACAAGCCAAGCAGGAGGCAAGGCAGCGTCGAGAAAATCCACTCTTCGGGCGCAACCTGAACCCCGACTTCGCCCGAGCCATGAACACGCCGAGTGAAGTCGGAGGGGTACTGGCTCGGATAACTGATGGACTCCCTCAGACTCCCAACGCCAAGGGCTATCGACGACTGTTCACTCAAGCAGCCAACCATCTTCTACCTCTCGCTCACCCGCCAAACGACCTATGACACACCATCAACAGCCACCCGGATGCGCGAAGCTCCATCAACACCTCACGTGAACGACGTCATGAGAACGAGATCCGCCGCCGGGAAGTGTACGACAGGGACCACGACATCCTAGCTCTGGAGTCAGGCCACCAGAACTGAGTCGGCAACGGCCTCGACTGCCGGTACCCCCCGGGGACGGTCGAGGAACCACCACAACTACTCCCCTCCCCGGGACAGACATCATCCTCGATGACAAGAAGACACGTGTGGATTGTCTGCACTTACTCCACGCCTTAGGGCCATTCAATGGCCCCCTAACTTCAAGGTGTCCATTGTCGACAAATATGAACCTAAGCAGGATCCAGAAGGCTGGCTGGCCGTCTACACCACCGCCGCTCGAGCTGCTGGGGCGTCCGAAGACGTAATGACCGCATACTTGCCCATTGTCCTCGGGCAAGACGCACTGCAATGGCTGCGACATCTACCCCGACACTGCATCGACGACTGGAGCGACTTCAGTCGATGCTTCACCGCCAACTTTCAGTCCCTCTCCGACAAACCAGCGCAACCATGGGACCTCAAATCCATCAAGCGTTGGAGGGACGAAACTCTCCAGTCGTACCTCAAAAGGTTCCAGACCATGAGAAATCGTATCCCCGAGGTCACAGAGGCGGCCGTGATCGAGGATTTCTACAGAGGATCCAACGACTCGGCCTTCGTCCGAGCCATATTACAGAAAACGTCGACTACCTCTGAGCAACTGTTTCGGGAAGCCAACCTCTACATCACCGCCGACGAGCGAGCTCAGGACCTCATCGAAGGAGCGAAACCTGTGCCGGCAGCACCACGACGCGATACGAACCAGCAACCCGACAAACGATGGGAGAAGAGGCCTCGCGAAGAAGTTCACGCCGCCGGACCACCCGCCTCTCGCGCCCGAGGAGGACCTCGTGGAGGCGAACGCACGCTGGATGATATCCTCGACGCCCAGTGCCCGTACCACAAGGACATGCGCCACACCCTTCGAAACTGCAGAGACTTCAAGCACTTCGTCGGGCACGGCCGACCCTTCCAACCTCTACATCCTCCTCCGCCGCGGGGAGGACTAGGAGAACCGCGACAACCCCAGCAACAGGAGGAGGGAGGAGGTGGAGCCTTCCCGCGCGTCGACAGAGAGGTCAATGTCATCTTCGGCGGTCACGGATCGCAGGAGAACAGGAGACAGTAAAAGCTCAACGATCGCCAAATACTGGTGGCGACCACCGGTCCTCCCGCTCCGTACCGATGGTCGGACCACCCGATCACCTTCACTCGGGCGGATTAATGGCTCAACTTCGACCACCCAGGCAAATACCCGCTCCTCGTCGATCCGGTGATCCGAGAGAGCACGGTGAAGAAGGTATTAGTGGACGGGGGGAGCAGCATCAACGTCACCTTCCCCCGGACACTCCAAGGCTTGGGAGTTCACCTCAAAGAGCTCCACGGGTCAGATACTCTCTTCTTCGCCATCGTGCCGACTGAAGGAGAATACCCGCTGGGCCACATCTACATGCCAGTCACCTTCAGAACTCCGGAGAACTACAGAACCGAGTTCCTAAGGTTCGAAGTGGCGAACTTCGACTGCGGGTACAACGCCATCATCAGGAGGCTGGGATTGGCAAAATTCATGGCCATTCCACATTACACATACATGATATTGAAGATGCCAGGACCGCAAGGAATCATAACTGTGCGCGCTGACTTCCAAGGCACCGCAGAATGTTTCCGAGTGGCCATCCAGGCGGCCCTCTCCACCAAACCGTCGACAACCTCTTCGGTACAGGCAAACTCTAAGCCTGAGGAAGACCTTGCAGCACCTGCAAATGAAGCTCAAGTCGCGACCTCTATGCGGCCGACTGAAGAAACTAAGAGGATCAACCTCGGGTTCGCTGATGAACGCAAAACCGCTATCATCAGTTCCAGCCTGGATGACAAATAGGAAAGCGCGCTCGTCCAGTTCCTGCAAGATAACCGAGACGTATTCGCATGGCAACCTGCGGATATGCCGGGAGTCCCGAGAGAACTGGCCGAGCACAAACTAAAGGTCTATCCCCAGGCGAGGCCGATTCGGCAAAAACTACGTCGTTTCACGCCCGACAAGAGAGAGGCCATTCGCGCTGAGATGGCCCGCTTGGTCGCGGCTAGATTTATTAGAGAGGTGTTACATCCCGAGTGGTTAGCCAACCCTGTTCTTGTAATAAAAAAGAATAAAGTGGATTGGCGCATGTGCGTCGACTATACGGATCTCAACAAACACTGTCCAAAGGATCCCTTCGGGCTTCCTAGGATAGATCAGGTGGTACATTCCACTGCTGGATGTTCTGTGCCGTCTTTCCTGGATTGCTACTCCGGATATCATCAGATTAGCTTGGCAAAAGAAGACGAGGAAAAAACAGCGTTCATCACTCCGTTCGGTGCTTTCTGCTATACCTCCATGCCGTTCGGCCTCAAAAACGCTGGAGCGACTTATCAGAGAGCCATTCAAACATGCTTAGCTGATCACTGGGGCAAGCGGGTGGAAGCCTATGTAGATGATGTGTTAATCAAAATGGAGAACTCGGAAAATTTCATTGAAGACTTACAGCTGGTTTTCAACAGTCTACGACGATATCGATGGAAGCTTAATCCCGAAAAATGTGTCTTTGGGGTACCAGCAGGAAAGCTACTCGGATTTATTGTCAGCCACCGGGGAATTGAAGCTAATCCGGATAAGATCGAAGCTATCATGAAAATGGAGGCGCCGCGATCACAAAAGAAAGTTCAGAGACTTATCGGGTGTATGGCAGCCCTGAGCAGATTCATATCTAGGCTGGGAGAAAAAGGCTTACCATTTTATAAGCTACTCAAGAAGGTGGATAAATTTCAGTGGACTTCAGAAGCACAGGAAGCCCTAGACGCATTGAAAAAATTCCTGATAACACCACCAGTGCTGAAGCCACCACGGCGAGCCACGTCAACTCAACCGGCTGAAGATTTGCTGCTATATATCTCTTGCATGACTCACGTGGTGAGCACCTCGTTAGTAGTCAAGCGAGCGGAAGAAGGACATGCTTACCCAGTGCAATATCCCGTTTATTTCATTAGTGAAGTTCTGGGCACCTCAAAGAAAAAATACCCTCAGGCTTAGAAGCTATTATATGCAGTACTTCTAACTACGCGCAAGCTGCGTCACTACTTTGACGACCACAAAGTCATAGTAGTCACTGGTTTTCCGATAGGGGATATTCTTCATAACAAGGAAGCCATTGGCCGAATAGCCAAGTGGGCCTGCGAGCTAGGATCTCATGACATTGAATTTCGACCTCGCACTGCCATCAAAACTCAAGCATTGGTTGATTTCGTATCAAAATGGACTGAACAACAAATACCAAATAACCCAGAAACTGCAGAAGTATGGCGAATGTATTTTGATGGCTCGTTAAAACTACAGGGAGTAGGCGCGGGGATCCTCTTTACCGCACCTGGAGGCGAGCACCTCAGATATGCCCTCCAGCTGTTATTTCTGGCCTCTAATAATGCAGCCGAGTATGAAGCTCTGATTCATGGACTGATCATTGCTATATCACTGGGCATCAAGAGACTGATGGTATACGGAGATTCTCTGGTAGTCATAAGCCAGATAAACAAAGAATGGCACTGTTCGAGCGATTCAATGGGAAAGTACTGCACCGCCGTCTGGAAACTAGAAGATAAATTCGAAGGTCTAGAATTTCACCATGTAGAAAGAGATCGAAACACGGCAGCTGATGTATTGTCCAAGCTAGGATCCAGTCGAACTCAGGTCCCACCTGGAGTCTTTGTACAAGAAATACCACACCCAAGCATCTCACTGGATCAAGTAGAAGAATGTAATACCGTGAGCCAATCAGAGTCAGATTCTGATGACTGGAGAAGGCCGATCATCAGATATATAAAGAATGAAGAGGAACCAGATGACAAAAATGCAGCCGAGCGCATCGCTAGACAGTCAGCTCACAACACACTCATTGGGGAAACACTATACAGAAGGGGTGCATCGGGCATCCTCATGAAGTGCATTCTCTCATGTACCGGAAAGCAACTTCTAGATGAGGTCCATGCTGGGCAATGTGGAATACACACAGCATCCAAGACACTAGCTGGGAAGGCCTTCAGGTCGGGATTCTATTGGCCAATAGCAAAAAGTGATGCAGCCGAGTTAGTTCAGAGGTGCGAAGCCTGCCAGTACTTGGCAAAGCAACAACATCTACCAGCACAGCAACTGTAGACCATATCAGTAACATGGCCGTTCGCATGCTGGGGATTGGATATGATTGGACCTTTCAAGAAAGCTCAAGGAGGATACACTCATATACTGGTAGCAATTGACAAATTCACTAGAATTCAAACCCATTGCTTCTTTAACCTCAGCTAAGGCCGTGGAATTCATACAAGACATAATATTCAGATTTGGAATACCAAATAGTATCATAACTGACCTAGGATCCAACTTCACAAGTTCAGAGTTCTTTGATTTCTGCGAGCAAAAAAGCATTCAGATCAAATATGCTTCGGTGGCACACCCAAGAGCCAACGGGCAGGTTGAACGGGCTAACGAGATGATATTGGAGGCACTCAGGAAAAAAGTCTTCGATAAAAATGAAAAGTTTGCAGGAAAGTGGATAAGGGAGTTGCCCTACGTCGTTTGGAGCCTAAGAACTCAACCTAGTCGAGCTCTGCATGGAAATACTCCTTTCTTCATGGTCTATGGGTCAGAGGCAGTACTACCTGCTGACCTCAAGTTTGGGGCGCCAAGGTTGGTCTTTGAAAGCATAGCAGAAGCCGAGGCTACTAGGCTGGAGGATATTGATATACTCGAAGAAGAACGGCTAAACACAATAATTCAATCAGCGCGGTACCACCAAACTTTGAGGCGTTACCACGATAAGGCCATGCGACGTCGATCCTTTGCAGTGGGAGATCTCGTCCTCCGCCGAATTCTAACGGGGGAGGGACGACATAAGTTGTCACCTCTATGGGAAGGACCATTCATAGTAGCAGAAGTCACTCGGCCGGGATCATATCGTCTCACTCAGATAGATGGCACGGAAATTGGAAACTCATGGAACATAGAACACCTCAGGAAATTTTACCCCTAGCTGTATTTCAAAAGCTATCGGGACGACAATGTACTCTGTAAACTGGAAATATATCATCAATAAAGAGACCTCAAGAATACCCATATTGTTCATGGTCGACCTGCATTCTTACTTAACTCGGGGTGACCACTATGCCCTGCTAACGGAGCAATCGCCTTAAGTCGGCAACGACTTGAGACGGTGCAACATGCTCACGCTTACTTAACTCGGGGTGACCACTATGCCCTGCTAACGGAGCAATCGGCTTAAGTTGGCAATGACTTAAGACAGTGCAACATGCTCGCGCTTACTTAACTCGGGGTGACCACTATGCCCTGCTAACGGAGCAATCGGCTTAAGTCGGCAACGATTAAGATGGTGCAACATGCTCACACTTACTTAACTCGAGGTGACCACTATGCCCTGCTAACGGAGCAATCGGCTTAAGTCGGCAATGACTTAAGACGGTGCAACATGCTCGCGCTTACTTAACTCGGGGTGACCACTATGCCCTGCTAATGGAGCAATCGGCTTAAGTCGGCAACGACTTAAGATGGTGCAACATGCTCACGCTTACTTAACTCGGGGTGACCACTATGCCCTGCTAACGGAGCAATCAGCTTAAGTTGGCAACGACTTAAGACAGTGCAACATGCTCGCGCTTACTTAACTCGGGATTACTACTATGCCCTATTAACAAAAGCAATCGGTTTAAGTCAGCAACGACTTAAGACAGTTCCACATGATTACGATTACTCATATAGGGGCGACCTCTATGTCCCGTGAAGAAGTTTCAAAATCATCATAGAACATTTTACTTCTGCAAATTTAGATACTGCTGAATTCTAAAACGATAGGAGAATAACAGTAGCATTCAAATGTCAAGCAGGTGTCCTCTAACAAAATATCCGAGCACGATAACCGCGCGCTAAAAGCACGCAATGTTTTTCTATTTTGCAACATTCATCTCAGGAGCAACCGACGCAGAAGGGCGACTTGAGGAATCAGGAGCAGCATTCACATCGGACCTTATGTCGTCGGGAACAATCACACCGGGTCTCCTCATCAAGATCCGCCCTGCGCGAATGGCTTTATCCATGGCTCTGTCGCGCTAGGCCCTCAGAGTAGCGGAAGTCTCTTCAGCAACCTTGACAGCCAACTGAGCGGTTTCTAGCTCCTGGGTGATGGACTTCTTGGAAGCACGCAGTTCTTTGATGACAGCATCCTTAGCCGATATCGACTGCCTGAGACGAATCACGTCATCCGAAGACTCCTGCAGCTTACAGCGATGATTGTCTAACTCCTCCATGGTAAAGCGATGACTCCTCTCCAGGATGGTCAACGAGTTGCTGGAGTCACGATATAGCTTGTCAAGATTGTCACGAGAAGCAACAAGGGCACGTTTTTCTTCCTGCAAACAAGAATTAACTTCTTCAAACATCGAGAAAGCAATAAGAACATGGCAAAACAAAGCTAGGGTTTTCAGGTCACCTTTTCAGAATCAAGCTGAGCGCGGAGAGTAGAGTTCAACACGTTGGCATCGTTCAGAGCAGCAGAAACTTGGGCCAGCTCAGTCTGACTTTGGGAATACTTTTCTTCAAAATCAGAGCACCGCCGGACCAATTCAGCCTGATTTTGAGAATGTTTCTCTTCAAGAACAGAAAACTGCCGAGCCATATCTAGCGAGAAACGGTCAAGCAAAAAGTTTAGATTAAGAAGCAGTTTAATAAGATAGACGAAAGGAAGCAGAAAAGCACTAACCAGCATTCGCCGCCTCTAAGTCAGAAACACGCTGTTGAAGCAGCACCAGATTCCAACGTGCCAGAGACGAAGCTCTTTCTGGAACAGAAGCACCTTGCAACTTTAGCTGACTAACCATCCCGTCCACCAATGCCTGATATTGAGAGCAGATGAGTGTAATGACAGCAGTTCATCCAGTGTAAAAGTCAGACTAGAATAGACCATAGTACCTGGAGGTTGGAGAAGAATGAGGGGACTCCCAAATCGTGAGAAATCAATTGATGGCTTGGCGTAGGATCACCATCCGGAGCAACTTGCAATGAACCAGCAGGAACCAATTAAGTGTCATCAGCAGAGCCCAAAACTTTGTCGTCAGGAACGCTAGCCTCTAAAGCGACTCCTTGACCAAAAGCTTGGGCTACCACCATGCAACTAGAGTGTGGAGGAGATCCTGCGTGAACATCCATGGAAGTACAAGAGGGAGACCCCGCTCGGACACCCTCAGGGGCTGGGTCATAGTTTGTGCTACCCATTTGAGCCGGATCGTCTCCGGCAATACCCTCGGGGGCTGGGTCGCGGCTTACGCTTCCCACCTGAGCCGAATCATCCCCGGCAACACCCTCGGGGGCTAGGTAAGTGTCAACACCATCCTTGAGGGCCAAGTTCTCTGCATCAGCCGCCTCTAAGGCTGAAGGTCCCTCAGTCACTTCCATGGGAGCAGGACAGTCCAAGTCAGTTTCCTGACCCTCAAGACCGCGCTCCAAGGTCGATGAGGCGCGGGACGCTGCCCAGGATGACCCCAACCCGGCGTCGAACACATCAGCACAAACATCCATCGCGTCACCATCCGCCGGCTCTGATAACAGATCCTCTGGAACCATATCTTCAAGAGTCTGATCAAAGTTCGTCAAAGACAATTCTTGTAGACCAATGAGGGCAGACAGAGCAGGAGAAGGAACTCCACTACTTTCCCCACTGGCTACGTATCGCCGACTGTTCTTCCGAGTCAGAGGGATCTCATCTTCTTCCTCCTCCTCATTTTCATCAGCAACACAGACAGCACACCCATTGGGATCAACGATGGATGGATCACACCCATTGGGGTCAGCGTCGGTAAACTCAGGCACGGGCACTTCCTCAACAGCAGGAACCGAAGGACCAGCATCCCGATCCAAGCTAGATACTCGCCGAAGACGTCTCTTTTTCTTTTTCTGCTCATCAACAGGAGAATCAAGTTGATTGGCTCGGCAAGGGCGCTTCGGGCGAACACTGACAGGCCTCTGAATATCCAAGGTTTTACCAGCTTCCGGGAGAGGCGCCACCACTGATGTCCTAGCAGGAGCGGCATCAGAAGAATCTTCGGCTAACATATCAAGCATGGCACTTATCTCTGCATCACTGGGATCCAAAGGCACCTCAAAATGAACCTGCCGTTCATCATCAGGAATTTCTTCAAGCGAAGCAACCAACGCACTAACTTCTTCGGCAGAGGGTCGCACTCTAAGGCCCAAACCGCCATCGCCAGTAGGAGGACTTGACATGAAATGGGTAAAGGCCTTGGAAGGAGGCAAGTTCCAAGCCGAGTAGGCAACAGGGGCACCAACATTTGACACCTTGCCCCTAAGTATCATTTCAAGTCGGCTCACCAAGTCCACAGCAGGAATTCTTCTATTGGTGACCCGGGTGGAGTCAGCTAGACCTCGGTACAGGTAGGCCGGGTATGCCCTGTCCTTCAATGGCTGAATGTTCTTGAAGACAAAGTCAGCAACCACAGCTTCTGTAGTCAGACCCCTCTCCTTCAACAATCCAACTTCAGCTAGCAGAACTCCTGCCTCAGCCACATCCTGGTCTATGGGGGATTCATTCCAGCTCGGAGTGCGAACGTCCGTCTGTCTCCCTGACCGCGGGGGGAGAGAATTTCCGTGATTCTCAACAATAAACCACTCCAAGCGCCATCCTTTAATGCTATCTTTGAGGGGGATATCGAGATAATCAATTTTTCTTCCGCGGTGCATTTCTAAGCTCGTGCCCCCCACCAGCTGATGCTGTCCTCCGGCCATCCCAGGCCGACAGTGATACAAGTATTTCCACAGCCCGAAGTGTGGCAGGTTGCCAAGAAAGGCCTCACATAAATGAACAAAGATGGAGATTTGCAGAATGGAATTAGGGTTCAGATGGGTCAGATTCAAGTGATAGAAATCAAGGAGACCGCGGAAAAAAGGAGAAACAGGAAGGGCAAGACCGCGGAGAAGAAAAGGAACATATACGACAAATTCGTGGGTGTCCTCTGTTGGAACAGTGACCCCATGGCAAACCCGCCAAGAACAGAGCTCCTTCGGGGGAAGAACCCCGATGTACGTAAGGTGGAGAAGATCAGACTCAGAAACAACTGACATATGGTTACCTGCGAAAGGCAACTGGCTGTTGGGATCGATGGGAGGAATGACAGCAGCGGATGAACCTGATGCTTTCCGCTTGGGCGCCATCTCAATCTCGCCGGCGAGCAGGACGGAGGCAGTATCGCACGAGCGCAAGGAAAGCTTGGATGCAGAAAAGCAAGAATTAGGGCACGGAAAGTGGAAGCGTGCAACGATGCAGTACATATGGGGTTTTTCTCGGCCAGATACTGTTTCCAAAAAGCGTCCAGTCATCACCCAGCGGTTATTTCTAAAAACGCTGTCGTGCCATGTCATCGCTCGGACGTTATTTCCAAAATGGCCGACGCGGCCCGTTCTAACTCGGTCGTTACCTCTAAAACGCCGACGTCACCGTCAGTCACTCGACTGTTACTTCTAAAACGCCGATGTTGCCATTAATCACTCGGCTGTTACCTCTAAAACGCCGACGCCACCGTCAGTCACTCGGCTGTTACCTCTAAAAACATCGATGTTGCCATAAATCACTCGGCTGATTACATCTAAAACACCGACACGACCCACCGTAACTCGGTCGTCATTCCTAAAGCAACGAGGGAATTTCGGATGACTCGGCCGCGACCACCAAAGCTCCATCATTACAAATAAGGCAGTCAGAAAGGCGATTTGATGATCACAGATACTCCTCGTGCATTGACTGGCGTACAACGAGAAAGCAGCATGACACATGCAGAAGTGGAGCGAAATCACTTTTCATTATAAAGGGAAGCTACCGAACTTACAAACCAACTCATTATGAGTTGATGACCTCCCTACTACTACATTACACTACACTACTCTATACTACTAACTACTACTACATTATTTCATTATACTACTTCTAATCTATATTAACATCTAAAAAACCAGTGGCATCTAGCCACTGGTCTTGTTGCTGCCCTTGTTGCTGCCCTTGCTGCCGCCGCCATGGTCACCGTTGCTGCCGCCGTCGCTGCCCTTGCCGCTGTCGCCGCCGCCGTCACCGTCGCCCCCATCGTCGCCGCCATCACCACCGTCGCCGCCGCTGTCCTCCTCGGATGAGTCCGAGGAGTCCTTCTCATCCGAGGAGTACTCCTACTCATCCGAGCCTTCGAGCCCAGAGCGCTCGACGGCCCGGATGTAGGTCCAGACCTCCGCGGCAATCCCCTGGGAGTCGTCTGAATCATCAGACGACGCCGGGGGAGAGACGGGAGCCGGGGATCCCTCGGACTCGGAGGAGAACTCCTCCTTCGAGTACTTCGAGTCGCCGAAGTCCTCCGAAGGAGGAGTCGGCTCACGTTTGCGTTTGTCGCCAGAGCGAGGAGAAGAACCGCTACCCTTCTTACTTTTACCCATGGTGGCAGAGGGGAGAAGAAGAGGAGAGTAAACAAGCAGCAAGAGATGTGAAAAAACCGGAGAGGCAAAGGCACTATTTATAGAAGAAGGCAACCACTCACCTCCTACGACGGTCACTGAACAGTCGCAAAAATTCAATATGCACTTCAAACCGTCTGAAGATACGTCAGGCGGCTGACGCCACTTCACGCAACGCAACACCCATTGGGACTCCAGTCAACTGCGCGGGTAATATGATTACACCCGTGGTCACATCAAATTACTACTTAGAAGCAGTCTGCTAAAACACTCAGCGTACCAAGCCGTCCCTTGCCCACACCCATTGGGGGGGGACGCCCAGGAATTATCAGTATATTTTTCAAAACTGTCACATCCGTGCAGGGCATGCAATGAATACCACAAGACAAAAATGAGATATCAGTAAGGATCAAAGGAAAGCCAAATATAGCCGGTGAAGTACAAGTCTGACCGACAGAAGCGACATGAAGACTAGCCAGGGGACGTCCATCGAACGTCCAATCAGTCGCAGATCAAATAAATTGCACCACCTAGCAAGATATGGGCAGATCATGAACTCGGCCTCAAAGACAAAATACATGCTGACCTCTAAAGCATAATATCAATGACATAATGCTGACCTCTAAGGCATTCGGAAAAAGAGAGGATGATTCTCAGCAAAAGGGCACGAAATGAAGACCTTCGAGTAGATTATTTTCGAAAATCCACTCGAAGCTCGGGGGCTACACCCATTCGGTGCACCCAATGAATCGTCATTACAAGTCATGATAATGCTAACTTCTAAAGCATATGGCAAGATCAAAAGCAAGGCTGACCTCCAACAAAGTGCAAGCGGAAAATAAAAATGATTTCTGATAATACTCGAAGTGAAGACCTTTGAGTGGATTATTTTCAAGAATCCACTCGAAGCTCAGGGGCTACACCCATTGGGTGCACCTCCGGTGCACCCAATGAAGTTCAAGGTCCTACAGTATGAAATGCTGACCTCCAAAGCGCGAGTTTGAGACAGAACACCAGTTTTCGAGTGATAAAAGCAGAAGGAGACAGTAAGAAATCGTTTTTACCAGACTACCCGGAAAGCATTTCCTGTCATAAACAAAGACTGCAAGCTGGACCTAGGATCTTTGGGCCGATTATTTCAAAATCAACCCAAAGATCGGGAGCTTGTGGGGGACAGATATCCCCCGGGTCCACTGGAAGGATAAAAGACCTCACGAAAGGCCCGAGGGCCCAATAAATCGTAAGGTCATCCCTTCGTGGGCCTGAGGAAAAATGACCAGTGAAAGAGATCGAAACAAAGCTGGATCGGTGCGAGCCCAGACAGCCCAACAACGTCGAGCAAGTAACCACAACAGAGACCCGACTTTCCCGCGCTGGAGCCCCGTACAACGGAACCAAGCGAGGATGAGTCGGCAGAACTATAGGAAGATAGACTCAATCAGTTCACTATTTCTTAGGTGTGCATTGTTATCATATCCACATGTATTGCCTCACGGTCGAATATATAAGGCCTAGGGGGCACCCCTTCAGAACGATCGATCTCACTACTCAGCCACCCACCTCAACTCTCTATGTTCCCTATACTAGAGAGTTCCCTTGTAACCCACCCCATAAAGCATTCCCGCAGGACGTAGGGTGTTACGCATCTCTAAGCGGCCCGAACCTGTACATCATTGTTCACAGTTTCTCGTGCGCCCAACACGAACCATCGAGCTACAGTCGGCAACATCGTCCTACTCCTAAAAACACCTTGAGGGGCAACCCCGGGTGTGCGGTCGGACCCAAAACACCGACATGGAGTGCGTGGAGTACGCCGAAGCCCTCGCCGAGTCCGAGGCCCTCATCGCCGACCTGGAGTGCCTCTCCAAGGAGGTGCCTGATGCGAAGCGCCACACCGGCGACATCGAACCAGCTGAGGCGGTTAAGTCCATCCCTCTCGACCCCAGCAACAACGCCTGCAAGCAAGTCTGGATCGGCTCCGAGCTCGACCCCAAATAGGAAGCAGTGCTTATCGACTTTCTCCGCGCGAACGCCGAAGTTTTTGTGTGGAGTCCCTCGGACATGCCGGGCATACCGAGGGATGTCGCCGAGCACTCACTGGATATCTGAGCCGGTGCCCGACCCGTGAAGCAGCCTCTGCGCCGTTTCGACGAAGAAAAGCACAGAGCCATAGGCGAGGAGGTCCACAAGCTGATGGTTGCAGGGTTCATCAAAGAGGTATTCCATCCCGAATGGTTAGCTAACCCTGTGCTTATAAAAAAGAAAGGTGGGAAATGGAGGATGTGCGTAGACTACACTGGTCTAAACAAAGCATGTCCAAAGGTTCCCTACCCTCTGCCTCGCATCGATCAAATTGTGGACTCCACTGCTGGGTGCGAAACCCTGTCATTCCTCGACGCCTATTCAGGTTATCACCAAATCAAGATGAAAGAGTCCGACCAGCTCGCGACTTCTTTCATCACACCTTTTGGCATGTACTGTTATACTACTATGCCATTTGGCTTGAGGAATGCAGGTGCAACATACCAAAGGTGCATGAACCACGTGTTCGGAGAGCACATCGGCCGAACGGTTGAGGCTTACGTCGATGACATCGTTGTCAAGACGAGGAGAGCCTCCGACCTCCTCTCCAACCTTGAAACAACATTCAAGTGTCTGAGAGCGAAGGGCGTGAAGCTCAATCCCGAGAAGTGTGTCTTCGGAGTCCCCCGAGGCATGCTTCTGGGGTTCATCGTCTCCGAGCGGGGCATCGAGGCCAACCCGGAGAAAATCGCGGCCATCACCAACATGGGGCCTATCAAAGATTTGAAAGGAGTACAAAGGGTCATGGGATGCCTTGCGGCTCTGAGCCGCTTCATCTCGCGCCTCGGCGAGAAAGGGTTACCCTTGTACCGCCTCTTAAGGAAGACCGAGCGCTTCACTTGGACCCCCGAGGCTGAGGAAGCCCTCGGAAACTTAAAGGCGCTCCTTACAAACGCGCCCATCTTGGTGCCCCCCGCTGCGGGAGAAGCCCTCTTGATCTATGTAGCCGCAACCACTCAGGTGGTCAGCGTCGCGATCGTAGTCGAGAGACGAGAGGAAGGGCATGCGCTGCTCATCCAGAGGCTGGTCTACTTCATCAGTGAAGTGCTATCCAAGACCGAGATCCGCTACCCGCAAATTCAGAAGCTACTGTAGGCAGTAATTCTGACGCGGCGAAAGTTGAGACACTACTTCGAGTCTCATCCGGTGACTGTGGTGTCATCCTTCCCCCTAGGGGAGATCATCTAGTGCCGAGAGGCCTCGGGTAGGATAGCAAAGTGGGCAGTGGAGCTCATGGGCGATGTAACACCCCTAGTGTTACTATAACTAAAACTTGAGCATGGCATCATAAGCATTGACATTGCATATGTTTGATACACCTAGAGTGCATTCACTAGGCAAAAATTTCAAACAAGTTGTATTGTTTTAATGTTTTTGCAAATAGAACCCTGGTTAAAGGACTTAACCCTAAATAGTGGTTAAAGGGGTAAAACTTAACCTAAGATGAGAAAACCTAAAGACTTTAGGGAAAGAGTCATAAAATATCCCCAAAAACAAAGTAGAGTCACATTTATACCCCTGGGATACCAGAAACCCTAATTGGAACCCTGGAAAACCCTAAAACTAAACCCTAGGGGCCTATGTGCAAAATTAGTCCACTTTTGGACTAAGGTGCAAAAACCAAGTCAAATAAGTATCCTAAGTCATTTGGTTCACAAATATGTGGACTTGAAAGCTAAACCCTAAGTTTTGGACTCATTTGCAAAAAGGACCTTGATTTTGATTCCTATGCTAAGTCTGAAATCAGGGTTATAGGCCCAACTTTGGGGCTGTGTAGCTTTCAAAATAGTGAGAATTCATGTTAGGTGACCACATCAAAGTTGAAGACCAATCATAGGAGAACAACTTTGTTTAAGGGTTCAAGCCATGATCCTATGAGAAATTTGGAGAAAAACGCAATCAAAGATGGACTGTCAGACTGCTTGATGTCTGAAATTCAGATTAACAGTGGGATGACATGAACTTAGGGCTTGATTTTAAGCAAGATCCAGTGACTTTTTGTGGGAGCACATTGTAGCAACGTTATAGATGGATTGTAGTTCTACAACTTTGCTGCAGACCATTGGGTATGTTGCTATGAAAATTTGTGAGCAAATCAAGCCTAAACTATGGCTGTAAGGTGACTGAATGCTGCAGCCCATGGTACAGTGACCGTTGAGGATCAGATCGCCAGCAGAAAAGATCTCACCGCCGGTGGCTTTCCGCCGTGATTCACGTCGCCGGCGTCATGATTCGCGCTCGGGTATGTGGATAACTTCGCGGCGTCAAAAGATCGTCACCGCCCATGACCTGGACACCACTCCGACTAGCCGTAGTCCATCTCCCCTAGCTCACCGCCGTCGTGCCCTCGCCGTTGGCCACCGCGTGTCCTAACCGCGCCATCGCATTGCCGTGACCTCCTCTGAACTCCCCGTAGACCACCGGAGTTAATGCCACGGCGATAAACACGTGTTCACCGCACCCACGTTCCTCTCCAGCTCCGGCCGCCAGCACTACTCGGCCAAATTCGTCACCGTCGCTTAACTTCTCTATAAATTGAAGCCACCGCAAGCTCCGTAGGGTAGTCAAGAACCCCGACACCCAGTATTGTCCCCAGTTGATCGCCAGCGAGCTTGAATTTCACAGTTCCCCCAAATCCGATTTCCGCCACCGTGAAACGAGCCTCACCGTCGCCAGCCATACTCCGGTCAGTTCCCGTCTTCTGCTCCCTTGTTTAAGCGTTCTCATGCATCTGCGATGCTCCCCGACCCCTTTAATCGAACTAGACCGCCACCCATCGCCGAGAACACGGCTGTCTTGCCGCGATGCTCACGGCCACCGTGGCCAGAGCTCCGTAGTTGATTATAAGCGCAATTAAGTTAGGGGAAATGATCATGGTAACCCCGATTTCATGTTCGCCGCTCGGAGAACCCAGCCATAGCCCCAATCGGCCGGTCTAGAACCTCGCCGGAGTGCTCCCCGCGCTGCCGTCGTCGTGGACGTGGACGTGTAAAGAATTAGAAGATGAGGGATCTATTTGCAAAGCGTCAGAGACTCTTTAGAATAGTGTTTGAACCCGTTCGCAGTTAAACAGAAACGTGAGGGCCTCTGTGCAAGTCTGCCAGCGCGGGCGCGCGCGGGCGCCTTTCTGCCCTAGCTGGGCCGCCTGGGCTGGATTCGGCCCAGTGCTATTCATCTGTTTTTCTTTTTCTTTTATCTCCAGAGCCAAAACAATTATAGAAAATGGTAGGAAAATGATAAAATTGTGAAACCAATTTTCTTAGGCTCCTTATTTTCCCTAGAATTTAATTAAAATAGTTTTATGATTTTTAGTGGAAATAAGAAATTTTAGGGTATTTAAAGTAGTTAAAAGTATTAGTTATGGATTTTTAGAAAATAATTGGTAAGCCCAAAAATGCCCAAACTTTTTATGAGAACTTAAAACAATATTTAGAAGCCTTGGGTAGAGTTTGAATTGATTTGGACCTTGTTTGATCACCAAACCCCAAAACACCCCCCCTGCCCTGTGAACTCCTTTACCGACTCCGGAAACCCTAAGTTCTCGGAGTTCCGTGAAGGAAAGTTGTATTCAAGACATAGATAATAAGTTTATATTATCTTTGCATCCTCATGAGCATCCCATGGCATCCATTCTTATACCTATGTATGGTTATGATTAGAACGTGAAGAAGAAATTGAAGTAACTGAAGAGAAGACACCACCACCTTCGGAATCTTAGGCCGGGAATTGTTTCTACTTTGATATCTGCGGATCCGAGCCTGACTCACCTGTGAACGAAGGCAAGCCCCGGTGCATGCAACCCCTTCCTTGTGTTTTTAAATACTTTTCGCACACTTTAAGTCTAGTGAAATGTGCATTAGGTTCATAGAAGTTGCTTGGAACCCTTTGATGCATTGCTTTCCTTGATATCCATACCTTTATAGATACTTCTGTGAAGTATCAAAATTATGATTTACAAAAATGCTTAGCCTTGCTTAGATCTTGTGGATAGAGGTTATCCTCAGTCTAACCCGGGAGAGGATGGCTTCTACCTGCAAGAATATTTTCATTTAGAGCAATAGTGGGATCTTACTTAAAAGTTCCCTGTGATGCTCTTTCATCCTAAGGAACAGACACAATCCTAAGGATGGAAATACTTAAATTGAGACTTGGGTTAGGAACAAGTGATATTCTACCCAGGTTGGTTAAGGATTAATGCGTATGTAGGCGTGCTGACCGAGGACCCTTTAACTGGTCACATGCCTCGTCATGGGTAAGCCTTGCCTCGGGCAGACTAAGGCCAGAATAAGATAACACGAAATGGGCATGGAGCGGTGGCGAGAGTAGCGTGTACCCTCCGTGGCAAGAGGCTGGACGGTGGTGTATCTGTGCTCTTGGTTTGCGTGAACCTGATCTGGTCTTAAGAACCCCGGTGGCGGGTTGACATATGCAAGGGTTAAGTGCTACATATGTCGTGTGATTGGAGATCCTCAGCTGAGTATAATCGATTCGGATCGCCGTACCTTCGCGGTTATGAAGACTAGGTCACTTTTCTACAACCTAAGTCCGGATGTGAACACTATGGATCAACATGATGTTGTATTGATGAGATGGTGAAATTAGACTAGATGCAAATAGAGTCTATTAATACTTAACATGGCGTTAAAAGATTGAAAGTAAGGACTCACTTTAGTAAGCTACTTCTGCAAAAGTATAAGTTGATTTTTGCTAAAGCCTCTCCTTGACTCCTATTTATCCAGCATACCCTTGAGAGTCTTTTCCTTAGTCGGGTAAGACTTGTTGAGTAATTCCATACTCAGGGTTTATCCCTTTGTTGTTTTTAGGTGAGGAAGCGACAAATTTTTGTTGCTTTTGCTCCAAGGTGGTACCAAATGAAGAAAAACAAGACTGAAGTGCGGGAGGACTCGGTCCTCCACATAGGATCTTTTGCTTAAAACTTATCGGGAGGAGTTTGTGCCTCCCTTGGTTTGTATAATATTACTACTCTGCACTCGCTTTTAGTTCTGGTCTGTAATAAGTAACTTAATCTTACTTTCTAAATAAATGTAAATTTATGTAATTGCTTCCGCATTTCTTTATCTCCGATGTTCTGTAATGTCTGCAAGACGGGTGGAACGTTCCTGGTAAGGTAAGGAAAGATACCGAGCTTGTCAAGTAACTTAGGAACATCTTCAGGGTGTCTGATGTCTGTTAGACAAGGACAACTGTAGGTGGGCCTAATTACTTGGGAGGTTCCGTCACAGCTGGTATCGGAGCGTAGCCCTTCTTTACAGATATTATGAGGCATCTTCAAAAGGATTTTCAAAAGTCTTACCTAAAAACTCTTTTCTCTTCTTACCTAAGTATTCTGAAGAGTCTATCTTAAAGACCAGATAGGAAGAGTGCAATGTATAGAAGGTTGAATCGACTAAGGTTGATTCTGTACTTACACATGCATCATGCTAAGAATCATACTAATAACATTTTCCCCCTTAGAAAGATGCCGCCACACACAAGGCTAACGACACGCAAGTCTACAGGACCAATTGGAGTGCCTCGGCATCAACTGGCCCCCCGACATGAAAGCAGCAGCAGTGGAAGTAATGACCCCATAGGAGATCTGGAAGCCTGAGTGAGTCGACTTCAAGCGGCGCTTCAACACAGGACCGATGCTTGGGTCGCAGACGGAGATAGAATCAATGAACTAAGAAGGGACATCCGTCACCTGCAGTATCAGCTTGCTGATCGAGACTTAGCACTTGACTGGGCCGTACAGTCTCGTTTGCTAGTGTGTGCTAAGGAAGCAAGGGCTCAGGCCCGAATTAAAGAACTTAGCTCAACTGTCGACAACCTGCAGGTCTACTGCAATACGTTGCATGAGGAAGTCCATATACTATACTCACAATTACACCCTAGTGTGCCTGCACACCCTGCTGAGGCGGAAGCCGGACCATCTCACGTTGCGGGACGTACGCTGGGTGGGGAATTAGACCTTTTTGAGCCCCCTCCTTCCTTGAGGTTGGTTGATGTCTGGACTCCCACACCTGACGATGAGGCCGCCAAGAGTAATGGAAAGCAGGACTAATGGTGTAATAAAATTAGAGTAGTGTATTGTAGATTGTACTGTTGTATAATAGGTTGAACTTTTGTATAATGGGTAATGTATCCTGTTATGTAATATCGAGTCTGTATCATTACTTTTTATAGTAATGTAAAATGGAAGGTTCTCTGGCATATTATGTTTACTTCAAATGTTCTTTGCCACAGATGCCGACCAGGACTCGAGGACAGGACGCAGCAGGAACTTCTGGGGGAAGGGATGTTACCCCAAACCCACCTCCGGTTCCTCCCACGTTAGCCGAGGCGATTGCCGCCTTGGTGAATGCCACCGCAGACAATACCCGCTTCCTTAGGGAAATGGCGGGTCAGTAGCAATTCCAGCAGCAGGCAGGAAGGGGTTATCCGCAAGGCCCCCGTGAAACCACCTATCTGGACTTCTCTGAAACCCGTCCACCCCTATTCGTCAAAGCTGAAGATCCACTAGAAGATGATGAGTGGATACGGGTTATTGAACAAAAGTTTGGTCTTCTCCGTTGCTCAGAGACGTAGAAGCCGTTATTCGCAGCACAACAACTACGTGGTCCTGCCAGTACCTTGTGGGGAAATTTTGTGGCTATTCAACCTGTCAACCATCAAGTCACCTGGGAAGAGTTTAAAGCAGCCTTCCGTGAGCACTACATACCCGAAGGAGTGCTGCATATGAAACAAGAGGAATTTATGAAGTTAAAACAAGGGGAGATACCGTCAATCAGTATCTCAACAAGTTTAATCACCTGTCGCAGTATGCCATCGACCAGGTGAATACTGATTTAAAGAAGAAGAACTGTTTTATGCGGGGTTTAAATGATCGGCTACAGAGAAAGATGGCCACATGCATAGATCTCACGTATGGAAAGGCTGTCAGCACAGCCTTATCTGTTGAAGCAAAATACGCAAGTTCTGGGAAGAATAAGGGATTCGGTGGTGAGAGGCCAAATCAGGGCCAGGCGAAGAAGCAACGATTTGTGATCCGGCCTTCAAGCCAAAATCGCACTTTTTCTCGTCCACCCTCATTCCCCTTCAAACAGCCAATCATTATTCGCCCCAACAATACCCCCACTACCCCAAATCAGCCGGGTGCCCCAGGCACTCGATTCCCTGCCTTGCCTAGTTCTTCAACTGGGTGTTTTAATTGCGGCAAGTCGGGACATTTCATCAAAGATTGCCCATATCCTAGGCAAAATCAATCAAATGCTCCGCAAGGATCTAGGAGATCAGCTCAGCCCAAAGGAAATGCTGTGGGGAAAAATACAAAGAAGACGGGGCGTGTATATTACACCCAAGTGGCCACTACACCGGAAGGAGAGCCGGTTATGATGGGTACGTTTCCCGTGGCCAGTCACCCAGCAATTATTCTTTTTGATTCTGGTGCTTCGCATACATTCATTAGCAAGAAATTTGTGGAGCAACATCACCTTGCATGCCATGAATCAAAAGAGGGATTTAAAATTCATTCACCTGGGGGACACATTTTTACTAGAGAAGTGGCCTATGAAGTGCCAGTAACAATGGCTGGACAGAACTTTCCTGCTAACATGATTGTTCTGAAAGGCCAGGATATAGATGTAATTTTGGGTATGAATTGGTTAACCCAACACAAGGCAATTCTCAACACTAAACTCAGAACCGTCAGGTTGAGCTATAATCAAGAAGAGATTCTTTTGTCTCTCCCCGCAACCAATCCAGCCAAAACTTCTGGTAGAGTATATGAAGCCATTGTACCGGAGATCAAGAACATTCCGGTAGTATGTGAGTTTCCAGATGTATTTCCGGAAGATTTGCCTGGACTGCCCCCTGAAAGAGATGTAGAATTCGTAATTGAGCTAAAGCCCGGTACGGCTCCCATCTCCCGAAGATCATACCGTATGCCCCCTAATGAGTTGGCAGAATTGAAGATTCAATTACAAGATCTACTGAATAAGGGATTCATCCGGCCAAGCTCGTCCCCATGGGGTTGCCCCGCCATTTTTGTTAAGAAGAAGGATCAAACCTTGCGAATGTGCGTGGATTATCGACCCCTGAATGAGGTCACCATCAAGAATAAGTACCCTCTTCCAAGGATCGACATCTTATTTGATCAACTGACTGGGGCGAGGGTATTTTCCAAAATTGATCTCAGGTCGGGCTATCATCAAATCCGTATTCGGCCCGAGGATATACCGAAGACCGCGTTTACTACGCGGTATGGATTGTTTGAATATCTAGTAATGTCTTTCGGGCTCACAAATGCTCCTGCCCACTTCACCTATTTGATGAACTCGGTGTTCATGCCCGAGTTGGACAAGTTCGTGGTGGTCTGCATCGACGATATTTTGATATATTCTAAAAATGAAGAGGACCATGCTCAGCATCTACGGATTGTATTGACGCGCCTGAGGGAACATCAACTGTATGCCAAGTTCAGCAAGTGCGCGTTCTGGCTGGAGGAAATTCAATTTTTGGGGCACGTGTTATCGGCTAAAGGAATTGCGGTAGATCCTAGCAAGGTCAAAGATATCCTGGAGTGGAAACCCCCAACCACTGTTCACCAAGTCCGGAGTTTTCTTGGACTAGCTGGGTATTATCGCAGATTCATACCAGATTTTTCTAAGCTTGTGAAGCCAATCACAAGTTTATTGAAGAATGACATTAAGTTCAATTGGTCTTCTAAGTGTAATGAAGCCTTTGAGCAATTGAAGACACTATTGACGACTGCTCCGGTATTAGCTCAACCGGACATCACTAAGCCTTTTGATGTATATTGTGATGCATCTGGCAGTGGGCTCGGCTGTGTACTGATGCAAGAGGGCCGAGTAATTGCGTATGCTTCAAGGCAGTTGCGCCGACATGAGGAGCATTACCCAACTCATGATCTGGAGCTAGCTGCTGTGGTTCATGCCCTGAAGATTTGGCGTCACTATCTGCTGGGAAATATCTGTCACATATATACAGATCATAAAAGTTTGAAGTACATCTTCACCCAGTCAGAATTAAATATGAGGCAAAGACGATGGCTTGAGCTTATTAAAGACTATGAACTGGAGATCCATTATCACCCAGGCAAAGCCAATGTGGTAGCAGATGCACTGAGTCGTAAGACTTCCTGCCACTGTCTTATGGTGAAGACCTCCGAGAACACTTTGTGTCAAGAGATGGAAAAGCTAAACCTGGGGATAATCCAACAAGGGACTCTAAATCAGCTAAAGCTTGAGTCAATCATTTTGCAAAGAATAATTGATGCTCAAAAGGATAATCTGGGTATGAAGCTTTATATGGACGTCGATGTCGTACTCCGCTAAATTGGTCTGAACCTGGAGAAAGATACTTCTTTAGGCCTGATATGGTGAAAGAGGTCGAAGAAAAGGTTCAGAGAATTATTCATAATATGAAGAAAGCTCAAACTCGGCAAAAGAGTTATGCAGACCGACGACGACAACCCTTATGCTTTCTGGTAGGCGATTATGTCTACTTGAAAGTTTCACCAATGAAGGGTGTATCGCGTTTCGGGGTTAAAGGGAAAATTGCACCCAGGTACATTGGTCCATTCCTGGTGCTTGAGCAATGTGGACCAATGGCATACCGTCTCCAACTACCCGAAACATTGTCTGCTGTGCATAATGTGTTCCACGTGTCACAATTGAAGAAGTGTCTTCGGGTTCTCGATCGAACCGTTGAAGTGACAGATGTTGTCCTTAAACCAGACTTGACATACTCTGAGCACCCTATACGAGTCTTGGATCAAAAGGACAGGGTTACCCGGAGAAAAACTCTCAAGTTTTATAAGATACAGTGGAACCAACATTCTGAAGATGAGGCTACATGGGAAACTCAAGACTTTTTAGATAAGAATTTCCCAGGCTTTCTAGCCTCATGTAAATTGTAAAGTGTATCTAGTTATTGCAATAAAGGATTGAACCCCCACACCACCCCTGCCTTGTACCAGAATTAAGGAAATAAAAGTATTCCGCGTTTCCTTTTCCATTACTTACCCTAGGACTTTTAATCTCGGGACGAGATTCTTTTATAGGGGGAAGGATGTAACACCCCTAGTGTTACTATAACTAAAACTTGAGCATGGCATCATAAGCATTGGCATTGCATATGTTTGATACACCTAGAGTGCATTCACTAGGCAAAAATTTCAAACAAGTTGTATTGTTTTAATGTTTTTGCAAATAGAACCCTCATTAAAGGACTTAACCCTAAATAGTGGTTAAAGGGGTAAAACTTAACCTAAGATGAGAAAACCTAAAGACTTTAGGGAAAGAGTCATAAAATATCCCCAAAAACAAAGTAGAGTCACATTTATACCCCTGGGATACCAGAAACCCTAATTGGAACCCTGGAAAACCCTAAAACTAAACCCTAGGGGCCTATGTGCAAAATTAGTCCACTTTTGGACTAAGGTGCAAAAACCAAGTCAAATAAGTATCCTAAGTCATTTGGTTCACAAATATGTGGACTTGAAAGCTAAACCCTAAGTTTTGGACTCATTTGCAAAAAGGACCTTGATTTTGATTCCTATGCTAAGTCTAAAATCAGGGTTATAGGCCCAACTTTGGGGCTGTGTAGCTTTCAAAATAGTGAGAATTCATGTTAGATGACCACATCAAAGTTGAAGACCAATCATAGGAGAACAACTTTGTTTAAGGGTTCAAGCCATGATCCTATGAGAAATTTGGAGAAAAACCCAATCAAAGATGGACTGTCAGACTGCTTGATGTCTGAAATTCAGATTAACAGTGGGATGACATGAACTTAGGGCTTGATTTTAAGCAAGATCCAGTGACTTTTTGTGGGAGCACATTGTAGCAACGTTATAGATGGATTGTAGTTCTACAACTTTGCTGCAGACCATTGGGTATGTTGCTATGAAAATTTGTGAGCAAATCAAGCCTAAACTATGGCTGTAAGGTGACTGAATGCTGCAGCCCATGGTACAGTGACCGTTGAGGATCAGATCGCCAGCAAAAAAGATCTCACCGCCGGTGGCTTTCCGCCGTGATTCACGTCGCCGGCGTCATGATTCGCGCTCGGGTATGTGGATAACTTCGCGGCGTCAAAAGATCGTCACCGCCCATGACCTGGACACCACTCCGACTAGCCGTAGTCCATCTCCCCTGGCTCACCGCCCGCGGTAAAGTGCTCACCGCCGCCGTGCCCTCGCCGTTGGCCACCGCGTGTCCTAACCGCGCCATCGCATTGCCGTGACCTCCTCTGAACTCCCCGTAGACCACCGGAGTTACTGCCACGACGATAAACACGTGTTCACCGCACCCACGTTCCTCTCCAGCTCCGGCCGCCAGCACTGCTCGGCCAAATTCGTCACCGCCGCTTAACTTCTCTATAAATTGAAGCCACCGCAAGCTCCGTAGGGTAGTCAAGAACCCCGACACCCAGTATTGTCCCCAGTTGATCGCCAGCGAGCTTGAATTTCACAGTTCCCCCAAATCCGATTTCCGCCACCGTGAAACGAGCCTCACCGTCGCCAGCCATACTCCGGTCAGTTCCCGTCTTCTGCTCCCTTGTTTAAGCGTTCTCATGCATCTGCGATGCTCCTCGACCCCTTTAATCGAACTAGACCGCCACCCATCGCCGGGAACACGGCTGTCTTGCCGCGATGCTCACGGCCACCGTGGCCAGAGCTCCGTAGTTGATTATAAGCGCAATTAAGTTAGGGGAAATGATCATGGTAACCCCGATTTCATGTCCGCCGCTCGGAGAACCCAGCCATAGCCCCAATCGGCCAGTCCAGAACCTCGCCGGAGTGCTCCCCGCGCTGCCGTCGTCGTGGACGTGGACGTGTAAAGAATTAGAAGATGAGGGATCTATTTGCAAAGCGTCAGAGACTCTTTAGAATAGTGTTTGAACCCGTTCGCAGTTAAACAGAAACGTGAGGGCCTCTGTGCAAGTCTGCCAGCGCGGGCGCGCGCGCGGGCGCCTTTCTGCCCTAGCTGGGCCGCCTGGGCTGGATTCGGCCCAGTGCTATTCATCTGTTTTTCTTTTTCTTTTATCTCCAGAGCCAAAACAATTATAGAAAATGGTAGGAAAATGATAAAATTGTGAAACCAATTTTCTTAGGCTCCTTATTTTCCCTAGAATTTAATTAAAATAGTTTTATGATTTTTAGTGGAAATAAGAAATTTTAGGGTATTTAAAGTAGTTAAAAGTATTAGTTATGGATTTTTAGAAAATAATTGGTAAGCCCAAAAATGCCCAAACTTTTTATGAGAACTTAAAACAATATTTAGAAGCCTTGGGTAGAGTTTGAATTGATTTGGACCTTGTTTGATCACCAAACCCCAAAACACCCCCCTGCCCTGTGAACTCCTTTACCGACTCCGGAAACCCTAAGTTCTCGGAGTTCCGTGAAGGAAAGTTGTATTCAAGACATAGATAATAAGTTTATATTATCTTTGCATCCTCATGAGCATCCCATGGCATCCATTCTTATACCTATGTATGGTTATGATTAGAACGTGAAGAAGAAATTGAAGTAACTGAAGAGAAGACACCACCACCTTCGGAATCTCAGGCCGGGAATTGTTTCTACTTTGATATCTGCGGATCCGAGCCTGACTCACCTGTGAACGAAGGCAAGCCCCGGTGCATGCAACCCCTTCCTTGTGTTTTTAAATACTTTTCGCACACTTTAAGTCTAGTGAAATGTGCATTAGGTTCATAGAAGTTGCTTGGAACCCTTTGATGCATTGCTTTCCTTGATATCCATACCTTTATAGATACTTCTGTGAAGTATCAAAATTATGATTTACAAAAATGCTTAGCCTTGCTTAGATCTTGTGGATAGAGGTTATCCTCAGTCTAACCCGGGAGAGGATGGCTTCTACCTGCAAGAATATTTTCATTTGGAGCAATAGTGGGATCTTACTGCAAAGTTCCCTGTGATGCTCTTTCATCCTAAGGAACAGACACAATCCTAAGGATGGAAATACTTAAATTGAGACTTGGGTTAGGAACAAGTGATATTCTACCTAGGTTAGTTAAGGATTAATGCGTATGTAGGCGTGCTGACCGAGGACCCTTTAACTGGTCACATGCCTCGTCATGGGTAAGCCTTGCCTCGGGCAGACTAAGGCCAGAATAAGATAACACGAAATGGGCGTGGAGCGGTGGCGAGAGTAGCGTGTACCCTCCGTGGCAAGAGGCTGGACGGTGGTGTATCTGTGCTCTCGGTTTGCGTGAACCTGATCTGGTCTTAAGAACCCCGGTGGCGGGTTGACATATGCAAGGGTTAAGTGCTACATATGTCGTGTGATTGGAGATCCTCAGCTGAGTATAATCGATTCGGATCGCCGTACCTTCGTGGTTATGAAGACTTGGTCACTTTTCTACAACCTAAGTCAGGATGTGAACACTATGGATCAACATGATGTTGTATTGATGAGATGGTGAAATTAGACTAGATGCAAATAGAGTCTATTAATACTTAACATGGCGTTAAAAGATTGAAAGTAAGGACTCACTTTAGTAAGCTACTTCTGCAAAAGTATAAGTTGATTTTTGCTAAAGCCTCTCCTTGACTCCTATTTATCCAGCATACCCTTGAGAGTCTTTTCCTTAGTCGGGTAAGACTTGCTGAGTAATTCCATACTCAGGGTTTATCCCTTTGTTGTTTTTAGGTGAGGAAGCGACAAATTTTTGTTGCTTTTGCTCCAAGGTGGTACCAAATGAAGAAAAACAAGACTGAAGTGCGGGAGGACTCGGTCCTCCACATAGGATCTTTTGCTTAAAACTTATCGGGAGGAGTTTGTGCCTCCCTTGGTTTGTATAATATTACTACTCTGCACTCGCTTTTAGTTCTGGACTGTAATAAGTAACTTAATCTTACTTTCTAAATAAATGTAAGTTTATGTAATTGCTTCCGCATTTCTTTATCTCCAATGTTCTGTAATGTCTGCAAGACGGGTGAAACGTTCCTAGTAAGGTAAGGAAAGATACCGAGCTTGTCAAGTAACTTAGGAACATCTTCAGGGTGTCTGATGTCTGTTAGACAAGGACAACTGTAGGTGGGCCTAATTACTTGGGAGGTTCCGTCACAGGCGAGACAATCTCGTTCGCTCCTCGGAAGGCCATAAAGTCCCGAGTCTTGGCGGACTTTGTGGCTAAATGGGTCGACACCCAATTGCCAACAGCTCCGATCCAACTGGAACTTTGGACCATGTACTTCGATGGGTCGCTGATGAAAACAGGAGCAGGTGCTGGCCTGCTCTTCATCTCACCCCTCGGGAAACATCTCCGCTACGTGCTGCGCCTCCATTTCCCGGCGTCAAACAACGTGGCCGAGTACGAGGCTCTGGTTAATGGGTTGCACATCGCCATCGAGCTAGGGGTTCGGCGCCTCGACGCTCGTGGCGACTTGCAGCTTGTCATTGACCAAGTCATGAAGAACTCCCACTACCGCGACCGGAAGATGGAGGCCTACTGCGACGAAGTTCGGCGCCTGGAAGACAAATTCTACGGGATGGAACTCAACCATATCGCCCGACGGTACAACGAGACTGCGGATGAGCTGGCTAAAATAGCCTCGGGGCGGACAACGGTTCCCCCGGACGTCTTCTCCAGAGACATACATCAACCCTCCGTCAAGATCGACGACACGCCCGAGCCCGAGGAAGCCTCGGCCCAGCCCGAGGTATCCTCGGACGCCGAGGGTGAGGCCCTGCGGAGGGAGAGCGGAATGGGGTCACGCCTAACCCAAACTGGCAGGCCCCGTACCTGGAATATCTCCTCCGAGGAGAGCTACCCCTCGACAAGGCCGAAGCTCGGCGACTAGCGCGGCGCACCAAGTCGTTCGTCTTACTGGGTGATGAAAAGGAGCTCTACCACCGCAGCCCCTCAGGCATTCTCCAACGATGCATTTCTGTCGCCGAAGGACAGGAGCTATTGCAAGAAATACACTCGGGGGCTTGCGGTCACCATGCAGCACCTCGAGCCCTCGTGGGGAACGCCTTCCGACAAGGCTTCTACTGGCCGACCGCGGTGGCCGACGCCACTAGGATTGTACGCTCCTGCCAAGGGTGTCAATTCTATGCGAGACAGACACACCTGCCTGCTCAGGCCTTGCAGACAATACCCATCACCTGGTCGTTTGCTGTGTGGGGTCTGGACCTCGTTGGTCCCTTGCAGAAGGCACCTGGGGGCTTCTCGCACCTACTGGTCGCCATCGACAAATTCTCCAAGTGGATCGAGGTCCGACCCCTAATCAGCATCAGGTCCGAGCAGGCAGTGGCGTTCTTCACCAACATCATCCATCGCTTTGGGGTCCCGAACTCCATCATCACCGACAATGGCACGCAGTTCACTGGGAAGAAGTTCCTGGACTTCTGCGAGGACCACCTCATCCGTGTGGACTGGGCCGCCGTAGCTCACCCCATGAAGAATGGGCAGGTGGAGCGTGCCAACGGTATGATTTTGCAGGGACTTAAACCGAGGATCTACAACGACCTCAACAAGTTTGGTAAGCGAAGGATGAAAGAGCTATCCTCGGTGGTCTGGAGCCTGAGGACGACGCCAAACCGAGCCACGGGTTTCTCGCCGTTCTTTCTAGTCTATGGGGCCAAGGCTATCTTACCCACAGACTTAGAATACGGTTCACCGAGGACAAAGGCGTATGACGACTGAAGCAACCAGGCCAGCCGAGAAGACTCACTGGACCAGCTCGAAGAGGCTCGGGACGTGGCCTTGCTACACTCGGCGCGGTATCAGCAGTCTCTTCGACGCTACCACGTCCGAGGGGTTCGGCCCCGAGGCTTCCAGGTGGGAGACTTGGTACTTCGGCTGCGGCAGGACGCCTGAGGACGCCACAAGCTTACTCCTCCCTAGGAAGGGCCGTTCATCATCGCCAAGATTTTGAAGCCCGGGACATACAAGCTGGCCAACGATCAAGGCGAGGTCTACAGCAACGCTTGGAACATCCAACAGCTACGTCGCTTCTACCCTTAAGATGTTTCAAGACGTTCATATACCTCGTTTTCTCTTTACATACATAAATAAAGTCTAACTGTCAAGGAAGGGTCAGCCTTGCCTCGGCAAAGCCCGACCCTCCCTCGGGGGCTAGAAGGGGGGAACCCCCTCTGCGTCAAAATTTTCCTCGGAAAAAATCTTTTGCCAGAACGTCTTTCGCGCTTTTTGACTGCTTCGATAGCGGGATCCTGAAAACGACGAGAGTACACGTAAGCGTCAAGGCCGACCGAGCCGAGGGACTCCTACGCCTCCGGGATACGGATACCTCACTCATCACCTTCCTCGATAAGTAACTCGCGCTCGGATAAGCGATTCTGCTACCGAACGAGTCCTAACGCTCGAAAACTTTTCTGCCAGAACGATTTTCGTGCCTTCTCGACTATATCGATAACGGAATCCTGCAAATGAGTAAGAGTGCATGTAAGCGGCAAGGCCGACCGAGCCGAGGGACTCCTACGCCTCCGGGATACGGATACCTCACTCATCACCTTCTACGAAAAGTAACTCTCGCTCGGATAAGCGATTCTGCTACCGACAAACAAGTCCTGATACTCGAAACAACAGGAAAGGAAACACAGCTTTATAACACGACAATAAGATGTTTAGGCCTCGGCGGCTGCAAAAAAACATACGCATACTACAGACAAACTGTTCCTGCAGGTTCAGACATCGACAGAGGGAGCAGCAGCACCCTCGGCATCGTTTCCACCTTCGGCAGAATCTGGCCCGGCCTCGGATGGCGACACGGGCGGAAGGATCTCCACCTCGAAGGAGGATGCCAGCACCGCGCTTGGGCCATCGCAGCCTGGATCTCCGCAGGGCCCCGGCCCGAGCAGACACCTCGGTTGGCCGCTCCGTAGCCTCAGCCAGCTGTCCCTCGAGGACCTCAGCCCGGCTCACGGCCTCGGCAGCATAACTCTGAGGTTGGTCCCGCTCGCGGATGACCTAGTCAAGCCCCAGCCACCGCTGCTGCACCTCCTCGGCCTAGGAAGCCACCCGCTCCTGGGCCGACGAAGCCTCTTTTTGAAGCCGACTCTGCCTCTGTCCACGACGACACCACTGCCTCCGGCTCCGGCTCATCGCAGAGCGGCCGAAGGTTCTAAAACTGAGCAAGAGAGGCCTTGAGTGGCAAGGCCGACCGAGCCGAGGGACTCCTACGCCTCCGGGATACAGATACCTCACTCGTCACCTTCCGCGCAGCGCAACTCACACTCGGTTAAGCGGTTCAGCTAGCCAACAGGCGAGACGTAGTGCTCGAAATGAGGAAGAAACACGGTATTACACTCAAAATACCCAGATGTTCAGGCCTCGACAGCCACAATGAACAAACACCCACACTCAGGGTGCCATTACAAACGGAACTCCGGTTCCACTCCCGTGGGTATGAACAACCTCCACACCAGAGGGCCTGCGGGACAACAAACTCCAGGTGGCTCGCTGGTGACCACTGCACCAGCAGCGACAATGACCTCCGCCTCGGACGGCAAGACAGCAGCAGCGATGGCCCCAGGGCAAACGCTACCGCTGGGAGGCCCTCGTTCACGTCCCCTCACGGGGATGAGAACCAGCCATTAAAGCCAAAGAGCCGGAGGCCCGTAGCGCAGGTGGCACTGACGGTGTCGTCGGCGGAAGCAACCGCTTCGACTAAGGCAGCCTCAGCTCTAGCGACCACCACCTCAGCACCGACGACAGCGGCCACCTGTGCGCCAGCGCTACGCCAACGAATGGCGGCCGCCCCAGCCTGCACCGGCAGACCCCCACTCAAGTCCTCGCGGACGGGCAGGCACCAACCTCCGCGCGGAGGCATCGTGCCGGAGTGAGGACAAGACAATCCAAGAACACGAACGCCGCCCATGCGGCGTACGGCGTCTTGGACGATCCCCTGGTGCGCACGGCGCAACAGTCGCCCGTGCGGTGGACAGACGGCCATGCCCGGATCAAGTGGCAGGAGGTAGCGTCGGAGGCCGCGACAGAGCCAGCCGAGCCAGTGAGCCAGGCACGCTGGAGCTGACGACGCTTGCGGCCGACCGGTCCCGCGTTGTCGAAGTTCGCCCCCTCCGCAAGGCCGGTGAGTGCCCTCTCCCTCGAATGCCGGAGGAAGAAGCAGGTCACCGGCCCACATGGAGGTAGGCCCCGACTTGCCCCGCCCTCCTCCCCAGCACGGATGATGAAGATCCTTGAAGCTGAGGGCAGGGCAGAGGCCGCAGCCCGGCTTGCTTCTCCCCACCATCGAACTGGTGGTCATCATCCTGGATGACCATTGGTGAGGGAATGCAGCCGGGCTGCATGATGAAAATCCTTGGAGCCGAGCGATGGCTGAAGGGTGCCAACCCCCGCGAGGTCGTGCTCCTCCAACAACAGCAAGACAAAGGAAACACGGGTGCTCCCCATCCGGGGGCTCGGAAGGTGGAAGGGCGCGATGCATAAGGGGAGTGCGATGGCGTGGCTACCGCCCGGGGGATCGATCCCTCTTTAAAGGCGGCTCTCCCCACTCGCGTCCTCAAGCGTCACGGGCAAAGTCTTCACCGACGTGCTCCGGGGTCCTCCCCCTACGACACGGGGGCTGGGTCCCACACGTCATGCAAGCTGACCCAAAACGGAAGGAGCCAAACCACTGCATGCGAAGCAGGTAACCAACCCGCGGTTATAAGTGTTCCCCCATTCTCGCTGAAACCAGCAGGCAAAAGGGCGGACCGCCATGCAGGTGGCGTGCAACCACACCGTGGGGGCGCACCCCTTCGGCTTTGTCGCATCCGACATGGAGGCCCAGGCCCACACGTCATGTAACCGGCGCGCCGGTTACTACGTGCAAGAAACCGCACCGCCACTTGCACCAATGCCGCACCTTTTTGACTGCGAAACCGGTGTCGCGACTCGAGGCAACCCTACGCATGGCCCAACAGTGCCAATCGAACACAACGATCACGGTCAGTCAGCCACGGGAGGAGGCGTGACGGTCGATATGGCCAAAAGTGGACCGGCAGTAATGGTGGCAGCAGACGAGCGGAAGCAGCGGTCAAATCGCATGCAGGCTCGCGTCCCCTCCTAAAGTGGTATGGGAGCCCTCTCCCACGGCGTGAAGACGACGCGCCCGTGTTCCGTTCCTCGAACGACTCGTGCACGCGGCCGCCCCACGAATCGCCCGTTCCGTCGCATTAACTCCACGGCAGGGCAAGCGACGCCTTTGGCAGGCGAAGCGGGCGTCGTTTCACCTCCGCCATAATGACCGTGTCAAAAAAGGTGCGCCACACCATTTAAATTCATATCCTTTTCCTCTTCCCCTTTCTCTCTCTTGCTACAAGGACCGAGAATGGGGATATTTCGAAAGGGATCCTTCTCCGCGAAGGAAGCGGGCCCTGAGCCCTCCTACTGATCAGGGGTTCGAAGGCTGGCCCCTCAGAAGGGTTCGACGGTGGCCCTAGAGCACTCGAGCTTCAAGCTCATTACTGATCAGGGGTTCGAAGGCTGGCCCCTCGGAAGGGTTCGACAACCGCCCAGAGCACTCGGGCCCCGTGCCCACTACTGATCACGGGTTCAAAGGCTGGCCCCTCAGAAGGGTTCGACAGCCGCCCCAGAGCACGTAGAGCGAGGGATGACTCTAGGTACGTCTGTTACATGGCCGAGGCTTGGGCTACGCTCCCGACGTACCCTAGGACATATCCGAGACCAGTAGGAGCGATTTTGTAACGGAATCCCACCAGAGGGAGGCATCAAGCCCTCGGACCCTATCGAACGGGTCCAGGTCCGGCAAATCACCTACAGGTACTTTTGGAGTGCGCCTCTGGGCCACTAGCCGACCCTTATCGAACGGGGCATGGTGTCCACTCGGATCACCCGTTAGCAACTCACTAGAGACACCATGTTCGGCGCCCTCCAAGGGCAACATGGCGCTTCCCCCCCCCTTCCACCTTGCGGAAAGGCGATGAAGGGGCATATAATAAAAGTCGAGACAGTCCTTGATCATCCTCTCGCTTCGTGCAGAGGCTTGGGGCTGCTCTCGCAACCCGGCTATGGCCAAACCGTTGACAGCATCAACAAACCAGCCTAAAAACTTGGAACCTGACCAGGTACCCAGGCTACAATCAGGTCGCATGAGGGAACAACCAGGCCGGCCAAGGCATCTCGAAAGGCATTAAGACCTCAGAGGAGTCAAACCACTCCTCCGAGGCCCTGGGGGCTACACCGGGCGGGTGCGCTCGCGCGCACCCACCGGAACAAAGTATAACCGAGAAAGGCCGGTCCCCTCGCAAAAAAGTGCGACAAAGCATCCAAGCGAGTACCAACATTCCCTTCGAGGCTCGGGGGCTACTGTCGGGTACCGTAATTAGGGGTACCCCCAACACTCCTAAACACGGCTGGTAACCACCATCAGCACAAGCTGCAGAGACTGATGGGCACGATTCTGGTCAAGGCTTCGTCTACCCAAGGGACGGGATCTCGCCTCGCCTGAGCCCAGCCTCGGGCGGGAACTGTAGTCCCGGATGAAGTTACGTCTCGCCCGAGGGCCTCCTCGGACAGTGGGCGCACCCTCGGCACGCCCGAAGGCCCAACTCGGGCAGGCTTCGTCGAGAAGCAACCTTGGCCAAATCGCCTCTCCAACCGACCGTATCACAGGCGCATTCAATGCGAGGATCGCCTGACACCTTATCCTGACACGAGCGCCTCAGTCGGCAAGGTCGAAGTGACCGCAGTCACTTCACCCTTTCGCTGACCGACCTGACAGGAAAACAGCACCGCTCACCCCGCTCCGACTGCTGTGCCAGCCACTCGGGCAAGGCTGACAATAGCCAAGTTTAGCCTCAGGCGCAACAGGAAGCTCTGCCTCGCCCGACCCCAGGGCTCGGCCTCAACCTCGGCCTCGGAAGGTGGTCTCCGCCTCGCCCAACCCCAGGGCTCGGCCTCAACCTCGGCCTCGGAAGGTGGTCTCCGCCTCGCCTGACCCTAGGGCTTGGCCTCAACCTCGGCCTCGGGAGGAATCGCGTCCTCGCCCGACCCCGGCCTCGGCCTCAGGAGGAGTCTCCGTCTCGCCCGACCTTGGGCTCGGACCGACCGCGCCACGGGGGATGCATCATTACCCTACCCCTAGCTAGCTCAGGCTACGGGGGGACAAGACTGGCATCCCATCTGGCTCGCCCCGGTAACAAGTAATGATGGCTCCCCGCGTGCGTCCATGACGACGGTGGTTCTCAGTCCCCTACGGAAGCAAGGAGACGTCAGTAAGATCCCAGCAGCACCGACAACTATGCTTCTACAGGGCTCAGGCGCTCCTCCGACGGCCACGTTACCGCGTACACAGGGGTCTAGCACCTCTCCGACAGCCACGTTGGCATGTACACAGGGCTCAGGCACCTCTCGCCAGACACGTTAGCGCATAGCTACACCCCCCATTGTACACCTAGACCCTTGCATCTATAAAAGGGAGGTCCAGGGCCTTCATGCGGGAGGGTCGTGCGGGGGAACGAGCTGGCGAACATGCTACTCTCTCTCTCGCGAACGCTTGTAACCCCTACTACGAGCACACCGCCCTGGCGCGGGATAACACGAGCCACGTTTTCCCCCTTGTGTTCCATCTCGCGCCAACCCATCTGGGCTGGGACGCGCAACGACAAATTTACTCGTCGGTCCAGGGACCCCCCGGGGTCGAAACACCGACACAAATAATTAAAAAAAGATATGCTACTAAATCATGCATCATGCTGAGATTTTATTTTGTGTGCATTCTGTGACAATATAAAAATAATGAGACAAGAAATATATTAAAGTCCCAAAGTGGAATTTAGAATATAAAAGAAAATCTAGAATTTAGAAGTGGAGAAAGAAAAGAAATACCACATAAAACATAGGAAATAAATATATACATAAATATATTCTCTTCATCCCCAAATTTAAGTTGGCACATTTGATATATGTGCAAATCCATAACTGAAATTCAAATTTGAATTTGAAATCCAAGATGAGAAAAGAAAAGAAAACAGGAAAAAGAAAAAAGAAAGAAAAATAGAAAACACAGTCTTGGGCTCAATCCGCTGGAGTCGGCCCACTAGTATCCTCCACGCGGCCCAACCAGCAAGCCGCCGCGCCGACACCTCGGGCCCACAGGTCAGCCACGTTATGCCATGCGCTCTTGGTTGCGGGGTGTGCGTGCTCTGACCACCGGACCCCACTGTCCAGCCTTCCTCCGTGCGGCACTGGGTCACTGGTTCTTGGGGCCCACCGGGCAGTCTCCCCTACACCCGTGCGCGGTCATGTCCTCCGCTCGCTACCCACTTCCTCCACACATGTCGCTGCAGCGCCAGGAACTTCGAGCTTCCGTTGTAGCTACCCCGTGCTCCACCTCGCCTACAAATACTGGGCCCCACAACCTCGCCCACTCGTGCTCCCTTTTTTCCGCTATCGACACACCACGCCAACCCTTGCACCGCCGCGAACCGCACGGAGACAACTCGCCGCCGCCGCTGACTCGACCTTTCACCACCGTTCCGATGTCGGCAGGTCGTTTGGGTGATTTGCCTGGGCACGTGGAACGTGTCCGTGGTGGATTAAGGTTGGGGGAAGCCGCGGAGGTTGGGCGAATTCCTCGTCGGAGTTGGGATCGGAGCCGGATCCGTAGATCACCGTCGACCGGCCCGCTACCGCCATAATCCGAGGTGATGATTCGCTCATCTTGTTCGTTTTGTTGTACACGTCGAGTAGTGTATGTCCGTTGTAGACACGAGGCACCATCGCGGTCGGGCGTGACATCGCCGGTCACCTCGCCGGGGCGCGTGCGCCGCCGCGCTAAGTGAACCAGGGAAGGGAGATGATGTAGGCACCGTCGAATTGTTTTTCTACGGTGGTGATTAGATGGCCGCATACCCGTTTGCGCTTTTAAATCCGAGCCGTAGGATAGTGATCGTGCGGGCAATGAATTGGTCTGATTTACTTTGAATCCGGAATCTGAGTTGCGGATCCAACGGCGGCTGTTGCGTACCGATTCGCGCGTGCGCGGATTTAATATGAAGCATTGGTCATCCATCGGAAGGTCACGATTAGACGATACCCCTTCGCCGTTGCATTTCACATAAGAACCCTCGGGCTTTTAGGTAATAAACCCGCGGTCCAGGGCAGGCGCAGTCTGAGTCAGGGAAAAGTTTATGGTTTAGCCCTTGGACTCTCTGGTAATTGAAGCGCAGTCTAGAGACTTATAAATTGGTTAAATAATTATGGAAATGGATTTTTAATACAAAAATAATGCTAGAACTGGCTAAATTCATATGAACTCCAAAATCACCTAGAGTCTCTATTTTGACATGAAAACAGTAAGAAAATTAATTTCTCACTTAATCATATATCAAGCACATAAAACCTTTGGAAATTCATAATTTAAAATCCATAACTGCAAAATTAATGATTCATGTTCCTAGGTTCTTATTTTAATGTGTAGATTTTTATTATGTATTTTGTTTATATGTTTGGTGTGATGTTAATTTCTCCTTTATATTGTGCTTGTTTGTATTGTGGCGAGTAGAAGAGCCTGTGACTGAGGATCCTGGTGCCCAGCAAATAGAAGTTGCTAAGCAGGAGCTCATTGAAGGAAAGTTGTGCCCTTGACCACTTTTTACCCAATAATGTTCTTTAATATCACTTATTCATGCATAAGTTTAATTTTGATGGGACCTAATAGGTCACCCTAGTCTGTTTATCCATTTTACCTTGTTTACCCCTGAATCATTTGGGCAATTATGCTATTGCTTTACATGGTTTTGGGTTAATATTTCATTATATCCATGTTCCAAATATTCTATTATTTTATTTACGTTCATGTCAAGATCATTATCTTTAATTGGAACATGGAGCATAACTTGACAAACACGTGCCACCACAAGGGAGGAATGGGACCCCTTGGATAACTAATTAGGAAAGCTAGTGGAAGACTACCTTACCCGAAAGGGGCAAGGGCAGTAGGGGAGTTGCATGCAGGGAGGTCCTCAGGTTGATTTTGCTGCAATGGCGGTCAGACGAGGGATTCTTGCAAGTGCTCTTCCCATAAACTGTAGTGGGTTTTCAGAAGCTAGTGGAACTTTGTAAAGGCCTCGTAGTGTTGCCCTGCCTCGCTTCCTTGGTAGAGGTGTATGGGAGTCGCGATCCCTTGGTAGATGGGTAACATGACTTGTGGGTACAGGGTACAACCTCTGCAGAGTGTAAAAATGGTATACTAGCCGAGCTCACGGTCATGAGCACCTCAGGACTCTCGCATATTAATTTATGGAACTTAAATTCAATTTGTCATATGCATTGCATGGGATTATTTATTAATTTTGTTCTATTATTTTTATTATGGTTTGGTATTCACTTACATTTAGTAACTGGTATTAAAATTTGACCAACTTATTAAAAGCAATGCTCAACTTTAACCACTATTGTTGATCAGCCTTACACATCTCATGAACTCCCACCTTTGGTGAGTTCATGCACACTGGTTTCCCCACAACTTGCGGAGCTATGATCATGTGTGAGCTCACCCTTGCTGTCTCACACCCCCACAGGAGAAGAATAGGTGGTTCAAGAGGAGCCACACAACGAGGAGTTTGATCTGATCTAGGTGGCGTCTCCCAGTTGACTTTATGGCGCCAAGCTGTCTGTGGCAGAACCACCTGAATTATTCTAGTTTAAGTGCCCAAGTCACGCCTCAGGGGCCGCAACACACTTAAATCAGAATAACCCGTCAGTCCCTTAGATCTAGTCTAACAAAGCCACTTATCCAGGATCAAATACCACAAGCTCACTCGAAGGTGAGTCACAGAAGAAATACAATAAAACATAAAACCTCAAATTTTAAGTACTGGAGTTATTACATAAATCGGAGTTTTCCAAGTAAACTGAAATAAGTTCATAAGATAAGCTACAGCGGATAATCGTATCGTCGAAAGGTGAGGAATAGGGCAAGGCCTAGCCTACTACTCCTCCTGCTCCTCTCCTGCCGGAGCAGCATCCCACTCGACCGTCCAACCCGGTGGCAGGGTGGTAGGCCAAGTCACTCCATCAACCATATCCTGAAGCGTACCTGCAAAAATTATGCCACAAGCAAGGCTGAGTATACTAATACTCAGCTAGACTTACCCGGTGTGAGGAATCTACTCCTCTACCCCTAGACCATGCAATTGTTTGGCTGAGGGGTTTAGTTTGCCAAAAGCACTAGCTGAGTCTAAAATCAAATTTAGCTTTTCCAATTCTAGTATCATTACTTTTAGCTAAATTTGCTCCTTCTAAGCATACATAGTAGCAATCATTTAATACAATCAACATGTTATCTCAAGTAAACCTCATTTCACTTCTTACTCAATGTAGTACAAGGGGTCAAGCAGTCTCATTAGTTGCGAGAAGCAGACGATTCGAATCGAGTTTAAACCTTGCAAGGTAAACCTAAACACACGACATGTAGGCGCACTCTGTCCCCACACACGTCAACCGTCCCCATCGATTCCCCGTTCGCGGCCAGGGCTCATCGCCTTGGCATACAATGCTCCACTAACCCCAGCTGCCGTCGTGCAGTGACCGCACTTGTACCCACCATAGCTAGCATGGGAGACGGACAAGTGAGGAGAAAAGTCCACGCCCGGCTTCACTCAGGTACTAGGTTTACCAGTTACCATATTTCCCGACATGTGTTTAGTACGTTCAAACGCTTGACTCAGGTATCCACACATTAATCCTTAATTCCTTTTCCCGTCTCATGGGCAAGGCATCCTCCCTGGATCCAAGTCCATAGACCATCATAGATCCCGTTATCAAGATGAATACAATCAATTCCTGATCTCACACGAGTGCTAGAAAAATCACTCGACTTCTACCGAGATCCTAATTAGCAAAGCAGCTACTCGACCTAGCATACTAGTATCCATCTCAAAAAGGAATCCTGAGTTCATGCAACTAAGGGTTTCAAGCAACTCCTACACTTAAGTGCACATTACAAGCCTACAAACATTAAGTGTAGTAAAGTAGCATATATATAAATTGGTTATGCATAAAACCGGGGCTTGCCTTCAATTGCTAGGGCTGTTGGGAGATCCTCGATGGCAGGCTCGGGAGCTGGCTCCTGATCTTCCTCGTGGATAGCTCCTTGCTCACGGATGGACACGTACTCTCCATCAGCAAGGTTGCAATCTAATGAATGCAATGAGTAAGATATATGCATGGCATGATATGCAATTTAGCAACTAAAATTGTGGGGTGAAAGATTAATTAATAGGGGATAGAGCTAAGTCTGGCTACTAGAGATTTCCTGGGTATACTTGGTAAATTTGGGTCAAGTTTGATTACTGAATGGTTAGACCATTTTTAGTGTTCCACCGGTTTTCCCTTTTTTTGGTCTTTGTGATATTTTTAACAAGATTTTAGCTGCAATCATTGGGATGATACTTATTAATCTTTCTAATCCATCTTTTTATTTCTATTTCTTTTATGCCTTTAAGGTAGGTTTGAACTACAAGATAGTTTTACAAACTTCCAAAATTTCTGTAAAAATTACAGTGGCTTCTCACTGATGTATAACTCTTTGTCTCAAAATTTGGGGCTTAAAAATTGAGGGGTTCTCTCTGTACAAAATTATCAAATGTTAGGGCAGAGAGGGTGTTTTGAACTACAACTTCCTTTTAATAGTGAGTTATTTTCTAAGACTTATTTTTGCTGGTATTTAGGTTTAATAATATGACTCTGCACAAATTGTCAGCCACTAATACTTATTAGTTATTTTGCTATGATTTTCTAAAGTTTCTAGCCAAAGGGGTGCTTTCTACTACCACTATACTTGGAAAATATCAAATAACAGATTTCTAAATTTTCTTATCTCCTTCTTTGTGCAAGAGCAATCATTCTAGAATTTGGTAACTTTTTGCTTAAGGGAAAGGTGGTAGGAATTTCTTGAATTAAATGGACTTTTTCATAAGGTAGGGGCAATGGGTGTTAGTTTGTAGTTTTGAATAGGTTTTGCATTTTTATCTAGTGGCCTACTTTATTAATAACCTGGTAAAAATTTATTTGCCCATTGTTGCACAATATTTGGCTTTCTTATGATTTAATTGGAACATGGCTAAAAATCAAGTTTTATATTTTCAACCCACTTGTAATGATGGGTTGGGGTGTTTATTATTTTTGTAGGGGTGTTCTAGTAGTTAGGAGTCTACTGAATTTTTCTTACCAATTTTGAAATGGTCCTTATATTTTTAATAATGGTCTTTCTGGCTTTATTAGTGCCTAATAAAACATTCCACCTTGGATTTGTTCTGGACTAGGGTTATTTATATTTTTCCTAGGTTCTTTATTACTTAAGTGGAACAGGAAAAATATGTTCATCCTTTGTTCATTATTTTCTAGTGTCTTTCTCATTTTCCTAAGTTTTGGGCAGATATAGTTTTTAATGGATACCCCTGTTTTAATCTTTTATACTAGGGTGCTTACTATTTTTAAACAGTGTCTAAGTTGGGTTTGGACTTCTACAAATTTTCTTAAGTCCAGCACGGAAGCATAACTATTTTCTTCATTTTAATAAGGTTTGGGCGGTTTCCTTATTTAATTCCAAACTCTAAAATTTAGTACAGAAAGCATAAAGTTCAGTATTTTTATTTGATAGTTCATAATATTTTGAATCCAGTAAAATTAGTTTGACTAAATTTGGTTAAATATTTCTCAAGATATAAATTTCCTAAGTTCTCTGCCTATTTTAAAAGAATAAACAGAAATAGATAAAGGAAAAAGGGTTTTGCATTGGGGTCCCTGGCAAAAGTTTCTAAGTTCATTACAGACAGGTCCTCGGGTTACTATTCACATTAGTCTATGACTACGCAGATAACCCCCTAGGTTTCTGCTAAATCCAATCCGCGATCCTTCCCCTAATGGAACAGTAACCGCGGCGGAGGAATAGGGCGGAGGGGCTTACCGGCGGCGAGGTTGCTCCGGTTAAGTGGTCGAGGGTGTAGGGGAGGTCTAGACGGTCACGCCGATGTGCAGATCGTCTCCGGCAATGGTCGGAGTAGGTCGATACACGTGCGCAGGCGGGCGAGCTCGTTGGCGGCGAGGACTCCGGCCTATCCAGGGCGGTATAGTTCAATTGAACGGGTCATAGAGCTTCACCAGAGGTCAGGGAAGACATAGGCGCGAGGAATTGGAAAATGGCTCACCAGATAGCTCGGTTCACGCGCGGTGGTGGGTGACTAAAGTCCGGCGAGTGCGATTCAGTTTCTCCGGTGAGGCAATGCCTCGGCTCAAGCTTGGAGAAGCTTCACAGGGTCTTGGAGAAGCTATCCAAGGGCTTGGTTGAGGCTGAAGGTATCTGGAAGTGGCTGGCCACGGTGGCCGGCGCTCGGGTGGCTCGGGCGGGTGGCGCAGAGCTCACCGCAGCTAAGGGGGTGTGTCTTGCCAGCGAGGGTGAACGCGGAGTGAGGTGAGGCGCGTCCGGGGGTGGTCTTAAAGGCACGAGCGAGCACGACCGAGGGATGGCTCTGACATGCGCTCGGGGTGGGCGAGGGCGAGCGCCAGTGCACGCTCTGGCGTCTCGGCACGGCGTCGAGCACGAGGCAGCGGAGAGAGAGGTCATGTTCAAGCGTGGATTGGCTCCAAATCTTTGAGATTATGGCCATGATCCCATTGAGATATCTCTTCCCCTGACATTCCTTTGTCGTTTGTGTGTGGAGGCTTATGAGTTTCGCTGACTGGATCAAGAGATATGGAGTGGTGAAGTTAGGTCTGTCTCACTGCTGAACTCCGAGAGAAGATCCCGGGTTTGACGTGTCTAGGGCACGCATCCCAATGCCATCTTCACACACATTGCAGAGGGGTTAGTTTAGAACAAAATTGTCAATGGGGGCTTAAGGATTTGAGCTAGGGATGAAGGTGAACGCGCTCAAGTTCTAGGTGAAGGCTGAAATTAAGAAATCTGAATTTCAGATTCCCCCTAGGGAGCTTTCACTTGGACGGCCTTTTTGGCTGTTTTAATAAACTATTTTGGCCACACTTTTATAACAATTGTTGTAGTTTAGTTAGTGTATTTCAACTTTGATAATTGGCCTAAGCCATGATTCCATGTTTTTCATGGTCTTTTTACCCATTTCTTCTTTTCTACTTAAGTGGTTCAATTAGGGTTGATCTAGGGTTTCAACATTTTCCCCTTTTGAATACACCATATGGTTTAGGCATGATTCTTTAGATAAAATACTTAGTGGAACTTTTATTCTCAAGTTGATTGATGTCTTTTGTCCAATTTGGTTCACATGAAATACTGGTTCTTAAGTTAGTACTGAGAAGTAACCCTAAGTGACACTGGGGTGTCACACTGTCTCACACCCCCATAGGTCAAGAACAGGTACCAAAGAATGAGGCGCATGAAGGATGCTGTGACGAGTTCGTGAGAGGTCTAGACCGTTGTAACACCCTAGGTGTTAAGCGTCACTAAAAATTTAAGCATGTCATCATCTTGAGCATTATCATCACATGCGGTCATCCATAACAATTGACCACATGTTACATTCTTTTTAAAATAATGAAACTTGTATGCTTATGTCTGGTTGGGATGAAAGTATGGGTCGATTTGATAAAAGCCCTATTTAAGAATCAAATTTGGTAATTGTATTTTCTGCTCTCACATAAATAAAATTGGAAAAAAAACTCTATTTTATTTTTTGGTAGAAAAGGTTTATTTTGTTACGAAGTAGGTTATTTGGTCGAGTAGCAAGGGGCTAGTTACTAATAATTGCCGAGGTGGGTTAATAATAATTCTAAGAATCAAAATTAGGTTTTTCGACTCGTGCTGCACTAATTCAGTCTCACCTGAGAGTGATTAAAATTCGACTTCAAAATTTTGGGCAAGTTCAAACTATTCAAACTTTTATAGTTTAACTTCTAATCAAATCACACCATAATCCTGAGAATAATAAATGTTACGGTAAAATACGAATTGGAAGAGATTATATAATACCTAAAAAAAGAAAATTTCCTCAATTATCCTCCCACGTTCACTCTTTTTCTTATTCTCTCACGTCGGTCTCCAGTGCTCACATCCATTCTTTCAAAAATCTGCAGCCATCCTTATCTATTCTTTCTCTCTCTATGAAATATCTCTCCAACGAATTGGAATTCTCCCAGCGTTCCTTCGCCGCGCGTCACTAGCTCATGCAGCTGCGTGGCTGCTCCACGGTAGCGATGCCCAGCCATTCCTTTCCCTGTTTCCCATAAGTAAAATTTCCCATGTCTCTATTTCACGTAGACATGCTGAACTGCTCCTCAGCCGAGGTAGCCGAGGTCCCTCGCAGCAGCTCGCCTAGGTCACGCTCCCCCTGGCTGTGCGCGCGCTCTCCTTGCAGCTCGCCTGAGCTGGTGTTCTTCTGCCATCCATCAGCTTCTAGGCCAATGTAGCTTGCTTCCTGCTTCCTCACGTCGCTGTCTCTGGTGCATCCCGCCGTCAAACATCTCTGCGCGGACCATTCTGTCTGTTATTCGTCCAAGCTGCACTCGCCGAACAGCATCCTCCTCGTCGCGCTCAGAAGCCGTCACCTGACTCATTTGTCCTTGCTCTGATGCGTCGTCGTGTGGTGCTGCTGAACACCGACGTCTCCAGCTTCTGTATCGCTGTGCCGACGCTCGACTCCCCAACGTCGCTGTTGTCTACTGCGCCTACTGCTCGCTCTACAGCTCACCGGCTCCCTGGAAATTCCCCAGTCATCGCCCGGCTTTCTTGCCTCACTGGTTCGTCGTCGTTGTCGTTATTTGTTTAAAACTGCCGATCGAAATTCTTAGCTTTGTTCGGCATCACCTCATGTAGTGTCTCGCGACGTCGCACTCCTCACACTTTATTTCCTCTATGTCGGCGACGCTTGCTGAAAGCCTGAGTAAGTGCTCCAATGTCCGAAATTATGGTGGGTGCCAAAAATTTGCCTCAAATATGATGTCGTTCGGTAGTTGTTGTCTGGTAGAAGGTGTAGCTGTATGTGCCTCGACGTCTTAGCTGTTCGCTCAGTATGTCGCTTCTTGCGATTGTGATTTTTATATCGTAGATTTATGCTTGCGTCGGTGAGGATGGTTGTGTTTTGATTATAGAAGAGCGTGGTCCGAGAAAATTGTTTCATATGTGTTATTGATGGACTAGTGGTCTACGCCATCGATTTGTATCTTGTGCACGTGAATCACAGTAGTGCGATTAGTGGTCGGAAGAAATTAGATAGTGAATAAAAGTGAATTTATGTATGCCGCTCAGGTTCGCCACCATTTTGGTGAATCTCCACTCGGCTTTAGTATTGTGTAGATTTAGATTTTCTTGCAGTACATTTAGATTTAATTGGAGCGTATTCCGTTAGTTGCCAATAATCTGTGCAATTAGAAATACATTTTCTATCAGTTGTCAATTATCCGCTTAATTAGAAGTATCCTACCGTCGTGGAATAAATAGCTTAATGGAAGTAATAAAATAATAAAATTGTTGCTCTTATTTTTGGGTTTATGTAAAGTCTTTGGGCCACAATTCTTAAGTTGGTCCATGGCATGTTTAAATTATTTCCGACGGTCTTACGTTACTCGCTTAGTAAAGCAACTATAAATTATATCGTTAGCGGAGTAATTAGATTTTATATCGCTAAGTTGAGTGCAACTTTTTCATGGAGGAAAGTTGTACTCAAGGGATTTATCGTTTAAATTCTTTATATTGCATCTCTGTCCATTTCATCATCACACCATGATCATGGCATGCATCTTTACTTTACGTGTAGATCACGTTATCTGTGGATTAATCATTGTGAAGCAATTTCCTGGAGGCTGCTCATCACCCTGAAGACTTGTGATATTTTATTTTCTTAGTCTTCGGCTCTTCTCGGCAGTAAAGGCAAGCCCCGGTGTATTCTCCAATTTCCTTGTTGTTTACAAAACTTTTATCACTTGATGTGATGCATTAGGTGATAGGAGTTGCGTGATCAAACAATTGATGCATTACCATCCATGAGAATTTGAATGATTATTCCTTGATACCTATTTTATGAAAAACTAGTGCTGCTTAGCCCTGCTTAATGAGATAGAGTTTTGAAACTTATTTTGATCACTGAATGTTGTTATGTGTGAAAGAACTTGAGCTAGTTAATTAATATGAGACCGGGCGGGTGTTTGCATCGTGAAATGAGTCGGTGTAGTGCTCCGCCTATGTCGATTAAGGACCGTTCGATGTAGGCCTGTTGTGGTTGAGACTTTGCAACTAGCCAGATGCCCCGGTAAGCCTGAACCCGGCTATTCCATACATGAAAAGACAACCGCGCACTGGGCGTGGGAGATGGTGGGAGTAGCGTGTACCCTCATGGCTAGAGGCTAGACGGTGGAGTACAATGCTCCCAGGTAGCGCGGACCGGTTCACGTTGTGGAGGATCTGTGGGAACGGTTGACATATGCAAGGGTTAAGTGCTACATATGTCGTGTGGTTAGGGATCCCCAGCTGGGTATAATCGGTTCGAATCGTTGTTGCTCCTCGGTTATGGAGACTTGACCCTCCGACCACTCATCGTAGTTAATAAGTGAAACATGAATTGGCTAAAACAAAGCTAGATAGGACAAGTGAATGCTCTAGATCAGGAAAATCTAGAATCAGGTAAGAACTTAAATTGATAATTAAAAGATGGCTTAAGGATATACTATTAGTAAGTTTTTTTCTGCAAAATGAGTCCTTGATTATTGCTTGGCCTTACCTTGATTCCTAAAAACCAGCATATCCTTGGAGTCTTTTTCTTTAGTCGGATAAGACTTGGAAAGTACACTTCGTACTCAGGGTTTTCAAACCCATATTGCTACAGGTAATAGATTTGTGCTGCTGTTGATGGTGCTAAGTGTCGGTGGGCTCTGTGACGGAACCTCCCAAGTAATTAGGCCCACCTATAGTTGTCCTTGTCCAACGGACCTCAGACAACCCTGCAGGTGCACCTGACCACTTGACAAGTTCGGTATCTGAATTTCTTTACCTTTCCCAAGAGCGTTTCACCCGTCACGCAAACATTACAATTCATCGGAGATACGGAAATGCGGAAGCAGTTACAATAATTTACTTTTATTGAAAAGTAAGATAGTGTTAAATATTTACAGACCAGAACATACTATATGAGTGCTGAGTATTATTAGTACATACCATGGGGGGCAAAAACTTCTCCCCAAATAGATAGTAAAAAGTTTTAACGGAGGGCCTTCCCTCCCGCAGCTCTAGTCTTGGTTCTCCTCTTCGGGTACCACATTTGAACAGAAGCAACAAAAGTTTGTCGCTTCTTCACCTAAAACAACATGGGACAAAGCCCTGAGTATGAAGTGTACTTTCGCAAGTCTTACCCGACTAAGGAAAAAGACTCTCAAGGATATGCTGGATTTAGGAATCAAGGAGAGGCTTTTAGCAAGAATCAACTTAGATACTTTTGTAGAAAAAGCTTACTAAAGTGAGTCCTTACTTTCAATATTTTAACGCCAGATTAAATATTAATAGACTCTGGTTGCACCTAGTCTAATTTCACCATCTCATCAATCCAACATCATTTTTATTCATAATGTTAACATCCTGACTTAGGTTCTAGGTCAGTGACCAAGTCTCCACTCTCCGGGGATATAACGGCGATCCGAATCAATTTACTCAGTTGAGGATCTCCAACCACACGACATATGTAGCACTTAACCCTTGCATATGTCAACTCGCCACCGGGGTTCTTAAGACCAGATTAGGTTCACGCCAACCGAGAGCACAGATACACCACCGTCCAGCCTCTTGCCACGGAGGGTACACGCTACTCTCGCCATCTCTCTACACCCATTGCGTGTTATCTTATTCTGGTATTAGTCTGCCCGAGGCAAAGCTTACCCTATCCCATTTCCAGGGCATGTGGCCAGTTAAGATAGTCCTTGATCATCAAGCCTACATACGCATCCAATCCTTAATCAACCTAGGTAGAACATCACCTGTTCCTAGCCCAAGTCCTGATTTAAGTACTTCCACCCTTAGGATTGTTTGTATTCCTTAGGATGAAATGAGCATCAAAGGGAACTTTGCAGTAAGATCCCACCACACTCTTAATGAAAATATTCTTGCAGGTAGAAGTCATCTTTCCTCAGGATAACCCTTAATGCAAAAGACAACCTCTATCCACAAGATCTGAGCAGGGCTAAGCATTTTTGTAAATCATATTTTGATACTTCACCAGAAGTATCTATAAAGGTATGGATATCAAGGAAGGCAATGCATCAAAGGGTTTCCAAGGAACTCTAAAAACACAAGGAAGGGGTTGCATGCACCGGGGCTAGCCTTGTTTTATTGGTGAATCAGGCTCGGACCCACATATGTCAAAATAAAAATAGCTGCCTGCCTGATGTTCCTCAGGTGGTGGTGGTGAAGTCTTTTCTTCTTCTACTTCAACTTCTTCCTCGTTTTCTAAATATAACCATACATAATAATGAATGCTCATGTAATGCTCATGAGAGTGCAAAGATAATAAAGGTTTATTATCTAAAGTCTTGAATACAATTTTCCTTCACGGATCTCCGAGAACTTAGGATTTCCGGAGTCAATAGTGAAGTTCATAGGGCAAGGGGTAGGGTTTTGGGTTCTAAGTATCAAACAAGGTCCAAATCATACCAAATTCTACCCAAGGCTTCTAAATAATGTATAAGGGTCATCTAAAAAGTTAGGGGATTTGTGGGATTATTATTTATTTTCTAAAATTCCAGGAACAAGGTTTTAGGCTATTTTAAATGCTCCAAAATTCCCTATTTGACCTAAAAATCATAAAACTATTTTTATTAAATACTATGGAAAATAAGGAACCTAGGAAAATTGGTTTGACATTTTTACCATTTTTATACATTTTTCTACAGATTTCTCTAGTTTTATAGAAAAAGAAAAGGAAAAAGCTTAAATAGTACTGGGCCGAAAGTAGCCCAAACGGCCCAGCCTGCACCAGAACAGGGACGCGCCCGCGCACGCGATGGTGACTTTGCAAATGAAACCCTGTAGGTTTGAATAATCCGAAGGAGTCCAGAACACTGTTTTAACAGTCACTGACATCTTGCAGAAATACCCTCACACTTCTATTCCTTCTCCGAATGGTTCCCAGATCGCGGCGCGCTCGCCGTTCGTCTCTGACGCGGCCCATACCGGCCATGGCCGGCGACGACTGCTAAGGCTAACTATCGGGGAGGCTTCACCGACCTAGGACGATCAAGGAACATCCATTAATTTGACATGAACCACACTGGGAACCATCTGCCCATGATCAGGGCGGAAACCGAGTTCATGAGCACGCGTTCCCGACAAATCATGGCCGGATTGAGCAAACGGGTGCCACGGTAAGCTTCACTAGCATGTAGAGCCATGAAAACAATACTTGAATTGGACAGCGTCTTACCAGAGCGGGCTGGTCACGGGTGAGCGGTTCTCGGTGCGCGGTAATCGGATTTGGGGGAAAATGGCGTCGCGGCGTGCTCGGGTGGAATTGAGGACGGAGCTTGGGGCTACACGACCGCAAGAGGTTCTAGTTTTACTGTGCACAACCAATTTGAGAGGAGGGGGCAGAGACATCACGAATTTGGCTTCGATTCAACCCACGGTGTGTGTGATGGTCGTGCCTCGCAGGGAATCATAGGGCTATTTATAGCCGCGGCGGTCCAGCGATCACCTGATGGCCACGGATTGCATCGCGAGCGCATGTCGACCACGTCGGTAGGAGACACAGTGAGGGAGATCACGGCATGAGTGCCACCGCGGCAAAATTTACTGGTCACGGTGGCCGCCGGTGAAGAACTTCGGCTGGACTCGGGAGATGGCGCCACGTACGAGTTATCCATCCCCGGCGTTATCCGTTCCTCACCGGGCACGAATCAGGAAGGCGGCGGCACGAATAGCGGCGGGGATCGTCGGCGGCGAGTTGAGCTGGCATCCTGATCCTCTCAGATACTGTACCATGGCGTCCTTCATTCAGTTGGCCTGATAGCCCAAGTTTAGGGTTAAATTTCTCTTAATTTTTTGTGGCAACATACCTAGAGTTCTGCAGCAAAGTTATAGACCAAAGATTCAGCTATAATTTTGCCACAGCAGCTATAGCCAAATTCCTACTGGGTCATTTTTGAATTTGTACCCAAAGTTTCTGTGGTTACACTGTCAGTCTGAAATTCAGACTTCAACAGCCTGTCAGCCCAACTTTGGGTGAGTTTTTCTTCCATTTCTTCATAACAACCATGCTTACACTCTTAAGCAAAGTTGTTCTCCTTTGATAGGTCTACAAATTTGATGTGGTGACCTAGGGCAAAAACCTCCTTGTTTGAAAGTTATAGAGCTCCAAAGTTGAGCACATATCACTGAGTTTTTAGACTTAGCCTTAGAACACCCATGGGGTCTTTTTACAAATAAGTCCAAAAATTCAGGGTTTAGCTTGTAAATCTTCATGATTATGAACCATATAACTTAAGATACCTTATTGACATGGTTTTTACACTTTAGTCCAAAAGTGGACTAATTTGGCACTTATCCCCCTAGGGTTTTGGTTTAGGGTTTTCCAGGGTTCCAATTAAGGTTTTTGGCATTCCAGGGGTGTGAATGTAACTTAGATCCATTCTAGTAATATTCTATGATTAGTTTACTTAAACTTTAGGGTTTTCTCTATTTGGATTTTGTTTTACCCTTCTGAACCCTATTCAGGGTTAAGTACCCTACACTAGGGTCTTATTTGCAAAAATACCATATCAATACAACTTGTTTGAACTTTTGCCTAGTGAATGCATTCTATGTGTGTCAAACATATGAAATGCTAATGCTGATGATGTTATGCTCAAGTTTTAGTAACAGTAACACCAGGGGTGTTACATCCTTCCCCCCATAAAAGAATCTCGTCCCGAGATTAAAAGTCCTAGGGCAAGTAATGGAAAAGGAAACACGACATGTCTTTATTTCCTTATTCTTGGTACAAGGCAGGGGTGGTTTGGGGCTCACTCCTTTATTACAACGATTATATACACTTTACAAATTACATGAGGCTAAAAAGCCTAGGAAATTCTTTTCTAAAAAGTCTTGAGTTTCCCATGTAGCCTCATTTTCTGAATGCTGGTTCCATTGTATCTTGTAAAACTTGAGAGTTTTTCTTCGGGTAATTCTGTCCTTTTGATCCAAGACTCGAATAGGGTGCTCAGAATATGTCAAGTCTGGTTCTAGGGCAATATCCGTTACTTCAATGGTTCGATCAGGAACCCGAAGACACTTCTTCAATTGTGACACATGGAACACATTATGCACTGCAAACAAGGTTTCGGGTAACTGAAGTCGGTATGCCACTGGTCCATATTGTTCAAGAACGGGAAAATGACCAATATACCGGGGTGCAAGCTTCCCTTTAATCCCGAAACGATATATACCCTTCATTGGTGAAACTTTCAGGTAGACATAATCTCCAACTAGAAAGTACAAGGGTTGTCGTCGCTTGTCTGCATAACTCTTCTGACGAGCTTGAGCTTTCTTCAAATTATGAATTATTCATTGAACCTTCGCTTATGTCTCTTTTACCATATCAGGCCTGAAGAAATTTATTTCACCTGGTTCAGACCAGTTTAACGGAGTACGACATCGTCGTCCATATAAAGCTTCGAAGGGTGCCATCTTAATGCTTTCTTGATAGCTATTATTATATGAGAACTCCGCTAATGGTAAACAATCATCCCATTTCTGTGGGAAGTCCAAAGCACAAGCCCGTAACATATCTTCAAGTATTTGATTTACCCTCTTAGTTTGCCCACTGGTTTGCGGACGATAGGCCGAACTATGGAGCAACTTAGTACCCAAGGATTTGTGAAGTGCTTCCCAAAACTTGGCTACAAATTGAGGTCCACGATCTGACACTATAGTCTTCGGAATACCGTGCAAACTGAGAATACGGGCAATGTATAATTCTGCATAAGTGGCCATTGTATATTTTACCCTGACCGGAAGGAAGTGGGCGATCTTTGCAAGTCGATCAACGATAACCCAGATAGAATCATACCCTTTAGCGGTCCTGGGCAACCCCACAATAAAGTCCATACTAATATCCTCCCATTTCCATGTTAGAATAGGTAACGATTGCAATGGCCCAGCAGCTTTCATGTGTATGTCCTTGACACGTCTACAAGTGTCATATCTCGCCACTTAGCGTGCGATTTCAATCTTCATCTTTGCCCACCAATAGAGACGATGTCAGCCAGAAGAACACATAAGGTTCCATGTGTGCAATTTGCTTCTTCTAATGGCACTGTACTATTTGAGTCTGTTGGGCGAGCGGCAATTACACAATTTTACCCAAACAAAATCAGATGCACCATCTTGGGTAAAACACATAGAAAGAGGTTTACCAACAAGTGGTTACAGTAAGTTGATAGCACACGAGACGGGTGTGAATGTCAAAAAACATCACGGTCAACTCGTGTTAGCCAGGGAATCCAAGTCCACGAAAGGTGATATAGATTCAAGAAAATTACCAGCGGAGGGATCTGTAGATGCGGACTTTGCAACCAGTCCATTTTATCCAGCACTAGTCTTGGATCGGCATGATCACACACGTAGGAAAAGCACGCGTGAGGTGGTCAAGGCGTGACTAGAGCGATAATTAGGTGGTTACTGGTCGACATAATTTGATTTTGGTAAGTACTTTCTTTAGGGTGGGTTGAACCAAAGTGAGTTTAGACAACTCGATAAAACGATCTCTAAACTCAGCCTTCGTTCATTGGGCACTTACAAGTTAGTCAAAACCTACTTGTTGAACTACTTTTAACATTAAGTAAATCCTCTCAGTACCATTGGTAATCCAAGGGTTGAGAGTTCACTCTTTGTTAATAAGAGATTATGTATGTGGGTAAAAATCTATTGGGTCAAGTTGTTCATCTGTTTCCTCATGCGAGATGAATTATCCACTTGGTTAGGGAATACATGGGTTCAATAAGAGAGCGAATGTACAAACTCCTGCATTTCAGTAGCAGGGGAAGCAGATCCCTATTTTGAGAGCTAATCAGTTGTTTTCCAACACTAAAAAGCTCCAAGGCTTCACCTTTACACAAAGGATGTAAAGGGAACTTGTATGAGTAGTCACTACCAAGATCAAAAGAAATAAGACCACACATGAAAGTGGTATGCCCTTTTGATCCAACGGAAATGACAGAAGTTGCTTGATCTCTTCACAAACAACATAGAAATTGTTTCAAGGAAAGGTCAATGGAAGATAACATATCAGTGTAATTCCATAATGGATCATGACTAGAGACCTCGATACCGTCATGTGCCAAGCAGCAAAATCTTGTGTGCACATTCACAGGAGGCTCTCAGTTTCGCCGCGGTACCATAAGTTCTTAACCATGACACCATTACAAAACTGGCACCAATAATGAATCTCACATGGTAAGAACAGTTTGTGCAAAGATAACATATCAATATAGTCTAATAATGGATTATGACTATTAACGGTGATACCAGCGGTTGCCAAGTAGCGCAACCATGTGTGTGCATCCACAGGAGGCCCTCGGTTTCATCGCGGTGCCATCGGTTTTAGTCATAACACCATTGCCAGACGTAACCAATAAGAAATCTCGCGTGACACTAATGGATTGGGCAAGGGTGACAATATACAAAGAGATACTCCACCAGTAAAGATGGTTACAAGTAGAGAGCCAAATAGATCATGGCCCGATGAAATGAACAAGGCATGGCCATAACCTAAACTTGATGAAAGAAGTACGATGGGAGACTGTTATTTCAGCCTCAAGCATATTTCTATGCCCATCATAGAGATCACAAGGTCAAGGATTAGTATTAGATTAGATACGTAGGGAAAACAATCACAAGGTTAAGTTGGTATGCCTTAGATAGGTATGGGGAATTCAAAGGCATCAAATAAAGAAAGATGATCAGGCATAACTTTCTTCATGTCTTGGAGCAAGTTGATGGCGGGGTACGCCAATAGGTTCAGTAGATTTGCGCGCGGTCTTTCTGGTGCGCGGCAGCATTTCTCTAAGGGGAAATCTTATTAGTATAGTTTTTAGCATGATGCATGTGTAATTACATAATCAACCTTAGTTGATTCACACCTTCTATACGTTGCACTCTTACTACCTGGTCTTTAAAATAAACTCTTCAGAGATACTTAGGTAAGAAGGGAAGAAATTTTCTAGATAAGTCTTAGAAAATTCTTTTTGAAGATGTCTCATAATATCTGCAGAGATGGGCTTCGCTCCGATACCAGCTGTGACGGAACCTCCCAAGTAATTAGGCCCACCTACAGTTGTCCTTGTCCAACGGACCTCAAACAACCCTGCAGGTGCACCTGACCACTTGACAAGTTCGGTATCTGAATTTCTTTACCTTTCCCAAGAGCGTTTCACCCGTCACGCAGACATTACAATTCATCGGAGATACGGAAATGCGGAAGCAGTTACAATAATTTACTTTTATTGAAAAGTAAGATAGTGTTAAATATTTACAGACAAGAACATACTATATGAGTGCCGAGTATTATTAGTACATACCATGGGGGGCAAAAACTTCTCCCCAAATAGATAGTAAAAAGTTTTAACGCAGGGCCTTCCCTCCCGCAGCTCTAGTCTTGGTTCTCCTCTTTGGGTACCACCTTTGAACAGAAGCAACAAAAGTTTGTCGCTTCTTCACCTAAGACAACATGGGACAAAGCCCTTAGTACGAAGTGTACTTTCGCAAGTCTTACCCGACTAAGGAAAAAGACTCTCAAGGATATGATGGATTTAGGAATCAAGGAGAGGCTTTTAGCAAGAATCAACTTAGATACTTTTGCAGAAAAAGCTTACTAAAGTGAGTCCTTAATTTCAATATTTTAACGCCAGATTAAATATTAATAGACTCTGGTTGCACCTAGTCTAATTTCACCATCTCATCAATCCAACATCATTTTTATTCATATTGTTAACATCCTGACTTAGGTTTCAGGTCAGTGACCAAGTCTCCACTCTCCGAGGATATAACGGCGATCCGAATCGTTTTACTCAGCTGAGGCTCTCTAACCACACGACATATGTAGCACTTAACCCTTGCATATGTCAACTCGCGACCGGGGTTCTTAAGACCAGATCAGGTTCACGCCAACCGAGAGAACAGATACACCACCGTCCAGCCTCTTGCCACGAAGGGTACACGCTACTCTCGCCATCTCTCCACGCCCATTGCGTGTTATCTTATTCTGGTATTAGTCTTCCCGAGGCAAAGCTTACCCTGTCCCATTTCCAGGGCATGTGGCCAGTTAATATAGTCCTTGATCATCAAGCCTACATACGCATCCAATCCTTAATCAACCTGGGTAGAACATCACTTGTTCCTAGCCCAAGTCCCGATTTAAGTACTTCCACCCTTAGGATTGTTTGTATTCCTTAGGATGAAAAGAGCATCAAAGGGAACTTTGCAGTAAGATCCCACCACGCTCTCAATGAAAATATTCTTGCAGGTAGAAGTCATCTTTCCTCAGGATAACCCCTGAGTCAAGCCTTAAAGCAAAAGACAACCTTTATCCACAAGATCTGAGTAGGGCTAAGCATTTTTCTAAATCATATTTTGATACTTCACTAGAAGTATCTATAAAGGTATGGATATCAAGGAAGGCAATGCATCAAAGGGTTTCCAAGCAACTCCTATAAACCTAATGCACATTTCACTAGACTTAAAGTGTGCAAAAAATATTTAAAAACACAAGGAAGGGGTTGCATGCACCGGGGCTTGCCTTGTTTTACTGGTGAATTAGGCTCGGACCCGCAGATGTCAAAATAAAAATAGCAGCCTGCCTGATGTTCCTCGGGTGGTGGTGGTGAAGTCTTTTCTTCTTCTACTTCAACTTCTTCCTCGTTTTCTAAATATAACCATACATAATAATGAATGCTCATGTAATGCTCATGAGAGTGCACACATAATAAAGGTTTATTATCTAAAGTCTTGAATACAATTTTCCTTCACGGATCTCCAAGAACTTAGGATTTGTGGAGTCAATAGTGAAGTTCATAGGGCAGGGGGTAGGGTTTTGGGTTCTAAGTATCAAACAAGGTCCAAATCATACCAAATTCTACCCAAGGCTTCTAAATAATGTATAAGGGTCATCTAAAAAGTTTGGGGATTTTTGGGATTATTATTTATTTTCTAAAATTCCAGGAACAAGGTTTTAGGCTATTTTAAATGCTCCAAAATTCCCTATTTGATCTAAAAATCATAAAACTATTTTTATTAAATACTATGAAAAATAAGGAACCTAGGAAAATTGGTTTGACATTTTTACCATTTTTATACATATTTCTACAGATTTCTCAAGTTTTACAGAAAAAGAAAAGGAAAAAGCTTAAACAGTACTGGGCCGAAAGTAGCCCAAACGGCCCAGCCTGCACCGGAACAGAGACGCGCCCACGCGCGCCCGCGCACGCGACGGTGACTTTGCAAATAAAACCCTACAGGTTTGAATATTCCGAAGGAGTCCAGAACACTGTTTTAACAGTCACTGACATCTTGCAGAAATACCCTCACACTTCTATTCCTTCTCCGAATGGCTCCTTGACCGCGGCGCGCTCACCGTTCGTCTCTGACGCGGCCCGTACCGGCCATGGCCAGTGACGATTGCTAAGGCTAACTATCGGGGAGGCTTCACCGACCTAGGACGATCTAGGAACATCCATTAATTTGACATGAACCCCACTGGGAACCGTCTGCCCATGATCAGGGCGGAAACCGAGTTCATGAGCACGCGTTCCCGCCAAGTCATGGCCGAATTGAGCAAACGGGTGCCACGGTAAGCTTCACTAGCATGCAGAGCCATGAAAACAATACTTGAATTGGACAGCGTCTTACCAGAGCGGGCTGGTCACGGGTGAGCGGTTCCCGGTGGCACGGCAATCGGATTTGGGGGAAAATGGCGTCGCGGCGTGCTCGGGTGGAATTGAGGACGGAGCTTGGGGCTACACGGCCGCAAGAGGTTCTAGTTTTACTGCGCACAATCAATTTGAGAGGAGGGAGCAGAGACAGCGTGAATTTGGCTTCGATTCAACCCACGGTGTGTGTGATGGTCGTGCCTCGTCGGGAATCACAGGGCTATTTATAGCCGCGGCGGTCGGGTGATCACCTCATGGCCACGGATAGCATCGCGAGCGCATGTTGACCACATCGGTAGGAGACATAGTGAGGGAGATCACGACAAGAGTGCCACCGCGGCAAAATTTACTGGTCATGGTGGCCACCGGTGAAGAACTCCGGCTGGACTCGGGAGATGGCGCCACGTACGATTAATCCATCCCCGGCGTTATCCGTTCCTCACCGGGCACGAATCAGGACGGCGGCGGCACGAATCACGGTGGGGAACGTCGGCGGCGAGTTGAGCTGGCGTCCTGATCCTCTCAGATATTGTACCATGGCGTCCTTCATTCAGTTGGCCTGACAACCTTTAGGGTTAAATTTCTCTTAATTTTCTATGGCAACATACCTAGAGTTCTGTAGCAAAGTTGTAGACCAAAGATTCAGCTATAATTTTGCCATAGAAGCTATAGCCAAATTCCTACTGGATCATGTTTGAATTTGTACCCAAAGTTTCTGTGGTTACACTGTCAGTCTGAAATTCAGACTTCAACAGCCTACCAGCTCAACTTTGGGTGAGTTTTTCTTCCATTTCTTCATAACAACCATGCTTACACTCTTAAGCAAAGTTGTTCTCCTTTGATAGGTCTACAAATTTGATGTGGTGACCTAGGGCAAAAACCTCCTTGTTTGAAAGTTATAGAGCTCCAAAGTTGAGCACATATCACTAAGTTTTTAGACTTAACCTTAGAACACCCATGGGGTCTTTTTACAAATAACTCCAAAAATTTAGGGTTTAGCTTGTAAATCTTCATGGTTATGAACCATATAACTTAAGATACCTTATTGACATGGTTTTTGCACTTTAGTCCAAAAGTGGACTAATTTGTCCCTTATCCCCCTAGGGTTTTGGTTTAGGGTTTTCTAGGGTTCCAATTAAGGTTTTTGGCATTCCAGGGGTGTGAATGTAACTTAGATCCATTCTAGTAATATTCTATGATTAGTTTACTTAAACTTTAGGGTTTTCTCTATTTGGATTTTGTTTTACCCTTCTGAACCCTATTCAGGGTTAAGTACCCTACACTAGGGTCTTATTTGCAAAAATACCATATCAATACAACTTGTTTGAACTTTTGCCTAGTGAATGCATTCTAGGTGTGTCAAACATATGAAATGCTAATGCTGATGATGTTATGCTCAAGTTTTAGTAACAGTAACACCAGGGGTGTTATAGGCTCGTCCTTCCTAAATAAGTATATCCCATCTTTATCTTCTTTTTGAGGATTGTCACTTATGCTAGCATGTAATCCAAACTTAAAAATATTTTATAACATTTCAAAGTATAATATTTTAATCACATTTGTAATCACTCCGATAATGTAAACTTATTGTAATTTGAAAGCTTTGTAATAAAAATTCCGCTGCATGAATTTTGGTATGTGATTTGTGTTTACTTAATCTTGCGATCTTGGTGGTAGTGGTTTATCCGAGGTCCCCTGGGACCCTCAGATAGATCCTGTTAAGTTATTGAGCACACATGCATAGCTGTTTGAGGTCTTTGAGACAAGAACATGTGCATGTGGGTCATATAATTTGGGAGGATCCGCCACAGCTGGTATCAGAGCAGGATTAAGTATAATATGATCACATACGTACTTTTAAAATAAAGTTTTGATTTTAAAAAGTCTATTTTCATCCAAACACATTGTTTGGTTTTGAAAAAAAAAACTATAATGCTAGCGGCATCCTCTATTAAGCCCTAAAATTAAGGACTATCATAGATCAAAATACTAACCCACAACCTGGGGGAATTGCATCATGGGGTTTGGGCTGTAATGGATTTTTCTGCACGTACGCTAACAAAACCCTAGGAAGTTGTGACTAGTATTTGGTGACGAAGTGCGTAGGCATGCCACCGACATAGAACGTGATTGCCACATTAGGATGGCAAAAACTATGGGGACGTTTAGACGAGTATGCATCATGACATATAACCTTAAATTCAACCCCCATTTAGCTATTTGAGAGTGTTTCATCCACCCTAAAAATGCTACCCATCCTTGCTTTTCTGTCTTGTCTTTTCAAATCCGTGAGATTGGGAGCTAAGTTCTCTTTTGTTGACAGAATGAGGACTCGTTCTGGATTGGTTAATGGTGAGGGAACTTCCCAGAATAAGGCTAACACGTCGAATCCACAGTCAACATCCGCGCTTGAGAATGCAGTTGCACAACTCATCAGTGTAGGCATTGATCATACTCACCTTCTCCATGAGTTGGTTCAGCGTGGTCAGTGGGATCCAAATGCTGCCAGTACTTATAAGGAATTTTTGGACACGCAACCACCAATTTTCACTAGAGCTGAAAATCTGCTTGAAGCTGAGGATTGGCTTCGAACTATTGAGCAGAAGTTTGGACTCATCCATTGTGATGGCGTTCAGAAAACCCAGTTTGCTGCTCAACAACTCCAGGGTCAAGCTGGAGCCTGGTGGGCAAAATATTGTGCGACCCAGCCAGAGGGATATCAAGTTCCTTGGGTTGAGTTCTGTGAGGCATTTCGGGCACATTATATTCTGAAGGGTATCATGGGTATAAAAGTTGATGAGTTCTTTAACCTAAAGCAAGGTGAAGGGGAGAGTGTTATGGAGTATTTGGAGACGTTTAATCAGTTATCTCAGTATGCTGCAGACTATGTCGGTACTGAAGCCATGAAGAAGTTCTACTTCATGCGTGGCCTTAATATGAAGCTCTTGATAGCACCCAATGTGGCTGAAAGTTATAATGATGTAGTCAGTCAGGCCAATCTAGGTGATGATAAGATTAGCCTTCATCAAGAGTCTAAGAGAAAGAAATTTGCCGAAGAATCCTCTAGTTGCAGTAGTTGATGTCAGAGGATTGTTTATCAACCTATCATATGTTCTCTTGATCCTCCATCCCAGTTACCTAGTTCACAACAGTAGTGTGTCCGACAGGCTATTATTCCTTTTGTCCCACATCAGTCGGATGCCCCAGGCGTTCATTCCAAAAACAATCTGATCAATATGAACCCATGTGATCACTATGGGAAGTCAGGACCCACTACCCTGGATTGTCGTCTTTCTAGACCACTGGTTGAGCGAAAATCACTAATGACTCCATCTCAGAGTAGCTGACAGAATACTAGAAAGAAAAGCAGGACTGTTCCTAGGATGGGGCAGGTCAATCTTACTCATACTCATGGAATCTCTGAAGGTGCCCCTGTTATGATGAGTATGTTTTATGTCGCCAACCATCCTGCAGTGACTCTATTTGATTCGGGTGCATCTCATACCTTCATCAATAGAGCCTTTGTTGTGAAGTACCAACCGCCAATGGAAGAACGGAAAGATACTTTCTGTATACAATCCCCTAGAGGACGCATCTATACTAAGGAAATGGTGGAGAATGTACCCATAAATCTGGAGGGTCACATTTTTCCTACCAACTTGCTTGCCCTTCAGAAGCAGGATATAGATGTGATCCTTGGCATGAACTGGTTACATCAACATGGAGCTATTATTGATACGTTGCAACGGACAGTTCAGTTGGATTCACCCAATGACATTTCTAAATTGCTAATCCGATTGCCGACTCCTAAGAGAGCAGTAGAAAGAGTATGTGCTGTCACAATTAAAGAGATAAAGGATATACCGGTAGTCAGAGAGTTTCCGGATGTGTTCCCCGAAGATTTGCCTGGTTTACCTCCAGAAAGAGATGTGGAATTTGTAATCGAATTGCAGCCAGGTACCGCACCCATATCTAGAAGGTCGTATATAATGCCACCTAAGGAGTTAGCAGAGCTAAAGACTCAGTTGCAAGACTTGCTAGATAAAGGTTTCATTCGGCCAAGTTCATCACCTTGGGGTTGTCCTGCCATATTTGTGAAGAAGAAAGATCAAACACTCAGGTTATGTGTTGATTACCTACCGCTCAATGAGGTGACTATCAAAAATAAATATCCTCTCCCTCGCATTGATCTACTGTTTGACCAGCTCGCAGGAGCAAAAGTATTCTCCAAGGTTGACCTTAGGTCAGGTTATCACCAGATAAGAATCTGTCCGGAAGATGTTCCCAAGACCGCTTTCACTACTCGATATGGTCTTTACGAATATTTGGTGATGTCCTTTGGTCTAACCAATGCTCTAGCTCACTTCATGTATTTAATGAACTCTGTGTTCATGCTGGAGCTTGACAAGTTTGTGGTTGTCTTCATTGATGATATCTTGATATACTCCAAGGCCAAGGAAGAACATGTAGACCACTTATGTATTGTTCTAACGCGGCTTAGAGAACACCAATTATATGCTAAATTTAGCAAATGTGAGTTTTGGTTGGATAAAGTTCAGTTTCTAGGCCATGTCTTGACTGCCGAGGGTGTTGCTGTCGACCCGAGCAAGGTCAAGGATATCCTCGATTGGAAACCTCCCACTACTGTGCATCAGGTCAGAAGTTTTCTTGCAATGGCGGGCTATCATCATCGCTTTATTCCAGATTTCTCTAGAATATCCAAGCCTATCACCCAACTGCTCAAAAACCATGTCAAGTTTGTTTGGTCACTTGAGTGTGACAAAGCTTTTGAGAAGCTGAAGAAGCTATTGACTACAACACCAGTGCTAGCTCAACCAGATATAGCAAAGCCATTTGATGTGTATTGTGATGCTTCTGTCATTGGCATTGGATGTGTACTGATGCAAGAAGGCCATGTGATTGCCTATGCTTCTCGACAACTCAAGCGTCATGAAGAGAATTATCCAACCCATGATCTTGAGTTGGCTGCTGTTGTTCATGCGCTCAAGATTTTGCGCCATTATCTGCTAGGTAATACATGTCACATTTACACTGACCATAAGAGTCTGAACTACATTTTTACCTAGTCTGAATTGAACATGATACAGAGAAGGTGGCTGGAGTTGATCAAAGATTATGATCTTGAAGTTCATTATCATCCTGGCAAGGCTAATGTTGTGGAAGATGCTCTTAGCCGTAAATCTCAGTGTAATTGTCTTTCGGAAAAACCTTTAACTGCTACCAGTGCCAAGAAATGGAAAGGTTGAATTTGGAAATAGTTCAACAAGGAATGATAGTGAGTCTCACTCTTGAATCAACTATCCAGAATCAAGTTGTTGATTCTCAAAAGGTGAACAAGGGTATAACTCATATCAAAGAACGAGTTGTAGCAGGAAAGGCTACTTGTTTTAGAATCGATGGAAATGGTGTTCTTTGGTTCCAAAACCGGTTGGTAGTCCCAAAACTTCCTGAATTGCGTCAACAGATTCTTGTTGAAGCTCACTTGCCTCGATACTCCATTCACCCGGGAAGTAACAAGATGTAACAGGATCTAAAGCAAAGGTTTTGGTGGACCAAAATGAAGATTGAAATTGCTCGTTATGTCGCCAAGTGCGATATTTGTCAAAGGGTGAAGGCTGTGCACTTAAAATTTGACGGACCACTACAACCATTGCCTATTCCAGCTTGGAAGTGGGAAGATATCAGTATGGATTTCATTGTCGGGTTACCGAAGACCTCAAAAGGGTATGACTCTATTTGGGTAATTGTTGATCGCCTCACCAAGCTAGCACATTTCTTACCAGTCAAAACTTTATATCCTGCCAAGGCATATGCTGAATTGTATAGTGCTCGTATCTTAAGTCTCCATGGGGTACCCAAAACTATCGTGTCCGACAGAGGTTCTCAGTTCATTTCCAAATTTTGGGAACATTTGCATAAGTCATTAGGTACTAAGCTTATTCGTAGTTCAGCTTATCATCCTCAAACCAGAGGGCAGACTGAAAGAGTGAATCAAATTCTGGAGGACATGCTAAGGTCCTGTGTTCTCGCTTATTCAGCTAAGTGGGATGAATGTTTACCTTTAGCAGAATTCTCCTATAATAATAGTTCTCAGGACAGTATCAAGATGGCACCCTTTGAAGCTTTGTATGACAGAAGATGCAGAACTCCTTTAAACTGGTCTGAACGAGGAGAGAGATGTTTCTTTGCACCAAACTTAGTAAATGAAGTTGAGGAAAAGGTTCAACCTATCCAACGCAACCTCAGGATAGCACAGTCTCGTCAGAAGAGTTATGCCGATCAAAGACATCGACCCTTTGTGTTCAAGGTTGGTGATTATGTCTATCTGAATGTATCACCAATGAAAGGAGTTAATCGCTTTGGTGTCAAAGGAAAGCTCCCACCTCGTTATATTGGTCCCTTTCGAATCATGCAGCAGTGTGGACCAGTACCTTATCATCTTCAGTTGCCAGAGCATATGTCTGTAGTTCATAACGTGTTCCATGTATCACAACTGAAGAAATGTTTTCGAGTGCCCGAACAAGCTATGGATGTCTCAGAGGTCAATCTTGAACCAGATCTGACTTATTCAGAATATCCAATATGAGTGTTAGATTGGAAGGATCGCGTCACTCGAAGGAGAACTGTTAAGTTTTATAGGGTACAATGGAACAAGCATTCCGAAGATGAAGCTACATGGGAATCCGAAGATTATCTCGCAGAGAATTTTCTAGATTTTCTGGCTTCAGTGTAAAATCTATGATGTTGAAATGTAGCCTTTTTCAGTCAACTAGTGAAGTGTTGGAAACCATCCTGTCGATGTGTATAGATGTTTGAAGTGGTTGTGAGTACTACCTCGTCTTTCTCTTCTTAACCTAAGTCTCTAGCTGTTCGTAAATCTCGGGGCGAGATTTCTTTTTAGGGGGTTGAGCTGTAGGTGTTAAGCATCACTAAAAATTTAAGCATGGCATCATCTTGAGCATTATCATCACATGTGGTCATCCATAACAATTGACCACGTGTTGCATTCACTTTAAAATAATGAAACTTGTATGCTTATGTCTGGGTGGGATGAAAGTATGGGCCGATTTGATAAAAGCCCTATTTAAGAATCAAATTTGGTAATTTTATTTTCTGCTCTCACGTAAAATAAAATTGGAAAAAAAAAACTCTATTTTATTTTTTGGTAGAAATGTTTATTTTGTTTACGAAATAGGTTATTTGGTCGAGTAGCAAGGGGCTAGTTACTAATAATTGCCGAGGTGGGTTAATAATAATTCTAAGAATAAAAATTAGGTTTTTCGACTCGTGCTGCACTAATTCAGTCTGACCTGAGAGTGATTAAAATTCGACTTCAAAATTTTGGGCAAGTTCAAACTATTCAAACTTTTATAGTTTAAATTCTAATCAAATCGCACCATAATCTTGAGAGTAATAAATGTTACGGTAAAATACAAATTAGAAGAGATTATATAATAACTAAAAAAAGAAAATTTCCTCAATTATATACATCACAAATATCATCACAAACATAAATAGCCAACACAAACATAAAACCGTCACCACAAACATAAGTGTTCAACACAAGTATCAAACACAGACATAAGTCTCAAACGTCGCAAGCTCTCACATAAGTATCAAACACAGACATAAGTATTATACACAAGTTCTGAAGTCTAAAACAATGAAAACACAACACTCATGGAGGTGGGCGGCTTGACCGGGGCTGCGTTGGGCTAAACCTTTCCACAGGGTTGTTGGATGCCGCCCCAGATTGGCCCTACACAAAGAAGAGATTGCATGTGTTATACCAGATGCATTACAAACATCTAACTACAATTTTGATACTCACAGGAGTGTGGAAGAGAGCAGGGTCAACTGGAGGGAACAATGGAGGTGGCGGAGCGATGCCCTGTGCGGCGCCAAGGCTCTGCATGTACTGGAACATCTCCGCCATCCTCTGATGATCTGCCCGGCGCTCCGCCTCCCCCTCCGCCATCATCCTCGCCTCCATCTCGTGACGTTCCCTCCTCTCTTCTTCTAGTTGGGACTGTAATATTACAAGCCAACGTTATAGTAACTCAAAGAGTAGGTATATAACTCAAGGAATGATGAGTTACAGAAGCACTAACCTCGAGTTGCTGTATGCGATGCTGTGAGCTATCGTGCCGAGGTCGTATGGCTGGACTCGAGCCCGTGCTCCTTGCTCTCACCTGAGACAGAGTGGGAGTGGCGGACGAGTCGATTGCCCCGTCGGCAATCCAGTACCGCCCATGTCTCTTGCCTCCTCCGACCCTCATGAGCACATCAGGGTCGATCGGCTCGGTGCTCGGATCATAGTCTGGGCCATGGACCTCCTGCGCCATGGCGGTGTAGTCATGGAGGCGGCTGTAGACGGCGGGGTTGGTGTAGGCCTCGAGCCCGTCATCCGGGTTGTAGGTGACGTCGGACGCCGCCTTACCCTTATGGGCCATAGCATAGGCCGAGAAGGTGGAGCAAGGCCGGCCACCATGTGACACCGACTGCAAAGAAAACCAACGAGATAGTTAGAAATAATATCTAACTCAGTGTTATATATCTAAATAAAAAAGATGGCGTACCCATGCTTCGACATATTGGCCCAGGCTCCGGATGCCTTGGTGGTGGGAGGGGCCTTGCATCATCAAACGCCGTTCCCGGCTAGCGTTGTGCGCCTCGTCCCACTCAGCCGAACACCACATATCCACCATCTGCTCCCAGCAAAGAGGATGTGCAGCGCACCAATGTGGAATCATCTACAAAGTAAACACGTAAAGTGCATATCAGAAGATAAAATAAAATTCATGCATGGAGTACTGGTACCAAACATGCATGACTTTACCTGCAGGTACTGCTCCCTGGTCAACGACATGGTTCGGGCTTGAGTTTTGGTCACCCTCTCCCCAAGGACGGAGCCGTGGTAGGTGATGATGGCCTGGATTTGGGCCTCATAGTGCATGTCCACGACGAGCTTCTTACAGCTCGTGGTGGCCACCACATCCGCCCTAGCCTCGTATCCAGCATCGCATCTGAAGAAATCCTGCATACAAAAACGATGTATACATACATTATTTCAAGAATTTGCAACGAATGCGACATATTTTACATTATACTAAGACTTACCCATAGCTCTTGCTTCACCCGCTCCGCCTTGTTATTGAATTCCCGGCCGTCCCGGTCTACTTCATCGAGGGCGACGGCGTAGTGGTCGAAGGTGAAGGCTAGGCCCATCACTCCGGCGTACTCCACAAGTCCAGGGAAGTGTTCCCTGCACAGCAGGCCGAGGATGCCATTGGGGCGGCGACGATGACCCCCCAACATAATCCAAAACCGTCCAAGACATGTCCAAGTGATAAATAAAAAGTATTAGTTTATATTATGATTTTGAACACATAATATGAACTAGAATGAAGAACATAAAGTTACATACCTCTCCCCTTCCTGCCGAATCAGCGGTCGCCTGTCCCGAAGTATGGGACGCTGAGGGAGACTCGCGGGGCCTCGCTGGTAGATGCTCCTCGAACTTGAGCCACCTGAACTTGAGGCGTCCTGCTGCTGGTCGTCGTCGTCCAGAGGCGCCGCCTGCTGCTGCTCTGCCTCGTCCTGCTGCGCTGCCTGCTCTGCCTCGTTCGCCGTCCTACTCCTCCTCCCCCTCCTCTTCCTCAGCTAACCGCCCACCATATTTGTCCAACAACCTGCAATTAAGAGTAAACAAATAAGCACATATAAAAAGATGTATTTAAAAATAGGTGCGAAATAAAAAGTCATATAGCATTACATCGATTAAAAATAATCTTCATATGTGTCGGGGTTAGCCGGATCATAACTCTCATCATCACTATCAAGCATTTAAATCTCAACACCATCGGAAGACACAAGTTCGTCATTAATGTCATTGCCTTCAAGGATTACTAAGTCATTATCATTTTGCACCTCATCATCCTCCTCATCAACAACCATTTCAATATCTATGTCCATTCCGATAGCTTTAGTTAAGTCTATCTCAAATCGCCCTTCTAGCCCATCTTCTTGGAAGAACTCTCCATCATATGTGTTCGGGTCTAAGTTGTAATCTTCATCATTAGGAACAGGTAACCTCCCGTGCGGTGATACCTTATACACAACATCCCAACCCTTAAGATGTTCTTTCGTTTGACACGCATATGGGAGATAATACACTTGTGTGGCCTGTTGGGCCACGATATAGACATCGTCTCCTGCTAAGGTGGAATCTTGTCGAATTTCGACTATCCCAAGATTAGAATGTGTCTGTCTCGTCACTTGAGGGTCAAACCAATGCCATTTGAATATCACTGGAGTAAGAGGTTTGGAACCATAAAAATTGAGCTCATATATTTCTTTGATTCGTCCAAAATAATCGACATTGTCAAGGCCGGGTGTAAAGACTCCAGAACATGTTGTTTTCCGATTGGGCCGACTTTTGTCGTAGTTTGTTGTGCAAAAATGGTATCCATTGACGTCATACCCAGAATATTTCTTGACCCTATAAGCAAAGTCGTTGGCTACTTGTCTCAACTCGGCACTCATAGACGGATCTCTTTGGCCCTACAAGTGTTCACAAGTTAAAAGACGCTAAATTGAATCTGCTCATATGTCATCTTGAGTGCACGAAGGAGTTTCTGTGCCTCGTACATGCTCTTTGGCAGAACGTGATCATCCGGAAGCAGGCTACCAATAACCGTCAACAAGCCATCGAATGTGTCTCTACTCATGCTGTACTGCGACTTGAACGCCATTACACGCCCAATGGCATCCAGTTGAGAAACCTTTGTCTGGCCGTGAAGGGGCTTCTGTGCCGCGTCGAACATGTCGTAGAACGCCTTTGCAGTCGGCTCTGGCTCGTCATCCATACATCCTCCCGTGTATTGTGCCTCCTGATAGTTGTTCAACATATCCGCTACCCCCGCATCTGCGTCATAATCCTCGACACGTTGTCTCAGCACCTCCTCTGTCGTACGATGCGCTTCACCATGAAAGATCCACCGAGTATAGCCCGACGTAAATCCATTTTTCCAAATATGTTCTACCATGGCCCTCTTTGGTTTTCTTTTCCGGTTGGCACATTTGCTGCACGGGCATGGGACTAGACTCGCTCCTTTAGCAGCTTCGCCATATGCCCGTTCCACGAAATCATCGGTCTTTCTAATCCATTCAGTGGTGACATCGTTCCTTCCTATACGGCCCGTGTACATCCACTCACAGTCCTCCATCCTATAACATATATAACCAAAGCCTATCAACAAAAAAATCCGGCAGCACCTCCCCAGCACGGGGAGGTTTTCAAAGCATGTAAATATAAGTAGCAGCACGATGGCTGACATCCACACATATACATTAATGCCTCAATAACCACATAAACATCTTTTGTGCAATTAGAAGACTTAGCTAATGCATGCAAAGTTACCACTAAAAATAATTATTTTTCCTCTATTTCATAATACACAATCACACACAAAAAAACCTAACTCTATTTCACAACAAGCAAACATTTATGTCACAACATTTAGCAACTAAAATCTCAAAATGAGTTTGTACCTAGTTGGTCGGTGTGGACGGTGCACGACGACGAAGGGGCGCGACGGCGTGGAGGTCGCGATGGCGTGGAGGGCGCGATGGCGGGCGGGTCAGGGCGCGGGTGCGGCAGACGGTGGATGGGCGGGCGCAGCAAGGGGCGTGGGCGCGGCGGGGGGTGCCGGCGCGGCGAGGAGCGGCGGCGCGGTGATGGCGGCCGGGCGGGCGCAGCGAGGGGCGCGGCGGCGGCGCGACCGGACGGCGAGGGGCACGACGGCGATGAGGGTGAGTGTGAATGAGAGTGAGAGAGTGAGGAAGAAAGGGTTAACTGTCGGTAAGTAAACGGTTTTGCCGAGTGCCCGTGATCTGGCACTCGGCAAAGATTTTTTTAAAATTTTAAAATACACTTTGCCGAGTGCCCTCGATCCGGCACTCGGCAAAGGCCTCTTTACCGAGTGTCCTCCGGGAACCACTCGGCAAAGATTATGTCACTACACTTTGTCGAGTGTCAAACATTTGACCCTCGGCAAAGGATTCTTTGCCGAGTGTCATCTCTGGACACTCGACAAAGTACATTTTTTTTTATTTTTTTTCAACCAAACTTTTTGTGATATGTTCCTACACTATGTAGACCTATATGTACCATTTTGGGACAATTATAACAGAGTTTTCAATAGGTAGTAGATTTAGTTCGTTTATTTGAATTTATTCGGAAAATTCAGATTTGAACTGCAGGTCACTCGAAACTTGAAAACCGTGCATGCAAAAATGATATCCATGCTACTTAGCATAAGTTACGACCGATTCCAGGAGCGTACCGGAAATTTCGAGCAACATGCTCACTAAACATGGTCGTGAACTTGCCATCCACATGTTTAAAAATTGTATAAAACACAAACAAAGTCAGAAAATCATGAAACTTTCAACATGTCATTATATCATATATAGAGGCTGTGATAAAAATTTTAGAATGTTTGGAGAAAGTTGTGAGACACTATGTGTAGAAACCTAAGAGAACTACACATGAAATCATAGAGTTTCAATGTGGATCTCTTAGGTTTGTACACATAGCGCGTCATAGTTTTCTCAAAACTTTTTCAATTTTTTATCACACCATGTACATATGATATCATGACACGTGGACAAGTTTCATGATTTTCTGACTTTGTTTGTGTTTTATTCAATTTTTAAACATGTGGATGGCAAGTTCACGGCCATGTTTAGTGAGCATGTTGCTCAAAGTTTTCGGTCCGTTTCTGGAATCGGTCGTAACTTATGCTAAGTAGCATGGATATCATTTTCGCATGCATGGTTTTTCAAGTTTCGAGTGACCTGTAGTTCAAATCTGAATTTTCCGAAGAAATTCAAATAAACGAACTAAATCTACTAACGATTGAAAACTCTGTTATAATTGTCCACAAATGATACATGTAGGTCTACATAGTGTAGCAACATACCACAAAAAGTTTGGGAGACAAAATTAAAAAAATAAAAATATATTTTGCCGAGTGTCTAGAGAAGACACTCAGCAAAGAGTACTTTGCCGAGTGCCCACTATTTGGCACTCGGCAAAGAAGACTCTTTGCCGAGTGCCAACCCTCGGCTCTCGGCAAAGACTGACGGCCGTTAGCTCTGGGACGGCCACTGACGGCCCTTTGCCGAGCGCCACCTTTGCCGAGTGTTTGTCGTTGCCGAGTGGGGTCCTGTGCCGAGTGTCCAGCACTCGGTAAAGAGGCTCGTTGCCGAGAGCCTAACTTTACCGAGTGCGGCTCTCGGCAAAGCCTTCTTTGCCCAGTGCCCGACAAAAGGCACTCGGCAAAGAGGCCGACACTTGGTAAAGCCTCGGATTCCGGTAGTGTAAGTAAAATTTCCCATGTCTCTATTTCACGTAGACATGCTGAACTGCTCCTCAGCCGAGGTCCCTCGCAGCAGCTCGCCTAGGTCAGGCTCGCCCTGGCTGCGCGCGCGCGCTCTCCTTGCAGCTCGCCTGAGCTGGTGTTCTTTCGGCATCCATCAGCTTCCAGGCCAACGTAGCTTGCTTCCTGCTTCCTCGCGTCGCTGTCTCTGGTGCATCCCGCCGTCAAACATCTCCGCGCGGACCATTTTGTCTATTCTTCGTCCAAGCTGCACTCGCCAAACAACATCCTCCTCGTCGCGCTCAGAAGCCGTCACCTGAATCATTTTTCTTTGTTCTGGTGCATCATCGCGTGGTGCTGCTTAATGTCGACGTCTCCAGCTTCTGTATCGCCGTGCCGGCACTCGGCTCCCCAACGTCGTTGTTGCCTACTGCGCCTACTGCTCGCTCTACAGCAGCTCGCCGGCTCCCTAGAAATTGCCCAGTCATCGTCCGACTTCCTTGCCTCACCGGTTCGTCGTCGTTGTTGTCTGGTAGATGGTTTAGTTGTATGTGCCTCGACGTCTTAGCTGTTCGCTCAGTATGTCGCTTCTTGCGATTGTGATTTTTATATCGTAGATTTATGCTTGCGTTGGTGAGGATGGTTGTGTGTTTTGATTATAGGAGAGTGTGGTCCGAGAAAATTGTTTCATATGTGTTATTGATCGACTGGTGGTCTACGCCATCAGTTTGTATCTTGTGCAGGTGAATCATAGTAGTGCGATTAGTGGTCGGAAGAAATTAGATGGTGAATAAAAGTGAATTTTTGTATGTCGCTCGCTAGAAAAAATGTCTGAGTCAGGTTCGCCACCATTTTGGTGAATCTCCACTCGGCTTTGGTATTGTGTAAGTTTAGATATTCTTGCAGTACATTTTGATTTAATTGGAGCGTATTCTGTTAGTCGCATATAATCTATGTAATTAGAAATACATTTTCCGTCAGTTGTCAATTATCCGCTTAATTAGAAGTATCCTACCATCATGGAATAAATAGCTTAATGGAAGTAACAAAATAATAAAATTGTTGCTCTTATTTTTGGGTTTATGTAAAGTCCTTGGGCCATAATTCTTAAGTTGGTCCATGGCATGTTTAAATTATTTCCGACGGTCTTACTTTACTCGCTTAGTAAAGCAACTATAAATTATATCGTTAGCGGAGTAATTAGATTTTATATTGCTAAGTTGAGTGCAACTTTTTCATGGAGGAAAGTCGTACTCAAGAGGTTTATCGTTTAAATTCTTTATATTGCATCTGTGTCCATTTCATCATCACATCATGATCATGGCATGCATCTTTACTTTATGTGTAGATCACATTATCTGTGGATTAATCACCGGGGCTTGCCTTGTTTTACTGGTGAATCAGGCTCGGACCCGCAGATGTCAAAAATAAAATAGCAGCCTGCCTGATGTTCCTCAGGTGGTGGTGGTGGTGAAGTCTTTTCTTCTTCTACTTCAACTTCTTCCTCGTTTTCTAAATATAACCATACATAATAATGAATGCTCATGTAATGCTCATGAGAGTGCAAACATAATAAAGGTTTATTATCTAAAGTCTTGAATACAATTTTCCTTCACGGATCTCCAAGAACTTAGGATTTCCGGAGTCAATAGTGAAGTTCATAGGGCAGGGGGTAGGGTTTTGGGTTCTAAGTATCAAACAAGGTCCAAATCATACCAAATTCTACCCAAGGCTTCTAAATAATGTATAAGGGTCATCTAAAAAGTTTGGGGATTTTTGGGATTATTATTTATTTTCTAAATTTCCAGGAACAAGGTTTTAGGCTATTTTAAATGCTCCAAAATTCCCTATTTGACCTAAAAATCATAAAACTATTTTTATTAAATACTATGGAAAATAAGGAACCTAGGAAAATTGGTTTGACATTTTTACCATTTTTATACATATTTCTACAGATTTCTCAAGTTTACAGAAAAAGAAAAGGAAAAAGCTTAAACAGTACTGGGCCGAAAGTAGCCCAAACGGCCCAGCCTGCACCGGAACAGAGACGCGCCCACGCGCGCCCGCGCACGCGATGGTGACTTTGCAAATAAAACCCTACAGGTTTGAATATTCCGAAGGAGTCCAGAACATTGTTTTAACAGTCACTGACATCTTGCAGAAATACCCTCACACTTCTATTCCTTCTCCGAATGGCTCCTTGACCGCGGCGCGCTCGCCGTTCGTCTCTGACGCGGCCCGTACCGGCCATGGCCGGCGACGACTGATAAGGCTAACTATCGGGGAGGCTTCACCGACCTAGGACGATCTAGGAACATCCATTAATTTGACATGAACCCCACTGGGAACCGTCTGCCCATGATCAGGGCGGAAACCGAGTTCATGAGCACGCGTTCCCGCCAAATCATGGCCGAATTGAGCAAACGGGTGCCACGGTAAGCTTCACTAGCATGCAGAGCCATGAAAACAATACTTGAATTGGACAGCGTCTTACCAGAGCGGGCTGGTCACGGGTGAGCGGTTCTCGGTGGCGCGGCAATCGGATTTGGGGGAAAATGGCGTCGCGGCGTGCTCGGGTGGAATTGAGGACGGAGCTTGGGGCTACACGGTCGCAAGAGGTTCTAGTTTTACTGCGCACAATCAATTTGAGAGGAGGGAGCAGAGACAGCGTGAATTTGGCTTCGATTCAACCCACGGTGTGTGTGATGGTCGTGCCTCGTCGGGAATCACAGGGCTATTTATAGCCGCGGCGGTCGGGTGATCACCTCATGGCCACGGATAGCATCGCGAGCGCATGTTGACCACATCGGTAGGAGACACAGTGAGGGAGATCACGACATGAGTGCCACCGCGGCAAAATTTACTGGTCATGGTGGCCACCGGTGAAGAACTCCGGCTGGACTCGGGAGATGGCGCCACGTATGATTTATCCATCCCCGGCGTTATCCGTTCCTCACCGGGCACGAATCAGGACGGCGGCGGCACGAATCACGGTGGGGATCGTCGGCGGCGAGTTGAGCTGGCGTCCTGATCCTCTCAGATACTGTACCATGGCGTCCTTCATTCAGTTGGCCTGACAACCTTTAGGGTTAAATTTCTCTTAATTTTCTGTGGCAACATACCTAGAGTTCTGTAGCAAAGTTGTAGACCAAAGATTCAGCTATAATTTTTCCACAGCAGCTATAGCCAAATTCCTACTGGATCATGTTTGAATTTGTACCCAAAGTTTCTGTGGTTACACTGTCAGTCTGAAATTCAGACTTCAACAGCCTACCAGCTCAACTTTGGGTGAGTTTTTCTTCCATTTCTTCATAACAACCATGCTTACACTCTTAAGCAAAGTTGTTCTCCTTTGATAGGTCTACAAATTTGATGTGGTGACCTAGGGCAAAAACCTCCTTGTTTGAAAGTTATAGAGCTCCAAAGTTGAGCACATATCACTAAGTTTTTAGACTTAACCTTAGAACACCCATGTGGTCTTTTTACAAATAACTCCAAAAATTTAGGGTTTAGCTTGTAAATCTTCATGGTTATGAACCATATAACTTAAGATACCTTATTTGACATGGTTTTTGCACTTTAGTCCAAAAGTGGACTAATTTGTCCCTTATCCCCCTAGGGTTTTGGTTTAGGGTTTTCTAGGGTTCCAATTAAGGTTTTTGGCATTCCAGGGGTGTGAATGTAACTTAGATCCATTCTAGTAATATTCTATGATTAGTTTACTTAAACTTTAGGGTTTTCTCTATTTGGATTTTGTTTTACCCTTCTGAACCCTATTCAGGGTTAAGTACCCTACACTAGGGTCTTATTTGCAAAAATACCATATCAATACAACTTGTTTGAACTTTTGCCTAGTGAATGCATTCTAGGTGTGTCAAACATATGAAATGCTAATGCTGATGATGTTATGCTCAAGTTTTAGTAACAGTAACACCAGGGGTGTTACAGGCTCGTCCTTCCTATATAAGTATATCCCATCTTTATCTTCTTTTTGAGGATTATCACTTATGCTAGCATGTAATCCAAACTTAAAAATATTTTATAACATTTCAAAGTATAATATTTTAATCACATTTGTAATCACTCCGATAATGTAAACTTATTGTAATTTGAAAGCTTTGTAATAAAAATTCCGCTGCAAGAATTTTGGTATGTGATTTGTGTTTACTTAATCTTGCGATCTTGGTGGTAGTGGTTTATCCGAGGTCCCCTGGGACCCTCAGACAGATCCTGTTAAGTTATTGAGCACACATGCATAGCTGTTTGAGGTCTTTGAGACAAGAACATGTGCATGTGGGTCATATAATTTGGGAGGATCCGCCATAGCTGGTATCAGAGCAGGATTAAGTATAATATGATCACATACGTACTTTTAAAATAAAGTTTTGATTTTAAAAAGTCTATTTTCAACCAAACACATTGTTTGGTTTATAAAAAAACTATAATGCTAGCGACATCCTCTATTAAGCCCTAAAATTAAGGACTATCATAGATCAAAATACTAACCCACAACCTGGGGGAATTGCATCATGGGGTTTGGGCTGTAACGGATTTTTCTGCAGGTACGCTAACAAAACCCTAGGAAGTTGTGACTAGTATTTGGTGACGAAGTGCGTAGGCATGCCACCGACATAGAACGTGATTGCCACATTAGGATGGCAAAAACTGTGGGGACGTTTAGACGAGTATGCATCATGACATATAACCTTAAATTCAACCCCCATTTAGCTATTTGAGAGTGTTTCATCCACCCTAAAAATGCTACCCATCCTTGCTTTTTTGTCTTGTCTTTTCAAATCCGTGAGATTGGGAGCTAAGTTCTCTTTTGTTGACAGAATGAGGACTCGTTCTGGATTGGTTCATGGTGAGGGAACTTCCCAGAATAAGACTAACACGTCGAATCCACAGTCAACATCCGCGCTTGAGAATGCAGTTGCACAACTCATCAGTGTAGGCATTGATCATACTCACCTTCTCCATGAGTTGGTTCAGCGTGGTCAGTGGGATCCAAATGCTGCCAGTACTTATAAGGAATTTTTGGACACGCAACCACCAATTTTCACTAGAGCTGAAAATCTGCTTGAAGCTGAGGATTGGCTTCGAACTATTGAGCAGAAGTTTGGACTCATCCATTGTGATGGCATTCAGAAAACCCAGTTTGCTGCTCAACAACTCCAGGGTCAAGCTGGAGCCTGGTGGGCAAAATATTGTGCGACCCAGCCAGAGGGATATCAAGTTCCTTGGGTTGAGTTCTGTGAGGCATTTCGGGCACATTATATTCTGAAGGGTATCATGGGTATAAAAGTTGATGAGTTCTTTAACCTAAAGCAAGGTGAAGGGGAGAGTGTTATGGAGTATTTGGAGACGTTTAATCAGTTATCTCAGTATGCTGCAGACTATGTCGGTATTGAAGCCATGAAGAAGTTCTACTTCATGCGTGGCCTTAATATGAAGCTCCAACTCTTGATAGCACCCAATGTGGCTGAAAGTTATAATGATGTAGTCAGTCAGGCCAATCTAGGTGATGATAAGATTAGCCTTCATCAAGAGTCTAAGAGAAAGAAATTTGCCGAAGAATCCTCTAGTTGCAGTAGTTGATGTCAGAGGATTGTTTATCAACCTATCATCTGTTCTCTTGATCCTCCATCCCAGTTACCTAGTTCACAACAGTAGTGTGTCCGACAGGCTATTATTCCTTTTGTCCCACATCAGTCGGATGCCCCAGGCGTTCATTCCAAAAACAATCTGATCAATATGAACCCATGTGATCACTATGGGAAGTCAGGACCCACTACCCTGGATTGTCGTCTTTCTAGACCACTGGTTGAGCGAAAATCACTAATGACTCCATCTCAGAGTAGCTGACAGAATACTAGAAAGAAAAGCAGGACTGTTCCTAGGATGGGGCAGGTCAATCTTACTCATACTCATGGAATCTCTGAAGGTGCCCCTGTTATGATGAGTATGTTTTATGTCGCCAACCATCCTGCATTGACTCTGTTTGATTCGGGTGCATCTCATACCTTCATCAATAGAGCCTTTGTTGTGAAGTACCAACTGCCAATGGAAGAACGGAAAGATACTTTCTGTATACAATCCCCTAGAGGACGCATCTATACTAAGGAAATGGTGGAGAATGTACCCATAAATCTGGAGGGTCACATTTTTCCTACCAACTTGCTTGCCCTTCAGAAGCAGGATATAGATGTGATCCTTGGCATGAACTGGTTACGTCAACATGGAGCTATTATTGATACGTTGCAACGGACAGTTCAGTTGGATTCACCCAATGACATTTCTAAATTGCTAATCCGATTGCCGACTCCTAAGAGAGCAGTAGAAAGAGTATGTGCTGTCACAATTAAAGAGATAAAGGATATACCGGTAGTCAGAGAGTTTCTGGATGTGTTCCCCGAAGATTTGCCTGGTTTACCTCCAGAAAGAGATGTGGAATTTGTAATCGAATTGCAGCCAGGTACCGCACCCATATCTAGAAGGTCGTATAGAATGCCACCTAAGGAGTTAGCAGAGCTAAAGACTCAGTTGCAAGACTTGCTAGATAAAGGTTTCATTCGGCCAAGTTCATCACCTTGGGGTTGTCCTGCCATATTTGTGAAGAAGAAAGATCAAACACTCAGGTTATGTGTTGATTACCTACCGCTCAATGAGGTGACTATCAAAAATAAATATCCTCTCCCTCGCATTGATCTGCTGTTTGACCAGCTCGCAGGAGCAAAAGTATTCTCCAAGGTTGACCTTAGGTCAGGTTATCACCAGATAAGAATCCGTCCGGAAGATGTTCCCAAGACCGCTTTCACTACTCGATATGGTCTTTACGAATATTTGGTGATGTCCTTTGGTCTAACCAATGCTCCAGCTCACTTCATGTATTTAATGAACTCTGTGTTCATGCTGGAGCTCGACAAGTTTGTGGTTGTCTTCATTGATGATATCTTGATATACTCCAAGGCCAAGGAAGAACATGTAGACCACTTATGTATTGTTCTAACGCGGCTTAGAGAACACCAATTATATGCTAAATTTAGCAAATGTGAGTTTTGGTTGGATAAAGTTCAATTTCTAGGCCATGTCTTGACTGCCGAGGGTGTTGCTGTCGACCCGAGCAAGGTCAAGGATATCCTCGATTGGAAACCTCCCACTACTGTGCATCAGGTCAGAAGTTTTCTTGCAATGGCGGGCTATCATCATCGCTTTATTCCAGATTTCTCTAGAATATCCAAGCCTATCACCCAACTGCTCAAAAACCATGTCAAGTTTGTTTGGTCACTTGAGTGTGACAAAGCTTTTGAGAGCTGAAGAAGCTATTGACTACAACACCAGTGCTAGCTCAACCAGATATAGCAAAGCCATTTGATGTGTATTGTGATGCTTCTGTCATTGGCATTGGATGTGTACTGATGCAAGAAGGCCATGTGATTGCCTATGCTTCTCGACAACTCAAGCGTCATGAAGAGAATTATCCAACCCATGATATTGAGTTGGCTGCTGTTGTTCATGCGCTCAAGATTTTGCGCCATTATCTGCTAGGTAATACATGTCACATTTACACTGACCATAAGAGTCTGAACTACATTTTTACCTAGTCTGAATTGAACATGATATAGAGAAGGTGGCTGGAGTTGATCAAAGATTATGATCTTGAAGTTCATTATCATCCTGGCAATAATGTTGTGGAAGATGCTCTTAGCCGTAAATCTCAGTGTAATTGTCTTTCGGAAAAACCTTTAACTGCTACCAGTGCCAAGAAATGGAAAGGTTGAATTTGGAAATAGTTCAACAAGGAATGATAGTGAGTCTCACTCTTGAATCAACTATCCAGAATCAAGTTGTTGATTCTCAAAAGGTGAACAAGGGTATAACTCATATCAAAGAACGAGTTGTAGCAGGAAAGGCTACTTGTTTTAGAATCGATGGAAATGGTGTTCTTTGGTTCCAAAACCGGTTGGTAGTCCCAAAACTTCCTGAATTGCGTCAACAGATTCTTGTTGAAGCTCACTTGCCTCGATACTCCATTCACCCGGGAAGTAACAAGATGTAACAGGATCTAAAGCAAAGGTTTTGGTGGACCAAAATGAAGATTGAAATTGCTCGTTATGTCGCCAAGTGCGATATTTGTCAAAGGGTGAAGGCTGTGCACTTAAAATTTGACGGACCACTACAACCATTGCCTATTCCAGCTTGGAAGTGGGAAGATATCAGTATGGATTTCATTGTCGGGTTACCCAAGACCTCAAAAGGGTATGACTCTATTTGGGTAATTGTTGATCGCCTCACCAAGCTAGCACATTTCTTACCAGTCAAAACTTTGTATCCTGCCAAGGCATATGCTGAATTGTATAGTGCTCGTATCCTAAGTCTCCATGGGGTACCCAAAACTATCGTGTCCGACAGAGGTTCTCAGTTCATTTCCAAATTTTGGGAACATTTGCATAAGTCATTAGGTACTAAGCTTATTCGTAGTTCAGCTTATCATCCTCAAATCGGAGGGCAGACTGAAAGAGTGAATCAAATTCTGGAGGACATGCTAAGGTCCTGTGTTCTCGCTTATTCAGCTAAGTGGGATGAATGTTTACCTTTAGCAGAATTCTCCTATAATAATAGTTCTCAGGACAGTATCAAGATGGCACCCTTTGAAGCTTTGTATGACAGAAGATGCAGAACTCCTTTAAACTGGTCTGAACGAGGAGAGAGATGTTTCTTTGCACCAAACTTAGTAAATGAAGTTGAGGAAAAGGTTCAACTTATCCAACGCAACCTCAGGATAGCATAGTCTCGTCAGAAGAGTTATGCCGATCAAAGACATCGACCCTTTGTGTTCAAGGTTGGTGATTATGTCTATCTGAATGTATCACCAATGAAAGGAGTTAATCGCTTTGGTGTCAAAGGAAAGCTCGCACCTCGTTATATTGGTCCCTTTCGAATCATGCAGCAGTGTGGACCAGTACCTTATCATCTTCAGTTGCCAGAGCATATGTCTGTAGTTCATAACGTGTTCCATGTATCACAACTAAAGAAATGTTTTCGAGTGCCCGAACAAGCTATGGATGTCTCAGAGGTCAATCTTGAACTAGATCTGACTTATTCAGAATATCCAATATGAGTGTTAGATTGGAAGGATCGCGTTACTTGAAGGAGAACTGTTAAGTTTTATAGGGTACAATGGAACAAGCATTCCGAAGATGAAGCTACATGGGAATCCGAAGATTATCTCGCAGAGAATTTTCTAGATTTTCTGGCTTCAGTGTAAAATCTATGATGTTGAAATGTAGCCTTTTTCAGTCAACTAGTGAAGTGTGGGAAACCATCCTGTCGATGTGTATAGATGTTTGAAGTGGTTGTGAGTACTACCTCGTCTTTCTCTTCTTAACCTAAGTCTCTAGCTGTTCGTAAATGTCAGGGCGAGATTTCTTTTTAGGGGGTTGAGCTGTAGGTGTTAAGCATCACTAAAAATTTAAGCATGGCATCATCTTGAGCATTATCATCACATGTGGTCATCCATAACAATTGACCACGTGTTGCATTCACTTTAAAATAATGAAACTGGTATGCTTATGTCTGGTTGGGATGAAAGTATGGGCCGATTTGATAAAAGCCCTATTTAAGAATCAAATTTGGTAATTTTATTTTCTGCTCTCACGTAAAATAAAATTGGAAAAAAAAAACTCTATTTTATTTTTTGGTAGAAAAGGTTTATTTTGTTACGAAATAGGTTATTTGGTCGAGTAGCAAGGGGCTAGTTACTAATAATTGCCGAGGTGGGTTAATAATAATTCTAAGAATAAAAATTAGGTTTTTCGACTCGTGCTGCACTAATTCAGTCTGACCTGAGAGTGATTAAAATTCGACTTCAAAATTTTGGGCAAGTTCAAACTATTCAAACTTTTATAGTTTAAATTCTAATCAAATCGCACCATAATCTTGAGAGTAATAAATGTTACGGTAAAATACAAATTAGAAGAGATTATATAATAACTAAAAAAAGAAAATTTCCTCAATTATCCTCCCACGTTCACTCTTTTTCTTATTCTCTCACGTCGGTCTCCAGTGCTCACATCCATTCGAAAAATCTGCAGCTTCTCTCTCTATGAAATATCTCTCCAACGGATTGGAATTCTCCCAGCGTTCCTTCGCCGCGCGTCACTAGCTCATGCAGCTACGTGGCTGCTCCACGGTAGCGATGCCCAGCCATTCCTTTCCCTGTTTCCCATAACACTACCGGAAACGGGCGCTTTCGGCAAAGCCATAAAAACACTCGGCAAAGGCTTTATCGAATGTGACACTCGGCAAAGAAGGCTCGGCAAACAGTGCATCGGCAAAACCTTCTTTGCCGAGTACTTTTTCTCGGGCACTCGGCAAAGAGGTTTGCCGAGTGCCAGGGAGCACTCGGCAAAGAAAAGCGGCTGTTATGGCAACAGGGTGACGGAGACGGCTTCTTTGCCGGGTATCAAGGACGACACTCGGCAAAGAGCCCGCCAGGGAGGGTCCCCATGTCAGGTTCTTTGCCGAGTGCTCTGTGCGGCACTCGGCAAAGCGTGCCTCTTTGCCGAGTGCCAGCGACATAACACTCGGCAAAGTCCCTAAACCGGTGCCCAGGTCTTTGCTCTTTGACGAGTGTTATGACCCTGACACTCGGCAAATCACCTCTTTGCCGAGTGTTACACTCGGCAAAGTGACCAGTATATACCTTTTTTTTTATATTCCATCCACAAAAACAAAAGATATCACATATATATCACATATATACATCACAAATATCATCACAAACATAAATAGCCAACACAAACATAAAACCGTCACCACAAACATAAGTGTTCAACACAAGTATCAAACACAGACATAAGTCTCAAACGTCGCAAGCTCTCACATAAGTATCAAACACAGACATAAGTATTATACACAAGTTCTGAAGTCTAAAACAATGAAAACACAACACTCATGGAGGTGGGCGGCTTGACCGGGGCTGCGTTGGGCTGAACCCTTCCGCAGGGTTGTTGGATGCCGCCCCAGATTGGCCCTACACAGAGAAGAGATTGCATGTGTTATACCAGATGCATTACAAACATCTAACTACAATTTTGATACTCACAGGAGTGTGGAAGAGAGCAGGGTCAACTGGAGGGAACAATGGAGGTGGCGGAGCGATGCCCTGTGCGGCACCAAGGCTCTGCATGTACTGGAACATCTCCGCCATCCTCTGATGATCTGCCCGGCGCTCCGCCTCCCCCTCCGCCATCATCCTCGCCTCCATCTCGTGACGTTCCCTCCTCTCTTCTTCTAGTTGGGACTGTAATATTACAAGCCAACGCTATAGTAACTCAAAGAGTAGGTATATAACTCAAGGAATGATGAGTTACAGAAGCACTAACCTCGAGTTGTTGTATGCCTGTGAGCTATCGTGCCGACGTCGTATGGCTGGACTTGAGCCCGTGCTCCTTGCTCTCACCTGAGACAGAGTGGGACTGGAGGATGAGTCGATTGCCCCGTCGGCAATCCAGTACCGCCCATGTCTCTTGCCCCCTCCGACCCTCATGAGCACATCAGGGTCGATCGGCTCGGTGCTCGGATCATAGTCTGGGCCATGGACCTCCTGCGCCATGGCGGTGTAGTCATGGAGGCGGCTGTAGACGGCGGGGTTGGTGTAGGCCTCGAGCCCGTCATCCGGGTTGTAGGTGACGTCGGACGTCGCCTTACCCTTATGGGCCATAGCATAGGCCGAGAAGGTGGAGCAAGGCCGGCCACCATGTGACACCGACTGTAAAGAAAACCAACGAGATAGTTAGAAATAATATCTAACTCAGTGTTATATATCTAAATAAAAAAGATGGCGTACCCATGCTTCGGCATATTGGCCCAGGCTTCGGCTGCCTTGGTGGTGGAAGGGGCCTTGCATCATCAAACGTCGTTCCCGGCTAGCGTTGTGCGCCTCGTCCCACTCAGCCGAACACCACATATCCACCATCTGCTCCCAGCAAAGAGGATGTGCAGCGCACCAATGTGGAATCATCTACAAAGTAAACACGTAAAGTGCATATCAGAAGATAAAATAAAATTCATGCATGGAGTACTGGTACCAAACATGCATGACTTTACCTGCAGGTACTGCTCCCTAGTCAACGACATGGTTCGGGCTTGAGTTTTGGTCACCCTCTCCCCAAGGACGGAGCCGTGGTAGGTGATGATGGCCTGGATTTGGGCCTCATAGTGCATGTCCACGACGAGCTTCTTACAGCTCGTGGTGGCCACCACATCCGCCCTAGCCTCGTATCCAGCATCGCATCTGAAGAAATCCTGCATACAAAAACGATGTATCCATACATTATTTCAAGAATTTGCAACGAATGCGACATAATTTACATTATACTAAGACTTACCCATAGCTCTTGCTTCTCCCGCTCCGCCTTGTTATTGAATTCCCGGCCGTCCCGGTCTACTGCATCAAGGGCGACGGCGTAGTGGTCGAAGGTGAAGGCTAGGCCCATCACTCCGGCGTACTCCACAAGTCCAGGGAAGTGTTCCCTGCACAGCAGGCCGAGGATGACCCCCAGCATAATCCAAAACCGTCCAAGACATGTCCAAGTGATAAATAAAAAGTATTAGTTTATATTATGATTTTGAACACATAATATGAACTAGAATGAAGAACATAAAGTTACATACCTCTCCCCTTCCGGCCGAATCAGCGGTCGCCTGTCCCGAAGTATGGGACGCTGAGGGAGACTCGCGGGGCCTCGCTGGTAGATGCTCCTCGAACTTGAGCCACCTGAACTTGAGGCGTCCTGCTGCTGGTCGTCGTCGTCCAGAGGCGCCGCCTGCTGCTGCTCTGCCTCGTCCTGCTGCGCTGCCTGCTCTGCCTCGTCCGCCGTCCTACTCCTCCTCCCCCTCCTCTTCCTCAGCTAACCGCCCACCATATTTGTCCAACAACCTGCAATTAAGAGTAAACAAATAAGCACATATAAAAAGATGTATTTAAAAATAGGTGTGAAATAAAAAGTCATATAGCATTACATCGATTAAAAATAATCTTCATATGTGTCGGGGTTAGCCAGATCATAACTCTCATCATCACTATCAAGCATTTCAATCTCAACACCATCGGAAGACACAAGTTCATCATTAATGTCATTGCCTTCAAGGATTACTAAGTCATTATCATTTTGCACCTCATCATCCTCCTCATCAACAACCATTTCAATATCTATGTCCATTCCGATAGCTTTAGTTAAGTCTATCTCAAATCGCCCTTCTAGCCCATCTTCTTGGAAGAACTCTCCATCATATGTGTCCGGGTCTAAGTTGTAATCTTCATCATTCGGAACAGGTAACCTCCCGTGCGGTGATACCTTATACACAACATCCCAACCCTTAAGATGTTCTTTCGTTTGACACGCATATGGGAGATAATACACTTGTGTGGCCTGTTGGGCCACGATATAGACATTGTCTCCTGCTAAGGTGGAATCTTGTCGAATTTCGACTATCCCAAGATTAGAATGTGTCTGTCTCGTCACTTGAGGGTCAAACCAATGACATTTGAATATCACTGGAGTAAGAGGTTTGGAACCATAAAAATTGAGCTCATATATTTCTTTGATTCGTCCAAAATAATCGACATTGTCAAGGCCGGGCGTAAAGACTCCAGAACATGTTGTTTTCCGATTGGGCCGACTTTTGTCGTAGTTTGTTGTGCGAAAATGGTATCCATTGACGTCATACCCAGAATATTTCTTGACCCTATAAGCAAAGTCGTTGGCTACTTGTCTCAACTCGGCACTCATAGACGGATCTCTTTGGCCCTGCAAGTGTTCGCAAGTTAAAAGACGCTAAATTGAATCTGCTCATATGTCATCTTGAGTGCACGAAGGAGTTTCTGTGCCTCGTACATGCTCTTTGGCAGAACGTGATCATCCGGAAGCAGGCTACCAATAACCGTCAACAAGCCATCGAATGTGTCTCTACTCATGCTGTACTGCGACTTGAACGCCATTACACGCCCAATGGCATCCAGTTGAGAAACCTTTGTCTGGCCGTGAAGGGGCTTCTGTGCCGCGTCGAACATGTCGTAGAACGCCTTTGCAGTCGGCTCTGGCTCGTCATCCATACATCCTCCCGTGTACTGTGCCTCCTGATAGTTGTTCAACATATCCGCTACCCTCGCATCTGCGTCATAATCCTCGACACGTTGTCTCAGCACCTCCTCTCTCGTACGATGCGCTTCACCATGAAAGATCCACCGAGTATAGCCCGACGTAAATCCATTCTTCCAAATATGTTCTACCATGGCCCTCTTTGGTTTTCTTTTCCGGTTGGCACATTTGCTGCACGGGCATGGGACTAGACTCGCTCCTTTAGCAGCTTCGCCATATGCCCGTTCCACGAAATCATCGGTCTTTCTAATCCATTTAGTGGTGACATCGTTCCTTGCTATACGGCCCGTGTACATCCACTCACAGTCCTCCATCCTATAACATATATAACCAAAGCCTATCAACAAAAAAATCCGGCAGCACCTCCCCTGCACGGGGAGGTTTTCAAAGCCTGTAAATATAAGTAGCAGCACGATGGCTGACATCCACACATATACATTAATGCCTCAATAACCACATAAACATCTTTTGTGCAATTAGAAGACTTAGCTAATGCATGCAAAGTTACCACTAAAAATAATTATTTTTCCTCTATTTCACAATACACAATCAAACACAAAAAAACCTAACTCTATTTCACAACAAGCAAACATTTATGTCACAACATTTAGCAACTAAAATCTCAAAATGAGTTTGTACCTAGTTGCTCAGTGTGGACGGTGCACGACGGCGAAGGGGCGCGACGGCGTGGAGGGCGCGATGGCGGGCGGGTCAGGGCGCGGGTGCGGCAGACGGTGGACGGGCGGGCGCAGCGAGGGGCGTGGGCGCGGCGGGGGGTGCCGGCGCGGCGAGGGGCGCGGCGGCGGCGCGACCGGACGGCGAGGGGCACGACGGCGATGAGGGTGAGTGTGAATGAGAGTGAGAGAGTGAGGAAGAAAGGGTTAACTGTCCGTAAGTAAACGGTTTTGCCGAGTGCCCGTGATCTCGCACTCGGCAAAGATTTTTTTAAAATTTTAAAATACACTTTGCCGAGTGCCCTCGATCCGGCACTCGGCAAAGGCCTCTTTACCGAGTGTCCTCCGGGAACCACTCGGCAAAGATTATGTCACTACACTTTGTCGAGTGTCAAACATTTGACCCTCGGCAAAGGATTCTTTGCCGAGTGTCATCTCTGGACACTCGACAAAGTACATTTTTTTATTTTTTTTCAACCAAACTTTTTGTGATATGTTCCTACACTATGTAGACCTATATGTACCATTTTGGGACAATTATAACAGAGTTTTCAATAGGTAGTAGATTTAATTCGTTTATTTGAATTTATTCGAAAACTTCAGATTTGAACTGCAGGTCACTCGAAACTTGAAAACCGTGCATGCAAAAATGATATCCATGCTACTTAGCATAAGTTACGACCGATTCCAGGAGCGTACCGGAAATTTCGAGCAACATGCTCACAAAACATGGCCGTGAACTTGCCATCCACATGTTTAAAAATTGTATAAAACACAAACAAAGTCAGAAAATCATGAAACTTTTCAACATGCCATTATATCATATATAGAGGCTGTGATAAAAATTTTAGAATGTTTGGAGAAAGTTGTGAGACACTATGTGTAGAAACCTAAGAGAACTACACATGAAATCATAGAGTTTCAATGTGGATCTCTTAGGTTTGTACACATAGCGCGTCATAGTTTTCTCAAAACTTTTTCAATTTTTTATCACACCATGTACATATGATATCATGACACGTGGACAAGTTTCATGATTTTCTGACTTTGTTTGTGTTTTATTCAATTTTTAAACATGTGGATGGCAAGTTCACGGCCATGTTTAGTGAGCATGTTGCTCAAAGTTTCCGGTCCGTTTCTGGAATCAGTCGTAACTTATGCTAAGTAGCATGGATATCATTTTTGCATGCACGGTTTTTCAAGTTTCGAGTGACCTGTAGTTCAAATCTGAATTTTCCGAAGAAATTCAAATAAACGAACTAAATCTACTAACGATTGAAAACTCTGTTATAATTGTCCACAAATGATACATGTAGGTCTACATAGTGTAGCAACATACCACAAAAAGTTTGGGAGACAAAATTAAAAAAATAAAAATATATTTTGCCGAGTGTCTAGAGAAGACACTCAGCAAAGAGTACTTTGCCGAGTGCCCACTATTTGGCACTCGGCAAAGAAGACTCTTTGCCGAGTGCCAACCCTCGGCTCTCGGCAAGGACTGACGGCCGTCAGCTCTGGGACGGCCACTGACGGCCCTTTGCCGAGCGCCACCTTTGCCGAGTGTTTGTCGTTGCCGAGTGGGGTCCTGTGCCGAGTGTCCAGCACTCGGTAAAGAGGCTCGTTGCCGAGAGCCTAACTTTACCGAGTGCGGCTCTCGGCAAAGCCTTCTTTGCCCAGTGCCCGACAAAAGGCACTCGGCAAAGAGGCCGACACTCGGTAAAGCCTCGGATTCCGGTAGTGTAAGTAAAATTTCCCATGTCTCTATTTCACGTAGACATGCTGAACTGCTCCTCAGCCGAGGTCCCTCACAGCAGCTCGCCTAGGTCAGGCTCGCCCTAGCTGTGCGCGCGCGCTCTCCTTGCAGCTCGCCTGAGCTGGTGTTCTTTCGCCATCCATCAGCTTCCAGGCTAACGTAGCTTGCTTCCTGCTTCCTCGCGTCGCTGTCTCTGGTGCATCCCGCCGTCAAACATCTCCGCGCGGACCATTTTGTCTATTCTTCGTCCAAGCTGCACTCGCCGAACAGCATCCTCCTCGTCGCGCTCAGAAGCCGTCACCTGAATCATTTTTCTTTGCTCTGGTGCATCATCGCGTGGTGCTGCTTAATGTCGACGTCTCCAGCTTCTGTATCACCGTGCCGGCACTCGACTCCCCAACGCCGTTGTTGCCTACTGCGCCTACTGCTCGCTCTACAGCAGCTCGTCGGCTCCCTAGAAATTGCCCAGTCATCGTCCGACTTCCTTGCCTCACCGGTTCGTCATCGTTGTTGTCTGGTAGATGGTGTAGCTGTATGTGCCTCGACGTCTTAGCTGTTCGCTCAGTATGTCGCTTCTTGCGATTGTGATTTTTATATCGTAGATTTATGCTTGCGTTGGTGAGGATGGTTGTGTGTTTTGATTATAGGAGAGTGTGGTCCGAGAAAATTGTTTCATATGTGTTATTGATCGACTGGTGGTCTACGCCATCAGTTTGTATCTTGTGCAGGTGAATCACAGTAGTGCGATTAGTGGTCGGAAGAAATTAGATGGTGAATAAAAGTGAATTTTTGTATGTCGCTCGCTAGAAAAAATGTCTGAGTCAGGTTCGCCACCATTTTGGTGAATCTCCACTCGGCTTTGGTATTGTGTAAGTTTAGATATTCTTGCAGTACATTTTGATTTAATTGGAGCGTATTCTGTTAGTCGCATATAATCTGTGTAATTAGAAATACATTTTCCGTCAGTTGTCAATTATCCGCTTAATTAGAAGTATCCTACCATCATGGAATAAATAGCTTAATGGAAGTAATAAAATAATAAAATTGTTGCTCTTATTTTTGGGTTTATGTAAAGTCCTTGGGCCATAATTCTTAAGTTGGTCCATGGCATGTTTAAATTATTTCCGACGGTCTTACTTTACTCGCTTAGTAAAGCAACTATAAATTATATCGTTAGCGGAGTAATTAGATTTTATATTGCTAAGTTGAGTGCAACTTTTTCATGGAGGAAAGTTGTACTCAAGAGGTTTATCGTTTAAATTCTTTATATTGCATCTGTGTCCATTTCATCATCACATCATGATCATGGCATGCATCTTTACTTTACGTGTAGATCACATTATCTGTGGATTAATCACTGTGAAGCAATTTCCTGGAGGCTACTCATCACCCTGAAGACTTGTGATATTTTATTTTCTTAGTCTTTGGCTCTTGTCGGCAGCAAAGGCAAGCCCTGGTGCATTCACCACTTTCCTTGTTGTTTACAAAACTTTTGTCACTTGATATGATGCATTAGGTGATAGGAGTTGTGTGATCAAACAATTGATGCTTTACCATCCTTGAAAATTTGAATGATTATTCCTTGATACCTATTTTACGAAAAACTAGTGCTGCTTAGCCCTGCTTAATGAGATAGAGTTTTGAATCTTATTTTGATCACTGAATGTTGTTATGTGTGAAAGAAGTTGAGCTAGTTAATTAATATGAGACCGGGCGGGTGGCTTGCATCGTGAAATGAGTCGGTGTAGTGCTGCGCCTGTGTCGATTAAGGACCGTTCGATGTAGGCTTGTTGTGGTTGAGACTTTGAAACTAGCCACATGCCCCGGTAAGCCTGAACCCGGCTATTCCATGCGTGAAAAGACAACCGCGCACTGGGCGTGGGAGATGATGGGAGTAGCGTGTACCCTCCTGGCTAGAGGCTGGACGGTGGAGTACTGTGCTCCCGGGTAGCGCAGACTGGTTCACGTTGTGGAGGATCTGTGGGAACGGTTGACATATGCAAGGGTTAAGTGATACATATGTCGTGTGGTTAGGGATCCCTAGCTGGGTATAATCGGTTCGAATCGTCGTTGCTCCTCGGTTATGGAGACTTGACCCTCCGACCGCTCATCGTAGTTAATAAGTGAAACATGAATTGGCTAAAACAAAGCTAGATAGGACAAGTGAATGCTCTAGATTAGGAAAATCTAGAATCAAGTAAGAACTTAAATTGATAATTAAAAGATAGCTTTAGGATCTACTATTAGTAAGTTTTTTTCAAAATGAGTCCTTGATTATTGCTTGGCCTTACCTTGATTCCTAAAAGCCAGCATTTCCTTGGAGTCTTTTTCTTTAGTCGGGTAAGACTTGCGAAAGTACAGTTCGTACTCAGGGTTTTCGAACCCATGTTGCTGCAGGTAATAAATTTGTGTTGCTGTTGATGGTGCTAAGTGCTGGTGGGCTCGGCCTTCCTATATAAGTATATCTCATCTTTATCTTCTTTTTGAGGATTGTCACTTATGCTAGCATGTAATCCAAACTTAAAAATATTTTATAACATTTCAAAGTATAATATTTTAATCACATTTGTAATCACTCCGATAATGTAAACTTATTGTAATTTGAAAGCTTTGTAATAAAAATTCTGCTGCAAGAATTTTGGTATGTGATTTGTGTTTACTTAATCTTGTGATCTTGGTGGTAGTGGTTTATCCGAGGTCCCTTAGGACACTCGGACATATCCTGTTAAGTTATCAAGCACACATGCATAGCTGTTTGAGGTCTTTGAGACAAGAACATGTGCATGTGTGTCATATAATTTGGGAGGATCCGCCACAGCCGTCGTCTCCCAGACAACTTTGGGTTGCTGGATTGTTGTCTCCTTATGATGTAATTATTTATTTATTTTGTACAGAACTCCTATTATATAGTAAAGATGTGACATTCGTTTCTGTACACTATTCATCATATGTGTGAGACTTGGTCCTAGCACACCTGGTTTCGCGCTTGGGTTTTGGACCCCTAAAACCCGGGTTTGACAGAAGTGGTATCAGAGGGATGTTGACTGTAGGATGAAACCTTGATAGAACTAGACAACCATTATCTACTTACCTTTGCTACTCTGATCCTTTCTAAAACTTTCCCTAATCTTTTCTCATCCACTGCTGCTTTACTCTGATTACTCTTACCTTTTCACTCTAAAGATAAAAGTGGATTTCACACTTTGAAATCTTGTACCTAGAAGTGACCTTTAGGAATAGGAGACTTATTCATAGGAACAAAAACAAAACTATATTTTTTATATAGTATCTGTGCACTTGAATGTTTGTTCTTATGGTATTTGTCTGATTTGGATCTTTGATTGAGTGTGATGAGTTGTGGAGTAATGTCCACAATTACATCTGTATATACATATAGGAATAAAATGCTTATAAAAATAACTACATAAACTAGATTATCCCTCATTAAATATCTAGCCTAACAAGATCCATCTCATCTTAAAAGATTCTATCCTATACTTATAGATCCGTCTTATCTTAAGAGACTCTCTCTTATCTTAAAAGATTCATCTTATCTTAAAAGATGCATCTTATCCTAACCACCTTGCTTATCTCATCCTAGGGTAACAACCATGAGCTAATCCCAAAATTTATTTAGATCTTATCTGGTCTCGACTAGTCATACCAATCTAATCTAGATCACATCTAATCTAAAGTGAGTTACATAAATAGGTTAGTTAATCCGGTGATATGGATTTGACACTACTTCTACAAAAATTAATGTCTTAGGCCAATTCGGCTATACACGACTACTTAGCCAACTTGAAAGGTCGTCTATCCATCGATCCAAACCTAAAAGTACAAGTAAACCCTGTTTGACCTACCTTATGATTCCCAACCATGTATCTATCTAAAACCACCTAAACCCAAGCTGGAGACACCAAGATCGAAGAAGATCAACTTCGTCAAGGGAGGATAAGAGACAACCCCGATCTCCGGACACTACAGCAATCTAAAGCATTCCCGTCGGCTACCTTAATTCCCGTCGGCCTGCGCGCGGGCCGACGGGAATTAATTAATCCCCGTCGACCAAAATAAGGCCGACAAGGATAAATTAATTCTCGTCGGTCAGTCAACGTAGCCGACGGGGATTAATTAACTCCCGTCGGCCCGCGTACAGCCGACGGCGATTAAATAACCACTGTCGTGGACCTTTCTTCTTCCTTTCTGTTTCTTTCACCGCTCTATCTCTACGCCCGCGCCCCGCGCCGCCGTGCTGCCCGCGCCCGCCCGCACGCCGCCGGTCCGACGCCGCCACCCCGCCGCCCATGGCCGCGCCCCGCGCCCATGGCCGCCGCACCCGAGCCCACGACCGCCGGTCCCACGCCGCGCCCCGCGCCCACGGCCGCCGCCGAACGCCGTCGCCCAACGCCGTCACCCGCCGCCGTCCACGGTAGCCGCGGATTCCCCACATCGACGTCGTCCACCGACGTCATCCACCACCGTCGTCCGCGCAAAGCGAGCAAGGTATATTATATATATTGTAATGTTTTATTTTCGTCGGTTTTTTATGGCCGACGGGAGTTAACTGTTATGTGATTAAGTTTTGTTTAAATTTGTTAATTAACAGTGTTATTAGTCTTCATATTTATAATTTTATGTTGCAAATATAAAATGTGTTGTTTAATGTTATTAGTTAATGAATTGGATGATATGTTATGTATATATATTGATGTATGTGTGACGTTTATGTTATGTATATATATAGATGTATGTGTGACGTTTATGTTATGTATATATATAGTTATGTTATGTATATATATAGTTTAACTACTTATCTATAGATGTATGTGTGACGTTTATAAACATGAATGTCTCACACACGCAATCCTTACTCGTACACACAGCCGCAATAATGGGTGATAGACGTGATTGGATGTATGAAGGTTTCAAGAAGGGTGGGTGTCACACAAGTGAATGGTTTGCCAAGACGCAGATGTTTCTGAACCATACAGCTGCTTTGTCACAAATAGATAATATTAGGTGTCCATGCAATAAATGTTGAAATATGACGAGCCACACCAAGAGGCAGGTCACACTACACCTGTGCTCGCATGGTTTTGTGTCATGCTATAAGGTCTGGTATCTCCACGGGGAGTCACGCCTTGAATGAGCAGCAGAAGTAGAAGTTGATGACGGTGAAGATGATGTTGATAGGATGGACCAGATGCTTGAGGATCTGCAACCTGAACTGGCACCAGATCATCACGATTCACCTACACCAGAGGTTCAGAAGTTCTTTGACCTACTTAAAGCGTCAGAAGAGCCTCTTCACGGGCACACTGACGTGACCGTACTCGAATTCGTGACCCGGCTGATGTCAATCAAGTCCAAGTTTCCATTCTCAATTAATTGTTACAAGGAGCTTGTGGATTTGATTAGCGAGGTTCTTCCTACGGGTCACAAGATGCCCAAAGACATGTACCAGTCCAAGAAATTGCTTGAAGGTCTTGGTATGGAGTATGAGAAGATTGATGTTTGCCAAGACAACTGTATGCTTTTTTGGAAGGAACATGGCAGAGAACAGAAATGCTTAAAATGTGGGAAGTCGAGGTACGTGGAGCTTGTAAATGAAGATGGGGAGAAGGTGGTGACAAAGGTTGCACATAAACAGCTTCGGTACATGCCTCTCACTCCTAGAGTGAAACGTTTGTTTCTCTCGAGGAAGACCGCTATGCACATGAGGTGGTATAAAGATTGTACGGACAGACAAGATGGGTTAATGGTGCACCCGTCAGATGGTGATGCATGGAAGGCTCTTGACAAATTTGATCCAGATTTTGCCAGCGATGCAAGAAACGTTCGTATCGGCTTGGCAACTGATGGTTTCACGCCGTTCAATATGACCGCTGCGTCGTATTCATGTTGGCCTGTCATTGCCATACTGTACAACCTTCCACCTGCTCTTTGCATGAAATATGAGTTTATGTTCCTATGTATTGTTATACCTGGGCCTGAGCATCCTGGCATACGCCTCAATGTGATGCTTCAACCACTGATTGAAGAGTTAAAGAAGCTATGGCAAGGTGTGGAAGCCTATGACTGCTTCAAGAAGCAGAAATTCAATCTTCGTGTTGCATATCTGTTCTCGGTTCATGATTTTATGGCGTATGGTATTTTCTCTGGATGGAGCGTGCATGGTAGATTGACGTGTCCTTATTGTGCTAAAGATACAGATTGTTTTCGTCTTAGTGCTGGTGGCAAGATATGTTACTTTGATTGCCATAGATGTTTTCTACCCTTCAATCACCCCTTCAGAAGGCAGAGAAAGGAATTTAGGAAGGGCACCATCGTCACGAAGGGACCGCCCAAGCGACGTAGTGGGATAGAAATTATAGAAGAGCATATGAAACTTGTCCTAGACGAGAGTGGGAAAAGGTATCAAGGTTTTGGTGAGGAGCATAACTGGACCCACATATGTGGCTTGTGGGAGCTTCCTTATGCTAAGTCATTGATTTTGATGCACAACATCAACGTCATGCATCAAGAGAGTAACTTTTGCCAAGCCCTCATAAATACATGCATGGATTTCCCTGATAAAACGAAAGACAATGACAAGGCACGCATGGACTTAGCAGTGATATGTGATCATCCAACCCAAGTGCTTAGAGAAAACGGAGGCAAACCAAAAGCTGACTATTGTCTGAAATCTAAGCAACGGAAAGAAGTGATGAAGTGGATGAAGGATATTAAATTCCCCGATGGTTATGTCGCAGGTTTTAGAAGATCTGTGAACTTGAAGACAATGAAGATGAATGGACTGAAGAGCCATGACTTCCACATAATATGGAGAGGCTCATGCCTGTAATGTTTCGTGGGTACATTTCCGAAGCTGTGTGGAAAACGTTAGCTGAAGTTAGCTATTTCTACAGACAGTTGTGTGCTAAAGAAATCAGAAGAGATGTGATGGAACAACTGGAAAAATAGGCACCAGTGCTTTTGTGCAAATTGGAAAAAATATTTCCACCAGGTTTCTTCAATCCTATGCAGCATCTCTTTATACATCTTCCATATGAGGCTAAGGTCAGTGGTCTTGTTCAGTATAGGTGGATGTTTCATATAGAAAGAGCTTTAAAGAAGCTTAGAACAATGGTGGGCAATGAGGTAAGAGTTGAAGGATGTATTGCGGAACAATTTAAACTTAAGGAGGTAGCACACTTCACAAGTTGTTACTTTGCAGAAGAACATAATGTATTTGCTCAAAAGAAAAGGTACCATGATGATGGACGAGAGATGCCTCCTTGTAGTGATCTTTTGATTTTTCAGACAAAAGGCAAAGCCGTTAGTCCACCCAAGGCATATCACCTCAGTATGGAAGAACGGAAGTCTGCTTTGCTGTACATGTTCACGAATATGCCTGAGGTGGAGAAATATTTTGTGTAAGACTTATTTTCTTAAACTGTTCATATGTGAATTAGTTTATGTTATCAAATATCTCATGTCACACAATAATATTTGACAACGAGTTTGATGAACAAAACATGAGGTTTCTCGGTAGGCCAATAGCGAGAGACATAGACAAATTGCGACGCGATGGTATGCATGGGCGACCTAATTTCATTATGTGGCTTCGGGACCGTGTAAGTCTTAATTATGTGGCTCCAAGAGCTAATTTCAGTTAACTAATATTACAGAATTTGCTAATGCTTTGTGGCATAATTGACAGTTTGGGGAGGAAATGAATTTGAATGATGACTTACGTCAGTTATCTATTGGAAGCGTAACTGCCAAAAGCTATGGACGTTACGACGTCAATGGATATCGCTTTCGTTCAAGCATTTTCGAATCAAGTCATCCTATGGCCGCCACTCAAAATAGTGGAGTCATTACTAGGGCAACCGACATGGAAGGACACGAAGCCTGCTATTACGGGAAAATCAAAAATATAATCGAGATTACATTTGCTGGAAATAAGCCTTTAGCGCTAGTTTTCTTTGAGTGTAAATGGTATGACCCGAAGTATTATAGGACCGAATTTGGGATGACACAGATCCAACCAGAAAAATTGCTTCAAGGACACGACACGTATATCCTTGCCCATCAAGCAGACCAAGTTTATTTCTCGACATATCCATGCAAAAAGTTGTCTAAATGGAGGGTTGTGTACAATGTAAATCCCCGCGAACGCCTATACACTCCTGGTGAGGACGAATATCAAATTGGTCACCTTGAGCATGTTGATGAGGTGTTTCAAGAAGAAGAGTTGCCAACTAGTTTTCATATTGATCCTGCACCGGCATTAGATTCACTAGTTGCAGACGTTAATGACTTAACTTTTCCCGAGAGACGGAGAAGACAACCTGTTAGGAGAAAAGTTACATGGCGACCTCTGCATAGAAGAGAACAAATAGATCCTGATTTTGATGATATTTAACAAGTAAAGTTGTTTTGTTATTTCATTTGTTTCTATTTTTAAGTATTATGTCATTTTTGATGCACTAATGAATAATTTCTTATTTTTTATGCAGGATGCCGCCAAAATCAAAGAAGTCAGTGAAGGGGCTGTTCAAGGGCCTGAGCCTTTTTTAGGGCAGTTCTTCTAGCAGCAACAGACGTCGAGAGCTGTTGAGCGCGGTACATGGAGATGAGGTAACATATCTTGTACAAATAAATTTGGTTACATATTTACAAATAAATCTTGAGTTGTATGTACCAGGATGAGCAGCACACTGAGGAGCAGCACATTGAGGAGGAGCAGCACAATGAGGAGGTGGAGCACAATGAGGAGGTGGAGCACGTGACATGGGACCAGGCCGCACAGCATCACCAGCCATGGGACTATTGGGACCACCAGAGAGAGCAGCAACATGCTGTCACACCCGGATTTTAGGGTCCAAAACCCGGGCGCGAACATAATCACCTGGTGTGCTGGGACCAAGTCTCACACATATGATGAATCATGGCACAGGATCGAATGTCACATCTTTACTACATAACAGGAGTTTTGTACAAAAAAAAATAAATAATTACATTATAAGGAGACAACGGTCCAGCAACCCAAAGTTGACTGGGAGACGACGGCCTAGACCTCTCACGAACACATCGCAGCATCCTCCATGCGCCTCATCCTGGGGTACCTGTTCTTGACCTGTGGGGGGGTGTGAGACAGCAAGAGTGAGCTCACATACGTTCATCGCTCAACAAGTTGTGGGGAATAATGTGCATGAACTCGCCAAAGGTGGGAGCTCACGTGAAGTGTAAGGCTTACCAAAGAGGATGGTTAGAGCTGAGCATTGCTTTTAAAGTTGGTCAAAATTTTATTAGCAGTTACTAAGTATAAGTAAATACCAACCCAATTAAGTAGTAGAACAAAAGTAACAATCTCACCTGTGATGCAATGCATATGACAAATTGAGATTAAGTTCCATAATTTAATCATGTGAGTGTCCGAGCCGCTCATGACCGTGAGCACGGCTAGTATACCAGTTTTACACTCTGCAGAGGTTGCGCATCTTTACCCACAAGTCGTGTTACCCATTTGCCACGGAGTTGATCAGACCCCATACACCTCTACCAAGGAAGCGAGGCAGGGTACCACTACGAGGCCTTTACAAAGTTCCACTAGCTTCAGAAAACCCGCTACAGTTTATAGGAAGCTCCAATGCAGGAATCCCTTGCAGGACCGCCATCGCAGCAAAATCCTCCCGAGGGCCTCCCTACACTGACCACTCCCCTACTGCCCTTGCCCCTTTCGGGTATGGTAGTCTTCCACTAGCTTTCCTAATTAATCGGCCAAGGGCATCCCATTAAACCCTTGTGGTAGCACTGTTTTCCCGGGTGGTTCTCCATGTTCCAATTAACATAATGATCTTATCATGAACAGTAAATAACAACTGATAATGAAAGTATAATCGTGAACGATGTATCTTCATACCCGAAACCACATAAAGCACTAGCAAGTACTACCCAAAAAGTTCAGTGGTAAACAAGGTATAAAGATAGACAAACTAGGGTAACCTATTGGGTCCCATCAAAATTAACCTATGCAGATCATTATGATTAATCAGAACATGAGTGGGTAAAAAGAAGTGATCAAGGGCACAACTTGCCTGGCACTTGAGATTCCAGGTACCAACTTGCTTTTCAGATGACACGTGTCCTCACTGCTAAACGTAGCAATACAGACAAACATGGTATAGGCAAAATTAACATTACATCAAACATAAGAATAAACTGTGTATTAATAATCTACGCGCCATAACGAGATTGTAGAAACAAGAACCACTAAATTCGGAGCTACGGATTTTGAGTTATGAATTTTTGAAATTATTTAGTGCTTAGAATAGATTAATCCTAATGAACAATTTTAACTCAAGTTTCATGGCTAAACAGTGCTACTGGTTGGTAGACAATATTAATACAAAATTAATGAAACTGGAATGGATGAATTCGGACTTAATATGAATTTTCTATGAATTAAACAAGTTTCTGGAATTATTTTTGTATTAAAAATCAATTTCCTGAACTATTTCTTTATTTTTTTATTACACTTTGGACCGCGCATCAAATTCTGTAGAGTACAGGGGTCCCTGCGCAAGTGTTCCCAAGACTCAAATTCACCCCGCATGGATGGCGGGTTCATTTGTGAAAAGGGCAGGGGCTCATGTGCAAATCATAACAACCGAAGGGGTATCGGCTATTCTAGGACGTAAGATCTAAAACGGACGGCCTTGATTAATTCTGTCACTCTATGAACCGTTACGCCACTAAGACCGCAGGATCTAAATCTAACGGTACCAACTCATTCCGTGGTGATCAAATCTTGGCCATTGACCAAAGATTTAGTGGCTAGGATGTAATGACCGAAGAGGTATACTCTCTGACCAATCCCCGCCACGCGATCCTGATCGGACGGCGCATCCGCGTCTTCCCCCCGGTACCCAAGCGCGACGGCGAAGGGTGATGCCCCGGCGGCGCCCTCCGGCGAGCAGCATGCCCAGGGACCCGATTCACCGACCCCAGTGCTCCCTGGTGCAACGCGATGTGCAAACGAAGTCGAATCTCATGGAGGAAGAACATACCAGAGATTTTGCGGGTAACGCACTAGCCACGGTGTGCGGCGGAGCTTCCACACCGGCGAAGAATTACGGTGAACCGGAGCTTAATTCCACCCAGGCGAAGCCGTGACGAGCATCCATGCGCGCATGGAAGAACAGCTTTGCGTGCGACGGCGAACCTCTCTCTCTCATCACTGCGCTCGACCATGGTCGCGGCTACCAACCATCTCAGCGAGCACGCGAGGGTCAGAGGGCATGGCGCCCAGGCTTTGTAGAACGGCAGGAGGGACCAAATCCGAGCGAAAGGCGAGGGCGGCAGGAGGATTAGCAAGGAACGAGGCGAGTTTTCTGGAGCCGTTGCAACGAACTTTAGTTCGGTTTCAGCTCCCGTCGAAGGCGAGGCAGTGGGTCCCGCTAGCCCACCCGTGCAACGAATAGATGCACAGAGGCACTGGCTAGGGCCGTTTGAGCTAGCAGACTGATTCCTCCCTGAGTTGCGGCGAAGAAGACGGCGTCTGGCAGCGCGGGATTAGCTCACGAGTGCGGTTAGTTCAGATTCCGGTGGGTGCTTGTGAACAAGGCGAAGCCGAACGCTGACTAGCGGGCCCGTGAGCCAGCGATGGCAGGCCGCGTCGTGTGCGAGAGTGGAGGACTGCCCGCAGGGTCCCACCAGTCAGCGCAAGGGGGAACGGGCCGCGCGAGGTGAGGTTGGGCCGTGCGCGAGTGTAGGCGAAGTGGGCCGAAGGTGTGAGGATCCAGCCCATGCGCAGGTATCTCCTTTCCTTTTTCTTTTATGTTATATTTTCTGTTTTTTTCTTTTTCTTTGAGTTTCAAATTCAAAGTTCAAAATTCAATTTTGCTCTGTGGTAAATCCTCCTCAATTTAAGAGAATCATGTTGCACATAATATTCTTTCCTTTATTTATAATTTGTATACACATTTTCTTTTCTTTCTCCACTTCTAAATTCTAGAATTTTCTTTTATATTCCACTATGTGACTTTAATATATTTATTTTCACATTATTATTTTTATATGGTCACAATATGCACACAAAATAAAATCCAGCATGATGCATAATTTTAGTGGCATATAGTTTGTATTTATTTGTTTTTATGTGATGTTCTCATGAAACGGTAAACACGCATATATACAAAGGAATGCCATTTCTCCTTTTAGAATATCCTCCACAAATTACAAGTTGGGTATTACAAATCCTACCCCCCTTAAAAAGAATCTCGTCCTCGAGATTTGTAAGAAAAGGGATACAATAGGTTTGGTCTAGAATTTTAGTTTCTGATTTGGTTTTGGGAATCAAAGTTTTGTTCAAGTTTTTTTTTTACTTATGAATATTGTATGTCTAGATATTTATTAGGTCAGATGAGGTACAGTTATGGCAAGTAGAGGCTGTGGCAAGGGTATAATAAGGAAAGACTTCATCCTGAACTCTTGATCTTGATTCCTCTCGCGATCTAACTTGATCTTTGAAGACTTGAGTTGATGCTTATCCTCCTTTGATATGGTTGGTCTTCTTTGGCCTTTATTTCTTGGAGTTGTCATCCGAGTTAAGGACATATGGCTAGGACATATGTGAGTAGGATGGATTGTATGGTGTAGGTAGGTTAGAATCTCTTGCTAGGTTAAAATTGCGGGGTTATGCAACTATTGGATGGTTAAGGTAGTTGCATATGGCCAAGTCGATCTGTCATTCTTAATTTAGTGCAGGGTGAACTAAGTTAAGACTCGTTCTATAGGAGTAGAGTCTAATCTATTTCATCAGTATTATCTAACATGTTTGATAAGTCACTTTAGATTAGATCAGATCTAGGTTAGATTGGTGTGACTAGTTTGACTAGATAAGATCTTATTTATTTTAGGCTAGATCATGGTTGTTACACTAGCGTGGGATAAATATGCTTATTGGGGTAAGATGAATCCATAAGGATAAGGTAGAATCTTTTGAGGTCAGATAGATCTATTAGGATAAGATAAATCTTTTCATGATAAGATGAGAATCTATTTTTTTTAGGATAAGATGGATCTATGAGTGTAGGATAGACTTTTTCAAGATAAGATGGATTTTGCTAGGCTAGATTCTTTGATGAGGGATAACCTAGTTCATTTAGATATTTTTACAACCATTTTTTTTCTATATGTATATGCAGATGTGATTGTGGACATTACTCCACAACTAATCACACTTAATTAAAGATCCAAATCAAACAAGTATCATAAGAACAAACATTCAAGCATACAAATACCTATAAAAATAGTTTTGTTTTTGTTCCTAAGATTATGTCTCCTAGTCTTAAAGTCACTTTAGGCACAAGATTTCAAAGTGTGAAATCCACATTTGTATTTAGAAATAAAAGGTAAGAATAATCAGAGTAAAGCGGAAATAGATGAGAACAGATTAAGAAAAGATTTGGAAAGAATCAGAGTAGTAAAGGTAAGTAGATAATGGTTATCCATTTTTATCTAGGTTTCGTCCTACAGTCAACATTCCTCTGATACCACTTCTGTCACACCCGGATTTTAGGGTCCAAAACCCGGGCGCGAACATAATCACCAGGTGTGCTGGGACCAAGTCTCACACATATGATGAATCATGGCACAGGATCGAATGTCACATCTTTACTACATAACAGGAGTTTTGTACAAAAAATAAATAAATAATTACATTATAAGGAGACAACGGTCCAGCAACCCAAAGTTGACTGGGAGACGACAGCCTAGACCTCTCACGAACACATCGCAGCATCCTCCATGCGCCTCATCCTGGGGTACCTGTTCTTGACCTGTGGGGGGGTGTGAGACAGCAAGAGTGAGCTCACATACGTTCATCGCTCAACAAGTTGTGGGGAATAATGTGCATGAACTCGCCAAAGGTGGGAGCTCACGTGAAGTGTAAGGCTTACCAAAGAGGATGGTTAGAGCTGAGCATTGCTTTTAAAGTTGGTCAAAATTTTATTAGCAGTTACTAAGTATAAGTAAATACCAACCCGATTAAGTAGTAGAACAAATGTAACAATCTCACCTGCGATGCAATGCATATGACAAATTGAGATTAAGTTCCATAATTTAATCATGTGAGTGTCTGAGCCGCTCATGACCGTGAGCACGGCTAGTATACCAGTTTTACACTCTGTAGAGGTTGTGCATCTTTACCCACAAGTCGTGTTACCCATTTGCCACGGAGTTGATCAGACCCCATACACCTCTACCAAGGAAGCGAGGCAGGGTACCACTACGAGGCCTTTACAAAGTTCCACTAGCTTCAGAAAACCCGCTACAGTTTATAGGAAGCTCCAATGCAGGAATCCCTTGCAGGACCGCCATCGCAGCAAAATCCTCCCGAGGGCCTCCCTACACTGACCACTCCCCTAATGCCCTTGCCCCTTTCGGGTAAGGTAGTCTTCCACTAGCTTTCCTAATTAATCGGCCAAGGGCGTCCCATTAAACCCTTGTGGTAGCACTGTTTTCTCGGGTGGTTCTCCATGTTCCAATTAACATAATGATCTTATCATGAATAGTAAATAACAACTGATAATGAAAGTATAATCGTGAACGATGTATCTTCATACCCGAAACCACATAAAGCACTAGCAAGTACTACCCAAAAAGTTCAGTGGTAAACAAGGTATAAAGATAGACAAACTAGGGTAACCTATTGGGTCCCATCAAAATTAACCTATGCAGATCATTATGATTAATCAGAACATGAGTGGGTAAAAAGAAGTGATCAAGGGCACAACTTGCCTGGCACTTGAGATTCCAGGTACCAACTTGCTTTTCAGATGACACGTGTCCTCGCTGCTAAACGTAGCAATACAGACAAACATGGTATAGGCAAAATTAACATTACATCAAACATAAGAATAAACTGTGTATTAATAATCTACGCGCCATAACGAGATTGTAGAAACAAGAACCACTAAATTCGGAGCTACGGATTTTGAGTTATGAATTTTTGAAATTATTTAGTGCTTAGAATAGATTAATCCTAATGAACAATTTTAACTCAAGTTTCATGGCTAAACAGTGCTACTGGTTGGTAGACAATATTAATACAAAATTAATGAAACTGGAATGGATGAATTCGGACTTAATATGAAATTTCTATGAATTAAACAAGTTTCTGGAATTATTTTTGTATTAAAAATCAATTTCCTAAACTATTTCTTTATTTTTTTATTACACTTTGGACCGCGCATCAAATTCTGTAGAGTACAGGGGTCCCTGCGCAAGTGTTCCCAAGACTCAAATTCACCCCGCATGGATGGCGGGTTCATTTGTGAAAAGGGAAGGGGCTCATGTGCAAATCAGAACAACCGAAGGGGTATCGGCTATTCTAGGACGTAAGATCTAAAACGGACGGCCTTGATTAATTCTGTCACTCTATGAACCGTTACGCCACTGAGACCGCAGGATCTAAATCTAACGGTACCAACTCATTCCGTGGTGATCAAATCTTGGCCATTGACCAAAGATTCAGTGGCTAGGATGTAATGACCGAAGAGGTATACTCTCTGACCAATCCCCGCCACGCGATCCTGATCGGACGGCGCATCCGCGTCTTCCCCCCGGTACCCAAGCGCGACGGCGAAGGGTGATGCCCCGGCGGCGCCCTCCGGCGAGCAGCATGCCCAGGGACCCGATTCACCGACCCAGTGCTCCCTGGTGCAACGCGATGTGCAAACGAAGTCGAATCTCATGGAGGAAGAACATACCAGAGATTTTGCGGGTAACGCACTAGCCACGGTGTGCGGCGGAGCTTCCACACAGGCGAAGAATTACTGTGAACCGGAGCTTAATTCCACCCAGGCGAAGCCGTGACGAGCATCCATGCGTGCACGGAAGAACAGCTTTGCGTGCGACGGCGAACCTCTCTCTCTCATCACTGCGCTCGACCATGGTCGCGGCTACCAACCATCTCAGCGAGCACGCGAGGGTCAGAGGGCATGGCGCCCAGGCTTTGTAGAACGGCAGGAGGGACCAAATCCGAGCGAAAGGCGAGGGCGGCAGGAGGATTAGCAAGGAACGAGGCGAGTTTTCAGGAGCCGTTGCAACGAACTTCAGTTCGGTTTCAGCTCCCGTCGAAGGCGAGGCAGTGGGTCCCGCTAGCCCACCCGTGCAACGAATAGATGCACAGAGGCACTGGCTAGGGCCGTTTGAGCTAGCAGACTGATTCCTCCCTGAGTTGCGGCGAAGAAAACGGCGTCTGGCAGCGCGGGATTAGCTCGCGAGTGCGGTTAGTTGAGATTTCGGTGGGTGCTTGTGAACAAGGCGAAGCCGAACGCTGAGTAGCAGGCCCGTGAGCCAGCGATGGCAGGCCGCGTCGTGTGCGAGAGTGGAGGACTGCCCGCAGGGTCCCACCAGTCAGCGCAAGGGGGAACGGGCCACGCGAGGTGAGGTTGGGCCGTGCGCGAGTGCAGGCGAAGTGGGCCGAAGGTGTGAGGATCCAGCCCATGCGCAGGTATCTCCTTTCCTTTTTCTTTTATGTTATATTTTCTGTTTTTTTTCTTTTTCTTTGAGTTTGAAATTCAAAGTTCAAAATTCAATTTTGCTCTGTGGTAAATCCTCCTCAATTTAAGAGAATCATGTTGCACATAATATTCTTTCCTTTATTTATAATTTGTATACACATTTTCTTTTCTTTCTCCACTTCTAAATTCTAGAATTTTCTTTTATATTCCACTATGTGACTTTAATATATTTATTTTCACATTATTATTTTTATATGGTCACAATATGCACACAAAATAAAATCCAGCATGATGCATAAATTTAGTGGCATATAGTTTGTATTTATTTGTTTTTATGTGATGTTCTCATGAAACGATAAACACGCATATATACAAAGGAATGCCATTTCTCCTTTTAGAATATCCTCCACAAATTACAAGTTGGGTATTGCACATGCGTGGGACCAGTGGGGCCAACAGGGCGAATCGGCTGACAACCCGATGGATGATGGCTCAGGAGGCTCTTCAGCGACACGCACACATCGCTCAAGAAAAAGACCCTCAGCAAAGCCTCGTCACGCGATAGAGCGAGAGGCTGATAGGACTTTAATCATGCCACATGGAGATCGGTGAGTGTAATATACTAACTTATCTCATATAACTATTATGTCTATTGTTAATGTTTTTTGTAATGCAGGAATTGGGAGGACCTGTCCTTTGACGGCAAGGGACACCACACTCAGGTTAACCTTACGTTGGGTTCTCTTTGCCGCCTTCACTACCCTGGTATAGTGAAGGTGTCAAACGGTGATACCGAGGATGATGTGCTCGTCAGTACCTAGGACGAGTACAAGTTTAAAAAGGAACAAAACCACACCGACAAACAGGGACTTGTGCGTAATGACTTTTGGGTATGAATTCTTTATTATTTTTGTTATGTTTCTTAATATTGTAAATCTATGACTTATACCATTGTATTTGTATTCTTTATGTTGTAGCTTCGATATCGGTTGCCTGACGGAGAGGATTACATGGGGCACGCTGAACGTGTCTTCCAAAACAATGCAAAGAAGCTGGTGAAGGATGCCATATACTATGCGAGAATTCAGGCTACAAACCTGTATTTTCAAAAGCATCCGGAAGAAGCAGGCCCCTTGAATAAAAAGGAAGGGTCCTCAAAGATATATTTGACTGAGGATCAATATCGTGAGGTTAGTATTCAATTTGTTTTACCCTTTATATTGATTGTTGTGATTGATATAATATGTAACATTGTGTGTGCAGGTGATGGTTCCATGGATGGCGCCTGTGCCTGATGCGTACTATGCTTGGTGTCGATATTGGGCTTCCGAAGGCTTCTAGAAAGCGTCAGTGCATCACAGACAATGTCGAGGAACCAATCCTAACCACAAGTTTGGCGGTGACGACATGATACGAAAAGCTAAAAGAATGGTAAGTTTGATCTAGCTATGTCGATCAGCAAATAGTATGATTTCTTATGAATGTTTTTTGTTTATACAGGAAGCTACGAGTGGCCAAAAGCCTAGTGACATTGAGGTCTACCAGGAGGGCCACAAAGGACCAGACCCGAACAACCCTGACCAGCTCTGCAGCCAGACAGCCACGGATCGCTTGGTGAGTTTTGGCTCAAAAGTTCAAACGTTCAAAGTATATAAATTCCTGCATTTGTAAGGTTGTGAATGATGTATAGGCGGCATATGGGGAGGAGATGGTTCGTCGCCATGGCCATGACTTCGACTGGCGCCATGAACCGGTGGATCCCTCGGTGGTGTACGCAAGTGGTGGTGGCAAAGCGCATGGACGGTAAGCTCTAACTTATGAAATTATAAGGTTGACACTAAATTTATTATACAGTAATCACATTTTTTGAATCACTTATAGATACGCACTCTTCGACGGATTCATTGACTCGTCGTCGGTGAGATCTCAGAGGACGGGTTCATCTTCCCATAGCTCATGCTCTCGTCGACCGAACGAGCAGGAGTTGGAGATTATGAGGATGCGTGAAGAGATGAGACAACAACGCGAATTTATGGAGGCTTGCAATGCACATAACCAAGCGATGTATCAAGTGAGTACACATAATCCGAACTCTAAATTATTATATTTCAATACAACATCTTCAGTAGTAACACATATGTGTTTAACAGTTAATGCAGCAACAGGGCATGGCAACAAATTTTCCACCGCCACCACAATGGAGCCAATTTGCAAACACATCAGTTCCACCACAGTTCAACACCCCTCCGACACATATACCTGCACCTAGAGATAGGGTACGTTTGATAACTCTCCATTAATTTATACACTTGTATACTTTTTGATATTTGCATTTAACGTGTTGATATTTGCTAACTTGCATAGGTTACGCCTGAAGCGGGTGGTAGTGGGTCTGATCCAGTAGTAGGGACTGGATTTGTTGACTCGCTCTTCGTGTTCCCTCCTCCTGGTGGTGGTGGCGGCAGCGGTCAAAGCTCTAACCACCCAAGTGGTGGTTATCTCTAAACACTTGAACTTATGTTTGAAATGTCGTACTCGTTGGTGGATGTTATGTTTCAATACTATGTCGTACTCATTGGTGGATGTTGGTGGATGTTATGTTTCAATACTATGTCGTACACGTTGGTGGATGTTTTAATTATAAATGCAAGTGGTTATGTCTAAATGCATGTGTTTGTGGATGTCGTATCTCTAAATGCATGTGTTTGTAATGTGGTTGTTATCTATGATTTATGTTATGTTTGATATATGTTATGTGTGCAGAAATAGTGACATAATTTAGTGCTGTTTTTGTAGCAGTATAGGGTAATTCCCGTCGGCTATGGTCGAACCGACGGGAATTAATTAATAACACTCGTCGGCCCAGTTAATTCCCGTCGGCCACGTAGAGCCGACGGGAATTAATTCATAACTCCCGTCGGCCTGGGAAACCGACGGGAATTAATAAATGACGCCCGTCGGCCAGCAAAACCGACGGGAGTTAGCCTTAACTCCCATCGACCACTAACTAGCCGACGGGATCCCGGCAGCCGTCGACGGGATAAACTTATCCCCGACAAGGGACGCCTGGCGACTGACAACCGACGGGAATAAGCCCTAAACCGACGGGAATTACTTATTCTCGTCGGTTTAGGGTTTATTCCCGTCGGTTTCTGGCCGACGGGAATTAAGTGCATTCCTGTAGTGGGATGCATTAAGATCCACCAGCCAGGATGGAAGATTTTCTTGCCCTAATCTTTCTCACCTCATTCTAGACTTTCTCTAACCATATCCTACCTAATAAATGGCTACATACTGAAAAGACCCATGGAAGAACTTGAGCAAAAAAAGGGTATTGGAAAAAATGAACCAAACTAAGTATATCCTCTTTCTTACTAATCTCGAGGACGATATTATTTTTAAGGGGTAGAATTTGTAACACTCAAAATCCTGATTTTGGGTTTAGTATAGGAAATCAAAGTAAAGTGACCCTCATGAATAATTACACTTAGGAATCCACCCCTTAAAAATAAATAGTAATACTAAAATAATGTTAGAACAAATAGAAACAAAAAAATTCAGTCCGTGAGTTTCAAGAAATGAATAATACGATCCTTATATGAGTTAAGATATTCATAAATGTTCTAAAAACGTTTAGTTTAAAGTGTCTCTTAATAGAGATTATTCCTTAAAAAGTATCTTCTATTAAAATAAATAAGTAATGAATATTGGTGCACTTTTAATTGGTCCCCACACGCAAAGTGGTATTTTGTTTGGGTATATTGTTTGTGTGTATGGATTATATATTTAAAAGCATTTGGATAAGTGAATAAGATAAATGAATAAATAATACAAAATTCTAATTTACATGCTCAGTTATTATTGGATGATCCATTTTATCTTGGAATTTGAATTGAAACTAGAAAAAAAGAAAACAAATTAGAAAAGGAAAAGGAAAAGAAAGAAAAAAATGAAGGCCATACCTTTCGCCGACCAGTCCAAAAACAAAAAAACACCCTAGCCCATAACGTCTGCCAACCCATGTACCTTCTCTGATTTTATTTTTCCTGCTCATGCATCACCGTGACACTATCTCGGACCAGCCACACAGATCAAAGCATTTGTATGCGTGTCGCTTCCAGTGGGTCCCTGCTGTCATTCGTTGTCCCAGGGTGTTTGCACGAATTCCTCTTTCTTCCTTTTAGTCGTTGGTTAGTGGCCCCAGCCAGGCGTTCGTCATCTCCATGGAGGCCGCGCCAAATTTGTTACCATGGCTTCCGTAACCACAGTAGAGAATCTCGGGGCTTGATCTCGCCACCGTTCCAAAGCTGGGCGGTTGTCTCGTACCCGTTCGTTTATAGGGCAGATCTAATCTACGCCCTTGGATGGCAATCCAGCGGTTGAAATTAAACAGTACCTCTTTCAGCCGAGAAACTATTCAAAAGAGACCCTGAGTAAAATAGAATTTAACCCACAGCCCACAGCCCACCACTGGTATTGACTGAGCCAGGGAGAATTTTACGGTTTAACCCAGAGTTTCCCTGTAATTAGTGCTCGGCCGCATGCCGTCAAGTTTTTTTTGAGAATGTTTGTACTAAACAAAAGGCTCAACTTAAAACCCTGAAAAATAAGTTGATTAGCTCTCAAAATGATTATTAATGTTTGCTAGAAAATTTTGAAACATTTGCAAATTTGAATTGTAAGCTAACAACTAAAATTGAGCAATTACAGTCTAAAGCTCCATCCTCAACTACCGATTATAGTCTTGTTAAAAAGAATGAAAAACTTAAAGCTAAGTTAGCTAGCTCTAAGGATACTATCAAAAATTTGCTAGAAAAAATGAAAATTATTAGCATTCACAATAATGAGCTAACTAGTAAGCTAGAAAACATCGGTAGCATCCTAGGGGCATCTGTAGTTGAAATTCCTAAAATTATCAAGAAAGATTCTTCTACTTCTTGCTTTGATTTAATTGATGATTCTAATTCATGCAATCAAGTTCTTGTAAAGAATGTTGTTATAGAAACATTTTTGAATCAGATTGCAATGGAGAATGAGCAATTAAGGCAAGAGGTGGCTCGCCTAGGCAAGGCTTTGTGACAAGAAAGGCAAAGAAAAACAGACCCAACCTCCAAAGGATAACACCACTATGGGAGTGAACAAGCCTGTGAAGGGAGAAACCATGGTTTGCAAGCTAAGCCACAAGGAAGGCCACAAGTCTTACCAATGCAAGGCAATAAAGGAAAGGGGGCCAAACGCATCTGGGTGCCAAAGATTATTATCTCAACCATGAAAAGCATGAACAAGGTTTGGGTCCCATGAGGGAGGTGAGAAGTCCGAAGAACTTCGAGGAATTTGGATAGTTGGCAAAATTGGGATGTATATCCTGTGATGCATCACATCGGATCAAGTTTATTGCCAAGTGGGTTAGTGAATACTTTGGACCCAAACTCCCCACCCATGACTAAGGTAACTAGATTATTGCATTTCCTTGTTTTTAGATATGCGTATCTATTTTCTTGCATCTATTTTTACCTTACATGCCTAGTTTTACATGTGGTATTTACTTTTGATTAGAGTTGCATACTAGGTCAATAATATGGTAGGAATGCTCGTTTTCAGTTCATATTCTTGAGAAAACCTACATGGTTTAAAATGTTTAGTTAAGCAAGGCACATCTTATTTAAAATTCCTAGATAAGTGGCACTTTTGTTTTTACTTACAAAATTTATACTCTCCAAGTGGTGTCATTTTGTCTGATATGTGCCAAAGCTCGGATTATAGATAATTTGCCCATCTTGATCTCAAAATCAAAGTGTATGTCTCCTACAAGTATTCAAAACTTGTATGCACATCTTCAGGGGGAGGTTACTCAATAATCTAAGTCTGTGAGACTAACACTTGCTTTCAAGTCCATTATGTGTGTAATAGTCTCATTGAAGGAAAATGGAGTCCCTGAAGAAAGACAATAAACTTCTATTACAAATCTACAAGTAATTTCAAGTTCCGCAAGTGGTTTCAGTCCACGATTGGTATCACTTACATGTCTTCTCCAAATTTTGATTAGGCTATGCTATTATTGCACATCTTATGCTTCCCATGTTGCTATAAATGCATACGTTGCTAATTGAGGGATGTCTACCAATGGTGTAGGCATCCCTAGCAAATTTTAGCTTCTCATAATCATTTTTGTAAGTTTTAAGTTAAGCATTAAGATTAGCAACATCATTATTTAACTTAAGAATGGTAGAGACTTGTTCATTGCAAGCATCAATGTGACACCCCAGTGTCACCTAGGGTTTCTCTCAAATGCCAAACCAAGAACCATTATTTTATGTGAACCAAAACAAGCATGAGCTTCAAAATAACTTAAGTAATAAAGAACTCACCAAGTATATACTTAAAAGTATCATGATCAAAACAATTGAGTCCTTGAAAAGGGTAGAATGTGCAACCCTAATTAAAAACCCTAAGTGAGCCCCATGAGCAAAATTCAAGAAAATAAGAAAAAGGGAATGAAAAGTTTAAAATTATGACTTGAGCCAATTATAAAATTGAAGTATATTTAATAAGCAACAAGAAAGGTTGAGAAAGCTTAGCCAAAATAACTCAATTAAAGCCCCAAATCAAGCTTCTCATGTGGGGACTTAATGGGAATTCTGAATTTCAGAATTCTGAAATTCAGACCTTGAGCCAAAGATCAGGGATGTTCACCTTGATCCCTAACTCGAATCCTAATGGCCCCATTGACAAAATTGTGTCTAACTAACCCCTCTGTCGTGTGCCAGAAGATGGCATTGGGATGCGAGCCCTAGACACGACAAAACCTTGGATTTGCCTCGAGTTTGGGCAGGGAGACAGACCGGATTTCCTGGCTCCATATCTCTGCAACCAGTAGGCAAAATCCTATGACCCCCACACAAGAATGGTAGCTTGTAGGGAGGAGAAGAGGTTTTGTGCACTGACCAAGGCGAGAGCAGGCTCGGATGAGCGACCACACGCGCCAGAACTTGGGCAGAACGCACGGGCACACGTGTTCGACCATGGTCGACACGCCAGAGCTCGCCCAACCCGCACGCGCGCTCACCCCGGCGTCCGGTCAAGTCCGCCGCGCGCCCACGCCCTCGGCCGTGCCCGCCCGCGCCTATAAAGCCTCCCCGGGCGCACCTCACTTCGCCCCGCACTCACCCTCATCGGCCAGCCCCCTTTCCTTAGCTCCGGCGAGCTCAATTCCGCCCGCCATTGCTGCCAGAGCTTCGGCCATCGTGGCTAGCCCACTCCAGCCATCCTCTGGGCAAGCCAGTGCTTCGGCTAGCTCCGCCAGTAGCCCGTGAAGCTTGCCAAGCCCTCGGACCCGGCCAGACTTCACCGGAGGCCCGAGATCGACCTCACCGGACTTCGGTCTTCCGCCGCCGCGCGTGGACCGAGCTATCCAGTGAGTCTCCGTCCAATCCCTTGCGCTCATATCTTCTCTGGCATCCCGTGGACCTCCCTGACCCATCTAATTGAACTATCTCACCGTGACCAGGCCGGTCTCCTCGCCGCCGACGAGCATCCCCGCATGCGCGCGTGGACCGACCGACTCCGGCCATCTCCAACGGCGTCCCGCACACCGTTGTGATCCCCGAGACCTCCCCTTCGTCCTCGACCACTTCACCGGAGCAATCTCGCCGCCGGTAAGCCCCTCCACCCTTTCTTCCGCCGCGGTTACTGTTTGAGGTAGAAGAAGGACCTCGGGTTAGTATTTGTAGAACCCGAGGGGTTTTCTGTAACGTCAGTGACTCATGTGAATAGTAGCTTAAGGACTGATCCGCGAAGAAAACTTAAAAACCCGCCAGGGACCCCAGTGCAAAGTGGATTTCCATTAAACCAATTGTGTTATTCTTTTTAAAATGACCAGAGAACTTAGAAAATCCATAACTTGATGAATTCTTAATCAAAAGTTGTCAAACTAATTTTGCTAGATCATAAATATTATGAACTGTCATTTAAAAATGGTAAACCTTAGGCTTTCTGTTCTGAATTTTAGAGTTTGAATTTAAAAACAGAAACCCACCAAACCTTGTTTAATTAAGGAAAATTAGTTTTTCTTCTGTACTGAACCTAAGAAAATTTGTAGATGTTTAAACCTCATTTAGACACTGTTTAAAAATAATGGGAACCCCAGCATTGAAAAATATGATGTAGTTATTCATTTAAAGCTAATTTGTCCAAAACTTAGAGAAAATCAGAAAGGCATTAGAAATTAATGAACAGTGATTAAGATTATTTTTCCTAGTTTACTTATGTAACAGAGAACCTAGGAAAAATACAGAGACCATTAATTTGGACCAGTTTTAAATTAAAATGATTTATTTAGCCTTATGTAGACTGAAAATCAATTATTAGAGAAGAAAAACTATAACCAAAATGATTAATAAAAATCCAGTGGACTTACAACCATCAGAGCCCCACTACAAAAATACAGAGCACCTCAGCCCAACTTTTTAAGTAAGGAAAATAAATACAAAGTGATAACAAGGCATTTTCCAAATAAATCATGAACAACCCCTATTAGTGTGATAATGGGCAACCAAAAATTTGCTAAGTCCATGATGAGATAAACCACCAGAAAAAAATGCCAACCCATGAAAAAGAAGCAAACTCATACCAATTGCTAATGATTTAAGAGAAAGACCACTTAATTCAAATAATGCATACCACCCCTTCCCTTAAGCAAAAAGAGGCCAAACTTTAGAATGATTTCTCTTGCACAAAATGATAACCAAGAAAAATAAGAACTCTGTTGTTTGATGTTTTTCAAATATAGTGGTAGTAGAAAGCACCCATTTGACTAGAAACTTGAGAAAACCATAGAAAAATAATTAAAAGGTATTAATGATTAGAAATCTGTATCAAGTCATGTTATAATACCTAAAAGCCAGCAAAAATGAGTTTCAGAGAATTACCCACTGTTAAATAGTAGTTGTAGTTCAAAGTACCCCTACTGCCCTAGAGTTTAATAATTTTGTCCAGAGAAAACTATTCACTTTCTGATCCCCAAATTTTGAGACAGAGAATCATACACCAGTACCCAGCCACTGTAATTTTTGCAGAATTTTTAGAATTTTATAAAAGCAACTTGTAGTTCAAACCTACTCCCAAATATTAAAGAGAATAAAAGAAAAGGAAAGAAGGAATAAACCTCACCCCAATAAGTCTAACTTGAGAACTTATCAATTCTCCCTAAGACTTAAAAGGAATTCAGTGGAACCCCAAAAATTAAACCTACTACTTACCTTAGCTAAGTTTAACCCAATTTACCAAGTATACCACTAAAGGGTCTTACATAAGTAAAGTTAACTTGTTTAAACTCAAAAGATCATACACCTTTAAAATTGTGATTTCTAAAAGCACATATCATAACATGCATGTATCTTATGCATTGCATTCATTAGATTGTAATCTTGCCGACGGAGAGTACGTGCTCATCCCCGAGCAAGGACATGTCCAAGAGGAGGACCAGGAGCAGGCTTCAGAGGCTGCTATTGAGGATCTCCCTGCAGCCCCAGCAATTGAAGGCAAGCCCCAGTTTTATGCATAACCTGTTAATTATGCTATTTTACTTCACTTAATGCTTGTAGGATTGCAATGTGCACTTAAGTGTAGGAGTTGCTTGAAACCTCTAGTTGCATGAACTTAGGATTTCCTTTTGAGATGAATACTAGTATGCTAGGTCGAGTAGCTGCTTGCTAATCAGGATCTCGGTAGAAGTCGAGTGATTTTCTAGCACTCGCGCGAGGTCAGGAATTGATTGTATTCATCTTGATAACGGGATATATGTTGGTCTATGGACTTGGATCTAGGGAGGATGCCTTGTCCATGAGACGGGAAAAATGAATTAAGGATTAATGTGTGGATACCTGAGTCAAGCTTTTGAACGTACTAAGCACATGCCGGGAAAAATGGTAACCGGTAAACCTAGTACCTGAGTGAAGCCGGGCGCGGACTTTATCCCTCATGCGACCTGAGACTGGGTCTCCCATGCTAGCTATGGTGGGTACAAGTGCGGTCACTGCACGGCGGCAGCCGGGGTCAGTGGAGCATTGTATGCCAAGGCGGTGAGGCCTGGACGCGAACGGGGAATCGATGGGGACGGTTGTCATGTGTGGGGTCGGAGTACCCTGACATGCCGTGTGTTTAGGTTTACCTTGCTAGGTTAAAACTCGATTCGAATCGTCTGCTTCTCGCAGCTAATGAAACTGCTTGATTCCTTGTACTGCATCGAGTAAGAAGTGAAATGTGGTTACATGAGATAACTTGTTGATTGAACTAAATGCTTGTTACCATGTATGCTTAGAAGGAGCAAATCTAGCTAAGTTAATGATGGTAGAATTTGAAAAGCTAAAAATTGATTTTAGAAACAGCTAGTGCTTTTGGCAAACCAAACCCCTCAGCCAAACAGCTGCATAGTCTAGAGGTAGAGGAGTAGACTCCTCACACCGGTTAAGTCTAGCTGAGTATTAGTATACTCAGCCTTGCTTGTGGCACCATTTTTTGCAGGTACCATTCAGGAAATGGTTGATGGTGTGACTTGGCCTACCACCCTGCCACCGGGTTGGACGGTCGAGTGGGATGTTGCTCCGGCAGAGAGGAGCATGAGGAATAGTGGGCTAGGCCTTGCCCATTTCCTCATTACCGACGACATCGATTATCCGCTGCACTTCATTTTGTGAACTTTATTTGCTACTCAAAAACTCCGATTTATGTAATAACTCCGCACTTAATTTGAGGTTTCCTGTTTTATTGTATTTCTTCTGTGACTCACCTTCGAGTGAGATTGTGGAATTTGATCCTGGTTAAGTGGCTCTATCAGACTAGATCTGAAGGACTGACGGGTTATTCCGATTTAAGTGTGTTACGGCCCCTGAGGCGTGACTTAGGCACTTAAGCTGGAATAATTCGGGTGGTTCTGCCACAATCAACATCAAAATCTTTGCATCTATTGCAGATAACATGTTCTACACATGAACTAGCCACATTAACTTTTTCTAGCTTAGTATTTGTTGGGGACTTGTTCTCAAATGCTATGAGTTAAGAACAAGGCAACACAAAGAATGTTAAATGTTAATGCCCTTCATCCATCGAGACATTATTTCCCTCAGGATATAATGATCTTCGGACGAAGGTCATGAAGGACATACCTTCATCATTGTTGCATAGGATAATGAAAAAAGAATCATATAGAATATAAGAGATAACATGAACATTTATTTAACATTAACAACTCATTTCTATCTTATTATCATGGAAAAATATAAAAATGACATTAAATTACAAATGTACCTTCGGCTTGAGAGAAGGTAAAAGTACGAGCGTGACACAAAAGCAAATGCCTAGTCAGCGTGAACAGTACGGGAGCATTGTTCATCTATTTATAGGCACGGGACGCATCCCATGTAAAATTACACCCATGCCCTTTACATTTGCTAATGACTCTATAGTGATCCATCGAGGTCTAAATAGCCTTTTCCCTTTTAAGTCGGTTCCCTTTTCTGTTATCATGCCAAAGCTCCCCTGCGCATAGCTTCGGCTCTGCGCCAACCTTCGTATTCTTTGTGCTTCTTCACACTATGGTCCTGATCCGAGTCCAAAGGTACCTGTTCATGTATTATACTCCAGAAACATTGTTAAATCATGTTTTTGAGGACCTTCAGAAGACGAAGGCCCCCAACAGTAGCCCCTCGCAAGGTTAATTTGTTAGAATAACAAATTCAGATTGCGATATGGACGAAGTCCCTAAGCCGAAGGTCCGAAAAAACACCTTCCCTTTGCTAGAATAGCAACAGTCAATGACAAACGGGGCCCTCCAACTTGGAGCGCGCTGGGCATATAAATAAGAACTCACCCCAAGCGCATTTGGTACGCCTGTTTTCGCTTTGCTTGATTTCTTAGCTCTTGCTTTCCAACAGTTGCTTAGTTTCTCAAATTTTCTAAGCTTCGGATTTAAGGACATATTTTCGTCAGTTCTGAAGATAAGATGTCTCAAAACAAGAAGACAATTGCTGAAACGAAGCTAACCGAAGAGGAGAAGCTTCTTGAGGAAAAGACTGCTGGATTCATTGAGTCAATTGCAAAGACAAACACAGAAAAGATTACAAAAGAAATTCTGGAGGGCTTATCTGAAGATACCGATGACAGTGATAGTTATGATGCGGAAAGTGGGGGCGAAGACTCCGAAGATCGGCCCTAGCGACCAAGTCACGCAGTCTTCGGGAAATCAACTATCAGACAGAGTCATCTTGATAACATGAGAGGAAGGCATTTTCGAGACATATCTATTGTGAGGGCTGACAACGGAGACAGGATTGTTCCTGTTCCTGAAGAAAATGAAGTCGTAATCTACCGAAGCTTCTTCAAAGCTGGACTTCGGTTCCCCTTAAACAGATTTGTGGTTGAGGTCTTAAAGATATATCAGATTTTCCTTCACCAAATCACTCCCGAAGCAATTATCAGAATGGGGACCTTCGTCTGGGCTGTGAGAAGTCAAGGCCTGGAGCCAAGTGCAAAATGCTTTGCAGTATGCATGAATTGTGCTATGAAACGAAACCCTGGGGTAAAGAACAGTACCATAACAATTTTGGTTGCTACAGCTTCGTTGCTCGTTCTGGCTCAAGCTACCCAGTACCAACCTTTCAGAAGAGATGGCCCAGAGCCTGGATGGAGGAGTGGTTTTACGTGAAGAATGATTTAAAAGCAAGAGAAGATATTAAAGAAATCATCATGCGCCCTATCTGGTCGCTCTTCGGCCTCCGAAAGCCGAAGGTAGAGATTGATGAGGTAGCCGAAGCATGCCAAAGGGCCTTTAGCACAGTCTACACATTTATTGGGACAAGGGACTTAGTTCAAGAGCACGTGGCCTACAGGATATGGCCATTGATAGACAAATGGGAGATGCCACAAGAGACCATCAGCAACCCTAACGAAGGTGGTTTGGTTCGATTGAAATATACCTTCAGGTTTAGAGACCAATTTATCGAACCAGATGATGACTGGCTAAAGTGTGTTGAAAACACTAGGGATGAACTACTTTGAGCCTACTCCAAGTCTGAAGATAACGCACTATCTGCAGCCTTCGGGAGCCGAAAAAAGAAGAGACTAAATAGAGTTTTTGATGCTATTTGATTTATGTACCCTGACTACCGCTACTCGCCACGGGGGCAGAAGAGAAAGAGTGCAACTTCTGGGAAGGAAGTTGCTTCAGCTGCTCCAAGCGAGCCCGCGCCGAAGAGGAAAAAGGTGAAGGTTCTTACTCACCGACCGCGCTATATTGAACCAGCCACAGTGCCTGAATTTGGCGGTGAGACCTCTTCGGCTACTGTAGCCAAAGAACCTGCGCTTACGCAGAGGATTGAAGAGCCGACTACAATGCTGGAGGCATCCTCAGCCAAATTAGCTGAGCCGAAGGTCGATAATATTGAAGAGATAGGAGTCGAGGGAACGAAAATATTAGAAGTTCTAAGCCCTTCGGCAGAAGTGACAGTGCCGAAGGCACAAAAAGGTCTTACAGCGACCCCCAAGAGGAAAAGGATGGCCAGTGTACTAGATGTGCTGGAGGTGATAAAAACTTCAAGCTCTACTCCAAGGAAAACTGCCGAGGCTTCAAAAACGCAGACTGAGACAAAGCTGACTGAAGCCGAAGCTACAAAGAGCCAGGCCGAGACCGAAGCTGGGCCTTCAGAGCCCACCAAGGAGAAATCCTTGGAAACCGGAGAAAAGGTAGCGGAAAAAGAAGCTGTAGATCAAATTCTGCCTGAAAAAGCTGCCACTCCTACTCCCGAAATGCATTCCGAAGTTCTTGATTATATTATACGACATGCTTCGGGAAAAAGATTATCTGAGGAAGAGATTTTTGAAGCTAAACAGAATGCCCGAGAACTGAAGTATCCGAAAGGGGCCTTAGTGTTCAATGCCACAGACGAAGATGACTTCTTATACTGCCTCCTAGACAACAAAGAATTATCTGTCTGCCGGGAGATGGCCAGAAGTATGGGGTTCCCGAAGCTTGAAGCTGGCCTCTACGCCATGACGAAGGATGATCTTGCAGATAGCCTCGCATATAACAGTCTGAAGGTACAAAAATTGTATATTTGGAAGTTTATGAATTTTGAATTATTTTTTTGCTCTTATACTAATCCTTTTCATATAGGGTTTAATACTTAGCAACGCCTTAAGGGCGCAAAAGAATGCCGAAGACGAGAGCTGCACTATTGCTCTCAACAACCTTCGAACGGAGGTTATTAGGCTGAGGAACGAAGCTTTGGAAAAAGATAAAATTCTACTTACATTGGTAGACAAGGTAAAGGGGGATGAAGCTAACTACAAGACCCATTCGGAAATCCAAAGGAACGAGATTGAAAACCTCCAAAAGCAACTGGCCGAAGCCAAATTGAAATGCGCTATTGCCGAAGCTGACCAAGATGCCAGTGATTACTGGAAAAATTATTGGGAAAAACAGTTGCAGAACTTCGTTCATTAAAAGAAAGATGTTATGAAAAATCTGTGGAATGTGTGAAGAAGATAAAAACTAGCTTCGCCAACGTTGGCACATATTCAAGCGAAGATAACTTCATACGGGGCGATCCCGAAGGCCCAATTGATTGGATCAGCAGCGAGGCCGAAGCCTTTGAGGAGATTTTGAGTGACCGTGGGGACGTTTGTGCCTTCTCTGGTGCGAGGGGAATTGCAGCTATTTTGGAGAAGTTAGGTTGCGATCATGTGAAAACTTTGGCCCAAGTCGAAGTTGCTTTATCGGTTGACGATACAAAGGACCCCTCTGCCGAAGCAAGCTTAGTAGGCGGAAAATTTTTTACTGACATCTGGGAAAATGGCGGCCGAGGGATGGCCCATGAAATAATAAAGAAGAGCGAAAAAGATACTCATGACGCTAGGGAAGCAACGAAGGCAGCTGAAAAGGCTGCGGAACTCGAAAGGCGAATATGTATTGCTTAATGGGTTTTAACTTTATTGTTTATTTTTGTGACTTCGAACTGATTTACGTTTTCTACCGCAGCTGAACTATCTCCTCTCCCCGAGCCCTTTGAATCATTGGCCGACCCAGAGGCAAAGGAATCAGCAGAAATTATTAGCATGGCCGAAACTATTATGGACGAAGTTGTTACCCAACTGCTGACCGAGGCTGCAGATAAAGTTTTGAAAGAAGAAGAATAACTATTTGTAAAAACATTGCCAGAATATGAATGTAACATTTGCTGGACTATGCTTGTAATATTTGGTGCTCATGGGTTTTGAATGTAATATATAAAAGGTTTTGTAATTCATTTCTTTGCGATGCATGAAATTTTTATGTACGTACCGTTTTTTAGCCTTCGGCGAAAAAACACCTTCCCTTCTTTTCATGCTTCGTAAAGAAGAGCTTTTATGCTTCGTGAAAAATCCTCCAATTGTCGCAAAAACATTAATGCTTCGTCAACAATGGATTTTTTCCTCCATATCAGAGTGCTTCGTAAAAGATCCTCCAAGCGTCGCCAAAACATTAATGCTTCGTCAACAATAGATTTTTTCCTCCACATCGGAGCTGATGAAGATGTATTTCTTCAAAACTTATTTTGTGCCTTAGCACAATTTCACTCTTTCGAAGCATTCTCCGAAGATCAACATTGTGTCCCCTTCTTGTGTCATTGATGCAACATTATGTATGATGTTATGTTATGCGAAATGATGTGATGATGTTATGCTATGCAAAATGATATTTGTGCCGAAGACACACACACATCCCCATAGTGGAATACACAATCTCTTTGTCGTTTATTTTTCGGCTTCACCGCTTATTTTTCGGTGTGTCAGCGCTGACTTTTCGCTGTAAGTTCTGCATTCCCTTAGGAACGTCTTTTGAACTTCTTCGCCTTCTATTTCTGTGGTATTCACGTTGACTTTTCGCGCTTCGCCTTATATTTCGGCGGTATTTGGCTCTGCATTCCTTTTGGAATGACTTTTGAGCAGAAAACTTACACTGCGCTCCCTTAGGAACGACTTTTTGTAACTTCGGCAAACTTACATTGCGTTCCGTAGAACGACTTTTTGTAGCTTCGGAGATACTTGTGATGTAATTTTTAGCCGCGCGTTCTCTTAGAAACAACTTTTTGTGCTTCAGCGACTTTTTTAGACTCCGTAAGTCTGTGGAGAAGATATATTTTCACTATGGCAAAAACGAAACTATTACAAGAAATTGAAAATGACAAGAAAACTAGGTTTTCGATAATTGTTCCTTAGTAAGAAAGAAAATGATAATAAATGTAAAAACTATTTCAGGGGTAGGATATCTCTCAATAGATATGCTTCGATTCTGGCACAATACTGTTGACTGTGCGAGCTTCAGACTCCTCCCTGAAATCTCGCTGTTGGTGGGTCTGTTGGCTCCCTTCTGGCTGCTGACCTCATGGATATGCAGGTTGTAGTGGTGGCGGAGGTGGAGGTTCTGGCCAAGATGCATGTGGCTGGCTAGCCGAGGCAACATAAGCTGCAGGATGGTTACCCACATACTCTGGTATGTAGGGTGAGTGATACGTAGCAGTGTGCATGACTTGCTTCGGCTGGTTCTGCTGAGCTGCGGCTTCTGCTATTTCCTTTTGTTTCTGCATGGTGACATGGCACATCCTTGTAGTATGGCCCTTGTCCTCACCACAGAATAAGCAATAAATTTTCCTAGGTTGATCCCCAAACCTTCCTCCGAAGCCCCTAGCGCCTCTGCCTCTCGGAGCTGGCGGCCGAAGATAGCTTTGTTGCTGCCTCGAAGCTTGCGAGGAATATTGTGGCCTCTGTTGCTGACTTCCTCTGTCGTCACTCTGAGTGGAGTGGATTGACCTGACATGCCTTGGATGGATTCTCCCTTCGAAGCCCCTGGTCATCTCAGAGAACCTGTAGGCTTCCTCCCTTCTTTGGCGAAAATCATTGTCAGCGCGGATATATTCATCCATCTTTTGAAGCAGCTTCTCCAAAGTCTGTGGAGGCTTTCTAGCAAAGTACTGGGCAGTAGGTCCTGGACGAAGCCCCTTGATCATGGCCTCAATGACAATTTCATTGGGCACTGTAGGCGCTTGTGCTCTGAGGCGCAAGAACCTTCGGGCGTATGCTTGGAGATACTCCTCATGTTTTTGCGTGCATTGAAACAAAGCCTAAGCTGTAACTGGCTTCGTATGAAAGCCCTGGAAACTTGTTACCAGCATATGCTTGAGCTTCTGCCATGAAGTAATAGTTCCTGGCCGAAGAGAAGAATACAACGTTTGGGCCACACTCTTAACTGCCATGATAAAGGACTTGGCCATGACAGCTGCATTGCCTCTCTATGAAGATATAGTTGCTTCATAGCTCATCAAAAACTGCTTCGGGTCTGAATACCCATCATACATCGAAAGCTGAGGTGGCTTATACGATGGGGGCCATGGGATAGCCTGCAGTTCTGCTGCCAAGGGAGAAGCATCGTCAAAAGTAAAGGTACCATGATTAAAATCATCATACCATCCATCATCATCGAACATGCCTTCTTGATGAAGCTCCTTGTGTTGGGGCCTTCGTTCTTGTTCATCTTGAGCAAGATGGCTGTAACACCTCAGGTGTTACCATGGCTAGAGCACACCTTGGCACTAAGGACTGTGATCACATGTGGTAGAGACTTAAGGAAACACATAAGAACTTTGGAGATCATGTGTTAATCAAGGTTTGTTAATGACCTAAGAAGTATTACTCAAACCTTTGTACACTTACTACCTTGGTTAAGAGGGGGGAACCCTAGGCCTCTCTTAAACTCTATCTCCCAAAGCCATGAATAAGGGGGGGGGAAAGAGTGAGCAAATGTGCAAAACATGAGTAATCTTTAACCAAACCTTAAGTAACCTTATAACCAGCAATTAGGGGAAGGAAATATTGCAAAAGGACCCCTGGAGAAACCCCAAATCAAATCTCCAAGTGGAGAGAGAGCTAGAGCTCTCTATTTCTCTCTAAGTTAAAAACTACACCTACACTAAAGATCAGTCGTGTTCACCTCGAAGCTGGCACCAAATCCACCTATGTTCTATACCAAAAATGTGGCATACCACCTAAGGCACCCACTAGAAAAAGCTGAGCCTGAGACTTGGACGTTTGACATGCCTTGGCATGGTTTTTGTCGCGAGGTGGGCAGTGTGACACACCCGATTTGGCGACCGAAGACCTCCCTACCTAGGCCATATCTGCCATGGCAACTCACGGATGAGAGACAGCCCTAGGTGCCAGGAAAAGACTCGCGCCGGATTTTTGCCAAGATTCGCACGTTTGCGACTTGGGTGAGCTGTGGAACACGGGCAGAAGAAAAGCTCCACGTGTTCGACGCGCTCTGTGTGCGCCAGAGCACGCCCGCGCGCGCCCCGCGTCGCGCCAACGGCCAGCCGGCACCCTGGCCCGCGCCCGCGCCTATAAAGCCCGCTCAGGCATCGACTGCACTCTTCCTCGCACGCTCAAACCTCACCGGAGCTCAGTTCACCGCCATTTGCCCGTGCGCGACGTGTCCGCGGCCACCCGAGCCACTGCCGCCGTAGACCGGCCAGCCCAGCTTTCCCCAACCCCGTCCAACCCTCGGAGACGAGTGTGCACAACTCAGTGAAGCTCCCCGAGCAAGGAATCGAAGCCTGCTTCGCCGGAGAGGCCAGTCCACGGTCGCCGGAGTTCACAACCCCACCAGAGTACGTGGACCGGGTAACCCGCTCAACCATTTTCCGATTCCTTGTACACACGGTCACTACGTTACCCCGTGAAGCTCACCGTGCCCTTGGATTGAACCAGATCGCCGTGGTTTGGCTGGTACACTCGCCGTCGACGAGAACACCCGCCTGCGCGCGTGGACCGAGCGATTCCGGCCATCCCCGCCGTCGAACCGCACCTCGCTGTGACCGCCGGAGCCTCCCCGAGCCAACCCTGCCCTTCGCCGGACCTATCTCGCCGCCGGTAAGCCGCGCCACCCTTTTCTTTCCCGCGGGTACTGTTTACATTGGGGGAAGGACCTCGGGGAAGAAGAAGGAAAGGTCAGGGGGCTTTTTGAGCTGTCAGTGACCCAGGGGAATAGTGGCGCAGGGGTAGATTTGTGCGGGTTGATTTAGTTTAAACCCAGGGACCTCGGTGTAAACTGTTTTTCCAGGAAACTCTTATTAAATCTGTTTTTAAATTGAACAGAAACTTTAAAAATTCATAACTTCTGTTTAGTTCATCCAAATTTGGTCAAACCAATTTTGCCATACCTTAAATAATGTAAACTACTTAAGAAAAATATAAAAAACCCTATGTACTACAGAAAACTTTAGGGTTCTAATTTAATTATTGTTTTGACCATAAGCTAAATAATAGGGCAAACATTAGTTGCACTATTTGACTAGGGTTAGAAAAATTTGGAGAAGTTTATATCTACCTACTGACCTGTTTAAAAATGTTAAACCTCTCTGTCCACCCCATTAAGTTAGTTTTTGCCCCTTATTTTACAATATGCTCAAGGTTAAGAAAAATAGAAAATGAGATTTAAATAATGAACCAGAGGGCGCCCCTATTTTTGTTAGGATCTTTATTCAATATAGTTCACTGGAAAAATCTATCATACCCTGGTTTAGTATAAAATAAGTAGGATACCTTTTATTTTAATAAAACAAGGAAAACTTAGAAAAACCCTACAAAAATAACCCCAAGGTGAAAACACCCCCACCCTTGGGATAGTTAATGTTTTGTTATTAAGAACTTAGGAAAAATATGAAATCTGCTGTTTGACATTTTTCAAATAGCAATGTAGTAGAAAGTGCCTTTTAGGCATTAAACTTTAGAAAATCATAACTAAATAACCACCCCTTAGCTTTCTATGATCTTTGGCACAGAAGCCTATTATTATTGTTAGATGCCAACAAAAATAACCTTTAGGACATAACCCACTTTAATTAAGAGTTGTAGTACAAAGTGGCCCCTTTACCCAACTTTTATTATTTTTGTCTAAAGCATAGCCTTTTTATTTTGAACCTCAACTTCCTAGAAGGGGCTATAGTGACCAATGGCAACCCACTGTAATTTTTACAGAATTTTTGGAGAAAATTAAGCTACTGTTGTAGTTCAAACCCCCACTAGATTTCATAAATAGAAATTAAAGAAAGAAAAATGAATAATGGAAATTAGTTTCATCCTAAAACCCTTGTAAATTGTCCACTGAAATATATAAAGGCAATACAAATCCACTATGTTTATCCTCAACAAAAATCTAAACCTAGGAGTGATAAGCATAAACCACTAAAGGCCTCGTATGACCCAGCAAACCCTAAGTTACTCCCTAACTTAGTTTTTCTTCTCTCAACATAATGTTATTAAATCCTGCATAATCATGACATACATGTTCATTGCATTTCGATAGACTGTAACCTTGCTGACGGAGAGTACGTCCTCGTGCCGGAGCAAGGAGCTGCTCAAGAGGTAGCCCCGGATCCAGCCCCGGAGTCTGCATCAGAGGATCTGCCTGCCACTGCTTTGGAAGGCAAGCCCTGGTTTTATGCATAACCTGTTATTTATGCTATTTTACTACACTTATTGATTGTAGGATTGAATGTGCACTTAAATGTAGGAGTTGTTTGAAACCCTAGTTGCATGATCTCAGGAATCCCATTGAGATGAATACTAGTATGCTAAGTCGAGTAGCTGCTTACTAATTAGGGATCTCGGTAGAAGTCGAGTGATTTTTCTAGCACTCGCGCGAGGTCAGGACATTGATTGTACCCACTTTCATATCGTACTGATGTTGAGTTGTGGGCAACAATCCATGGGGATTGGTTGTTCACGGGATAAAAATTTGAATAAGGATTAAGGTGTGGTACCACTACACGACGGTTGATCTTTAGCGACCCTTATTAGGTACCAACTGTTGGTTGCTAAAGATTAGGGACCGACGGTCAGTCGCTAAATCCTTTTGTAGCAACGGTCGGTTGGTCGCTAAAAGTCTAGAAATTTAACAACTTATGGTTGGTCGCTATAGATGTTGTCGGGGACTAGCGGTGGGTCGCTATAGAGCAAGGATCACTATCAAATCTTATAGCCTGAACGTACCTGTAGATGTTAGTGACTAAAAATTAATTAAAACAAGGAAACATTGATCGCTAAATTGCGTGGTGATTTATTTTTTTTAATATTGCTTGTATGTTTTTTCATGGTTTGTTTATGTATGCACATGACTATAGTATGCAACTGTGTTCTTTGTGCTTATATGATATTAGATTCGAGTTGAAATTTGTTTCAAATGTTTCTTATTTATTTGCATTCGCAATAATTTATTCAAATGTTTATTATTTATTTGTTAATTATTTTATGATTTTTTGAGTAATTTAAAAATACATTTCGAAATAAAAAAAGAAAATATTTCCTAACCCTAAGGCCCACTAGGGGCCCATCTACCTAACCCTAGCAGCCGCGCGCTCCCTAGCTTCTCTGTCAGCTGCCACCGCCTCTACCTCTTCCTACGCTTCCTTCTCTCCACCGCGGTCCCGCACCATGGGCACGCGCCACCGCCTCGCCCCCACGGCCTATGCCGCCGCCGCGGCAGCTGCGGCTGAGGCCCCGCTCCCCATGACGCCGCGCTTTGGTCGGGCCACGAGGCAACCATGGCGCGAGGCCCCGCTCCCCATGGCGCGAGGGAGCTGGGGCGGCAGGCATGGGCGTGCTTCAGAGCACGCAGAGCCTTGAGGCGGAGGTAGACGAGCTGCGCGCCGCGCTCCTGGCGGGCGGGTGGCGCCGCTCGGCGGGCCACGCGGACGCCAAGCGCTCTCTGGGGCGACGCTGGAGGGGCCACGACGCGCGTCACTGGCGGCATCTCCTTCGTCGGGTTCGCCGTCATCGACTGCCTCCTCCGGCACGGGTACACCGTCTGCCTCGCGCCGGAGACGCAAGGTACCAGCCGTCCCGTCCGTCCTCCCCCACACTAACCTACCCGACTGATTCTCTCGCTCGCTCTAGAAGCCTCCGGGTCACTCGGTGTGGGTCGCTAACTACTCACAGCAGCCAGAGGCCAGATCCAGCCACCAACCCCCAATCAAAACCCTAGGCCACCATTCTGACCACCAGGCACAAGCAGAGCAGAAGCAGACATGGCCACCATTCCGACCACCGATTCTGGCCTCGTCCTCAGTTCCTCCGCTCTCCTCCGTAGGACTAGGAGGGCCGCCTCATCCGTCACCGTCAGGCTGCCAGCCGTCGCCCGCCGTCGCCCGCAGCTCCTCGTGTGTGCCTCCGCCGAGGAGATCGCCTTTGACCAGGGCTCCAGAGCCGCCCTTCAGGTCGTGCGTGCCTCCGCCAAGGAGATAGTTGCATGAATCACCACATCTCGATTGGAATTGAGGGAAATTGTTTTTCTTTTGTTTAGTGACAAGAGTGGATACGTTTGTAAAGGCAGAGTAGACTTTGTATATGCAACAAACAGTTAAGATTTAGAATTTGATTTCTCGATCTGTTACATGCACGAGTTGTCTCCCAAGGTCAACGTCCATATGCTCCGTGTGATTGTTTTCTGAACATCCTTTTATCATTTTTTTTTAAAGACAGAGCAAATGAAGAGAATCGGCAATGAGTTAGATTCTGTTCACTTCTCACTGAAGAAGGCCAGTCAAATGGTGAAAGAGATTGGCCGTCAGGTGCTCCATTCCCCTCTCTAGCACTCAAATGCATGTTTATTTGTTACTCCTAAGTGGCTGAAGTTACAAGATTTTTCATTTCAGGTTGCTACTGACAAATGCATTATGGCGTTCCTGTTTCTGATTGTCTGTGGCGTTATTGCAATAATTGTTGTTAAGGTAGGTTGCCGACTCCGAAGGGTAGCACTGTATTTCTTTTGCGCCAAGGTGGCTACGCTTGGTGCGTAGTTTAGGAACAGAATCTCCACATCTGCGAGTAGAACCTAGTGCCACTAGCCAACACCTTTGTGGCTGGGTCATTTGTGCCCCCTAATCTAACTTTCCCATAGAATCATCTGTCGGAAATTAAATAGCAAAGACAGCATGACCATATGAGAACACTTAATTGGATTGTTAATCTTTAAAAAGTGCTCCAAGAACTATAGTGATGGTTGAGATTGATGATTCGCGTCAGGCCTTGGTGCACTCAAGCATACTGATTTTGTGTTTGTTTTGGAACCCTGTCTATCCTTTTTTTTCCTTATGGCAGGATCTTAGACCATCTGCTGGTTTTCCTACACTGTACCAAAATATCTATCTGGATACATAAATGAAGACAGTTTTATCTTGATTATGATCATACCTTTTTTATTTTTTTTCTTGTTTTTCTCTAGCCTAGTAATACATGACTTCGTATCAAAGAACTGATTGGGAACTAATTCGGTCCTCTTTTACTTCTGAAGGGAGCTCTTCATATTTAAGAAGGCATGGAACATCAGTGCTTGCACAAGAGTTTATGGTGTCTACACATGATTATGACATTGAAGAAGAAGAAATCCATGGGTTTGCATTGCCTCACCAGTCTGCACCTCGTGATATGAAAAGCACCGGGAGACATCCATTCAGACATCAAATAGTGCTTTTGTGACTGATCATCTCTGGAGCTTTTGTGAATGATCTAGCTAGCTATCTGTAAATGATCTAGTTGTGAATGATATTATAATTGTGATGCTTTTGTGAATATATAATTGTGGTGCTTTTGGGTTTATGTGATGGATCTATGACTGTGGTATACTGATTAATTGTGCATGTCTTTATGATTTGTGTATAAAAATATGTGATTTGTGGTGCTTAATTAAATGTATATTATTATTAATAACAACTGTAAAAAGGGTGACTTTCTGTTGGTTGCTAAATGTATAGTATGACTACTTACGGTTGGTTGCTAAATCTATAGTACAACAACCCACGGTTGGTCGCTAAATATACCATATTAGCAACGGACGGTCGGTCGCTAAAAAGATGTCGGTCGCTAAAGCCTTTAGCGACGGCACTTACAGCGACCATCCTTATGGGTCGCTAAAAGTTTTTAGCGACCAACCGTAGGTCGCTGAAGGCCGTTTTAGCAACCAACCGTAGGTCGCTGTAAGTGAACCGTCGTGTAGTGTACCGTGAGTCAAGCGTTTGAACGTACTAAACACATACCGAGAAATATGGTAAATCGGTAAACCTAGTACCTGATTGAACCTGGCAGTAGACTTTGCCCCTCACGCGACCTGAGATGTGGTCTCCCATTCCGGTTATGGTGGGTACAAGTGCGGTCACTGCACGACGGCAGTCGGGGTCAGTGAGGCATTGTACGCCAAGGCGGTGAGCCCTGATCTGCTGACGGGGAATCGATGGGGACAGTTGATGTGTGTGGGGACGGAGTGCCCCTGCATGTCGTGTGTTTAGGTTTACCTTGCAAGGTTTAAAAACTCGATTCGAATCGTCTGCTTCTCGCAGCTAATGAGACTGCTTGATCCATGCTGCTACATTGAGTAACCAGTGGAATTGTGAAGAGATGATACAAGATGTTGATTGCTAAAAATGTTTGCTACTATGTATGAGTAGATAGTACATCTTTAGCCTTAAGAGAGTCACACTTAATTTGACAAAGTTAAAAACTTGATTTAAAAACTCAGCTAGTGCTTTTGGCAACCAAACCCCACAGCCAAACAGCTGCATGTCTAGAGGTAGAGGAGTAGACTCCTCACACCAGGTAAGTCTAGCTGAGTATTAGTATACTCAGCCTTGCTTGTGGCACAATTTTACAGGTTCTCTGGAGGACATGGTTGCTAGAGTGACTTGGCCGTCCACCTTACCACCGGGTTGGACTGTCGAGTGGGACCCTACCTCGGCTGAGGAGGAGCATGAGGAGTGATGGGACAGGCTTCCCCATCTCTCTGTTTATTTACCGTTAGTTTTATTCCGCTGCACTTCGAACAATGATGAATACTTTTGCAAAACTCCGATGATGATGTAATAATTTAATACTCTTTAATGCATAGTTTTATGCTTTATTGTATTTGCTCTGTGACTCACCATCGAGTGAGATTGTGGTACTTGATCCTGTCAGTGGCCGTGTCGGACTAGATCCAAGGGATTGACGGGTTATTCCCATTTAAGTGTGGTCTAGCCCCTAAGGCGAGACTTAGGCACTTAAGTTGGAATAATTCGGGCAGTTCCGCCACAGCTGGTATCGGAGCTTGTACCACCACAGAGGAATCAATAAAATGTAAATACTATCCTTTTCCGAAATAAAACTTGATAGAAACAATGTTGGATAGATAGTAGGACGAGCAGGATAGACCTAGGACGTGAAGCCTTAGGAGGATAGAAGGGTAGCTAGGTGGCTAACTGATTAGGCCCTACAGGCCACCTTAAAGGATGGGAGTTCTTCCCTATCCCCTTATATTGGTGAGGTCGTTCAGGACGAGCATGCATGCATTACTAAATTAAACAAATGGATAATCGAGTAAAGACTTAAAAACAAGATGATAACCAACTAAGTCCTCAGTACCATTTTATTTAACTAGAGAAAGGTTGAGTTTTATTTTTTCTTGTTCTTTTTATAATTCTTTTTCTTTTACTTACGCTTAACCGTACACAGATGACTTCCCACGGATCCTCAGAGGACGGAAATGCATTGTCCCACACTGACGGGCTTGCACGAGAGGGCTTTCCCCGCATTTTGTGGGAGGTACTTCAGGGGGCCGGATACACGACACCCCCTCAGTACGTGATGCAGCAGTTCGAGAAGCACCGAGTGCCCCGCTGTAGGGTGAGGATGACCTTGGAGCCTCATCCCCTGCAGCCAGGCTGGCACTCATTGGACTCTGAGTCTTTTGGGTACCGAGCTGAGGACACGATCGAGGCGACCGCTCTGCACGGGTTGACCACTTTCTGCGGATTCCATCCTTTGGAGCTGGCTACCCACCCCATTGGCTTGTTCCCCGCCGAAAGGGAGGACGACCCAATGTGGAAGGATCGGGTGGAGCATGCCAAGGACATCTGGGCCATCTACCCAGGACAGACTGCGCACTTGACCGTACGGTGCATGAATGCTCTGTACCGTCTGCAAGTGATGCGCGGTGAGGCGATGTCCCATCTGATGGCACTATTGGAGGCAACAAAGATTACTTTGGACAACAGGGAGGAGCTCGTGGTTGATTTGTCCACTGAAATGGTGGAAAAGGACTTGCAGGTGGAGCAGCTATCCACTGATATCCAAGAGTTGGAGGAATTAGTGGGCACCAGAGAGAACACCATCGAGGTTCTCGAGGATCAGCTTATTAATACTCAGCAACAGCTTGCTGAGGCTAATGAGCACCTGGATATGCATCACCAGGAGATCCAGGACATGGAGGCCAACGAGGACGTCGACATCGAGGGAGGAGAGGAGCCTGCCTCTAGTGTGGACACTGCTGGCTCAGGGAGACCACCTTCCCCCGAGTCGAGTGTTGCCTCGTTCGCTCACTAGGTGTCCGGGATAGAGTTAGACGTTGGTGATGATAGGACTCCTCACAGCTAGCTTAGCTTTTGCACCCTTGGGGTACTAGGCTAGATAGAGTTGAGTCTTTTTGGGACAAATGATGTAACCGTGATAAACTCTCTTGGAAGCATGTTTGATGGATGCTGTTATCAGTTTTAAATTTGGAAGGAAAAATTTATGCCTTTTTAAATCCTTTTGTTTAAGTTGGAATCTATCATTTTGTTTTTGACTCTTTTCGCCGCGATTAAACCTGGAACTTGGAGTTATGGTGTTAAGTATATATGTGGTTTTTCAGATGGCCGGGAGGCAGCGTCGTGGCCAGAATGAGCGCGTTCCTCCATCGCCGCCACCGCCTCCCACTCTGCAGGAGCTAATGGCTCAGCAGAATGAGATCTTGAGGCAGCTAGCTCAGCGTCAGCCACCACCTCAGCATTATGGTGGTGGAGACCATCAGCGTCACCCCGAGGCAGCTACCTACCAGGAGTTCCTCAGTACCCAGCCACCATTGTTCACAAGGGCAGAGGACCCACTTGATGCAGATGTGTGGTTGCGAGTGGTGGAATCCAAATTCCCGCTACTCCATGGAGCTTGCTCAGAAGTCACTAAAGTCAGGTTCGCCACCCAGCAGCTTCGCGGACCCGCAAGGACTTGGTGGGATCATTTTCTTGCTATGCAGCCAGAGGACCGAGAGGTGTAGTGGAGAGAGTTCAAGGCAGCTTTCAGGGGACACCACATACGAGCCGGGATTATGGACCGAAAGCTCAATGAGTTTCTGGCACTCACTCAGGGCAACAGGACAGTGTTGCCGTATGCCCAGGCTTTTAATGACTTGTGCCAGTATGCTGGATATCACGCAGATACGGATGAGAAGAAGAGAGACAGGTTCAGGAGGGGGCTCAGCACTAAGCTCCGTGATCGTCTCAACACCGTCAGGGCCAACAGCTACAATGAGTTGGTCAACATGGCTATCTCCCAGGAGGACTGCATTACAGCTCGACAGGCAGAAAAGAAGAGGAAGATCTCTGTGGCAGGACCTTCGGCTCAGCCACAATGCTTCAGGATTGTGTCCGACACTCAGAGCAGGGGACCCCAGCAACAACAAGGGAGATGGGTGATCCGACCACAGCAGCAGCAGCAGGCACCCAACCGCGCCCAGTTTCCAGCTCAGAGGAACAATCAGCAGCAGCAGCAGTACCGCCAGGCAAATGACAATAGGTGTTTCACGTGTGGCAACACCGGACATTATGCCAAGAATTGCCCCAGGAACCAGCAGAGGCAGGGGCAGAATGTTAACCAGAATCAAGGCAAGAGACAGAAGGTGCAAGTGAGGCAGGGCAGGCTAAACTTCACCACCATGGCTGATATTCCAGAGGGAGCACCCGTCTTGACTGGTATCTTTACAGTTTTGAATTATCCTGCTATTATTCTTTTTGATTCTGGTGCATCACACAGTTTTATCAGTACCAAATTTGGTGACAAGTGCCAATTGCCTTTTCACCACACCAATGGGGGTATTACAATCTCAACACCAGGAGGCAGGGTTGCCACCTATCAGATCAATAGACACGTACCAATTAAGCTGGGTAGTTTTATTTTCAAAACCACTCTATTGATAATGGGATTGGATAGTGTGGATATCATCTTAGGGACTGATTGGTTATCACGACACCACTTGGTGATTGATGTCGCAGCCAGAGCCATAGAAATCCGCTCCCCTTTGGATGGCGAGATCACCTTATATCTACCCGACCAGGGATGCACCCGTTCCTGTGCCTTCGTTATGATAGAGTCACCAGTGGAAAAGATCCCAGTGGTCTGTGACTACCCGGATGTGTTTCCAGATGAATTGCCAGGGATGCCACCTGATCGAGATATTGAGTTCGCCATCGAATTGCAACCCGGGACTGCCCCTATCTCCAAGAGACCCTATAGGATGCCTCCCGCGGAATTGGCAGAACTGAAAAAGCAATTGCAAGAGTTGTTAGACAAGGGGTTTATTCGCCCAAGTACTTCACCATGGGGATGTCCAGCTTTATTTGTGAAGAAAAAGGATGAGAGTTTGAGGATGTGTGTTGACTACCGCCCTCTCAATGCGGTGACTATCAATAACAAATACCCGCTGCCCCGTATTGATGTTCTGTTTGATCAGTTAGTGGGAGCCAAGGTATTCTCCAAGATAGACCTTCGCTCAGGTTACCATCAGATCAAGATCCGTGCCAGTGACATTCCCAAGACGGCTTTCTCTACCAGATACGGGTTGTATGAGTTTTTGGTGATGTCTTTTGGGCTGACCAATGCCCCGGCTTATTTTATGTACCTAATGAACTCAGTGTTCATGCTAGAATTGGACATGTTTGTGGTCGTTTTCATTGATGATATTTTGGTCTATTCCAAGAATGAAGACGAACATACTGAGCACCTGCACACCGTGCTCCAGCGACTGCGCGATCATCGTCTTTATGCTAAGTTGTCTAAATGCGAATTCTGGCTGAAGGAGATCAAATTCTTGGGTCACACAATTTCTCAGAATGGGATATCAGTTGATCCTGAGAAGGTACAAGAGGTGATGGATTGGAAACCCCCGACTACAGTGAGGCAGATTCGAAGTTTTCTGGGTTTGGCAGGGTATTATCGACGATTTATTTCGGATTTCTACAGGATTGCCAAACCAATGACTGAACTGTTGAAGAAAGGAGTCAAGTATGAGTGGAGCCAAAAGTGTGAAGATGCCTTTCATACTTTGAGGCAGCATTTGACAACAGCCCCAGTGCTGGCTCAACCTGACAACACCAAGCCATTTGAAGTTTATTGTGATGCTTCTGGTACAGGATTGGGATGTGTCTTGATGCAAGATAACAGAGTCATTGCTTATGCTTCCCGAGCACTCAGACCCCATGAGCAGAACTACCCTACACATGACCTGGAGTTGGAAGTTGTGGTTCATGCTCTTAAGATATGGAGACACTACTTCATGGGAGCTCACTGTAACATCTACACTGATCATAAGAGCCTCAAATACATCTTCACTCAGGCAGATCTGAACATGAGGCAGAGGAGATGGTTGGAGTTAATCAAGGACTATGATTTGGAGGTGCACTACCATCCGGGCAAAGCAAATGTTGTGGCAGATGCCTTGAGCAGAAAGGCCCAGTGCAATTGTATGAGCATGGATGCAAGGGTTACCACCCTGTGCGATGAGCTGTGCAAGCTGAACCTGGAAGTTGTTTCTTCAGGTGACTTAAGTTATATCTCGGTGGAGCCCACATTGCAAGAGCAAATAGTTAGGGCACAGATTGAGGATAAGGGTGTTCAAGTGATTAAGGAAATGATCAAGCAAAAGGCAGAAAAATACAAGTGTTTCTGTCAGGACAGCAAGGGAATTTTATGGTTTGGAGATCGATTGGTTGTTCCCAAGGACACTGAGCTCAGAAAGAAGATACTGGATGAAGCTCACCTTTCCAAATTCTCCATGCACCCTGGTAGCAACAAGATGTACCATGATCTCAGAACTTTATATTAGTGGACAAGAATGAAGAGGGAAATTGCCAAGTACGTATCTGAGTGTGACACTTGCCAGAGGATAAAAGCTAGTCACTTGAAGACAGCAGGCCCTTTGCAACCCCTTCCCATACCATCTTGGAAATGGGAGGACATTTGCATGGACTTTATAGTAGGATTGCCCAATACATCCAGGCACCATGATTCTATTTGGATTATTGTGGACAGATTAACTAAGACTGCTCATTTCTTGCCAGTACACACCACCCACAGGACAGAGAACTATGCAGAGATCTATATTGACCAGATAGTTCGTCTACATGGGATACCAAGGACTATAGTCTCGGATAGAGGAGCACCATTCGTGGCACGATTTTGGGAACAATTGCAGGAATCACTTGGGACCCAGGTCATACGAAGCTCAGCCTATCATCCCCAAACCGATGGCCAGACAGAAAGGGTGAATCAGATTTTGGAAGACATGTTGCGAGCATGTGCACTACACTACGGAAAGGATTGGGACAAGTGGTAAACCTAGTACCTGAGTGAAGCCGGGTGCGGACTTTCCCCCTCACTTGTCCTGAGACTGGGTCTCCCATGCTAGCTATGGTGGGTACAAGTGCGGTCACTGCACGGCGGTAGCCGGGGTTAGTGGAGCATTGTATGCCAAGGCGGTGAGCCCTGGCCGCGAACGGGGAATCGATGGGGACGGTTGATATGTGTGGGGATGGAGTGCCCCTACATGTCGTGTGTTTAGGTTTACCTTGCAAGGTTTAAAACTCGATTTGAATCGTCTGCTTCTCACAGCTAATGAGACTGCTTGACCCCTTGTACTGCATTGAGTAAGAAGTGAAATGAGGCTTTACTTGAGATAACATGTTGATTGTACTAAATGATTGTTACCATGAATGCTTAGAAAGGAGCAAACCTAGCTAAATTAATCATGCTAGAACTGGAAAAGCTAAAACTGGTTTTAGACTCAGTTAGTGCTTTTTGGCAAACCAAACCCCTCAGCCAAACAGTTTCATGGTCTAGAGGTAGAGGAGTAGATTCCTCACACCGAGTAAGTCTAGCTGAGTATTAGTATACTCAGCCTTGCTTGTGGCATAATTTTTGTAGGTACGCTTCAGGATATGGTTGATGGACTTGGCCTACCACCCTGCCACCAGGTTGGCGGTCGAGTGGGATGTTGTTCCAGCAGGAGAGGAGCAGGAGGAGTAGTGGGCTAGGCCTTGCCCGATTCCTCATTATTCGACGCTACCGACTATCCGCTGCAATTTAAATTATGAACTTATTTCAGTTTACTTGAAAAACTCTGATTCATGTAATAACTCCAGTACTTTAATTTGAGGTTTCCTGTTTTATTGTATTTTCTCTATGACTCACCATCGAGTGAGTTAGTGGTATTTGATCCTGGATAAGTGGCTTTATCAGACTAGATCTGAGGGACTGACGGGTTATTCCGATTTAAGTGTGTTGCGGCCTCTAAGGCGTGACTTGGGCACTTAAGTTGGAATAATTCGGGCGGTTCTGCCACAGGTATGGACGTATGACCGAGCTACGAAGACAAACTTCAAAATACATGTTTGGTATCAGTACTCCATGCACTGAAACATGGAAAACCGTGCATGCAAAAATGATATCCATGTTAGTTAACACAAGTTACGACCGATTTCAGGAGCACATTAGAATCTTGGAGCACCATGCTCACTAAACATGACCGTGAACTGGCCATGCGGTTATTTAAAATTTGTATAAAACACAAACGAAGTCAGAAAATCATGAAACTTGACCACATGTCATGATATCATATATAGAGCCCGTGATAAAAATTTGAGAATGTTTCAAGAAATTTGTCACACACTATGTGTAGAAACCTAAGTGAGCTACATTGAAACTCTATGATTTCATGTGTAGGTCACTTAGGTTTCTACAAAACTATCTCAAAACTTTCTCAAAACATTCTCAAATTTTTATCACAATCTCTACATATGATATCATGACATGTGGACAAGTTTCATGATTTTCTAATTTTGTATGTGTTTTATACAATTTTTAAACAACTGCATGGCAAGTTCACGGTCATGTTTAGTGAGCATGGTGCTCCAAGATTCCGGTGTGCTCCTGAAATCGGTCGTAACTTGTGTTAACTAACATGGATATCATTTTTTCATGCATGGTTTTCCATGTTTCGAGTGACTTGCAGTTCAAATCTGAATTTTCCGAGAAAATTCAATTAAACAAACAAAATCTAATAGTTATAGCAAACAATTTTATAATTATGCTAAAATGGTACATGTAGGTCTACATAGTGTAGACCCATACCACAAAAGTATGGTAAGGAAAATAAAAAAAGAAAAATATACTTCACCGATTGTCCCACGGCTCGCACTCGGCAAAGAAGTCTTTGCCGAGTGCCAGCAGTGGGACACTCGGCGAAGATTTTTTTAAAAAACCTAAATACATTCTTTGTCGAGTGCTTGGCAGTGGGCACTCGGCAAAGATGTCTTTGCCGAGTGTCAGATCCAGAACACTCGGCAAAGTGTATTTTTAAATTAAAAAAAATCTTTGCCGAGTGCCCGCGATCTGGCACTCGGCAAAGAAGGTAAATATTACAACCGACCGACGTTCCTCTCTCACTCTATCTCTCTCGCTTCACTCCACTCAACCGCCGCCGCTGCTCCTCCCCACACGCACCGCTGCCGCCACTGCGCTCCACCTCCCCGCACCGCCGCCGCCGCGCCCGCCTCCCTGCACCCGCCACCAACACCGCGCCCGCAACCGGCGCCCCAGCCATCACCACCGTCGCCCCAACCCCAGTAAATAGTTGTTTTATATTAAATTTGGATAGGAATGATTATAGTGGTAATGTCATGGTGGATATGTTTAGTAAATATATGTTCTCTAAATTTGTTCTAATGCGTAAATATATGTTCTCTAAATTTGTTATGTGATGGTGGATATGTTTAGTAAAATATAGTGGTAATGATGATTGGATGTCGATTAGATGTGATTCATGGCTATCGTGTCATTTGTATATCTGTGTGTTGGTCATCGTGCTGATACTTTTATTTGCAGGTTTTAGAAACCTCTCCGTGTAGGGGAGGTGCTGCTAAAATTTTCTATTGCTAGGCTTCTGTTAGAAGATGGAGGACCGTGAGTGGATGTACACGGGCCATGTAGGAAGGAATGATGTCACCCCTAAATGGATTAGAAAGACCAATGATTTCGTGGAACGGACATATGGCGAAGCTGCTAAAGGAGCTAGTCTAGTCCCATGCCCGTGCAGCAAATGTGCCAACCAGAAAAGAAAATTAAAGAAGTCCATGATAGAACATATTTGGAAGAATGGATTTATGTCGGGCTATACTCGATAGATCTTTCATGGTGAAGCGCATCGTACGAGAGAGGAGATGCTGAGACAACGTGTCGAGCATTTGGATGCTGACGTGGGGGTAGCAGATATGTTAAACGACTATCACGAGGCACAGTACGCCGGAGGATGTACGGATGACGAGTCAGAGCCGACTGCAAAGGCATTCTACGACATGTTTGATGCGACACAGAAGCCGCTTCACGGCCAGACTAAGGTTTCTCAACTGGATGACATTGGGTGTGTAATGGTGTTCAAGTTGCAGTACAATATAAGTCGAGAGGCATTCGATGGCTTGTTGACGGTTATTGTCAGCCTCCTTCCGGAGTATCAGGTTCTGCCAAAGAACATGTATGACTTCCAGAGGATCAGGCCAAAGAGCATGTACGAGGCATAGAAACTCCTTCGTGCTCCATCTCCAGTTGCTGAAGTCGTTCCTGATCGGCCTCCATCTCCAGTTCGCCTCTCTTCCCTGAGCTCCCTCCCACCGCGCGCTCTCCTGCTGCCGCTCTTTCCCGGCGTGTCCCTGCTCCAGCGCCGCGGAGCTCCCGCGCGCGCAAGTCCCTCTGGTGGGCGTCGCGCTGGTCGCATCCCCTCCGGTCTCCTCCCTCAAGCGCCGCTTCTTCGTGCCCGTGATTGGAGATCCTCGCCCATGGCTCTGGGCTGCCAGCTCCGAGCTCCTCCCTGCTTCTCTGCTCCAGCCCGACCGCCCTCACCTCATCCCCTTCCTGACGCTCGTCCTCGGCTCCCTCTCTCGTCTGGTGGCTGGTGCGCGCAGGCGTCAGGCTCAGGGAGTCCCCGCGCGAGCTGGCGCTGTGTGGGCCGGCGGCGGCGATGGAGGTGCTGGCTGCCGCTCCTCGTAGGCGTTGCCTTCCTCGGCCTCCTTGACATGGCGAAGAACGTCGAGGTGGTCGAGAGCTGCACCACCTCCTTTTACCGCTGCTCCTCCCATGGGGGTGAAGCCGTGGGTCGGGGCGCGGTCCCGTGGTCAGGCGACGACGGCGAGGGCGAAGAGACCCGGCGGTGCGAGCAGCGGTCCGAGAGGGAGGACGCCATGCCCTACGACCGCGACGTTGACATGGATGCCGTGCTTGTCGGTGGCGCAGCCAAGGACTGGAGTAAATGCTACATAGGTTGTGAATTTGGTTTTCTTTTCTGCCAGTAAGACACCTTATGCTACTTTTGGAATTGCACCAGATCCTTCTATAGAGGGTATCCTCAGATCGATGGAGTCATCTCAATATTATTCAAAGAATAGTATTAATGTGGCTCGAGGGAGAGGGTACAAGATTGTGATTACAATCAGCCTTTCTTCAGACTTCCCAGTTGGCAACTCTTCATGGGCTGAATATGATGCTGTGGCACCTGTGCCTCCAAAGACTGAAGAAGCTCTTGCTGCAGCCTTTATTTCTAACTGTTGTGCACGGAACTTTCGTTTGCAAGCCCTCGAGATGCTTGAAAATTTGGATGTCAAAATAGATTCGTATGGTGGTTGTCATCGCAACCGTGATGGCAAAGTGGACACCTTGAAGCGATACAAATTCAGCTTGGCATTTGAGAATTCTAATGAGGAGGATTACGTAACAGAAGAGTTTTTTCCCAATCACTGGTAGGCATTTTCAGAATTTCTTGTGTCCAGTATACTGCTTCCTTGATGCTTGCGCAAAATCTTGTTGATTAAAACATTAATTAACTTGTTGTCATCCTTAGTCTGAATATTTGGTGTCCGAAGTTAGTAAATCGAGATATTATAATTAGTTGGTAGGATATGCAAGTGTTTCTGGAAAAAAGTTTAGACAATTAAATAAATTGCTTCTATCCATTCTATGAATGTTTTAGTGGTAGGCGTTTTCTGTATTGCTCATGTCAAATGGTGTTTGTTTGATGAAGTCAATGCTCTGCTTTAGTGATCAGTTAGATGTCTTGAATAAGATGGTGATTGTTGTTCCGAGTGTCTAAACATAAGTAATATAAATAAGCCGATTACAACTAAAACTTGAAAACTTGGTAGTGAATAGTGCACGCAAATACTTTAAATATTTAAATTATTAAGTCTATAGTTTTCTGGAACACTTTCTTATTTAATAATATTTTACCAGCTAGATAAAATAGCATGATGCTAAAATTAGTTGGTGTACGATGCGTAGTAGTATGAGAAAATAGTTTAGCATTTTCTTGATATTTTATTCGGTTAGTGTGTTATGCGGGTTAACCGGAAAAAAGGGAGCTGGTTAGGTTTCTTCTATTCGTATCCTGAATTTAGGTGTCCGAAAAGGCTAAGCCTATGTTTCGTTAGTCGGTTGATGATTACCTAGCTTAGGTGTTTACGGGTTGTGTCCATGGTTATTGTTTTCTTGAGATTTGAGCTAGCCCGATTAAACCGTGCGAACGTGATTATTGTGCTAGCGAGTCATTGGTATATATGATTTACTTACGAAAGTTGTGATGTCTTGCGGTTAAATATTTAATCCTCTTCGGTATGGCGATAATTAGTCGTGTGCTATTCCTGCCCATATGCATTCATGTGCATCATGCATTTCAATTAGGTACGATAATTGATCACGTGATGCGAAAGAAGAGCCAAGTCGACCCCAAGATGACGTAACGAGTGGACTAATTCGCAAGGTGATGCGGATGGACGAACCTGAAGGTGGATAAACTGAACAAGTGCCAAAACAAAGGATGGTCGCCAAGTGGACGTCACCTAACAAACACTAACGTAGTGTTAATCCAGGTAAGCCCCGGTGCATTTGCCACCTCCTTCTGTTTTCAAAAGTTTTATCACCTTGTCTGATGCATTAGGTGGTAGGAGTTGTGTGCTAAACCGTTGATGCATTTTCTACCTTGATTAAACAACCCTAATACCCATTTTATGAAAATTTTGTGATGCTTAGCCCTGCTTATTAATTTAGGATTGTTTTTAAAAGATGATGTGTAACACTGGATATGGGAGTTTGTGAAATAAAATTACTTGTGATGATGAAGCCATTGTGGCCGCGATGATTTCATCATTCAAGTAGGGTACCTCTCTCAGGTATCAAGTTTTGGGAAATAATATGTAATGGAGACCAGACGTTGAGCGGGAAAGTTTGCTTGTCTGTGTCGATTAAGGATCGTTCGATGTAGGCCTGATGAGGTGAGACTTTGCAACTAACCACATGCTCCGGTAAGCCTGAACCCGACTATTCCATATGTGAAATGACAATCGCGCACTAGGCATGGGAGATGGTGGGAGTAGCGTGTACCCTCCTTGGCTAGAGGCTGGATGGAGGAGTATTGTGCTCTCGGGTAGCTCGGACCGGTTCACGTTGTGGAGAATCTGTGGGAACGGTTGACATATGCAAGGGTTAAGTGCTACATATGTCGTGTGGTTAGGGATCCCCAGCTGGGTATAATCGGTTCGAATCGTCGTTGCTCCTCGGTTATGGAGACTCAACTCACTGACCACTCATCGTAGTTGATAAGTGAAATATGAATTGGCTAAAATAAAGCTAGATCAGGACAAGTGAATGATCTAGATTAGGCAAATTTAGAATCAGGTAAGAATTTAACGTGTAAAGTAAAATTTTGGCATAAGGATCCACTACTAGTAAGCTTTTCTACAAAAAGAGTCATTGAACCTTGATAAGCCTTACCTTGATTCCCAACAAGCCAGCATATCCTTGAGAGTCTTTTCTTTAGTCGGGTAAGTCTTGCTGAGTACTTGCGTACTTAGGGTTTTACCCATTGTTGCTGCAGGTTACAAGTCACTTTGTTTGTGATTGATGTTAAGCGCCGGTGGGCACGACCTTCTTATAAGTCTAAGTACTTCTTCTATACTTCTTATTGAGGATGGTCATTTAAGCTAGCATATATTTCAAAACTTCAAATAATTTATAATAGTTCAAAGTTATTTCTTTGAATCACGTTTGTATTCACTCCGATCATGTACATAATAAAACTTGATGTAACTTGTAAAATTTGGTAATAAGATTTCCGTTGCAAAATGTTGGTGTGTGATTTGTGTTTACTTTATCCTGCGATCCTGGTTGTAGGTGGTTTATCCGGGGTCCTTGGGACACTCGGACGGATCCTGTTAAGTTAGCTGGTGCACATGCATAGTCGTCTGAGGTCTTTGAGACAAGGACAGGTGCATGTGGGCCCAATAACTTGGGAGGTTCTGCCACAGCTGGTATCGGAGCATGATTAAGTATAATACGGTCACATACATATTTTAAAAACAAAGTTTTTGTTTTAGAAAACCTATTTTCAACTAAACACATTGTTTGGCTTTGAAAAAAAAACTTTGGAAAACTATAATGCTAGCGACATCCTCTGTTAAGCCCTAAATTAAGGACTATCAGGTGGCTTAGTTCAAAACCACTAACCCACAACTAGGGGTATTGCATACATGTGTATTGTTATTTTTGAGGCCATTCAGTTCTGAATGGATCGACGCTCAAGGTAAGGTGAGATGTAAGAGCATGACCGAACAATCGCCGGTCTAGGGGAGTGCTTAATTGTGGCGCTTGACTATATACATGTTCTACATATGTATATATGAAGGCTGCGACGTGGAGTATTTAATTTTCTGAATTCAGTATCCCATGGATGTGTATGGGTATACAAACATGGGAATACTGAGAAGTGTAATGTACTTGTAACGACACACATACGCTCACGTAAAAAGGTGAGTTACCATAATGAGCTGCCCTATGGTTAAAGTGTGGCAGCGGTGCCTATGCGTGGCTCGGCGCCTAATGATGAGATGGCCTCTATATAGCAATATATGGAGTATAAACTGTGATAAACTGTCATGTGTGGATTTTGCATCATGGGCAAATGGGATGTGATGGAATTTTCTGCAGGTACACTAACTTCAAAACGTATGTGTAGCTGACGACTAGCAAAATACCGTGAGAGTCGTAAGTATGCTATCGAGATAGAACGTTATTGCTACATTATGTTGGCAAAACTTGTGAGGACGAATAGGACGAGCATGCATCCTGATTGTTGCATTGGGTTTGTCACCTATACATCCAAAATGCTTCTCTCATCTTTATTATAGTAACCAGTGATTGTAGATAATGTGGTGTAATGTTGAATTACGAACTTCGATGGAATAGTTGTCCTCCATTCTTTAGGTAACCTATTTAGGTGTTATATATGTGTTTGCTCTGGTACTTGATGTGTTGATAGAAGGTTGGTAGTTTGTTTGCTTAAATAGAAAATTAGGCCATGTTCTTCGTTGGTGAACCATGACCCAAAGTTGATTTTTCCGTTATCACTCCATGACCAAACACATACAAATAAATGCTTAGATAATTTCTTTGCTGGACCTAAAGTGTACTCAGGCTTAAAATAAGAATCTTGAGTCATATTTCCATCTTAGACCATGCCCTTATTCGATTGGCGCAAGCTGATGTCTCCATTCCAGTTTGCCTGTTCTTGAGGATCACATCATTGTGTTATCAACCTAACCTAGAAAAGACATGTCCAATCATTTCCTTGAGTTGGATGCCTTTGGTTTTCCCATATTTATCGAAGGCATACCAACTTAATCTTATAATTGTTTTCCCTCCATATCTACTTAGATACTAATCCTTGACCTTGTAATCTCTATAATGGGCATAGAAATATGCTTGGGGCTGAATTAACAGTCTCCCATCATACTCCTTTCACCATCCAATTTAGGTTATGGCCATGCCTTGTTCATCTCATCGGGCCCTAATCTATTTGGCTCTCTACTTGTAACCGTTTTAATAGGTAGAGTCTCTTTGTATATTGTCACCTTTGCTCAACCTATTGGTGGGGCGCGAGATTTCTTATTGGTTACGTCTAGTAATGGTGTCATGACTAAAACCGATGGTGCCGTAACGAAACCGAGGGCCTCCTGTGAATGTACACACATGGTTGCGCTACTTGGCACGCGCTGGTATCATGGTTAGTAGTTATAATCGATTATGAGACTATATCAATATGTTATCTTGGCATAATCTGTTTTTGCTACATGAGATTCTTTATTGGTGTTAGTTCGGTGATGGTGTCATGATTAAGGACTTATGGTGCCACAGCGAAACTGAGAGCCCCTTGTGAATGTACACACAAGGTTATGATGCTTGGCGCATGCCGGTATCGAGATCTCTGGTCATGATCCATTGTGGAACTACACTGTTGTGTGATCTTCCGTAAACATTTCCCTTGAAATGATCTCGATGTTGTTTGTCAAGTAATCAAGCAACATCTATCATCTTTGTTGGATCAAAAGGGCATACCACTTTCATGTGTGGGCTCTTTTCTTTGATCTTGGTAGTGACTACTTATACAAGTTCCCTTTACATCCTTTGTGTAAAGGTGAAGCCTTGAAGCTTTTTAGTGTTGGAAGATAGCTAATTAGCTCTTAAAATGGAGATTGGCTTTTCCTGCTGCTGAAATTGCAGGAGTTTGTTCATTTGCTCTCTTATTAAATCCATGTATTTCTGAACCACGTCAGTTCATCTCGCATGAAGAAACGAATGAACAACATGACCAAATGGATTTCTACTCAAGTGCATGATCTCCTATAACAAAAGTGAACTCTCGACCGTTGGATTGCCGATGGATAATAAGAGGACCTACTCAACGTCAAAAGTAGTTCAACAAGTTGGTTTTACTAACTTGTAACTGCTTTGTGAACAAAGATTGAGTTTAGAGATCGTTTTATAGAGTTATCTAAACTCATTTTGGTTCAACCCATCTTAAGGAAGTACTTTCAAGAATCGAGATTAAGTCGGCCAGTAACCACCTAATCATCACTCTAGTCGCACCTCGATCGCCTTTCATGTGATTGGGCGGAGTCGCACTAGTGCATGATGTGGTTGGTTCATTGTGAAGCCAACATTTGCTGATAACCTTCACTGATGTTTCCCTGAGTCTCCATTACCATCGGGACTTGGATTCTCTGGCTAACACGAGTTAACTATGATGTTGTTCGACAACCACACCTGCCTCATGTGCTATGAACTTACTGTGACCACTTGTTGGTAAACCTCTTTCTGTGTGTTTTACCAAAGAGGTTGCAACTGATCCTGTTTGGGTAAAGTCGCATATCTACCGCTCGCCCAACAGACTCAGATAGTACAGTGTCATCAGAAAAAGAAAACTGCACACATGGAACCTTATGTGTTCCTCTGGCAGACAGCGTCTCTATTGGTGGACATCTCTAAATTAGCCTAAGGCGATACATGCTATGTCCACTAGAGAAACAATACCATGAGACACTCGCCTTTGCTTGGAATTGTCTTATGATTACCGCTGATATGGACATTGGTTACATACTTCTCTACTCTTAAAAATCTTTCGCTCCAAATCTCGGGACGAAATTCTTTTAAGGGGGGAGGGCTGTAACACCCTAGGTGTTTATCGTCTGCTCGGTCGCGAGTGTGGACTTTAACACGTGATAGCGGTGAATAACAGTCTCTCTATCTTAATCTGTTTCGTCTGTTGCGAGTTCGACATCGTTTTTATTTATCCGGGCTCTTCCTAAATTTTCGTGATGTTCGGAACATAGTTGTTCCGAAAATCGGTGCGTCCGATGATTATTAAAAATTCATCGCTCGCGCGAATACGAATTTGTAAGCTCGACCCACTCTGATGATTTTATCCTGAAACAAATTTATTTAGAACTCGACGAATAAAGTTTTCGGAACAAATTATCAGAGTTGGAATCAGTTTAATCTTATTTGTCTCATTTATCGTCACCAATAAAATTTTGGTCCGACTAAATTAGACCACACCCAAATCCTAATACCAAAACCCGGTTGTTTGAAATTTGTTTCGCCAAAATAAATAAGATTCAGATGAATCCTATTTGGTTTCGATTAAAGCAAACCATATCATAGGTACCGTCGACTCATTATGCATCGCTAATAATCCAACCGTTTGAAATATCTGTGATTCCAAATCGGGATCCAAAATTTCTACGATTTTCTTGTAAAAAAGAAGAAATTTAAAAAAAAAAGAAAAATCTACTCCAACCGCAGCCCTAAATTTTTTTGGGAGCGCGCGTCTGACTGTCTCCAATAAGGCCCTCTAAAGGGTTCTCTACCCTAAATATAGAGGATCAAACGGTTCTCTACGCTCTCCAGCAACGTCCTCTAAACAGTCCTCTAAATTTAGAGAACGCTGCTGGATTCTCTATATATAGAGTTTCTCTAAACGTCCTCTATCCATTTGAATACTTTAAATAACCGGTTTAGCAAAACTAAAATATGTACAATACATTTGAGAGTATGATAAATACGTATGTACAAAAAATAAAATTTAAAAATGTCTCTAATATGGGTATTTGAGTATAGAGGACGTGATTTAGAAGATGTTGTTGTAGAGAAATGAGATATAGAGGTTAAAATCTTTTAAAAAAGACTGTAAAGAACAGATATAGAGAATAAATATAGAGAACGTTGCTGGAGACAGCTTTGACCTACGCGGCCCTCCCTCCAAATATCCTCTCCACCGCGCTGGAATTTTTCCTAAAGTCGTTCCTGATCAGCCTCCATCTCCAGTTCGCCTCTCTCCCTGAACTCCCTCCCGCCGCGCGCTCTCCCTGCTGCCGCTCTTCCCCGGCGCGTCCCTGCTCCAGCTCCGGCGCCGCGGAGCTCCTGCGCGCGCAAGTTGCTCTGGTGGCCGTCGCGCTGGTCGCGTCCCCTCCGGTCTCCTCCCTCAAGCGCAGCTTCTTCGTGCCCGTGATGGGAGATCCTCGCCCATGGCGCTCGGCTGCCCAGCTCCGAGCTCCTCCCAGCTTCTCTGCTCCAGCCCGGCCACCCTCACCTCATCCCCTTCCTGACGCTCGTCCTCGGCTCCCTCTCTCGTCTGGTGGCTGGTGCGCGCAGGCGTCGGGCTCAGGGAGTCCCTGCGTGAGCTGGCGCTGTGGTGGGCCGGCGGCGGCGATGGAGGTGCTGGCTGCCGCTCCTCGTAGGCGTTGCCTTCAGCCTTCCTCGCCGAGATCGCCTTCCTCGGCCGCCTCGACATGGCGAAGAACGTCGAGGTGGTCGAGAGCTGCACCACCTCCTTTTACCGCTGCTCCTCCCATTGGGGTGAAGCCGTGGGTCGAGGCGCGGTCCCGTGGTCAGGCGGCGACGGCGAGGGTGAAGAGACCCGGCGGTGCGAGCAGCGGTTCGAGAGGGAGGACGCCGTGCCCTACGACCGCGACGTTGACAGGGATCCCGGGCTTGTCGGTGGCGCAGCCAAGGACTGGAGTAAATGCTACATAGGTTATGAATTTGGTTTTCTTTTCTGCCAGTAAGAGACCTGATGCTACTTTTGGAATTGCACCAGATCCTTCTGTAGAGGGTATCCTCAGATCGATGGAGTCATCTCAATATTATTCAAAGAATAGTATTGATGTGGCTCGAGGGAGAGGGTACAAGATTGTGATTACAATCAGCCTTTCTTCAGACGTCCCAGTTGGCTACTCTTCATGGGCTGAATATGATGTTGTGGCACCTGTGCCTCCAAAGACTGAAGAAGCTCTTGCTGCAGACTTTATTTCTAACCGTGGTACACGGAACTTTCGTATGCAAGCCCTCGAGATGCTTGAAAATTTGGATGTCAAAATAGATTCGTATGGTGGTTGTCATCGCAACCGTGGTGACAAAGTGGACACCTTGAAGCGGTACAGATTCAGCTTGGCATTTGAGAATTCTAATGAGGAGGATTACGTAACAGAAAAGTTTTTTTTCCGATCACTGGTACTGGTAGGCATTTTCAGAATTTCTTGTGTCCAGTATACTGCTTTCTTGATGCTTGCGCAAAATCTTGTTGATTAAAAAATTAATTAACTTGTTGTCATCCTTAGTCTGAATATTTGCTGTCCGAAGTTAGTAAATTGAGATATTATAATTAGTTGGTAGGATATGCAAGTGAGTCTGGATAAGAAGTTTAGACAATTAAATAAATTGCTTCTATCCATCCTATGAATGTCTTAGTGGTAGACGTTTTCTGTATTGCTCGTGTCAAATGGTGTTTGTTTGATGAAGTCAATGCTCTGTTTTAGTGATCAGTTAGATGTCTTGAATAAGATGGTGATTGTTGTTCCGAGTGTCTAAACATAAGTAATATAAATAAGCCGGTTACAACTAAAACTTGAAAACTTCGTAGTGAATAGTGCACGCAAATACTTTAAATATTTAAATTATTAAGTCCATACTTTTCCGGAACACTTTCTTATTTAATAATATTTTACCAGCTAGATCAAATACCATGATGCTAAAATTAGTTGGTGTACGATGCGTAGTAGTATGAGAAAATAGTTTAGCATTTTCTTGATATTTTATTCGGTTAGTGTGTTATGCGGGTTATCCGGAAAAAGGGAGCTGGTTAGGTTGCTTCTATTCGTATCCTAAATTTAGGTGTCCGAAAAGGCTAAGCCTATGTTTCGTTAGTCGATTGATGATTACCTAGTTTAGGTGTTTACGGGTTGTGTCTATGGTTATTGTTTTCTTGAGATTTGAACTAGCCCGATTAAACCTTGCGAACGTGATTATTGTGCTAGCGAGTCATAGGTATATATGATTTACTTACGAAAGTTGTGATGCCTTGCGGTTAAATATTTAATCCTCTTCGGTATGGCGATAATTAGTCATGTGCTATTCCTGCCCATATGCATTCATGTGCATCATGCATTTCAATTAGGTACGATAATTGATCACGTGATGCGAAAGAAGAGCCAAGTCGACCCCAAGATGACGTAACGAGTGGACTAATTCGCAAGGTGATGCGGATGGACGAACCTGAAGATGGATAAACTGAACAAGTGCCAAAACAAAGGATGGTCGCCAAGTGGACGTTACCTAACAAACACTAACGTAGTGTTAATCCAGGCAAGCCCCGGTGCATTTGCCACCTCCTTCTGTTTTCAAAAGTTTTATCACCTTGTCTGATGCATTAGGTGATAGGAGTTGTGTGCTAAACTGTTGATGCATTTCCTTCCTTGATTAAACAACCCTAATACTCGTTTATGAAAATTTAGTGATGCTTAGCCCTGCTTATTAATTTAGGATTGTTTTTAAAAGATGATGTGTAACACGGGATATGGGAGTTTGTGAAATAAAATGACTTGTGATGATGAAGTCATTGTGGCCGTGATGATTTCATCATTCAAGTAGGGTACCTCTCTCAGGTATCAAGTTTTGGGAAATAATATGTAATGGAGACCAGACGTTGAGCGGGAAAGTTTGCACGTCTGTGTCGATTAAGGACCGTTCGATGTAGGCCTGATGAGGTGAGACTTTGCAACTAACCACATGCTCCGGTAAGCCTGAACCCGGCTATTCCATACGTGAAAAGACAACCGCGCACTGGGCATGGGAGATGGTTTGAGTAGCGTGTACCCTCCTGGCTAGAGGCTGGATGGAGGAGTACTGTGCTCTCGGGTAGCGTGGATCGGTTCACGTTGTGGACGATCTGTGGGAACGGTTGAAATATGGAAGGGTTAAGTGCTACTTATGTCGTGTGGTTAGGGATCCCTAGCTGGGTATAATCGGTTCGAATCGTCGTTGCTCCTCGGTTATGGAGACTCAACTCACTGACCACTCATCGTAGTTGATAAGTGAAATATGAATTGGCTAAAATAAAGCTAGATCAGGACAAGTGAATGATCTAGATTAGGCAAATTTAGAATCAGGTAAGAATTTAACTTGTAAAGTAAAATTTTGGCATAAGGATCCACTACTAGTAAGCTTTTCTACAAAAAGAGTCATTGAACCTTGATAAGCCTTACATTGATTCCCAACAAGCCAGCATATCCTTGAGAGTCTTTTCTTTAGTCGGGTAAGTCTTGTTGAGTACTTGCGCACTTAGGGTTTTACCCATTGTTGCTGCAGGTTACAAGTCACTTTGTTTGTGATTGATGTTAAGCGCCGGTGGGCACGACCTTCTTATAAGTCTAAGTACTTCTTCTATATTTCTTATTGAGGATGGTCATTTAAGCTAGCATATATTTCAAAACTACAAATAATTTATAACAGTTCAAAGTTATTTCTTTGAATCACGTTTGTAATCACTCTGATCATGTACATCATAAAACTTGATGTAACTTGTAAAATTTGGTAATAAGATTTCCACTGCAAAATGTTGGTGTGTGATTTGTGTTTACTTTATCCTGCGATCATGGTTGTAGGTGGTTTATCCGGGGTCCTTGGGACACTCGGACGGATCCTGTTAAGTTATCTGGTGCACATGCATAGCCGTCTGAGGTCTTTGAGACAAGGACATGTGCATGTGGACCCAATAACTTGGAGGTTCTGCCACAGAATACACAAAGGCAAAGTTCTTTCCGAAGTGTAAATCAGCTAGGTTCATGGAGGTAGACTCTGGTGATGGACAGAAGAGGCAGCTAGACATCCCCTTGACAATCCTACGAAACCTTCCGTTTATACCGAGGATCAAGCGTTTATACATGACCGAGGAATTCGCAAAACAGATGACGTGGCACAAAAATAGAAAACGATACAATCCTGACAAGATGGTGCACGCATCCGATGGTGAAGCATGGAAACACTTTGATGTCATTCACCATGAGAAAGCCGAAGAGGCTCGTAATGTATGTGTTGCGCTAGCCACAGATGGGTTCAATCCCTATGGAATAAGTGTTGCCCATACACATGTTGGCCCATGTTTGTTATCCCAATCAATCTCTCTCCGGTGTGTGCTTTCAAAGGCAGAATATATTCGTGTCGTTGATAATTCCCGGACACCCTGGGAATAAAATGGGCATGTAGATGGAGCCTTTGATCGATGAATTGGTACGTGTTTGGGAGGAAGGGGTATGGACGTATGATCGAGCTACGAAGACAAACTTCAAAATGCATGTTTGGTACTAGTACTCCATGCATGACTTACCGGCGTATGGGTTATTCTGCGCCTGGTGTGTTCACAGTAAGTTCTCATGCCCAGTTTGCAAGGAAGCTCTTAGGTTCATTTGGTTGAAAAAGGGTGGCAAATATTCGTCCTTCGATAAACATCGACAATTTCTCCCTCCTGACCATTCATTCTTCCTAGACATTAAGAACTTTACAAAAGGGGTCGTAGTGACAGATTGCCCACCTGCAACGATGACTGGTGCCGAAATTCGTCAACAGATAGATGGGCTCGTGCACAATACAGAAGGTAGTTTTGTGGGATATGGTGAGTAGCATATGTGGACACATAAGTCAGGCTTGACTCGGCTCCCCTATTATGATGACCTACTCCTTCCACACAACATTGACGTGATACACACTTAAAAGAATGTTGCCAAGGCACTTTAGGCAACAATTATGGACATTCCTGATAAGTCAAAGGATAACGTAAAGGCAAGAGTGGATCTGACAGCGTTATGTGATAGACCAAACCAAGAGATGAAGCCGCCTAGTGGTGGAAAGACATGGAGAAGGCCTAAGGCCGATTTTGTCCTAAGTAGGGCCCAGAGGAAGGAAGTACTTCAGTGGATCAAGATGTTGATGTTCCCTGATGGGTATGCAGCTAACCTGAGTAGGGGGTGAACTTATCTACTCTGTGAGTCTTAGGGATGAAGAGTCATGACTTCCACATATGGATTGAACGGATTCTTCCTGCGATGGTTCGAGGCTATGTCCCTAAGCATGTCTGGCTAGCGCTTTCAGAGTTGAGCTATTTCTTCCACCAGCTTTATGCAAAAGAGTTATCTTGGATCGTGGTTGCAGACTTGGAAAGATTGGCACTCGTGTTACTGTGTAAACTTGATAAGATATTTCTACCCGGCTTCTTCAATCCAATGCAACATTTGATTCTTCATCTCCCCTATGAGGCACGAATGGGGGGCCCGTGCAGGGACGTTGGTGCTATCCAATCGAGAGATGTCTAAAGACTATTCGAAATAAATGTAGAAATAAATGCAAAATCAAGGCTTCCATTGCAGATGCATACATTCTAGAGGAGGTGTCAAACTTCACAACAACTTACTATGGTGACAAATTGCCGAGCGTGCATAATCCACCCCCTCGTTACAATGATGGCGGCAATGAATCGAACCTCACCATATTTCGAGGCCAACTCGGAAGCGCAAGTGGCTCGACCACCAAGACCCTGACATATGAAGAGTGGCGGCATATCATGCTATATGTATTGACCAACCTTGAAGAGGTGACGCCATACATGGAACAATTTCTTCATGAATTCTGGCATCGATCAAGGGACCCAACTCCACAGGAATATGATACTCTTCTTAGAAAGGGTGCGAGAACTGGATTGCCTGATTTCATTTCCTGGTTCAAACGTAAGGTACGTGCTTAGTTTGTCAAAGAGATCTATCTATGAACTCAATTTAGCATCTTTTAACTTGCGAATACTTGCAGGGCCAAAGAGATCCGTCTATGAGTGCCGAGTTGAGACAAATAGCCAACGACTTTGCTTATAGGGTCAAGAAATATTCTGGGTATGACGTCAATGGATACCGTTTTCGCACAACAAACTATGACCAAAGTCGGCCCAATCGAAAAACAACGTGTTCTGGAGTCTTTACGCCTAGCCTTGGCGATGTCGATTATTTTGGACAAATTGAAGAAATATATGAACTCAAATTTCATGGTTCCAAACCTCTTACTCTAGGGATATTCAAATGTCATGGGTTTGACCCTCAAGTGACGAGAAGGATACATTCTAACCTTGGGATAGTCGAAATTCGGCAAGATTCCACCTTACGAGGAGACGATGTCTATATCGTGGCCCAATAGGCCACACAAGTGTATTATCTCCCATATGCGTGTCAAACGAAAGAACATCTTAAGGGTTGGGATGTTGTGTATAAGGTATCGCCGCACAGTAGATTACCTGTTCCTAACGATGAAGATTATAACTTAGACCCGGACACATATGATGGAGAGTTCTTCTAAGAAGTTGGGCTAGAAGGGCGATTTGAGATAGACTTAACCGAATCTATCGGAATGGACGTAGATATTGAAATGGTTGTTGATGAGGAGGATATGATGAGGTGCAAAATGAGAATGACTTAGTAATCCTTGAAGGCAATGACATTAATGACGAACTTGCGCCTTCAGATGGTGTTGATTATGAAATAGTTGATAGTGATGATGAGAGTTATGATTCGGCTAACCCCAACACATATGAAGATTATTTTTAATCCATGTAATGCTATAGTTTTTTTTTATTTCGCACCTATTTCTCAATACATCTTTTATATGTGCTTCTTTGTTTACTCTTAATTGTAGGTTGTTGGACAAAGATGGTGGGAGGTTGGCTGAGGAGGAGGGGGAGGAGCAGGACGGCGGAGGAGGCACAGCAGGACGACGACATCCAACAGCAGGCGACACGGCAGGACGACGATGACCAACAACAGGATGACGATGATGCTAAGCAGGATGCCTCAGGTTCTGGTGCCTCAGGTTCGAGTAACGTCTACCTGCGAGGTCCCGCGAGTCTCCCTCAGCGTCCCATACTTCGGGACAGGCGGCCGCTGATTCGGTCGGATGGGGAGAGGCATGTAACTTTATGTTCTCCATTCTTGTTCATATTATGTGTTCAAAATCATAATATAAACTAATACTTTTTATTTATCACTTGGACAAGTCTTGGATGGTTGTGGAGAAAGCTGGGGGTCATCGTCGCAACCCCAATGACATCCTTGGCCTGCTGTGTAGGGAACACTTTCCTGGACTGGTTGAGTACGAAGGAGTGATAGACCCAGCCTACACCTTAGACCACTACGCCGTCGCCCACGATGCAGTAGACCGGGACGACAGGGAATTCAATAACAAGGCGGAGCAGGTGAAGCAAGAGCTATGGGTAAGTCTTACTATAATGTAAAATATGTCACATTCATTGCACATTCTTGAAATAATGTATGGATACATCGTTTTTGTATGCAAGATTTCTTCAGATGCGAGGCTGGATACGAGGCTAGGGCGGATGTGGTGGCCACCATGAGGTGTAAGAAGCTCGTCGTGGACATGCACTATGAGGCACGAATCCAGGCCATCATCAGCTACCATGGCTCCATCCTTGGGGAGAAGGTGACCAAGCAGCAAGCCCGAACCATGTCGTTGACCAGGAACCAGTACCTGCAGGTAAATACAACACTTTAATATACAACATTTTAATTTTTCCTTAATTTTATCTTCTGATATGCAATGTACGTGTTTACTTTGTAGATGATTCCATATTGGTGCGCCATATATCCTCTGTGCTGGGAGCAGATGGTGGATAGGTGCTGCTCGCCTGAGTGGGACGAGGCGCACAACGCTAGTCGAAAACGACGTCTGATGATGCAATGTCCCTCCCACCACCAAGGCAGCCGCAACCTAGGCCAATATGCAGAAGCATGGGTACGCCCTCTTTTTTATTTAGGTATATAATGGTGGATTAGATATTATTTCTAATTGTCTCGTTGGTTTTCTTGCAGTCAGCGTCACATGGTGGCCAGCCTTGCTCCATCTTTTCGACCTATGCTATGGCCCACAAGGGCAAGGCAACGTCCGACGTCACCTACAACCCGGATGACGGGCCTGAGGCATACAACAACCTCGCCATCTACAACCGCCTTCATGACTACACCACCATGGCACAGAAGGTCCATGGCCCAGAATACAATCCGAGGACCGAGCAGATCGACCCCGATGTCCTCATGACGGTCTGAGGAGGCAAGAGACATGGGCGGTACTGGATTGTCGATGGGGCAATCGACTCGTCGTCCACTCCCGCTCTGTCTCAGGTGCGAGCAAGGAGCACGGACTCGAGTCCAGCCATACGACCTTGGCAGGACAACTCACATCATCGCATACAGCAACTCGAGGTTAGTGTTTCTGTAACTCGTCATTCCTTTAGTTATATACCTTCTTTTTGAGTTACTATAACATTAGCTTGGAATACTACAGACCAAGCTAGAAATAGAGAGGAGGGAACGTCAGTAGATGGAGGCGAGGATGGCTGAGATGTTCCAATACATACAGAGCCTTGGCGACGCACAGGGTTTCGCTCTACCACCTCCATTGTTTCCTACAGTTGACCCTGCTCTGTTCCATACTCCTGTGATTATCAAAATTGTAGTTAGATGTTGGTAATGCATCTGGTGTAACATATGCAATCTCTTCCCTGTGGAGGGACAATCTCGGGCGGCATCCAACAACCCTCATGGATCGCCTAGCCCATCGCTGCACCAGTCCAACCACCCACCTCGATGAGACTTATGTTCTTAGTGTTGAGACTTATGAGATACTTGAGACTTCAGAACTTGTTGGTAATGTTGTGTTGGATACTTATGTTTGTGTTGGATACTTATGTGAGAACTTGAGACTTATGAGACTTATGTTCTTGAGTGTCTTATGTTTGATTAATGGTCTTTGTGAGATATGTGATGTATATGTGATGATTATGTGATATCTTTTGTTTGTTTCGATGGAATAGAAAAAACAAATAAAAAAGATGTATACTGGTGACTTTGCCGAGTGTCAGGGCCATATCACTCGGCAGAGAAGCAACACCTAGGCACCGGTAAAGCTTCTTTGTCGAGTGTTGTGGCCCTCGCACTCGGCAAAGAAGCAAGCTTTGCTAAGTGCCTTCTAGAGCACTCAACAAAGAACCTGACAAAGGGCCCCGCTGGTGGACCCTTTGCGAGTGCGGGCTGATAGACACTCGGCAAAGAGGTAACTTTTTTGCCGAGTGCTGGCTGGTAGACACTTGGTAAAGAGGTAACTTCTTTGCCGAGTGTCACCTAGAACACTCGGCAAAGGCGCCGTCTCCGTTACCCGGTGCCGTGACAGCCGCTTTTGTTTGCCGAGTACCGACTGGCACTCGACAAAGTCTTTGCCGAGTGCCCGATAAAAAGTACTCGGCAAAGAGGCTGTTGCCGATGTACTGTTCGCCGAGCTCTCATTGCCGAGTGCTTCAGACACTCGACAAAGTGATCGATTCCGGTAATGATGAATAACTACATCTTATTTTTGGTTAAAAATATGCAATCTTTCTTTCCTTTCTTATCTATAAAACTACCCATAGATCAATTATAACACTCACTAATCAAATTTAAATTACCAAAACATGTAAATTATTGCAAACACTAATTTCAAATGTGCATCACAAATTTATGAAGCTAACAAATCAATATTTACTTTATTTGGGTCTCAAATAATCAATTTATAAAATAAAAGTCATTGCATGGGAGCAGGAAATGGTGGTGGGGCTTTGGTTGCGGAGAAGGCCACCAGGGCGGCCTTTAGGAACGGCTCCGAACGACAATGAATGGCGACGAACTACGACACAAAGGATTCCGGCGAGACGAGTTCGACGGCGGTGAGCAGCAAGCGACCGCAAAGGATGGTGAGATGGCTGCACGTCATCAATCTTCAGCACGACGAGGCTGAGCAGGAGTGTCGGTGAACTTTGGCGAGCACGGACGATGTCGACTTCGAGAGCGCGGTGTGGCAAGCAGCGTGCGGCACAGGCGAGCGGCAACAGTAGTGGAGCGGGTAGCAGCAAGCAGAGGAGGGGTTGGCGATAGGTAACAGGGCACCGACAGCAGGAGCTCGAGGCGTGGCATGAATATAGGACACCAGACGTGGCATGGTGGACGACGACGCGAACTCCGGCAAGTGGCACAGTGCGTCGACGAGAGGCACAACAACAGCACACGACGTGGGCAAAGGCGAATAGCAGCAGGCGCTCAAGAGAGAGCGAGGCATGAGTAGGGATGAGGGGCAAAGGAGAACTCAGCGCGACTACCATTTATAGGTGAAGAAGGGGAGGTCGATGGACACTGGTGAGAGAGAAGTGGAGGTCCGTGGCGGCTGATGGCCATTAATGGCGAGTGGAGAGAAAAGTTGAATCGACATTGGCGAGAGCAGGCGGACGACAAACTCGGAAGTGGTGGTGGCTGCTCCACGACACAAGGTCGCGAGGGGGGCAGGAGGAAGCCGAGCCGGCGGCGTTGCTGGGCCACGGGCCAGAGAAGAACGGTTAGGTCGTGGTGGTGTCCAGAGGAACAAGAGGAATAAGTTGTAGTAGTGGGGCCGCCTGCCATTCAAATAAAAGAGAGAGGGAGGGGTCACTGTAAATGGCTGGGAGTAGGGGTGCGATGACTTCATTTTACGGAATACCTGCAACGAGGTTAAGGCGTTAACAAAGAGAGGCCATAGATTGGTACAGTCTTCCCATACTGGGAGTCAACAGCTTAGATAAAATCCAAAGGCTTCTTATAATTCACGGCAGGTCATAGATTGGCACAGTCTTCCCATACTGGGAGTCAACAGCTTAGATGAAATCCAAAGGCTTCTTATAATTCACGGCTAGGATCTCTACCCGTTATCCAGGATGGGCAAATGAATAGACTCTATCCGTAAACGGCTAGGATGTATCAAGAGACAGAGCCACAGAGGTGAGTTAGCAATTTCAGATAGCTCGGTTGTGGGTACAGTTGCACTGAATACTCCTCTGCTTCCCCAAGGGAATCGAGTGGATTAAAGCACTCCACTCCGTTGTACAAAGAATTTCACAGCACTGATTTGTGACAGTACCATGCTAGCACAGTGAATTTTGTGCTTCCATTCTAATCTAATTACAGAAGAAATGATGCGAATGAGAACAGATAATGTATTTTCCATATTCTAATCCTATTTTTTCGTTGAATTCAAATCAGATCGGATATTATGCGATTGAGTATATGGATACGGATTTTTTAGGATGTCGGAAATGGTATGGAGTCAGATCGGCATCGCAGCGGAAAACTAAAGATCGGATAATACATGTCTATATTTTATGTCTCTTTTTTACCGCAATCAACAATTTCTAAATAATAAGGAGTGTTTGGTTTCTGGGACCAAAGTTTAGTATATGTTAAATATTAAATATGAGTACTGTTGGGGGCCTTCGTACTCCGAAGGTCCTCAAAAACGTGATTTAACAATATCTTCCAAGTGTGACATATGAACAGTTACCTTCGGATTCAGGCTAAAAGCATGCATGATGTAAAAAGCATGATCGTGACGAAGGTTGGCTTTGCTCCGAAGCTACGCGCAGGGGAGCTTCAGCTAAATGGTGGAAAAAGAAACCGACTTAAAGGGGAAAAGGCTATCTAGTCCTCATAAAGTTGTCCATAAGTCAATAATAAATGTAAAGGGCATGAATGTAATTTCTCATAGGCTGCGTCCTGTGCCTATAAATAGATGAACATTACCCCCGTACTGTTCACGCTGACTTGTACTCGCTCGTGCGCTACGCTTGTGCTCTCACCTTCTGTCAGGCCGAAGGTACAAATGTAACTTTATGTTATTCTTATTCATTCATGATTATATATAATAAAAGATACATTATGATAGCATATGATTATCCATGTTATTTCTCATGCTTCATATGCTTCGTCCATCATTGACATATGCCATGATTATGAAGGTACGTCTTTTATAACCTTCGTCCGAAGATCATTATGCCCTTAAGGGAAATAATGCTTCAAAGGACGAAGGACATTAACTATTAACCTATTTCTGTGTTGCCTTGTTCTTAATTCATAGCATTTGAGAACAAGTCCCCAACATTGGCGCCCACCTCCGGTGAACTCTTTCGACCACCTTCGGCAAGCACTGACCTTCGTCATGCCGTCGAAAAAAGCTTCAGCGCCAGGGACTACTGCACTGCAGCCACTGGACCCAAACCAGGAAACTCTTTCTCTTCGAGAGGCTCGAAGCCAAAAGAGGAAAGCCACCAGTCCAACACTCCAGGAGGAGGAGTTGGACCAAGAGATCAGGGACATGGATATAATCCATAAGCAAGTACAAAGGAAGAAGGAGAAGATGGCACGGCTGGCTGATCTTCAAAGGAAGATCGACGAAGCTACTGAAGAAGTGTGTCATCTTGCTCAAGACGAGCAAGATCGAAGGCCCCAACACAGGGAGCTTCGTCAGAAAGGCTTGTTCAACGAAGATGGATGGTATGATGATTTTAATCATGATACCTTTACTTTTGATGATGCTTCTCCCTTGGCAGCAGAACTGCAGGCTACCCCATGGCCCCCGTCATACAAGCCACCTTAGCTTCCTATGTATGATGGCCACTCAGATCCAAAGCAGTTTGTGATGAGCTACGAAGCAACTATATCTTTGTACGGAGGCAATACTGCAGTTATGGCGAAGTCCTTCGTCATGGCAATACGGAATGTGGCCCAAACATGGTATTCTTCTCTTCGGCCAGGGACTATCACGTCGTGGCAAAAGCTTAAGGACATGTTGGTTACCAGCTTCCAAGGCTTTTAAACGAAGCCGGTCACATCTTAGGCTTTGTTCCAATGCACGCAAGACCACGAAGAATACCTTCAGGCATATGTACGAAGGTTCTTGCGACTAAGGGCACAAGCACCTACAATGCCCAATGAAATTGTCATCGAAGCCATGATCAAGTGTCTTAGGCCAGGACCTACTGCTCAATACTTCGCCAGGAAGCCCCCACAAACTCTGGAGAAGCTGCTTCAAAAGATGGATGAGTACATCCAGGCTGACAACGACTTCCGTCAAAGACGGGAGGAAGCTTACAGATTCTCGGAAATGACCAGGGGCTTCGGAGGAAGAATCCACCCGAAGCATGATAGGTCAATCCATAATTCCACTCAGAGTGACGACAAAGGAAGTCAGCCTCAGAGGTCGCAATACACCTCACATTCTTCGGGGCAATAGCAAAGCTCTTTCAGGCCACCAGCTCCAAGGGCAGAGGCGCCAGGGGCTTCGGGGGAAAGATTTGGAGATCAGCCTAGAAATATCTACTGCTTATTCTGTGGTGAGGACAAGGGCCATACTACAAGAATGTGACAAATCACCATTCAGAAGCAAAAGGAGATAGCAGAAGCCAAAGCCCGGCAGAACCAGCCGAAGCAGGTCTTGCACACTGCTTCGTGCCACTCTCCCTACATACCAAAATATGTGGGCAATCATCCCACAGCTTCTGCTGCTTCGGCTAGCCACTCACAGGCTTCCTGGCCACAACTCCCACCCCTACCACCACTACAGTCGACCTACTCTCAAAGCCAGCCAGAAGGGCGTCAGTATCCTCAATAGCAACGTGAAGTAAGGGAGGAATCCGAAGCTCGCACAGTCAATAGTACCGTGCCAGAATCAAAGCACATTTATTAAGCAATATCCTACCCCTGAAGTACTTTTATGTTCTATGTCATTTTGTTTTTCAATAAGGAACAAACAATGCAGAACTGGTTTTAATTTCTTGTAATAGTTTCACTTTTATCAGAATGAAATATGTCCTCTTCAAATATTTACGAAGCTCAAAAATTGCTGAAGCTCAAAAGTCGTTCCTAAGGGAATGCAGAGCTAAAAATCGCAGCCAAAGTTTCGTCAAAGCAATAAAAAGTTGTTCCTAAAGAAGCACAGCGTAAGTTTTGCCGAAGCTACAAAAAGTCGTTCCTAAGGGAGCGCAGTTTAAGTTTTCTGCTCAAAAGTCGTTCCAAAGGGAATGCAGAGCCAAATATCGCCGAAATATAAGGCGAAGAAGTTCAAAAGACGTTCCTATGGGAATGCAGAACTTGCACCGAAAAGTTAACGGTGATACCGCCGAAATATAAGGCGAAGAAGTTCAAAAGACGTTCCTAAGGGGATGTAGAACTTACACCGAAAAATAAGCGGTGAAACCGAAAAATAAACGGCAAAGAGACTTCGATCGTTCCTAAGGGGACGCAGAGATGGTGTGTTCCAGTGTGGGCGTGTGGGTGCGTATCTTCGGCATTAGCATCATCCTTCGCATCATATCATCACATCATCCCGCATAGCATCACATCATACATCATATTGCACCGATGACACGAATTGAATACGAAGTCAACCTTCAGAGACTACTTTATAAAAAATAAAAATGTGTTAAGGCACAAAGTTGGCTGAGAAATACAGCTTCGTCAGCTCTATTGCAAAAGAAGGAATCCTTTGTTTACGAAACTGGGATGTTTTTATGAAGCATGGTTATTTTCACGAAGCACGGATTTTTCTTCTTTGCGAAGCATGAAAAGAAGGGAAGGTGTTTTTTCGCCGAAGGCTCAAAAACGATATGTATATAAAGTTTCATGCATCGCAAAGAATTGAGTTACAAATAATTTACATATTAGATTAAAAATATGCACATCGAATATTACAGTCTTGATACAGCAAAGCTACATTGATCATCTAAAAAATGTTTTTACAATAAGTATCAGTCCTCTTTTAGGACCTTTTCCGCAATTTCATTTAACAACTTGTTAACAACTTCGTCAACAATAGATTCGGCTATATTGATGATCTCTATTGCTCTCTTCATTTTTGGGTCGGCCAGGGAGTCAAACGGTTCCGGTGGAGGAGATAGTTCAGCTGCAGTAGAAAAAATTAATCAGTTCGAAGTCACAAAAGCAAACGACGAAGCTAAAGGCCACAAAACAATACCTATCCGTCTCTCGCGTTTTGCAGCTTCCTCAGCTTTTTTCGCTGCTTCTCGAGTGTCATGAATATCTTTTTCACTTTTCTTCATTATTTCGTGATCCATTTCTCGGCCGCCATTTGCCCAGATGTCAGTGTAGAATTTTCTGCCCATTAAACTTGCTTCGGCTGAGGGATCCTTTGTGTCATCCACGGAGAAGGCAGCTTCAGCCTGGGCTAGGGTTTGGACATGATCGCAACCCGCCTTCTCCAAGATGGCTAAAATTTCTCTTGCACCAGAGAACGCGCAGACATCCCCGCGATCACTTAAAATTTCTAAAAGCTTCAGCCTCTCCGCTTATCCATTCGATGACGCCTTTAGGGTCGCCTCGTATAAAGTTATCTTCGTTGGAATAGGCGCCCACATTGGCGAAGCTAGCATTTATCTTCTCCACGCAGCCCAGTGATTTTTCGAAGCATCTTTCTTTGGATGCGCGAAGTTCTGCAACTGTTTTTTCTAAATAATTTCTCCAATATTCACAAATATCTCGGTTGGCCTCTGCGAGACCACATTTTTCTTTGGCTTCGGCCAGCTGTTTTCGAAGGTCCTCAATCTCATTCTTTTGAATTTTAGCTTGAGCCTTGAAACTAGCTTCATCTTCTTTTACCTTGTCCACCAATGAAAGTAGAATTTTGTCTTTTTCCGTGGCTTCGTTCCTCAGCCTGAAAACCCCTGTTCGAAGGTTGTTGAGAGCTATAGTGCAGCTCTCGTCTTCAGCATTCTTTTGCGCCCTTAGGGCGTTTCTAAGTATTAAGCCCTGCAAGAAAGAATAAAAGGATTAACATGAGAATAAAATGTTTCATTCCAGAGTTCATAAGCTTCAAAAATCACAATTTCTGTACCTTTAGACTGTTGTATGCAAGACTATCTGCGAGATCGGCCTTCGTCATAGTGCAAAGGCCAGCCTTGAGCTTTGGGAAACCCATACTTCTAGCCATCTCTCGGCAGACAGATAATTCTTTGTTGTCCGGGAGGCAGTACAAAAAGTCATCCTCGGTTGTACCATTAAATACTAGGGCTCCCTTCGGATACTGCAATTCCCGGGCATAATGTTTAGCTTCAGAAATTTCTTCTTCGGATAGTCTTTTTCCCGAAGCATGTTTAACGATATAATCAAAACTTTTGGAGAGTGCTTCAGGAGTAAGGTATTCGACTTCTTTAGCCTCGCTTTTCTCAAAAGATATATTACTATCTGGAGTTATTCCTTCGGCCCCCTCCTCGGTTGGGGCAAGCTTTGTCTCAGCAGGCACTGAGGGCCCCGCCTCGGTTTCAGCCTGGGTTGTTGTAGCCTCAACATCTATTTGCTTAGTATCAGCTTTGGGTTGTGTTTTGTCAGCTTCGGCAACCTTCCATTTGGGAGCGAGACTTATGGAGTCGGTTGTTTCCAGTACATCTAATACATTTACCATCCTCCTTCTCCTAGGAGTTATGGCAGAACTCTTTTGTGCCTTCAGCGCTGTTGCTTCTGTTGAAGGACTTAAAATCCCTGGCATCTTTATTACCTCTTTAGTTGTTGACCTTTCAGCCTTATCTTTGTCAACCTTCGTTTCAACTAGCTCAACCGAAGGTGCCTTCGGCATTGTAGCCGGTTCTTCAGCCCTCTACATCGGAGGAACAATTTCTCTTGATTCAGCAGCTGAAGAGGACTCCCCGCCAAACTTAGGCACCACAGCCGGTTCAATATAACGTGGCCGGTGGGTAAGTACCTTCATCTTTTTGACCGTAGCCTTCGCCACAGGTTCAGCCGGGGCGACCAAAGCAGCAGCTTTCCTCTTCTTCCCTTGCCTCCAAAGCGGGTAGCGGTAGTCGGGGTAGACGAAGCCAATAGCATCAAAAACTCTGTTCAATCTCTTCTTTCCCCGACTTCCGAAGGCTGTGGATAATGCATTATCTTCTACCTTGGAATATGATCCAAGCAGTTCATCACTTGTAACTTCGATGCATTTTAGCCAGTCATCGTTTGGTTCATCGAATTTATCCCCATATCTGAATGTATACTTCAGCCGGACCAATTCACCTTCGCTAGACTTGGTGATGGTCTCCTTCGGCATTTCCCAGCTCTCTACAAGCGGCCATACTTTGAATGCTATGTGCTCTTGAATTTAATCTCTCGTACCAATAAAGAAGCAGACAGTACCAAATGCCTTCTGACATGCTTCGGCGGCTTCATCAATTTCAACCTTCGCCTTTCGGAGGCCGAAGCGGGACCATATGGGGCGCATAATAACTGTAGCATCCCAAAAATTTAAATCCTGAAATTTTCTCAAACTCGCCCTAAATTCAAAATGCATTTCAAGTTTCATTTCAAAATGTTTGTTTGCGAGTTGATATCAACCAATAAAATATAGTGGTCTATATTATCTCCAAAATCCTCCTCAAAATATCCTACAAATATTTTCCGAGTGATCCCCCTCAAATTCTTTCCAGAAATACTGCCCAGATATTTCCCTAGTGATCCCCTTCAAGTTCTTTCCAGAAATACTGCCCAAATATTCCACCGATATATCTCCAGATATTTTCCTCTTGAGAAATACCTTCAGAATCATTTTTCAAGTCCCTACAAATATTTTCTTCATAACTTTCTTCATGCTCATACGTATATCTCACTTATACAAGACAAATACATGCTAATCTTCCACTAATCTTCTCATCCTCCCACTAATCCTCTCATCCTCCCCCCTAATCCCCCACCATGGCTATAAATAGAGGGGCAACGGCCTCCTCTCATCCCACCCCAAGCCATTTCATGGCAACTCTCTTCCCCCCCACACACACCCACTCCACTTCCCACACAAGAATACACTAGCACAAGGATCATTCGGTCGTTCTTCGATCGTTCGTCCCCCTGTTCTTAGTTTGTTCGTTCATTCGTCCGATCGTTCGATCGTTCGTCCGATCGTTCATGGTTCGTTCGTCCGTTCGTCCGATCATTCGATCGTTCGTCTGTTCGTTCGTCCAAATAATCTTTTTCCTGCCGTTATGCTGCCGAAATTCTGATCGTTCGTTCGTTCGATCATTCCATCGTTCGTTCATAGTTCCTATTCATCGTTCATCGTTCGTTCATAGTCCCTATTCATCGTTCTTCCAGATAATCTTTGTCCTACCGTTATGCTGCCGGAATTCCGATCGTTCGTTCGTCCGATCATTCGATCGTTCGTCTCTTCGTTCGTCCAAATAATCTTTTCCCTGCCGTTATGCTGCCAAAATTCCGATCGTTCGTTCGTTCGATCATTCGATCGTCATCGTTCGTTCATAGTTCCTATTCATCGTTCATCATTCGTTCATAGTCCCTATTCATCGTTCTTCCAGATAATCTTTGTCCTGTCGTTATGCTGTCGGAATTCCGATCGTTCGTTCGTCCGATCATTCGATCGTTCGTCCGTTCGTTCGTCCAAATAATCTTTTCCCTGCCGTTATGCTGACAAAATTCCGATCGTTCGTTCGTTCGATCATTCGATCGTTCATCGTTCGTTCATAGTTCCTATTCATCGTTCATCGTTCGTTCATAGTCCCTATTCATCGTTCTTCCAAATAGTCTTTGTCCTGTCGTTATGCTGCTGAAATTTCGATCGTTCGTTCGTCCGATCATTCGATCGTTCGTCCGTTCGTTCATACGACTATTCACCATCACTATTCACCCTCACTATTCATCATTACTATTCACTGACACTATTCACCATTGTTACTATTCATCATCGATGCTATCTATGTAACTTTTTTTTGTCGTCACTATTTATCGTTACTATTCATCATTACTATTCATCGATTAGCCGATCACCCCAAATTTCAACTACTCATACATCATGTTGTCCAGTCCACCTATTCCAGCCAGACCCATATTCCAGTCATACGAACTCCGGTGACTGTGATTTTCCTTCCAGTGGGAACTTCCCATCTGGTCACCCATCCTAGGTTTCTCCAAGTTGAGCACGCTTAACTTTGAGATTCCTTCGAACCAGGATTCCAAACTTAGATTCCAATAATTCTTGTTTCTAAATTCTTATCAAACTATTCCCTATCCAACCATGTCATCCATTAAGCATGGTTCATATTCCAGAAAACTCATAAAATACTCTTATCCCATATTTTGCCTATGATCTCCCTGTTCAGACTAAGTCAGTTGATTCATTCGTCACTATTCTCACCAACAGTGAACTTCACTGTGCTACACCACATACACCCAACTATAAATACACCCCGCTACCCTCTCCCTCTCCACACACACTCAACACCCTCAGCCAAGGCAAACACCCCACCCACTCAGTTACTCCGCTCTGCCGGCTACACGCATAGTGTCGCTTCGCCTCCAGTCCACCCTCCTGGTAAGCACCTCCGCTCCACCACCAGTAATATCACAACACCACATGACACCGATTCTACTCAAGACTCTACCCATCCATATATCGCTTTTCTGACCACTATACTAAATATTTGTTGGTATACTTGCTTGTTTGTATGTTTGCTTATTCATGTTGCATAGTTATCGGAGCGTTCGTGCCGTCTCGTGGAGGCCAGATCTGCAAAGTCTACGCCAGGCAGTGGTGCTAGAAGCCAGTTCCGCGAGCTCCCCTTCCCCCTTCGCCGAATAAGCACGACAAGCTCACTGGATCCCTTTGATGCATAAATTACCTATGATGTTTCAACCACAACCCTCAGCCTGTTATTTTATGCATGATATGATTTTGAGACAATTTATTATGGCCACCCAAGCTGCTTGCCTCAATCAATCCTTGATATATTTGTTACAAATGATTTGAGAAAAGGTGTGAGTTTTCAAAAGAAAATTCTTTTCAAAATGTGTGTGATGAAGGGTTTTCACCCTTATCACCTTTGAGTAGGGATGATCAGGGACTCCCTGGTTTAGGGGAGGGCCTAAGGTGAAGGCTCAGCTGGTTTAGGCATGAGCAGAAGGATTGTCCCCTCATATAAGGACTGGTTTGTCATCTTTCACTACCTGTACTCATGATAAGTACAACCACTCGAGACTGTGTGGGCAGTCACTCAATCTGAACTCGAACGGTCCAACCCCAGGGTTATGAAGGCTGGGGAGCACCGGGAGGATAAGGAGGGGGAATGTTTTGTCCGGTTTGGACATGGCGGTGGCCTGACTCCTTCCGGTATAACCATTAAGGTTAGGACGTGCGGGGAAAGAAAGAGATTCGGATTCGGGTCTCACTAGCTATGAGATCGCAGAGCCGGACTAGTGGGTAAAGTGTACACCTCTGCGCAGAGTTTGAAAACCTATTCAAATAGTCTGTGTCCATAGGAATGGACGAGTCTGGTATGGTATGGCAATTAGTGTTTTGTTTCCAAAAAAGGGTGCATTTGAGAAAAGTGGTGTTTAAAAGGTTCGGCGGTTGAGCCGTGAGCTATGGTGGACGGGAAGTCCAGTAGCTGTTTTTGAAAATGAAAACCAGTGGGAAACTGCTGAGATACCTGGATGGTTTAGTCCAGGGGATTTTGTTCTAATATTGAAAAACTTCCTCCTCCTTTTGGAGAGGATGCGCTTTGCAAAAATACAAAATGTTTTTCAAAACAACCCTGCATAAAATATTGTTGTTTCTGCAAAATATCTTGAGCTCCACATATTCCATGCATTATATCTGATTTCCCCATTCCGCGGGTGAAGGTGTGCTGCTGAGTACGTTTGTACTCACCTTTCTTATTTGTTGTCTTTCAGAAAAAGGAGATCGGGTAAGAGTTACGATTGTTCCCAACCTTGCCTGTGGCTGTTGGACCGCTGATTTGCTTCGCTGCGTATATCGGGCTGCTTCAGCCCCACTCTGATGATATGTCCCGAGTTGTGGACCAACTCTTAAAGTTGATCGCCACCTTTATAGGTTTGTCTCGTTTAAGCAGATCTGGAATCATCTGATGTATAAATGTGTTTACTAGCCTCCTGGGACTAGTAATTGTATCACATTTGAGTCCCAGAGGATTGGGGACGCTTCAAGTGGTATCAGAGCTGTTAGGTTGGCCACAGGACGTAACCCTTAGCCTGATCCAAAAGTTTTTGAGTCAAAACTATTTTCTTAAAAAAATTCTTGCTCTCATCCCTCCATTTCTAAAATGCTTTCCCCCTTTCCTTCTCTCAGAAGTCAGATGGAGGTTCGTTGCCAAACCAGCTTTTGCCAGAATGAAGATGGTTTCCCCAAGTTACTGAGAGCATGCACAGTTCGCCTCGGAATCAGGAGCCCGCCAGAGTATGATGGTCATGAATTCGTCGAGCATGGCACAGAGAAGTGTGTCGTGACTATATACATTGGATCCAGTCCATACCATGTGGAATGGAGTGTCACTGCTGCGAGGTACAGATTCAAAGACACCTGCCAAGTCGCTGCTCACAAGGCATTGAGGACCCTGTGTTAGATCTATGAAGAAGAAGTGGCCGACACACCGCTCAGGTTCTTTCCGCCCTTTCAGAGAAATCGTCCCGTTTGGATGGCCAGGATGTGTGCATTGGAAGGGCAGCAGTTGCTTGAGGACGACCCCACAGTTGTGTACCTCACTGCATACCTGCTCACCCTTGATGCACAGTATGATTTCTTGGCTCGGCACCACCGTCAGATGATTGCCCGGGCAGAAGATGCATAGAAGCTCAACCGTAAGCTCCATGTGGATCTCACCTCAACCCAAGCCCGTGTAGCTGCCTTGGAAAGTCGTGAAGTCATTGCTGTGGAAGCCCTGAAGAAAGCCAAGGATGAGCACGTCCAGAAGTTGATGGAGGCCTACTTGGTCACCCATAACCAACGTAGAGCCCTGCGGATCCAGGAGCCCGCTCCATCCAACCCTGTTCAACCCATCAAAGCTGAAGACCCCTAGATTCTTGAAGGTCACCCGGTCTCTATCAGAGGAGAGAAGAAGGCTTGGGAACTCTCAGAAGGAGCCATAGTCTTGGAAGGAATTCCAGTCTTCCCTCAGGCTATGGATAAGAAAGAGCACCCCGAGTCCTCCCAAGATCCCCTGCCGGAGTTGTTTGAGCCCCTCACCATGAAGAAGATTCCAGCACCATCCCTTGAAGTCAAGGAAGAAGCTGCAAGCACCCCGCCAGCACCGCCGCCCTCTGAGGAGCTACAAGTGACAGTCCAGCTTGAAGAAGAGTTCGACCCCGTCTTGCCATCTCAATCGCCGCCAGAAGAAATCATCAACATCAGCTCCCTCTTGACCCATCCAGGAGATGTCTCATATTGAAGTTGTGTGCAAGCCTTGCCAGAAGAGAAGTTGCCCGGTCTGAAGTTAGTTATGCTCAGTCCTCTGCATGCATTGGGTAGTGAAGTTTTTCTTCACTTTGGCTAGAGCCCTGCATGTATGAGAGGTAATCGTGTAGACTTGTGTTTTGCAAAACTCAAATTGTGTGGCCCCCTAGGGCATTTCAAAATGAATTTCGCTTGATGTTTTCTCCCCTTTTGAGTGCATATGTGATGCTTTAACGTTAGATGCTTAGCCCCCAAATCTGAGTAGTCCGTGCTTTGGAAAAACTCTATCCTCCCCTTATTCAAAACATTCGATTTGTTTGTGCTTATCATTGCTGAGCTTGTGTGTTTTCTTTTTTTTAAGAAAGGTTTTCTCTAAAAACATAGATCACAAATTAGAGCTAATCCTCACCTTATGCTTCCATTCTCATCTTAACCCATCTCAAGAGAAAAGCACCTTGCCCAAGAAGATACCGGGAAGCTTACCCTTGAAGCCTGGAACAAGTTACAGAAGAAACCAGTCCAGCCGCTCAGTCAAAAGGACCGACCGTGAGAATCAAAGCACTGCCCCTGAGTCAAAGTAAACAGGAAAAGAGGATAGAAGGAGTTATTACCATTAAGAGCATCTCCAACAATGCCTCAAACTAGTGCCTCAAATTGAAATATGAGGCTCTACACAGGAAAAACTACTCCAACAGTGCCCTATTTCATAAATTTTTATCAAAAAACTATAGGGCACCCTCTCAAGTGACTCAAATATACCACACCGTAGTGGGCTGCCCAATAATCTAGATTTGGGGCTTTACTGTTGGAGCGGAGTGTTTTGTTGGTGCCCTAAATTCTATAAAATATACTTATTTTCAAATTATAGGGCATTTTTATAGGTCACGTTGTTGGAGATGCTCTAAGAGAGGCAAAGATTCTTGGAACCAGAGACCACAAACATCAGGGTCATTGATCCCACCACTCACCTGTGCCCCTCGCACGCGTGCCCGCCTCCATGCGCACTACCACCGCCCCACGCCCCCTTTGCAGCGCACTACCACCGCCCTATGCCCCCTTTGCAGCGCACTACCACCGCCCCATGCCCCCTTTGCAGCGCACTACCGCCACCCACGCCCCCTTTTGCAGCGCACCCACCGCCATCGACGCCGGCAACAGGCCCCCCTTCCCCTCGTCGCACCTACTGCCTCGTGTCACCTGCTCCATCAATACCACTCCACACCCCCCCCCCCCGAGCACCCCCACTCGCCTATAAAACTCCCCCACCAGCTCCCTCAATCCCCACGTCGCTCAAAGCGAAAACACACCTGATAAAAACCCCTCTGCCAAATAGCAAGCAACTCCATTTTCCACTCCCTCGCCCCTAAGATCACAATGCTTGGTGATTCTTGGGTTGAAGACTGTTGCACATGGTTCATAGTCTTCGGTTTCCTCCTCTGTATGATGGTGATACTCTTTGATAGAATCCTCCAGTGGGAAGAGCAAAGAGAAAGAAAGGGTCAGTGAAAATAAGATAGTGAAGAGAAGAATAGAAGAAGGTTCTCCCAGAATCAACCCCGTGTCAGTCATTTCTCCGTAGCCTGCTCAAGCAGCAACAGCAGAAGAAGGCCCCGTAACACCCTTGTTATGAGATACTTCAAGGAGTTCAAATCCCCAAGATTCAAGAGTTCTACCCTCATTCTTTTTAAGTGGGGTAGTGTTCCAGTAAGGTTCCTGCTATGGAGAAAAAGAAGAAGGCCTGTAGCAAGCTTGTGGAGGACCAGATCATCAAAGCATATAAGTTTCTGGATGAGAAGTGGTCACCCAAGTTTCGTTGATGAAGCACCAGAAGACTAATCAAGAAAGGAATCCATGTGGGAGTTCGCAAGAGAAAGGTTTGCACGTTGGCATGAATGCTTCCTCAATAAGTTAGCTGCCAAGCGAAAGCCAGAAGCCTGAAGATGATCTTTGAGTAGCCAGAATCAGCGTTTGCAATCGGCAACCGGATGCTCCTCAAAGGCCAGATTTTGTTGAAGTTCCATCTCCTCGAAGAGTCTGCAAAGTGAAGATATGTAGCTGAAGTAAAGCTATACCCATAACTCGGATTCGGGTCTCACTAGCTATGAGATCGCAGAGCCGGACTAGTGGGTAAAGTGTACACCTCTGCGCAGAGTTTGAAAACCTATTCGAATAGTCTGTGTCCACAGGAATGGACGAGTCTGGTATGGTATGGCAATTAGTGTTTTGTTTCCAAAAAAAGGGTGCGTTTGAGAAAAGTGGTTTTTAAAAGGTTCGGCGGTTGAGCCGTGAGCTATGGTGGACGGGAAGTCCAGTAGCTGTTTTTGAAAAGGAAAACCAGTGGGAAACTGCTGAGATACCTGGATGGTTTAGTCCAGGGGATTTTGTTCTAATATTGAAAAACTTCCTGCTCCTTTTGGAGAGGATGCGCTTTGCAAAAATACAAAATATTTTTCAAAACAACCCTGCATAAAATATTGTTGTTTCTGCAAAATATCCTGAGCTCCACATATTCCATGCATTATATCTGATTTCCCCATTTCGCGGGTGAAGGTGGGCTGCTGAGTACGTTTGTACTCACCCTTGCTTATTTGTTGTTTTTCAGGAAAAGGAGATCGGGTAAGAGTTGCGACTGTTCCCAACCTTGCCTGTGGCTGTTGGACCGCTGATTTGCTTCGCTGCGTATATCGGGTTGCTTCAGCCCCACTCTGATGATATGTCCCGAGTTGTGGACCAACTCTTAAAGTTGATTGCCACCTTTATAGGTTTGTCTCGTTTAAGCAGATCTAGAATCATCTGATGTATAAATGTGTTTACTAGCCTCCTGGGACTAGTAATTGTATCACATTTGAGTCCCAGAGGATTGGGGACGCTTCAATAACCTCCTTGATGTCCTCCCTCGCTGTCAAGTCGTTCTTCACATAAAACCATTCTTCCATCCAATTTCCGGGTCATCTCTTCCGAAATGTTGGCACTGGGTGGCTTGCGTTGGGACGGGCGATAAATCCATAACAGCCGAAGTTGTTGTGATACTGTTCCTTACCCATGGCCTTCGTCTCATATAGAAGTTCGTGCATGCTGCAGAAGCACTTCGCACTTGGCTCTATCCCATGGCTTCTTACTGCCCAGATGAAGACTCCCATCCTCAATATGGCTTTGGGGGTCAACTGATGAAGGAAAATTTGGTAGGTTTTCAACACTCCAACTACACACCTGCTCAGCGGGAACCGAAGCCCAGCTTTGAAGAAGCTTCGGAAAATCACAACTTCATTCTCCTCAGGCGCAGGAACGTTGTTGTCTCCGCCAGCCCTCACAATAGACATATCCCGAAAGTACCTTCCCCTCATGTTTTCGAGGTGACTTTGCTTGATGGTAGATTTTCTGAAAATTGCATGACTTGGTCTCCAGGGTCGATCCTCAGAATCTTCTCCCCCACTTTCCGCATCATAACTGTCACTGTCACCAGTATCTTCAGACAGGCCCTCTAGTATCTCCTTAGTGATCTTCTCTGTATTTGTTTTTGCCATTGACTCGATAAATCCAGCAATGTAAGGATTTACAACCTTCTTCTCCTCAACAAGCTTCTCCTCTTCAGTTAGCTTCGTCTCAGCAGCAACCTTCTTGTCTTGAGACATTGCTCCTTCAGAGATGACGAAAATACGTCTTTTTAACCGAAGCTCAGAAAGCTTGAGAAACTAGCAAGCGTTAGTGAGCAAGAGCTATGAAATTGAGAAAATAAAACAAATGGCACAAGCAGCGTATCAAATGTGGTTGGTGTGAGTTCTTATTTATACGCTCAGCACGCCCAAAAGTGGGGGGCCCCGTCTGTCATTGACTGTTGCTATTCTAGCAAAGGGAAGGTGTTTTTTGGACCTTCGGCTTAAGGCCTTCGTCCATGTCGCAGTCTGAATTCGCTATCTTAAACAAATTAATACTGCGAGGGGCTACTGTTGGGGGCCTTCGTCCTTCGAAGGTCCTCAAAAACATGATTTAACAATATATTCCAAGTGTGACATATGAACAGGTACCTTCGGATTCGTGCTAAAAGCATGCATGATGTAAAAAGCATGATCGTGACGAAGGTCGGCTTTGCTCCGAAGCTACGCGTAGGGGAGCTTCGGCTAAATGACGGAAAAAGGAACCGACTTAAAGGGGGAAAAGGCTATCTAGTCCTCATAAAGTTATCCATAAGTCAATAAATGTAAAGGGCATGAATGTAATTTCTAACAGGTTGCGTCTTGTGCCTATAAATAGATGAACAGTACCCACGTACTGTTCACGCTGACTTGTACTCGCTCGTGCGCTACGCTTGTGCTCTCACCTTCTGTCAGGCCGAAGGTACAAATGTAACTTTATGTTATTCTTATTCATTCATGATTATATAATAAAAGATACATTATGATAGCATATGATTATCCATGTTATTTCTCATGCTTCATATGCTTTGTCTGTCATTGACATATGCCATGATTATGAAGGTACGTCTTTTATAACCTTCGTCCGAAGATCATTATGTCTTTAGGGAAATAATGCTTCGAAGGACGAAGGACATTAACCATTAACCTATTTCTGTGTTGCCTTCTTCTTAATTCATAGCATTTGAGAACAACAAGTATTAAATAAAGTCTAGATACAAAATAATTTTATAGGTAAAGACTAAATAAAAAGACAAATTTTTTAAGACTAATTAATCAATGATTAGCTAATATTTACTATAGCATCACATTAGCGAATCATAAAATAATTAGACTTAGTATATTCATCTTGTCGTTTAGTTTTTATCTATATAATAAGTTTTGTAATTAAGTTATATTTAATGCTTCTAACTAACATCTAAACATTCGATGTGATAGATGCTAAACTTTAGCAGAGGGAAATGAATAGACCCTAAATAGTATTACATTATGTCAAATACTTGGTAGCAAACAAAATTTAATAGAATTTCATCGAGTATAAAACTAGTGAACAAAGTATAGATTCTTAATTAACTAGAAGAAACTTTTTTATTTTCTATCCTTTAGTCCTTTGCAGTCTGCACTTTTAACAGTACATGTGGTCATGCAAATCCGTTCATTGACCTAGATAAAAAAAGACGACCTCAGTTTTTGTACTACTAAATAAGCCGAACGGTGGTGATTTGGGTGGCCAAATGTAAGTTTTTTTTGTACTACTACAAAATAATTTGGACAATAATCAATTATTTGTCGACTGACTTTGAGTCTTCTATATACTTGTCAAACCAATCAAATATTATCCTATTTTCAACAGCGGATAATCTACGTTCAAATATCGGATACTCTATATAGTTAGATTTCAGTGATACTATATCCTACTCCACATCTGCACATAGATCGAATTCATATTATTCTAATAAATAAGGAACCCCAGCCTGAGCCCCACCCTGGGAGCCGAGCGATTGTTTCTCTTTCTCTTTTTTATTTTTATTTTCAAAATTCTTTTCTCCTTTTTAAAATAAAACTCATAATATAAATCTATATATATAAGATAGATCTATACATCACCCACCCTGGCGGGCCAGCCCCGCACGGCTTCCCTGCACCCGCCCAGCTAGTCGACTGAGCCAGCCTGCTCAGCTGGCCGATTGAGCCACCCCCACATCCGCCTAGCCGGCTGACCAAGCCGTCCATCACGTCCGCCCGCCCCTGCCTGCCTGACCGAGCCGACCAACCAAGCCGATCAAAATGAAAAATGACTCAAAATAAAGAATAACTTAATGATGTCTAGACTCTAGAATGACTGAAAAAACCAACAATTTCTCTATTTCCATCTATTTCAAAAAAAGAATGCTTAAAGATAAAGATGTGTTCTATATATCTATATCTATACTACCCCTATTAAGGAGGCAACAAGGGAACCACATCCATGACCCTGCCCTTGACGACTCGTGTCCTCAGCGCCTCCCTCTTGCCCACCCTGTCATTGGTGCCAGGCCCCCCGGCTCCTAGATCCACATATGCCTCCATCCAGATCCCCGCGATGCGATGCGAGGGAATGGCAACCGCGCAGCCTCTCTATCCTCAGCGCCTCGCCCCGACGCCCCCGGTCGTGACAGCAACAGCGACAAGCATGGCCTCCTTCACCGCCTCCGCCTCGCCACATGTGGCCTCAGCACCGCCCCGACGTTGACCCCTCCATCCTCCCCTTCGACTCCCAAAGCCACCTCCCTCGCCTGCCGACCCGAGGCGGGACACAAATGCCTCGCATGGCAACCGCCTCAATGCACAACCGAACTACACGCATCACGCACCTATCCGCCCCTCGAAACCCACATGTCTCGTCTGTCATGCCCCATGCATCCCACGCGTAAACAAACGCCACCACAGTAGCCCGCGCTCTGCATGTCGTGGCCTCCAGTCATCGGTGGCCTTCTTTGCGGACGCAGCCGCCGCCGACCTCTGCATCCGTTGCCCATCATCATGCCATCGTGGAGGTGTGTGTGAAGGCCGCCTTGGGGAAGCCCGACATGCTTAGCGACTGTGAGTGCTCCCCACCCCACACTTTCGTCGGACAATTCCACCCGGATCCCTAGCCATCTCAGTGACCCTAGTTTGCTTTGCTTTGCTTTGGTCTAGATGGAACTGGAACCTGCTGCCGGTAGGCCCATTCTCGTAGAGGGTGTTGCTCATGCTGGAGGAGAAGAACCCCTACGAGGTGAAGCTCGTCGACCTTGGCAACAAGCCCGAATGGTCCGTCTCCTTCCCTCCAGCATTCTGCAGCCTGCACGAGGTGTCTCACCAGTCGTACTTTATTTCTAGACGTATGATAAACTCACCTTGGTAGACCTGGAACATGGTTCGAGACAGCGAAATTCTTTTTTGGCTATCTCCTTGTTTTCTTTGGAGAGTGTGCTGTGGATGATTTTTAGTGGATTCATTGGATGTTGTAGATTTCCCTGATTCGACTGACTTGTAGCCTGTAACTGCACTAGGGAAAAATCCACACAGATTAGTCATGAATTATGTACTATTCATCCATGATATGTCACCTCTTTCCTCAACTGTCGCATGCAGGAAAGAACATACTGGAGCTTGGTGTTGGGACAGGGCCTAACTTCAAATACTATGCAAGTGAATATGGGGTTAATGTAATTGGAGTGGACCCTAACAAGCACATGGAAAATTAGGCAAGGACTGCTATTATGTCTGCTGGACTCCCATCATCAAGCTTCACATTCAGAAGAGGTGTATTGTTGTTGTCCAACCTTTGGTATTGGTGTTGCCCATTTTCACATTGTTAACTTTGTTTCCCTTTTAATTATAACAGTTGCATTTGATGCACAATGCAATTAGGTTGCTGAAGCCTTGCTAGTAGAAGACAATTCCATGGATGTCGTGATCAGCACACTAGTATTGTGTTCTGTAAATAACATCGACATGACACTGAGAGGTAATAGTTATACTTTATTAGCCAGGACAATAATGACTATTTTCTTTTTTTATGATAGCAGACCGTTCGAATCACACCAACATGTACGGGGTCTCATGTTAGTTTCGGCAATATATAAATACAGATAAAATGTAGTACTCCCTCCATACCATAAAATAAAGTGTGCATGTTTTTAGAAAAGTCAATATTTTAAATCTTTGACCAACAATTTAACAAAAAAACATATATTTTTAGTGTATGCATGTTATATACTTGAATTTGTCTTCAGAAATACTTTAATATGATGCTCAATTTGTATTTGTTGATATCATCTTTTAAAAGAATTTAATGGTCAAAGTTTCACCATAAAAACTTTGCCAAAAAATATACGCCTTATTTTATGGGATGGAGTGAGTACATTATATCTCGTTGTGGCTATTTTCTACAAAATTAACATACACTCGATACCTAATTCTTTACAGTAGTAGTAAATGTAATAAGTTTTTGTATTTTTATCTGCATTGCACGTGCTCAACATTTTCTCATTTTAACAACTAAGAGCCATGTTTCTATATAGAAATAAAACGAGTCCTGAAGTCTGATGGTCACTACGTGTGCATTAAACATGTTGTTGCACCAGGTATTCAAGATTAATAACAAGCAAAAGGAGCTGCTCTTACCACTCTGCTACTAATGTCATTTTTTTGATATTTTTTATGTTCAATTTTTACAAGAGCATGGAAGCATCGTCAACGAGTTGGGTATTATTGATTTGTGGTTGTTTTTGTCCATGACACACATGGTACGTTGATCCCTTGCAGCAATTTGTAGCCGATGGGTCTGAGCCTGGACAGTGTCCGACTATCAAATGCCTATATCATTAGCCCTCATGTTTATGGTGTAGCCTGTAAGTGAGGTCTTCCCTCTTCTTCCATCTTTTGAAATAATTGCAAATGATGTCCTTTGTCTTCCATCAGTAAGCAGTTTGTGGAATGTAAAGTTGTTTCAAAAAAACATTTGTTTTTGGTAACCATTCCTTAAATCTTCATTCGTAAAGCCCTTCGACAAGCCGACTGACTTGCAGCTGTAACTACACTAGAAAAATCCACACAACTTAGTCATGAATTATGTACTATTCAGTCTCCATGAGTCCTGTTGAACTCATTTCTTCGGTGATCTTTTGTTGCTGATCTGAGACAGCTAGGTGGGTTCCTCCTCATAAGGTGCGTCATCGGTTACACATGGATTTAATAATATCCTGCATCATTCTATTAGTTCCTACTAAATTAAATAAAGACCACAATGCCCATATGGACTTTGCTAAGGTAGAGAAGCATGTGCGCACTACTGATGATGGAAGCCTGGTATTGTTAGGTAAGTACTGCACTACTGCTCAGCAAATAGATTGCATTCCTTCTAGAATGCCGAGGATTTATCAGCAACAAATTTAAACTATTATGGTAATTTTTTTGTTTCCACATGAATTTGTGTATACAAAATATCTTTTGAATCCTGATGTCAACTCTGCATACTATGATCCAAAAACCCGCTCCATGAGGGAAGACCCCTTGCCAGATGTAGATCCAAATGATAATTTCTATGTGGTAAGTAATTGATGGCATATGACTTTAATCCTTTACACAATTTTAAATATGAAAATCTTTTGTTCTTTAGGCTCTTGGTTTCTGTTTTTTGATGTGATGTTATGATGAAGGGTGACAACGAAAATCTTCATAGTGATGATAGACTGTTTGTATGCTCTTTTTGCTCACACTTGCTTCTACAAAATCAGAATATATGTTTAGATGTTTGTTTCATATATGTTGATGTTTATTCAGCAGTGAATTTCATCTATTTTTCAGTTAATATGAATGAAATTGAAGCTCTATCTGAGCTGTTCAAGAACATTCGCAACACCGTGGTTGATGACAGATTGATTAACAAGGTTTGTATGTTGTACTAATTTCTTTTAGTGTGAAGTAGCAGTGGACTACTCCCTCCCTTTGTAAATTACAAGTAGTTTAGTACAATGACACGGTCTTCAAAATATAGCTTTGACTAATGTTTTTTTATTAAAATACACATGAACTCTTAATACATTTATACTTTTGTAAAAGTACTTTTAAGATAAATCTATGCATATAACTATTAGATTTTAAAACTAAATGACAAAATAGTTATTTGCAGTCAAAGTTTTATAAGTTTGACTTAAACCTTGTCCAAAACAACTTCTAATTCAAAACTGGAGGGAGTATATGTTTAGATGCTTGTTTCACATATGTTGACATTTATTCAGCAGTGAATTTCATGTCTTTTCCAGTTAATGTGAATGAAATCGAGGCTCTATATGAGCTGTTCAAGAACATTCGTAGCGTCATGGTTGATGACGGCTTGATTAATAAGGTATGTAAGTTCTACTAATTTCTTTCAGTGTGAAGTACCAGTGGACTATATGTTCAGATGCTTGTTTCATGTATGTTGTCGTTTATTCAGCAATGAATTTCATGTATTTGTAGTTAATGTGAATAAAATTGAGTCTCTGTATGACCTTCCAAAAGACTTGCAACGCCATGGATGATGACGGCTTGATTAACAAGGTATGTAATTCTACTAATTTCTTTCAATGTGAAGTAGAAGTGGAGGCCTATTTTCTTCCCATGAAGCCATGGTGTCTGATCTCTCGTTGGGGCTTTAGCTTATTATCATATGGAATGCATTTATGCAGGTTACATGGTAGACATGTTTAGATCGAACGTAGCGACCAATTCAAATAATGTGCAAACCATTTTCAGTAGCAGCATTTTCCACCTCTGATAGGGAAGGTAAGATAGAACATTTAGGCCTTGTTCGGTTACATGGGATGAAATCCTACCAAGGATTTAATCCGGGTATGGATTGGGTGAATCCATACCTCACACCCAATCCCATGGTGGGATTAAATCCATCAACTAATCCATGTGTCTCTCAAAGCTAATTATTCTTTTGATCCATGGATTCTAATGTAAACTTGTGCAATATCTTCATGGATTTGTTCCATACCTAATGAGCTATGGATACAATCTATGTCTTCCATAGTTTAAAAATTCCCAAACCCTTGGGTTATATTCCATGATGGGTTTAACCGAATAAAAAAAATTAAGTAGTCTTGGATATTTTAGGGCATGGATTGTGACATGGATTTAATTCCAATCCATGCTAATCCAGAGATGGATTGGTGTAAATGAACAAAGCCTAGGGGGTTGTTCACTTAATGTCTCTATGAAGCTTCTGGTCATGTAAATACATTGAGGAGAAGTGGAGAACTTACTGTATTCTTCTTATTAGTGTGTGTTGTTCCAGTTCGGTCAATCTCCCTGGCATTACATTGGGCTGAACTAAGGGTCTTCATACTTTCCGTCACTAGGTTGCAGTGATCTTCTGTTGACAGCAACTGCATATAGCTATCCACCACTTTGAGGACATACTAATTAGCAAGAATTAGATATTTCATATGTAAATTTTACATGCAAAAATAGCAAGTTTTGGCAAGTTTTTCTATAAATTTTATCTGCAAAAATTAAAGTCTTGAGATTTTTCCTTATGCTTTTGGATATGATGATTCTTATCAATGATTGTTTCTAATGATGAGCTAAGAGCACTTTGCTCTGGTTTCTTCCTATTTTTCATAAAAAAAAACAAGACAAAACACGTGCTTTCTAGTTGAACTGTAGTAAAAGAACATTAGAGCCTAGGGATCGCGTGATTTCCTTATTTTTTAGCTTTTATGATGTACTAGCTTATGTGATTCCTGTTACTGGATTAGAGTAGTGAAAGTTTATCAGGAGAAGTTTAGATCTTGGTTAAAATTCACTACAAAATACAAACCCTGTTTTATGCAAATGTTCTATCTTTTGTTACCTCGATTTATCTTCATCACTACTACTACATGTTGGCTGCTCCAGTTTTCCATCCACAAACCCTAGCTGCAAAACAAGCTGAATGATACTTGGTACTCTTCAGCCGCATCTCCTTCGAACTGCACACCGGCTTCGCGCCCACCTGAGAGCACCTAGAGGGGGGTGAATAGGTGATCCTGTGAAATCAAATACTAAATAGCCACAAAACTTAGTTATAGAAGTGTTAGTGTGATTAAGTAGCTTTGAAGCGAGTTCTTGTAAACATAAAAATCACAGAGAAACCAACACAAGAGACACGCGATTTTTATCCCGTGGTTCGGCCAAGTGACACTTGCCTACTTCCATGTTGTGGTGTCCCAATGGACGAGGGTTACACTCAACCCCTTTCAAGCGATCCAATGATCAACTTGAATACCACGACTTTCTTCCTTATAGTCTTTCTCCCATTCACAAGGAATCTCCACAAGTTGGAGCCTCTCGCCCTTACAATAAAGATCACAAAGAAGGCACAAGAGTAAGGCTAAGAGAGCAACACACACAACATACAAACCCACAACACACACACACACACAAGCCAAGACTTGAGCTCGAAACATAGCACAGAGAGTTCACAACTCGAACGGAGATCAAATCTCTAACACAATAGATCAAATGCACGGCGACGGAGTGTGGGAGTCTTAGAATGCTTAGTGAATGCTTAGATGTCTCCTCCATGCGCCTAGGGGTCCCTTTTATAGCCCCAAGGCAGCTAGGAGCCGTTGGAGACAAACTTGGAAGGCCATCCTTGCCTTCTGTCATGTGGCGCACCAAACAGTATGGTGCGCCACCGGACAGCTACTGTAACCTGTTCGGTGCGTGATTGCCTTCCAAATCGGGCACATACGACCGTTGCAGCTCCGGGCCCGTTGGCGCACCGGATACTGTCCGGTGCATACCTGACAGTCCGGTGCCCCCCCCGACCGTTGGAGCTGCCACGCGTCGCCCGCAGATTTCGTGGCCGACCGTTGGCGCTGGCGACCGTTGGTCACCGGACAGTCCGGTGCACCACCATACAGTCCGGTGAATTTTAGCCACGTCGCCTTTCTGCATTCCCGAGAGCAACGAGTTCGCCGCGGATGACCCACCGGACAGTCCGGTGAATTATAGTCGTACGCCGCCGTCGAATCCCAAGAGCGACGAGTTCACTACGGACCAGCCTGATGCACCGGACACTGTCCGGTGCACCACCGGACAGTCTGGTGTGCCAAACCGAGCTGAATTTTGGCTGCACAGAACCAAGTCTTTCCCTTTTCCTCTCTTCTTCTTTAGTCACTGTTTCTTGCACTTGGATAACCATGTTAGTACATAAAACAATTCACCAGGTCTAGAAACATACCTTTTGCCTTGATTTGCACTTCTCATTTTATTTGGCACATAAGAACTTAATTAAACGTGTTGGGCACTTAATCACCAAAACATTATAGAAATTGCCCAATGGCACATTTCCCTTTTAATCTCCCCCTTTTTGGTGATTTATGCCAACACATCAAAAAGCGACGAAAATCAGTGCAACATCAATGCAGCTTAAGACCAAGTCATTTTTGCACAAGATTCGACATATTTGGTTCATTCTTTGCCACCACTTGGTGTGTTTTTGCAAATCAAATTCGTTTTCCTATCTCTAAGTCAAACACACTTGTTTGGGCAAATCGAGAGATATTCCAAGAGAAGGATTGATCAAGTACCAAAAACTCCCCCTTTTTCCCATAATAAAAAATTCTTCCCCATAAGAGACCAAATTTTGTAATTAGAGTATTTTGACAAAATCAAATTCTAACTCTACTATTTTCAAAATTCTCAAGTGGTTGGCTGATCCAGTTGCTTTGGCCTTAATTTCTCCCCCTTTGGCATGAAGCACCAAAACGGGATCATTTTTGGCCCTCTAACCCCATTGCCTCACCAAACATGTCAATTAAGAGCAAAAAGGCAAATAGAGCATAAGAATGAACTTGGAATTAAATACACCAATACCGGAGTGCAGTGGAAGTCTTAGCAACGTCCAAGTCCATTTTCTCTTTCAATGCACCTTTGAGACTACATCAAGAGTACTCAAACACACAGGTTAGTCTCAAAGGGTCAAGTTGTAGCACATCTCCCCCTTAATATGTGCATCATTCGCATATGGACTTGTGAGGTCTGGGGAAGTCTTGTACAACTTGAGCACCACAAATATACAACGAATAATGTAAATGCTTCAAAGTAACATGATCAAAGGCATAGAACACATGTATGCTATATATAAATCCAAGTTACGCGAATCTAAGACATTTAGCTCACTACGCAACCTGCAAAAAGTTTTCTCATCCAACGGCTTGGTGAAGATATCGGCTAGCTGGTTCTCGGTGCTAATATGAAAAATATCGATATCTCCCTTTTGCTGGTGATCCCTTAGGAAGTGATGCTGGATGTCTATATGCTTAGTGCGGCTGTGTTCAACAGGATTATCCGCCAAGCGGATTGCACTCTCATTGTCACATAGGAGTGAGACTTTTCTCAGATTGTAGCCAAAGTCCCGGAGGGTTTGCCTCATCCAAAGTAGTTGCACGCAACACTGTCCTGCGGCAACATACTCGGCCTCAGCGGTGGATAGGGCAACAGATGTCTGTTTCTTGGAACTCCAGGACACCAGGGACCTTCCTAGAAATTGGCACATCCCTGATGTACTCTTCCTATCTACCTTGCACCCGGCATAATTGGAGTCTGCATATCCAATTAAGTCAAAGGTAGACCCCTTTGGATACCAGATCCCGAAGCAAGGCATAGCAACTAAATATCTAAGAATTCACTTAACGGCCACAAGATGACATTCCCTGGGGTCAGATTGATATCTAGCACACATGCATACACTTAGCATAATGTCTGGTCTACTAGCACATAAATAAAGTAATGACCCTATCATAGATCGGTATGCCTTTTGATCAACAGGCTTACCTCCTTTGTTGAGGTCGACATGCCCGTGGGTTCCCATCGGTGTCTTCGCAGGCTTGGCGTCCTTCATCCCAAACCTTTTGAGAAGATCTTGAGTGTACTTCATTTGGGAGATGAAGGTACCGTTCTTGAGTTGCTTCACTTGGAACCCAAGGAAGTATGTTAACTCGCCCATCATCGACATTTCGAATTTCTGCATCATCACCCTGCTAAACTCCTCACAAGACTTTTGATTAGTAGAACCAAATATTATGTCATCGACATAAATTTGGCACACAAAAAGATCACCATCACAAGTCTTTGTAAAAAGGGTGGGATCGGCTTTCCCAACCTTGAAAGCATTAGCAATTAAGAAATCTCTAAGGCATTCATACCATGCTCTTGGGGCTTGCTTAAGTCCATAGAGCGCCTTAAAGAGCTTGAACACATGGTCGGGGTACCTGTCATTCTCAAAGCTAGGGGGTTGTTCCACGTATACCTCCTCCTTTATTGGCCCATTGAGGAAAGCGCTCTTCACATCCATTTGAAATAGCCTGAAAGAGTGGTGAGCGGCATAGGCAAACAAAATTCGAATAAACTCTAGCCTAGTCACAGGAGCAAAAGTCTCCTCGAAATCCAAACCTGCGACTTGGGCATAACCTTTTGCCACAAGTCGAGCCTTGTTTCTTTTCACCACTCCGTGCTCGTCTTCCTTGTTGCGGAACACTGACTTGGTTCCCACAACGTTTTGCTTTGGACGTGGCACCAGGCTCCAAACTTCGTTTCTCTTGAAGTTGTTGAGTTCTTCCTGCATGGCCAACATCCAGTCCGGATCCTGCAAGGCCTCTTCTACCCTGAAAGGCTCAATAGAAGAGACAAACGAGTAATGCTCACAAAAATTAGCTAAACGTGAGTGAGTCGTTACTCCCTTGCTGATATCACCCAGAATCTAATCGACGGGGTGATTTCTTTGGATCGTCGCTCGGACTTGAGTTGGAGGGACCCGTGGTGCTTCTTCCTCCATAACTTGTTCTTCTCGTGCTCCCCCTTGATCACGATCCTCTTCTTGAGGTACCTGCCCATCATCTTGAGTTGGGGGATGCACCAGCGTTGAGGAAGAAGGCTGATCTTGTTCCTGTAGTTCCTGTGGTCGCACATCACCTATTGCCATCGTGCGCATTGCGGCCGTTGGAATTTCATCTTCATCTATATCATCAAGATCAACTTTCTCTCTTGGAGAGCCATCAGTCTCATCAAATACAACATCGCTAGAGACTTCAACTAATCCTGATGATTTATTGAAGACCCTATACGCCTTTGTATTTGATTCATACCCTAGTAATAACCCTTCTACTGCCTTGGGAGCAAATTTAGAATGTCTACCTTTCTTCACCAGAATGTAGCATTTGCTCCCAAATACACGAAAGTAAGATACATTGGGTTTGTTACCGGTAAGGAGTTCGTAGGAGGTCTTCTTGAGAAGGTGTTGCAGATAGAGTCGGTTTATGGCATGGCAAGTTGTGTTCATAGCTTCCGACCAAAACCGCTCGGGTGTCTTGAACTCTCCAAGCATCGTTCTCGCTGTGTCGATAAGCGTCCTATTCTTCCTCTCTACCACACCGTTTTGTTGTGGTGTGTAGGGAGCGGAGAATTCATGCTTGATGCCTTCCTCCTCAAGAAATTCTTCAACTTGTAGATTCTTGAACTCGGACCCATTGTCGCTCCTTATCTTTTTCACCTTAAGCTCAAACTCATTTTGAGCCCTCCTTAGAAAGCGCTTTAGGGTCCCTTGGGTTTCTAATTTGTCCTGCAAAAAGAATACCCAAGTGTAGCGGGAAAAATCATCAACAATTACAAGACCATACTTACTTCCCCCGATGCTAAGGTAGGCAACGGGTCCAAAGAGGTCCATGTGAAGAAGCTCCAGTGGTCTTGATGTTGTCATCACATTCTTGTTGTGATGAGTGCTTCCCACCTGTTTCCCTGCCTGACATGCTGCACAAGGTCTGTCTTTCTCAAAGTAGACATCAGTTAGTCCTAGCACATGATCTCCCTTTAGATGTTTATGAAGGTTCTTCATCCCAACATGTGCTAGACGGTGATGCCAAAGCCATCCCATATTAGTTTTAGCTATTAAGCATGCACCTAGATCGGCATTCTCTTTCGAAAAATCAACTAAGTAGAGCTTGCCATCTAGTACACCATTAAACGCTAATGAACCATCACTCCTTCTAAAGACAGATACATCTATATTTGTGAATAAACAATTATAGCCCATGTTACATAATTTACTCACAGACAATAAGTTGTACCCGAGCGATTCAACTAAAAACACATTGGAGATTGAATGCTCGGATGTAATGGCTATCTTCCCCAATCCTTTAACCTTGCCTTGGTTCCCATCTCCAAAGATAATCACATCCTGGGAATCCTTGTTCTTGACGTAGGAGGTGAACATTTTCTTCTCCCCCGTCATGTGGTTTCTGCATCCGCTGTCGATAATCCAGCTTGAGCCCCCGGATGCATAAACCTGCAAGGAATTTAAGCTTGGGTTTTAGGTACCCAACTCTTGTTGGGTCCTACAAGGTTAGTCACAATAATTTTTGGAACCCAAATACAAGTCTTGTCTCCCTTGCATTTGGATCCCTACTTCCTAGCCACTACTTTTTCATTCTTACATGAAAGAACAAACGTAGTGTTGCAAGCATGAAAAACAGTAGTAGGTTTATTACACATTTTCCTAGGCACATGATGCACAACATGATTTTTCCTAGGCCTACTTCTACCATGCACAAAAGTAGAGCTAGAGGCAAACATAGCATGTGAATCATTGTAAGTAGTATGAACATAACTCTTACTATAATTGGAACAACTAGCAATTTTCCTATCATAAATAAAAACATGATTCCTTTGAGGGCTACTAGCCATAGGGGCCTTCCCTTTCTCCTTGTTGAGAACGGGAGCCTTTCGGCTTGTTAAGTTCTTGGTTTCCTTTCGAAACCCAAGTCCATCCTTAATTGAGGGGTGTCTACCAATAGTGTAGGCATCCCTAGCAAACTTTAATTTATCAAAATCACTTTTGCAAGTCTTAAGTTGAGCATTAAGACTTGCCACCTCATCATTCAATTTAGTAATAGCAGTAAGATGTTCATCACATGCATCAACATCAAAGTCTTTACATCTATTACAAATACTTACATGCTCTACACATGAACTTATTTTACTAGCTTCCTCTAGCTTAGCATCTAATTCATCATTTAAACATCTTAAACTAGAAATAGATTCATGGCAAGCAGATAACTCAGAAGATAGCAGTTCGTTTCTCTTAGTTTCTAAAGCAAGAGATTTTTGTACACTAACAAATTTATCATGTTCCTCATACAAAATGTCCTCTTGTTTTTCTAGCAGTCTATCTTTTTCATTTAGAGCATCAATTAATTCATTAATTTTCTCTACTTTGTCTCTATCTAATCCTTTAAATAAACTAGAGTAATCTACTTCATCATCGGAGGATTCCTCATCACTAGAAGTAGAGTACTTAGGAGAATCTCGAATACATACCTTCTTCTCCTTGGCCATGAGGCAAGTGTGGCATTCGTTGGGGAAGAGCGAAGACTTATCGAAGGCCGAGGAAGCCAATCCTTCATCGTCGGAGTCGGATGAGGAGCAATCAGAGTCCCATTCCTTTCCAAGATGCGCCTCGCCCTTCGCCTTCCTGTAGTTCTTCTTCTTGTCCTTCTTCCCATGTCTTTCTTGTCCCTGGTCATTTTCATTATCGGGACATTGAGCAATAAAATGACCAGTCTTACCGCATTTGAAGCATGAGCGCTTTCTCCTTGTTTTGTTCTTTTTGGGGTACTCCTTGTGTCCTTTAAGCGCGGTCTTGAAGCGCTTGATGATAAGCGCCATCTCATCTTCGTTGAGGCCAGTAGCCTCCACTTGTGCCACCTTGCTTGGTAGCGCCTCCCTGCTACTGGTTGCCTTAAGAGCAACGGGTTGAGGCTCGTTGACAGGTAGTGGACCGTTTAGAGCATCGTCCACGTATCGAGCTTCCTTCACCATCATGCACCCGCTTACAAATTTTCCAAGGATCTCCTCGGGCGTCATCTTAGTGTACCTGGGGTTTTCACGAATAAGATTGACAAGATGGGGGTCAATTATAGTAAATGACCTTAGCATGAGTCGGACGACATCATGATCCGTCCATCTTGTGCTTCCATAGCTTCGGATCTTGTTGATCAGGGTCTTGAGCCTGTTGTACGTCTGAGTTGGCTCCTCTCCCCTGATCATCGCAAATCTCCCCAGCTCGCCTTCTACTAGTTCCATTTTGGTAATCATGGTGGTGTCGTTTCCCTCATGAGATATCTTGAGGGTGTCCCGGATTTGCTTGGCGTTGTCCAAGCCGCTCACCTTATTATATTCATCCCTGCAAAGTGAAGCTAGCAAGACAGTAGTAGCTTGGCCATTTTTATGAATCTGTTCATTAATTATCACCGGGTTATCCGTACTATCGAAGTGCATCCCATTCTCTACAATTTCCCAAATGCTAGGATGGAGAGAGAATAAATAACTACGCATTTTATGACTCCAAAACGAATAGTCCTCTCCATCAAAGTGTGGAGGTTTCCCAAGGGGAATTGAAAGTAGATGTGCATTTGAATTGTACGACATGCTAGAATAGTCAAAAGAGCAGTTTTGATTAACCGTTCTCTTTTTCAACGAAGAGTCGTCGTCGTCTCTTGGTGAAGAAGAGGAGGCATCGCTGTCGTAGTAAATGATCTTCTTGATGCGCCTCTTCTTCTTCCCGCCCCTCTTCTTGTGACTCGATCCTGAGTCTGTGGGCTTGTCGTCCCTTGGCTCGTTGAAGAGGGACTCCATCTCCTTGCCATTGACCACCATCTCCTTTCCCTTAGGATCCATCTCTTCAGGTGGTTAGTCCCTTAGATGAAGAGTACGACTCTGATACCAATTGAGAGCACCTAGAGGGGGGGGGGCGAATAGGTGATCCTGTGAAATCAAATACTAAATAGCCACAAAACTTAGTTGTAGAAGTGTTAGTGCGACTAAGTAGCTTTGAAGCGAGTTCTTGTGAACACAAAAATCACAGAGAAAGCAACACAAGAGACACGCGATTTTTATCCCGTGGTTCGGCCAAGTGACACTTGCCTACTTCCACGTTGTGGCGTCCCAATGGACGAGGGTTGCACTCAACCCCTTTCAAGCGATCCAATGATCAACTTGAATACCACTGCTTTCTTCCTTATAGTCTTTCTCCCGTTCACGAGGAATCTCCACAAGTTGGAGCCTCTCGCCCTTACAATAAAGATCACAAAGAAGGCACAAGAGTAAGGCTAAGAGAGCAACACACACAACACACAAACCCGCAGCACACACACGCACACAAGCCAAGACTTGAGCTCGAAACGTAGCACAGAGAGTTCACAACTCGAACGGAGCTCAAATCACTAACACGATCGATCAAATGCGCGGAGGCGGAGTGTGGGAGTCTTAGAATGCTTAGTGAATGCTTATATGTCTCCTCCATGCGCCTAGGGGTCCCTTTTATAGCCCCAAGGCAGCTAGGAGCCGTTGGAGACAAACTTGGAAGGCCATCCTTGCCTTCTGTCAAGTGGCGCACCGGACAGTCCGGTGCGCCACCGGACAACTACTGTAGCCTGTCCGGTGCGCGATTGCCTTACAAATCGGGCACATACGACCGTTGCAGCTTCGGGCTCGTTGGCGCACCGGATACTGTCCGGTGCACACTGGACAGTACGGTTCCCCCTTCCGACCGTTGGAGCTGCCACGCGTCACCCGCAGATTTCGCGGCCGACCGTTGGCGCTGGCGACCGTTGACTCATCGGACAGTCCGGTGCACCACCGGACAGTCCGGTGAATTTTAGCCACGTCGCCTTTCTTCATTCTCGAGAGCAATGAGTTCGCCGCGGATGACCCACCGGATAGTCCGGTGCACCACTGGACAGTCCGGTGAACTATAGCCGTACGCCGCCGTCGAATCCCGAGAGCGGCGAGTTCACCGCGGACCAGCCTGACGCACCGGACACTGTCCGGTGCACCACCGGACAGTCTGGTGTGCCGGACCAAGCTGAAGTTTGGCTGCACAGAGCCAAGTCTTTCCCTTTTCCTCTCTTATTCTTTAGTCACTGTTTCTTGCACTTGGATAACCATGTTAGTACATAAAACAATTCACCAGGTCTAGAAACATACCTTTTGCCTTGATTTGCACTTCTCACTTTATTTGGCACATAAGAACTTAATTAAACGTGTTGGGCACTTAATCACCAAAACATTATAGAAATTGCCCAAGGGCACATTTCCCTTTCACCACCATTGACTCCTTCGTTGGTTTCTTCCACGCCATCGACTGGAAGGTATACACACGCGCGCTCCTCCTCCCCCCACCCCCCGCCGATCATGATTGATGAAATGTAATCTCTGTATTGTTCTTAAGCGTGCTTGGATCTACCTACGCTGATATGCATGCTTTGTTAGTCATCAATAGGTCATTAGATGTTATCACATTGTTGGATTTCATTCCAAATTTATAATTTGCATCGGAGGAGAGAGTACTATTTATTAAGTTGCATGCACCAACCAGTTCAACCCAAAAACTTAAGCTAATAGGAAGAGGTGGACAATTCACTTATATTATATTTCAACACTCCCCCTCACGTTGAGCCTCTCTTGGGTCTCAGACGTGAAATATGAGCGAGAAACAATTATTTTACTTTAATTGCACTAACTAGGATTCGAACTTGTGACCTCTAGCTCTGATACCATATTAAGTTGCATGCACCAACCAGTTCAATCCAAAAGCTTAAGCTGATAGGAAGAGGTGGACAATTCACTTATATTATATTTCAACACTCATGATCAGAATCATTTTCTTCTTTGTACAGTTGGTGAGCTGGGAGCCTACTTGCTGTCACGCAACATCCTTGCCATGTTGTTAGACCCGCCAGACTTCCACGAGGCGCAGGTTCAGTTTGCACTAGAGCGTGGTGTACTGGCGTTGATTGGGGTCCTTGCCTCTAATCGGCTAGCTTATTCGGCACGTTCCTTTGACATGGCGCACTGCTCTCGTTGCCTCATCATGTGGTATTTTTATAGTAGGTTGAATTACTAGCCCCAGCACTATAAGCCTTTAGTGTCTCCAGCTGATTACTTATCGCTTCCTCCCCCCATGTATGTGCAGATGGGTTGTACTTGATAGAAGTTAAGAACACTTATATTTCTACTTTATGGTTTTAGGTTTGTTTATTATTTTGATTTGTTTTTTACTTTTTGTACAGATATTCAGTGAACTCAGAGCGCACATAATAGCATCACACGTTAGAGCAGTCCTGCTTAAAGTTCCATATTCTTTTGTCGGGACATCATAATTTGCTTGGTTCTTTTGTTTTGCTCCTATGGTACAAATTAGGCAAGTGTCATAATATTGTATATCACCTTCAGAATGTACGCTTTATATGAAACAACATATTGAATGGGCAATTTTTTTCCTCCATTAGCTAATATAATTATAATGAAGGCTGATATTTGTTGGATCTATTTCTTTTGGATGCTCCAACTAGCTTTACAAAATGGGTGATTTTTAAAGAGATCTAATGCATCTTTTATTTAGACTGCGGACCAGCAACAATGCTTTTCATAGTGCTTCGATAAACTAATGACGGATGTCCACAGGAACTTGGAACCTAAGAATCGTGACAAATTCCTTCAACATGACATCCTTCATGATGTAAATACTCGAGTTACCTTCTTTTTAGGAACCACCGTTATGTGGGTTGAAAAAAGAATAGATTGTCCTTAGGTTTGCCATGGATTGGCTGAAGATGGTCTTGTTGATGCATGTGGTGGTGAAAGCAGCTGCAAATTTCATAGCATGTCATTTTAATGTAAATTTCATAGCAATCTCTTCCCTGATGCCCTCGCCTCTATGCTCTATAAATTGCAGTGAATATTGCTAAAAAAGATTAGAGGTTGTCGACATATTTGTCTATCATTAAACATTCTATATTGACCTTTAGACATCAGTTCAATCTATTTGGATCGATATATTCATAGCTTCAATATAATACTAGTTTTACGGTGATATTTTGTCACACGGATTTTACATATCATAATGATGTTTATCGTTTTGTATCTATGTTAGATACTAATTTTTTATTCAAGTGGCATCGCACGGTCACGTACCTAGTACTATATTAAAGCGTCAGTTATTCTAGTTCCACTGTTTCCGCCGTCGTCGTGCTAAAATGCTAAAATTATGTATAAATGGGGATTTGAACCATGGTTTTTAGCTGTAAAGTCGTATTCACACTCACCTAACCAACAAAACATACATACCTTTATATTTTATATCATATACTTAAGTATAAAAGGAAAATCATAGCAACATACATGCACATTTCTAGTTATGTCTGAAGTGATTCAAAAAAATACTACAAAAAATATACTACGTCAAAGGAACTATTTTTTAGGAAAACTACTTCGGGATCTACATTACATGTTTGGTTGGTATACTGGTTTTTTGGAAATAGAAATATTTGCTTAAAGCTAAATCAAACATAGGTATACTGGTTTTTTTGGAAATAGAAATATTTGTTTAAAGCTAAATCAAACATAGGTTAAGTATATATTCGATCAAACTTTAATACATATCTATATCTTTACCACTATATGATCCACCGGTTTAAACTTTGAAAAACCCACCCAACAAACTGCACCTAGATTTAATACATCATCAAAGCAAAGGTTCAGATTGCTGATAACTTCTCTCTTACTCACTCAAATCCAATGACCAATATTATTTGGATCATCCTACCCCTTCCCAATGATCCCTGCCTGCCCCCCTCGTCGTCCCCTCCTCCCCCTCACTCACACCGCCACCGCTATCGATCCCTCCCTCGCGCTGTCGACACCTCCCCTCCTTCCCCTCTCTCGCATCATCGTCGCCGGCGACCCCTCCACATCCTCTCTCTGGAATCATAGCGTTAGCATGGGCTATATTCTAGTTGTTCAAAAGCGAGACTTCCGTTCTTTAAGGTCCAAGGGAGTATCACAACATAATATATAGCTTGTGCAACTGAGTTAGTTTTTAAATTTAATTGGACACAAATAAATTTTAAGATCTACAATAAATGCTTGATGTAATAAAAAATATTACATAAAAGTGGTTATATTGACTTAATTTAAATTGGATAGCATCGTGTGCATCAATTACAATATTGTAATGGTTGACAGATGAGTCACACATCTACTCAACCTAAGGATAGTGAAGTTAGCCTAAGATATGATTGGTGTGGGTAAGAATCTACATGGCTAGAATAGATGAATAAACTATGGAAAATTTCTATAAAACATTATTTTACTAGAGAAAAATGATAAAACAATAGATGATTCTAATAGCAACTATAAACACTAGCCCTAGTCCAATTCAAGAAAGTCCTCATGCACAAATCTTGTAGTAAGATTGGTTTATAGCAAAATCACTTCACCACATATTCTACCAACTAAACAACTACACAAGAAATTAATTAGTGAGCTACCAAGAGCTAGTAAGGTTGAATCTAACATGTGGATATGCATCTACTGACACATTAGCTATCGACCTACTAGACTAATGTGAGTCAGTATCTACTACAACACTCGACCTTTACCGACAGCCTATAGTCATCTCAGTGTCACACCAATTTTTCTTTGTAGACTACATTTTTTATCAAAATATAAAAACATCCAATTAAGAAATAAGAAAAAAATTACATAATTCATAAAAAATTAAAATTTACATAACTTTAAAAATTAAAATTACATAATTCATAAAAATACCTTTATCGACTGCTGCTATGTTGTGGGCCGCGTGGGGGCGCAAACAGGCAGGGGCGGGGCTGAGCGGGAGCGGGCCAGGGGCACGCGCTAGGTGGGCTGGCATGGAAGCACCGGACCGGGAGAGCGGACCATGCCAGGGGAAAAGGGGAAGGGTGAGCCGGGCCGCCGAGCTGGCCGGCTAGGGGTGAGGGGCTGGGCTGGCTAGGGAAAATGGGGAAGCAAGGCCCGTTTTCTATTTTCTCCTCTTTTCTATTTTCTTTTATCCCTATTATTTGAGCCCAAAACTCAGGGATAAACTATCGCTTAAGCAGATGCTAATCACTCATCAAACCAAATATACACATGTGCCTCGGCATGATGCATCAACCATGTTCCCCTTAGGGTTTTATTTAAACCTGTATTTGAAATAAAACTCCCTAGTACTTGGAATGAAATGAATAAAGGAGAGAAAAGGAAGAGAGGGAAGAAGGTAACACCTGAATTCGGTGGATATTAGAAAAGAAAATTTATACCCAAATTCAGGGTGTTACAAGGGGGAGGAGGACCACTCGCAGGATGGAGGAGGCGTGCACCAGCACTCCATCAGGTGGACGATGTGACGCAACAGGCCATTGCCGACGCGGCGCAACAGGACGATGACGATGACACTCAGCTAGACGACGATGAGGCGCAGCAGGACGCCTCAGGTTTTGGTGCCTCAGGTTCGACCCGAGTCTACTTGTGAGGTCCCGCTAGTCTCCCTCAGTGACATTCTTCATGACAGGCGCCCGCTGATTAGACCCAAGGGGGAAAGTTATGTAACTTTAGATGTTGTCGCTGCTTCTTCGTATTATATGATCAAATTCAAAATAGAAACTAATATGAAGCATCCTAATCCACTAGGACTTAAATGCGATTCAAATATTAGTCCCAAGAGGCTAGTATATGTGGGATTATGGGGAGGCTACACTAGCGCAAAACAAAATTTTCGACCCCATAAAACTAGGAACTACTATGGTTATAGATCATGGAATTATCACTAGACATGTAGGGCAGCAGAAGATGTCTCGATGTAGATGAATGCGTCAAACAGTGTTGTGCAGTCCTCACCAGGATCCTCTAGTAGTGGGTGTTGGGGGTCTTCTTCTCCGCCGAAGGTCCTCAAGGCAAAAACACCTTCGGAAAAATGATACAAAAGCTCGGCTCAACTCCTCGAGACGAAGCTCAAGGGCTCTAGCGACAGTGCAAGATGACGAAGGTAAATAGCTTCGGCCCAGACCAAGGAAATAAGGAAAAAGGACTAGGTAGACCTTATTAGTTTTAATTACTTACAAACAAATGTTCGAGGGCATGAATGTAATTGTACCGGGTTGCGTCCCGTGCCTATAAATAGATGAACAGTACCCCCGTACTGTTCACGTTGGATTGTAATCACTCTCGCGTCGTTCTTGTATCCTTACCTTCCGCCAAGCCGAAGGTATCAATGTAACACGGATATTATTCATATTTTCTCATATTCACAGAATATATAAATATGGATATATTATTGATTTATAATTGTGATCTTTATTTCCTTATGCTCTATTGCTTAATTATTCATATTCTTATGTTACAATGATGAAGGTATTCCCTTCATGACCTTCGTCTGAAGATCATTATATCTAAAAGGAAATAATGCTTCGAAGGACGAAGGTCATTAACCATTCACAATTGTGTTGCCTTGTTCTTGATTTATAGCATCTGAGAACAAGTGAACAACATTGGCACCCACCTCCGGTGAACTCACTTCCACAACTGCGACGATGGCTTTGCAAAGCAACCAAGTTGTGCCATCTTCGGATACGTAGCTGGTGTTCCCAATCACAGGTGGCTCAAGTTCTGAAACAGCCAACAAGAAACAAAAGAAGGAAGCACAGAGAAGGGTACAACATGTTGGAGTACAAGGACCCTTCATCAGATCCAAGTGGTCCCATATTCCAATCACCTTCTCTCAGGAAGACCTTCAGCTTAAATATTACCCTCACAACGATGCAATGGTAATATCTTGTGTCATCAAAGGATTTTTGGTCCATAATGTCTTAGTGGACACAGGCAGTGCAGCGGATATCATCTTTGTGAAGGCTTTCAGGCAAATGCAAGAGCCAGATGATAAGATACATGATGCAACACACCCTCTTTGTGGTTTCGGAGGGAGACAGATAGTGGCACTTGGCAAGATAACAATGTCAGTCACCTTCGGTTATGTTAACAACACAAGGACATAGCAAGTTGTATTTGATATTGTTGATATGGAGTATCCATACAATGCAATCATTGGTCGAGGGACGTTCATTGTCTTCGAAGAAATACTCCACCTAGCATACCTCTGCATGAAGATACCTTCGGAACAAGGGCCCATTGTTGTATACGGGAGTCAAGAAGCTGCCAGGAGAGCCGAAGGAAGTTGGACGGATTCGAAGGATATTCATAATATCGATGAAGCCGAAACTTATCAGCAGTATAAGCACAAAAGAGAAAAGGCTGCTTCGGCAGACCAACCAATGCCTATGCTCTTGTGTGAAGACATAGCCGAGCAAAAAGTATTGCTGGGATCTCAACTATCTGATGAACAAGAAAAGACCTTGCTAAGATTTTTGTTCAACAACAAAGATGTTTTTGCTTGGACAACCAATGGTCTCTGTGGTGTCAATAGAGAAATTATTGAACACTCACTCAATGTGGACCCGTCCTTCAGACCAAGAAAGCAGAGGCTTTGGAAAATGTCTGATGATAAAGCCAAAGGTGCACGAAATGAAGTAAAAAGATTCTAAGTGCCGGCGTTATTAGAGAAGTAACATACTCAGAGTGGTTGGCCAACACTATCATGGTGAAGAAAGCTAACGGAAAATGGAGAATGTGTATTGATTTTACAGATCTGAACAAGGCATGTCCGAAGGATGAATTCCCATTGCCAAGAATAGATTCCCTAGTGGATGCAGTAGCTACTTCAGAACTCATGAGCTTATTGTATTGCTACTCTGGCTATCATCAAATCTAGATGAAAAAGGACAATGAGTCGAAGACAAGCTTCATAACTCCTAGTGGCACCTATTGTTATCTTCGGATGCCTGAGGGGCTCAAGAATGCTGGAGGAAGCTTCAGCAGAATGACTGCCAAAGTTCTTCACTCTCAAATTGGCAGAAATGTGCTAACATATGTCGATGACATCATAGTAAAAAGCACAAAACAAGAGAACCATGTTGCTGATTTGCAAGAGACATTTGCCAATTTTAGACAAGCTGGTCTCAAGTTAAATCCAGAAAAATGTGTCTTCAGAGTAAAGAAGGGCAAATTTCTTGGATGTTTGGTGTCGATAAAGGGTATTGAAGCCAACCCAAGCAAAATCGAAGCTATCCTTCGGATGGAACCGCCAAATTTGAAAAAGGGGGCTCAAAGGTTAGCAGGAAGGCTAGCATCACTGAACAGATTTATTTCAAGATCAGTAGAGAGGAATCTGCCTTTCTTTGAAATATTGAAATCAGTCGAAGTCTTCCAATGGGGTCCAGCCCAACAGAAAGCCTTCAAAGAGTTGAAGCAGTATTTGATAGATCTAATAACTCTAACTCCACCATCATTAGGGACTCCATAGCTTCTATATGTGGTTGCTTCCCATGCTGCGGTTCGTGCGGCACTTGTACAAGAAAAACAAGATGGCCAGATAAAAAAGCAAGCACCGATATACTTCGTCTCCAAAGTACTCAGCCCATCAAAGAAGAATTACACAAAATTGGAGAAGGTACTATATGATGTATTGATGGCCTCCAGAAAGCTTCGGCACTACTTCCAAGCATATCATATAATAGTGCCTTCATCACAACCCCTGAAGGACATAATGAGGAACAGAGAAGCCACAGGAAGGGTCGGAAAATGGGCCACAGAACTCAATGAATTCACCATTGATTATGTACACAGGTCTTCGGTTCAATCTCAGGCGTTGGTAGACTTCATTGCCGATTGGACACCAGGGGCTCAGGATGAAGAAGGAATAAATGATGTCGAAGCTTGGACGATATTTTGTGATGGGTCCTGGGGAACCTTCGGTGCAGGGCAGCCACTGTACTAGTAGCACCATCCAAAGTCAGAACTTGTTGTGCAGTAAGATTGGATTTTAGCTGCACAAATAATATTGCAGAGTACAAAACCCTCCTCTTGGGGCTTCGGAAAATTAAGGCAATGGGTATAAGAAGGGCGGTTCTCAAGACTGATTCACAAGTTATATCGCGTCATGTGGACAAAAGTAGCAAGACAAGAGATCCGAAGCTTGAAAAATATCTAGATGCAGTCCGAAGGTTGGAAGCCTCTTTTGAAGGTTTCTCTGTAAAGAACATCCCAAGGGGCAAAATGAGCATGCAGACTTATTGGCCAAATCAGTGGCACAGCGGCTTCTGTTACCTTCGGAGGTGTTTTTGAAACACTAAAAGCACATTTAGTAGAGCTCATGGAAAGAGTTGTGCTCACAATTTCACCAGTACATAGTGAAGATTGGAGGATTGAGATTGTATCTTTCCTCCAGGGTAACTGTCTTTCGGATGACGAAGGTTATAATAAAAGCATGGAGGCAAGGACAATACCATATGTAATAATAGAAGGGGAGTTATACAAGCATGGAGTTTGCTCTCCATTGCTCAAGTGTTTATCCAGAACTTAAGGGCAAGAACTAATGAAGGAGATACATGCAGGACTATGTGGGGCCCACATTGGGTCTAGGCCCCTGCTGGGGAAGGTTTTCAGACAAGGTTTCTATTGGCCGAAGGCAGCTCCGGATGCAGCAGAATTAGTACAGAAATGTGAAAATTGCCAAAGTTGCGCCAGAGACTAGAAGCAACCTTCGTCTTTGACTCAACTAATACAACCAACTTGGCCACTGCAAAGATGGGGTTTGGATCTGTTAGGACTACTCCCACCGGCACAAGGCAACTTGAAATATGTTGTGGTGGCGGTGGAATATTTTTCTAAGTGGATTGAAGCAAAGCCTTTGGCTACAATAACTTCGGCCACAGTACTAAAATTCTTCTGGTAAAACATCGTTTGTCGCTTCGGCGTGCCGAAGGCTATCACCGTTGATAATGAAGCTCAGTTTGATGCCGAAACTTTCAAAACCTTTTGTAGCCAAATTGGTACAAAAATACCCTTCGCATCAGTGAGGCATCCAGAGTCAAATGGATTGGTAGAAAGGGCAAATGGAATTATAATAACAGGAATAATGAAGTCAATCTTCAATCAGCCCAAGGGAAAGTGGCCAGATGAATTAATAAAAGTGGTCTGGAACCACAACACTGCTATATCAAGGTCGACAGGATTTACTCCGTTCAAACTTCTGTTCAGTGACGAAGCAATCACACCGGAAGAAGCAAGAACGGGTTCAATAAGAACTTTAACTTCGATAGAGGACGAAGGTGACTGCCAAGTAACAAAGGATACCATAGAAGGGACCATGCTCCAAGCCATGGAGCACATTAATAAATACCAGGCCGAAACAGTCAAATGGCGTGACAGAAAAGTAAGATTGAAAAACATCAAGCCAGGCCATTTAGTGCTTCGAAGGGTGGCTAACCCTGATATAGTGGGGAAGCTTCAACTTAAGTGGGAAGGACCCTTTCTGGTTATATCTTCGTCAAGACCTGGCTCTTACAGGTTGAAAGATATGTACGGAAATGACATTCCAAGATCTTGGAATGCAGATGAGCTTCGATGATATTATGTGTAAACAATGTAATTTTCTTATTATTTCCCTACGACACCCTTTTCCTTTCAAGTGGGGAGAAAGGTTTTTAACGGGGCTACAGGTTGTAATTTTCATTCTTTGTTTAGGCCTATGCAATATAAAGGCAAAATTCCCGCATATGTAAATTGTAACATCCAGATTCCCCAAAGTAGCCCAATTTTTTCATCATAACCATGTCGTCCGCCGTCATAGTAGATTTACCAAATTCAACGCGGCTAGCTTTCATTGGGCTTAGAATAGTGTTGTCCTCCTGTAACACCTCAAAATCTCATTCTGAGAATTATAGTAAACTTTTCAAAGACCATGAATTAGAATTTTTTCTTTTAGAATTCTCATAACCTTTAAACCCACATCTCCTAAAATAAATATGTTTTCAAATAAAAAAACTAAAAACATATTTATCCTATATGGATTTCAGGATTCTTCGACGAATTATAGCAATATTCTCCAAGAGGTTCAAGTTAAAATGGCTCTTAATAAATACAAAACATTAGAAAATACTTGGGATATAGAAATAGTAAAACAATGAATTTTTGAATGTGCATCTAGTTTTGTTTGAGATTTAAATTCAGCTTTGAAATCCAAAAATTTAAAAGTGAATGTAGCAATTCAAAATAGAAAGGAAAGAAAAGAAAAGAAAAGGGATAAGAGAGTCAGGGGCGGACCCAGGCCCATGGCTGCCTGGGCCACGGCCCGGGGCGTAGGCCCAAATTTTTTTAAAGAGCTCTGTCCTCTGGTCTCTCCCAGTCTTTCCTCTGGTCTCTGGCCTCGCTGAGTCATAGTTATATGTATGTATATGCATCCGTCACACTGCAAGCTTCGTAAGCACAGGATAACACACATGCAAACAAGAGCAGGCTACAACCACCTACATATGTCATGCATATTTACATACTAGGCTAGTAGCAAGGCCTCGGGCATCACATGATTGGCTCCTGCTAGTCTAGAGAGATGGATAGAGGCAGAGACTAGAGACCAAACCATCGAGCTAGGATAAGCAAAAAAATTCCCAAGCTAGCAAATGATTCTAAACCGAAGAGGCAAAAAAAATACAAGCCACAGGGCTTACAAACTACTACCTCCATTTTCTTTTATTTGACGCATGATAGTTCAATTTTACACTAGCAAACGTCAAATAAAAAAGTTCGGAGAGAGTACGAAACAAGATATTCGATACAACCATCTAATACCATAATCACCAAATAAAATTTCAAAAAGTTGCGACCAAATAAACAAGATCACATGGCTAGAAATTAAGTTTGAGATTGAGCCTCTGTGGAGAGAGCTTTCTCATCTATAAATATCATTAAAACTGAGTTGCAGAATAAGACAGGAGACGAATGGCTTAACCATCATATGATTTCATTCAAGTCGCGTTCTTAATATGATTTCCTTCAAGGTTCTGGAGCAAGAAGTATTGATGTTGATGTTGATGTTGACATGACACATTTGGAAAGAGCTACATCATAACTTGTATGCCATCTTTAGCATCTATGACAACATTGTTTCATCGTACAATTTTTTATATGCTACTATTAGAGTTTATGGTCGCTTTGGCCCGGGTCTTGGCCAATTTCTGGGTCCGCCACTGAAGAGAGTGCTAAGCAAATATAAGTAGGACACATATATAAATATAAATTAAAAAAATACTAGTTCATACTGAGGAAGTATAAAAATTGTGCACTTAGTTTTTATGATGAAGCCACAACTCAAATTTGAAGTTCAAATATTTGAATTTGAATAGAAAGAAAGAAAATTTGAAATGGAATAAAAACAGAAAAATCAGAAAAAAAAGGGAAGGAATCCGGTTTGGGCCTGCAAACACCATTTCAGTCCAACCAGGACTTGTCTCCCACGCACGCTCGGCCCTGGAAACGCCTCGTCACCACACGCGTCGCGCTCACCTCGCGGTCCCACTGATAGGTGGGCCGAGTAGTCGGTGTTAGAAATATGCCCTAGAGATAATCATAGAGATGAGCATATTTCTTTGTATCCATGATATATATATTGCTTAATTGAATATCCATGGAAGGCACCTTGTATTGATTAGCAATTATGTGAATTGTTTGTGAGATTCTTTACTTATGTGGTTATTCTAAATGATGTCCCTAGTCAGAGTCGATGACTAGCACATGTATTAGTTGATGACTACATTTCACAAGTCATGAACATGGAGATGTTAAACTAATAATGTGGGCGCATGTATGACATGAGGCTGGACCGACCCAACATGAGATATTGTAATATAGTTCTCTTTTTGCAACATGAATACTGTATCCTTAGACCTGAGATTGTCGCATGTTCTCAAGATGTGAATTGACTTACTTAGGGACTATCAAACGCTATCCCGTAACTAGGTAGTTATAAAGGTAGTTTTGGGTTTGTCAGGAAGCATGTTGTGAGGCATGGTCAGTCGAGATGGAATTTATCCCTCTCTTTGTGAGAGAGATATCTCTGGGCCCCTCGAGTGATTGGATAAAGAAATGCATGGCCGTGCTAGGGTTAAGAGTTAACCATTGAAAGGATTCCAATTCACAGTATCGAGAAAGAGAGGTCAGCTTAGAGCCAGACCAAATATCGTGAGACAAAGGGAACAACATGTACGTAATGTTGCAATGGTTCGTCTGATATGATCTTTACGTGCGCATAGGAGTTGACATGTCTTGCTAGAGGCCGCTATCAATTATTGGGCCTAGTAAGAGTACTCGGGCTATGTCTATTTGTACGTGAACCTATAGGGTCACACACTTAAGGGGAAGGAAGCCTAACTCTGATTAGATCCGAAATTAGACTGGGCTTTAGGGTTACTGATGGGCCTCGGTGTCAGAAGCCCACCATAACGCCTATATAATGAGGGGCGGGGGCGCGGTTAGGCTAACACTAATTCGCCACCAGCAAACGATTAGTCGCTCGCCTCTCGCCCTCGCCAAGCCGCCGTCGCGAACCTAGCAGTTCGGTACGCGGCGCTTCCTCCCTGTACGTGTGGATACCTCGGAGGTGCTGCATCTGGAGCACTAGGACGAATCGTGCGAGGACGTGAAGGACGCCGACGACTGCACGACACTGCTCGACGCGTTCGTCTACATCGAGATGTCTTCCGCTGCTCTGCGCGTCTAGTGGTAATTCCATGACATATAACCGCAGTAGTTCTTGGTTTTATGGGGTTGAAAATTTTGTTTTGCGCTAGCGTAGCCTCCCCGTCATCCTTCAGTGGTATCAGAGGAGGTTCTGCGTAGTTTTAGGTCTGGATCTAGGTTCATGAGATGGATCTACTTGATGCACGGTTTGATTAGATCAATTGGTTATAAAGGGTTGAAGTAGATTACATCGGATATGACTGAAGAGATTAGTTCGTCCTTCTCTGTTATGTGCGCGACTTGCCCCTACCGGCTGGAATCACCATCGGGGCTAACTACGTACACAACCAGCAGATTGACGTAACAGATCGACGCCATGAGTGTAATCTTCTTCGGGTCGAAAGTCTCGGATTTGGGTTGATTTGATCAACCGCATGAGATTTTCAGTGGAATTTCCATACATACGATGCATGGGACCGCCGTGGCTATCTGCTGTAGTGGCGAACATATAGAAACGTGTTTGTCTAACCTGTTTTTGCAGGACATCTTGTGATCAGTATGTCTATTGTGTGTATATGATGCATATTAATGAATTATTCATGACCTGCGTGTCGTGACCAGGGCAATACGGCTGGAGCCACATGTATTGTCCAAATTTAATGTAATGACCTGCGTGTCAACATGTGATGATCCAAAGCGTATATGTAATTTGTTTACCAGCATACGTTAGATAGGTCTTGAAGGACTCATCACCTGAAGGATGGCATACCTATATCATGGAGATGGAGATCATCGTGACGGACAGATTATTAGAGATGGGGATCACCATGTGACAGCAAGCCATACCGAATCACAATTGTTGTGTGAATGCCATTCTTAATGTTCTACTTGTTCATATTGCATATATGTCCTTGCGTGCGATGATATAAGTAGGACGATCCCTCATAAATGTTTAAGCTTAAATGCCTCTCCAAACCTTGCACTATCATAAGTCTAGTACAATTGGTGGTGGGTCTATGAAATTAGGGTGCCACCAGTTTTCCTTGACTAGATAGGTTTGTATCGGATACGAACTGCAGAAAGGGTTGGTTAACTTAAACAAAGTCAGCTTAATGGTTAAGGACTTTGGGGCATAAGGTTGGGAGCCGAGACATAGAGATGTCACCCAACAACAGAAGTCATATATATGATATGATTAGCAAGGAGTTGCTTACCGATCTACCTTGTCTTCTAGCGGTGATGCTAAAGCTCACTAGTAGACTTGTTAGTTGTGGGTTCTGAATCACTAAGTATCAATCGAGGGATATTGATTTTAGTGGGAGTAGACTATAAAATGTTTAATATGATTTACTCTGTCATGGATATTTTTGTCTTAGTATTTTGCATTATTTTGTTGTAGATAAATGGCACCTAGCACACCAACATTTACTTTGCGATCAATTCTTGAAAAGGATAAGTTAAATGGAACAAACTATACGGATTGGATCCGTAACCTGAGAATTGTTCTCGGGGCTGAAAAAAAGGAAGACGTTCTAGACACCCCACTGCCAGAGGATCCTGGTGAAAATGCAACTACTGCAGCTAAAACCGCTTACAAGAAATCAATGGATGCTAATCTTGAAGTGAGTTGCCTAATGCTTGCTTGCATGGAGCCTGAGCTACAGATGCAGTTTGAGACAAACCATGAGGCGCACGATATGATCGTGGCGCTCAAGGATATGTTCCAGACTCAGGCTAGGACTGAAAGGTTCAATGTGTCCAAAGCCTTTCTGGAATGCAAGCCAGCAGAAGGCGCAGCAGTTGGGCCACACGTAATCAAAATGGTTGGTTACAGTCGGAGGTTGGAGAAGCTAGGCTTCCCAATAAGCCAAGAGTTGGCCACTGACTTCATTTTGGCATCTCTTCCGCCCAGCTATGGAAACTTCATTACGAACTACCATATGCATGGGGCGGAGAGGGGCCTCAATGAACTATGTGGCATGCTGAAAACAGCAGAGGGGGACATAAAGAAAAGCGCTGGCAGCAGCGGCCATGTGATGGCGGTCCAAAACAAACCCAACTTTAAGAAGAAGGGTAAATCTCAAAAGAAGAAGGGCAAGGCAAAGGATACAGTATCCAAGCCAAATAAAAAGCCCAAGGCTGGACCAGCTGCAGATGCAGAGTGCTTTTATTGCAAAGAACTTTGTCACTGGAAAAGGAATTGCAAGCAGTACTTGGCCTCTATTAAGGATCGCGACGGTAAGGGTACAGCCGCAGCAGGTACACTTGCTATTCACATTACAGAAATTTTTCTTGCTGATTCTTATATTAATTCTTGGGTATTTGATATCGGATCGGTTGCCCATATTTGCAATTCGATGCACGGAATGATAAGAAGTAGAAGCGTGAAAAGAGGAGAAGTTGATTTCCGGGTAGGCAATAATGCAAGAGTTGCTGCGTTGACCGTCGGGACGATGCAACTCCACCTTACATCAGGATTTATTTTGGAGTTAAATAATTGTTATCTATTTCCTAGTATGAGTCGAAACATTATGTCTCCTTCATGTTTGATGAAGGATGGTTATTCATTTGCGAGTGAAAACAATGGTTGTGTGATCTCTAAGAATGGCATGTTTGTGGCTTTTGCATCCATTATGAATGGGTTATTCATTTTAAATCTTGATGATGCACCTATCTGTAATATTAGTGCTAAAAGGCCTCGGCCTAATGATTTAAGTCCTACCTACATGTGGCACTGTCGTTTGGGTCATATAAGTGAGAATCGCATGAAGAAGCTTCATTCTGATGGGCTTTTAACTTCGTTTGATTTTGAATCATACGAGACATGTGAAGCTTGCTTACTTGGTAAGATGACCAAGGCGCCCTTCACGGGTTTACTGGAGAGGACATTGGGAGTCATACATACTGATGTGTGCGGACCAATGAGTACGACAGCTAGGGGAGGATTCCAATACTTCATAACCTTCACTGATGATTTTAGTAGATATGGGTATGTCTACTTAATGAAACACAAGTCTGAATCCTTAGAAAAGTTCAAAGAGTTTTAGAATGAAGTACAAAATCAGCGTGGCAAGAAAATTAAAGCACTGCGATCAGATCGTGGAGGTGAATATTTGAGTCATGAGTTTAGCAATCATCTAAGGAGTTGTGGAATTGTTCCACAGCTTACGCCGCCTGGAATGCCTCAGAGGAATGGCGTGTCTGAGCGACGTAATCGGACTTTATTGGATATGGTTCGATCAATGACGAGCCAGTCGGACCTACCTTTGTCGTTTTGGGGATACGCTCTAGAAACAGCAGCTTTCACACTAAATAGGGTGCCGTCTAAGTCCGTAGTTAAGACACCATATGAGATGTGGACTGGGAAAACTCCCAGTTTGTCTTTTCTGAAGATTTGGGGTTGTGAGGTTTACGTCAAGCGACTTCAGTCGGATAAACTCACTCCAAAATCGGACAAGTGCATGTTCGTGGGATATCCAAAGGAAACTTTAGGATATTACTTTTACCACCGGTCAGAGGGCAAAGTGTTTGTCGCCCGGAATGGTGTGTTCTTAGAGAAAGAGTTTCTCAAAAGAGAGAAAAGTAAACAAAAGGTGTATCTTGAAGAAGTTCAGGATGAGCCAGTGGGACAAGATTCAACAAGTGATGCTAATGTAGCAGAACAAGTTGAGACGTCTGTTGGGGACTTGTTCTCAAATGCTATGAATTAAGAACAAGGCAACATAAAATGTTAAATATCAAAGCCCTTCGTTCTTCGAAGCATTATTTCCCCTTGGATATAATGGATTTCGGACGAAGATTATGAAGGTCACACCTTCATAATCGTAATAAAAGATAAGAAAAGATTTATGCATAAAATACGGAAAATAGCATGATTACTTTGAACATTATTATTAATTTATTTCTATTTATTTTACTTATGTAAACAATAACAAATTACAAATGTACCTTCGGCTTGAAGGAAAGTAAGGGTACAAGCGAGATGCCAATGCCAAGTCAGCGTGAACTATACGGGAGTACTGTTCATCTATTTATAGGCACGGGACGCAGCCCATGTAAAATTACATTAATGCCCTTTGCTTTTATCAATAACTCTATAGTAATTCTTCGAGGTCTAATTTGGCTTTTCATCTTTAAGTCGGTTCCCCTTTTCTGCTGTCATGCCGAAGCTTTTCTGCACATAGCTTCGTGATCGTTTCATCCTTCGTCACGATCGTCTTCCATTTCAGTTAAGCTTCGTCTTGACCATGCTTTTGTATATCCGCAACCTGATTCCGAAGATACCTGCTCGCATACTTGGAAAACATTGTCAAATTATGTTTTTGAGGACCTTTGAAAGCCGAAGGCCCCCAACAGTAGCCCCTCGCAATATTAATTTGCTGTAATGATAAATTCATATTGCGATATGGACGAAGGCCTTAAGCCGAAGGTCCGAAAAAACACCTTCTCTTTGCTAGAATAGCAACAGTCTTTGACAAGCGGGACCCTCCAGTTTCCAACGCACTGGGTGTATAAATAAGAGCTCATCCCGAGTTTATTTGGCACGCTCTCTTGCCAACTGCTTTTACTCACCCAACTATTAGCCTGCGCGCAACAACACTTGCTTGGCCTTTTGGATTTTTAAGCTTCGGTTTCGACAGCACTTTCTCAGTGTTTGCAAGGATGTCTGAGGATAAAAAGTTGTTAGTGATTCGAAGCTAAGTCTTTCTGAGGAGATGCATCTGGGCTTTCTTCAATCAATGTCGAAGACTAATACAGAGAAGATTACTAAAGAAATTTTGGAGGGTTTGTCTGAAGATACTGGTGACAGTGACAGTTATGATGTAGAAAGTGGGGGCGAAGACTCCGAAGATCGACCGTGGCGATCGAGTCACACAGTCTTCGGCAAATCGAGCATTAAGTAGAGTCATCTTGATACCATGAAAGGAAGGTATTTTCGAGACATGTCTATTGTGAGGGCGGATATTGGGGAGAAAACTGTGCCTACTCCCGAAGAAAATGAAGTCGTGGTATTCCGAAGCTTCTTGAAAGCTGGACTACGATTTCCCTTAAGCAGTTTTGTTGTGGAAGTACTGAAGGTTTTTGAAGTCTACCTTCACCAACTCACTCCCGAATCAATCATAAGGATGGGCATCTTCGTCTGGGCCGTAAGGAGCCAAGGTTTGGAACCAAATGCTAAAAGTTTTTGCAACATACATGAGTTGTTGTACGAGACGAAACCTTGGGGCAAAGAGCAGTATCACAACAATTTTGGCTGCTACAGCTTCGGCGCCCGATCTGGGTCATGTTGCCCCGTGCCAACCTTTCGGAAACGATGGCCCGGCAACTGGATGACAGAATGGTTTTATGTGAAGAATGATTTAAAAATCCGGGAAGATATTAAAGGTATCATTATGCGCCCTGTTTGGCAACGCTTCGGCCTTCGGAGGCCGAAGGTGGTGATGGATGAAACAGCCGAAGAATGCCAAAGAGCCTTCGGCGCAGTGTGCTCTTTTATTGGGACAAGGGATTTAATGCAAGAACATATTGCCTTCAGAGTATGGCCACTTGCAGATAACTGGGAAATGCCGAAGGAAACCGTTAAAGAACCTGACGAAGGTGGACTAGTCAGGCTAAAATACACATTCAAGTACGGAGATAAATTCGTTGAGCCAGATGATGACTAGCTAAAAAGCATTGAGACTATAAGTGATGAACTGCTTGGGGTATACTCAAAGGCCGAAGATACTGCATTATCAGCGGCCTTCGGAGGCCGAAAGAAGAAGAGGCTCAACCGAGTATTTGACGCAATTTGGTTTGTCTACCCCGACTACCATTATCCAGTGCGGGGTCAAAAAAGAAAGAATACTTCCTCTGCGAAGGAAACTACTTCAGCCGCTCCTAGTGAGCCGGCGCCGAAGTGGAAAAGGGTAAAGGTTCTCACACACCGGCCACGTTATATTGAACTGGCCACAGTGCCTGAGTTCGCCGGTGAGACCTCTTCGGCCACCGAAGCTAAAGAATCAACACTGCTGCCAGAAATCGAAGAGTTGGCCGAAGTGCCAGCAACAGAAAAGATAGAAGAACCAAGGACTGAAGAAGCAAAAACATTAGAAGTTTTAAGTCCTTCAGCAAAAATTGAGACAGGAAAAAGCCAGAAGGGTCCAACAGTGACCCCGAAAAGAAAAAGGATGGTTAATGTGTTAGGTGTTTTGGAGACAATTAAATCTTCAAGCATAACTCCAAAGAAAACTGTTGAAACTTCTGAAGTGTCTACTGAAGCCTTTGTTGCTGAAGCTTCGAAGCAACAATTTGAAACTGAAGCTGGGCCTTCAGAGCCCACCAAGGTAAAACCTTTGGAAACCGAAGAAACAAAAATTACGAAGGCAACTTTGGAAGCCAAAAAAATAAAAATGTCAGAGCCAATTTTGGTTGAAGAAATTGACACTGCTGCCCCCGAAGCACCTTCCAAAATATGCGATTATATTGTGCGACATGCTTCGAGGAAGAAATTATCTGAAGAAGAGATTTTTGAAGCTAATCACTATGCCAGAGAACTGAAATATCCGAAGGGGGCACTAGTGTTCAATGGGACAGACGAAGATGACTTCCTATACTGCCTCCCTGACAACAAAGAATTATCTGTCTGTCGGGAGATGGCTAGAAGTATGGGGTTTCTGAAGCTTGAAGCTGGACTCTGCGCTATGACGAAGGACGATCTTGCGGATAGCCTTGCATATAATAGTCTGAAGGTGTGAGAATTGTATATTTGGAAATTTACAATTTTTGAATCATTCTTTTATTCTTATACTAATTATTTTTCATATAGGGTTTAATACTGAGCAACGCTTTGAGAGCGCAAAAGAATGCCGAAGACGAAAGCTATAATATTGCTTTCAACAACCTACGAGCAGAGGTTATCAAGCTGAGGAACGAAGCTTTGGAAAAAGATAAAATTCTGCTTACACTAGTGGATAAAATAAAGGAAGACGAAGCTACCTCTAAAGCTCAAGCTGAAGCCCAAAAACGCGAAATTCAGGATCTTCAGAAACAACTGGCCAGAGCTAAAGAAGAACGCATACTAGAAGAAACAAAACGAGAACTTAGTGATCAATGGGCAAATCATTTGGAAATAAATGTTGAAGAGCTTCGTGCTTCCAAGAAAAGGTACTATGATAAATCCATAGAATGTGTTAAGAAGATAAAATTTAGCTTCGCCAGCGTTGGCGCATTCTCTAGCGAAGAAAATTTCACAAGGGGGAATCCAGAAGGCCCGATTGAGTGGATCAGTCACGAAGCTGAGGCCTTCGAAGAAATCTTGAATAGCCGCGGAGACATAAGTGCTTTTTCAGGCGCCAGGGGGATTGCTACTGTTTTGGAAAGAAAAGGTTGTAATCATGTGAAATCTTTAGCGCAATCCGAAACCGCCTTGTCTTCCGAAGATATAAAGGACCCCTCGGCCGAAGCAAGCCTGGTTGGTGGAAAATTTTTCACCGACATTTGGGACAATGGCGGCCGGGAAATGGCTCAAGAAATCATTCAAAGAAGCGAAAAAGGCATCCATGATGCTAGGAAGATAGCTGTCACACCCGGTTTTAAAAAGGCAAACCGAATGCGAACCATGTACGTGCCAGGATCAGTTATTCACGTACACAGCAGTTACATAATATGGACATCATCACACAGTGCTCAAAATAGTATTAATAAGGGAAATAGTTGATTACATCATACGTCCGAGACGTCCATATAGTTCTTACAATAAATCAAAGTGCGGAAAAGAAACGTAGATAACGCGGCCTTCACAGGCAGCCGACTGGGGGTTGCCGCTAACCCACACCTAGAACTCGTCGTAGTCTTGGAACTCCTGGAAGTCTCCTTCCACAGCTTCATCTTCGCCTGAGCAGTGGTTGCAATGCTGACAACCTGGGGGGGGGGTTTGGTGTGTAGAGCAAGGGTGAGTACACATCAACATACTCAGCAAGTATCCTGTTTGGCTGTAGTGGACTAGCTTTATGTGGGGATAAGTCAAGCAGTTGCTTTTAGTTGGTCAGATTATTACTTACTAGTAGAAAGCCAAGTTTTAGCATTAACCCAAGTTATTAACCCACACGTACTCCTTTCCAAACGGAAAGAGTACCACTTACCAGCACCATAATCATAATCAAAACCATCAATCTCATATCCACCTGTACCAAAGTATCTCTGATCAAGTATCACTAATCTCTGGAGCTCCCTTGGCCGCTCATAACCGTGAGCACGGCTGATATATCAGTTTCATAACACTCTGCAGAGGTTGTGCACTTTACCCACAAGCCGTGATTCCCTCTCTGGCCCGGGCTTGCAAGACCCTTATTCACTCCCGAGGTGAATGGCCAGGGACTCACTACGAAGCCTTTACAAAGATTCCCCGGGGCTGTAGCCACCCGTTAGGTTTCCTAAATGCACCGCACTCCTCCCCAAGGGGCGAACCCAAACTTGGCAGAGCGAGCCGCATACACCGAGCCCCATTGACGGCACGACGGCTAAGTGAACTACACCCCGGATCCTCTAATTATTCAGCTAAGGGCACCCCATTCCACCCTCATGGTTGCACTGTTTTCCCGGGCGGTCATCCATAGAACAGGTCCTTACGGAGAGGCACTCGAGAAACCGCTCGAGCCCCCTTGAAGACCACAAGTACCACATCATAATAAGAGAAGGGAAAACAGCGTATCATAGATAATCTCATCATGTTCATTGATTATAGTTGAGCAATAGCATAAAACTAAACAGTAGTAATCCAACCCAGATAGGTAAACAAGGACATGGATAACAAAAGCTAGTCAATCCTTAGGCATAAATGTGTAAGCGGGAGGTGAATTAAATAATGAGTAGGACATAGATAGGTCAAGGGACACTTGCCTCCACCAACCGACTGCTGCTCAGGGGCTTCTCCTGCGAATTCCTCGGGCTCTTCGACCGGATCGTTCTCTATGTGATTGCAAACATACATACATCCATCCACATTTAATACAAAAGAACAGTACACCATACAAGGGAACAAATAAAGCGAATATGCATCAAGTATGACATTCGATATCGCATTTGTTATGGTTAGAAAGAAACGGGAAAGGGTCTCGCAGGGGGTTAAATCTTATGCACTAACGATCAATTACAATTGGTTCTTAACAAAAGAATTCTGTTACATATACACTAATGGAAACCTAATCACTTTAAGTTGATCAACATTGCACGGGATAAACAATTAACCACATGAATCAACTAGCATAACGGAATTTTAAATTAAACTTCCTATTTCAATAACATGAACAATGATTAACCTACCTAAAATAAAATAAATATGATTACAGAAAGTAAATAAAATAAAATTGATCGTTAGTTGAACCGGCGGCCAGGCGAGCGCGCGGGGGGGGGGGGGGGGGGTCGGGCTGGCCAGGCGGCCGAGCCGGCCAAGCGGCCAGGCGAGCGCGCGGCCAGGGCGGCCAGGCGGGCGGCCGAGGGCGGCCAGCAGCCGGCTGGGCGCGGCCAGGCGGGGGGGGGGGGGTTGGGGTGGCCGGGGGCGCGGCCAAGGCCGGCCGGGGGCCAGGGGCCAGGCGGGTGCGCCATGGCCGGACGGGGAGGGGAGAGGGGAGGGAGGGAGAGAGAGGAGAGGGGGGGCTCACCGGCGAGGGGAGCGACGGCGAGGGGCGGCCGGTGGCAGGGGCGGCCGAGGGCGGCGGCGGCTTAGGGCAGGGGGCGGCGGCGGCTTAGGGCAGGGGTAGGGGCGGCGCTAGGGAGAGAATGAGAGAAAATGAGAGAAAATGAGAGGGAGGGAGAGGGATTGGGGGGGGTTTTGGGAAAAAATAAAGGGAGGGGGGCGGCATGGGCCAATTGGGCCCAAGGGGGGGGCGCCAGGGGCGGCTGGGCCGGCCGGGGTCGGCCCACGGCGCGGGAGAGAGAGAAAAAGAGGAGAGAGAAAGAGAGAGAAAAAGAAAGAAAAAGATCTTCTCCTCATTTTCGAAATCCGATCTTTCTACATGAATGCAATTGCGCTTTCAAAGCAATCAAACGAAATGCAAGGTTCGGCATGGTGCATCAAACAACATAAAGTACTTAGGGTTTTCTTGCACGGGAAAAACCAAACCGAATCCCGCTAGAACTTTGGAAAAGGTCAAGGTTTAGCGAGGGCAAAAGAAAAAGAAAAGGTAACGCCCGAATTTTGGCGAGTAAAGAAAAGAAAAAATTCAACTGCAAAATTCGGGGCGTTACAAACCTATCCCCCTTAAAAGAATCTCGCCCTCGAGATTCAGGGCTGGCTAGCAAAGAGCTCTGGGTACTTGGCCACTAGATCATCTTCACGCTCCCAGGTTGCTTCTTCCTCAGAGTGGTGATTCCATCTGACTTTGCACATTCTGATGGTCTTCCTTCGGGTGACTCTATCTGCAACCTCAAGGATCTGAGCTGGCTTCTCAACGTAGGTCAAGTCCTCCTGGACTTCCAGACCTTCCACTGGCAACTGCTCTTCCGGCACACGCAAGCACTTCTTCAACTGAGACACATGAAAGACATTATGCACAGCAGATAAATTCTCGGGCAAACTGAGCTGATAGGCCACTTCTCCTCGTCTTGCAAGAATCTGATACGGACCAATGTAGCGGGGTGCTAGCTTGCCTTTCACTCCGAATCTTCTGACTCCTCTGATCGGTGACACTTTCAGATAGACAAAGTCTCCGACTTCGAAACTCAGCTCTCTTCTTCTTGTGTCTGCATAGCTTCGCTGCCTCGATTGCGCGATCTTCAGGTTCTCTCGAACCATCTTGATGTTCTCTTCGGCTTCAAGCAGAATGTCTGGCCCAAACACTTGCTTCTCTCCAGGCTGATCCCATTGCAACGGAGTTCTACAACTCCTTCCATAGAGCGCCTGAAATGGTGACATCTTCAAACTGGCCTGGTAACTGTTGTTATAGGAAAACTCTGCATAAGGCAATCTCTTGTCCCATCCGGACTGATCTTGCAACGCACAGGCTCTCAACATGTCTTCAAGAATTTGGTTGGTCCTTTCGGTCTGGCCATCTGTCTGCGGGTGATAAGCTGAACTGAAATTCAGATGTGTGCCCAAGGCTTCATGCAACTGCTGCCAGAAATGAGAGGTGAACTGCGTTCCTCTATCTGACACTATTTTCTTTGGCACACCATGAAGACAAACGATCCGAGACATATACAACTCTGCCAATACTGCACTGCTATAGTTGGTCTTGACAGGTATGAAGTGGGCTGACTTGGTCAAACGGTCCACCACTACCCAAATAGAATCGTAGCCGGCTCGAGTGCGAGGCAATCCGACTATGAAATCCATACCGATTTCATCCCATTTCCACTGAGGGATCTGCAACGGTTGCAACAATCTAGCTGGTCTCTGGTGTTCTGCCTTAATTCTTCGACAACTATCACACATAGCCACATGCTCTGCGATTTCCCTCTTCATTCCGTACCACCAGAATTTCTTTTTCAGATCCTGATACATCTTCTCACTGCCAGGGTGAATCGAATAAGCTGTCTCATGAGCTTCCTTGAGAATCAACTCCCGAATAGACTGGACATTGGGAACACATAAGCGGTCTTTGAACCATATCACGCCTTCTGCATCTTCTCGAAAATCTTTGCCTTTGCCTTCCAGAATCAATCGCCGGATCTCACTGATTTTCTCATCATTCTTCTGCGCTTCTTTGATTTCTCGCTCCAAGGTAGGTTCCAACTCAACTGTGACTCCTCGCGAATGGTTCAGAAATCCGAGACTCAACCTGTCAAACTCCTTGGCCAACTCATAAGGCATCGGACGAGCGACCATCAGATTGACTTGGCTCTTTCTGCTCAAAGCATCTGCCACTACGTTTGCTTTGCCTGGATGGTAATGAATCTCCAACTCATAATCTTTAATCAACTCTAACCATCTTCGTTGCCTCATGTTCAACTCTGACTGAGTGAATATGTACTTCAGACTCTTGTGATCTGTGTAAACATCGCATTTCTGTCCATACAGATAGTGCCTCCATGTTTTCAGTGCGTGAACCACTGCTGCCAACTCTAGATCATGGATTGGGTAATTCTTCTCATGAACCTTCAACTGTCGGGACGAGTAAGCCACAACTCTTCCCTCTTGCATCAACACACATCCCAAACCTGTGTAACAAGCATCGCAATACACCGAGAAGGGCTTGTGCACATCAGGCAAGACTAGGACAGGCGCTGTAGTCAACTTCTCTTTCAGCGCTTCAAAGGCCTCTTGGCATTTCTGGGTCCACTTGAACTCAACCTTGTTGCCTAGCAACGCTGTCATTGGCTTCGCAATCTTCGAAAACCCTTCAATGAATCGTCGATAATATCCGGCCATTCCAATGAAACTCTTGATTCCTCTAGCATCTGTTGGCGCTTTCCAGTTCAAAATGTCTGCCACTTTCTTCGGATCCACAGCCAATCCTTCCTTGTTGATTATGTGACCCAAGAACAGGACTTCACTGATCCAGAACTCACACTTGCTCAACTTTGCATACAACTGGTGCTCTCGCAATCTCTGCAATACCATCCTCAAATGATCTGCGTGCTCTTCTTCGGTTTGAGAATAAACCAGAATATCATCAATGAATACCACCACAAACTTATCAAGGTAATCCATGAATACACTATTCATCAAGTTCATGAAGAATGCTGGCGCATTGGTCAAACCAAAAGACATCACTGTGAACTCGTACAACCCATACTTGGAAATGAATGCCGTCTTCGGAATGTCCGAAGGTCGGATCCTGAGCTGATGATAACCTGACCTCAGATCAATCTTGGAGAACACACTGGCTCCTCTCAACTGGTCGAACAGATCTTCTATTCTGGGCAAAGGATACTTGTTCTTGATCGTGACCTCATTCAAAGCTCGATAATCGATGCACATCCTCTTGGTGCCATCTTTCTTCTCCACAAATAGGACAGGGGCGGCCCAAGGCGAGGTGCTTGGCCGAATGTAACCTTTCTCTGACAGCTCATCAATCTGCTTCTTAAGCTCATCCAACTCCGGTCCGGATATTCTGTAAGCTCTCTTAAAGATAGGGGCGGTTCCGGGAAGAAGCTCTATGGCAAACTCAACTTTCCGCTCTGGTGGCATACCCGGTAAATCCTTTGCAAACACATCCGGGAACTCGGACACAACCTTGATCCTCTCGATTGGGTCTGCTTCACTGCTATCAACAGCCATCTGATAACAACTTCCTTTCTTTGGCTCAGGCGGGACTAACTCAGTCACCACTTCCTCTCCTAGTGGGGACACCAACTTGATTGTCCTTTTATCACAACCGATAACTGCCTGATACTTATCTAGCCAATTCATCCCTAGGATGACATCTATTCCCTGAGTACCCATTACTATAAGGTTGGCGGGAAATGCTATCCCCCTTATTTTCACACTTATATTCAAACAAATGCTATCAGCTCGAATTCTACCACCGGCCGAGTCAATTTGAATGGGGGTTGACATGGTAGTAATTGGAAGATTATGTGCTTCTACCCATGATGCAGTAATGAAAGAATGCGTTGCTCCAGTATCAAATAACACTTCTGCAATATGGGAGTCGACTGGGAACATACCTACTATCATGCCGGGGGTCTCCTGAACTGCTTCAGCTTCCAAGTGGTTCAGTCTTCCATGATTATAGCGCGGCTGAGAGCGATTGCCTGCTCCAGGCTGAGGCACATTCTGCTTTGCTGGGGCATTGGGGCCTGACTGCTGCTGGGCTGCCTTCTTCGGACACTGCATCACCCAGTGGCCTTGCTCTCCACAGTGGAAACATGCCCTGTTTCCAACCTGAGCTGGTGCTGCCTGACTGTTCTGCTGATTTGCTGGGGCAGGAAGACGAGGTGCCTGCTGATTCTGCCTTTGAAACTGCTGATGCTGCTGAGGTGGACGCTGGTTCTGCCTGAACTGCTGAGGTTGATTGCCTGAAAAACGAGGGCGGCTGCTGCTTCCAGGCTGGGGTCCACTGATCTTGCGCTTACGATCTTCCATCTCCTTGCGCTTTCTCTCCGTCATGATCACTCTGTCAATCAGGTGCTAGAATGTCGGGAAGGTGTGATTCATCAGTTGGTACTGCAGAGGGTCAACCAAGCCTCTCAGAAAACGGTATTGCCGCTTGGCGTCAGTGTTGACATCTTCGGGAGCATAGCGAGACAATTGCAGAAACCTGTCCCGGTACTCACTGACAGACAATGGCCCTTGCTTGAGAGCCAAGAATTCCTCCTTCTTCACTGTCATCAGACCTGCAGGGACATGGTACTGACGAAAGCTACCTCTGAATTCTTCCCAGGTGATGGTGTCAGGGTGGGCATGGGTGGCGAGGTAAGACTCCCACCATGACTGGGCTGCTCCTCTCAACAGCCGGGGACCATACAGAACTTTCTCCCTATCATCGCACTGAGCGGTATGCAACTCCCGCTCCACAGTGCGCAGCCAATCTTCAACATCCATGGGGTCAGAAGAATGAGCGAACGTTGGTGGATGACCTCTCATGAATTCAGCACGCTTGTCTCTGGGCATCTGAGGCATCTGAGGCTGGGGTGGTGCTTGCTGCTGCTGCTGCTGCTGAATGGCGGCCAAAGTCTGACCGATGGCTTGAACTGCCTGAGTCTGCATCAGAAACATCTGCTCGATCGACATCGGGGGCGGGGGCGGCAGGTGCTGCTGCTGAGGCACCTCTTCCTGTTGAGCGGCTCGCTCCTGCTGAGCACGCCTTCCTCCTCTGCGCCTGTTCTCTGACATCTGCGGAATGCAACCACACATCAGAACTGATCTGGCAGATCTTGCAGCATAAGAAAAGAGAAGAGAATTCTTCAACAGCACTGAACAGATGAGCATCTTCACTGATCTCCAACACAGACCACACATCTTCTCAGATAAAGAGGAGAGTGGAATAAAAGGGGTTTCCCAACTATATAACTAACTCCATTAACATAATAGGCAAACCAAAATGCAGGGGATACCCACACTCTGGTGACAATCATTACAAAGATCCAAACCAAACATAGTTCATCATGACAATCATAAATGCACAGGATATAGCAAACTACCCTGTCTAACTAAGACTAACTAAGACTGAGACTAACGCTAAGACTGAAGCTTCTATGTATATATATTTCGTATTAATTACAAGATCCAACTCTAACGATCTATGGCTCTAGAGTTATCTTGGTCTTGCAGGCGGGATTACCATAAGACTGGTGTCCACGCTGAGGTGAGCGGTACGGGTGCTGAGTCCCGACGGGAGCGGGGGAACCACCATCCAAGTGACGACGTTCCGCACGCTCAGCCCGCAGCAGGGCGATCTCAGCACGAGCCCTACTCAGCTCATCTAATGCATGGTCCAGCTCCGTGTTTAGCACGGCGGCTAGGTTGACTGTGCTGCTCAACCTAGGATTGCCCTCACCGACAGGTGAGACAATCACGCCTCCTGTGCTGCCAGATGGACGGCGGGGGTAATACTTCAGGTCAAGACCGTCAGCTGCCCCACCGAAAACCGAGCAGTAGTGCGAAAGCGCACGCCGTGCAGCATCTTGCATGGCTGCCTCAGCTGAGTCCCGCTCAGAGATAGAATAGTGCTCTGAACAGGCCTCTGCACCCTGGAGACTGTTCTCCGGGCAGCGCACCAAGCAAGTTGCCTCCCAGCGGTCCGGGTAAACCCCGCGACTATGCTGGTAGACCACACAGCGATACTCGACGGACCAAGTATGCCGGTCAAATGCCCGACGTAGCAGGGTGTCGAGCGCATCGCGGAAGTGACACCCGCGAGCAGCGTCGCGGGTGATGGGTCGAGCAACCCATCCTTCCGGCTCAGGGTTAGCGGAGAAGTCGGTGTCGTGGCTTGAGCTGTCGTCGCCATCTCCGTCGTCTGGGTCTCCTCCAGCAGCTACTCCAGAAGCTGGGATGCCCAGTGGTGGTGCAGGGGGCGGCTCCAGAGGAAGCACAGGGGAGCAGCTCCTCACAGACTCTATCTCCTGCTGGAGCGAGAAGGAAGAGCTCTGCTGCTCCTGTCGTCGACGTTCCTGCTCCTCATGCAGGCGGTGGTGCAGTCTCTCCAAGTGGCTGGACTGTCCGGCCACGGGACGGCGAAGCGGACGCTCAGCAAGGCGGGAGGGTAAGAAGGGGATGACTGACTTTCGTGCAGTGTGTCTAAGTCGAGCCATCTACAAAAGACATCGCAAGCAAAAGGGTGAGAACAGAATTAATATGACCAGCAGATAATGAATAATAAGTAAATGAAGGATTAGAATAAAACATGATTTTCAGCAAGGTATAATATATAGTAGAACATAGGTTTGGTCGGTATGACCAACTTTTGAAGGGATATCAAAGTCAAGGCAGAGACAGAGGTCTATAGTCCTTAGAACGACCATTCTATTCTAGGTTAGCGGTCCTACAGTCAGCACGGCTTTGATACCACTTATGTCACACCCGGTTTTAAAAAGGCAAACCGAATGCGAACCATGTACGTGCCAGGATCAGTTATTCACGTACACAGCAGTTACATAATATGGACATCATCACACAGTGCTCAAAATAGTATTAATAAGGGAAATAGTTGATTACATCATACGTCCGAGACGTCCATATAGTTCTTACAATAAATCAAAGTGCGGAAAAGAAACGTAGATAACGCGGCCTTCACAGGCAGCCGACTGGGGGTTGCCGCTAACCCACACCTAGAACTCGTCGTAGTCTTGGAACTCCTGGAAGTCTCCTTCCACAGCTTCATCTTCGCCTGAGCAGTGGTTGCAATGCTGACAACCTGGGGGGGGGGGGGGGTTGGTGTGTAGAGCAAGGGTGAGTACACATCAACATACTCAGCAAGTATCCTGTTTGGCTGTAGTGGACTAGCTTTATGTGGGGATAAGTCAAGCAGTTGCTTTTAGTTGGTCAGATTATTACTTGCTAGTAGAAAGCCAAGTTTTAGCATTAACCCAAGTTATTAACCCACACGTACTCCTTTCCAAACGGAAAGAGTACCACTTACCAGCACCATAATCATAATCAAAACCATCAATCTCATATCCACCTGTACCAAAGTATCTCTGATCAAGTATCACTAATCTCTGGAGCTCCCTTGGCCGCTCATAACCGTGAGCACGGCTGATATATCAGTTTCATAACACTCTGCAGAGGTTGTGCACTTTACCCACAAGCCGTGATTCCCTCTCTGGCCCGGGCTTGCAAGACCCTTATTCACTCCCGAGGTGAATGGCCAGGGACTCACTACGAAGCCTTTACAAAGATTCCCCGGGGCTGTAGCCACCCGTTAGGTTTCCTAAATGCACCGCACTCCTCCCCAAGGGGCGAACCCAAACTTGGCAGAGCGAGCCGCATACACTGAGCCCCATTGACGGCACGACGGCTAAGTGAACTACACCCCGGATCCTCTAATTATTCAGATAAGGGCACCCCATTCCACCCTCATGGTTGCACTGTTTTCCCGGGCGGTCATCCATAGAACAGGTCCTTACGGAGAGGCACTCGAGAAACCGCTCGAGCCCCCTTGAAGACCACAAGTACCACATCATAATAAGAGAAGGGAAAACAGCGTATCATAGATAATCTCATCATGTTCATTGATTATAGTTGAGCAATAGCATAAAACTAAACAGTAGTAATCCAACCCAGATAGGTAAACAAGGACATGGATAACAAAAGCTAGTCAATCCTTAGGCATAAATGTGTAAGCGGGAGGTGAATTAAATAATGAGTAGGACATAGATAGGTCAAGGGACACTTGCCTCCACCAACCGACTGCTGCTCAGGGGCTTCTCCTACGAATTCCTCGGGCTCTTCGACCGGATCATTCTCTATGCGATTGCAAACATACATACATCCATCCACATTTAATACAAAAGAACAGTACACCATACAAGGGAACAAATAAAGCGAATATGCATCAAGTATGACATTCGATATCGCATTTGTTATGGTTAGAAAGAAACGGGAAAGGGTCTCGCAGGGGGTTAAATCTTATGCACTAACGATCAATTACAATTGGTTCTTAACAAAAGAATTCTGTTACATATACACTAATGGAAACCTAATCACTTTAAGTTGATCAACATTGCACGGGATAAACAATTAACCACATGAATCAACTAGCATAACGGAATTTTAAATTAAACTTCCTATTTCAATAACATGAACAATGATTAACCTACCTAAAATAAAATAAATATGATTACAGAAAGTAAATAAAATAAAATAAAAAAAATAAAAAAACAGAGGGGGGCGGTTGAACCGGCCGCGGGCGCGGGCGGCGAGCTGGGCGGCCGGGGCGGCTGAGCCGGCCCGGTTGAACCGGCGGCCAGGCGAGCGCGGGGGGGGGGGGGTCGGGCTGGCCAGGCGGCCGAGCCGGCCAAGCGGCCAGGCGAGCGCGCGGCCAGGGCGGCCAGGCGGGCGGCCGAGGGCGGCCAGCAGCCGGCTGGGCGCGGCCAGGCGGGGGGGGTTGGGGTGGCCGGGGGCGCGGCCAAGGCCGGCCGGGGGCCAGGGGCCAGGCGGGCGTGCCATGGCCGGACGGGGAGGGGAGAGGGGAGGGAGGGAGAGAGAGGAGAGGGGGGGCTCACCGGCGAGGGGAGCGACGGCGAGGGGCGGCCGGCGGCAGGGGCGGCCGAGGGCGGCGGCGGCTTAGGGCAGGGGGCGGCGGCGGCTTAGGGCAGGGTGATAGTCGCCTAGAGGGGGGGTGAATAGGGCGAAACTGAAATTTACAAATATAAACACAACTACAAGCCGGGTTAGCGTTAGAAATATAAATGAGTCCGAGAGAGAGGGCGCAAAACAAATCCCAAGCGAATAAGCAAGTGAGACACGGAGATTTGTTTTACCGAGGTTCGGTTCTTGCAAACCTACTCCCCGTTGAGGAGGCCACAAAGGCCGGGTCTCTTTCAACCCTTCCCTCTCTCAAACGGTCCCTCGGACCGAGTGAGCTTCTCTTCTCAAATCAAAGCCGGGAACAAAACTTCCCCGCAAGGGCCACCACACAATTGGTGCCTCTTGCCTTGATTACAATGGAGTTGTGATCTCAAGAACAAGTGAGAAAGAAAAGAAGCAATCCAAGCGCAAGAGCTCAAATGAACACCGCAAATCACTCTCACTAGTCACTAGGGCTTTGTGTGGAATTGGAGAGGATTTGATCTCTTTAGTGTGTCTAGAATTGAATGCTAGAGCTCTTGTAGTAGTTGAGAAGTGGAAAACTTGGATGCAATGAATGGTGGGGTGGTTGGGGTATTTATAGCCCCAACCACCAAAAGTGACCGTTGCTGGCAGCCTCTGATCGATGGCGCACCGGACAGTCCGGTGCACACCGGACAGTCCGGTGCCTCTGCCACGTCACCATTGCCGTTGGATTCTGACCGTTGAAGCTTCTGACTTGTGGGCCTGCCGAGGTGTCCGGTGCACACCGGACATGCACTGTTTGATGTCCGGTGCACCGGTATGGGCAGCCCTGACGTCTGCGCGCGCTGCGCGCGCATTTAATGCTGCGCAGGGAGCCGTTGGCGCCGCAGAGAGCCGTTGCTCCGCTGGCACACCGGACAGTCCGGTGCACACCGGACAGTCCGGTGAATTATAGCGGAGCGGCTGTCGTGAAAACCCGAGGATGACGAGTTCCGGAGGCCGCGGTTCGTTGGCGCACCGGACATGTCCGGTGCACACCGGACAGTCCGGTGAATTATAGCGCGCCGGCCTCCGCGAATTCCCGAGGGCGAAGGGTTGAAGTCGAAGTCCTCTGGCGAAGGGTAGAAAACGAAGTCTACGGGCGCACCGGACACTGTCCGGTGCACACCGGACAGTCCGGTGCCTCCAGCCAGAGGTGCCCTCGGTTGCCTTATTGCTCCTTTGTTGAATCCAACACTTGGTCTTTTTATTGGCTAGATGTGAACCTTTTGCACCTGAATAACTTATACACTAGAGCAAACTGGTCAGTCCAATATTTGTGTTGGGCAATTCAACCACCAAAATTATTTAGGAACTAGGTGTAAGCCTAATTCCCTTTCAATCTCCCCCTTTTTGGTGATTGATGCCAACACAAACCAAAGCAAATATAGAAGTGCATAATTGAACTAGTTTACATAATGTAAGTGCAAAGGTTACTTGGAATTGAGCCAATATAACTACTTACAAGATATGCAAGGAATGTTTCTTTCTTATATAACATTTTGGACCACGTTTGCACCACATGTTTTGTTTTTGCAAATTCTTTTTGTAAATCCATTTCAAAGATCTTTTGCAAATAGTCAAAGGTACATGAATAAGAGTTTGCAAAGCATTTTCAAGATTTGAAATTGCCTCCCCCTATTTCAAATGCTTTTTCTTTGACTAAACAAAACTCCCCCTAAAAGAGATCCACCTCTTAGTGTTCAAGAGGGTTTTGATATACTATTTTTGAAATACTACTTTCCCCCTTTTGAACACAATAGGATACCAAATGATAAAGACTTTTGGAAAGCACTAAGTTTTTGAATTTGGTGGTGGTGGTGCGGTCCTTTTGCTTTGGGCTCATTTCTCCCCCTTTTTGGCATGAATCGCCAAAAACGGAATCATTAGAGCCCTCGAAGTAAGTTCTTCTTCTTTGGTCATAAATAAATGAGTTAAGATTATACCAAAGATGAAGTCCGGTCCTTTTGCTTTTGAGCTTTTACTCTCTCCCCCAAGGATGAAGTCCTTTTCTTTGATGCTCATTTCTCCCCAAGGAATAGAGAGTTGCTCGGAGTGATGGCGAAGCATGAGTTACGGAGTGGAAGCCTTTGTCTTCGCCGAAGACTCCAATTCCCTTTCAATATACCTATGACTTGGTTTGAAATAGACTTGAAAACACATTAGTCATAGCATATAAAAGAGATATGATCAAAGGTATTTAAATGAGCTATGTGTGCAAGCTAGCAAAAGAAATTTCTAGAATCAAGAATATTGAGCTCATGCCTAAGTCTGGTAAAAGATTGTTCATCAAGTGGCTTGGTAAAGATATCGGCTAATTGATCTTTAGTATTAATGTAAGAAATCTCGATATCCCCCTTTTGTTGGTGATCCCTAAGAAAATGATACCGAATGGCTATGTGCTTAGTGCGGCTATGCTCGACGGGATTGTCGGCCATTTTGATTGCACTCTCATTATCACATAGCAAAGGGACTTTGGTTAATTTGTAACCGTAGTCCCGCAGGGTTTGCCTCATCCAAAGCAATTGCGCGCAACAATGTCCTGCGGCAATGTACTCGGCTTCGGCGGTGGAAAGAGCGACCGAATTTTGCTTCTTTGAAGCCCAAGACACCAAGGATCTTCCCAAGAACTGGCAAGTCCCTGATGTGCTCTTCCTATTAATTTTGCACCCCGCCCAATCGGCATCCGAATAACCAATCAAATCAAATGTGGATCCCCGAGGGTACCAAAGCCCAAACTTAGGTGTATAAGCCAAATATCTCAAAATTCGTTTTACGGCCGTAAGGTGGGATTCCTTAGGGTCGGATTGGAATCTTGCACACATGCAAACGGAAAGCATAATGTCCGGTCGAGATGCACATAAATAAAGCAATGAACCAATCATCGACCGGTATACCTTTTGATCCACGGACTTACCTCCCGTGTCGAGGTCGAGATGCCCATTAGTTCCCATGGGTGTCTTGATGGGTTTGGCATCCTTCATCCCAAACTTAGCAAGAATGTCTTGAGTGTACTTCGTTTGGCTAATGAAGGTGCCCTCTTGGAGTTGCTTGACTTGGAATCCTAGAAAATACTTCAACTCCCCCATCATCGACATCTCGAATTTCTGTGTCATGATCCTACTAAACTCTTCACATGTAGACTCGTTAGTAGACCCAAATATAATATCATCAACATAAATTTGGCATACAAACAAGTCATTTTCAAGAGTTTTAGTAAAGAGTGTAGGATCGGCCTTGCCGACTTTGAAGCCATTAGCAATAAGGAAATCTCTAAGGCATTCATACCATGCTCTTGGGGCTTGCTTGAGCCCATAAAGCGCCTTAGAGAGCCTATAGACATGATTAGGATACTCACTGTCTTCAAAGCCGGGAGGTTGCTCAACATAGACCTCTTCCTTGATCGGTCCATTGAGGAAGGCACTTTTCACGTCCATTTGATAGAGCTTAAAGCCATGGTAAGTAGCATAGGCCAATAATATGCGAATTGACTCAAGCCTAGCTACGGGTGCATAGGTTTCACCGAAATCCAAACCTTCGACTTGTGAATACCCTTTGGCTACGAGTCGAGCTTTGTTCCTTGTCACCATACCATGCTCATCTTGCTTGTTGCGGAAGACCCATTTGGTTCCTACAACATTTTGGTTAGGACGTGGAACTAAATGCCAGACCTCATTCCTCGTGAAATTGTTGAGCTCCTCTTGCATCGCCACCACCCAATCCGAATCTTGGAGAGCTTCCTCTACCCTGTGTGGCTCAATAGAGGAAACAAAAGAGTAATGTTCACAAAAATGAGCAACCCGAGATCGAGTAGTTACCCCCTTATGAATGTCGCCGAGGATGGTGTCGACGGGGTGATCTCGTTGGATTGCTTGGTGGACTCTTGGGTGTGGCGGTCTTGGTTCTTCCTCATCCTCCTTTTCTTGATCATTTGTATCTCCCCCTTGATCATTGCTATCATCTTGAGGTGGCTCGTCTTCTTGATTTTGCTCTTCATCATTTTGAGCCTCATCCTCATTTTGAGTTGGTGGAGATGCTTGCATGGAGGAGGATGGTTGATCTTGTGTACTTGGAGGCTCTTCGGATTCCTTAGGACACACATCCCCGATGGACATGTTCCTTAGCGCGATGCATGGAGCCTGTTCTTCACCTATCTCATCAAGATCAACTTGCTCTACTTGAGAGCCGTTAGTTTCATCAAACACAACGTCACAAGAGACTTCAACTAGTCCAGTGGACTTGTTAAAGACCCTATATGCCCTTGTGTTTGAGTCATAACCAAGTAAAAAGCCTTCTACAGTTTTAGGAGCAAATTTAGATTTTCTACCTCTTTTAATAAGAATGAAGCATTTGCTACCAAAAACTCTAAAATATGAAATGTTGGGCTTTTTACCGGTTAGGAGTTCATATGATGTCTTCTTGAGGATTCGGTGAAGATATAACCGGTTGATGGCGTAGCAGGCGGTGTTGACCGCTTCGGCCCAAAACCGGTCCGGTGTCTTGTACTCATCAAGCATGGTTCTTGCCATGTCCAACAGAGTTCGATTCTTCCTCTCCACTACACCATTTTGTTGTGGCGTGTAGGGAGAGGAGAACTCATGCTTGATGCCCTCCTCCTCAAGGAAGCCTTCAATTTGAGAGTTCTTGAACTCCGTCCCGTTGTCGCTTCTTATTTTCTTGATCCTTAAGCCGAACTCATTTTGAGCTCGTCTCAAGAATCCCTTTAAGGTCTCTTGGGTTTGAGATTTTTCCTGTAAAAAGAATACCCAAGTGAAGCGAGAATAATCATCCACTACTACAAGACAATACTTACTCCCGCCGATGCTTATGTAAGCAATCGGGCCGAATAGATCCATGTGGAGTAGCTCAAGCGGCCTGTCGGTCGTCATGATGTTCTTGTGTGGATGATGGACGCCAACTTGCTTCCCTGCCTGACATGCACTACAAATCCTGTCTTTCTCAAAATGAACATTTGTTAATCCTAAAATGTGTTCTCCCTTTAGAAGCTTATGAAGATTCTTCATCCCAACATGGGCTAGTCGGCGGTGCCAGAGCCAACCCATGTTAGTCTTAGCAATTAAGCAAGTGTCGAGTTCAGCTCTATCAAAATCTACCAGGTATAGCTGACCCTCCAACACTCCCTTAAATGCTATTGAATCATCACTTCTTCTAAAGACAGTGACACCTACATCAGTAAAAAGACAGTTGTAGCCCATTTGACATAATTGAGAAACGGAAAGCAAGTTGTAATCTAAGGAATCTACAAGAAAAACATTGGAAATGGAATGGTCAGGAGATATAGCAATTTTACCAAGACCTTTGACCAAACCTTGATTTCCATCCCCGAATGTGATAGCTCGTTGGGGATCTTGGTTTTTCTCATATGAGGAGAACATCCTTTTCTCCCCTGTCATGTGGTTTGTGCACCCGCTATCGAGTATCCAACTTGAGCCCCCGGATGCATAAACCTACAAAACAATTTTAGTTCTTGACTTTAGGTACCCAAATGGTTTTGGGTCCTTTGGCATTAGAAACAAGAACTTTGGGTACCCAAACACAAGTCTTGGAGCCCTTGTGTTTGCCCCCAACAAATTTGGCAACTACCTTGCCGGATTTGCTAGTAAGCACATAAGATGCATCAAAAGTTTTAAATGAAATGGCATGATCATTTGATGCATTAGGAATTTTCTTCTTAGGCAACTTAGCATGGGTTGGTTGCCTAGAACTAGATGTCTCACCCTTATACATAAAAGCATGATTAGGGCCAGAGTGAGACTTCCTAGAATGAATCTTCCTAATTTTGCTCTCAGGATAGCCGGCAGGGTATAAAATGTAACCCTCGTTATCCTGAGGCATGGGAGCTTTGCCCTTAACAAAGTTAGACAAGTTCTTAGGAGGGGCATTAAGTTTGACATTGTCTCCCCTTTGGAAGCCAATGCCATCCTTGATGCCAGGGCGTCTCCCATTATAAAGCATGCTACGAGCAAATTTAAATTTCTCATTTTCTAAGTTGTGCTCGGCAATTTTAGCATCTAGTTTAGCTATATGATCATTTTGTTGCTTAATTAAAATCATGTGATCATGAATAGCATTAATATCAACATCTCTACATCTAGTACAAATGGAAACATGCTCAATGGTAGATGTAGAGGGTTTGCAAGATTTTAATTCTACAACCTTAGCATGCAAGATATCATTCTTAGTTCTAAGGTCGGAAATGGTAGTATTGCAAACATCAAAATCCTTAGCCTTAGCAAGCAATTTTTCATTCTCAATTCTAAGACTAGTAAGAGAAATGTTCAATTCTTCAATCCTAGCAATCAAATCATCATTATTATCTCTAGGAGTGGAAATTGAAACATCACAAGCATGAGAATCAACCTTAGCATTTAAAATAGCATTTTCATTCCTAAGGTTGTCAATTATTTCACGGCAAGTGCTTAGCTCACTAGATAATTTTTCACATTTTTCTACTTCTAGAGCATAAGCCTTTTTAACCTTAACATGTTTTTTGTTTTCTTTAATTAGACAATCCTCTTGGGAATCCAAAAGGTCGTCCTTTTCATGAATAGCACTAACCAATTCATTCAATTTTTCTTTTTGAGCTATGTTAAGGTTGGCAAAAAGGGAACGCAAATTATCTTCCTCATCACTAGCATTGTCATCACTAGAGGATTCATATTTAGTGGAGGATTTAGATTTAACCTTCTTTTTGCCGTCCTTTGCCATGAGGCACTTGTGGCCGACGTTGGGGAAGAGGAGTCCCTTGGTGACGGCGATGTTGGCGGCGTCCTCGTCGTCGGAGGAGTCGCTTGAGCTCTCGTCGGAGTCCCATTCCCGACAAACATGGGCATCGCCGCCCTTCTTCTTGTAGTACCTTTTCTTCTCCTTTCTTCTCCCCTTCTTGTCGTCGCCTCGGTCACTGTCACTAGACATAGGACATTTAGCAATATAATGACCGGGCTTACCACACTTGTAGCAAACCTTCTTGGAGCGGGACTTGTAGTCTTTCCCCCTCCTTTGTTTGAGGATTTGACGGAAGCTCTTAATGACGAGCGCCATTTCCTCATTGTCGAGCTTGGAGGCGTCGATTGGTTGTCGACTTGGTGTAGCCTCCTCCTTCTTCTCCTCCGTTGCCTTGAATGCAACGGGTTGGGCTTCGGATGAGTCGCCAAGCTCGTTGATTTTCCTCGAGCCTTCTATCATGCACTCAAAACTTACAAAATGCCCGATAACTTCCTCGGGGGTCATTTTAGTATATCTAGGATTACCACGAATCAATTGAACTTGAGTGGGATTAAGAAAAATGAGAGATCTTAAAATAACATTTACCACTTCGTGATCGTCCCACTTCTTGCTCCCGAGGTTGCGCACTTGGTTTACCAAAGTCTTGAGTCGGTTGTACATGTGTTGTGGCTCCTCCCCTTTGTGAAGCCGGAACCGACCGAGCTCCCCCTCGATCGTTTCCCGCTTGGTGATCTTGGTGAGCTCGTCTCCCTCGTGCGCGGTTTTGAGTACATCCCAAACCTCCTTGGCGTTCTTCAACCCTTGTACTTTGTTATATTCCTCTTTACTTAGTGAGGCGAGGAGAATTGTTGTGGCTTGTGAGTTGAAGTGCTCGATTTGGGCCACCTCATCCTCATCATAGTTCTCATCCCCTACCGACGGTACCTGTGCACCAAACTCAACAACATCCCATATACTTTTGTGGAGCGAGATTAGATGAAATCGCATTAAATCGCTCCACCGAGCGTAATCTTCACCATCAAATGTTGGTGGTTTGCCTAATGGGACGGAAAGTAAAGGTGTATGTTTGGAAATGCGAGGGTAACGTAGGGGGATCTTACTATACTTCTTGCGCTCTTGGCGCTTAGAAGTGACGGAGGGCGCATCGGAGTCGGAGGTCGATGTTGATGAAGTGTCGGTCTCGTAGTAGACCACCTTCCTCATCCTCTTGTGCTTGTCCCCACTCCGATGCGGCTTGTGAGAAGAAGATTTTTCCTTCTTCTCCTTGTGGTGAGAAGAGGGAGATCTTTTCTCCTTCCGCTTGGAGGAGTTCTTCTTCTTCTCCCTTCTCTTGGTGCGGGACTCTTCCGATGAAGTGCTCCCTTGGCTTGTAGTGGGCTTATCGCCGGTCTCCATCTCCTTCTTGGCGTGATCTCCCGACATCACTTCGAGCGGTTAGGCTCTTAATGAAGCACCGGGCTTTGATACCAATTGATAGTCGCCTAGAGGGGGGGTGAATAGGGCGAAACTGAAATTTACAAATATAAACACAACTACAAGCCGGGTTAGCGTTAGAAATATAAATGAGTCCGAGAGAGAGGGCGCAAAACAAATCCCAAGCGAATAAGCAAGTGAGACACGGAGATTTGTTTTACCGAGGTTCGGTTCTTGCAAACCTACTCCCCGTTGAGGAGGCCACAAAGGCCGGGTCTCTTTCAACCCTTCCCTCTCTCAAACGGTCCCTCGGACCGAGTGAGCTTCTCTTCTCAAATCAAAGCCGGGAACAAAACTTCCCCGCAAGGGCCACCACACAATTGGTGCCTCTTGCCTTGATTACAATGGAGTTGTGATCTCAAGAACAAGTGAGAAAGAAAAGAAGCAATCCAAGCGCAAGAGCTCAAATGAACACCGCAAATCACTCTCACTAGTCACTAGGGCTTTGTGTGGAATTGGAGAGGATTTGATCTCTTTAGTGTGTCTAGAATTGAATGCTAGAGCTCTTGTAGTAGTTGAGAAGTGGAAAACTTGGATGCAATGAATGGTGGGGTGGTTGGGGTATTTATAGCCCCAACCACCAAAAGTGACCGTTGCTGGCAGCCTCTGATCGATGGCGCACCGGACAGTCCGGTGCACACCGGACAGTCCGGTGCCTCTGCCACGTCACCATTGCCGTTGGATTCTGACCGTTGAAGCTTCTGACTTGTGGGCCTGCCGAGGTGTCCGGTGCACACCGGACATGCACTGTTTGATGTCCGGTGCACCGGTATGGGCAGCCCTGACGTCTGCGTGCGCTGCGCGCGCATTTAATGCTGCGCAGGGAGCCGTTGGCGCCGCAGAGAGCCGTTGCTCCGCTGGCACACCGGACAGTCCGGTGCACACCGGACAGTCCGGTGAATTATAGCGGAGCGGCTGTCGTGAAAACCCGAGGATGACGAGTTCCGGAGGCCGCGGTTCGTTGGCGCACCGGACATGTCCGGTGCACACCGGACAGTCCGGTGAATTATAGCGCGCCGGCCTCCGCGAATTCCCGAGGGCGAAGGGTTGAAGTCGAAGTCCTCTGGCGAAGGGTAGAAAACGAAGTCTACGGGCGCACCGGACACTGTCCGGTGCACACCGGACAGTCCGGTGCCTCCAGCCAGAGGTGCCCTCGGTTGCCTTATTGCTCCTTTGTTGAATCCAACACTTGGTCTTTTTATTGGCTAGATGTGAACCTTTTGCACCTGTATAACTTATACACTAGAGCAAACTGGTCAGTCCAATATTTGTGTTGGGCAATTCAACCACCAAAATTATTTAGGAACTAGGTGTAAGCCTAATTCCCTTTCACAGGGGTAGGGGCGGCGCTAGGGAGAGAATGAGAGAAAATGAGAGAAAATGAGAGGGAGGGAGAGGGATTGGGGGGGTTTTGGGAAAAAATAAAGGGAGGGGGGCGGCATGGGCCAATTGGGCCCAAGGGGGGGGCGCCAGGGGCGGCTGGGCCAGCCGGGGTCGGCCCACGGCGCGGGAGAGAGAGAAAAAGAGGAGAGAGAAAGAGAGAGAAAAAGAAAGAAAAAGATCTTCTCCTCATTTTCGAAATCCGATCTTTCTACATGAATGCAATTGCGCTTTCAAAGCAATCAAACGAAATGCAAGGTTCGGCATGGTGCATCAAACAACATAAAGTACTTAGGGTTTTCTTGCACGGGAAAAACCAAACCGAATCCCGCTAGAACTTTGGAAAAGGTCAAGGTTTAGCGAGGGCAAAAGAAAAAGAAAAGGTAACGCCCGAATTTTGGCGAGTAAAGAAAAGAAAAAATTCAACTGCAAAATTCGGGGCGTTACAAACCTATCCCCCTTAAAAGAATCTCGCCCTCGAGATTCAGGGCTGGCTAGCAAAGAGCTCTGGGTACTTGGCCACTAGATCATCTTCACGCTCCCAGGTTGCTTCTTCCTCAGAGTGGTGATTCCATCTGACTTTGCACATTCTGATGGTCTTCCTTCGGGTGACTCTATCTGCAACCTCAAGGATCTGAGCTGGCTTCTCAACGTAGGTCAAGTCCTCCTGGACTTCCAGACCTTCCACTGGCAACTGCTCTTCCGGCACACGCAAGCACTTCTTCAACTGAGACACATGAAAGACATTATGCACAGCAGATAAATTCTCGGGCAAACTGAGCTGATAGGCCACTTCTCCTCGTCTTGCAAGAATCTGATACGGACCAATGTAGCGGGGTGCTAGCTTGCCTTTCACTCCGAATCTTCTGACTCCTCTGATCGGTGACACTTTCAGATAGACAAAGTCTCCGACTTCGAAACTCAGCTCTCTTCTTCTTGTGTCTGCATAGCTTCGCTGCCTCGATTGCGCGATCTTCAGGTTCTCTCGAACCATCTTGATGTTCTCTTCGGCTTCAAGCAGAATGTCTGGCCCAAACACTTGCTTCTCTCCAGGCTGATCCCATTGCAACGGAGTTCTACAACTCCTTCCATAGAGCGCCTGAAATGGTGACATCTTCAAACTGGCCTGGTAACTGTTGTTATAGGAAAACTCTGCATAAGGCAATCTCTTGTCCCATCCGGACTGATCTTGCAACGCACAGGCTCTCAACATGTCTTCAAGAATTTGGTTGGTCCTTTCGGTCTGGCCATCTGTCTGCGGGTGATAAGCTGAACTGAAATTCAGATGTGTGCCCAAGGCTTCATGCAACTGCTGCCAGAAATGAGAGGTGAACTGCGTTCCTCTATCTGACACTATTTTCTTTGGCACACCATGAAGACAAACGATCCGAGACATATACAACTCTGCCAATACTGCACTGCTATAGTTGGTCTTGACAGGTATGAAGTGGGCTGACTTGGTCAAACGGTCCACCACTACCCAAATAGAATCGTAGCCGGCTCGAGTGCGAGGCAATCCGACTATGAAATCCATACCGATTTCATCCCATTTCCACTGAGGGATCTGCAACGGTTGCAACAATCTAGCTGGTCTCTGGTGTTCTGCCTTAATTCTTCGACAACTATCACACATAGCCACATGCTCTGCGATTTCCCTCTTCATTCCGTACCACCAGAATTTCTTTTTCAGATCCTGATACATCTTCTCACTGCCAGGGTGAATCGAATAAGCTGTATCATGAGCTTCCTTGAGAATCAACTCCCGAATAGACTGGACATTGGGAACACATAAGCGGTCTTTGAACCATATCACGCCTTCTGCATCTTCTCGAAAATCTTTGCCTTTGCCTTCCAGAATCAATCGCCGGATCTCACTGATTTTCTCATCATTCTTCTGCGCTTCTTTGATTTCTCGCTCCAAGGTAGGTTCCAACTCAACTGTGACTCCTCGCGAATGGTTCAGAAATCCGAGACTCAACCTGTCAAACTCCTTGGCCAACTCATAAGGCATCGGACGAGCGACCATCAGATTGACTTGGCTCTTTCTGCTCAAAGCATCTGCCACTACGTTTGCTTTGCCTGGATGGTAATGAATCTCCAACTCATAATCTTTAATCAACTCTAACCATCTTCGTTGCCTCATGTTCAACTCTGACTGAGTGAATATGTACTTCAGACTCTTGTGATCTGTGTAAACATCGCATTTCTGTCCATACAGATAGTGCCTCCATGTTTTCAGTGCGTGAACCATTGCTGCCAACTCTAGATCATGGATTGGGTAATTCTTCTCATGAACCTTCAACTGTCGGGACGAGTAAGCCACAACTCTTCCCTCTTGCATCAACACACATCCCAAACCTGTGTAACAAGCATCGCAATACACCGAGAAGGGCTTGTGCACATCAGGCAAGACTAGGACAGGCGCTGTAGTCAACTTCTCTTTCAGCGCTTCAAAGGCCTCTTGGCATTTCTGGGTCCACTTGAACTCAACCTTGTTGCCTAGCAACGCTGTCATTGGCTTCGCAATCTTCGAAAACCCTTCAATGAATCGTCGATAATATCCGGCCATTCCAATGAAACTCTTGATTCCTCTAGCATCTGTTGGCGCTTTCCAGTTCAAAATGTCTGCCACTTTCTTCGGATCCACAGCCAATCCTTCCTTGTTGATTATGTGACCCAAGAACAGGACTTCACTGATCCAGAACTCACACTTGCTCAACTTTGCATACAACTGGTGCTCTCGCAATCTCTGCAATACCATCCTCAAATGATCTGCGTGCTCTTCTTCGCTTTGAGAATAAACCAGAATATCATCAATGAATACCACCACAAACTTATCAAGGTAATCCATGAATACACTATTCATCAAGTTCATGAAGAATGCTGGCGCATTGGTCAAACCAAAAGACATCACTGTGAACTCGTACAACCCATACTTGGAAATGAATGCCGTCTTCGGAATGTCCGAAGGTCGGATCCTGAGCTGATGATAACCTGACCTCAGATCAATCTTGGAGAACACACTGGCTCCTCTCAACTGGTCGAACAGATCTTCTATTCTGGGCAAAGGATACTTGTTCTTGATCGTGACCTCATTCAAAGCTCGATAATCGATGCACATCCTCTTGGTGCCATCTTTCTTCTCCACAAATAGGACAGGGGCGGCCCAAGGCGAGGTGCTTGGCCGAATGTAACCTTTCTCTGACAGCTCATCAATCTGCTTCTTAAGCTCATCCAACTCCGGTCCAGATATTTTGTAAGCTCTCTTAAAGATAGGGGCGGTTCCGGGAAGAAGCTCTATGGCAAACTCAACTTTCCGCTCTGGTGGCATACCCGGTAAATCCTTTGGAAACACATCCGGGAACTCGGACACAACCTTGATCCTCTCGATTGGGTCTGCTTCACTGCTATCAACAGCCATCTGATAACAACTTCCTTTCTTTGGCTCAGGCGGGACTAACTCAGTCACCACTTCCTCTCCTAGTGGGGACACCAACTTGATTGTCCTTTTATCACAACCGATAACTGCCTAATACTTATCTAGCCAATTCATCCCTAGGATGACATCTATTCCCTGAGTACCCATTACTATAAGGTTGGCGGGAAATGCTATCCCCCTTATTTTCACACTTATATTCAAACAAATGCTATCAGCTCGAATTCTACCACCGGCCGAGTCAATTTGAATGGGGGTTGACATGGTAGTAATTGGAAGATTATGTGCTTCTACCCATGATGCAGTAATGAAAGAATGCGTTGCTCCAGTATCAAATAACACTTCTGCAATATGGGAGTCGACTGGGAACATACCTACTATCATGCCGGGGGTCTCCTGAACTGCTTCAGCTTCCAAGTGGTTCAGTCTTCCATGATTATAGCGCGGCTGAGAGCGATTGCCTGCTCCAGGCTGAGGCACATTCTGCTTTGCTGGGGCATTGGGGCCTGACTGCTGCTGGGCTGCCTTCTTCGGACACTGCATCACCCAGTGGCCTTGCTCTCCACAGTGGAAACATGCCCTGTTTCCAACCTGAGCTGGTGCTGCCTGACTGTTCTGCTGATTTGCTGGGGCAGGAAGACGAGGTGCCTGCTGATTCTGCCTTTGAAACTGCTGATGCTGCTGAGGTGGACGCTGGTTCTGCCTGAACTGCTGAGGTTGATTGCCTGAAAAACGAGGGCGGCTGCTGCTTCCAGGCTGGGGTCCACTGATCTTGCGCTTACGATCTTCCATCTCCTTGCGCTTTCTCTCCGTCATGATCGCTCTGTCAATCAAGTGCTGGAATGTCGGGAAGGTGTGATTCATCAGTTGGTACTGCAGAGGGTCAACCAAGCCTCTCAGAAAACGGTATTGCCGCTTGGCGTCAGTGTTGACATCTTCAGGAGCATAGCGAGACAATTGCAGAAACCTGTCCCGGTACTCACTGACAGACAATGGCCCTTGCTTGAGAGCCAAGAATTCCTCCTTCTTCACTGTCATCAGACCTGCAGGGACATGGTACTGACGAAAGCTACCTCTGAATTCTTCCCAGGTGATGGTGTCAGGGTGGGCATGGGTGGCGAGGTAAGACTCCCACCATGACTGGGCTGCTCCTCTCAACAGCCAGGGACCATACAGAACTTTCTCCCTATCATCGCACTGAGCGGTATGCAACTCCCGCTCCACAGTGCGCAGCCAATCTTCAGCATCCATGGGGTCAGAAGAATGAGCGAACGTTGGTGGATGACCTCTCATGAATTCAGCACGCTTGTCTCTGGGCATCTGAGGCATCTGAGGCTGGGGTGGTGCTTGCTGCTGCTGCTGCTGCTGAATGGCGGCCAAAGTCTGACCGATGGCTTGAACTGCCTGAGTCTGCATCAGAAACATCTGCTCGATCGACATCGGGGGCGGGGGCGGCAGGTGCTGCTGCTGAGGCACCTCTTCCTGTTGAGCGGCTCGCTCCTGCTGAGCACGCCTTCCTCCTCTGCGCCTGTTCTCTAACATCTGCGGAATGCAACCACACATCAGAACTGATCTGGCAGATCTTGCAGCATAAGAAAAGAGAAGAGAATTCTTCAACAGCACTGAACAGATGAGCATCTTCACTGATCTCCAACACAGACCACACAGCTTCTCAGATAAAGAGGAGAGTGGAATAAAAGGGGTTTCCCAACTATATAACTAACTCCATTAACATAATAGGCAAACCAAAATGCAGGGGATACCCACACTCTGGTGACAATCATTACAAAGATCCAAACCAAACATAGTTCATCATGACAATCATAAATGCACAGGATATAGCAAACTACCCTGTCTAACTAAGACTAACTAAGACTGAGACTAACGCTAAGACTGAAGCTTCTATGTATATATATTTCGTATTAATTACAAGATCCAACTCTAACGATCTATGGCTCTAGAGTTATCTTGGTCTTGCAGGCGGGATTACCATAAGACTGGTGTCCACGCTGAGGTGAGCGGTACGGGTGCTGAGTCCCGACGGGAGCGGGGGAACCACCATCCAAGTGACGACGTTCCGCACGCTCAGCCCGCAGCAGGGCGATCTCAGCACGAGCCCTACTCAGCTCATCTAATGGATGGTCCAGCTCCGTGTTTAGCACGGCGGCTAGGTTGACTGTGCTGCTCAACCTAGGATTGCCCTCACCGACAGGTGAGACAATCACGCCTCCTGTGCTGCCAGATGGACGGCGGGGGTAATACTTCAGGTCAAGACCGTCAGCTGCCCCACCGAAAACCGAGCAGTAGTGCGAAAGCGCACGCCGTGCAGCATCTTGCATGGCTGCCTCAGCTGAGTCCCGCTCAGAGATAGAATAGTGCTCTGAACAGGCCTCTGCACCCTGGAGACTGTTCTCCGGGCAGCGCACCAAGCAAGTTGCCTCCCAGCGGTCCGGGTAAACCCCGCGACTATGCTGGTAGACCACACAGCGATACTCGACGGACCAAGTATGCCGGTCAAATGCCCGACGTAGCAGGGTGTCGAGCGCATCGTGGAAGTGACACCCGCGAGCAGCGTCGCGGGTGATGGGTCGAGCAACCCATCCTTCCGGCTCAGGGTTAGCAGAGAAGTCGGTGTCGTGGCTTGAGCTGTCGTCGCCATCTCCGTCGTCTGGGTCTCCTCCAGCAGCTACTCCAGAAGCTGGGACGCCCAGTGGTGGTGCAGGGGCGGCTCCAGAGGAAGCACAGGGGAGCAGCTCCTCACAGACTCTATCTCCTGCTGGAGCGAGAAGGAAGAGCTCTGCTGCTCCTGTCGTCGACGTTCCTGCTCCTCATGCAGGCGGTGGTGCAGTCTCTCCATGTGGCTAGACTGTCCGGCCACGGGACGGCGAAGCGGACGCTCAGCAAGGCGGGAGGGTAAGAAGGGGATGACTGACTTTCGTGCAGTGTGTCTAAGTCGAGCCATCTACAAAAGACATCGCAAGCAAAAGGGTGAGAACAGAATTAATATGACCAGCAGATAATGAATAATAAGTAAATGAAGGATTAGAATAAAACATGATTTTCAGCAAGGTATAATATATAGTAGAACATAGGTTTGGTCGGTATGACCAACTTTTGAAGGGATATCAAAGTCAGGGCAGAGACAGAGGTCTATAGTCCTTAGAACGACCATTCTATTCTAGGTTAGCGGTCCTACAGTCAGCACGGCTTTGATACCACTTATGTCACACCCGGTTTTAAAAAGGCAAACCGAATGCGAACCATGTACGTGCCAGGATCAGTTATTCACGTACACAGCAGTTACATAATATGGACATCATCACACAGTGCTCAAAATAGTATTAATAAGGGAAATAGTTGATTACATCATACGTCCGAGACGTCCATATAGTTCTTACAATAAATCAAAGTGCGGAAAAGAAACGTAGATAACGCGGCCTTCACAGGCAGCCGACTGGGGGTTGCCGCTAACCCACACCTAGAACTCGTCGTAGTCTTGGAACTCCTGGAAGTCTCCTTCCACAGCTTCATCTTCGCCTGAGCAGTGGTTGCAATGCTGACAACCTGGGGGGGGGGGGGTTTGGTGTGTAGAGCAAGGGTGAGTACACATCAACATACTCAACAAGTATCCTGTTTGGCTGTAGTGGACTAGCTTTATGTGGGGATAAGTCAAGCAGTTGCTTTTAGTTGGTCAGATTATTACTTACTAGTAGAAAGCCAAGTTTTAGCATTAACCCAAGTTATTAACCCACACGTACTCCTTTCCAAACGGAAAGAGTACCACTTACCAGCACCATAATCATAATCAAAACCATCAATCTCATATCCACCTGTACCAAAGTATCTCTGATCAAGTATCACTAATCTCTGGAGCTCCCTTGGCCGCTCATAACCGTGAGCACGGCTGATATATCAGTTTCATAACACTCTGCAGAGGTTGTGCACTTTACCCACAAGCCGTGATTCCCTCTCTGGCCCGGGCTTGCAAGACCCTTATTCACTCCCGAGGTGAATGGCCAGGGACTCACTACGAAGCCTTTACAAAGATTCCCCGGGGCTGTAGCCACCCGTTAGGTTTCCTAAATGCACCGCACTCCTCCCCAAGGGGCGAACCCAAACTTGGCAGAGCGAGCCGCATACACCGAGCCCCATTGACGGCACGACGACTAAGTGAACTACACCCCGGATCCTCTAATTATTCAGCTAAGGGCACCCCATTCCACCCTCATGGTTGCACTGTTTTCCCGGGCGGTCATCCATAGAACAGGTCCTTACGGAGAGGCACTCGAGAAACCGCTCGAGCCCCCTTGAAGACCACAAGTACCACATCATAATAAGAGAAGGGAAAACAGCGTATCATAGATAATCTCATCATGTTCATTGATTATAGTTGAGCAATAGCATAAAACTAAACAGTAGTAATCCAACCCAGATAGGTAAACAAGGACATGGATAACAAAAGCTAGTCAATCCTTAGGCATAAATGTGTAAGCGGGAGGTGAATTAAATAATGAGTAGGACATAGATAGGTCAAGGGACACTTGCCTCCACCAACCGACTGCTGCTCAGGGGCTTCTCCTGCGAATTCCTCGGGCTCTTCGACCGGATCGTTCTCTATGCGATTGCAAACATACATACATCCATCCACATTTAATACAAAAGAACAGTACACCATACAAGGGAACAAATAAAGCGAATATGCATCAAGTATGACATTCGATATCGCATTTGTTATGGTTAGAAAGAAACGGGAAAGGGTCTCGCAGGGGGTTAAATCTTATGCACTAACGATCAATTACAATTGGTTCTTAACAAAAGAATTCTGTTACATATACACTAATGGAAACCTAATCACTTTAAGTTGATCAACATTGCACGGGATAAACAATTAACCACATGAATCAACTAGCATAACGGAATTTTAAATTAAACTTCCTATTTCAATAACATGAACAATGATTAACCTACCTAAAATAAAATAAATATGATTACAGAAAGTAAATAAAATAAAATAAAAAAAATAAAAAAACAGAGGGGGGGGGCGGTTGAACCGGCCGCGGGCGCGGGCGGCGAGCTGGGCGGCCGGGGCGGCTGAGCCGGACCGGTTGAACCGGCGGCCAGGCGAGCGCGCGGGGGGGGGGGGTCGGGCTCGTCAGGCGGCCGAGCCGGCCAAGCGGCCAGGCGAGCGCGCGGCCAGGGCGGCCAGGCGGGGGGGGGGGGGGGTTGGGGTGGCCGGGGGCGCGGCCAAGGCCGGCCGGGGGCCAGGGGCCAGGCGGGCGCGCCATGGCCGGACGGGGAGGGGAGAGGGGAGGGAGGGAGAGAGAGGAGAGGGGGGGGCTCACCGGCGAGGGGAGCGACGGCGAGGGGCGGCCGGCGGCAGGGGCGGCCGAGGGCGGCGGCGGCTTAGGGCAGGGGTAGGGGCGGCGCTAGGGAGAGAATGAGAGAAAATGAGAGAAAATGAGAGGGAGGGAGAGGGATTGGGGGGGTTTTGGGAAAAAATAAAGGGAGGGGGGCAGCATGGGCCAATTGGGCCCAAGGGGGGGCGCCAGGGGCGGCTGGGCCGGCCGGGGTCGGCCCACGGCGCGGGAGAGAGAGAAAAAGAGGAGAGAGAAAGAGAGAGAAAAAGAAAGAAAAAGATCTTCTCCTCATTTTCGAAATCCGATCTTTCTACATGAATGCAATTGCGCTTTCAAAGCAATCAAACGAAATGCAAGGTTCGGCATGGTGCATCAAACAACATAAAGTACTTAGGGTTTTCTTGCACGGGAAAAACCAAACCGAATCCCGCTAGAACTTTGGAAAAGGTCAAGGTTTAGCGAGGGCAAAAGAAAAAGAAAAGGTAACGCCCGAATTTTGGCGAGTAAAGAAAAGAAAAAATTCAACTGCAAAATTCGGGGCGTTACAATAGCAGAGGCTGCTGAGAAAAGCGCAGAGCCCGAAGGGCAAATAGGTATTAACTAGTGGTTTTTATTCTGTTGTAATTTTTGATTTCAGACTTTGTTCGCGGTTTGTAATAGTAATATAGCCATATCTTCTCCTCCCTCAGAACCTGCTGAGGCATCTCCGGGCCCCCACCCGAAGGGGGACGACGAAATTAGAAAAATGGTCGAAGCCATCATGGACAAGGTTGTCGATCAGCTACTGAACGAAGCTGCAGAAGTAGTTCTTAGGGAAGATTAGATGCTATTGTAAAAATATTTGGAATGTAACATGTGTAATACATTGTAACTTTGAATGTAATATATAATCTATTTATAGTTCAATTCTTTACGATGCATGAAATTTTGCATACATACCGTTTTTTGAGCCTTCGGCGAAAAAACACCTTCCCTTCTTTTCATGCTTCGTGAAGAAAATCTTTTATATATCACAAGAATTTCCATACTTCTCTGATGAGGAATATCCAAGCTTCGTGAAAATATTCTCCGAAGCTATAAAAAAGTTTTATGTTGTCTCTCTAATGAAGCTACACTTCTTCTCAATTTATCTTGTGCCTTAGCACGATTTTCTCTTTTTCAAAACATTCTCCGAAGATCAATACTTTATCCCCTTCTTGTTCCACATGCAATATGCTGTATGATGCTTATGTTATGCAAAATGATGTGATGATGTTATGTTATGCAAAATGATATTTGTGCCGAAGATACACACATCCCTGTAATAGAGCACACAATCTTTTTATATCAGCGCTGACTTTTCGCTGTAAGCCTCCCTTAGGAGCTTCTTCGCCTTTTACTTTCAGCGGAATCAGCGTTTATTTTTCGCTGTAAGCCTCCCTTAGGAGCTTCTTCGCCTTTTACTTTCAGCGGAATCAGCGTTTATTTTTCGCTGTAAGCCTCCCTTAGGAGCTTCTTCGCCTTTTACTTTCGGCTGAATCAGCGCTTATTTTTCGCTGTAGGCTCAGAAAACTTACACTACGCTCCCTTACGAACGACTTTTTACTGCTTCGAATAAATTGCACTGTGTCCCTTAGAACAAATTTTTGATAATTCAAAGGTCCTACGTGTCACCATAAATTCGTATGCTTCGGCAACTCAAGCCTATGGAGAAGATATATTTTCATTATGGCAAAAGACGAAACTATTACAAGAAATTGAAAAACGATAAAAAACACTTAGACTTCCCATAATTGTTCCTTATTAACAAAAAAGTAATACTGAATGTAAAAATGCGAAAAAACTACTGTCGAGGTAGGATATTTGTCAGTAAATGTGCTTCGACTCTGGCACAGTGCTATTGACTGTGCGAGCTTCAGACTCCTCTCTGAAGTCCCTCTGAAGGTGAGTGTGCTGACTCCCTTCTGGTTGCTGTCCTCGCTGCGTTGGTGGTGGCGGTGGAGGCTGTTGCCAAGATGCTTGGGGTTGACTTGCCGAAGCAACAGAAGCTGCAGAGTGATTGCCTACATATTCTGGAATGTAAGGCGAATGGTACGAAGAAGTGTGCATGACCTGCTTCGGCTGACTCTGTTGTGCTGCAGCTTCTGCTATCTCCTTTTGCTTCTGGATGGTGACGTGGCACATCCTGGTGGTATGGCCCTTGTCTTCACCACAGAATAGACAGTAAATTCTTCTTGGCTGATCCCCAAATCTTCCCCCGAAGCCCCTGGCTCCTCTGCCCCTTGGCGCTGGCGGCCGAACAGAGCTTTGTTGTTGCCCCGAAGCTTGCGAAGAGTATTGTGACATTTGCTGTTGGCTCCCTCTATCATCACTTTGGGTGGAGTTATGAATTGACCTAACGTGCCTCGGATGAAATCTTCCTCCGAAGCCCCTGGTCATTTCAGAGAACCTGAATGCCTCCTCCCTTCTTTGGCGGAAGTCATTGTTAGCTCGGATATACTCGTCCATCTTCTGGAGCAGCTTCTCCAAAGTTTGTGGTGGCTTCCTGGCAAAGTATTGCGCTGAAGGTCCCGGCCGAAGTCCCTTAATCATGGCCTCAATGACAATTTCATTGGGCACTGTTGGCGCCTGTGCCCTCAGACGCAGAAACCTTCGGACATACGCCTGGAGGTATTCTTCGTGGTCCTGGGTACACTGGAATAAAGCTTGAGCAGTAACTGGCTTCGTCTAAAACCCTTGGAAGCTGGTTATCAACATATCCTTCAGCTTCTGCCAAGAGGTGATTGTCCCTGGCCGAAGAGAGGAGTACCAGGTTTGAGCGACACTCTTGACGGCCATGACAAAAGACTTCGCCATGACTGCAGTATTGCCACCATACGAAGATATGGTTGCTTCATAGCTCATCAAGAATTGCTTCGGGTCTGTATGACCGTCGTACATGGGGAGCTGGGGTGGCTTGTAAGACTGGGGCCATGGTGTAGCCTGCAATTCTGTTGATAGAGCAGAAGCATCATCAAAAGCAAAATTTCCATGATGGAAATCTTCATACCAGTCGTCCTCATTGTAGAAGCCTTCCTGATGAAGCTCTCTGCGCGGAGGCCTTCGGTTCTGGTCATCTTGAACAAGATGACGAAACTCTTCTGAAGCTTCATCTATTTGTCTCTGAAGGTCAGCTAAACGAGCCATCTTCTCCTTCTTTCGTTGCACCTGTTGCTGAAGGATCTCCAGGTTTTGGATCTCCTGATCCAAGTCGTCCTCCGGAGGCGTTGGACTAGTGGCCTTCCTCTTCTGGCTTCGGGCCTCCCTAAGAGAAAGGACATCCTGATTGGGGTCCAACGGCTGCAGGGTGGCAGCCCCTATCGCTGAAGCTTTTTTCGGCGGCATGACGAAGGTGATGCTTGTCGAAGGTGTTCAAAGCTCAAGAAATGGAAGTGAGTTCACCGGAGGTGGGCGCCAATGTTGGGGACTTGTTCTCAAATGCTATGAATTAAGAACAAGGCAACATAAAATGTTAAATATCAAAGCCCTTCGTTCTTTGAAGCATTATTTCCCCTTGGATATAATGGATTTCGGACGAAGGTTATGAAGGTCACACCTTCATAATCGTAATAAAAGATAAGAAAAGATTTATGCATAAAATACGGAAAATAGCATGATTACTTTGAACATTACTTTGAACATTATTATTAATTTATTTCTATTTATTTTACTTATGTAAACAATAACAAATTACAAATGTACCTTCGGCTTGAAGGAAAGTAAGGGTACAAGCGAGATGCCAATGCCAAGTCAGCGTGAACTGTACGGGAGTACTGTTCATCTATTTATAGGCACGGGACGCAGCCCATGTAAAATTACATTAATGCCCTTTGCTTTTATCAATAACTCTATAGTAATTCTCTGAGGTCTAATTTGGCTTTTCATCTTTAAGTCGGTTCCCCTTTTCTGCTGTCATGTCGAAGCTTTTCTGCACATAGCTTCGTGATCGTTTCATCCTTCGTCACGATCGTCTTCCATTTCAGTTAAGCTTCGTCTTGACCATGCTTTTGTATATCCACAACCTGATTCCGAAGATACCTGCTCGCATACTTGGAAAACATTGTCAAATTATGTTTTTGAGGACCTTCGAAAGCCGAAGGCCCCCAACAACGTCTATGGCAAGAGAATCGCCACCACAACCACGAAGGTCAGCAAGGCTTCACGAGGCACGAGGAGAAGTGCTATTGTTGGGCAATGGGGAAGTGTTGTTGTTAGACAACGACGAACCTGCAACATATGCAGAAGCGATGATGGACCCAGATTCCGAGAAATGGCAAGTCGCCATGAGATCCGAGATAGATTCCATGGGAGAAAATCAAGTTTGGAACTTGGTTGACCCGCCTGATGGTGTTAGACCCATAGAATGCAAATGGATCTATAAGAAGAAGAAAGACATGGATCGAAATGTTCACATATATAAGGCTCGACTTGTTGCAAAGGGTTTTCGACAAGTTCAAGGAGTTGACTATGACGAGACATTCTCGCCAGTAGCGATGCTTAAATCTATTCGGATCATTCTAGCTATTGCCGCATATTTCGATTATGAGATTTGGCAGATGGATGTCAAAACAGCTTTCCTTAATGGAAACCTAGATGAGGACGTGTATATGATACAGACTGAGGGTTTTGTCGATCCGATCAATGCTGGAAAGATATGCAAACTTCAGAAATCCATTTATGGGTTGAAGCAAGCATCTCGGAGTTGGAACATTCGTTTTGATGAAGTGGTCAAAGGGCTTGGTTTTCATCAGAATGAAGAAGAAGCTTGTGTTTACAAGAAGGAAAGTGGGAGCGTTGTTGTATTTCTGATCTTGTATGTGGATGACATATTATTGATTGGGAATGACATTCCTATGCTGGAGTCTGTCAAGGCTTCACTGAAAAAGAGTTTTTCTATGAAGGACTTATGGGAAGCAACATATATTTTGGGCATAAGGATCTATAGAGATAGGTCGAAGAGGCTTATAGGATTAAGTCAAGATACGTACATTGACAAGGTTTTGAAACGGTTCAACATGGAACAGTCCAAGAAAGGGTTCTTACCTATGTCACATGGTATACACCTTAGCCAGATGCAATGTCCTGCGACGGCTAATGAGCGGGAACGCATGAGTAAGGTACCATATGCCTCAGCAATTGGATCAATCATGTATGCCATGATAAGTACACGCCCAGATGTTTCATACGCTATAAGTGCTACAAGTAGGTACCAGGCTGATCCAGGTGAGGGTCACTGGACAGCGGTAAAAGGCATTCTTAAGTACTTAAGAAGGACTAAAGATATGTTCCTGGTATATGGGGGTAAGGAGGAGCTCGTTGTAACTGGTTACACCGATGCTAGCTTCCAAACTGACCCAGACGAGTTAAAATCGCAATCAGGTTTTTTGTTCACAATAAATGGTGGTGCTGTTAGTTGGAAGAGTTCCAAACAGGAGACTGTGACTGATTCTACAACAGAAGCCGAGTACATTGCAGCTTCTGAATCTGCGAAGGAAGGTGTTTGGATAAGAAAGTTCCTCATCGAGCTTGGTGTGTTTCCTAATGCATCTAGCCCATTGAACCTCTACTGTGACAACAATGGGGCTATTGCGCAAGCTAAGGAGCCAAGGAACCACCAGAAAAACAAACACGTACTGCGGAAGTTTCACCTCATACGGGAATTCGTTAGGCGGGGTGAGATAAAGATATGCAAAATACATACGGATTTGAATGTTGCTGATCCTTTGACAAAACCACTTCCACAACGTAAGCATGAGGCACACATGAGATCTATGGGTATTAGATATCTTCTAGATTAACTCTAGTGCAAGTGGGAGAATAGTGTTGTCATAGTAGATTTACCAAATTCAACGTGGCTAGCTTTCATTGGGCTTAGAATAGTGTTGTCCTCCTGTAACACCTCAAAATCTCATTCTGAGAATTATAGTAAACTTTTCAAAGACCATGAATTAGAATTTTTTTTCTTTTAGAATTCTCATAACCTTTAAACCCACATCTCCTAAAATAAATATGTTTTCCAATAAAAAAACTAAAAACATATTTATCCTATATGGATTTCAGGATTCTTTGACGAATTATAGCAATATTCTCCAAGAGGTTCAAGTTAAAATGGCTCTTAATAAATACAAAACATTAGAAAATACTTGGGATATATAAATAGTAAAACAATGAATTTTTGAATGTGCATCTAGTTTTGTTTGAGATTTAAATTCAGATTTGAAATCCAAAAATTTAAAAGTGAATGTAGCAATTCAAAATAGAAAGGAAAGAAAAGAAAAGAAAAGGGATAAGAGAGTCAGGGGCGGACCCAGGCCCATGGCCACCTGGGCCACGGCCCGGGGCGCAGGCCCAAATTTTTTTTAAAGAGATCTGTCCTCTGGTCTCTGCCGGTCTTTCCTCTGGCCTCTGGCCTCGCTGAGTCATAGTTATATGTATGTATATGCATCCGTCACACTGCAAGCTTCGTAAGCACAGTATAACACACATGCAAACAAGAGCAGGCTACGACCACCTACATATGTCCTGCATATTTACATACTAGGCTAGTAGCAAGGCCTCGGGTATCACATGATTGGCTCCTGCTAGTCTAGAGAGATGGATAGAGGGAGAGACTAGAGACCAAACCGTCGAGCTAGGATAAGCAAAAAAATTCCCAAGCTAGCAAATGATTCTAAACCGAAGAGGCAAAAAAATACAAGCCACAGGGCTTACAAACTACTACCTCCATTTTCTTTTATTTGACGCATGATAGTTCAATTTTACACTAGCAAACGTCAAATAAAAAAGTTCGGAGAGAGTACGAAACAAGATATTCGATACAACCATCTAATACCATAATCACCAAATAAAATTTCAAAAAGTTGCGACCAAATAAACAAGATCACATGGCTAGAAATTAAGTTTGAGATTGAGCCTCTGTGGAGAGAGCTTTCTCATCTATAAATATCATTAAAACTGAGTTGCAGAATAAGACAGGAGACGAATGGCTTAACCATCATATGATTTCATTCAAGTCGCGTTCTTAATATGATTTCCTTCAAGGTTCTGGAGCAAGAAGTATTGATGTTGATGTTGACATGACACATTTGGAAAGAGCTACATCATAACTTGTATGCCATCTTTAACATCTATGACAACATTGTTTCGTCGTACAATTTTTTTATATGCTACTATTAGAGTTTATGGTCGCTTCGGCCCGGGTCTTGGCCAATTTCTAGGTCCGCCACTGAAGAGAGTGCTAAGCAAATATAAGTAGGACACATATATAAATATAAATTAAAAAATACTAGTTCATACTGAGGAAGTATAAAAATTGTGCACTTAATTTTTATGATGAAGCCACAACTCAAATTTGAAGTTCAAATATTTGAATTTGAATAGAAAGAAAGAAAATTTGAAATGGAATAAAAACAGAAAAAATCAAAAAAAAGAAAAAGGGAAGGAATCCGGTTTGGGCCTGCAAACACCATTTCAGTCCAACCAGGACTTGTCTCCCACGCGCACTCGGCCCAGGAAACGCCTCGTCACCACACGCGCCGCGCTCATCTCGCGGTCCCACTGATAGGTGGGCCGAGTAGTCGGTGTTAGAAATATGCCCTAGAGATAATCATAGAGATGAGCATATTTCTTTGTATCCATGATATATATATTGCTTAATTGAATATCCATGGAAGGCACCTTGTATTGATTAGCAATTATGTGAATTGTTTGTGAGATTCTTTACTTATATGGTTATTCTAAATGATGTCCCTAGTCAGGGTCGATGACTAGCACATGTATTAGTTGATGACTACATTTCACAAGTCATGAACATGGAGATGTTAAACTAATAATGTGGGCGCAAGTATGACATGAGGCTGGACCGACCCAACGTGAGATATTGTAATATAGTTCTCTTTTTGCAACATGAATATTGTATCCTTAGACCTGAGATTGTCGCATGTTCTCAAGATGTGAATTGACTTACTTAGGGACTATCAAATGCTATTCCGTAACTGGGTAGTTATAAAGGTAGTTTTGGGTTTGTCAGGAAGCATGTTGTGAGGCATGGTCAGTCAAGATGGAATTTGTCTCTCTCTTTGTGAGAGAGATATCTCTGGGCCCCTCGAGTGATTGGATCAAGAAATGCATGGCCATGCTAGGGTTAAGAGTTAACCATTGAAAGGATTCCAATTCACAGTATCGAGAAAGAGAGGTCAGCTTAGAGCCAGACCAAATATCGTGAGACAAAGGGAACAACATGTACGTAATGTTGCAATGGTTCGTCTGATATGATCTTTACGTGCGCATAGGAGTTGACATGTCTTGCTAGAGGCCGCTATCAATTATTGGGCCAAGTAAGAGTACTCGGGCTATGTCTATTTGTACGTGAACCTATAGGATCACACACTTAAGGGGAAGGAAGCCTAACTCGGATTAGATCCGAAATTAGACTGGGCTTTAGGGTTACTGATGGGCCTCGGTGTCAGAAGCCCACCATAACGCCTATATAATGAGGGGCGGGGGCGCGGTTATGCTAATCCTAATTCGCCACCAGCAAACGAGTAGCCTCTCGCCCTCGCCAAGCCGCCGTCGCGAACCTAGCAGTTCGGTACGCGGCGCTTCCTCCCTGTACGTGTGGATACCTCGGAGGTGCTGCATCTGGAGCACTAGGACGAACCGTGCGAGGACGTGAAGGACGCCGACGACTACACGGCACTGCTCGACGCGTTCGTCTACATCGAGACGTCTTCCGCTGCTCTGCGCGTCTAGTGGTAATTCCATGACCTATAACCGCAGTACTTCTTGGTTTTATGGGGTTGAAAAATTTCCCAATGTACGCAGAGCGCGTCGCAGTGTCGATGACGCGTGGGCCCGGCCGGTCGGAACTTCTCCTCCGTAGGAATCGCGCGCACGTATTCTGAGTTCGGCTCGCCGACGGGTGGGCCTCGTAGTCTATTCTCTATCCGCATTGCGCCATTGTCGGCTGGTTGAAAACGGCCGGTGGTCTGCGCGGAGTTGGTGGGCAGGCGAGGCTCCCTATGTCCATAAATTGGGGTGAGCCTCTGAGGCCTGCGCGCTCGCCTCACCTGGAATTTGCTCCACCGACGAGCACCATCGCCGCGCGACAACCAGGAAGCTGGGGAAATAGCCGGACTCGCACCACAGCGGGGTCCACCATCGCGCGCCAAGTGAGTGCCGTGCAAGTGTAGCCGAATACCCACCAGACCGGAGCTTCGCCACCGATCTGACCGCGATGTCTAAACCTCGGTGAATCCTTGTTTCCAGCCGCTACTGCGTATTTCACCCATACTTGTAGTATCCCTTCGGCTAGGACCCTAGGGCTCGGATAGTGCTGGTGTCTTGCACTGGTGTGGGCGTTATTTGAGCCGCATCACCTGGAGGAGCGTAGCGCCATCTCCCACCATGTCGGGAGGTTGAAGACGAGGGCAGGGCCGTGGATTGTAAAGTCAACGGCATAGATTAAGTCAAGGAGCGCGAGATAGGCCATAATGAGCGTAGACCGTGGATCCACCAAGCAACGACTCTGGTTAAATCCGGCGTACCGGCTGGAGTAGGTTAGATTGGCGCTGTTGAATAAAAATCATGCGGATGGAAATAGATCTGAGGATTTTAAATCTAGTGAATTAGTATTGCATCGGAGGGCTCTCGATTGCGCGCGGGATCGCAGGTGCGCGATCTAATCGGAGCCCTCAGATCCAAATCCAGTGGACCAGTGCTCGCGATACCCCTTCGCTTGGCAATACCTCAAAAGAGTCCCTGGACTTTTTATAAATGAACCCGCAGTCCTCGGATCCTGTTCACTGAGTCTTAGGAAAATTTCTGAGTGAGCCCCTCCATTTCTGTTTAATTGAGGCACAGTCCAGACAATGAGAAAAATCTATAAAATAATTTAGAAAAGGAATTTTTAATATGAAAACAATTCCAAGAACTTGTGTAATTCATAGAAAATTCATATTAAGTCAAAATTAATTCATTCCAGTTTCTATAATTTTTTAATATTATTGTTTATCACCTAGTGTCTCTGTTTTGACATGAAAACCATATTAAAATGTACCTCTTAATTAATCTTATATCAAATACATAAAACCTTAAGAAAACCATAACTCTTTCGTTTTAATTCTGAATTGACTCGTTCTAGATGCGTTAGTTTCGTATAAGTATTTACTACGCAGTAACAACAATAATTATACCATATGGCATAATTTTATAGTTAGATATTTATTTATCCTATGTCTACTAGATTAGCTCTGCTAAATCAAAACTAACCCGACCATAATTATAATGTGGTTAAAACATGATCTCTAGTCAAGTATAATCTAGATTAAAGTTGAATTGATTATTTAGAGTATATTTTCTTATATGATGTACAATAATCAGTTTATAATTTAATATTCGAACCACATCTTAGTGGTTCACGAACCCACAATCTCGTAGCGACGCGTAGATCATTATTATGCAGTATGTTCTTATGTTTGGTGTGATGTTAATTTTGTCTATACCATGTTTGTTTGTATTGCTACGACTAGTAGTGTGGACACGAGGATCTGAAGAATCACCATGGTACCTGGAATCTCAAGTGCCAGGCACGTTGTACCCTTGATCACTTGCATTTACCCAATAATATTCTTTATTATCACTTATTCATGCATAGGCTTAATTTTGATGGGACCCAATAGGTCACCCTAGACTGATTATATTTTTATCTTATTCACCCCTAAATCACTTGGGTAGTTTTTGCTATTGCCCTATATGGTTTTGGGATCAATATTACATTATATCCATGTTCCAATTATTCTGTTATGTTATTTATGTTCATGTCAAGATCATTATATTAATTTAATTGGAACATGGAGCTTAACTTGAGAAACACGTGCCACCGCAAGGGTGGAATTGGACGCCCTTGGCTGACTAATTAGGAAAGCTAGTGGACGACTACCTTACCCGAAAGGGGCAAGGGTAGTAGGGGAGTTGCATGCAGGGAGGTTCTCGGGTTGATTTTGCTGTGATGGCGGTCAGACGAGGGATTCTTGCAAGTGCTCTTCCCATAACTGTAGCGGGTTTTCGGAAGCTAGTGGAACTTTGTAAAAGCCTCGTAGTGTTACCCTGCCTCGCTTTCTTGGTAGAGGTGTATGGGATTCATGACCCCTTGGTAGATGGTAACATGACTTGTGGGTACAGGGTACAACCTCTGCAGAGTGTAAAACTGGTATACTAGCCGAGCTCACGGTCAAGAGCAGCTCCGGACTCTCGCATGATTAAATTATGGAACTAAATTCAATTTGTCATTTGCATTGCATGGGATTATTTATTAATTTTGTTCTATTATTCTTATTATGGTTTGGTATTTATTTACATCTAGTAATTGCTAATAAAATTTTAACCAACTTATTAAAAGCAATGCTTAGCTTTAACCCCTATTGTTGATCAGCCTTACACATCACATGAACTCCCACCTTTGGTGAGTTCATGCACATTATTCCCCACAACTTGTTGAGCGATGAACATGTGTGAACTCACCCTTGCTGTCTCACACCACCCACAGGAGAAGAACAGGTGGTTCAAGAGGAACCACACAACGAGGAGTTTGACTTGATCTAGGTGGTGTCTCCCTGTCGACTTTATGGCGCCAAGGATGGACTTTAGTTCGTTTTATATTTATCTTTTATTTTGTAAGACTTCCTCTATGTAATAAGTACTCTGATGATATTGTGACATTTATCTCTATACACTCTATTATTATATGTGTTGTCTTCTTTGGCGCATATATGAGATGCACTCGGCTTTATCCCTTAAATCCGGGTGTGACACCTCCTCACCTTCGTTCTCACTTCCTCCGTCAGCCACGATCTGTTTAGCTTCAGCAGTGGAGGTACCTTCAGCAATAGCCTCCTCTGGCACAACAAGACCCGATCGCCACTGATATTAGCGTTGCTTCGGTCGCTTCGGCCTCGTCCCCCTCATGAGACACCCTAACAGTGGATTGTACTCTGGCCATTTCAGTGTTCACACTTTTTAAAGACGAAGCTGATCTCAAGTGACAAAACTCTTGTTTGGAAATGCAATACAGAAAGCTTCGGCTATGGTTAAAAATTTTAACAGCACAACCGTGCGATGGCAATGAATGTTGTGGTAACTCCTCACCAACCTGTCTGTTTATATAGTGCTGCAAGGGAAGAAGACGAACCACCATACCGCTTACACTGGCTGAGCGGTGGACCGCCCGAGGCACGGAATATTTTAATCGTTTCTCGGCAACGAGCTAAGGGAAGGTGTTTTTCGAACCTTCGGCATTCCGAAGCCTTCGTGTTTTTCGCGGATCGAGCTCGTTACGAAAAACGATCTAGCACCATGAAGGGCTACTGATGGGGTCTTCTTCTCCGCCGAAGGTCCTCAAGGCAAAAACACCTTCGGCAAAATGATACAAAAGCTCGGCTCAACTCCTTAAAACGAAGCTCAAGGGCTCTAGCGATAGTGCAAGATGACGAAAGTCAATAGCTTCGGCCCAGACCTAGCAAAGAAGGAAAAAGTACTAGATATACCTTATTAGTTTTAATTACTTACAAACAAATGTTCGAGGGCATGGACGTAATTGTACCCGGGCTGCGTCCCGTGCCTATAAATAGATGAACAGTACCCTCATACTGTTCATGATGGATTGTAATCACTCTCGCGTCGTTCTTGCATCCTTACCTTCTGCCAAGCCGAAGGTATCAATGTAACACGAATATTATTCATATTTTATCATATTCTATATTTTATCATATTCATAGAATATATAAATATGGATATATTATGGATTTATAATTGTGATCTTTATTTCCTTATGCTCTATTGCTTAATTATTCATATTCTTATGTTACAAGGATGAAGGTATTCCCTTCATCACCTTCGTCTGAAGATCATTATATCCAAAAGGAAATAATGCTTCGAAGGACGAAGGTCTTGTAACACCCAAAATGTGTATAAAAAACTACCTTAAGACTAAGAGATAGTATTCCAGGATTTAAGTATTTTATAATAAGAGATTAAATAAAAGACCCTCATATAATTCAAATCAACTCTTGTTGAATAATGAGACTAGAGACATTCTCCCAAAAGAATTAAGTTTAAGAAATGCCTTAATAAATATTATACACTATAAAATCTTCTCTTTTAAATAACTATGAACGTATTCCTAAACGGACTATTCGTTCAAGGAAATAATTTTACGCGTGTGCATTGAATACTTAAAATGTTTGGATAAAATAAACGAAACTAAACATATGTATGTATTTATGCACATCATATGGGAGTTATTTTATGTTGCATTTAATCTTGCAAACCTTGAACTTTGAATCAAATTTGATTTACGAATTTGAGACTTGGAATAAAACTGAAAATGGGAAATAGAAAAGAAGAAACATGTTCCTAGGCCGAATGCAGTTCAGCCCATCTTGTCCCTGCCCATCCTCCTTCTGCGACTGGGCCAAAATGGCCTTGACCGGCCCATTTACAACCTCGCGCCTGACACCGTCGTGTGGGACCCCCTCGGTAGTCATCCCTTCTTCCCCACGAGTGCTCGGATCTGTGAGGTTCGGATCAGGCCGTTGCAACAGAATTGGGTGGATCGCCGAGAATCATGGTGGATCGGGTGAAGTCTGTTAGAATTAATCCTAGGCTCCGGGAAATAAAGTCTAGCCGTATGATTGCCCCGAGCCTCCATAAAAAAATAATCACTGAGATAATCTCATCCCCTCGACGCCGCTGCCGAATGGATTGTCTGGAGAGTGCGAGTGGGCAAGAAAGGATGGTGCTCGCCTCTCCTGTGTTCAGTGCTTGGCCATCAGGACTGCTAGATGCCGCTGCCATCGTAGTTCACCTTCACCGCCGATCTAAGCCTTGGATGTGCATCGTGGAGCTATTGTGTCATGTCGACCGAGTCATCTCCGCCCAAATCTAAGTTATCCCAGGGGAAGGAGGAAAGCGGGGGCCACCACTTTGTCCCATGCAGGATCGACCGCTAGGAAGCTCAACCTCGCTGTCGTCCCATTTCCCCGCGGACGGTCTGGTTGTTCGGCAAAACCATTGGATGCGACCAGTGCTTTGAAGCTCAACTCCGCTATCACTCCACCGCCACTGGGGACGGCACCACGACTATTCTCGTATTCGCTGGATCCCTCCACCGCCTCGTGACGCGCGCTGTTGAGATCCTCCACGGTTGGGTAGCTCGTCGGTAAGGAATCGCCTCGTACCTGCTCGACGTTTCTTCGTTGTTGATGCATGCATAACCCGTAGTAGAATCAAATTGCCAGCTTGTTGTGGCGGGGCACGGCGCCACCATTACTCCGGCGTTGACCAGAGAGCGATAGTGAGGGCAGTCGGTAGTGGGATGGCTGGTAGCGCTTCCGCTGTCGTCGGTGACCGCGCCTATCCAAGGAACGCGTCGGTGAGCAGACCCATTGGGGAAGATGATGTGCTGGCCGTCGACCTCGGGTTGGTCGGTCATGATTAGATGAGTGCGGGGATCGTTGGTAGCCGTTGGATGTCAATCCAACGCCTAGAATTAGATCGGGAGGAAATGGGATGGTAACCGTAGATCCCGAGATGGGCGGCCCCGATGCGATCGTGCATGACTCAGACGTCTAATTAATCCAAGCCGTCGATCGTAAATCCTCTAGTCCCGGGCGCTTGGCGATTATTAAAACTCCCAATTAAATCCGTTGGGCTCTAATCCAACGGACCTGGTGCAACCATACCCCTTCGGCTGGGCGTTTTGCGTAAGTGTCCCTGGAATATTATAGAATCAACCCGCCGTCCACCTAGGTTGCGGCCTGAGTCTTAGGAACCTTTGCGGGTTAGTCCTTGCGCTTTCCAGATTTCATGCGCGCAGATCAGAGGCAGAGGAATTCATTTCAGAAATGATTTTAATGTGAAAATAATTATTAAAACATGTTTAATCCCTAGAAAATTCATACTAAGTCCAAATTAGTCCATTCCAGTTCCTATAATTTTGTAATAATGTTGTTTATCACATAGTAACACTGTTTTAACATGAAAACCATACTAGAATTGATTACTCAATTAATCTTGTACCAAATACATGAAACCTTCGGAAATTCATAACTCCTTCGTTTTAATTCCGAATTGACTCGTTCCAGTTCCGTTAGTCTCGTATAAATATCTACTACGCAATAACAACATTTATTATACCATTTCTCATTCTTTTATAATTAGATCTTTATTTAACTTATGTTGGTTAGTCTTATTAATCCGCTTACAATTATAATCTACTAAAATATGATCTATGATCAATTTATAATTTAGATTAAAGTTGAATTAATTACTACTTTAGGTTATCTTTTCTCTGGAATTATAAAATAAACATAGAACCTCGTGTTAATCATAACTTGATGACCACGACTCCGATCTTAATAGTTCTCGATCCCACGATCTCGTAGCGACGCGTAGATCATTATTATTCAGTTTGTTCTTATGTTTGGTGTGATGTTAATTTTGTCTATACCATGTCTATTTGTATTTCTACAACTAGCAGTGTGGTCATGAGGATCTAAAGAATCACCCTGGTAACTGGAATCTCAAGTGCCAGGCAAGTTGTGCCCTTGATCCACTTTTATTACCCAATAATATTCTTTATTACCACTATTCAATGCATAGGTTTAATTTTGATGGGACCCAATAGGTCACCCTAGTCTGTTATCCTTTTTTTACCTTCTTTACCCCTATATCACATGGGTAGTTTTGCTATTGCTTTATATATGGTTTTGGGATAATATTTCATTATATCCATGTTCCAATTATTCTGTTATGTTATTTATGTTCATGTCAAGATCATTAAATTTTAATTGGAACATGGAGCTTAACTTGAGAAACACGTGCCACCACAAGGGTTTAATGGGATGCCCTTGGCCAATTAACTAGGAAAGCTAGTGGAAGACTACCTTACCCAAAAGGGGCAAGGGCAGTAGGGGATTGCATGCAAGGAGGTTCTCGGGTTGATTTTGCTGCGATTGCGGTCAGACGGGGGATTCTTGCAAGTGCTCTTCCCATAAACTGTAGCGGGTTTTCGGAAGCTAGTGGAACTTTGTAAAGGCCTCATAGTGGATCCCTAGCCATTCACCTCGGTAGTGTCTAAGGGCCTTGCAAATACTAGCGACATGGGATACACGACTTGTGGGTACAGGGTACAACCTCTGCAGAGTGTAAAACTGGTATACTAGCCGAGCTCATGGTCATGAGTAGCTCAGAACTCTTGCATGATTAATTTATGGAACTTAAATTCAATTTGTCATTTGCATTGCATGAGATTTGTTATTAATTTTGTTCTATTATTTATTATGGTTTGGTATTTACTTACACTTAGTAACTGCTAATAAAATTTTGACCTACTTATAAAAAGCAATACTCAGCTTTAACCCCTATTTTTGATCAGCCTTACACATCACATGAACTCCCACCTTTTGTGAGTTCATGCCACATTATTCCCCACAACTTGTTGAGCGATGAACATGTGTGAGCTCACCCTTGCTGTCTCACACCCCCCACAGGAGAAGAACAGGTGGTTTAAGAGGAGCCACAACGAGGAGTTCGATTCGATCTAGGTGGCGTCTCCTAGTTGACTTTCTGGCACCAAGGATAGATTTTAGATCCTGTTATATTTATATTTTACTTTTGTAAGTCTCCCGCTATGTAATAAGTACTCTGATTATTGTGACATTTATCTCTATACACTTTGTTATTATATATGTTGTCTTCTTTGGCGCATATATGAGATGCACCTGGCTTTGTCCCTTAAAGCCCGGATGTGATAGGTCTTTAACCATTGACAATTGTGTTGCCTTGTTCTTGATTTACAGCATCTGAGAACAAGTGAGCAACAGTGGGGTGTCTAGAACATCTTCCTTTTTTCAGCCCCGAGAACAATTCTCATGTTACAGATCCAATCTGTATAGTTTGTTCCATTTAAGTTATCCTTTTTAAGAATTGATCGCAAAGTAAATGTTGGTGTGCTAGGGGCCATTTATCTACAACAAAATAATGCAAAATACTAAGACAAAAATATCCATGACAAAGTAAATGTAACACCCAAAATTCTACTTTTGAAATTATAACATTAATAATTAAAAATGTCCCAAAAGGAATATATTTTCTAAATAAGAGACTAAAATAAAAGATACTTAGAAACTAAATTATACTTGGATTGGTTTATATATAGAAGAACTAAAGTAAATACAAATATATATATATAATACAATTTTTGGCATTCATTCTGGTATCTTGAATTGGGCATTTTTGAGGTTGAACTCTAAATCCAAATTTGAGTTTAAAGTTGAATCAAATTCAGATTTTAAATCAAAAGAAAAGAAGAAAAAAAATGGGAAAGCCGACTTTGGGCCCAAACCATAGCCTGCGGCCCACCTAAACTATTCCACCGCGCTGGCCCCCACAACACATCCGCGCGTGCCAGCCCTGGTTTCCTCTGACGCGTGGGCCTCGGTCGCAGCCTCTTCTCCCTACCGTGCACTTGTCTCACTGGAGGCAGGGGCCCACCTGTCATCTTGCTCGCACCGTGGGCTGCGGCTGTTGTGACGGAACCTCCCAAGGTATTAGGCCCACCTACAGATGTCCTTGTCCGAGGGACCTCAGACAGTCATGCAGGTGCGCATAATGACTCGGCAAGTTCAGTTTATCTGTATCTTCATCATATCGCTCAAGAGCGCTTAACCCATCACGCAGACATTACACATAGTCGGAGTAGAAAATGAGAGGAAAGGATTACAATAATATAATTTTCATTCATATGAAAATATAGAAAGAGTACATATTACATAACTGGGTGTTCGAGTGCAGAACTTATTATTACATTACCGGGAGGCAAAACATCCTCCCCAAATAAGTTTAGTGTTTTTCCTCCTAATTGGGCACCACCTTTGAGCAGAAACAGCAGAACTTGGTTGTTTCATCACCTACAATAACATGGGTTCGAAAACCATGAGGTCAAAGTGTACTTTTGCAAGTCTTACCCGTGAAAGGAAAAGACTATCAAGGATATGCTGCCTTTTAGGAATCAAGGTAAAGCTCATAAAAATTCAAAGACTCTGTTTGCAGAAAAGCTTACTATGAGTGGATCCTTAAAAATCCATTTTTATTATCAGGTTAAGTAGTTACCTACATCTAGAGTTCTTTCTATCCTAGATCAGGCACTTGGCCTATACTAGTCGTCTTTTATCATCCCATCAGTTCACTGGATTGCTACATGTAAGTCAGTGACCAAGTCTTCATGTTCGAGAAGTAACGGCGATCTGAATCGATTAAGACCCAGCTGGGGATCTCCAACCGCATGATATATGTAGCACTTAACCCTTGCATATGTCAACTCGCCACCGGGTTTCTCAAAACCAGAATGGATTCACGCCAACCAAGAGCACATATACACCACCGTCCAGCCTCTTGCCACGGAGGGTACACGCTACTCTCACCATCTCTCCACTCCTATTGCATGGTGGCCTTTCTGGTATTGGTCCGATCGAGGAAAAGCTTACCCATGACGAGGCATGTGGCCAGTTAAAAGATCCTCGATCATCAAGCCTACATCGATTCGGTCCTTAATCAACTCAGACAGAGACACTACACCGAGACTTCCTTCTCGTGCAAGTAACACACCCGGTCTCGTCTTTATCATTTACAACCCAAAGTTTGGTACCTAACAGAGGTACATCTTTTCAGATGTTGAACCCATCACGGCCATGATGGATTCACCGTCATCAGTCTTTTCTTTGTAAAATTCCCATCCTATATGAAGCATCACCTTTTGTTTAAAACAAAACATTTTGTTTTCTACAGCAAAGCTAAGCATTAGAAAACTTTATGTAAATCAAGTGACAAGGAATGGTAATCAGTTCCAAGGAAGGGAATGCATCAATTGTTTAGCACACAACTCCTACCACCTAATGCATCATATAAGGTGATAAAGTTTTTAAAACATCAAGGAAAGGGGATAATGCACCGGGGCTTGCCTTGTGTTGCAGGAGGTTCTGGGTCTACTCCACAGATGTCGAAGTAGAAGTTATTCTCGGCTGGAGGATTCTCAGCTTGAGCGACAACTTCTTCAATCACAGTTTCTTCCTCATTTTCTATACATGACAATACATGTATATGAATGCTTATGTGATGCCATGAATATGCAGTTACATAATAGAAACATACTAAGTTGTATGTTGAATACAACTTTGCTTCATGGTACACACTAATCACTAGGGTTTCCTAAGTTGGTATTCTATCAGTATTAAGCAGATAAACACTAGGAGGCTAGTTATTGGGTTTGTGATCAAACAGTGTCCAAATCACTTCAAACTTCACCCACAGTCTTCAATCATCATACTAGGCCTACCCAAAAAGTTTTACCATTTTTGGAGTTACTAAATTATTTCTAAAATTCTAAAAGGCTTGGTTTGAACTCCTTTAAAGGCTACATAATTCTAGGTTTGGGATAAAAATCTTGGAACTATTTTTATTAAATACTATATGATTTTTTGGAGTCTGGTAAAGTTGGTCTCATGATTTTACCAATTTTTTACTATTTTCTACAAATCTCCTAATCTGCTAGTAAAAAGAAAAAGAGAAAACATGAATATTGTTGGGCCAATTCTGGCCCAAACCAGCCCGCGCACAGGGGAAACATGCGCGCGCCCGCGCTCGCGGCTTTGCATAGAGGCCTATGGCGTTTTAAATAACTGGTAAAGAATCCCTAAGCACTATTCACATGTCTCTCTGACCATTGCACTTAAGCCCCTGTAGTTCTATTTCTTCACAAATCAAGTCCCTAGCGACGGCGCGCTCATCCGCCGGCCACCCCATACTAGGATTTGCTTCAAACAACGACAACTATCGAAACTAAGTATCGGATCAGCATCCCCGATCCCAGACGAGTCTAGTCCATGCCCTAATTGAGCTAATCTAACCCAGAATCCCTCCTGTCCACGACGACAACGAATAACAAGGACAGGCAGAGCTGTTCCCGTCGACCTAGCGCGGTAGCATTCAATTGATCGAGTCTACGAGCAACAGGAGACCCTAAGGATGCTAGAACACAAACCAGAGAAGCACGAACCGACCTGTGGATGGCTGTCCAGGGCGAGGTGTCTCACGATGGCGCGACTGACCGAATTGGGGGAAAATAGGAATTCAAGGGTTGTGGTGGCTAATCGGCAGTGAGGAGCGGTGCACTGGCTTCGTAACAAGATAGCGGAGCAGGCGGAACACTCAATTTATAGTGATCGCTCGAGTGTGTCGCGAATTTGGGATGAGATGGGCTTGCGGTCGGAGGGGTGGTGTGTGGTAGAACCTCCCAAGTTATTGGGCCCACATGCACCTGCCCTTGTCTCAAAGACCTCACATGGCTATGCATGTGCAACAAATAACTTAACAGGATCCGTCTGAGTGTCCCAAGGACCCTGGATAAACCACTTAAAACCAAGATCGCAAGATTAAGTAAACACAAATCACACACCAACATTTTGCAGTGGAATTTCTTTATTACAAAAAGTTACAAGTTTCAACAAATTTACATTATATTTATCGGTGTGGTTACAAAGTGATTCAAAGCAATAAACTTTGAAATGTTATAAAATTATTATAAGTATGAAATATATGCTAGCTTAAGTGACCATCCTCAATAAGAAGTCTAGAAGAAGTACTTAGACTTATAAGAAGGCCGTGCCCACCGGCGCTTAACACCAATCACAATCAAGTGACTCGTAACCTGCACCAACAATGGGTAAAACCCTAAGTATGCAAGTACAAAGCAAGACTTACCCGACTAAAGAAAAGACTGTCAAGGATATGTTGGTTAAATAGGAATCAAGGAAAAGGCTTTAGCAAGAATCAACTTAGAGACTTTTGCAGAAATAGCTTACTAAAGTGAGTCCTTACTTTCAACATTTTAATGCTAGATTAAGTATTAATAGACCTTGTTTGCATCTAGTCTAATTTCACCATCACATTAATCAATCCAACATGATTTTTTCTCATTAAGATTCCATCCATGACTTAGATTGCAGGTCAATGACCAAGTCTTCATGTCCGAGAAGTAACGGCGATCCGAATCGATTAATACCTAGCTAGGGATCTCCAATCACACGACATATGTAGCACTTAACCCTTGCATATGTCAACTTGCAATCGGGGTTCTTAAGACCAGATCAGGTTCACGCCAACCGAGAGTACAGATACACCACCGTCCAGCCTCTTGCCACGGAGGGTACACGCTACTCTCGCCATCTCTCCACTCCCATTGTGTGCTATCTTATTCTGGTATTAGTCTGCCCGAGGCAAAGCTTACCCATGACGAGGCATGTGACCGGTTAAAAGATCCTCGATCATCAAGACTACATTAAGTATAATCCTTAATCAACCTCGGTAGAACATCACATGTTCCTAGCCCAAGTCCCGATTTAAGTACTTCCATCCTTAGGATTGTTTGTATTCCTTAGGATGAAAAGAGCATTATAGGGAACTTTGCAGTAAGATCCCACCATTGCTCCCAATGAAAATATTCTTGCAGGCAGAAGCCATCCTTCCTCAAGATAACCCCTGAGCTAGGCATTAACGCAAAGGACAACCTCTATCCATAAGATCTAAGCAGGGATAAGAATTTTTGTAAATCATATTTTGATACTTCATCAGAAGTATCTATAAAGGTATGGATATCAAGGTAGACAATGCATCAAAGGGTTTCCAAGCAACTCCTATAAACCTAATGCACATTTCGCTAGACTTAAAGTGTGTAAAAATTATTTAAAAACACAAGGAAGGGGTTGCATGCACCGAGGCTTGCCTGGAATAAACACTACGTTAGTGTTTGTTAGGTGGCGTCCACTTGGCAATCAGCTTTTGGTCTCACACTTGTTTAGATTATCCATCTTCAGATTTATCCGACTGACAACATCGTCTTGCGGAGATGTCCAATCTCTGCATTATCCTGGGGTCGACTTGGGTCGTCTTCCGCATCACGTGATTAATTATCGTGCCTAAATGAAATGCATAATGCACATGAATGCATATAGACAGGAATAGCACACGACTAATTATCATTATACCGAAGAGGATTAAAAAGCATCACAAACTTCGTACGTAAATCCTATATACCTATGACTCGCTAGCACAATAATCATGTTCGTTCGGTTTAACCGGGCTTGCTCAAATCTCAAGAAAATAATAACCCTAGACACGACCTATAAACGCCTAAGCTAGGTAATCATCCACAGACTTAATGAAACATAGGCTTAGCCCTTTCGGACACCTAAATTTAGGATACGAATAGAAGCAACTCAACCATTCATCATAAGCTAGGTGCTCATAACATTTTATGATTGTTGGTGCTTTAGATTTATTGTAATAGATTAAAGAAGTATTATTATGTTTAACATTAACACAACTTATACAGAGAAGTATCAGTTAACCTAGAACAAATATTTTAACATAGAGAACTCATGTTTGTGAACCCAACAAACTGATTTCATATCTTAGCACTTTTCAGGTCTTAGAAGAAATCTGAAAAAGAAAACGAACATCTACACAAATTAGCATCAACCCCCTCGCTGTTCCTTTTCTACTCACACCACTTCTTCTCCACACAAACATACAGGACGAACAATTTCTGGCTGCAAGGCCCTGGCTGCTTGCACCCAGCCGAATCTCAACAAGCATAAGACGAGCGCTTCCCCCCCCACAACTACCCTGCCCCATTCAGCACAACATGAGCCCAAAGACCATACCTGCCTGGCTGCCTCACCCTATCACAGACGCCAGCTTGGAGTAGATAAACGACCTGACGATGGGGATTCTTTTCTATGGACGACGACCAAAGAACAAAAATGTAAACAACGAGGTGAGTTGTTGAGGTAGAGCGTTGGGCTGAGACTGGTGGTGGCGGTATGCTTGAGCTTGAGGACATAAAGATTTTTCACTGGGAGAAGGAACAAGATAACAGGAGGAGGGAGAAAGAACGTTTTGTTGCGTCTGTGTTTATCGCAACGGAAAGACTCGCTGGTGCCAGCAGCTGCTTGGTCCCCAGACACGCGGCCTCCACACCAAGACCCACGCACGATCCAAGCCATAGTGAGGCAGTCGATGAAAGATCAACGGTGATTTAACAGAGAGCAAACAGACAAATGAAGATTTTTCTCTGCTCCCAGAACCGAATCACACATCCTCCACTAGAGAAAAAAACACCCAACAGCAGACGACTGAACCTAAGTTCCCAGCCGGCCTAACAGCCCAATTTCAAACGAATTTTTCTCTGACAATCGCTAAGCAACATGTAAATCGGCCTTAATCAAAGTTGTACACTGATCGATGCTCTTTCACTTTGGCATAAGAACCATGATGGAATTCTTCACGGATCCAACACGGAGAGCGCCAAAGTTCGCTAGAAATCAATGAAACTCGACTTCAGTTTTCTGAATCTGCCCATTGTATAGAACCGAGCCCCTCCCCTAAACTGAACATAGTTCAGTTTCAGATCCAAAACCCGACAGCACAAACTGAAGCACAAATTTCTCCTAGTTCCAAACGAATTCAGAGGTGTATTGTTTAATAAAATTTTCTCCCCAACAATAGCTCTCCTAGTTTGTTGTGCTGAAGATCGACCACAAGTTCATAGATTTGGAAGTTACAGGAGCCCGATGCTGAGAAGAGCAAACTATTTCTGAACATTCAATGGATCGAACAGAAACTGAAATTGCAGCATTCTCCTTTTCTTCCAACTCTGAATTTTCTCGAGTTATCTTAGATCTTTTCTAGGAACTGAAAGTTTTCTAAACATGAAATCTTCTCCCCAACCATGGAACTGCCAGGTCACCACAACAATCCAAAGCCGCATTTACACAGAATAAAAGTTACACATGCTCAAAGTGAACCCAATCCACTAAATGTCGTTTTCAGTTAACTGAAAACAAGAAGCTGACAGGAAGCACTTTGGAACAGATTTACTCCCTACTTTGTGCAGCACCAAGCTAAGCACCCCTAAGTAAAGTTTGTCACTAATACTTGGTCTCCAACTTTTCAATATAATCCATAGTCTACAACCTGATGGAAAGGTCACAAAAGTGCTCCAACAGAGCACCAAACACTGCAATTTCAGTTTTCATTGGACTGAATAAAATTCAGTTTCTGCAAACTGACAGTCCAATATTGGACAACGCTTACTTCACTTTTTGTGTGGGATCAAGCCCAACTCACTTGAAGTAAATAGTTCACTAACATATGGTCTTCAAACTTTCTACAATAAATTCAGTCCGAAAGCGTATAGATCAAGCACCACAAAGCCCCAAAGTTTAACCAAACACATTGATTTCCGACTTAGGCACTGAATAATAGTCAATACTCCTTTTATTTGACAGCACAACTTTGTGCAGTGTTTTCTCTCATTCCTAAGCGTTTTAAAGGGCAAGTCCCTCACTATAGATTACTCCCCCAACATTGGTCTCTAGGTTTGCTACAGAAACTACAGCCTAAAAGATCATGGATTGATCACCAAGGAGCTCCAAACTTGACACTTTTCACTGAAATTCAGGTCTCAATCAGCCATAGACTAAGTCTGAAATCGAAACCTGCACATTGCATCTTTGGGCCGTTGTTTCTCCCAGTTCCATATAGCTTTAGGGGCCGGTTGCCTAAGCAAATTTGTATCCCTAGTATAGCTCTACAACCTTGTTATAATGTCCACCTTCAAACTGTTTATAGATCAAAAGTTATGAGAACCCAAAAACAGCTAGTTGATATTATTTTCAGCAAACTTCAAATCTGATTCAAAACTGAATTAAGCATTTTACTCGGTTCGGTTCTAATTACCTCGATCTGCTTAATTTTTAAATAACGACAAAACCTGCGAACCCTTGAAACAATACATTCCGAAATTCGCGAAAATTTTGAAAAGAGTCTGGATAGATAAAGATGTGAATAATATAAATTCTGGATAGAAAATTAAGACAAAGAGATTGTTATTATCACCAATAACTCGTGCTTAATTTCATAGTCGCTGTCGAACGAGAGATAAACACCAGGGGTGTTAAACCCTCCCCTTAAAAGAATCTCGTCCCGAGATTCGGAGCGAAAGGCCTTTTAAGAGTAGAGAGACATGTAACTCCTATCTATATCAGCGATAGCATAAGGCAGTTCCAAGCAAAGGCGAGTGTCTCAGGAGGTTGTTTCTCTAGTGAACATAACATATATCGCCGTAAGCTAATTTAGAGATGTCTATCAGTAGAGACGATGTCTGCCAGAAGAACACATAAGGTTCCATGGGTGCAGTTTGCTTTTTTTCTGATGACACTGTACTATCTGAGTCTGTTGGGCGAGCGGTAGATATGCGACTTTACCCAAACATAATTAGTTGCAACCTCTTGGGTAAAACACATCGAAAGAAATTCGTTGATAAATCATCATTGGAAGTCCATAGCACACGAGATGGGTGTGGATGTCAAACAACATCATGGTTGACCCGTGGCTAGCCAGAAAATCCAAGTCCAATGATGATAATGGAGACTCGAGGAAACATCAGTGAAGGTTATCAACAAATGTTCGCTTCACAATGAACCCACCTCATCATGCACTAGTGCGACTCCGCCTAATCACGCATGTTGAATACTCACATGGGAGGCGGTCGAGGCGCGACTAGAGTGATGATTAGATGGCTACCAGTCGACTTGACTTGATTCTTGCAGGTACTTCCTTAGGATGGTTTGAACCAAAGTGAGTTTAGACAACTCGATAAAACGATATCTAAACTCAACCTTTGTTAACAAAGCAATTACAAGTTAGTAAAAACCAACTTGTTGAACTACTTTTGACATTGAGCAGGTCCTCTCAGTACCATCGGTATGCCAAAGGTTGAGAGTTCATATTTGCTAGGAAAAAGTCATTCATTTGGGTAGAAATCCATTTGGTCATGTTGTTCATTCATTTCTTCATGCGAGATGAACTGACTTGGTGAGGGAATACCTGGATTAAATAAGGGAGCGAATGAACAAACTCCTGCATCTCAGTAGCAGGGAAAATCAATCTCCATTTTGAGAGCTAATCAGTTGTCTCTCAACACTAAAAAGCTTCAAGGCTTCACCTTTACACAAAGGATGCAAAGGGAACTTGTATAAGTAGTCACTACCAAGATCAAAAGAAAAGAGACCACACATAAAAGTGGTATGCCCTTTTGATCCAACAGAGATAATAGATGTTGCTTGATCCCTTGACAAACAACATAGAAATTGTTTCAAGGGAAAGATCTGCGGGAGATAATATATCAATGTAGTTCCATAATGGATCATGACTAGAGACCTTGATACCAGCATGCACCAAGCAGCATAACCTTGCGTGTACATTCACAAGGGGCTCTCAGTTTCGCAGCGGCGCCATAAGTCATTAATCGTGACACCATTACCGAACAACACCAATAATGAATCCCACATGGTAAAACTAGATTGGGCCAAGATAACACATTGATATAGTCTCATAATGGATTACAACTACTAACCATGATACCAGCGCATGCCGAGTAGCGCAACCATGTGTGTACATTCACAGGAGGCCCTCGATTTCGTCGCGGCACCATCGGTTTTAGTCATAACACCATTACTAGATGTAACCAATAAGAAATCTCACGCCACACCAATGGATTGAACAAGGGTAACAATATACAAAGAGACTCTACTTGTCAAAACGGTTACAAGTAGAGAGCCAAATAGATCATGGCCCGATGGAATAAACAAGGCATGGCCATATCCTAAACTTGATGAAAGAAGTATGATGGGAGACTATTATTTCAGCCCCAAGCATATTTCTATGCCCATTGCAGAAATCACAAGGTCAAGGATTAGTATCTATTAGATACGAAGGGAAAAAAATCATAAGATCAAGTTGGTATGCCTTCGATAGATATGAAGAAACCAAAGGCATAAAATTCAAGAAAACGATTGGGCATTCCTTTCCTAGGTTAGATTGAGAAAGCAATAATGTGGTCCTCAAGGAGAGGCAAAATGGAATAGGAATAGCAGCTTGCACCAACCAAAACAGGGCAAAGCTTAGGAGGAAAACATGACGACTGAAGAGTCATGTATTAAACGAAAAGAACACGTACTCGAGATCCTTTTCTTAAGCTCGTGTACATCTATTTTCTACGAGAAGATCACCTAAACACCTATTTAGATAAGCTTGGTCCTAAAGTAACGATTGAAATTCAGACACATCTACGTTTGGAAACTGGGGAAAAATTTCAGGGAATTAACATCGATTTGGGTCATGGCTCCTAGGTGAGGACATGACCTAATTTTGAGTTTAGGCAAACAAACTACCAACCTTCTATCAGCTCATCAAGTGCAAGAGCAAACTCGTATAACATCTAACTATATTATCTAAAGAACGGAGGACAACTATTTCATTGAAGTTCACAGTACAACATTACACCACATTATCTACAATCACCGGTTATTAGAATAAAGGTGAGAGAAGCATTTTGGGTGTATAGGTGACAAACATAATGCAACAATCAGGATGCATGCTCGTCCTATTCATCCTCACAAGTTTTTGCCAACATAATGTGGCAATAGCGTTCTATATCGATGGCATACTTACGACTCTCACGGTATTTTGCTAGTCGTCAGCTACACATACATTTTCGAGGTTAGTGTACCTACAGAAAATTCCATCACAGCCTAATTTCCCATGATGCAATTCACACATGACAGTTTATCACAGTTTATACTCCATATATTTCTATATGGAGGCCAACTCTTCATTAAGCGTCAAGCCATGCATAGCGCCGTTGCCACACTTTAACCATAGGGCAACTCATTATGGTAACTCACCTTCTTACCTGAGCGTAGGTGCGTTGTTGCAAGTACATTACACTTCTCAGTATTCCCATGTATGTATACCCATACACATCCATGGGGTATTGAATCCCTAAAAAACTAAATACTCCACATCGCAGCCTTCATATATACACTAGGTGAGTGCCCGTGCGTTGCAACGGGAATATATAATATCGTGATAACTTATATACAAAATTTGTGTTATACTGTTATGAAATGGACGACGGTGTTCGCGAGCCGTCTAGGATGTCGTTGAAGCAAAACTCGGGTCACGGCCGAACGCGCCGACCCACAGCATGAGGCTGCCCGTCTGCGAGGTGCGCGAGGTGGAGGGGATAGTCTCAGGAGGGAGCAATCTCTGAGGGACGGTGACCTTGGCAGCGGCGGTGCGCGGTCAAGAAGGTGCACGTGGGAGACGACAAAGGGACGGCACAACGATCAGCAGAGCCGCATCAGGGTCGACACCCGACGGAGCTCCACGCTGTAGAGCGGGGGGAAGGAAGGAGAGGCAGGGTCATTGAGGACGATGTGGATTCGCACGAGCGAGACAGAGGAGGAAGAGGCTATCTTGGCCGAGGGCATCAGCATCACACCTTATGGCAGGAGCGACGGGCGTAGGGGGCATCGTGATAGGACGGTTTCCTCGGTATTGTACTAATGTGCTATCTGCTCCTTGAATACCTGAAATCAGTTTCTACTCTCCTTGAAGCGTACGTGTAGTAAAAATAAATATAATCTATTGTATGGACTTTTATCTACACTCTGGTGGTTGATTCCTAGTAGCAAGTAGCAATCTAGAATTTGTTCAATTAACTAATTGAAACACTTTGTTGCTGCAAGTGGTGATCATGTTACATTAGTCTATGTTACATAGAGAGACTACAGAAGATTAGGTGTGGAAAGTTGTTGTTTTATAGGAGGAATGAGATTTATCCGAGGGAATCAGAAAAACGCAAAGCATGAATTCTGTGGAGGTCACCTAGTGAATTTCTTTCAGTAAAACTCACCCCGGTTTGCTCGCACGAGAGCGTTTCACGGAGGTGCGGCTGGTTTCATTCTCCTAACATATAACATGGTAAATACAAGGCCAAGAAGATCAAAAGTCAAGTCCTAATGATCCAATACCGAAACAAATAAAATTACAAATATAGTATTCCAAAAAATGGATACATGATAGAAACTGAGGAAATGAGTTTGGGTCCTCATCGAGTCAAATTTGGGTATTGTTTGTTCTCTATATATGAAATCACTTAGATCCTTCCCAAGTTGGTCTGCTTTAAGATAAACTTAATCTTACAGGACAAACGGAAGCAACAGACTTTGCCACCGGAACGACCTTGTTATCGATATAATTGACAAAACAATTGCTAACAGAACACCCTGCAATTGGAACTAAATCACACTATTACAATGCTCCAAGAAAACCATACCAGATTTGGGCATATTACCACAATTTGCTTCTCCAGTAGAACTCCAACGAATAATCCTAGCACCTTCAGGAGAGAAAAAATAACTTTATGCAAAAATAAATAGCCAAGACAATAATTACCATATATATTATACCCTATAATACCAGATGTATGATCTTAAAATGGGTTAGTAATGATCGAACTGAACAAACAGAATCAGCATGTACCAACTGAAGAAAAGCAAAAAAGGACATGATTAAGGATTAGTCCGATGATCATTGATCAGGAACTTACCAAACTAAGAATTAAGAGTACAGTTGTACATTCAATAGGATATAAAATAGTAAGCATATGCGGATTTTGGTTTATAAAATTGTTTGCAATTTATCATTCAAGTTGAATTGAAAACCAAACCGTTTATGTGATATATACCAATGTTCCTTTATAGCTTCCATGTTCTCCTAAAGAACATCAGTAACAGTAGATTTATTTTGCTCAATGGAAACAAACCTTTAACAGATTCAGTACTTAAGCTTCTAAAGAAAAAAAATGAGTGTATAACTTATGCGTTCTTTATCCAATGGAATTTAGACATTTCTAAAACAGATTGAAGCATCAAAGGGTACCTTAAATAATTTAATAGGTGTAGGAGTAAAATCCTGAAAAGGTCATGGAACAGAACTGTCAACAAGACATAATGCGAGGGGATTGCATTCAGATATAGATATTGTGGATGTTAGATCTAAGAATGGACAAGAGGAGTTAAAAAATAATTGTTATTCCCTGACTATTTTACCATAACCCCTAATAGCTATCTAAAAATATAAACATTGAAGGGTCAACAAATACCAACACTGAACAAGAATGTCCTAGCACAAATCTACAACAAATAGGAGGTTGGGTCTAATGAAGGGCAAACACTTCCTTTGACAAATTGTTTAAAAGCGGCAGTAGTCATGCATATTTGGCCAAAAAGATAAATCTTTTTTGCTAACTAATGATTAGGTGTCCAAAATGGTTTCATGTGCATTGGAACAAAACAATTTGGAAACACACGACATGGGCAGGCCATATATGTCAGAGAAATGCAAATAGAACTAAATATAGTCGTATGCAAATAATACACGTACTACTGAGACATCTAAACATACATGTTAAGTGAGTTAGCGAAAAATAAGGCGATGAGCAGGCACCGACTTGTAGTTGACTACCGACTTGTAGTTGGCTGCTTGCAAAATTCTGAAGAAAAAGAAACCAACACATCGCAAATAATTAATAGACATATGCTTACTAAATTGGACATGGCGTTCATGTTGCACACTAAAACCAATAAAATCGAATTGATCATATAAACCTAAAAAGGGAGAATTAGTAGACAAGCATAAAAATGGCGATGATACTAACGAAACATGAAGGCCCTTACTTAAATTGTTATGATATAGAAAAATCTAGGCTACTGAGAATGGGAAGGTTTTTGGACTGTTTCCTTTTGGTAATTTGTCCCTGTTACGTAAGGAGAAGAATTCATGCCAATATTTTCCATGAAGCAAAATAGGCTACGAAATGATGTTTAGGAAATTAAATTATAAATAGTGGGCTACCTTCACACGGATAAGCCAATAGCGATATATTGGGACTAAGTTTGTCTGCAAGTGGTGATTGATTTGGTTACTAATGGAAGCATAACTCTGAATAATAATGAAGCCATGAAGGTAAAAAACCAATCGAATTTATGTATGTTTAGTATTTGCACCAACCTAAAATAAATGGCACGAATATAATAATAAAATTATCATGCCAAGTGAACACACCTTGTGGTGCAAGGCCATCTCAGCATGGTGGTACCTTAGGACAGATAAACCAAGGAAAAGAAAGGAATAATAGATTTCCCATACCATTTCAAGAAGTTGGTCTATGCTCAAAAGATCTGATGCAGGTACAGAAGATGTGTAAGTTTTTGTGTTTTCTAAAGCTTCCCCCAAAACATCATGGTCATTCCCCAAGTCAATTAGCAAGCCCAGCTAAAAAACATATGTTTTTAGCATCGAAGTAGGAAATGGATGTGTCACTATGCCAGATGTATATACCTCTTGATGGAGACCAGTCTCATGAGACCCTGATGAAGGATTATCGACATACATTTAAAAGAGTTGAGTGCCTGTAGGACACATGTCTTCGGGAGTGAAATCAGTTACTCCTTGCCATTAGTCACATATAAAAAATGAGTTGTAATCACATAACAAAATATTGAACAAAGTGTTAACAAAACAATAAAATAACTGGAATTCTGGAAATAGCTATTTCAGACAATGATCTATTCAAGATTCAGTTATTCTTTGCCAACAATCACACAAGAAAAGATGAATCCATAAACATTTAAAGAACACCATAATATAAATAGTAATACTAACCTTGGTAGCTCTTCCTTTAATTGTAGATTCTCCATTACAAATTTTGTAATTTTCGGATTACGATCTAATTGACCTCGCTAGACTTCTAATTCCTTTACAAGGTTTTCCTTCTCTTGTAAAAGATATACTTCAATAGGTAACTTCCTTGAAACAACCTGCTCCAGTCTTTTGATCCGTTCATCATGATACTTAGGCCTCATCTTGAAGCTGCTTATCTCTTCTGTCTTCTTGAGCTGCCTGTGTGAGAACATAATATTTAAATCAGCAAACACATGGCTATCCATGTAGATTTTTGCTTTAAGTGCTTTGAAGGTAGAGATGCAAAATCATGAAGAACTACATACCTATTGTTCAGCAGTCTGCTTTGCATCTATTACTGCCTTCAATTTGTGGCCTACTTGGTCTTCCCCATCAATGGCAGCGAGAATGGAGGTAAGAATAGCAACACCAGCTTCCTAGCAACAGGTCTAAGACCACACGAAAGGGGTGGCAGAAATGGATCCCGACAACATTAAACTCTAGCAAGAGGCTCATTGCTACAGACATGTTCTAGACATAATGTGCTCATTTTCAGCAGAAACAAATATTAAAAGAGCAAATAGTGTGATGCAAATATAACTCATAATTCAACCATTCCTTTATGAATAAAATTGTTCTTGTTTTCTTTAAGAACCCAAAAAGGCATAAATATTGAAGACAGGTACCGATCATAGCCACCCAATCTAGTAACTTGTCTCTGCGAGCTAATGATAGTAAAGATATGATTACTTAACAGCATGGGCACATGACAATGATACACGCTCCTAGCTCGGGAGGGACATTGGAGGACTTACCGGACCTAGTAACGCGTCGTGAAGATCCAGCTAATTACATTTCTATGTTATGTTAACCCTTCTTGATAGACAATTCACATTTGGCCTGCAAGAACCAACCAAATGCAACATAAATCGATGGTTGAATAAAAATAATTCAGCTAGAAACAGTGATGGTGACTCATTGACAAGCAGGGTGAACTATAACATTCAAACACACCAGCATCCATCATGTTTTAACCAACATCAGGTCACTCTAGGCCATCATGTTAATACTCATTTTAACCAACATAAGCATCCATCATGTCGTAGGTCATTTAAGTAGTAACTTTGAGAAGGAACAAATATGCCTATTTAGACAGGTTACTGGAAAGCCCTGGACTTTAGATGAGTTTATCAACTATGTGCAACACCTACAAAACCAAGTGGAGGTAAATCACGAATCATGAATAGTTAAATATTAGTGCTAAAATTGTGGCACTTTCAGATATCATAGATGCTCTCACTTTAAAGGCAACAATGGAATATATCTAACTATGTGCTCCTGTGCATTAAAGATAACAATACCGAGAGCTACCACACAAAGCATGTGCTCCCCTGCATCGACAACGGCTAGCTCTCTGTGTCGAGTGGTCTGGATAAGCACGAGCTCCACCAGCGACAGCTCCATGCTACGCGGGTCAAGCACGAGCATGTGGCGGTCCCAAGCGTTCACCTAGCAGAAGCAGCCGTAGGAGTCGCCTTGGGATCTTTGATCTCTAGGCAGAGTGGGAGCTAACGAAGGCGACACGAGACCAGTTCCAGGTGGCCGAGGAGAAGACAAAGAACACGACGCCGTACCACGACCGTGCACTACAAATCATCTGGACGTTGACTCGTCCTTCGCCTCTCCGGGATCCGGCGCGAGGAAATGCTCCAGATCAACATCGTCTTGGTATGACACGACGAAGGAGGACAAGTGGTCGTTGGGGATGGTGGGGATCTGAACGTACCAGTGGTGCAAGGGATCACATGGTGCGAGGTCCACGAACACGGTGGCGGCTGGGGAGGAAGGATAAGCTGAAGTCAATGGCCCACGCGATGACGCGTGCAGTGGGAGCGGACCGGTATGGTGCCTCGGCCTGGTGGAAACCTCCCCTGCTCCTGTGCTCTAGGAACCCGAGGAGGGCAGAGGGTCGAGATGGGGTTGGAAGAAGCGGTCTCCGGTGAATGGCGCGGTCTCTAGTGGGTGGGGAAGGGGGACCACAGTGGGGAAGTGGGGAAGGGAGAGGTCTCCGGTGGGGAAGGGCTTGTACGGGGAGGGAATGGCGTCGCGCTGGTGACGACTGGGGAATGGCTTCGACGCGGTGAGCACCGATGCGAGATTTATGAGCTAGGATGGCGCGCTCCTGCGAGATTGGCGGGGGAGGGCGAGGGCGGAGGCATGGTGATGCCGGTGGACGCCCTCGTTACCAACATATGGTGTAGTAGAGATATGTGGAACATGTATATAATCAAGCGCTTTTTATACTCTTCCCTAGACCGACGTTTGTTCGGTCATGCTCTCACATCTCACCTTACCTGAGCGTCGATCCATTCAAAACTGAATGGCCTAAAAAATAACAATACACATATATGCAATACCCTCGGTTGTGGGTTAGTGGTTTTGAACTAAGCCACCTGATAGTCCTTAACTTAGGGCTTAATAGAGGATGTCGCTAGCATTATAGTTTTTCAAAACTGTTTTTCAAAGCTAAACAATGTGTTTAGTTGAAAATAGGTTTTTCAAAACAAAACTTTTGTTTTGAAAATACGTATGTGACAGTATATACTTAATCCTGCTCTGATACCAGATGTGGCAGAACCTCCCAAGTTATTGGGCCCACATGCACCCGCCCTTGTCTCAAAGACCTTAGACGGCTATGCTTGTGCACCAGATAACTTAACAGGATCCGTCCGAGTGTCCCAAGGAACCCGGATAAACCACTTACAACCAAGATCACAAGATTAAGTAAACACAAATCACAGACCAACATTTTGCAACAGAATTTCTTTATTACAAAAAGTTACAAGTTTCAACAAATTTACTTTATATTTATCGGAGTGGTTACAAAGTGATTCAAAGCAATAAATTTTGAAATGTTATAAAATTATTTATAAGTTTGAAATATAAGCTAGCTTAAGTGACCATCCTCAATAAGAAGTATAGAAGAAGTACTTAGACTTATAAGAAGGCCGTGCCCACCGGCGCTTAACACCAATCACAATCAAGTGACTCGTAACCTGCAGCAACAATGGGTAAAACCCTAAGTACGCAAGTACAAAGCAAGACTTATCCGACTAAAGAAAAGACTCTCAAGGATATGCTGGTTAAATAGGAATCAAGGAAAAGGATTTAGCAAGAATCAACTTAGAGACTTTGCAGAAATAACTTGCTCAAGTGAGTCCTTACTTTCAACATTTTAATGCTAGATTAAATATTAATAGACCTTGTTTGCATCTAGTCTAATTTCACCATCACATTAATCAATCCAACATGATTTTTGCTCATTAAGATTCCATCCATGACTTAGATTGCAGGTCAGTGACCAAGTCTTCATGTCCGAGAAGTAACGGCGATCCGAATCGATTAATACCCAGCTGGGGATCTCCAATCACACGACATATGTAGCACTTAACCCTTGCATATGTCAACTCACCACCGGGGTTCTTAAGACCAGATCAGGTTCACGCCAACCGAGAGCACAGATACACCACCGTCTAGCCTCTTGCCACGGAGGGTACACGCTACTCTCGCCATCTCTCCACTCCCATTGCGTGTTATCTTATTCTTGTATTAGTCTGCCCGAGGCAAAGCTTACCCATGACGAGGCATGTGACCGGTTAAAAGTCCTCGATCATTAAGCCTACATTCAGTATAATCCTTAATCAACCTGGGTAGAACATCACCTGTTCCTAGCCCAAGTCCCGATTTAAGTACTTCCATCCTTAGGATTGTTTGTATTCCTTAGGATAAAAACAACATTATAGGTAACTTTGCAGTAAGATCCCACCATTGCTCCCAATGAAAATATTCTTGCAGGCAGAAGCCATCCTTCCTCAGGATAACCCCTGAGCTAGGCATTAACGCAAAGGACAACCTCTATCCACAAGATCTAAGCAGGGATAAGCATTTTTGTAAATCATATTTTGATACTTCATCAGAAGTATCTATAAAGGTATGGATATCAAGGTAGGCAATGCATCAAAGGGTTTCCAAGCAACTCCTATAAACCTAATGCACATTTCGCTAGACTTAAAGTGTGTAAAAATTATTTAAAAACAAAAGAAAGAGGTTGCATGCACCGGGGCTTGCCTGGAATAAACACTATGTTAGTGTTTGTTAGGTGGCATCCACATGGCGATCAGCTTTTGGTCTCACACTTGTTTAGATTATCCATCTTCAGATTTGTCCGACTGACGACATCGTCTTGCGGAGATGTCCAATCTCTGCATTATCCTGGGGTCGACTTGTGTCGTCTTCCGCATCACGTGATTAATTATCGTGTCTAAATGAAATGCATAATGCACATGAATGCATATAGACAGGAATAACACACGACTAATTATCGTTATACCGAAGTGGATTAAAAAGCATCACAACCTTCGTACGTAAATCATATATACCTATGACTCGCTAGCACAATAATCATGTTCGTCCAGTTTAACAGGGCTTGCTCGAATCTCAAGAAAACAATAACCCTAGACACGACCTATAAACGCCTAAGCTAGGTAATCATCCACAGACTTAACGAAACATAGGCTTAGCCCTTTCGGACACCTAAATTTAGGATACGAATAGAAGCAACTCAAACATTCATCATAAGCTAGGTGCTCATAACATTTTATGATTGTTGGTGCTTTAGTTTATTGTAATAGATTAAAGAAGTATTATTATTTTTAACCTTAACACAACTTATACAGAGAAGTATCAGCTAAACTAGAACAAATATTTTAACATAGAGAACTCATGTTTGTGAACCCAACAAACTGATTTCATATCTTAGCACTTTTCAGGTCTTAGAAGAAATCTGAAAAAGAAAAAGAACATCTACACAAATTAGCATCAACCCCGTCGTTGTTCCTTTTCTACTCACAGCACTTCTTCTCCAAACAAACATACAGGACGCACAATTTCTGGTTGCCTGCACCCAGTCGAATCTCAACAAGCATAAGGCGAGCGCTTCCCCCCCACAACTACCCTGCCCCATTCACCTCAACATGAGCCCAAAGACCATACCTGCCTCACCCTATCATGGACGCTGGCTTGGAGTGGATAAATGACCTGACGATGGGGATTCTTTTCTATGGACGACGACCAAAGAACAAAAAGGTAAACGGCAAGGTGAGTTGTTGAGGCAGAGCGTTGGGCTGAGACTGGCGATGGTGGTATGCTTGAGCTTGAGGACACAAACAGTTTTCACTGGGAGAAGGAACAAGATAACAGGAGGAGGAAGAAAGAACGTTTTGTTGCGTTTGTGTTTATCGCAGCGGAAAGACTCGCTGGTGCCAACAGCTGCTTGGACCCCGGACACGCGGCCTCCACACCAAGACCCACACACGATCCAAGCCATAGTGAGGCAGTGGATGAAAGATCAACGGTGATTTAACAGAGAGCAAACAGACAAATGAAGATTTTTCTCTGCTCCCAGAACCGAATCAAACATCCTCCACTAGAGAAAAAAAAACCCAACAATAGACGACTGAACCTAAGTTCCCAGCCGGCCTAACAGCCCAATTTCAAACGAATTTTTCTCCGACAATCGCTAAGCAACATGTAAATCGGCCTTAATCAAAGTCGTACACTGATCGATGCTCTTTCACTTTGGTATAATAACCATGATGAAATTCTTCACGGATCCAACACGGAGAGTGCCAAAGTTCGCTAGAAATCACTAAAACTCGACTTCTGTTTTCTGAATCTGCCCATTGTATAGAAACGAGCCCCTCCTCTAAACTGAACATAGTTCAGTTTCAGATCCAAAACCCGACAGCACAAACTGAAGCACAAATTTCTCCTAGTTCCAAACGAATTCAGAGGTGTATTGTTTAATAAAAATTTCTCCCCGACAATAGCTCTCCCAGTTTGTTGTGCTGAAGATCGACCACAAGTTCATAGATTTGGAAGTTACAGGAGCCCGATGCTGAGAAGAGTAAACTGTTTCTGAACATTCAATGGACCGAACAGAAACTGAAATTGCAGCATTCTCCTTTTCTTCCAACTCTGAATTTTCTTGAGTTATCTTAGATCTTTTCTAGGAACTGAAAGTTTTCTAAACATGAAATCTGCTCCCCAACCATGGCACTGCGACGTCACCACAACAATCCAAAGCCGCATTTACACAGAATAAAAGTAACACATGCTCAAAGTGAACCCAATCCACTAAATGTCGTTTTCAGTTAACTGAAAACAAGAAGCTGACAGGAAGTACTTTGGAACAGATTTACTCCCAACTTTGTGTAGCACCAAGCTAAGCACCCCTAAGTAAAGTTGTTCACTAATACTTGGTCTCCAACTTTTCTATATAATCCATAGTCTAAAACCTGACGGAATGGTCACAAAAGTGCTCCAATAGAGCACCAAACACTGCAATTTCAGTTTTCATTGGATTGAATAAAATTCAGTTTCTGCAAACTGACAGTCCAATATTGGACAACGCTTACTTCACTTTTTGTGTGGGATCAAGCCCAACTCACTTGAAGTAAATAGTTCACTAACATATGGTCTTCAAACTTTCTACAATAAATCCAGTCCGAAAGCGTATAGATCAAGCACCACAAAGCCCCAAAGTTTAACCAAACACATTGATTTCCGACTTAGGCACTGAATAATAGTCAATACTCCTTTTATTTGACAGCACAAATTTGTGCAGTGTTTTCTCTCATTCCTAAGCGTTTTAAAGGGCAAGTACCTCACTATATATTACTCCCCCAACATTGGTCTCTAGGTTTGCTACAGAAACTACAGCCTAAAAGATCATGGATTGATCACCAAGGAGCTCCAAACTTGACACTTTTCACTGAAATTCAGGTCTCAATCAGCCATAGACTAAGTCTGAAATCGAAACCTGCACATTGCATCTTTGGGCCGTTGTTTCTCCCAGTTCCGTATAGCTTTAGGGGCCGGTTGCCTAAGCAAATTTGTATCCCTAGTATAGCTCTACAACCTTGTTATAATGTCCACCTTCAAACTATTTATAGATCAAAAGTTATGAGGACCCAAAAACAGCTAGTTGATATTATTTTCAGCAATCTTCAAATCTGATTCAAAACTGAATTAAGCATTGTTGGGGACCTTCGTTCTCCAAAGGTCCTAAAAACATGATTTAACAATGTTTTTCAAGTGTAACATATGAACAGGTACCTTCGGTCTCGGGTTAAAAGCATATACAGAATGGAATGCAGGATTGGAACGAAGGATTGAACCAGCGCCGAAGGTGCGCGCGAGAAAGCTTCGGCTCAGTAACAGAAAGAGGAACCAACTTAAGGAGGAAAAGGCTATCTAGTGATTGACAGTTTGTTCTTAAGTCAATAGTGAATATGAAGGGCATGAATGTAATTTCACACAGGCTGCGTCCTGTGCCTATAAATAGATGAACAGTACTCCCGTACTGTTCAGGCTGACTTGTATTCACTTGTTCGTCACGCTTGTACTTTTACCTTCTATCAAGCCGAAGGTACATTTATAATTCAGTATTGTTTCTGTCTCTCTATGATAATATAATAAGAACGAATTAATAATGTTATATGATTATTTATATTGTCTCTTATATTTCATATGCTTCTTCTTTTATTAACATATACTGCGATCATGAAGGTATGTCCTTCGTGACCTTCGTCTGAAGATCATTACATCCTAAGGGAAATAATGCTTCGTAGGACGAATGACATTAACATTTAACATTCTGTGTTGCCTTGTTCTTAATTCATAGCATTTAAGAACAAGTGACCAACATTGGTGCCCACCTTCGATGAACTCTTTCGACCACCTTCGGCAAGCACTGACCTTCGTCATGCCGCCGAAGAAAGCTTCAGCGACAGGGGCTGCTGCAGTACAGCCACTGGACCCAAACCAGGAAACTCTTTCTCTCCGAGAAGCTCGAAGCCAGAAGAGGAAGGCCACCAGTCCAACACTCCAGGAGGAGGAATAGGACTGTTGGGGGTTTGCTTTGTCGCCTAAGGTCCTGTAAGAAGAAACACCTTCGGAAGATCAACACAGAAGCAAAGCCAAAGCTACCATCCGGGGAGCTTCAGCACAGTGACACGCCTTGAGACGAAGGGTGGCACCGACTTAAAGATGAAAAGACCGATTGGCCCATGATAATCTGTGTCATGATTGTAATCAGTTATAAAGGACATGAATGTAAATCCACACAGGTTGCGTCCTGTGCCTATAAATAGATGAACAGTACCCCTGTACTGTTCACGCTGACTTGTATTCACTTGTGCATCACGCTTGTACTTTTACCTTCTATCAAGCTGAAGGTACATTTATAATTCAGTATTGTTTCTGTCTCTCTATGTTAATATAATGAGAACGAATTAATAATGCTATATGATTGTTTATATTGTCTCTTATATTTCATATGCTTATTCTTTTATTAACATATACTGCGATCATGAAGGTATGTCCTTCATGACCTTCGTTTGAAGATCATTATATCCTAAGGGAAATAATGCTTCGTAGGACGAAGGGCATTAACATTTAACATTTTGTGTTGTCTTGCTCTTAATTCATAGCATTTGAGAACAAGTGATCAACATAAGCGCCCACCTCCGGTGAACTCACTTCCACTGATTGAGCTGACGGCTTCGTTCAACAACCAAGCTGAAGTATCTTCGGCTACGAAGCTGCTGGTGCTTCCGATAACAGACGGCTCAGGTTCAGAGCCGGCTAACAAGAAGCAGAAGAAGGAAGCACAGAGAAGGGTGCAGCATGTTGGGGTGAAGGGACCCTTCATCAAGTCAAAATGGTCCAACATCCCAATCACCTTCTCCCAGGAGGACCTTCAGCTCAAAGATTACCCTCATAATGATGCTATGGTTATATCTTGTGTCATTAAGGGATTTTTGGTCCATAATGTTCTGGTTGATACAGGCAGTGCAGTAGATATCATATTTGCTAAGGCTTTCAGACAGATGCAAGAACCAGAGGACAAGATCCATGATGCTACACATCCTCTATGTGGCTTCGGAGGAAGGCAAATTGTAGCACTTGGTAAAATCACAATGCCGATAACCTTCGGTTTTGTTCACAACACAAGGACTGAACAGGTTGTGTTTGACATGTTGACATGGAATACCCCTACAATGCAATCATTGGTCGTGGGACACTTAATGCTTTCGAAGCAATACTTCATCCAGCATATCTATGCATGAAGATACCTTCGGAACAAGGGCCCATTACTGTTCATGGGAGTCAGGAAGCTGCCAGGAAAGCCGAAGGAAACTGGACAGATTCAAAGGCAATTCATAACATAGATGGAGTCGAAGCCTGTGAACAGTACAAATACAAAAGAGAGAAGGCTGCTTCGGCGGATCAGCCGAAGCCTATGCTTCTATGTGAAGACATAGTACAACAAAAAGTACTGCTGGGGTCTCAGCTATCTAAAGAGCAAGAGAAAACTTTGATAAGATTTTTATTCAACAACAAAGATGTCTTTGCTTGGTCAGCCAATGATCTCTGCGGTGTCAACAGAGATGTCATTAAACATTCACTCAATGTGGACCCATCCTTCAAGCCAAGAAAGCAAAGGCTTCGGAAAATGTCTGATGATAAAGCCAAAGGTGCTCGGAATGAAGTGAAAAGGCTTCTCAGTGCTGGTGTCATCAGAGAGGTAAAATACCCAGAGTGGTTAGCCAATACTGTCATAGTGAAGAAGGCCAATGGAAAATGGAGAATGTGCATTGACTTCACATATCTTAACAAGGCATGCCCAAAAGATGAATTCTCGCTACCAAGAATAGACTCTCTTGTAGATGCAGCAGCTTCTTCAGAGCTCATGAGTCTATTGGATTGTTATTCAGGCTATCATCAAATCTGGATGAAGAAGGAAGATGAGCCGAAGACTAGCTTCATAACTCCCAGTGGCACCTATTGCTATCTTCGGATGCCTGAGGGGCTCAAGAATGCTGGAGGAAGCTTCAGCAGAATGACAGCCAAGGTCCTTCATTCCTAGATAGGCAGAAATGTGCTGATCTATGTTGATGATATCATAGTGAAAAGCACGAAGCAAGAAAATCACATTGCTGATTTGCAAGAAACATTTGCCAATTTCAGACAAGCTGGCCTGAAATTAAATCCAGAAAAATGTGTTTTTTGAGTGAAGAAAGGCAAGTTCCTTGGCTGTCTAGTATCAACGAAGGGAATTGAAGCTAACCCAAGCAACATCGAAGCTATCCTTCGGATGGAGCCACCAAGCACGAAGAAAGGGGCTCAACGGCTGGCAGGAAGATTAGCATTATTAAACAGATTCATATCCAAATCAGCGGAAAGAAATCTGCCTTTTTTTGAAATACTGAAGTCAGCCGAAGTCTTTCAATGGGGCCCAACACAACAAAAAGCTTTTGAAGAGTTGAAACAATATTTGATTGATTTAACAACATTAACTCCACCCGCGCCAGGGGCTCCATTGCTCTTATATGTGGCAGCTTCGCATTCTGCAGTGAGTGCGGCACTCGTACAGGAGAAGCTAGATGGTCAGGCTAAAAAACAATCACCAGTATACTTCGTCTATGAAGTTTTAAGTCCTTCAAAGAAAAATTACAAAGAATTAGAGAAGGTATTATATGCTGTGTTAATGGCTTCCAGAAAGCTTCGGCATTATTTCCAAGCATACCACATAATTGTTCCTTCGTCACAACCTCTAAAGGACATCATGAGGAACAGAGAGGCTACTGGAATAATTGGAAAATGGGCTACAGAGCTTAATGAATTCACCATTGATTATATACATAGATCTTCAATTCAGTCCCAGGCGTTAGCAGACTTCATCGCTGATTGGACGCCAGGGGCTCAGGAAGAAGAGATAAATAAAAATGCCGAAGCTTGGACAATGTTCTGCGATGGTTCTTGGGGAAGCTTCGGCGTAGGAGCAGCTGCTGTTCTCGTAGCACCTTCGAAAGTCAGAACATGTTATGCAGCCAAGCTAGATTTTAGTTGTACAAATAATATTGTCGAATACGAAGCACTCTTGTTAGGGCTTCGGAAGTTAAGGGCAATGGGAATAAGAAGGGCTATTCTGAAAACTGATTCTCAAGTCATTTCTGGCCATGTAGATAAAAGTAGCAAGGCAAGAGACCCGAAGCTTGAAAAATATTTGGATATAGTTCGAAGGTTGGAGGCTTCTTTCAAAGGTTTCTTTGTCAAGAACATTCCAAGAGGCGAAAATGAGCATGCAGATATGTTAGCCAAATCAGTGGCTCAGGGGCTCCCTCTACCTTCGGAAGTATTTTTTGAAACAATAAAGGCACCTTCGGTTGAACTCATGGAGAGAGCAGTGCTCGCCATTTCTCCAGTACATAGTGAAGATTGGAGGATTGAAATCATATCATTTCTCCAGGGTAACTGCCTCTCGGATGACGAAGTTTATAATAAAAGAATGGAAGCAAGAACAAGACCGTATATCATAATAGAAGGGGAATTATACAAACATGGAGTTTGCTCCCCCTTCTCAAATGTTTATCCAGAACCGAAGGTATAGAACTAATGAAGGAGAAACATGCAGGATTGTGTGGATCTCATATTGGGTCTAGGCCTTTGCTAGGAAAGGTTTTTAGACAGGGATTTTACTGGCCGAAGGCAACTTCGGATGCAGCAGATTTGGTCCAAAAGTGCGAAAATTGTCAAAAATGTGCAAGGGACCAAAAACAACCTTCGTCATTAACTCAGTTAATACAACCAACCTGGCCATTGCAAAGATGGGTCCTGGACTTGTTAGGCCCACTTCCACCAGCACAAGGTAATTTGAAATATGTCGTGGTGGTGGAATATTTTTCTAAGTGGATTGAAGCAAAGCCTTTGGCTACAATAACTTTGGTTACAGTCCAGAAATTTTTCTGGCAAAATATCGTTTGTCGCTTCGGTGTGCCGAAGGCTATAACTTTGGACAATGGAACACAGTTTGATGCCGAAACTTTCAAAGATTTCTGCGACCAGATTGGCACAAAGATTCATTTTGCATCAGTCAGGCACCCGGAGTCAAACGGGCTGGTTGAAATAGCAAATGGTATTATAATGACGTGAATAATGAAGTTAATCTTCAATCAACCTAGAGGAAAGTGGCCAGAAGAGTTGATTAAAGTGGTGTGGAGCCACAATACAACTATATCAAGGTCAACAGGTTTTACACCATTCAAGTTATTGTTTGGTGACGAAGCTATAACCCCAGAAGAAGCTAAGGCAGGGTCAATTAGAACAGTAGCTTCGGCAGAAGACGAAGCTGATTATTCTGTGGCAAAAGATGCTATAGAAGGGACCAGACTTCAGGCTGTGGAGAATATCAATAAATATCAAGCTGAAACAATAAAATGGCGTGACAGAAAAGTTCGACTGAAAAACATTAAGCCAAGGTATCTGGTACTTCGGAGAGTGGCCAATCCAGACACAATAGGCAAGCTACAGCTAAAGTGGGAAGGACCCTTTCTGGTGGTATCTTCGTCAAGACCCGGTTCTTACAGATTGAAGGATATGGACGGCAACGACATTCCTAGATCTTGGAATGTGGATGAGCTTCAACGATATTATGTGTAACTTGATGTAATCTTTTTCATTTTTCCTATGGAACTCTTTTCCTTTCCAAAGGGGGAGAAAGGTTTTTAATGGGGCCATAGTTTGTAATTTTTCATTTCTTATCCAGCTCTACGAGAGCAAAATCCCCCAAAAATATGTAAAATGTAAAATCTGAGCATGCACCGTTGAGTGCGTAAAAAGAAAAAAATAGGGAGAAGCTCGAAAGTCGTCCCTAAGAGGATGCAGAGCACGACGAAGCTACAAAAATACGTTCCTAAGGGAGCGCAGCATAAGTTTTCTGCTCAAAAGTCGTTCCTAAGAGAATGCAGAGCCAAATACCGCCGAAATAGAAGGCGAAGAAGTTCAAAAGACATTCCTAAGGGAATGCAGAACTTACACCGAAAAGTCAACGGTGATACCGCCGAAATAGAAGGCGAAGAAGTTCAAAAGACGTTCCTAAGGGGATGCAGAACTTACACCAAAAAATAAATGGTACAGCTGAAAAATAAACGGCAAAGAGATTTCAGTCATTCCTAAGGGAATGAGGAGTTTTGATGTGGCTTCGTAAACATGTGTCTGGACATTCATTTGCAAAATACATCACATCATTCATTGCATTCATATACATTCATTTAGACATACATAGGATCATCATCATCATATCATACAAATACAAACAGTTGCTTCGGATCTAATGATAAGGCTTCAGCGAAAGGAAAGGAAGCAGATTTATGCTTCGTTGTGTACAAAAAGAAGGGAAGGTGTTTTTCGCCTTCGGCTCAAAAAATACAAGTTTCGTCCACATCAAAGCAGTTCATACATGGACGGAAAGGTAAAAATATATTACAAGGTATGGACAAATTTACAGAGTAGTATCTGATTCTTAAATTACAATATTCTTTACAAGGATAATTCAAGAGTTTCTCTAGAGTTTTTCACAGCAATGTCTTCGGCTTCATCAGCATCCGCTAAGCTTCGGATCATCCGCCAAGCTTCAGATCATTGCTCTTCGGCTTCGTCATCCTGTACATAACAAAGCGTTATAAGGTAAATTCAAGTTTCAAGGAAAAGGTAAGCACAAGGTATGAGTTTATTACCGGCTTAAGGTGACTTCGAGCTTCGTCACCAGCCAAGCTTCGTCCACCCTTCACCCAAATTTTAGTTACGAATATGTTCCCAATGCTTCGGGCCAGGCCGGGGATGTCATTCAAGTCCGCTGGCAATAAGCTGAAATTCGGCCTGTTTACAATATTCCCGTGCGTGCAACCAGCCTTCATAAAAGCAACAGTTGTGCCACGAGAAGCTAGCAGAGCGCAGAAGTCACCATGCCCAGCTATGACTTCATCAAGAGCATCAACTTCGCCTTCAATATGATCAAAGATGCTTGACAGGTTTTCAGCTGAGGGTTTAAACTTTTCAGAACTGGCTCCAACAGAGTTGAAGACCTGCTTCAGTCGTTGCACGCAACTGTTGCCGAAGTTCAGACATTTATCTTGAAGTACCTTCAATGACTTTTGCAAGTTCGAACTCTTTGCAACTTCAGCTTCAAGCTTTGCATCAAAATCCTTCTTCTCTTGTTCGAAGCTTTTTGATTTTGTGGAGAGTTCGCTGTTTAATCTAGCAATCTTGGCTTGGGCTTCTGCCAGCGAACCATCCATTGTTTGAATCACGAAATCCTTCTTCTCTAGAGCAGCTTCGTGATTTTTAATCTTGCCCTCTAAGCCTTCAATTATAATCTCATTTTTCTTGTCCTCGAGGTCTTGTTGCATCCACAAGGTTTTACTTAGTAGTAGACTCTGAAAAAATAACCTTCATCAGAAGTAACCTTCATCTTGAAAACAATAAAAATATAAGGTAAGAACTTTACCTTAAAATTAGAATAAAACAAGCTGTCGGCGATATGTTGCCGCCTGTATCTGCTGAGGTCGGCCTCAAGCTTCGGAAAGCCAACACTCTTCGATAGAGTGCCGACAACCTTCGCTCCAGTCCGGTCCCGGAGGCATCCTAAGCTCTCTTTGTCAACGCCACAGAAGAGCAATGCTCCTGGTCGGCCGCATGATATTGCATAATCCCTCAGCTCTTCCTTCTCAGCCTTAGACAACTTTTGACCAAGTATGTTTTGAAAATTAAAATCCTTTTCCTCTGAAGTATCTTCGGCAATCTCCTTCTCTTTCCCGGGCACTGGGGCCAGGGTCTCTCCGGCAGCTGTAGCAGCTTCTTTCGCGGCCATGTTAAAAAGCATCTTATCAATATCAGAAAAAGTGCCCTCTAGATTTGTATCTTCGGCCGTCTCAGCTTCGACAGTTGTAGCTTCGACGGGGGCAGCCTTGGTAGCTGCAGTGTCTTCGACAGCCGGTGTTTTTTGACGCCGAGGCCGACAGTGGCGTTTCTTCAATAGCATCAATAACAGTAATAATCCTTCGCCTTTTTTCAGCAGGCTTCTTGATTGCTGCAGGCTCCTCCTTCTTTAAAAGCTTCATCAGTTGTGGCCCTAGTGGACTTAGCTTGAGAGGTAAAGATTTGGTCATTACCTTTAAAATTTCCTCCACGTCAGCAGCAGGAGGCGTTGAAGGAACTTCTTACTCTATATCAGTTGATCTTGGCTTCGCAGCCGCAACTTTTCTTTTCTTCGGAACAGCCACCTTCGTCTCAGGCTGGATTTTTTCTTTTTTAAAGCTTTCTCATCTTCTTCTATCATTCTAGCAGCTTGCATCTTCATAACACTGACAACTCTTTTTCGCTTTGGCCCTTCGGCACCCTTGTTTAACCGTTCATAGTCAGGGTATTCAAATTTCAGGGCATCCATTACTCGGTTCAGCCTTCGTTTCGGTCGGGTGCCGAAGGCCACGGTCATCATTTGATCTTCTTTCTTAGTATAGTTGCCCAAAATTTCATTGCACATAGCTTCAATCATTTCCAACCATTCATGGTAAGGCTCTTTGAAATGTTTCTTGAACTTGAAGTGATAGGGCAGTCGAACAAGTTCATTCTTTTTCTTTTCTCCTCTAAGCTTCGGCATATTCCATTCCTTTAACGTCGGAAACACTCTATTGGCTAAGTATTCCTGCACCAAATCTCTAGTACCGATATGCTCAGACACAACTTGGAATTCGCCCACAGCTTCTCGGCATGGTGACCCTTTCAGCATGTCGCACAGTGGCCTAGTTAACCCAAAGGTTAGGTCCAGTGGGCTCTGAACTATCTTCTCCTTCTTCTCATCAACCTTAACATAAAACCACTCATTCTTCCAGCCGGTTGGCCATTTGGTGTGGTAGCTAAACACTGGAGTCTTCATATCTTTGTGGTAAGCAAAGTTGTAACAACCGAAATTCTCGTGTAGCCCATCTTCTCTAGCCTTCGTCTGATAATGAAGCTCGTGCACCCGGCAGAAAGCTTCGGCAAGCGGGTCCACTCCTTGGCTTCGGAGAGCCCAGATAAAGACGCTGAGCCTAACGATGGCGTTAGGGGTCAGCTGATGAAGATAAATTTTGAAATCTCCCAAAACATCCCCAATCATTTCGTGCAAAGGAAACCTCAATCCTGCTTTGAAGAAACTTCTGAAAACTGCCACTTCATCATTTTCTGGCTTCGGAGTGGTTTCTTCCCCGCCAAAACGAATCAGCTTCTTCTCGGCTTCCCCGAAGTAGCCTAGCTTTATCATCATGGGCATATAAGCCTCAGAGACAATAGACTTTCCAAAATCCAAGTGGCTGGGCTTGGATGGCATGACGGTGTTATAATCTATCTCTTCTTCTTCACCATCACCCTCTTCAATGTCAGCCTGTTCAGCTTTGGCAGCAGGTGCACCTTCGTCAAAGGCACCCTCTGTCACAACCAGTCCCGATTGCCTCATTACTTCGGAGATTGGGGCAGTCTCAACAGCTTCAGCCTCCTCTCCGTCGCGCGTAACTCTAGCTGTTGAACGCACTCTGGCCATTTGATACTGAATTTCTTACGGTTTTGACGAAGTTGATGACTTTTTGCAATTTTGCCGAAGCTCCCTCTTATGACGAAGCTAAAACAAGACGATGCTCTGATGGAGAATACGATGAATAAGTTTCGGCTATGGCCAAATTTTCCAGCAGCACAATAGTGCAATAGTAATAAATGCTATGGTAACTTCACACCTACCCGTCTGTTTATATAGTGCTGCAGATGGGGAAGGTGAATCGTCAAGCCGCTTGCACCCGCTGAATAGTCGCCCGCACCCACTGAACGGTGGACCACAGTGCGCGAGAAGGTGAATCACCAGATCGCGCGTACCCAACGTATGGTGGGACCACCTCGCACTCGGAATATTTAATCATTTCTTGACAACGAGCTCAGGGAAGGTGTTTTTAGGACCTTCGGCATTCCGTAGCCTAAGAGAATTTTTCATGGGTCGAGCACGTTAAGAAAAACGATCTGGCACCGTGAAGGGGCTACTGTTGGGGGTTTGCTTCATCGCCGAAGGTCCTGTAAGAAGAAACACCTTCGGAAGATCAACATAGAAGCAAAGCTGAAGCTACCATCCGGGGAGCTTCGGCACAGTGACACGCCTTGAGAAGAAGGGTGGCACCGACTTAAAGATGAAAAGACCGATTGGCCCATGATAATCTGTGTCATGATTGTAATCAGTTATAAAGGACATGAATGTAAATCCACACATGTTGCGTCATGTGCCTATAAATAGATGAACAGTACCCCTGTACTGTTCACACTGACTTGTATTCACTTGTGCGTCACGCTTGTACTTTTACCTTCTATCAAGCCGAAGGTACATTTATAATTCAGTATTCTTTCTGTCTCTCTATGATAATATAATGAGAACAAATTAATAATGTTATATGATTGTTTATATTGTCTCTTATATTTCATATGCTTCTTCTTTTATTAACATATACTGCGATCATGAAGGTATGTCCTTCATGACCTTCGTCTGAAGATCATTATATCCTAAGGGAAATAATGCTTCGTAGGATGAAGGGTATTAACATTTAACATTCTGTGTTGCCTTGTTCTTAATTCATAGCATTTGGGAATAAGTGACCAACAAGATCAGGGACATGGAAATCATCCATCAGCAAGTACAAAGGAAGAAGGAGAAGATGGCGCGGCTGGCTGATCTTCAAAGGAAGATCGACAAAGCTACTGAAGAAGTGCGCCATCTTGTTCAGGATGAACAAGACCGAAGGCCCCAGCACAGGGAGCTTCGTCAAGAAGGTTTATTCAACAAAGATGGATGGTATGATGATTTTAATCATGATACCTTTACTTTTGATGATGCTTCTCCCTTGGCAGCAGAACTGTAGGCTACCCCATGGCCCCCATCATACAAGCCATCTCAGCTTCCCATGTATGATGGGCACTCAGACCCAAAGCAGTTTCTGATGAGCTACAAAGCAACTATATCTTTGTATGGGGGCAATACTACAGTCATGGTGAAGTCCTTCGTCATGGCAGTCCGGAATGTAGACCAAACATGGTATTCTTCTCTTCTGTCATGGACTATCACATTGTGGCAGAAGCTTAAGGACATGCTAATGACCAGTTTCCAAGGTTTTCAGACGAAGCCAGTCACAGCTCAGGCCCTGTTCCAATGCACACAAGACCATGAGGAATACCTCCAGGCGTATGTCTGAAGGTTCTTGCGATTGAGGGCACAAGCGCCCACAGTGCCCAATGAAATTGTCATTGAGGCCATGATTAAGGGCCTTCGGCCAGGACCTACGGCTCAGTACTTCGCCAGGAAGCCCCCACAAACTCTGGAGAAGCTGCTCCAGAAAATGGATGAATACATCTGGGCTAACAACGACTTCCGCCAAAGAAGGGAGGAAGCTTACAGATTCTCGAAAATGACCAGGGGCTTCGGAGGAAGAATCCTTCCAAGGCATGTCAGGTCAATCCATAATTCCACTCAGAGTGATGACAAAGGGAGTCAGCCTCAGAGGTCACAATACACCTCACAATCTTCGGGGCAACAGCAAAGCTCTTTCAGGCCACCAGCTCCAAGGGGCAGAGGCGCCAGGGGCTTCGGGGGAAGATTTGGGGATCAGCCTAGAAAGATTTACTGCTTATTGTGTGGTGAGGACAAGGGCCATACTACAAGAATGTGCCAAAGCACCATTCAGAAGCAAAAGGAGATAGCAGAAGCCGAAGATCGGCAGAATCAGCCGAAGCAGGTCTTGCACACTGCTTCGTGCCATTCTCCCTACATACCAGAGTATGTGGGCAATCATCCCGCAACTTCTGTTGCTTCGGCTAGCCATTCACAGGCTTCCTGGCCACAACTCCCACCCCCACCACCACTACAACCGACCTATTCTCGAAGCCAGCAGCCAGAAAGGCACCACCACTCTCAACAGCAATGGGAATTCAGGGAGGAATTAGAAGCTCGCACAGTCAACAGTACTGTGCCGGAATCAAAGCTCATTTCTTGAGAGATGTCCTACCGCTAAAAAATTCTTACATTCTATGTCATTTTTGTTTTTCAATAAAGAACAAGTAATGTAAATTTAGTTTTAATTCCTTGTAATAGTTTCGTTTCTATAAAATGAAATATATCTTCTTCACAGATTTACGAAGCTCAAAAATTGCCGAAGCTCAAAAGTCATTCCTAAGGGAATACAGAGCTAGATAAAATATCAAAGCTATAAAAAAGACGTTCCTAAGGGAGCGCAGCGTAAGTTTTGACGAAGCTACAAAAAAGTCGTTCCTAAGGGAGCGCAGTGTAAGTTTTCTGCTCAAAAGTCGTTCCAAAGGGAATGCAGAGCCAAATACCACCGAAATATAAGGCGAAGAAGTTCAAAAGACGTTCCTAAGGGAATGTAGAACTTACACCGAAAAGTCAACGGTGATACCACCGAAATAGAAGGCGAAGAAGTTCAAAAGACGTTCCTAAGGGGATGCAGAACTTACACCGAAAAATAAGCGGTGAAGCCGAAAACTAAACGGCAAAGAGATTCCGATCGTTCCTAAGGGGACACAGAGATGGTGTGTTCCAGTGTGGGCGTGTGGGTGTGTATCTTCGGCATTAGCATCATCCTTCGCATCATATCATCACATCATCCCGCATAGCATCACATCACACATCATATTGCACCGATGACATGAATTGAATACAAAGTCGACCTTCAGAGGCTGCTTTATAAAAAATGGAAATGTGCTAAGGCACAAAGTAAGCTGAGAAATACAACTTCATCAGCTCTATTGCAAAAGAAGGGATCCTTTGTTTACAAAGCTGGGTAGTTTTTACGAAGCATGGATATTTTCACGAAGCATGGATTTTTTCTTTACGAAGCATGAAAAGAAGAGAAGGTGTTTTTTCACCGAAGGCTCAAAAACGGTATGTATATAAAGTTTCATGCATCGCAAAGAACTGAATTATAAATAATTTACATATTAAATTCAAAAATATGCACATCGAATATTACAGTCTTGATATAGCAAAGCTACATTGATCATCTAAAAATGTTTTTACAATAAGTACTAATCCTCTTTCGGGACCTTCTCCGCAACTTCATTTAATAACTTGTTAACAACTTCGTCAACAATAGATTCGGCCATATTGATGATCTCTATTGCTTTCTTCGTTTCTGGGTCAGCCAGGGGGTCGAACGGTTCCAATGGAGGAGATAGTTCAGCTACAGTAGAAAAAAATTAATCAGTTCGAAGTCGCAAAAACAAATGCCGAAGCTAGATGCCGCGAAACAATACCTATGCGCCTCTCGCGCTCTGTAGCTTCTTCAACTTGCTTAGCTTGTACTCGGGCGTCATGGATGTCTTTCTCGCTCTTCTTCATAATTTCGTGAGCTATTTCTCGGCCACCATTTGCCCAGATATCAGTGTAAAATTTTCCGCCCATTAAGCTTGCTTCAGCTGAGGGATCTTTTGTATCATCCACGGAGAAGGCAGCTTTGGCCTAGGCCAGGGTTTTGACATGGTCACAATCCGCCTTCTCCAGGATGGCTGAAATTCCTCTGGCACCAGAGAATGCGCAGACATCCCCGCGATCACTTAGAATTTCTTCAAAAGCTTCGGCCTCTCCGCTTATCCACTCGATAACACCTTCAGGGTCGCCTCGTATGAAGTTATCTTCGTTTGAATAGGCGCCCACGTTAGCGAAGCTAGCCTTTATCTTTTCCACGCAGCTTAATGATTTTTCAAAGCATCTTTCCTTGGACGCGCGAAGTTCTACAACTGTTGTTTCTAAATAGTTCTTCCAATATTCACTGATATCTCGGTTAGCTTCGGCAAGACCGCACTTTTCTTTGGCTTCGGCGAATTGTTTCCAAAGGTCTTTGATCTCATTCTTTTGGATCTCAGCTTGAGCCTTAAAACTGGCTTCATTTTCTTTCATTTTGTTCACCAATAAAATCAAGATTTTGTCTTTTTCAAGACCTTCGTTCCTTAGTTCGATTACCTCTGAACGAAGGATGTTCAGAGCCATCGTATATCCTTCGTCTTCAATGTTCTTCTGAGCTCTCAGCGCATTGCTAAGAACTAAGCCCTACAAGAGGAAGACATAATTAAGTATAGTAAATAAAATATTTTGTTTTCAAAATACAAAATTAGCTTTTATACCTTTATGCTATTATATGCCAAACTGTCAGCAAGTTCATCTTTTGATAATATTGAAAGGCCATCTTCTAGCTTCGGGAATCCGATGCTTCTACCTATCTCCCGGCATATGGATATCTCTTTATTATCCGGGAGACAGTACAAAAAATCTTCTTCCCCGCTGCCATTGAACACTAATGCCCCCTTCGGGTATTTCATTTTTTGGGCATAATGTTGTGCTTCTCGTTTCTCTTCCTGAGAAAGTCCCTTCCCAAAGCATGGCAGATGATGTAACCAATGCTCTCTTTTAAAGCTTCAGGAGCAGGAGTTGCAACATTTTCAGACGAAATTTGGTCTGTGGCCTTTTCTTCTGATGTTTTTTCTTCAATTCCGGCAGACTTTATCTCAGTGGGCTCTAAAGGCCTAGCTTCGGTTTCAGTTTGAATTATTATAGTTTCGACTTCTGACTGTTTCGTTTCAGTTTCGGGATGCGCCTTGGAAGTTTCGGCAATCTTTCTGGTAGGAGTAGGATTCAAGGTTCTTGTTGTTTCTAGTACAACATCTAGCACGTTCGCCATCCTTCTTCTTTTAGGAGTTGCGGCGGAGCCTTTTTGCATCTTCGGCATTGTTGCCTCTGTTGAAGGGCTTAAAACTTCTGGCATTCTTGGCATCTCTACAATTTTTGGCCCTTCAGTCTTATCTTTGTCAGCCTTCGGTCCAGCTAGCTTAACCAAAGGTATCTTTGGCATTGTAGCAGATTCTTCAGTCCTCTGCTCGGGAGGAACGGTTTCCTTTGTCTTGGCAGATGAGGAGGTCCCTTCGCCAAGATCAGGTATCACAGTCGGTTCAATGTAACGCGACTGGTGGGTAAGTACCTTCATCTTTTTGCCCGCATCCTTCGGCATAGGCTCAGCTGGGGCGGCCAAAGCATCAACTTTTCTCTTCTTCCCCTGTCCCCGCAGCGGGTAGCGGTAGTCGAGGTAGACGAAGCCAATGGCATCAAAAACTCCGTTCAATCTCTTCTTTCCCTGACTTCCGAAGGCTGTGGATAATGCATTATCTTCAGCCTTGGAATATGATCCAAGCAGTTCATCACTTGTAGCCTCAATGCATTTTAGCCAGTCATCATTTGGCTCATCAAACTTATCCCCATACCTGAATGTATACTTCAGCCGGACCAGTTCACCTTCGGTAGACTTGGTGATGGTCTCCTTCGGCATTTCCCAACTCTCTACAAGCGGCCATACTCTGAATGCTATATGCTCTTGAATTAAATCTCTTGTAGCAATGAACAAGCAGACAGTACCAAACGCCTTCTGACACGCTTCGGCGGCGTCATCAATTTCAACATTCGGCTTTCGGAGACCGAAGCGGGACCATATGGGGTGCATGCTAACCTCCTTGATGTCCTCCCTCGCTGTCAAGTCGTTCTTCACATAAAACCATTCTTCCATTAAAGTTCCGAGCCATCTCTTTCGAAATGTTGGCACTAGGTGGCTTGCGTTGGGATGGGCGATAAATCCATAACAACCGAAGTTGTTGTGATACTGTTCTTTACCCATGGCCTTCGTCTCATACAGAAGTTCGTGCATGCTGTAGAAACACTTCGCGCTTGGCTCTATCCCTTGGCTTCTTATTGCCCAGACGAAGACTCCCATCCTCAATATGGCTTCGGGGGTCATCTGATGAAGGGAGATTTGGTAGGTTTTCAGCACTTAAACTACAAACCTACTCAGTGGGAACCAAAGCCCAGCTTTGAAGAAGCTTCGGTAAATCACAACTTCGTTTTCCTCGGGGGCAGGGACGTTGTTCTCTCCACCAGCCCTTACAATAGACATATCCCGAAAGTATCTTCCTCTCATGTTCTCAAGGTGACTTTGCTTGATTGTCGATTTTCCGAAAATCGAATGACTTGGCCTCCAGGGCCGATCCTCAGAATCTTCGCCCCCGCTTTCCGCATCATAACTATCATTGTCACCAGTATCTTCAGACAGGCCTTTCAATATCTCCTTAGTAATCTTCTCTATATTTGTTTTTGCCATTGACTCGATAAATCCAGCAATGTAAGGATTCACAACCTTCTTCTCCTCAAAAAGCTTCTCCTCTTCAGTTAGCTTCATCTCAGTAGCAACATTTTTATCTTGAGACATTTCTCCTTCAGAAATGATGAAAATGCGTCTTTTTAACCGAAGCTCAGAAAGCTTGAAAAACTAGCAAGCGTTAGTGAGCACGAGCTATGAAATTGAGAAAATAAAGCAAATGGCACAGACAGCGTATCAAATGTGGCTGGTGTGAGTTCTTACTTATACGCTCAGCACGTCCCAAATTGGGGGGTCCCGTCTGTCATTGATTGTTGCTATTCTAGCAAAGGGAAGGTGTTTTTTCGGACCTTCGGCTTAAGGCCTGCGTCCATGTCGCAGTCTGAATTCGTCATCTTAAACAAATTAATACTGCGAGGGGCTACTGTTCGGGGCCTTCGTTCTCTGAAGGTCCTCAAAAACATGATTTAACAATGTTTTCCAAGTGTAACATATGAACAGGTACCTTCGGTCTCGGGTTAAAAGCATATCCGGAATGGAATGCAGGATTGGAACGAATGATTGAACCAGCGCCGAAAGTGCGCGCGAGAAAGCTTCGGCTCAGTAACAGAAAGAGGAACCGACTTAAGGAGGAAAAGGCTATCTAGTCCTCGACAGTTTGTTCTTAAGTCAATAGTGAATATGAAGGGCATGAATGTAATTTCACATAGGCTGCGTCATGTGCCTATAAATAGATGAACAGTACTCTTGTACTGTTCAGGCTGACTTGTATTCACTTGTGCGTCACGCTTGTACTTTTACCTTCTATCAAGCCGAAGGTACATTTATAATTCAGTATTGTTTCTGTCTCTCTATGATAATATAATAAGAACAAATTAATAATGTTATATGATTGTTTATATTGTCTCTTATATTTCATATGCTTCTTCTTTTATTAACATATACTGCGATCATGAAGGTATGTCCTTCGTGACCTTCGTCTGAAGATCATTACATCCTAAGGGAAATAATGCTTCGTAGGACGAAGGGCATTAACATTTAACATTCTGTGTTGCCTTGTTCTTAATTCATAGCATTTAAGAACAAGTGACCAACAAGCATTTTACTCGGTTCGGTTCTAATTACCTCGATCTGCTTAATTTTTAAATAACGACAAAACCTACAAACCCCTGAAACAATACGTTCTGAAATTCGCGAAAATTTTGAAAAGAGTCTGGATAGATAAAGATGTGAATAATATAAATTCCGGATAGAAAATTAAGACAAAGAGATTGTTATTATCACCAATAACACGTGCTTAATTTCATAGTCGCTGTCGAACGAGAGATAAACACCAGGGGTGTTACATGGTGAGTCACCAGAGCACAACTACCGTGGCGCTCAACAAGGTAAAGACCCTGGCGGTAAACAGGCTGACCACTGCGACGTCTTGCGACATGATAACGAGTGTAAGCACGTGGCACAGCTACAAAGAGCGGCGAACTCCGGTGAGAGCACTTCGGCCGATCGCGCGGCAAGTGGCGTGGTGAACAGTCCGGTGATAAGGCTCCAACTCCTCGCGTTGAGATCTTTTACCTATAACACGATAATCACAACACCGGCGTGGATCGCGGCGCGGGTTCACTGGCGGTGAGATTCACTGCACTGAAGATCTTTTCAACTATTGTACCATCAGGATCTTCTTCAGTCGTTCTGACAGAGCAACTTGAAGGGCCTCGTTCTCCAATTTTCATGTGACAACCCACTAATTCGTCTGTATCAAAGTTGTTGCCCAATAAACCAGCTTCAACTTTGTTATAGGGTTCTTGATTAGATACTCACTGATTCATACGCAATTCGATCTCAAAGTTGATCAGAACACACTGTCAGTCGAGTTTCAGTATATGATGTGACTGACAACCCAAATTTAGGTCCATTTCTCACCAATTTCCATACAGTTCCAAGGCTTAGCCACTTAATGAAACTTAAACTATAATAGTAGCTCTACAAATTTGTTGTAGTGACCTATGGCAAAATCTCCATGGATTAAGAGATACAGGGTCCCAAAGTTAGCCCAATTACATTGTTTTTCAGAGTTAAGCCATATGGTGCCTTTGAGACTTTTTGCAATTAACTCCAATTTGTTCCACAAAACTTGGACATCTCCCAATGTAAAAGTTGCTTAGTTTTTATTACTCTACCACTTTGATATATGCACTTTGGTCCAAAATTGCATAGAAATTGAAATCACCTTGTAGGGCACTAATTAGGGTTTTGAGTGCTCTAGGGTTTATGTGCCACTCAAATTCTCCAAGTTTAGTCTCCTATGAAAATATCCACTAACTTTTGAGATAATACTCAATTTGGTATCACACACACACATACCTTTATCCCTTGGTTGAGTACCCTATCCTAGGGTTAAGGATCACTTCAAATCATCACATCACACTTGTTTTGAAGTTTTAGCCTAGTGGACACACTCTAGGTGTAACATACATAATGAAATGTCAATGCATATGATGTCATGCCCAAGTTTTAGTTCTTGTAACACCGGGGGTGTTACAGCTGTGGCCGAACGAACTACGTGACGCCGCCACGACTGCTGGGGTTGTTGTGCCAGCTGGCAACGCCTGGGGATAAATACTCGCGTCGCACCCCGACCGCGTGTATGCTCTCGCCTGAATCCACCCTCCCCATGAAGCACCACCTTGAACGCCACCGCGAGCCGAGAAGAGAGGAGGGAGAGCCGCTGCATCCGTTCTTCACCGACGTAGCAGATTGGAGTGCGCGGTAGCCCAACGACTTCGCGGTGTTCTCACGGGATTCCTCAAGTGGAATTCCTCACTAAAGTAGCGCGACCGTCGTGGCTCGCACCTCACCGTGGACGAGGTCCGACACAGCGAAACCCGTGTTAAACACCCCATTCCTCGCTTTGGTTTCATACTCTCATTGTGTTACATTGATTCGAATTGAGGATAGCTTACAAATGCCCCCAGAATTGTTCACATGAGCTATGCTCTGCCGCGGGGTCGCGCTTGGCCGGGGATAGGGCATGCCACTGTATCATCCACGATGGGATAGTCTTCATCATATTCATGGTGGCTTGGGGTTGCCCATGCAATGGAAATCCTTGGTTTTAGCATAGCCATGCATGGTTCCGGGGGAACTCCGGCGAGTTCCCAGCATGGAGCTCTGCCTTGCTGCCGCTGTTTCCTGGGGTTAGACGGGTGGGAGTGAGGAGAGGGGACGCTAGCCGTCAGATCTTTGGATGAATGCGCCATATTTAATTTCATATTTTAAGATCCGGAGCGTTGATCTCCTGATGGATAGACTGGATGTGACTCAACTTACCCCATCGGCCATGACATCTGGACCGTGGGTCTCCGATCCGACGTAGCAGATGGCATACCGCTTCGAGTTTAGTAAGATCAAATCCGGGGCGTTGAAAACAGATCAGACGGTTGTGATGCGCATGTACCCCTTCACTAGGTCCTTTTGCATAAGCAACCCTGGAAAACCTAGAAACTAACCCGCCGTCCACCTCAAGCCGAAAGTAATTGCATGTAGGTCCTGGAATTTATAGTTTTGACCCCGAGCTCTCTGGTAATTATGTCCACGGTCCAGGAATTTCTGTTTAATGATAAAATTAATTCTAAAATGATTTTTAATATAGAAATAATTCCAGAATCTTGTTTAATTCATAAGTAATTCATTTAACTTCTTTTTGATCCATTCCAGTTTCATTAATCTCATATCAATATTGTTTATCATCTAGTAACCCTGTATTACCATGAAACTTCTGATTAAAATCTTGTACCTCCTCTGCTTTATACTAGCCACTTAAACCTTCAGAAAATCATAACTTTATAACTGTAACTCTAAATTTAGTAATTCTCAAACCTACGATCTTGTCATGACACGTAGAACATTAATATACAGTTTGTTCTTATGTTTGGTGTGATGTTAATTTTGCCTATACCATGCTTATTTGTATTGCTACAAATAGTAGCGAGGTTACGAGTGATCATGTTGTGCCCTTGAAGACCAAGTTGGTACCTGGGAATCTCGAGTCTAAGGCAAGTTGTGCCCTTGATGACTCTTCTTTACCTAATAATGTTCCGGTTAATCATTGTGACATGCTCAAGTTAATTTGATGGGACCTTGTTTATCCCACACCTTGTTTACCACTGAACTTTTGGGTAGTTTTGCTATTGCTTTACCTGGTTTTGGGATTAATGTTACATTATGATCATGTTCCAGTTATGCTATTGTTTTAATTATTGTTCATGACAAGATCATTATGTTAATTGGAACATGGAACTTAACTTGAGATATCCGTGCTACCATAAGGGTGGAATGGGATGTCCTTGGCTGACTAATTAGGAAAGCTAGTGGAGGACTACCTTACCCGAAAGGGGCAAGGGTGGTAGAGGAGCTGCATATAGTGAGGTTCTCGGGTCGATCATGCTGCGATGGCTTTTCGGACAGACGATTCCTATATTGCCCTTCATAGAAACCATAGCGGGTTTTTTGAAGCTAGTGGAACTTTGTAAAGGCCTCGTAGTGGATCCCTAGCCATTCACCTTGGAAGTGTCTAAGAGCCTTGCAAACCCTGGCTAGATGGGATACACGACTTGTGGGTGAAGGGCGCAACCTCTGCAGAGTGTAAAACTGGTATAACAATTGTGCTCACGGTCAAGAGCGACTCAGGACATTCACATGGTTAATCTTTGGAATTAAACTTAATATGTCATATGCATTGCATCGCGGGTGTTCTTATTAATTTTGATCTCTTACTTATTTGGGTTGGTATCTACTTATACTTAGTAACTGCTAATAAAATTTTGACCAACTTTAAAAGCAATGCTCAACTTTAACCATCTCTTTTGGAAAGCCTTACACTTCGCATGAGCTCCCACCTTTGGTGAGTTCATGCACATTGTTTCCCACAACTTGTTGAGCGATGAACGTATGTGAGCTCACCCTTGTTGTACACACATCCCCCACAGGAGAAGAATAGGTGGTTCAAGAACAGGTACCACAGGATGAGGCGCATGAAGGATGTTGTGATGAGTTCGTGAGTGGTCTAGGCCGTCGTCTCCCATTCAACTTTGGGTTGTTGGATCGTTGTATTTGTATGATGTAATTATTTAATTATTTTATATATAACTTCGTTATATATTAATGATGTGACATTCGTTTCTGTACCATGAGTCATCATATGTGTGAGACTTGATCCTGGGACACCTGTGAAGATTTCGCGCCCGGGTCCCAAAAACGCGAGTGTGACAGAAGTGGTATCAGAGGAATGTTGACTGTAGGATGAAACCTAGATAGAATTGGAAAACCCTTACTTACCTTTGCTACTCTGATTCTATCTAAACTTTTCTTAATCTTTTCTCATCTATTACTGCTTTACTCTGATTATTCTTACCTTTTCACTTCAGACAAAAGTGGATTTCACACTTTGAAATCATGTACCTAAAGTGACCTTTAGGAATAGGAGACCTAAACTTAGGAATAAAAACAAAACTATTTTTGTAGGTATCAATGCGCTTGAATGTTTTGTTCTTATGATAACGGTTGGATTTGGTTCTTTGATTGAGTGTGAAGAGTTGTGGAGTAATGTCCACAATTGCATCTGCAGATACATATAGGCATAAAATGTGTTTATAATATAATTAGACAACCTAGATTATCCTCTATCAAAAGGTATCTAGTATCAGATTCATCTTATCTTGATAGATTTTATCTGATCCTTGGAGATTCATCTTATAAGCATAGTTGTCCCGACATAGACACAAAACAACAGATCAAAGCTCTGCCTAAGATCCTTCAGCTATGACCAACTACTAGGCTATCTATTATGCCTACTAAATTATTCCCCTTGCAAAACTATCTTACCATAGGTCTCTAACCCAGATGGTTAATACCAGGAGGGGAGGAGGTATTGATCTACCCGCACGAATTCGTTGAAGAAGGGATGTAGCTAATCCGCAACCAGAAATGAATCCTCCTCCAAATCCCTACCTGTTGATGGCGTGACTGCTCCTAAAATGCGATTACTACAACAAATGGCCAACACAATGACAGAAATACAAGCATAGATCCGTCAAGAACGTCAGGAAATGCGGCAAGAACGTCAAGAAATGCGACAAGAATGGCAGGAACGACAGCAACTACCACCTGCACCACCACCAGCTCCGCCCAGGGATAAGCACCGGGAGTTTATGTATCATAAGCCACCTACCTTCTCTAACTCCTTGGGCCCACTACAAGGTGACGACTGGTTAAAGTCCATGGAAAAGATGCTCAATATAGCCCAGTGCACCGACAGGGAGAAAATGCTATATGCATCGGTTCGCCTCACTGGCCCCGCTGTGGATTGGTGGGATGCATATTGCGCTGCTCACGCTACTGCTAACACCATCTCCTAGGCAGAATTCTCCACTCACTTCAGGAATTACCATATTCCTGCTGGTCTCATGAAGATCAAGAAAAAGGAGTTCCAATCCCTCAAGTAGGGAGGGATGTCAGTTAGCAAATACAGCGACAAATTCATCCTATTATGCTCCTGGGTAAGTTGATGATGATGAGAAAAAGCAGAAGTTGTTTCTATAGGGTTTGATCGGGCCACTACAATACCAACTGATGTCGCACACATTCCCATCCTTCCAGAGACTGCTAGACAAGGCCATCGCTCTGGAACATAAGAGGGTTGAGCTTGGAGAGACGAGAAAGGCTACTAACCAGGGACATGCTGGGAGTAGTACCCGTCCCTATTATGCTGCACCTCAAGGCACACCAGCTCGTGGTAGTTCCGAGCAACAGACTCAACCGACCCAATCAGCTCCTCCTCAAGCAAACACTCTAGCTGGACCTATTGCTCCTAATACGTCCACAAACAGGTCATGCTTCAAATGTGGACAACCCAGTCATTATGCCAACTACTGTCCCAACAGGGCTGCTTATACCACTCTAGCTCTGATGAAGCAAGGTCAGGCCTCAGGAGGCAAGAGTCAGGCCTTATCCGTCAATCGGGGTCAGGCCAACCATGTGGAAGTAGGAGTTGAACCTGGTGAACCCGGAAGAGGTGTCAGTTGAAGGTGAAGAAGGCAAGCCATAAGATTATAGTATATATATATTAGGACAATGTTTGTAAGACCTAGATAAGGCCTTAGGTAGTAGCTAGTATTTTACTATGTTAGGAATAATAATAAGGAATAATAATCGAGGAGTTAGCCGATATCCCGGTGATGTGAGAATTTCCGGATGTGTTTCCAGAAGAGTTGCCAGGTTTGCCACCAGAGCGTTATGTGGAATTCTCTATTGAACTTAAGCCTGGCACAACTCCTGTTTCTCGGAGATCATACAGGATGCCCCCAAATGAACTGGCACTATTGAAGACTCAATTGCAAGATTTGCTAGAAAACGGTTTTATTCGACCCAGTTCCTCACCATGGGGCTGCCCTGCAATTTTTGTGAAAAAGAAAGATCAAACTTTAAGGATGTGTGTCAACTATAGACCCTTAAATGAAGTAACTATCAAGAACAAGTATTTGCTGCCGTGAATAGACCTGTTATTTGACCAGCTTGTTGGGGCAAAGGTATTTTCAAAGATTGATCTCCGGTCGGGTTATCATCAAATTCGGGTTCGGCCGGAGGATATTCCGAAGACAGCTTTCACGACAAGATATGGGTTGTATGAGTATTTGGTTATGTCATTCGGACTTACTAATGCTCCTGCCCACTTCACCTATTTGATGAACTCGATGTTTATGCCCGAGTTGGATAAATTCGTGGTGGTTTTTATCGATGACGTCCTGATTTATTCCAAGAGTAAGGAAGAACATGCCACTCATCTTCGGGTGGTGCTAACTCGATTTTGGGAACACAAGTTATATGCTAAATTTAGCAAGTGTGAATTTTGGTTAGATCAAGTTCCATTTCTTGGTCATATCTTGTCAGCTGAAGGGGTAGCTGTGGATCCGGGTAAAGTGAGGATATTTTAGAATGGAAACCGCCTACCACGGTTCATCTTGTTTGAAGTTTTCTTGGTATGGCTGGATATTATCGCAGGTTCATTCCTGGTTTTTCAAAAGTCTCCAAGCCTATTACCAAACTATTGAAGAACAATGTGAAGTTTAATTGGACGTCAGAATGTAATGAAGCTTTTGAAAAGCTAAAGAAATTGCTAACTACGGTACCAGTGTTGCCCCAACCTGACATTGAGAAGTCCTTCGACGTTTATTGTGATGCTTCAGGTACGGGAATTGAATGTGTATTAATGCAAGAAGGCCATGTAATAGCATATGCCTCACGTCAGTTGAAGAGGCATGAAGAACACTATCCTACTCATGATCTAGAGCTTGCCGCAGTGGTTCATGCTTTGAAGATCTGGCATCACTATCTTTTGGGCAACACTTGCCACATTGATATAGATCATAAAAGTCTCAAGTACATCTTCACTCAAGCTGAATTAAATATGAGGTAGCGGAGGTGGCTTGAACTAATCAAGGATTATGATTTAGAAGTACATTATCATCTGGGAAAGGCAAATGTGGTCGCGAATGCGCTTAATCATAAGGAACATTTGTGTTATCTGCCGACTAGTTCATTCGAAACCACAATGTGTCAAGAAATGGAACGACTGAATCTGAGTATGTTCCAACCAACCCTACTAGCCAATCTGCAATTGGAATTAACTCTAATTAACCAAATTGTGGAAGCTCAGAGAATAGATGCCGGAATAGCCCATATTAAAGAGCGTATGGCAGTGGATTCCACTACATGTTTTCGGCTTGACGACAAAGGTGTTCTTTGGTTTAAGAACCGACTAGTAGTCCCAAAGGTTCTGAAGTTAAGGCAACACATAGTTGATAAATCTCATACTTCATGGTATTCTATCCATCCTAGGAGTAATAAAATGTATCAAGACTTGAAACATTTATTCTAGTGGACAAAGATGAAAATAGAAATTGCTCGTTATTTTGCTAGATGTGATGTTTGCCAATGAGTAAAGGTTGTACATCTAAAGTTTGTTGGACCCTTACAATCGTTGCCTATTTTGTAAGGGAAATGGGAGGATATCAGTATGGATTTCATCGTAGGATTACCCAAAACAGTCAAGGGTTATGATTCTATTTGGGTGATTGTGGACCGTTTTACCAAGGTTACACATTTTCTACTAGTAAAGACTAGAGATCCAGTGGTTTCCTACGCCAAATTGTATATTGCACGAATTCTGAGCTTGCATGGTGTCCCAAGGACGATCATCTCATATCGTGGTCCTCAGTTTGTGGCCAAATTCTTGGAAGGACTGCATAAGTCTCTTGGTACACAATTAATTCATAGTTCAGCCTATCATCCCCAAACCAGTGGACAAACTGAAAGGGTAAATCAAATCTTGGAGGATATGTTGCGAGCATGCGTATTAGCCTTTTCAGAAAAATGGGATGAGTGCTTGCCATTGGCTAAATTTTCCTACAACAATAGTTACCAAGAGAGTATCCAGATGGCACCTTTTGAGGCTCTCTATGGTCAGCGGTGCAGAACTCCACTAAACTGGTCAGGGTCCGGTGAATGGTTTTTCTTTGGGCCAGATTTAGTAAAAGAGGCAGAAGAGAAAGTGAAACTTATTCAACACCGTTTGAAGATTGCACAACATCGTCACAAACATTATGCAGACAAGCGAAGATGACCCTTGTTTTTCCAAGTTGGCGATTTTGTATATCTAAAGGTTTCACCTATGAAAGGAGTAAATCGTTTTGGCATCAAGGGAAAGCTGGCACCACGATATGTTGGTCCTTTTGAAATACTAGCACAGTGTGGACCCATAGCTTACAAAGTGAAGCTGTCCAAACATCTTTCGGTCATACATAATGTATTCCACGTATCCCAACTTAAGAAATGCCTTCAAGTGCCTAGCAAAGTGGTAGAAGTTTCTAATGTTGATCTGGAGCCGGATTTAACTTATTCTGAGCACCCTATTAAGAATGTAGATCAACAGGAAAGGGTTACCCGCAGAAAGACTATCAAATTCTACAAATTGCAATGGAATAAGCATTCTGAAGATGAAGCTACATGGGAATCTAAGGAGTTCCTAAATAATTAGTTTCCTAAGTTTTTAGAGTCTTGTAAGTCTTAAGTTTATTGTAATTTATCCTTAATGTAAACTGACCGGGGCACCCACACCCCCTGCCTTGTAATAGAAATAAGGAATGAGATTGTGATGTGTTTCCTTTTCCACTACTTAGCCATGAGATTTAACCTCGGGACGAGATTTATTTTTAGGGGGAAAGGATGTAACACCCCTGGTATTACCAAAACTAAAACCTTGGCATGACATCATTTGCATTAGCATTTCATTATGTATGATACACCTAGGGTGCATCCACTAGGTAAAAATTTCAAAACAAGTTGTGATATGATGCCTTGAATTGATCCTCAACCCTAGCGTAGGGTGCTTACCCAAGGACTAGAAGCATGTGGGTGCGTGAGGTAGCAATTTGAGTATGAAATCAAAGATTATTGGAAATGTTCAAAGGAGACTAAACATAGTATGTTGGAGTAGCACATAAACCCTAGAACACTAAAACCCTAATATGGACCCAGAAACCCTAATTAGTGCTTTATGAGGTGATTCAAATTTCTATGCACTTTTGGACCAAAGTGCATATATCAAAGTGGTAGAGTAACAAAAACTAGACAACTTTTGTATTTGGAGATTTCCATGTACTATGGAATAAATTTGAATAAATTGCAAAAATGTCCCAAAGGCACCCAAGTGTTTAACTCTGAAAAACAGTAATTTGCATTGGTGCTGACTTTAGATCTCTGTATCTCTTGATCTATGGAGATTTTGTCATGGGTCATTACAACAAATTTGTAGAGCTATTAAAGTAGTCCAAGTTTGATTAAGTGTTTAAGTCCTAGAGCTTTACAGAAATTAGAGTAAAATGGCCTAGAAGTTGGGCTGTCCGTCGGATGTTGGCCTAAGGTTAGACTAACAGTGGCGTTAGATCAACTTTAGAGCTGAATTGTGCTTGATCGAGTGGAGGTATGAGCAAGAACCTTATAACAAAATTAAAGCTAATATGATGGACAACAACTTTGCTGTGGTCAGCCTGATAGGTTGTTGAACGAAAGCCGAAGAGAAATGATCTTCAAATCACTCTGTCAAGCGCGCGGAATTGACATCGCCATGGTACAATACACTGAAGAAGATCCTAAGTGTCGTGTGCTCGCCGCTGATGTCCCGCCATCGTGATTTGAGCTCGCGCCACGATTGGTGCCGCCGAGACCTGGATCAATGCGTGGTAAAAAGATCTCTAGCTCGGATTCGATGATCGAATTACCGCTCTAGCCACGGACACCATGTGTCCTCACCGTGAATCATCCACCGCTGCCGTAGCAAGTCACCGGACGCTCCGGCCGTCCACTCAACTGGTTGGAGGCTCGTGTATTAAACCGCCGTAAAGGGTTTGTGGTAAGTCCGCCATGTTACTGGCTTGTGGACACCGTTGAGGCTAACGTGGAGCTCCTCGGGCTATCGCCACGGCTGTGTGTCAGCGATCAAATTGCCCACCATCGTGGTGATTGCCTTTAAATTGAGCCTGCGCTCAGTCCCGCCTCTCGGTTACGCACCCTAGCCACCCTTCGTTTCTGCCGTTCCACCATCGATAGCCAAGAACACATGTTTTTCCCCATCGGTGGTCACCAGCGCCGTCGAGCAGCGCCACTGCATGGTCAGCCTTTCCTAAGGTCAATCATAGTGGTTTAACTCGTGTTCCATAGTCTATAGATCATGGTGAAGCTTATGCGCTTGCCTGTTTGAACTCTACCACACAGGATTATCTGGAACACCGTCGCGTCGTTCGGTGAACGCCGCTGAATGCAGTGTCCACGTCGACCGGCCAACCCGTAGATCCTCTGGACAAACCTATGTGAGCATTATATGTCTAATGTATTACTGGTACTTGTAGTGACCTTGAATTGAACCCTACTATGCTCGAAAACCCGGTACACCTCACCGGAGCTCGTCAATCCGCTGTCAACATGGCTAGTGAGGTCCTAGATGGTTTAAGGTCGATTAACTTAGGGGAAATAGGAAGTAAGTATCGAGGATCACATTGGTAGGCTCGGTTTCATCGGAGATGGTCCCTGTCGATGGGTCTAAGCGGTGGATGGACGGTGCTTGTCGGAATTCGACCGTGGACCGGAGTTCGTGAATAGAATGGAAGCCAAGGGCCTATGTGCAACTATCAGTGAGACACGTGAATAGTATATGGGGTTCTTTACTAGATATTTGAATACCTAGGGTCCTTCACGCAAATGTGTAACGTGGGCACGGACGCGCGTGCGTTTCCTCTATCGTGGGCTGACTCGGGCCAGAATCGACCCAACCCTATTCATCATTTTCCTTTTTCTTTTCACTGTCAGCCTAACAAATTTATAGAAAATAGTAGAAAATTGATAAAATCATGAGACTAATTTTGCTCGACTCCTAAAAACACAGAGTAATTAATAAAAATAATTTCAATATTTTATCCCGAGCCTGGGATTATTTAGCCTTTAAAGATGCTCAAATCAAGTCTTTTAGAATTTTAGAAATAAAACCCTAGGTCCGAAAATCATAAAAATTTGTGGCAAGATTATATACCCTTAGAATAGCTAGTGGTTAAAATTTGAGCCTGTTTGGAGTTAATTTGCCCAAAGGGCTAGAACCTAGCTAAGTATAAGTAATTAAAACCCCAAACTTTAGTATTGATTTAGGGTTAGATCAAACTTGAGTCATACCTAGTGTTAAACAACAAATTGGCCAACTAGAACATGGATAGTCCTCTGGTCTTCTAAAGCAAGTTTAATATGATCCCTTTAGACAAAAACTATATTACCCAGAAACATAAATATAATGATCATATCCTTAGTTATGAATATGTGAGTTTTCCACTTCTCTGTAAGTGAGAGTTTGCATAGCATATCATTACATGAGCATTCATATACTCGAATTGACTTGTAGAGCACTTAGAAGAAGAATTTGAAGTGGAAGTGGAAGAGGAGCCAACTCCTTAATCTGAAGCCTCTCTAGCTGAAGGTGTTCCTAAAGATACTCTCGAAGGTGCTCTAGTAGGGTTTGCTGCTAACTGCAATATCCTAGTAGAAGAAACTGACTCTCCTCCTCATCAAGGCAAGACCCAGTGCATTTGCCACCTCCTTGTTGTTTTTAAACTTTTATCACTTATATGATGCATTATGTAGTTGGAGTTGAATGATTAAACCTAACTTCCTTAAATTATTGATTATCGTCCTTGATACCTGATTTGAAAAGCTAGATATGCTTAGTATGCTTATAGACAAGGAACAAAATGTTTTGATATATGGATCATGTTTTACAAAGAAAAAGAGACTGGAGTGATGAAGGCATCAAAGGCCTTGATGACTTCATCATTTCAGTAGGGTACCTCTGACAGGTACCAGGTTTTCAGAAATAATTTAATGTGAGACCAGACGTTGAGCAGAATAGGTCGCCCGTCTATGTCGAGTAATGACCGCAAAGAAAGTAGGATTGCTGATCTAGGACCTTTTAACTAGCCACATGCCTCATCATGGGTAAGCTTAGCCTCGACTGGACCAATACCAGAAAGGCCGGCCCGCAATGGGAGTGGAGAGATGGCGAGAGTATCGTGTATCAACCTAGCAAGAGGCTAGATGGTAGGGTACTGAGCTCTCGGTTGGCGGGGACCGGTTCTGGTCTTAAGAAACCCGTGGGCGAGTTGACATATGCAAGGGTTAAGTGTTACATATGTCATGTGGTTGGAGATCTCCAGCTGGGTATTAATCGATTCGGATAGCCGTTACTTCTCGGATATGAAGACTGGATCACTGCCCTGCATCGTAGATAACAAGTAAAATTAAAGCTGCTAAAATGAAGCTAGTGTAGGACAAGTAAATGCTCTAGATTAACCAAATCTAGATTCAGGAAAAATACATAACATGTGAAGTAAAAGTTTGGCATAACGATCCACTACTAGTAAGCTTTTCTGCAAAAATGAGTATTTGAAATTTGATAAACTTTATCTTGATTTCCAACAAGCCAGCATATCCTTGAGAGTCTTTTCTTTAGGCGGGCCAGTCTTGCTGAGTAATTGCGTACTCAGGGTTTTATTCCCATTGTTACTGCAGGAGAGACTATTAACACCTTTGAGTTTTGCTAAACTCACACTGAAGGCTTTTACTTTTGTTAATGTTCTTTATGAATGTGTTGTGGGAAGATGGTTTCTCCTCGGTTGTTGTAATAAGTTAGCACTTGACTCTAGCTCAGACATGTAATAATAATACCTACTACTTGGTTTGGATACTTTAAAAGTCTGTTAATGTATATTATTTTATTGTAAAGTCTTCTGCTCAACTCCTGTATTCAAAATTTATGTTCTTGTGGGATTATTGTAATACTTGCAACTATGGTGAATGGTCCTTGGGAATGAACGAGTTCATCAAAACTCGGCACCCCGAGTAAGTTATCTGATTCACTTGCACATCCATCCAAGGCCTTGAGGTCAAGGATTGGTGTACGTGGGCCCGATAACTTGGTTGGGTTGTGACAGAATGACTTTTGTTTGCTAATAATTGATTTATGCTTTTATTAATAAAATCTCTTAATTCAAATTCCAATTTATTAATATATGAACTTTGGTCTAAAAATAAAATATTTTAGTTGTTGGTATATTTATTGTGAATTTTTAGAAATATTTTTAGTTATATTTTAAAAGATAATCTGTAAAAAATGGATTTTGAAACCCTAACCCATCTCGCCAAAATCGCCCCACAAGGCCCAACCGACTGCCTCTTTCTCCACTCTCCCTCCCCTCCTCTCTTACACGCGGGCCCCACCTGCGGTCTCTTCCCCTCCCTCACTTCCAGGCGGGCCCACCTTGGCCCCACCCTTCTGTCACACCCTATTTTTGGAAGGCAAACCAAATGCGAACCATGTACGTGCTAGGATCAGAACTCACGTACACAGCGATTACATAATTGGACATCATCACACAATGCTCAAAGTAAATAGCGGAAAGGTACTTTATTTACAACAAGATGCCCAAGACATCCACATAGTCTAATACATAACCATAGCCTTCAACATTGATATCAAAGTGCGGAAATATGAAACGTAGAAGATAAGCTTACACAGGCAGCTGACTGGGGGTTTGCCACTAAGATAAACTAGAACTCATCGTAGTCCTGAAACTCCTCAAAGTCCTCCATGTTGCCAGCATCTCCTCTTGAGCACTGAGTGTAGCAGGGACAACCTGGGGTGGGGTGGTTTGTAAAGTAAGGGTGAGTACACATCAACGTACTCAGCAAATGTCCTGTTTGGCTAAAGTGGACTAGCCGTATGTGGAGTTAAGGTTAAGTAGTTGCTTTTACTTGGTCATGTTTTTATTACTATAAGTAGAGCCAAATTTTAGTAATAAACCCGGTTATTACTTAGAAGCACTCCCTCCAAGAGGAAATACCAGAGATCAACATTATAACCATCATTATTAACCATCATCATAAAAGTAACCAAAGTTCTTCTAATCAAAGAGAATCCCAAGGCCTCTCTTAACTGTGAGCACGACTGATATACCAGTTTCTAACACTCCGTAGAGGTCGCACACTTTACCCACAAGTCGTGATTCCCTTTCTGCCCAGGGTTCTAGCCTCCCCATTGATCACTACCAAGGTGACCAAGCAGGGTCTCACTACGTAGCCTTTACAAAGATTTCCCAGAGGTCATAGCCGATCGTTAGGTTTCTCCAGTTTGATAAACACAGTACATCTCCCTAAAGGAAGGGTGACTAACAAAACCAAATCGAGAACCTGTGCAACCAGCCTCGGCAGAGCAAGTATTGTGCCCGGACCCCATTGACGGCCCTACGTCGAAGCCAACTACTCCTCTGGTTCCTCTAATTAATCAGCTAAGGGCATCCCATTCCACCCGCATGGTTACACTGTTATCCCGGGTTGTCACTCCCCAAACAGGTCCTTACGAAGAGGTACTCAGGAAACAACCTGAGTCCCCTAATAGTATCACAAGATCATCATCGGGATAACATCATCGTATCATAAGTATTCACATCATGTTCATTGATTAAGTTAAAGCGATAGCATAAAGCTAACCATGATAACCCAAAAGGTAAACAAGGATAAGTAAATACAGACTAGTCAATCCTTAGGTTTCAGTAATGTAATGCAGGACGGTGAATTATAAAGTATGTAGGACATAATAGGTCAGAGGACACTTGCCTTCACCAGGTTGTTGCTCAGAAGATCTTCGGCAACAGACTCAGGAACCACAGGCTGCTCGTTGTCTAAATAAAGTGGTCATACATTCAATACATTTGGAAAGTACAAATGAACAGCACATCAAACATGTACAATCAACTCAACACTAGTTGATAAAAACACCTAGAATATGTAGGGTAGACTTAAATGTTAGGGTTTTACATAATTAGACATCAGTGGTTCCCTAGACATTATGGATTACATAGTTTAGTTCTACTAACTTTAGTGAGACACAATTATATCAGGGATCAATTCTTACATGGCACATTATTAATCTCACAACATTAAATATTCATTTGCAACTAGGGTTCTCCTTTTTATTTATTTAATAAACAAATGAATTAACACATACACTAACCTATAGTCTAGGTATAAAATTAGAGTGTACAGACTGTGTGTGGACATAATTTATTTAAACAGAGAATATTCCTATGAACATTTTGCAATTTGAATCACTAAATTTGGAGTTCATATGAAAAAGATATAAAATAAACAAGTTTTGAAGTTTGAAATATGAAAATAGGTCTAATTATGTAATTACTTAAAAGTACAGGGGGCTATTTAAAAGAACACAGGGGCCTGCGCGTAAAGTCTAAGGACGAAGGGTTCTATTACCCGAAAACTTAGGGTCTCTTTAGCTAAAATTACACGCGAAGGGGTACGGGGTGTTCTTGGCCATCGGATCGGCGAGCAACGACCAGGATTAGATCTGACCAAACGAACGCGCGCACACGAATGCGGGCGCGACTGACCAGAGGGCAAGGGGCGTCAGCAGCCTTGGGCGAGATGGTCTGATCGGCCGGTCCCAATCGCTGGGCGCGGGTGAGGGAGAGAGTGGAGAACGGTCAGATCCAGATCGGACGGTCGGGATTAGATCTGGCCTATTTGAAATCGAACCGTCCGATTGGATTTGGGCAGACTAGATGCGTGCCAGGGGGTTTTGTCTCTACCGGGAAGCCAGGGGCGGCGCTCCCCACGGGCACGGCGGCGCCATCGCCAGAGGCGAGGCAGACTGGGTCTCCTAGGGCGCGAGGGGTCGGTCCGGGTAACTGGAGAGATTGGGGAGGGTCGTGCAAACTCTATGATGGGGTCGATTTTGTGTGAAGGGGGTGAGGCGGGTAGACAGCGGAGGGGAGTTCTCTACGGGCTAGGGAATACTCCAGCGAGCAATCGGGGCAGGTAAATGCGAGACAGGGGAAAATAAGGGCGGGGCTAGAACGGTTACCTTGAGGGCAGTCCCCGAAACGCACGAACGGAAGCTACGACACGGCGAGGGCACGGGTCGACGGCGGCGGCTCTCCAGCTGCACAAGAAGTGCTCTGGTGAGCGTGGACCGGGCACACCAGAGGAGAAAAGGGCAAATCAAAGGGTGTCTCGAGCTGCGGGTGATGCGGCGCAGCTTACCGAGGGAACGGACGTGACGCAGGCGCAACGATGGTCGCAGAATGGGGACGGTCCCTGGTGAGCAGCGGCGGAGCTTGACTTGTCACGTGCGTAGGGCGAGAGGGGGCAGTGGGCGAGCGGTGTGCGGGCTTCTAAAGGGGCGAGGGCGTGAGAAAGTGGCCAGAGAATGCGCGGTCGTGGGCGCGTCCACGGCGTGGGACGTGGGCGAGAGGTTAGGGAAGCAGAGGGGGCTGACGGGTGGGGCCCGCAAGGCAGAGAGAGGAAGCGCTTGCGCGAAAAGAAACGGCGCCGATAAGTCGGCCCCACAGAGCAGCAAGATAGAGACGGAGAAAGAGCGCGCGGGTTGGCGCCGACAGGCGGGACCCGCCTGTCAAGCAACAAGGGCACGCGCACGCGCGGAGCTGGGCCTAATGGGCCGACTTTGGCTGAATTGGCTTTTCTATTTTCTAGGGAATTTCTAATTGCTTTTCTATTTATTTGCTCTAGGGTTTTCAATTCAAATCAAGTTTCAAATTCAAACCAAATCAAACATGTGCAACAATTCAAAGAATATTTCAAGCTCAACATGATGCAACATTTCATGACTCATATTGTTTGGACAAAATAAAATAAATAATCCCTCTCTAATTAAACTAATTCTACAAAAAGAACATGAGAGAGTGAAACTAGAGAGAGAGAGAAGAGTAACACCTGAATTTGGTTGATAATTAGAAAGAAATTTTATGCCCCCAAATTCAGGGTGTTATATACCTATCCCCTTAAAAGAATCTCGCCCTCGTGATTCAGGGCTGGCTAGCAAAGAGTTCAGGGTACTTGGCTCTCATATTGTCTTCTCTTTCCCAGGTTGCTTCTTCTGAGTGGTGGCCCCACTTGACTTTGCACATTCGGATAGTGCTCCTCCGAGTGACCTGATCTGTTGTCTCTAGAATTTGAGTTGGCTTCTCAATTTACATCAGATCTTCTTGAACTTCAAGGTCTTTCGTTGGCAACTACTCTTCTGGTACTAGCAAGTGTTGGGGGTATGCTTCGTAGCCGAAGATCCTAAAAAGAACACCTTCGAAAGGTCTTCTCAGAAGCAAGCGCCGAAGCTATTATCTATAAAGCTTCGGCACAAAGACAAATCTCAAGATGAAGGGTCGAACCGACTTAAAGATGAATTGACTTAAAGACCCATGATGTTTTGTGTCATTATTGTAGTCGATTGTAAAGGACATAAATGTAATTTTGCGAAGGTTGCATCGTGTGCCTATAAATAGGTGAACAGTATCCCGGCACTGTTCACGCGATCCTGTAATCACTGGCACGTTACGTTTGAATCATTGCTTCCCGTCAAGGCGAAGGTATAAATATGCCCAAATAACATGTTTTAATACTTATATACTCATATAATAAAACATGTGAATATATTTTATACTTTATATTTCATTTCTCATTGTTTGTTGTTTTACAAATATGATCACGAAGGTGAAATCTTCGTGATATTTCTACTCATGCCCTTCGTCCGAAGCTCATTAAATCCTTGGGGAGATAATGCTTCAGCGGACGAAGCGCATTTATACTTAACATCTTTGTGTTGCCTTGTTCTTAATTCATAGCATTTGAGAACAAGTCCCCAACATTGGCGCCCACCTCCGGTGAACTCACTTCCACTTTCTGAGCTGATGGCTTCGTTCAAAGCTGGAGCTGCTTCGGCTCCGAAACTTGTACTCCCGATAACAGGCGGTTCATGCTCAGAGCCGGCTAACAAGAAGCAGAAGAAGGAGGCACAGAGAAGGGTACAACATGTAGGGGTGCAAGGACCCTTCATCAAGTCAAGATGGTCTCACATCCCGATTACCTTCTCCCAAGAGGATCTTCAGCTCAAGGATTACCCTCACAATGATGCTATGGTTATCTCTTGTGTTATCAAAGGATTTCTGGTCCATAATGTTTTGGTTGACACAGGCAGTGCAACGGATATTATATTTGCTAAGGCCTTCAGACAGATGCAAGAGCCCGAAGATAAGATCCATGATGCCACACATCCCCTTTGTGGCTTCGGAGGAAGGCAGATTGTAGCACTTGGCAAGATCACAATGCCAATAACCATCGGATTTATCAACAACACAAGGACTGAACAAGTTGTGTTTGATATTGTTGACATGGAGTACCCTTACAACGCAATCATTGGTCGTGGTACTCTCAATGCTTTTGAAGCAATTCTTCATCCAGCATATCTTTGCATGAAGATACCTTCGCATCAAGGGCCTATTGCTATTTATGGAAGTCAGGAAGCTGCCAGAAAGGCCGAAGGAAACTGGACAGATTCAAAAGCAATCCATAACATAGATGGAGCTGAAGCTTGTGAGCAATACAAGTACAGAAGGGAGAAAGCTGCCTCGACCGATCAGCCGAAGCCCATGCTCTTATGTGACGATATAGCAGAGCAGAAGGTGCTATTGGGATTTCAATTGTCTGAGGAACAGGAGAAAACTCTGATAAGGTTTCTGTTCAACAACAAAGATGTCTTTGCATGGTTAGCTAATGATCTCTGCGGAGTCAACAGGGATGTTATTGAACACTCGCTCATTGTTGATCCATCCTTCAGACCCAGAAAGCAGAGGCTTCGGAAGATGTCTGACGACAAGGCCGAAGGTGCTCGGAATGAAGTGAAAAGACTCCTCAGCGCCGGAGTCATCAGAGAAGTGAAATACCCAGAATGGCTAGCTAACACTGTTATGGTAAAGAAAGCCAATGGTAAATGGAGAATGTGCATTGATTTTACTGATCTCAACAAGGCTTGTCCGAAGGATGAATTTCCATTACCAAGGATATATTCTCTGGTAGACGCAGCAGCTTCGTCAGAGCTCATGAGTTTACTAGATTGTTATTCAGGCTACCATCAAATCTGGATGAAGAAGGAAGATGAGCCAAAAACCAGTTTCATCACCCCCAGTGGTACATATTGTTACCTTCGGATGCCTGAGGGGCTCAAGAATGCTGGAGGAAGCTTCAGCAGAATGACAGCAAAAGTCCTTCATTCTCAGATAGGGAGAAACGTGCTAACATATGTTGATGATATCATAGTAAAAAGCACGAAGCAAGAAAATCACATTGCTGATCTGCAGGAGACATTCGCTAATTTTAGGCAAGCTGGTCTGAAGCTAAATCCGGAAAAATGTGTCTTCGGGGTAAAGAAGGGGAAATTCCTTGGTTGTTTGGTTTCAACAAAAGGGATCGAAGCTAATCCAAATAAAATCAAAGCTATCCTTCGGATGGAGCCGCCAAGCACAAAGAAAGGGGCTCAACGGCTGACAGGAAGACTGGCATCTTTGAATAGATTTATATCTAGATCGGTAGAGAGAAATTTACCATTCTTTGAAGTGCTGAAGTCAGCCGAAGTTTTTCAATGGGGATCAGCTCAGCAAAAAGCCTTCGAAGAACTGAAACAATATTTGATAGATTTAACAACTTTAACTCCACCAGCGCCAGGGGCTCCTCTACTGTTATATGTGGCAGCTTCGCACTCTGCAGTAAGTGTGGCGCTTGTTCAGGAGAAGTTTGAAGGGCAATTGAAAAAGCAGGCTCCAATATACTTTGTTTCCGAAGTTCTCAGTTTATCAAAGAAAAATTATACAGAATTGGAGAAGGTGTTGTATGCTGTTTTAATGGCCTCCAGGAAGCTTCGACATTATTTTCAAGCATACCATATAATTGTTCCTTCTTCACAGCCTTTGAAGGATATTATGAGAAAAAGAGAAGCTACTGGAAGGATTGGAAAGTGGGCTGCGGAACTCAATGAGTTCTGCATTGATTATGTGCATAGATCTTCGATTCAGTCCCAAACGCTAGCAGATTTCATCGCTGACTGGACGCCAGGGGCTCAGGAAGAAGAAGCAACTAAAGATGCCGAAGCTTGGACAGTATTCTGCGATGGTTCCTGGGGAACCTTCGGGGCAGGTGCAGCTGCCGTTTTAATTGCACCTTCCAAAGTCAGAACATGCTACGCAGTGAAACTTGATTTTAGTTGTACAAATAATATTGTTGAATACGAAGCTTTGCTTTTGGGTCTTCGGAAGTTGAAAGCAATGGGGATAAGAAGGGCGGTCCTCAAAACTGATTCCCAAGTTATTTCTGGCCATGTTGACAAAAGTTGCAAAGCAAGAGATCCGAAGCTTGAAAAATATTTGGATATAGTTTGAAGACTTGAAGCCTCCTTCGAAGGGTTTTCTGTTAAGAATATTCCACGAGGAGAAAATGAACACGCTGATCTACTAGCCAAGTCAGCGGCACAGGGGCTCCCATTACCTTCGGAAGTTTTCTTTGAAACAATAAAAGCACCTTCGGTTGACCTTGAAAGAGCAGTGCTCAATATATCTCCTGTTTATAGCGAAGATTGGAGAACTGAGATCATGTCTTTTCTCGAGGGCAATTTCCTTTCAGATGACGAAGCTTATCAAAAGAGAATAGCGGCAAGAGCCCGTCCATATGTAATAATAGAAGGGGAGTTATACAAGCATGGAGTCTGTTCTCCATTACTCAAATGTTTATCCAGAACTGAAGGTATAGATCTGATGAAAGAAATACATGCAGGCCTGTGTGGATCTCACATCGGATCTAGGCCTTTGTTGGGTAAAGTTTTTCGTCAAGGATTCTATTGGCCGAAGGCAGCTTCGGATGCAGCAGAATTAGTCTAAAAATGCGAAGGTTGTCAAAAATGTGCAAGAGATCAAAAACAACCTTCATCTCTAACTCAATTAATACAGCCCACTTGGCCATTGCAAAGATGGGGCCTTGATTTGCTAGGCCCACTTCCACCAGCACAAGGGAATTTAAGATATGTTGTAGTGGCAGTGGAATATTTTTCTAAATGGATTGAGGCAAAGCCTTTAGCCACAATAACTTCGGTTACTGTTCAAAAGTTTTTCTGGCAAAATATTGTGTGTCGCTTCGGAGTGCCGAAGGCCATTACCGTGGACAATGGAACGCAGTTTGATGCCGAAGCTTTCAGAGAGTTTTGTGAACAAATTGGCACGAAGATCCATTTTGCATCAGTTCGGCATCCGGAGTCAAATGGACTTGTCGAAAGAGCTAATGGCATTATAATGACAGGAATAATGAAGTTAATCTTCAACCAGCCCAGGGGGAAGTGGCCGGACGAATTAATCAAAGTGGTGTGGAGCCACAACACAACAATATCAAGGTCAACAGGATTTACACCATTCAAATTGCTGTTTGGTGACGAAGCAATAACCCCAGAAAAAGCTAAAGCGGGATCAATAAGAACAATGGCTTCGGCAGAAGACGAAGCTGATTATTCTGTGGCAAAAGATGCTATAGAAGGGATCAGGCTTCAGGCTGTAGAGAATATCAATAAATATCAAGCCGAAACAATAAAATGGCATGACAGAAAGGTTCGGTTAAAAAATATTAAGCCAGGACACTTGGTACTTCGGAGAGTTGCCAACCCAGACACAGTAGGCAAGCTGCAGTTGAAATGGGAAGGGCCTTTCCTGGTAGTATCTTCGTCAAGACCCGGTTCCTACAGGCTGAAGGATATGGACGGCAGCGACATTCCTAGATCTTGGAATGCGGATGAGCTTCGGCGGTATTATGTGTAACCTGATGTAATCTTTTTTATTCTTTCCTATGGCACCCTTTTCATTACCAAAGGGGGAGAAAGGTTTTTAATGGGGCCATAGCATGTAATTTCTCTTTTTCTTATATCAGCTCTACAAGAGCAGTATCCCCCGAAGATGTAAATGTAAAAACTGGGCATGCACCATCGAGTGCAACGAGAAAGAAATAAAACAGGGAGAAGCTCGAAAGACGTCCCTAAGGGGATGCAGAGTACGACGAAGTTACACAAAGTTGTTCCTAAGGGAGCGCAGCGTAAGTTTTCTGCTCAAAAGTCGTTCCTAAGGGAATGCAGAGCTTACAGCGAAAAGTCAACGCTAATTCCGCCGAAATAAAAGGCAAAGCACGAAAAGTCAACGCGAATACCGCCGAAATAAAAGGCGAAGAAGCTCCTAAGGGAGGCTTACAGCGAAAAGTCAGCGCTGATACACCGAAAAATAAGCGGTGAAGCCGAAAAATAAATGGCAAAGATTTGTTATTCCTAAGGGAATAAGAGTGGTAATTATGGTTTTGTATGTGTCTTTGAACATTCATTTGCACGATACATTTCATGATACATTTGCATTCATAAACATTCACTTATACATACATAGGATCATCATCATCACATACAAACTTGCTTCGGCTTTGAAAGATAAGGCTTCGAAAAAAGGGAAAAAGAGGCAATTTTATGCTTCGCTGTGTACGCAAAGAAGGGAAGGTGTTTTTCGCCTTCGGCTCAAAAAGTATTAATTTCGTCCACACCAAAGTATTTCATACATTGTCGGAAAGGTAAGATTATATTACAAGGTATGGATAAAATCCACAAAGTGAAATTTAATTACATCATATACAAGTTATCACAGGAGTTTTTTGAGCTATTTCTACAGGTCATTCGAGCTTCGACAGCATCCATGGAGCTTCGACTTTTTTTTACTCTGCAGCTTCAGCTTTGGCTTGGTCAACCTGTATGTAAGTATTATAAGCTAAATTCAAAATTCAAAGGAAAAGGTAAGCATAAGGTATAATATTGTTACCAGCTTAAGGTGGCTCCGGGCTTCGTCACCAGCTTTCTCTCGCCCACCCTTTGTCCATATCACCTTTATAAATTTATTCGCAATGCTTCGGGCGAGGTTAGGAATATCATCTAGAATTGCTAGTGATAGGCTGAAATTGGGTATGTTGATAATTTTTCCGTGCTCACAGCCAGATTTCAGGAACGCAGCAGCGGTGCCCCGAGAAGCTACCAGGGCACAAAAGTCGCTGTGTCTGGCAATAACATCATCGAGGTCATCAATCTCACCTTCGATGTGTTCGAAGGCTCCTGGTAGATCTTCAGCCGAAGGAATAAATTTTTCACTACTAGCCCCGACTGAATAAAACACCTTCTTCAATCGTTGAACACATTGATTGCTGAATTTCAAACATTTGTTCTGAAGGTCTATCAATGATTTTTTCAAAACTAAACCATTCTGGATTTCAGCCTCAAGTTTTTCATTAAGCTTCAGCTTTTCTTGTTCGAAACTTTCTAACTGATAGAGAAGCCTCGTATTCAGTTCTGTTATTTTAGCTTTGGCTTCCGCTAGTAAACCTTCAGTTGTTTGGAGTTCGAACTCTTTTTTCTCAAAAGCAGCTGTTTGATCTTTTATTTTGTTTTCTAAGTTTTCAATTATAACCTCGTGCTTTTTATCTTCTAAATCCTGTTGCATCCTCAAAGCTTTGCTCAGTAGCATACTCTATACACGAACAACCTTCGTTAGAAAACATTTTTGTTATGAAAATAAAAAGTTAGAGGGAGATCGTTTACCTTGAAATTGGAATAAAACAAACTACCGACGATGTGCTGTCGTCGGTAGCGGCTAATATCGGCTTCGAGCTTCGGGAAACCGATACTCTTTGATAGAGTACCGATAACCTTTGCTCCGGTCTGATCTCGGATGCAGCCTAGCTTCTCATCATCAACACCTCCGAAGAGAAGTGCCCCTGGCCGATAGCCACAAGAAATGGCATACTCTTTTAATTCTTCTTTTTCGGCTTTTGTTAATTCTTGACCAACCAAGTTTTGAAAATTGAAAATTTCATCTTCCAGTGTTTCTTCGGCAATTTCTTTCTTTTTCTCGGCCTCTGGGGCCGAAGCCTCTTTGGTGGCTCCAGTAGCTTCTTCTACGGCCATGTCTAGCAGAATTTTATCTATATCAAGAGCCATACTTTCCAAATTAATATCTTCGACTCTAGTAGCTTCGACATCTGTGGCCTCCGAAGGTGTAGCTTCAGTAGCTGTTGTGCTTTCAATAGCCGGCACCTTCGGAGCTGAAGCCCTTGGTGGTGTTGCTTCAATCACTTCTGTCACAGTAACAATCCTTTGCCTCTTTGGCCTAGGTGCCTTTGTTTTTGTGGGCTCCTTTTCCTTATGAAAAAGCTTCGTCAGATGAAGTCCCAATGGACTTAGTTTGACAGGCAAAGTTTCAGTCATTACCTTTAGGATTTTCTCTATTTCAGTAGCAGAAGATGTCGTAGAAGTCTTCTCTTCCTCATCAATTGATTTTTGCTTTGGGGTCGAGGCCTTTCTTTTCTTCGAAGCAACTGCTTTCGCCTCAGATTCTTGTTTCTTCTTCTTTGATTGATCTTCGTCGTCTTCATTCAAAGCACTAGCCACTCTTTTTCTTTTTTGCCCTTCGGCACCCTTGTCTAGTCGCTCATAGTCAGGATATTCAAAGCCTATAGCATCCATCACTCGGTTTAGCCTTCGTTTCGGACGGGTGCCGAAGGCCGCTGTCATCAATTGATCTTCTTTTTTAGAATAATTTCCAAGAATTTCGTTGCACATTACTTCGATTGTATCCAGCCATTCTTGGCAGGGTACTTTGAAATGTCTCTTGAACTTGTAGTGGTAAGACAACTGAATAAGCTCCCCTTTCTTCTTTTCCCCCTCTAGTTTTGGCATTTCCCACTCCTTCAAAGTCGGAAATACTCTGAAGGCCAAAAATTCCTGCACTAAGTCTCTAGTGCCAAAATGATCTGCAATTACTCGAAATTCAGCCAAGGCAATCTGGCTCGGGCTACCCGGTAACATGTTGCACGGGGGTCTTGTTTCTCCGAAGGTCAGTTCTAACGGACTCTGGACCAATTTATCTTCATCTTCGTCAACTTTGACATAAAACCATTCAAATTTCCATCCTACTGGCCATTTGCTTCGGTAACTAATCACTGGGAATTTTGTAGTTTTGCGGTAAGCAAAGTTGTAGTAGCCAAAATTTTCATGCAAACCATCTCCCCTAGCCTTGGTTTGGTAGTGCAGTTCGTGTACTCGGCAGAAACCTTCGGCGAATGGTTCCACCCCCTGGCTTCAAAGGGCCCAGATATAAACACTCAGCCTAACGATAGCGTTAGGCGTCAGCTAATGAAGGTAGATCCCATATTTCTTCAGCACATTAGCAATCATCTTATTCAGAGGGAATCTTAAACCAGCTTTAAAAAGACTTTTGAAAACCACCACTTCATTTTTTTCCCGGCTTCGGGATAGTTTCTTCTCCACCAAAACGAATCAATTCCTTCTTTGCTTCACTAAGATAGCCCAGCTTCACCATCTTAGGAAAATCAGCTTCGGAGATGGTGGACTTTCCGAAGTCCAGGTGGCTAGGCTTGCTCGGCACTACACTGCTGTAATCATCTTCGGAATCAGTTTCTTCAACAGCAGCCCGTTCTACTTCGGCAGTAGGAATGTCCTCCGGTGTTACCAACCCAGAGCGCTTCATTGCTTCCGAAATAGGAACAGTCTTAGTAGCTTCGGTCTCATCTCCCTCACGATCGACCCGAGCAGTAGAGCGAACTCTGGCCATTTGATTATGACTTACTTGAAATTTTTGGTGTCGACTTTTCTGTTTTTTCCGAAGCTCTTACTCTTGTGCCGAAGCAGAATCACAAGCAAAGTTTCGTCTGAGCACGATGATTAAGCTTCGGATATGACTAAAAATTTGGCAGCAAAACAGTGCAATAGCAATGAATGTCGTGGTAACTTCACACCTACACGTCTGTTTATATAGTGCCGCAGGTGGGAAGGTGAATCGGCAAGGTCTCCAGCACCGAACAAACAGTCACCCGCACTCACTGAACGGTGGGCCACGGGGTCCGAGAAGGTGAATCGCTGGCGCGCGTGTAATTGGTGCAAGATGGGGCGCGCGCGACGATTATTTTAATCGTTTCTCGCCAACGAGCTCAGGGAAGGTGTTTTTTGGATCTTCGGCGTCCCGAAGCCTAGAAGACTTTTTCACGGATCAAGCTCGTTACGAAAAACGATCTAGCACCACGAAGTGGCTACTGTTGGGGGTATGCTTCGTAGCCGAAGATCCTAAAAAGAACACCTTCGAAAGGTCTTCTCAGAAGCAAGCGCCGAAGCTATTATCTATAAAGCTTCGGCACAAAGACAAATCTCAAGATGAAGGGTCAAACTGACTTAAAGATGAATTGACTTAAAGACCCATGATGTTTCGTGTCATTATTATAGTCGATTGTAAAGGACATAAATGTAATTTTGCGCAGGTTGCATCCTGTGCCTATAAATAGGTGAACAGTATCCCGACACTATTCACGCGATCCTGTAATCACTGGCACGTTGCGTTTGAATCATTGCTTCCCGTCAAGGCGAAGGTATAAATATGCCCAAATATCATGTTTTAATACTTATATACTCATATAATAAAACATGTGAATATATTTTATACTTTATATTTCATTTCTCATTGTTTGTTGTTTTACAAATATGATCACGAAGGTGAAATCTTCGTGATATTTCTACTCATGCCCTTCGTCCGAAGCTCATTAAATCCTTGGGGAGATAATGCTTCAGCGGACGAAGGGCATTTATACTTAACATCTTTGTGTTGCCTTGTTCTTAATTCATAACATTTGAGAACAAGTCCCCAATAGCAAGCATTTCTTTAACTGAGACACGTGAAACACATCGTGCACGACAGACAGATTCCCTGGTAAGCTGAGTTGATATGCCACTTCTCCACGTCTTGCTCGACCCGATATATCGAGGTGCTAGCTTGCCTTTGACTCCAAATCTTTTGGTTCATCTGATGGTTGACACTTTCAAGTAGACATAGTCTCCACTTCAAAACTCAGCTCTCTCCTTCGGGTGTCAGCATAGCTTCGATGTCTAGACTGCGCTGCCTTCAGATTCTCCCAGACCATTCTGATATTCTCTTCAGCTTCAAGCAACATATCTAGACCGAACACCTGCCTTTCGCCGGGTTGGTCCCAATGCAATGGAGTTCTGCAATTCCTCCCATACATTGCTTGGAATGGTGACATCTTCATGCTGGCCTGATAATTGTTGTAGAAGAATTCTGCATACGGTAGCCTCTTGTCCCAACCTAACTTGTCTTGCAAAGCACAAGCTCTCAACATATTCTCAAGAATCTGGTTGGTTCTCTCAGTCTGACCATCTGTCTGCGGGTGATATGCTGAACTGAACTTCAAGTGTGTGCCCAAAGCTTCATGCAACTGTTGCCAAAAATGAGAAGTAAACTAGGTGCCTCTGTCCGATACAATCTTCTTTGGAATGCCATGCAAGCACACAATCCGAGACATGTATAATTCTACCAACACTGCACTGTTATAGGTGGTCTTGACTGGTATGAAATGGGTCGCCTTTGTTAAACGGTCCACTACTACCCAGATGGAGTCATAACCAGCTCGAGTGTGGGGCAGAAAGACTATAAAGTCCATCCCAATCTCATCCCATTTCCACTAAGGAATCTGCAACGGCTGCAACAAACCTGCGGGCCTCTGATGTTCTGCCTTGATCCTCTGACAACTGTCGCATCTAGCCACATACTCTGTTATCTCTCTTTTCATACCGTACCACCAGAATCTCTTCTTCAGGTCTTGGTACATTTTCTTGCTACCACGCTGTATAGAATATGTTGTCTCATGTGCTTCCTTGAGAATCAGTTCCCGGATTGATTTGATGTCGGGAACGCATAGCCTATCCTTGAACCATATCACTCCTTCTGCATCTTCACGGAAATCTGGACCTTTACCATCTATGATCGGCTGCCTGATCTCGTTGATCTTCTCATCCTCCCTTTGGCCCTTCCTAATATCTTGCTCCAGGGTGGGTTCTAGCTCGATTGTCACTCCTTGAGTGTTGTTCAGAAATCCGAGACTCAGCCTATCGAATTCCTTTGCTAGCTCGAACGACATTGAGTGAGCGGCCAACATATTGACTTGACTCTTTCTGCTTAGAGCATCTGCAACCACATTTGCTTTGCCTGGGTGATAATGGATCTCCAGCTCATAGTCTTTGATCAATTCTAGCCATCTTCGCTGCCTCATGTTTAACTCTGACTGAGTGAATATGTACTTGAGGCTCTTGTGATCCGTGTAGATATCACACTTCTTCCCATAAAGATAGTGTCTCCAGGTCTTCAGTGCATGAAGCACCGCTGCTAGCTCCAGATCATGGGTGGGGTAATTCTTCTCATGAACTTTCAACTGTCGGGACGAGTACGCCACTACTTTCCCTTCCTGCATTAACACACATCCCAGTCCGGTGTACGAAGCATCACAATATACTGAGAACGGTTTGTGAACATCTGGCAGAACCAACACCGGTGTTGTTGTCAACTTCTGCTTCAACATCTCAAATGATTCTTAGCACGCTGGGGTCCACATGAACTCAACCTTCTTTGCTAGAAAGGCTGTCATTGGCCTGGCAATCTTGGAGAAACCTTCAATGAAACACCGATAGTAACCGGCCATTCCAATGAAACTATTGATTCCTCGGACATCTTTTGGTGCTTTCGAGTCCAGAATCACTGCTACCTTCTTTGGATCTACAGTTAGTCCATCTCGGTTTATAATATGACCTAAGAACAGAACTTCGCTGATCTAGAACTCGCACTTGCTAAGTTTGGCATACAACTGGCAATCTCGTAGCCTCTGAAGTACTTTCCTCAAATGTTCCTCGTGCTCTTGCTCATTCTGGGAATATATAAGAATATCATCAATGAACACCACTACGAACTTGTTGAGGTAGTCCATGAACACACTGTTCATCAGGTACATGAAGTAAGTTGGCGCATTCATCAAACCGAATGATATAACCATGAACTCATATAGTCCATACTTAGTGATGAATGTTGTCTTCGGTATATCCGAAGGTCGGATTTTGAGCTGATGGTAACCTGACCTCAGATCTATCTTTGAGAACACACTGCTCCTCTCAACTGATCAAATAGGCCCTCGATTCGAGGAAGCGAGTACTTGTTCTTGATAGTGACTTCATTCAAAGCTCTATAATCAATGCACATCCTCTTCGTACCATCCTTCTTCTCCACAAATAGCATTGGGGTTGCCCAAGGTGAGGTACATGGTCTGATGTAGCCTTTCTCCAACAACTCATCAATTTGCTTCTTGAGTTCCACCAACTCTGGTTCGGACACTCGATAGGCTCTCTTAGATATAGGGGCGGTGCTTGAGATAAGCTCTATGGCAAATTCAACCTTTCTTTCAGGTGGCATACCTGGTAACTCTTTAGGGAACACGTCGGGGAATTCTGACACAATTCTAATTGCCTTAATCGGATTGGACTCCTTGTCATCTACTGATAAATGGTGACAGGCTCCTTCTTCTAGTTCAGGCAAGTACAGCTTAGTTACTACTTCCTTTCTAGATGGGGACACCAACTTGACTGTTCTCTTGTCACAACTGACAGTGGCTTGGTTCCTGTGTAGCCAATTCATCCCTAGGATGACATCTAACCCTTGATTTCCCATTACTACTAGGTTAGTGGGGAAGTTTATCCCCCTTATTTCAATCCTTAGATTTGGACAAATCCTATCGGACTAAACTTTTCCCCCAACTGAATTAACTCTTAAAGGTGGGATCATTGGTTCTATGGGGATGTTATGTGCTTCTACCCAAGATGTAGAAACAAAAGAATGTGTGGCACTAGTGTCAAATAATACTTTTGCTGGATAGGATTCGACTAGAAACATACCTACTGCCACGTCTTAAGCATCATGGATTGCTTCGGCCTCCAGGTGGTTCACCTTTCCACGGTTGTAGGCCTGACCACGACCTCCTGGTGCTTGCTGTGGTGCTCCTTGTCTTTCTGGGGTATTGACGGCCGGCGACTGCTGAGCTGCTTTCTTTGGACAGTTCTTCGCCCAATGGTTTTGTTCTCCACAATAGAAGCATGCACGGCCTCCTACTTGCGCTGGAGCTGCTTGGCTATTCTGGTTGGTTGCTGGGGCAGGAAGGCGAGCTGCCTGGTTATTCTGACGCTGGTACTGATTTCCTCCCGGTTGGGTGTTCTGACGGTACTGTTGTTGCTGCTGCTGAGGAAACTGCTTCTGGTACTGGTGCTGATGATGACGCTGATGCTGGTGACCTTGAGGGTGACCTTGCTTGAATTGATGAAGCGGGTTGCCTAAGTAGCGGGGACGATTACTATTCCCATACTGAGATCCACTAATCTTGTGTTTCCTGTCCTCCATCTCTCGGTGCTTTCTTTCAGTCATGATTGCTTGGTCGATCAAGTGCTGGAAGGTGGGGAAAGTGTGATTCATCAGCTGGTAGTGAAGGGGGTCAACCAATCCTCTCAGAAAACGGTACTGCCTCTTAGCATCCGTGTTGACATCTTCTGGGGCGTAACGTGATAGCTGCAGAAACTTGTCCCTGTACTCACTAACATACAGGGGACCTTGCTTCAATGCCAGAAACTCCTCCTTCCTTACTATCATCAGTCCTTCAGGCACATGGTAGCGACGGAAGTTATCCCTGAACTCCTCCAAGGTGATAGCTTCAGGGTCGGCATGAGTGGCGAGGTAAGACTCCCACCAGGACTGTGCCACTCCCCTTAGCTGAGGGGGACCATACAGAACCTTCTCGTGATTGTTGCACTGGGCAGTGTGCAATTCACGCTCCACAGTACGCAACCAATCTTTAGCGTCCATAGGACCAACAGAGTGGGCAAAGACAGGGGGATGGCCCCTCATGAATTCTGCCCGCTTGTCTCTTGCACTTGTGGCATCTGAACTTGCACTTGAGGTTGGTGGGGGTGGCTGCTCCTGCACCTGCTGCATTGCTGCTAGGGTCGGACCAATTGCTTGGACTGCCTGAGTTTGCATCATGAACATCTGCTCCATTGTCATGGGGGGTGGTGGTGGCAACTGCTGCTGCTGAGCTGCCTCCTCCTGGGGTGCCTGTTGTTCCGGCTGAGCACGCCTTGCACCTCTACGCCTGTTCTCAGACATCTGTAGAAAGCACACACACATCAAATCTGACTCTGTAGTCTTTCAACATAAGATGATCTTCATAGCACTGAATAAATGATCATCTTCACTGACAGACTCTTAAATAAAGAGGAAAGTGGAAATAAAGGGATTACCCAACTAAATGATTGTCTTTATTAATAACTACACCAAGTTGCAGAGGATACCCACACCTTGATGACAATCATTACAAAGAGTCAACTTCATTACGTGTTCATCACGACAAGCATCAAACATATGATAAGCAAACTAACTCTAACTAAGACTGACTAAGACTAAGATACTGAATTAATCATTATTACAGACTCCGACTCTATCGATCTATGGATCCAAATCTATCTGGGTCTTGCAGTCAGGGGTACCATACTCGAAGCGACCACGGGGCGGTGAGCGGTAAGGGTGCTGAATCCCGACAGGGGCGGGAGAACCACCATCCAGATAGTGGCGTGCTGCACACTCAGCACGCAATTCCGCAACCTCCGCCCGAACCTTGCCCAACTCGTCAAGGGCGTGGTCCAGCTCTGTGTTGAGCATGGTGGCCAGGTTGACCATGCTGTTCAGCCTAGGATTGCCCTCACTAACTAGCGAGACAATCACACGTCCAGCACTGCCGGTCGAACGGCGAGGGTAGTACTTCAGGTCAAGGCCATCAGCTACCCCGTTGAACAACGAGCAATATTGAGAAAGTGCACGTCGTGCTGCATCTTGCATGGCTGCCTCGGCAGTATCCCTCTCAGTGATAGAATAGTGCTCTCATAAGGCCTCTGCACCCCGGATATCATTGTCCAGACGGCGCACCAAGAAAGTAGCCTCCCAATAGTCTGGGTATAACCTGCAATGATGCTGATAGACTACACAACGGTACTCGATGGACCAAGTGTGTCGGTCGAAGGCCCGACGCAGCAAGGTGTCAAGAGCATCGTGGAAGTGACACCCGCGAGCGGCGTCGTGAGTGATGGGTCTAGCGATCCATCCCTCTGGCTCTGGCTCCTCCGAGAGCTCTGTGCCATGGCTCGAACTGCCACCGATGTCGTCGTCGTCTCCGTCTCCGTCAAGGTCTCCTCCAGCAGCTGGGATGCCTTGTGGTGGTGTAGAGGGCATCTCTGGCTGAGGTGCAGGGGAAGGCGACCTCCCAGACTCCACCTCCTACTGAGGCGAGGGGGAAGAGTTCTGCTGCTCCTGCTCCTAGCGTCGGCACTCCTGCTCCTCGTGCAGGCGACGATGCAGTCTTTTCAGGTGGCTGGACTGACCTGGCACCGTGCGACGCAGTGGACGCTCCGCCAGGCAAGAAGGCAAAAATGGGATCACTAACTTACGTGTTGTGCATCTAATACGAGCCATCTACAAAAGACATCATAAGCACAAGAGTGAGAGTAGAACTATAAGACTATAAAGTAAACAGAAAGAAAAGCGAGGCAAAATTTTGTGAGATAAGTAAATAACATAGACTTGACCAACTTTTGAAATGACACTAGAGATCAAGGTAATAGTAGGGGTCTATGGTTCTTAGGGCGACCATTCTAGTCTAAGTTAGTGGTCCTACAGTTAGCAAGGCTTTGATACCACTTATGTCACACCCGGTTTTTGGAAGGAAAACCGAATGCGGACCATGTACGTGCCAGGATCAGAACTCACGTACACAACGATTACATAATTAGACATCATCACACAATGCTCAAAGTAAATAGCGGAAAGGTACTTTATTTACAACAAGATGTCCAAGAGATCCACATAGTCTAATACATAACCATAGCCTTCAACATTAGTAGCAAAGTGCGGAAATACGAAACGTAGAAGATAAGCCTACACAGTCAGCTGATTGGGGGTTTGCCACTAAGATAAACTAGAACTCATCGTAGTCCTGAAACTCCTCAAAGTCCTCCATATTGCCAGCATCTCCTCCTGAGCACTGTGTGCAGTAGGGACAACCTAGGGTGGGGTGGTTTGTAAAGCAAGGGTGAGTACACATCAACGTACTCAGCAAATGTCCCGTTTGGCTAAAGTGGACTAGCCGTATGTGGAGTTTAGGTTAAGCAGTTGCTTTTAGTTGGTCAAGTTTTTGTTACAATAAGTAGAGCCAAATTTTAGTAATAAACCTCGTTATTACCCAAAGGTACTCCCTCCAAGAGGAAATACCAGAGATCAACATTATAACCATCATTATTAACCATCATCATAAAAGTAACAAAAGTTCTTCTAATCAAAGAGGATCCTAAGGCCGCTCTTAACCGTGAGCATGGATGATATATCGGTTTCTAACACTCTGCAGAGGTTGCACACGGTACCCACAAGTCGTGATTCCCTTTCTGCTCGGGATTCTAGCCTCCCCATTGATCACTACCAAGGTGACCTAGCAGGGTCTCACTATGTAGCCTTTACAAAGATTTCCTAGAGGTCATAGCCGCCAGTTAGGTTTCTCCAGTTTGATAAACACAGTACATCTTCCCAAAGGAAGGGTGACTAACAAAACCAAATCGAGAACCTCTGCAACCAGCCTCGATAGAGCAAGTACTGTGCCCAGACCCCATTAACAGCCCTACGGCGAAGCCAACTACCACTACCGGAATCGACCTCTTTGCCGAGTGCCTGAAGCACTCAGCAAAGCATAGAAAACACTCGGCACAGGCTTTGCCGAGTGTCACACTCAGCAAAGAGGGCTCGGCGAATAGTACATCGGCAAAGCCTTCTTTGCCGAGTACTTTTTTTCGGGCACTTGGCATAGACTTTGCCGAGTACAAGGCAGTACTCGGCAAAGAAAAGCTGTCGTCACGGCGCCAGAGTGACGGAGACAGCGTCTTTGCCAAAGTTTCGAAGTTTGAAATATGAAAATAGGTCTAATTCTGTAAATATTTAAAAGTACAGGGGGTTGTTTAAAAAAACACAGGGGCCTGCGCGTAAAGTCTAAAGACGGTGGGTTCCATTACCCGAAAACTCAGGGTCTCTTTAGCTAAAATTACACGCGAAGGGGAACGGGGTGTTCTTGGCCATCGGATCAGCGAGCAACGGCCAAGATTAGATCTGACTGAACGAACGCGCGCGCACGAATGCGGGCGCGACTAACCAGCGGGCCAAGGGCGTTAGCGGCCTGGGGCGAGATGGTCTGATCGGCCGGTCCCAGACGCAGGGCGCGGGTGAGGGAGAGAGTGGAGAACGATCAGATCCAGATTGGGCGGTCGGGGTTAGATCTGGCCTATTTAAAATCGGAACGTCTGATTGGATTTGGGCGGACTGGATGCGCGCTAGGGGGTTTTGTCTCTGCCGGGAAGCCAGGGGTGGCGCTCCCCAAACTGGGTCTCCTAGGCGTGAGGGGTCGGTCTGGGTAACTGGAGAGATTAGGGAGGGTCGTGCGAACTCTATGGCAGGGTCGGTTTTGTGAGAACGGGGGTGAGGCGGTCAAACGGCGGAGGGGAGTTCTCAGTGGGCCGGGGGATACTCCGGTGAGCAATCACGGGCAGGTAAATGCGAGACAAGGGAAAATAAGGGCGGGGCTGAATGGTTACCTTGAGGGGAGTCCTAGGAATGCACGAACGGAAGCTGGGGCGAGGCGAGGACGCGGGTCGACGACGGCGGCTCTCCGGCTACACAAGAAGTGCTCCGGTGAGCGCGGACCGGGCACACCAGAGGAAAAAAGGGTGAATCAAAGGGCGTCCCGAGCTGCAGGTGATGCGGCGGAGCTTACCGAGGGAACAGACGCGACGCGGGCGCAATGATGGTTGCGGAACGGCGGCAGTCCCTAGTGAGCGGCGGCAGAGCTCGGCTGGTCGCGTGCGCAGGGCGAGAGAGCTCGGCTGAGGGCGCAAATGAGCGGGGGGAGTGGGCGAGCGGTGTGCGGGCTTCTAAAGGGGCGAGGGCGTGAGAAAGTGGTCGGAGAACGTGCGGTCGTGGGCGCGTCCACGGCGGGGGACGTGGGCGAGAGGTTAGGGAAGCGGAGGGGGCTGACGGGTGGGGCCCGCGAGGCAGAGAGAGAGGAAGCGCTCGCACGAAAAGAAACGGCGTCGACAAGTCAGGCCCACAGAGCAGCGAGAGATAGAGGGAGAAAGAGCGTGCGGGATGGCGTCGATAAGCGAGACCCGCCTGTCAGGCACCGAGGGCACGCAGGCGCGAGCGCGCGCGGAGCTGGGCCTAATGGGCCAACTTGGGCTGAATTGGCTTTTCTATTTTCCAGGGAATTTCTAATTGCTTTTCTATTTATTTTCTCTAGGGTTTACAATTCAAATTCAAATCAAGTTTCAAATTCAAACCAAATCAAACATGTGCAACAATTCAAAGAATATTTGGAGCTCAACATGATGCAACATTTCATGACTCATATTGTTTGGACAAAATAAAATAAATAATCCCTCTATAATTAAACTAATTCTACAAAAAAGAACAGGAGAGAGTGAAACTAGAGAGAGAAGAGTAACACCTGCATTTGGTTGATAATTAGAAAGAAATTTTATTCCCCCAAATTCAAGGTGTTACACCTTCTTCCTCACACGGACGGGCACGACGCGCCCGTTCGGCTGCCACCGCCGCCTCGCTGCTCGACGCGCACGGTCGCGCCTGGCCCGGCCCCACGCGCCCCCACGCTGGCCCCTCGCCTCCCCGCGTAAGGAAACAGCCACGCCCCTCCCTCTTCCTCTTCCCCCACTCCCGGTGCCATTAATGTCCCCCGCCGGCTCTCCCTCCTCCATCTCCCTATAAAACCCGACCCCAAGCCCATGGATCCGGTCTGTGTCTCTCCAAGCTCGCCCACACTCTTCCTCTCTCTCCACGATGCTGCCGGACTCCCTATGCATCTCCGTCGTCGTCTAGAACCTGCCAGAGCTCGTCGTCGGCCGCGCCCCTGCTCCCCGACCAAGCCCTGCTCCCTAGCCGCGCCCCTCGTCCCCGACCGACCCCCCCGCTCTTCGAGTTCGTCCCTGCACAAGAACTAGTGAGCAAGGTCAAAGGCGACATAAATTTTGTTTTATTTTCAAAATCATGTTTGATTTAGTTCAAGATGTCTGTAGTGAATTTGAGATCATGTGGATGTTGAGCGATTAGTATCGAGTTTATGTGATGGACCGATGATCTATTATTTGTCACAATGTGTATGTTAAATTGTTTATATCTGTTAAAATTATTTGGAATTAGTGTTCAAAGTAAAGAATAACACGATATGGTAGACCACATATTTGTAACAAAGACACTAGATAAGTAATTTCGTGGTTAATCTTGCTTATAAATAACTTTAGAGTTTAGTCGAGATGTATGTGCTTATAGGTTCATATGCCTAATTTAGATCTACTAAGCAAATAATAGAGTTTCCATTAATATTGAGGTAATATAAGTAGTACCCATATCCACGATAATTTAAATAGTATAATTAAATTATTGGTTTAATTTAATTCCCTTAATATCAAAGTTATTTGACCTCTTGTTAAACATGGTGTCATTTCCTTTCAGAGAGAAAAGATACAATTAAAATGAGACCCATGTTTATGGTAGAAATAATTAATTAATAATTAATCTATTTCCGTGGAGTTGGTTTAATCACTACATCTAAGTTATTTTATATGAATTTATATAAAGTACTTTCATAGTCAAGTTTGCCATATAGTTTTCACTAGTAAATTCCCGAAACAAAATTAGAATTTGATGTTGTCGGAGAGGAAAATCTTTGACCGGGTGGCGGAATGCACCCGCCCTAAATCCTTAGATAAGGAGGGGCCTAATCGTTTTGCCTGTTAGATGGAAATAGGAAGAACACAAGAACACACAAGGGTTTAGAGTGGTTCAGGCCACCGGAGCGTAACACCCTACTCCACTGTGTGATGTATAGAGCTTGTATGAACTTGTGAGCCTGAGCTGGGTCTAAGTGTGCTTTTTTTGAGCCCCCCCCCCCCCCCGTAACGTTGTGTGCCCCCCTTTTATAGCTGAAAGGGGCACGTATAAGGGTGCTGAGCCCCGACATGCGGGCCCAGGGACATAACGGATGTAATACTTAGAGCAACTAATGCTGGTCGCCAGTGCAATCTCCTTGCGCCCGGATATCCGCAGCCTGCGTAGTATCGGCGTGCAGCGGAAGCTTCACTAGCAACGTACGAGTGATGATGAGCATAGTGTATGCCGCAGCACGGGCGTACTGCCTGCCAACAGAATGGACAGGCACGCCGCCTGCAGGATGGCCCGGTCGCTACCTGTCAGCGGAGTGGACAGGGCACATTAAATGCTGAGGTGGCACATCGCCTGCCAGTGGAGTGGCAGGGCTCATTAAATGCCGAGGCGACACATCACCTGCTAGTGGAATAGACACGCGGTGCACCTTATCCGCAATAAATGCAGCGCCGCGTGGCCCAGAGGCCTTACGTCAGGCTCCGCCCGCTGGCTTACGTCATGGGCAGTAGGCCACGTGGCAGCATCGGGTCTCCGCCTGAGCGGGGAGCAGAAGTGTACATGGTATGGTCCGGACACGTGTCGGCTCTGGACCCCCGCCTGGCCTTGATTAAGGCCTGGGTATTCTTTGTCCCAGAATCCCGGGACCCTGCTGAGGGTGGCCCGGACCCTACACAAAGAGGTCCGGGACCCGTCCCGGGGGTCCGGTCTGTACCCCCGGTGGTCTTAGACCCTGCCCGGAGGTCCGATCCGGATATGCAGGGGTCCGACACTTTCCCATGGGGGTCCGGACCCACCGTTGATATCTTGGAGGATATTGTCTTCCCTGGCCACGTGGCGACCCCGGAGCCGTCCACATGGTGGGGTTGGGTACTGTTTACCGCGCGACTAGAGATAACGCGCGGGCACGGTGCCTTCTTACTATAGTAAGTGGTACCCCTGATTCAGGGTACCGACAGTGGCCCCGGGCCTACCTTAGGGGAGGATACGAGCCTGCAGGTGGGGCCAAAGTTTGACCGGCGATTGGCATGCTGCTTCCGTGCGCTTGCTGTCGTAATTACTGCCAGCCCGTCTTCGAACACGCCAACTTCCATGCCTGTCCCCTCGGTTGACTGACCCGTGACCTCCGCACTTGATGCTTTTGTTGGGCCACGCGCGGGGTGCCTCGATACCGCTGCATTGGTTTTTGAAAAATTTTCTGTCTTCTGCGACGGCCCTGAGGAGGCGCGGTACTGGCGTGAGCGGCGGTTTGGCTTCTCTGCACCGAGGAACCGGCGCCCAAGGGGGATGACGCGTGGGCCCGGGCCCCTGTGTCAGAGACTGGGCTGTTGGTTTCGGCGGAGGCGAAAAGGCGCACTACCACAGGCGGTGGTGTACTCCTCACGCGACAGACTGGTCCGCTGCTTTCGTCGGAGGTGAAGAGACGCACCACCACAGGCAGTGGCGTGCTCCTCACACGGCGGTTCGTCTTCTCCGCACACGGAGGCCAACACCCAAGGAGCATGACTCATGGGCCCGGGCCCTCGTGCCAGAGGCTGGTCCGCTGCTTTCGACGGAGGTTAAGAGACGCACCACCACAGGCGGTGGCGTACTCCTCACGCGGTAGACTAGTCCGCTGCTTTTAGCGGAGGTGAAGAGATGCACCACCGCAGGCGGTGGCGTGCTCCTCACGCGGCGGTTCGCCTTCTCCGCACATGGAGGTCAACGCCCAAGGAGCATGACTCGTGGGCCTGGGCCCCCGTGCCAGAGGCTGGTCCGCTGCTTTCGGCGGAGGTGAAGAGACGCACCACCGCAGGCGGTGGTGTGCTCCTCACGCGGCGGTTCGCCTTTTCCGCACACGGACGCCAACGCCCAAGGAGCATGACTCGTGGGCCAGGGCCCCTGGGCCAGAGGCTGGTCCGCTGCTTTCGGCGGAGGTGAAGTGGCGCATTACCGTGGGCGGTGGCGTACTCCTCACGCGGCGGTTTGCCTTCTCCGCACACGGAGGCCAACGCCCAAGGAGTATGACTCGTGGGCCCAGGCTCCCGTGCCAGAGGCTGGTCTGCTGCTTTCGACGGAGGTGAAGAGGCGCATTACCGCGGGTGGTGGCATACTCCTCACGCGGCTGTTCGCCTTCTCTGCACACGGAGGCCAACTCCCAAGGAGTATGACTCGTGGGCCCTGGCCCCCGTGCCAGAGGCTGGCCACCCAAGCACGCGTCGGGCGAGATCTTTAGCGGTGTCTCGGGGCGTCAGTGGGGGAATCCTTCTTTAAAAAGGGACTCCCCCGAGCATGGTAGCCATTCTCATCGCTCGCATCGCCCTTTCGCCCTCGAGTTCTCCACGCTCTTATGCCGTCGTAGTCACCATGGCCTTGCTAGATCCTCCCGAGCGCCTCTAGCCTGAGGTGGCACTCAACTTGGTGCACAACCTGCTCGGATGGGGTGTGTCGGCGTTCACCAGAAAGATCTGAGTCGGTGCCTCTCCTCACGACGATCTTGCCGTTGGAGAGTTTGTGTTCTTCGTCTCCAACCTCCCTAGTGGGTTGGTGCTGCCGATCCCGTCTTTCTTCGTGCTGCTGCTAGAGGGGCTTGGCCTCCAACCTCTACACGTTACGCCCTGCTTCATCCTTCAGGCGGCCATCATTGCCTACCTCCACAGGATGTCCGTGGGGGCGACGCTCCTTCCCGCTTCTTCCTCCAGCATCCGGGGGGAAGGATGTTCACCAGCCTCGTGAAGGTGGACAGCGGGCTAAGCCGCGGCTCCATCCCTCGCGCCCCCCAACTCCTTGGGGTGGGAAGCGAGTCGTGTTGCGGCTCCGTCTCTTTGGCTCTGATGGCTTCGGCGCCGCCTCCAATGGTGACCACTGGCCTGGCTGCTGAGGACGCCGCCCGGGGGGTCGTACAAGACGTCGTACGCCATGGAGATGGCATCTGCACGCTTTCAGCGTGACCCTACTGATGTCGAGTAGGTCATACCTGTAGACATAAGGCTAGGGCCCCCCTTGAAGGCGGATGTAATAACTTTGTTTTTGTAAGGTACTTTTTGAGTACTATTTATCGAGTAGTATTAGCACTTATCTGCATACTACTTGTCCCTGTTGTGTGTGGCGTTGCCGACTCCTTCCTGGTACCTGGCCCCCCTGGGATGTAGGCTCGACGTGTCGAGACTAGATACCAGCTGTTGGGGACTTGTTCGCAAATGCTATGAATCAAGAACAAGGCAAAATAAAATGTTAAATATCAAAGCCCTTCGTCCTTCGGATCATTATTTCCCTTCGGATATAATGAATCTAGGACGAAGGTCATGAAGGACATACCTTCATGATCATGATAAAAGATGGAGAACATTCATACAAAGTACAGAAAGTAACATAATTTTTGTAAACATTATTATTAATCTATTTCTATTTATATTACTTGTGTAAACAATAGTAAATTACAAATGTACCTTCGGCTTGAAGGAATAAGAATACAGGCGTGACGCAAAAGTGAATGCCAAGTCAGCGTGAATAGTACAGGAATACTGTTCACCTATTTATAGGCACGGGTCGCAGCCCATGCAAAATTACAATAATGCCCTTTACATTTATCAATAACTCTATAGTAATTCTTCGAGGTCTAATTTGGCTTTTCATCTTTAAGTCGGTTTCCCTTTCCCGCCGTTATGCCGAATCTCTTATGCACATAGCTTCGTGATCGTCTTATCCTTCGTCGTGATCGCCATCCCAGTCAAGCTTCGTCTTAACCATGCTCTTGTATACTCGCAATCTGACTTCGAGGGTACCTGTTCACATATTTCTCTTGGAAAACATAGTCAAATTACGTTTTTGAGGACCTTCGGAAGCCGAAGGCCCCCAACAGTAGCCCCTCACAATATTAATTTGCTGTAAAGATAAGTTTATATTGCGATATGGACGAAGGCTATGGGCCGAAGGTCCGAAAAAACACCTTCCTTTTGCTAGAATAGCAACAGTCATTGACAAGCGGGATCCTCCAGTTTTCGACATACTGGGTGTATAAATAAGGGCTCATCACAAGTTATTTGGCACGCTCTCTTGCCATCTATTTTACCTGCTCAAATAGCTTTCTGCCCACAAATATTTGACTGCCTCCCTAGTTTTAAGCTTCGGAGCCGAGAGGCAGGATTTCCGAAGGGATGTCTCAGGAAAAGAAAGTTGTTGCCAGAGTGAAGCTGAGCCTTTCTGAGGAGAAAAATCAGGGCTTCATTGAATCAATAGCAGAAACAAATACAGAGAAAATTACTAGGGAGATTTTGGAAGGCTTATCTGAAGATACTGGTGAAAGTGATAGTTATGATGCAGACAGTGGGGGTGAGGATTCCGAAGATCGACCATGGCGACCAAGCCATTCAGTCTTCGGAAAATCAACTATTGGGCAAAGTCACCTTGAAAACATGAGGGGAAGATATTTTCGAGATATGTCCATCGTGAGGGCAGATGACGAAGAGAGGACTGTGCCGACTCCCGAAGATAATGAAGTCGTGATCTTCCAAAGCTTTTTTAAAGTTGGGCTACGATTCCCTATAAGCAAGTTTGTGGTAGAAGTTCTGAAAATATATCAGGTTTACCTTCATCAACTTACTCCTGAAGCAATAATAAGAATGGGAGTCTTCGTCTGGGTCGTGAAGAGCCAGAGCCTAGAGCCAAGTGCGAAAAGCTTTTGCAATATACATGAGTTATTATATGAGACGAAGCCCTGGGGTAAAGAGCAATATCATAACAACTTTGGTTGTTACAGCTTCGGTGCTCGCTCTGGATCAAGCTGTCCCGTGCCAACCTTTCGGAAGAGATGGCCCGGGGAATGGATGAAGGAATGGTTCTATGTAAAAAATGATTTGAAGGTTCGAGAAGATATTAAGGATATCATCATGTGCCCTATCTGGCAGGGCTTCGGACTCCGGAAACCGAAGGTAGAAATGGATGAAGTAGCCGAAGAATGCCAACGGGCCTTCGGCGTAGTCTGCTCTTTTATTGGGACAAGGGATTTAATACAAGAACACATTGCCTTCAGGGCTTTCTAAGGAGAAAAATCAGGGCTTCATTGAATCAATAGCAAAAACAAATACAGAGAAAATTACTAGGGAGATTTTGGAAGGCTTATCTGAAGATACTGGTGAAAGTGATAGTTATGATGCAGACAGCGGGGGTGAGGATTCCGAAGATCGACCATGGCGACCAAGCCATTCAGTCTTCGGAAAATCAACTATTGGGCAAAGTCACCTTGAAAACATGAGGGGAAGATATTTTCGAGATATGTCCATCGTGAGGGCAGATGACGAAGAGAGGACTGTGCCGACTCCCGAAGATAATGAAGTCGTGATCTTCCAAAGCTTTTTTAAAGTTGGGCTACGATTCCCTATAAGCAAGTTTGTGGTAGAAGTTCTGAAAATATATCAGGTTTACCTTCATCAACTTACTCCTGAAGCAATAATAAGAATGGGAGTCTTCGTCTGGGTCGTGAAGAGCCAGAGCCTAGAGCCAAGTGCGAAAAGCTTTTGCAATATACATGAGTTATTATATGAGACGAAGCCCTGGGGTAAAGAGCAATATCATAACAACTTTGGTTGTTACAGCTTCGGTGCTCGCTCTGGATCAAGCTGTCCCGTGCCAACCTTTCGGAAGAGATGGCCCGGGGAATGGATGAAGGAATGGTTCTATGTAAAAAATGATTTGAAGGTTCGAGAAGATATTAAGGATATCATCATGTGCCCTATCTGGCAGCGCTTCGGACTCCGGAAACCGAAGGTAGAAATGGATGAAGTAGCCGAAGAATGCCAACGGGCCTTCGGCGTAGTCTGCTCTTTTATTGGGACAAGGGATTTAATACAAGAACACATTGCCTTCAGACTGTGGCCACTTGCAGATAACTGGGAAATGCCGAAAGAAACTGTTAAAGAAACTGACGAAGGTGGGCTCGTCAGGCTGAAGTATGCATTCAAGTACGGAGACAAGTTCGTTGAACCAGATGATGATTGGTTAAAGAGCATTGAGACTGTAAGTGATGAATTGCTTGGGGTATATTCGAAGGCCGAAGACACTGCATTGTCAGCAGCCTTCGGAGGCCGAAAAAAGAAAAGACTCAACCGAGTATTTGATGCAATTGGTTTTGTCTACCCCGACTACCGCTATCCAGCGTGGGGGCAAAAAAGAAAAGACACAACTTCTGCGAAAGAAACTGCTTCAGCCGCTCCTAGCGAGCTAGCGCCGAAGAGAAAAAGGGTAAAGGTTCTCACACACCGGCCACGCTATATTGAACCATCCACGGTGCCTGAATTCGCCGGTGAGACCTCTTCGGCCACCGAAGCTAAAGAACCAACCCTGCTACCAGAAATCAAAGAGTTGGCCGAAGTGCCAGTAACAGAAAAAGATGGAAGAACCAAACACTGAAGAAGCAAAAACATCAGCTGAGGGAGTAAAAATATCAGAAATTTTAAGTCCTTCAGGAGAAATTGAAGTAGCAAAAATTAAAAAGGGGCCAACAGTGACCCCGAAAAGAAAAAGAATGGTTAATGTGTTAGATGTTTTGGAGACAATTAAATCTTCAAGCATAACTCCAAAGAAGACTGCTGAAACTTCTGAAGCGTCTGCTAAAGCATCTGTTGCTGAAGCTTCGAAGCAACAGACTGGAACTGAAGCCAGGCCTTCAGAGCCAACCAAGGTAAAACCTTTGGAAACAGAAGAAATGAAAATTGCAAAGGCAACCAAAAAAATGAAAATGTCAGAGCCAATTTTGGTTGAAGAAATTGATACTGCTGCCCCCGAAGCACCTTCCAAAATATACGATTATATTGTGCGACACGCTTCGGGGAAAAATTATCCGAAGAAGAAGTTTTTGAAGCTAATCACTATGCCAAAGAATTGAAATATCCGAAGGGGGCACTAGTGTTCAATGGGACAAACGAAGATGACTTCCTATACTGCCTCCCAGACAACAAAGAATTATCCGTCTGTCGGGAGATGGCTAGAAGTATGGGGTTTCCGAAGCTTGAAGCTGGACTCTGTGCTATGATGAAGGACGATCTTGCAGATAGTCTTGCATATAATAGCCTGAAGGTATGAGAACTGCGTGTTTGGAAATTTTATAATTTGCAAATCATTATTTTATTCTTATACCAACTCTTTTACATATAGGGTTTAATACTAAGCAACGCGTTGAGAGCGCAAAAGAATGCCGAAGACGAGAGCTATGATATTGCTTTCAACAACCTACGATCATAGGTTATTAAGCTGAGAAACGAAGCTCTGGAAAAGGATAAAATTCTGCTTACATTGGTGGACAAGATAAAAGAGGACGAAGCTGCCTCAAAGGCCCAGGCTGAAGCCCAAAAACGCGAAATTAAAGATCTTCAGAAACAGCTAGCTAGAGCTAAAGAAGAAGTATACTTGAAGAGACAAAACGAGAGCTTAGTGATCAATGGGCCAATCATTTAGAAATAAATGTTAAAGAGCTTCGTGCATCCCAGAGAAGATGTTATGTTAAATCCATAGAGTGTGTTAAGAAGATAAAATCCAGCTTCGCCAACGTTGGCGCATTCTCTAGTGAAGAGAATTTCTCAAGGGGCAATCCTGAAGGTTCGATTGAATGGATCAGTCACGAAGCTGAGGCCTTCGAGGAAATCCTGAATAGCCGCGGAGACATATGTGCTTTTTCGGGTGCTAGAGGAATTGCTACTGTTTTGGAGAGGAAAGGTTGCGAGCATGTAAAATCTTTAGCGCAGTCCGAAGCTACTTTGTCCTTGGAAGACATTAAAGACCCCTCAGCCGAAGCAAGCATGGTCGGCGGAAAATTTTTCACCGATATTTGGGACAACGGCGGACGAGAAATGGCTCAAGAAATTATTCAAAAGAGCGAAAAAGGCATCCACGATGCTAGAAAAATAGCAGAGGCCGCTGAGAAAAGTACAGAGCCCGAAGGGCAAATAGGTACTAATTAGTGATAATTGGCTCTTCGCTGTAATCTTTTGATTTTGAACTTGTTCACGGCTTGTAATAATATATCCGTACCTTTTCTTTTCTCAGAACCTGCTGAGCTAGCTCCAAGCCCTCAGACAAAGGGGGATGACGAAATTAGACAAATGGCAGAAGCCATCATGGATAGAGTTGTTGATCAACTTTTAAATGAAGATGCAGAAGTAGTCTTAAAATAAGATTAAATGCTACTGTAAAAACATTTAGTTTGTAATGTTTGTCAAAAATCGTGTAACATTGTGTAACATATTAGCTGCTTATAATTCCATTTTTGACGATGCATGAAACATCATACACATACCATTTTTGAGCCTTCGGCGAAAAACACCTTCCCTTCTTTTCATGCTTCGTAAAAATCAATAATCAATCCTTGTAAAATCAATAACCAATAGATCCTTTCATTTTAGTAATTGACGAAGGTATAACTCTTCAGCGGCTATTTCTTGTGCCGTGTCAGTAATTCTTTAAAACAATCTTCGGCCATCAATATCAAAACCCTCCCTTCTTGCATTGTTGATGCACTATGATGTATAATGTTATGCTATGCGAATGATGTAATGATGTAATGTTGTGCAAAATGATATTTGCCGAAGATTGATGAAATCAGCGTTTATTTTTCGCTGTAAGCCTCCCTTAGGAGCTTCTTCGCCTTTTACTTCAGCGGAATCAGCGTTTATTTTTCGATGTAAGCCTCCCTTAGGAGCTTCTTCGCCTTTTACTTTCAGCGGAATCAGCGTTTATTTTTCGCTGTAAGCCTCCCTTAGGAGCTTCTTCGCCTTTTACTTTCAGTGGAATCAGCGCTTATTTTTCGCTGTAGGCTCAGAAAACTTACACTGCGCTCCCTTAGGAACGGCTTTTTGTTGCTTTGAATAAATTGTACTTTGTTCCTTAGAACAAGTTTTTGATAACTTTGAAAATCCTCCTTGCCAACATAAATTCTCATGCTTCAGTAGCTTAGGCCTATGGAGAAGATATATTTTTATTACAGAAAAAAGCGAAACTATTACAAAAAATTGAAAGGCGATAAAAGACATTAAAACTACCCTTAATTGTTCCTTATTAAAAAGAAAGTAATAGTGAATATGAAAATGCGAAAGAGCTGCTGCTGAGGTAGGATATTTGTCAGTAAATGTGCTTCGACTCTGGCACAGTGCTATTAACTGTGCGAGCTTCGGACTCCTCTCTGAAGTCCCGCTGAAGGTTAATGCGCTGACTCCCTTCTGGCTGCTGACCTCTTTGTGTTGGTGGTGGCGGTGGAGGCTGCTGCCAAGATGCTTGGGGTTGGCTTGCCGAAGCAATAGAAGCTGCAGGGTGGTTGCCTACATATTCTGGAATATAAGGCGAATGATACGAAGCAGTATGCATGACCTGCTTCGGCTGACTTTGTTGCGCTGCTGCTTCTGCTATCTCCTTCTGCTTCTGGATGGTAACGTGGCACATCCTGGTGGTATGGCCCTTGTCTTCACCACAGAATAGGCAGTAAATTTTTCTTGGCTGATCTCCAAACCTTCCCCTGAAGCCCCTGGCGCCTCTGCCTCTTGGCGCTGACGGTCGAAAAGAACTTTGCTGCTGCCCCGAAGCTTGTGAAGAGTATTGTGGCCTTTGCTGCTGGCTCCCTCGATCATCACTTTGAGTAGAGTTATGAATTGACCTAACGTGCCTCGGGTGAAATCTTCCTCCGAAGCCCCTGGTCATTTCAGAGAACCTGAATGCTTCCTCCCTTCTTTGGCGGAAGTCATTGTCAGCTCGAATATACTCGTCCATCTTCTGGAGCAGCTTCTCCAAAGTTTGTGGTGGCTTCCTGGCAATGTATTGCGCTGAAGGTCCCGGCCGAAGCCCCTTAATCATGGCCTCAATGACAATTTCATTGGGCACTGTTGGCGCCTGTGCCCTCAGACGCAGAAACCTTCGGACATACGCCTGAAGGTATTCTTCGTGGTCCTGGGTACACTAGAATAGAGCCTGAGCGGTGACTGGCTTTGTCTGAAATCCTTGGAAGCTGGTTATTAACATATCCTTCAGCTTTTGCCATGAGGTGATTGTCCCTGGCCGAAGAGAAGAGTACCAAGTCTGAGCGACACTCTTGACGGCCATGACAAAAGACTTTGCCATGACTGCCGTATTGCCACCATACGAAGATATGGTTGCCTCATAGCTCATCAAGAATTGCTTCGGGTCTGAATGATCGTCATACATGGGGAGCTGAGGTGGCTTGTAAGACTGGGGCCATGGTGTAGCCTGTAATTCTGTTGACAAAGGAGAAGCATCATCAAAAGCAAAATTTCCATGATGGAAATCTTCATACCAGTCTTCCTCATTGTAGAAACCCTCCTGATGGAGCTCTCTGCGCTGAGGCCTTCGGCTCTGGTCATCTTGAACAAGATGACGAACCTCTTCCGACGCTTCATCTATCTGCCTCTGAAGGTCAGCTAGACGAGCCATCTTCTCCTTCTTCCGTTGAACCTGTTGCTGAAGCATTTCTAGGTTTTGGATTTCCTGGTCCAAGTCGTCCTCCGGAGGCGTTGGACTAGTAGCCTTCCTCTTTTGACTTCGGGCCTCCCTGAGAGAAAGGACACCTGATTGGGATCCAGCGGCTGTAGAGTACCAGCCCCTGTCGCTGAAGCTTTTTTCGGCGGCATGACGAAGGTGATGCTTGCCGAAGGTGTTCAAGGCTCAAAAAATGGAAGTGAGTTCACCGGAGGTGGGCGCCAATGTTGGGGACTTGTTCGCAAATGCTATGAATCAAGAACAAGGCAACATAAAATGTTAAATATCAAAGCCCTTTGTCCTTCGGATCATTATTTCCCTTCGGATATAATAAATCTAGGATGAAGGTCATGAAGGACATACCTTCATGATCATGATAAAAGATGGAGAACATTCATACAAAGTACAGAAAGTAACATAATTTTTGTAAACGTTATTATTAATCTATTTCCATTTATATTACTTGTGTAAACAATAGTAAATTACAAATGTACCTTCGGCTTGAAGGAATAAGAATACAGGCGTGACGCAAAAGTGAATGCCAAGTCAGCGTGAACAATACGGGAATACTGTTCACCTATTTATAGGCACGGGTCGCAGCCCATGCAAAATTACATTAATGCCCTTTACATTTATCAATAACTCTATAGTAATTCTTCGAGGTCTAATTTGGCTTTTCATCTTTAAGTCGGTTTCCCTTTCCCACCGTTATGCCGAAGCTCTTCTGCACATAGCTTCGTGATCGTCTTATCCTTCGTCGTGATCGCCGTCCCAGTCAAGCTTCGTCTTAACCATGCTCTTGTATACTCGCAATCTGACTTCGAAGGTACCTGTTCACATATGTATCTTGGAAAACATAGTCAAATTACGTTTTTGAGGAACTTCGGAAGTCGAAGGCCCCCAACACCAGCATACCTAAAAGAGTTGGGAACAGCCCCCAGGTGGCAGCCTCGACTGAGACCCGGACCCGAACATGGCTTTGGCTAGGGAGCATTAGTAGTACACCCATAGGACCCATCGTCTGACATTAGCCATCCTTTGATACATGCACGTGACCTGCAAGTTTTAGTCTGGGAAGCCAAGTTGTGTGTCCGGACCCCCTGGACCGCGGTTCCAAATACTAGGACACCCGTCGCAGAGTGGTGGAGCGTGCAGGCTTATAGTACGGGACCAAGCCAAGCGGCTACACGGCTCCGGACCACCCCAGGAGACAAGTATCCATTCTCTAGAGGCGGACCCCAGGTTGTCGGACCCATAGGACTATAGCTCCAAATACTAGGGTGCCCGTCACAGGGTGGTGGAGTGTGCAGGCTTTTGGGTACGGAACCAGGCTAAGCGGACACACTGCTCTGGACCACCCCATGGAATGAGCTCCTGTTCTTTAGAACCGGCCCCCAGGCTACCAGACCCCCTGCTTTCGTAGAGGGGTCCTAAACTGCAGGCCTGGCTACTCAATTCGGATGTCATCGTGCCAGGACAGATAGGAACTGTACGGGTGGGTTAGGTAAAAAATAATATCCGGAAACTGCAGGATAAAACCATGGAGGCAGAAGGATAAAACTGTCATAGGAGCACATCTGAGGGGGTAAATTTTCTCTTTATAACTTGACATGCATGGGTGCAGGCCAACATGCCGGGTTTATGAGGGCGGACCTCACCGGGCTGGCGTACACGTATGCGCAACCTAGTTACAAAAGGAAGAAAAACTCAACCCCTCAGGCTTGCTCCTATGGACAGAACTTACAGAGATGCTCCAGGGGTTAGGAAGAGGTACTCCTTTAGTTATAGCGAGGTGGTCACCCTCGGGTCGGCATATTTCCATCGCCTTGAAGGGTCCTTCCCAGCTGGGGGAGAGTTTGCGGAGCCCTTCTCGGTTCAGTACTCGCCTTAGGGTTAGGTCCCGACCTTGGGTTCCCACCTGCATTTGATGATAGAGTCCACGTCCCCACGCTGTAGCCGTTTCTGTATGGACCCATTAGAAGACTGGACCCGTGGGGAGTCTAGAAGGGTTTCCGGGGGAAGGCAGGCTTCGGCCTCGTAGACTGGGGAGTACGGGGTCCCCCCGGTGGCCCGTTTAGTTGTCGCCACCGGAGTAGGAGTCTCCGGTGATGACATCCTTCAGGACCCCCTCGGGTGACTAATACCCGAGGTCCCGTTCAGCCGCGGCCACCTCGCCGTCGTCGACCCTTTCCTTGCCAGGTCGGCGACAAGGTGGGGAGCCGTCCCTAGAAGACTGCTCGCTTAGCTCGCTGACGCGTTTCACGAGGTTGATGATCTCGTGACACTCCGTGGCACCGTGGCGACTGTTGGGGTGCACAGGGCATGAGCCGCTGTTACCCCTCTGCGGCCGTGGGCGTTTGTTGCGGTCGCCCCGGCCCCCAGTCGCAGCTGCGACGACCAGCGCGGTAGACTGCGGCCTCTCGTGGCCGCGACCCTTCTTCTTTTTCTTTTTATCGTCCCGGGGGACGTCACCCGAGCCACCCGTCTGGGCAGCCCCGGTTTGTGGGGCCGAGTGTCATGCCCGGCCCTCGGCGGCTCTGGCGCAATTGTCGGCCAGAGCGAAGAGTGTGGAGACAGTCTCCACGTCATGCGTGACCAACTTCTCCAACATTTTTTCATCATGCACTCCCTGACGAAAGGCCGTGATGATGGAAGCATCGGAAATGCGAGGTATAGTACCTCGCACCTTGGTGAAGCGGGAGATAAACGTCCAAAAAGTCTCCCTGGGTTCCTGCCTCACTGCGTGGAGGTGGGCCTCCACGCCGTGCTGTTGGTAAGCGCTGGCGAAGTTCGCTGTGAACCGCGCGCATAGCTCTTCCCAGGAATAGATTGATCCTGGGGCAAGATTCGTGAGCCAAGTCCAGGTAGGCCCAGACAAGGCGACATGAAAATATGTTGCCATCACAGCGGTGTTTCCACCTGCTGCTGTGATAGCAATGACGTACACCTGCAGAAATTCTGACGGATTTGACGTACTGTCGTACTTTTCCGGCAGGTGCGGCCAGAACTTGGATGGCCAGGACGCCGCGCGGAGATGATCCGTGAGAGCGGCGCAGCCCACACCGGCCAAGGGAACACCCACCTGGAACCGAGCGCCCACTAGGGTATGCAGTGCTACCGCAGCGAAGTCTTGATCGAGGTTGCGACCCTTGATGTTTTGCCGGCGCTCCCGCGCCCTCCCCAGAGAGATCCGGGCGTCCTCTCCCGCACGCCTGCGGTTGAGTTCTGCCCGGAGGTCGTTGGTCTGTGCACCCCTCACTGAGGGTGAGCGCACAGACGCCGACGCCTCATGTTGGCGCCGGGATGACCGTGGCCTCGATCTGGTTGAGCCAGAGTGTGCCATGTCGAGCAGTCGGTCGACGTCGTCACTCCACTGCTTCATGGCCCCTGGTGAGGCCATGGAGTTTGGGAGTGGCGCAACAACTCCCTGGCCACCGACAACGCCTCCAGAGCGACCCTCGATGGAGTCCGGGATGTCTACGCGGTTGTATGCAGCTGTGCAGCGTGCACAACAGCAATGCCCGGCACTGGGCGGTTGGGAACCTGTGGCGTGGAAGAAGCAGCTTCTTCCTCCACCAGGAAATCCACCAAAGTCTCGGTGCGGTGCTCAACAATTTGCACCATCATGCTGAGCAAGAAAACAAGCAAAAACCTAAAGCCTAAGCCCCTACCTGGCGCGCCAAATGTCGGAGAGGAACATCTCCGACCGGGTGGCGGAATGCACCCGCCCTAAATCTTTAGATGAGGAGGGGTCTAAGTGTTTTGCCTGTTAGATGGAAACGGGAAGAACACAAGAACACACAAGGGTTTAGAGTGGTTTAGGCCGCCGGAGCGTAACACCCTACTCCACTGTGTGATGTATAGAGCTTGTATGAACTTGTGAGCCTGAGCTTGGTCTAAGTGTGCTTTTTTCGAGCCCCCCCCCCCGTAACGTTGCGTGCCTCCCCTTTTATAGCTGAAGGGAGGCACGTACAAGGGTGCAGAGCCCCGACGTGCGGGCCCAGGGACATAACGGATGTAATACTTGGAGCAACTAATGCTGGTCGCCAGTGCAATCTCCTTGCGCCCGGATATCCTCAACCTGCGTAGTATCGGCGTGCAGCGGAAGCTTCACTGGCAACGTACGAGTGATGATGAGTATAGTGTCCTAGAATCCCGGAACCTTGCTGAGGGTGGCCCGGACCCTACACAAAGAGGTCTGGGACCCATCCCGGGGTCCGGTCTGTACCCACGGAGGTCCTGGACCCTGCTCGAAGGTCTGGTCCAGATATGGAGGGGTCCGACACTTTCCCATGGGGGTCCGGACCCACCGTTGATACCTTGGAAGATATTGTCTTCCCTGGCCATGTGGCGACCCCGGAGCCGTCCACGTGGTGGGGTTGGGTACTGTTTACCGCGCGACTAGAGATAGCCGCGCGGGAACCGTGCCTTCTTACTATAGTAAGGGGTACCCCTGATTCAGGGTAGCGACAGATGTCGTAGCAAATTAGATGGACGTCAATGTGAGTAGACTTATACTATAGTTACAAATCAGGTTCTATTCTAGACGTTTTCCTTTTTATAATATGATTTGTTCGGTATATGTTTATTTGTGTAATGGTGTATGTCTATTTATATAATGGTGTATGTTTATTTATTGGTGTATGTTTTCTTCTTGTATGTACAATGTACGAATCTATATTAGAAGCCGATTTCGTGGTAGAAGACCCAAATATGTTTGAAGACGACCCACATGACACTTTTGACCAAGGCAAGTGGATTATCCCTCTGTATTTCTGATTGTACCCAAATAATGCATACAATAATATTTACTTTTGGATATTTGCATAAACTTGATGGGTTTTGCCTAAAATAGGATCACCTAGAAATAACAACCCTATTCCTTGATTAACCTGAGATAAATATTATGCTTAGTAATTATGTTGTTGCTCAACTTTATCATTATGATGTCACTCTCTAAAGATACTATTGTTCTAGAGATGAAATTTGTATTATTTATGTTAACTCGATGGTTAAACAAGATCATGTTGTGTTAAATGGAACATGGAGTGACCACCCAGGAAAACAGTGCAACCATGAGTGATATCATGGCTCTGCTTTGGTAAATATCTTTATAGACTTAGTTCTTAGCAACCTTACCAGAAAGATGGGCAAGAGGGGCGGCATGGTTTGGTGGCAGCTCACGTTAACATGGGGTGGTAGTGTTGGCTAAGTTACCTCACCTAGAGGGTCACCAATGCTGACGTGTAAACCTTAGCACGTGGCTTTGTACTAAGGATATTTTGTGAAAGCCTCATAGTGAATCCCTAGCCATTTACCTCGGCAGGGTTTAAGGGTCCGTACAACCTAGGCTAGAGGGTATACAGGGCTTGTGGGTAAAGTTGTACCACCTCTACAGAGTGTAAAATTGGTATGTCAGCTGTGCTCACGGTTAAGAGTAGTCTGGACCCTCACATGATAATAAAACTTAAAGATGGAGAATTAAATCGTGATCCGGTGATTTTTAAATGGTTTGCTTAAGTGGTTTAACTTAAATGTTTTAAGATATAATCATTATGCTCACGATTGATTGGGATTTTAGGATACACTTACAATTAGTAAGTTAGGTATTGTTAATAAAATATTGACCAACTAACATGCTTACCACTTAACCTTAGCCTACCTTGTTAACCTTGCATAACTCCTCCCATTTGCTGAGCCCCCACCGTAAGTGAGCTCACCCCTTGCTAAATTTTTTATCAGAAGCTGATGAGGAAGACTTTGACGATGAGTATTGAGTCTAGCGACGCTCCAGTCATCTTCCTGTGAGAGATTGCCCATGATATTTCCACTGTACTTCGATAATATACTGTTTAAGACTCTTATGTTTGGATGATGTAATAACGTTACTATACTCTCTTTTGCGCCTTTATTGCATTGTTTTTTTTGATATATTACACTTGTGACGTCAACATATGTGTGAAAAATGGATCCTGGCACACATATGTTATGCATTCGATTTTGCCCCAAAAACCATGCGTGGCAATTTATTGGCAAGTTGGGGGGATTAGTGGGAGGAGGTGAGGATTAGTGGGAGATAAACATGTATTAGCCATGGATAAGTGAAATTAGCTTGTAGAGCTCATTGTATGACACCAGAGGCATATGCATAAGCATGAGCATAAGGAAAATTATTAAGAAAATATTTGTAGGGATTTTAAAAATGATTATGAGGGTATTTCTCAGGAGAAAAATATATGGAGAAATATCGGTGAAATATTTGGGCAGTATTTCTGGAAAGAAGTTGAAGGGATCACTTGGAAAATATTTGTAGGATATTTTGAGGAGAATTTTGGAGGGAATATATAGCACTATATTTTCTTTGTTGAGATAAACTCGCAAACAAGCATTTTGAAACAAAATTTAAATTTATTTTGAACTTAAAGCAAGTTTGAGAATTTTTCTAGATTCGAATTTTTGGGGTGCTACAAATCCACCCCACTTAAAATGAATCTCGTCCTCGAGGTTCAACTTAGAAGGGTTATGGGTATAGCTTTACTTTAGCTACAAATCTTTCTTATGCAGACTTCGGGGAGATGAAACTTCAACAATATATGGCCTTTGAGGAGCATCTTGTTTCCAATTGCAAACGTTGTTTAAGGCTACTCAAGGATCATCCTCAGGCTTCTATCTTTTGTGTGGCAGCTAGTTTATTGAAGAAGCATTGATACCAACATGCAAACCTTTCTCTTACGAACTTCCATATAGATTCCTTTCTTGATTGGTCTTCTAGGCTTCATCAGCAAAACTTGGGTGACCACTTCTCTTCCAAAAACTTGCATGCTCGAATGATTTGGTCTTCCACAACCTTGTCGCATACACATGCCTTCTTCTTTTCCATAGCAGCAACCTTACTGGAACACTACCCCACTTAAAAAGAATGTGGGTAGAACTCTTGAATCTTAGGGATTTCAACTCTTTGAAGTACCTCATAACATGGGTGCTATGTGGGCTTCTTCTATCATTGCTGCTTGCGAAGAGATGACTGACACAGGGTTGATTTTGGGATAACCTTCTTCTCATCTTCTCTTTGCTATTTTCTTTTCTCTTCTCATTGCCCCTTTCTTTCTCTTTGTTCTTCCCACTGAAAGGCTCTATCAAATAGTATTACCATTCCACAGAGGAGGAAACCAAATACTATGAACCATGTAGCACAGTCTTCAACCCAAGAATCACCAAGCATTGTGATCTCAGGGGCGAGGGAGTGGAAAAATGAGTTGCTTGCGATTGGCCAGAGGGGGTTTTATCAGGCGTGTGATTTGAGTAGGATGGAAATGAGAGAGCTGGTGGGGGGTTTTATAGGTGAGAGGTGGTGCTCGGGTGTAGAGTGGTGGTGATTAAGTAGGTGCTACGCGGGAGCAGGCGTGATGAAGGGAAGGGGGGTTGGTGTTGCTGGCGATGATGGCGCTGGTGGTGAGTGCACTGCAAAGGGGTGTGGGCAGTGGTGGGGTCGATGACCCTGATGTTTTTGGTCTCTGGTACCAAGAATCTTTGCCTCTCTGTATGGTAATAACTTTTTCTGTGCTCTTTTCCTGTTTACTTTGACCCAGGGGTAGTACTTTGATTCTCATGGTCGGTCCTTTGGACTGATTGACCAAAGCGGTCCCTTCTAGGCTTCAAGGATAGGCTTCTCGATATCTTCTTGGGTAAGTTGCTTTTCTCTTGAGATGGGTTAAGAGGAGAATGGAAGCATAAGGTGGGGATTAGTTTTAATTTGTGATCTATGTTTTTAGAGAAAACCCCTTTTTGAAAAAAAAAAGAAAACTCACAATCTTAGCACAAACAAATCAAATGTTTTGAATGGGAGGGGAATAGAGTTTTTCCAAAGCACAGACTACTCGGATTTGAGGGCTAAGCGACTACTACTTGGTTCCTAAGATTCAGACTCAGATTGCTCTAGAAGCTGAACCAATAATCACGTTGAACGTGATTTATGAGCACTAACGTTAAAGCATCACATATGCACAGAAAGAGGAAGCAAACATCAAGCATAACTCATTTTGAAATGCCCTAGGGGCCACACAATTAGAGCTTTTCAAATCACGTGGCTACACGGTTACATCTCATACATGCAAGGCTCTGGCCAAAGTGGAAAAAACTTCACTGCCCAATGAATGCAGAGGACTGGGCATAACTAACTTTGGATCCAACAACTTCTCTTCTGGCGAGGCTGGTGCATAACTTTAATCTGAGACATCTCCTGGATGGATCAAGAGGGAGATGATGTTGATGACTCCTTCTGGCGGCGACTGAGATGGCAGGATGGAGTTGAAATCTTCTCCAAACGAGACTGGCTCTTGTAGCTCCAAGGTGACCTAGCTAAGAGAGCGGTGGTGTTGGTGGGGTGCTTGCAGCTTCTTCCTTGACCTCAAGGGAGGGTGCTGGAATCTTCTTCATTGTGAGAGGCTCAAACATCTCTGACGGTGGATCTTTGGAGGGTTCAGGGTGCTCTTACTCATCCATAATCTGAGGGGAGACTTTCATTCCTTCTAAGACTATGGCTCCTTTCCGGGGGTTCCCAAGCCTTACTCTCTCCTTTTATAGAGATCGGGAGGCCTTCCAGAATCTAGGGCTCTTCAACTCTCATGGGTTGAACTGGGTTGGATGAAGCAGACTCTTGGATCCGCAGGGCTCTATATTGGTTGGGGGTGACTAAGTAGGCCTCAATCAACTTCTAAAGCAGCTGCATGGGTTTGAACTGTGGTGACTTCTACATGGAGCTAACGGTTGCGCCTCTCTATATCTTCTGCTCAGACAATTATACGACGGTTGTCATGAGAAAAATTCAGAACCAAAAGGAGCGGACGAGCCCGAGATGCAGCGGTTGGTAGCAACGGGATTGAAGCACGACTGCACAAGTGTGCTGTGACGTGTGACCGAGTGGACGGGCAAGATCGTTAACGGAATAAACGATCTATAGTCGGTTGAATTTAGTATATGGACCCAATGGGTCAAACTAAAGTGGGCACCTGGCGTTCATGGGCCACGACCCTCTGCAAAGATCCGCCTGAACACTGCAGCGGAGCACGTTCAAAAATCAAAACCATGTGTCGGTGCTCTCGGTCTCGGCAACCTCCCCATTCCACAACCGTCCCCGAGAACGACCTCACATAGTCACGTTTCCGTCTTCCGAAGCAGCACGTCCGCTCGCCTCCGAGAACCCACCACCTCGCCGCCCGCCACCAGCCCACCACCATGGTGCTCGAGGTCCATATGCATCCCCTCCTTCCTTCCTCTTCCTTCTATCTGCTATGGCTGCTGCCCCACCGGTCTAATGACGCGCAGCGATTTCTGACCATCCCCTGACGGTTTGCGGTGGCCGTCCAAATCCAATCCCAGGCGACCATGATCTGCGTGGACAACTCGGAGTGGATGAGGAATGGGGACTATCCCCCATCGCGGTTCGCGGCGCAGGCCCACGCCTTCGCCGTCCTCTCCGGCGCCAAGACGGAGGTCTGGCTTCTCTCCATTGCCCACGCGTGCGTCGCCGCTAGCGCTAGGGGTTGTTACTTGGTCGCTACCTGGGGTTTTGAGTGCCTACGGGCGGCTTTACGTGTTCCTTTTGGGCGACCGGTGAATTTGGACTACGCAGGCGAACCTGGAGAGCACGGTGGGGCTGGTGGCCATGGCGGGCAAGGGCGTCAGCGTGCTCGTCCCGCCAACCAACGACTTCGGCAAGGTCCTGTCAGGCATGAACGGTACGCGAAACCGCCGCTGACCTCCTGAGATTATTTCTGCGGTGAACAGTGAACTTGTCATTCAATTGATTCCTTCAAAATTGCACAGAGGGTCCGCTTCACGATGTCAGCTGTAACTCTAAGAACTAGTACCGGGTATCAATATAATTGCAATACTGCTTCTATATTAATATTGTGCCAATGCATCCTATGTTCTTCTACTAACTGGCTAACTAGCTATGTTATTCTATGTTTGGCTGCTACCGCACTCCGCACTTGCTGATTTTGGTTATCTGGTAACTTGACGTGGCAGCAGTCTATGTCTTTTTTACGAGTGTGTGGTAGCGAAGAAGTTATGCCCTCCACTGTCTTTTGTTTTGAACATCGACACGACCTTTAATATACACTTTAAGTGATTAATTTTCCAGTTATATCGTAGTAAAAATACGACGCATAATGACATGGAAGTATATCTGGGTGAGAATCTACTCATTCAATTTAATACCTGTCTATAATTCTATATCAGAAGTCAGGTTGGTTTCGATTTAACACTTCAGTTGCATACATTGTTCAGTGCTGTATGTTTAACACAAACATATTCATAAGATACTGGGAATATCTTGTCACCATGTAGATACCATATAATGCATCCTTTTAGAAATCATGTGTCGCATCTTGTTGTCTGTGCACTGTGCATAAGAAATTGTTCAAAACGCGACTTATATTTTTAAAGAATCTGAGCCAATTCATTTTGGATTCAGGGCTGGAAATTGGTGGTGAAGCAAACTTGACTGCTGCGATCCAGGTCGCTCAATTTGCACTCAAGAATCGGCAGAACAAGCAGCTGCGGCAGAGAATAATTGTTTTTGTTGGCAGGTATGATCTGAGGTTGCATCAGTGTTGTTTCATCGATCGTACTTTACATTCGAGTTCTAAATTTGTCCCCTGCAGCCCAGTAATAGATGAGAAGAACTGGCTAGAAGTGATAGGGAAAAATCTGAAGAAGAACAACGTTGCTCTTGATGTTGTTAACTTCGGTGAATCTGATAACGAAAAGCCTGAGAAACTAGAAGCTCTTGTTGCTGCAGTCAATAGTGGTGGCAACAGTCATATAATTCATATCCCTGCAGGACGTGACCTTTCTGATGCCCTATTCAGGTAAAGCATATATTATCGCTCTAACCTGATGCAGCAGCATCTTTTTTTTCTAATACACCCCCGCCCCACACACACACACAGTTCACCAATAATATTATCGGAAGACCGAGGAAGTGATTCTGCTGCTGCTGCTCGTGGAGCATCGGGTTTTGAATTTGACGTGGACCCAAACGTGGACCCAGAGCTGGCGCTAGTACTTCTGATCTCTATGGAAGAAGAGAGATTAAGGCAAGAAGCTGCTGCAAAAAAGGCCAGGGAAGAATCGTCGAAAACTGAGAATGAAGGCCAATCTTCAACCTCCAATGGTGACATTGTTATGGCTGACGCAGAACCTGAACCAAATTCATATACTGAAGATAAAGGACTTCATTGTAAGGTATGTTTTATTGCCATTCAGCTAATGCAATCTGTATCCTTCGTTTTGGATGTCCAACAGTTATTAGAGATTACCCATAAAAAGGGATTACTAAGACCACCTCAGCTATACCTATTAGGTATTCTCCCCTTGACTAAAGTTCAGGTCATCAGAATATACTTCCTGCTATGTGTGGTTGCTTCAATGTCCGTTAGATTGGGAAGGAAAGACAAGTGTCGTTCAATGGCTTCAGATATCTTAAATATTTGCTCAACATCCTTGTGATGGTTAGATAAGAATTCTTTGCAGTCTGATAGCATAGATAAGAGGTGACAAGTCAAAACTATGTTGCAATAATATGGCATAGTTCTCAACAAAGTTAGTAAACGATCTTTGAATTGGTAATATCAGTTCTCAATTGAACTTTTATGCCATAAGAGCATGCTGTGTTATCAGTCTAAAGCATCTGATCCAAATGTGTGTAATTTATTTACTCACACCATTTACTTTTCTACGGTACCCAAGTTCTGTATATTGCTTTTGGACTGGTCAGATTCCAGGATGTCTGTCCCTTTTAGTTTTTCATAGAACTATTGCCAGATTGAGGTCCAGGATTGGATGGCTAAGGGAAGGGGATGCTAATTCTAAGTTGTTTCATATGTTTTCAAGATACCGTAAAACGAAGAACTTTATGGCCAGTTTAGATTCAGATGGTACTGTTCATACCAGTCATGACGCCAAGGCACAATTGGTTGATGATTTTTATGACACCCTACTAGGACAAAGTTCTGATAGAGTTTGCGCTATTAATCTAGATATTTTGGGGATTCCAAATCATGATTTATCTGCCTTAGATGACCCCTTCACTGATAAAGAAGTGTGGGATACGATCAAACAACTTCCTTCGGATAAGGCTCCAGGGCCGGATGGGTTCACATGCAAATTCTATAAAATTTGTTGGAATATTATCAAACAAGACATTATGTCAGCAGTATTGGCGATTGGGAGCAGAAAATTCATGAATTTCCATGTGCTTAACACAGCTTATATTACTTTGCTTCCGAAGAAAGAAGGGGCTAACCAAGTAAAGGATCTTAGACTTATAAGTCTTGTGCACAGTTTTGCTATGCTAATCACAAAAATCTTTGCCAATCGTTTGGCCAGCAGGTTACATGGCATGGTTTCTTTTAATCAGAGTGCCTTCATAAAAGGCCGCTTTATACAGGACAATTACATGTTGGTGCAACAAACAACCTGTTTCCTTAACCAGCAAAAACAGCCTCGTCTCCTCCTTAAACTTGATATTTCAAAGGCCTTTGATTCAGTTTCATGGCCCTTTCTTCTAGAAGTCTTGCAACACCTGGGATTTGAGCAAATTTGGAGGGACATAATTTTTGGGCTGCTATTGATTTCCTCAGCAAGAAAATCTGTTACAACCCCCTTGCCTCAAGGATGGTGCAGCACCGGTTTTCTTTATACGCTGGTGATGTGGTGATTTTCCTTGGGCCGACAGCTATGGAAATCAAAGTTGTGGTGGATATTATCGATTTATTTGGGTAGGCATCAGGACTGCGTACTAGTGTCCAGAAAAGCAGTTTATTCCCAATAAGATGTGAAGAACAAGATTTGGCCCTGCTACAGAATTTGATGCCTTGTGAGGTGGCTGAATTCCCATGCCGTTATTTGAGACTGTAATTGTCTATCAAAAGGCTTACTAAGGGTCAAGTGCAGCCAATCATTGATAAAATGCCAATCAGCTACAAGGGTAGAAGGCTGATTTGATGACAAAAGCAGGAAGAAAAATTCAGGTCCAAGCTGTACTCACAGGGATGGTTATATATTTAGCCATGACAGTTGACCTACCAGTTTGGGCTCTCGAAGCTATTGATAAGATTCGCCGAGGCTTTCTTTGGCGAGGTCGCAAGGAGGCAAAAGGTGGACATTGTCATGTGGCTTGGGGAAAGGTATGTCGACCTCTTGACCTCGGTGGACTTGGTATTTCCAGCATTAGAGAGATGGCTTGGGCGCTCAGAATGCGTTGGCTTTGGCTTGCAAAAACAGAGCCAGACCGACCATGGGCTTCCTTAGCTATTCAAGTTCCTAAGACAATAATGGATTTCTTCTCAGTGGCTGTACAAACTGAAATTAGTGATGGGACTCACATTTTTTTGGTCAGATAGATGGTTAGGGGGACATAGAATCGTTGATTTGTCACCTCGGCTATATGCGACTATCCCTAAACAGAAGGTTCACAAGAGGACGGTTCTAGAGGCTCTCACAAATCATAGTTGGATCTCTGACATACAGGGAGGTCTAATTGTTGAAGTTATTTCTGAATATCTAAACTTACGGGACTTGATTGCCTCAGTTCAATTGCGACCTGGAGAAGAGGACAAACATATTTTTCACCTAGCTGCCAACGGGAAATATTCTGCAAAGGAACCATATGAGGGTCTATTTATTGGGTAACGGATTTTGAACCCTTTCACCAAATGTGGGAAACTTGGGCTCCCCCGAAGACCAAATTCTTTATGTGGAAGGTTTGGACAGCTGACAGGGCTGTAGAAAAGGGGTATGGACCATCCTGAAAAATGTCCATTGTGTGATCAGGAGCAAGAAAACCTGGACCATATGTTGATTGGCTGTGTTTTTACTCGAGAATTCTGGTTCAAGCTACTATCTCAAGTGAATATACAAAACTTGGCCCCTCAGCTAGGTGATGGAGCCTTTATGGAGTGGTGGCATGAGATTGGTAGGCAGGTCCAGGGAGTGGCGCATGAAGGCTTGAATTCCTTGATCATTCTTGGGGCATCGTCGTTGCGGAAGCACCACAATGGGTGTGTCTTTGACAGAAAAAGGCCTAACATTGATGCTGTTCATAGATCGTCTAATCAGGAAAGGGAGTTGTGGGAGGTGGTTGGAGCAAAAAAATTGTCCCTGCTGACTTGCCCTATCCCTGGATTGCAAGATCTTTAGCTAGTGCTGTTTTCAATCTGTTGTTGGTCGTGTTTCTCTGTGTGTTTCTAGTTATGGATGGATTCACGTACGCCTGTTGGTGGCCACCGTAAGGAGGCTTTATGTACTGGTCCTATAGGACCTTAATTTCTTTTTTCTTCTTAATATAATGCCATGCAATTCTCCTGCGTTTCAGAGAAAAAAGATAATGTTTATTCTTATGGTTCATCCTATAAAAATTAATAGTATTGGTGTTATATAGGATGAGGGCCAGCTATTGGAAAAAGCTCGTAAAATCCGTATAGAAGATTATATTAGCTTTGAAGAACTGTTTGATGGTGTCACAAGTGATACGATGTCAGGTCAGTAACTGGGTTGCTGCAGATCCATCTATATATATTCATATTTTACCGTCATATAGGAATTGAGAAACTTCTAAGTATTTGCGAAAATTTATAGTTTAGAGCTTAATTTTTTTTGAAACAGTGAGTTAAAATAGTTGATGTCCATTGCATCTATTATTAGGTTTCATGCACAGACATGTTCAACCCAAAGATTAAGCTGGTGGATACAGTTCACTTTATATTTCACCACCTATCCCTCCTTCAGCGGTTAACCCACTTATGCAAAAAGGAATTCCACTATTTTGATTATTCTCTGAAAGTTTAATTGAATTCCATTATTGTTTACTCCCAATAAAGCAAGGTACTTTGTTAAGATTATCCTTGAAATACATGTACAGATATTGCATTAGCTAGTGATAATGATTAGTTTGTGCTTTCTCATGTTCTATGCCATGCAGCTTTTCAGGAAGAAGAAACTTGCACTCAGTCTGATGCGGGTAAAGATTTTGGCCATCAACCATTTGAGCCATCAGTGAGGCCTGGAACTTGATATTATTTAAGTAACCATTAGGATTATCCTAAATTCATATAAAAATTAATATTTCAAATATTTTTTCCAGCTTTCTGATGTTGAATTACTTAACGATCTATCTAACAAGGTTGCGTTAGAGTGGGAGGAACTATTCATTGACCCAAGCAAGGTGTGCTTTATTATTCTTAGAAGGGGCTCTGCTTGTTGGCAACCTTGATGGAAAACAAGTGATATCATGCTCTTCTATTTCATCTGCACATCAATTCTCTGAAAATATGTTTATGGATCTCGAATTTCTTTTTGGCTGCACTCGTAGAATTAGCTCACTAAATCACCTATACTTTGCATGCTTCTTAGTAGCAGTAAGTAATTCATTGTAGTGATCTTTACGTGGTCATGAAATTTTAGCTAATTCACTAAGGTTTTTGAGTAACACTAGTGCATGGCTGAAGGGCCACAAGGTTTTTATTTTGCCTCGCTCGATGAAAAAGGATATTTGTTCTCTTGCTGAAGTCTATTAAATTTGGACTGGTTCGTGTCTTTTTCCTTTTTCTCAACTAAAAATATATGCCTCTGTACAATTTGCATGCTCCATGGAGCGATAACACTGCTGCATCGACTAGTGCAGCCAAAGAAGCGACACAAGAAGTATAAAAGGCGTCATCATCAGAAGAAACCAAAAAAGAAGCGTGAGAAGAAGGAAGACGAGGCTGAGGGGGACAAACTGTAAGTACCCGACGTCCGACGATCGCCTGGACTTCTCCATTCTTGGTATATTGTGAAATGGAAGTGAGAAAAAGTGGTGGTAGCTTTAGTGGTAGCTTTAGTGTCAGCTTAGACTTGATATTCTCAAAAATTGGTCAAAAGGGATATTGTGTTTGTGAATCTGAGTGTTTGTTGAGGGACTAAGAGTTTCAGTATAGCCAATGATTGGGAGGAGATGGTGGTCTCTGTTTGCACCGAAGCGATTATATTACATTGTTGTACACCATGTATCTCTCTGCACAGTCGTTCTAATCATTCTAGAGAAGGCTGCCGCATAGGCAGAAGCATAACCATAGAACAAAGTTACCATGAATATGAAGTGTTAGGAGAGTGGGAGATGGGGACCAACGAATGTGAAAGTCGTCGATGCGTATAAACAGAAAGTGAAACGGATCCAAATAAGGGAGACTCGAATATTACCATTGCTACTCTGAGGGCTAGTTTAGGAGGAAGTGGGACTAAACCTAAGAAGGGAAAACCCTCATCATATAACTAATTGTTTTAATCAAATGACACTCCTAAGGCCTAGTTTGGATACTTTGGGATTAGAGTGTTTCAAAGGGATTGGAGGGGGTGCAAATCTCTAATAGATCAAATACTCTCAATACATCAAGCCACTCCAATCCCACTCATTACTAGAGTATCCAAACTAGGCCTAAGGATTACTTACCCTAGGAAATGAGGTGGTCCCAAGAGGATTTGAGTTTCCAAACAAGACCAGAATGTGTTTCGAGACCTAGGAAAATCAGTGAAATTGAAGTGTTAGCATGTAGATTACAACTTCAGAACAGATGGAGATGTATCAATAATAGAGTTAGATATGTTTGCGTCCATTACGATAACAGCAGACACAATTCATCTCTCGGAGTCAAAATTCTAGCCATGACAGATGTTGAGATGTCACACCCGGATTTTAGGGGCACCAAAACTCGGGCGCGAAATAATCACCAAGTGTGGTGGGATCAAGTTTCATACATATGATGACTCATGGTACAAAACCGAATGTCACAACTTCACTATATAATAGAAGTTCTATACAAAAATAGTTAAATAATTATATCATACAAAGACAACGATTCAACAACCAAAGTTGACTGGGAGACGACGGCCTAGACCACTAACGAACTCAACACAGCATCCACCATGCGCCTCATCCTGTGGTACCCGATCTTGACCTAGGGGGATGTGAGTACAGCAAGGGTGAGCTCACATACGTTCACCGCTCAACAAGTTGTGGGGAATAATATGCATTAACTCACCAAAGGCTTACCAAAGGAGATGGTTAAAGCTAAGCATTACTTTTAAAGTTGGTTAAAATTTTATTAGCAGTTACTAAGTATAAGTAAATACCAACCCAATTAAGTAGGGAACATATCTGGTGCAAACCAATCTCTTCGTGCAACCGTGCAAACTTTTAATCTGAACCACATGATGTTGATTCAAGGGGGCGTGCGGAGAGAGTGGGAGGGGGATTTGAAAAAGTGTGATTAGCAGCGGGTGGTTAAGTGTAAAATTATCCACGCCCCTGTGTCCCTTGGATCAACATCATGTGGCCCAGATTAGAAGTTTGCACGGTTGCACGGAGGGGTTGGTTTGCACCAGATACGTTCCCAATTAAGTAAGAGATCACAATTGATAATAACACCCACAATGCAATGCATATGACAGATTAAGTTTAGTTCCGTAAGTTAATCATGCGAGAGTCCTGAGTCGCTCTTGACCGTGAGCACGACTGATATACTAGTTTTATACTCTGTAGAGGTTGCGCTCTTTAACCACAAGTCGTGTTACCCATTTGCTGTGGCAGAACCTCCCAAGTTATTGGGCCCACATGCACTTGTACTTGTCTCAAAGACCTCAGGCTGCTATGCATGTGCACCAGATAACTTAACAGGATCCGTCTGATTGCCCCAAGGACATCAGATAAACCACTTACAACCAGAATCGCAAGATTAAGTAACATAAATCACACACCAACATTATTTTTGCAGCGGAAATCTTATTACCAAATTTTATAAGTTACAAAAATTTTACATTATTTTTATCGGAGTGGTTACAAAAGTATAAGTTTGAAATATATGCTAGCTCAAGTGACCATCCTCAATAAGAAGTATGGAAGAGTTACTTAGACTTATAAGAAGGCCGAGCCCACTGGCACTTAATACCATCATCAGCAGCACAAAACTATAACCTGAAAAACAACAGGGAATAAAACCCTGAGTATGGAATTACTCAGCAAGACTTACCCGACTAAAAAAAAGACTCTCAAGGGTATGCTGGCTAGAGGGATTCAAGGTATGGCTTATCAAGAATCAAAAACTCTTTTTGCAGAAAAGCTTACTAGAAGTGGGTCCTTAAGCCATAATTTTACATTACAAATTAAGTACTTTTCCTGAATCTAGATTTGCCTAATCTAGAGCATTCACTTGTCCTACACTAGCTTTCTTTTAAAATCCAACTTTTGTTTCGCTTGTTATCTACGATGAAGGGCAGCGATCCAGTCTTCATATCCGAGAAGTAACGGCGATCCGAATCGATTAATACCCAGCTGGGGATCTCCAACCACACGACATATGTAGCACTTAACCCTTCCATATGTCAACCATTCCCACGGATCCTCCACTACATGAACCGGTCCGCGCTACCCAGGAGCACATTACCCTACCATCCAGCCTCTTGCCAGGAGGATAACTGCTACTCCCACCATCTCCCACGCCCAGTGCGCGGTTGTCTTTTCACGTATGAAATAGCCGGGTTCAGGCTTACCCATGACGAGGTATGTGGCCAGTTAAAAGGTCCTAGATCATCAGGCCAACAATCGGTACGGTCCTTAATCGACACAGACGGAGACACTACACCGAGACTCCTTTCTCGTGCAAGTCACCCGCCCGATCTTAGCTTTATTATTTAAACCCAAAGTTTGGTACCTGGCAGAGGTACATCTTTTCTGATGTTGAATCCATCATGGCCATGATGGATTCACCATCACAAGTTTTTCTTTGTAAAAATTCCCATCCACTGTGAAGCATCACCTTTGTTTTAAAACAAAACATTTTTGTTTGCTAAAGCAAGGCTAAGCATCATAAAATTCTTTTCAAAATGGGTATCAAGGAAGGGTAATCAATTTCAAGGAAAGAAATGCATCAACGGTTTAGCACACAACTCCTATCACCTAATGCATCAAACAAGGTGATAAAGATTTTAAAACACAAGGAGGTGGCAAATGCACCGGGGCTTGCCTGAATAACACTAGGTTAGTGTTGTTAGACGATGTCCACTTGGCGATCATCTTATGTCTTGACATTCGCCAGATTATCCATCTTCGGTTCCGTCCATCAACATCATCCTGCGGGTTAGCCCGCGCTTGGGGTCGACTTGGCTTGTCTTCCGCATCACGTGATTAATTAACGTACCTGAATGAAATGCATTATGCACATGAATGCATATAAACATAAATATCGCAAACCTAAATAATGCTCGCGATAGCGAATTAAACACCTAGCGGCGAGGCGTTGAACAATTTCATACGGAGACACTAATTATCGACGTACGACTAAGCGCAATAATTACGCTTCTCGAACTTATCGCAAACATCACGAAACAACAAATTATACACATTTAATATGATTAGCCTAACACAACTTATCAGCTAATTAATTAAATTCTAAACTTATCCCTCGTTTTATAAATTATACTACATCACTCTCACAGAACTATTTTAATTTTATTTTACTCCTCACATATTTTTCATGTCAACAATTACTCAAACATTTCTTTATCGTAAATATATATATACATCTATAGAAGTGATTAAAATATTTTATCATCACACAGGCCTACTCATATTCTACTTGGTACAATAATTCCGCTAATTAACCGAAATAGCGAAATAACTCACTATAACTGAACCTGGCTCGATAATCGCAAGAACTGCGAAGTCGACGAGAGTTTCGTGACTTACGCAAATTATCGAGCACCCTAATGAGCATCGCACTAGCACATTAATTTATTCGACGATCGAACAATTCTGAATAATTTATCAGCTTATCGTTTCAACAGGTGACCCGAATCCGCGAGATCGGTAGTGATTTTCCGATCCAAGTAATTTGTCGAGCGCTTGGGGAATATCGCGCTGTTAACTTCGTCTTCACCCGATTCTTGGGATTTTTTGGGGATGCACAAACGACGACGACCTTCGATTGAATTCTGGAGTAAGCTGGTGAGGTGGGGATCGAGCAGGGGATGACGTGTTTGACGACTCGACGGTAAACGACGCGATGATGAGCTGGGCAGGATCCGAGCTAATAGGTACAGTATCGGACAGCGACCAGCACGACAGACGAACTAAGTCGCGGCGAGGTCGACGACGAGATAGAGATTAAGGCCGAGCGAGCCGAGAGGGCGCGCAGCGAGCAGGAAAAAGACTCGACGCGGGAGTTTGACGAGCACGCGAAGCTATCACCAGCGACAACACGACGATGGACGATGGCGATATGAGCGAACGCGAATCGGCACGGGTCAAACACTGGACAACCATGGCAGCGACTTGGGCGAGATCCGAACTAGAGCAGCAGCACACCGGCAAGCAGGGACGGCTGGCGAACTCCGGTTTAGGCGAATGGAACGCGACACAGGGAGCTGGTGCGCGCATAGGGACTCGACGACGGACAGCGGCCATGGATGACGTGCCGCGCGGACGGGCGAGCAGTACACGAACTGGACAGAACCGAGCGCGCAGGCTCCACGGCGAACCGAGAAACCGGCTACGCGCAGGGGCAGAGGACCGCACGCGCAAAGCAAGCAGCAAGGCGACGGCGCAGGAACGCGGCAAACAGGGATCAGGGGCGAGCTCGGGACGGCGCGTGCGCAGGAGCTCCACGGCGAGCAGAGCAGGGGCGCGGTTCAGGAGAAGCCGGGGAAGAGACTCGGCCATGGGGATGAGAGGGACTCGGCGAGGGGGAGGAGCAACCACGAGAGGGCTGCGTGGCCATGGCAAGCGCAGGAACAGGAAACCTCGACAGGGCGCTGTACGGAGGAGTTCGGCTGGGACTCGGCAGGGAGCTGGCTGGGCGCGCTGCGCGCAGGAGCAAGCTCTACAGAGCGCGAGCGAGCAGGGGGCGCGACAAGGGAGCTCCGTGACGCACAGAGAGCTGGAGAACGAACAGAGATGCGCCATGGCTGGGAATTGGAGCAGCGCGCAGGGAGTAGAGAAGCTGGGCGCGCGTGAACGGAGCTCGACACGGCCAGTGAGAGGATCAGTCAGCGGCTCTGTGCAGGGGAGGAAGAGAAGAAAGCGCCGAGCAGGGAGCTAGGAGCAGGGGCGCCGAGCACCATAGGAACTTGGGGAAAGACCACGGCGCGTAGTGAAGTGCCGCGGCATGGGAGACACGAACTCGAAGCCAAGCTCGGCGAGCAGGAAACCGGGAGGACGCGGTGGAGGAGCTGCTCGACCGGGGAAATTCCGATCAGGAGCTGCGCAGGGATGAGCTGCACGACGGGGTTGGGCTCGGCCATGGAGATGAGGAGAGAGAGAAGCAGGGAAGTCCGGCGAGCTTCAGCTGGGCACGATGAGCAGCGGCCGCGGCAGAAGAGGGAGACCGAGGAGCAGGGCTGCATACCCATTGTGTTTTGGCAAAAATAAATAATTAAATTCCCCTAACTTTAAGCTAATTCTACTGAAAGGGAAAAAAGAGAGAATCTATAGAGAGATAAAACCTAGGGTGAGAGAGAAGAGTAACACATTAATTTGGGTGATCATTAGAAAGAAATTTTATAGCCCCAAATTCAGGGTGTTACAATGGCTTGTGAACATGTTAGGACGAAGGCGAACACGCCAGCCTTTGCTCTACGACTTCGTCCTCGCCTTGCGCAGGCGAAGGCTGGATCCACAGAACCCGCTGGACAGGCCAAAGGCGTTAACCGGATGGAGGCCTGTTCGACCCCCTTCGCTCACACGTGACAAGACGAAGGCCCCGTCGAAGACTACGGGACCTCCCACTCCCTCACCACCGAGAGAGACCCATGTGCGGTTCGGCCCACAAAGTTGGGCCCCGCGTGGACATGCGTGATTAGGGTCATGTCTGTAATAAAGTTTACCATAATGACTATCTATAACCTCCCCTCGTGGGAATATTCTGGGGATAAACCAGGTACTCGAGGGTCTAAATGTCTTTGACAGGGACAAGCGGCCCCTTGAGTACCTATAAATACTCTCGTACTGTGCCCAGGCACAGGGAGACTAACGAGGCTTTTGACATCCCGTGTTAAGCTTTGCAAACTCTCTCCCTAATTTCCCGTTGGATCAACTTGTCTTCGAGGGCAGGTTCCAACATATGGCGCCCACTGTTCGTGCGACGAAAAACATCTCGCGATGCCCCCCCAAGAGAGCAACATCCAAGGCCGCCGCATCCATCGACGATGCGGCCAAGGCAGCACTCCTGGCGGAGAAGAAAGGCAAAGCCCTCACGGACACCACCCCCTAGGAGGCCTTCGAAGATGACGCTGTCATCAGCAAGAGACAACGGCAGGACCACCCCACCACCGACGACACTATGCGCACCTGCACTTCCGAGGGCGCACCCCAAGCACCACCACCAGGCTTCGCTCTGCCAGAGGGCGAAGACACCATAGAGGACAGAGAAGTCATCGGCATCTCGGCCGAAGACCAGCTAAAGCTATGAGCTTTACGCATAAAAAACAATCACCTATAGAAGCAGAAGGAAATCCTCGAAGCCAAGCGCCAACGAATCACCATGCAAGCCAAAGTGCGCTAGATGATACAAGATGAAGAGCAGAGAGCTCGGGAGCTGGAGCAAGAGATCGCGCTCATTCAAGGCGAAGGCTTATACAACCTGCAGCGCGGACCCCTCACACCGCCATTGCCTCTCCAGCAACACATTAAAGCTGGAGACCCATTCCAGTCACAGCGCGACCCCTTCATTCCACCAGCTGCCGCTTTCCAGGGGATCAACTATCTCGACGAGTGCAGTCCTCTGGCTCCGCAGCTCCAAGCGTCACCCTAGCCTGGCAACTTCAAGGCCGGCACCCACCCCAAATACAACGACAACACTGACCCAGCTCAGTACATCATGAGCTACCAGGTAGCCGTTGCATCATCCGGAGGGGACGATGCCACTATGGCCAAGTCCTTCATCATCGCCCTCGAAGGCCCTACCTTGACTTGGTACACCAGGCTACCGCCACTGTCCATCGAGTCCTAGAAAGGCCTTCGCGACAAATTCCTTCTCAACTTCCAAGGGTACCGACCCGACACAGACGCCTTGGCCGAGCTATCCCTCTGCAAGCAGCAAGAAAAGGAAACCCTTCACGAATACTATAGGAAATTCTTGACGCTGAAATCGCAATTGCCATTAGTTGACGACCACATAGCGATCCACTACGCCATCAGTGGTCTTCGGGCAGGCATCCTATACAGTCATGGCATCAGGGACCCACCCAAGAACCTACAGGAGCTATACCAACTATTTGAGAAGTATGCCAGGTCTGAGGAGCTCCATCAACGCAAGGTTGAATCTCAGAGGAAGCCCAAGGACCCTCCGCAGTCTAGCAGAACCTGGACCAGACCGGTGCAGCCGGACTCCGGCAGGGACAATCGCAATCATCAACAGGAGCACACCATAGCCAATCAGACCCAGCCGGAGAACCCACTGGTCGTCAGGAATACCCCCCTAGGTCACAGCAACGGCGCAAGAGTAAGAGGTCGAGGACGAACACAGTAGCCGTGGAGGTTCTATTGCTTGTTTCACGGCGAAGACTGCACGCATCCAACAAGGGACTGTCCAGAGACTAAGGCAACCAAGGACAGAATGTCCAGAGCTCAACCAGCCGACAACCAGCAGGTCGTCGCGCACACTTATCATCACCAACAACCCTACCACAATGAGCAAATCCAGCATCCACCCAACCATGTTTACCAGCACCATTAAGAGGTGCATGTTCTACCACCACCGCCTCCGCACCACCCAAATCCTCCGCACCACAAACACCCACCGCAAGCACCCAAACAAGAAGACTTCGCTGAGCCACCATATCGCGGAGTCATCCACATGATCACTGGGGGATTCAGCGTGGACTTCGACACAAAGCGGCAGAAAAGGGACCACTATCGGAGTGAACCATGTCGCTCTCACTGGCCCAGTGGTGCAAACAAAGTGGTCCCATGTACCGCTCACTTTCGATGCCAGGGACGTTGACTTGCGCAACGCTCCACACGCAGACGCCATGGTGATAAACTGCAGGGTAGCAAGCTAGGATCTACACAAAGTGTTGATCGACAACGGCAGTCAGGCTGATATCATTTTTCGGCATGCCTTCGATCGTATGGGAATCAACCACAGCCTCCTCAAGCCTGCAGATAATCCCCTCTATGGATTCGGCGGCAAGGCCACTTTCCCCGTCGGCAAGATAGAGCTCCCCCTGTCATTTGGTGTAGCACCCAGCGCGCGGAGTGAGCAGGTCACATTCAACATCGTCGATATGGTCTACCCATACAATGCCATAATGGGGCGTGGCTCGATCAACAAGTTTGAGGCGGCCATTCATGGGCTCTACCTATGTATGAAAATCCTAGGCCCATAAGGCGTGATCACTTTCTACGGCGACCAGCAGACAGCGCGCAATATCGAAAGAGACTTCATTCCAGGGCAACGAAACGTACACTGCCTCGCGATAGAGCGCGAAGGCTTCGAGAGCACTCGCACAGTCGAAGACGAAAAAGTCAAGGCCTAGCTCCAAAGCAACGATGGGATGAAGGCAGTACCCCTCAACCCAGCAACACCGAAGCAAACAATAATAATCAGCGAAGACCTGACATCACGAGACGAGGAAAAACTCCTTTCCTGTCTCTCCTGCAACAAGGATGTATTCACCTAGTCCGCCCTCGATCTGGTCGGGGTCAGCCATTCCATCATCGAGCACAACCTGGGCATCGACCCTCGGTGCGCCCGAAAAAACAGCGGCTGTGGAAAATGTCCGACGAGAAAACGGAGGCAGCCAAGGCCGAAGTGCATCGCTTGTTGGAAGCCAAATTCATCGAGCCAATCGCTTATCCAACATGGCTCGCCAACGTGGTCATGGTGCAGAAAAAGGGAGGCAAATGGTGTATGTGCATCGACTTCACAAGCCTCAATAAGGCTTGCCCCAAGGACAATTTCCCTCTGCCATGAATTGACAAAATTGTCAATAGCGCAGTAGGCTGCGAAGTCATGTCCCTCCTAGATTGCTTCTCGGGCTACCACCAGATTTACATGAAAGAGGAGGACAAGGCAAGTACAAGATTCATCACACCCTTCGGTCGTACTGTTTCATACGGATGCCTGAGGGGCTCAAGAACGCCGGCTCAACCTTTTCTCGCCTAACCAAGAAGGTCCTTGAAAACCAAGTAGGCCGCAACATCTTCACTTATGTAGACGACATTGTCGTCGCAAGCAAAAGCAAAGAGGACCACCTGGCCGACCTCGAAGAGACATTCGCCAACATGCGCGACGCACGACTCCGGCTCAACCCTGAGAAATGTGTCTTCGGAGTACGCGAGGGGAAGATACTTGGTTACCTAGTATTGCACCGACGGATCAAGGCCAACCCAACCAAGATCCAAGCAATCATCAGCATGGCACCCCCGCAGTCCACCAAAGACGTCCAGCGACTGACAGGAAGACTGGCGGCCCTGAACAGATTCATCTCTAAGTCCGCTGAGCAAAGCCTACCCATCCTCAAAATGTTGCATGGTGCGAAAGACTTCGTTTGGGGCCTAGAGAAGGCGGCGGCCTTCGAGTCGCTCAAACAACATCTATCTGACTTAGCAACTCTGACAAGTCTTGACCCTTCGCTTCCGTTGCTTCTCTACATTGCGGCTTCACACTACGCGGTGAGCGTAGCATTAGTCCAAGAGCAGGACAGACATGGCAAAAACCAGCAATGCCCGGTGTACTACGTCTCCGAAGTCCTCATGACTTCCAAGTGCAACATGACCGAACTCGAGAAAATTTCATACGCGGTGGTCATGGCTTTGCGCAAGCTACGACACTATTTCGAGGCGTTCAAAGTACGAGTCACTTCGGACAGGGGTCTAGGAGAATTGTTCAGGAACCCGGAGGCATCCGCCAGGATTGCAAAATGGGCAGCTGAACTGTCTAGGTACCACATCATCTTTGAGCCCAGAACGGCAATCAAGTCGCAAGTCTTGGTGGACTTCATCATTGACTGGATAGGACCTATGGGGCCACAGGAAGAACACTCAGAAAAAGTTTGGACCATCCACTGTGATGGCGCATGGTGCCATGCGAGGGAAAAGGCGCCACGACAATTATCACATCACCCGCTGGTGTCAAGTACAGATACGCCGCGCACCTCAGCTTTGCTCTAGAGTCCGATAGGTGCACTAACAATATAGCAGAATACAAAGTCGTCATCCTGGGTCTTCGCAAACTACGGGCCCTCGACGTCACCACATGCATCATCAGAACATATTCCAAGGTCGTCGCTGGTCAGATCGAAAAGGAGTACTCAGCAAAGGAGCATGTGCTGATGCAATACCTCACCGCCGTCTGTGGCCTCGAAAAACAATTCAAGGGTTTCACCCTGCAGCATGTCGAGCGCAACAAGAACGAAGAGGTTGATGCGTTGGGCAAGGCAGCAGCCAAGGGCAAGGCCCTGCCCTCTGACGTGTTCTACCACGTCATCGGCACACCAGCTGTCCGTAACCCCGAAGGCTTGCAAATAACTCAAGACGCCGAGGGCCACCGAATAGTCAACCTGATAATGGCCGAAGACTGGTGGGCCCCAAAATTAATACAAAAATGCACAAAATCTAGGAAAATCCATATCTTGCTCATGTTAACTCCGATTTGGTCCGTTCAAGTTGCGATAGTTTCGTAATAAAGTTGCCTACACAGTAGCCATATTATTTGATCATGCCCCATAACTTTTATAAATAGGTATTATTTAACCTATGTTTTGGTAGATTAATCTTTCTTAATATATCCATAATTATAACCAAACTAGGACATGCCCCTGCTCAAGTTGTAACTTAGAGTAAAGTTTAATTAGCTATATCTTTAATATATTATCTCATATAATTTACATTAATCCACATAGAATCAAGTTTTTATTATTCAATCATGTAGGTCTTCCGAAAATCATAACTCTTTATTGTAACTCTGATTTCAGTGGTTCTCGAACCTAGGATCTAGTTACAATACGTAGAATATTTTTATGTGGTTTGTGCTTATGTTTGGTGTGATGTTAATTTTGCCTATACCATGTTTGTTTGTATTGCTAGGAATAGCAGTGAGGTCCCGAGAATATGAAGATCATCCTGGTACCTGGAATCTCGAGCCTCAGGCAAGTTGTGCCCTTAAACATTTTTCTTTACCTAATAATGTTCCTGTTAATCACTGTGACATGCTCAAGATAATTTGATGGGACCTAATAGGTTTCCCTAGCATTGTTTATCCCTCACCTTGTAAACAGATGAACTATTGGGTAGATTTGCTATTACTCTACCTGGTTTTGGGAAACTAATGTTTTATTATGATCATGTTCAAATTACGTTTTGGCTTAATTATTGTTCATGATATGATCATATTGATAATTAGAACATGGAGAACCACCCGAGAAAATAGTGTTACCACAAGGGTGGTATGGGACACCCTTGGCTGAGTAATTAGGAAAGCTAGTGGAGGACTACCTTACCTGAAAGGGCAAGGGCAGTAGGGGAGTGGTCGGTATAGGGAGGTTCTCAAGTTGATTTTGCCGCGATGGCTTTTTAGACAGGGGATTCCTATGCTGCGCTCCCTAGAAACTGTAGCGGGGTTTCTGAAGCAAGTGGAACTTTGTAAAGTCCTCGTACTGGTACCCTGCCTCGCTTCCTTGGTAGAGGTGTATGGGGTCCGATCAACCCCGTGGCATATGGGTAACACGACTTGTGGGTAAAGATGTGCAACCTCTGTAGAGTGTAAAACTTGTATATCAGTCGTGCTGACAGTCATGATCGGCTCGGACCCTCACATGATTAACTTACGAAATTAAACTCAATTTGTCATTTGCATTGCATTGCATTGCATTGCATTGTGGGTGTTGTTATTAATCTTGATCTCTTATTTAATTGGGTTCGTATGTACTTAAACCTAGTAGCTGCTAATGAAATATTGATCAACTTTAAAAGCAATGCTCAGCTTTAACCATCCTCTTTTGTAAGCCTTACACTTCACATGGGCTCCCACCTTTGGTGAGTTCATGCACATTATTCCCCACAACTTGTTGAGCGATGAACGTATGTGAGTTCACCCTTGCTATACTCACATCCCCCAGGTCCAGAACAGTACCGCAAGATGAGGCCCATGAAGGATGTTGTGATGAGTTCGTGAGTGGTCTAGGTGTAACACTCCTGGTGTTACCCAGAGCCCTAGCCAAAGAAGCACACTATGTCCTACTCAAACCTTATGCTATAATGGAAAGGAGGGGACTAAAAGTTTTAGAACCATGGCTAAGCTAAGCATTAAACATAACAAGAAAGAGAGTCTACCCTTCATACAATGTTCACCCACAAACAAGATTCTAAAACCCTAACTATTTCTTAAGCCTTAAACCCGAACAAAGGGATTAAAGGGGAAAGAATGGGCAAAGGATCAAAACAACAAAAAGGAAACCTTTATTAAAGATGAAGAGTATTAGTAAAGCTACAAAACTTAGTAAGAGAAATATTACAAAAAGGCCCCACAAAAACCCCAAATAAATTCACTAAGTGGAGAGCACCCTAGAGCCCTCCATTTTCTCTCTAAGTCCCCAAAACTACCCTAATTCAATGATCAGAAGCGTTCACCTTTTTAATGGCACCAAAACGATAAGGTCTAAATAGCAAAAAGGAGCCAAATTACCTTGGGAGCACCCTAGAAAAATTTGGATCGAAGCCAAGACCTTTGGACATGATTTGACATCCCTTTTGTCTCGGGGTGAACAGTGTGACAACCTCGATTTGGTGTCTGCATATCTTGTGAACTAGGGCATATCTCCCATTGGAACTCACACATAATAGCTAGCCCTAGGTGCCAGGAAGAGATTTGCGCAAGACTCTTGGCAATATTCGCACGTTTGTGATCTCTGCAAGCGTTTGAACAGAGACAGAAACAAACGCCCACGTGTTCGACGCGTTCTGGCGTGCCAGAGCACGCCCCGACGCTCAACCCCACGCGCACCACGCCGCACCAAGCCAAACCCGTGCCCATGCCCATGCCCGCACCTATAAAGCCGACCGAGGCCTCGACCGTATGCCCCCGCTCGCTCTCAACCTCGTCGGAGTGCAAGTTCACCGGTGATTGCTCTGCGCACGGCGTGCCAGCGACCGCCCGAGACCCGACCACCGTAGACCAGCCATCCTAGCCATTCCCCGCCCCGTCCGACCCTCGAGAGAGCCTCTGCGTGTCTTAGTGAAGCTTCCAGAGCTAGTAATCGAGCTCTACCTCGCTGGAGACATCGGATCAACGTCGCCGGACTTCACCAGATCGCCGGCGTACGTGGACCGAGCTCCACGGCGAGTCTTTCTTCAATTCCTTGCACGGGTAGATTCCTTAGCGCCCCGTGAAGCTACATGTGTCCTTGGATTGAACCCTACCGCCGTGAGCAGGCCGCAGCACACGCCGCCGACGAGCCCGACTGCCTGCGCACGTGGCCCAACCGATTACGGCCATCACCGTCGACGAGCCGTACCTCGGCGTGACCGCAAGAACTTCCCGGAGCTAACCCCGCCCTTCGCCGGACCTCCCTCGCTGCCAGTAAGCCGTGCCGCCCTGTTTACTTCCGTGGTTACTGTTTAAAAGGGGGAGGGACCTCGCGGAGGAAGGAAAAGAAGTCAAGGGGTTTTTGAATGGTCAGAGACTTAGGTGAATAGTTGCGCAGGGGCATAAGTTAAAGAACTGGTTTAGGAGAAGCCCAGGGTCCTCGGTGTAAACTGACTTTTCAGAAAACCTTTAAAACATTATTCATTTAAATACAAACAGAGCTTGTAAAATTCATAACTTCAGTTTTATTCAACCAAATTTAGTCAAACAAATTTTGCTAGGTTTTGAATAATGTGAACTGCTTCGGAAAAATACAAAACACCCTTAGTATTACAGAAGATTTTAAAGTTTAGATTTAAGTAGTAATCTGACCCAAGGATAAATAAAGAAGGGAAAAATAGCTACACTATTGGACTGAGGTTAAGAAAAATCAGAGAGATACTTAACCACTCCCTAATCTGTTTAAAAATAGTACACCCCTCAATACACCAAATTAAGGAAGGGTTTACCATTTAAACTCATTTTGGCTTAAAGTTAAGGAAAATAGAAAAGGGAGTTTAAAATAAGAAGCAGGGGGCAACCACATTTTTGCTAGCTCACTTAACTAACATAGTTCACTGAAAATTTTTGTTAGACCCTTTGTTAGTACAAAAGAAATGTACTACCTTTTATTTTGTGAAAACAATGAAAACGTAGAAAAACCTTAGAAAAATAATCCTGAAAAAAAAACCACCCCAAACCTTAGTGTTGGGGACTTGTTTTCAAATGCTATGAATTAAGAACAAGGCAACATAAAATGTTAAATATTAATGCCCTTCGTCCGCTGAAGCATTAGCTCCCCAAGGATTTAATGAACTTCGGACGAAGACCACGAGTAGAGTATCACGAAGGTTACACCTTCGTGATTAAACTTACAAAATAATACAAAGTAATATAAAATGTGAAACATTAAAGATAAATACACCGAAAATAAATGACATCATTCGCTTATCTTATTATATGAATCTAAAATGTTAAAACATAATATTTAGGTACATTATACCTTTGCCTTGACAAATAATAATTCCTGAGTGATGCGTTTGCAATTACAGGAATGCGTGAACAGTAAAGGAATAATGTTCACTATTTATAGGCACAGGACACAACCTGTGAGGAATTACAATCATGCCCCTCATAAAAGTTTACAACAATGACTCAGACCCTTATGGACTAAAAGGTCATTCTATCTTTAAGTCGGTTCGACCCTCCATCTTCGGATATGCTATAATACCGAAGCTTCATGAATGGTACCTTCGGCATCACGTACGAGCAGCTTCAGCCGAAGCTGTTTCTTTCTGCAGGGCCTTCGGCGACGAAGCATGGTCCCAACAGTAGCCCCTTCGCGGTGCTAGATCGTTTTTCGTAACGAGCTTGATCCGTGAAAAAAGCCTCTTAGGCTTCAGGAAGCCGAAGGTCCGAAAACACCTTCCCTGAGCTCGTTGTCGAGAAATGATACAGTTTCCGAGCGCGGAACGGTCCCACCATGCAGGTTCACTTTTTGGTTTTTGCGGCCCACCGTGCAGTGGGTGCGAGCGACTGTTTTCCCGGTGTAAAAATCCTGACGATTCACCTTCTTATCTGCAGCACTATATAAACAGACAGGTAGGTGTGAAGTTACCACAGCATTCATTGCTATTGCACTGTTTTGCTGCCAAAAATTTAACCATAGCCGAAGCTTGACTTTCACATTCAAACGAAGCTCCAGTTTAGTCTCTGCTTCGTCAGAAGAAGAGCTTCGGAAAAGAGGTTATTAATTTCCAAGGAATTTTTAAGAAATTCGAAATCAAATGGCCAGAGTGCGCTCTACTGCTAGAGTTGAGCGTGATGGAAATGAGGCCGAAGCTGTTGAAACTGTTCCGATTTCTGAAGCGATGAGGCGCTCCGGGCTAGTTACAGCAGAGGACACACCTGCTGCCAAAGCAACACAAGCTGATGTTGAAGAAGTTGGTTCTGAGGATGAGCTCAGCTGCGGGGTACCAACTAAACCTAGTCATTTGGACTTTGGAAAGTCCACCATCTCTGAAGCTGACCTTCCAAAAATGGTGAAGCTGGGCTACTTCAGCGAAGCAAAAAAGGAGCTGGTTCGTTTTGGCGGAGAGGAAACTACTCCGAAGCCGGAAAAGAATGAGGTAGTAGTGTTCAAAAGCTTCTTTAAAGCAGGATTAAGATTTCCTTTGAATGGGATGATTGCTGACGTTTTGAAGAAATTTTGGGTTTACCTTCATCAGCTGACCCCTAATGCCATTGTTAGATTAAGTGTTTATATTTGGGCCCTTCGTAGTCAAGGAGTGGAACCGTTCGGCGAAGGTTTCTGTCGAGTCCATGAACTACACTATCAGACTAAAGCCAGAGGAGATGGTCTTCATGAGAATTTTGGATGTTACAACTTTGCTTATCGCAAGACTACGAAGTTTCCAGTGATAAGCTACCGAAGCAAATGGCCAGCCGGATGCAAATCTGAGTGGTTTTATGTTAAAGTTGATAAAGATGAAGATAAATTGTTCCAGAGTCCAATAGAGCTAACCTTCGGAGAAACGAGGCCCCGATGCAACATGATAAGAGGGAGCCCGAGCCAAATTGCTATGGCTGAATTTCGCGTGATTTCAGATCACATTGGCACTAGAGACTTGGTGCAGGAATTTCTGGCTTTTAAAGTGTTCCCAACAATGAGGGATTGGGAGATGCCGAAGCTGGAGGGAGAAAAGAAAAAGGGAGAACTTATTCGATTGCCTTATTATTACAAGTTTAAGAAACACTTTAAAAAACCCTGCCAGGAGTGGTTGGACACAATCGAGATTATGTGCAACGATATCCTCGGAAATTATTCTAAGAAAGAAGATCAGTTGATGACAGCAGCCTTCGGCAGTCACCCCAAACGAAGGTTGAATCGGGTGTTAGATGCCTTAAACTTTGACTATCCTGATTACGAGCAACTGGGCAGAGATGCCGAAGGCCCGAAGAGAAAAAGAATTGCCAGCGCCCTTGACAAAGAAAGCACCAAATTGGCCAAAAAGGAACAAGAAATTTCTAAAAAACTGAGCCCAGAGCCGAAGGTAACTGCTCCAAGGAAAAGAAAAGCTGGATCTCCGAAACCTGCATCTCCAAAACCAAAGACATTGGTCCGAGAAGAGGAAGCTCCTGCGACACCTTCTGCTGCCGAAGTAGAAGATATTCTAAAGGTAATGACTGAACCTTTGCCTGTCAAGCTAAGTCCGCTGGCGCCAGAACTGATGAAGTTTTTTCAGAAGGACAAAGAAGCTTCGGCAGCAGAAAGTCCTGCAAAGCCGAAAAAACAAAGAATTATCCAAGTGGCAGATGTGATTCATCAGACACCGCCACCAACATCGGTGTCAAAAATTGTCATTGCAGAGACCACCGGAGCCGAAGCCGCCGCAACCGAAGCTACCGGAGCCGAAACCACTGAAGCTGAAACCGCCGGAGCCGAAGCCATCGGAGCCGAAGCTGGGACCACCGAAGATTCTAACCTGGAAACCACACTTGATGTTATTGACAATATACTTCTGAAAATGGCTGAAGAAGAAGCTGATGTGGCTGCTGTGAACACGACTACTGAAAAAGGAAAAGAGCAGGTTGAAGACATTTTGGAGGAAGGAAATTTTAACTTTCAAGATTTACTTGGACAAGAGTTAACAGGCGATGAAAAAGAAGAGCTGAAGAAATATGCCATATCCTGTGGATATAAACCAGGGTCTCTGCTATTTGGTGGGGTCAACGAAGGGAAGCTAAGATTCCTTCGGAATCGCACCGAGGCCAAAGTTGTTAGGACCTTCTCCAAAAGCGTTGGCCTGCCGAAGATAGAAGCGGACCTTTGCAGGTACCAGCGACAACATAACGCCGGTAGCTTGCTCTATGCTAATTTTAAGGTAAAAAATATTATTATTATTGTATTATTATTATTATTTTTAGGTCGTTTTCTGACGAAGGTTGTTTTGGCAGAGTATATTACTAAGTAAAGTGCTAAAAATGCAATAAGATCTTGAAGAGGAGAAAAACAAAGCTATCATCAAAGATTTGGAAGACAAAGTTGAAAATTACGAAGCTGCTCTGAAGAAGGACTTCGTCATTCAAGACCTTGAAATCATAGCTAAAGAACACGAAGCTGCCTTAGAAAAGAAAGACTTCGTTATTCATTCTATGGAAGGCTCACTGGCCGAGGTCCAGGCCGAAAATGATAGGTTAAACAATGAATTACTCAAAAAGTCAGAAAAATCTGAGCAGGAAAAGAACAACCTCGAAACAAGTCTCAAGACTGAGATCGAAAAGAATTCAAATCTGCAAAAGTCATTAAAGGAGCTTCAGGAGAAATGCCTAAATTTCGGTAGCCGATGCGTGCAACGGCTGAAGGATGTGTTTCACTCTATCGGAGCCAGCTCTGAAAAATTTACACCTTCAGCTGAAAACCTGCCCAGCACCTTGGAATACATTGAAGGCGAGGTTGATGCACTTGACGAAGTTATTGCTGGGCATGCTGACTTCTGCGCCCTGGTAGCTTCTCGAGGCACAGCTGCCGCTTTCCTGAAGGCTGGTTGTACGCACGGAAAAATTGTAAATAGGCCAAACTTCAGCTTGTCAGCAGCAGATTTGGTTGATATCCCAAGCCTAGCCCAAAGTATCGGAAACAGATTTATGACCCAGATTTGGGTAAATGGCGGGCGAAAAATGGCTGGTGACGAAGCTCGGAGCCACCTTAAGCCGGTGAGAAACTTATATCTGTTACTTTTACCTTCTCTTTGAAATTTGCACCTTTCTTATTCTGCTTTTTAATATGTGCAGGATGACGAAGCTGAAGAATGACGGGTTGAAGCTTAACAGTTGCTATAAAAGACTTTCCTGCAAAAAATTCTGGAGAAATCTTTGTAATATAATTGTGGAAAAAACTTATGTAAATTTGTACATACCTTGTAATATATCTTGTCTCCTTTATCCGTGTACAATCTGCTTTGCTGTGAACGAAACTTCTCTTTTGAGCCGAAGGCGAAAAACACCTTCCCTTCTTTTCGTACACAACGAAGCATGGAAATTTCCTCTTTCTTCGAAGTTTTTTCTCATAGCCGAAGCATCTGTTTTTTGTGGTATGATGATGATGATTCTATATATGTCTAAATGAATGTTTATGAATGCAAATATCATGATGTAATGTGTCGTGCAAATGAATATCGGAATATATTCCAAACCATAATCATAGCCTTCATTCCCTTGGGAATGACTCAAATCCCTTTGTCGTTTATTTTTCGGCTTCACCGTTTACTTTTCGGTGTATCAGCGCTGACTTTTCGCTGTAAGCCTCCCTTAGGAGCTTCTTCGCCTTTTACTTTCGGCGGAATTAGCATTTATTTTTCGTTGTAAGCCTCCCTTAGGAGCTTCTTCGCCTTTTACTTTCGGCGGAATCAGCGTTTATTTTTCGATGTAAGCTCTGCATTCCCTTAGGAACGACTTTTGAGCTTCTCCCTGTTTTCTTTTCTTTTTCTTTTTCCTTTGCATTTACATTTACATTTTTGGGGGATATCACTCTTATAGAATTGAAATAAGGAAAAGAAAAATTACATGTTGTGGCCCCATTAAAAACCTTTCTCCCCCTTTGGAAAGGAAAAGGGTGCCAAAAAAAGAATAGAAAAAATTACATCAAGCTAAACATAATATCGTCGAAGCTCATCCGCATTCCACGATCTAGGAATATCGTTGTCGTCCATATCCTTCAATCTGTATGAACCGGGTCTTGACGAAGATACTACCAAAAAAGGTCCTTCCCACTTCAGCTGTAATTTGCCTACTGTCTCAGGGTTGGCTACTCTTCGAAGCACCAAGTGTCTTGGTTCAATGTTCTTTAGCTTAACCTTTCTATCACGCCATTTTATTGTTTCAGCTTGATATTTGTTGATGTTTTCCACAGCTTGAAGCATGATCCCCTCTATAGCATCTTTTTCCACAGAGTAATCAGCTTCAGCTTCGCCTTCTGCCGAAGCTACTATTCTTATTGATCCTGCTTTGGCCTCTTCCGGAGTTATTGCTTCGTCACCAAACAATAGTTTGAATGGTGTAAAGCCTGTTGATCTTGATACTGTTGTATTGTGGCTCCACACCACTTTGATTAATTCATCTGGCCACTTTCCCCTGGGCTGATTGAAGATTAACTTCATTATTCCTGTCATTATGATGCCATTAGCTCTTTCAACAAGTCCATTTGACTCCGGATGTCGAACTGATGCAAAATGGATCTTCGTGCCAATTTGATCGCAAAATTCTCTGAAAGCTTCGGAATCAAACTGTGTCCCATTATCCACAGTAATGGCCTTCGGCACTCCGAAGCGACAAACAATATTTTGCCAGAAAAACTTTTGAATAGTGACCGAAGTTATTGTGGCTAAAGGCTTTGCCTCAATCCACTTAGAAAAATATTCCACTGCCACTACAACATATCTTAAGTTGCCTTGTGCTGGTGGTAATGGACCTAACAAATCAAGGCCCAACCTTTGCAACGGCCAAGTGGGTTGTATTAACTGAGTTAAAGACGAAGGTTGTTTTTGATCTCTTGCATATTTCTGACAACCTTCGCACTTTTGGACTAATTTCGCTGCATCCGAAGCTGCCTTTGGCCAATAAAATCCTTGACGAAAAACTTTTCCAAGCAAAGGCCTAGATCCAATGTGAGATCCACATAGACCTGCGTGTATTTCCTTCATCAATTCTATACCTTCGGCTCTGGATAAACACTTGAGTAACGGAGAACAGACCCCACGCTTGTATAGTTCTCCTTCTATTATAACATATGGTCGAGCTCTTGCCTCTATCCTCCTGTTATAAGCTTCGTCATCTGAAAGAAAGTTACCCTGGAGAAAAGAGATGATCTTAGTTCTCCAGTCCTCACTATAAACAGGGGATATGTTGAGGACTGCTCTTTCAAGAAGCTCAACCGAAGGTGCTTTTATTGTTTCAAAAAATACTTCCGAAGGTAATGGCAGCCCCTGTGCTGCTGACTTAGCTAATAAATCAGCATATTCATTGTCTCCACGAGGAATATTTTTAACAGAAAACCCTTCGAAGGAAGCCTCAATCCTTCGGACCGTGTCTAAATATTTTTCAAGCTTCGGATCTCTTGCTTTATAACGTTTGTCAATATGACCAGAAATAACCTGGGAGTCAGTTTTAAGAACCGCCCTTCTGATTCCCATTGCCTTTAACTTCCGAAGACCAAGTAGTAAAGCTTCGTACTCAGCAATGTTATTTGTGCAACTGAAATCAAGTCTTGTTGCATAACAAGTTTTAACTTTGGAAGGTGCAACCAACACAGCAGCTGCTCCTGCTCCGAAGGTTCCCCAAGATCCATCGCAAAATACTGTCCAAACTTCAGCATCTTTATTCGTTTCTTCTTCCTGAGCCCCTGGCGTCCAGTCAGCAATGAAGTCTGCTAATGCTTGAGATTGAATCGAAGATCTATGCACATAATCAATACAGAATTCATTGAGCTCCGCAGCCCATTTTCCAACCCTTCCAGTACCTTCTCTATTTCTCATAATATCCTTCAACGGTTGTGAAGAAGGAACAACTATATTGTATGCCTGAAAATAATGCCGAAGCTTCCTGGAGGCCATTAAAACAACATACAACACCTTCTCCAACTCTGTATAATTTTTCTTTGATAAACTAAGAACTTCGGATACAAAGTATATTGGGGCTTGCTTTTTGACTTGGCCTTCAAGCTTCTCCTGGACAAGTGCTGCACTTACCGCTGAGTGCGAAGCTGCCACATATAACAACAGAGGAGCCCCTGGCGTTGGTGGAGTTAGTGTTGTTAGGTCTATCAAATATTGCTTCAGCTCTTCGAAGGCTCTCTGCTGAACTGGTCCCCATTGAAAAACTTTGGCTGACTTCAGCACTTCAAAAAATGGTAAATTTCTCTCTGCTGATCTAGATATAAATCTGTTGAGAGATGCCAGTCTTCCTGTCAATCTTTGAGCCCCCTTCTTTGTACTTGGTGGTTCCATTCGAAGGATAGCTTCGATTTTATTTGGATTAGCTTCAATCCCTTTTGTTGAAACTAGACAGCCAAGAAATTTCCCTTTCTTCACTCCGAAGACACATTTTTTGGATTCAACTTTAAACCAGCCTGTCTAAAATTAGCGAAGGTCTCCTGCAGATCAGCAATGTGATTATCTTGCTTTGTGCTTTTTACAATGATATAATCAACATAAGTTAGCACATTTCTGCCTATCTGAGAATGAAGAACCTTCGCTGTCATTCTACTAAAGCTTCCTCCAGCATTCTTGAGCCCCTCAGGCATCCGAAGGTAACAATATGTTCCACTAGGGGTTATAAAGCTGGTTTTTGGCTCATCCTCCTTCTTCATCCAAATTTGATGATAGACTGAATAACAATCCAGCAGACTCATAAGCTCTGATGAAGCTGCTGCATCAACTAGAGAATCTATCCTAGGCAATGGAAACTCGTCCTTCGGACAGGCCTTGTTGAGATCAGTAAAATCGATACACATTCTCCATTTACCATTGGCCTTTTTTACCATAATAGTGTTAGCCAGCCATTCTGGGTATTTTACCTCTCTGATAACTCCGGCACTGAGGAGACTTTTCACTTCATTTCGAGCACCTTTGGCCTTGTCATCAGACATCTTCTGAAGCCTCTGCTTTCTAGGTCTAAAGGATGGGTCAACATTGAGCGAATGTTCAATAACATCCCTGTTAACTCCGCAAAGATCATTAGCTGACCATGCAAAAACATCTTTGTTGTTGAACAGAAACCTTATCAAGGTTTTCTCATGTTCTTCAGACAATTGGGATCCCAATAGCACCTTCTGCTCTGCTATGTCCTCACACAAAAGCATGGGCTTCGGCTGATCGGCCGAAGCAGCTTTCTCCCTTCTAAACTTGTACTGCTCACAAGCTTCAGCTCCATCTATGTTATGGATTGCTTTTGAGTCTGTCCAGTTTCCTTCGGCCTTTCTGGCAGCTTCCTGACTTCCATGAATGGCAATAGGTCCTTGATCCGAAGGTATCTTCATGCAAAGGTATGCTGGATGAAGAATTGCTTCGAAGGCATTGAGAGTACCACGACCAATGATTGCATTGTAGGGGTATTCCATGTCAACAATATCGAATACAACTTGTTCAGTCCTTGTGTTGTTGATAAATCCGAAGGTTACTGGCATTGTGATTTTTCCAAGTGCTACAATCTGTCTTCCTCCGAAGCCACAAAGGGGATGTGTGGCATCATGGATCTTGTCTTCGGGCTCTTGCATCTGTCTGAAGGCCTTAGCAAATATGATATCAGCTGCACTGCCTGTATCAACCAAAACATTATGGACCAGAAATCCTTTGATCACACAAGAGATAACATAGCATCATTGTGTGGGTAATCCTTGAGCTGAAGATCCTCTTGAGAGAAGGTAACTGGAATGTGAGACCATCTTGACTTGATGAAGGGTCCTTGTACCCCTACATGTTGTACTCTTCCCTGCGCCTCCTTCTTCTGTTTCTTGTTAGCCGGCTCTGAGCATGAACCGCCTGTTATCGGGAGAATCAGCTTCGGAGCCGAAGCAGTTCCAGCTTGGTTCTTGAACGAAGCCATTGTCTCAGGAAAGTGGAAGTGAGTTCACCGGAGGTGGGCGCCAATGTTGGGGACTTGTTCTCAAATGCTATGAATTAAGAACAAGGCAACATAAAATGTTAAATATTAATGCCCTTCGTCCGTTGAAGCATTATCTCCCCAAGGATTTAATGAACTTCGGACGAAGACCACGAGTAGAGTATCACGAAGGTTACACCTTCGTGATTAAACTTACAAAATAATACAAAGTAATATAAAATGAGAAACATTAAAGATAAATACACTGAAAATAAATGACATCATTCGCTTATCTTATTATATGAATCTAAAATGTTAAAACATAATATTTAGGTACATTTATACCTTTGCCTTGACAAATAATAATTCCCAAGATATGCGTTTACAATTACAGGAATGCGTGAACAGAAAAGGAATAATGTTCACTATTTATAGGCACAGAACACGGCCTGTGAGGAATTACAATCATGCCCCTCATAAAAGTTTACAACAATGACTCAGACCCTTATGGACTAAAAGGTCATTCTATCTTTAAGTCGGTTCGACCCTCCATCTTTGGATATGCTATAATACTGAAGCTTCATGAATGGTACCTTCGGCATCACGTACGAGCAGCTTCAGCCGAAGCTGTTTCTTTCCGCAGGACCTTCGGCGACGAAGCATGGTCCCAACACTTAGGATGGCAAATAAAAGGTTATCATGAATCTAGAAAAAATATAAGTTCTGTTGTTTGACATTTTTCAAATAACAAGATAGTTATAAGTACCTTTTTGGCATTAAACTTTAGAAAATCACAACTAAATATCCATTAGGCCTTTTTCTGTGATTTTTAACACAAAGACCTATTATTACCTAGGAATCTTGGCAAAAATAAATGTTGACCCAGAAATCTCACAGAAATTAGAGCTATAGTGTAAAGTGCCCTTTTACCATTACTTTTGTTAATTTTGCACATGGAGGATCTGAATTATTTTCAACCTCAAATTTTTAGGACAACCCACAGAGGTCAATGTTTACCCACTCTAATTTTTATAACATTTTTGGAAAATGTTAACTGACCATGATAGTTAAAAAATGCTTAATAAGAAGCACAATAGGAAGAAAAAGGGGAATTTTGGGAGAACTAGATAATGTACAACTAAAACCTTCTAAGAACCTCATGAAACCTAAAAATGAAATTAAAGATTATAAGTTGATTCAAGATCCCAAAAATGAAGGTATAAAACCCATAAGTATAACCAAAGGAAACCCTTGAGTACCACTAAATTTAGTACTGTTTTACTATGCATAGCCTTTACAAATTACCATGTCATTAATATGCATATATCTTATTCATTGCATTCGATAGACTGTAATCTCGCTGACGGGGAGTACATCCTCGTTCCGGAGCAAGGAGCTGCTCAGGAGGTAGCCCACGAGCCAGCACCAAAGCCTGCCATCGAGGATCTGCCTGCCCCAACATTGGAAGGCAAGCCCCGGTTTTATGCATAACCAATTATATTATGCTATTTTACTGCACTTAATGTTTGTAGGATTGTACTATGCACTTAAGTGTAGGAGTTGAATGAAACCCTAGTTGCATGAACTCAGGATTCCCTTGAGATGGATACTAGTATGCTAGGTCGAATAGCTGCTTACTAATTAGGGATCTCGGTAGAAGTCGAGTGATTTTTATAGCACTCGCGCGAGGTCAGGAATTGATTGTATCCATTTTTATATCAGAATGATAATGGTCTGTGGACACGGATCCATGGGGATGCGTGGTCTATGAGATGAAATTGGAATAAGGATTAACGTGCGGATACCTGTGTCAAGCGTTTGAATGTACTAAGCACATGCCGAGAAATATGGTAAATCGGTAAGCCTAGTACCTGAGTGAACCTGCCCGTAGACTTTACCCCTCACGCGACTTGAGACGTGGTCTCCCATTCTGGTTATGGTGGGTACAAGTGATGTCACTGCACGATGGCAGTCGGGGTCAGTGAGGCATTGTACGCCAAGGCGGTGAGCCCTGATCTATTGACGGGGGATCGATGGGGACGGTTGATGTGTGTGGGGACGGAGTGCCTCGCCACGTCGTGTGTTTAGGTTTACCTTGCAAGGATAAAAACTCAATTCGAATCGTCTGCTTCTCGCAACTAATGAGACTGCTTGATCCATTGTACTGCATTGAGTAATAAGTGGAAGTGAGTTGATTGGCAAAAGATGTTGAATGCTAAATGCTTGATACTATGTATGATTAGATAGGTACACATTTAGTCTAAAGAGAGTCACACTAAAACTTGAAAAGCTAAACTTGATTTTAGACTCAGCTAGTGCTTTTTGGCAAACTAAACCCCTCAGCCAAACAGCTGCATGTCTAGAGGTTGAGGAGTAGACTCCTCACACCGGGTAAGTCTAGCTGAGTATTAGTACACTCAGCCTTGCTTGTGGCATAATTTCTTACAAGTTCTCTGGAGGACATGGTTGCTGGAGTGACTTGGTCGTCCATTTTGCCACCGGGTTGGACAGTCGAGTGGGACCCTACCTCGGCAGAGGAGGAGCATGAGGAGTGATGGGCCAGGCTTCCCCATCTCTCCATTTATTTATCATTAGTTATATTCTGCTGCATGCCGAACAATGATCACTACTTTTGATAAACTCCGATGATGTTGTAATAAATTAAATACTCCTTAATGTATGGTTTTATGCTTTATTGTATTTGCTCTATGCCTCACCTTCGAGTGAGTACGTGGTACTGGATCCTGTTAGTGGCCTCGTCGGACTAGATCCGAGGGACTGACGTCTTATTCCTATTTAATTGTGGTCTAGCCTTTAAGGTGGGACTTAGGCACTTAAGTTGGAATAATTTGGGCGATTCCGCCACAGCTGGTATCGGAGCTTGTACCACCACAGAGGAATCAATAAACCGTAATTACCATCCTTTTCGAAAAGTAAAACTTGTTAGAAACCAATGTTGGATAGATCGGTAAGGCGATAGGGATGGACATAGAGCGTGAAGCCTTAGGATAATAGAGGGGTAACTAGGTGGCTAGTTGATTGAGCCCTATAGGCTACTATAAGGGATGGGGATTTCCCTATTCCCTATAGGTTGATGTGAGTTCGTTTAGGACGAGCATGCATGCATCATTTATTTCAAACTACTTGGTAATTGGTCAAGAACCTTAAATGCTATGAGGCACGATAATAAAAGATTAAGTACACTCCGGGACCTCATCGTAACATTCGAAAAGCCAAGCACTGATCCCTTTTTATTTTTTATAATTCTTTTTCTTTTTTGCTTACGCTTACCCTTACATAGATGACTTCTCACGAATCCTTAGAAGGAGGGAACGCACATTCCCACACGGATGGACTTGCACGAGAGGGTTTTCCCCGCATCTTGTGGGAGGTGCTGCAGGGAGCCGGTTATACGACACCTCCCCAGTACGCGGTGCAGCTGTTCGAGGAGCACCGGGTACCCCGTTGTAGGGTGAGGATGACCTTGGAGCCTCATCCCTTGCAGCCAGGCTGGCGTTCGTTGGACTCCGAGTCTTTCAGATACCGGGCTGAAGACACTATCGAGGTCATTGCTCTCCACGGGTTGACGACCTTTTGTGGCTTTCACCCCTTGGAGCTGTCCACTCATCCCATTGGTTTGTTCCCCGCTGAAAAGGAGGACGACCCCATGTGGAAGGATCGAGTGGAGCATGCCAAGGATGTGTGGGCTCTTTACCCAGGGCAGACTGCTCACCTGACGGTGCGATGCATGAATGCCCTGTACCACCTGCAAGCGATGCGAGGTGAGGTAATGTCTCAGCTGATGGGCCTGGTGGAGGCTACCAAGATCACCCTGGAAAATAGGGAGGTCCTGGTGGTAGACCTGTCCACTGAGATGGTGGAGAAGGACCTCCAGGTGGAACAAATGGCCACCCAGATCCAAGAGCTTGAGGAGCTAGTAGGAGCTAGGGAGAACACCATCGAGGTTCTCGAGGATCAGCTTATGAACACTCAGCAGCAACTTGAGGAAGCTAACCAGCACTTGGATATGCAGCATCAGGAGATTCAGGACATGGAGGCTGACGAGAATGTTGACATCGAGGGAGGAGAGGAGCCAGAGCCTGCATCCAGCTTGGACACTGTTGGCTCAGGGAGACCACCTTCCCCGAGTCAAGAGTTGCCTCGTTTGCTCATTAGGTGACAGGGATAGGGTTAGAAGTGTGTGGCAGTAGAACTCCTCAGAACTAGTGTAGCTTTTGCACCTTTGGGGTACTTGGCTAGAAAGAATCGAGTCTTTTGAGCATTGTTGTAACCAGTAGCAAACTCTTTTGGATTTATGAATGATGGATGATGTCAACTTTAACTTATGAAGAAAAGTTTTATGTCATGTGGTATCTTTTATGAAAAATGCAAGGAAATGTTTGGCATTCTGCAGACCTTGTCCTTTCAAGTCTTTTACCATGTATGAACCCTGATATCAAAAGTATGATATTAAGAGCATCCTAAATTTTCAGATGGCAGGAAGAGCGCGCCATGGACAGAATGAGCGCATTCCTCCACCACCGCCGCCGCCTCCTACCATGCAAGAATTGATGGCTCAACAGAATGAGATTCTGCGACAGTTGGCTCAGCGTCAGCCACCACCTCAGCACTATGGTGGTGGTGATCACCATCAGCGTCCCCCAGCAGCGGCCACTTATCAGGAGTTCCTCAGCACTCAGCCGCCGTTGTTCACTCGGGCAGAGGATCCCCTTGATGCGAATGTATGGCTCAGGGTGGTGGAATCCAAATTCCCACTGCTTAATGGAGTTTGTTCAGATGTGGCTAAGGTCTGTTTCGCCACCCAGCAGCTTTGCGGACCCGCACAAACATGGTGGGACCACTTTCTCGCTATGCAGCCAATTGATCACATGGTGGAATGGGGAGAATTTAAGGCAGCATTCAGAGGGCATCACATACCAGCAGGCATCATGGACTAGAAGCTTAATGAATTTCTGGCACTTACTCAGGGGAATCGTACTGTGTTGCAGTACGCTCAGGCTTTCAATGACCTGTGTCAGTACGCAGGCTATCGTGCTGACACCGATGAGAAGAAAAGGGACAGGTTCAGGAGAGGTCTCAGTACTAAGCTCCACGACCGTCTCAACGCAGTCAGGGCCAACAGCTACAACGAGTTAGTCAACCTGGCCATTTCTCAAGAAGATTGCATCACAGCTGGCCAGGCAGAAAAGAAGAGGAAGACCCCTATGGCAGGACCTTCAGCTCAGCCTCAGCGCTTCAGGATTGTGTCTGACACTCAGAACCGGGGACCTCAGCAGCAACAAGGGCGATGGGTGATCCGGCCACAGTAGCAGCAACAGGCACCCAACCGCTCTCAACCCCCAGTTCAGAGGAACAACAATCAACCAAAGCAGCAGTACTGTCAGGCCAATGACAACAGATGTTTCACTTGTGGTAGCACTGGACACTATGCCGAGAATTGCCCCAGGAACCAGCAGAAGCAGGGACAAAATTCCAATCAGAACCAAGGCAAGAAGCAGAAGGTGCAAATGAGGCAAGGCAGGATGAACTTCACCACTATGGCTGACATTCCAGAGGGAGCACCCGTCATGACTGGTACCTTTTCCGTTTTGAATTACCCTGCAATCATTCTTTTTTATTCTGGTGCATCACACAGTTTTATCAGTGCAAAATTTAGTGCCAAATGCCAGTTACCTTTCCATCACACCAATAGGGGCATTACAATTTCAACACCAGGAGGCAGAGTTGCCACCTATCAAATCAACAGGCAGGTGCCTATAAAATTTGGTAGTCTTGTGATTAGAACCATCCTCCTTATCTTGGGATTGGATAGTGTGGATATCATATTAGGAACTAACTGGTTATCAAGGCATCAGGCAGTAATTGATGTTGCAGCAAGGGCCATTGAGATACATTCACCTACTTGTGGTGAAATTACGTTATATTTGCATAACCAGGGTTGTACCCGTTCATGTGCCTTCACCATGATAGAGTCACCCGTCGAAAGAATTCCAGTGGTCTGTGAGTACCCCGATGTTTTCCCAGATGAATTGCCAGGGATGCCGCCCGACCAAGATATAGAGTTTGCAATTGAACTGCAACCCGGAACTGCTCCTATATCCAAGAGACCCTACAGGATGCCTCCAGCCAAGTTGGCAGAATTGAAAAAGCAGTTACAAGAGTTGCTGGACAAGGGGTTCATTCGCCCAAGTACTTCTCCATGGGGATGTCCAGCCTTATTCGTGAAGAAGAAAGATGAGAGTCTGAGGTTGTGTCTTGATTACCGCCCTCTCAATGCGGTGACCATCAAAAATAAGTATCCATTGCCCCGCATTGATGTATTGTTTGATCAGTTGGTGGGAGCCAAGGTATTTTCTAAGATAGACCTTCGCTCTAGCTATCATCAGATAAAAATCAGGGCCAGTGATATTCCGAAGACGGCTTTCTCTACCAGATATGGGCTTTATGAGTACTTGGTGATGTCTTTCGGGCTGACCAATGCCCCGACATATTTCATGTATTTGATGAACTCAGTGTTTATGCTAGAGCTAGATAAGTTTGTAGTGGTCTTCATTGACGATATCTTGGTATATTCGAAGAATGAAGACGATCATATCAAGCACTTGCATACAATACTTTAGAGACTGTGCGATCATCGTTTATATGCTAAGTTGTCCAAATGTGATTTCTGGCTGAAGGAAACAAAATTTTTGGGTCATACCATTTCTCAGGATGGAGTATCGGTTGATCCTGAGAAAGTGCAAGAAGTGATGGATTGGAAGCCCCCTACCACTGTACGGCAGATTCAGAGTTTTCTGGGATTGGCAGGATATTATCGACGATTCATTCCGGATTTCTCCAGGATTGCCAAGCCAATGAGTGAATTGTTGAAGAAAGGAGTAAAGTTTGAGTGGAGTCAGAAATGCGAGGATGCCTTTCATACATTGAGGCATCATCTGACAACAGCACCCGTGCTAGCGCAACCTGACAACACCAAATCTTTTGATGTCTATTGCAATGCTTCAGGCACTGGTTTGGGATGTGTCTTGATGCAAGACAACAGAGTTATTGCCTATGCATCCCGAGCACTTAGGCCTCATGAGCAGAACTACCCCACACATGATCTGGAGTTAGCAGCCATAATTCATGCTCTGAAGATATATGGAGACATTATTTGATGGGAGCTCATTGTAATATCTACACCGATCACAAGAGTCTCAAGTATATTTTCACTCAGGCTGATCTTAACATGAGGCAGAGAAGATGGTTAGAATTAATCAAGGACTATGATTTAGAAGTGCATTACCATCTTGGCAAGGCCAATGTTGTGGCAGATGCCTTAAGCCAGAAGGCCCAGTGCAACTGTGTGATTATGGACTCCAAGATCGCCACTCTGTGTGACGAGTTGTGCAAGCTGAACATAGAAGTTGTTTCCTCAGGTACCTTGAGTTATATCTCAGTGAAGCCCACTTTGCAGGAGCAAATAGTCATGGCACAGATCGGTGACATGGGTGTTCAAGTCATTAAGAAAATGATCGAACGGAAGGTGGATAAGTACAACTGCTTCCGTTAGGACAACAAGGGAGTTCTATGGTTTGAAGACCGATTGGTTGTTCCTAAGAATCCCGAACTAAGGAAGAAAATACTGGATGAAGATCATCTTTCCAAATTTTCCATGCACCCCGGCAGTAACAAGATGTATCATGATCTCAGATCTTTGTATTGGTGGACCAGAATGAAAAGGGAAATTGCTAAGTATGTATCTGAATGCGACACTTGCCAAAGAATCAAGGCTAGTCATTTGAAGGTAGCAGGTACCTTGCAGCCCTTCCCATACCATCTTGGAAATGGGAGGATATTTGCATGGATTTTATTGTGGGATTGCCCAACACCTCCTGGCACCACGATTCTATTTGGGTCATTGTGGATAGATTAACCAAGATAGCTCATTTCTTGCCAGTGCATACCGCCCACAAGACAAAAAAGTATGCAGAGATCTATATTGACCAGATAGTGCATTTGCATGGAATTCTGAGAACTATTGTATCTGATAGAGGAGCACTGTTTGTAGCACATTTTTGGGAGCAACTCCAAAGGTCACTGGGAACCACTGTGATTAGAAGCTCAGCATACCATCCTCAGACAGATGGACAGATAGAGAGAGTGAATCAAATTCTTGAGGAAATGTTGCGAGCCTGTGTGCTACACTATGGTAAAAATTGGGACAAGTGCCTTTCCTTGGCAGAGTTCTCGTATAACAACAGCTACCAGTCCAGCCTAAAGATGGCACCTTTTGAGGCCTTGTATGGGAGAAGGTGTAGGACACCGCTAAATTGGTCACAAGCTGGAGAGAGGGAAATATTTGGACCTGACCTGGTACTTGAAGCCAAGGAGAATGTCAGAGTCATTAAGAAGAACCTAGAAGCTGCTCAGGCCAGACAAAAGAGTTATCATGATAAGAGGAGGAAGCCCCTACAATTTGAAGTGGGAGATCATGTTTATCTTAAGGTGTCACCCACAAAAGGTGTTTAGAGATTTGGAATCAAGGGTAGGTTAGCTCCTCGCTACATTGGGCCCTATGAGTTCAAAGAAACTTGTGGACCTGTAGCATATCAATTGAAGTTGCCACCTCATATGTCAGCAATCCATGAGGTATTCCACGTATCGCAGCTACGGAAGTGTGTCCGCTTACCCACGGAAGTGCTACCGGAACCAGAATTGGAGATAGAACCAGACTTGTCTTATCAAGAGCACCCCGTCAAGGTATTAGACCAAAAGGAGAGATCAACTCGGGCAAGGTCGATCAAGATGTATAAGATTCAGTGGAGCCACCATTCAGTACAAGAGGCTACGTGGGAGACTGAGGATTTTCTACGTTCTCGCTTCCCCGACTTTCTACCTAAAGGAGTCGGTACGTAATCCAAAACACCACCCCCACCTGCCCTTTGAATCTAAATGTTGGGGACTTGTTCTCAAATGCTATGAGTTAAGAACAAGGCAACACAAAAAATGTTAAATGTTAATGCCCTTCGTCCTTCGAGACATTATTTCCCTTAGGATATAATGATCTTCAGACGAAGGTCATGAAGGACATACCTTCATCATTGCAGCATACGATAATAAAAGAAGAATCATATGGAATGTAAGAGATAACATGAACAAATATGTAAATTATTAGCTCATTTCTATTTTATTATCATGGAAAAATAGAAATGACATCAAATTACAAATGTACCTTCGGCTTGAAAGAAGGTAAAGGTACGAGCGTGACGCAAAAGCAAATGCCAAGTCAGCGTGAACAGTACGGGAGCACTGTTCATCTATTTATAGGCACGGGACACAACCCATGTAAAATTACACCCATGCCTTTACATTTGCTAATGATTCTATACTGATCCATCGAGGTCTAAATAGTATTTTCCCTTTTAAGTCGGTTCCCTTTTCTGCTATCATGTCGAAGCTCCCTTGCGCATAGCTTCAGCTCTGTGTCAACCTTCGTATTCTTTGTGCTTCTCACACTGTGGTTCTGATCCGAGTCCGAAGGTACCTGTTCATGTATTACACTCCAGAAACATTGTTAAATCATGTTTTTGAGAACCTTCTGAAGACGAAGGCCCCCAACACTAAATATAAGAAAAACCTAGTTGTTAAGAGTAGAGTAAGTTGTGGAAGGAAATCAAAAAGGACTTCCTTCTGAAGTTGCAAAGAGAATGACATTCGAAGAGCAGTTAATTAGAGAAACTTGGTGAGAGGAAACTGCAACACACCAACTTACACCTTTTTTTGGTACCCCTCTAAAGAATTCGTACCCAATCTCGAGACGAGATTCCTTTAAAGGGGGAGGGCTGTAACACCCCTGGTGTTACCCAGAGCCCTGGTTAAGAAGCACACTATGTCCTACTCAAACCTTGTGCTATAATGGAAAGGAGGGGACTAAAAGTTTTAGAACCATGGCTAAGCTAAGCATTAAGCATAACAAGAAAGAGAGTCTACCCTTCATACAATGTTCACCCACAAACAAGATTCTAAAACCCTAACTATTTCTTAAGCCTTAAACCCTAACAAAGGGATTAAAGGGGAAAGAATGGGCAAAGGATCAAAACAACAAAAAGGAAACCTTTATTAAAGATGAAGAGTATTAGTAAAGCTACAAAACTTAGTAAGAGAAATATTACAAAAAGGCCCCACAAAAACCCCAAATCAATTCATTATGTGGAGAGCACCCTAGAGCCATCCATTTTCTTTGTAAGTCCCCAAAACTACCCTAATCCAATGATCAGAAGTGTTCACCTTTTTAATTGCGCCAAAACCATAAGGTCTAAATAGCAAAAAGGAGCCAAATTACCTTAGGAGCACTCTGGAAAAATTTGGACCGAAGCCAAGACCTTTGGACATGATTTGACATCCCTTTTGTCTCGGGGTGAACAGTGTGACAGGCCCGATTTGGTATCCGCATATCTTGTGAACTAGGGCATATCTCCCATTGGAACTCACACATAATAGCTAGCCCTAGGTGCCAGGAAGAGATTTGCGCAAGACTCTTGGCAAGATTCGCACGTTTGCGATCTCTGCAAGCGTTTGAACAGAGGCAGAAACAAACGCCCATGTGTTTGACGCGTTCTGGCGCGCCAGAGCACGCCCCGGCGCTCGACCCCGCGCGCACCGCGCCGCGCCAAGCCAAACTCGTACCCACGCCCGCGCCCGTGCCTATAAAGCCGACCGAGGCCTCGATCGTACTCCCCCGCTCGCTCTCAACCTCGCCGGAGCGCAAGTTCACCGGCGATTGCTCTGCGCACGACGTGCCAGCGACCACCGTAGACCGGCCATCCTAGCCATTCCCCGCCCCATCCGACCCTCGAGAGAGCCTCTGCGTGTCTCAGTGAAGCTTCCAGAGCCAGGAATCGAGCTCTACCTCGCCGGAAACACCGGATCAACGTCGCCGGAATTCACCAGATCGCCGGCGTACGTGGACCGAGCTCCACGATGAGTCTTTCTTCGATTCCTTGCACGGGTAGATTCCTTAGCGCCCCGTGAAGCTCCCTGTGTCCTTGGATTGAACCCTACCGCCATGAGCAGGCCGGAGCACACGCCGCCGACGAGCCCGCCCGCCTGCGCATGTGGCCCGACCGATTCCGGCCATCACCGTCGACGAGCCGTACCTCGGTGTGACCGCAAGAACTTCCCGGAGCTAACCCCGCCCTTTGCCGGACCTCCCTCGCCGCCGGTAAGCCGCGCCGCCCTGTTTACTTCCGCGGTTACTGTTTAAAAGGGGGGAGGGACCTCGGGGAGGAAGGAAAAGAAGTCAGGGGGGTTTTTGAATGGTCATAGACTCAAGTAAATAGTTGTGCAGGGGCATAAGTTAAAGAACTGGTTTAGGAGAAGCCCAGGGTCCTCGGTGTAAACTGACTTTTCAGAATACCTTTAAAACATTATTCACTTAAATACAAACAGAGCTTGTAAAATTCATAACTTCAGTTTTATTCAACCAAATTTAGTCAAACAAATTTTGCTAGGTTTTGAATAATGTGAACTGCTTAGGAAAAATACAAAACACCCTAAGTATTGAAGAAGATTTTAAAGTTTATATTTAATTAGTAATCTGACCCAAGGATAAATAAAGAAGGGAAAAATAGCAACACTGTTGGGCTGAGGTTAAGAAAAATCAGAGAGATACTTAACCACTCTCTAATCTGTTTAAAAATAGTACACCCCTCAGTACACCAAATTAAGGAAGGGTTTACCATTTAAAATCATTTTGGCTTAAAGTTAAGGAAAATAGAAAAGGGAGTTTAAAATAAGAACCAGGGGGCAACCACATTTTTGCTAGCTCACTTAACTAACATAGTTCACTGAAAAATTTTGTTAGACCCAGTGTTAGTACAAAAGAAATGCACTACCTTTTATTTTGTGAAAACAATAAAAACTTAGAAAACCCTTAGAAAAATAATCCTAAGGAGAAACCACCCCAAACCTTAGGATGGCAAATAAAAGGTTAACATATAACTAGAATAAATATAAGTTCTGTTGTTTGACATTTATCAAATAACAAGTTAGTTATAAGTACCTTTTTGGCATTAAACTTTAGAAAAATCACAACTAAATATCCAGTAGGCCTTTTTCTGTGATTTTTAACACAAAGACTTATTATTCCTTAGGAATCTTGGCAAAAATAAATGTTGACCCAGAAACCTCACAGAAATTAGAGCTATAGTGTAAAGTGCCCTTTTACCCTTACTTTTGTTAATTTTGCACAAGGCGCATCTGAATTATTTTCAATCTCAAATTTTTAGGACAACCCACATAGGTCAATTTTACCCACTATAATTTTTATAACATTTTTGGAATATGTTAACTGACCATGATAGTTCAAAAATGCTTAATAAGAAGCACAATAGGAAGAAAAAGGGGAATTTTGGGAGAACTAGATAATGTACAACTAAAACCTTCTAAGAACCTCATGAAACCTAAGAATGAAATTAAAGATTATAAGTTCATTCAAGATCCCAAAAATGAAGGTATAAAATCCTTAAGTATAACCAAAGGAAACCCTTGAGTACCACTAAATTTAGTACTGTTTTACTATGCATAGCCTTTACAAATTACCATGTCATTAATATGCATATATCTTATTCATTGCATTCGATAGACTGTAATCTCGCTGACGGGGAGTACATCCTCGTTCCGGAGCAAGGAGCTGCTCAGGAGGTAGCCCAGGAGCCAGCTCCAGAGCCTGCCATCGAGGATCTGCCTGTCCCAACTTTGGAAGGCAAGCCCCGGTTTTATGCATAACCAATTATATTATGCTATTTTAGTGCACTTAATGTTTGTAGGATTGTACTGTGCACTTAAGTGTAGGAGTTGAATGAAACCCTAGTTGCATGAACTCAGGATTCCCTTGAGATGGATACTAGTATGCTAGGTCGAATAGTTGCTTACTAATAAGGGATCTCGGTAGAAGTCGAGTGATTTTTATAGCACTCGCGTGAGGTCAGGAATTGATTGTATCCATTTTTATATCAGAATGATAATGGTCTGTGGACACGGATCCATGGGGATGCGTGGTCTACGAGATGAAAATGGAATAAGGATTAACATGCGGATACCTATGTCAAGCGTTTGAATGTACTAAGCACATGCCGAGAAATATGGTAAATCGGTAAGCATAGTACCTGAGTGAACCTGCCCGTAGACTTTACCCCTCACGTGACCTGAGACGTGGCCTCCCATTCCAGTTATGGTGGGTACAAGTGCGGTCACTGCACGACGGCAGTCGGGGTCAGTGAGGCATTGTACGCCAAGGCGGTGAGCCCTGATCTGTTGACGGGGGATCGATGGGGACGGTTGATGTGTGTGGGGACGGAGTGCCTCGCCATGTCGTGTGTTTAGGTTTACCTTGCAAGGATAAAAACTCGATTCGAATCGTCTGCTTCTCACAGCTAATGAGACTGCTTGATCCATTGTACTGCATTGAGTAATAAGTGGAAGTGAGTTGATTGGCAAAAGATGTTGAATGCTAAATGCTTGATACCATGTATGATTAGATAGGTACACTTTTAGTCTGAAGAGAGTCACACTAAAACTTGAAAGGCTAAACTTGATTTTAGACTTAGCTAGTGCTTTTTGGCAAACTAAACCCCTCAGCCAAACAGCTGCATGTCTAGAGGTAGAGGAGTAGACTCCTCACACCGGGTAAGTCTAGCTGAGTATTAGTATACTGAGCCTTGCTTGTGGCATAATTTTTTACAGGTTCTCTGGAGGACATGTTTGCTGGAGTGACTTGGCCGTCCATCTTTCCACCGGGTTGGACAGTCGAGTGGGACCCTACCTCGGCAGAGGAGGAGCATGAGGAGTGATGGGCCAGACTTCCCCATCTCTCTGTTTATTTATCGTTAGTTATATTCCGCTGCATTCCGAACAATGATCACTACTTTTGATAAACTCCGATGATGTTGTAATAAATTAAATACTCCTTAATGTATGGTTTTATGCTTTATTGTATTTGCTCTGTGCCTCACCTTCGAGTGAGTACGTGGTACTGGATCCTGTTAGTGGCCTTGTCGGACTAGATCCGAGGGACTGATGTCTTATTCCTATTTAAGTGTGGTCTAGCCTTTAAGGTGGGACTTAGGCACTTAAGTTGGAATAATTCGGGCGGTTCTGCCACACTAGGCCGTCGTCTCCCAGTCCACTTTGGGTTGCTGGATCGTTGTATCCGTATGATGTAATTATTTAAATTTTTGTATAGAACTCCTATTATATAGTAAAGATGTGACATTCGTTTATGTACCATGAATCATCATATGTGTGAGACCTGATCCAAGCACACTTCATGATTATTTCGCGCCCGGGTTTTAGACCCCTAGAACCCGGGTGTGACAGAAGTGGTATCAGAGGAATGGTGACTGTAGGACGAAACCTAGATTGAACTTGATAATCCTTACCTACTTACATTTGTGTAACACCCCAGGTGTTACTATACATTTAAAAGCGAGTATGAATTTAAGCATGGGATAATAATAGTCTTTGTCTTAATCTGTTTCGTTTGACATGAGCTTGACATCATTTTTATCTTTATCTATCCGAGCTTTTCCTAAATTTTCGTGATGTTCAGAACATAATTGTTCCAAAAATTGGTAAGTCTGGTGATTATTTAAAATTCATTGATCGCGCCAAGACGAATTTGAAAATTTAGTTCAGTCCTCTGAGTTTGTCCCAAACAGATTAAATAGAACTCGGCGACTAAAGTTTTCGGTGCAAAATAATTGAGTCTCCACTCGTCAACTGAGAAGTCACGTTCTAGGAATTATAATTGAGATTCGATTCTCCATGTAAATTATCTGTGGCCATGGAATCGGGTGTTGAGACTGTGGATGAAATTATTTGATTTCAAATCAAATCAAACACAGTTTGAAATACTATTGTTAACATCATTCTGGTTTGTTGTATCTCGCCCAGATCTAAATTTCCAAATATAAATAATGGGTGAAAATTCATCTAACTCCGAAGTATTCACCAAATTAAATCTGGTCCAAATATCGTTGTCAATCTTATTTTGTTCGACCCTATTATATATCTTATATACCCTCATTTTATACCCCGAAATATCTGCAATTTTCTTTAATATAAAAATGGGATAGTGGAAAAAATCCGGAAACAAAAAAAATCTTCTCTCATTCCTTATCCTGCCTCCACCCTCTTGATTTTTTTCTAGATTTTTCGCCATCGCATAGCCTTCATCTCCCTGTTCCCACGCGCGCTCCTCCCTCTTCCCTCTCCCATGGCGCGCGCCCCTGGTCCCTGCTCCCATCTCCCTTGCCCCCCCATGGCCGCTGCCGAGACGGACACGCTCAACGGCGGCATCGCGGAGGAAGAGCAGGTCCCCATCACCCACCCCGCAAAGTCCTATGCCACGCTGAGCCTTCATTAGCAACTCGCCTAGCATCCATCCTCCACCATCACGGCGCGCGTCGTCTTGGAGCTCGCCATGGTCGGTTGGTCCCGCTCCCTTGCTCCTGCGCTCTGGTCGCCCTCCGCCTGCGCTCCCAGCTCCTCTGCGTGGGGGAGATCGACCAGCACTATCGCCGAGCCCAACCCCAAGTTGTCGTGCGCCCTGCTCTGTCTTCTTCCCTAGTCCACTGTCACCCAGCTTCGTGCCTCCGTCCAGGGCTGCATGTGCGAGCTCCTCTACTAGGCCTGTCGTCGTTCTCCAGCTCCTTACCGCGCTCAGCTGTTCGTCGTCATCACCCGGTCGTGCGATGAGTTGACAGCCTCGGCACTCGTCCTTTGTCCGTGTCATGTGGCCCACGTCCTATGTCCTCGTCGTCGCGTCATTTGCCGTCGAGCTCTATAGCACCCTTCCCATCGCGCTCGGACCTTGCAGCAGCCCCCTTACTCCTCATCGTCAATACCTGTCGTGTCCGCGTCATGCTCATCGACCCCGATGATCTATCTTCAGATTGCGCGCTACTTGCGTTGAACTCTGAAGCTACCTGTCACGCTCGACCCTGGAGGTCTCTGTCTCGTCGTTGTTTCAGCGAATTCCAAGTTGGTTTTAGGCCATGATTTCCTAGTCCGAGTTTCAAATCCATAGTTTGTAGCTCCCGACGACTAGCTCGCCAAGACGTTTCTTGCTAGTGAAGCATAGTCGCCATGCCCTGTGTCCTTGCCGTGTCCGTGAAGACATGGTGGAGTTGCCATCATTTGTCTCCATGCTGTGGGTACAACAACGTTGTCGTTCACTCCATGGAACTCGTCGTCGACTTTGTCTCTTGGAGACTGATCCTGGAGTTGGATGAAAATGTGATACAAGTTCGTCCAGCATCTGTCAGGGGCTCGACCAAATGTCTAAACTAGAAAACCATCATCGCCCTTGCTGTTATCGAATCGATTCGGTCTTGGTAAGCCAATTTATTATTCCAGTTAATTGAATTGGATAGTTATATAGGCGCAATGATTTTTCTTGTCGTTAGCATAGTCACAATGTGTGACAACTTCCAGATCGGTAGTCGTGCCTTTTGCTGATCCTCTGGAGTGTTTATGGAAGGATCTCTCTTCCTTTGTTTTCTTTTATATTATAACGGCACATAAAATGCTTATAGAGGCGTCGCATTTCGTGAAGCATTTAGTTGTATACATGGTCATGAAGTAGTTGTGATATGTGGTGAAGTATAAATTTGAGGTATTAATGATATGAAGCATGTGTTGGGAGACTTGTATACGTAGCGTGATTAGTTTATGATGTAAAAGATAGGTTAAGTATTTTATCTGGCTAGCTAGTAGGTTCTGACGATGTTGTTGTGCCAATTTAGTTTGTTTAAAGGAATTAATGCTTTGCTATTAGACATTATATGCTTCGCCTCGTGGTGGGATAACTATCATAGATAGATGTTGGTGCCTATTGAAATAAGTGGAAGCGAGTAGTGTCGGCATGTCAATTTCAATCGAAATCTGAGAAACCCTGCATTAAATTTTTATAAATATGTTAGATTGTTGAGGTTGTGTTTTTGTGGGGATCTTTGCTTTGATAATGTTTTATTTAGTGGCTTATTTGAGTTAAGTCTGATTATCTCAAGTATTATGATTATCATAGAATCATAATTATCTAATGTGTGCTTATAGAAGTTGTGATGCTTTGCTATGTAGTTATCATGTTTGGTGCAAATATCTATCTCTCGCTTTTCCTCTGGTTTTCATTCATATGCATTATGCTTGTCATTTAGGTGATCTCGTGATGTCGAAGACAAGGGTGGATTGACCCCAAGATAATGCAAAGAATGGACATCTCCGCAAGACGATGTCGTCAGTCGGACCAACCTAAAGATGGTTAAATCAAGCAAGTGCTCGGCCGAGAGTTAATCGTCAACCAGACATCTTCTAACAAACACTAACCTAGTGTTATTCCAGGCAAGCCCCGGTGCATTATCCCTTTTTCCTTGTTGTTTTAAAATCTTTATCACCTTATATGATGAATTAGGTGATAGGAGTTGTGTGCTAAACAATTGATGCATTTCCTTCCTTGGAAAATTGATCACCCTTCCTTGATACCCTTTTATGAAAAGGATTTTTATGATACTTAGCCTTGCTTTAGAAAAACAAAATGTTTTGTTTTAAAACAAAAGGTGATGCTTCACGCTGGATGTGAATTTTTACAAAGAAAATACTTGTGATGGTGAATCCATCAGGGCCTTGATGGGTTCAACATCTGAAAAGAAGTACCTCTGTCAGGTACCAAACTTTGGGTTTTAAATAATAAAGCTGAGACCGGGCAGGTGACTTGCATGAGAAGGGAGTCTCGGTGTAGTATCTCCGTCTTAGTCGCTTAAGGACCGAACCGATGTAGGCTTGCTGATCGAGGACTTTTAATTGGCCACATGCCTCATCATGGGTAATCTTTGCCTTGATCGGACCAATACCAGAAAGGCCACCACACAATGGATTGGAGAGATGGTGAGAGTAGTGTGTACCCTCTGTGGCAAGAGGCTGGACGGTGGAGTATCTGTGCTCTAGGTTAGCGTGAACCCATTTTGGTCTTGACAAACCCAGTGGCGAGTTGACATATGCAAGGGTTAAGTGCTACATATGTCGTGTGGTTGGAGATCCCCATCTGGGTATTAATCGATTCGGATCGTCGTTACTTCTCGGACATGAAGACTTGGTCACTGCCCTACACGTAGCAATCCAATGAACTAAAGGGATGATAAAAGATGGCTAGTGTAGGCCAAGTGTTTGAACTATGATAGAAAGAACTCTAGACACAGGTATCTTTACTGAACTTGACAAGTAAAATGAATTCTTAAGGATCCACTCATAGTAATCTTTTCTGCAAAAGAGTCTTTGAATCTTGTTAAACTTTACCTTGATTCCCAAAAGCCAGCATATCCTTGAGGGTCTTTTTCCTTAGATGGGTAAGACTTGCGAAAGTACACTTCGTACTCAGGGTTTTTGAACCCATGTTGCAGGTACTAGATTTGTGCTGCTGTGGATGGTGTTAAGCGCCGGTGGGCACGCCCTTCTTATAGGTTAAAGTAGCTCTTCTATGCCTCTTATTGAGGATTGTCATTGAGCTAGCATATATTTCAAACTTATAAATAATTTATAACATTTCAAAGTTTATTTTTTTGAATTACTTTTGTAATCACTTCGATAAATATAATGTAAATTTGTTGTAACTTGTAACTTTTTGTAATAAAGAAATTCCGCTGCAAAATGTTGGTGTGTCATTTGTGTTTACTTAATCTTGCGATCTTGGTTGTAAGTGGTTTATCCGAGGTCCTTGGGACACTTGGACGGATATTGTTAAGTTATCCGATGCACATGCATAGCCGTCTGAGGTCTTTGAGACAAGGACAAGTGCATGTGGGCCCAATAACTTGGGAGGTTCTGCCACAACTGGTATCAGAGCAGGATTAAGTATAATACGATCACATACGTATTTTAAAAACAAAGTTTTGGTTTTGGAAAACCTATTTTCAACTAAACACATTGTTTGGTTTGAAAAACGGATTGAAAAACTATAATGCTAGTTAACTCCTCTGTTAAGCCCTAAATTAAGGACTATCAAGTGGCTTATTTAAAACATTAACCCACAACATGGGGGATATTGCATACATATGTATTGTTATTTTTTAGGCCATTCAGTTTTGAATGGATCGACGCTCATGGTAGGTGAAATGTGAGAGCATGACCAAACAAACGTCGGTCTAGGGGAGAGCATAAAAAGCGCTTGACTATATACATGTTCTACATATGTATATATGAAGGATGCGATGTGGAGTAACTACTTTTCTGGGAATTCAGTACCCATGGATGTGTATGGGCATACATACATGGGAATACTAAGAAGTGTAATGTACTTGTAACGACGCACTACGCTTAGATAAGAAGGTTAGTTACCATAATGAGCTGCCCTATGGTTAAAGTGTGGCAGCAGCGCCTATGCGTGGCTCGGCGCTTAATGAAGAGCTAGCCTCCATATAGAAATATATGGAGTATAAACTGTGATTAACTGTCATGTGTGGATCTTGCATCATCGGAAAATGGGTTGTGATGGATTTTCTGCAGGTACACTAACCTCGAATCCGTATGTGTAGCTCATGACTAGCAAAATACCAAGAGAGTCGTAAGTATGCCACCGATATAGAATGCTATTGCCACATTATGTTGGCAAAACTTGTGAGGACGAACAGGACGAGCATGCATCCTGATTGTTGCATCGTGTTTGTCGCGCGTGCACAAAAATGCTTCTCTCGCCTTTATTCCAGTAGCCGGTGAGTGTAGTTAATGTGGTGTAATGTTGTATTATGAACTTCAATGAAATAGTTGTCCTCCGTTCTTTAGGTAATCTGTTTAGGTGTTATATGTGTTTGCTCTTGTGCTTGATGTGTCTATAGAATGTTGATAACTTGTTTGCATAAATCCAAAGTTAGGCCATGTTCTTGTTTAGTGAACTATGACCCAAATTTGAATTTTCCATTATCACTCCATGACCAAGCCCATGCAAATGAATGCTTAGATAATCTCTTTATTGAACCTAAGATGCACTCGAACTTCAAATAAGGATCTTGAGTCCATGTTATTGGCAATTAACTTGTAACTCCCTCTCGTGTTTCCATCCTAGACCCTGCCCTTGCTCAGTTGATGCAGGTTGAGGTCTCTATTGTATTTGGCCTCTCCTTGAGGATTATCTTGTCGCTTTATCAACCTAACCTAGGAAAGACATGTCTGATCATTTTCTTGAGTTTGATGCCTTTGGTTTCCTCATATCTATCAAAGGCATACCAACTTAATCTTATGATTGTTTTCCCTCCGTATCTAATCAGATATTAATCCTTGACCTTTTAATCTCTGCGATGGGCATAGAAATATGCTTGGGGCTGAAGTAACAGTCTCCCATCATACTCCTTTCATCAAGTTTAGGTTATGGCCATGTCTTGTTCATTTCATCGGGCCATGATCTATTTGGCTCTCTACTTGTAAACATTCTTATAGGTGGAGTCTCTTTTGTATATAGTCATCCTTTCTCAGTCTATTTGTGCCATGTGAGATCTCTTATTGGTTACGTCTGGTAATGGTGTTATGACTAAAACCGATAGTGCCGCGACGAAACCGAGGGCCTCCTGTAAATGTACACACATGGTTGTGCTGCTTGGCACGCGCTGGTATCACGGTTAGTAGTTGTAATCCATTATGAGACTATATCAATGTGTTATCTTGGCACAATCTAGTTTTACCATGTGGGATTCATTATTGGTGTTGTTCGGTAATGGTGTCACGATTAATGACTTATGGTGCCGCGGCGAAACTGATAGCCTCCTGTGAAGGCGCACATGGGATTTTGCTGCTTGGTGCATGCCGGTATCGAGGTCTCTAGTCATCATCCATTATGGAATTACATCGATGTGTTATCTTCCATGGACTTTCCCTTGAAACAATTTCTATGTTGTTTGTCAAGTGATCAAGCAACATTTATCATCTCTGTTGGATCAAAAGATCATACCACTTTGATGTGTTCTTTAATGAGTTTTCTACTAATTCATAAGTCTCCATCGAAATCAGAACCTATCTGTGTCTAATCATGTGAGAAAAATCTATCTTCTCATGTGTGGTCTCTTTTCCTTGACTTTGATGGTGACTTCACACATACAAGTTCCCTTTGCATCCTTTCTTGTAAAGGTGAAGCCTTGGAGCTTTTTAGTATTGAGAGACAATTGATTAGTTCTCAAAATCAAGATTGACTTTCCCTGCTGCTGAGATGCAAGAGTTTGTTCGTTCACTCTCTTATTTAATCCATGTATTCCTGAACCAAGTCAGTTCATCTCGCATGCAGAAACGGATGAACAACCTGACCAAATGGGTTTCTACCCAAATGCATGATCTCCTGCTAGCAAATGTGAACTCTCAACCCTTGGCTTGCCGGTGGGTACTAAGAGGACCTACTCAATGTCAAAAGTAGTTCTACAAGTTGGTTTTACTAACTTGTAACTGTATCGTGAACAAAGGTTGAGTTTAGAGATCGTTTTATCGAGTTGTCTAAACTCACTTTAGTTCAGTCTATCCTGAAGAAACCCTTATCAAGGTCAAGTGAAAGTTATGAACATATGTGCAGATCTTGTGCCATATTAGATTAGGTTATGAGCATATGCATCTTTACTTTACATTGTTGGCCGAGGTACTTTGCCATCCTCAGCTAACTGGTAACAGCCTGACCACAGTTCTAGTCGTGTCTCGATCGCCTCACATGTGATTTTCTAACATGTGTGATTAAGTCGATCCATGTTTAGTGCTTGAAAAAGTGGATTGATCGCGAAGTCAACATCTACAGATCCCTTCGCTGGTGATTTTTCAAGTCTCTATCATTTTTCTTGGACTTGGATTTTCTAGCTAGCCGCGAGTTAACTGTGATGTTGTTCGACATCCACACTCGTCTTATGTGCTATGAATTTCCAATGACCCCTTGTTGGTAAACCTCTTTTTGTATGTTTTACCCAAGAGGTTGCATCTAGTTCTATTTGGATAAAGTCACATATCTACCGCTCGCTCAACAGACCCAGATAGTACAATGTTATCAGAAAAAGCAAACTGCACACATGGAACCTTATGTGTTCTTCTCGAAGACATCGTCTCTATTGATGGACATCTCTAAATTAGCTTAAGGTGATACATGTTATGTCCACTAGAGAAGCAACCTTCTGAGACACTCGCCTTTGCTTGGAACAGCCTTGTGCTATCGCTGAAATGGACAGGAGTTACATGCTTCTCTACTCTTAAAAGTCTTTCGCTCCGAATCTCGGGACGAGATTCTTTTAAAGGGGAGGGCTGTAACACCCCAGGTGTTACTATACATTTAATAGCGAGTATGGATTTAAGCATGGGATAATAACAATCTCTGTCTTAATCTGTTTCGTATGTCGTGAGCTTGACACCATTTTTATCTTCATCTATCCGGGCTTTTCCTAAATTTTCGTGATGTTCGGAACATAATTGTTCCAAAAATTGGCAAGTCTGGTGATTATTTAAAATTCATCAATCGCACCAAGACGAATTTGAAAATTTAGTTCAGCCCTCTGAGTTCGTCCCAAACAGATTAAATAGAACTCGACGACTAAAGTTTTTGGTGCAAAATATTCTGTCTCCACTCGTCAACTAAGAAGTCGCGCCCAAGGAATTATAATTGAGATTTGATTCTCTACATAAATTATCTGTGGTCGTGGAATCGAGTGTTGATACTGCAGATGAAATTATTTGATTTCAAATCAAATCAAACACAGTTTGAAATACCGTTGTTAACATCGTTCTGGTTTGTTGTATCTCGCCCAGATCTAAATTTCCAAATATAAATAACGGGTGAAAATTCATCTGACTCCGAAGTATTCACCAAACTAAATCCGGTCCAAATATTGTTGTCAATCTTATTTTGTTCGACCCTTTTATATATCTTATAGACCCTCATTTTATACCCCGAAATATCTGCAATTTTCTTTAATAAAAAAATAGGAAAGTGAAAAAAAATCCGGAAAGAAAAAATCTTCTCCCATCCCTTATCCTGTCGCCACCCTCCTGATTTTTTCCAGATTTTTCGCCGCCGCACAGCCTTCATCTCCCTGTTCCCACGCGCGCTCCTCCCTCTGCCCTCTCCCATGGCGCGCACCCCTAGTCCCTGCTCCCAGCTCCCTCGCCTCCCCCATGGCCGCCGTCGAGACGGACGCGCTCAACGACGGTGTAAGGCCAAAAATCTGTATAAAAATTAATAATAATAAAATAAATATATGAAGAGATAAAATAGTAAATTCAGATATCTCAAATTATACTTAAGTTTTGAAATTTGAGGACTAAATTTCTAAAACCAAGAAGTATTTTAGAAAATAAGTAATAGAAAATTTTTCTATTCAACTAAATGATTATGCATATCATTAAATGATGCACCATAAGCATTTATTTACATAAATATTTAATTTTGAGGTAACTTCTACTTCTTATCCCACATTCAAAGTACTATTTTTCTAAAAAGAAAGAAAACAATATGAGTATTTTTCATATTTCAAACATTTATCAAACAAATAAATTAATTAAAATAAATATATATCTATTGCTTCATAATTGATTTTAAGTATGTATTAAAGATTTGAATTCCTGAATTTTATCTCGGATTTAGATTTTAAATTCGTAAATCAAAAGAGAATAAGAATTGGGATTTAACCCAAAGGTACAATTCTAGAATTTGAGAAAAGAAAATACTAAACAAATGAGGTAAAATAAAATATATAAATAAGAATACATTTCTTTACACTAATATTTGAATTTGGTATATTTTGAGCCATGGTGAAACTCATAACAAAATTTAAAGTTAGGTTTGGAAACCAAGAGAATAAAAATAGGAAAGGAGGGAAGAAAGATTATACAATACAAAATAATGTTATTAAATAACTTCATCACATGATGGTATGACAAACTGCATAGTTAATATGAGTTTAAATTTGCGCTTAAGTTTGAATTCTAAATTTTGATTCAAAATAATTAAGAATAAAGGAAAACAGAAAATAGAAAAGAAAATACATAACAGAAAAAAAGAGAAAAGCCTCTGTGGGTGAAATTCCTTCCTCTGGCGGCCCATTTCTACTGCGCTCCACGCACGCTGCGCAGTCCATTTCCGCGCTCACGCTCGCTGCAGACGGGGCCCACGCTTAATCCACCCCTCTGGACGCCGCGCGACGGGTGGGCCCGCACGGTCGGTGACTCTAGCACGCGCCTGCATCCGTTCGGTCGGCGACTCATCGCCTCACTAGCGCGGCTGACGAGTGGGCCACCCAGGACCGCGTCTTCTTCAACCGTCCACGGAATTTGCGAGCAGCTCCGTGCCCGCCCCAAATCACGCGCCCCAACTACCGATCTCCTCTGGCCATGGTTCGGGGGTTCGGCCATATAAATGCGGCGCTTCCTTTACCATAGCTCACCAGGTCAGGAACCCCCTTCTTGTATCGCAACACCACCACCGTCTGGGCGCTGTGCTGTGTGCGCAGCCGCCACCGTCGATCCGCGCTTGGGGTGACCATCCGGCTGGGGCGTGCCATCTAGAAGCCCGGCGGGATCATCAGGAGCAGGTTCATCAGAGTCGTGGGCCGGGGAAGCCCACGGAATTTGTCGCCAGCGCCGTTGGTACACTGAATCGTAGGTAAGCCCTACACTATCCTGTTCGTCTCACCTCCGTAGTTGCGAGTCCATTGCCGGTCGGATTTGGGACGCTTTGTGGTGTCGGATCGGAAACCTCCGGTGAAGCCACCGCCGCTCTAGCCTGGGCGCTGCTGTGTCCGTGCTGGGGGAAGAAGAACGGCGTGGGCCGTTGATTCTGTTTTTAGCGATCGGGATTGAGTCATCAGGGGCAGTGTGATAGGATGCATCGCAACCATAGATCAGCTGAGGAACGAAAGAGAGTGGTCTGCGGGTATTTAACGGCTGGTTGTTGGATGGGGATTTGGCGGCGCAGATTAGAATCTGGGGCATCGTTTTGTATGAGTGGATATGGTTCGTCCGATCCCGATCCTGCGCGTGCAGATCGATCTCACCTGTATAAAACCTAAACCGTTGGATGGCGATCTGACAGCCAGGATGGGGTACCGGTTTGAGATGAAGTTAGGTGCTGTTTGGTTCACGAAATGTAACGTAAAGGATAATGGTAATGGTTTACACTCGATTACGGGCGGTAACAAGTTTGAATAGTCCGGTATCAATTTTTAGTATGGTATCTGATTACGGTTAAACTAAAACAAACATGATTTAACGTTATCACTTACCCATTACGTTACAAATATTTGAACCAAACGGTACCTTAGTTCAATCTGTGCCGTCCGTTTCTAATCCGGTGGTGGGGAAACATCCATACCCCTCCGCGGCTGACGTATTGCTAAAGAACCCCTGCACTCGCTAGAAATTAACCCGCCATCCCCCGCGGGATAGATCTGTGTCTTAGGAAATCTTACCCCAGGAACCCTGTATTTTCCAGAAATTGATGCGCAGTCCTGGCCTCTAGGAAAACAGAGAAATTCATTTAAGAAATGATTTTTAACACAAAATTAATTATGGAAACTTGTTTAATCCCTAGAAAATTCATATTAAGTCCAAATGAGTCCATTCCAGTTTCTATAATTTTGTAAGATTATTGTTTATCATCTAGTACCACTGTTCTGACATGAAAGCCCCATTAAAATTAATCTCTTAAATTAATCTTGTATCAAATACATAAAACCTTTGGAAATTCATAACTTCCCCATTTTAACTCCGAATTGAACTGTTTCAGTTGCGTTAGCTTTATATGAATATTTACTATGCATTAACAACATTTATTATACCATGTCTCATTCTTTTCTAAGTAGATCTTTATTTAATTTATGTCGGTTAGTCTGGCTAAACTTCTTATCATTATAATCTACTAGAATATGATCTATGGTCAATTCATAACCTAGATTAAAGTTCAGATAATTATTTATAGAATAACCTCTCATATGATTTATATTAACCAATTTATAATATAGATTGATATATTAATCACATAGATCTTCTATAAAATCATAACTTCTTACTCGTAACTCCGATCTTAGTAGTTCTCGATCCCACGAGCTCTTAGCATCGCGTAGATTATTATTATTCAGTTTGTACTTATGTTTGATGTGATGTTAATTTTATATATACCATGTTTGTTTGTATTGCTACGACTAGCAGTGAGGTCACGAGGATTTGAAGAATCATCCTGGTACCTACAATCTCAAGTGCTAGGCAAGTTGTGCCCTTGACCACTTCTATTACCCAATAATGTCTTTATTATCAGTATTCAATGCATAGGTTTAATTTTGATGGGACTCAATAGGTCACCCTAGTCTGATTATCTTTTACCTGGTTTACCCCTGAATCACTTGGGTAGTTTTTGCTATTGCTTCATATGGTTTTGGGTTATTATATCCATGTTCCAATTATTCTGTTATGTTATTTATGTTCATGTCAAGATCATTAATTTTAATTGGAACATGGAGCTTAAGTTGAGAAACACGTGCCACCATAAGGGTGGAATGGGACGCCCTTGGCTGACTAATTAGGAAAGCTAGTGGAAGACTACCTTACCCGAAAGGGGCAAGGGCAGTAGGGGAGTTGCATGCAATGAGGTTCTCGGATTGATTTTGCTGCGATGGCGGTCAGACGAGAGATTCTTGCAATGCTCTTCCCATAAAATGTAGCGGGTTTTCGGAAGCTAGTGGGACTTTGTAAAGGCCTCGTAGTGGATCCCTAGCCATTCACCTCGGTAGTGTTTAAGGGTCTAGCTAACCCTAGCGACATGGGATACATGACTTGTGAGTATAGGGTACAACCTCTACAAAGTGTAAAACTGATATACTAGCCGAGCTCATGGTCAAGAGCAGCTCGGGACTCTCACATGATTAATTTATGTAACTTAAATTTAATTTGTCATTTGCATTTGCATGTCATTACTTATTAATTTTGTTCAATTATTTATTATGGTTTGATATTTACTTACACTTAGTAACTGCTAATAAAATTTGACCAACTTATTAAAAGCAATGCTCATCTTTAACCCCTACTGTTGATCAGCTTTACACATCACATGAACTCCGACCTTTGGTGAGTTCATGTCACATTATTCCCCACAACTTGTTGAGTGATGAACATGTGTGAGCTCACCCTTGCTGTCTCACACCCCCCACAGGAGAAGAACAGGTGGTTCAAGAGGAGCCACATAGCGAGGTGTTCGATTCCATCTAGGTGGCGTCTCCCAGTTGACTTTGTGGTGCCAAGGATGGACTTTAGTTCGATCTATATTTATCTTTTATTTTGTAAGACTTCCACTATATAATAAGTACTCTGATTATATTGTGACATTTATCTTTATACACTCCGTTATTATATGTGTTGTCTTCTTTGGCGCATATATGAGATGCACCTGGCTTTGTCCCTTAAAACCGGGTGTGACAGACAGCGTCGCGGAGGAAGAGCAGGTCCCCATCACCCACCCCGCAAAGTCCTATGCCACGCTCAGCCTTCATCTGCCGCTCGCCCAGCGTCCGTCCTCCACCATCGCGGCGCGCGTCGTCTTGGAGCTCGCCATGGCCGGTTGGTCCCGCTCCCTTGCTCCTGCGCTCTGGTCACCCTCCGCCTGCGGGCCCAGCTCCTCTGCATGGGGGAGGTCGACCAGCGCTATTGCCGAGCCCAACCCCAAGTTGTCGTGCGCCCTGCTCCGTCTTCTTTCCTAGTCCGCCATCACCTAGCTCCGTGCCTCCGTCCAGGGCTGCACGCGCGAGCTCCTCTGCTAGGCCCATCGTCGTTCTCCAGCTCCTTACCACGCTCGGTTGTTCGTCGTCGTCACCCGGTCGCGCGATGAGTTGACAGCCCCGACACTCGTCCTTTGTCCGTGTCGTGTGCCCCACGTCCTATGTCCTCGTCGTCGCGTCATTCGTCGTCGAGCTCTACAACACCCTCCCCATCGCACTCAGACCTTCCAGCAGCCCCTTGCTCCTCGTCGTGAATACCCGCCGTGTCCGCGTCATGCTCGTCGACCCCGACTATCTATCTTCTGATTGCGCACTACTTGTGTTGAACTCTGAAGCTACATGTCACGCTCGACCCTGGAGGTCTCTGTCTCGTTGTCGTTTCAGCGAATTCTAAGTTGGTTTTAGGCCATGATTTCCTAGTCCGTGTTTCAAATCCATAGTTTGTAGCTTTCGTCGACTAGCTTGCCAAGACGTTTCTCGCCAGTGAAGCATAGTCGCCGCGCCCAATGTCCTTGCCGTGTCCATGAAGACGTTGTGGAGTTGCCGTCATTCGTCTCCATGCCGTGGGTACAACAATGTGGTCGTTCACTCCATGGAACTCGTCGTCGACTTTGTCTCCCGAATATTGATCCTGGAGTTGGATGAAAATCTAAGACAAGTTCATCCAGCATCTGCTAGAGGCTCGACCAAATGTCTAAACTGGAAAACCATCATCGCCCTCGCTGTTATCGAATCAATTCGGTCTTGGTAAGCCAATTTATTATTTCGGTTAATTGAATTGGATAGTTATATAGGCGCAATGATTTTTCTTATCGTTAGCATAGGCACAGTGTGTGACAACTTCCAGATCGGTAGTCGTGCCTATTGCTGATCCTCTAGAGTGTCTATGGAAGGATCTCCCTTCCTTTGTTTTCTTTTATATTATAACGGCACATAAGATGCTTATAGAGGCATCTCATTTCGTGTAGCATTTAGTTGTATACCTGGTCGTGAGGTAGTTGCGATATGTGGTGAAGTACAAATTTGAGGTATTAATGATATGAAGCATGTGTTGGGAAACTTTTATACGTAGCGTGATTAGTTTATGATGTGAAAGATAGGTTAAGTATTTTATCTGGCTAGCTAGTAGGTTCTGACGATGTTGTGCCGATTTAGTTTGTTTAAAGGAATTAATGCTTTGCTAGTAGACATTATATGCTTCGTCTCGTGGTGGGATAACTATCGTAGATAGATGTTGGTGCCTATTGAAGTAAGTGGAAGCGAGTAGTGTCGGCAAGTCAATTTCAAACGAAATCTGCAGAACCCTTTATTAAATTTGTATAAATACGTTAGATTGTAGAGGTTGTGTTTTTGTGGGGATCTTTGCTTTGATAATGTTTTATTTATGGCTTATGTGAGTTAAGTCTTATTATCTCGAATATTATGATTATCATAGAATCATAATTATCTAATGTGTGCTCATAGAAGTTGTGATGCTTTGCTATGTAGTTATCATCTTTGGTGCAAATATCTATCTCCCGCTTTTCCTCTGGTTTTCATTCATATGCATTATGCATGTCATTTAGGTACGTTAATTGATCTCGTGATGTGGAAGACAAGGGTGGATTGACCCCAAGATAATGTAAAGAATGGACATCTCAGCAAGACGATGTCGTCAGTCGAACCAACCTAAAGATGGTTAAATCTAGCATGTGCTCGGCCGAGGGATAATCGTCAAGCAGACATCTTCTAACAAACACTAACCTAGTGTTATTCCAGGCAAGCCCAGGTGCATTATCCCTTTTTCCTTGTTGTTTTAAAATCTTTATCACCTTATATGATACATTAGGTGATAGGAGTTGTGTGCTAAACAATTGATGCATTCCCTTCCTTGGAAAATTGATCACCCTTCCTTGATACCCTTTTATAAAAAGTATTTTTATGATGCTTAGCCTTGCTTTAGAAAAACAAAATGTTTTGTTTTAAAACAAAAGGTGATGCTTCACACTGGATGGGAATTTTTACGAAGAAAAGACTTGTGATGGTGAATCCATCAGGGCCTTGTTGTGTTCAACATCTAAAAGAAGTACCTCTGTCAGGTACCAAACTTTGGGTTTTGAATAATAAAGCTGAGACTGGGCTGGTGTCTTGCACGAGAAGGGAGTCTCGGTGTAGTGTCTCCGTCTGAGTCGCTTAAGGACTGAACCGATGTAGGCTTGCTGATCGAGGACCTTTTAACTGGCCACATGCCTCTACCGATGTAGAGAGATGGCGAGAGTAGCGTCTACCCTCCGTGGCAAGAGACTGGACTGTGGAGTATTTGTGCTATCGGTTTGCGTGAACCCATTCTGGTCTTGAGAAACCCAGTGGCGAGTTCACATATGCAAGGGTTAAGTGCTACATATGTCGTGTGGTTGGAGATCCCCATCTGGGTATTATTCGATTCGGATCGCCGTTACTTCTTGGACATGAAGACTTGGTCACTGCCCTACACGTAGCAATCCAGTGAACTGAAGGGATGATAAAAGACGGCTAGTGTAGGCCAAGTGTTTGAACTAGGATAGAAAGAACTCTAGACGTAGGTAACTTTACTGAACCTGAGAAGTAAAATGAATTCTTAAGGATCCACTCATAGTAAGCTTTTCTGCAAAAGAGTCTTTGAATCTTGTTAAACTTTACCTTGATTCCCAAAAGCTAGCATATCCTTGAGAGTCTTTTTCCTTAGACAGGTAAGACTTACGAAAGTACACTTCGTACTTAGGGTTTTGAAATGGAATTAGGATTACACTTATTTCCTTAATGATTTTGGTGGTTGAATTGCCCAACACAAATAATTGGACTAACTAGTTTGCTCTAGTGTATAAGTTATACAGGTGCCAAAGGTTCACACTTAGCCAATAAAAAGACCAAGAAATGGGTTCAACAAAGAGAGCAAGGGATAACCGAAGGCATCCCTGGTCTGGCGCACCGGACAGTGTCCGGTGCACTAGGGACTCCAAGCCAAACTTCGCACCTTCGGGAATTCTCGGAGGCGCTTTGCTATAATTCACCGGACTGTCCGGTGTACACCGGACAGTGTCCGGTGCTCCAGAGGAAAGCGACTCTGAACTCGCCAGCTTCGGATTTCCGCTCCGCTATAATTCATCAGACATGTCCGGTGCACACCGGACTGTCCGGTGAGCCAGCGGAGCAACGACTACTTCGCGCCAACGGTCACCTGTAGAGTCATTTAATGCGCGCCAGAGCGCGCAGAAGTCAGGCACGCGTGAGACGGTGCACCGGACACTCTACATTACATGTCCGGTGCGCGACCGGACATCCAGGCGGGCCCAGCAGTCAGAGCTCCAACGGTCGGAACCCAACGGCCTGGTGACGTGGCTGGCGCACCGGACACTGTCTGGTGTGCACCAGACTGTCCGGAGCACCATGCGACAGACAGCCTCCACCAAACGGCTAGTTTGGTGGTTGGGGTTATAAATACCCCCAACCACCCCACATTCAAGTTATCCAAGTTTTCCACCTTCCAACTACTTACAAGAGCTAGACATTCAATACAAGACACACCCAAGTGATCAAATCATCTCCCAATTCCACAAAAGCTTTAGTGACTAGTGAGAGTGATTTGTCATGTTATTTTGAGCTCTTGCGCTTGGATTGCTTTCTTCTTTCTTATTCTTTCTTGAGATCAAATTCACTTGTAATTGAGGAAAGAGACACCAATCGTGTGGTGATCCTTGTGGGAACTTTGTGTTCTAAGTGATTGAGAAGAAAAGCTCACTCGGTCTGAGGGACCGTTTGAGAGAGGGAAAGGGTTGAAAGAGACCCAGTCTTTGTGACCACCTCAACGGGGAGTAGGTTTGCAAGAACCGAACCTTGGTAAAACAAATCCGCGTGTCACACTCTTTATTCGCTTGCGATTTGTTTTGCACCCTCTCTCGCGAACTCGATTATATTTCTAACGCTAACCCGGCTTGTAGTTGTGATTAATTCTGTAAATTTCAGTTTCGCCCTATTCACCCCCCTCTAGGCGACTTTCAATTGGTATCAGAGCCCGGTGCTTCATTAGAGCTTAACCGCTCGAAGTGATGTCGGGAGAATATGCCAAGAAGGAGATGGGGACCGGCGACAAGCCCACTACAAGCCATGGGAAGGCTTCATCGGGAGAGTCCCGCAACAAAGGGAAAGGGAAGGAGAAGAAGCCCTCTTCCCACAAGTCGCATCGGAGTGGGGACAAGAAAAAGAAGATGAGGAAGGTGGTCTACTACGAGACCGACACCTCATCGCCATCTACCTCCGGCTCCGACGTGCCCTCCGTATCTTCTAAGCGCCATGAGCGCAAGAAGTTTAGTAAGATCCCCTTACGCTATCCTCGCATTCCTAAACATACGCCTTTACTTTCCGTCCCATTAGGCAAACCACCAACTTTTGATGGTGAAGATTATGCAAGGTGGAGTGATTTAATGCGATTTCATCTAACCTCACTCCACAAAAGTATATGGGATGTCGTTGAGTTTGGTGTACAGGTACCATCCGTAGGGGATGAGGATTATGATGAGGACGAGGTGGCCCAAGTCGAGCACTTCAACTCCCAAGCCACAACCATACTCCTCGCCTCTCTAAGTAGGGAGGAGTACAACAAGGTGCAAGGATTAAAGAGCGCCAAGGAAGTTTGGGACGTGCTCAAGACCGCGCACGAGGGTGATGAACTAACCAAGATCACCAAGCGGGAAACGATCGAGGGGGAGCTCGGTCGCTTCCGTCTTCGTCAAGGGGAGGAGCCACAAGATATGTACAACTGGCTCAAAACCTTGGTGAATCAAGTGCGCAACCTCGGGAGCAAAAAATGGGATGACCACGAGGTGGTTAAGGTTATTCTAAGATCACTTATTTTCCTTAACCCTACTCAAGTACAATTAATTCGTGGTAATCCTAGATATACACTAATGACTCCCGAGGAAGTAATCGGGAATTTTGTGAGCTTTGAGTTTATGATCAAGGGCTCACGGAAGATCAACGAGCTTGACGGTCCCTCCACGTCCGAAGCACAACCGGTCGCATTTAAGGCAACGAAGGAGAAGAAGGAGGAGTCTACATCAAGTAGACAACCAATCGACGCCTCAAAGCTCGACAATGAGGAAATGGCGCTCGTCATCAAGAGCTTCCGCCAAATCCTCAAGCAAAGGAGGGGTAAAGATTACAAGCCCCGCTCCAAGAAGGTTTGCTACAAGTGTGGTAAGCCCGGTCATTTTATAGCAAAATGTCCTATTTCTAGTGACAGTGACAGGGGCGACGACAAGAAGGGGAGAAGAAAGGAGAAGAAGAAGTACTACAAGAAGAAGGGCGGCGATGCCCATGTTTGTTGTGAGTGGGACTCCGACGAAAGCTCTAGCGACTCCTCCGACGACGAGGACGCCGCCAACATCGCCGTCACCAAGGGACTTCTCTTCCCCAACGTCGGCCATAAGTGCCTCATGGCAAAGGACGGCAAAAAGAAAAAGGTTAAATCCAAATCCTCCACTAGATATGAGTCCTCTAGTGATGATAATGCTAGTGATGAGGAAGATAATTTACGTACTCTTTTTGCCAACTTAAATATGCAACAAAAAGAGAAACTAAATGAATTGATTAGCGCTATCCTTGAGAAGGATGATCTCTTGGACACTCAAGAGGACTTCCTTATTAAAGAAAACAAGAAGCATGTTAAAATTAAGAATGCTTACGCTCTAGAAGTAGAAAAATGTGAAAAACTTTCTAGTGAGCTAAGCACTTGCCATGAGACTATTGACAACCTTAGAAATGAAAATGCTAATTTGTTAGCTAAGGTTGATTTAAATGTTTGTGATGTTTCAATTCCCAATCTTAGAAATGATAATGATAATTTGCTTGCTAAGGTTGAAGAATTAAACATTTCTCTTGCTAGCCTTAGGAATGAAAATGAGAAATTAATTGCTAAGGCCAAAGAACTAGATGTTTGCAGTGTTACAATTTCCGACCTTAGAAGTAAGAATGATATATTGCATGCTAAGGTTGTAGAATTAAAATCTTGCAAACCCTCTACATCTACCGTTGAGCACACTTCTATTTGCACTGGATCTAGAGATGTTGATATTGATGCTATTCATGATCATATGGTATTAATTAAACAACAAAATGATCATATAGCAAAGTTAGATGCTAAAATTGACGAGCATGACTTAGAAAACGAAAAATTTAAATTTGCTAGAAGCATGCTCTATAGAGGGAGACACCCTGACATTAAGGATGGCATTGGCTTCCAACAGGGAGGCAATGTCAAACTTAATGCCCCTCCTAAGAAATTGTCTAATTTTGTTAAGGGCAAGGCTCCTATGCCTCAAGATAACGAGGGTTACATTTTGTACCCTGCCGGTTATCCTGAGAGCAAAATTAGGAGAATTCATTCTAGGAAGTCTCACTCTGGCCCTAATCATGCTTTTATGTATAAGGGTGAGACATCTAGCTCTAGGCAACCAACCCGTGCTAAGTTGCCTAAGAGGAAAACTCCTAGTGCATCAAATGATCATGACATTTCATTTAAAACTTTTGATGCATCTTATGTTTTAACTAACAAATCCGGCAAGGTAGTTGCCAAGTATGTTGGGGGCAAACACAAGGGATCAAAAACTTGTGTTTGGGTACCCAAAGTTCTTGTGTCTAATGCCAAAGGACCCAAAACCATTTGGGCACCTAAAGTCAAGAACTAAACTTGTTTTGTTGGTTTATGCATCCGGGGGCTCAAGTTGAGTAATCGACAGCGGGTGCACAAACCACATGACAGGGGAGAAAAAGATGTTCTCCTCCTACGAGAAAAACCAAGATCCCCAACGAGCTATCACTTTCGGGGATGGAAATCAAGGTTTGGTCAAAGGATTGGGTAAAATTGCTATATCACCTGACCATTCCATTTCCAATGTTTTTCTTGTAGATTCATTAGACTACAATTTGCTTTCCGTTTCTCAATTATGCAAAATGGGCTACAACTGTCTATTTACTGATATAGGTGTCACTGTCTTTAGAAGAAGTGATGATTTAATAACATTTAAGGGAGTGTTAGAGGGTCAGCTATACTTAGTAAATTTTGATAGAGCTGAACTCGACACTTGCTTAATTGCTAAGACTAACATGGGTTGGCTCTGGCATCGCCGACTAGCACATGTTGGGATGAAGAATCTTCATAAGCTTCTAAAGGGAGAGCACATTTTAGGATTAACAAATGTTCATTTTGAGAAAGACTGGATTTGTAGCGCATGCCAAGCAGGGAAGCAAGTTGGCACTCACCATCCACACAAGAACATCATGACGACTAACAGGCCGCTCGAGCTCCTACACATGGATCTATTCGGCCCGATTGCTTACATAAGCATCGGCGGGAGTAAGTACTGTCTAGTTATTGTGGATGATTATTCTCGCTTCACTTGGGTGTTCTTTTTGCAGGAAAAATCTCATACCCAAGATACTTTAAAGGGATTCTTGAGACGGGCTCAAAATGAGTTCGGCTTAAGGATCAAAAAGATTAGAAGCGACAACGGGACGGAGTTCAAGAGCTCTCAAATTGAAGGCTTCCTTGAGGAGGAGGGCATCAAGCATGAGTTCTCTTCTCCCTACACCCCACAACAAAATGGTGTAGTGGAGAGGAAGAATAGAACTCTATTGGACATGGCAAGAACCATGCTTGATGAGTACAAGACTTCGGATCGGTTTTGGGCCGAGGCGGTCAACACCGCTTGCTACGCCATCAACCGGTTATATCTACACTGAATCCTCAAGAAGACATCATACGAACTCCTAACCGGTAAAAAGCCCAATATTTCATATTTTAGAGTCTTTGGTAGCAAATGCTTTATTCTTGTTAAAAGAGGTAGAAAATCTAAATTTGCTCCTAAGACTGTAGAAGGCCTTTTACTAGGATATGATTCAAACACAAGGGCATATAGAGTCTTTAACAAGTCCACTGGACAAGTTGAAGTTTCTTGTGACGTTGTGTTTGATGAGACTAACGACTCTCAAGTAGAGCAAGTTGATCTTGATGAGATAGGTGATGAAGAGGCTCCGTGCATCGCGCTAAGGAACATGTCTATTGAGGATGTGTGTCCTAAGGAATCCAAAGAGCCTCCAAATGCACAAGATCAACCATCCTCCTCCACGCAAGCATCTCCACCAACTCAAAATGAGGATGATGCTCAAGTTGATGAAGAAGAAGATCAAGCAAATGAGCCACCTCAAGATGACGGCAATGATCAAGGGGGAGATGCAAATGATCAAGACAAGGAGGATGAAGAACCAAGACCGCCACACCCAAGAGTCCACCAAGCAATCCAACGAGATCACCCCGTCGACACCATCCTCGGCGACATTCATAAGGGGGTAACCACTAGATCTCGTGTTGCTCATTTTTGTGAACATTACTCTTTTGTTTCCTCTATTGAGCCACATAGGGTAGAGGAAGCACTACAAGATTCGGATTGGGTAGTGGCGATGCAAGAGGAGCTCAACAACTTCACTAGGAACGAGGTATGGCATTTGGTTCCACGTCCTAATCAAAATGTTGTAGGAACCAAGTGGGTCTTCCGCAACAAGCAAGACGAGCATGGTGTGGTGACAAGGAACAAAGCTCGACTTGTGGCCAAGGGATACTCCCAAGTCGAAGGTTTGGATTTCGGTGAAACCTATGCACCCGTAGCTAGGCTTGAGTCAATTCGTATATTATTGGCCTATGCTACTTACCATAGCTTAAAGCTTTATCAAATGGACGTGAAGAGTGCCTTCCTCAATGGACCAATCAAAGAAGAGGTCTATGTTGAGCAACCTCCCGGCTTTGAAGATAGTGAGTACCCTAACCATGTTTATGAACTCTCTAAGGCGCTTTATGGGCTCAAGCAAGCCCCAAGAGCATGGTATGAATGCCTTAGAGATTTTCTTATCACTAATGGATTCAAAGTCGGAAAAGCCGATCCTACACTCTTCACTAAAACTCTTGAAAATGACTTGTTTGTATGCCAAATTTATGTTGATGATATTATATTTGGGTCTACTAACGAGTCTACATGTGATGAATTTAGTAGGATCATGACACAAAAATTCGAGATGTCTATGATGAGGGAATTGAAGTATTTCTTAGGATTTCAAGTAAAGCAACTCCAAGAGGGCACCTTCCTAAGCCAAACGAAGTATACTCAAGATATTCTAAGCAAGTTTGGGATGAAGGATGCCAAACCCATCAAGACACCCATGGGAACCAATGGGCATCTCGACCTCGACACGGAAGGTAAGTCCGTGGATCAAAAGGTATACCGGTCGATGATAGGCTCTTGACTCTATTTATGTGCATCTCGACCAGATATTATGCTTTCCGTATGCATGTGTGCAAGATTCCAAGCCGACCCTAAGGAAGCTCACCTTACGGCCGTAAAACGAATCTTGAGATATTTAGTTTATACTCCTAAGTTTGAGCTTTGGTATCCTAGGGGATCCACTTTTGATTTAATTGGTTATTCGGATGCCGATTGGGCTGGGTGTAAGATTAATAGAAAGAGCACATCGGGGACTTGCCAGTTCTTGGGAAGATCCTTGGTGTCTTGGGCTTCAAAGAAGCAAAATTCCGTAGCTCTTTCTACCGCCGAAGCCGAGTATATTGCCGCAGGACATTGTTGCGTGCAACTACTTTGGATGAGGCAAACCCTTAGGGACTATGGTTACAAATTAACCAAAGTTCCTCTTCTATGTGATAATGAGAGTGCAATCCGCATGGCGGATAATCCCGTTGAGCATAGCCGCACTAAACACATATCCATTCGGTATCACTTTTTAAGGGATCACCAACAAAAGGGAGATATCGAGATCTCATACATTAATACTAAAGATCAATTAGCCGATATCTTTACCAAGCCACTTGATGAACAAACTTTTAACAAACTTAGGCATGAGCTGAATATTCTTGATTCTAGGAACTTTTGTTGATTTGCACACATAGCTCATTCATATACCTTTGATCATGTCTATTTTATATATGCTATGACTAATGAGTTTTCAAGTGAATTTCAAACCAAGTCATAGGTGTATTGAAAGGGAATTGGAGTCTTCGGCGAAGACAAAGGCTTCCACTCCACTCCATAACTCATCCTTCGTCGTCGCTCCGAGCAACTATCCGGCTTTGGTATAATCTTCACTCCTATGTCTTTTACCAAAGGGGGAGAAAGTAATTTCAAGGGCTCTAATGGTTCCATTTTTGGCGATTTATGCCAAAGGGGGAGAGAGCATGAGCCCAAAGCAAAAGGACCGCACCACCACCTAATTTTAAAATGATTTTCAATTGGAAATTTCAAATTGGTATCTTATTATGTTCAAAAGGGGGAGAAAGTAGTATTTCAAAATTGATATATCAAAACCCTCTTGAACACTAAGAGGAGGATTTATTGAGGGGGAGTTTTGTTTAGTCAAAGGAAAAAACATTTGAAACAAGGGGAGAAAATTTCAAATCTTGAAAATACTTCGCAAAATCTTATTCATTTACCTTTGACTATTTGCAAAAGGACTTTGAAAAGGATTTACAAAAGAATTTGCAAAAACAAAACAAGTGGTGCAAGCGTGGTCCAAAATGTTAAAATTAAAGAAACAATCCATGCATATCTTATAAGTATCTATATTGGCTCCATTCCAAGTAACCTTTGCACTTACATTATGCAAACTAGTTCAATTATGCACTTCCACACTTGCTTTGGTTTGTGTTGGCATCAATCACCAAAAAGGGGGAGATTGAAAGGGAATTAGGATTACACCTATTTCCTAAATGATTTTGGTGGTTGAATTGCCCAACACAAATAATTGGACTAACTAGTTTGCTCTAGTGTATAAGTTATATAGGTGCCAAAGGTTCACACTTAGCCAATAAAAAGACCAAGAAATGGGTTCAACAAAGAGAGCAAGGGATAACCGAAGGCAGCCCTGGTCTGGCGCACCGGACTGTCCGGTGCACCAGGGGACTCCAAGCCAAACTTCGCACCTTCGGGAATTCTCAGAGGCGCTTCGCTATAATTCACCGGACTGTCCGGTTTACACCGGACAGTGTCCGGTGCTCCAGAGGAGAGCGACTCTGAACTCGCCAGCTTCGGATTTCCACTCCGCTATAATTCACCGGACATGTCCGGTGCACACCGGACTGTCCAGTGAGCCAGCGGAGCAACGGCTACTTCGCGCCAACGGTCACCTGCAGAGTCATTTAATGCGCGCCAGAGCGCGCAGAAGTCAGGCACGCGCGAGATGGCGCACCGGACACTCTATAGTACATGTCCGCTGCGCCACCGGACATCCAGGCGGGCCCAGCAGTCAGAGCTCCAACGGTCGGAACCCAACGACCTGGTGACGTGGCTGGCACACCGGACACTGTCCGGTGTGCACCGGACTGTCCGGTGTACCATGCGACAGACAGCCTCCACCAAACGACTAGTTTGGTGGTTGGGGTTATAAATACCCCCAACCACCCCACATTCAAGTTACCCAAGTTTTCCACCTTCCAAATACTTACAAGAGCTAGGCATTCAATACAAGACACACCCAAGTGATCAAATCCTCTCCCAATTCCACAAAAGCTTTAGTGACTAGTGAGAGTGATTTGTCGTGTTATTTTGAGCTCTTGCGCTTGGATTGCTTTCTTCTTTCTCATTCTTTCTTGAGATCAAATTCACTTGTAACTGAGGCAAGAGACACCAATCGTGTGGTGATCCTTGTGGGAACTTTGTGTTCCAAGTGATTGAGAAGAAAAGCTCACTCGGTCCGAGGGACCGTTTGAGAGAGGGAAAGGGTTGAAAGAGATCCGGTATTTGTGACCACCTCAACGGGGAGTAGGTTTGCAAGAACCGAACCTCGGTAAAACAAATCCATGTGTCACACTCTTTATTCGCTTGCGATTTGTTTTGCACCCTCTCTCGCGGACTCGATTATATTTCTAACGCTAACCCGGCTTGTAGTTGTGATTAATTCTGTAAATTTCAGTTTAGCCCTATTCACCCCCCCTCTAGGCGACTTTCAGGTTTTAGAACCCATGTTGTTGCAGGTACTAGATTTGTGCTGCTGTGGATGGTGTTAAGCGCCGGTGGGCATGGCCTTCTTATAGGTTAAAGTAGCTCTTCTTTGCTTCTTATTGAGGATTGTCATTTAGCTAGCATATATTTCAAACTTATAAATAATTTATAACATTTCAAAGTTTATTTCTTTGAATCACTTTTGTAATCACTCCGATAAATATAATGTAAATTTGTTGTAACTTGTAACTTTTTGTAATAAAGAAATTCCACTGCAAAATGTTGGTGTGTGATTTGTGTTTACTTAATCTTGCGATCCTAATTGTAAGTGGTTTATCCGGGGTCCTTACGACACTCGAACGGATCCTGTTAAGTTATCCGGTGCACATGCATAGCCGTCTGAGGTCTTTGAGACAAGAAGAGGTGCATGTGGTCCCAATAACACTACAACCTTTTAGGCCTTCTATGACATAATGATTACGTCACTAACTAGTGTTTATTTGTCACAAATTATGTTTTGGTGACGTCATTGTGACGAAAAAGCCATCGTCACAGAAGGTGCGTGTTAAATAGCCTACAATGACGATGATCAAAAAATCGTCATAGATTCTATGACACATACCATCTTCGTCACTAAATCTGTGACACTCCATTTCGTCATAAGTGCCCCTGAAAATGTCACAAATCGTACTGACATGCATTGCCACGTGGCTAATGGTGATGACGTGGCAAAATCTTTATGACAAAAATATTTATCATAGATTCAATTACGTGGCAATCCACGTGGCAGATGACGTGGCAAAATTTGTTGTGACAAAGAATTTCGTCACAAATTGGAAGGTGGTGGCCGCTTATGTGGCAATGCATTTGTGACAAAAATTCGTCATAAAATGTGATGACATGGCAAGTGATGTGTCAAAGCATTTGTGACAGATACAATTGTCATCAGAAGGAACACATCATATGCATTCATATCGTCATAGAATATTACACATCACAACCAAAATATCATATGGATTTATTCAACACAAATATTTAATCCAGTAGAGAATAATATAACTTCAAAACTTATATCTACAAATCCTTTAACTTAAAATCCAAAACAAATCCAATAACTTCAACTCAAAGCATTAAACATTAAGCATAATTGAAAATGATCCTATAACTTCAAATCTAGAGCAACTGTAACTAGCCACTATTGCATCCAGAAGGCTACAGGTCCTATTGTGGTCAACCAGACTTAAGATGGAGGCACTTGGCCTCGATTGAAGCTTAATATATGACGAAGGAGGTTGTTATTTCCTTTCATCGACCTCTTCATACTATCAATGGTCTCCTGAGATGCTTGTGCTTGAGCCTTCAGGGTTTCCACTTCTTCATGAAGACCATCTTTTTCTTGCTTCTTGGTCTCCAGTTCATCCTGAAGTTGTTGAACCTTTGCAGAAACTGTCATTGTGGATCTTTTCTTGGAGGCGGACTAAAGACCAACATTGTGTAGGAACACACTGGAGCCCAGTAGCACATTAGAAAACACTTCTAAAGGAGATTTTAAGTTGTTGTCCATCTTGAACTGGTGTTGCTACCATTTCTTCCTTGTCAACCTAATATAAAGTTTAAAGGTCACAAGTTGCAAGTTGTGAGTACAAATATGAAAGGAAAATAAGCACGTACAATAGCTTTCTGAACATTTTCACTAAAACCTTCCTTCTTGTTGCAATGCATCTACTTGAAAAGATCTATTGCACTAGGTTCAGCATCCTTATATTTTTCTTTCTTCTAAAATGATATAAAATGAGTCCAGTCAGAATGGAGGTCTTGAAATAAGGTACAAGTAGGATTTCAAAAAAACAATTTAAAATTAATTTTAGATATGAACAATGCTAAAGCATTTAAATAAAATAGTAGATGAAGTAGTCAAGAACAACTATATGAGCAAACAGAGATGTTGAATTGTTCTTTGGTATACAGAAACAGAGATGTTAGAGTTGATTACTGCATGTGTAAATGCTTTAGCAAGCTATACATATATTTAAATGCTAAAGAGCTGTTAGTCGATTACAGAAACATAGATGTTAGAGATGTTAGAGTCGAATACAGAAAAAGAAAAACAGCAAGCTATATATTCTCTGTTATTATTGTTCAGTCTATTCAGTACTTGGTGAATATGTAAATGGACTTTTTGGAGAAAGAGCATGAGGAGCTGCACAAAAGTAAGGAGGATCAGGATACTTGTAAGTAACGTAGCTACAACCTAAAACATTATAGTTTGGTGGATCAACTGTTAATCAACTATTAACACTACAATAAAAATGATTTAGGAGACATGCTCTCTGATTCTATTGGCAATATTACACATTCACATATCATTCAACTATGTAGATAAGTAAACAATGGTTATTTTCTTACCAATATATAAACCTTTGAAATGTAGGACTGAGTGATTAGGTTTGTTCTTCACACAACTATCATGTGTATCAAATAAGCATGTAAAAATAATATAGACTTAGAATAAGTAGCTAGAGTAAGAAAAAACAAAAATATGATGTGGCAAGAGTAAGCAATCATGTCAGACACAAGATTATGCAAAAGCTACCATTCTATACCATGCCAGATGCTACAAACGTGAATACCACCCAGATACTTAGTAGCTTTCTTTGAGAACCACCAAGAGGAATGTATAAGTACATGTAACAAGAGTGGTCGATCAAACAAAGCAACACAGACTAACCTTTATCTGTATATTAGCTACAAATGTAGATTAGTATAGAAATGTTCCACTCTATGTATTAAGCGCTCTTTAAGTTAACTCTCCAGCTGATATAGCAATATTACAAAATCTTGCTTGGAGAATTTTGCATGTGAACATGTATCATGATAATGGTATTGATGGTGGTGTAAACCAGGGCTATGCTGATCATGATAAAAGAGAGAGACATGGCAAACAAAACAGATGTTGGAGCAAGCTCAGCAGGGTCTCTCACCCTACACACTCCCTACAATAGAGAACAAACAACATATGAGAGAGACAAGTTTTTGGTGCTGCTCAGCATTTGCTATTGTATATTCATATAGAGAAAACAAATCACTGAGATACACCAATGCCACGATCACAGTCGTGTCCATCCCCACGGTCCACATGACACCCAGTTCTCCGTGAGACTCGCTCAGCACAGGTAAATTCTGGCATGAGCTAACTGACTACTCTAACACCTAACTGAACAATAACTGAAACTAACTGAATAACCTGACAATGACTGAAAACACAAATAACAAGGGACTATTGGGACTAGCAAGAGTTATCTAACAACAGACCACCAGAGGTGTCTGGTGCCTGGGCAGGGAGCCATGGTTGTAGGGAGCCAGAAATGCTATCATCCATGCGTAGTAGGGAGAACATCTGATGGGCTGTGAAAGGGTGGGGGCACATAGTAGCGATGATGATATCACTGGAAAAGGCCTGTTTAGCATGTATAGACTAGCATTTTAGCAAAAATAGGCACATGTCACATTGTATTTCCCTTTCTTCCATTATTTTTGGCTAACCAAACAAAACTGCCGCCCATGCAATGCTTATTTAACTATGCCCATGCAGTGATCATTGTTTTTAATTGTTGAAGGCGTAGCCGTTGAAATAATTGATTGTTCTTCATTAGATTCACATCTCTCATTTTCTCGTTTTCAGTAGAAGGGCCTTCTGTACATTTGAAGTAGAGATTAATAAATGAAAAATAGGTTCCAAACACAATAAAGAAGATATTGTAATGCATCTAATATATTCGACACTTTATATCTTGTGTCAATTTCTTGCCTGGTCTAGAAAGTTTTATATAGATGGATAAAGTTGCACGGCCAATGTTATAAACTTATAAACTTTGATTAACACCACCCAATGTTATATAAGCATCCTGCCTGATTTCATAAAGGATTCACTAGGTAAATAAATTTGTATGGGCATTTGAAGTTGATATCACTACTGATATGCTCATTACAGCATAACATCTTGTTCATGTTAGCAATCATTCATGAAAATTCAGACTACGGTAAATGGCAAATAGTGGCAGAAACCAATGAATAAAATTGACATAGCTAGTAAGACTCACCCAGACTTCCCAATTGAAAAAATTGTATTTTCGAATAGTGAGCATTTGCAATTGGCGATACAGGGAAATGCAGGGGAGAACAAGAGGGGTGATGTTTTCTTATGATCCAAATTGAAAATATCATAAGATACGATCATTTGCAATTGGCGATACAGGAAAATATAATGATGTATGTGTATCTAGCCTGCCCGATAGAAAATATCATACAAGTAACCTTATTAGCAGGAAATGTAGGGAAAAGTAGCCACACAAGCAACATCTTACTTGTCATACCATGGTAGCAGGCTAGCAGCTAGAAATGTTACTAAACAGATTGACCAATAGTATTGGCCCCTTGGGCGGCTTTAAAAGCTACACTAGTTGTATCTTATTATGTCCCTAATGAACACAATAATTGTGAATACCAGTAGTGTTGCTGAATGCTACTAGCTCATACCAGTAGGAGTAAATGATTATTGACTAGTATATAGCTATAGCAGCAAGGGGGCCAGAGGCAGTAACAAAATCAATTGTACCCACGTCTCGAGTCGGCAAGCCCAAGCCAGCATCAGCGCACACAACCATAATGAGCATTCCTGGGAGGCCGTAGGGGGAGGGAGCAATGAGAGCTCGTGCGGGTGGCCAGCTGCCGGCTCCGGGATCAGAAGCGATTGAGAGAAGCAAGCGCGGGGCGCTCGCGAGTCATACGCATGGCGCCGCGTTGGCAAGGACGAGACAGTTACCAGAGAAGATGAGGAGGTGGGGGCATGGAGACATGGACAAGGCGCGATGGCTACCGAAGCGGTGATGCGGTGGGCGGCCGTCGGCTACGACTTGCGGCCTCCAGAGGTATGGCAGGGGCATCAAGGATTGAGGAGGGGGTGCATCGGCCCAACAAGATTGCGTGCTGCCTTTCAAACCTAGATCCAGTGGGTGACGAACAAAGATGCACAATTAAGCTAAATTACCTTCGGATTTCTGTGATAGCCATGTGGATCTCTTCCCTGGAGGCATCTCTGATGGAACTGCCGTGGGGAGGTCGCTGGATCTCGCAGCCGGCTGGTACGAGGTTGGGGAAGAGAGGGAACTGCCGTGTGCGACGTCCTGAGATATCGGAGAAGGACCTCCCTTATATTAGTTTTTGGCGGTATCAAATTTTTATTTTTGATACATGGCGCTATCAGCGGTCCAGGCGTCCGGCCCACCCCACTGCCCACTACCACTTCGGCACGGCAGTTCTCCAGGCCCCAGCGATAACCTATGCCCAATAGGCAACAACAACACTCCTTCACGCTTCACCGTTGAGCCATTCAGATTTCAGAGAACCAGAGTAGAGAGAAGAAGAACAAACAAAGATTTCAAAAGAACAGAACAAACTTCGTTCTAGTGGTATGTTATCTATCTCTACCTTACGACCAGTAGTAACTAATCAGTTGCATATATGTTTTAGTGACCATTCTAATTAATTAGTCTACGACCAGTAATAACAATCTGATAATTAGTTGATGCGGCTGGTATGCAGTTGAGTCTTCCAAATCTACCTTTAAATTGTGGTCTGCTTGTGAGATGCTTGATTTATCATTTCATATGGAACATGTCAACACCACGTGTTTATTTGTAGTTGTTTATTGTAAATAATGACATATAACACTGGCTTCACCTTCGGTTGGGCGTCGACAGCAACAAAAGGAAGTGCGGTGGAACTACTTCCACCCTGGCCAAAAAGATGAAATTGCTCGAAGCTGAAAATAAGAGGCTTAGCAACTATGTTGATATCCTGTGGAAGGAACATGACAAAGAGCTGACTGTGAGGTTGGGCAAGCTTGAGCGGATGCTAAAGAATGATAGTGCAAGGATTGACACCCTTATTCGCTACAAGACCTGTGTGGGAAGATGAACCTGTTCAAGGCCTTTTGTATGGCAAGATATACCTCTTCAAAACCCTTTCCGTACATTCCCTTTGGAGGAGTAGAAGGCCACTGCAAGGGTAGTGTGGCCGTGTTGAAGTAGTAATAAACTAATGTACATGCTTAGGTTAGGTGAAAGTAGTAATTAAGGATGTATTTGAATGCACTAGAACTAATAGTTAGCTGTTAAAATTAGCTAAGACATCCAAATAGTCTAGCTAATAGTTCAGTTATTAGCTACTTTTAATAAATTAGGTAATAGTTAGCTAGCTATTTGTTAGCTAGCTAATTTCACTGTTAATTTTTAGACAACTAATTATCTCTAGTGCATTCAAACACCACCTAAAATATCTTGCTGGAATTATGGTTTTCTGGACATATAATGCAACGTTAGTCACATGTGTTGTGGACGAGCAAATTAGTATATTATATGTTGTTATGCAAAATTGGTTCCCTTTGCGCTGGAATGACCTCACGTGTATTATGTTCAAATTTTATTCACTGTATTTCATGGTACTAATTAAATTTGGAATGAGGCTTGGTGTCCTAGGCCCCGTAACGTCTTCATGTTCTGTATTTTTATGAAGCAGAACAAAGAATGAATGGTGAACAAACTACTCTACCCTTCGGTCAGCTATATTTGATAGTGTAGCGGTGGAGGACATTATTGCTGTCCATCACATCATGGGTTCTCTAGTCTCCTAATTGTTTACATTTTGAAAAGATAACATATTTTTATATCAAACAATATTTACCTCTATAGCACATCATAGTGGCGTTTTTATTTGATTATAAGGTCTCGACCAATTTTTTTACAACCCAATAAAATTTGTTGGTGGCATATTTTTATATCAAAAATTATTTACCTCTACGGCACAACCGTAGTAGAGCTTTTATTTGATTATTAGGTCTTGACTAATTTTTTCAGTAAATTTTGTTGGTGACAAATTTTTTTAACAACTCAATTTTACTACAACGAAGGATGCAAGTTTTTCATGATCTCCAACAAATAAAGGTCGGAAATGGTTCCAACATGAATTATGTATCATTTCTTTTTAAAAAGCTACATTAGATATTTATGACGACATGTATCGTCGTGCAATGTCATAGTGTATGATGTAAGTAATTTATGATGATTCCCTCATGTGACGCATTCATATTGTCATAGCATATTGTCATAAACATGATGGCACACCAAGTTATGACATTTTTTATGATGGGGCTTAACTTTTCGTCACTAAATTGTTTTGGTTCCTAGAAATTGTCATAAACATAGTCATCTAGTGATGGATTTTATTATTGTCATTGAGCATTTGTCATAAAAGGCCATAAGTGTTGTAGTGTAACTTGGGACGTTCTGCCACAATTTGCTACTCTGATTCTTTCCAAACTTTTCTTAATCTTTTCTCATCTACTGCTGCTTTACTCTGATTACTCTTACCTCTTCACTTCTAAAGACAAAAGTGGATTTCACACTTTGAAATCCTGTGACTAAAGTGACTTTTAGGAAAAGGAGACCTAATCTTAGGAACAAAAACAAAACTATTTTTATAGGTATCTATGTGCTTCAATGTTTGTTCTTATGATACTTGTCTGATTTGGATCTTTGATTGAGTGTGATGAGTTGTGGAGTAATGTACACAATTGCATCTGCATATACATCTAGGCATAAAGGAGAATATTTATAAAATAACAAGACAACTTAGATTATCCCTATTAAAATGTATCTAGTATCACATATCTATCTTATCTTGGCAGATTCTATCTTACCTTTGGAGATTTACCATATAAGCCTAGTTATCCCAATATAGACATAAAACGACAGTTCAAAGCTCTATCCAAGATCCCTCAGTTTATGACCAGCTACTAGCTTATCCGTTTGCCTACTAAATAATTTCCCTTGTTAAACTATCTTACCATATATTTCTAACTTAGATGGTCAATACCATGAAGGAAGGCGGTATTGATCTGCCTGCTAACCACCGTAGCAGGAGGACTGTTAATCAGCCACAACCAGAGATGAACCCTCCATCGGGTGGAACCGATCCAGTTGCCGCCGCTCAGATGCAGCTGCTACAGCAAATGGCAAACACCATGACAGAAATGCAAGCGCAAATGCAACAAGAACATCAGAAAATGCACCAGGAATGATAGGAAATACAATAGGAAATGAGGAAAGAACGTCAAGAAATGCGCCAAGTACGACAGGAACAACTACCACGTCCACCACCACCAGCTCCGCTCAGGGATAAGCACCGAGAGTTTATGAGCCATAAGCCATCAACATTCTCTAACTCTTCGAATCCACTACAAGCTAATGACTGGTTGAAGTCCATGGACAAGATGCTCAACATAGCTAAGTGCTCCGACAGGGAGAAAGTACTTTATGCATCAGGTCGCCTTACTGGCCCCGTTGCGGATTGGTGGGATGCATATTGTGCTGCTCACGCTGCTGTCAACACCATTACCTGGGTAGAATTCTCCACTCAATTTAGGAATTACTATATTCCTGCTGGCCTTATGAAGATTAAAAAGAAAGAATTCCTATCCCTCAAACAAGGAGGCATGTCCATAAGCAAATACAGGGACAAATTTATCCAGCTATCTCGATATGCTCCTAGTGAAGTTGATGACGATGAGAAAAACCAGGTGCTATTTCTAGAAGGTTTGATCGAGCCGCTACAATACCAGCTGATATCACAAACATTTTCGTCCTTCTAGAGACTACTGGACAAAGCTATTGCTCTAGAAAACAAGAGGGCTGAGTTTGGAGAAAAGAGGAAAGCTACTAACCCAGGACAAGCTCGAAGTAGTTCCTGTCCCCGTTATACTACTACTCAATGTACACGTGCTCGTGGCAGTTCCGGGCAACAAACTCAATAGACCCAATCGACTCATCCTCAAGCAAGCACACCAGCTGGACCCGTTGCTCCTAATACATCCATAAATAGGTCATTCTTCAAGTGTGGACAGGCCGGACATTATGCCAACTACTGTCCCAACCGGGCTGCTTATACTACTCTGGCTCCGATGAAGCAGGGTCAGGCATTGGGAGGCAAGAGTCAGCACTTATCCATCAACTAGGGGCAGGTCAACCATGTGGAAGTAGAAGTTGAACCTGATGAACTTGAAAACCAAGAAGATATGCCAGTTGAAGGGGAACAAGCCGGTAAAGAAGTCAACGAGCAGCAAGATTAGAGCACATACATATATATAAATATGGATATATATATATAAGTAGTATTTGTATGACCTAAATAATACTTTTGGTAGTAACTAGTATTATACTATTTTCGGCATAATAATAAGGTCTATTTGAACCTATGTTTTGAATAACAAGTTATGCATCATGCCGAAATTCTTGATTGTGCATATGTCTTGAGACAAGCTTGGGTTACAGTTTTTCTACTAATCTCGAGGACGAGATTTATTTTAAGGGGGGTAGGATTTGTAAAGCCCAAAATGTGTATAAGGGAAAAATAATAAAAATAAATAAATATACTTATAAGTGGATTTTTTGGGATTATGTAACCTTTAGAGATTAACTGGTTTCTTTTATTTTCTTTGTTGCATATTCAAATAATGGAATTGAATTACTACAGTAAAAAATAAATAAATACTGGAATATGCATTCCATGCCGAGGTTCTTAAATTTTTGCATTTGGGGTTCAAGTTCATGAGACAAGTTTAAGTTTGAAAAAATAGAACTTGAAAATGGAAAGCGAAATATTAAAAGAGGATGAAATAAAAATGGAAAAGAATATACATTACAAAGAAAAATATATATGAATAATTATAATTCTTCATACTAGTACTTTATTTGTGCATTTAATCTGTGTGAGAACTCACAAATAAGTTTGAATTCAAGCCATTGCTCATAACTCCTGTGGCTAAGATTAGAAGAATGATACCGGTTCGGGAGATCCAGTGTGAGCCGTTGATCTGGCCGGGGACGACTACAATTAGACTGGGCGCTTACCTCTTTGTTGGTTAAATATGTGTCGTTGATCTTAGATCTATCGGTTGTGATGAGCGCGGGGATAGGGTTGCCAAGCCAAACTTCATAAAGCGCCCCTCGGCTTTTGTAAAATAAACCCGCCGTCCATTTTACAGTATAAAGAAAATAAAATTAAATGGGGACTTTGCATTTTAGCCCCTGGAGTTTAGTTTTGGCCACAAAATTAATACAAAAATGCACAAAATCTAGGAAAATCCATATCTTGCTCATGTTAACTCCAATTTGGACCGTTCAAGTTGCGATAACTTCGTAATAAAGTTGCCTACACCGTAGCCATATTATTTGATCATGTCCAGTAACTTTTATAAATAGGTATTATTTAACCTATGTTTTGGTAGTTTAATCTTTCTTAATATATCCATAATTATAACCAAACTAGCATATGCCCCTGCTCAAGTTGTAACTTAGAGTAAAGTTGAATTAGTTATATCTTTAATATATTCTCTCATATAATTTACATTAATCCACATAGAATCAAGTTGTAACTTAGAGTAAAGTTGTGCCCTTGATCACTTTTCTTTACCTAATAATGTTCCTATTAATCACTGTGACATGCTCAGGATAATTTGATGGAACCTACTAGGTTTCCCTAGCATTGTTTATCCCTCACCTTGCAAACAAATGAACTATTGGGTATATTTTCTATTGCTCTACCTGGTTTTGGCAAACTAATATTTTATTATGATCATGTTCCAATTATGTTGTTGTTTAATTATTGTTCATGATTAGATCATAATGATAATTGGAACGTGGAGAACCACCCGGGAAAACAGTGCTACCACAAGGGTGGTTTGTAACGCCCTTGGCTGACTAATTAGGAAAGCTAGTGGAGGACTACCTTACTCGAAAGGGGCAAGGGCAGTAGGGGAGTGGTCGGTATAGTGAGGTTCTCGGGCTAATTTTGTTGCGATGGCTTTTCAGACAGTGGATTCCTATGCTGCGCTCCCTAGAAACTGTAGCGGGTTTTCTGAAGCTAGTGGAACTTTGTAAAGGCCTCGTAGTGGTACCCTGCCTCGCTTCCTTGGTAGAGGTGTATGGGGTCCGATCAACCCCGTGTGTAACACCCTGAATTTAGGGGTATAAAATTTCTTTCTAATTATCAACCAAATTCAGGTGTTACTCTTTTCTCTCTCTCTAATTTCTCCCCTCTCTTTCTTTTTGGTAGAATTAGCTTAATTAGGGAGGGATTATTTATTTTATTTTTTCCAAATAATATGGGTCATGAAATGTTGCATCATGCTGAACTCCAAATATTCTTTGAATTGTTGCACAAGTTTGATTTAGTTTGAATTGAAACTTGGTTTGAATTTGAATTGAAAACCCTAGAGAAAATAAATAGAAAAGGCATTAGAAATTTCCGAAAAATGGAAAAGCCCAAGCACGCCCGTGCTCGAGCGCCCGCCCGCGCTGACAGGCGGCCCCTGCCTGTCAGCCTGTTCGCCCGCGCGCTCTCTCCCCTCTCTCCCTCCCGCTGCCCGGTGGGCCAGTCCTGTCGGCGCCGTGTACCTCGCACGCGCGCCCGCTCTCTCTCTGTCCCGCAAACCCCACCCGTCAGCCCATCCCTAACCTCCCGCCCATGTCCCCCGCCGTGGACACGCCCATGTCCGCACGTTCTCTGGCCACCACCGCACGCTCTCACCACTTTAGAGCCCTCGCCCTGCTCGCCCACTTCCCCCTGATCATTTGCACCCTCAGTCGAGCTCTCTCGCCCCCTCTCTCACCCTGTGCACACGACCATACAAACTCCACCGCCGCTCACCGAAGACAGCCGTCGTTCCACGACTGCCGTTGAGTCCCCATCGCGTCCATTGCCTCAGTAAGCTCCACCGCATCACCCACAACTCGGGACACGCTTTGGTTCGTCCTTCCACCTCTAGTTTGCCCAGTCCGCACTCACCAGAGCACTTCTTGCGCAGCCAGAGTCCGCCACCGTCGACCCGAGGCTTCACCTCCTCCACGCCGTACTCCAGGCGCTCCTGAGTTCGCGCTTATGGTAAGCAACCTTCCCATGCCCTTAATTCGTTTGTTACTGCCCTAGTGCCCGCGCAATTCCTCGCCGGAGTTGATCCACATCGTCGTTAGCCCGCCTCGGCGTGCCCCGCGCTCTTTGGTGCTCCTGCGCCGGCGTGATGCCCACGGTCGAGTTCGCCATGTCGCCCTAAACACGCCTGAGCCTTTCCCCGAGACCCTAGAGCCCCGCCGTGGCCGTCCCCCTCGTCTCCGGCAAGACCTCGTCGCGAGACCGAGCGGCGCCACCGCGCCCATGCCCGGTCACCGGCTGTTGGATCTCGGGCGTTCGTCCGAGATCTAGCGGTTTGGATTTAATCAGCGCAGACCTAATCTCAACCGTCCGATGCAAATACTGCAGGTCAGCCCCGCTCCCCTCACCCGCGCCCCTGCCGCTGGGCCCAACCTGTCAGCCCTGCCCTGGGTCGCTGACGCCTCGAGCCCACCTATCAGCGCTCGCCGCGTGCCCGCGCTTGCGCGCTCGACCGCGAGATCTAATCTCGGCCGTCTGCTCGGGATCGTGCGATCCAAAGTGCCTGATACCCTTTCGCGTGGTAATTTTGTTAAAGAGACCCATGTTTGTTTGGAATCAACCCGCCCTTCCTGGTTTTCGCGCACAGGCTCCTGAAATCTTGCAGATTGAACCCTAGGCTTTTAAATAATCACAGAATTAGGATTAATTTCATATTTTAAACTTCAAAACTTGTTTATTTCATATATTTTTCATATGAACTCCAAATTGAGTGGTTCAAATTGCAAAATATTCATAGGAATATTCTCTGTTCAAATAAATTATGCTCATCCACAGTCTGTGCACTTTAATTTTATACTTAGACTATAGGTTAGTGTGCTTTGAATTACTCACTTAATAAATAAATAAAAAGAAACCTTAGTGGTTAATGGATATTTAATCTTGTGAGATTAATAATGTGTATTATATGAATTTATCTATGGTTTAACTTTTAGGTCTCAATAAATGAATAGAATTAGATTATGTAATCATGGACAACACTTAAAGAATAATCAACTCCTAAATAAGATTAGTTCATCTTATAATTTGATCTCCTTTTTCTTTAATTAATACTTTACCTTTTGAGATGTGTTCCAATGTTTGTACATGATTGGTGTGCTGTTCATTTGTCATTTACCAAATGTATTGAATGCATGATCACTTTATTTAGACAACGAGCAGCCCGTGGTTCTTGAGTGTGTTGCCGAAGATCTTCCTGAGCAACAACCTGGTGAAGGCAAGTGTCCTTAGACCTATTATGTCCTACATACTTTATGAATCATTGTCTAGCATTACATTGTTGAAGCTTAAGGATTGACTAATCTGTATTTTCCTTATCCTTATTTACCTTTTGGGATATCATGGTTAGCTTTATGCTATTGCTTTACATTAATCAATGAACATGATGTGAATATTATGATATGATGATGTTATCCCGATGATGTTCTTGTGATACTTTAGGGGACTCAGGCTGTTTCCTGAGTACCTCTCCATAAGGACCTGTTTGGGGAGTGACAACTCGGGATAATAGTGCAACCATGAGGGTGGAATGGGACGCCCTTAGCTGATTAATTAGAGGAACCAGAGGAGTAGTTGGCTTTGCCGTAGGGCCATCAATGGGGTCCGGGCACAGTACTTGCTCTGCCGAGGCTGGTTGCAGAGGTTCTCGATTTGGTTTTGTTAGTCACCCTTCCTTTGGGGAGATGTACTGTGTTTATCAAACTAGAGAAACCTAATGGGCGGCTATGACCTCTGGGAAATCTTTGTAAAGGCTACGTAGTGAGACCCTGCTAGGTCACCTTGGTAGTGATCAATGGGGAGGCTAGAACCCCGGGCAGAATGGGAATCACGACTTGTGGGTAAAGTGTGCGACCTCTGCAGAGTGTTAGAAACTAGTATATCAGTCGTGCTCACGGTTAAGAGTGGCCTTGGGATCCTCTTTGATTAGAATAACTTTGGTTACTTTTATGATGATGGTTAATAATGATGGTTATAATTTTGATCTATGGTATTTCCTCTTGGAGGGAGTGTTTTTGGGTAATAACTGGGTTTTATTACTAAAATTTGGCTCTACTAATTGTTATAAATACTTGGCCAACTAAAAGCAACTTCTTAGCCATAACTCCACATACATCTAGTCCACTTTAGATAAACGGGACATTTGCTGAGTACGTTGATGTGTACTCACCCTTGCTTTACAAACCACCCCACCCCAGGTTGTCCCCACTGTACTCAGTACTCAGGAGGTGATGCTAGCAACATGGACGACTTTGAGGAGTTCTAGGACTACGACGAGGTTTAGTTTATTTTAGTGGCAAACCCCCAGTCAGCTGCCTGCGTAGGCCTTATCTACTACATTACATATTTCCGCACTTTTATATGAATGTTAAAGACTATGGCTATGTATTAGACTATGTGGATGTCTTGGACATCTTGATGTAAATAAAGTACCTTTCCGCTATTTACTTTGAGAATTGTGTGATGATGTCCAATTATGTAATCGCTGTGTACGCGAGTTCTGATCCTGGCACGTACATGGTTCGCATTCAGTTTGCCTTCCAAAACCCGGTGTGACATAAGTGGTATCAAAGCCTTGCTGACTGTAGGCCCGCTAACCTAGACTAGAATGGTCGCCCTAAGGACTATAGACCCCTACTCTTACCTTGATCTTTAGTGTCATTTCAAAAGTTGGTCATCTTGACCAATTCTATGTTATTTACTTATCTCACCAAAATTTTGCCTCACTTTTCTTTTTGGTTACTTTCTGGTCTTATAGTTCTACGCTCATTCTTGTGCTTACGATGTCTTTTGTAGATGGCTTGTCTTAGGTGCACCGCACGTAAGTCAGTGATCCCCTTTTTGCCTTCTCGCCTAGCGGAGCGTCCACTATGTCGTACGATGCTAGGTCAGTCCAGCCACCTAGACAGACTACATCATCGCCAGCACGAGGAGCAGGAGCACCGACGCCAGGAGTAGTAGCAGGACCAGGACCAGGAGCAGCATGACTCTTCCCCCTCGCCTCAGTAGAAGGTGGAGTCTGGGAGGTAGCCTTCCCATGCACCTCAGCCAGAGATGCCCCCTGCACCACCACAGGGCATCCCAACTGCTGGGGGAGACCCTGACGAAGACAGAGACGACGCCGGTGGCAGTTCGAGCCACTACATGGAGCTCTCGGAGGAGTAGGAGCCGGAGGGATGGATCGCTAGACCCATCACTCACGACGCCGCTCGCGGGTGTCACTTCCACGATGCTCTCGACACCTTGCTGAGTCAGGCATTCGACCGACACACTTGGTCTATCGAGTACCGTTGTGTAGTTTACCAGCATTGTCGTGGGTTATACCCAGACCAGTGGGAGGCTACTTGCTTGATGCACCGTCCGGAAAATGATCTCTAGGGTGCAGAGGCCTTCTCAGAGCACTATTCTATCACTGAGAGGGATACTGCCAAGGCAGCAATGCAAGATGCAGCACGACGTGCACTTTCGTAGTATTTCTCGTTGTTCAGCGGGGTAGCTGATGGCCTTGACCTGAAGAACTACCCTCGCCGTTCAACCAACAATGCTGGAGGTGTGATTGTCTCGCCTGTTGGTGAAGGAAATACCAGGCTGAACAGCATGGTCAACCTGGCCGCCGTGCTCAATATCGAGTTAGACGACGCTCTTGACGAGTTGGGCAAGGTTCGGGCGGTGGTTGCGGATGGTGGTTCTCCCGCCCCTGTTGGGATTGAGCACCATTACCGTTCACCGCCCTGTGGTCGCTTCGAGTATGGTACCCCAGACTGTAGGACCCAGATAGATTTGGACCCATAGATCGACGGAGTCGGAGTCTGTAATAATGCTTAATTCAGTGTCTTAGTCTTAGTCAGTCTTAGTTAGAGTTAGTTTGCTTATCATATGTTGGATGCTTGTCGTGATGAACATGTAATGAAGTTGGATCTTTGTAATGATTGTCACCAAGGTGTGGGTATCCCCTACCACTTGGTGTAGTTATTAACAAAGTCAGTTATTTAGTTGGGTAATCCCTTTATTTCCACTTTCCTCTTTATTTGAGAAGCTGTCAATGAAGATGATCATTTGTTCAGTGCTATGAAGATTTCCATATATCTTTTCTTATGCTGAAAGACAGCAGAGTCAGATCTGATGTGTGTGTGCTTTCTACAGATGTCTGAGAATAGGCGCAGAGGTGCAAGGTGTGCTAAGCCAGAACAGCAGGCACCCTAAGAGGAGGCAGCTCAGCAACAGAAGTTGCCACCGCCACCCCCGATGACAGTTGAGCAGATGTTCTTGATGCAGACTCAGGCAGTCCAAGCAATTGGTCAGACCCTAAAAGCAATGCAGTAGGTGCAGCAGCAGCCACCCTCACCTCAACCTCAAGTGCAAGTTCACATGCCACAGGTACCCAGAGACAAGTGAGCAGAATTCATGAGGGGCCATCCCCTGTCTTTGCCCACTCTACTGATCCCATGGACGTTGAAGATTGGCTGTGTACTGTGGAGCGCGAGTTGCACACTGCCTAGTGCAACGATCACAAAAAGGTTATGTATGGTACCCGTTTGCTAAGGGGAGCAGCAGTGTCCAGGTGGGAGTCTTATCTCGCCACCCACGCCGACCCCGAAGCCATCACCTAGGAGGAGTTCAGGGAAAACTTCCGTCGCTACCATGTGCTTGAAGGACTGATGATAGTAAGGAAGGAGGAATTTCTAGCTCTGAAGCAAGGTCCCGTGTTTGTCAGTGAGTACAGGGACAAGTTTCTATAGCTATCACGCTACGCCCCAGAAGATGTCAACACAGATGCTAAGAGGCAGTATCATTTTCTGAGAGGTTTGGTTGACCCCCTTCACTACCAGTTGATGAACCACACTTTCTCCACCTTCCAGCATTTGATCGACAGAGCAATCATAACAGAAAGGAAGCACCAAGAAATGGAGAACAGGAAATGCAAGATTGGTGGGTCTCAGGTCGGGAGTAGCAGCATCCCCGCTACTCAGGCAACCCACCCCAACACTTCAAGCAAGGTCACCCTCAAGGTCACCAACATCAGCGTCAGAACCAACAGCAGCAGTACCAGAGGCAGTTTCCTCAGCAACAGCAGCAGTATCGTCAAAGCAAACATTAGGGACAAAATCAGTATCAGCGTCAGAACAACCAGGCAGCTCGCCTTCCTACCCCAGCAACCAACCAGAACAACCAAGCAGCCCCAGCACAAGTAAGAGGCCGCACATGCTTCTATTGTGGAGAACAAAACCACTAGGCGAAGAACTGTCCAAAGAAAGCAGCTCAACAGTCGCCAGCAGCCAATACCCCAACAAGACAAGGAGCACCACAGCAAGCACCAGGAGGTCGTGGTCAGGCTTACAACCGTGGAAAGGTGAACCGCCTGGAGGCCGAAGCAATCTAGGATGCTCAGGACGTGGCAGTAGGTATGTTTCCAGTCAAATCCCATCCAGCTAAAGTATTATTTTACATTGGTGCCACACATTCTTTTGTTTCTACATCATGGGTAGAAGCACATAACATCCCCATAGAACCAATGATTCCACCTTTAAGAGTTAATTCAGTTGGGGGAAAAGTTCAGTCCGATAGGATTTGTCTGAATCTAAGGATTGAAATAAGGGGGATAGACTTCCCCGCTAACCTAGTAGTAATGGGTACTCAAGTGTTAGATGTCATCCTAGGGATGAATTGGCTACACACAAACCAGGCCACTATCAGTTGTGATAACAGAACCGTCAAGTTGGTGTCCCCATCCGGAAAAGAAGTAGTAACCAAGTTGTACTTGCCTGAACTAGAAGAAGGAGCCTGTCACCATTTGTTAGTAGATGACAAGGAGGCCAATCAAATTGAGGATATTAGAATTGTGTCGGAATTCCTCGACGTGTTCCCTAAAGAGTTACCAGGCATGCCACCTAAAAGGAAAGTTGAATTTGCCATAGAGCTTATCCCAGGCACCGCCCCAATTTCCGAGAGAGCCTATCGAGTGTCCGAACCAGAGTTGGTGGAACTTAAGAAGCAAATTGATGAGTTGTTGGAGAAAGGCTACATCAAACTAAGTACTGCACCTTGGGCAGCCCCAGTGCTATTTGTGGAGAAGAAGGATGGTACGAAGAGGACGTGCATTCATTATAGAGCTTTGAATGAAGTCACTGTCAAGAACAAGTACCCCCTACCCTGAATTGAAGATTTATTTGATCAGTTGAGACGAGCCAGTGTGTTCTCAAAGATAGATCTGAGGTCAGGTTACCATCAACTCAGAATCCGACCTTCGGATATACCGAAGACAACATTTATCAACAAGTATGGACTATATGAGTTCATGGTTATGTCATTCAGTTTGATGAAGGTGCCATCTTACTTCATGTACTTGATGAACAGTGTGTTCATGGACTACCTCGACCAGTTCATAGTAGTGTTTATAGATGATATTCTTGTATAGTCCCAGAATGAACAAGAGCATGAGGAGCACTTGGGGAAAGTACTTCAGAGGCTACGAGATTGTCAGCTGTATGCCAAGCTTAGCAAGTGCGAGTTCTGGATCAACGAAGTTTTGTTCTTGGGTCATATTATAAACCGAGATGGACTAGTTGTGGATCCAAAGAAGGTAGCAGCGATTCTGGACTAGAAAGCACCGAAAGATTTCCGAGGAATCAAAAGTTTCATTGGAATGGCCGGTTACTATCGGTGTTTCATTGAAGGTTTCTCCAAGATTGCCAGACCATTGATAGCCTTGCTGGCAAAGAAGGTTGAGTTCAAGTGGACCCCAACGTGCCAAGAGTCCTTTGAGATGTTGAAGCAGAAGTTGACAACAGCCCCGGTATTGGTTCTACCAGATGTTCATAAGCCATTCTCAGTATATTGTGATGCTTCGTACACCGGACTAGGATGTGTGTTAATGCAAGAAGGGAAACTAGTGGCATACTCATCCCGCTAGTTGAAGGTTCATGAGAAGAATTATCCCACTCATGATCTGGAACTTGCAGCAGTGGTTCATGCACTGAAGACCTGGAGACACTATCTATATGGGCAGAAGTGTGATATCTACACAGACCACAAGATTCTCAAGTACATATTCACTCAGTCAGAGCTAAAAATGAGGCAGCGAAGATGGCTAGAGTTGATCAAAGATTATGAGCTGGAAATACATTATCACTCAGGCAAATAAAACGTGGTTGCAGATGGTCTAAGCAGAAAGAGTCAAGTTAATATGTTGGCCGCTTAGCTGATGCCGTACGAGCTAGCAAAGGAATTCGATAGGTTGAGTCTCGAATTTCTGAATAACACTCAAGGAGTGACAGTCGAGCTGGAACCCACTCTGGAGCAAGATATCAGGAAAGGTCAAAAAGATGATGAGAAGATCAATGAGATCCGGCAGCTGATCATCGATCGGATAGGTCCAAATTTCCGTGAAGATGCTGAAGGAGTGGTACGGTTCAAGGATAGGCTGTGCGTTCCCAACATCGAATCGATCCGGGAACTGATTCTCAGGGAAGCACATGAGATAGCATATTCTATACACCCTGGTAGAGAGAAGATGTACCAAGACCTGAAGAAAAGATTCTGGTGGTACGGTATGAAAAGAGAGATAGCAGAGTATGTTGCTAGATGCGACAGTTGTTAGAGGACCAAGGCAGAACATCAGAGGCTTGCAGGTCTGTTGCAGCCATTGCAGGTTCCTCAGTGGAAATAGGATGAGAGCGGGATGGACTTTATAGTTGGTCTGCCTCGCACACGAGCTGGTTATGACTCCATCTGGGTAGTAGTGGACCGTTTAACAAAGGTGGCCCATTTCATACCAGTCAAGACCACCTATAACAGTGAAGTGTTGGCAGATTTATACATGTCTCGAATTGTGTGCTTGCATGGCGTTCCAAAGAAGATAGTATCCGACAGAGGCACCCAATTCACTTCTCATTTTTGGCAGCAGCTACATGAAGCTTTGGGCACACACTTGAAGTTCAGTTCAGCTTATCACCCACAGACGGATGGTCAGACTGAGAGAACCAACCAGATTCTCGAAGACATGTTGAGAGCTTGTGCTTTGCAAGACAAGTTAGGTTGGGACAAGAGGTTACCATATGCAGAATTCTCCTACAACAATAGCTATCAGGCCAGTCTGAAGATGTCCCCATTCCAAGCACCATACGGGAGGAATTGTAGAACTCCATTGCATTGGGACCCACCCGGCGAAAGGCAGGTGTTCGGTCCAAACATTCTGCTTGAAGCTGAAGAGAATATCAGAATGGTCCGAGAGCATCTGAAGACAGCACAGTCCAGACAGCGAAGCTATGCTGACACCCGAAGGAGGGAACTGAGTTTTGAAGTGGGAGATTATGTATATTTGAAAGTGTCACCCATCAGAGGAAACAAAAGGTTTGGAGTCAAAGGCAAGCAAGCACCTCGATATATCGGACCGTACAAGATTCAAGCAAGACGTGGAGAAGTGGCATATCAACTTAGCTTACCAGAAAATCTGTCCGTCATGCATGATGTGTTTCATGTGTCTTAGTTGAAGAAATGATTGCGAGTACCAGAAGAGCAGTCGCCAATGGAGGACCTCAAAGTTCAAGAAGATCTGACGTATATTGAGAAGTCAACTCAAATTCTAGAGATAGCAGATCGGGTCACTCGGAGGAGCACTATCCGGATGTGCAAAGTCAAATGGGGCCATCACTCAGAAGAAGAAGCAACCTGGGAAAGAGAAGATGATCTGAGAGCCAAGTACCCTGAACTCTTTGCTAGCCAGCCCTGAATCTCAAGGGCGAGATTCTTTTAAGGGGGATAGGTCTGTAAAACCCTGAATTTTGGGGTATAAAATTTCTTTCTAATTATCAACCAAATTTGGGTGTTACTCCTCTCTCTCTCTAATTTCTCCCTCTCTCTTTCTTTTTGGTAGAATTAGCTTAATTAGGTAGGGATTATTCATTTTATTTTGTCCAAATAATATGGGTCATGAAATGTTGCATCATGGTGAACTCCAAATATTCTTTGAATTGTTGCACATGTTTGATTTAGTTTGAATTGAAACTTGGTTTGAATTTGAATTGAAAACCCTAGAGAAAATAAATAGAAAAGGCATTAGAAATTCCCTAAAAATGGAAAAACCCAATTTGGCTCAGTTAGCCTAAGCAGGTCCAACCCGCGCGTGCCCGCGCCCGACCGCCCGCCCGCGCTGACAGGCGGCCCCCGTTTGTCAGCCTATTCGCCCGCACACTCTCTCCCCTCTTTCCCTCTCACTGCCCGATGGGCCAGTCCTATCGGCACTGTTTGCCTCGCACACGCGCCCGCTCTCTCTGTTCTATCCCGCGGACCCCCCGTCAGCCTGTCCCTAACCTCCCGCCCACATCCTCCGCCATGGACGCGCCCACGTACGCACGTTCTCCGGCCACCACCGCACGCTCTCGCCCCTTTAGAGCCCGTGCCCCGCTCGCCTACTTCCCCCTGCTCATTTGCGCCCTCAGCCGAGCTCTCTCGCCCCCTCTCTCGCCCTGCTCACGCGACCAGACAAGTTCCGCCGCCGATCACCGAAGACAGTCGTCGTTCCGTGACCGCCGTTGAGTCCCCGTCGCGTCCGTTGCCTCGGTAAGCTCCGCCGCATCACCCACAGCTCGGGACACCCTTCGGTTCGTCCTTTCCCCCTCTGGTTTGCCCGGTCCGCTGAAGCGCCCCAATCCTATAGGACTCAAATGTGATACAATTACTAGTCCTAGGAGGCTAGTAAACACATTTACACATCAGATGATTCCAAATCTGCTTAAACGAGATAAACCTATAAAGGTGGCGATCAACTTTAAGAGTTGGTCCACAACTCGGGACATATCATCGGAGTGGGGCTGAAGCAGCCCGATATACGCAGCGAAGCAAATCAGCGGTCCAACAGCCACAGGCAAGGTTGGGAACAGGTGTAACTCTTACTTGATCAGCGATCTCTTTCTCTAAAAACAACAAATAAGCAAGGGTGAGTACTTACGTAGTCAGCAGCTCACCTTCACCCACGGAATGGGGAAATCAGATATAATGCATGGAATATGTGGAGCTCAGGATATTTTGTAGAAAGAGCAATATTTGATGCAGGGTTATTTTGTAAAACATTTTATATTTTTCAAAGCACATCCTCTCCTAAAGGAGCAGGAAGTTTTTCAATATAGAACAAAATCCCCTGGACTAAACCATCCAGGTATCTCAGCAGTTTCCCACTGGTTTTCATTTTCAAAAATAGCTACTAGACTTCTCGTCCACCATACCTCACGGCTCAACCACCAGACCTTTTAAAACCACTTTTCAAAAGCATTTTTGGAAAACAAAACACTAATTGTCAAATCTAAGCCATGACTCATCCATATTCGTGGACGCGGACTATTCGAATAGGTTTTTAAACTCTGCGCAGATGTGTACACTTTACCCACTAGTCCGATTTTTGCAATCTCACCATCGTGAGATCCAAATGCCGAATCTCTCTCTTTCCTTGCACGTCCTTACCTTAGCAATTATACCGGAAGGAACAAGGCCACCACCATGCCCAAACCGGAGAAAACATTCCCCTTCCTCATCCTCCCGATGCTCCCCAGCCATCATAATCCTGGGGTTCGGACCGTGCAAGTTCAGATGAAGCGACTGCCCATACAGTCTCGAGTGGTTGTACTTGATAAGAGTATAGGTAAGGAGTGATCACAAAATGGTCCTTTGGCGAGAGGGACAATCATTTATGCTCACACCTAGCCCGGCTGAGCCATCACCTTAGGCCCTCCCTAGGCCCTCCCCTAAACCAGGGAGTCACTGACCATCCCGCTCAAAGGTGATAAGGGTGACAACCCTTCATCATACCCATTTTGAATAACATTTTCTTTTGAAAACTCACAACTTTTCTCAAATCATTTGTAACAAATATGTCAAGGAGTATAAAGATTGATTGCGGCAAGTTCTAAGGCTGGGTGGCCATAATAACTTGTCTCTTAGCAAAATCATATCATGGATAAAATAACAGGCTGAGGGCTGTGGTTGAAAAAGCATAGGTAATTTATGCATCAAAGGGATCCTGTGAGCTTGCCGTTGCTTAACCGGCGAAAGGGTGAGAGCTCGCAGAACTTGCTTCTGGCTCCACCGTCTGGCGTAGACTTGTAGAACTGGCCTTCACGAGACGAGAACGCTCCGATAACTATGCAACATGAACAAGCAAACATGCAACCCTGCAAGTATATCAACAAATATTTAGTATAGTGGTCAGAATGGTGATATATGGATGGGGAGAGTCTTGAGAAGAATCTGTGTCATGTGGTGTTGTGATATTACTAGTAGTGGACTGGAGGTGCTTACCAGGAGGGTGGATTGGAGGCGAAGCGACGCTATGCGTGTAGCCAGTAGAGCGGGGTAACTGAGTGGGTGGGGTGTTTGCCCTGGCTGAGGGTGTTGAGTGTGTGGAAAGGGAGAGTGTAACTGGGTCTATTTATAGCTGGGTGTATGTGGTGTAGTACAGTAGAATTCACTATTGGTGAGAATAGTGACGAGTGAATCGTCTGACTTAGTCTAAACAGGGAAATTATAGGCAGAATATGGGACAAGAGTATTTTGGGAGTTTAACCATGCTTAAGGGATGACATGGTTGGATAGGGAATAATTTGATAAGAATTCAGAAACAAGAATTATTGGAATAAGCATGCTCAACTTGGAGAAATCTGGGATGGGTGACCAGATAGAAAGTTCTTACTGGAAGGAATATCAATGTCACCAAAGTTCGTATGACTAGAATATTGGTCTGATAGGTCTTAGGTGAACTGGACAGCATGATGGATGAGCAGTTGAAATTTGGGGTGATCGGATGATCGAGGAATAGTAATGATGAATAGTGATGACAAATAGTGACGATGAATAGTCACAATAAATAGTGATGATGAAATATTAACGGTAAATATTATCGATGAATAGTAATGGTGAATAGTTCGTATGAACGAACGATGAATGATGAATAGTGACTATGAACGAACGATGAATAGGGACTATGAACGAACGATGAATGATGAATAGAGACTATGAACGATGAATAGGGACTATGAACGAACGATGAATGATGAATAGGAACTATGAACGAACGATGAACGATGAATAGGAACTATGAACGAACGGACGAACGAACGATCGAATGATCGGATGAACGAACGATCAAAATTTCGGTAGCACAACGGCTGAATAAAGATTATTTGGACAAAGGAACGAACGAACAATCGGACGAACAAACCTTCAACGATCGGACGAACGATCGGACGAACGAACAAACTAAGAATAGGTGGACGAACGATCAAATGAACGACCGAACGATCCTTGTGCTAGTGGTGTGCTTGTGTGGGACTTGGAGTGGGCGTGTGGGGGGAAGAGTTGCCATGAAATGGCTTGGGGTGGCTTGAGAGGAGGCCCTTGCCCCTCTATTTATGGCTAGGTGGGGGATTAGGGGGAGGATGCGAGGATTAGTGGGTGATAAGCATGTATTAGTTGTGTATAAGTGAAATTAGCTTGTAGAGCTCACTGTATGACACCGGAGGCGTACGTATAAGTATGAGCATGGGGAAAATTATGAAGAAAATATTTGTAGGGACTTAAAAATGATTCTGAAGGTATTTCTCAGGAGGAAAATATTTGGAGAATTATCGGTGGAATATTTGGGCAGTATTTCTGGAAAGAATCACAGGGGATCACTAGGGAAATATTTGTAGGATATTGTGAGGAGGGTTTTGGAGACAATATAGACCACTATATTTTATTTGTTGAGATTAACTCGCAAACAAACATTTTGAAACGAAATTTAAAATTCATTTTGAATTTAGAGCGAGTTTGAGAAAATTTCAAGATTTGAATTTTCGGGGTGCTACATCCACGCTCACCGGAGCACTTCTTGCGCAGCTGGAGTCTGCCGCCGTCGACCCAAGGCTTCACCGCCTCCCCGCCGTCCTCCAGGCGCTCCTGAGTTCGCGCTTGTGATAAGCAACCTTCCCATGCCCTTAATTCGTCCGTTACTGCCCTAGTGCCCACGCAATTCCTCGCCGGAGTTGATCCACGCCGCTGTTAGCCCGCCTCGCCGTGTCCCGCGCTCTCTGGTGCTCCCGTGCCAACGTGATGCCCATGGTCGAGAGTGCCATGTCGCCCTGAAAGCGCCTGAGCCTTTCCTCGAGCCCCTAGAGCCCCACCGTGGCTGTCCCCCTCGTCTCCGGCGAGACCTCGCCGCGAGACCGAGTGACGCCACCGTGCCCATGCCCGATCACCGACTGTTGGATCTCGGGCGTCCGTCTGAGATCTAGCGGTTTGGATTTAATCAACACAGACCTAATCTCAACCGTCCGATGCAGATCCAGCAACTCAGTCCCACTACCCTCACCCGCGCCCCTGCCACTAGGCCCGGCCTGTCAGCCCTGCCCTGGGTCGCTGACGCCCCGAGCCCACCTGTCAGCTCGACCGCGAGATCTAATCTCGGTCGTCTGCCTGGGATCGTGCGATACAGAGTGCCTGATACCCCTTCGCGCGGTAATTTTGTTAAAGAGACCCTCGGTTTATTTGGAATCAACCCGCCATCCCTGGTTTTCCCACGCAGGCCCCTAAAATCTTGCAGATTGAACCCTAGGCTTTTAAATAATCACAGAATTAGGCTTAATTTCATATTTTAAACTTCAAAACTGGTTTATTTCATATCTTTTTCATATGAACTCCAAATTGAGTGATTCAAATTGCAAAATGTTCATAGGGATATTATCTGTTCAAATAAATTATGTTCATCCACAGTCTGTGCACTTTAATTTTATACTTAGACTATAGGTTAGTGTATGTGTTGAATTACTCACTTAATAAATTAAATAAAAAGAAACCCTAGTGGTTAATTGATATTTAATCTTGTGAGATTAATAATGTGTATTATATGAATTTATCTCTGGTTTAACTTTTAGGTCTCAACAAAATGAATAGAATTAGATTATATAATCATGGACAACACTTAAAGAATAATCAACTCCTAAATAAGATTAGTTCATCTTATAATTTGATCTCCTTTTTCTTTAATTAATACTTTACCTTTTGAGATGTGTTCCAATGTTTGTACATGATTGGTGTGTTGTTCATTTGTCATTTACCAAATGTATTGAATGCATGATCGCTTTATTTAGACAACGAGCAGCCCGTGGTTCCTGAGTGTTTTGCCGAAGATCTTCCTGAGCAACAACCTGGTGAAGGCAAGTGTCCTCAGACCTATTATGTCCTACATACTTTATGATTCACCGTCCCGCATTACATTATTGAAGCTTAAGGATTGACTAGTCTGTATTTACCTTATCCTTGTTTACCTTTTGGGTTGTCATGGTTAGCTTTATGCTATTGCGTTACTTTAATCAATGAACATGATGTGAATATTATGATATGATGATGTTATCCCGAGGATGTTCTTGTGATACTTTAGGGGACTCAGGCTGTTTCCTGAGTACCTCTCCGTAAGGACCTATTTGGGGAGTGACAACTCGGGATAACAGTGCAACCATGAGGGTGGAATGGGACACCCTTAGATGATTAATTAGAGGAACCAGAGGAGTAGCTAGCTTCGTCGTAGGGCCATCAATGGAGTGCGGGCGCAGTACTTGCTCTACCGAGGCTGGTTGCAGAGGTTCTCGATTTGGTTTTGTTAGTCACTCTTCCTTTGGGGAGATGTACTGTGTTTATGGGGTTAAAGCTGAGCATTGTTTTAATAAGTTGGTCAAATTTTATTAGCAGTTACTAGATGTAAGTAAATACCAAACCATAATAAGTATAATAGAACAAAATTAATAAATAATCCCATGCAATGCAAATGACAAATTGAATTTAGTTCCATAGTTCAATCATGCGAGAGCCGTGAGCTGCTCATGACCGTGAGCTCGGCTAGTATACCAGTTTTACATTCTGCAGAGGTTGTACCCTGTACCCATAAGTCATGTTACTCATATGCTAATGGGTCATGAATCCCATACACCTCTACCAAGGAAGCGAGGCAGGGTAACACTACGGGGCCTTTACAAAGTTCCACTAGCTTCCGAAAACCTGCTACAGTTTCCGGGAAGAGCAATTGCAAGAATCCCTCGTCTAACTGCCATCGCAGCAAAATTAACCCGAGAACCTCCCTGCATGCCTACTCCCCTACTGCCCTTGCCCCTTTCGGGTAAGGTAGTCTTCCACTAGCTTTCCTAATTAGTCATCCAAGGGCGTCCCATTCCACCCTTGTGGTGGCACGTGTTTCTCAAGTTAAGCTCCATGTTCCAATTAAAGATAATGATCTTGACATGAACATAAATAAAATAACAAAATAATTGGAACATGGACATAATGCAGTATTAATCCCAAAACCATATAGAGCAATAGCAAAACTACCCAAATGATTCATGGGTAAACAAGGTAACAAGATAAGCAGACTAGAGAAACCTATTGGGTCCCATCAAAATTAAACCTATGCATGAATAAATGATTATAAAGAACATAATTGGGTAATAAAAGTGGTCAAGGGCACAACTTGCCTGGGACTTGAGATTCTAGGTACCAGGATGATCTTCACGTGACTCGTGACGTCACGCTAGTCGTAGCAATACAAACAAACATGGTATAGACAAAATTAACATCATGTCAAACATAAGAATAAACTGCATAATAATGATCTACGTGTCGCTACGAGATCGTGGGTTCGTGAACCACTAAAATTGGAGTTACTATTAAGGAGTTATGATTTATAAAAGATCCATGTGATTTAAATATTAAACTATATTATAAATTGGTTAGTACATATCATATGAGAGATTATTCCATAAATAATTAACTCAGCTTAAATTTTAATTATAGCTTGACTCGAGATCATGCTTTAATCATATTATAATTATGGACATGTTAAATTTGATTTAGAAGAGGTAGTCTAGTAGACATAGGATAAATAAATATAAAAGTATGCGACATGGTATAATTGATGTTGTCACTGTGTAGTAAATATTTATATAAGGCTAACGCAACTGGAACGGTCCAATTCATAATTAAAATGGGGAAGTTATGAATTTTCAAAGGTTTTATATATTTGATACAAGATTAATTAGGAGATCAATTTTATTGTGGCTTTCATGTCACAATAGAGACACTAGGTGATAAACAATAATATTACAAAATTATAGAAGCGATAATGAATTAATTTGGACTTAATATGAATTTTCTATGAATTACACAAGTTCTAGGAATTGTTTCCATATTAAAAATTCATTTTCTAAATGATTTTATAGGTTTTCCTCACTGTCTGGACTGCGCCTCAATTTCCAGAGAAAACAGGGGCCTCTGCGCAAGCTTCCTAAAACTTAGTGAACAGGATCCGAGGACCACAGGTTGATTTATAAATAGTCCAGGGGCTCAATAGCAAAATGACATAGCCAAAGCGGTAAGGAGAGATTCGGACCGTTGGATCGCGCATCCACGAATCGGATTAGATCTCGAACCGTTGCGCAGCCAGGGCCCTTGGATCTGAGATATAAGGCTTGGGTTTTAAGTCTACGCGATCTGATTTCCACCCTCCAATCATGATCCGGCGTCCAGGATGGATTTAGCGAAGGGGTATGCACGTCGTCTAATCACTGCCCTTCCCCACGGATCTGACGGTCACCAATCTGTCATCTACCTTCCAATGAACCGCGGTGACGCTGACCGCACAATGGCGGCGACCTCGTCGTCGAGCACCCTAGCCGAGTGCAATCCTCGAATTCGGACACGCAATACATTTACTAGAGCAGTACGAGTACTAGTGAGGGTTGCATACCGAGGATTGTCGTAGGGGTTTTTTGGCCGCGGTGATAGACGGAAGTGCGGTGGCGCGATGACGACAGCGAGTAATTGGTGAGTCCCTGAGTCGCGCCTTTGCCCGCAGAAGCCACGCACGCAAAGCCGGCACCTAGTCGAATTCACACATGCCTTGGCGGGAGCCCCCGCGGTGAGAACCAGGGCGAATCGCAGTGGCGGCGGCGAATTCCTTCTCGGCTCTCCCTCTCGGATGGCGATATCGATACTTGGTGATTAGAGCGGCGCAGAGCTTCAGCACACGGGTCGCGCAGGGGAGAACTACGAAGAGTCTGGGGGGTCTTATCCCCACGACGTGGCAGACCCGGTCCAGCTCCCGGATCTCGCGTGAAGGTTGTAACGGCACATCCACGAGAGGAGGAAGACCGACCTGACTGGTGGGGGCCACAAGTCGGTGACACACTATGACGCAATGGGGCTGATCGGTGGGCCATAGATGTCGGCGCCAGCGGTGTGCGTGAGAGTGTGGTCATGTGGGCTGCGCGGTGAGGTGAGGTAGTGGGCCATGTATCCGGTTCGGGCCCAGGTGGGTTTTCCAAAATTCTTTTTTATTTTCTTTCTCTTTTCTTTTATGTTTTCTTTTCTTTATTTTATTTTTAGATTTCAAATTCAAATTTTTGTTGTCCAATTCATACTCAGATGAAATACACAAAGTCAAATACCATTATGAGAAAGGTTTATTTATTTATATATGTAATTTCTTTGTATTGTATAGCCTCTTCCTTCTCTTTCTCCAAATTCTAGATTGTAAATTAGGTATAAATTCAAATTTGTATACCATTATCCTTCTCTAATTATTATTTTTATTGTTATCAAATGCACACAAAAATAAACTCCGGCATGATGCATATATTATTTATATATTTTTGGCTAATTACTTACTTTAATAAGATTATTCATATGTGATATCAACATAGAGAAATTGTATATAGGAATAACTATCTCCTTTTATTTGGTTTACAAATTTGGGTATTACATTGTCTAAACAAAGCGATCATGCATTCAATACATTTGGATAAAGACAAATGAACAATACACCAAACATGTACAAACAAGTGAACACAAGCTCGGAAGAACAGTATAAACACAAGAGGTAGTCTTAGGTTCTAGGGTGGATACAGCTAGAGGTTCTTTACTCTCTAAGTAACGTCTATCTCGGGGATCACGCAACTTAAATTCATTTGTCTTAATGGATCACCAAAATTATACTAGGGATGGGTTCATATGATATTAAACTCACAACTTTAATCATCTAATGCTAGTCTATAGTCTAGGCATAAAATTAATACGTGCAGATAGTGAATGATTATAATTTAAACAGACAGAGAATAATCTTATGAACACTTTTCAATTTGAATCACTCAATTTGGAGTTCATATGCAATAAACAAGTTTTGGAATTTAAAATACAAAACTAGGTCCAATTCTGCGATAACCTAAAAGGTAAGGGTTCCTTTTGCAGGAATACAGGGGCCTACACGCGAAACTGAGGGATGGCGGGTTGAATCTCAGAAACCCGAGGGGCTCTTTAGCAAAATTTCCACACGAATGAGTATCGGCTGATCTCAACAGCACGATCGCAAACAAACGGCCCCGATTAGATCTGAGCGAGCGAGCGTGCGTGCGGACACGAGCGAGGGCTGACAAGCGGGCCAAGGATGTCAGCGACCTAGGTACGAGGCGGGCTGGCCGGCTGGGTCCAGTTGCAGATTGCGAGCGAGGGTGCGGATCCGAGCGACCAGATCTGAATCGGACGGTTGAGATCGGGTCAGGTTAAATAGAAGCCAGACCGTCAGATCCCAGATGGATGCCTGAGATCTCATGGCGAGCTCAGGCTGGGGTTGCCGGAATGCCCGGGGCGGCGCCGCCCGACTCCGCGGTGAAGTTTCGCCAGAGGCGAGGACACGACCACTGTGAGGGTCTAGGGCACTGGGAAAGGGCTCAGGCGAGCACGGGGTGACACGGCGGACTCAGCCGTGGGCACGACACCGACACAAAGGCACTAGATTGCACGGTTTGAGGCCGAGGGGCCCGACGGCGGCGCAACTCAACTTGGGCGAGCGATTGCGCAGACAACATGGCACTAAACGGGAAATTAAGGGCGTGGGGAGTTTGCTCACCACGAGAGGGGACTCTGGAGCGCCTGAGCAACAGCGAGGACGCAGAGAGGCCTTGGGTCGACGACCGCGGAGCTCCGACTGCATGGTGAGGGCCCGGTGAGTGTGAACCGAGAGAATTAGGGGAGTTGTGTAACACCCCAGGTGTTACTTAGGGTTTTTTCTCAGTACCCACATTTTTACCTATTATCACATGTGCTTCAGTGGAAGCAAAAGGCACCAAACTTGAGGAGCTAAAACTTAATCAAGTCTTTTTCACCTTAAGAATCATACCCTCACCATATTAAGCTTAAGGAAGAAAGGAAATGCCAAAACCCTAACAACCCTTTCTTTAGAGCAATGGAGCACTGAAAAGAAACTCATTAAAACACTAAGAGAATCACATTGTCATGACTTGGGCCAATTATAAAAGTTGTAACACACTAAATAAGCTACAAAAAATTGTAAGAGAGTTTTCCCAAAAGAAAATTCAAAATCCCCAAACAATCCCTTCAAGTGGAGGACTTCTATAGAAATCAGAATTTCTGATTTCTGAAATTCAGCCCCTTCACCCAAACTCGAGCACGTTCACCATGATCACTAATTCAAAACTGTGAGCTCCCATTAACAAATATGTGCTAAACTAACCCCTCTACCACATATCTGAAGATGGCATTGGGATTCGGGCCTTAGACATGACGAAACCAAGGATTTGCCTCGGGCTTGGGCTGTGAGACAGATCCTACTTGAGTGCTCCATATCTCTAGAACCAGTAGGCCAAATCCTTTGACCACCACACAAGATCGGTAGCTTGATGGAAGGGGAAGAGGTTTTGTGCATTGACCAAGGCAAGAGCAGGCATGGATGAGTGACTACACACGCCAGAACTTGGGCAGAAACAACGAGCACACGTGTTCGACCCTAGTCAGCACACCGGCGTTCGCCCAACTCGCCTCTGTGCACGGTCAAGTCCGTGGCACGCCCTCCTCGTGCCCGCACCTATAAAGGCCAATAGCCCTCGGACATCCTTGCCTCAGCCTCGCGCACTCGCCGCACTTAATCGCTGGAACCTTGGCCGTGAACCGAGAGCTCCACCACCCGCCGAGCCGCCCGAGCTCTGGCCACCACGGCTAGCTCACCCCAGCCACACCGCATCCACACCAGCTGCTCAATAAGCTTCACTAGAGGCCCGTGAAGCATCCCAAACCCTCAGACCAAGCGCAACCCCGCCGGAGACGCCAGACCACCCTCGCCGGACTTCCTCAGCTCACCGGAGAGTGTAGACCGGGTAAGCCACTACACCATTTTTCAAATTCCTCGTGCGCACAACCTATACGTCACCTGGTAAAGCTTCTCGAGCCAACCAATTGAACTCTACCGCCGTATTTAGGCCGTACTCCTCACCGCCGACGAGTTCTTCCGCCCCCGCGCGCGGCCAGAGCGACTCCGACCATCTCCGACCGCCATCAGCACCTCGACATGTTCGCTAGGACCTCCCCAACCTCCGTGGACACTTCACCGGAGCTAGATCACCGTTGGTAAGCCCCACCGCCCTTTCTTCTACTGCGGTTACTATTCTGGTGAGGTTAGGAGCGCGAGTTAGATAGTTAACAAGCCTAGGGGGTTTTCTGCAATGTCAGTGACTCGGTTGAATAGTAGCCCAAGGACCTGTCTGTAAGGAACGCATGAAATATATGCCAGGGACCCTAGCGCAAAGTAGATTTCCTTTTCCATTTAAAATTCAAATTCTTTTTAATCAACAACAGACTTAGAAAAAGCATAACTTGAGTATTATTCATCCAAAATTTGTCAAACCAATTTTGCTAGACTCTGCATAATATAATCTACCAAGTAAAAATAGTAGAACCCATATTTCCTATATTACTTTTTAGAGTTCTGATTTAAATAGGAAAACCACTTAAACCTTGGAAATAAGGAAAAGGGTAGAAAACCTTTTAGACTAGGCTTGAGAAAAATTATGGAGATACTTGACCAGTAGTTACATTGTTTAAAAATATTAAGTACCCCAGTACCCAGGCTTAAACAAATTTTATCCCTTAGGATATGTTTTTACCCAAACCTTGGAAAAATAGAAAAGGGCACTAAAATGGAAACCAAAGAGCAATATTATTCTCCTAGCATGATTAAGTGATAAAGTTCATAAGAAAAATATATGAAACTCTAGTCCAGTTCTGATCTGAAAGTTATGATTTTGTTTAAGTATTGAGTAATTAAGAAAGATAATGATTAAAAATAATAGGACTTATGCAACCGTGATGAGGAAAATTTAGTAGACCCTTACATTTATTGTACCACTGTAAAAATAGTAACCACCCCAAAATATCATAGTAAGTGGGTTAAACAAATAAAACTACGGTTTTGCCAATACTTCAAAAAAATCAAAAGAAATACTAAAAGTGGGAAACAATGAGCAACCCTATTTTTACCTAAGTACTTATGATGAGTACTATAAGGAAAAAATATAAAACTAAGGTGAAAATACAGTGGAATACACCCCACCCCTGCCCCATGAGAAAGATCATATATTCTAAGAAATCATAGAACCCATCCCATATAAGTAAAAATAAACAACTTTAGGAATGATTGCTCTTGCGTAAAGAAGAAAATAGAAAAATTGGGAAATCTGTTGTTTGACATTTTTCAATAGAGTGGTAGTAGAAAGCACCCACTAAGCCCCCAAACTGTAGAAAATCACCATTAATTAACCATTAGATATCTTTGGCTAAAATTTGGCACAGAAGCATTTTATCAACCACAAACACTAGCAAAAATAAGTATTAGGGCAGAAGCCATTTCTACTCAAGGGTTGTAGTTCAAAGTACCCCTCTACCCCAGATTTTAATATTTTTGTACAAAGAAAATGACTCCCATTTTAGGCCTCAACTTTTGAGACAGACTTGTGTAAGACAATAGGGAGCCACCGTAATTTTTGTAGGATTTTTAGAAATTTCTAAAATAGAGGCGTAGTTCAACCTACCCTATAAAAGACCTTAAAATTTAAAAGGGCAAGAAATCCTTGAAACCAGTACACACTTTAGACATGTACAAATGGATAATTATGTTGCATTCATACTCATACATGTGCATTCATTAGATTGCAATCTCGCGGGCAAAAAGTACGTCTTGATTCAAGAGCCAGAAGCACATCAAGAGGAAGCTCGGGAACCAGCTCCCGAACTCGTCGCCGAAGAATCTCCCGCTGGACCCGCAATTGAAGGCAAGCCCCGGTTTTATGCATAACCATTTATATATATGCTATTTTACTACACTTAATGTTTGTAGGGTTGTAATATGCACTTAAGTGTAGGAGTTGCTTGAAACCCTAGTTGCATGAACTCAGAATTCCTTTTTGAGATGGATACTAGTATGCTAGGTCGAGTAGTTGCTTTGCTAATTTAGGGATCTCGGTAGAAGTCGAGTGATTTTTCTAGCACTCGCGCGAGGTCAGGAATTGATTGTACTCATCTTGATAATGGGATCTATGATGGTCTATAGACCTGGATCCAGGGTGGATGCCTTGTCTATGAGATAGGAAATGGAATTAAGGATTAATGTGTGGATACCTGAGTCAAGCATTTGAATGTACTAGACACACGTTAGGAAATATAATAACCGAGAAGCCTAGTACCTGATTGAACCTGCCCGCAGACTTTACTCCTCACTGGACCTGAGATGGAGTCTCCCATGCTAGCTATAGTGGGTACAAGTGCGGTCGTTGCACGACGACAACTGGGGACAATTGGAGCATTGTACGCCAAGGCCGTGAGCCTTGTTCTGTTGCCAGGGAATCGACGGCGACGGTGACGTGTGTGGGGACGGAGGTTTACCTTGCAAGGTTAAAACTCGATTCGAATCGTCTGCTTCTCGTAGCTAATGAGACTGCTTCACCCCTTATACTGCATCGAGTAAGAAGTGAAATGAGGTTTCTTGAGATAACATGTTGATTGCACTAAATGATTGTTACCATGTATGCTTAGAAAGGAGCAAACCTAGCTTAATTAAATTTGCTAGAACTAGAAAAGCTAAAACTGTTTTTAGACTGAGCTAGTGCTTTTGGCAAACCAAACCCCTCAGCCAAACAGCTTCATGGTCTAGAGGTAGAGGAGTAGACTCCTCACACCGGGTAAGTCTAACTGAGTATTAGTATACTCAGCCTTCCTTGTGGCACATTTTTACAGGAACACTATAGTACATGGTTGATGGTGTGACTTGGCCTTCCACCCTACCACCAGGTTGGATGGTCGAGTGGGATGCCGCCTCGACAGGAGAGGACCAGAAGGAGTAGTGGGCTAGGTCTTGCCCTATTCCTCAGTACCGACGTTATCTATTATCCACTGCACTATTAAGAACTTGTTATCTTTTATCAAACTCTGATTTATGTAATAACTCCAGTACTTTAATTTGTGGTTTCATGTTTATTGTATTCTCTCTGAGCCTCATCATCGTGTGAGCTAATGGTACTCGATCCTTGGTAAGTGGCTCTATCGGACGAGATCCGAAGAACTAAACGGTTTATTCCGATTTAAGTGTGTTGCCGCCTTTAAAGGTGCGACTTGGGCACTTAAGCTGGAATAATTCAGGTGGTTCTGCCACATCTGGTATCGGAGCGAATGCCATTATAGAGAAATCAATAAGTCATGAATACCAACCTTTTAAAAGTAAAAATTTGCTTAGAAACCAGCGTTGGATCATCAGGACTGGAATGCTAGATCTAGAACGAAAGGCCTTAAGAATGGTGGGGTAGATTGGTGGCTATAAATATAGGCCATAAAGGCCAACACTAGGATAGTTGGGATGCCCTAGGAGCACCCCTCTGATCAATGAGAGGACGTTCATTCAAGCAAGCATGCATTATAAAACATGAATAATTAAAAGTTAAAGAAAATGCATTGAATCATGACCCCTAGCAACATTAGTTAAAAATGGGTAGCAAGAAAATGAGTTGGAATAGATAAATCTAATTTGATCCACCTCCTTTAAACGTAAGCACACTTATCTCCTTACCGCTACCTTAGCACTTACACTTAACCCTCTTTCACAAATGTCTTCACCCACCCCCGCCAATGGAGGAGACACCCGCTTTAGCTTTGACTACCTTTCCCACGAGGGCTTTGTCACACCCGGATTTTAGGGGTCCAAAATCCGGGCGCGAACATAATCACCAGGTGTGCTAGGACCAAGTCTCACACATATGATGAATCATGGCATAGGATCGAATGTCACATCTTTACTACATAACAGGAGTTCTATACAAAATAAATAGATAATTACATTATAAGGAGACAACGGTCCAGCAACCCAAAGTTGACTAGGAGACGACGGCCTAGATCTCTCACGAACTCATCGCAGCATCCTCCATGCGCCTCATCCTGTGGTACCTGTTCTTGACCTGTGGGGGGGTGTGAGACAGCAAGAGTGAGCTCACATACGTTCATCGCTCAACAAGTTGTGGGGAATAATGTGCATGAACCCGCCAAAGGTGGGAGCTCATGAAGTGTAAGGCTTAACAAAGAGGATGGTTGAAGCTGAGCATTGCTTTTAAAGTTGGTCAAAATTTTATTAGCAATTACTAAGTATAAGTAAATACCAACCCAATTTAAGTAGTAGAACAAAAGTAACAACATCACCTGCGATGCAATGCATATGACAAATTGAATTTAAGTTCCATAAATTAATCATGTGAGGGTCCGAGCTGCTCATGACCGTGAGCACAGCTAGTATACCAGTTTTACACTCTGCAGAGGTTGCGCATCTTTACCCACAAGTCATGTTACCCATCTGCCAAGGGATCGCGACTTCCCATACATCTCTACCGAGGAGGCGAGGCAGGGTAACACTACGAGGCCTTTACAAAGTTCCACTAGCTTCAGAAAACCCGCTACAGTTTATAGGAAGCTCCAATGCAGGGTTCTTTCCTGACCGCCATCGCAGCAAAATCAACCAAGGACCTCCCTACACTGACCACTCCCCTACTGCCCTTGCCCCTTTCGGGTAAGGTAGTCTTCCACTAGCTTTCCTAATTAATCAGCCAAGGGCGTCCATAAACCCTTGTGGTCGCACTGTTTTCCCGGGTGGTCGCTCCATGTTCCAATTAACATAATGATCTTATCATGAACAGTAAATAACAACGGATAACAAAGGTATAATCATGAATAATGTATCTTCATACCCAAAACCACATAAAGCACTAGCAAGTACTACCCAAAAAGTTCAGTGGTAAACAAGGTATAAAGATAGACAAACTAGGGTGACCAATTGGGTCCCATCAAAATTAACCTATGCAGATCATTATGATTAATTAGAACATGAGTGGGTAAAAAGAAGTGATCAAGGGCACAACTTGCCTGGGACTTGAGATTCCAGGTACCAACTTGCTCTTCAGATGACACGTGTCCTCACCGCTAAACGTAGCAATACAGACATACATGGTATAGGCAAAATTAACATCACACCAAACATAAGAACAAAATACATATTAATAATCTACATATTAAAATGAGATCACTGGAACAGGAATTATTTAATTTTAGAGTTATGGATTTTAAGTTATGAATTTCCAAAGGTTTCATGTGGTTGATATAGGATTAATTAAGAGATAAATTTTAATGTGGCTTTCATGTCACAACAGTGGCACTATTTGATAAACAACAATATTACAAAATTATAGGAACTAGAATGGGTTAATTTGGACTTAATATGAATTTTATATGAATTAAACGAGTTTCTGGAATTATTTATATACTAAAAAATCAATTTCCGAAATCATTTATTCATTTTTACTAATTTCTGAACTGCGCACAAGTTATCACAAGAGTCCAGGGGCAATAACGCAAAAGTGGCCCAGACTCAAACTATACTGCCGCGGAACTGCGGGTTGTTTTCTGGAAAGTGTAAGGGCTCTTTTGTAAAACGGGTCGGCTGAAGGGGTATGGGTCATCTTGTAGCCGTTGGATTACAATCCGAGTGCTCGGATTAGATTTACCTCACTGATGAACCGGTATTGAATACGGGCCACCGGATCCGAGATCCATGGTTAACAATTGTCCACGCCGATGATGCACTCTATCCCGTCCGATCCCAATCCGACAGACCAGATCAGGATACGCGAAAGGGGTATGCGTGTTCTCATCACAGCCGCACAACCCAGAATCCACGATCCAGCCACCGTCATCCTCCCATCCGCCCGACACCTGGGAGCAGGCACCAGCACGGGGGAAAGCTCGTTGGCGCCGCCACCGCAGCACCGGTAGACAAGGAGGCACGCGGAGAGGCTAGTCTAGAGCCGGCCTTGGTGGATGCCGCCAGCGTCCCGCCCGCCGGTGAGCTTGTTTGCTCGGGCCCGGTCGAGGAGCACCATGAAGCTTCAACGGGTGGGAACGGTGCTGGCGGGGCGAAGTCAAGCAGTTTTTGGAGGTTGGTTCGGATGGTCATGGAGCAGAGGAAGTAGCGGAAGATCATGGAGCAGTCGGTGGGGTCGTTCCCGGGCAGTCTGCGATGGTACGGTAGATGCCCCCGTAGAGCACGGCCGTCGCGCGCGAAGATGCTCACCACCGAGAGGCTATTGCCGTAGCGCAGGGAAGACAGTGCCGGCGCCATCACCTGTTTGGTTCTTCGGCTCCCAGTGCGACGCGTCGATTGTTCCATGGACATCTCCCTCGAACAGCAGCAGAACAGGAGTCGCAGCGTACGCCCTCTCTCTCTCTCTCTTCTATCTCCCATGCGATGGCGCTTGCATGAGGATGCAGAACGCAACGTTTTTTTGGAAGAACTGGGGATTTGGAGGGATGGCTCGGCTGGTCGTATAAATACACCGAAGGTGCCGAGTCCCGGCCGAGGCGGACGTCGGTTAGGTGGTTACAACTGCTCGGGTTGTTACGATCTCTGGATTTTCTGTTGATGTTCGTTTCGCGGCACGAGATGAATAACAACGTGAGCAACAGGAGCCCCACGCGCGCTCGCCAACGTGCTGGCTTGAATTTGCATGATGACGTCACTCCTTGCATCAACATGACATAAGCTTCGTCTAGGTGAATAAAGAAAGTGGAAATTCACGTCTCCTATGTGGTACGTCTGGAGTAGTAGTTTTATCCTTTTTTGTTTCTCATTTTCCGATTTCAGTTTTAAATCCCAACTTCAAATTTTTATTCTAGGTTTTAGACTTTGATAAAATTCACAACAAACAGACAAAATATCCAACATGAGATGCAAGTATTCATTTTATTTTATTTATTCATCTATTTATTATCCTACATAAGAAAATGTTTTTGGATATGTAGCACACATATAATTATTTTAAGACAAATAGTTTCTAGTGTATGATTACTTATTAGAAGATGTTCTTATACATTTCAACAAAAGATAATTTATAGAAGAATCTTTTATTGAATCTTTATTATAAAACTTTTATTTTAGGAGACGTGACTTCAAAAGTTATGGGAATTCTAAAAAAATTCTAATTCAAGATCTTTGGAAATTTTTTTACCTAATTCTCAAAATGAGATTTTGAGGTGTTACAAATCCTACCCCCCTTAACAGAAATCTCGTCCCCGAGATTTGTAAGAAAAGGGATATAATAGGTTTGGTTTAGAATTTTAGTTTCTCATTGGATTTTGGAAATCAAAGTTTTGTTCAAGTTTTTACATAACAATTAGTAGACGATTTGGAACATATGGATATTGTATGTCTAGCCATCTATTAGGTCAGATGAGGTACGATTATGGCAAGTAGGGGTTGTGGCAAGGGTATAGTAAGGAAAGACTTCATCCTAAACTCTGGACCTTGATTCTTCTGGCGATCCAACTTGATCTTTGAATAATTGAGTTGATGCTTATCCTCCTTTGACTTGGTTGGTCTTCTTTGGCCTTTATTCTTGGAGTTGTCATCCGAGTTAAGGACATATGGCTAAGGATATATGGTTAGGATAGCCGGGGTACATGAGGTAGTTCAGTTTAAACAGAGTTTTACTTTGCTTTTGGGATATCTAGATTAGGCAGCCTATGATGTAGGTTAGGTTGTTGTTTACGGACGAGTTAGTCCAAGGTATTAATTTAGGGTAAGATATGTTTATAGAATTAGGGCATAGTTTATGTCGCCAACATTATCTAACTTATTTAAGTAACTCAATTTGGATTAGATCATGTTAGATTAGATGGGATCTAGATCAGATTGGAATAGGATACAATCTTTCCAAGATAAGATGAATCTATTAAAATAAAAGATAATCTTTTAAGATAAGATGGATCTATCAAGATAAGAGAGAATCTTTTAAGTTAAGAGGGATCTATTTAAAGTAGATACACTTTAATGGAGGATAATCTAGATTTTTTTATCTTATGAATTTTATTTATTTGTATTTATGCCTATATGTATATGCAGATGTAATTGTGGACATTACTCCACAACTCATCACACTCAATCAAAGATCCAAATCAGACAAGTATCATAAGAACAAACACTCAAGCGTATAGATACCTAAAAAAATAGTTTTGTTTTTGTTCCTAAGATTAGGTCGCCCATTCCTAAAAGTCACTTTAGGTACAGGATTTCAAAGTACGAAATCCACATTTGTCTTTAGAATGAAAAGGTAAGAATAATCAGAGTAAAGCGGCATTAGATGAGAATAGATTAAGGTAAGTTTAGAAAGAATCAGAGTGGCAAAGGTAAGTAAGTATTGGTTGTCCAGTTCTATCTAGGTTTCGTCCTACAGTCAACATTCCTCTGATACCACTTCTGTCACACCCGGATTTTAGGGGTCCAAAATCCGGGCGCGAACATAATCACCAGGTGTGCTAGGACCAAGTCTCACACATATGATGAATCATGGCATAGGATCGAATGTCACATCTTTACTACATAACAGGAGTTCTATACAAAATAAATAGATAATTACATTATAAGGAGACAACGGTCCAGCAACCCAAAGTTGACTGGGAGACGACGGCCTAGATCTCTCACGAACTCATCGCAGCATCCTCCATGCGCCTCATCCTGTGGTACCTGTTCTTGACCTGTGGGGGGGTGTGAGACAGCAAGAGTGAGCTCACATACGTTCATCGCTCAACAAGTTGTGGGGAATAATGTGCATGAACCCGCCAAAGGTGGGAGCTCATGAAGTGTAAGGCTTACCAAAGAGGATGGTTGAAGCTGAGCATTGCTTTTAAAGTTGGTCAAAATTTTATTAGCAATTACTAAGTATAAGTAAATACCAACCCAATTTAAGTAGTAGAACAAAAGTAACAACATCACCTGCGATGCAATGCATATGACAAATTGAATTTAAGTTCCATAAATTAATCATGTGAGGGTCCGAGCTGCTCATGACCGTGAGCACGGCTAGTATACCAGTTTTACACTCTGCAGAGGTTGCGCATCTTTACCCACAAGTCATGTTACCCATCTGCCAAGGGATCGCGACTTCCCATACATCTCTACCGAGGAGGCGAGGCAGGGTAACACTACGAGGCCTTTACAAAGTTCCACTAGCTTCAGAAAACCCGCTACAGTTTATAGGAAGCTCCAATGCAGGGTTCTTTCCTGACCGCCATCGCAGCAAAATCAACCAAGGACCTCCCTACACTGACCACTCCCCTACTGCCCTTGCCCCTTTCGGGTAAGGTAGTCTTCCACTAGCTTTCCTAATTAATCAGCCAAGGGCGTCCATAAACCCTTGTGGTCGCACTGTTTTCCCGGGTGGTCGCTCCATGTTCCAATTAACATAATGATCTTATCATGAACAGTAAATAACAACGGATAACAAAGGTATAATCATGAATAATGTATCTTCATACCCAAAACCACATAAAGCACTAGCAAGTACTACCCAAAAAGTTCAGTGGTAAACAAGGTATAAAGATAGACAAACTAGGGTGACCTATTGGGTCCCATCAAAATTAACCTATGCAGATCATTATGATTAATTAGAACATGAGTGGGTAAAAAGAAGTGATCAAGGGCACAACTTGCCTGGGACGTGAGATTCCAGGTACCAACTTGCTCTTCAGATGACACGTGTCCTCACCGCTAAATGTAGCAATACAGACATACATGGTATAAGCAAAATTAACATCACACCAAACATAAGAACAAAATACATATTAATAATCTACATATTAAAATGAGATCACTGGAACAGGAATTATTTAATTTTAGAGTTATGGATTTTAAGTTATGAATTTCCAAATGTTTCATGTGGTTGATACAGGATTAATTAAGAGATAAATTTTAATGTGGCTTTCATGTCACAACAGTGGCACTATTTGATAAACAACAATATTACAAAATTATAGGAACTAGAATGGGTTAATTTGGACTTAATATGAATTTTATATGAATTAAACGAGTTTCTGGAATTATTTATATACTAAAAAATCAATTTTCGAAATCATTTATTCATTTTTACTAATTTCTGAACTGCGCACAAGTTATCACAAGAGTCCAGGGGCAATAACGCAAAAGTGGCCCAGACTCAAACTATACTGCCGCGGAACTGCGGGTTGTTTTCTGGAAAGTGTAAGGGCTCTTTTGTAAAACGGGTCGGCTGAAGGGGTATGGGTCATCTTGTAGCCGTTGGATTACAATCCGAGTGCTCGGATTAGATTTACCTCACTGATGAACCAGTATTGAATACGGGCCACCGGTTCCGAGATCCATGGTTAACAATTGTCCACGCCGATGATGCACTCTATCCCGTCCGATCCCAATCCGACAGACCAGATCAGGATACACGAAAGGGGTATGCGTGTTCTCATCACAGCCGCACAACCCAGAATCCACGATCCAGCCACCGTCATCCTCCCATCCGCCCGACACCTGGGAGCAGGCACCAGCACGGGGGAAAGCTCGTTGGCGCCGCCACCGCAGCACCGGTAGACAAGGAGGCACGCGGAGAGGCTAGTCTAGAGCCGGCCTTGGTGGATGCCGCCAGCGTCCCGCCCGCCGGTGAGCTTGTTTGCTTGGGCCCGGTCGAGGAGCACCATGAAGCTTCAACGGGTGGGAACGGTGCTGGCGGGGCGAAGTCAAGCAGTTTTTGGAGGTTGGTTCGGATGGTCATGGAGCAGAGGAAGTAGCGGAAGATCATGGAGCAGTCGGTGGGGTCGTTCCCGGGCAGTCTGCGATGGTACGGTAGATGCCCCCGTAGAGCACGGCCGTCGCGCGCGAAGATGCTCACCACCGAGAGGCTATTGCCGTAGCGCAGGGAAGACAGTGCCGGCGCCATCACCTGTTTGGTTCTTCGGCTCCCAGTGCGACGCGTCGATTGTTCCATGGACATCTCCCTCGAACAGCAGCAGAACGGGAGTCGCAGCGTACGCCCTCTCTCTCTCTCTCTTCTATCTCCCATGCGATGGCGCTTGCATGAGGATGCAGAACGCAACGTTTTTTTGGAAGAACTGGGGATTTGGAGGGATGGCTCGGCTGGTCGTATAAATACACCGAAGGTGCCGAGTCCCGGCCGAGGCGGACGTCGGTTAGGTGGTTACAACTGCTCGGTTTGTTACGATCTCTGGATTTTCTGTTGATGTTTGTTTCGCGGCACGAGATGAATAACAACGTGAGCAACAGGAGCCCACGCGCGCTCGCCAACGTGCTGGCTTGAATTTGCATGATGACGTCACTCCTTGCATCAACATGACATAAGCTTCGTCTAGGTGAATAAAGAAAGTGGAAATTCACGTCTCCTATGTGGTACGTCTGGAGTAGTAGTTTTATCCTTTTTTGTTTCTCATTTTCCGATTTCAGTTTTAAATCCCAACTTCAAATTTTTATTCTAGGTTTTAGACTTTGATAAAATTCACAACAAACAGACAAAATATCCAACATGAGATGCAAGTATTCATTTTATTTTATTTATTCATCTATTTATTATCCTACATAAGAAAATGTTTTTGGATATGTAGCACACATATAATTATTTTAAGACAAATAGTTTCTAGTGTATGATTACTTATTAGAAGATGTTCTTATACATTTCAACAAAAGATAATTTATAGAAGAATCTTTTATTGAATCTTTATTATAAAACTTTTATTTTAGGAGACGTGACTTCAAAAGTTATGGGAATTCTAAAAAAAATTCTAATTCAAGATCTTTGGAAATTTTTTTACCTAATTCTCAAAATGAGATTTTGAGGTGTTACAGGCTTTCCCTCTATCTTGTGGGAAGTACTCTGCTCCACTGGATACCCCACACCCCTCTGTACACGGTGCAGTTGTACGAGGAGCATCGAGTGCCACGTTGCAGGGTGTGGCTGACCCTGGAGTTTCACCTTCTGTAGCCTGGGTGGCGTTCCCTAGATTCCGAGACTGTCAGATTCAGGGCGGACGACACCACTGAGACCACAACACTAAAAGCTCTGACAACCTTCTGCGGATATCACCCCCTAGAGATGATGATGCACCCACTTGGACTCTTCCCCGCCGAGAAGAGGGATGACCCAATGTGGTGCAACAGAGTGAGTCACGCAAATGATGTGTGAGCCATGCATCCCGACCAGGTTGGGAGGATCACCGTCCAGTGCATCCTGACTCTGGAGCACTGTACTGCTTGCAGGCCTTGCAAGGCGACGCCATGACACACCTCACTAGGCTCGCTCAGGCTACAAAGATCACCCTCGACAATCGGGAGGACTTCATATCGACTTGTCTTCAAAACTGGTGGAGAAAGACCTATAGGTGGAACAGATGAACCAGCGCATCCTGACTCTGGAGCAGCAGGTGGAAATCCAGGATAACAACATCGATATCCTAGAAATCCAACTCCATGATGTGCAGGAAGAGCTTGCGGAGGCCAACGCTCACCTAGAAATGCACCACCAAGACATGAACCCTAATGAGGTAGGCAGCAAGGGAGAGGAGGATCTCGAGGAAATAGAGCCAGCTTCCGGTCTGAACGTGGCTCCCTTCGGAGTGCCCCCTTCACCTGCATCCAGCATTGTCTCTACCAATCATGGTTAGATGGGTTAGACTTAACATGTTAGGAGAGTGGGAAAACCACGTAAGCTTAGTTTTTGGTACCAACTTTGGAACTAGGCTTTAGGGTGGATCCCCTAATGTGTTGTAACCCAGAAAAAACTTTTATGGACGATGCAATGAATGAATGAATGATTATCATCGTTTGGTTTGATATAATTTTATGTCATTTTTCTTCTCATGATATAAAGTCTCTATTTGGAACCATGAATCGACATAACAAAGACAGAATTTCTGTTTTAGATGGCAGCTAGACCTCGTCGTGGGCAAAACGAGCAAGTTCCCCCGCCACCTCCCCTAGCTCCCATGATGCAGGAACTTATGGCTCAGTGAAATGAGATCCTGCGGCAGCTAGTGCAGCGCTAGCCCTACCCTCAGCAGTTTGGTGGAGGCCAGCAGCAACGCCCACCAGCTGCAGCTACATATAAGGAGTTCTTGAGCACCCAACCGCCGTTGTTCACCAAGGTGGAGGACTCGCTGGACGCCGATGTGTGGCTCAGTGTTGTGGAGTATAAGTTCCCACTCCTCTCAGGAGCGTGCCCTGACGCCGTGAGGACTCGCTTTGTCGCACAGTAGCTCCATGGACCTGCAAGGACGTGGTGGGACCATTTGCACGCCATGTTACCCGCTGACCACATGGTGACATGGGAGGAATTCAAGACGACTTTCAGAGGACACCACATTCCTGCAAGGATACTGGATTGCAAGCTTAATGAGTTCTTGGCACTGACTCAGGGAACCCGCACCGTGCTACAATATGTCAAGGCCTTCAACGACCTGTGCCAATATGCGGGTTATCATGCAGATTCATATGAGAAGAAGAGGGACCTTTTCGAAGGGGTCTCAACTCCAAGCTCCGTGAGCGCCTCAACATTGTTCGTGTTGATAGCTACAATGAACTGGTCAACCTTGCCATATCACAGGAAGACTGCATCGTATCCCACCGGGCAGAGAAGAAGAGGAAGGCACCAATGTCAGGGTTCTCAGCTCCACCTCAGAGGTTTCAGATTGTCTCCAACAATCAGATAGGGGATTCCATCAGCAAGTAGGGAGATGGGTCATCAGGCCGCCACAGCAGCAGCAGCAAGCACCCAACCGTTTCCCCACTCCCACTCAAAGGAATAATCAGCCCCAGCGACAGCCGCAGCAGCAGCAATTCTGCCAAGGAAATGGAAACAGATGCTTCACGTGTGGCAACGCAGGCCACTATGCCAAGGATTGCCCACAGAATCAGCCAAGGCAGATGCCAGCACCCAACCAAGACAAAGGGAAGAAGCAGAAAGTGCAAGTTAGGAAAGGCAAGCTCAACTTCACCACTCTGGAGGAGCTACCTGAGGGAGCGCCCGTCATGATTGGTACCTTTTCCATTTTTAATCAACGTGCATTGATTCTCTTTGACTCCAGTGCATCACATAGCTTCATTAGCCAAAAATTCAGTGTCAAATGTCAACTGCCTTTCTACCATACCCAAGGGGCTTTCATGATCGCAACGCCGGGAGGCAAGATTGCGACCAAACAATTAAATCGAAATGTGCCTATTCAGTTGGGGAGCAAAATCGTCAAAACCACCCTCCTCATTTTGGGGATGGATAATGTGGATATCATTTTGGGAACTGATTGGATGACCCAACACCAAGTAGTGTTACACATCGCCAACAACATCGTTGAAGTCCATTCCTCGACTTGTGGAAAATTCACCTTATATCTGCTTAGCGAAGAAACCACTCGATCATGTGCCTTTTCCATGATAGAGCTACCCTTGAAAAAGATTCTAGTGGTCTGTGAGTCTGCAGATGTCTTTCCAGATGAGTTGCTAGGAATGCCGCTGGATCGGGATATCGAGTGCGCCATTGAATTGCAACCAGGAACGACACCTATCTCCAAGAGGCCCTACCGGATGCCACCCGCCGAGCTGGCAGAATTGAAGAAGCAGTTGCAAGAATTGTTGGACAAGGGATTCATCCGCCCAAATACTTCACCTTGGGGATGTCCAACCTTGTTCGTGAAGAAGAAGGACGAGAGCTTAAGATTATGCATAGATTACCGCCCACTCAATGCGGTGACTATCAAAAACAAGTATCCTTTGCCTCGTATTGATGTTCTTTTTGACCAATTGGTTGGAGCTAAGGTGTTTTCAAAATATATCTTCGCTCTAGTTATCACCAAATCAAGATACGAGCAAATGATATTCCAAAGACGGGCTTCTCAACCAGATATGGGTTGTATGAATATCTGGTGATGTCATTCGGGCTAACAAATGCGCCAGCCTACTTCATGTACCTGATGAATTTGGTCTTAATGCCCGAGATGGACAAGTTCGTAGTGGCCTTCATTGAAGATATTCTGGTGTACTCGAAGAATGAAGTAGAGCACGCCAAACACTTGCACACAGTACTCCAACGTATGAGGGAGCACAGCCTTTATGCCAAATTGTCTAAGTGTGACTTTTGGCTGAAGGAGATTAAATTCTTGGGTCACACTATCTCTTAAGAAAGAATAGCAGTTGATCCGGATAAAGTGCAAGAGGTGATGAATTGGAAGCCACCCACAACTGTCCATCAGATTCGGAGTTTCCTAGGATTGGCCAGGTATTATCGGTGATTCATTCTGGATTTCTCCCGAATTGCTAAGCCCATGACGGAGTTGTTGAAAAAGGGAGCAAAGTTTGAGTGGGGTCTGAAATGTGAAGATGTTTTTCACACCTTGAGGCAACATCTGACCACAACACCTGTGTTGGCGCAGCCTGACAGCAACAAGCCGTTTGATGTGTATTGTGATGCCTCTGGCACTGGAATGGGTTGTGTCTTAATGCAAGACAACCGAGTCATTGCCTACGCGTCAAGAGCACTCAGACCTCTTGAGCAAAATTATCCTACTCATGACCTAGAGTTGGCAGTCGTGGTTCATGCTCTAAAAATGTGGAGACATTACTTGATGAGAACTCGCTGCAACATCTATACAGATCACAAGAGCCTCAAGTACATCTTTACTCAGGCTGACCTCAACATGAGACAGAGAAGATGGCTGGAATTGATCAAGGACTACAACTTGGAAGTGCATTACCACCCTGGAAAGGCTAATGTGGTAGTAGATGCCCTAAGTCAAAAGTCGCAACGCAATTGTATGGTGATGGATTCTCGCATCAATACCCTATATGATGAGTTGAGTAAGATGAGGATTGAAGTAATTCCTTCTGGTACCTTGACTTACATCTCCGTCGAACCAACCTTGTTAGACTAGATTATTATGGCCCAACTCGGTGACAAGGGAGTGCAAATCATCAAGGAAAATCTTAACCAGAAAGTGGAGAAGTATAAGTGCTTTCGCCAAGACAGCAAGGGGATAATATGGTTTGAAGACAGACTGGTGGTTCCTAAAAATAGGGACCTCAAGAAGAAAATTTTGGATGAGGCTCACCTCTCCAAATTCTCCATGCACCTAGGAAGCACCAAGATGTACCGTGATCTGAAACCCATGTATTGCTGGACCAGGATGAAAAGAGAGATAGCCAAGTATATATCGGAATGTGACACATGTCAGAGGATAAAGGCAAGTCACTTAAAGTCAGTTGGTGCCTTGCAACCCCTGTCGATACCTTCATGGAAATGGGATGACATCAGCATGGATTTTATTGTGGGCCTGCCCAACACCTCTCGACATCATGATTCAATCTGGGTCATTGTGGACCGATTAACAAAAGTGGCTCATTTTCTTCCAGTGCACACCACTGATAAGGCACATAAGCATGCAGAGTTGTATATTGACCGAATTGTGTGTTTGCATGGATTACCCCAGACAATTGTCTCTGACCGAGGAGCCCAATTCATAGCCAGATTTTGGGAACAATTACAAGAGTCCTTGGGAACCAAGCTAATAAGAAGTTTGTCTTACCACCCTCAAACTGATGGTCAGACGGAAAGGGTAAATCAGATCTTTGAGGATATGCTGAGGGCTTGTGCAATCGATTACGGCAAGAACTAGGACATGTGCCTCTCATTGTCAGAGTTTTGCTTATAACAACAGTTATCAATCCAGTTTGAAGATGGCACCTTTTGAGGCCCTGTATGGGAGAAGGTGTTGAACACCCCTAAACTGGTCACAACCTAGAGAGAGAGAAATTTTTGGACCCGACCTGGTGTCGGAAGCCAAAAGAAAAGTCAAAGTAATCAGGAAGAACCTAGAAGCGGCTCAGGCCAGGCAAAAGAGTTACCATGACAAGAGAAGGAAACCCCTACAATTTGAGGTGGGAGATAATGTATATCTGAATGTATCACCCACGAAAGGAGTGCAAAGATTTGGATCAAAGGCAAGCTAGCCCCTCGCTACATTGGACCCTATGAGATCATAGAAGCATGTGGACCCGTGGCATACAAATTGAAGTTACCTCTGAGGATGTCTGCCATCCATAGTGTGTTCCATGTGTCCCGATTGAAGAAGTGTGTTTGTGAGAGCACCTAGAGGGGGGGGGTGAATAGGTGATCCTGTAAATACTTAAACTTATAGCCACAAAACTTAATTAGGCGTTAGCACAGTTATGCCAAGTGGCTAGAGAGGAGTCAAAACACAATAACCACAAGAATCCAATCACAGAGATGACACAGTGGTTATCCCGTGGTTCGGCCAAGTACAAAACTTGCCTACTCCACGTTGTGGCGTCCCAACGGACGAGAGTTGCACTCAACTCCTCTCAAGTGATCCAATGATCAACTTGAATACCACGGTGTTCTTGCTTTTCTTTTCTTAATCCCGTTTGCGAGGAATCTCCACAACTTGGAGCCTCTCGCCCTTACAAAAGATGTTCACAGAGAATCACAGAGCAAGGGAGGGATTAGCAACTCACACACGACACAAAGATCACAGCGAATACGCACAAACAAGACCCAGACTTGAGCTCAAAAGACTAGCACACTAGAACGGAGCTCAAATCACTAGAATGTCGAACAAGTGCGCGAGATTGATGTGTGAGTGATCAAGAGTGCTCAAGGAATGCTTGGTGTGCTCCTCCATGCGCCAAGGGGTCCCTTTTATAGCCCCAAGGCAGCTAGGAGCCGTTGGGAACAAATCTGGAAGGCCATCTTTGCCTTCTGTCTCGTGGCGCACCGGACAGTCCGGTGCACACCGGACACTGTCCGGTGCCCGATTTGTTTCCATAAAAAGCGAAGCCAACCGTTGCCGACCGTTGCAGATCTGGCGCACCGGACAGTCCGGTGCACACCGGACAGTCCGGTGCTTCCTTCCGACCGTTGGCTCGGCCACGTGTCGCGCGCCGATCGCGCGGCCGACCGTTGGCCCGGCCGACCGTTAGCTCACCGGACAGTCCGGTGCACACCGGACAGTCCGGTGAATTTTAGCCGAAGTCGCCGGAGAAAAACCCGAGAGCGGCCTCTTCGGCCGAGGCAGCCTGGCGCACCGGACACTGTCCGGTGCACCACCGGACACTGTCCGGTGCACCACCGGACAGTCCGGTGCCCCAGACCGAAGCAGCCCCTTGGCTGTACACAGCCAAGTCTTCTCTTCTCTTCTTCTATCTGTTTCTAACACTTAGACAAATATATTAGTACACAAAACCAATGTACTAAGGCTTAGAAACATACCTTAACTTGTGATTTGCACTTTGTTCATCCTTGGGCATATTTTCACATTTAAGCACTTGTGTTTGCACTCAATCACCAAAATACTTAGAAATGGCCCAAAGGCACATTTCCCTTTCAATCTCCCCCTTTTTGGTGATTTATGCCAACACAACATAAAGTAGATAGCACAAGTGCAAAATCACTTCAAATAAAAACTCAAATTGGTTTTATTCAATTTTGACATATATGGATCATCCTTTGCCACCACTTGGTTTGTTTTTGCAAATCAAACTCAAATCTCTATCTCTAAGTCAAACACATATGTTGAAGTATAAAGAGAGTCATTCCAAAAGAGATTGATCAAAGATTTCAAAAACTCCCCCTATTTCCCATACTCAATACTTTTCCCCACAAGAAGCCAACTTTTGACAATAGAGACAATAAGAGACAATAAAAGCTTTTGACAAAACAAAAACTCTATCCTACTATTTTCAAAATCTCTCAAGTGGTAGCTGATCCATTTATCGCTTTGGCCTTTATTTTCTCCCCCTTTGGCATCAAGCACCAAAACGGGATCAATCTTGGCCTTTTAACCCCATTGCCTCACCAAAGTCTTCAATTAAGAGCAAATGGCAATAAGATTTCATGAGATGAACTTGGAGTTAGTTACCCTCTCATCGGAGTGCAGTGGAAGTCTTTCATGGTCCAAGTCCACCTTTTCCCTTTCAATCCTCCTTCGAGACTAAATCAAGCAAACTCAAGCAAATGGTTAGTCTCAAAGGGTCAAGTTGTAACACATCTCCCCCTAAACATGTGCATCACTTTGCAACGGACTTGTGAGGTCCAGGGAGTGTTGGTACAACTTGAGCACCACAATAAGCAACAAAATGCAGAATGAACCTGATCAAATGCATAAACACATGTATGCTACAATTCAATCCAAGTTCCGCGAATCTAAGACATTTAGCTCACTACGCAGCCTGCAAAAGGTCTTCTCATCTAGAGGCTTGGTAAAGATATCGGCTAGCTGGTTCTCGGTGCTAACATGAAACACTTCGATATCTCCCTTTTGCTGGTGGTCTCTCAAAAAGTGATGCCGGATGTCTATGTGCTTTGTGCGGCTGTGTTCAACAGGATTTTCCGCCATGCGGATAGCACTCTCATTGTCACATAGGAGTGGGACTTTGCTCAGATTGTAGCCAAAGTCCCTGAGGGTTTGCCTCATCCAAAGTAGTTGCGCGCAACACTGTCCTGCGGCAACATACTCGGCCTCAGCGGTGGATAGGGCAACGGAGGTTTGTTTCTTAGAGTTCCATGACACCAGGGACCTTCCTAAGAATTGGCACGTCCCCGATGTACTCTTCCTATCGACCTTACATCCAGCATAGTCGGAGTCTGAGTATCCAACTAAGTCAAAGGTAGACCCCTTTGGATACCAGAGTCCGAAGCAAGGCGTAGCAACTAAATATCTAAGAATTCGCTTCACCGCCACTAAGTGACATTCCTTAGGATCGGATTGAAATCTAGCACACATGCATATGCTAAGCATAATATCCGGTCTACTAGCACATAAGTAAAGCAAAGAACCTATCATTGACCGGTATGCTTTTTGATCAACGGACTTACCTCCTTTGTTGAGGTCGGTGTGTCCGTCGGTCCCCATCGGAGTCTTTGCGGGCTTGGCGTCCTTCATCCCAAACCGCTTTAGCAGATCTTGCGTGTACTTCGTTTGGGAGATGAAGGTGCCGTCCTTGAGTTGCTTCACTTGGAACCCAAGGAAGTAGTTCAACTCGCCCATCATCGACATCTCGAATTTCTGCGTCATCACCCTGCTAAACTCTTCACAAGACTTTTGGTTAGTAGAACCAAATATTATGTCATCGACATAAATTTGGCACACAAACAAATCACCATCACATGTCTTTGTAAAAAGAGTTGGATCGGCTTTCCCAACCTTGAAAGCATTAGCAATTAAAAAGTCTCTAAGGCATTCATACCATGCTCTTGGGGCTTGCTTAAGTCCATAGAGCGCCTTAGAGAGCTTACACACATGGTCGGGGTACCGTTCATCCTCGAAGCCAGGGGGTTGCTCCACGTACACCTCCTCCTTGATTGGCCCGTTGAGGAAAGCGCTCTTCACATCCATTTGAAACAACCTGAAAGAATGGTGAGCGGCATATGCTAGCAAGATTCGAATTGACTCTAGCCTAGCCACAGGAGCAAAGGTCTCCTCGAAATCCAAACCTGCGACTTGGGCATAACCTTTTGCCACAAGTCGAGCCTTGTTCCTCGTCACCACCCCGTGCTCGTCCTGTTTGTTGCGGAACACCAACTTGGTTCCCACAACATTTTGCTTCGGACGAGGCACCAGTGTCCAAACTTCATTGCGCTTGAAGTTGTTTAACTCCTCTTGCATGGCCAACACCCAGTCTGGATCTAGCAAGGCCTCTTCTACCCTGAAAGGCTCAATAGAAGAGACAAAGGAGTAATGCTCACAAAAATTAACTAATCGAGATCGAGTAGTTACTCCCTTGCTAATGTCACCCAGAATTTGGTCGACGGGATGATCCCTTTGAATCATCGCTCGAACTTGGGTTGGAGGTGCCGGTTGCGCTTCTTCCTCCATTACGTTATCATCTTGTGCTCCCCCTTGATCACACGCCTCCTTATGATGAACCTGTTCATCGTCTTGAGTCGGGGGATGCACCATAATTGAGGAAGAGGGTTGATCTTGCTCATCTTGTTCCTGTGGCCGCACTTCTCCAATCGCCATGGTTCGTATAGCGGCTGTCGGAACATCTTCTTCATCTACATCATCACAATCAACAACTTGCTCTCTTGAAGAGCCATTAGTCTCATCAAATACAACGTCGCTAGAGACTTCAACCAAACCCGATGATTTGTTGAAGACTCTATACGCCTTTGTATTTGAGTCATAACCTAACAAAAACCCTTCTACAGCTTTGGGAGCAAACTTAGAATTTCTACCCTTCTTTACTAGAATGTAGCATTTACTCCCAAATACACGAAAGTACGATACATTGGGTTTGTTACCGGTTAGTAGCTCATATGACGTCTTCTTGAGGAGGCGATGAAGGTAGACCCTGTTGATGGCGTGGCAAGCCGTGTTCACGGCTTCCGTCCAAAAGCACTCGGGGGTCTTGAACTCTCCTAGCATCGTCCTCGCCATGTCGATGAGCGTCCTGTTCTTCCTCTCTACCACACCATTTTGCTGTGGTGTGTAGGGAGCGGAGAACTCGTGCTTGATCCCTTCTTCTTCAAGGAACTCCTCCACTTGAAGGTTCTTGAACTCGGACCCGTTGTCGCTCCTTATCTTTTTCACTTTGAGCTCAAACTCATTTTGAGCCCTCCTGAGGAAGCGCTTGAGGGTCCCTTGGGTTTCAGACTTATCCTGCAAAAAGAACACCCAAGTGAAGCGGGAAAAGTCATCAACAATAACTAGACCATACTTACTTCCCCCTATGCTTAGATAGGCGACGGGTCCGAAGAGATCCATATGCAGCAGCTCCAGGGGTCTTGAAGTGGTCATCACATTCTTGCTGTGATGCGCTCCTCCCACCTATTTCCCTGCTTGACAAGCTGCACAAGGTCTATCTTTTTCGAAATGAACATTGGTTAGACCTATCACATGTTCTCCCTTTAGAAGCTTGTGGAGGTTCTTCATCCCCACATGTGCTAAGCGGCGATGCCACAGCCAGCCCATGCAAGTCTTAGCCATTAAGCATGCATCTAGACCGGCCTCTTCTTTTGCAAAATCAACTAAATAAAGTTTGCCGTCTAATACACCCTTAAAAGCTAGTGAACCATCACTTCTTCTAAAGACAGACACATCTATATTTGTGAACAGACAGTTATATCCCATATTGCACAATTGACTAACAGATAGTAAATTATATCCTAGTGACTCTACTAAAAACACATTAGAGATAGAGTGCTCATTAGAAATTGCAATTTTACCTAACCCTTTTACCTTGCCTTGATTCCCATCACCGAATATGATTGAATCTTGGGAATCCTTATTCTTGACGTAGGAGGTGAACATCTTCTTCTCCCCCGTCATATGGTTTGTGCATCCGCTATCAATAATCCAGCTTGAACCCCCGGATGCATAAACCTGCAAGGCAAATTTAGGCTTGGGTCTTAGGTACCCAACTCATGTTGGGTCCTACAAGGTTAGTGCAAATATCCTTAGGGACCCAAATGCAAGTTTTGTCTCCCTTGCATTTTGCCCCTAACTTCCTAGCAACAATTTTCTTATCCTTTCTACAAATAGCAAAGGAAGCATTTAAAGCATAATAAATTGTGGAAGGTTCATTCACTACTTTCCTAGGAGCATGAATAGCATTCTTTTTAGACACATGATGAATAGCATTTCTCCTAGACATATTTCTACCATGCATATAGGAAGAACTAGAAGCAAACATGGCATGAGAGTCAAAATCATCAAAAGCATTATAACTCCTATAAGCATTTCTAGTTTGTCTCCTATCATAATACATAAAAGCATGGTTCTTTTGCACATTACTAGCCATAGGGGCCTTCCCTTTCTCCTTGGCGGGAATGGGAGCCTTATGGCTTGTTAAGTTCTTGGCTTCTCTCTTGAAGCCAAGTCCATCCTTAATTGAGGGGTGTCTACCAATTGTGTAGGCATCCCTTGCAAATTTTAGCTTATCGAAATCATTCTTGCTAGTCTTAAGTTGAGCATTAAGACTAGCCAGTTCATCATTAAGCTTGGAAATTGAAACTAGGTGTTCACTACAAGCATTAATGTCAAAATCTTTACACCTAGTACAAATTTCAACATGTTCTACACAAGAATTGGATTTATTTGCTACTTCTAATTTAGCATTTAAATCATTGTTGACACCTTTCAAAGTAGAAATGGTTTCATGACAAGTAGATAGTTCAAAAGAAAGCATTTCATTTCTTTTAACTTCTAAAGCATAGGATTTTTGTGCCTCAACAAATTTATCATGCTCTTCATACAACAAATCCTCTTGCTTTTCTAAAAGTATATTCTTTTCATTCAAGGCATCAATTAATTCATTAATTTTGTCTATCTTAGATCTATCTAAGCCCTTGAACAAACATGAATAATCTACTTCATCCTCATCACTAGATTTGTCCTCACTTGAAGAAGCATAGGTAGAATTGCGAGTACATACCTTCTTCTCCCTTGCCATAAGGCATGTGTGGCGCTCGTTGGGGAAGAGGGTTGATTTGTTGAAGGCGGTGGCGGCGAGTCCTTCATTGTCGGAGTCGGAAGAGGAGCAATCCGAGTCCCACTCCTTGCCAAGATGCGCCTCGCCCTTTGCCTTCTTGTAGTGCTTCTTCTTCTCCCTTTTGTTCCCCTTTTCCTGGTCACTTTCATTATCAGGACAGTTAGCAATAAAATGACCTAGCTTACCGCATTTGAAGCATGATCACTTCCCCTTGGTCTTAGTCTTGCTCGGCTGTCCATTGCGACCCTTTAGCACCGTCTTGAAGCGCTTAATGATGAGAGCCATTTCTTCATCATTAAGCCCGGCCGCCTCAATTTGCGCCACCTTGCTTGGTAGTGCCTCCTTGCTCCTTGATGCCTTGAGAGCAATGGGTTGAGGCTCGTGGATTGGACCGTTCAACGCGTCATCGACGTACCTTGCCTCCTTGATCATCATCCGCCCGCTTACAAATTTTCCAAGAATTTCTTCGGGCGACATTTTGGTGTACCTGGGATTCTCACGAATATTATTCACCAAATGAGGATCAAGAACAGTGAAGGACCGTAGCATTAGGCGGACGACGTCGTGGTCCGTCCACCGCGTGCTTCCATAGCTCCTTATCTTGTTGACAAGGGTCTTGAGCCGGTTGTAAGTTTGAGTTGGCTCTTCTCCCCTTATCATGGCGAATCGTCCAAGCTCGCCCTCCACCAACTCCATCTTGGTGAGCATGGTGATGTCGTTCCCCTCGTGAGAGATCTTGAGGGTGTCCCATATCTGCTTGGCATTGTCCAAGCCGCTCACCTTATTGTACTCTTCCCTGCACAAAGATGCTAAGAGAACAGTAGTAGCTTGTGCATTTTTATGAATTTGTTCATTGATAAACATAGGGCTATCCGAGCTATCAAATTTCATTCCATTCTCTACAATCTCCCATATGCTTGGATGGAGAGAGAATAAATGACTACGCATTTTGTGACTCCAAAATCCGTAGTCTTCCCCATCAAAATGTGGAGGTTTACCAAGAGGAATGGAAAGTAAATGCGAATTCGAACTATGTGGAATACGAGAATAATCAAATGAGAAGTTCGAATTAACCGTCTTCCTGTAGTCGTTGTCGTCGTCCTTTTGGGAAGAAGAGGACTCATCGCTGTCGTAGTAGACGATCTCCTTGATGCGTCTTGTCTTCTTCTTCTTCCCATCTTTTCGCTTGTGTCCCGAGCCCGAGTTGTTGGACTTGTCATCCCTTGGCTCGTTGACGAAGGACTCCTTCTCCTTGTCGTTGATCACAATTCCTTTCCCCTTAGGATCCATCTCTTCGGGCGGTAAGTCCCTTTGTGAAGAGAACGGCTCCGATACCAATTGAGAGCACCTAGAGGGGGGGGTGAATAGGTGATCCTGTAAATACTTAAACTTATAGCCACAAAACTTAATTAGGCGTTAGCACAGTTATGCCAAGTGGCTAGAGAGGAGTCAAAACACAATAACCACAAGAATCCAATCACAGAGATGACACAGTGGTTATCCCGTGGTTCGGCCAAGTACAAAACTTGCCTACTCCACGTTGTGGCGTCCCAACGGACGAGAGTTGCACTCAACTCCTCTCAAGTGATCCAATGATCAACTTGAATACCACGGTGTTCTTGCTTTTCTTTTCTTAATCCCGTTTGCGAGGAATCTCCACAACTTGGAGCCTCTCGCCCTTACAAAAGATGTTCACAGAGAATCACAGAGCAAGGGAGGGATTAGCAACTCACACACGACACAAAGATCACAGCGAATACGCACACACAAGACCCAGACTTGAGCTCAAAAGACTAGCACACTAGAACGGAGCTCAAATCACTAGAATGTCGAACAAGTGCGCGAGATTGATGTGTGAGTGATCAAGAGTGCTCAAGGAATGCTTGGTGTGCTCCTCCATGCGCCAAGGGGTCCCTTTTATAGCCCCAAGGCAGCTAGGAGCCGTTGGGAACAAATCTGGAAGGCCATCTTTGCCTTCTGTCTCGTGGCGCACCGGACAGTCCGGTGCACACCGGACACTGTCCGGTGCCCGATTTGTTTCCATAAAAAGCGAAGCCAACCGTTGCCGACCGTTGCAGATCTGGCGCACCGGACAGTCCGGTGCACACCGGACAGTCCGGTGCTTCCTTCCGACCGTTGGCTCGGCCACGTGTCGCGCGCCGATCGCGCGGCCGACCGTTGGCCCGGCCGACCGTTAGCTCACCGGACAGTCCGGTGCACACCGGACAGTCCGGTGAATTTTAGCCGAAGTCGCCGGAGAAAAACCCGAGAGCGGCCTCTTCGGCCGAGGCAGCCTGGCGCACCGGACACTGTCCGGTGCACCACCGGACACTGTCCGGTGCACCACCGGACAGTCCGGTGCCCCAGACCGAAGCAGCCCCTTGGCTGTACACAGCCAAGTCTTCTCTTCTCTTCTTCTATCTGTTTCTAACACTTAGACAAATATATTAGTACACAAAACCAATGTACTAAGGCTTAGAAACATACCTTAACTTGTGATTTGCACTTTGTTCATCCTTGGGCATATTTTCACATTTAAGCACTTGTGTTTGCACTCAATCACCAAAATACTTAGAAATGGCCCAAAGGCACATTTCCCTTTCAGTTTGGTTACCAACGAAGGTCATAACCGAGCCAGATGTAGAGATAGAACCAGATCTATCCTACCAAGAACACCCCTCCAAGATTCTGGATTTCAAGGAAAGATCCACTCGTGCAAGGAAGGTCAAGATGTATAAAATCCAATGGAGCAACCATATAGAAGAAGAGGCTATGTGGGAGACTGAGGATTTTCAGCACAAGAACTACCCCGATTACCTACCTAAGGAAGTCGGTACGTAACCATACCCCAACCCCCCACTTCCCTCTGATTATAGATATAAGAAAGATGCTCTTAATGAAAATCAATTTAAGCTAAGAAATTATGACAATTAGGGCTTCCTTCTGAAGTTGCAAAGAGGATGACATTCGAAGAACAAGTTTCCTCGTAAACTGTCACACCCGGGTTTTAGGGGAACCAAGACCCAGGCGCGAACATAATCACCAGGTGTGTTGGGACCAAGTCTCACACATATGATGAATCATGGTATAGAAACGAATGTCACATCTTTACTAAATAATAGGAGTTCTGTACAAAATAAATAAATAATTACATCATATGAAGACAACGATCCAGCAACCCAAAGTTGACTAGGAGACGACGACCTAGACCTCTCACGAACACATCGCAGCATCCTTCATGTGCCTCATCCTGCGGTACCTGTTCTTGACCTGTGGGTGGTGTGAGGTAGTAAGGTTGAGCTCACATATTTTCATCGCTCTACAAGTTGTGGGGAATAATGTGCATGAACTCACCAAAGGTGGGAGTTCAGGTGATGTGTAAGGCTGATCAATAATAGGGGTTAAAGTTGAACATTGCTTTTATTAAGTTGGTCAAATTTTATTAGCAGTTACTAAATGTAAGTAAATACCAAACCATAATAATAATAGAACAAAATTTATAATAAAATCCCATGCAATGCAAATGACTAATTGAATTTAGTTCCATAATTTAATCATGCGAGAGTCCTGAGCTGCTCATGACCGCGAGCACGGCTATTATACTAGTTTTACACTCTAGAGAGGTTGTACCCTGTACCCACAAGTCATGTATCCCATGTCGCCAAGGTTTGCAAGGCCCTTAGACACTTCCAAGGTGAATGGCTAGGGATCCACTACGAGGTCTTTACATAGTTCCACTAGCTTCCGAAAACCCGCTATAGTTTCTAGGAAGAGCAATGTAAGAATCCCTCGTCTGACCGCCATCGCAGCAAAATCAACCTGAGAACCTCCCTACATGCCTACTCCCCTACTGCCCTTGCCCCTTTCGGGTAAGATAGTCTTCCACTAGTTTTCTTAATTAGTCAGCCAAGGGCATCCCATTCCACCCTTGTGATGACACGTGTTTCTCAAGTTAAGCTCCATGTTCCAATTAAAAATAATGATCTTGACATGAATAACAAATAAAATAACAGAATAATTGGAACATGGACATAATGTAATATTAATCCCAAAACCATATAGAGCAATAACAAACTACACAAATGATTCAAGGTTGAACAAGGTAAAAGGATAACCAGTCTAGGATGACCTATTGGGTCCCATCAAAATTAAAGCTATGCTGGAATAAATGATTATAAAGAACATTGTTGGGTAATAAAAGTGATCAAGGGCACAACTTGCCTGGGACTTGAGATTCCAGGTACCAACTTGCTCTTCAGATGACTCGTGACCTCGCTGCTAGTCGTAGCAATACAAACAAACATGATATAGGCATAATTAACATCACACCAAACATAAGAACAAACTGCATAATAGTAATCTACACGTCGCTACGAGATCGTGGGCTCCAGAACCACTAAAATCAGAGTTACGGTTATAAAGTTATGATTTTCGGAAGGTTTACATGATCACATATTAAACTATAGTATAAATTGGTTAATATACATCATATGAGAAATTATGCTCAAAAAAATTAATTCTACTTTAATCTATATTATAACTTGTTTAGAAATCATATTAATGTCAAAATTACAATTATAGACATGTTGACTTGACTAGATTGATTAATCAACTTACACAAGCTAAATAAATGTCCAATTATCAAGGTATGTGGACTGATAAAAATAATGTTTTTCAGGTGCAAACAATTTTATTACGAAGCTAATGCAATTTGAACGGATCGAAATGGACATAAAATGAGAAAGTTATGGATTATACAAATTTGTTTGGATTTATTTGTCTACTGAAAATTATTTTCAAATTAACTTCTAGGTTTACAGCGACCTAAGGACCTCAGACACAAATTTCTGGACAGGCAGGGGTTAAACTGTTAAAAACCGGACCCATACGTAATGTTCTTAGAACTATAGAGGACGGCTAGTTGCTTTATATTATTCCAGAGGTCTCTTTAGCAAATTGACCGCGGCCAAAGGGTATGGGACATTATGAGCCGTTGGATCAGAAACACACTGCTCAGATTAGAATTGAACCATTACGCTCAGACAACCGCTAGATTCAATTTGGACGGCCTGGATTGTATTATGGTTCCACCCATCCAAACCGCATGATCCACGATCTGTGGTCCCGATCTGTTCTTGCGAAAAGGTACGCCAAGATCCAATCCTGACCGCACGTATGCGATCCAACGACTACCAACCCGTCTTCCCCAGTGTGATGCCAGGGTATGGCCGACAGCGCGCCCGGCGACGGCGCCCCCACCGGCGTGCGGCAAAACTGATGATCCGGGGCCCGGATGCTCCAACCCGAGCGTGGAAGAGTGCAACAGATATAGGAGAGGACGGGGAACACAATATAGGTGATCTTACCGGATATCACAGGATAAAATCCCACAGTCTGTGGTATAGGCAACTTGACGGCGATGACTGCCCACTGGCGAGGAATTGCCCCAACCGCGATGCCAAACCCACGAATTGGTGGTTGCTGTGTCTTCCACACACTCTTGCGCTACTTGCCATGTGGTGGAACCACCCGAATTATTCTAGCTTAAGTGCCCAAGTCACGCCTTGGAGGCAGCAACACACTTAAATCGGAATAACCCGTCAGTCCCTCGGATCTAGTTCGATAAAGCCACTTACCAAGGATCGAATACCACTAGCTCACTCGAAGGTGAGGCATAGAGAAATACAATAAATCATAATACCACAAATTTAAGAAGTATCAGTAGTGATTACATTATCGGAGTTTCAGAAACATTAACCATAATTTTTAATGCAGCGGAAATAACTAACGGAGAAAACCGAGTAACATGGCGAAGCCTGGCCACATTACTCCTCCTGGTCCTCTCCAACGGAAGCAGCAACCCACTCGACCGTCTATCCCGGTGGCAGGGATTGAGGCCAAGTCACACCAGCAACCAATCATCCAAGGAAGGTACCTGTAAAAATTATGCCACAAGCAAGGCTGAGTATACTAATACTCAGCTAGACTTACCCGGTGTGAGGAGTCTACTCCTCTACCTCTAGACCATGAAGTTGTTTGGCTAAGGGGTTTGGTTTGCCAAAAGCACTAGCTGAGTCTAAAATCAAGTTTTAGGTTTTCAAGTTCTAGAATAGTAATTTTAGACTAGATGAGTACCTAGCTATTCATACATGGTATCAAACATTATATCAATCAACATATTTTGCCAGTCAACTCATTTCCACTTATTACTCAATGCAGTACAATGGATCAAGAAGTCTCATCAGCTGCGAGAAGCGGACGATTCAAATCAAGTTTTAACCTTGCAAGGTAAACCTAAACACACGACATGTAGGGGCACTCCATCCCCACACATATCAACCGTCCCCATCAATCCCCCGTTCGCGGCCAGAGCTCACCTCCTTGGCATACAATGCTCCAATGACCCCGGCTACCGCCGTGCAGTGACCGCACTTGTACCCACCATATCTGAAATGGGAGACCACGTCTCAGGACGAGTGAGGAGGAAAGTCCACGCCTGGCTTCACTCAGGTACTAGGCTTACCGGTTACCATATTTCCCGACATGTGTTTAGTACGTTCAAACGCTTGACATAGGTATCCGCACGTTAATACTTATTCTAATTTCTTCTCGTAGACAGCGCATCCCCATCGATCCGTGTCCACAGACCATCATCATTCTGTTATCAAAATGGATACAACCAATTCCTGACCTCGCGTGAGTGCTAGAAAAATCACTCGACTTCTACCGAGACCCTAATTAGCAAAGCAGCTACTCGACCTAGCATACTAGTATCCATCTCAAAAGGAATCCTGAGTTCATGCAACTAGGGTTTCAGGCAACTCCTACACTTAAGTGCACGGTACAAGCTTACAAACATTAAGTGCAGTAAAATAGCATTTATAACGGTTATGCATAAAACCGGGGCTTGCCTGGAATTCAACACTAGATAGTGTTTGCTAGATGACCCTCGTTTGGCGAGCATCCACTGGTTAAGTCCATCATTCTTCAGGTCATCCACCAACTGCATCTTGTGGTTGGCACCACATCACTTGCACGATCATCATCTCTCGGTCCTAAATGAGATGCATGATGCATATGTATGAATATAATGAAATAGCACAAGATAATCCAAGTACATGATAGCGAATTAACATTAACTAGTAAGACACATAAACATCCATACGTTAACACTAGATATCTATACGTCATTGGGCACAACAAGTCAACATTACTGGAAAGACAACGAACATTTCCTATATCTAACCAACACAACACGACATCACACGTAGAAGCATTTACCACATTCACTTTTATCCTTTCTTAGTTACTCTCTTATTAAACTACTTAGGCACGAATACATTCACTGTGACTTCTAAACGTCATACAGACAAACTTAGTTTAATAGGGAATAATTACTTAATCGGGTTCTACCAACATTCTCAATATTCTAATGCAAGCACACACACAATAGCACACACAGAAAGCGATAGCCTAATCACACTGCTTCTTATACTAGTCTAATGAGGTTGGTTATTTAGCAATATTATATTTGCTACGCAAGTATTAAAAATGGTAACATCTTGTTTATTGTGTTTCTTATCCATATAACGACACTTGCTAAAATAACGTTGATTGAAGCTGATTACATCCTAGACTACTACTTAGAGAGACGTGGACTAGTTACTTACACATAACACAATTATATTAGTTACTATCATTGTTGCTCATATGCACTTAAAACCAAAACAAGCAAGCAGTCACTCAAGAAAAACACAACAGAGTAGAGTAATCAATCACAATCAACATGACTAAGACAGCAGCACAGCAGTTACTTGTTTCAGTCATAACTCACAAGATATTTATCCAAAAATAGCGATCAAATACTTTTTGGAAAGCATAAGAAACACTCTACAACTTTGGTATTGTTATCTCAAGGTGATTAGACACTTAATAAGGTTAAATAGTGATAAATGACAGTTTTATTCAGAGTTGGACAGATTCCGATTTGCGACTTCAAAAATTCATAACTAGAGATTCATGTATCCAAACAAAGTGATCCTAGACTTTCTGGAAAGATAATGAAATTGTTTACAAATCTTTACTACTCTTTAAGACGGTAGTGTAGGCGTCCACATCTGCCATGGTGCATGGTTCTGCCACCGTCTCTGTGACGCACGCTGACATCCTCTCCGTGACGCACGCCGACCTCTCCTCCGGCCCACCCTCCTCCCCACGCCATCGGCGCCATAATCATTGGATCCGCCCAGCCGCGCCCCATTCCATCTTCTCCATAGTTGTGCTACCATGCCCCCGCCCGTGTCTGCCTCATCATCCCCGCCCACCCCCGAACCTCGCGCCCCTCCCGAGCTGCACCGCGTCATCCCCTCATTTCCCACAGAACCCCGTCGATCCGTACGCGAGGAGGAGGACGATGGCCCCAAGCCCGTTCTCATCTGCCTGGGAACCCTAGCTGTCGCAGGCTTCGTCCACAACTGCACCCTCCCGTCAATGCTCCGCCTCTACCCATCTCCACTGCACTCCCGGTTCTTGATTTCTTTCCCCTTCGGTAGGGTAGCTTCTCGAAAGTGGCGGCAACGGATATGGGGAGGGGGCACTGGCTAGGGAAAGCTCAGACAACGGGTGGAGCTTCGGGGGCCTGGTGAGTACGTTCGCATCGCGGTCGGAGTCAGTCCTAGGAGGCTACCGCCACGATCTCGAGGACCTCGGCTCGGGGCTTCGCCTCGAGACGGTCGCGCTCTGGGCCGCCGCCACCCGTGCCGCCTCAGCGCTACCTGGCGCACTGGAGGCCAGCGCGTCTGTCGCCTCTAACAAGCTTGAGTCCATCGGCCAGGTTGTTGACGACCTCGATGCCGCCGCCGCTGGGCTCCTCTCGCATGCCAACAAGGCCCTCCGGTCCGCTGAAGCTGACGGTGTTGATGGTGACCGTGCCGCTCGCCCCTCCGACGGCTCTGTTTCCAGTGCGTCCTGGCGTGCTTCCTTGCCAACCAAGAAGTATACCAGGTTTGAGGCCCAGGTCTTGGCGTTGCGTGCGGACCCTGCGACATTCACCGAGGAGCCTAAAGATTCTAAGGGCTTTGGTAAATGGAGTGCCTTGTTCTCAATTGACGAGATGAAGGAACAGATAGAGACGGTGCTCCATGAAAGCCTTGGATTGGAGAGCTTTGTGGAGCGGCTTGTGCCGTCAGTTGTGGATTACTAGACATTCTGGTCAAGGTATTTCTTTGATGTCGATAAGGTATTTCTTTACACCAGTTTTAGGTATCTGCAGTGAAGTCTACCATCCTTGAGGTTGGAAACATCGAGCTATTTGAACTGAATGAGGTACGTGCCTTGATCACCTTCTTCTCTCACCTATTTATCTGCCATACCTAATCACTGAATCATCCATGCTTAGGTCCTCGCCTCTCAGTTTGTCTACTACTGCAGTAAGTTGGGTTGGATCGTTCCAAAGTAAATGTAAATGGAGGCGCGATTGCCATAGGACACCCTCTGGGTGCAACAGGTAATGGAACGTCTACTTTAATGCAAGATTATCCGCTATACTCCAGGAATCCAGCCTTACCTCTTAGTGGCACAAGACACCGTCTGTTAGGTAACACAATAACATGTCAGCCATTCTAGATATGTTTCCCTACCTGTTTACCTAATTACCATTTTAGTAGGTCATTTTTATACTACAATATACTCCTAGGTAACTTCTGAAATTTTGTTGCTTAGTGTAGCAGATTGCCAGGGTTACCTTACCTTTTTTGCCCTTTTTATTTGTTACTAACAAGGTATCATCTAATGTAGGTAATTTCAAGCTTTTTAAGGATCATGCTTTTCTTCTGGATTTTATCTTCAGCTGTCCTTGTAAGGGTTGTGTCAATGGTAGTGGTGAATTATCTAGAAGCAACAAAGCAACAGATTTAAAATGCCAGTTATAGATTTAGGCTTAGTTTTATTTAAAATATTAGTGGTGAATTATCTAGGCATACATCCAGTCCACACCCTCAACCTACCGAGTTAGGCTCAGTTTTAGTTAAACAGCGTCTCGGTTTCTTGTGCCTACAGATGGCTTTTCTTAAAATTATATCAACGACATCTTAGGTTTTGGAAGGTGGTGCAGTTGTCATGACTCTTAGAGATCATAGTATTCCTTCTAATGGGGATATCAATGAAAGTAAAGTTTCTTATTTGTTATTATTATATTCTTGTTGGTGCAACATGAAAATGAAAAGCCAATTACTTAAAGCGGAGATGAAATCTCTTATGAAGGATCCAATTTCTTTATTATCGGGACTACAAAGGAGATCAACATAAGTTCAGTTTGGTACATTTTATCTATTTTCCTTTCTTATGGTATGGAATCAACAAATGGAATTAAATAGAGCCCATGCTAAGTTTGGACCAAGTCATCGCGAGAGAAAGGAATCTATTGGAGCACCTATAAAATTGGATGTGGAAGCTCATGCTCATATTCAGAAGCATAGGTATGCCAATCTATAAAATTGGATGTCGTGGTTTAGCAAGCTAAGGGAGAAGGTGAAGGAGCAACAAGAGAAGGTGATCAAGTTTCTTTGCAATTATTTTGATATAGATATTATACTGCACTGTACCATTGGTAATCTTTGTATACAAGCAGTTTTGTACTATTGATGAAGGAATCGTTTGCAACAAGGTATCAACAGGGTCAAATTTGCCTAATTTGGGCGCTTCCTGGGTCGGTCTATGGATATGCGCAGCCACCGACCGTCGCTTCATCGGGCACGCCCCATGCGTTCTTCAAGAGCTACATCCGCTTGATCTTCTCAAACAATGTCGTGGTTTAGTTATTTCCCTCCTTTATATTTACATAGAAGGCTTTTGTTTGTGCTAGAGAGTGATAGACAAGGTCGATAATTGTATGGTTTAATTTCTTTCCATTTTTTATCCAAGATTTTTTTTACTTGGGAAATTATGGTGAACTTTCTGCTTGGTGCAATCGCAGGTTCAAACAGGCATATCTCTGAACACCTTGGGCTCTCTAGGCTATGAGATGGATCATGCATGGAGACAGAGAATAACAGTGTGTCATTCTAAACTAGGTGATCAGCCGAAAAGATCCCATGGATAATCATTAACGATTATATGGTAAGTAATTAGCAATTCAGCTTGTCTGCATTTATTTTTTTCCAACGAAACTAATCACAATTTGGATTAGCTTGATCAAACGATAGGTACTGTCATATCCAGCCAGGTTATTTCTAATTTAATAGAGGGAGGGAACCAACAAAGGCACTCCATGGGGGAATGGTTATGGCTAGATTTGTTAATGGTGTTGCGGCTGCAAGCGTCGTGTGGCATCTGTCGCGACCAAGCATTACGAGACAGTCTCCTCCAGAGCTTTGCACTACTCCTATCAAAGTCAGCATATACTCAGTACCCTGTTTTTTTAACTTGACTTTGGGTACCATAGCACTCTAGAGTTTCAGTTCGTGTGTTAGACCTTGTAACTATTCTCTCTCTATTCATAAGAATGATTGATGAGGTTGGTGCTAATTTTCATCCTTCAAGAGTCTTAATAAGTGAAGAAGGTACCATAATGTATGAGATATAAGGTTATTTGATATATTATGCTACTCCCTGTTTTAGTGCTCAATAACACTAGGACAGTCAAGTGAGCTGGAGAAATTGGTTGTCTCAAGGTATTTCATTTTAGGCCTAAAATTGGTGTATGCATATGATGAATGAAATCTACATGAACATTTCATTTATCATCTTTGCTACTCCATAAGGTATCTTCATCTATTAACTAACAGCCTCTCATAATTATATCTACACTTACTGTATGCTGCACCCAATGGATTCGTTGCTGCACACTCCAGTCCAAAGGCTTCTACCAATCCTCCAAACATAAGCTTGACTGCGGAAGGTGGAAGCGTGTTTCCTATCAATGATACAATAATTACCATTACAGACATTGTATTTGTAAGATACAACTGTCACTCTACTCTATTTGGTTATATCGCTATCCATGTAGATGATTTTGTTATTTTGCAACTACCTCTCTCTCTCTCTCAGAATCCCATAGCATATTGCTTGGCCGCTATGAAGAGCGAAGGTGTTAACTTAATAGGGGGTAAGTGCTTCTGCATTCAAACTCTTCAACCTTGTGTTTCAACTAAACTCTTGAACATTCTTACCTTGGCTTGTCATTTTATATGCAGAGAATTTTATGTCTGGGCTGAAGGTCGTGTTTGATCGAGAGAGGAAGGTCTTGGGCTGGAAAAGCTTTGATTGTAAGCACCATCATATCCATCTAGATGTTTTTTACAGATTCAATTTACAAGAGCTTCAAACTAGAGCAATGTCGTTACATGTTGTGGCTGCTGACATGCCATACCAGGTTACAACATGGGCAACTCAAGAAGCAACCTTCCAGTGAACCCAAATCCTTCTGGTGTTCCCCCTAGACCTTCCTTGGGACCGAACAACTACACTCCTGAAGCTACCAAGGGCGCCTCGTCGAATGGCACCCAAGTCAATGTCTTGCAACCTTCTGCAAGTTTTTCGCCGAAGATGCATTGCAACAGAAACGTCCTCGTCGCCGCTGCTTTGCTGTTCCTCCTAATTCTTTGATCACCTCAACTCCCCATGACAATCTTTTCAAAAACCAAATCAACAGATATGATATATTTTAGTTAAAACTTGGTTTACCCTATATTGAGTTACGTATAGTGCGATAGTATCACATTCTTTTGGCTTGTGTCTACAGTTCCAGTAGGAGTTAGGATAGAACACGGGATGAGTCCATATCCTTTTTTTGCACGTTCATAATGTACCTGATGGGTGTACTATGTACATATTAGATATGACTTCAAGATGTATTGATTTTATAGGATAATTGAATAATGATGCTCGCATACACAGATATATATACTTCACATATGCTCACGTGTACCACCATCGTCATCTGTCATGTTTTTAATACAGTCTAGAGGCATGGTAAGTGCTTTGTTCCCCCTCCTTCTGTTTCAATATTATTGTGCAAGATGTTATTGTAAAATACAATCAATCTTGTTGTGAACCATTCGTATCCATAGAAATTGATCTTGTTGTGCAAGAGGCATCTCTGTGATGTCACATCCACCTTGGATTAGCTTTAGTTCTTTGCATTACTAGGACTAATGATTAGTTCTCAGAAAACTGGGACCACAGTGTTTCAAGGTAGGTTAAGTGAATAGTTTGGAATGATGGTTCCTATACCAGTTATAGTTGCAATGTTGTGCCATCCTCATTAATATCGCTTCTTTGTTTCAGATATACTGAAACTCTTCATAATTTCTGTGCAGGACCTTCGGCGAAAATTTCCAGATACCCGTACTATTTTCATATGGCATAACACACTGGCATTAAGTCTTATGAGAGACCTTGCCAAAGAATTAGCGCTTGGAGGAGGAAGAATGACCTAGAACTGAAGATGGATGAGCTGATGTGCAAAATGAGGGGAAGAATGACATATAACTGAAGATGGAGGAGCTCAGGTGAAAAATGAACTTGTTCATTGTGTGTTTTCTAACCCTTTTTTGGAATTGTATTAAAATATACTGTAATGAATTGGTGTAAGAATGTGTTGGAAGTAGCAAAGAACCTGATGCCTTTTGCAATGAGAATGTTTGTCTGGCAATTTATCCTGATTTTGTGGTGCAAAGAATGTGTATTGGAACAATAGTTGTTGATGGATTCTTGACAGAAACAATATTTCCATTAGATATGTTAGTTTTTTAGGGAAACATATAAGGGCTAATTACAGAAAGTGTTTTCCCATTACCCATAATTTCATAATTAAAGGCCACACCCATTGTTAGCTATTACACATAAATCATTAAAAGTTTAGCACAAAAGTTGACACTTTCTTAAGTTGCCCTTTCCTGCTCTTAATTTATTTACTTTATGGAGTTCATATGAATGGGTATGTTGATGAGGATGGCTAGAAATTTCATTGCATTGGTAAACGAAGTGATAGCGATCTCTCAAATCTGTACAGGAATTGGACAGATTCAGTTACTGAATTTATGAAAAGCATAATTTCTAAACGATCAGGTTTATGGCTGTCAAATTTTAACACAAGTAAGGTAATAAAGTTATATACAACTTTCTTGTGACCACCAATAACTGATTTCAACATTAATTTAAGCAACCATTGCAATCTCTAAAATCTGTTCAGAAATTGGACAGATTCAGTTACTGAACTTGTGAAAAGCATAGCTTCTAAACGATTAGACTTATGACTGTCAAATTTTAACACGAGCAAGATAATAAAGTTATTTACAACTTTTCTATATGACTTTTCTACAGAAAACATATTTTACTTGACTAGATTACACGCACAACCAAAACTGTACACGCAGGAATTTCAGTTTGCTAGCACAAGAGCACTTAACTAAATCACCAAGCAAACTCATAGAGAGATACTACCACCAATTTCTCAAGTTCGAATCATTATGACTTAGTTATCAAGTTTCAATTTATATCAAGACACCTAATCTTTTCAAGAAACATGCACGCTTTTGTTTACTTCTAATTTGTCTCTAATTCTTCTTATAATTATAAAACATGTGTCTTTTTAGCACCATATAAAACTATCTAATTTGGGGCTGGAATTTTTATAAGGCATAGGTAATAACAAATTATGACTAATGTATAAATTTCACATGCTCAGGTTTTATATTGTATTTACTACAAAAATAACAAATTGTTAATGCAATAAAGCATGTGAGAGCAAGTGAAATCTAAAACTAATTATTTTCTGTGGATGCATGACCATATTAAGTTTTCTTAGGCTACTATAATATCATGAAGGACAGTGGAACACCATTTTCCATTTTTACATCTATACATTATTTATAAACCATTTAAAACTACCTAATATGAATCAAACAAGTAAAATCACTAACTCAGTGATACATTGACCATAAATCATGAAATGTTTACCAGTCCCTAAGCATCACATAGAGAGTCTATTGTAAAGATTTTAATCCATTTGGAGCACTGGAGCTATAGATCCAAAAATAACAAGCAAATCAATAATCTTTTTCCTATTTAACATGATTTAATTAGCACATCAAGTAAACAGTGAACAACATATAAGTTTTATATTTTTCTTAGATGGAATATGATAACATCTAACTAACAAAACAAGTTTCATCATTTTGGATTTTTATAATGAAAACTATGGAGAGAAGCAAGTTCATTTATTTTGTAAACCAGTTTTTAAAGACGAATTTATACAGAAAAACGTTTCCGCTAAAACATTCTAACCTATAGATCCAATAGTTAGAGCAGTTCATAAGGAAGCCAACAAAACAAATTTCACGATTTTAGGAGCTCTAAAACTCGAGATATGAATATTTGAAGGAAGAGCAAAAAACCTGCAACTTTTTGTGCACTCACATCTGGCCTTGGGCCCACTTGTCATAGGCATAGGGGTCTTCTTCTACCTTGGACTTCCTGAACGTGAGCACACCGGCTTGCTGCAGGTTTGAGGGCTCCATGACCATGGAAAGGGATCCTCGCTGCTGCCATAGGAGAAGAGAGGGATGGTGCCACAGCAGTGCACCAAGGAGAGCCCGAGTAGAGGGGAAGAGATGGCGTGGGGGAAGAGAAGGGAGAGGGCAGGGGCTATCATTTATAGAGCAAAGCTCTGGACATGTCAGACTGCACCAACAGGTGGTAGGTGATGGCAGAGCGACTTTGGGCGCATATGTTCGTCGTTTTCCCCTTGGAATCGGATCAAGGTTACTGTAGGAAATATCTTCCTTGATCTACACACTACAATTGTTGTACAGAACTTTAGGTGATTCGGGCACTGATTAGAGAGTTATAGACCCACAAAAATCAGTTTGTCAGTGGGTTAGAAATGAGTGGAAACTTGCGAAAACTGAGTGTCAAAATATGTAAAACGAAATCGGATGAATGCCATCTTTTAATATGTTGTGCTTCTATTAGTTATTAACAAATTTTATATTTGGGGAAACTTGAGTTGTTCAACAAAAATTTAGGAACACGAGACGTCAACCCGAACGACATTGATTCCAGACTTAGAAGGATCTCAAATCCTGAAATCAGATTTTTATTCTGTCTTGATGGCACTATTTGAGATACTTAGAGATTGAATCAAGGCTTGGTTTAATCATAAAATTTGTGGTATAACACAGGTTCTACAACTTTTATTAAAGGTCAAACCTCTTTTCTTGAATATAAATCAAAGTTTCACTTTGGTCAAGGTAGTATCATTATAAAGCTTCAAATTATATTTTTAAGGCAATCAGACTATTTTTTTGACATTTTATTGGCATGGACCCTTACTAACTTTTATTGTAAAGTTTATATAGAGTGTTTTGGGAAGGTTGGCATAATTTGGTTGAATTTCTAAATTTTCTTTTACTCAATCGAGCAGTCTCAAGCAAGCGTAGGATTTATCTTTTAATGTGAGTATTTGCTTTAAACTTCTAGAATTCTTTAGAATACACTTGATAGGTGGAGATAAATTATGATATAGAGAAAACAAGTCGAGTTGCATAAGAATTAATTAGAGGTTCGCACAACAGGGATTTCACTGAAGAATGTGGAATCGGACTACGTATGTGGACATAAACCGACTATCGAGAAAGCGGATTCTGACATCGATTGGATAACATAGCAACTATCGAGAGTCCGAATAAATGAGTCTGTACGGGAGTTGAGAGACGAGGTTGACATTCGAATTTGCATTTGTTTCAAGAAACAAAAAGTTTCAACAGGCTCCAAATTTGGCTGTTCTTGAGATCGAATAATTTCAAACTTGGTGAAACTTTCATGAGTAACTTGATGAATGAAGATAGATGCGATCGAGAAATAGAAATTTTTACTGAGCATCCAAGCTTAGGATAAATCTCCCGACATAACCGAAATAGACACATGGGGTGTCACATGCCAACCCTCTATTTTACCCTGTGTCCCTCGCAGCTTCACTCCCTCGACCACGGCACGTTCGCGCAGCGATGAAGTTCTGGATTGGGCGCTCGGCACTATCAATGGGCGAGAGGGATAACGAGCCATCGGATTGTGGCCTTATATAGGCTTGGTGTGGCGCCCGCGATTTGTGGCCTAGCGGCAACCTGGATCGAGCGGAGGAAGAGAAGCTACTGTTCATGGGGTCCCACACGTCAACGACGTCAGGGACAAACAGGCATGCGGTATTACCCTGCCCGCGCAGGCCCGCCCGTCAGCGACCGTTTTCTGTGGTTGGGCTGGCGGGGTAGAGTGAATGGGCCGAAGGGAAAGAAGTCGACCCAAGTACAGGTTTGCCTTTTCTTCTTTTCTATTTTCCTTTCAAATTCCCAATTTAAAGATTCAAACTGAATTTTAAAATGCTGTTTTAAATTTTAGAGTTTCAAATATTTAAATACCATTCAATTGTGAGTATATCCTCTACTGTTTCCAATATTATTATTTATTATTTTCCTTGTCATTTATTTATGGGAGGAATAAATGGTTTCATATATATTTCCTTTCTCATTTTCTACTTTATGTTTTTATTTAAATTTGGAGGTCAAGTTTATATTTTCCATAAAATGCATCAGCACAAAATCATCATCAAGAGATCAACCTTTTCTTTATCTATTTATTAGTTACTTAACTAATTTAATATTATTGTTTGAATATGAGGAGGGAGAGTCCTAATAGATTTTCAAAGGGTCTTCAAAAATTCTCACAACACTATTATATATTTTTTTTATTTCTTTATTTTGTTATTTTATGATATATATTTTTTTCTTCTACCAAATTTTGGGTTTACAAATCCTACCCTCTTAATAGAAATCTCGTCCTCGAGATTTGTAAGAAAAAGGGATGTGTACTCATATTGTCTCAACACATATGTACAAACAAAAATCTCAGCATGATGCATAACTTATTAGCAACACATAAGGTCAAATAGACCTTATTATTATTCCTAAAATAATAAAATACTAATTACTAACTAAATTAATATTTAGGTCTTACAAATAGTAATATATATATATATATTTATGTAGCTTGGTGGAGCTGGTGGTGGTGGAGGTAGTGGGTGTTGTTATTGTTGTCTTTTCAACCGTGCTTGCCTCATTTCTTGATGCATCTCCGGATCCATTTCCTGGCGTTCTTGCCTTATCTGATTTTGCATTTCGTTCACCATGTTTGTCATTTGTTGTAGTACCAGCATTTGGGCGGCAACCACTGGATCAGTTCCAGTCGGTGAAAGATTTGGAGGATTCATTTCTATTTGTTGTTGCCTGATAATCCTCCCGTTGTGGGGGTTGGCTGATGGGTCGATTCCTCTTCCCTTCCTGGTATTGACCATTTGAGTTAGATGCATATGGTAAGATAGTTTTTCAAGGAAAATTATTTAGTAGGCAGAACGAATAGGCTAGTAGCTGGTTATGAACTGAAGATTCTTTGGTAGGGCTTAATCTGTTGTTTTATGTCAAGATTGGGATAACTAGTCATATAAGGTGAATGTCCAAAGGTAAGATAGATTCTGTCAAGATGAGATAGACTACATGATGTAGGTCAAAAGTTTGTTTGATGTTAGGTGAGGATAGACAGATTATACAATCCATCATGACTCTATTGGTTGGGTTAGATCTTCTGCTCACGGTTTGAGTTGGTTTAATGCACTAATTTAGGTTTAAGTGCATGAGGGGAGAACAAGGTTTATAGGAGTAGGATCTAGTTTATTTCACTAGTGTTAACTTGTTAAGTGACTCACATTATATTGAATAAGTTCTAGATTAGTATAAGTTGAGTGTGTTATGTCAAATTCTAGTTGGGTGGCTTTGTGTTAGGTCAGACTCAATACAATGATGCAAATCATTGGAAACATGAAGGTCAAGCTGGTAGATTAGAATTTTTTTTAGACAGATTAGGCAATTTAACAAGAATGTGTAGGTCGTTGGTATATGGCCGAGTTGGCCGAGTTGATCTAAGTCACCAATTTAGGCTTGAGTGAATTAGGAGTATGGCCTTATCTTTTGTACTAGATCATATTATATTAGATCACATTAGATTAGGTAGGGTCTAGATTAGATTGGATATAACTAGATGAGACTAGTTTAAGTTAGATAGATCCACCAGGATATGATATATATTATTAGGATATGTTAGAATCTTTTGAGATGGGATACATAATATGGTGAAGGTAGGTCAGAATCTCTGTTAGGTTAAAACAGAGGGGTTATGCAACCATCGGATGGTTAAGGTAGTTGCATGAGTCAGGTAGTTGTATATGGTAGGGCACCAATTTAGGTTAACACCTATTTATAGGAATAAGGTCTAGTCTATTTTACTAGTACTAATTAATCCAGTGATTATCTTATTTAGATTAGATCAGGTCCCATTATATTACATCAACTAACACAAGCTAAATAAATGTCCAATTATAAAAGTATGTGGACTGATAAAAATAATGTTTTCAGGTGTAAACAATTTTATTACGAAGCTAATGCAATTTGAACGAATCAAAACAGACTTAAAATGAGAAAGTTATGGATTATACAAATTTGTTTGGATTTATTTGTCTACTAAAAATTATTTTCGAATTAACTTCTAGGTTTAGAGCGACCTAAGGACCTCGAACACAAATTTCTGGATAGACAGGGGTTAAACTGTTAAAAACCGGACCCATACGTAATATTCTTAGAACTATAGAGGACAACGAGTTGATTTATATTATTCCAGAGGTCTCTTTAGCAAATTGACCGCGGCCAAATGGTATGGGGCATTATGAGCCGTTGGATCAGAAACACACTGCTCAGATTAGAATTGAACCGTTACGCTCAAATAGCCGCTAGATTCAATTTGGACGGCCCGGATTGTATTATGGTTCCACCCATCCAAACCGCAGGATCCACGATCTGTGGTCCCAATCTGTTCTCACGAAAAGGTACGCCAAGATCCGATCCTGACCGCACGCATACAATCCAACGACTACCAACCCGTCTTCCCCAATGTGATGCTAGGGTATGGCCGACAGCGCGCTCGGCGGCGGCGCCCCCCACCGGTGCGCGGCAAAACCGGCGATCCGAGGCCCGGATGCTCCAACCCGAGCGTGGAAGTGTGCAATAGATATAGGAGAGGATGGGGAACATAGTATAGGTGATCTTATCGGATATCACAGGATACAATCCCACAGTCCGTGGTACAGGAAGCTCGACGACGATGACTGCCCACTGTCGAGAAATTGCCCTAGCCGCGATGCCAAACCCACGATTCGATGGTTGATGTGTCTTCCACACACTCTTGCGCTACTTGCCAACCCTCTATTTTACCCTGTGTCCCTTGCAGCTTCACTCCCTTGACCACGGCACGTTCGCGCAGCGATGAAGTTCTGGATTGGGCTCTCGGCGACAGTTAAATGGTATGGGCGAGAGGGATAACGAGCCATCGGATTGCATCCTTATATAGGCTTGGTGTGGCGCCCGCGAATACGGCCGGATCCCAACAACACCCTGTGAAATCCCAACAGATCCTCGAGGTTCGCGGCGCGATTTGTGGCCTGGCGGCAACCAGGATCGAGCGGAGGAAGACAAGCTCCTGTCCGTGGGGTCCCACACGTCAGCGACGTCAGGGACAAACAGGCACGCGGTATTACCCTGCCCGCGCGGGCCCGCCTGTCAGCGACAGTTTTCTGTGGTTGGGCTGGCGCAGTAGAGTGAATGGGCCGAAGGGAAAGAAGTCGGCCCAAGTACAGGTTTGCCTTTTCTTCTTTTCTATTTTCCTTTCAAATTCCCAATTTAAAGATTCAAACTGAATTTTAAATTCCTGTTTTAAATTTCAGATTTTCAAATATTTAAATACCATTCAATTGTTAGTATATCCTCTACTGTTTCCAATATTATTATTTATTATTTTCCTTATCATTTATTTATGGGAGGAATAAATGGTTTCATAAACACTTCCTTTCATATTTTCTACTTTATGTTTTTATTTAAAATTGGAGGTCAAGTTTATGTTTTCAATAAAATGCATCAGCACAAAATCATCATCAAGAGATCAACCTTTTCTTTATCTATTTATTAGTTACTTAACTAATTTAATATTATTGTTTGAATATCACTAAAAGAAACTAATAAATGTTCGTGGGTTAATTTAAGAACGTGGGTACCAACGTTCTTAATCGAGTTAAGTTCATGGGTTTGTTGAAGAACGTGGGTACCCACGTTCTTAGTTTCAATTCGTGTGCCCTAGCTAAAACCGTCGAACGTATCGTATTAGGAACGTGGGTACCCACGTTCTTATATTAAGTTCGTCGTGGGCCACGTGGACACCGTCGAACTTAACCTAAAAACCTAAATCCCCAACCCGCCCACACGACTCTCTTCTTTCTCGCCCACTGCACGTACCGCACGCACTCCTCCACCGCGTCGCCGCCAGCCATCGCGCTCGCCGCGCCTCCGCCACCGCTCCTCCACCTCGCGCGCTGCCACCACCGCACCCAACCGCGCCCGCCGAGCCGCCGCCAGACCCGTGCCCAATCGCGCCAGTCGCGCCCAACCACGCTCAACCACGACCACCGCGCCGCCGCCAGACCCACCGCTCCTCCATCGTGCTCAGCACAAGGCGGGCCGCATCGACAAAGACGATCTCACTCCCCTCTTCTCGTTCCTCCCACTCTCGCACGACGAGCCAGCTCCACCCCGTCTCCCGCGGCAACCAAGCGCTCCGTCTTCTCGCCACACTTCGCTACCCGTCCGCGTCGCGGCCGTGGCCGTGACTGAGGCGTAGGACCGGCCTCCCTCCCGCCCACCCGGGACTCGTCCTGGTGGAGCCCAAGGCGCGCGTCCTGGTGGCCGGCGGCGGCATCGGCGGTCTGGCCTTCGCGCTCGCCGCCAGGCGGAAGGGGTTCGAGGTGCTGGTGCTGGAGCGGGATTTGAGCACCGTCCGCGGGGAAGGGAGGTACCGCAGCCCGATCCAGCTGCAGAGCAACGCGCTCGCCGCGCTTGAGGCTCGGGTGCGCCTCCCCGCTCGCTGCCCTCGTGCCTCTGGCTTCTGCACCGCCGTCGGCCAGGGAGACACAACCGACCTCCCTCTCCGCCAGGTGGCCTACGACGCCCATGCGTCCCTGGGGAACCCGTGGCCACTCCAGGCCGACCACGCGCGGTGAGTAAGGCTGTCGGTAGGGGTGCTATTTCTGATGAGCTGTTCATTGTATTGCGCTTTGTAGCATATAGTATTCAATCGATTCTCTAGTGTGTTATCATGGCTCATGGGAATTATTCCGGAACTTTACTTCTATGGGTCACTGGGTTGTTCCAAGAGTGATTTTTTCTTGTGTGTAGCTAGTCTCGGGAGTTAATTCCTAGGTCCTAGCATATTCTAGTAGTTCCATGTTCAGAAAATTCACTGATAATTTGGCCCTGGCGTTTTTAGTTGTGCAGTTTGTCAGGATTTTGCTATCGTATAGTGAAGGCTACCTGGTGGAAATGAATGTTTCCCACTTTCCATCCTGAAACGTGGGTATGGGGGTACTGGTTACTGTCATGCTTGCATTTGGAATGTTACTGCATTTAAGGTTGAATTGAGAAACTCAAACAGATTTTTGCTGCTTAGTTCTCTGCACTGCTGCCGGCAGCGTCCAAAGAGAGGGGAAAGAACTGCTAGTTCAGCATTTGCTTGTTGGTGAAAAGGATGTCAGGCTTCTGGTTGATCTCGAAAAGAATATCATTGCAGGAGGTGCCATCTGATTCTCAAACTGCTTTTGTATGTACTTTTTGCGTGGTATTCTAATCTTGTTTGGATCGTGTATTTAATTCGCTAGCTTACAAAGAGTTTCGGTTAATTGGGAACATATGCATTTGCAATGGAAATGGAACTATTGAACATCTCAGGAGTAGACTTGAGTGATTTAGCCGTGGAGCACTCCTTATGTCCATCCAAAGCAAATGGTGGTATGCTTGGTGGGTTTGAAGGCGACAGATGGTACAACATTAACTTTGTAGCTATGATGATGTGTTTCCACATGCTTGCTTGTGTATTGTTTTCACTGATATATTAAATCATCATTATTATATAACAATTGTATAAGTTACAATTAACTTTTCCACCTTTGCTAGTGACATACAATCTTTCTAGGATGTATTTATTTTTTGTATACATCCGTTGGATTCACCCACCTTCATGACTACTTTTCACGTGACCTTCCTATTAATTGTCTAACATGCTTGTCATCTTTATGTAGTCCTTTCTGGTTTGGCAACTTATCTTATCTGCCCTCATCTTGGGAAGGAAATATAGAGCAAATCAGATCCTTGGCTGCTAGCTTGTTACAACTGGAGTAATTCTAGCAGTGGGCGGGTGTGTATTGGAATAATTGTTCTTATTTTGCTTACTCTTCTGATGCACTTCTGTAACAATCTCTAAATAATAATGAGTTGTTATCTATTATATTGTACACCATGTTTTTTAAAAATCTGGCATGCTCATGTAAAGATGATGCTGATTATCAAAGCTCCTGGTTCATTCTAGATATCGTTGATTGCATCTTAGGATCGACATACAATATAAGAGAATTTGCATATGCCATTCTAGATTTTGAGTTTCTCTTAGTAATCCTATTTTCTCGATGAACACAGTGGAGCCAGTAATGGTCCGATTCTCTTTGAAGTCAAATTCTTTTGGCCAGCAGTAATGATGATTTCAGCTGCATTTCAAGCTGCTGCTTCCATTATCAATGTTGAGTGTTCATAGTAGGTTGTGGTGGGATTTTCATGTTAATCCAGCTATATAGTTTTTTTGTACTATTACAGGAGTTTGTTTTTATTGATGGTGCAAAACGCCTTGAGGTTCGTTTAAACCTCAGTTTTTGTTGTCATTAATTTTCTGATATTGAAAGCATGAACTATAATTTGGTATCTTCTGTTTATATAGGGAAAGAGGCCTGATATATTTGTAGTCAACTATTTTGGTTCTGGCTTCCAGGTAAGACAATAGAGATTCACTTCTTTCAATAATTGTTCCTTTTGCTCACTGAAAGTCTTTGTTGTTGCACCATACATGCACTTTTTATTTTCCTACTCCTTCCATTTCTCTCTAACTTGAAAGGGATTCCTTTTGCTGAACTCCCTTCATACCTAACCCGTGGTGCTGCATGCTTTTGAATGTTGGAGGGAATATGAAGGGTGAGTATTGTTTCTCATATCACATTCAGGTGGTAAATAAGTGGAGCTTCTCATGTTATATAATTTCAAATCAATGATTAATTAGAGAAAAAAGTGTTGTTCTCATATTATATAATTTCAAATATATGGTTGATTGGAGAAAAAGGGATGTTCATGAAATCTTTCACAAGTGAATATTATCCATCTCAACCTTTTTGTTTTGGTATGATCTATATTATCGAGGTATGCATGGCATAAATGTATTACACTTCGCTATATATGTCAAACTCAAAACGCTTGTGGCTAGCAGTCTTGAACATGATTATCTATGATCTATGATGCAAGATCCTTTGCACCCACTAACAAAATTTATTTCTGTGTCTCAGTCCTTTGTGAATATCAAATGGTACTTTGCTGCGGGTCCTTGATAGATTTTGTTTCTTTTTTCCTTATCGTGCAGTGGCAAAGGTTATTTTCAGGGGGCAAAACTAATGGTTATAATTTTTTTTCCATAGTTGGCAGGTGTTTCTTTAGGGGATGTTGCTTGAGCCCAAATGGATGACATCAGAAGTGTGATCTGACGTGCGCTCAGCTTCACCAACACACTGATTTTTGAATGCATTAAGCATAGTGCACAAGCAGTTATTCACAAAATCTATTGTTGCTTGTTATCTAGTGTAAGTTCAGTTCTGTAGTTTGTACCCTTTATTGTTGCTGATCACAAAATCTTTTTGTTGCTTGTTGATGATACTAATATCTATTTAGTACCTGCATTCTTTTTGTTGCTTGTTGATGATATTAATGATGTCTGATATAACTAGTTGCTTTTCCTCTGTTTGGTAAGAATCTGCAATTAAATTTGACATCCATTGGTTATATATTTTTTCCTTGTTCAGTTACCACACATGCTGCCATCTGAAAGACATTTTCAGCTACTGTATCTGCTCTTGGCATCTACAACAAAGATGGGATAGTAGTTTATGATGGAAAGGGGCTGTTTAGTGCTGCTCGTGTTTGGTGGTAAGCTTTTTTCTTCACAAAAATATGTAAAAATTGCTAGGGTTGAAGACCAAATAAATAAATGTTCATTTTAGCTGTGTATTTGGCTATATGCAAATAAATAAATGTTATTTTCTTTTGGCATTTAGCGCTAGGGGATGCTCTTTGAAGTGGTTATTGACCAGTAAAAACTTACACAGTAGTTTGTTTGCGTTCTTACTTGATAGCCTAAATGCCGCACCAAGGAGTATAGATTAACATTGAATTACATATTGTATAGGTTGAGTTTTGATTTACAGAATTGTCTGTGTGCTAGTTTGTTCATATATGTGAAGTTACCAAGATTATTTCAAGGGAGGGCATGAAATCCTCATTTCAGAAAACATGTTCATTTGTTGCCAGGTGGGGAGGACTGCACAGTTCGCATCTAGAGCATCAAAACAGGCGAGCTAATCTTTGTGCGGAGCATGGCAGACAGTCCCTCACGACATCTTGTTGGCCCGAAAGCAGCCATGGCTTGTGTAGTCCTTGGCTGTTTGATGTAAACCATAGCTAGGGAGCTTGGTTGGGGTCACGTGCTAGATTGTTCTATATGCATGGTACTTGAGTTATTCTGCGCTACTACTGACACTACTAAATTGGAGCCTTGGAGTCTGGAGCACAAAAAAGGGGTGACTATATTCTCAAGGAACATGAGACCACTGAGCTCTGGAGTGAATGAAGGACGTCGTCTTTGGAAGTCAGACATCACCTAGAGCTAGGGTGTCCATTCTTGACATGTTTCTCTTAGTGATAGGTGGATACTGTCTAGCTAGGAACAGAGTCTTGAGGGATTGATGGACGCATGCATCTTCAATTCTTGTGTGTTGTATTACTACTGGTACAATCTCCAATTCTTGTGAACTTATGTATTTGGACTGTGAATTTGTGATATGAACATATATCAATGTGTTTGAAATCTATATTGTATGTGATATTTTGTGTTGCATGTGATATTATGTGTGTCTAATTTTTCATTTATGTATTTTTTATTTTTTTCTGGAAAAGGGTTAAGAACGTGGGTACCCACGTTCTTAATGTTAAGAATGTGGGTACCGTCGAAGTTATTGTGCAGTCCTCACAGACCCACGCAGGACACATAAGTTCGACGGCCACGTGGCCCCATCGAACTTAACCGTAAGAACGTGGGTGCCGTCAAACTTATGGGAAAAAATTCGACGGTCCCAGTCGAACTTAAAAATGCACGTTCTTAATGTTAAGTTCGACGGTACCCACGTTCTTAATGTTAAGTTTGACGGTACCCACGTTCTTAATATTAAGTTCGACGGGGCCGTCGAACTTACTTCTCTAAGTTCGTCGAAAAATCGCTTCGGCTATATTCGTCGGTAAACCCACGTTATTACGGTAAGTTCGACGGCTTATTACATTAAGTTCGACGGTTTGTCACCCACATTCTTTAACCAGTTTCCTGTAGTGTATGAGGAGGGAGAGTCCTAATAGATTTTCAAAGGGTCTTCAAAAATACTCACAACACTATTATATATATATATTTCTTTATTTTGTTATTTTATTTTTTCTTCTACCAAATTTTGGGCTTTACATAAACCTTATAAGCTAACCACTACCATGAAAGCAAGTTGTAACCCTCTCCTCACCCCTGGAGGACCTCGACTCGAATCTCGAGGCGAGATTCTTTTACAGGGGGAGGGCTGTAACACCCCAGGTGTTACTTAGGGTTTCTTCTCAGTACCCACATTTTTGCCCATTATCACATGTGCTTTAGTGGAAGCAAAAGGCACCAAATTTGAGGAGCTAAAACTTAATCAAGTCTTTTTCACCTTAAGAATCATACTCTGACCATATTAAGCTTAAGGAAGAAAGTAAATGCCAAAACCCTAACAACCCTTTCTTTAGAGCAATGGGGCACTTAAAACAAACTCAGTAAAAGACTAAGAGAATCACATTGTCATGACTTGGGCCAATTATAAAAGTTAAAATATAGTAAATAAGCTACAAAAAATAGTGTAGAGATTTTGCCCAAAAGAAAATTTCAAAATCCTCAAACAAGCCCTTCAAGTGGAGGCCTTCTATAGAAATCAGAATTTCAGATTTCTGAAATTCAGCCCCCTCACCAAACTCGAGCGCGTTCACCATGATCCCTAATTCAAAACTGTGAGCCCTCATTGACAAATATGTGCTAAACTAACCCCTCTACCACATATCTTAAGATGGCATTGAGATTTGGGCCTTAGACACGACAAAACCAAGGATTTGCCTCGGGCTCGGGCTGTGAGACTGATCCTACTTGAGTGCTCCATATCTCTGGAACCAATAGGCTAAATCCTTTGACCACCACACACGATCGGTAGCTTGAGGGAAGGGGAAGAGGTTTTGTGCACTGACCAAGGCGAGAGCAGGCATGGACGAGTGACTACACACGCTAGAACTCGGGCAGAAACAACGCGCACACGTGTTCGACCCTGGTCGGCACATCGGCGTTCGCCCAACTCGCGCGCGCTCGCCCCTGCGCACGGTCAAGTCCGTCGCGCGCCCTCCTCACGCCCGCGCCTATAAAGGCCAATAGTCCTCGGACATCCTTGCCTCAGCCTCGCGCACTCGCCGCGCTCAATCGCTGGAACCTTGGCCGTGAACCGAGAGCTCCACCGCCCACCGAGCCGCTCGAGCTCCAGCGACCGCGGCTAGCTCACCCCAGCCACCCCGCATCCACGCTAGTTGCTCGGTTAGCTTCACCAGAGGCCCATGAAGCTTCCCAAACCCTCAGACCAAGCGCAACCCCGCCGGAGACGCCAGACCACCCTCGCCGGACTTCCTCCGCTCACCGGAGAGTGTGGACCGGGTAAGCCACTACACCATTTTTCAAATTCCTCGTGCGCACAGCCTCTGCGTCACCTGGTAAAGCTTCTCAAGCCAACCAATTGAACTCTACCACCGTATTTAGGCCGGACTCCTCGCCGCCGATGAGTTCTTCCGCCCTCGCGCACGACCAGAGCGACTCCGACCATCTCTGACCACCACCAGCCCCTCGACGTGTTCGCTAGGACCTCCCCGACCTCGGTGGACACTTCACGAGAGCTAGATCACCGCCGGTAAGCCCCGCTGCCCTTTCTTATGCAGCGGTTAGTATTCCGGTGAGGTTAGGAGAGCGAGTTAGATAGTTCACAAGCCTAGGGGGTTTTCTGCAATGTTAGTAACTCAGCTGAATAGTAGCCCAAGGACCTGTCTGTAAGGAACGCATGAAATATACGCCAGGGACCCTAGCGCAAAGTACATTTCCTATTCCATTTAAAATTCAAATTCTTTTTAATCAACAACAGACTTAGAAAAAGCATAGCTTGAGTATTATTCATCCAAAATTTGTCAAACCAATTTTGCTGGACTCTGCATAGTATAATCTACCTAGTAAAAATAGTAGAACTCATGTTTCCTATATTACTTTTCAGAGTTATGATTTAAATAGAAAAACCACTTAAACCATGGAAATAAGGAAAAGGGTAGAAAAACTTTAGACTAGGCTTGAGAAAAATTGTGGAGAAACTTGACCAGTAGTTACACTGTTTAAAAATGTTAATTACCCCAGTACCCAAGCTTAAACAAATTTTATCCCTTAGGATATGTTTTTACCCAAACCTTGGAAAAATAAAATAAGGGCACTAAAAATGGAAACCAGAGAGCAATATTATTCTCCTAGCATGATTAAGTGATAAAGTTCATAAGAAAAATATATGAAACCCTAGTCTAGTACTGATCTGAAAGTTATGATTTTATTTAAGTATTGAGTACTTAACAAAGATAATGATTAAAAATAATAGGACTTATGCAACAATGATGAGGAAAATTTATTAGACCCTTGACCACTATTGTACCACTGTAAAAATAGTAACCACACCAAAATATCACAGTAAGTGAGTTAAAAAAATAAAACTAGGGTTTTGCCAATACTTCAAAAAATCAAAAGAAAGACTAAAAGTGGGAAACAGTGAGCAACCCTATTTTTCCCTAAGTACTTATGATTTGTACTATAAGGGAAAAATATAAAACTAAGGTGAAAATACAGTGGAATACACCCCTATAAGTAAAAAATAACCAACTTTAGGAATGATTGCTCTTGCGCAAAGACAAAACTAGAAAAATTGGGAAATCTGTTGTTTGACATTTTTCAAATAGAGTGGTAGTAGAAAGCACCCAATAAGCTCCCAAACTTTAGAAAATCACCATTAATTAACCATTAGGTATCTTTGTCTAAAATTTGGCATAGAAGCATGTTATCACCCACAAACACTAGCAAAAATAAGTATTAGGGCAGAAGCCATTTCTACTCAAGGGTTGTAGTTCAAAGTACCCCTCTGCCCTAGATTTTAATATTTTTGTACAGAGAAAATCACTCCCATTTTAGGCCTCAACCTTTGATACAGACTTGTGTAAGCCAATAGGAAGCCACTGTAAATTTTGAAAGATTTTTGGAAATTCCTAAAACAGAGGCATAGTTCAACCTACCCTATAAAAGACCTTAAAATTTAAAAGGGGAAGAAATCCTTGAAACCAGTACACACTTTAGACATGTACAAATGGATAATTTTGTTGCATTCATACTCATACATGTGCATTCATTAGATTGCAATCTCGCGGACGGAGAGTACGTCTTGATTCAAGAGCCAGAAGCATAACAGGAGGAAGCTCGGGAACCAACTCCCGAACTCATCACCGAAGAATCTCCCGCTGCACCCGCAATTGATGGCAAGCCCCGGTTTTATGCATAACCATTTATATATATGCTATTTTACTACACTTAATGTTTGTAGGGTTGTAATGTGCACTTAAGTGTAGGAGTTGCTTGAAACCCTAGTTGCATGAATTCAGTATTCCTTTTTGAGATGGATACTAGTATGCTAGGTCGAGTAGCTGCTTTGCTAATTTAGGGATCTCGGTAGAAGTCGAGTGATTTTTCTAGCACTCGCGCGAGCTCAGGAATTGATTGTACTCATCTTGATAACGAAATCTATGATTGTCTATAGACCTAGATCCAGGGTGGATGCCTTGTCTATGAGACAGGAAATGGAATTAAGGATTAATGTGCGGATACCTGAGTCAAGCGTTTGAACGTACTAGACACACATCGGGAAATATGGTAACCGATAAGCCTAGTACCTGATTGAACCTACCCAGAGACTTTACTCCTCACTGGACCTGAGACGGAGTCTCCCATGCTAGCGATGGTGGGTACAAGTGCGGCTGTTGCACGATGGCAGCCAGGGACAATTGGAGCATTGTACGCTAAGGCCGTGAGCCCTGTTCTATTGCCAGGGAATCGATGGGGACGGTTGACCTGTGTGGGGACGGAGTGCCCTGACATGTCGTGTGTTTAGGTTTACCTTGCAAGGTTAAAACTCGATTCGAATCGTCTGCTTCTCGCAGCTAATGAGACTGCTTGACCCCTTGTACTGCATCGAGTAAGAAGTGAAATGAGGTTTATTGAGATAACATGTTGATTGCACTAAATGATTGTTACCATGTATGCTTAGAAAGAAGAAAACCTAACTTAATTAAATATGCTAGAATTGGAAAAGCTAAAACTGTTTTTAGACTCAGCTAGTGCTTTTGGCAAACCAAACCCCTCAGCAAAATAGCTTCATGGTCTAGAGGTAGAGGAGTAGACTCCTCACACTGGGTAAGTCTAGCAGAGTATTAGTATACTCAGCTTTGCTTGTGGCATATTTTTACATGTACACTATAGGACATGGTTGATGGTGTGACTTGGCGTTCCACACTACCACCAAGTTGGACGGTCGAGTGGGATGCCGCCTCGGTAGGAGAGCACCAGGAGGAGTAGTGGGCTAGGCCTTGCCCTATTCCTCAGTACCAACGTTATCTATTATCTGCTGCACTATTAAGAACTTGTTATCTTTTATCAAACTCCGATTTATGTAATAACTCCAGTACTTTAATTTGTGGTTTCATGTTTATTGTATTCTCTCTGAGCCTCACCATCGTGTGAGCTAATGGTACTCGATCCTTGGTAAGTGGCCCTATCGGACGAGATCCGAAGAACTAGACAATTTATTTCAGTTTAAGTGTGTTGCCGCCTTTAAAGGTGCAACTTGGGCACTTAAGCTAGAATAATTTGGGTGGTTCTGCCACAAGCTGGGGGCAAACCAATGGGTGTATCATGTTGGTAGTGAGGAGGCGGAGCTCACCGGGGCAACAGAAGCGATAGAAACCAGATGACGACCACGGAACAGACGGCGGACCATGGTGGAGCTCCATGGGTGTGCACGCGTTGCGAGAGAGAGGAGCGAGGGTGTCTGTTGAGGGCGCAACTGAGCGAGGGGAGTGAGCGAGTCGGTGGGGGCTCCAGAAAAGGGGCCGGGCGCGTGAGGGAGTGGCTAGGAAACGCGTGTCGTGGGCACGTCCATGGTGGAGAGCGCGAGCAGGAGGTTAGGGAAGAGGAGGTGGCTGACAGGTGGGTCCACGAGCCAGCGAGGGTGAACGCGCGAACGAGCGGTCAATGCTGATAGAGCGGACCCACCGTGTAGCCAGAGAGAACGGGCGCGTGCGAAAGAATCGACGCCGACAGGCCGGTCCCACGAGGTAGTGGGGAAGAGAGAGGGAGAGAGCGCGCGGACGCGGTCGTCGCTGACAGGTGGATTTCAAATCAAATTCAGACCAAATTCAAATTCAAACTAATTCAAACATGTGCATCAAACAAAAGAATAATTTAGGCTCAGCATGATGCAACATTTCATGACTCACATAGGTTTTGATAAAATAAATAATTAATCCCTCACCTAATTGACTTAACTCTAATCAAAAGGAAGAGAGAGGAAGTCTAGAGAGAGAGAGAGACAAGAGGTAACACCTGAATTTGGTAGACAATTATAGAAGAAATTTTATACCCCAAACTCAGGGTGTTACAAACATATCCCCTTAAAAAGAATCTCACCCTCGAGATTCAAGGTTGGCTACCAAAGAGTTCAGGGTACTTGGCTTTCAGATCATCTTCTCTTTCCCAAGTTGCTTTTTCCTCTAAGTGATGGCCCCATTTGACTTTGCACATCCTGATGGTGCTTCTTCGAGTGACTCTGTCTGTTGTCTCTAGAATTTGGGTTGGCTTCTCAATATAAGTTAAGTCTTCTTGAACCTCGAGGTCCTCGGTTGGCAATTGTTCTTATGGCACTCGAAAGCATTTCTTCAGCTGAGACACATGGAACACATCATGCACGGTTGACAGACTTTCTGGTAGGCTATGTTGATATGCCACTTCTCCACATCTTGCCTGAATCTAGTACGGTCCGATGTATCGAGGTGCTAAGTGCTAACTTGCCCTTGATCCGAACCTTTTGATTCCCCTGATGGGTGACACCTTCAGATAAACATAGTCTCCCACTTCGAAACTCAAATCTCTTCTTCTTGTGTCAGCATAGCTTCACTGCCTGGACTGCGTTGTCTTCAGATTCTCTTGAACCATTCTGATGTTCTCTTTGGCTTCAAGCAAAATATCTAGACCGAACACCTGCCTTTTGCCGAGTCGGTCCCAATGCAATGGAGTTCGATAGTTCCTCCCATAGAGTGCTTGGAACGGTGACATCTTCAAACTAGCTTGGTAATTGTTGTTGTAAGAGAATTCTGCATAGGGTAGCCTTTTGTCCCAACCTAACTTGTCTTGAAAAGCACAAGCTCTCAACATATCTTCAAGAATCTGGTTGGTTCTCTCATTCTAACCGTCTGTCTGCGGGTGATAAGCTGAACTGAACTTTAGGTGCATGCCCAAAGCTTCATGCAACTGCTTCCAGACGTGAGAAGTGATTTGGGTACCTCTGTCAGATATTATCTTCTTAGGAACACCATGCAGGCATACAATACGGGACATGTATAGCTCTGCCAACACTGCACTGTTATAGGTGGTCTTGACTGCTATGAAATGAGCCGCCTTTGTCAAACGGTCCATGTCACACCCGGTTTTATAAGGAAAACTGAGTGCGAACCATGTACGTCCCAGGATCAGCAATTCAAGTACACAACAGTTACATAACCGGACATCATCACACAGTGCTCAAATAATAACATAAAGAGGATAATAGTTGATTACATAAAGATGTTCGAGACATCCACATAGTCATTAACATAGATCAAAGTGTGAAAACGAAACGTAGCTAAACACGGCCTTCACAGGCAGCCGACTAGGGGTTTGCCGCTAACCCACGCCTAGAACTCATCGTACTCTTAGAACTCCTAGGAATCCTCCACCCAGACTTCATCTTCTCCGGAGCAGTAGTTGCAATGTGGACAACCTAGGGGTTTGTTGTGTAAAGCAAGGGTGAGTACACATCAACATACTCAGCAATTGTCCCGTTTGGCTATAGTGGCCTAGCTTTATGTGGGGTTTAAGATCAAGCCATTGCTTTTAGTTGGTCAGGTAATTATTACTAGTAGAGAGCCAGGTTTTAGCATTAACCCAAGTTGTTAACCCAGAATTACTCTTTCCAAACGGAAAGAATACTAGAAATCATAATCATAATAAAAACCATCATTATACTCATCATCATCTGTAAACATTGTATGTATGATCAATGTGTCTCTAATCAATGGAGCTCCCAAGGCCGCTCATAACCGCGAGCACGGCAGATATATCAGTTTCATAACACTCTACAGAGGTTGCACACTTTACCCACGAGCCGTGATTCCTGTTTGCCTCGAGCCGATCGAACCCTTAAACACTACCAAGGTGAGTAGGCAAGGTTTCACTACGTAGCCTTTACAAAAGATTCCCTGAGGCTGTAGTCACCCGTTAGGTTTCCTAAATGTACCGCACTCCTCCCCAAGGGGCAAACCACCCTAGGCAGCATGAGCCGCATACATCGAGCCCCATTGATGGCACGACGGTGAAGCAAACTACACCTCAGTTCCTCAAATTATTCAGCTAAGGGCGTCTCATACCACCCTCATGGTTGTATTGTTTTCCCGGGTGGTCATCCAACGAACCAGCCCTTACGGAGAGGCACTCGAGAAATCACTCGAGTCCCCTTAAATGTCACAAAGCCATCATCATAATCAAAAGGGGAAAACAACGTATCATAAATAATCTTATCATGTTCATTGATTAGGGTGAAACACTAGCATAGAGCTAAACCAAAATGATCCAACCCACATAGGTAAACAAGGACATGATAAAAAAGATAGTCAATGCATAGGTATAAATTGTGTAAATGTGGGGAGTGAATTATAAAATGTATAGGACATAGATGGGTCAAGGAACACTTGCCTTCACCAACCAGCTGCTGCTCAGGGTCTTCACCTCCAACTCCTTCGGACTCTACAACGGACCATTATCTATACAAGTTCAAACATACATTCCACAAACTTAATATAAAAAGAAACAATACACCACACAATAGAATGCAACAAATAAGCAGACGCTTGGCGCAGGGCTCGCATCTACGACTATGCAAGAAAGAAAATACAACGGTCGAGGCTACGGTCGAAAGGTGATTACGTTAAGCAGCTATGAATTAAAATACTTGTCTAAACATAACCATATTAATTTAACCATCACGCTATGCATAAAATAAAGTTATGCTAAACGCTTAATTATTATAAGTAAATTTATGTAAAGTTAAAAGGATTGTCACGCGATGAAGCGCACGACAACACACACGATCTAAACTGAAATTAAAGCAACTCGTCGCGCGACGAAGCACACAACGCAATGCACGGGTTAAAATGAATTTAGAATGAACCGTCGCACGGCGAAGCGCGCGACAGCACACAGGAACTAAACTGAAATTAAAAGGAATCATCGCGCGACGACATACACTAATTAAACTGAATTTAAAACAAAACGTCGCGCGACGAAACACATTACCTAAACTGAAATTAAACGAACCGTCGCGCGACGCAACGCACTAAATAATTTGGAATTAAAATGAATCGTTGTGCGACGGAGCGGACGACACATCACAATGAATTAAACTGAATTTAAAACCGAATTTGAACTGAATTTAAACGCTACACGCACTAGGTTTGCGCGCACCGGGGACGGGCTGTGTGCACGGGGCCACACTGGGGTAGGCCGCCACGCCAGGGCTGAGCTATGCCGGTGGCAGGCCACCGCCGGGGGAGGGGAAGGGTGGACAGGGGTGCACGGCCTACGGCCGGGGATGCCGGGCAGGGGCGCGCGGGGGGAGGGAGGAGGGAGAGGACAGGGGAAGACAGAGGGAGCTCACCTCAGGGCTCGACGATCGGCGACAACCGCTCACCGGAATCCCACCTATGGTAAGGGGAGGTGGAAGAGAGGTACAGGGAAGTTGCTGCACGGGAAAAGAAAATGAGAGAGAGGGGGCGCGCATGGGGGAGAGGGCGCTAGGGGCGCGCTTGGGCCGGGCCGGGTCGGGTCACGCCACGGGTTGGGCTAGGCCGTGGGATGGGCCGACAACCCACTACTCGCACTTGCTTACCTCTAGTCGAATTTGAATCGAGAATCGAAAACCGAAACGAGACAAACGAGCGATTAGACACAACATCAGACAAAAGAAATATGCTTCGGCATGATGAACCACCCATGTCAACTTAGGTTTTTGTTTACACGCTATACGGACAATAGTCTCTATACTACTTTGAAAATGGGAAGAGAAAAGAGAGTAACACCTGAATTTGGTGAATATCCAAGACGAAAATTTATACCCCCAAATTCAAGGTGTTACAAACCTATCACCCTTAAAAGAATCTTTCCCTCAAGATTCAAAGTTGGCCATCAAAGAATTCGGGATACTTGGCCATCAGATCATCTTCATGCTCCCAAGTTGCTTCTTCCTCAGAGTGGTGACCCCATCTAACTTTGCACATTCTGATAGTGTTTGTCTGGGTGACCCTGTCTGCAGTCTCAAGAATCTGTGTTGGCTTCTCTATGTAGGTCAAGTCTTCTTGGACCTCTAGACCTTCCACTGGCAACTGCTCCTCTGGCATACACAGACACTTCTTCCACTGAGACACATGAAAGACATCGTGCACCGCTGACAAATCTTCTGGCAAACTAAGCTGATAGGCCACTTCACCACGCTTTGCAAGAATCTAATACAGACCAACATATCGGTGTGCTAACTTGCCTTTGACTTCGAACCTTCTGACTCCTCTTATAGGCGATACCTTCAGGTAGAAAAAAATCTCCCACTTCAAAACTCATCTCTCTCCTTCTTGTGTCTGCATAACTTCGCTGCATTGACTGCGCTATCTTTAGTTTCTCCTGAACCATCTTGATGTTCTCCTCGGCTTCGAGCAAAATGTTGGGCCCAAACACCTGCTTTCTCTAGGATGATCCCAATGCAACGGAGTTCTACAACTCCTCCCATAAAGCGCCTGAAACGGTGACATCTTCAAACTGGCCTGGTAACTGTTGCTATAGGAGAATTCTGCATACAGTAACCTCTTAGCACATCTAGACTAATGTTACAACGCACATGCTCTCAACATATCTTCTAGGACTTGGTTAGTTCTTTGAGTCTGACCATTTGTTTGCGGGTGATAAGCTGAACTGAAATTCAAATGTGTACCCAAAGCTTCATGCAACTGCTCCCAAAAATGAGAGGTGAACCGCATTCCTCTGTCTGACACTATCTTCTTTGGCACACCATGAAGACAAACGATCTGGGACATGTATAGCTCCGCCAATACTGCACTGCTGTAGCTAGTCTTGACCGGTATGAAGTGGGCTAACTTCGTCAAGCGGTCCACTACTACCCAAATGGAATCGTAGCCGGCTAGAGTGCGAGGCAACCCGACTATGAAGTCCATCCCGATCTCATCCCATTTCCACTAAGGAATCTACAACGACTGCAACAAACCTGCAGGCTTCTGATGCTCTGCTTTGATTCTCTGACAACTATCAATATAGCCACATGCTCTACGATCTCTTTTCATTCCGTATCACCAGAATTTCTTCTTCAGATCCTGATACATCTTCTCACTTCCTGGATGTATGGAATAAGCTGTCTCATGAGCTTCCTTGAGGATCAACTCTCGAATGGATTGAACTTTGGGAACACACAAGTGGTCCTTGAACCATACCACACCTTCTGCATCTTCCCCAAAATCTTTTCCTCTTCCTTCTAGAATCAAATGTCAGATTTCATTGATCTTCTCGTCGTTCTTCTGCGCTTCTTTGATTTCCCGCTCTAAGGTGGGTTCTAATTCAACTGTTACTCCCCACGTGTTGTTCAAAAATCCGAGGCTCAGTCTGTTAAATTCTTTAGCTAACTCATAAGGCATCGGGTGAGCGACCATCATGTTGACTTGACTTTTTCTATTCAAAGCATTTGCAACAACGTTCGCTTTGCGTGGATGGTAGTGAATTTCTAATTCATAGTCTTTGATCAACTCTAACCATCTTCGCTGTCTCATGTTCAGCTCCGACTTGGTGAATATGTACTTCAGACTCTTGTGGTCTGTATAAACATCACACTTTTGCCCTTACAGATAATGCCTCCACGTCTTTAGTGCATGAACCACTGGTGTTAACTTTAGGTCATGGATTGGGTAATTCTTCTCATGAACCTTCAGCTATCAGGACGAGTAAGCCACAACTCTTCCCTCTTGCATCAATACACATCCCAAGCCAGTGTAGCAAGCATCGCAATACACCGAGAAGGGCTTGTGCACATCAGGCAAGACTACGACAGGCGTTGTAGTCAACTTCTCTTTCAGTGCTTCAAAGGCCTCTTGACACTTTTGGGTCCACCTGAACTCAACTTTGTTTGCTAGCAAATTTGTCATCGGTCTCGCAATCTTTGAAAACCCTTCAATGAATTGCCGGTAATATCCGGCCATTCCAATGAAGCTCTTGATTCCTCGAACGTCTGTTGGCGCTTTCTAGTTCAGAATTTATGCCACTTTCTTCGGATCCACAGCCAATCCATCTTTGTTTATAATGTGACCCAAGAACATGACTTCATCAATCCAGAACTCGCACTTGCTCAACTTTGCATACAGCTGGTGCTCTCACAATATCTGCAATACCATCTTCAGATGATCCACATGCTCCTCCTCACTTTGGGAATATATGAGAATGTCATCAATGAATATCACCACAAACTTGTCGAGATAATCCATAAACACATTGTTCATCAGATTCATGAAGAAGGCTGGCGAAATCGTTAGGCCAAAAGATATAACTGTGTACTCATACAACCCATACTTGGTAATAAATGTTGTCTGCGAGATGTCCGAAGGTCGGCTCCTGAGCTGATGATAACCTGACCTCAGATCTATCTTCGAGAACATGCTGGCTCCTCTCAGCTGGTCGAACCGATCTTCTATTCTAGGCAAGGGGTACTTGTTCTTGATTGTGACTTCATTCAGAGCTCGGTAATCGATGCACATCCTCCTAGTGCCATATTTCTTCTCCACGAATAGTACAGGAGCAGCCCAAGGTGAGGTAATTGGTCTGATGTAACCTTTCTCTGACAGCTCATCTATTTGCTTCATGAGTTCCACCAATTCTGGTCCAGATGCCCTGTTGGCTCTTTTAGAAATGGGGATGGTTCTAGGAATAAGCTCTATGGCAAACTCAACTTTCCGCTCAGGTGGCATACCTGGTAGATCTTTAGGGAACACATCCGGAAAATCTGACACAACCTTGATAGCCTCAAGTGGATTGATCTCTTTGCTATCAATAACCATCTGGTGACAACCTCCTTTCTTTGGCTTGGGTGAGACTAGCTCAGTCACCACTTCTTCTCCCAGTGGGGACACCAACTTAACTGTCGTCTTATCGCAGCTGATAACTGCTTGGTACTTATCTTGCCAGTTTATCCCTAGGATAACATCTATTCCCTGAGTACCCATCACTATGAGGTTAGCGGGAAACTCTATCCCCCTTATTTACACACTTACATTCAAGCATACACTATCGGCTCAGACTTTTCCACCAGCGGAGTCAATTTGAATTGGTGTTGACATGGTAGTTATTGGAAGATTATGCGCTTCTACCCATGATGGAGTAATAAATGAATGTGTTGCTGCAGTATCAAATAAGACTTCTGCAAGATGGGATTCGACTGGAAACGTACCTACTGTCATGCCTAGTGTTTCCTGGACTGCTTCAGCCTCCAAATGGTTAGTCTCCCATGGTTGTAGCACATCTGAACACGGTTGCCTGCTCCTGGCTGAGGCACATTCTGCTTTACTGGGGCACTGGGGATTGGCCGCTGCTGAGCTACCTTCTTCGGACAATGCATCGCCCAATGGCCTTGCTCTCCACGATGGAAGCATCCTCTGCCTTCTCCTTGCACTGGGGCTGCTTGACTGCTCTGGTTGGTTGTTGGGGCAGAAGGATGAGCTATTCTGCCTCTGGAACTGACTTCCTCATGTCTGACTGTTCTGATGGTACTGCTGCTGATGCTGAGGGTACTGCCTCTAAAACTACTGCTGAGACGGGCGCTGGTTTTGCTTGAATTGCTAAGGTGGGTTACCTAAGAAGCGGGGGCGATTACTACTCCCAGGCTGAGGTCCACCAATCTTGCGCTTGCGATCCTCCATCTCCTTGCGCTTCTTCTCGATCATGATTGCTCTGTCGATCAGGTGGTGAAATGTGGGGAAGTTATGGTTCATCAGCTGATAGTGCAGGGGGTTGACTAAGCCTCTCAAGAAACGAAACTGCCTCTTGGCATCTGTGTTGACATCTTTAGGAGCATAGCGGGACAGCTGCAGAAACCTGTCTCTGTACTCAGTGACTGACATGGGCCCTTGATTTAGCGCCAGAAACTCATCTTTCTTCACTATCATTAGACCTGATGGAACATGATAACGATGGAAATTGTCTCTGAATTCTTCCCAAGTGATGGCATCGGGTCGGCATGGCTGGCGAGGTAGGACTCCCACCAAGACTGAGTTGCTCCCCTCAACAGACGGGGAGCATACAAAACCTTCTCTCTATCATCACACTGAGCGGTGTGCAACACTGGCTCCACGGTACGCAACCAATCTTCAACATCCATGGGGTCAGCAGAGTAAGTGAACACTAGGGGATGACCTCTCATGAATTCTGCACGCTTATCTCTAGGCATCTGAGGCATCTGCACTTGCATATGAGGTTGAGGTGGGGGCTGCTGCTGCACTTGCTGCATGGTGGCCAGAGTCTAACCAATCGCCTGGACTGCCTGAGTCTGCATCAGAAACATATTCTCTATTGTCATCTGGGGTGGTGGTGGCAACTGCTGCTGAGGTGCCTCATCTTGCGGTGCCTGCTGCTCCTTCTAAACACGCCTCCCTCCTCTGCGCCTGTTGTCTGACATCTGCGGAAGGCAATCACACATCAGAACTGATCTTGCAAATCTTGCAACATAAGAAAAGGGTATAGAGTTCTTCCACAATACTAAGCAAACAAACATCTTCACTGACTTCCAACACAGGCAAACACAGCTTCTCAGATAAAGAGGAAAGTAGAGATAAAAATGCTTCCCAACTAAATATCTAATTTTATTAACATTAACAGCTAAACCAAATTGCAGGGGGTACCCACACTCTGGTGACAGTCATTACAAAGATCAAATCCATCATAGTTCATCATGACAAGCAAAAAAACACAAGATAAGCAAACTATCCTGACTAACTAAGACTAACTTAGAATAAGACTAAGACTAAGACTTCTATTTTAAACATTATTTACAAGATCCAACGCTGACGATCTATGGTCCTAAATTTATCTTGGTCCTGCAGTCGGGGTTGCCATAGATATGGTGCCTACGTCGAGGTGAGCAGTAAGGGTGTTCAGTCTCGACGGGGGCGGGAGAGCCATCTGCTAGGTGACGGCGCTCGCGCTCAGCCTGCAACTGGGCTATCTCAGCATGAGCCCTATACAGCTCGTCTAAAGTGTGGTCCAGCTCCATGTTTAGCACCGCGGCTAGGTTGACTATGCTGCTCAACCTAGAATTGTCCTCACCAACAGGTGAGTCAACCACGCCTCCTGTGCTGCCAGATGGACGGTGGGGGTAATACCTCAGGTCAAGACCATCGGCCACCCCACCGAGCACTGAGCAGTAGTACGAAAGCGCATGTTGTGCGGCATCTTGCATGGCCGCCTCAGCCAAGTCTTGCTCAGAGATAGAATAATTCTTCGAGCAGACCTCCGCACCCCGGAGACTATCCTCCGGACGGCGCACCAAGCAAGTCGCCTCCCAATAGTCTGGGTATGCCCCGCGACTGTGCTGGAAAACAACACAGTGATACTCGATGGACCAAGTGCGCTGGTCGAGTGCCTGGCGCAGCAAGGTGTCGAGCGCATCATGGAAGTGACACCTGCGAGCGGCGTCACGAGTGATGGGTCGAGCAACCCATCCCTCCGGCTCCTGCTCGTCTTAAAGGTCAGTGTTGTGGCTCGAGCTGTCGTCATCGCCGTCTTCGTCGTTGGGGTCTCCTCTAGCGGTCAGGACGCCTAGTGGTGGTGCAGGGGCGCCTCCAGCGGGGGCACAGGAGAGCAGCGCCTCGCAGACTCTACCTCCTGCTAAGGTGAGGAAGAAGTGCGCTACTGCTCTAGCTCCTATCGCCGACGCTCCTGCTCCTCGTGCAGGCGATGGTGCAGCTTCTCCAATTGGCTGGACTAACCAGCCACAAGGCGATGAAGCAGACGCTCCTCGAGATGAGAGGGCAAGAAAGGAATGACTGGCTTCTGTGTTGTGTGTCTAAGATGAGCCCATCTACAAAAGACATCGTAAGCATAAGAGTAAGACCATAACTAATATGACCAGTAAGTAAACCATAACAAGATTAGGAAATAAAATAAAACAAAATTTTCAGCAAGGTATAATATATATAATAGAACATAAAATTGGTCTAGATGACCAACTTTTGAAGTGACACCAAGGTCAAGGTGAGAATAGGGGTCTATAATCCTTAGAACGACCATTCTACTCTAGGTTAACGGTCCTACAGTCAGCATGGCTTTGATACCACTTATGTCACACCCGGTTTTAGAAGGCAAATCGAATGCGAACCATGTACGTGCCAGGATCAGCAATTCACGTACACAACAGTTACAAAACTGGACATCATCACACAGTGCTCAAATAATAACATAAAGAGGGTAATAGTTGATTACATCATGATGTACGAGACATCCACATAGTCATTAACATAAATCAAAGTGCGAAAACGAAATGTAGCTAAACATGGCCTTCACAGGTAGCCGACTCGGGGTTTGCCGCTAACCCATGCCTAGAACTCATCGTACTCTTGGAACTCCTGGGAATCCTCCACCTCGACTTCATCTTCTCCTGAGTAGTGGTTGCAATGTGGACAACCTGGGGGGTTTGGTGTGTAAAGCAAGGGTGAGTACACATCAACATACTCAACAATTGTCTCGTTTGGCTCTAGTGGACTAGCTTTATGTGGGGTTTAAGATCAAACAGTTGCTTTTAGTTGGTCAGGTAATTATTACTAGTAGAGAGCTAGGTTTTAACATTAACCCAAGTTGTTAACCCAGAAGTCAGAAAGAATACCAGAAATCATAATCATAATAAAAACCATCATTATCCTCATCATCATCTGTAAACATAGTATCTCTGATCAATGTGTCTCTAATCAATGGAGCTCCCAAGGCCGCTCATAACCACAAGCGTAGCTGATATATCAGTTTCGTAACACTCTGCAGAGGTTGCACACTTTACCCACGAGTCGTGATTCCTTTTTTCCTTAGGCTGATCAAACCTTTAAACACTACCAAGGTGAGTAGGCAAGGTTTCACTATGTAGCCTTTACAAAGATTCCATGAAGTTGTAGTCGCCCGTTAGGTTTCCTAAATGTACCGCAATCCTCCCCAAGGGGCAAACCACCCTCGACAGAGCGAGCCGCATACACCGAGCCCCATTGACGGCACGACGTCGAAGACAACTACACCTCAGTTCCTCAAATTATTCAGCTAAGGGCGTCCCATACCACCCTCATGGTTGTATTGTTTTTCCGGTTGGTCATCCAATGAACCAGTCCTTACGGAGGGGCACCCGAGAAACCGCTTGAGTCCCCTTAAATGTCACAAAGCCATCATCATAATCAAAAGGGGAAAACAGCATATCATAAATAATCTCATATTTATTGATTAGGGTGAAGCACTAGCATAAAGCTAAACCAAAATGATCCAACCCACATAGGTAAACAAGGACATGATAAACAAAGCTAGTCAATCCTTAGGTATACGTTGTGTAAATGCGGGGAGTGAATTATAAAATGTATTGGACATAGAAGGGTCAAGGGACACTTTCCTTCACCAACCAGTTGTTGCTCAGGGTCTTTGCCTGCAACTCCTTCGGACTCTGCCAACGGACCATTATCTATCCGAGTTCAAACATACATTCCACAAACTTAATATAAAAAGAAACAATATACCACACAATAGAATGCAACAAATAAGCAGACGCTTGGCGCAGGGCTCGCATCTACGACTATGCAAAGAAATACAACGATCGATGCTATGGTCGAAAGGTGATTACGTTAAGCAGTTATGAATTAAAATACTTGTCTAAACATAACCATATTAATTTAACCGTCGCGCTATGCATAAAATAAAGTTATGCTAAGTGCTTAATTATTATAAGGAAATTTATGTAAAGTTAAATGGATTGTTGCGCGACGAAGCACATGACAGCACACGAGATCTAAACTGAAATTAAAGCGACTCGTCGCGAGACGAAGCGCGCGACACAACGCATGGGTTAAACTGAATTTAGAACGAACCGTCGTGCAGCGAAGCACGCGACAACACACATGAACTAAACTGAAATTAAAAGAAATCGTTGCGCTTCGAAGCGCGCGACGGTATATGCTAATTAAACTAAATTTAAAATAAAACGTCGCGCGACGAAACGCGTGACACAACACATTACCTAAACATAAATTAAATGAACTGTCGTGCGATGAAGCGAGCGATGCAACACACTAAATAATCTGAAATTAAAATAAATTTTCGTGTGACAAAGCGCGCGACGCAGCACATAAATTCAACTGAATTTAAAACCAAATTTGAACTGAATTTAAACGCTACGCGCGCTAGGGCTGCGCGCGCCGGGGACGGGCTGCGCGCACGGGGCCACGCTGGGGCAGGGGCGTGTCGGAGACAGGCCGCCGCGCCAGGGGCAGGCCGCCGTCGGGTGGGCCGAACAGGGAGCGCGCGCGGGGAAGGCCGGGTAGGGGCTCACGGCCGGGGACGTCGGGCAAGGGCGCGCACGGGGGAGGGACGGAGGAGGGAGAGGAGAGGAGAGGAGAGGGGAATAGAGGGGGAGCTCACCTCAGGGCTCGACGATCGGCGGCAACCGCTCACTGGTATCCCACCTAGGGCAAGGGGAGGTGGAAGAGAGGTGGAAAAGAGGGAGAGGGAAGTTGCTACGTGGGAAAAGAAAATGAAAGAGAGAAGGGACGCACATGGGGGGAGAAGGGCGCGCCTAGGCGAGGCCGGGTCGGGTCAGGTCACACCACGGGCCAGGCTAGGCCGCGGACCGGGCCGACAACCCACTACTCGCACTCGCTTACCTATAATCGAATTTAAATCGCGAATCGAAAACCAAAACGAGACGAATGAGCAATTAGATACAACATTAGACAAAAGAAATATGCTTCGGCATGATGCAACACCCATGTCAACTTAGGTTTTTGTTTACACGCGATATGGACACCAGTCTCTATACTGCTTTAAAAATGGGAAGAAGGGGCAAAAGGGAAGAGAAAAGAGAGTAACTCCTAAATTTGCTGAATATTGGAGACAAAAATTTATACCCCAATTTCAGGGCATTACAGTCCACTACTACCCATATAGAGTCATAACCAGCTCGAGTGCGGGGCAAACCGACTATAAAGTCTATCCCAATCTCATCCCATTTCCACTGAGGAATCTACAAGGGCTGCAACAAACCTGCGGGTCTCTGATGCTCTGCCTTGATTCTCTGACAACTCTCGCATATGGCAACATATTCTGTTATCTCCCTTTTCATACAGTACCACTAGAATCTTTTCTTAAGGTCTCGATACATCTTTTCGCTACTAGGGTGTATGGAATAAGCTGTCTCATGAGCTTCCTTGAGAATCAGCTCCCGAATCGATTTGATGTCAGGAACACACAACCTATCTTAAACTATACCACACCTTCACTACACCAAAATCATACACTTCCTACGGTTTTTTAACTTCCTACAGCTTTTATAACAAACCGTAGGAAATAAATAACTTCCGAGAGGCAACTGGTAGCTCTAGGAAATAAACATAAGTTCCTACGGTATTTTATAAAAGCTGTAGGAAGTTAGCTTTCACATGCTGACCCGTGTGTTCGGTCAAGCGAGCCGCTAACTTCCTAGAGGCGGCCTCTAGGAAGTTAGCTTTTAGTTGCTAGTCCGCGGGTGTGATCAAATGAAAAGGTAACTTCCTACGGCTGCCTCTAGGAAGTTAGCATAGGCTGCTAACTTCCTACGGCCTCCTCTAGGAAGTTAGATTTCACTTCTGACCTGTCAAACGAAAAGCTAACTTCCTACGACCGGCTCTAGAAAGTTACTTAACTTCCTAGAGTACATGTAAAAACTCTAGGAAGTTATATAACTTCCTACGACTTTACTCTAGGAAGTTATATTTTTTTATCTTAAACCTCTACTCAATCTTATCCTCTTCTCATCCATTTCTCACTCTCGTGTCTCTTCCACCAAATTGAAGCCGCCGCCGCACGCCTGCTCCCACCCGCGCAAGCCGCTCCCGCCGGCGCACCCGCCCTGGCCCTGCATGTCGCGGCCGCCTTCGGCCTCACTCGCTGGCCCCGCCCTTGCTCCTGCCCACCGTCGTACAGAACACGTAGAAAGGAGGGAGGACCTGGAGGCACTCAAGACCCACCTGTCATCGAACCAGAATGGCCTCGAGGCCCGCGAGGAGATGTGGTCGGTCGCCTCCCTCCCCTGCTCCACCTTCATCAGCGGTGAGTTGCTTTGCCTGGTCAGTTGGAGATCGATTAGCTAGCAATGGTCGGTTTGGATCTCCATGGCCGAGCTCCTCCCCTACGGCTCACCTCCCTCATGGCACCCTACCTCTGCTCCTCTATGGTGCGCGGCCCCATCTCTTCCCCATGGGCGAGCTCAGCCATGGTGGTCGTCACCCTCTTCCTGGCAGCAAGCTATCCCACTGGCGCCGGTCCACAGCAGTAGCCACTGGATCCCCTCGTTAAAAGTATGTTGAAGTTAGTACTCAGTAATTCTCATCAGTTTATTGGACTACAATACACTTCCATTTGTCATTGACTGCATCAAAAAAATTTGAAATGTAGTATTTCTATGTTATTCATTCCCTTCTTTCATTTATACTGTCTAAAAATGTTCATTTTGTGATGCTGCATTTTATTTTCTGGGTCATTTGTGATTCACAGTCTATTTTTTAATACATTCCGGGATTTGATACAACTAAGTTCAATGTTGGATCTAGTGTATTTTTAATACATTCCGTGCACGTTGTTGGTTTTGGCTGCTTAGTTGGTTTGGTGTTGTATGAAGCGTGGATCTGGTTGATGCATCTGTGGTTGATGTCACATTCAACCATGGATACCTAATTGTACCTATCTGTGAAGAACTATGATGCATTTAGAAATCATGACCTACATACTAGATTAGGCATTTTAAATGTGGATGGCTAAATCACTATAATATATTGCATATTGGTTCCCTATGTTGTTATTTTCGCAAATATGCAGGAGCCACACATCTTCTTATTAAGAAAGAGAAATTAGCTCCCAGTACAAGACAAACCTAGTTGGTTTTCCGTTACATTCAGAAGAGAGATAAATGACTGGAAGCTGCCTAAACAAATGCCCCAGACAACATTTTCTCTAGTGCCTTTGCCACAGTCATATGCCTGATAGACAGGCTTCCTCTGAAATATCTCTCAAAGTCAATGCAATGCATAGGGTCCCCTGTTATGCTCCTACTCATGCATTCTTTGCGAAAAAACTTATGCCATTGGTATTCAACAGAACACGGTTTTGTTGAAATATAAGTGGCAACAATGATTGTAGATAGATATGTTATTATTGCATTGCAGTTCATCTATATCGATCACTCTAGTGTTTTTGTTTCATTGTATGCTTGCAGCCTTGCACTTTAATTTTTGCAGTCCTACCAGAAAAAAAATGGTTTATATAAATGTCCCAACTGTATACATCTATCTACGGTTAAAACACCTCCTTTTATTTTCTATCTTTTTGTTGGTGGTTTGCTACCCCAACTTGCTCGGGGTTAAGTGTTGTTGTTGTTTATTGAATTTCATTAAGGATGATATAACAACTAGATGCATCTCCATAGTTTTGAATCGATTTAATGTATTGGATCGTTCCTTAATAATATTCTTATGTGGCTCTGTTCATATCTAACATGCATGTCAAGCTAATTCTTTTCTTTGCAGTATCCAACAAGGTACCCTTTAGGGCATGGTTGGTTAGGAGAAAAGGGAGCTTAACTGCAGGAGTACAGTACAATTTTACCAGGCTAAATGGTCCAAAGTTCTATTCTTTACTTGGATATATGACTCTCTTAAAACATCAATTCATTGTTTTGCATTCCTTTGTTTATTTGTAGATATGAACAAGTCCTTTGTTCTTTAATGGGTTCGATTTTGCTGGCTTGAACTCTTTAGGTTTTTGAACTAACGATAACATGTGCAGACCTATAAATTCGTAGACTATTGTACTGAACCTTCTGATGTTTGTTCCTTTCTTCATGTTGTAGGTTGCTGATCGATTTTTAAGCAAGAAATCTAGTATGACGCATGACAAGGTTGTTTGCTAGGGCATACAACTATGTCTCTATTTCATCATGTAATGAGTTGTAAGTCCTTGCCAGACTCTATGTTGCTAGTAACTTCGTTTGTTAATATGAATTGAATCTGCTTATGTCTGTGGGCACTACATTTTGCCATTACCAAATGTGTTGGTTTTTAAAAGTATGTTTCAGACTTTTAGAGCATGTGTTTAGTTACTTGGAGTTTTAGCCCGCTGGAGATTCTACCCTCGTTCGTATTTCATGGGGCCTTCGGCCACCGGTGTTGCTGACAATGTATGGATGAATTGAAGGAAGTAAAGAAGACAGACAATCGTACAAAAACTCCACATCTTGAAACTACCATGGTTGGCAAAGAAGCTGGATGCATCCTTTGCATTGGTGTCTTCTTATCACCAAGTAGGAATGTAAAGCAAGTTCATTTGTTGACTAAGAACATATGAACACAAATCAGTGAAGATTTAGTTGCGCTAGAGATGTAGGATGGAGAGGTAGTAAATTTCAATATGGCTTTGATACTATTTTCCCCTTACAATATTTGTATGGAACAAGAAAAATGAAGTTGTATGTGGATACTATTGTAATTCTATAATTTATTTCTAAATAATAAATATGACTATGGATGAGACTTTTGTGATGTAATTGATGAGACTATGGATTTAAATATTGTTATGTGATTGTGTGTGAGATGTTTTATGTGAAAATATGTTGTGCTATATAGCTGTTGATATATTTGTTATGTTGTGGAATGTGGTGTAAAATAAAAATAAACAACATTTGTAATGCGGGTCAAATTAACTTCCTAGAGGCCAATTAGGCTGTAGGAAGTTATCTAACTTCCTAGGGGCTACAGTCAGCCGTAGGAAGTTAGTTAGCTAACGGCGTGAAGCTACTAACTTCCGAGAACCTACTAACTTCCGAGAGGCTTATTTGGCTGTAGGAAGTTAGCTAACTTCCTAGAGGGCTCTAGGAAGTTAAGCTAACTTCCGACAAAAAATTTCCGAGAGCCAAACTTCCGACGGTATGGCTTAACTTTCGAGAGTTTAGCTAACTTCCTAGAGTTTAGGGCTAACTTCCAAGGGTTTAGGCTCTAGGAAGTTCACTATTTTGGTGTAGTGCTTCTGTGTCTTCCCGGAAATCTTTGCCTTTCCCATCTATGATCAGCTGCCAAATGTCATTGATCTTCTCATCATCTTTCTGGCCCTTCCTGATATCTTGTTCTAGAGTGGGTTCTAGCTCAATTGTCACTCCTTAAGTGTTGTTCAGAAATCTGAGACTCAGCCTGTGGCGGAACTGCCCGAATTATTCCAACTTAAGTGCCTAAGTCCCGCCTTAGAGGCTAGACCACACTTAAATGGGAATAACTCGTCAATCCCTCGGATCTAGTCCGACGAGGCCACTGACAGGATCAAGTACCACAGTCTCACTCGATGGTGAGTCACAGAGCAAATACAATAAAGCATAAAACCATACATTAAAGAGTATTAAACTTATTACATCATCATCGGGGTTTTAGCAAAAGTAGTCATCATTGTTCGAAGTGCAGCGGAATAAAACTAACGATAATTAAACGGAGAGATGGGGAAGCCTGTCCCATCACTCCTCATGCTCCTCCTCAACCGAGGCAGGGTCCCACTCGACAGTCCAACCCGGTGGCAAGATGGACGGCCAAGTCACTCCAGCAACCATGTCCTCTAGAGAACCTGTAAAATTATGCCACAAGCAAGGCTGAGTATACTAATACTCAGCTAGACTTACCCGGTGTGAGGAGTCTACTCCTCTACCTCTAGACATGCAGCTGTCTGGCTGTGGGGTTTGGTTGCCAAAAGCACTAACTGAGTTTATAAATCAAGTTTTAGCTTTGTCAAGTTTTAGTGTGACTCTCTTAAGACTAGATGTATACTATCTACTCATTCATGGTAGCAAGCAAATTTAGCAATCAACATCTTTTGTCACATCATCACATTTCCACTTGTTACTCAATGTAGCAGCATGGATCAAGCAGTATCATTAGCTGCGAGAAGCAGACGATTCGAATCGAGTTTTTAAACCTTGCAAGGTAAACCTAAACACACGACGTGGCGAGGCACTCCGTCCCCACACACATCAACCGTACCCATCGATTCCCCGTTAGCAGATCAGGGCTCACCGCCTTGGCGTACAATGCCTCACTGACCCCGAGTGCCGTCGTGCAGTGACCGCACTTGTACCCACCATAACCGGAATGAGAGACCACGTCTCAGGTCGCGTGAGGGGTAAAGTCCACTGCCAGGTTCAATCGGGTACTAGGCTTACCGATTTACCATATTTCTCGGCATGTGCTTAGTACGTTCAAACGCTTGACTCACGGTACCACACCTTAGTCCTTATTCCAAATTTTTTTATCCCGTGGACAACCAATCCTCATGGATTGTTGTCCACAAACCAACATCATTATGATAAGAAAGTGGATACAACCAATTCCTAACCTCGCGCGAGTGCTAGAAAAATCACTCGACTTCTACCGAGATCCCTAATTAGTATAGCAGCTACTCGACCTAGCATACTAGTTTTCATCTCAATAGGATTCCTGAGATCATGCAACTAGGGTTTCAACCAACTCCTACACTTAAGTGCACATTCAATCCTACAATCATTAAGTGTAGAAAATAGCATAATAAACATGTTATGCATAAAACCGGGGCTTGCCTTCCAAAGCTGGGGCAGGCAGATCCTCTAGGGCAGGCTCTGGTGCTGGATCCAGGGCTACCTCCTGAGCAGCTCCTTGCTCCGGCACGAGGACGTACTCTCCGTCAGCGAGGTTGCAATCTATCGAATGCAATGAATAAGAATATGTATGCCATGATTATGCAGAATTTAGTAAACATTATGCTAAGTGAAAGAAAACTAAGTTAGTTTAGTAACTTAGGGTTTCTTGGTCATACGTGGCTCTTAGTGGTGTATGCTTATCAATTTAGGTTTGGGTTTTGTTAGGGATAAGCATAGTGGATTGTATTTCCATGCTAATTTTTCAATGTACTATATAAATATCTAAGTTAGTTTTGATTCTATAGATTTACATGCTAATTTTCCAATGTACAACTTATAGCACACTCTTCTACTTGCGCCTCTATAACATAAATGTACTATATAACTATCTCTCTCATATGATTTAGGATAATAAACAAATATATTACATATATAAATATATAAACTTAATTAGTTTTGTCTAAATTATAATTATTAAAATGGAATTCAATTCCAACGAAACAAACGGGCCATTAGATATTTTAGTGGGCAATAAAAGGGGTTTTGCTGGTTGGGTTAGGGTGACATTAATCTCCACTATTAATTTCCCTTTTTTCATTTTCTATTTATGAATTCTAGGGTGGGTTTGAACTACAACAGTGGTTTAATACTTTCCAAAAATTATATAAAAATTACAGTGGGTTACTAGTTCTTACTGTAATTTGTCCTATAAATTTGAGGTGGTTACTGATTTAGATACTACTTGTGCAAAAATTAACAAGGATAAGTTTTAAAAGGGCACTTTTCACTATAGCTATGATTTAATTGAGGTTTTTGTACCAAATTTTATTTTTGTCCAGATACATAGGTGATATTAGGCCTTTGTGTTAAAAATCACAGAAAAAGGCATACTGGATATTTAGTTGTGAATTTCTAAAGTTTTATGCCAAAAAGGTGCTTATAACTAACTTGTTATTTGAAAAATATCAAACAACAGATTTCATATTTTTCCTATGTTCATAATAACAAAACATTAGTTATCCCAAGGTTTGGGGTGTTTTGTACTTGGGGTTATTTTTCTAGGGTTTTTCTAAGTTTTCCTTGTTTCCCTAAAATAAAAGGTATCTCATTTATTCTGTACTAAACAAGGGTATAATAAATTTTTCTAGTGAACTATACTGAATAAGTGAACTAACAAAAATGTGGGTCTTCCCTGGTTCATTATTTAAACCACATTTAATATTTTCTCTAACTTTAGGCTAAAAATGATTTAAATGGTAAACTCTACCTTAACTTGGTGTACAGAGGGGTTTATTATTTCTGTACATGTTAGGAAGTGATCAAGTACTTCTCTAAATTTTCTGAACCGCAGTCAAATAGTGTAACTATTTTTCCTTATTTCTTTTAGCTTTTGACCAGTTAATCATTTAAATAAAAACTCTAAAGTTTTCTACAACACTTAGGGGTTTTATATTTTTCCTAAGTAGTTTACATTATTTAGGATTTAGCAAAATTGGTTTGACTCGATTTGGGTAAACCAAACTGAAGTTATGAATTTTCCAAGTTCTATTTAGAGTTAATTCAGAATAATTTAAAAGGTTTCCTGGAAAACTACTTTGCACCGAAGACCCTGGGTTCTTTCTAAATCAATCCACTCATTTCTACCCCTATGCCACTATTCCCTTGAGTCACTGACAGCGCACAAAACCCCCTGACCTTTCCTTCTTCTTCCCCGAGGTCCCTCCCCTTATGCAAACAGTACCCGCGGGAAAGAAAAGGGCGGCGCGGCTTACCAGCGGTGAGAGAGGTCCGGCGAGGGGCGGGGTTGGCTCCGGGAGGTCCTAGCGGTCACAGCGAGGTACGGCTTGACGGCGGTGGTGGCCGGAATCGGTGGGTCCACGTGTGCAGGCGGGTGATCTCGTCGGCGGCGAGTGCTCCGGCTTAACCACGGCGATCTAGTTCAATTAAACGGCACGATGAGCTCCACAGGATGGCATAGAGGCTATGTGCACAAGGAATCGAAGTAAGGGGCAGAGATTTACCCGGTCTACGTTCACCAGCGGTCGGGTGAAGTCCGGCGACCGTGGACTGGCTTCTCCGGCGAAGCAAAGTCCGATTCCTTGCTCGGGGAGCTTCACCGAGGCATGCACGGTCTCTTTCGAGGATCGGGCGTGGTTGGGAAGGGCTCTGCTGGCCGGTCTACGGTGGCGGAGGATTGGGTGGCCGCGGGCACGCCGTTTGCTGGGCAACGCCGGTGGTTTCTGGCTCCGGTGAGGTCGAGCGTGCGCGGAGGAGTACGGTCGACGCCTGAGGGGGCTTTATAGGGGCAGGCGCGAGCAGGGGACACGGGCAGGGCTTAGCGCGGCGCGGGGCGCGCGGGGTCGGGCGCGGGCGTGCTCTGGCGCGCTCAGAGCGCGTCGAACACGTGGAAGTGTTCTTCTGCCCGTGTTCAACAGCTCGCTGAGATCGCAAGCGTGCGAATCTTGGCAAAACTCCGGCGCAGGCCTCCTCTTGGCACCTAGGGCTGTCACTTGTATGTGAGTCCCCATGGCAGATATGCCCTAGGTAGGGAGATATGCGGACGCCAAATCTGGCTTGTCCCTCTGCCCACCTCGCGACAAAAGTCATGCCAAATCATGTCAAACTTCTTGGGCTCGGTTTCAACTTTTTCCAGTGGGTGCCTTAGGTGGTATGACACATTTTTGGTATACAACTCAAGTGGTTTTGGTGCCATTTACTAAGTGAACACGGTGGATCTTTAGATTAGGTTCAAAATTTGACTTAGAAATAATTAGAGAGCTCTAGCTCTCTCTCCACTTAAGGAATGGATTTGGGGTTCTTAAGGGGGTCTTTTTGTAATGTTTCCTCTCTACATTTTGTAGATTAATATGTTACTTAAACTTTGGCCAAGGGTTAAATCATGATTTGCACATTTGCTTAACCTCCCCCCTCTAACCAGAGTTTTAGGTGTTAAGGGCTCAAGAAGGGTCTAGGGTTTAATCCTCTCTTGCCCAAGGTGATAATTGCACAAAGGCTTGGGTAATGCTTTTGGTCATTAACATTCTTGGCTAATACATGGTTCCCAAGGTTTTATGTTCTCCTCCTCAAGTTTCTTCCACATGTGATCACAGTCATTAGTGCATAGATGTGCCATTGCCATGGTAACACCTGGGGTGTTACAACCCTCCCCCCTTAAAGGAATCTCGTCCCGAGATTTTAGGTAGAGTCCTCTGGAGGGGTGCCATGAAGGCGTGTTGGTGCGTTGTTCCTTCTTTTATTCATGTTTCTCTAGTTAACTGCTCTTCGAATGTCATTCTCTTTGCGACTTCAGAAGGAAGCCCTTTTTAAGTCATTTCTAAAGCTTACACATCTAAGTTTTTCTTATATTTAGATTCAAAGGGCAGGTGGGGGTGGGGTTTTGGGTTACGTAATGACTACTTTGGGTAGAAAGTCGGGGAAGCGAGAGCATAGAAAATCCTCAGTCTCCCACGTAGGCTCTTCTACTGAATGGTGACTCCACTGAACCTTATACATTCTGATCGACTTTGCCCGCGTTGATCTCTCCTTTTGGCCCAATACCTTTACGGGGTGCTCTTGATAAGACAAGTCTGGTTCTATCTCGATTTCTGGTTCAGGTAGCACTTCAGTGGGTAAGCAGACACATTTCCGTAGCTGGGATACATGGAATACATCATGAACAGCTGACATGTGGGGTGGCAACTTCAATTGATATGCCACAGGTCCACAAGTTTCCTTGATCTCGTAGGGTCCAATGTAGCGAGGAGCTAACTTGCCCTTGATTCCAAATCTTTGAACACCTTTAGTGGGTGACATCTTAAGATAAACATGATCTCCCACTTCAAACTGCAGGGGCTTCCTTCTCTTGTCATGATAGCTCTTTTGCCTGGCCTGGGTAGCTTCTAGGTTATTCTTAATAACTCTGACCTTTTCCTCTGCTTCAAGTACCAAGTCTGGTCCAAATATTTCTCTCTCTCTAGCTTGAGACCAATTTAGCGGGGTCCTACACCTTCTCCCATACAAGGCTTAAAAAGGTGCCATTTTCAAACTGGACTGGTAGCTGTTATTATAGGAGAATTCTGCCAATGAAAGACACTTGTCCCAATCCTTTCCATAGTGTAACACACAGGCTCTCAACATGTCTTCCAAAATCTGATTTACCCTTTCTGTCTGGCCATCTGATTGAGGATGGTATGCTGAGCTTCTTATTATGTGGGTCCCAAGTGATTCCTGTAATTGCTCCCAAAATCGTGCCACGAATGGTGCTCCTCTATCTGATACTATAGTCCTTGGTATTCCATGCAAACGAACTATCTGGTCAATGTAGATTTCTGCATACTTCTCCGTCCTGTGGGTGGTGTGTACCGGCAAGAAATGAGCTGTCTTGGTCAATCTGTCCACAATGACTCAAATAGAATCATGGTGCTGGGAGGTATTGGGCAATCCCACGATAAAATCCATACAAATGTCCTCCCATTTCCAAGATGGTATGGGAAGGGGTTGCAAAGGGCCTGCTACCTTCAAATGACTGGCTTTGATTCTCTGGCAGGTGTCACATTCGGATATGTACTTGGCAATTTCCCTCTTCATTCTGGTCCACCAGTATAAGGATCTGAGGTCATGATACATCTTATTACTGTCGGGGTGCATGGAGAATTTTGAAAGGTGAGCTTCATCCAATATCTTCTTTCTGAGCTCAGGGTCCTTGGGAACAACCAATCGATCTCCAAACCATAGGATTCCTTGGCTGTCCTACCGGAAGCATTTGTATTTTTCTGCTTTATGCTTGATCATTTCCTTAATGACCTGAACACCCTTGTCTTCAATCTGTGCCATGACTATTTACTCTTGCAATGTGGGCTCCATCGAGATATAATTTAAAGCACCTGAAGAAACAACTTCTAGGTTCAGCTTGCACAACTCATCACACAGGGTGGTGACTTTTGCATCCATGCTCATACAATTGCACTGGGCCTTTCTGCTCAAGGCATCTGCCACAACATTGGCTTTGCCAGGATGGTAATGCACCTCCAAGTCATAGTCTTTGATTAGCTCTAACCATCTCCTCTGCCTCATATTAAGATATGCTTGAGTGAAAATGTATTTGAGGCTCTTATGGTCAGTGTAAATGATACAATGGGCTCCCATCAAGTAATGTCTCCATATCTTGAGAGCATGAACCACAACTGCTAACTCCAGATCATGTGTGGGGTAGTTCTGCTCATGGGGTCTGAGGGCTCAGGAGGCATAAGCAATTACTCTGTGGTCTTGCATTAAGACACATCCCAATCCAGTACCCGAAGCATCACAATAAACTTCAAAGGGCTTGGTGTTATCAGGTTGAGCTAGCACTGGTGCTATTGTCAAATGTTGCCTTAGTGTATGGAAGGCATCCTCACACTTCTGGCTCCAATCATACTTGACTCCCTTCTTCAACAATTCAGTCATTGGCTTGGCAATTCTGGAGAAATCCGGAATGAATCGTCTATAATACCCTGCCAATCCCAGAAAACTCCGAATCTGTCTCACTGTGGTAGGAGGTTTCCAATCCATTACTTCTTGTACCTTCTCAGGATCAACTGATATCCCATCCTGAGAAATTGTGTGACCCAAGAATTTAATTTCCCTCAGCCAGAATTCACACTTAGACAACTTAGCATAAAGACGATGATCACGCAGTCGCTGAAGCACGATGTGCAGATGCTCAGCATGCTCGTCTTCATTCTTGGAATAGACCAGGATATCATCAATGAAAACCACTACAAATTTGTCCAGCTCTAGCATTAATACTGAGTTCATCAGATACATGAAATAAGCCGGGGCATTGGTCAGCCCAAAAGACATCACCAAGAATTCATAGAGCCCATATGTGGTAGAGAAGGCCGTCTTCGGAATATCACTGGCACAGATCTTGATCTGATGGTAGCCTGAGCGAAGGTCTATCTTGGAGAATACCTTGGCTCCCACCAACTGATCAAACAAAACATCAATGCGGGGCAGTGGGTATTTGTTCTTGATGGTCACCACATTGAGAGGGCGATAATCAACACACATTCTCAAACTCTCATCCTTTTTCTTCATAAATAAGGCCGGACATCCCCATGGTGAAGTACTTGGGCGAATGAACCCCTTGTCCAACAACTCTTGCAGTTGCTTCTTCAATTCTGCCAATTCCGCTGGAGGCATCCTATAGGGTCTCTTGGATATAGGAGCATTTCCGGGTTGCAATTCAATTGCGAACTCAATGTCTCTATCAGGTGGCATCCCTGGCAATTCATCCGGAAAAACATCTGGGTAGTCACAGACCACTGGGATCCTTTCCACTGGGGACTCTATCATAACGAAGGCACAAGAACGGGTACAACCCTGGTCGGGCAAATATAATGTGGTTTCACCACAAGTCGGTGAGTGCACCTCAATGGCCCTAGCTGCAATATCAATAACTGCCTGATGTATTGTTAACCAGTCAGTTCCCAATATAATATCCACTCTATCCAAACCCAATATGAGGAGGGTGGTTCTAATTATTAGACTACCAAACTTTATGGCACATGTTTGTTGATTTGATAGGTGGCAACCCTGCCTCCTGGTGTTGAAATTGTAATACCTCCATTTGTGTGGTGAAAAGGTAATTGGCACTTGGCACTAAATCTGGCACTGATAAAACTGTGTGATGCACCCGAATCAAAATGAATAATAGCAGGATAATTCAAAACTGAAAAGATACCAGCCATGACGGGTGCTCCCTCTGGAATGTCAGCCATGGTGGTGAAGTTCAGTCTGCCTTGCCTCACTTGCACCTTCTGTCTCTTGCCTTGATTCTGGTTGGCATTCTGTCCCTGCCTCTGCTGGTTTCTGGGGCAATTCTTAGCATAATGCCCGGTGTTACCACAAGTGAAACACTTGTTGTCATTGGCCTGGCGGTATTGTTGCTGCTGTTGATTGTTCCTTTGAGCTGGAAACTGGGTGCGGTTGGGTGCCTGCTGCTGCTGCTGTGGCCGGATCACCCAACGTCCTTGCTGCTGCTGAGGTCCTCTGTTCTGAGTGTCAGACACGATCCTGAAGCGCTGTGGCTGAGCTAAACGTCCTGCCACAGGGGTCTTCCTCTTCTTTTCTGCCTGACGAGCTGTGATACAGTCCTCCTGAGAAATGGCCATATTGACTAACTCATTATAGCTGTTGGCTCTGACTGTGTTGAGACGGTCACGGAGCTTAGTGCTGAGCCCCCTCCTAAACATGTCCCTCTTCTTCTCGTCCGTGTCTGCGTGATATCCTGCATACTGGCACAGGTCATTGAAGGCCTGAGCATACTGTAACACTGTCCGGTTCCCTTGAGTGAGTGCCAAAAACTCGTTGAGCTTGCGGTCCATAATGCCCGCTGGTATATGGTGCCCCCTGAAAGCTGCCTTGAACTCTCTCCATTCCACCTCTCGGTCATCTGGCTGCATAGCAAGAAAGTGGTCCCACCATGTTCGCGCAGGTCCGCGAAGCTGCTGGGTGGCGAACCTGACCTTCGTCATCTCTAAACAAACTCCATGGAGTAGCGGGAATTTGGATTCCACTACTCTCAGCCATACATCAGCATCAAGTGGGTCCTCTGCCCTGGTGAACATTGGTGGCTGGGTACTGAGGAACTCCTGATAAGTGGCTGCTGCGGGGTGACGCTGATGATCACCACCACCATAGTGCTGAGGTGGTGGCTGACGCTGAGCTAGCTGTCGCAAGATCTCGTTCTGCTGAGCCATCAGCTCCTGTAGAGTAGGAGGCGATGGCGGTGGTGGAGGAACGCGCTCATTCTGACCACGACGCGCTCTTCCAGCCATATGAAAAATCATGTATATTCTCAATACAACATTTCTGAGGTTCAAGGTTCAATTGTGGTGAAAGAGTCAAAAGGGTAAAACCAATATATATTTTTCATAATTATAAAAGATCCCACACAGCATAAACATTTCTCCTTAAAATTAAAAACTGACATCATTCATCATCCATGCCTCCAAAAGAATCTGCCAAGATTACATCAATAACTCAAAATACTCAACTCTATCTAGCCTAGTACCCCAAGGGTGCAAAAGCTAAGCTAGCTTCGAGGAGATCTACCGTCACAGACTTCTAACCCTATCTCGATGATCTAGTGAGCAAACGAGGCAACGCTCGACTTGGGGGAAGGTGGTCTCTCTGAGCCAGCAGTGTCCAAACTGGAAGGCTCCTCTCCTCCCTCGATGTCAACATCCTCGTTGGCCTCCATGTCCTGGATCTCCTGGTGGTGCATATCCAGGTGCTGGTTAGCCTCTGCCAGCTGCTGTTGGGTGTTGATCAACTGATCCTCGAGAACCTCGATGGTGTTCTCCCTCGTTCCCACTTGTTCCTCAAGCTCTTGGATCTCATTTGACAGTTGCTCCACTTGTAAGTCCTTTTCCACCATCTCAGTGGACAAGTCAACCACAAGTTCCTCTCTGTTATCCAAAGTGATCTTGGTAGCCTCCAACAATGCCATCAGATGGGACATTGCCTCACCACGCATCACTTGCAGACGATACAGGGCATTTATGCACCGCACCATTAAGTGAGCAGTCTGACTTGGGTAGATAGCCCAGATATCCTTGGCATGCTCCACTCGGTCCTTCCACATTGGGTCGTCCTCCTTCTCAGCGGGGAACAAGCCAATGGGGTGAGTGGACAGCTCCAAGGGGTGGAATCCGCAGAATGTGGTCAGTCCGTGAAGAGCAATTGCCTCCATAGTGTCCTCAGCCCTGTAACCAAAAGACTCAGAGTCCAGCGAACGCCAGCCTGGCTGTAGGGGATGAGGCTCCAGGGTCATCCTCACCCTACAGCGGGGCACTCGGTGCTTTTCGAACTGCTGCACCGCGTACTGGGGAGGCGTCATGTAACCAGCTCCCTGAACTACCTCCCACAAAATACGGGGGAAACCCTCTCGTGCAAGCCCATTAGTGTGGGACTATGCATTTCCTTCGTCCGAGGATCCTTGAGAAGTCATCTGTGTACGGTTAAGCGTAAGTAAAAGAAAAAGAATTATAAAAGGAAAAAGGGATCACAACTCAGCCTCTCTATAACTACGACAATGGTACTAGGGTACTTAGTTTGCCATCATTTTGTATTAAAGTTCTTACCCAATTATCCATTAGTTTAATTAAGGATGCATGCATGCTCGAACTGATCGATCTCACATCAACTTAGAGGGAATAGGGGAAAACTCCCATCCCTTATAGTAGCCGGTAGGGCTTACTCAAATAGCCACCTAGCTACCCCTCTATTGTCCTAAGGCTTCACGTCCTAGGTCTATCCTTATCGTCCTGACGATCTATCCAACATTTGTTTCTGTCGGCGTTTCGACCCCGAGGGGTCCCTGGACCGACGAGTAAATTGTCGCCTCGTGTCCCAGCCCAGATGGGTCGGCGTGAGATGGAGCACGAAGGGGGGAAGGAGACAGGAGAAAGGGGAAACCCGCGGCCTTCGTGTTGTCCTGCGCCCAGGTCGGGTGCGCTTGCAGTAGGGGGTTACAAGCGTCCGCGTGGGAGAGAGCGAGGGACTTACGCGTCGGCCCGTTCTCCCGCGCGGCCAACCTTCTCTTACGAGAGCCCTGAACCTTCCTTTTATAGGCGTAAGGAGAGGGCCCAGGTGTACAATGGGGGATGTAGCAGTGTGCTAACGTGTCTAACAGAGAGGAGCTAGAGCCCTAAGTACATGCCGTCGTGGCAGCCGGAGAGGTTTTGGCACCCTGTTCATGTGATGTCGTGGCCGTCGGAGGAGCGCTGGAGCCTTGCGGAAGGACAGCTGTCGGGGCTGTCGAGTCCTTGCTGACGTCTCCTTGCTTCCGTAAGGGGCTGAGAGCCGCCGTCGTCATGGAGCACGCGGGGCGCCATCATTATTTGTTTACCGGGGCGAGCCAGATGGGACGCCGGTCTTGTTCCCCATAGCCTGAGCTTGTTGGGGTAGGGTAATGATGGCCCCCCCTATGGCGTGGTCGGTCCGAGCCCTAGGTTGGGCGAGGCGGAGGCTCCTCCGAGGTCGAGGTTGAGTTCGAGCCCTGGGGTCGGGCGAGGCGGAGTTCATCGTCTTCCGGAGCCGAGGCTGAGTCCGAGCCCTAGGGTCGGGCGAGGCGGAGTTCGTCGTCTTCTGGAGCCGAGGCTGAGTCCGAGCCCTGGGTTCGGGCGAGGCAAAGTTCGTCGTCTTCTGGAGCTGAGGCTGAGTCTGAGCCCTTGGGTCGGGCGAGGCGGAGTTCGTCGTCTTCCGGGGCCGAGGCTGAGCCCGAGCCCTGGGGTCGGGCGAGGCGGAGCTTCCTATGGCGTCCGAGGCCGAGACGGGGGCTGAGCCCTGGGGTCGGGACTTGGCTATTGTCAGCCTCACTCTGTCGAGTGGCACAGCAGTCGGAGCCACGCAGGCGGCGCTGTCTTCTTGTCAGGTCGGTCAGTGGAGCGGCAAAGTGACTGCGGTCACTTCGGCTCTGTCGACTGAAGAGCACGCGTCAGGATAAGGTGTTAGGCCATCCTCGCATTAAATGCTCCTGCGATATGGTCGGTTGGCGTGGCGATCTGGCCAAGGTTGCTTCTCGGTGAAGACTGGGCCTCGGGCGAGCCGAAGGTGTGTCCGTTGCTTGAGGGGGCCCTCGGGCGAGACGTGAATCCTTCGGGGTCGGCTGCCCTTGCCCGAGGCTGGGCTCGGGCGAGGCGAGATCGCGTCCCTTGAGTGGACCGAGCCTTGACCTTAATCGCGCCCATCAAGCCTTTGCAGCTTTGTGCTGATGGGGGTTACCAGCTGAGATTAGGAGTCTTGGGGGTACCCCTAATTATGGTCCCCGACAGTAGCCCCCGAGCCTCGAAGGGAGTGTTGATACTCGCTTGGAGGCTTTTGTCGCACATTTTTGCAAGGGGACCAGCCTTTCTTGATTGCGTTTCGTTCCGGTGGGTGCGCGCGAGCGCACCCGCCGGGTGTAGCCCTCGAGGCCTCGGAGGAGTGGTTTGACTCCTTTGAGGTCTTAGTGCGTTTCGTAATGCTTCGGCTGGTCTGGTTGTTCCCTCATGCGAACTGGCCGTAGCTCGGGTGCACAGTCGAGTCCCAAGTTCTCGGGCTGGTATGTTGACGCTGTCACCGGTTTGGCCGGAGCCGGGTTTGCGAGAGCAGCCCCCGAGCCTCCGCACAGAGCGAGAGGACGGTCAAGGATAGACTCGGCTTTTTACATATGCCCCTGCGTCGCCTTTCCGCAAGGAGGAGGGGGGGAAAGCGCCATGTTGCCCTCGGAGGGCGCTGAACATGGTGTCTCCAGTGAATTGCTAATGGGTAATCCGAGTGAACGCCCGTGCCCCATTCGTTAGGGGTCGGCTAGTGGCCCGGAGGCGCGCTCCAAAAGTACCTGCGGGGGATTCGCCGGACCCGGTCCCCTTTTGATGGGGTCCGAGGGCTCGATGCCTCCCTCTGGTGGGATTCCGTTACAAAATCGTTCCCGTCGGTCTCGGAAATGTCCTAGGGTACCTCGGGAGCGTAGCTCGAGCCTTGGTTATGTATCGAACGTACCCAGGATCATCCCTCGCTCTGCGTGCTCTGAGGCAGCTGTCAGAACCCTTCGGCGGCCAGCCTACGAACCCCTGATCAGTAGTGGGCACGGAGCCCGAGTGGCCTGGGCGGCCGTTGAACCCTTCCGAGGGGCCAGCCTTTGAACCTCTGACCAGTAGTGGGCGCGGAGCTCGAGTGCTCTGAGGCGGCTGTTGAACCCTTCCGAGGGGCCAGCCTTCGAACCTCTGATCAGTAGGGGGGCTCGGGGCTCGCTTCCTTCGCGGAGAAGGATCCCTTTCGGAGTATCCCCTTTCCCGGTCCCTATGGCAAGAGAGAGAAAGAGGAAGTGGAAAAGGATACGAAATCGAATGACGTGGCACACCTTTTTTGACGCGGTCATCATCGCGGAGGTGAAGCGTCGCCTGCTTCGCCTGCCAAAGGTGCCGCCCGTCCTGCCGCAGAGTTAATGCGACGGGACGAGTGGTTCGCGGGGCGGTCGTTGTGCGTGCGCGAGCCGTTCGGGGAACGGAACACGGGCGCGTCGTCTTCACGCCGTGGGAGAGGGCTCTCTCGCTGCCCCAGGAGGGGACGTGAGCTTGCTGACGACTTGACTGCTGCTTCCGCCCGCCTGCCACCGCCATTACTGCTGGCCCATTTCTGGCCGTATCGACCGTCGCGCCTTCTCCCACGGCTGACCGACCCATGACCGATGTGCTCGGTTGGTACTGTCGAGTCATGCGCAGGGTCGCCTCGAGTCGCGGCATCGGTTCCGCAGTCGAGGAGGCGCGGTACTGGCGCGAGTGGCGGTGCAGTTTCTCGCACGTAGTAACCGGTGCGCCGGTTACATGGCGTGTGGGCCTGGGCCTCCACGCTAGACGCGTCGAAGTCGAAAGGGTGCGCCCCCTTGGTGCGGTTGCATGCCGCTTGCATGGCGGTCCACTCTTTCACCCGCTGGTCTGGGCAAAAGTGGAGGAGCGCTTGTAACTGCTAGGCAGTTACGCGCACCGCGCACGGCGGTTTGGCTTCTTCTGCCCTGGGCCAGCTTGCATGACGCGTGGGACCCAGCCCCCGTGTCGTAGGGGGAGGACCTTGGAGCGTGTTGGAGAAGACTCGATTTGCGCCGGCTGAGGACGCAAGTGGGGAAAGTTGCCTTTAAAAGGAGGGTGACCCCCTTGGAAGGCAACCATATCTTCGCACTCCCTTCATGCATCACGTCCTTCCACCTTCCGAGCCCCCGGATGGGGAGCGCCCGCTGTCCTTCCGCCTTGTCGTCGTTGGAGGAACGCAACTTCGCGGAAGTTGGTACCTTTCAGCCATCGTTCGGCTTCAAGGATTTTCATCAGGCAGCCCGGCTGCATCCCCTCGCCGGTGGTCACCCAAGATGGTGACCACCAGGTCGATGGTGGGGATAAGTGAGCCAGGCTGCGGCCTCTGCCCCGCCCTCAGCTTCAAGGATCTTCATCATCCTGGCTGGGGCGGAGGCCGGGCTGAGCCGGAGCTCTACCTCCCGCGCGGGTTCATGGGTCACCTTCTCCCCCAGCATTCAGGGGAGAGGGCGCTCACCGGCCTAGCGGGAGGGTCGGACTTCGACAACGCGGGGCCGGTCGGCGGCGAGCGTCGTCAGCTTCAGCGCGTTGGGCTCGCTGGCTCAGTTGGCTCTGGCTCGGCTCCCGGTGCCCCCTCCCACCGCGAGAACGGTTGTCGCGTCGTGCTCACCGGAGGACCACCCAAGACGTCGCGCGCTGCTAGGGCGGCGTTCGTGTTCTTGGGCTGTCCTGCCTTTGCTCCGGTATGGCGCCTCCGCGTGGAGGTCGGTGCTCGCCCGTCCGGGAGGATCCGAGTGGGGATCTGCCGGTGGGCAGATGGCTTCCGTCGTCGGCGTGAAGGTGGTGGCGGCTAAAGAAGTCCTCGTCGTCGACGGGATCACCGCCACCATCCGCGCTACGGGCCTCCGGCTCTTTGGCTTTGATGTCTGGTTCGCGTCCCTTGAGTGGGGACGCGAACGAGAGCCTTCCGGTGGCTATGTCCGTCCTTGGGCCATGGCTGCTGCTGCAGAGGTCGCTGGCGAGTCGCCCGGAGCTTGTCACCCCACAGGCTCTCCGGTGTGGAGGTTGTTCATACCCGCGGGGGCGGAACCGGAGTTCTGTTTGTAATGGCACCTTGAGTGCCGGTGTCTGTTCATTGTGGCTGTCGGGGCCTGAACATGTATGTATTTTGGCGTGAAGCCGTGTTTTTTCCTCATTTCGAGCACTAGGACTCGCCTGTCGGCAAACTGAACCGCTTCACCAAGTGTGAGTTGCCTCGTGCGAAGGTGACGAGTGAGGTATCCGTATCCCGAAGGCGTAGGAGTCCCTTGGCTCGGTCGACCTTGCCGCCCGAGGCTTCTCTTGCTTAGTTAAAGGAACACTCGGCCGCTCTTCGATGAGACGGAGCCGGAGGCAGCAGTGTCAGTGTGGACAGAGGTAGAGTTGGCTCGAAAAGAAGACTTCGTCGGCCGGAGCCTGGCCGGGCCGTCCACTGGCGAGACCAGCGCCGGAGTCGAGTCGCCGAGGCCATGAGCCGGGCTGATGTCCTCGGGGGACAGCTGGTTGAGGCTCCTGGGTGGCCGGCCGAGCCGTCTGCTCGGGCCGGATTCCTAGAGGAGACCCTGGCGGTGATAGCCCGGGCGTGGTGCTGACGTCGTCCTTTGGAGCAGAGATCCTTCGCCCGTGTTGCCGTCCAAGGCTCGGTCGGACTTCGCCGAAGGTGGAGTTGATGCCGAGGGTGCTACTGCTCCCCCTCCGTCAAGGTCCGAGCCTGCAGGATCGGTTTTTCTTGTAGTGTGCGTATGTTTTCTACGGCCGCCGAGGCCCAAACATATTGTCGTTGTGTTGTAAAGTTGCGTTTCTTTTCCTCTTGTTTCGAATATCAAGACTTATTTGTCGGTAACAGAATTGTTTGTCCGAGCGAGAGTTACTTTTCACGGAAGGTGATGAGTGAGGTATCTGTATCCCGGAGGCGTAGGAGTCCCTCGGCTCGGTCGGCCTTGCCGCTTATGTGTACTCTTACTCGTCCGTAGGATTCTGCTATCGATATAGTCGAGAAGGCACGAAAAATCGTTTCGGCAGAAAGGTTCCCGAGCATTAAGACTTGTTCTGTCAGCGGAATCGCTTATCCGAGCGTGAGTTACTTATCGCAGAAGGTGATGAGTGAGGTATCCGTATCCCGGAGGCGTAGGAGTCCCTCGGCTCGGTCGGCCTTGGCTGCTTACGTGTACTCCGTCGTTTTCAGGATCCCACTTTCGAAGTAGTCGAAAAGCACGAAAGACATTCTGGCAGAAAGATCTTTTCCGAGGAAAATTTTGACGCAGAGGGGGTTCCCCCCTTCTAGCCCCCGATGGAGGGTCGGGCTTTGCCGAGGCAAGGCTGACCCTTCCTTGATGGTTAGACTTTGTATGTGAATGAGGTGTACGAACGACTTGAAAGCATCTAAGGGTAGAAGCGACGTAGCTGTCGGATGTTCCAAGCGTTGCTGTAGACCTCGCCTTGACTGTTGGCCAGCTTGTACGTCCCGGGCTTCAAAACCTTGGCGATGACGAATGGCCCTTCCCCGGGAGGCGTGAGCTTGTGCCGCCCTCGGGCGTCTTGTCGCAGCCGAAGCACCAAGTCACCCACCTGGAGGTCTCGGGACCGAACCCCTCGGGCGTGGTAGCATCGCAGGGACTGCTGATACCGCGCCGAGTGTAGTAAGGCCATGTCCCGAGCCTCTTCCAGCTGGTCCAGTGAGTCTTCTCGGTTGGTTCGATTGCCTTGGTCTTCGTACACCCTCGTCCTCGGGGAACCGTATTCTAAGTCCGTGGGCAAGATGGCATCGGCCCCATAGACTAGAAAGAACGGTGTGAAGCCCGTGGCTCGGCTCGACGTTGTCCTAAGACTCCAGACCACTGAGGGGAGTTCCTTCATTCATCGCCTGCCGAACTTGTTGAGGTTGTTGTAGATCCTCGGCTTGAGTCCTTGCAGAATCATGCCGTTGGCACGTTCTACCTGCCCATTCGTCATGGGGTGAGCCACGGCGGCCCAATCCACCCGGATGTGGTGATCCTCGCAGAAGTCCAGGAACTTTCTGCCGGTGAACTGGGTGCCGTTGTCGGTGATGATGGAGTTCGGGACCCCAAAGCGATGGATGATGTTGGTGAAGAACGCCACCGCTTGTTCGGATCTAATGCTGTTTAGGGGTCGGACCTCTATCCACTTGGAGAATTTGTCGATGGCGACCAACAAGTGCGTGTAGCCCCCGGGTGCCTTCTGCAAGGGACCGACGAGGTCCAGACCCCACACAGCAAACAGCCAGGTGATGGGTATTGTCTGCAGAGCCTGAGGGGGCAAGTGGGTCTGCCTTGCGTAGAATTGACACCCTTGGCAGGTGCGGACAATTCTAGTGGCGTCGGCCACCGCGGTCGGCCAGTAGAAACCTTGTCGGAAAGCGTTTCCAACAAGGGCTCGAGGCGCTGCGTGATGACCGCAAGCCCCGAGTGTATTTCTTGTAATAACTCCTGGCCTTCGGCGATGGATATGCATCGCTGGAGGATGCCTGAGGGGCTGCGGTGGTAGAGCTCCTTTCTGTCCCCCAGCAAGACGAACGACTTGGCGCGCCGCGCCAGTCACCGAGCTTCAGCTCGGTCGAGGGGCAGCTCTCCTCATTGGAGATATTGCAGGTACGGGGTCTGCCAGTCTCGATTAGGCGGGACCCCATTCCGCTCTACCTCGACGCGCAGTGCGTCACCCACGGGGGCCGAGGGTGCCTCGGGCTGAGTCGAGGGTGCCTCGGGCTGGGCCGAGGCCTTCTCAGGCTCGGGCGTGTCGTCGGTATTGACTGAGGGTTGATGTAGGTCTCAGGAGAAGATGTCCGGGGGGACCATTGTCCGCCCCGAGGCTATCTTAGCCAGCTCGTCCGCAGTCTCGTTGTATCGTCGGGCGACGTGGTTGAGCTCGAGCCCGTAGAACTTGTTCTCCAGGCGCCGAACCTCATTGTAGTAGGCTTCCATCTTCGGGTCACGGTAGTGGGAGTTCTTCATGACTTGGTCGATGACAAGCTGCGAGTTGCCGCGAGCGTCGAGGCGTCGGACCCCTAGCTCGATGGTGATGCGCAACCCGTTGACCAGAGCCTCGTACTCAGCCACGTTGTTGGACGCCGGGAAATGGAGGCGCAGCACGTAGCGGAGGTGCTTCTCGAGGGGCGAGATGAAGAGCAGGCCCGCGCCTGCCCCTGTTTTCATCAGCGACCCGTCGAAAAACATGGTCCAGAGTTCCGGTTGGATCAGAGCTGCTGGAAGCTAGGTGTCGACCCATTCAGCCACAAAGTCCACCAAGACTTGGGACTTGATGGCCTTCCGAGGGGCGAACGAGATTGTCTCGCCCATGATTTCCACCGCCCACTTTGCAATCCTACCCGAGGCCTCTCGGCACTGGATGATCTCCCCTAGGGGGAAGGATGACACCACATTCACCGGATGAGACTCGAAGTAGTGTCGCAACTTCCGCCGCGTCAGAATCACCGCGTACAGCAGCTTCTGAATTTGTGGGTAGCGGATCTTGGTCTCGGACAGTACCTCACTGACGAAGTAGACCGGCCTCTGGACGAGCAATGCATGCCCCTCTTCTTGTCTCTCAATCACGATCGCGGCGCTGACCACCTGAGTGGTAGCGGCGACGTAGATGAAGAGGGCTTCTCCGGCAGCGGGGGGCACCAAGATGGGCGCGTTCGTGAGGAGCGCCTTCAGGTTCCCGAGGGCTTCCTCGGCCTCAGGGGTCCAAGTGAAGCACTCGACCTTTCTTAAGAGGCGGTACAAAGGTAGGCCTCTTTCGCCGAGGCGCGAGATGAAACGGCTCAGAGCCGCAAGGCATCCCATGACCCTCTGTACGCCTTTCAAGTCCTTAATGGGCCCCATGTTGGTGACGGCCGCGATTTTCTCCGGGTTGGCCTCGATGCCCCGCTCGGAGACAATGAACCCCAAGAGCATGCCTCGGGGGACTCCGAAGACACACTTCTCGGGATTGAGTTTTACGCCCTTCGCCTTGAGGCACCGGAATGTCGTTTCAAGGTCGGAGAGGAGGTCGGAGGCTTTCCTCGTCTTGACTACGATGTCATCGACGTAAGCCTCGACCGTTCGACCAATGTGCTCGCCAAACACGTGGTTCATGCACCTTTGGTATGTCGCACCCGCATTCCTCAAACCAAATGGCATAGTAACGTAGCAGTACATGCCAAAAGGTGTGATGAAAGAGGTCGCGAGCTGGTCGGACTCTTTCATCCTGATTTGGTGATACCCTGAGTAGGCCTCGAGGAAAGACAGGGTTTCGCACCCAGCAGTGGAATCCACGATTTGATCGATGCGAGGCAGAGGGTAGGGAACCTTCGGACATGCTTTGTTTAGACCAGTGTAGTCTACACACATCCGCCATTTCCCTCCTTTCTTTCTCACAAGCACAGGGTTGGCAAGCCATTCGGGATGGAATACCTCTTTGATGAACCCAGCGGCCATCAGCTTGTGGATCTCCTCGCCTATGGCTCTGCGCTTTTCTTCGTCGAATCGGCGCAGAGGCTGCTTCACGGGTCGGTCTCTAGCTCGGATATCCAGCGAGTGCTCGGCGACATCCCTCGGTATGCCAGGCATGTCCGAGGGACTCCACGCGAAAACTTCGGCATTCGCGCGGAGAAAGTCGACGAGCACAACTTCCTATTTGGGGTCGAGCTCGGAGCTGATCCGGATCTGCTTGGAGGCGTCGTTGCTGGGGTCGAGAGGGACGGACTTAACCGTCTCTGCTGACTCGAAGTTGTCGGCGTGGCGCTTCACGTCTGGCGCCTCCTTGGAGAGGCTCTCCAGGTCAGCGAAGAGGGCCTCAGATTCGGCGAGGGCCTCGGCGTACTCCACGCACTCCACGTCGCATTCGTACGCGTGTCGGTACGTGGGGCCGACGGTGATGACCCCGTTGGGGCCCTGCATCTTGAGCTTGAGGTAGGTGTAGTTGGGGACGACCATGAACTTGGCGTAGCATGGCCTCCCCAGTACTGCGTGGTAGGTTCCTCGGAACCCGACCACCTCGAACGTGAGGGTTTCCCTTCGGAAGTTGGAGGGAGTCCCGAAGCAGACGGGCAGATCGAGTTGTCCGAGGGGCTGAACGCGTTTCCCGGGGATGATCCCATGAAAAGGTGTCGCGCCTGTCCGGATCGAGGACAGATCGATCTGCAGGAGCCCGAGGGTCTCGGCGTAGATGATGTTGAGGCTGCTGCCTCCGTTCATGAGGACCTTAGTGAGCCTGACGTTGCCGATGACGGGGTCGACAACGAGCGGATATTTCCTCGGGCTCGGCACGCGGTCGGGGTGGTCGCCCTGGTCGAAGGTGATGGGCTTGTCGGACCAGTCTATGTAGACTAGCGCTGCCACCTTTACCGAGCAGACCTCCCGACGCTCTTGCTTGTGGTGCCGAGCCGAGGCGTTCGCCACTTGCCCACCGTAGATCATGAAGCAGTCGTGGACCTCGGGGAACTCCTCTGCCTTGTGATCCTCCTTCTTGTCGTTTTTGTGGGCCCTGCCACCTTCCGTAGGTGGCCCGGCCTTGTGAAAGTGGCGCCGAAGCATGACGCACTCCTCAAGGGTGTGCTTGACGGGCCCCTGATGATAGGGGCACGACTCCTTGAGCATCTTGTCGAAGAGATTGGCACCTCCGGGAGGTTTCGAGGGTTCTTGTACTCAGCGCCGGCGACAAGGTCCGCGTCGGTGGCGTCGCGTTTCGCTTGCAACTTCTTCTTGCCTTTCTTCTTGGTGCCGCGCTGAGTGGACGCCTCGAGGACGTCTTCCAGCTGGCGGCCCTGGGCTGCTTGTCCTTCCGGAAGATGGCCTCAACCGCCTCCTGGCCAGAGGTGAACTTGGTGGCAATGTCCATCAGCTCGCTTGCCCTGTTGGGGGTCTTGTGACCCAGCTTGCTCACCAGGTCGCGGCAGGTGGTTCCGGCGAGGAACGCGCCGATGACATCCGAATCGATGACGTTGGGCAGCTCGGTGCGCTGCTTCGAGAATCGCCGGATGTAGTCCCGGAGAGACTCTCCCGGCTGCTGGCGGCAGCTTCGGAGATCCCAGGAGTTCCTAGGGCTCACGTACGTGCCCTGGAAGTTGTCGGTGAAGGCTTGGACCAGGTCGTCCCAGTTGGAGATCTGCCCCGGAGGCAGATGCTCCAGCCAGGCTCGGGCGGTGTCGGAGAGGAACAGGGGGAGGTTGCGGATGATGAGGTTGTCATCGTCCATTCCACCTAGCTGGCAGGCCAGTCGGTAGTCCGCGAGCCACAGTTCCGGCCTCGTCTCCCCCGAGTACTTTGTGATGGTAGTCGGGGTTCGGAACCGGGTCGGGAACGGCGCCCATCGTATGGCTCGGCTGAAAGCCTGCGGACCGGGTGGTTCGGGCGAGGGACTCTGATCCTCCCCGCTGTCGTAGCGTCCCCCACGCCTGGGGTGGTAGCCTCGGCGCACCCTCTCGACGAGTTGGGCTCGACGGTTCTGGTGGTGGTGCTCGTTGCCGAGGTGACCCGGGGCCACAGGCGCTGTGTTGCGCGTGCGCCCGGTGTGGACCGAGGCTTCCCGCATGAATCGGGAAGTCGCGGTGCGATGCTCCGAGGGGTACCCCTGCCTTCGGGAGGCAGAGCTTTCGGCCCGTCAGACCGCGGCATCATCCAGGAGATTCTTGAGCTCTCCCTGGATACGCCGCCCTTTGGTGGTTGATGGTTCCGGCATCGCACGGAGTAGTATTGCTGCTGCAGCCAGGTTCTGGCCGACTCCACTAGAAACCGGTGGTGGCCTTGCCCTGACATCGTCGGTAATGCGATGCTGGATGCCCTGGGGCAGATGACGCGCTTCTCCGGCCGAAGCTCGGTCTTCCCATTCCTGCCTGATGTTCCGCCGGAACGGCTCAAGTGTTCCTGCTCCCTCGTCGAGCCTGGCCTGCATCTCGCGGATTTGCTCGAGCTGTGCGTCCTGACCCCCCACAGGGACTGGGACCACAACTAGCTCCCGAAGGATGTCAACGCGAGGCGCAGGCCTAGGGGGATCGCTGTTTTTCGGCATACCAAGATGGTTGCCTTCACCGGGACCCCCTAGATCGACGTGGAAACATTCACGACTTGGGCCGCAGTCCTCGTCGCCGAAGCTGCGGCTACCATCGGAACAATCGGAGAGGCAGTAGTCGCATGCGGTCATGAAGTCCCGCATGGCACTGGGGTTACCGAGCCCAGAGAAATCCCAACAAAAGTCGGGCTCGTCATCTTCCTCGGAACCCGAGGGCCTGTAGGTCGAGACGGCCGTCTGTCTATCCCAGGGCGACCGCATATGGTACCCCAGAGGGTTGGTACACGCCTCTATGAAGGCTTCCACCGAAGCGAGGTCGCTTGGTGGGTCGAAGCTGAATCCAAAAGGCACGAGATGGGAATCGGTCGGTACCTCTTGGTCGACGGGCGGTGACGAAGTCGCGTCAGGGGCGGACTGCACCGTCGTCTCAGGTACGAGGGTGACGCCCAACAAGTCCCTCGCGAGCGTGCTAGCGTCGTTTGTCCGCTTGGAGTTGGCGTGTTGCGGGGAAACGGCGCTCATCGTCATCTTAGACGCGAGGTCGACGCCCGACGTGTCCCCCGTTGGGGCGCCGGCGCCGTCGACTCGCTCGACAGCCGACGAGGTGCCGCCTCCTGCTTGGCCATGGTTGCCCCGCCTCCTCCTCCGTCGGCGGGGGAGGTGACGGGACAAACCCGAATGTCGTTCTTCCGCCACGTGGGGAAGACGTCGTTGATTCCGCCACCGGTGAGCGGGTTGTCGGCCGCCATTAACGCTGTCGCGCGACGGAGGAAGGAGTATCATGTCGTAGCCGCCGTCGAGGGACATGAACTCAAGACTTCCGAAATGGAGAACTGTCCCGGGTTGGAAAGGTTGCTGGAGACTACCCATCTAGAGCTTGACGGGAAGCTGTTCGTCAACACGCAGCAGGCCCCTACCTGGCGCGCCAACTATCAGCGTTTCGACCCCGGGGGGTCCCTGGACCGATGAGTAAATTATCGCCGCGTGTCGCAGCCCAGATGGGTCGGCGTGAGACGGAGCACGAAGGGGGGAAGGAGACAGGCGAAAGGGGAAACCCGCGGCCTTCGTGTTGTCCTGCGCCCAGGTCGGGTGCGCTTGTAGTAGGGGGTTACAAGCGTCCGCGTGGGAGAGAGCGAGGGACTTACGCGTCGGCCTGTTCTCCCGCGCGGCCAACCTTCTCGTACGAGAGCCCTGGACCTTCCTTTTATAGGCGTAAGGAGAGGGCCCAGGTGTACAATGGGGGATGTAGCAGTGTGCTAACGTGTCTAGCAGAGAGGAGCTAGAGCCCTAAGTACATGCCGTCGTGCAGCCGGAGAGGTTTTGGCACCCTGTTCATGTGATGTCGTGGTCGTCGGAGGAGCGCTGGAGCCTTGTGGAAGGACAGCTGTCGGGGCTGTCGAGTCCTTGCTGACGTCTCCTTGCTTCCGTAAGGGGCTGAGAGCCGCCGTCGTCATGGAGCACGCGGGGCGCCATCATTATTTGTTTACCGGGGCGAGCCAGATGGGACGCTGGTCTTGTTCCCCGTAGCCTGATCTAGCTAGGAGTAGGGTAATGATGGCCCCCCCTGTGGCGTGGTCGGTCCGAGCCCTAGGTTGGGCGAGGCGGAGGCTCCTCCGAGGTCGAGGTTGAGCCCGAGCCCTAGGGTCGGGCGAGGCGGAGTTCGTCGTCTTCCGGAGCCGAGGCTGAGTCCGAGCCCTGGGGTCAGGCGAGGCGGAGTTCGTCGTCTTCCGGAGCTGAGGCTGAGTCCGAGCCCTGGGGTCGGGCGAGGCGGAGTTCGTCGTCTTCCGGAGCCGAGGCTGAGTCCGAGCCCTGGGGTCGGGCGAGGTGGAGTTCGTCGTCTTCCGGGGACGAGGCTGAGCCCGAGCCCTAGGGTCGGGCGAGGCGGAGTCCATCGTCCGAGGCCGAGATGGGGGCCGAGCCCTGGGGTCGGCGAGGTGGAGCTTCCTATGGCGCCCGAGGTCGGTCTTGGCTCCTGTCAGCCTCACTCTATCGAGTGGCACAGCAGTCGGAGCGACGCATGGGGCACTGTCTTCTTGTCAGGTCGGTCAGTGGAGCGGCGAAGTGACTGCGGTCACTTCGGCTCTGTCGACTGAAGAGCATGCGTCAGGATAAGGTGTTAGGCCATCCTCGCATTAAATGCTCCTGCGATATGGTCGGTTGGCGTCGCGATCTGGCCAAGGTTGCTTCTCGGTGAAGACTGGGCCTCGAGCGAGCCGAAGGTGTGTCCGTTGCTTGAGGGGGCCCTCGGGCGAGACGTGAATCCTCCAGGGTCGGCTGCCCTTGCCCGAGGCTGGGCTCGGGCGAGGCGAGATCGCGTCCCTTGAGTGGACCGAGCCTTGACCTTAATCGCGCCCATAAGGCCTTTGCAGCTTTGTGCTGATGGGGGTTACCAGCTGAGATTAGGAGTCTTGGGGGTACCCCTAATTATGGTCCCCGACAATTTCTAACCAGTTTTACCTTGAAAAAGGATGGTGTTTATAGTTTATTGATTCCTCTGTGGTGGTACGAGCTCCGATACCAGCTGTGGCGGAACTGCCCGAATTATTCCAACTTAAGTGCCTAAGTCCCGCCTTAGAGGCTAGACCACACTTAAATGGGAATAACCCGTCAATCCCTCGGATCTAGTCCGACGAGGCCACTGACAGGATCAAGTACCACAGTCTCACTCGATGGTGAGTCACAGAGCAAATACAATAAAGCATAAAACCATACATTAAAGAGTATTAAACTTATTACATCATCATCGGGGTTTTAGCAAAAGTAGTCATCATTGTTCGAAGTGCAGCGGAATAAAACTAACGATAATTAAATGGAGAGATGGGGAAGCCTGTCCCATCACTCCTCATGCTCCTCCTCAGCCGAGGCAGGGTCCCACTCGACAGTCCAACCTGGTGGCAAGATGGACGGCCAAGTCACTCCAGCAACCATGTCCTCCAGAGAACCTGTAAAATTATGCCACAAGCAAGGCTGAGTATACAAATACTCATCTAGACTTACCCGGTGTGAGGAGTCTACTCCTCTACCTCTAGACATGCAGCTGTCTGGCTGTGGGGTTTGGTTGCCAAAAGCACTAACTGAGTTTATAAATCAAGTTTTGGCTTTGTCAAGTTTTAGTGTGACTCTCTTAAGACTAGATGTATACTATCTACTCATTCATGGTAGCAAGCAAATTTAGCAATCAACATCTTTTGTCACATCATCACATTTCCACTTGTTACTCAATGTAGCAGCATGGATCAAGCAGTCTCATTAGCTGCGAGAAGCAGACGATTCGAATTGAGTTTTTAAACCTTGCAAGGTAAACCTAAACACACGACGTGGCGAGGCACTTCGTCCCCACACACATCAACCGTCCCCATCGATTCCCCGTCAGCAGATCAGGGCTCACCGCCTTGGCGTACAATGCCTCACTGACCCCGACTGCCGTCGTGCAGTGACCGCACTTGTACCCACCATAACTGGGATGGGAGACCACGTCTCAGGTCGCGTGAGGGGTAAAGTCCACTGCTAGGTTCAATCAGGTATTATGCTTACCGATTTACCATATTTCTTGGCATGTGCTTAGTACGTTCAAACGCTTGACTCACGGTACCACACCTTAGTCCTTATTCCAAATTTTTTTTATCCCGTGGACAACCAATCCCCATGGATTGTTGTCCACAAACCAACATCCTTATGATAAGAAAGTGGATACAACCAATTCCTGACCTCGCGCGAGTGCTAGAAAAATCACTCGACTTCTACCGAGATCCCTAGTTAGTATAGCAGCTACTCGACCTAGCATACTAGTTTTCATCTCAATAGGATTCCTGAGATCATGCAACTAGGGTTTCAACCAACTCCTACACTTAAGTGCACATTCAATCCTACAATCATTAAGTGTAGAAAAATAGCATAATTAACAGGTTATGCATAAATCGGGGCTTGCCTTCCAAAGCTGGGGCAGGGAGATCCTCTGGGGCAGGCTCTGGTGCTGGATCCGGGGCTACCTCTTGAGCAGCTCCTTGCTCCGGCACGAGGACGTACTCTCCGTCAGCGAGGTTGCAATCTATCGAATGCAATGAATAAGAATATGTATGCCATGATTATGCAGGATTTAGTAAACATTATGCTAAGTGAAAGAAAACTAAGTTAGTTTAGTAACTTAGGGTTTCTTGGTCATACGTGGCTCTTAGTGGTGTATGCTTATCAATTTAGGTTTGGGTTTTGTTAGGGATAAGCATAGTGGATTGTATTTCCCTTAGATATTTTAGTGGGCAATAAAAGGGGTTTTGCTGGTTGGGTTAGGGTGACATTAATCTCCACTATTAATTTCCCTTTTTTTCATTTTCTATTTATGAATTCTAGGGTGGGTTTGAACTACAACAGTGGTTTAACTCTTTCCAAAAATTCTGTAAAAAATACAGTGGGTTACTAGTTGTTAGTGTAATTTGTCCTATAAATTTGAGGTGGTTACTGATTCAGATACTACTTGTGCAAAAATTAACAAGGATAAGTTTTAAAAGGGCACTTTTCACTATAGCTATGATTTAATTGAAGTTTCTGTACCAAATTTTATTTTTTTCCAGATACATAGGTGATATTAGGCCTTTGTGTTAAAAATCACAGAAAAAGGCATACTGGATATTTAGTTGTGAATTTCTAAAGTTTTATCCCAAAAAGGTGCTTATAACTAACTTGTTATTTGAAAAATATGGAACAACAGATTTCATATTTTTCCTATGTTCATAATAACAAAACATTAGTTATCCCAAGGTTTGGGGTGTTTTCTCCTTGGGGTTATTTTTCTAGGGTTTTTCTAAGTTTTCCTTGTTTCCCTAAAATAAAAGGTATCTCATTTATTCTATACTAAACAAGGGTATAATAAATTTTTCTAGTGAACTATACTGAATAAGTGAACTAACAAAAATGTGGTTGTTCCCTGGTTCTTTATTTAAACCACCTTTAATATTTTCTCTAACTTTAGGCTAAAAATGATTTAAATGGTAAACTCTACCTTAACTTGGTGTACAGAGAGGTTTATTATTTTTGTACATGTTAGGAAGTGATCAAGTACTTCTCTAAATTTTCTAAACCCCAGTCAAATAGTGTAACTATTTTTCCTTATTTCTTTTAGCTTTTGACCAGTTAATCATTTAAATCAAAACTCTAAAGTTTTCTACAACACTTAGGGGTTTTATATTTTTCCTAAGTAGTTTACAATATTTAGGATCTGGCAAAATTGGTTTGACTCGATTTGGGTAAACCAAACTGAAGTTATGAATTTTCTAAGCTCTATTTGGAGTTAATTCAGAATAATTTAAAAGGTTTCCTGGAAAACTACTTTGCACCGAAGACCCTGGGTTCTTTCTAAATCAATCCACTCATTTTTACCCCTGTGCCACTATTCCCTTGAGTCACTGACAGCGCACAAAACCCCCTGACCTTTCCTTCTTCTTCCCCGAGGTCCCTCCCCTTATGCAAACAGTACCCGGGGGAAAGAAAAGGGCGGCGCGGCTTACCGGCGATGAGAGAGGTCCGGCGAGGGGCGGGGTTAGCTCCGGGAGGTCCTGGCGGTCACAGCGAGGTACGACTCGACGGCGGTGGTGGCCGGAATCGGCGGGTCCATGTGTGTAGGCGGGTGATCTCGTCGGCGGCGAGTGCTCCGGCTTAACCACAGCGATCTAGTTCAATTAAACGGCACGATGAGCTCCACGGGATGACGTAGAGGCTATGTGCGCAAGGAATCGAAGAATGGGGCAGAGATTTACTCGGTCTACGTTCACCGGCGGTCGGGTGAAGTCCGGCGACCGTGGACTGGCTTCTCCGGCGAAGCAAAGTCTGATTCCTTGCTCGGGGAGCTTCACCGAGGCATGCACGGTCTCTTCCGAGGGTCAGGCGTGGCTGGGAAGGGCTCTGCTGGCCGGTCTACGGTGGTGGAGGATCAGGTGGCCGCGGGCACGCCGTTTGCAGGGCAACGCCGATGGTTTCTAGCTCCGGTGAGGTCGAGCGTGCGCAGAGGAGTACGATCGATGCTTGAGGGGGCTTTATAGGCGCGGGCGCAAGCAGGGGACACGGGCATGGCTCAGCGCGGCGTGGGGCGCGCGGGGTCGGGCGCAGGCGTGCTCTGGCGCGCTCAGAGCGCGTCGAACATGTGTAAGTGTTCTTCTGCCCGTGTTCAACAGCTCGTCGAGATCGCAAGCGTGCGAATCTTGGCAAAAATCTGGCACAGGCCTCCTCCTGCACCTAGGTCTATCTCTTGTATGTGAGTCCCCATGGCAGATATGCCCTAGGTAGGGTGATATGCGGACGCCAAATCTGGCTTGTCCCTCTTCCCACCTCGCGACAAAAGCCATGCCAAATCATGTCAAACGTCTTGGGCTCGGTTTCAACTTTTTCCAGTGGGTGCCTTAGGTGGTATGACACATTTTTGGTATACAACTCAAGTGGTTTTGGTGCCATTTACTAAGTGAACACGGTGGATCTTTAGAATACGTTCAAAATTTGACTTAGAAAGAATTAGAGAGCCCTAGCTCTCTCTCCACTTAAGGAATGGATTTGGGGTTCTTAAGGGGGTCTTTTTGTAATGTTTCCTCTCTACATTTTGTAGATTAATATGTTACTTAAACTTTGGTCAAGGGTTAAATCATGATTTGCACATTTTCTTAACCTCCCCCCCTCTAACCAGAGTTTTAGGAGTTAAGGGCTCAAGAAGGGTCTAGGGTTTAATCCTCTCTTGCCCAAGGTGATAATTGCACAAAGGCTTGGGTAATGCTTTTGGTCATTAACATTCTTGGCTAATACATGGTTCCCAAGGTTTTATGTTCTCCTCCTCAAGTTTCTTCCACATGTGATCACAGTCATTAGTGCATAGATGTGCCATTGCCATGGTAACACCTGGGGTGTTACACAGCCTGTCGAATTCCTTTGCTAGCTCATATGGCATCGGGTGAGCGGCCATCATATTGACTTGGCTTTTTCGGCTCAAGGCATCAGCAACTACATTAGCTTTGCCTGGGTGATAATGTATCTCTAGCTCATAGTCTTTGATCAATTCCAACCATCTTCGCTGCCTTCATGTTTAACTTTGACTGGGTGAAGATATACTTAAGACTTGTGGTCTGTATAGATATCACACTTCTGCCCATACAAATAGTGCCTCCAGGTCTTCAGTGCATGAACCACTGCTGCCAACTCCATGTCATGTGTTGGATAATTCCTTTCATGGATCTTCAACTGTTGGGACGAGTACACCACTACTCTCCCTTCTTGCATTAGCACACATCCCAGACCAGTGTATAAAGCGTCACAATACACTGAGAATGGCTTGTGCACATCTGGTAGAATCAACACAGGTGTTATAGTCAACTTCTTCTTCAGTGTCTCAAAGGACTCTTGGCACTCTGGGTCCACTTGAATTCGACTTTCTTTGCTAGTAGGGCTGTCATTAGCCTAGCAATCTTGGAGTAACCTTCAATGAAACGATGATAGTATCCGGCCATTCCAATGAAACTCTTGATTCCGCGGACAACTCTTTATGCTTTTCAGTTCAGAATATCTGCTACCTTCTTCAAATCCACAGCTAATTCGTCTTAGTTTATGATATGACCCAATAACAGGACTTCGCTGATCCAGAACTCACATTAGCTCAACTTGGCATACAACTGATGTTCCCGTAACCATTGCAATACCATCTTCAAATGCTCCTCGTGTTCTTCCTCATTCTAGGAATATATGATGATATCATCAATGGACACTACTACTAATTTGTCGAGATAGTCCATGAACACGTTGTTCATCAAGTACATAAAGAAAGCTAGCTCATTTGTTAATCCAAATGACATAACCATGTACTCATATAGACCATACTTGGTGATGAATGTTGTCTTCGGTATGTCCGAAGGCTGGATCCTGAGCTGATGGTAACGTGACCTCAGATCTATCTTCGAGAACACACTGGCTCCTCTCAACTGGATGAACAGATCTTCAATTCTAGGCATGGGGTACTTGTTCTTGATAGTGATTTCATTCAGAGCTCGGTAATCAATGCACATCCTCTTCGTACCATCTTTCTTCTCCACAAATAACACTGGGGCGGCCCAAGGCGAGGTGCTGGGTCTGATGTAACCTTTCTCCAAAAGCTCGTCTATCTGCTTCTTGAGTTCCACCAATTCTGGTCCAGGCACTCTACAAGCTATCTTAGAAATAGGGGCGATGCTAGGGATAAGCTCTATGGCAAACTCAACTTTACGCCCGGGTGGCATGCCTGGTAAGACCTCTAGAAACACGTCGAGGAACTCCAACACAACTCTAATAGCCTCAAGTAGGTTGGCCTCCTTACCATCTACAGACATATGGTGACAGGCTCCCTCTTCTAGATCAGGCATGAACAGTTTAGTTACTACTTCTTTCCCGGATGGGGACACTAACTTTACTGTCCTCTTGTCACAACTATCGGTTGCTTGGTTTTTGTGCAGCCAATTCATCCCTAGGATGACATCTAACCCTTGAGTACCCATTACTACTAAGTTAGTTGGGAAATCTATCCCCCTTATTTCAATCCTTAGATTCGGACACACCTTATTGGACTGAACGTTTCCCCCAACTGAATTAACTCTTAAAGGTGGAATCATTGGTTCCAAGGGATGTTATGTGCTTCTACCCATGATGTAGAAACAAAAGAATGTGTGACACTAGTATCAAATAGTACTTTTTCTGGATATGATTTGACTAGAAACATACCTACTACCACATCTGGTTCATCCTGGATTGCTTCAGTGTAACACAATAAAAACCATCAACTAAAAATAATGCATTTAGTTTATTAATGGTAAATATGGTAATGAAATTTTCTTTCAAGTGTTTGATTTTTATTTGCACTTAGAGTAATTTTGTTTCCTCATATTTGATTTTTGGATGTTTAATAGAATTTCTTTTATATTCAAAATCCAATTAATTAATATAGAAATATTGGTCCAAAAATAAATATTTTAGTTATAAATAAATTTGGTATAATTATTATGATTTTTGAATTATTTAAAAATATATTTTTAAATAGAATAGAAAAGAAAAGAAAAGAAAATAAAAGGAAAAAAAGGGAAAAGAAAACCTAACCCTAATCGGCCCACTAAGGCCCAACTGGTCGCGCCCCATTTCCCCTTCCCTCCCTCTCACCGCCAGGTGGGGCCCACCCGGGCCCCTCTCCTCTTCCCTCCTCTCCTTCCTCCCTCCCGCGCCGTCGCTCTGCTCGCCCATTCCGCGCTGCGCGCCCGGCCGCCCGTGCCTAACCCCGCGCCCCTCGGTGTCCGCGCCCGTCCACCTCCCCTCGAGCCAGAAACCGCTGCCACGGCTCCTCCTCTCCCTCCCCCACGTTCTCTCCTTAACGGCGCCATTAATGGTCGTTAATGGCCATGGCCGGTCGTTCTCTCCCCCAGTGCCCTCTCCTCTCCCTCTCTCGCTATATAAAAGGCCTAGCTTCTCCCTCTCTCTCCCTCCCCGAGCTCTCTCTCTCTCTCTCACACTCCCTTCTCCGCCTGAGCTCGCCATAGACCGTGCCCACGTCGCCGTTCGTCGTCGCTGGAGCTCCGCCGTCTGCGCTCATCGTCCGCACCCCGGCCGGACCGTCCGCGCCCAACGCCGCCCGTCCCCAGCCACTCGACCGAGCCCCTGCTCCTCCCCTGCCCGGCCAAACTCCCTCCCCCGTCGATCGCCATCCCTGCTCGTGAGCTCTAGCTCAAGGTAGAAGAAACACATTTTACATTTTAGTCCCTAGTTTTGTAAATTAAATTAATTCCGAGATTTTTAGTTTAGAAATTACCAAAAAGAGACTCCGATGTATACGTGTAATCGTAAACAAGCCTCACAACAATATTTTGACAGGTGTATGAATTTATATTTCAAAAATAAATTATGTCACTAGTCACTAAATTGGTGATTTTCACACTAGAGACGATTAATATTGATCTTGCTTTAGCACATGAACGATATTTGTTAGTAGTGTTTTAAGTATAATTTCATTGATATAACAAAGTATAAGAAAATACTAGGCCAAGTATTCTTGGTCAGATGAAAATAGATTTTACTAGTCATAATAAATGTATTCATAAGTATAGCACTTAATTACTTAGAATTAGTAAAATACGTATTTATGTCATAATAACCATGATTATGTTATTAAAATTCTAATTAGTAATTTACAATTTATTCTTAGAATATTAATGTTAGAAGAATTATAAATCAACAATTTTTAGCCCTGTAATGCATAAAGTTTGTTAACAATTATTTTCAAAAGTCTATTATCAGTAATAAAGCAATTATTTTCCATAAAGTTTGTTAATACAAGTTTATCTAGATTATACTAGATAAGACTAGTGTCATAGTCACTTACTCATATTTTCACCAATAATAACTCAAAGTAGTAGTCATAATGAATTAATAAGTATTTACGCTTTAAGACATATTTATGAGTATAAATGTGTGATGTATGAATGTGAATGATTACCCTGTAATGGTGTATGCTTATTTATTTGGCGTACATATTCTTTTTGTATGTACGATACGCAAATCGATGCTACAAGTTGACTGTGAGGTAGATGAACCAAACTCGTTCGAGGACGGCCCATAGGACACTTTCGAGCAAGGCAAGTGGATTCTCCCTCTGCATATTCTATTTGTACCCAAGTAATGCATATAATAATGTTTACTTTTTTGATATATTGCATAATTTGATGGGATTTGCCTAAATAAGGATTTCCTAGAATTACCAACCCTATTCCTTGAATTACCCTGGGTAAATGCTTTGCTTAGCAATGTTTGCTATTGCTCAACTTGATGAATATGATGTCACTCTTTTAATGATACTATGTTCCGGAGAAGTTTTATTATGTTGTTAACCCGATGGTTAAACAAGAACATTTTGTGCTAAATGGAACATGGAGTGACCACCCAGGATAATAGTGCAACCACATTGCTATCATGGCTCTGGCTTTGGTAGTTAGCTCTATAGACTTAGTGCTTAGCAACCCTACCTGAAAGATGGGCAAGAGGGGGCGGCAGTGGTTTGGTGACAGCTCATGTTAACATAGGGTGATAGTCTTGGCTAAGTTACCTCACCCAGAGGGCCATCAATACTGACGTGGGAACCTTAGCGAGTGGCTTTGTACTAAGGATATTTTGTGAAAGCCTCATAATGGATCCCTAGCCATTCACCTCGGCAGTGTTTACGGGTCCGATCAACCCAGGCTAGATGGGATACATGGCTTGTGGGTGAAGTTGTACCACCTCTATAGAGTGTAAAACTGATATGTCAGTCGTGCTCACGGTTAAAAGCAACCTGGACCCTCACATGATAATTGTACTTAAAGATGGACAGTAAATCGAGATCTGATGATCTACCAATGGTTTGCTTAAGTAGTTTCACTTAAGTGCTTTTGATATACTCTTATATCTTTGATTAATTAGGATACTTGGGATACACACTTATTAGTAAGACAGGTGTTGCTAATAAAATATTGACCAACTAAAATGCTTACCGTTTATCCATAGCCTACCTTGTTAACTTGCATTAATTTTCCCCCACTTGCTGATCCCCGACCATAAGTGAGGTCACCCTTGCTAATATTTTGATTAGAGGGTGATGCTGAAGACTTCGCTGATCACGATGATGAGTTTTAAGTCTAATGATGCGCCAGTAACCTTCCTGTGGAAGAGTGCCCATATTTAATTCCGCCCTACTTTGATTTTGATACTTGTTAAAGATACAATGATTCAGATGATGTAATAAAGTATTCTACTCTCTTTACGCCTTTATTGCATTGTCTTTTGATATATTACACTTGTGACGTCAACATATGTGTGGGAAATGGATCCAGGCCCACATATGCTATGCATTTGGTTTTGCCCCCAGAACCGGGTGTGACAGAAGTGGTATCAAAGATATGCTGACTCTAGGTCGTTAGATTAGTTAGAAATGGAAATCCTAGACTATTCAAAACATGCTAATTTTGTTATTACAAAATTATTTTGTTAACCTTACTGTTGGGGGCCTTCCTTTTCCGAAGGTCCTCAAAAACATGACTAACCATATGTTCAGTGTAACATAGACTGTTACAGGAGGCTTCGGCTTTGGGATGAAGGTTCTCTTTCTAGTGAAAGTATGTGTGATATGAAGATACAACTCGAAGGCAGAATGGGCGGACGTTGAAGCTGTGGAGCTTCGGCTTGATACGATGACAAAGGTGGAAGATGAAACCGACCTAAAGGAGAAAAGACTACTTAGCCCTTGATAGTTTGCTTTATGATTAATAGTAAATGTCAGGGACATGGATGTAATTTTGTCCAGGCTGCATCCCGTGCCTATAAATAGATGAATAGTAACATCGTATTGTTCACGCTGGATTGTAATCACTCTCGCGTCACTCTCGCATTTTCACCTTCTCGCAAGCCGAAGGTATTAATGTAATATCATTATCATTGATGTTTATCCATGTTTATAGAATGAGAATATAAATAATCTAATGATTCGTAATAATTATTCATGTTCTTTTGTGTTTCATGTAACTTTATTTATATTCATTCATTGAGATGATGAACGTATGCCCTTCATAACCTTCGTCTGAAGATCATTATATCCCAAAGGAGATAATGCTTCGAAGGACGAAGGTCTTTAATCGTTAACAATTGTGTTGCTTTGTTCTTGATGTATAGCATTTGAGAACAAGGACCAACATTGGTGCCCACCTCCGGTGAACTCATTCGACCACCTTCGACAAGCATCGACTTTCACAATGCCGCCGAAGAAGACAACGGTGCTAGGGGCTGCCCTGCAGCCACTGGACACTAATCAGGAGACGCTACGAGAAGCTAGGAGCCAAAAGAGGAAGGCTACTAGCCCAACACCTTAGGAGGAGGAGCTAGATCAAGAGATCAGGGATTTGGAGGCTATCCACCAACAGGTGCAAAAGAAGAGGGAAAAAATGCTTCGGCTCGCCGACCTTCAGAAGAAGATCGACGAAGCTGCTGAAGAAATGTGTCACCTCACTCAGGATAACCAAAACCGAAAGCCCCAACACAGGGAGCTTCGCCAAGAAAGCCTATTCAATGATGATGAATGGTACAATGACTTTCATCAGGGCAATTTTGCTTTTAACGATGCTTCTCCCTTGGCAGCAGAATTGCAGGTTACCCCATGGCCGCCGTCATACAAGCCACCTTAGCTCCCCATGTATGACGGGCACTTAGACCCGAAGCAATTCTTGATGAGCTATGAAGTAACCATATCCTCATATGGGGGCAATACTGCAGTCATGGCTAAGACCTTCATCATGGCAGTCAAAGGCGTAGCTCAAACTTGGTACTCATGTCTTCGGCTAGGGACAATTACGTAAGCTAAAGGATATGTTAGTGACCAGCTTTCAGGGTTTTCAAACGAAGTCGGTCACTTGCTAGACTCTCTTTCAGTGTACGCAGGACCAGGAGGAGTACTTGCAGGCGTATGTCCGAAGGTTCTTGCGGCTGAGAGCTCAAGCACCTACAGTGCCCAATGAGATCGTCATTGAGGCCATGATCAAGGGGCTCCGGCCAGGACCTATGGCGCAATACTTTGCAAGGAAGCCTACAGATACTCTGAAATGGCCAGGGGCTTCAGAGGGAGATTCCACCCAGGCATGGCAGGTCAATCCATAATTCCAGCTCAAGTGACGATAGAGGAAACTAAACCCAAAGGCAGCAGCATAGCTCCCAATCATAAGGGGCACAACAAAGTTCTTTCAGGCCACCAGCTCCAAGAGGCAGAGGGGGAAGAAGCTTCGAAGGAAGATATGGAGATCAGCCCAGGAAGTTGTTTTGTTTGTTCTACGGTGAAGACAAAGGGAATACCACAAGGACGTGCCAAGTTACGATTCAGAAACAGAAAGAAATTGCCGAAGCTGAAGCACGATAGAACCAGCCGAAGCAGGTCCTGCATACCGCTTTGTGCTATTCTCCTTATATCCCAGAATATGTAGGTAATCAACAGCCTACGACCTCTATCGCTTCGGCAAGCCATTCTCAAGCTTCCTGGGCCCAGTGGCCACCACCACCACCGTTAGCACCTGCCATGCTTCACGGTCAACAGCGAGAAGGGCATCACCACGCTCAGCAACAGCGCAACCTTCGAGAGGAATCCGAGGCTCGCACAGTCAACAACACTATGCCTGAGTCGAAGCACATTTATTAAAGGCGCCATGGTGATTCGATTAAAGAATATCCTACTCTGGTGTATCTTAATTTTTTCCGCCATTATATTTTCTTGTATGAAAAACAATTCACAAAGGATTAAATTCCAATTTGATGTAATAATATTGTGGTCACACCACCGAGTGTGGGGCACATCCCCTTAACAAAACTTCCGAAGCTACAAAGTCATTCCTAAGGGAGCGCAGAGTAAGTTCCAAAGCTACAAAGTCGTACCTAAGGGAGCGCAGAGTAAGTTCCGAAGCTCAAAAGTCGGTCCTAACGGAATGCAGAGCTAAGATGCCACCGAAATAAAAGGTGAAGAAGCTCAAAAGTCATTCCTAAGGGGATGCAGAGCTTAAACGCCACCAAAATAGAAGATGAAGAAGTTCAAAAGTCGTTCCTAAGGTGATGCAGAGCTTAAGTGCCACCGAAATAGAAGGTGAAGAGACTCAAAAGTCGTTCCTAAGGGGATGCAGAGTCTGGGTTTGTTTTCGTGTGGGCGTGTGTCTTCGGCATAAACATCATGTTGCATCATATCATTGCATCATTTCGCATACCATTACATCATACATCATATCACATCAGCAACAAAGCTGTGAAGGAAATTTTTGATGAATCATGGAACAATGTGCCCAAGCACAAAGCATGCCTTCGGCGGATATAATCTTTCACACCAGGAAAATCTTCATCGACAACAATATTATACAACAGCTGTGGTATAGAAGGGGTGACTATTTCTTTACGAAGAATGAAAAGAAGGAAAGGTGTTTTTTCGCTGAAGGCTCAAAAATGGTATGAACGCAAATTTCATGCATCGCAAAAAATATATTACATTAATGTACACACAGATATTCAATGTTTAACTCATATACGAATATTACATTTCTCAAATACTACATTTCCTAAGTACACAAGAATTCAGTCTTCTTTTAATATCTTCTCGGCATCTTCATTCACGAGTTTGTTGACAGCTTCGTCAACTGCTTCTTCGACAACCCTTATTGTTTCTAATGCTACTTTCATGGCTGGATCGGCCTCAGGATCATATGGCTCAGGTGGCGGTGAAAGTTCAGCTGTAGAAAAGAACAAGTTGTTAATCCAAAACCGAAAATAAACACCGAAGCTAAAATCCAGTAATAATACATATACGTCTTGCGCGCTGAGCAGCCTCTTCGGCCCGCTTAGCCTCTTCTCGGGCGTCATGAGATTCTTTTTCATTTTTCTTTATAGCTTCGTCGGCTATCTCGCGGCCGCCCTTCATCCAAACATCGGAATAGAATTTTCCGCTTATCAAAGTAGCTTCGGCCGAAGGCTCCTTAGCGTTGTCTATGGAGAAGACGGTTTCTGCCTGGGCTGCAGCTTTAACATGTTCACAACCATTTTTCTCCAGAACCGCTGCAACCCCTCGGGCACTAGCGAACGCGCAAAAATCTCCACGGTCGCTAAGAATTTCTTCAAAAGCTTCACCTTCTTCGCCTATCCATTCAATGATTCCTTCAGGATCGCCTCGAATAAACTTTTGCTCCGATGAGTATGCACCCACCTTTGCAAAGCTGCCTTTCAGTTTATTGGCGCAATCCAACAATTCTCATAACATCTTTCCTTGGATTCACGAAGCTCCTCCACATTTTTTCTAGCCTTGTGCTTGTCCATTCACTTATCTCTTTCTTAGCCTTTGCAAGTTCAAAATTTTCATTAGCTTCGGCAAGCTTTTTCTGAAGGTCTTGAACTTCGGCTTTATGAGCTTCGGATTGTGTATTAAGCTTTGGTTCGTTGCTCTTTAGCCTATCTACTAAGGAAAGCAGTATTTTATCTTTTTCAAGCGCCTCGTTCCTTAGCGTGATAACTTCTGACCGAAGGTTCCCAAGGGCTATTTGGCAGCTTTCGTCTTTAGCATTCTTTTGAGCCCTTAAAGCCTTGCTTAGGATTAAGCCCTACAAAAAAATAAAGGATCAGCATACAATAATAAGAAAAGACACAAAAAGTAATTTGCTAAAACATCCTCACCTTCAGACTGTTATAGGCAAGGCTGTCTGCAAGGTCATCCTTCGTCATTGCAGATAGGCCAAGTTCTAGCTTCGGGAATCCTATATTTTTTGCCATCTCCCGGCAAACAGATATCTCCTTATTGTCCGGAAGGCAGTACATGAATTCGTCTTCATCAATGCCATTATACACCAAGGATCCTTTTAGATACTTTAAATCCCTGGCATAGTGCTTAGCTTCGGCAATCTGCTCTTCCGACAACTATTTACCCGAAGCATGTCATATGATAAAATCTAGCTCTTCAGTAGACGCTTCGGGGGTAGGAGATTTAACCTTCTTGGGTGCGCCTTCTTTTTCCAAGAACAGAGCGGCATCCGAAGGTCCTTCTTCAGTATCCTTTTCAACAGTTTCAACAGGCCTTGTTTCTGCAGGAACTGAGGGCCCAACTTCAGCTTCAACACGAGTTGCAACAGCTTCAGCAGTCTCCTTTATATTTTTCTCACTTGTGCTGGGCACTTCTGTAGAGACAGGAGTTGGTACTGTAACACCCAAAATTCTAGTTTAAGATTCATATGTGTTTCTCCAAAAAGATGGAGAAAGTCATAGAACCCTTTACTAAGTATATCCCACTAAAGTAAATAAATAGTAATGTCAAAAGCTTGGTAGTTTAACACTTAGATCCAAATCTTGAAACTAAAGTTCAAGTTGAAACTATGGAACAATAAGTAAAAGAAACACCTTCAACATATTTATTATAACTTTAAAATTAACACACTCCTTGAAGAAAATATTTGAATCAAGAGATAAGTTATGGTGGAGATTTTATGTTTTCTCCTAAACTAAAAGTATTGAAATTATAGATAGTTTTTTTTACTACACATTCAAAAAAAAATATACTTGCACTTCATGCTGGAATTTTGAAGTGAGCACTTTGTTTTGAATTTGGAATTTAATCTTAATTTGAATCAGAAATTAGAAAAGGATAAAAGACTTACCTGTCTGCGGTTTGGGCCAAATCCGCGCACCGGCCTATCCTGCCAACCCCCTCCTTCCCTTCTACTCCCCCGCCTGGGCAGCCCATTTCCCTTATTTCACTTCGCGGCCCATCCTCACTCCCCCCCCACTCAGCCCACGCCATGACACTGCGCCACTGACCGGTGGGTCCACCTCGTCAGTCGTCTTCTTCCTCAAATCGGACTCACTGCTGGCAACAAGATCCGTGGAATCCGCACGCAGTAGTTGGCCCTGGGATTCCATTGTCGCGTGTATATAAACCAGTGCTATCGTCTCTCCCCTTGCCTGTGCCAGCGACGAACCTGGAACCCGAGCGTCTTAGGGAGAGAGAACCTGCGCTACAATCGCCATATCCACCATAAACGCACTCGGTTAGAGAGCTACGGGTGCGGCGGCGGGAACACCTGGGTGCCTCGGCATCAAGGATCCTCGGCGCCCCCATCACGTGGCGGACCCTCGGGCCGTGCGTTCCTGTTCCCTGCGGTCGGCGTCGTCTACACCTGGATCACCAGTCGGCCCCGTCGCGGATCAGCATCACCGTGGAGCGCGCTCCGTCACAGCAGCTGGTGAGCACCCTTCCTGGCTTGCGAGGTGAGAGAATATGAGCGCCTGTGCGGCTCTTCCTCACGCGCGGCACCTGGTTGCGTCCGCCGTGGGAGCGCTGGGCGGTCGGCTAAACCAGGCGCGCAACTCCCAGTATTCGCGCCGCCGTGCTCTGGCGGGGCAGGGAGGTGGAAGACGGCCGTGGAGCGTCCATCCGGCGATCTACGGCTGAGATTAAAACCTGCGTAATGTTTCGCGTTGGGTCGATCTAGAGCGTTGATCAGCGATCGGATGACTCCGGGTATGGATGTGATCTCCACTGTTGGATCAACATCTGGTGGTCCTCGTAGCGTACCGGTTTAATAAATGTAGATCTAATCTAGGCCGTAGGTGTGAGATCGTGCGGCTGAAGTCATCAGATACCCCTTCGGCTTGCGTATTTTGCTAAAGAGTCCTCGGGAAACTAAGAAACCAACCCGCCGTCCACATGTGGGGCGCCCTGTGTCTTAAGAACTTTCACTTAGAGACCCCTGACCTTTCTTGTAAATGAGGCCCAGTCCAGAACCCATTTAATTTGAATAAAAGAAATAGAAAATGGATTTTTAATATGAAAATAAGTACTAGAACTTATAAAATTCATAGAAAATTCATACTTGCTCCAAATTAATCCATTCTACTTTCTAAAATTTTATAATTTTATTATCTATCACTTAGAGTCTCTGTTTTATCATGACAACACTAAGAAATTTAATTTCCCACTTAATCATATTTCAACCACATAAAACCTTTAGAAATTCATATCTTAAAATCTATAACTCCAAAATTAATGATTCCTGTTCCTAGAATCTTATTTTAATATGTAGATTATTAACATGTATTTTGTTCTTATGTTTGGTGTGATGTTAATTTTGCCTGTACACTATTTGTTTGTATTGCTACGTTTAGCAGTGAGGACACGAGTGATCTGAAAAGCAAGTTGGTACCTGGAATCTCAAGTCCCAGGCAAGTTGTGCCCTTGATCACTTCTTTTTACCTACTCATGTTCTGATTAATCATAATGATCTGCATAGGTTAATTTTGATGGGACCCAATAGGTCACCCTAGTTTGTTCATCCTGAATACCTTGTTTACCCCTGAATCACTTGGGTAGTTCTGCTACTGCTTTATATGGTTTTGGGTTAATATTTCATTACATCTATGTTCCAATTATGTTGTTATTCTATTTATGTTCATGACAAGATCATTAAATGTTAATTGGAACATAGAGCTTAACTTGAGAAACACATGCCACCACAAGGGTTTATGGACGCCCTTGGCTGATTAATTAGGAAAGCTAGCGGAGGACTACCTTACCCGAAAGGGGCAAGGGCAGTAGGGGAGTGGTCAGTGTAGGGAGGCCCTCGGGAGGATTTTGCTGCGATGGCGGTCCTGCAAGGGATTCCTGCATTGGAGCTTCCTATAAACTGTAGCGGGTTTTCTGAAGCTAGTGGAACTTTGTAAAGGCCTCGTATTGTTACCCTGCCTCGCCTCCTCGGTAGAGGTGTATGGGAAGTCGCGATCCCTTGGCAGATGGGTAACATGACTTGTGGGTAAAGGGTACCACCTCTGCAGAGTGTAAAACTGGTATACTAGCCGAGCTCACGGTCATGAGCAGCTCAGGACTCTCTGATGATTAATTTATGGAACTTAAATTCAATTTTGTCATATGCATTGCATCGCAGGTGATGATGTTACTTCTGTTCTACTACTTAATTGGGTTGGTATTTACTTATACTTAGTAATTGCTAATAAAATTTTGACCAACTTTAAAAGCAATGCTCAGCTTCAACCATCTCCGTTGGTAAGCCTTACACTTCACGTGAGCTCCCACCTTTGGCGAGTTCATGCACATTATTCCCCACAACTTGTTGAGCGATGAACGTATGTGAGCTCACTCTTGCTGTCTCACACCCCCCCCACAGGTCAAGAACATGTACCACAGGACGAGGCGCTTGAAGGATGCTGTGCGAGTTCGTGAGAGGTCTAGGTCGTCATCTCCCAGTCAACTTTGTGTTGCTGGACCGTTGTCTCCTTATAATGTAATTACTTAATTATTTTGTATAGAACTCCTGTTATGTAGTAAAGATGTGACATTCGATCCTGTGCCATGATTCATCATATGTGTGAGACTTGGTCCCAGCACACCTGGTGATTATGTTCGCGCCCGGGTTCTGGACCCCTAAAATCCGGGTGTGACAGAAGTGGTATCAGAGGAATGTTGACTGTAGGACGAAACCTAGACAAGAACTGGACAACCGTTATCTACTTAACCTTGCTACTCTGATTATTTCTAAACTTTTCTTAATCTTTTCTCATCTATTTCCGCTTACTCTGATTATTCTTACCTTTTTTCTTCTAAAGACAAATGTGGATTTCACACTTTGAAATCCTGTGCCTAAAGTGACTTTTAGGAATAGGACACCTAATCTTAGGAACAAAAACAAAACTATTTTATTATATAGATGTATATGAACTTGAATGTTTGTTCTTATGATACTTGCCTGATTTGGATCTTTGATTGAGTGTGATGGTTGTGGAGTAATGTCCACAATTACATCTACATATACGTATAGGCATAAATATATATATAAAAAAACATAAGATGACTATACAAACTAAGAATACCCCCATTAAAATATATTTAGTTTAATATATCCATCTTATCTACAAGATTCTCTCTTATCTTAATAGATCCATCTTATCTCAAAAGATTCTAACATATCCTAATGATATTTATCCTACCCTAGTAAATCTTTATAACTTAAACTAGTTTGATCTAGTCATACCAACCTAATCTAGACTTTATCTAATCTAGTATGATCTAATCTAGAGTGAGTTACTTAATGCTGGTACAAGGAATAGGGCCATACTCCTAATTCACCTAAACCTAAATTGGTGTCTTAGACCAACTCGTCTGTGGAACCACCACAACCTAGCCTATGTTATAGGTTGCCCAACCCATTTATCCCAAAAGCAAAGTAAACCTTGTTGGGCCTACCCAGCCCAAGCACCCGACAACTATCTTAACCATACGTCCATAACACGGATGGAAACTCTAAGGATGAAGGCCAAAGAAGACCAACCATGTCAAAGGAGGATAAGCATCAACTCAAGTCTTCAAAGATCAAGTTGGAGCGCCAAAGGACTCAAGATTCGCTATGCATGACGGAGTCTTTCCCTTACCCTACTCTTTCTTACCAACACCTACTCATATTTCTAGGACATCTTTTATCCTACATAATAAGGTGGCCATACATATGCCTTCCTAATCACCTGATAATTTGATATAGACTATAAAAAAAAACTTTTCGTACTAGAACTAATTAGAAAATGAAATCTAGACTACAAGATAGACTTGTATCCCCTTTCTTGCAAATCTCGAGGACGAGATTATTTTTAAGGGGGGTAGGATTTGTAACACCCAAAATTCTAGTTTAAGATTCATATGTGTTTCTCCAAAAAGATGGAGAAAGTCATAGAACCCTTTACTAAGTATATCCCCCTAAAGTAAATAAATAGTAATGTCAAAAGCTTGGTAGTTTAACACTTAGATCCAAATCTTGAAACTAAAGTTCAAGTTGAAACTATGGAACAATAAGTAAAAGAAACACCTTCAACATATTTATTATAACTTTAAAATTAACACACTCCTTGAAGAAAATATTTGAATCAAGAGATAAGTTATGGTGGAGATTTTATGTTTTCTCCTAAACTAAAAGTATTGAAATTATAGATAGTTTTTTTACTACACATTCAAAAAAAATATACTTGCACTTCATGCTGGAATTTTGAAGTGAGCACTTTGTTTTGAATTTGGAATTTAATCTTAATTTGAATCAGAAATTAGAAAAGGATAAAAGACTTACCTGTCTGCGGTTTGGGCCAAATCCGCGCACCGGCCCATCCTGCCAACCCCCTCCTTCCCTTCTACTCCCCCGCCTGGGCAGCCCATTTCCCTTATTTCACTTCGTGGCCCATCCTCACTCCCCCCCACTCAGCCCACGCCATGACACTGCGCCACTGACCGGTGGGTCCACCTCGTCAGTCGTCTTCTTCCTCAAATCGGACTCACTGCTGGCAACAAGATCCGCGGAATCCGCGCGCAGTAGTTGGCCCTGGGATTCCCTTGTCGCGTGTATATAAACCAGTGCTATCGTCTCTCCCCTTGCCTGTGCCAATGACGAACATGGAACCCGAGCGTCTTAGGGAGAGAGAACCTGCGCTACAATCGCCATATCCACCATAAACGCACTCGGTTAGAGAGCTACGGGTGCGGCGGCGGGAACACCTGGGTGCCTTGGCATCAAGGATCCTCGGTGCCCCCATCACGTGGCGGACCCTCGGGCCGTGCGTTCCTGTTCCCTGCGGCCGGCGTCGTTTACACCTGGATCACCAGTCGGCCCCGTCGCGGATCAGCATCACCGTGGAGCGCGCTCCGTCACAGCAGCTGGTGAGCACCCTTCCTGGCTTGCGAGGTGAGAGAATATGAGCGCCTGTGCGGCTCTTCCTCACGCGCGGCACCTGGTTGCGTCCGCCGTGGGAGCGCTGGGCGGTCGGCTAAACCAGGCACGCAACTCCCAGTATTCGCGCCGCCGTGCTCTGGCGGGGCAGGGAGGTGGAAGACGGCCGTGGAGCGTCCATCCGGCGATCTACGGCTGAGATTAAAACCTGCGTAATGTTTCGTGTTGGGTCGATCTAGAGCGTTGATCAGCGATCGGATGACTCCGGGTATGGATGTGATCTCCACTGTTGGATCAACATCTGGTGGTCCTCGTAGCGTACCGGTTTAATAAATGTAGATCTAATCTAGGCCGTAGGTGTGAGATCGTGCGTCTGAAGTCAGCAGATACCCCTTCGGCTTGCGTATTTTGCTAAAGAGTCCTCGGGAAACTAAGAAACCAACCCGCCGTCCACATGTGGGGCGCCCTGTGTCTTAAGAACTTTCACTTAGAGACCCCTGACCTTTCTTGTAAATGAGGCCCAGTCCAGAACCCATTTAATTTGAATAAAAGAAATAGAAAATGGATTTTTAATATGAAAATAAGTACTAGAACTTATAAAATTCATAGAAAATTCATACTTGCTCCAAATTAATCCATTCTACTTTCTAAAATTTTATAATTTTATTATATATCACTTAGAGTCTCTGTTTTATCATGACAACACTAAGAAATTTAATTTCCCACTTAATCATATTTCAACCACATAAAACCTTTAGAAATTCATATCTTAAAATCTATAACTCCAAAATTAATGATTCCTCTTCCTAGAATCTTATTTTAATATGTAGATTATTAACATGTATTTTGTTCTTATGTTTGGTGTGATGTTAATTTTGCCTGTACACTATTTGTTTGTATTGCTACGTTTAGCAGTGAGGACACGAGTCATCTGAAAAGCAAGTTGGTACCTGGAATCTCAAGTCCCAGGCAAGTTGTGCCCTTGATCACTTCTTTTTACCTACTCATGTTCTGATTAATCATAATGATCTGCATAGGTTAATTTTGATGGGACCCAATAGGTCACCCTAGTTTGTTCATCCTGAATACCTTGTTTACCCCTGAATCACTTGGGTAGTTCTGCTACTGCTTTATATGGTTTTGGGTTAATATTTCATTACATCTATGTTCCAATTATGTTGTTATTCTATTTATGTTCATGACAAGATCATTAAATGTTAATTGGAACATAGAGCTTAACTTGAGAAACACGTGCCACCACAAGGGTTTATGGACGCCCTTGGCTGATTAATTAGGAAAGCTAGCGGAGGACTACCTTACCCGAAAGGGGCAAGGGCAGTAGGGGAGTGGTCAGTGTAGGGAGGCCCTCGGGAGGATTTTGCTGCGATGGCGGTCCTGCAAGGGATTCCTGCATTGGAGCTTCCTATAAACTGTAGCGGGTTTTCTGAAGCTAGTGGAACTTTGTAAAGGCCTCGTAATGTTACCCTGCCTCGCCTCCTCGGTAGAGGTGTATGGGAAGTCGCGATCCCTTGGCAGATGGGTAACATGACTTGTGGGTAAAGGGTACCACCTCTGCAGAGTGTAAAACTGGTATACTAGCCGAGTTCACGGTCATGAGCAGCTCAGGACTCTCTGATGATTAATTTATGGAACTTAAATTCAATTTTGTCATATGCATTGCATCGCAGGTGATGATGTTACTTCTGTTCTACTACTTAATTGGGTTGGTATTTACTTATACTTAGTAATTGCTAATAAAATTTTGACCAACTTTAAAAGCAATGCTCAGCTTCAACCATCTCCGTTGGTAAGCCTTACACTTCACGTGAGCTCCCACCTTTGGCGAGTTCATGCACATTATTCCCCACAACTTGTTGAGCGATGAACGTATGTGAGCTCACTCTTGCTGTCTCACACCCCCCCACAGGTCAAGAACAGGTACCACAGGACGAGGCGCTTGAAGGATGCTGTGCGAGTTCGTGAGAGGTCTAGGTCGTCGTCTCCCAGTCAACTTTGGGTTGCTGGACCGTTGTCTCCTTATAATGTAATTACTTAATTATTTTGTATAGAACTCCTGTTATGTAGTAAAGATGTGACATTCGATCCTGTGCCATGATTCATCATATGTGTGAGACTTGGTCCCAGCACACCTGGTGATTATGTTCGCGCCCGGGTTCTGGACCCCTAAAATCCGGGTGTGATAGGTACTTTTGTTGACTCCATGACAGCATCTAGTACGCTGGTCATTCTCCTCCTCTTTGGAGTTACTGCAGGAATTTTTGATACCTCTACTGTTGGGGGTCTGCTTCGTTGCCGAAGGTCTTGTAAGAAGAAACACCTTTGGAAGATCAACACAGAAGCAAAGCCGAAGCTACCATCCGGGGAGCTTCGGCATAGTGACACGCCTTAAGACGAAGGGTGGCACCGACTTAAAGATGAAAAGACCAATTGGCCCATGATAATCTGTGTCATGATTGTAATCGGTTGTAGAGGACATGAATGTAAATCTACACAGGCTGTGCCCTGTGCCTATAAATAGATGAACAGTACCCCCATACTGTTCACGCTGACTGGTACTCGCTCGTGAATTACACTTGTATTATTTCCTTCTGTCAAGCCAAAGGTACAAATGTAATTCTATATTATTAATGTTTATCCATGACATAATAAAGTTGAATTGATAATGTCATATAATTATTCACATTGCTTTTTATGTCTTACATGCTTCTTCTTTCATTAATGTATACTGCAATCATGAAGGTATGTCCTTCATGACCTTCGTCTGGAGATCATTATGTCCTAAGGGAGATAATGCTTCGAAGGACGAAGGGCCTTAACCTTTAACATTTTGTGTTGCCTTGTTCTTAATTCGTAGCAATTGAGAACAAGTCCCCAACATTGGTGCCCACCTCCAGTGAACTCACTTCCACTCTTGAGTTGATGGCTTCGTTCAGCAACCAAGTCGTAGCACCTTCGGCTACGAAGCTGGTGCTCCCAATAACAGGCGGCTCAAGTTCAGAGCCAGCTAACAAGAAGCAGAAGAAGGAAGCACAGAAAAGGGTGCAACATGTTGGGGTGCAGGGACCCTTCATCAAGTCAAAATGGTCCCACATCCCTATCACCTTCTCCCAGGAGGACCTTCAGCTCAAAGATTATCCTCACAATGATGCTATGGTCATATATTGTCCATAATGTTCTGGTTGATACAGGCAGTGCAGCGGATATCATATTTGCTAAGGCCTTCAAACAGATGCAAGAGCTAGAAGACAAGATTCATGATGCTACACACCCTCTTTGTGGCTTCGGAGGAAGGCAGATTGTAGCACTCGGCAAAATCACGATGCCAGTGACCTTCGGCTTCGTCCATAATACAAGGACTGAACAAATTGTGTTTGACATTATTGACATGGAATACCCCTACAATGCAATCATTGGTCGTGGGACACTTAATGCTTTCGAAGCAATACTTCCTCCAGCATATCTATGCATGAAGATACCTTCGGAACAAGGGCCCATTGCTGTTCATGGGAGTCAGGAAGCTGCTAGGCAAGCCGAAGGAAACTGGACAGATTCAAAGGCAACTATAACATAGATGGAGTCGAAGCCTGTGAACAATACAAATATAAAAGAGAGAAGGCTGCTTCGGCGGATCAGCTGAAGCCTATGCTTCTATGTGAAGACATAGTAGAGCAAAAAGTACTGCTAGGGTCTCAACTATCCGAAGATCAAGAGAAAACTTTGATAAGATTTTTATTCAACAACAAAGATGTCTTTGCTTGGTCAGCCAATGATCTCTGCGGTGTCAACAGAGATGTCATTGAACATTCACTCAATGTCGACCCATCCTTCAGGCCAAGAAAGCAAAGGCTTCGGAAAATGTCTGATGATAAAGCCGAAGGTGCTCGGAATGAAGTAAAAACGCTTCTCAGTGCTAGTGTCATCAGAGAGGTAAAATATCCAGATTGGTTAGCCAATACTATCATGGTAAAGAAGGCCAATGGCAAATGGAGAATGTGCATTGACTTCACAGATCTTAACAAGACATGCCCAAAAGACGAATTCCCGCTACCAAGAATAGACTCTCTTGTAGATGTAGTAGCTTCTTCAAGGCTCATGAGTCTATTGGATTGTTATTCAGGTTATCATCAAATATGGATTAAGAAAGAAGATGAGTCAAAGACTAGTTTCATAACTCCCAGTGGCACCTATTGCTATCTTTGGATGCCTGAGGGGCTCAAGAATGCTGGAGGAAGCTTCAGCAGAATGACAGCCAAGGTCCTTCATTCCCAGATAGGCAGAAATGTGCCGACCTATGTTGATGATATCATAGTGAAGAACACGAAGCAAGAAAACCACATTGCTGATTTGCAAGAAACATTTGCCAATTTCAGGCAAGCTGGCCTGAAATTAAATCCAGAAAAATGTGTTTTCGGAGTGAAGAAAGGCAAGTTCCTTGGCTATCTGGTTTCAACAAAAGGAATTGAAGCTAACCCAAGTAAGATCGAAGCTATCCTTCGGATGGAGCCACCAAGCTCGAAGAAAGGGGCTCAACGGCTGGCAGGAAGATTAGCATCATTAAACAGATTCATATCCCGATCAGCGGAAAGAAATCTGCCATTCTTTGAAATACTGAAGTCAGCCGAAGTCTTTCAATGGGGCCCAACACAACAAAAAGCTTTTGAAGAGTTGAAACAATATTTGATTGATTTAACAACATTAACTCCACCCGCGCCAGGGGCTCCATTGCTCTTATATGTGGCAGCTTCGCATTCTGCAGTGAGTGCGGCACTAGTACAGGAGAAGCTAGATGGTCACGCTAAAAAGCAAGCTCCAATATACTTCGTCTCCAAAGTTCTAAGTCCATCAAAGAAAAATTACATAGAATTGGGGAAGGTATTATATGTTGTGTTAATGGCCTCCAGAAAGCTTCAGCATTATTTTCAAGCATACCACATAATTGTTCCTTCATCACAACCTCTAAAGGACATCATCAGGAACAGAGAGGCTACTGGAAGAATTGGAAAATGGGCTGCGGAGATTAATGAATTCACCATTGATTATGTGCATAGATCTTCAATTCAGTCCCAGGCGTTAGCAGACTTCATTGCTGATTGGACACCAGGGGCTCAGGAAGAAGAGACAAATAAAAATGCCGAAGCTTGAACAATGTTCTGTGATGGTTCTTGGGGAACCTTCGGTGCAGGAGCAGCTGCTGTTCTAGTAGCACCTTCAAAAGTCAGAACATGTTATGCAGCCAAACTAGACTTCAGTTGTACAAATAATATTGCCGAATACGAAGCACTCTTGTTGGTGCTTCGGAAGTTAAGGGCAATGGGAATAAGAAGGGTTATTCTGAAAACTGATTCTCAAGTCATTTTTGTCCATGTATATAAAAGTAGCAAGGCAAGAGATCCGAAACTTGAAAAATATTTGGATACAGTTTGAAGGTTGGAGGCTTCTTTCGAAGGTTTCTTTGTCAAGAACATTCCAAGAGGCGAAAATGAGCATGCAGATTTGTTAGCCAAATCAGCGGCATAGGGGCTCCCTTTACCTTCGGAAGTATTTTTTGAAACAATAAAGGCACCTTCGGTTGAACTCATGGAGAGAGCAGTGCTCACCATTTCTCCAGTGCATAGTGAAGATTGGAGGACTGAAATCATATCTTTTCTCCAGGGTAACTGTCTCTTGGATGATGAAGTTTATAATAAAAGAATGGAAGCAAGAACAAGACCATATATCATAATAGAAGGGGAATTATACAAGCACAGAGTTTGTTCCCCCTTCTCAAGTGTTTATCCAGAACCGAAGGTATAAAACTAATGAAGGAGATACATGCAGGATTGTGTGGATCTCATATTGGGTCTAGGCCTTTGCTGGGAAAGGTTTTTAGACAGGGATTTTTACTGGCCGAAGGCAGCTTCAGATGCAGCAGATCTAGTCCAAAAGTACGAAAATTATCAAAAATGTGCAAGGGACCAAAAACAACCTTCGTCATTAACTCAGTTAATACAACGAACCTGGCCATTGCAAAGGTGGGGCCTGGACTTGTTAGGCCCACTTCCACCAGCACAAGGTAATTTGAAATATGTCGTGGTGGCGGTGGAATATTTTTCTAAGTGGATTGATGCAAAGCCTTTGGCTACAATAACTTCGGTTACAGTCCAGAAATTCTTCTGGCAAAATATCGTTTGTCGCTTCGGCGTGCCAAAGGCTATAACTGTGGACAATGGAACACAGTTTTATGCCGATTCGTTCAAAAATTTCTGCGACCAGATTGGCACGAAGATTCATTTTGCATCAGTCAGGCACCCGGAGTCAAACGGGCTGGTCGAAAGAGCAAATGGTATCATAATGATGGGAATAATGAAGTTAATCTTCAATCAACCCTGAGGAAAGTGGCCAGAAGAGTTGATTAAAGTGGTGTGGAGCCACAATACAACTGTATCAAGGTCAACAGGTTTTACACCGTTCAAGCTATTTTTTGGTGACGAAGCTATAACCCCAGAAAAAGCTAAATCAGGGTCAATTAGAACAGTAGCTTCGGCAGAAGACGAAGCTGATTATTCTATGGCAAAAGATGTTATAGAAGGGACCAGACTTCAGGCTGTGGAAAATATCAATAAATATCAAGCCAAAACAATAAAATGGCATGACATAAAAGTTCAGCTGAAAAACATTAAGCCAGGGCATCTGGTACTTCAGAGAGTGGCCAATCCAGACACAATAGGCAAGCTACAGCTAAAGTGGGAAGGACCCTTTCTGGTGGTATCTTCATCAAGACCCGGTTCTTACAGATTGAAGGATATGGACGACAACGACATTCCTAGATCTTGGAATGCGGATGAGCTTCAACGATATTATGTGTAATTTGATGTAATCTTTTTCATTTTTTTCTATGGCACCCTTTTCCTTTCCAAAGGGGGAGAAAGGTTTTTAATGGGGCCATAGTTTGTAATTTTTCCTTTCTTATCCAGCTCTACAAGAGCAAAATCCCCCAAAAATATGTAAAATGTAAAATCTGAGCATGCACCATCGAGTGCAAAGAGAAAAAAATAGGGAGAAGCACGAAAGTCGTCCCTAAGGGGATACAGAGCACGACGAAGCTACAAAAAGTCATTCCTAAGGGAGCGCAGCGTAAGTTTTTCTGTTCAAAAGTCGTTCCTAAGGGAATGCAGAGCCAAATACCGCCGAAATAGAAGACGAAGAAGTTCAAAAGACGTTCCTAAGGGAATGCAGAACTTACACCGAAAAGTCAATGGTGATACCGTCGAAATATAAGGCGAAGAAGTTCAAAAGACGTTCCTAAGGGGATGCAGAACTTACACCGAAAAATAAGCGGTGCAGCCAAAAAATAAACGGCAAAGAGATTTCAGTCATTCCTAAGGGAATGAGGAGTTTTGATGTGGCTTCGTAAGCGTGTGTCTGGACATTCATTTGCACAATACATCACATCATTCATTACATTCATATACATTCATTTAGACATACATAGGATCATCATCATCATATCATACAGATACAGACAGTTGCTTCGGCTATAAGGATAACGCTTCGGCGAAAGGAAAGGAAGCAGATTTATGCTTCGTTGTGTACGAAAAGAAGGGAAGGTGTTTTTCGCCTTCGGCTCAAAAAATACAAGTTTCGTCCACATCAAAGCAGTTCATACATGGACGGAAAGGTAAAAATATATTACAAGGTATGGACAAATTTACGGAGTAGTATCTGATTCTTAAATTACAATGTTCTTTACAAGGATAATTCAAAAGTTTCTCTAGAGTTTTTTCATACCAATGTCTTCGGCTTCATCACCATCCGATAAGCTTCGGATCATCCACCAAGCTTCGGCTCATTGCTACTCGGCTTCCACATCCTGTACATAACAAAGCGTTATAAGGTAAATTCAAGTTTAAAGGAAAAGGTAAGCATAAGGTATGAGTTTATTACCGGTTTAAGGTGACTTCGAGCTTCATCACCAATCAAGCTTTGTCCACCCTTTGCCCAAATTTGAGTTACGAATCTGTTCCCAATGCTTCGGGCCAGGCCGGGGATGTCATTCAAGCTCGATGGTGATAAGCTGAAGTTTGGCCTGTTTACAATATTCCCGTGCGTGCAACCAGCCTTCATAAAAGTGACAGTTGTGCCACGAGAAGCTAGCAGAGCGCAGAAATCACCATGCCCAACTATGACTTCATCAAGAGCATCAACCTCGCCTTCAATATGATCAAAGATGCCTGGCAGATTTTCAGCTGAAGGTTTAAACTTTTCAGAACTAGCTCCAACTTAGTTGAAGACTTCATTCAGTTGTTGCACGCAACGTTGCTGAAGTTCAGACATTTATCTTGAAGTTCCCTCAATGACTTTTGCAAGTTCGAACTTTTTGCAGCTTCAAGCTTCGCATCAAAATCCTTCTTCTCTTGTTCGAAGCTTTTTGATTTTGTGCAGAGTTCACTGTTTAACCTAGCAATCTCGGCTTGAGCTTCTGCCAGCAAACCCTCCATTGTTTGAAGCATGAAATCTTTCTTCTCCAAAGTAGCTCTGTGCTCTTTAATTTTGCCCTCTAAGCCCTCAATTATAATTTCATTTTTATTGTCCACGAGGTCTTGCTGCATCCTCAAGGTTTTACTTAGCAGTAGACTCTAAAAAAATAACCTTCGTTAGGAGTAACCTTTGTCTCGAAAACAATAATAAAGTTTAGGTGAGAAATTTACCTTGAAATTAGAATAAAACAAGTTGTCGACGATATGTTGCCGCCGATATCTGCTGAGGTCGGCCTCAAGCTTCGGAAAGCCAACACTTTTCGATAGAGTGCTGACAACTTTCGCCCCAATCCGGTCCTGGAGGCATCCTAAGCTCTCTTCGGCAATGCCACCAAAGAGCAATGCTCCTGGTTGATAGCCGCCTGATATTGCGTAATCCCTTGACTCTTCCTTCTCAGCCTTAGATAGCTTTTGGCCAAGTATGTTTTGAAAATTAAAATCCTTTTCCTCCGAAGTCTCTTCGGCAACCTCCTTCTCTTTCCCGGGCACTGGGGCCAGGGTCTCTTTCGGTAGCTGTAGCAGCTTCTTCCGCGGCCATGTTCCAGATCATCTTATCAATGTCAGAAAAAGTGCCTTCTAGATTTGTATCTTCGGTCATCTCAGCTTCAGCAGTTACAGCTTCGGCGGTGGCAGCCTCGGTTGCTGCGGTATCTTCGGTAGCCAGTGTTTTTGACACCGAGGCCGGTGGTGGCGTTTCTTCAATAGCATCAAAAACAGTAATGATCCTTCGCCTTTTTTCAACAGGCTTCTTGATTACCGCAGGCTCCTCCTTCTTCTGTAAAAGCTTCATCAGTTGTGGCCCTAGTGGACTTAGCTTGAGAGGTAAAGATTCGGTCATTACCTTTAAAATTTTCTCCACATCAGCGGCAGGAGGAGTGGAAGGAACTTCTTCCTCTATATCAGTTGTCTTTGGCTTCGCAGCCGAAGCTTTTCTTTTATTTGGAACAACCATCTTCGGCTCAGGGCTGGATTTCTTCTTTTTCAAAGCTTTTTCATCTTCTTCTATTATTCTAGCAGCTTGCCTTTTCATTACACTGACAACTCTTTTTCGCTTTGGCCCTTCGGCACCCTTGTTTAACCGTTCATAGTCAGGATATTCAAATTTCAGGGCATCCATTACTCGGTTCAGCCTTCGTTTCGGTCAGGTGCTGAAGGCCGCGGTCATCAATTGATCTTCTTTCTTAGTATAGTTGCCCAAGATTTCATTGCACATAGCTTCAATCATCTCCAACCATTCTTGGCAGGGTTCTTTGAAATGTTTCTTGAACTTGAAATGATAGAGCAGTCGAACAAGTTCATTCTTTTTCTTTTCTCCTTTAAGCTTCGGCATATTCCATTCCTTTAACGTCGGAAATACTCTATTGGCTAGGTATTCCTGTACCAAATCTCTAGTACCGATATGCTCAGACACAACTCGAAATTCGCCAACAACTTCTCGGCATGGTGACCCGTGTAGCATGTCGCACAAAGGCCTAGTTAACCTGAAGGTTAGGTCCAGTGGGCTCTGAACTATCTTCTCCTTCTACTCATCAACCTTAACATAAAACCACTCATTCTTTGAGCCGGTTGGCCATTTGGTGCGATAGCTGACCACCGGAGTCTTCATGTCTTTGCGGTAAGCAAAGTTGTAACAGCCGAAATTCTCATGTAGCCCATCTTCTCTAGCCTTCGTCTGATAATGAAGCTCGTGCACCCGACAGAAAGCTTTGGCAAGCGGCTCCACTCCTTGGCTTCGAAGAGCCCAGATAAAAATGCTAAGCCTAACGATGGCGTTAGGAGTCAGCTGATGAAGATAAATTTCAAAATCTTTCAAAACATCCCCAATCATTTCCTGCAAAGGAAACCTCAATCCTGCTTTGAAGAAGCTTCTGAAAACTACCACCTCATCATTTTCTGGCTTCGGAGTGGTTTCTTCCCCACCAAAATGAATTAGCTTCTTCTCCGCTTCCCCAAAGTAGCCTAGCTTTATCATCAGGGGCATATGAGCTTCGGAGACAGTCGACTTTCCAAAGTCCAAGTGGCTGGGTTTGGATGGCATAATGGTGTTATAATCTATCTCTTCTTCACCAACATCACCCTCTTCAATATCAGCCTGTTCAGCTTCGACAGCAGATGCACCTTCGTCAGAGGCACCCTCTGTCACAACCAGTCCCGACTGCCTCATTACTTCGGAGATTGGGGCAATCTCAGCAGCTTCGGCCTCCTCTCTGTCGTGTGTAACTCTAGCTGTTGAACGCACTCTGGCCATTTGATACTAAATTTCTTGCAGTTTTGATGAAGTTGATGACTTTTTGCAATTTTACCGAAACTCCCTCTTATGACGAAGCTAAACCAAGACGATGCTCTGATTGAGAATACGATGAAAAAGCTTCGGCTGTGGTGAAATTTTTCGGCAGCACAACAGTGCAATAGTAATAAATGATGTGGTAACTTCACACCTACCTGTTTGTTTATATAGTGCTGTAGGTGGGAAGGTAAATCATCAAGCCGCTTGTACCTGCTGAACAGTCGCTCGCACCCAATGAACGGTGGACCATAGTGTGCGAGAAGATGAATCACCAGATCACGCGTACCCGTTGAATGGTGGGACCACCTTGCACTCGGAATATTTAAATCGTTACTCGACAACGAGCTCAGGGAAGGTGTTTTTTGGACCTTCGGCATTCCGAAGCTTAAGAAAAATTTTCACGGGTCGAGCTCGTTACGAAAAACGATCTGGCACCGTGAAGGGGCTACTATTGGGGGTCTGCTTCGTTGCCGAAGGTCCTATAAGAAGAAACACCTTTGAAAGATCAACACAGAAGCAAAGCTGAAGCTACCATCCGGGGAGCTTCGGCATAGTAACACGCCTTAAGACGAAGGGTGGCACCGACTTAAAGATGAAAAGACCAATTGGCCCATGATAATCTGTGTCATGATTGTAACCGGTTGTAGAGGACACGAATGTAAATCCACACAGGCTGCGCCCTGTGCCTATAAATAGATGAACAGTACCCCCATACTGTTCACGCTGACTGGTACTCGTTCGTGCATTATGCTTGTATTTTTTCCTTCTTTCAAGCCAAAGGTACAAATGTAATTCTATATTATTATTGTTTATCCATGATATAATAAAGTTGAATTGATAATGTCATATAATTATTCACGTTGCTTTTTATGTCTTACATGTTTCTTCTTTCATTAATGTATACTACAATCATGAAGATATGTCCTTCATGACCTTCGTCTGAAGATCATTATGTCCTAAGGGAGATAATGCTTCGAAGGACGAAGGGCCTTAACCTTTAACATTTTGTGTTGCCCTGTTCTTAATTCGTAGCAATTGAGAACAAGTCCCCAACATCTACTGATTTCCTCAATTCTGGCTCTTTGGCCGTTTTTGCCCTAGCTTCGACAGGACACTTTGGCACATTGGCTATTTCGGCTTTTGGTTGCTCCTTTGCTGTCTTCAGAATTGGCTCTTCGGCTGATCCCGCTGTGGCTGCAGCAGGAGCAGGGAACTCTGGCTCAACAGCGGAAGAAGTCCCCTCAGCAAGCTTCGGCACCCTCGCCGTTTCGATGTATTTGGGCCGGTGTGTCAAAACTTTAATCTTTTTCCCCTTCGGTGTAGCAGAGATGGCCGAAGTAGCAGCTTTTCTTTTCTTTCCTTGCTTTCACGAGGGATAACAATAGTCTGGGTATACAAAGCCAATTACATCAAAAACACTGTTCAATCTCTTCTTGCCTCGTCCTCTGAAGGCCAATGTCATGGCATCATCTTCAGCCCTTGTATAGGCCCCAAGTAATTCATCACTAGTTGCATCATTACAATCCAACCAGTCATCGTTCAGCTCATCGAACTGATCTCTGTATCTGAAGGTGTATTTCAGATAAACTAAACTGCCTGGACTGGACCCGACAGTAGCTTCCTTCGGCATCTCCCAGCCACTTCCAGGAGGCCACACTCTGTAAGCAATATGCTCCTGGACTAAGTCCCTAGCGCCAATATAAGTACATACAGTGTTAAAAGTCGTCTGGCATGCTTGAATATCATCTCCAAGGACAGTGGCTGGCCTCCTAATGCCGAAGCAAGACCAGATAGGGCGTTGAATGATCCCCTTTATATCCTCTCTTTCAACTAAGTTGTTCTTGACATAAAACCACTCTTGCATCTAGGCTCCTGGCCACCTCTTTCGAAAGGTTGGGATGGGATAGCTCACATCAGAGCGAGGCACGAAGCCGTAACAACCAAAATTATTATGATATTGCTCTTTGCCAGTAGCCTTCGTCTCATATGTAATTCGTGCATGTTGCAGAAGCATCTTGCATTTGGCTCCAAACCCTAGCTCCTCATAGCCCAAATGAAAATCCCCATTCTGATAATAGCTTCGGGGGGTAATCTGATGAAGGTAAATTTCAAAGGTCTTCAGAACTTCTACTAAGAATTTACTCAAGGGAAACCGAAGCCCTGCCTTCATGAAGCTTCTGTATACAACCACTTCTTCAGCTTCGGGCACAGGGGCATTGTTATCTCCTCCAGCCCTCACAATAGAAATATCGTGGAAGTATCTTCCTTTCATTGCATCAATTTAACTGTGCTTGATGGTTGATTTCTCGAAGATGGTATGACTCGGCCGCCAGGGCCGATCTTCGGCACCTTCGTTTCCACTTTCTAAGTCAAAACTTTCACTATCGTCGGAATCCTCAGATAACCTAGCCATCATTTCATTAGTGATCTTCTCTGTATTTGTCTTCTCCATAGCTTTGTAAAACCCGGCCAGTGTAGGGTCAACAATCTTCTTCTCTTCATCCATTTAGTCAATGGTTGTACGATTACCAAAGCTTACAATTTAATCAAAACTCGGCAGTGTTGGGGACTTGTTCTCAAATGCTATGAGTTAAGAACAAGGCAACACAAAATGTTAATAAATAAAGGCCTTCGTCCTTCGAAGCATTGTCTCCCTTAGGATATAATGATCTTCAGACGAAGGTTATGAAGGACATACCTTCATCATCTCAGTGTTTAAATAATGAAAGTAGAATCATATGAAACATGGAAAATAACATGAATAAGCATATGATGTTATCAGAGCATTTTTATTATATTATTATGAATAAACATGAACTACATTGAATGACATTTATACCTTCGGCTTGATAGAAGGTGAGAATCCAAGGGTGACGTGCGAGTGAATACAAGTCAGCGTGAACAGTATGGTGTCACTGTTCATCTATTTATAGGCACAGGACGCAGCCTGTGTAGAATTACATTCACGCCCTTAACATTTACTATTGACTTAGGGATAATCTATCGAGGACTAGACAGCCTTTTCCATTCTAAGTCTGTTTCATTTTCCATCGCTGAGCCGAAGCTTTTTCACGAGTAGCTTCGGCACTGGATCATCCTTCTCCCGAACCGCGCTCTTCATATCATGTACAACTTCATCCCATGTCCGAAGGTTCCTGTACATATATTATACTTGGGAAACATGTTAGTCGTGTTTTTGAGGACCTTCGAAAGACGAAGGCCCCCAACAGTAGCCCCTCGCAGTATTAATTTGTTGTAACAACGGATTTAGACTGCGACATGAACGAAGGCCTTAAGCCGAAGGTCCGAAAAAACACCTTCCCTTCACTAGAATAGCAATAGTCAATGACAGACGGGGCCCGCCAAGTTGCAAAGCACTAGGCGTATAAATATGAACCCACAGCGGCATCATTTGGTACGCTATTTCTGCTATTAGCGTTATTTTCTCAAATTTCTAGCTCTTGCTCAATAGTTCTCGCCTGATTTTTGAGTTTTTAGAGCTTCGATTTAAAGGCGTGGTTGCTCCAAATTTGAGGAGAAGAAAATGAGTGGGGAGAAGAAGATGACTGAAGAGAAGAAAATAACTGAGGAGAAGAAGCTGTATGAAGAGAAGAAAGTTGCGGATCCTTTCATCGCTGGGTTTTAAGAGTCCATGGCAAAAACAAATACAGAGAAAATTACTAAGGAGATCATGGACGGTTTGTCCGAAGATTCTAATGACTGTGATAGTTATGAAGTGGAGAGTGGGGATGAAGATTCTGAGGATCGGCCATGGCGACCAAGTCATACTATCTTCGGAAAGTTGACTATCAAACAGAGTCATATTGATGCCACGAGGGGGAGGTATTTTCGCGACATGTCTATTGTCAGAGTTGGAGGAGACAGCACTGCCCCTGCTCCTGAGGAAAACGAAGTTGTTATTTATCGAAGCTTCCTGAAAGCAGGTCTCCGGTTCTCACTGAGCAAATTTGTGGTTGAGGTATTAAAGATTTTTCAGATTTTTCTTCATCAGATTACCCCGAAGCTATAATTAGGATGGGGATATTTGTCTAGGCTGTAAGAAGCCAGGGGTTAGAGCCGAGCGTGAAGTGCTTCTGCAGTATGCACAAGCTTTTGTACGAGACGAAGGCTATTGGCAAAGAACAATACCACAACAACTTCGGCTGCTACGGGTTCATTGCCCGCTCTAATGCAAGCTACCCGGTGCCAACATACCGGAAAAGATGGCCCAGGGCCTGGATGGAGGAGTGGTTTTATGTTAAAAATGATCTGATTAAAAGAGAAGATATCAAGGAAATTATCCAGCGCCCCATCTGGTCTCGCTTCGGCCTCCCAAGGCCGAAGGTGGATATTGATGGCGATGTTGAAGCATGCAGAAGACTTTTAGTATTGTTTGCGCCTTCATTGGCATGAGGGATTTAATTCAAGAGCATATATCCTTCAGGGCGTGGCCACTTGTGGAGAGCTGGGATATGCCGAAGGAAACTACTGCCAACTCTAGTGAAGGTGGCCTGGTTCAATTGAAATATACCTTCAGGTTTAGAGAGAAGTTTGACGAGCCAAATGATGACTGGTTGAAATGTATTGAAGCTACCAGTGACGAGCTGCTTGGGACATATTCCAAAGCCAAAGATGATGCCTTGTCCGTAGCCTTCAGGGGCCGAGGCAAGAAAAGATTGAACAGGGTATTTGATGCGATTGGATTTGTATAGCCTGATTATCACTACCCGCTATGAAGGCAGGGAAAGAAAAGAAAGACTGCCGCTTCGGCCACCACAGCTGTGCCGAAGGGCAAAAAGGTGAAGGTTCTGACCCACCGGCCGCGATATATTGAACCAGCCGTAGTGCCTGAATTTGGCGAAGGGACCTCCTCAACTACCGAAGTAAGACAAGCTGCCATCGCCATGCAGAGCACTGAAGAATCGATTGTAGTGTCGAAGGTGCCTACAGTCGGGCTAGCCGAAGCAAAGGATGATACGACCGAAGAGCCCAAGGTAGAAAAATAGTGAAAATGACAGAAATTCTGAGTCCACCAACAGGGGCAAAATTGTCGGAGGTGCAAAAGGCTCCTGCCGCAACTCCCAAGAGGAGGAGGATGCCCAGCGTGCTGGACGCTGTTTTGGAGACCACAAAGGCCTTGAGCCCTGCTCCTACTAAGAATATTGCTGAAGCTGCCAAAGACCAGGCTGAAACCGAAGCTAGGCCTTCGGTGTCCATTGAGACGAAGGCTGTCGCGCCTGAAGATAAAGCTGATCAACAAACTTTAGATACCAGCATGGCAGCAGGGCAAGGTATGACAGAAAAAGCAAAATCCCCTGCACCCGAAGGTCTAGCCGAAGATGTTGATTACAATATTCGACATGCTTCGGGGAAAAATTATCTAAAGAGGAAATCTTAGAGGTTAAACACTACGCCTAGAAATTAAAATATCCAAAGATGGCTTTAGTGTTTAACGGTACTGACGAAGATGATTATCTATACTGTCTCCCGGACAACAAAGAAATATCCGTGTGCCGGGAGATAGGTAAAAGTATGGGTTTTCCGAAGCTTGAGGAAGGCCTTTCGGTCATGTCAAAGGATGATCTTGCTGATAGCCTTGCATACAACAGTATAAAGGTACAGAGGCTATGTTAACTTTAAAGTTGAAATTGAAGTATTTTTATTGTCATGCTTAGTTCTCTTTTTTTCTTGCAGGGCTTAATTCTTAGCAATGTCTTGAGGGCACAAAAGAACACTGAAGACGAAAGCTACACAATAGCACTTAACAACCTTCGCTCAGAGGTGATTGAACTGAGAAACGAAGGTCTAGAGAAAGACAAAATTTTGATTTCATTAGTGAGTAAAATAAAAGAAGACGAAGCTAAGTACAATGCTCAGGCCGAAGCCCAAAAAGCCGAGGTTGAAGACCTTCGGAGACAACTGGCCAAAGCTAAGGAGAATTGCGCGCTTGCACAGGCTAACCAAGAGATTAGTGAATATTGGAAGAATAAACTAGAGAAAAATGTTGAAGAACTTCGCGAATCCAAGGAAAAGTGTTTTAAAAAATCCTTGGATTGCGTGAAGAAATTAAAAACTAGCTTCTCCAAAGTGGGCACCTACTCTTCTGAAGAAAATTTTATCTAATGTGACCCCGAGGGCGTAATTGAATGGATAAGTGGAGAAGCCGAAGCCTTCGAGGAAATCTTGAATGATCGCGGGGATATTTGTGTGACACCCCAGTGTCACCTAGGGTTTCTTCTTAAAGCTGACTCAAACCCATTATCACATGTGAACCAAATAGAAGAATGAACATCATAAATTGAAAACCAAGATTTAAGTAAGTCTTTTTCATCTTAAGAAATTCTCTTTAATCATGTCATGCACCTCAAGGCAAGAAGAACTCACAAACCCTAATTAATCCTAAGTTGACCATTTAAGCACATAAAAGGGGAAATTGAGGAAAGCCTTGGGAGAAACACAAAAATTTGCTATGGATCAAATAACAAAGTTTTAATGCACTAAATAACCAATAGAATATAGTCAGAAAGTTTGGCCATTTGGATTTTCCAAAATCCCCAAATCAACCCTTGAACCTAGGCCCTTTGGGAAAATTCAGAATTCTGAATTTCAGAACCCTTATGCAAGTTCAAATGTGTTCCCTGTTTTCCAAAACTCAAAACCAAAAAGTCCAAATATCAAAGTGGCGCCAAATTCCCTTGAACATGCTCTGGTAAAATTTGAACTCAAACAAAAACCGTTTGACACGATTTTGGCACAGTTTGTCCTCGGGACTCGACTGTGTGACACTGCACCTTGGTGATGCTACAACTCTCTATCCCTAGCCTAAAACCGTGCAACATCCACACACAAACGACAAAGCACAGTCAGGGGAACAAATCCTTCACAGCAATCTTGCCCAAATTCACGAAGATTTGCGCCCAATCGGCGTTAGAACTCGGGCAGAAGTAACGGTTCCACGTGTTCGACCGTGGCTGACACGCCCGGTTCACGCCAGTTCGCGAACCCGCGACCACCAGTGCACGCCCACGCGCGCTCGCAGGTCCACGACCGCCCGTGCACCGCGCAGTGCCTAAGCAGCCCAAGGCCTCGGTCGTACCTCCCCGCGCGCTCTTAGTCCTGCCCGAGCCAAAGTTCACCGGACTTCGCCTCGAGCACGCCGCGCCACCGCCCGCCATCACTGCCCGAGCCTCAACCACCGCGGCCAGCTCCCTCCAGCCACTTCCAATCCACGCCAGTCACTCGGTTAGCTTCGCCAGTAGCCCGTGAAGCTTTCCAACTCCTCGGACCTGGCAGAACTTCACCGGAGACCCAAGATCGTCCTCGCCGGACTTCGGTCGCCCGTAGCCACGCGTAGACCGAGAATTCTGGTGAGCCATTCTCAAATTCCTCGTGCACATATCTTCCATGACCTCTGGTGAAGCTCCCTGACCCGTTCAATCAGACTATGGCGCCGTGAGCAGGCCAGATTCCTCACCGCCGACGAGCTCCCCCGCCTACGCACGTGGACCGACCTACTCTGACCACCACAGCCGACGATTCGCACCTTGACGTGATCGCCAGAGACCCCCGGACCTCACCCGACCCCTCACCGGAGCAACCTCGCCGCCGGTAAGCCCCTCCACCCTTTTCTTCCTTCGCGATCACTGTTCCATTAGGGGAAGGATCACGGGTTCGATTTCACAAAACCCTAGGGGGTTTTCTGCAGAGTCATAGACTCAGGTGAATAGTGACACGAGGACCTGTCTGTAATACATTTAAAACCTTTCGCCAGGGACCCCAGTTCAAAACCATTTTTCCTTTATCCATTTCTGATTATTCTTTTTTAATTCAGTAGAGAACTTAGGAAATTTATATCTTGAAAAATATTTAGCCAAATCTAGCCAAACCAATTTTTCTGGATTCAGAATATTATGATATGTCACATAAAAATAGTGAACCATGTGCTTTCTGTTTTAAATTTTAGAGTTTGGAATTAATTAAGGAAACTGACCAAACCTTATTTAAATAAAGAAAATTAGTTATGCTTCTGTTCTGAACTTAAGAAAATTTGTAGAAGTATAAACCCCACTTAGACACTGTTTAGAAATAGTAAGCACCTCAGTATTAGAAATTTAAACAAGGTTACCTATTAAAAGCTATAATTGCCCAAAACTTAGGAAAATGAGAAAGGCACTGGCAAATAAAGAACAATGGATGCACATATTTTTCCTAGTACACTTAAGTAATAAAGAACCTAGGAAAAATAAAAGGAACCCTAGTCCAGAACAAATTCAAAGTGAAATGTTTTATTAGGCACTAATAAAACTAGAAAGACAATTATTAGAATTATGAAAAAAAAATCAAAATTGGTAAGAAAAATTCAATGAACTTGTAACCACTAGGACACCACTACAAAAATGATAAATACCCCAGCCCATCATTTTAAGTAGGTTGAACAAATAAAACTTGATATTGAGTCATATTCCAATTAAATCATAAGCAAGCCAAAAAGTGTGCAACAGTGGGCAAGTAAATTTTTACTAGATTATGAATGGAATAGACCACCAGAGAAAAATGCAAAACCTATTCAAAACTACAAAATAATACCCATTGCCAATACTTCATGAAAAAGGCCATTTAATTCAAGAAATTACTACCACCCTTCCCTTAAGCAAAAAGTTACCAAAATTTAGAATGATTGCTCTTGCACAAAGAAGAAGATAGGAAAAATTAGAAATCTGTTGTTTGATATTTTTCAAATATAGTGGTAGTAGAAAGCACTCCTTTGGCTAGAAAATCATAATAAAATAACCAATAAGTATTAGTGGCTGATAATTTGTACAAAGTCATGTTATAACACCTAAATGCCAGAAAAAATAAGTTTTAGAGAATAACCTACTGTTAAAAGGAAGTTGTAGTTCAAAACACCCCATTGCCCTAACACTTGATAATTTTGTACAGAGAGAACCCCTCACTTTTTAAGCCCCAAATTTTGAGACAGAGAATATACACCAGTAAGAAGCCACTGTAACTTTTGCAGAATTTTTAGAAATTTATTAAGCTATCATGTAGTTCAAACCCACCCTAAAGGCATAAAGGAAAAGGAAAAGAAGAGATAAAGTAGAGGGAATAATAAATATCACTCCAATGAATTCAGCTAGGAATCTTAATAAACTCTCACTAAGACATTAAAAAGAAATCAGTGGAACACCAAAATGCACTTACCAATTAGCTTAACCAAGCTTGACCCTAATTTGCTAAGTGTACCACAAAAATCTTTAGTAGTAATATTAAGCTCTATCTTATTAATTTGATCTTTCACCATCAAAGTTTAATTGATAAATTGCATATCATGCCATGTATGTATCTTACTCATTGCATTCATTAGATTGCAATCTCGCTGACGGAGAGTACGTGCTCATCCCTGAGCAAGGAGCTATCCACGAGGAAGACCAGGAGCAAGCTCCCGAGACTGTCATCGAGGATCCCCTTGCAGCCCCAACATTTGAAGGCAAGCCCCGATTTTATGCATAACCAAATTATATATGCTACTTTACTACACTTAATGTTTGTAGGCTTGTAATGTGCACTTAAGTGTAGGAGTTGCTTGAAACCTTTAGTTGCATGAACTCAGGATTCCTTTTTGAGATGGATACTAGTATGCTAGGTCGAATAGCTGCTATGGTAATTAGGATCTCGGTAGAAGTCGAGTGATTTTTCTAGCACTCGCGCGAGGTCAGGAATTGATTGTATTCATCTTGATAACGGGATCTATGATGGTCTATGGGCTTGGATCTAGGGAGGATGCCTTGTCCATGAGACGGGAAAAGGAATTAAGGATTAATGTGTGGATACCTGAGTCAAGCGTTTGAACGTACTAAACACATGTCGGGAAATATGGTAACCGGTAAACCTAGTACATGAGTGAAGCCGGGTGTGGACTTTTCTCCTCACTCGTCCTGAGACTGGGTCTCCCATGCTAGCTATGGTGGGTACAAGTGCGGTCACTGCACGGCGGCAGCCAGGGTCAGTGGAGCATTGTATGCCAAGGCGGTGAGCCCTGGCCGTGAACGGGGAATCGATGGGGACGGTTGATATGTGTGGGGACAGAGTGCCCCTACATGTCGTGTGTTTAGGTTTACCTTGCATGGTTTAAAACTTGATTCGAATCGTCTGCTTCTCGCAGCTAACGAGACTGCTTGACCCCTTGTACTACATTGAGTAAGAAGTGAAATGAGGCTTTACAAGAGATAACTTGTTGATTGTATTAAATGATTGTTACCATGTATGCTTAGCAAGAGCAAACTTAGCTAAAATAATGATATTAGAATTTGAAAAGCTAAAAATGGATTTTAGACTCAGCTAGTGCTTTTGGCAAACCAAACCCCTCAGCTAAACAGCTGCATGGTCTAGAGGTAGAGGAGTAGATTCCTCACACCGAGTAAGTCTAGCTGAGTATTAGTATACTTAGCCTTGCTTGTGGCATAATTTTTGCAGGTACGCTCCAGGATATGGTTGATGTGTAACTTGGCCTACCACCCTGCCACCGGGTTGGACGGTCAAGTGGGATGCTGCTCTGGCAGGAGAGGAGCAGGAGGAGTAGTTGGCTAGGCCTTGCCCTATTCCTCGCTTTGACGATATCGAATATCCGCTGCAAATCTATCTTATGAAATCATTTCAGTTTACTTGAAAAACTCCGATTTATGTAATAATTCCAGTACTTTAAATTGAGGTTTTCCTGTTTTATTGTATTTCATCTGTGACTCACCTTCGAGTGAGTTTGTGGTATTTGATCCTGGTTAAGTGGCTCTATCAGACTAGATCTGAGGGACTGACGGGTTATTCCGATTTAAGTGTGCTGCGGCCCCTAAGGCATGACTTAGGCACTTAAGCTGGAATAATTCTGGCGGTTCTGCCACAATTTGTGCTTTTTCTGATGCTCAGGGAGTCACAGCTATTTTGGAGAAGGCCGAATGTGATCACGTCAAGGCTATAGCCCAAACCGAAGCTGCCTTCTCCATAGACGATACGAAGGATCCTTCAGCCGAAGCAACTTTAGTGGGCGGGAAGTTTTATTCTGATGTGTGGGTGAACGGCGGCCGAGAGCTGGCCAACAAAATTATAAGAAAGAATGAAAAAGACACCCACGACGCCTGGGAAGAAGCAAAGCGAGTTGAAGAGGCGGCTGAACGCGAAAGGCGCATAGGTATTGTTTTTGATTTTTTTGGCTTCGGTACTTGCTTTGTGGCTTCAAACTAACAGTTCACCTACTTCAGCTGAACTATCCCCGCCACCAGAGCTATACAATCCCATAGGTGATCCAAAGATGAAGGAAGCATTGGATATCATAAGCATGGCAAACTCCATTATCGACGAAGACGTCGATAAACTATTGAACAAAGTCGTGGAAAAAGTCCTTAGAGAATAATAGATTTTTTTGTAATAATATTTTGAAATGCTTGATGTATGGAACAATTGAAGGAAGATTAGACTTCTATTGTAACAAAACTATGTAATATCTGATGTGTGTAACATTGAATCGAATATGTAAGCTATTATAATTTATTTCTTTGCGATGCATGAAACATACACACATACCTCTTTTTGTGCCTTCGGCGAAAAAACACCTTCCCTTCTTTTCATGCTTCATAAAGAAGGAAACCCCTTCTAGGCAGATCTGATGGAGCTGTTACCCGAAGCTTGCTTCGTGCCTTAGCACATTTTCATTTAACGAAGTATTTCCAGAGATTTGCTTCATATTCAATCTTTCTGTCGATGCGATATGATGTATGATGTGATGCTGTGCTAAATGATGCGATGATATGATGCAATATGATGATGCTTTAACACCCACACTTACGCCCACACTGGTACACAAAAGACTTTGCATCCCCTTAGGAACATCTTTTGAGTCTAAGCTCTGCATCCCCTTAGGAACAACTTTTGAGCTTCTTCACCTTCTATTTCGATGGTATAGGTTCTGCATCCCCTTAGGAACGTCTTTTGAACTTCTTCGTCTTATATTTCGGTGGTATTTCATTCTGCATTCCCTTTGGAACAACTTTTGAGCAGAAAACTTACACCGCGCTCCCTTAGGAATGACTTTTTGTAGCTTCGTCAATTTTGGCTCTGCATTCCCTTAAGAACGACTTTTGAGCAAAAGACTTACACTACGCTCCCTTAGGAACCACTTTTTTAGCTTCATCAGTTTTGGCTCTGCATTCTCTTAGGAACGACTTTTGAGCTTTGAAATTTACTTCGTTCGCTTAGAAGTCATCTTTCGAGCTTCATAAATCTATGAAGAAGATATATTTCATTCTGGTGCATGCAGAATTATTACAGGAAATTGAAACTAAGCTCTTCATTATTTGTTTCTCATATAGAAAATAAAATGACATAAAACATAAAAGTGCTTTAAAAGTTGGATATTTCTCAATATATGTTCTTTGACTCTGGTACAATGTTGTTGACTGTACGAGCTTCGGACTCCTCCCTGAAGTCACGTTGCTGTTGGGGATGCTGGCGCCCTTCTGACTGCTGGCTTCGGGTATGAGTAGGTGGCAATGGTGGTGGCAGTGGAAGCTTGGGCCAGGAAGCTTGTGAATGACTTGCCAAAGCAACAGAAGCTGCAGGTTGATTACCCACGTATTCTGGTATGTAGGGAGAGTAGCACGAAGCAATATGTAAAACCTGCTTCGGCTGATTCTGCTGGCCTTCTGCTTCGGTAATTTCTTTTTGCTTCTGAATGGTGACTTGGCACATTCTTGTAGTGTGGCCCTTGTCTACACCACAGAACAAGCAATAGATTTTCCTGGGCTGATCCCCATATCTTCCTCCGAAGCCCCTGCCACCTCTGCCCCTTGGAGCTGGTGGCCTGAAGGAGCTTTACTGCAGTCCTGAAGACTGTGAGCTTTGCTGTGGCCTCTGAAGCTGGCTTCCTCTGTCATGATTCTGACTGGAGTTGTGGATTGATCTGACATGCCTAGGGTGGATTCATCCTCCGAAACCCCTAGTCATCTCAGAAAACCTATAGGCCTCTTCCCTTCTTTGGCGGAAATCATTATCGGCCCGTATGTACTCATCCATTTTCTGAAGCAACTTCTCCAGAGTCTGAGGGGGCTTCCTGGCGAAGTATTGAGCAGTAGGTCCTGGCTGAAGACCCTTGATCATGGCCTCAATGACGATTTCATTGGCACTGTGGGTGCTTGTGCTCTCAGACGCAAGAACCTTCGGACATACGCCTAAAGGTACTCCTCATGGTCTTGTGTGCACTGGAACAAGGCCTGAGCAGTGACTGGCTTCGTCTGAAACCCTTGAAAACTGGTGACCAACATGTCTTTAAGCTTCTGCCATGGCATGATTGTCCCTGGTCGGAGAGAAGAGTACCATGTCTAGGCCACACTTTGGACTGCCATGACGAAGGACTTTGCCATGACAGCGGTGTTGCCTCCATATGAGGATATTGTTGCCTCATAACTCATCAAGAATTGCTTTGGGTACGAGTGTCCATCGTATATGGGCAACTAGGGTGGCTTGTAGGATTACGGCCATGGAATAGCCTGCAATTCTGCTGCCAGGGGAGAAGCATCATCAAAAGTAAAGTTACCATGATGAAAGTCATCATACAATTCATCTTCATTGGATGAGCTGTCTTGACGAAGCTCCCTATGCTGAGGCCTTCGGTCCTGGTCATCTTGAGTGAGATGACACATTTCTTCAGCGGCCTCATCAATCTTCTTCTGAAGATCAGCGAGACAAAGCATCTTCTCCTTTTTCCTATGGACCTGTTGATGAATGACTTCAAGGTCCCTGACTCTTGGTCCAATTCTTCCTCCTGAGGTGTCGGACTAGTAGCCTTCCTTTTTTGGCTTCTAGCTTCGCGCAATGAGTCTTAGTTGACGTCCAGTGGCTGCAGTGCAGCCCCTAGCCCTGAAGACTTCTTCGGCGGCATGACGAAGGTCAGAGCTTGCCGAAGGTGGTCAAATGAGTTTACCGGAGGTGGGCGCCAATGTTGGGGACTTGTTCTCAAATGCTATGAGTTAAGAACAAGGCAACACAAAATGTTAATAAATAAAGGCCTTCGTCCTTCGAAGCATTATCTCCCTTAGGATATAATGATCTTCAGACGAAGGTTATGAAGGACGTACGTTCATCATCTCAGTGTTTAAATAATGAAAGTAGAATCATATGAAACATGGGAAATAACATGAATAATCATATGATGTTATCAGAGCATTTTTATTATATTATTATGAATAAACATGAGCTACATTGAATTACATTTATACCTTCGGCTTGATAGAAGGTGAGAATCCAAGGGTGACGTGCGAGTGAATACAAGTCAGCGTGAATAGTACGTTGTCACTGTTCATCTATTTATAGGCACAGGACGCAGCCTGTGTAGAATTACATTCATGCCCTTGACATTTACTATTGACTTAGGGATAATCTATCGAGGACTAGACAGCCTTTTCTGTTCTAAGTCGGTATCATTTTCCATCGCTAAGCCGAAGCTTTTTCACGGGTAGCTTCGGCACTGGATCATCCTTCTCCCGAACCGCGCTCTTCATATCATGTACAACTTCATCCATGTCTGAAGGTTCCTGTATATATATTATACTTGGGAAACATGTTAGTCGTGTTTTTGAGGACCTTCGGAAGACGAAGGCCCCCAATAGGCAGAGCGAGAAAATTCAGAATGCCAAAAAAATAACGCAAGCAGCTGAAATGCCGCAACAAATGCTATCAATGCAAGTCTCTATATATATGCCCAACGCCTCACAACTTGGTAGGCCCTACTTGTCAGTGTCTTTCACTATTCTTGCGAAGGGAAGGTGTTTTTTGGACCTTCGGCTAAAGGCCTTCGTTCACGTCGCAGTCTCAATTTGTTACAAAGAAACAAATTAATACTGCGAGGGGCTACTATTGGAGGCCTTCCTTTTCCGAAGGTCCTCAAAAACATGACTAACCATATGTTCAGTGTAACATAGACTGTTACAGGAGGCTTCGGCTTTGGGATGAAGGTTCTCTTTCTAGTGAAAGTATGTGTGATATGAAGATACAACCCGAAGGCAGAACGGGCGGACGCTGAAGCTGTGGAGCTTCGGCTTGATACGATGACAAAGGTGGAAGACGAAACCGACCTAAAGGAGAAAAGACTACTTAGCCCTTGATAGTTTGCTTTATGATTAATAGTAAATGTCAGGGACATGGATGTAATTTTGTCCGGGCTGCATTTCCTGCCTATAAATAGATGAACAGTAACACCGTACTGTTCACTCTAGATTGTAATCACTCTCGCGTCACTCTCGCATTTTCACCTTCTGGCAAGCCGAAGATATTAATGTAATATCATTATCATTGATGTTTATCCATGTTTATAAAATGAGAATATAAATAATCTAATGATTCGTAATGATTATTCATGTTTTTTTGTGTTTCATGTAACTTTATTTATATTCATTCATTGAGATGATGAAGGTATGCCCTTCATGACATTCGTCTGAAGATCATTATATCCCAAAGGAGATAATGCTTCGAAGGATGAAGATGTTTAATCATTAACAATTGTTTTCTTGTTCTTGATATATAGCATTTGAGAACAAGGACCAACACTTACCTCTTTAAACATCTACTAAGTTGACATTTTCTTTTATAGATGGTCCGTACCATTCAAACCACTCGAATGAACACCAACTACATCCCTCCACCACGGAAAGTTCCTGTCTACCCAGTGGTAGTCGAGGAAATTCCTGTGGATCTCTCTCACATTTGGGTGGAGAACGGAGTTATTCTGGAGGACATCTCGGAGGAGTTTCTGCCTACACCCACCCCGTTGGCAGAATCACTAGCCTTCACAGCTGGATCGTCAGCTTCAGCACCGCTAGCACCAGCAGTCCAAGCCCCTGCTCCCGGAGGCGACGACCCAGACGACTCTAGTGACGATGATAAGACAACAAGGAAGAAGAAGAAGATGAGGAAAACCTCAATGAGGAAGCCAACGAAGAACAGCAGGACCACTACGTGGGATTATGGCCTATCACTGAACATTACACCTCAATGTTCGAGATAGGGCACTTCCCTAACCTGCTACAGGATGTTCTACACGCGTTGGGAACCTACATCCGACCCCTGTACGAGACCAAGCGAGTGTACGAGCCTCCTCGGGCTTGCTACTACATCACTCGCATTTATGTCAGGGTAATGGATGCAGGTGATAGAGGGTTCAGGACTCTGTCAACACATGAGTCTCTGACGCCGCTATCCACCTACGCTGCTTCGTTCAGCGATGCTGCTAGGCGAACTTTGTGGTCTCTCAGCCACACCTACCGGCAGCAGCTGCACAATACGAAGTATAGGCATCTTCCTCTACGTATTCGTGGAGAGAACTAGACCAGCATTGTTCCAGGTGGAGCTAATGAAGATTGCCTCAACACCTTAGCTGGTGTGGTGGCAGGTCTTAACTCCAATCTGGATAGTGCTACCCTAGACCTCTCTAGGGTACACTTGGATCTAGAGGATGCACATGCAAGGATCGCAACCCTAGAAGCTCAGCTTGATGGAAGGAATCCCCTGGAAGTTCAAGTCCCCGCTATGGCGTTATCCCCTCCCCGCAAGAGGATCCGCTATGGAGAGCCAGGATCCATCACCAGGCTGCTTTAGATTTTTCATTTATGATGTAATAAGTTATTTTCCGCGGTAGACGAAAAACATCTTTATATTATTACTATTAATAATAACAACCATGTGATGGTGTTGTTTGAAATGTTTGATTTGGATTTTTGCTTGAGTGCAATGGTCTTATGGAATGATGGCCATAAGAGCATAATATATATATATAACAATAAACTTAACACTAATAATAAGTTATTCCCCTTAGAATCTTCTCTACTCCTCACTTAACCCAAGAGTGCACTTCTAACCAAACATATGGTGAACACTCGATCAGGTCCCAATAATCACCAGAACCAGCGTGGTCAGCAGTTGCCACCACCACCACCCAATCCCACGATGGATCAGTTCATCGCAGCACAGATGCAACTTCTGCAAGGACTTATAGCGTCAATACAGCAGATTTTGCAGAATCAGCAAAACCAGCAGTACCAACAACATCAGCAGCACTCACCCCAAGCTAGAGACAAGCATCGGGACTTCATGAGTCATCACCCGCCTGCTTTGTAACACCTCAAATATCGGTTTTGGGATTTAGTATAGTTTATCTTAATGTTTAAATAATTTTGGTTTAAAATAAGAGATCCTCATACAAGTTAATAGTTTCTCCCTAAGATTCAAAGTAAGTTATCTCTCCACAACAATCATACAAAATAAATAAGCATAAAACAGTAAATTTTGAATAACATTTTAATTAGGAAAACCATGTATCTCTTGAAAATTAAAAGTTCTTTGTGTGTGTACCACACATTTACAATACTATAATTAATCTATAAATATAATAATAATAAGTATATATTGCATCATGCTGATATTTGTTTTCTTCTGCATTTGAAATATGATATTCAAATCAAACTTTAACTTTGAAATTGAAAAGTTAAAGAATAGGAGAACTAATTATTCTTTTTATAATATGCTCTACAAAATCATTCAAAAAAATAATAGTAAATAAATAAAGTTATATAATTGCTTACATGTTGGAGTTGCTGATGGATAGTTGAAGTTAACAAAGGTTTGAAATTGAAACTTGAATTTGAAAGCAAATATGAAAAATAGAAAAAAAAAAGAGAAAAAGGAAGACTCATACCTTGCTGGGTCGGTTTTCCTCTTTTCAGCCCACCTAACTGCTAGGTCGCGCCCGCCGGCCCAGTACCGACTTTTTCCCCGCCGTCGGCTTGCTTCTCTTCTCTGGTTTCGCTGACGGCTGGGTCCCACCCGCAGAAGCTTCTTCCCCCAACCGATGCAGCGACCGCGGCGGAGACCATAGCTCCGCGCGGACTCCCATCTGGCGCGCTTCCTCCACGCATTTCGCCAACGGAAAAAAAAACCGAAGCCGCTTTGGTCGCCATGGCCAATCGATAGCTAACTAGGATCCGCGCACGCCGTCACCAGTACATGGGCCGCACGGGCGGGGATCTCGCTGGCCTCTGCGGTGTATAAAACCGAGCTTCGCGCGCCTATTTCTCCGCTGGCTGGTGGGCCACTGCCGCCAGGATCGCCTCCGTCGCGGACTCTGCGGCCGAGTTCAATGGAAGCGCCCCCCCGCGAAGTACTCGCCTCCGGACTCCGCCGTTACCGCCTAGTCGCCAGCCCACCACAACGGATTCCGAACTTGCCGGCAGGATCTGGTCTTCGAAATCCGCGTTCCTCTGGCTATAAAGCACGGACCGCGACCCCTACTCCTCATCCCATCCGAGACGGAAGCACCGTCGCCGAGCGCCACCATGACCGTATGTGAGGGAGAAAGGTACCGCCGCCACGAAAGCCGCGCCTCGACGAAATTGGACAATCCGGGGGCAAAATCTATGGTATGGCGACCCCTGTCCAGTTCGCTTTTGCTCTCTCCATGTGTAGCGGTTATCGGTAGGGTAGGAAACTCACCGGGGCGGCGTTAGGGCGTACTCCGACGGCACCACCATCACGCGGAGAGCTCTGCTCGCCGTGGCTCGCCGTCGGGAGGTTGATGACAACAGGTGGCCGTTGGATTAAAATGAACGGCTGTGATCAATTGCTGTGTCGCGATTCAGCTGGATCGTTTGGGACCATGGATCACAGGATAGAGGGACGAGATTAGACCGGGGTCGTAACCCTTCAGTCATTGGATCTGGGTCGTCGATCTTGCATCGGACGGATTAAGTTTCTTACCGGTTCGTAGTGGCTGGAATTCTAATCTGGGCCCTTGGGTCTGGATCGGTCGGCTCTGGTGACCCGATACCCCTTCGCGGCCTCAACTTTACTAAAGAACCCTTGCCTTTTGCACTATTCAACCCGCGGTCCCCATATGTGTAAAGATTATCGCGAATCAGCCCTGTTATTTGCAAATTAAACCCCAGGCTTCTGGAAAATAGTGTCCCCAGTCCAGCAGCCGTAGGAAATTTAGAATTTATTTAGAAAAAGGATTTTTAGTATAAAAATAACTATAGAAACTTGTTTAAATCATATCTAATTCATTTTAATTCCAAATGGATCCATTCCAATTTCTATAATCTTTTAATAATGTTGTTTATTACATAGTGCCTCTGTTTTAACATAAAAATGGTATTAAAATTTATTTCTTAATTAATCTTGTATCAAATACATAAAACCTTAGGAAATTCGTATCTTCTTCGTTTTAACTCCGATTTGATCCGTTCAAGTTGCGTTAGTCTCGTAGAAACGCGTAGATTATTATTATTCAGTTATTCTTATGTTTGGTGTGATGTTAATTTTGCCCATACACTGTTTGTTTGTATTGCTACGAATAGCAGTGAGGTCACGTGTCACCTGAAGATTATCCTGCTACCTGGAATCTCAAGTCCCAGGCAAGTTGTGCCCTTGATCACTTCTTTTACCCACTCATGTTCTAATTAATCATAATGATCTGCATAGGTTAATTTTGATGGGACCTAATAGGTTACCCTAATTTGTCTATCATTATGCCTTGTTTACCACTAAACTTTTTGGGTAGTACTTGCTAGTGCTATATGTGGTTTTGGGCATTGAGATACACATTATTCATGATTATACTTTTGTTATCCGTTGTTATATACTGTTCATGTCAAGATCATTAATGTTAATTGGAACATAGAGCTTAACTTGAGAAACACGTGCCACCACAAGGGTTTATGGACGCCCTTGGCTGATTAATTAGGAAAGCTAGTGGAGGACTACCTTACCCGAAAGGGGCAAGGGCAGTAGGGGAGTGGTCAGTGTAGGGAGGCCCTCGGGAGGATTTTGCTGCGATGGCGGTCCTGCAAGGGATTCCTGCATTGGAGCTTCCTATAAACTGTAGCGGGTTTTCTGAAGCTAGTGGAACTTTGTAAAGGCCTCGTAGTGTTACCCTGCCTCGCCTCCTCGGTAGAGGTGTATGGGAAGTCGCGATCCCTTGGCAGATGGGTAACATGACTTGTGGGTAAAGGGTACCACCTCTGCAGAGTGTAAAACTGGTATACTAGCCGAGCTCACGGTCATGAGCAGCTCAGGACTCTCTGATGATTAAATTATGGAACTTAAATTTAATTTGTCATATGCATTGCATCGCAGGTGATGTTGTTGTTACTTTTGTTCTACTACTTAATTGGGTTGGTATTTACTTATACTTAGTAATTGCTAATAAAATTTTGACCAACTTTAAAAGCAATGCTCAGCTCTAACCATCCTCTTTGGTAAGCCTTACACTTCACATGAACTCCCACCTTTGGCGAGTTCATTCACATTATTCCCCACAACTTGTTGAGCGATGAACGTATGTGAGCTCACTCTTGCTGTCTCACACCCCCCCCCACAGGTCAAGAACAGGTACCGCAGGATGAGGCGCATGGTGGATGCTGCGATGAGTTCGTGAGAGAGATCTAGGCCGTCGTCTCCCAGTCAACTTTGGGTTGCTGGACCGTTGTCTCCTTATAATGTAATTATTTATTTTGTACCGAATTCTTGTTATGTAGTAAAGATGTGACATTCGATCCTGTGCCATGATTCATCATATGTGTGAGACTTGGTCCCAGCACACCTGGTGATTATGTTCGCACCCGGGTCTTGGTGCCCCGAAATCCGGGTGTTACAGAAGTGGTATCAGAGGAATGTTGACTGTAGGACGAAACCTAGTTAGAACTGGACAACCAATATCTACTTACCTTTGCTACTCTGATTCTTTTCTAAACTTATCTTAATCTTTTCTCATCTATTTCCGCTTTACTCTGATTATTCTTACCTTTTCCTTCTAAAGACAAATGTGGATTTCACACTTTGAAATCCTGTACCTAAAGTGACTCTTAGGACTAGGAGACCTAATCTTAGGAACAAAAAAACAAAACTATTTTTATAGGTATCTATGTGTTTGAATGCTTGTTCTTATGATACTTGTCTGATTTGATTCTTTGATTGAGTGTGATGAGTTGTGGAGTAACGTCCACAATTACATCTGCATATACATATAGGAAAAATGCTTATAAAATAATTGGATAAACTAGATTATCCCTCATTAAAGTATCTAGCCTAACAAGATCCATCTCATCTCAAAAGATTCTATCTTATCTTTATGGATTCATCTTGCCCTAATTAGCATATTTATCCCACTCTAGAATAACAACCATGATCTAATCCAAATTAATGTGATATAAACTATTCTAATCTAATCATATCCAATCTGATCTTGATCTTAGCTAATCTAATATGGACCAATCTAAAGTGAGTTACTTAACGGACTAGTGAAATAGATTAGACCCTGTTGGCCATGTTTTAACTTAAATTAGTACATCACACCAAACCACCCATAAACAAATAACTTACCAGCATATTCATGGTGACCATCCATCCCATCCTAGATGTTGCCATAATACACTTATCTTATGCCACCAACCTGTTAACCATCTATCCTTACCTACAAGTTATCCTAACTACATGTCCCTAATTCGGATGACAACTTCAAGAACGAAGATCGAAGATGATCGAGCTCATCAAATCAAGGAAGGATAAGATTCAAGCTAGATCTTCAAAAGTAATCAAGATCCATAATCTTGGATAGAGTTTTTCCTAGCCCTACCCTTTCATAACTAAACCTATCTATGCTCTAAGGACATCTTCTATCCTACATAATAAAGTGGACATACATATATATACCCATGCTCTCCTAATCACCCACTTTTGACTATAAAATACTATGGATATTTGAAACAATTATAGACTAAAAGTTGAATTACAAGCCAATCGTTTTGTATTCCTTTCTTTACAAATCTCGAGGACGAGATTATTTTTAAGGGGGGTAGGATTTGTAACACCTCAAATATCGGTTTTGGGATTTAGTATAGTTTATCTTAATGTTTAAATAATTTTGGTTTAAAATAAGAGATCCTCATACAAGTTAATAGTTTCTCCCTAAGATTCAAAGTAAGTTATCTCTCCACAACAATCATACAAAATAAATAAGCATAAAACAGTAAATTTTGAATAACATTTTAATTAGGAAAACCATGTATCTCTTGAAAATTAAAAGTTCTTTGTGTGTGTACCACACATTTACAATACTATAATTAATCTATAAATATAATAATAAGTATATATTGCATCATGCTGATATTTGTTTTCTTCTGCATTTGAAATATGATATTCAAATCAAACTTTAACTTTGAAATTGAAAAGTTAAAGAATAGGAGAACTAATTATTCTTTTTATAATATGCTCTACAAAATCATTCAAAAAAATAATAGTAAATAAATAAAGTTATATAATTGCTTACATGTTGGAGTTGCTGATGGATAGTTGAAGTTAACAAAGGTTTGAAATTGAAACTTGAATTTGAAAGCAAATATGAAAAATAGAAAAAAAAGAGAAAAAGGAAGACTCATACCTTGCTGGGCCGGTTTTCCTCTTTTCAGCCCACCTAACTGCTAGGTCGCGCCCGCCGGCCCAGTACCGACTTTTTCCCCGCCGTCGGCTTGCTTCTCTTCTCTGGTTTCGCTGACGGCTGGGTCCCACCCGCAGAAGCTTCTTCCCCCAACCGATGCAGCGACCGCGGCGGAGACCACAGCTCCGCGCGGACTCCCATCTGGCGCGCTTCCTCCACGCATTTCGCCAACGGAAAAAAAACCGAAGCCGCTTTGGTCGCCATGGCCAATCCATAGCTAACTAGGATCCGCGCACGCCGTCACCAGTACATGGGCCGCACGTGCGGGGATCTCGCTGGCCTCTGCGGTGTATAAAACCGAGCTTCGCACGCCTATTTCTCCGCTGGCTGGTGGGCCACTGCCGCCAGGATCGCCTCCGTCGCGGACTCCGCGGCCGAGTTCAATGGAAGCGCCCCCCCCCCCCCCCCCCGCGAAGTACTCGCCTCCGGACTCCGCCGTTACCGCCTGGTCGCCAGCCCACCACAACGGATTCCGAACTTGCCGGCGGGATCTGGTCTTCGAAATCCGCGTTCCTCTGGCTATAAAGCACGGACCGCGACCCCTACTCCTCATCCCATCCGAGACGGAAGCACCGTCGCCGAGCGCCACCATGACCGTATGTGAGGGAGAAAGGTACCGCCGCCACGAAAGCTGCGCCTCGACGAAATTGGACAATCCGGGGGCAAAATCTATGGTATGGCGACCCCTGTCCAGTTCGCTTTTGCTCTCTCCATGTGTAGCGGTTATCGGTAGGGTAGGAAACTCACCGGGGCGGCGTTAGGGCGTACTCCGACGGCACCACCATCACGCGGAGAGCTCTGCTCGCCGTGGCTCGCCGTCGGGAGGTTGATGACAGCAGGTGGCCGTTGGATTAAAATGAACGGCTGTGATCAATTGCTGTGTCGCGATTCAGCTGGATCGTTTGGGACCATGGATCACAGGATAGAGGGACGAGATTAGACCGGGGTCGTAACCCTTCAGTCATTGGATCTGGGTCGTCGATCTTGCATCGGACGGATTAAGTTTCTTACCGGTTCGTAGTGGCTGGAATTCTAATCTGGGCCCTTGGGTCTGGATCGGTCGGCTCTGGTGACCCGATACCCCTTCGCGGCCTCAACTTTACTAAAGAACCCTTGCCTTTTGCACTACTCAACCCGCGGTCCCCATATGTGTAAAGATTATCGCGAATCAGCCCTGTTATTTGCAAATTAAACCCCAGGCTTCTGGAAAATAGTGTCCCCAGTCCAGCAGCCGTAGGAAATTTAGAATTTATTTAGAAAAAGGATTTTTAGTATAAAAATAACTATAGAAACTTGTTTAAATCATATCTAATTCATTTTAATTCCAAATGGATCCATTCCAATTTCTATAATCTTTTAATAATGTTGTTTATTACATAGTGCCTCTGTTTTAACATAAAAATGGTATTAAAATTTATTTCTTAATTAATCTTGTATCAAATACATAAAACCTTAGGAAATTCGTATCTTCTTCGTTTTAACTCCGATTTGATCCGTTCAAGTTGCGTTAGTCTCGTAGAAACGCGTAGATTATTATTATTCAGTTATTCTTATGTTTGGTGTGATGTTAATTTTGCCCATACACTGTTTGTTTGTATTGCTACGAATAGCAGTGAGGTCACGTGTCACCTGAAGATTATCCTGGTACCTGGAATCTCAAGTCCCAGGCAAGTTGTGCCCTTGATCACTTCTTTTACCCACTCATGTTCTAATTAATCATAATGATCTGCATAGGTTAATTTTGATGGGACCTAATAGGTTACCCTAATTTGTCTATCATTATGCCTTGTTTACCACTAAACTTTTTGGGTAGTACTTGCTAGTGCTATATGTGGTTTTGGGCATTGAGATACACATTATTCATGATTATACTTTTGTTATCCGTTGTTATTTACTGTTCATGTCAAGATCATTAATGTTAATTGGAACATAGAGCTTAACTTGAGAAACACGTGCCACCACAAGGGTTTATGGACGCCCTTGGCTGATTAATTAGGAAAGCTAGTGGAGGACTACCTTACCCGAAAGGGGCAAGGGCAGTAGGGGAGTGGTCAGTGTAGGGAGGCCCTCGGGAGGATTTTGCTGCGATGGCGGTCCTGCAAGGGATTCCTGCATTGGAGCTTCCTATAAACTGTAGCGGGTTTTCTGAAGCTAGTGGAACTTTGTAAAGGCCTCGTAGTGTTACCCTGCCTCGCCTCCTCGGTAGAGGTGTATGGGAAGTCGCGATCCCTTGGCAGATGGGTAACATGACTTGTGGGTAAAGGGTACCACCTCTGCAGAGTGTAAAACTGGTATACTAGCCGAGCTCACGGTCATGAGCAGCTCAGGACTCTCTGATGATTAAATTATGGAACTTAAATTTAATTTGTCATATGCATTGCATCGCAGGTGACGTTGTTGTTACTTTTGTTCTACTACTTAATTGGGTTGGTATTTACTTATACTTAGTAATTGCTAATAAAATTTTGACCAACTTTAAAAGCAATGCTCAGCTCTAACCATCCTCTTTGGTAAGCCTTACACTTCACATGAACTCCCACCTTTGGCGAGTTCATTCACATTATTCCCCACAACTTGTTGAGCGATGAACGTATGTGAGCTCACTCTTGCTGTCTCACACCCCCCCCCCCACAGGTCAAGAACAGGTACCGCAGGATGAGGCGCATGGTGGATGCTGCGATGAGTTCGTGAGAGAGATCTAGGCCGTCATCTCCCAGTCAACTTTGGGTTGCTGGACCGTTGTCTCCTTATAATGTAATTATTTATTTTGTACCGAATTCTTGTTATGTAGTAAAGATGTGACATTCGATCCTGTGCCATGATTCATCATATGTGTGAGACTTGGTCCCAGCACACCTGGTGATTATGTTTGCACCCGGGTCTTGGTGCCCCGAAATCCGGGTGTTACATGCTTTCTCTCATGTTGTAGACCCTTTGGATGCCGATGACTGGCTTAAGGTCATTGGAAAGAAGTTAGACATCACCTAGTGCAATGACCGAGAGAAGGTCTTGTACGCTTCGGGAAGACTCGAAGGAGCCGCGTCCGATTGGTGGGATGCCTTCACAGCGGCACACGCCAATGCTGATGTCATAACCTGGTAGGAGTTCCAAGTGAACTTCCGTGCTCATCATATTCCCTTGGGAATTATGAAGCTTAAGAAGAAGGAGTTCCTTTCCCTCACTCAAGGGAACATGACCGTTGGTGAGTACCGTGATCGCTTCACCCAGCTTTCACGTTACGCCCTAGAGGAAGTGGACACCGACGAGAAGCGCCAAGAACGTTTCTTGGAAGGCTTGATAGGACCATTGAACTACCAGCTATAGAGCTACAGTTTCCCCAATTTCTAGACTTTGCTGAACAAGGCAATTGGCCTTGAAAACTGTCACACCCGGTTTTAGAAGGCAAACCAAATGCGAACCATGTACGTGCCAGGATCAGTTATTCACGTACACAGCAGTTACATAACATGGACATCATCACACGGTGCTCAAAATAGTATTAAAAGGGAAATAATAGTCGATTACATCATACGTCTGAGACGTCCATATAGTCCTTACAATAAATCAAAGTGCGGAAAAGAAACGTAGATAACAGCAGCCTTCACAGGCCGACTGGGGGTTGCCGCTAACCCACGCCTAGAACTCGTCGTAGTCTTGGAACTCCTAGAAGTCTCCTTCCACAGCTTCATCTTCTCCTGAGCAGTGGTTGCAATGCTGACAACCTGGGGATGGGGGGGTTTGGTGTGTAGAGCAAGGGTGAGTACACATCAACATACTCAGCAAGTATCCTGTTTTGGCTGTAGTGGACTAGCTTTATGTGGGGATAAGTCAAGCAGTTGCTTTTAGTTGGTCAGATTATTATTTACTAATAGAAAGCCAGGTTTTAGCATTAACCCAAGTTATTAGCCCGATGTACCCTTTCCAAACGGAAAGAATATCACTTACCAGCACCATAGTCATGACCAAAACCATCGATCTCATAGCCACCTGTACCAAAGTATCTCTGATCAAGTACCACTAATCACTGGAGCTCCCTTGGCCGCTCATAACCGCGAGCACGGCTGATATATCAGTTTTCAAACACTCTGCAGAGGTTGTGCACTTTACCCACAAGCCGTGATTCCCTTTCTGCCCGGAGATCATGACTCTCCATCGATCACTACCAAGGTGACCAAGCAGGGCATCACTATGTAGCCTTTACAAAGATTCCCCGGGGCTGTAGCCACTCGTTAGGTTTCCTAAATGCACCGCACTCCTCCCCAAGGGGCGAACCCAAACTTGGCAGAGCGAGCCGCATACATCGAGCCCCATTGACGGCACAACGGCTAAGTGATCTACACCCCGGATCCTCTAATTATTCAGCTAAGGGCATCCCATTCCACCCTCATGGTTACACTGTTTTCCCGGGCGGTCATCCATAGAACAGGTCCTTACGGAGAGGCACTCGAGAAACCGCTCGAGCCCCCTTGATGACCACAAGTACCACATCATAATAAGAGAAGGGAAAACAGCGTATCATAGATAATCTCATCATGTTCATTGATTAGAGTTTGAGCAATAGCATAAAGCTAAACAATAGTAATCCAACCCAGATAGGTAGACAAGGACATGGATAACAAAGCTAGTCAATCCCTAGGCATAAATGTGTAAAGCGGGAGGTGAATTAAATCATGAATAGGACAGAGATAGGTCAAAGGACACTTGCCTCCACCAACCGACTGCTGCTCAGGGGCTTCTCCTGCGAGTTCCTCGGGCTCTTCAACCGGATCGTTCTCTAAGCGGGTGCAAACATACATACATCCATCCATTGAAATTAGGAAACCAACAGTACACCATACAAGAGAACAAGTAAAGCAAATATGCATAGAATACCACATACGATAATGGATTTACCTTGGTTAGAAAGAAACGAGGGAAGGTTTCGCAGGGGTTAAGGCTTATGCTCGAGGGGCACTACGGGTAAACGAATGACTAGACGTCACGCGCTCTAGTTCCAGTTGGTCCTAACAAAAGGATTAGTTACATGCACTAATGTAAACACGCTCACTTTTAGTAGATTAACATTGAATAAGATAGACGATTGACTATACAAATTAACTAACGTAACCAATTTCCAAATTGAGACTCCTACCTTATTAATATAAACAACGTGATTAGCGCATATAGGAGACGGGGGGGGGGGTAGACGGGGCGTCTGGGGTAGACGGGGCACGACGAGTCGTGCCAAGGCACGCGCACTACGCGGGCACGAGCGCGAGGCCGCATGCACACGCCACGAACTAACCGTGCGCACGTCGGGGCCGTGCGCTAGCCGAGCTCAAAGCCGCGCGCCATAGGCACGCTGGGCCGAACTCGAGGCTACGCCGGGGCCGACACGACGCGAGCGAGGCACGGCGGGGCGAGCGGGCAAGCACGCCGGGGCAAGCGAGCACGAGCGAGCGAGGACGTGGCCGGGCGATGGCACGGCCGGACACGGGCCGGCCGAGCGCGGGGAGGGGCGAGGGCGGGTCGCCGGGGCCGAGCGGCTCGCCGGGGAACCGGGCGGGCGGGTCGCCGAGGCGGGGACGGGGGCGGCTCACCGGAGCGGGCGCAGGGCGGCTCGCCGGAGCGGGCGCGAGGGCGGGGCCGAGCCGGACACGGGAGGGGGAGGGGCGGCTCGCCGGAGCAGGCGCGGGGAAGGGCCGGGCGGGCGCGGCCGGGCTCGCCTGGGGCGTTGCCGAGCCGGACACGTGAGGGGGAGGGGTGGCTCGCCGGAGCGGCGGGGCGGGGAAGGGCCGGGGGGCGCGGGCGGTCGCCGGAGGCGGGGCCGAGGGGCGCGGGCGCGGACGGGGAAGGGGCGGCGCAGGGCGGGGAAGGGCCGGGGGGCGTGGGCACGGGCGGTCGCCGGAGGCGGGGCCGACGCAGGCACGGCCGGGCGCGGGGTCGCCGGAGCGGGGCCGGGCGAGGGCGGCCGGGGCGCGGGACGGGGCGGGGCTCGTCGGGCACGGCCGGTCGCGGGGCTGGGCACGGGCGGCTCGCCGGAGGGCGGCGAGGCGGGGCCGGCGCGGGGGAGGGGGAGAGGGAGGAGAGAGGGGGGCTCACCGGAGGGGGCGGCGCGGCGGCGGCGGCGCCGGGGGAACCGGGCGGGCGGGCTAGGGTTTGGGGAGAGAGAGAGTTGGGGGAGGGGGAGGGAATGACGGGCGGGGCCCGCGGGAGGATTTTTGGAAAAAAAGAAAAGGGGTGGGGGGCGGTTGGGCCGGCTGGGCCCAAAGTGGGGGAGGGAGGGGGCGCGCGGCTGGGTCGGCGCGGGGCCCACGCGGGAGGGGGGGAAGGGGGCGGCTGGGCCGAATAGAGGAGAAGGGGGGGGGGGGGAAGAGAGAGAGAAGAAAAAGAAAGAAAAAAAAGAAAAGGCCTTTTTCCTTTTTTCTAATTTCTAATTTTCTCTAGACGAAAGCATTCACATTTTTAATCAATCAAAAAGTATGCATGGTTCGGCATGGTGCATCACACAAAATAAGGTGTCTTAAGGTTTTGCTTTACACGAGGTCTAAAGCCAAAACCCGCTACGACTTTGGAAAAGATCAAGGCTTAGCGAGAAGAAAAGGGAAAAAGGAAAGAGTAACTCCTGAATTTGGTGAGGGAAAAGAAGAAAAAAATTCTACCACCAAATTCAGGGCGTTACAAACCTATCCCCCTTAAAAGAATCTCGCCCTCGAGATTCAGGGTTGGCTAGCAAAGAGCTCAGGGTACTTGGCCATCAGATCATCTTCACGCTCCCAGGTTGCTTCTTCCTCAGAGTGGTGATTCCATCTGACTTTGCACATTCTGATGGTCTTCCTTCGGGTGACTCTGTCTGCAATCTCAAGGATCTGCACTGGCTTCTCAACGTAGGTCAAGTCCTCCTGGACTTCAAGACCTTCCACTGGCAACTGCTCTTCTGGCACACGCAAGCACTTCTTCAACTGAGACACATGAAAGACATCATGCACAGTAGACAAATTCTCGGGCAAACTGAGTTGATAGGCCACTTCTCCACGTCTTGCAAGAATCTGATACGGACCAATGTAGCGGGGTGCTAGCTTGCCTTTGACTCCGAACCTCTTGACTCCTCTGATTGGTGACACTTTCAGATAGACAAAGTCTCCGACTTCGAAACTCAGCTCTCTTCTTCTTGTGTCTGCATAGCTTCGCTGCCTCGATTGCGCTATCTTCAGATTCTCTCGGACCATCTTGATGTTCTCTTCGGCTTCAAGCAAAATGTCTGGCCCAAACACTTGCTTTTCTCCAGGCTGATCCCATTGCAACGGAGTTCTACAACTCCTTCCATAGAGCGCCTGAAATGGTGACATCTTCAAACTGGCCTGGTAACTATTGTTATAGGAAAACTCTGCATAAGGCAATCGCTTATCCCATCCAGACTGATCTTGCAACGCACAGGCTCTCAACATGTCTTCAAGAATTTGATTGGTCCTTTCGGTCTGGCCATCTGTCTGCGGATGATAAGCTGAACTGAAATTCAGATGCGTGCCCAAGGCTTCATGCAACTGCTGCCAGAAATGAGAGGTGAACTGCGTTCCTCTGTCTGACACTATCTTCTTTGGCACACCATGAAGACAAACGATCCGAGACATATACAACTCTGCCAATACGGCACTGCTATAGTTGGTCTTGACAGGTATGAAGTGGGCTGACTTGGTCAAGTGGTCCACCACTACCCAAATGGAATCGTAGCCGGCTCGAGTGCGAGGCAATCCGACTATGAAATCCATACCAATTTCATCCCATTTCCACTGAGGGATCTGCAATGGTTGCAACAATCCAGCAGGTCTCTGGTGCTCTGCCTTAATTCTTCGACAACTATCGCACCTAGCCACATGCTCTGCGATTTCCCTCTTCATTCCGTACCACCAGAATTTCTTCTTCAGATCCTGATACATCTTCTCACTGCCAGGGTGAATCGAATAGGCTGTCTCATGAGCTTCCTTGAGAATCAACTCCCGAATGGACTGGACATTGGGAACACATAAGCGGTCTTTGAACCATATCACGCCTTATGTATCTTCTCGAAAATCTTTGCCTCTGCCATCTAGAATCAGTCGCCGGATCTCACTGATTTTCTCATCATTCTTCTGCGCTTCTTCGATTTCGCGCTCTAAGGTAGGTTCCAACTCAACTGTGACTCCTCGCGAATTGTTCAGAAATCCGAGACTCAACCTGTCGAACTCCTTGGCCAACTCATAAGGCATCAGACAAGCGACCATCAGATTGACTTGACTCTTTCTGCTCAAAGCATCTGCCACTACGTTTGCTTTGCCTGGATGGTAATGGATCTCCAACTCATAATCTTTGATCAACTCTAACCATCTTTGTTGCCTCATGTTCAACTCTGACTGAGTGAATATGTACTTCAGACTCTTGTGATCTGTGTAAACATCACATTTCTGTCCATACAGATAGTGCCTCCATGTCTTCAGTGCGTGAACCACTGCTGCCAACTCTAGGTCATGGATTGGGTAGTTCTTCTCATGAACCTTCAACTGTCGGGACGAGTAGGCCACAACTCTTCCCTCTTGCATCAACACACATCCCAGACTTGTGTAACAAGCATCGCAATACACCGAGAAGGGCTTGTGCACATCAGGCAAGACTAGGACAGGCGCTGTAGTCAACTTCTCTTTCAGCGCTTCAAAGGCCTCTTGGCATTTCCGGGCCACTTGAACTCAACCTTGTTGCCTAGCAACGCTGTCATTGGTTTCGCAATCTTCGAAAACCCTTCAATGAATCGCCGATAATATCCGGCCATTCCAATGAAACTCTTGATTCCTCGAGCATCTATTGGCGCTTTCCAGTTCAGAATGTCTGCCACTTTCTTCGGATCCATAGCCAATCCTTCTTTGTTGATTATGTGACCCAAGAACAGGACTTCACTGATCCAGAACTCACACTTGCTCAACTTTGCATACAACTGGTGCTCTCGCAATCTCTGCAATACCATCCTCAAATGATCTGCGTGCTCTTCTTCGCTTTGAGAATAAATCAGAATGTCATCAATGAATACCACCACAAACTTATCAAGGTAATCCATGAATACACTGTTCATCAAGTTCATGAAGAACGCTGGCGCATTGGTCAAACCAAAAGACATCACTGTGAACTCATACAAACCATACTTGGTAATGAATGCCGTCTTCGGAATGTCCGAAGGTCGGATCCTGAGCTGATGATAACCTGACCTCAGATCAATCTTGGAGAACACACTGGCTCCTCTCAACTGGTCGAACAGATCTTCTATTCTGGGCAAGGGATACTTGTTCTTGACCGTGACTTCATTCAAAGCTCGATAATCAATACACATCCTCTTGGTGCCATCTTTCTTCTCCACAAATAGGACAGGGGCGGCCCAAGGCGAGGTGCTTGGCCGGATGTAACCTTTCTCTGACAGCTCATCAATCTGTTCCTTAAGCTCAACCAACTCTGGTCCAGATATTCGGTAAGCTCTCTTAAAGATAGGGGCGGTTCCAGGAAGAAGCTCTATGGCAAACTCAACTTTCCGCTCTGGTGGCATACCCGGTAAGTCCTTTGGAAACACATCTGGGAACTCGGACACAACTCTGATACTCTCAATTGGGTCTGCTTCACTGCTATCAACAGCTATCTGATAACAACTTCCTTTCTTTGGCTCAGGCGGGACTAACTCAGTCACCACTTCCTCTCCTAGTGGGGACACCAACTTGATTGTCCTCTTATCACAACTGATAACTGCCTGATACTTATCTAGCCAATTCATCCCTAGGATGACATCTATTCCCTGAGTACCCATTACTATAAGGTTGGCGGGAAACGCTATCCCCCTTATTTCCACACATATATTCAAACAAATGCTATCGGCTCGAATTCTACCACCAGCTGAGTCAATTTGAATGGGGGTTGACATGGTAGTAATTGGAAGATTATGTGCTTCTACCCATGATGCAGTAATGAAAGAATGCGTTGCTCCAGTATCAAATAACACTTCTGCAATATGGGAGTCGACTGGGAACATACCTACTATCATGTCGGGGGTCTCCTGAACTGCTTCAGCCTCCAAGTGGTTCAGTCTCCCATGATTATAGCGCGGCTGAGAGCGGTTGCCTGCTCCAGGCTGAGGAACATTCTGCTTTGCTGGGGCACTAGGGCCTGACTGCTGCTGGGCTGCCTTCTTCGGACATTGCATCACCCAATGGCCTTGCTCTCCACAGTGAAAACATGCTCTATTTCCAACCTGAGCTGGTGCTGCCTGACTGTTCTGCTGGGCTGCTGGGGCAGGAAGACGAGGTGCTTGCTGATTCTGCCTCTGAAACTGACCTCCTGACTGATTGCTCTGATGGTTCTGGTACTGATGCTGAGGATACTGCCTTTGGAACTGCTGATGCTGCTGAGGTGGACGCTGGTTCTGCCTGAACTGCTGAGGTTGATTGCCTGAGAAACGAGGACGATTGCTGCTTCCAGGCTGGGGTCCACTGATCTTGCGCTTACGATCCTCCATCTCCTTACGCTTCCTCTCTGTCATGATTGCTCTGTCAATCAGGTGCTGGAATGTCGGGAAGGTGTGATTCATCAGTTGGTACTGCAGAGGGTCAACCAAGCCTCTCAGGAAACGGTACTGTCGCTTGGCGTCGGTGTTGACATCTTCAGGAGCATAGCGAGACAACTGCAGAAACCTGTCCCGGTACTCACTGACATACGATGGCCCTTGCTTGAGGGCCAGGAACTCCTCCTTTTTCACTGTCATCAGACCTGCAGGAACATGGTACTGACGAAAGCTTCCTCTGAACTCTTCCCAGGTGATGGCGTCAGGGTGGGCATGGGTGGCGAGGTAAGACTCCCACCATGACTGGGCTGCTCCTCTCAACAGACGGGGACCATACATGACTTTCTCCCTATCATCGCACTGAGCGGTATGCAACTCCCGCTCCACAGTGCGCAGCCAGTCTTCAGCATCCATGGGGTCAGAAGAATGAGTGAACGTTGGTGGATGACCTCTCATGAATTCAGCACGCTTGTCTCTGGGCATCTGAGGCATCTGAGGCTGAGGTGGGGCCTGCTGCTGCTGCTGCTGAATGGCGGCCAAAGTCTGACCGATGGCTTGAACTGCCTGAGTCTGCATCAGAAACATCTGCTCGATCGACATCGGGGGCGGGGGCGGCAGGTGCTGCTGCTGGGGCACCTCCTCCTGTTGAGCGGCTCACTCCTGCTGAGCACGCCTTCCTCCTCTGCGCCTGTTCTCTGACATCTGCAGAATGCAACCACACATCAGAACTGATCTGGCAAATCTTGCAGCATAAGAAAAGAGTATAGAATTCTTCGACAGCACTGAACAGATGAGCATCTTCACTGATCTCCAACACAGACCACACAGCTTCTCAGATAAAGAGGAAAGTGGAATAAAAGGATTCCCAACTATATAACTAACTCCATTAACATAATAGGTAGACCAAAATGCAGGGGATACCCACACTCTGGTGACAGTCATTACAAAGATCCAAACCAAACATAGTTTATCATGACAAACATAAATGCACAGGATATAGCAAACTACCCTGTCTAACTAAGACTAACTAAGACCGAGACTAACGCTAAGACTGTAGCTTCTACGTATATATTTCGTATTAATTACAAGATACAACTCTAACGAGCTATGGTTCTAGATTTATCTTGGTCTTGCAGTCGGGATTGCCATAAGACTGGTGTCCACGCCGAGGTGAGCGGTACGGGTGCTGAGTCCCGACGGGAGCGGGGGAACCATCATCCAGGTGACGACGTTCCGCGCGCTCAGCCCGCAGCAGGGCGATCTCAGCACGAGCCCTACTCAGCTCGTCTAATGCATGGTCCAGCTCCGTGTTTAGCACGGCGGCTAGGTTGACTGTGCTGCTCAACCTAGGATTGCCCTCACCGACAGGTGAGACAATCACGCCTCATGTGCTGCTAGATGGACGGCGGGGGTAATACTTCAGGTCAAGGCCGTCAGCTACCCCACCGAAAACCGAGCAGTAGTGCGAAAGCGCACGCCGTGCAGCATCTTGCATGGCTGCCTCAGCTGAGTCCCGCTCAGAGATAGAATAGTGCTCTGAGCAGGCCTCCGCACCCTGGAGACTATTCTCCGGGTGGCGCACCAAGCAGGTTGCCTCCCAGCGGTCCGGGTAGACCCCGCGACTGTGCTGGTAGACCACACAGCGATACTCGATGGACCAAGTATGCCGGTTAAGTGTCCGACGTAGCAGGGTGTCGAGCGCATCATGGAAGTCGGTGTCGTGGGTCGAGCAACCCATCCTTCCGGCTCATGGTTAGCAGAGAGGTCGGTGTCGTGGCTCGAGCTGTCGTCGCCATCTCCGTCGTCTGGGTCTCCTCCAGAAGCTACTCCAGAAGCTGGGGCGCCCAGTGGTGGTGCAGGGGGCGCCTCCAGAGGAAGCACAGGGGAGCAGCTCCTCACGGACTCTATCTCCTGCTGAAGCGAGAAGGAAGAGCCCTGCTGCTCCTGTCGTCGACGTTCCTGCTCCTCATGCAGGCGGTGGTGCAGTCTCTCCAAGTGGCTGGACTGTCCGGCCACGGGACGGCGAAGCGGACGCTCAGCAAGGCGGGAGGGTAAGAAGGGGATGACGGACTTTCGTGCAGTGTGTCTAAGTCGAGCCATCTACAAAAGACATCGCAAGCAAAAGGGTGAGAACAGAATTAATATGACCAGCAAATAATGAATCATAAGTAAATGAAGGATTAGAATAAAACATGATTTTCAGCAAGGTATATTATATAGTAGAACATAGGTGTGGTCGGTGTGACCAACTTTTGAAGGGATATCAAAGTCAAGGCAGGGACAGAGGTCTATAGTCCTTAGAACGACCATTCTATTCTAGGTTAGCGGTCCTACAGTCAGCACGGCTTTGATACCACTTATGTCACACCCGGTTTTAGAAGGCAAACCGAATGCGAACCATGTACGTGCCAGGATCAGTTATTCACGTACACAGCAGTTACATAACATGGACATCATCACACGGTGCTCAAAATAGTATTAAAAGGGAAATAATAGTCGATTACATCATACGTCTGAGACGTCCATATAGTCCTTACAATAAATCAAAGTGCGGAAAAGAAACGTAGATAACCGCGGCCTTCACAGGCAGCCGACTGGGGGTTGCCGCTAACCCACGCCTAGAACTCGTCGTAGTCTTGGAACTCCTAGAAGTCTCCTTCCACAGCTTCATCTTTTCCTGAGCAGTGGTTGCAATGCTGACAACCTGGGGATGGGGGGGTTTGGTGTGTAGAGCAAGGGTGAGTACACATCAACATACTCAGCAAGTATCCTGTTTTGGCTGTAGTGGACTAGCTTTATGTGGGGATAAGTCAAGCAGTTGCTTTTAGTTGGTCAGATTATTATTTACTAATAGAAAGCCAGGTTTTAGCATTAACCCAAGTTATTAGCCCGATGTACCCTTTCCAAACGGAAAGAATACCACTTACCAGCACCATAGTCATGACCAAAACCATCGATCTCATAGCCACCTGTACCAAAGTATCTCTGATCAAGTACCACTAATCACTGGAGCTCCCTTGGCCGCTCATAACCGCGAGCACGGCTGATATATCAGTTTTCAAACACTCTGCAGAGGTTGTGCACTTTACCCACAAGTCGTGATTCCCTTTCTGCCCGGAGATCATGACTCTCCATCGATCACTACCATGGTGACCCAGCAGGGCATCACTACGTAGCCTTTACAAAGATTCCCCGGGGCTATAGCCACCCGTTAGGTTTCCTAAATGCACTGCACTCCTCCCCAAGGGGCGAACCCAAACATGGCAGAGCGAGCCGCATACACCGAGCCCCATTGACGGCACAACGGCTAAGTGATCTACACCCCGGATCCTCTAATTATTCAGCTAAGGGCATCCCATTCCACCCTCATGGTTGCACTGTTTTCCCGGGCGGTCATCCATAGAACAGGTCCTTACGGAGAGGCACTCGAGAAACCTCTCGAGCCCCCTTGATGACCACAAGTACCACATCATAATAAGAGAAGGGAAAACAGCGTATCATAGATAATCTCATCATGTTCATTGATTAGAGTTTGAGCAATAGCATAAAGCTAAACAATAATAATCCAACCCAGATAGGTAGACAAGGACATGGATAACAAAGCTAGTCAATCCCTAGGCATAAATGTGTAAAGCGGGAGGTGAATTAAATCATGAATAGGACAGAGATAGGTCAAAGGACACTTGCCTCCACCAACCGACTGCTGCTCAGGGGCTTCTCCTGCGAGTTCCTCGGGCTCTTCAACCGGATCGTTCTCTAAGCGGGTGCAAACATACATACATCCATCCATTGAAATTAGGAAACCAACAGTACACCATACAAGAGAACAAGTAAAGAAAATATGCATAGAATACCATATACGATAATGGATTTACCTTGGTTAGAAAGAAACGAGGGAAGGTTTCGCAGGGGTTAAGGCTTATGCTCGAGGGGCACTACGGGTAAACGAATGACTAGACGTCACGCGCTCTAGTTCCAGTTGGTCCTAACAAAAGGATTAGCTACATGCACTAATGTAAACACGATCACTTTTAGTAGATTAACATTGAATAAGATAGACGATTGACTATACAAATTAACTAACGTAACCAATTTCCAAATTGAGACTCCTACCTTATTAATATAAACAACGTGATTAGCGCATATAGGAGACGGGGGGGGGGGGGGGGGTAGACGGGGCACGACGAGTCCTGCCAAGGCACGCACACTACGCGGGCACGTGCGCGAGGCCGCATGCACACGCCACGAACTAACCGTGCGCACGTCGGGGCCGTGCGCTAGCCGAGCTCAAAGCCGCGTGCCATAGGCACGCTGGGCCGAACTCGAGGCTACGCCGGGGCCGACACGACGCGAGCGAGGCACGGCGGGGCGAGCGGGCAAGCACGCCGGGGCAAGCGACCACGAGCGAGCGAGGACGTGGCCGGGCGATGGCACGGCCGGACACGGGGCAGCCGAGCGCGGGGAGGGGCGAGGGCGGGTCGCCGGGGCCGAGCGGCTCGCCGGGGAACCGGGCGGGTGGGTCGCCGAGGCGGGGACGGGGGCGGCTCACCGGAGCGGGCGCGAGGGCGGGGCCGAGCGGGCGCGGCCGGGCTCGCCGGGGGCGGGGCCGAGCCGGACACGGGAGGGGGAGGGGCGGCTCGCCGGAGCGGGCGCGGGGAAGGGCCGGGCGGGCGCGGCCGGGCTCGCCGGGGGCGGGGCCGAGCCGGACACGGGAGGGGGAGGGGCGGCTCGCCGGAGCGGCGGGGCGGGGGGCGCGGGCGCAGACGGGGAAGGGGCGGCGGGGCGGGGAAGGGCCGGGGGGCACGGGCGCGGACGGGGAAGGGGCAGCGCGGGGCGGGGAAGGGCCGGGGGGCGAGGGCGCGGGCGGTCGCCGGAGGCGGGCCGAGGGGCGCGGGCGCGGACGGGGAAGGGGCGGCGCGGGGCGGGGAAGGGCCGGGGGGCGCGGGCGGTCGCCGGAGGCGGGGCCGACGCGGGCACGGCCGGGCGCGGGGTCGCCGGAGCGGGGCCGGGCGAGGGCGGCCGGGGCGCGGGACGGGGCGGGGCTCGTCGGGCGCGGCCGGTCGCGGGGCTGGGCGCGGGCGGCTCGCCGGAGGGCGGCGAGGCGGGGCCGGCGCGGGGGAGGGGGGAGAGGGAGGAGAGAGGGGGGCTCACCGGAGGGGGCGGCGCGGCGGCGGCGGCGCCGGGGGAACCGGGCGGGTGGGCTAGGGTTTGGGGAGAGAGAGAGTTGGGGGAGGGGGAGGGAATGACGGGCGGGGCCCGCGGGAGGATTTTTGGAAAAAAGAAAAGGGGTGGGGGGCGGTTGGGCCGGCTGGGCCCAAAGTGGGGGAGGGAGGGGGCGCGCGGCTGGGCCGGCGCGGGGCCCACGCGGGAGGGGGGAAGGGGGCGGTTGGGCCGGCCGAAGGGGGGGCGGCTGGGCCGAATAGGGGAGAAGGGGGGGAAGAGAGAGAGAAGAAAAAGAAAGAAAAAAAAGAAAAGGCCTTTTTCCTTTTTTCTAATTTCTAATTTTCTCTAGACGAAAGCATTCACATTTTTAATCAATCAAAAAGTATGCATGGTTCGGCATGGTGCATCACACAAAATAAGGTGTCTTAAGGTTTTGCTTTACCCGAGGTCTAAAGCCAAAACCCGCTGCGACTTTGGAAAAGATCAAGGCTTAGCGAGAAGAAAAGGGAAAAAGGAAAGAGCAACGCTTGAATTTGGTGAGGGAAAAGAAGAAAAAAATTCTACCACCAAATTCAGGGCGTTACAAAAACAAAAGGAAAGAACTGTCCGATCACAATAGGAAGTACCAAGGGGAGATCAGCAGAAACACCAGGCAAAACAACTCCCAAGGTTCTCAGTTCCGCTCTGGAAACCAAAGTGGGAACAACAACTACCAAGCACAGCGCTCTGGACAACAAAGTCAGAGGAACAATCAATACAAGAGCCAGCAGAGAAGCAACACTCAGACCGGTCAAAGGTCTAGTGGGCAACATCAGAATCGTCAGGGAAGCGTCGTGAACACACCGGCCAAGAACAACAATGCAACTACCCCGGTTCAACCCAATGGATGTTTCAAGTGTGGCGAACTTGGCCACTATGCCAACAACTGCCCTAGGCGTAACCCATAGACACCCTAGAAAAACAGCAACCAGACGACTGACCAGAACACGCCTGCTCGTGGATCTGCACAAAACAAGACTCCGCAGAACCAGAGTAGAGGAAGAGTCAACCATGTGACAGCGGAATTAGTTTCTGAGGATGCCGACGTGGTGTATGGTATGATTCTTATTAACTCCATACCTGCATCAATTTTATTTGATTCTAGAGCATCTCATTCCTTCGTAACAAAGTCATTCATGGAAAAACATAATATACCCAAATATCCCTTGAAGATAAAACTATTAATTCGATCACCAGGAGGTGAACTTAGAGCCACTCACTCATGCCCTCAGACTAAGATTGAAATTAGAGGCCTGGGTTTTTTAGTAGATGTAATACTCAAAAATTGTGTACAAGAAATATATAGTGATTTCCTTATTTGATGTGCCTCATTTGCGTCATAAACAGAGTATACATAAAATTTAGAGTTGAATTAAAACAAACGATAAATATATATATATATATATGCATCATGTTGGAGTTTATATGTTTGTGCATTAAATAATAATAATAATAAGCATAATAAGAAAATAAATACTAGAAGTTGAATTAAACCCTAAATTTGAAATTAGGGTTTTTTGAAAATGAGAAGAGGAGGAATGATATAAATAATATAGTTATGTTTCCAAAGTTAGTATTCTTAACTTCACAATATGATTGAAAATAAATTTGGAACAACTTTGAATTTAAAATTCGGATTCAAATTAAGCTTAGAAATAGAGAAGAAAAGAAATTAGAAAGAAGAGAGAAAATGGAGAAAATGAACTGTGCGCGGTTGGGCCCAAGCTGACCAATTCGGCCCAACCATCCCTTCACTCCCGCGCGGCCCATCTACCTTGTGACCACGCGCGCGGACACAGACACTCGGGCCCCACTCGCCAGATTCTACCCTCTCGCTGTACCGTGGCCCTCTCTCGCCAGATCGATCTTCTTCCCTCGAAAACAAACTCGCGTGATTTGCGCCACTGCAACAGACCAAATCCGGTGGTGCCGCCAGGGATCTCGGGCAACGGCGTCGGCAAGATTCTCGGCCATGGACTCCTTGAACGCGGACTCTACCTCGGTATAAAATCGACCTCCCCTTCGTCCATCCGTCCGTGGTGCGCCATTGCTGGGAGAAATCAGAGAGAGAGAAATCGCGGTGAGCAAATGAGGGATGCCATGGGTGACTCGCTTACTCCTCAACGTCGTGCCCCTGGATCCGGCCTGCCTCAGGGCTATAAGACTGGACGCCAGGGCGCCGCTGGTCAGCACGCCGCCGTCTGTGCGGGCCCGTGCTCATCCCGCCATGGGACAGCGCGACGGAAGTGGCCACCGCCGTGGTCGTCTCGATTCGCCCGCGGTTGACCATGGCGCGGAGTCCTGGTGCAACGCAGCAAGTAACCCAGCCCACTAGCCTCCTCTGGCGGGACCTTCTTCTCCACGTCGCGGGCGGCTCCGTGTTTGCTCAGTCCCTGTCCCTCCGCTGATCTGCGCGCACCCCGCACTCGCAGTCGCAAATAATTGGTGAGGCCCTCTTCTCTGAGTTCGCCGCTGTCGTGCCATAGTCTAGCTTCTCATAGATTGGGATTAGGGGGGTTCTTGGGGCGTGTAGCTCGGGTTCCGGCGATCCCTCGCCGTGCGGGCGCGCGCGCCGCCGCATAGCTCGGCCTGGGCCGAGGAGGTTTTGGGCAGCCGTCAGATGTAGGACTGGTGGCCGAGATTAGGTCCGGGTAATGGTTCAACTAGACCCGTTATCCGCCGTTGATCTTCCGATGAACACACTAGATTAGATCTAGGTAATGTTTTGCCCGCGACCATCAGATTTAGATCGGGCGGCTCTGGGCGCGTACCGGTTCGGCCGAAATCCGATCTAATCTGTGCCCTCGGATGTTGATCCAATGGCCCTGGATCCATGATACACCTTCACCGTGCGCTTTTTGCAAATAAACCCTTGCTATTCTGTAGAATAAACCCGCCATCCAACTTAGGGTCGACTGAGTCTGGAGAATCTTCTAGAATAGCCCCTGTGTTTTCTGTAATTAGTGCGCCCAGTCCAGGAAGTTAAGAAATCAGATAAAAGGTTTTAGAAAATGATTTTTAATGCAAAAATAAAGGCTAGAATTTGTTTAATTCATAAGAAATTCATATGAAGTCCAAATTAATCCATTCCAATTCCTATAATCCTATAATAATGTTGTTTATTACCCTGTATCTTTGTTTTGACATGAAAATGGTATTAAAATTTATCTCTTAATTAATCTCGTATCAAATACATAAAACCTTAGGAAATTCATAACTTAATAACCATAGCTCCGAATTTAGTGATTCTTGTTCCTACGATCTCGTAGCAACGCATAGATTACTATTATGCAGTTTGTACTTATGTTTGGTGTAATGTTAATTTTGCCTATACCATGTTTGTCTGTATTGCTACGTTTAGCAGTGAGGACACGTGTCATCCGAAGATCATCCTGGTATCTGGAATCTCAAGTCCCACGCAAGTTGTGTCCTTGATCACTTCTTTTTACCCAGCCATGTTCTGATTAATCATAATGATCTGCATAGGTTAATTTTGATGGGACCCAATAGGTTACCCTAGTTTGTCTATCTTTATACCTTGTTTACCACTGAACTTTTTGGGTAGTACTTGCTAGTGCTTTATGTGGTTTTGGGTATGAAGATACATTATTCATGATCACACTTTTATTATCTGTTTATCATCACTGTTCATGATAAGATCATTATGTTAATTGGAACATGGAGCGACCACCCGGGAAAACAGTGCTACCACAAGGGTATAATGGGACGCCCTTGGCTGATTAATTAGGAAAGCTAGTGGAGGACTACCTTACCCGAAAGGGGCAAGGGCAGTAGGGGAGTGGTCAGTGTAGGGAGGCCCTCGGGAGGATTTTGCTGCGATGGCGGTCCTGCAAGGGATTCCTGCATTGGAGCTTCCTATAAACTGTAGCGGGTTTTCTGAAGCTAGTGGAACTTTGTAAAGGCCTCGTAGTGTTACCCTGCCTCGCCTCCTCGGTAGAGGTGTATGGGAAGTCGCGATCCCTTGGCAGATGGGTAACATGACTTGTGGGTAAAGATGTGCAACCTCTGCAGAGTGTAAAACTGGTATACTAGTCGTGCTCACGGTCATGAGCGGATCGGACCCTCACATGATTAATTTATGGAACTTAAATTCAATTTGTCATATGCATTGCATCGCAGGTGATGTTGTTACTTCTGTTCTACTATTTAATTGGGTTGGTATTTACTTATACTTAGTAATTGCTAATAAAATTTTGACCAACTTTAAAAGCAATGCTCAGCTGTAACCATCCTCTTTGGTAAGCCTTACACTTCACGTTGAAAGGGAAATGTGCCTTTGGGCCATTTCTAAGTATTTTGGTGATTGAGTGCAAACACAAGTGCTTAAATGTGAAAATATGCCCAAGGATGATCAAAGTGCAAATCACAAGTTAAGGTATGTTTCTAAGCCTTGGTACATTGGTTTTGTGTACTAATATATTTGTCTAAGTGTTAGAAACAGATAGAAGAAGAGAAGAGAAGACTTGGCTGTGTACAGCCAAGGGGCTGCTTCGGTCTGGGGCACCGGACTGTCCGGTGGTGCACCGGACAGTGTCCGGTGGTGCACCGGACAGTGTCCGGTGCGCCAGGCTGCCTCGGCCGAAGAGGCCGCTCTCGGGTTTTTCTCCGGCGACTTCGGCTAAAATTCACCGGACTGTCCGGTGTGCACCGGACTGTCCGGTGAGCCAACGGTCGGCCGGGCCAACGGTCGGCCGCGCGATCGGCGCGCGACACGTGGCCGAGCCAACGGTCGGAAGGAAGCACCGGACTGTCCGGTGTGCACCGGACTGTCCGGTGTGCCAGATCTGCAACGGTCGGCAACGGTCGGCTTCGCCATTTAAGGAAACAAATCGGGCACCGGACAGTGTCCGGTGTGCACCGGACTGTCCGGTGCGCCACGAGACAGAAGGCAAAGATGGCTTTCCAGATTTGTTCCCAACGGCTCCTAGCTGCCTTGGGGCTATAAAAGGGACCCCTAGGCGCATGGAGGAAAAAACCAAGCATTCCTACAACTCTTCTAAGCACCAAGACATCAATCTCACGCATTCGTTTCATTGTGATAGCATATAGAGCTCTTGTGGAGTTGTGAACTCTTTGTGTTGCGTTGCGAGCTCTTGTTGCGACTTGTGTGCGTGTTGTTGCTCTGATTTTCGAGTCTTGTGTGCGTTGCTCATTCCCACCTTACTCCGTATTCTTTGTGAACTCAATTGTAAGGGCGAGAGACTCCAAGTTGTGGAGATTCCTCGCAAACGGGAAAAGATCAAAGGAAAGAAAAACACCGTGGTATTCAAGTTGATCATTGGATCACTTGAGAGGAGTTGAGTGCAACTCTCGTCCGTTGGGACGCCACAACGTGGAGTAGGCAAGTTTTGTACTTGGCCGAACCACGGGATAACCACCGTGTCAACTCTGTGATTGCTTTCTTGTGGTTATCGTGTTTTGAGTTCTCTCTAGCCACTTGGCCATACTTGTGCTAACCCTTAACAAGTTTTTGTGGCTTAAGTTTTGAACTTTTACAGGATCACCTATTCACCCCCCCCCCCCCCCTCTAGGTGCTCTCAATTGGTATCGGAGTCGTTCTCTTCAAGAAAGGGACTAACCGCCCGAAGAGATGGATCCTAAGGGGAAGGGAATTGTGATAAACGACAAGGAGAAGGAGTCCTTCGTCAACGAGCCAAGGGATGACAAGTTCAATGACTCGGGCTCGGGCCACAAGCGAAGAGATGGGAAGAAGAAGAAGACAAGACGCATCAAGGAGATCGTCTACTACGACAGCGATGAGTCCTCTTCTTCCCAAAAGAACGACGACCACGACAAACAAAGGAAACCGGTTAATTCGAACTTTTCATTTGATTATTCTCGTATTCCACATAGTTCGAATTCGCATTTGCTTTCCATTCCTCTTGGTAAACCTCCACATTTTGATGGGGAGGACTACGGATTTTGGAGTCACAAAATGCGTAGTCATTTATTCTCTCTCCATCCAAGCATATGGGAGATTGTAGAGAATGGAATGAAATTTGATAGCTCGGATAGCCCTATGTTTATCAATGAACAAATTCATAAAAATGCACAAGCTACTACTGTTCTCTTAGCATCTTTGTGCAGGGAAGAGTACAATAAGGTGAGCGGCTTGGACAATGCCAAGCAGATATGGGACACCCTCAAGATCTCTCACGAGGGGAACGACATCACCATGCTCACCAAGATGGAGTTGGTGGAGGGCGAGCTTGGACGATTCGCCATGATAAGGGGAGAAGAGCCAACTCAAACTTACAACCGGCTCAAGACCCTTATCAACAAGATAAGGAGCTACGGAAGCACGCGTTGGACGGATCACGACGTCGTCCGCCTAATGCTCAGGTCATTTACCGTTCTTGATCCTCATCTCGTGAACAATATTCGTGAGAACCCCAGGTACACGATGATGACGCCCGAAGAAGTACTTGGAAAATTCGTGAGCGGGCGGATGATGATCAAGGAGGCAAGGTACGTCGATGACGCGTTGAACGGTCCAATCCACGAGCCTCAACCCATTGCTCTCAAGGCATCGAGGAGCAAGGAGGCACTACCAAGCAAGGTGGCGCAAATTGAGGCGGCCGGGCTTAATGATGAAGAAATGGCTCTCATCATTAAGCGCTTCAAGACGGTGCTAAAGGGTCGCAATGGATAGCCGAGCAAGACTAAGACCAAGGGGAAGCGATCATGCTTCAAATGCGGTAAGCTTGGTCATTTTATTGCTAACTGTCCTGATAATGAAAGTGACCAGGAAAAGGGAAACAAGAGGGAAAAGAAGAAGCATTATAAGAAGGCAAAGGGTGAGGCGCATCTAGGCAAGGAGTGGGACTCGGATTGCTCCTCATCCGACTCCGACAATGAAGGACTCGCCGCCACCGCCTTCAACAAATCAACCCTCTTCCCCAACGAGCGTCACACATGCCTTATGGCAAGGGAGAAGAAGGTATGTACTCGCAACTCTACCTATGCTTCTTCAAGTGAGGACGAATCTAGTGATGAGGATGAAGTAGATTATTCATGTTTGTTCAAGGGCTTAGATAGATCTAAGATAGACAAAATTAATGAATTAATTGATGCCTTGAATGAAAAGAATATACTTTTAGAAAAGCAAGAGGATTTGTTGTATGAAGAGCATGATAAATTTGTTGAGGCACAAAAATCCTATGCTTTAGAGGTTAAAAGAAATGAAATGCTTTCTTTTGAACTATCTACTTGTCATGAAACCATTTCTACTTTGAAAGGTGTCAACAATGATTTAAATGCTAAATTAGAAGTAGCAAATAAATCCAACTCTTGTGTTGAACATGTTGAAATTTGCACTAGGTGTAAGGATGTTGATATTAATGCCTGTAGTGAACACTTAGTTTCCATTTCAAAATTGAGTGATGAAGTAGCTAGTCTTAATGCTCGACTTAAGACTAGCAAAAGTGATTTTGAAAAACTAAAATTTGCTAGGGATGCCTACACGGTTGGTAGACACCCCTCAATTAAGGATGGACTTGGCTTCAAGAGGGAAGCCAAGAACTTAACAAGTCATAAGGCTCCCATTCCCGCCAAGGAGAAAGGGAAGGCCCCTATGGCTACTAGTGCTAAAAGGAACCATGCCTTTTTGTATCATGATAAAAGACAAACTAGAAATAGAAGTTATGATGCTTTTGATTCATATGTTTATGATTCTCATGCCATGTGTGCTCCTAGTTCTTCTTATGTGTATAATAGAAATGTTACTAGGAGAAATGTTGTTTCTAAAAGAAATGTTGCAAATGTTCATAGAAAAGTAGTGAATGAACCCTCTACAATTTATTGTGCTTTGAATGCTTCATTTGCAATTTGTAGAAAGGATAGAAAAGTAATTGCTAGGAAGTTAGGGGCAAAATGCAAAGGTGATAAAACTTGCATTTGGGTCCCTAAGGAAATTGTGACTAACCTTGTAGGACCCAACAAGAGTTGGGTACCTAAGTCCCAAGCCTAAATTTGCCTTGCAGGTTTATGCATCCGGGGGTTCAAGCTGGATTATCGACAGCGGATGCACAAACCATATGACGGGGGAGAAGAAGATGTTCACCTCCTACGTCAAGAATAAAGATTCCCAAGATTCAATTGTATTCGGTGATGGGAATCAAGGCAAGGTAAAAGGTTTAGGTAAAATTGCGATTTCTAATGAGCATTCTATCTCTAATGTATTTTTAGTAGAGAGTCTTGGATACAATCTGCTATCTGTGAGTCAATTATGTCATATGGGATATAATTGTCTATTTACAAATATAGATGTGTCTGTCTTTAGAAGAAGCGATGGTTCATTAGCTTTTAAGGGTGTATTAGACGGCAAACTTTATTTAGTTGATTTTGCAAAAGAAGAGGCCGGTCTAGATGCATGCTTAATAGCTAAGACTAGCATGGGCTGGCTGTGGCATCGCCGCTTAGCACATGTGGGGATGAAGAACCTTCACAAGCTTCTAAAGGGAGAACACGTGATAGGTTTGACTAACGTGCATTTCGAAAAAGATAGACCTTGTGCAGCTTGTCAAGCAGGTAAACAAGTGGGAGGAGCACATCACAGCAAGAACGTGATGACCACTTCAAGACCCCTGGAGCTGCTGCATATGGACCTCTTCGGACCTGTCGCCTATCTGAGCATAGGAGGAAGTAAGTATGGTTTAGTTATTGTTGATGACTTTTCCCGCTTCACTTGGGTGTTCTTTTTGCAGGAAAAATCCGAAACCCAAGGGACTCTCAAACGCTTCCTCAGGAGAGCTCAAAATGAGTTTGAGCTCAAAGTGAAAAAGATAAGAAGCGACAACGGGTCCGAGTTCAAGAACCTTCAAGTGGAGGAGTTCCTTGAAGAGGAAGGGATCAAGCACGAGTTCTCCGCTCCCTACACACCACAGCAAAATGGTGTGGTAGAGAGGAAGAACAGGACGCTCATCGACATGGCGAGGACGATGCTAGGAGAGTTCAAGACCCCCGAGTGCTTTTGGACGGAAGCCGTGAACACGGCGTGCCACGCCATCAACAGGGTCTACCTTCATCGCCTCCTCAAGAAGACGTCGTATGAGCTACTAACCGGTAACAAACCCAATGTATCGTACTTTCGTGTATTTGGGAGTAAATGCTACATTCTAGTGAAGAAGGGTAGAAATTCTAAGTTTGCTCCCAAAGCTGTAGAAGGGTTTTTGTTAGGTTATGACTCAAATACAAAGGCGTATAGAGTCTTCAACAAATCATCGGGTTTGGTTGAAGTCTCTAGCGACGTTGTATTTGATGAGACTAATGGCTCTCCAAGAGAGCAAGTTGTTGATTGTGATGATGTAGATGAAGAAGATGTTCCGACGGCCGCTATACGGACCATGGCGATTGAAGAAGTACGGCCACAGGAACAAGATGAACGAAATCAACCTTCTTCCTCAACTATGGTGCATCCCCCAACCGAAGATGACGAACAGGTACCTCAAGTGGAGGCGCTCGATCAAGGGGGAGCACAAGATAATCATGTGATGGAGGAAGAAGTGCAACCGGCACCTCCAACCCAAGTTCGAGCGATGATTCAAAGGGATCATCCCGTCGACCAAATTCTGGGTGACATTAGCAAGGGAGTAACTACTCGATCTCGATTAGTTAATTTTTGTGAGCATTACTCTTTTGTCTCTTCTATTGAGCCTTTCAGGGTAGAGGAGGCCTTGCTAGATCCGGACTGGGTGTTGGCCATGCAAGAGGAGCTAAACAACTTCAAGCGTAATGAAGTTTGGACACTGGTGCCTCGTCCGAAGCAAAATGTTGTGGGAACCAAGTGGGTGTTCCGCAACAAACAGGACGAGCACGGGGTGGTGACGAGGAACAAGGCTCGACTTGTGGCAAAAGGTTATGCCCAAGTCGCAGGTTTGGACTTTGAGGAGACCTTTGCTCCTGTGGCTAGGCTAGAGTCCATTCGTATTTTGCTAGCATATGCCGCTCACCATTCTTTCAGGTTGTACCAAATGGATGTGAAGAGCGCTTTCCTCAACGGGCCAATCAAGGAGGAGGTGTACGTGGAGCAACCCCCTGGCTTCGAGGATGAACGGTACCCCGACCACGTGTGTAAGCTCTCTAAGGCGCTCTATGGACTTAAGCAAGCCCCAAGAGCATGGTATGAATGCCTTAGAGACTTTTTACTTGCTAATGCTTTCAAGGTTGGGAAGGCCGATCCAACTCTTTTTACAAAGACATGTGATGGTGATTTGTTTGTGTGCCAAATTTATGTCGATGACATAATATTTGGTTCTACTAACCAAAAGTCTTGTGAAGAGTTTAGCAGGGTGATGACGCAGAAATTCGAGATGTCGATGATGGGCGAGTTGAACTACTTCCTTGGGTTCCAAGTGAAGCAACTCAAGGAAGGCACCTTCATCTCCCAAACGAAGTACACGCAAGATCTGCTAAAGCGGTTTGGGATGAAGGACGCCAAGCCCGCAAAGACGCCAATGGGGACCGACGGACACACCGACCTCAACAAAGGAGGTAAGTCCGTTGATCAAAAAGCATACCGGTCAATGATAGGTTCTTTGCTTTACTTATGTGCTAGTAGACCGGATATTATGCTTAGCGTGTGCATGTGTGCTAGATTTCAATCCGATCCTAAGGAGTGTCACTTAGTGGCGGTGAAGCGAATTCTTAGATATTTGGTTGCTACGCCTTGCTTCGGGCTCTGGTATCCAAAAGGGTCTACCTTTGACTTAGTTGGATACTCAGACTCCGACTATGCTGGAAGTAAGGTCGATAGGAAGAGTACATCGGGGACGTGCCAATTCTTAGGAAGGTCCCTGGTGTCATGGAACTCTAAGAAACAAACATCCGTTGCCCTATCCACCGCTGAGGCCGAGTACGTTGCCGCAGGTCAGTGTTGCGCGCAACTACTTTGGATGAGGCAAACTCTCCGGGACTTTGGCTACAATCTGAGCAAAGTCCCACTCCTATGTGACAATGAGAGTGCTATCCGCATGGCGGAGAATCCTGTTGAGCACAGCCGCACAAAGCACATAGACATCCGGCATCACTTTTTGAGAGACCACCAGCAAAAGGGAGATATCGAAGTGTTTCATGTTAGCACCGAGAACCAGCTAGCCGATATCTTCACTAAGCCTCTAGATGAGAAGACCTTTTGCAGGTTGCGTAGTGAGCTAAATGTCTTAGATTCGCGGAACCTGGATTGAATTGTAGCATACATGTAGTTATGCTTTTGATCATGTTCCTTTTTTGCATTATGTTGCTTATTATGGTGCTCAAGTTGTACAAACACTCCCTGGACCTCACAAGTCCGTTGCAAAGTGATGCACATGTTTAGGGGGAGATGTGTTACAACTTGACCCTTTGAGACTAACCTTGTGCTTGAGTTTGATAATTTAGTCTCGAAGGAGGATTGAAAGGGAAAAGGTGGACTTGGACCATGAAAGACTTCCACTGCACTCCGATGAGAGGGTAACTAATTCCAAGTTCATCTCATGAAATCTTATTGCCATTTGCTCTTAATTGAAGACTTTGGTGAGGCAATGAGGTTAAAAGGCCAAGATTGATCCCGTTTTGGTGCTTGATGCCAAAGGGGGAGAAAATAAAGGCCAAAGCGATAAATGGATCAGCTACCACTTGAGAGATTTTGAAAATAGTAGAATAGAGTTTTTGTTGTGTCAAAAGCTTTTATTGTCTCTCTTGTCAAAAGTTGGCTTCTTGTGGGGAGAAGTATTGATTATGGGAAATAGGGGGAGTTTTTGAAATCTTTGATCAATCTCTTTTGGAATGACTCTCTTTATACTTCAACATGTGTGTTTGACTTAGAGATAGAGATTTGAGTTTGATTTGCAAAAACAAACCAAGTGGTGGCAAAGGATGATCCATATATGCCAAAATTGAATAAAACCAATTTGAGTTTTTATTTAAAGTGATTTTGCACTTGTTCTAGTTGCTTTATATTGTGTTGGCATAAATCACCAAAAAGGGGGAGATTGAAAGGGAAATGTGCCTTTGGGCCATTTCTAAGTATTTTGGTGATTGAGTGCAAACACAAGTGCTTAAATGTGAAAATATGCCCAAGGATGATCAAAGTGCAAATCACAAGTTAAGGTATGTTTCTAAGCCTTGGTACATTGGTTTTGTGTACTAATATATTTGTCTAAGTGTTAGAAACAGATAGAAGAAGAGAAGAGAAGACTTGGCTGTGTACAGCCAAGGGGCTGCTTCGGTCTGGGGCACCGGACTGTCCGGTGGTGCACCGGACAGTGTCCGGTGGTGCACCGGACAGTGTCCGGTGCGCCAGGCTGCCTCGGCCGAAGAGGCCGCTCTCGGGTTTTTCTCCGGCGACTTCGGCTAAAATTCACCGGACTGTCCGGTGTGCACCGGACTGTCCGGTGAGCCAACGGTCGGCCGGGCCAACGGTCGGCCGCGCGATCGGCGCGCGACACGTGGCCGAGCCAACGGTCGGAAGGAAGCACCGGACTGTCCGGTGTGCACCGGACTGTCCGGTGCGCCAGATCTGCAACGGTCGGCAACGGTCGGCTTCGCCATTTAAGGAAACAAATCGGGCACCGGACAGTGTCCGGTGTGCACCGGACTGTCCGGTGCGCCACGAGACAGAAGGCAAAGATGGCTTTCCAGATTTGTTCCCAACGGCTCCTAGCTGCCTTGGGGCTATAAAAGGGACCCCTAGGCGCATGGAGGAAAAAACCAAGCATTCCTACAACTCTTCTAAGCACCAAGACATCAATCTCACGCATTCGTTTCATTGTGATAGCATATAGAGCTCTTGTGGAGTTGTGAACTCTTTGTGTTGCGTTGCGAGCTCTTGTTGCGACTTGTGTGCGTGTTGTTGCTCTGATTTTCGAGTCTTGTGTGCGTTGCTCATTCCCACCTTACTCCGTATTCTTTGTGAACTCAATTGTAAGGGCGAGAGACTCCAAGTTGTGGAGATTCCTCGCAAACGGGAAAAGATCAAAGGAAAGAAAAACACCGTGGTATTCAAGTTGATCATTGGATCACTTGAGAGGAGTTGAGTGCAACTCTCGTCCGTTGGGACGCCACAACGTGGAGTAGGCAAGTTTTGTACTTGGCCGAACCACGGGATAACCACCGTGTCAACTCTGTGATTGCTTTCTTGTGGTTATCGTGTTTTGAGTTCTCTCTAGCCACTTGGCCATACTTGTGCTAACCCTTAACAAGTTTTTGTGGCTTAAGTTTTGAACTTTTACAGGATCACCTATTCACCCCCCCCCTCTAGGTGCTCTCACACGTGAGCTCCCATCTTTGGCGAGTTCATGCACATTATTCCCCACAACTTGTTGAGCGATGAACGTATGTGAGCTCACTCTTGCTGTCTCACACCCCCCCACAGGTCAAGAACAGGTACCGCAGGATGAGGCGCATGGAGGATGCTGCGATGAGTTCGTGAGAGATCTAGGCCGTCGTCTCCCAGTCAACTTTGGGTTGCTGGACCGTTGTCTCCATATAATGTAATTATTTATTTATTTTGTACAAAACTCCGATTATATAGTAAAGATGCGACATTCGATCCTGTGCCATGATTCATCATATGTGTGAGACTTGGTCCCAGCACACCTGGTGATTATGTTTACGCCCGGGCTTTGGACCCCTAAAACCCGGGTGTTACAGAAGTGGTATCAGAGGAATGTTGACTGTAGGACGAAACCTAGATAGAACTGGACAACCATTATCTACTTACCTTTGCTACTCTGATTCTTTTCTAAACTTATCTTAATCCTTTCTCATCTATTTCCGCTTTACTCTGATCATTCTTACCTTATCCTTCTAAAGACAAATGTGGATTTCACACTTTGAAATCTTGTGCCTAAAGTGACCTTTAGGAATAGGAGACCTAATCTTAGTAACAAAAACAAACTATTTTTATAGGTATATATGTGCTTGAATGTTTGTTCTTATGATACATGTATGATTTGGTTCTTTGATTGAGTGTGATGAATTGTGGAGTAATATCCACAATTGCATTTGCATATACATATAGGCGTAAAAAAATATGATAACTCGACAAATTAGATTATTCCTCATTAAAATATATCTAGCTTAATAGATCTATCTTATCTTAAAAGATTCTCTCTTATCTTAATAGATTCATCTTACCTTAAAAGGATTATATCTTATCCTTCCGACTTGTAATAATCACTTTGCTTACCTCATCCTAGAGTAACAACCATGATCTAGCCTAAAATAAATAGATCTTATCTAGTTATACTAATCTGATCTAGATCTCACCAAATCTAACATGAGCTAATCCAAATTGAGTTACTTAAGTAAGTTAGACATAAATTAGGCCCTGATTCTATAAACATATCTTACCCTAAATTAATGCCTTGGACTAACTCGTCCGTAAACAACAACCTAACCTACATCATAGGTTGCCTAATCCAGATATCCTAAAAGCAAAGTAAAACTCTGTTTAAATCTAACTACCTCATGTACCCTAGCTATCCTGGCTATAGCCATATGTCCTCAACTCGAATGGCAACTCCAGGATGAAGGCCAAAGAAGACCAACATCGTCAAGGAAGGAGAAACCCCAACTCAAGTCTTCAAAGAGCAGAACTGGATCACCAGATGAGTCAAGACCCACCATCCGTGATAAAGTCTTTCCTGTCCATAATCTTTCTTACCCCAACCTATCCATCCCTTATCCCTCGCATTGACTGGCTAGATATCCATACTCTCCTAATCACCCACTAATGAAAAAAAAGAGAATCTTGATTTCTGAACTCATTAGAAACTGAAATCTAGACTACCAGCTAAACTTGTTATATTCTCTTCCTTACAAATCTCGGGACGAGATTATTTTTAAGGGGGGTAGGATTTGTAATACTCAAAAATTGGGTACAAGAAATATATAGTGATTTCCTTATTTGATGTGCCTCATTTGCGTCATAAACAGAGTATACATAAAATTTAGAGTTGAATTAAAACAAACGATAAATATATATATATGCATCATGTTGGAGTTTATATGTTTGTGCATTAAATAATAATAATAATAAGCATAATAAGAAAATAAATACTAGAAGTTGAATTAAACCCTAAATTTGAAATTAGGGTTTTTGAAAATGAGAAGAGGAGGAATGATATAAATAATATAGTTATGTTTCCAAAGTTAGTATTCTTAACTTCACAATATGATTGAAAATAAATTTGGAACAACTTTGAATTTAAAATTCGGATTCAAATTAAGCTTAGAAATAGAGAAGAAAAGAAATTAGAAAGAAGAGAGAAAATGGAGAAAATGAACTGTGCGCGGTTGGGCCCAAGCTGACCAATTCGGCCCAACCATCCCTTCACTCCCGCGCGGCCCATCTACCTTGTGACCACGCGCGCGGACACAGACACTCGGGCCCCACTCGCCAGATTCTACCCTCTCGCTGTACCGTGGCCCTCTCTCGCCAGATCGATCTTCTTCCCTCGAAAACAAACTCGCGTGATTTGCGCCACTGCAACAGACCAAATCCGGTGGTGCCGCCAGGGATCTCGGGCAACGGCGTCGGCAAGATTCTCGGCCATGGACTCCTTGAACGCGGACTCTACCTCGGTATAAAATCGACCTCCCCTTCGTCCATCCGTCCGTGGTGCGCCATTGCTGGGACAAATCAGAGAGAGAGAAATCGCGGTGAGCAAATGAGGGATGCCATGGGTGACTCGCTTACTCCTCAACGTCGTGCCCCTGGATCCGGACTGCCTCAGGGCTATAAGACTGGACGCCAGGGCGCCGCTGGTCAGCACGCCGCCGTCTGTGCGGGCCCGTGCTCATCCCGCCATGGGACAGCGCGACGGAAGTGGCCACCGCCGTGGTCGTCTTGATTCGCCCGCGGTTGACCATGGCGCGGAGTCCTGGTGCAACGCAGCAAGTAACCCAGCCCACTAACCTCCTCTGGCGGGACCTTCTTCTCCACGTCGCGGGCGGCTCCGTGTTTGCTCAGTCCCTGTCCCTCCGCTGATCTGCGCGCACCCCGCACTCGCAGTCGCAAATAATTGGTGAGGCCCTCTTCTCTGAGTTTGCCGCTGTCGTGCCATAGTCTAGCTTCTCATAGATTGGGATTAGGGGGGTTCTTGGGGCGTGTAGCTCGGGTTCCGGCGATCCCTCGCCGTGCAGGCGCGCGCCGCCGCATAGCTCGGCCTGGGCCGAGGAGGTTTTGGGCAGCCGTCAGATGTAGGACTGGTGGCCGAGATTAGGTCCGGGTAATGGTTCAACTAGACCCGTTATCCGCCGTTGATCTTCCAATGAACACACTAGATTAGATCTAGGTAATGTTTCGCCCGCGACCATCAGATTTAGATCGGGCGGCTCTGGGCGCGTACCGGTTCGGCCGAAATCCGATCTAATCTGTGCCCTCGGATGTTGATCCAATGGCCCTGGATCCATGATACACCTTCACCGTGCGCTTTTTGCAAATAAACCCTTGCTATTCTGTAGAATAAACCCGCCATCCAACTTAGGGTCGACTAAGTCTGGAGAATCTTCTAGAATAGCCCCTGTGTTTTCTGTAATTAGTGCGCCCAGTCCAGGAAGTTAAGAAATCAGATAAAAGGTTTTAGAAAATGATTTTTAATGCAAAAATAAAGGCTAGAATTTGTTTAATTCATAAGAAATTCATATGAAGTCCAAATTAATCCATTCCAATTCCTATAATCCTATAATAATGTTTTTTATTACCCTGTATCTTTGTTTTGACATGAAAATGGTATTAAAATTTATCTCTTAATTAATCTCGTATCAAATACATAAAACCTTAGGAAATTCATAACTTAATAACCGTAGCTCCGAATTTAGTGATTCTTGTTCCTACGATCTCGTAGCAACGCATAGATTACTATTATGCAGTTTGTACTTATGTTTGGTGTAATGTTAATTTTGCCTATACCATGTTTGTCTGTATTGCTACGTTTAGCAGTGAGGACACGTGTCATCCGAAGATCATCCTGGTATCTGGAATCTCAAGTCGGCAAGTTGTGTCCTTGATCACTTCTTTTTACCCAGCCATGTTCTGATTAATCATAATGATCTGCATAGGTTAATTTTGATGGGACCCAATAGGTTACCCTAGTTTGTCTATCTTTATACCTTGTTTACCACTGAACTTTTTGGGTAGTACTTGCTAGTGCTTTATGTGGTTTTCGGTATGAAGATACATTATTCATGATCACACTTTTATTATCTGTTTATCATCACTGTTCATGATAAGATCATTATGTTAATTGGAACATGGAGCGACCACCCGGGAAAACAGTGCTACCACAAGGGTATAATGGGACGCCCTTGGCTGATTAATTAGGAAAGCTAGTGGAGGACTACCTTACCCGAAAGGGGCAAGGGCAGTAGGGGAGTGGTCAGTGTAGGGAGGCCCTCGGGAGGATTTTGCTGCGATGGCGGTCCTGCAAGGGATTCCTGCATTGGAGCTTCCTATAAACTGTAGTGGGTTTTCTGAAGCTAGTGGAACTTTGTAAAGGCCTCGTAGTGTTACCCTGCCTCGCCTCCTCGGTAGAGGTGTATGGGAAGTCGCGATCCCTTGGCAGATGGGTAACATGACTTGTGGGTAAAGATGCGCAACCTCTGCAGAGTGTAAAACTGGTATACTAGCCGTGCTCACGGTCATGAGCGGCTCGGACCCTCACATGATTAATTTATGGAACTTAAATTCAATTTGTCATATGCATTGCATCGCAGGTGATGTTGTTACTTCTGTTCTACTATTTAATTGGGTTGGTATTTACTTATACTTAGTAATTGCTAATAAAATTTTGACCAACTTTAAAAGCAATGCTCAGCTGTAACCATCCTCTTTGGTAAGCCTTACACTTCACGTGAGCTCCCATCTTTGGCGAGTTCATGCACATTATTCCCCACAACTTGTTGAGCGATGAACGTATGTGAGCTCACTCTTGCTGTCTCACACCCCCTCACAGGTCAAGAACAGGTACCGCAGGATGAGGCGCATGGAGGATGCTGCGATGAGTTCGTGAGAGATCTAGGCCGTCGTCTCCCAGTCAACTTTGGGTTGCTGGACCGTTGTCTCCATATAATGTAATTATTTATTTATTTTGTACAAAACTCCGATTATATAGTAAAGATGCGACATTCGATCCTGTGCCATGATTCATCATATGTGTGAGACTTGGTCCCAGCACACCTGGTGATTATGTTTACGCCCGGGCTTTGGACCCCTAAAACCCGGGTGTTACAGAAGTGGTATCAGAGGAATGTTGACTGTAGGACGAAACCTAGATAGAACTGGACAACCATTATCTACTTACCTTTGCTACTCTGATTCTTTTCTAAACTTATCTTAATCCTTTCTCATCTATTTCCGCTTTACTCTGATCATTCTTACCTTATCCTTCTAAAGACAAATGTGGATTTCACACTTTGAAATCTTGTGCCTAAAGTGACCTTTAGGAATAGGAGACCTAATCTTAGTAACAAAAACAAACTATTTTTATAGGTATATATGTGCTTGAATGTTTGTTCTTATGATACATGTATGATTTGGTTCTTTGATTGAGTGTGATGAATTGTGGAGTAATATCCACAATTGCATTTGCATATACATATAGGCGTAAAAAAAATATGATAACTCGACAAATTAGATTATTCCTCATTAAAATATATCTAGCTTAATAGATCTATCTTATCTTAAAAGATTCTCTCTTATCTTAATAGATTCATCTTACCTTAAAAGGATTATATCTTATCCTTCCGACTTGTAATAATCACTTTGCTTACCTCATCCTAGAGTAACAACCATGATCTAGCCTAAAATAAATAGATCTTATCTAGTTATACTAATCTGATCTAGATCTCACCAAATCTAACATGAGCTAATCCAAATTGAGTTACTTAAGTAAGTTAGACATAAATTAGGCCCTGATTCTATAAACATATCTTACCCTAAATTAATGCCTTGGACTAACTCGTCCGTAAACAACAACCTAACCTACATCATAGGTTGCCTAATCCAGATATCCTAAAAGCAAAGTAAAACTCTGTTTAAATCTAACTACCTCATGTACCCTAGCTATCCTGGCTATAGCCATATGTCCTCAACTCGAATGGCAACTCCAGGATGAAGGCCAAAGAAGACCAACATCGTCAAGGAAGGAGAAACCCCAACTCAAGTCTTCAAAGAGCAGAACTGGATCACCAGATGAGTCAAGACCCACCATCCGTGATAAAGTCTTTCCTGTCCATAATCTTTCTTACCCCAACCTATCCATCCCTTATCCCTCGCATTGACTGGCTAGATACCCATACTCTCCTAATCACCCACTAATGAAAAAAAGAGAATCTTGATTTCTGAACTCATTAGAAACTGAAATCTAGACTACCAGCTAAACTTGTTATATTCTCTTCCTTACAAATCTCGGGACGAGATTATTTTTAAGGGGGGTAGGATTTGTAATACTCAAAAATTGGGTACAAGAAATATATAGTGATTTCCTTATTTGATGTGCCTCATTTGCGTCATAAACAGAGTATACATAAAATTTAGAGTTGAATTAAAACAAACGATAAATATATATATATGCATCATGTTGGAGTTTATATGTTTGTGCATTAAATAATAATAATAATAAGCATAATAAGAAAATAAATACTAGAAGTTGAATTAAACCCTAAATTTGAAATTAGGGTTTTTGAAAATGAGAAGAGGAGGAATGATATAAATAATATAGTTATGTTTCCAAAGTTAGTATTCTTAACTTCACAATATGATTGAAAATAAATTTGGAACAACTTTGAATTTAAAATTCGGATTCAAATTAAGCTTAGAAATAGAGAAGAAAAGAAATTAGAAAGAAGAGAGAAAATGGAGAAAATGAACTGTGCGCGGTTGGGCCCAAGCTGACCAATTCGGCCCAACCATCCCTTCACTCCCGCGCGGCCCATCTACCTTGTGACCACGCGCGCGGACACAGACACTCGGGCCCCACTCGCCAGATTCTACCCTCTCGCTGTACCGTGGCCCTCTCTCGCCAGATCGATCTTCTTCCCTCGAAAACAAACTCGCGTGATTTGCGCCACTGCAACAGACCAAATCCGGTGGTGCCGCCAGGGATCTCGGGCAACGGCGTCGGCAAGATTCTCGGCCATGGACTCCTTGAACGCGGACTCTACCTCGGTATAAAATCGACCTCCCCTTCGTCCATCCGTCCATGGTGCGCCATTGCTGGGAGAAATCAGAGAGAGAAATCGCGGTGAGCAAATGAGGGATGCCATGGGTGACTCGCTTACTCCTCAACGTCGTGCCCCTGGATCCGGCCTGCCTCAGGGCTATAAGACTGGACGCCAGGGCGCCGCTGGTCAGCACGCCGCCGTCTGTGCGGGCCCGTGCTCATCCCGCCATGGGACAGCGCGACGGAAGTGGCCACCGCCGTGGTCGTCTTGATTCGCCCGCGGTTGACCATGGCGCGGAGTCCTGGTGCAACGCAGCAAGTAACCCAGCCCACTAGCCTCCTCTGGCGGGACCTTCTTCTCCACGTCGCGGGCGGCTCCGTGTTTGCTCAGTCCCTGTCCCTCCGCTGATCTGCGCGCACTCCGCACTCGCAGTCGCAAATAATTGGTGAGGCCCTCTTCTCTGAGTTCGCCGCTGTCGTGCCATAGTCTAGCTTCTCATAGATTGGGATTAGGGGGGTTCTTGGGGCGTGTAGCTCGGGTTCCGGCGATCCCTCGCCGTGCAGGCGCGCGCGCCGCCGCATAGCTTGGCCTGGGCCGAGGAGGTTTTGGGCAGCCGTCAGATGTAGGACTGGTGGCCGAGATTAGGTCCGGGTAATGGTTCAACTAGACCCGTTATCCGCCGTTGATCTTCCGATGAACACACTAGATTAGATCTAGGTAATGTTTCGCCCGCGACCATCAGATTTAGATTGGGCGGCTCTGGGCGCGTACCGGTTCGGCCGAAATCCGATCTAATCTGTGCCCTCGGATGTTGATCCAATGGCCCTGGATCCATGATACACCTTCACCGTGCGCTTTTTGCAAATAAACCCTTGCTATTCTGTAGAATAAACCCGCCATCCAACTTAGGGTCGACTGAGTCTGGAGAATCTTCTAGAATAGCCCCTGTGTTTTCTGTAATTAGTGCGCCCAGTCCAGGAAGTTAAGAAATCAGATAAAAGGTTTTAGAAAATGATTTTTAATGCAAAAATAAAGGCTAGAATTTGTTTAATTCATAAGAAATTCATATGAAGTCCAAATTAATCCATTCCAATTCCTATAATCCTATAATAATGTTTTTTATTACCCTGTATCTTTGTTTTGACATGAAAATGGTATTAAAATTTATCTCTTAATTAATCTCGTATCAAATACATAAAACCTTAGGAAATTCATAACTTAATAACCGTAGCTCCGAATTTAGTGATTCTTGTTCCTACGATCTCGTAGCAACGCATAGATTACTATTATGCAATTTGTACTTATGTTTGGTGTAATGTTAATTTTGCCTATACCATGTTTGTCTGTATTGCTACGTTTAGCAGTGAGGACACGTGTCATCCGAAGATCATCCTGGTATCTGGAATCTCAAGTCGGCAAGTTGTGTCCTTGATCACTTCTTTTTACCCAGCCATGTTCTGATTAATCATAATGATCTGCATAGGTTAATTTTGATGGGACCCAATAGGTTACCCTAGTTTGTCTATCTTTATACCTTGTTTACCACTGAACTTTTTGGGTAGTACTTTCTAGTGCTTTATGTGGTTTTGGGTATGAAGATACATTATTCATGATCACACTTTTATTATCTGTTTATCATCACTGTTCATGATAAGATCATTATGTTAATTGGAACATGGAGCGACCACCCGGGAAAACAGTGCTACCACAAGGGTATAATGGGACGCCCTTGGCTGATTAATTAGGAAAGCTAGTGGAGGACTACCTTACCCGAAAGGGGCAAGGGCAGTAGGGGAGTGGTCAGTGTAGGGAGGCCCTCAGGAGGATTTTGCTGCGATGGCGGTCCTGCAAGGGATTCCTGCATTGGAGCTTCCTATAAACTGTAGCGGGTTTTCTGAAGCTAGTGGAACTTTGTAAAGGCCTCGTAGTGTTACCCTGCCTCGCCTCCTCGGTAGAGGTGTATGGGAAGTCGCGATCCCTTGGCAGATGGGTAACATGACTTGTGGGTAAAGATGTGCAACCTCTGCAGAGTGTAAAACTGGTATACTAGCCGTGCTCACGGTCATGAGCGGCTCGGACCCTCACATGATTAATTTATGGAACTTAAATTCAATTTGTCATATGCATTGCATCGCAGGTGATGTTGTTACTTCTGTTCTACTATTTAATTGGGTTGGTATTTACTTATACTTAGTAATTGCTAATAAAATTTTGACCAACTTTAAAAGCAATGCTTAGGTCTAACCATCCTCTTTGGTAAGCCTTACACTTCACGTGAGCTCCCATCTTTGGCGAGTTCATGCACATTATTCCCCACAACTTGTTGAGCGATGAACGTATGTGAGCTCACTCTTGCTGTCTCACACCCCCCCCCCCCACAGGTCAAGAACAGGTACCGCAGGATGAGGCGCATGGAGGATGCTGCGATGAGTTCGTGAGAGATCTAGGCCGTCGTCTCCCAGTCAACTCTGGGTTGCTGGACCGTTGTCTCCATATAATGTAATTATTTATTTATTTTGTACAAAACTCCGATTATATAGTAAAGATGCGACATTCGATCTTGTGCCATGATTCATCATATGTGTGAGACTTGGTCCCAGCACACCTGGTGATTATGTTTACGCCCGGGCTTTGGACACCTAAAACCCGGGTGTTACAGTAGAGCTGATAATTTTGGAATCAAGTGGAATCGATGTGATAATTGGAATAGACTACTTGACCAAGTATGACAGAGTGATATCTTGTGCTAAGAGGATGGTTACATTAACCAATCCACAAGGAGAAAGAATTGAAGTCAATGTCAGTATGCCAGCCACAACAGAGACAATGGTAAATCAGTTGGAAGAGAAATCTTTGGAGCACATCACGATAGTGTGCGAATACCCAGACGTAGTTCCAGAGGAATTACCAGGTATGCCACCTAATCGTGATATAGAGTTTTCTATTGAACTATTACCCGAAACCACACCAATTTCAAAAAGAGCTTACCGAATGGATGTCAAAGATTTAATTGAACTGAAAAAACAAATAGAAGAATTACTAGAAAAAGGTTTTATTCGCCCTAGTTCATCACCATGGGGAGCACCAGTTCTATTCGTGAACAAGAAAGATGGTTCAAGAAGAATGTGTGTGGACTATAGAAGTTTGAACGAAGTAATGATTAAGAATAAGTACCTGTTACCTCGGATTGAAGATTTGTTTGATCAAACCAGAGGAGCTATAGTATTCTCAAAAATAGATCTAAGATCAGGCTATCATTAGTTGAAGATTCGAACCGAAGATATACCTAAAACAGCTTTCACCACAAGATATGGACTATATGAGTTTTTAGTCATGTCTTTTGGACTGACTAATACACCAGCGTACTTTATGAACTTGATGAATAAAGTATTCATGGAATACCTTGACCAGTTTGTAGTGCTATTCATTGACGACATGCTAGTATACTCTCAGAATGAAGAAGCACATGAAGATCATCTGAGATTAGTTCTACAGAAACTTCGTGACAATCAGTTGTATGCGAAATTTTCGAAGTGTGATTTTTGGCTGAGGGAAGTCGCTTTCCTAGGTCATATTATCACCAATGGAGGAATCAAGGTAGACCCCGGTAAAATAAGTGAAATACTAAATTGGAAACAACCCACGGATGTGTCCAAGATCAATAGGTTTCTTGGATTAGCAGGATACTACAGAAGATTTATCAAAGGCTTCTCCAAAATAGTGAAACCCATTACTTCACTGTTGGAGAAAGGTAAAGAGTTTAAGTGGGATGAAGCATGTCAGAAATGTTTCGAGGAATTAAAGGAAAGGCTAACCACTGCACCAGTGTTAATTATGCCTGATATTCATAAAGGATTTGATGTGTATTGCGATGCATCACATCTAGGACTTGGATGTGTGTTAATGCAAGAAGGAAAGGTGATTGCCTATGCTTCAAGGCAGTTACGGAAGCATGAAAAGAATTACCCTACACATGACTTGGAATTAGCTGCCGTAGTGCAGACTTTGAAGATTTAGAGGCACTACATGATTGGAAACAAGTGTAAAATCTTCGTGGATCACAAAAGCTTGAAATACATCTTCACGCAGAAAGAACTCAACATAAGACAGAGAAGATGGCTTGAGTTAATCAAAGACTATGATTTGGAAATACAATATCACCCAGGTAAAGCAAATCTAGTGGTTGATGCTTTGAGCCGCAAAAGTCAAGTGAACAGCATCACTACTCATTTGATGTCACAGGAATTGTGCTGGGAGATGGAACAACTCAACCTTGGAATGCTCAATAATATGGAAGCAACAGTTATGGAAGTTGAATCTATTTTAGAAGAAGAGATTCGTAAAGGACATGAGACTGATGAGAAAATCAAAGAAATTAAGACACAAATTAGTTTGGGAAAAGCCCCAGATTTCACAGAAGATGATCAAGGCACAGTATGGTTTAAAAAGAGAATCTGTGTACCAGAAATCAAGGACCTACACCAACTTATCTTAAGAGAAGCCCATGATTCAGCTTATTCTATTCACCCTGGAAGTACTAAGATGTACCAAGATCTAAAGGAAAAGTATTGGTGGTACGGTTTGAAAAGAGATGTGGCTACTCATGTTGCACTATGTGACGTGTGTCAACGAGTTAAAGCCGAACATCAAAGACTAGTAGGATTGCTACAACCTCTCAAAGTACCGAAATGGAAATGGGAAGAAATCAGTATGGATTTCATAGTTGGACTACCCCATAATCGGGATGGCTATGATTCAATATGGCTTATAGTGGACAGATTGACTAAAGTGGCACACTTTATACCTGTGAAGACAACTTACTCAGGAGCCTAGTCAGTGGAGTTATACATGTCAAGAATTGATTGTCTGCACGGAGTACCAAAGAAGATCGTATCGGATCGAGGAACCCAATTTACCTCGCGCTTTTGCAAAAGACTACATGAGTCCATGGATACCAAGCTAAACTTTAGTTCAGCTTATCATCCGCAAACGAATGGGCAAACGGAAAGAACAAACCAAGTGTTGGAAGATATGCTAAGAGCTTGCGCTCTAAAGCATGATAGAAGCTGGGATAAAAGTTTGCCTTATGCAGAATTCTCGTATAACAATAGTTAACAGGCAAGTCTAAAAATGGCACCATTTGAAGCACTTTATGGACGAAAGTGTAGAACACCGCTTTATTGGAATCAGACCAGAGAAAGTCAAGTATTTGGTTCAGAAAATTCTCCAAGAAGCAGAAAAGCAAGTACAGATTATTAGAGAGAATTTGAAAACAACACAGTCGAGACAGAAAAGCTATGCTGACAATAGAAGAAGAGAGTTGATATTCGAAGTAGGAGACTTCGTATACCTTAAAGTTTCACCGATGAGAGGCATGAAAAGATTTAAGGTTAAGGGTAAACTATCTCCTCGCTACATTGCCTTGTTCAAGATTTTGGAAAGGAAAGGTGAAGTAGCGTATCAGTTAGAGCTACCCGATATTTTATCGGATGTGCATGACGTATTTCATGTGTCACAACTTAAGAAATGCTTAAGAGTACCTAAAGAACAATTACCTATGGAAGAACTCAATGTTAGGGAAGATTTGACTTATTGGGAGTACCCTATCAGAATTTTGGAAACATCTCGCACAATTACACGGAGTAAAGTTATCAACATGTGTAAAGTTCAGTGGAGTTATCATTCGGAAGATGAGGCCACTTGGGAAAGGGAAGATGAACTCAGAGCAGAATTTCCCCAGTTATTCTCAGAAGTTTCCTTAATCTCCAGGACGAGATTCTTTTAAGGGGGTTAGGTTTGTAACACTATAAAAACCATCAACTAAAAATAATGCATTTAGTTTATTAATGGTAAATATGGTAATGAAATTTTCTTTCAAGTGTTTGATTTTTATTTGCACTTAGAGTAATTTTGTTTGCTCATATTTGATTTTTGGATGTTTAAGAGAATTTCTTTTATATTGAAAATCCAATTAATTAATATAGAAATATTGGTCCAAAAATAAATATTTTAATTATAAATAATTTTGGTATAATTATTATGATTTTTGAATTATTTAAAAATATATTTATTTATATTTTTAAATAGAATAGAAAAGAAAAGAAAATAAAAAATAAGGGAAAAGAAAACCTAACCCTTACCGGCCCACTAAGGCCCAGCCGGCCGCGCCCAATTTCCCCTCCCCTCCCTCTCACCGCCAGGGGGGGCCACCCGGGCCCCTCTCCTCTTCCCTCCTCTCCTTCCTCCCTCCCGCGTAGTCGCTCTGCTCGCCCGCGCCGCGCCGCGCCGGGCCGCCCGTTCCTGACCCTACGCCCCTCGGCGTTCGCGTCGTGCGCCCTGGCCGCGCCCGTCTACCTCCCCTCAATCCGGAAACCGCCACCACGGCTCCTCCTCTCCCTCCCCCACGTGCTCCTCCTTAACGACGCCATTAATGGCCGTTAATGGCCATGGCCGGCCGTTCTCTCCCCCGGCACCCTCTCCTCTCCCTCTCTCGCTCTATAAAAGGCCGAGCTTATCCCTCTCTCCCTCCCCGAGTTCTCTCTCTCTCTCACGCTATCTTCTCCGCCCGAGCTCGCCATAGAACGCGCCCACGCCACCATTCGTCGTCACCGGAGCTCCGTCGTCCGTGCTCACCGTCTGCACCCCGGCCGGACCGTTCGCGCCCAACGTCGCCCGTCCCCGGCCACTCGACCGAGCCCCTGCTCCTCCCCTGCCCGGCCGAACTCCCTCCCCCGTCGATCTCCATCCCCGCTAGTGAGCTCTAGCTCAAGGTAGAAGAAGCACATTTTACATTTTAGTCCGTGGTTTTGTAAATTAAATTAATTCCAAGATTTTGAGTTTAGAAATTACCAAAAAGAGACTTCGATATATACGTGTAATCGTAAACAAGCCTCGCAACAATATTTTGACAGGTGTATGAATTTATATTTCAAAAATAAATTATGACGCTAGTCACTAACTTGGTGGTTTCAACACTAGAGACGATTACGATTGATCTCGCTTTAGCTCATGAACGATATTTGTTAGTAGTGTTTTAAGTATAATTTCATTGATATAAGAAAGTAGAAGAAAATACTAGGCCAAGTATTCTCGGTCAGATGAAAATAGATTTTACTAGTCATAATAAATGTATTCATAAGTATAGCACTTAATTACTTAGAATTAGTAAAATACTTATTTATGTCATAATAACCATGATTATGTTATTAAAAGTCCAATTAGTAATTTACAATTTATTCTTATAATATAAATGTTAGAAGAATTATAAATCAACAATTTTTAGCTATACACATAAATTCTATTTAGAAATAAAAGGGATAAAACTCAAAAGTCTATTATTAGTAATAAATAAAATAATTAACAATTATTTTCCATAAAGGTTGTTAATACATGTTTATCTAGATTATACTAGATAAAACTAGTGTCATAGTCACTTACTCATATTTTCACCAATAATAACTCACAATAGTAGTCATAATGGATTAATAAGTATTTACGCTTTAAGACGTATTTCTATATTATACTTAAAGCACCAGTTTCAACGGTCATTTCGTGTCATCTTTTTACTAATAACCCCTCACGGTTATTTCAAATTAATCCACTTATAGATGGCCAAACAGCAGCCCGGCAAGGGCCAGACGCCCGCGGGCCACAACTGCCCAGGCACATCATGCCGGCCTGCTGACTGTGCCGGGCCAACTCGTTAACCCGTCGGCCCATTAGATTAAATTAGCGTAAATGTTAAAAAACAGTGTAGGAGGTGTGGTTCGAACCCATGCCCTGATAGAAGAAGGACGGGAGACACTAAATAAAGTTGTCTAACTAGTAGAACATCATGCTCACATGTTTTTAATATTGAATATAAATTATATATACATATAATTGTGTTGGGCCGGACCAGCACTACGGGTCGAGGCTACAGCCCAAGCACGGCACGACATTCTTGGCTCTTGCAAGCATTAGGTCGTTTCTGAGACCACATTGGCGCAATGGACTTCATGGTGTTTGAGGTTGCTGAATTGGATGGAACAACAATGATTTGTTACACTAATAGTAAAATAAAAGGTTATTTGTTGGTTTTAAATGTTAGTAATTGCTACAAAGTAGCATAATTTATATGAAGTGCAACCAGTTTTTTTTGATGCCTGACTTTAGCAATCACTTCATATTTTGATCTATCTTTTTTATAAGTTTGAGTTCATGTGACTTATTTTAGAAACTTGAGCTCACAAACTTTCTCTTATTTGGTCTATCTATGGTGGAATTATGTCATTTTATAATTTCTGTTCGTTCAGTCAGCCGTTGTGCTTCTAATCGCTCACTTAATTGGTTATGTTGTACCAAGACATGTTGGATGGAGTAAATAATAACATCAGTTAGCCAAAATCAAAAAAATACTATACGGAGAGTGGAGACAATCAATAAAAAATCTTAAAATTTTTGGGTGGATAATTTACATGGGTATTGTTGTAAGCCGTTGCAACGCACGGGCAACTGACAAGTATGAGTATAAATGTGTGATGTATGAATGTGAATGTAATGGTGAATGATTACCCCTGTAATGGTGTATGTTTATTTATTTGACGTACGTATTCTTTTCGTATGTACGATACGCAAATCGATGCTAGAAGTTGACTGTGAGGTAGACGAACCAAACTCGTTCGAGGACGACCCACAGGACACTTTCGAGCAAGGCAAGTGGATTCTCCGTCTGCATATTATATTTGTACCCAAGTAATGCAAATAATAATGTTTAGTTTTTGGATATATTGCATAATTTGATGGGATTTGCCTAAATAAGGATTTCCTAGAATTACCAACCCTATTCCTTGAGTTACCCTGGGATAAATGCTTTGCTTAGCAATGTTTGCTATTGCTCAACTTGATGAATATGATGTCACTCTTTTAATGATACTATGTTCCAGAGAAGTTTTATTATGATGTTAACCCGATGGTGAAACAAGAACATTTTGTGTTAAATGGAACATGGAGTGACCACCTAGGATAACAGTGCAACCACGAGTCCTATCGTGGCTCTGGCTTTGGTAATTAGCTCTATAGACTTAGTGCTTAGCAACCCTACCTGTAAGATGGGCAAGACGGGGCGGCAGTGGTTTGGTGGCAGCTCATGTTAACATGGGGTGGTAGTCTTGGCTAAGTTACCTCACCCAGAGGGCCATCAATACTAACGTGGAAACCTTAGCGGGTGGCTTTGTACTAAGGATATTTTGTGAAAGCCTCGTAATGGATCCCTAGCCATTCACCTCGGCACTGTTTATGGGTCCGATCAACCTAGGCTAGATGGGATACATGGCTTGTGGGTAAAGTTGTACCACCTCTGCAGAGTGTAAAATTGATATGTCAGTCGTGCTCACGGTTAAGAGCAACCTGGACCCTCACATGATAATTGAACTTAAAGATGGACAATAAATCGAGATCTGATGATCTACCAATGGTTTGCTTAAGTGGTTTCACTTAAGTGCTTTTGATATACACTTATATCTTTGATTAATTGGGATACTTGGGATATACACTTATTAGTAAGATATGTGTTGCTAATAAAATATTAACCAACTAAAATGCTTACCGCTTATCCATAGCCTACCTTGTTAACTTGCATTAATTTTCCCCCACTTGCTGAGCCCCGACCATAAGTGAGCTCACCCTTGCTAATATTTTGATCAGAGGGTGATGCTGAAGACTTCATTGATGACGATGATGAGTTTTAAGTCTAACGATGCGTGTCACACCCGGTTTTAGAAGGCAAACCGAATGCGAACCATGTACGTGTCAGGATCAGCAATTCACGTACATAGCAGTTACATAACATGGACATCATCACACAGTGCCCAAATAGTATTAAAAAGAGAAATAATAGTCGATTACATCATATGTCTGAGGCATCCACATAGTCTTTACAATAAATCAAAGTGCGGAAAAGAAACGTAGATAAACGCGGCCTTCACAGGCAGCCGACTGGGGGTTGCCCCTAACCCACACCTAGAACTCATCGTAGTCTTGGAACTCCTGGAAGTCTCCTTCCACGGCTTCATCCTCTCCTAAGCAGTGGTTGCAATGCGGACAACCTGGGGGGGTTGGTGTGTAGAGCAAGAGTGAGTACACATCAACATACTCAGCAAATGCCCCGTTTGGCTGAAGTGGACTAGCTTTTTTTGTGGGGTTAGGCTCAAGCAGTTGCTTTTAGTTGGTCAGGTATTTATTGTTAGTAGAAGCCAGATTTTATCATAAAACCCAAGTTATTATCCCAAAAAGTACCTCCTCAGAGAGGAAATACTAGAATTCATAATTAAAGTCACCATCATAAGTCACCATCATTAACCATCATCATTAAAGTCATCATCTGAGGTGTATCTAGGGTATCTCTAATCAAAGAGGATCCCAAGGCTGCTCTTAACCGTGAGCACGGCTGATATATCAGTTTCATTACCCTCTGCAGAGGTCGCACACTTTACCCATGAGCCGTGATTCCCGTTTTGCCCGGGGATCATGACTCCCCATTGATCACTTCCTAGGTGGTCCAGCAGGGTATCACTACGTAGCTTTTACAAAGATTTCCTAGAGGTCCTAGCCACCCGTTAGGTTTCTCCAATTTGATAAACACAGTACCCCTCCCCGCAGGGGGGTGACTAACAAAAGCAAAACAAAAGAACCTCCGCAGAGCAAGCACTGTGCCTGGACCCCATTGACGGCACGACGGCGAAGCAACTACACCTCTAGTTCCTCTAATTAATTAGCTAAGGGCGCCCCATTTCACCCTCTTGGTTGCACTGTTATCCCAGGTGGTCTCTCAACGAACAGGTCCTTACGGAGAGGCACTCGAGAAATCGCTCGAGCCCCCCTTGAATGCCACAAGTATAACATCATAATAAAGAAGGGAAACAACGTATCATTGGTAAATCTCATCATGTTCATTGATTAGTGTTGAGCAATAGCATAAAGCTAAACAATAATAATCCAACCCAAATAGGTAAACAAGGACATGGACAACAAAAGCTAGTCAATCCTTAGGTATAAAGGTGTAAATGCGGGGAGTGAATTATAGACTTGTATAGGACATAGATAGGTCAAGGGACACTTGCCTTTACCAAACTGCTGCTGCTCAGGGTCTTCTCCTACAATTCCCTCAGACTCCACGAATGGACCGATATCTCGGTGGCGCGGTGAGGCGGCGAGGCACAGCGAGGCGCTGTGCACGCGGGCTTCGGCGACCCGCACGACGACGGCAGCGGCGGCACTCCGGGCGGGGCGCGGCTCCGACGACGGTGATGGCGAGGCGGAGGGCGAGGTCGAGGCGAGGAGAGGTGGCGTGGGCGAGAAACTAGGCGAGAAGCACGGGTTCGACCGGTTTTGGAGGCGCCGTGAGCGGTTGCTCCACTGGGAGCTCGCACAGGCGGTTCAGGGAAGATGCACAGTGGGCGACTTGGCTCCCTGGCACGCGGGCCCATCTGAGCAGGCGGCGGTGGACGCTGAACCGCCCATGCGCGGTGCGCGCGATCGTGCGCGCTGGGCGCACCATAGCTGGGCCACGCGGGCCGGCGCGGGGTGGGGGCGCGGCGGACGCGCGCTGGGCCGCCACGAGCGCGCGTTCGCGGGGTGGGCGGGGCAGGCCGCAGGGCTGGGAGCTGGGCCGCACTCGCGTGGGCCCAGGAAGGGAGGAGGGGGCGCTGGGTCAAGCGGGGGGGAGAGGGAGAAGGGGACCGGGGTGGGCCGGCCGAACGGGCCAGGGAAGGGGAGGGGGCTGATTCCCTTTCTCTTTTTCTTTATCTACTTCTATTATTTCAGTTTGACATCATGTGAAAATCATTGATTAAATGAAAGATCAACTAAACCACTCATCAAACAAAAATAAATGCCTTCCAGCATGATGCAACAACCATTTTTCCCTTAGGGTTTTATTAAAACCTGAATTTGGTGGATATTATAGAAGAAATTTTATACCCCTAGATTCAGGGTGTTACAAACCTACCCCCCTTAAAAGAATCTCGTCCCGAGATTCAAGGTTGGCCAGCAAAGAGTTCAGGGTATTTGGATTTCAGATCATCTTCTCGTTCCTAGGTTGCTTCTTCCTCAGAGTGGTGACCCTGTCTGACTTTGCACATTCTGATGGTGTTCCTCCGGGTGAGTCTGTCTGCAATCTCCAGAATCTGCGTTGGCTTCTCTATGTATGTCAGATCCTCTTGGACTTCCAAGTCCTCCACTGGCAACTGTTCTTCTGGTACTCGCAGACACTTCTTCAATTGCGACACGTGGAACACGTTGTGCACTGCCGACAGACTTTCTGGTAGGTTGAGCTGGTAGGCCACTTCTCCACGCTTTGCTTGAATCTAATATGGTCCAACTTACCGGGGCGCTAACTTGCCCTTGACTCCGAACCTTCTGACTCCTCTGATAGGCGACACCTTCAGATAGACATAATCTCCCACTTCAAAACTCAGTTTTCTTCTTGTGTCAGCATAGCTTCGCTGCCTTGATTATGCTATCTTCATATTCTCCCGAACTATTTTGATATTCTCTTCGGCTTCAAGCAAAATATCGGGGCCAAACACCTGTCTCTCTCCAGGTTGGTCCCAATGCAGCGGAGTCCTACAACTCCGTCCATAGAGCGCCTGAAACGGTGACATCTTCAAGCTGGCCTGGTAACTATTGTTGTAGGAGAATTCTGCATAAGGTAACCTTTTGTCCCATCCTGACTTGTCTTGCAACGCACAGGCTCTCAACATATCTTCTAGGATCTGATTAGTTCTTTTAGTCTGACCGTCTATCTGCGGGTGGTAAGCCGAGATGAAGTTCAAATGCGTGCCCAAAGCTTCTTGTAGCTGCTGCCAAAAATGAGAGGTGAACTGTGTTCCTCGATCTGACACTATCTTCTTCGGCACACCATGTAGGCAGACTATCCGGGACATGTATAACTCAGCTAATGTTGCTCCGGTGTATGTTGTCTTCATAGGTATGAAATGGGTCACCTTTGTTAAGCGGTCCACAACCACCCAGATGGAATCATAGCTGGCCCGGGTACGAGGTAGGCCAACTATAAAATTCATCCCGATCACATCCCACTTCCACTGAGAAATTTGCAATGGCTGCAACAGTCCAGCCGGCTTCTGATGCTCTGCTTTGGTTCTTTGACGGCTATCACAGATGGCGACATATTCTGCGATTTCTCTTTTCATGCCATACCACCAAAACCTCCTTTTTAAATCCTGATACATCTTCTCACTTCCAGGGTGTATGGAGTAGGCTGTCTCATGAGCTTCCTTGAGGATCAGCTCCCGAATATGTTTGATGTCGGGAACACACAATCGGTCCTTGAACCATATTACTCCATCTTCATCCTCTCGAAAGTCCTTGCCTCTTCCTTCTAAGATCAGCTGCCGGATCTTGTTGATGTTTTCATCATCCTTCTGCCCTTCTTTGTTCACCCGCTCTAGGGTGGGCTCTAATTCCACTGTAACTCCTTGTGTACTGTTCAGAAAACTGAGACTCAGTTTGTCGAACTCCTTGGCTAACTCATATGACATTGGGTACGGCCATCATATTGACTTGACTCTTCCTGCTCAGAGCATCTGCAACAACATTGGCTTTGCCTAGATGGTAATGTATCTCCAACTCATAGTCCTTGATCAATTCCAACCATCTTTGCTGCCTCATGTTTAACTCTGACTGGGTAAATATGTATTTCAGACTTTTATGATCTGTGTAGATGTCGCACTTCTGCCCATACAGGTAATGTCTCCATGTCTTTAAAGCATGAACCACTGCTACCAACTCCAGGTCGTGTGTGGGATAATTTCTCTCATGGATCTTCAGCTGTCGAGATGAGTATGCTACAACTCTTCCTTCTTGCATTAGCACACATCCCAATCCGGTGTAGGAAGCATCGCAGTACACCGAGAATGGCTTGTGAACATCAGGCAGAACCAACACAGGTGCTGTAGTCAATCTATCCTTCAGTTCTTCAAATGCCTCTTGGCACTTTTGGGTCCACTTAAACTCAACTTTCTTCGCTAGCAACGCTGTCATTGGTCTAGCAATCTTTGAAAAGCCTTCAATGAAACGCCTATAGTATCCGGCCATTCCAATGAAACTCTTGATTCCACGAACATCCTTCGGTGCTTTCCAGTTCAGAATGTCTGCTACTTTCTTTGGATCCACAGCTAACCCATCTTGGTTTATGATGTGACCCAAAAACAAAACTTCATGAATCCAGAACTCGCATTTACTCAGCTTGGCATACAACTGATGCTCTTGTAGCCTTTGCAATACCATCTTCAAATGTTCCACATGTTCTTCCTCACTTTGAGAATATATGAGAATATCATCGATGAACACTACCACAAACTTGTCTAGGTAGTCCATGAACACACTGTTCATCAGATACATAAAGAAGGCTGGCGCATTTGTCAGACCAAAGGACATAAATGTATACTCATATAACCCATACATGGTGATGAATGCTGTCTTCGGTATGTCTGAGGGTCGGATTCTGAGTTGATGGTAACCTGATCTCAGATCTATCTTCGAGAATACGCTAGCACCTCTGAGCTGGTCAAACATATCTTCTATCCTTGGCAGGGGGTACTTGTTCTTAATGGTGACTTCATTTAGGGCTTTGTAATCTATGCACATCCTTTTGGTACCATCTTTCTTCTCTACAAACAATACTGGAGCGGCCCAAGGCGAGGTACTTGGTCTGATGTAACCCTTCTCTAACAGCTCATCTATCTGCTTCTTGAGTTCCACCAATTCTGGCCCAGACACTCGATAGGCTCTTTTAGAAATGGGGGTGGTGCCAGGGATAAGCTCTATGGCAAATTTGACTTTTCTCTCGGGTGGCATGCCCGGTAGTTCCTCGGGAAACACATCTGGAAAGTTCGACACAACCCTGATAACCTCGAGCGGGTTGGCCTCCTTGCTATCAACCGAAATCTGGTGACAATCTTCTTTTGCTGTTTTAGGCATCCTTAGCTCAGCCACTACCTCCTCTCCGGGCGGGCACTTCAATGTTACGGTCCTCTTGTCACAGCTAACACTCGCTTCATACTTCATTAACCAATTCATCCCTAGGATGACATCTACCCCATGGGTGTTTATTACTATTAGGTCACTGGGGAACCCTATCCCCCTTATTTCCACCCTTACATTTGAGCATATCTTATCTTCTTGCACTTTACCACCGACCGAATTAACCCTCATGGGTGGCATCATTGGCTCTACTGAGATGTCATGCATTTCTACCCATGTTGCAGTGACAAATGAATGAGTTGCACCAGTATCAAATAGCACTTTTGCTGGATGAGATTCGACTGAGAACATACCTACTGCTACATCTGGTGCATCCTGGATCGCTTCGGCCTCCAAGTGGTTCACCTTTCCACGGTTGTAAGCATGGCCACAATTACCTGCTGCCTGTTGAGGTACACCTTGCCTTGCTGGAGCAATGGGGTTTGTCTGCTGCTGCGCCATCTTCTTTGGGCAATGCATCGCCCAGTGGCCTTGCTCTCCACAGTGGAAGCATCCTCTGCCTCCTCCTTGTGCTGGGGCTGCTTGGTTGTTCTGATTTGCTGCTGGGGCAGGAAGGCGAGGTGCCTGGTTGTTTTGCCTCTGATACTGGTTACCTCCCTGCTGGCTGTTCTGATGATACTGCTGCTGCTGTGGGTACTGCCTCTGAAACTGCTGCTGGTACGGGCGCTGACTCTGATGCTGGTATCCCTGTGGGTGACCATGCTTGCATTGCTGAGATGAACTGCCTGAGAAGCGGGGGCGGCTGTTGCTCCCGAACTGTGGTCCACTCATCTTGCGCTTCCGATCTCCATTTCCTTGCGCTTCCTCTCGGTCATGATTGCCCTATCGATCAGGTGCTGGAAGGTGGGGAAGGTGTGGTTCATCAGCTGGTAATGCAGGGGATCCACCAAACCCCTCATGAACATGTATTGCCTTTTAGCATCAGTGTTGACGTCTTCAGGTGCATAACGAGATAGCTGCAGAAATGTGTCCCTGTATTCACTAACAGACAGGGGTCCTTGCTTCAGAGCCAGAAACTCCTCCTTCTTCACGATCATCAGTCCCTCTGGAACATGGTACCTGTGGAAATTCTCTCTGAATTCCCCCAGGTGATGGCTTCGGGGTTGGCATGGGTGGCGAGGTAGGACTCCCACCAGGACTGGGCTGCTCCCCTTAGTTGGCGGGGACCATACAGAACCTTCTCCTTGTTATCACATTGGGCGGTGTGCAGTTCCCTTTCCACTGCACGCAGCCAGTCTTCTGCATCCATGGGGTCAGCAGAGTGGGCGAAGGTAGGAGGGTGCCCTCTCATGAACTCGCCACGTTTGTCCCGTGGCATCTCGGGCATCTGCATCTGTAACTGGGGTTGGGGTTGCTGTTGAGCCTGCTGCATGGCTGCCAGAGTCTGCCCAATAGCCTGCACTGCCTGAGTTTGCATCAAGAACATCTGCTCCACTGTCATCGGGGGTGGCGGGGGAGGCTGCCTCCGGTGTTGCTGGGGTTCCTCCTCCTGCTGGACACGATGCTCTTGCTGAACACGCCTGCCACCTCGACGTCTATTGTCAGACATCTATGGAATACATTCACACATCAGCATTGATCTTGCAATCCTTCAGCATAAGAAAAGGGTATACAGAATTCTTCATGACACTGAGTGAACAAAGAACTTCACTGATCCTCATTACGATCCAATACAGCTTCTCAGATAAAAAAAGGAAAGTAGAAGTAAATGGTTTCCCAACTAAATAACTGACTTCATTAACATCACTAGCTAAACCAAACTGCAGGGGAAGCCCACATGTTGGCAACAGTCACTAAAAAGATCCAAATCCAGCACAAGTTCATCATAACAAGCATGGAAGCAACTGATAAGCAAACTAACCTGACCATCTAAGACTGAGACACCTAACTTAAGAATTTATTACAAACTCCGATGCTAATGACCTAAGGATCCAGATCTATCATGGTCCTACAGGCAGGGGAACCATAGGTGTGGTGACCACGTGGCAGCGAGCGGTAAGGGTGCTGAGTCCCAACAGGAGCGGGGGAACCACCCTCCTGGTGGCGGCGCTCTGCCAGCTCAGCACGCAACTCAGCAATTTCCGCTCGAGCCCTGCTCAGCTCGTCTAGAGAGTGGTCCAGCTTGGTGTTAAGCACAGCGACTAGGTTGACTGTGTGGCTCAACCTAGGGTTATCCTCACCAATAGGCGAGACAACCACACTCTCTGTGCTACCAGTAGGACGGCGGGGGTAGTACCTAAGGTTAAGACCGTCGGCCACCCCACCGAATAAAGAACAGTACTGGGAGAGTGCACGCTGTGCTGCGTCCTGCATAGCCGCCTCCGCAGTGTCCCTCTCGGAGATGGAGTAATGCTCCGAGAAGGCCTCTGCACCCCGGAGGTCATCCTCCGTACGACGTACTAGGCAGGTAGCCTCCCAGCGGTCCGGGTACCTCCTACGACTATGCTGGTAGACTACACAACGATACTCGATCGACCAGGTGTGCCGGTCGAAAGCCCGGTGCAACAAGGTGTTGAGTGCGTCGTGGAAGTGACAACCGCGAGCGGCGTCACGGGTGATGGGTCGGGTGACCCATCCCTCCGCCTCCTGCTCCTCAGAGGGCTCAGTACTGTGGTCTGAGCCATCGTCGTCTCCATCGGGGTTTCCTCCAGGACCTCCTCCAGTAGCTCCTCCAACAGCCGGGGCGTCCTGCGGTGGTGCAGGGGGCGCCTCCAGCTGAGGAACAGGGGAGCGGCGCCTCACGGACTCCACCTCCTACTCAGGCGGGGAGGAAGAGCCCTGCTGCTCCCTCTGCTGATGCTGGCGCTCCTGCTCCTCACGCAGGCGGTGGTGCAGCCTCTCCAGGTGACTCGACTGACCGGACACTGTGCGGCGCAGAGGACGCTCCGCAAGGCGAGACGGCAGGAAAGGGATCATCGACTTACGAGCAGTGTGTCTAAGACGAGCCATCTACAAAAGACACCGTAAGCATAAGAGTAAGAATAGAACTAATATGACAAGTAAACCATAGACAGAACAAAATAAAATTTTAGCAAAGTATAATATAATATAATATATATATATATATATATATGTAGTAGAACATAGGGTTGGTCGGGGTGACCAACTTTTGAAGTGACACCAGAGGTCAAGATGAGAATGAGGGTCAATAGTCCTTAGTACGACCAGTGCTACTCTAGGTCAGCGGTCCTACAGTCAGCATGGCTTTGATACCACTTATGTCACACCCGGTTTTAGAAGGCAAACCGAATGCGAACTATGTACGTGCCAGGATCAGCAATTCACGTACACAACAGTTACATAACATGGACATCATCACACAGTGCTCAAATAGTATTAAAAAGGGAAATAATAGTCGATTACATCATATGTCTGAGACATCCACATAGTCTTTACAATAAATCAAAGTGCGGAAAAGAAACGTAGATAAACACGGCCTTCACAGGCAGCCGACTGGGGGTTGCCGCTAACCCACACCTAGAACTCGTTGTAGTCTTGGAACTCCTGGAAGTCTCCTTCCACGACTTCATCCTCTCCTGAGCAGTGGTTGCAATGCGGACAACCTGGAGGGGTTGGTGTATAGAGCAAGAGTGAGTACACATCAACATACTCAGCAAATGCCCCGTTTGGCTGAAGTGGACTAGCTTTTTTTGTGGGGTTAGGCTCAAGCAGTTGCTTTTAGTTGGTCAGGTATTTATTGTTAGTAGAAGCCAGATTTTATCATAAAACCCAATTTATTATCCCAAAAAGTACCTCCTCAGAGAGGAAATACTAGAATTCATAATTAAAGTCACCATCATAAGTCACCATCATTAACCATCATCATTAAAGTCATCATCTGAGGTGTATCCAGAGTATCTCTAATCAAAGAGGATCCCAAGGCTGCTCTTAACCATGAGCACGGCTGATATATCAGTTTCATTACCCTCTGCAGAGGTCGCACACTTTACCTATGAGCCGTGATTCCCGTTTTGCCCGGGGATCATGACTCCCCATTGATCACTTCCTAGGTGGTCCGGCAGGGTATCACTACGTAGCTTTTACAAAGATTTCCTAGAGGTCCTAGCCGCCCATTAGGTTTCTCCAGTTTGATAAACACAGTACCCCTCCCCGCAGGGGGGTGACTAACAAAAGCAAAACGAAAGAACCTCGGCACCCAGCCTCGGCAGAGCAAGCACTGTGCCTGGACCCCATTGACGGCACGACGACGAAGCAACTACACCTCTAGTTCCTCTAATTAATTAGCTAAGGGCACCCCATTTCACCCTCATGGTTGCACTGTTATCCCGGGTGGTCTCTCAACGAACAGGTCCTTACGGAGAGGCACTCGAGAAACCGCTATCTCATCATAATAAAGAACGGAAACAACGTATCATTTGTAAATCTCATCATGTTCATTGATTAGTGTTGAGCAATAGCATAAAGCTAAACAATAATAATCCAACCAAAATAGGTAAAAAAGGACATGGATAACAAAAGCTAGTCAATCCTTAGGTATAAAGGTGTAAATGCGGGGAGTGAATTATAGACTTGTATAGGACATAGATAGGTCAAGGGACACTTGCCTTCACCAAACTGCTGCTGCTCAGGGTATTCTCCTGCAATTCCCTCAGACTCCACAAATGGACCGATATCTCGGTGGCGCGGTGAGGTGGCGAGGCACAGCGAGGCGCTGCGCACGCGGGCTTCGGCGACCCGCACGACGACGGCAGCGACGGCACTCCGGGCGGGGCGTGGCTCCGATGGCGGTGATGGCGAGGCAGAGGGCGAGGTCAAGGCGAGGAGAGGTGGCGTGGGCGAGAAACTGGGCGAGAAGTACTGGTTCGACCGGTTTTGGAGGCGCCGTGAGCGGTTGCTCCACTGGGAGCTCGCACAGGCGGTTCAGGGAAGATGCACAGTGGGCGACTTGGCTCCCTGGCGCGCGGGCCCATCTGAGGTGGCGGCGGTGGGCGCTGAACCGCCCATGCGCGGTGCGCGCGATCGTGCGCGCTGGGCGCACCACGGCTGGGCCGCGCGGGCCAGCGCGGGGCGGGGGCGCGGCGGGCGCGCGCTGGGCTGCCACGAGCGCGCGTTCGCGGGGTGGGCGGGGCAGGCCGCGGGGCTGGGAGGTGGGCCGCGCTCGCGTGGGCCGAGGAAAGGAGGAGGGGGCGCTGGGCCGAGCGGGGGGGAGGGAGAGAGGGAGAAGGGGACCGGGGTGGGCCGGCCGAACGGGCCAGGGAAGGGGAGGGGGCTGATTCCCTTTCTCTTTTTCTTTATCTACTTCTATTATTTCAGTTTGACATCATGTGAAAATCATTGATTAAATGAAAGATCAACTAAACCACTCATCAAACAAAAATAAATGCCTTCCAGCATGATGCAACAACCATTTTCCCTTAAGGTTTTATTAAAACCTGAATTTGGTGGATATTATAGAAGAAATTTTATACCCCTAGATTTAGGGTGTTACAATGCGCCAGTCACCTTCCTGCCGAAGAGTGCCCATATGTAATTCCGCCCTACTTTGATTTTGATACTTGTTAAAGATACAATGATTCAGATGATGTAATAAAGTATTCTACTCTCTTTATGCCCTTATTGCATTGTCTTTTGATATATTACACTTGTGACGTCAACATATGTGTGGGAAATGGATCCTGGCCCACATATGATATGCATTCGGTTTTGCCCCCCCCCCAGAACCGGGTGTGACATTCAGCCTCCAAGTGGTTCGCCTTTTCACGGTTGTAGGCATGTCCACGGCCTCCTGATGCTTGCTGTGGTGCTCCTTGTCTTGCTGAGGTGTTGGAAACTGGCTGCTGCTGAGATACTTTCTTTGAGCAATGATTCATGCAATGGCCTTGTTCCCCACAATGGAAACATACATGGCCTCCTCCTCGCGCTGGTGTTGCCTAATTGTTTTGGTTGGTTGCTGGGGCAGGAAGGCAAGGTGCCTGGTTGTTCTGTCGCTGGTACTGATTTCCTCCCTATTGGTTTTTCTGGCGGTACTGTTGCTGCTGCTGAGGGAACTACCTCTGATACCACTGCTGGTGATGGCACTGATGCTGATGCTGGTAACCTTGAGGGTGACCTTGCTTGAATTGTTGGGGTGGATTGCCTAAGATACAGGGACGGCTGCTGCTCCCAGCTTGAGAACCACAAATCGTGTGTTTCCTGTCCTCCATTTCCCGGCGCTTCCTCTCGGTCATGATGGCTCTATCGATCAAATGCTGAAAGGTAGGGAAGGTGTGGTTCATCAGCTGGTAGTTGTTGGGGGCCTTCCTATTTCGAAGGTCCTCAAAAACATGACTAACCATTTGCTTTTTAGCATAACACGAATTGTTGCAGGGACCTTCAGCTTAAGGATGGAAGTTTTCTCCTAGGGCAAAGGTGTACAAGACGAAGATATAGCCTGAAGATGATAAGAACGAACGCTGAAGCTATAGCCGAAGTGTAACATCTTCGGCTTACGATGATGATGAAGATCAAACATGATGCTGGGCTAAAGATAAAAAGACTAGCCAGTCCCTAATGATTTATGTTATAATTGTGAATAAAAAGACTAGCCAGTCCCTGAAGATCGAACAAGCCGAAGGTATCAATGTAATATAAATTTTGTTAATGTTCATGTGTATATTATGAAATACATATGTGAATGAGTCAATGGATTACATTCATTAACTCTATGCACTCTTATTCTCATGAATGATGAAGACATGTCCTTCATGACCTTTGTCTGAAGACCATTATATCCAAGAGGAGATAATGCTTCGGAGGACGAAGGTCCTTAATCTTTAACAATTGTGTTGCCTTGTTCTTGATTCACAACAATTGAGAACAAGTGACCAAAATTGGTACCACCTCTAGTGAACTCAAACGACCACCTTCGGCAAGCTTTCACCTTCGTCATGCCACCAAAGAAGGCAATAGCGCCATGGGCTGCCCTATAGCCACTGGACACCAACCAAGAGACACTCTCTCTGAGAGAAGCCCGGAGCCAGAAAAGGAAGGCTACCAGCCCAACACCGCAGGAGGAGGAGTTGGACCAAGAAATCAGAGAGCTGGAAGCCATACACCAACAAGTGCAGAGGAAGAGAGAGAAGATGCTTTAGCTAGCCAACCTTCACAGGAAGATCGACGAAGCTGCTGAAGAAATGTGTCAGATCACCCAAGAACCAAGGACAAAGGCCGCAATAGAGAGAGCTTCATCAAGAATGTCCAATCAATGATGATGAATGGTATGATGACTTTCATCATGGTAACTTTGCTTTTGTTGATGCTTCTCCTCTAGCAGCAGAGTTGCACGCTACCTCATGGCCATCATCTTACAAGCCACCGCAGCTTCCCATGTACGATGGGCATTCGGATCCGAAGTAGTTTCTCATGAGTTACGAAGCAACCATATCCTCATATGGTGGCAACACGACTGTCATGGTGAAATCCTTCGCCATGGCAGTCAGGAGGGTAGCTCAGACGTGGTATTTTTCCCTTCGCCCTAGAACGATCATGTCATGGAAAAAGCTAAAGGACATGTTGGTAACTAGCTTTCAGGGTTTCCAGACGAAGTCAGTAACTGCCCAAGCCTTGTTCCAGTGTACGCAAGACCATGAAGAGTATTTGCAGGCATATGTCCGATGATTTTTGCGACTCAGAGCCCAGGCGCCAACGGTGCCAAATGAGATTGTCATCGCAGCTATGATCAAGGGGCTCCGACCAGGACCGACAGCACAGTATTTTGCTAGGAAGCCACCGCAAACTCTGGAAAAGCTCCTCTAGAAGATGGATGAATACATCAGAGCTGACAATGACTTTCGACGGAGAAGGGAGGAGGCCTACAGGTATTCTAAGATGACTAGGGGCTTCGGAGGAAGGCTCCACCCTAGGCATGTTAGAACAATCCACAATCCCAGCTCAAATGATGATAGGGCAAAGAACATTCAAGGCAACCAGCAAAGCTCACAATCTTCAGGAATGCAGCAAACCTCTTACAGGCCACCAGCTCCAAGGGCAGAGGAGGAAGAAGCTTCGGGGGAAGGTTCATCACCCAACCCAGGAGGTTGTTCTGTTTATTCTGTGGAGAGGGTAAGGGACATACAACAAGGATGTGCCAAGTCACGATCCAAAAGCAAAAGGAGATAGCTGAAGCCGAAGCACGACAGAATTAGCCGAAGCAGGTCTTGCACACTACTTCATGTTGTTCGCCATATATCCCTTAGTATGTGGCAACCAGCAACCCACAGCATCAGTTGCTATGGCAAGTCATTCTCAAGCAGCATGGGCTCAGCTACCACCACCACCACCTATGGCACCAACCTTGATTCACAATCAGCAGCCAGAAGGGCATCGCCAAGCACAGCAACAGCGCGACACACGAGAGGAGTCCGAAGCTCGCACACTCAACAACACTGTGCCCGAATCAAGACATATTTACTAAAGCAATACAGGGGCTCGACCAGAAAGTTTCCAAGTTCAATATATTTTTTACTTTTCTGTCTTTAAATTTCCCCTCCGAAGACAATATAAGAAGGTTCAACCTTCGGCCTGTTGTAATAAATTTGTGGTTACACCATCGAGTGTAACAAGGGTGATGAAGCTTCAAAGTCATTCCTAAGGGGATGCAGAGCTAGAATACCACCTAAGTAAAAGGTGAAGAAGCCAAGTTGTTCCTAAGGGGATGCAGAGCTTAGCTCTAAAGTCGTTCCTAAGGGGATGTAGAGCTAAAATACAACCTAAGTAAAAGGTGAAGAAGCTCCAAAGTCGTTCCTAAGGAGATGCAGAGCTTAGCTCCAAAGTCGTTCCTAAGGGAATGAGAGCTAAAATACCACCTAAGTAAAAGGTGAAGAGACTCCAAACTCGTTCCTAAGGGAATGCAAAGTCTTGGTTTTTCTTTGATGATTCGTGCATAAACATCATTTGCATCATACCATCATATCATATTGCATAACATTGCATCATACATCATTTTGCATCGACAAAAGCAGTGGAAAAGAAGGAAAATTGCTTCTTCAAATATACCTGACAATTCATGAGGTCAAGTATACCTTCAGCAAGGAATCATGAAAGAATGTATCAATAACACAAGACATGCCTTTGGCAGATATGTTTTTATACAGGGATGGTACCTTCGTCAACATTATTACTATACAACAGCCATGACAAGATATTCAGTATTGTCTCGGCAAAGAAGAGGAATTTCTTTCTTCGTGAAGCGTGAAAAGAAGGGATGGTGTTTTTTCGCCAGCGACTCAAAACGGTATGTATGAAGGTTTCACGCATCACAAAGAAATATATCACATTAATACATATGCAAATATTTGATAATTGTTTCTTACAAAAATGAAAAGACCCTAAACTCTCAAATAAAAAATTAGTCTTCTTTTAAGACTTTATCGGCAGCTTCGTTCAAAAGTCTGTTGACAGCTTCGTCAATGGCCTCGTTAGCAATTCTAATTATGTCGAGCGTGCCCCTTCAGAGATGGATCAACTTCAGGATTGTATGGCTCTGGAGGGGGAGAAAGCTCGGCTGCATCAAAATACAAGTAGCTGTTAGTACCGAAGCTACAAAAATTTACAAAGCTAAGCTATAATAGGTATACCTATAAGCCAGGCACGTTCAGCAGTCTCTTCAGCTCTCTTAGCCTCTTCTAAGGCATCGTGAGACTCTTTCTCATTTCTTCTAATAGCTTCATCAGCTATCTCTCAGCCAACCTTCATCCATACTTCGGAATAGAATTTTCCGCTTAATGCAGTAGTGTCAGCCAAAGGGTTTCTAATATCATTAGCTGAAAGCGAGAATCCTGGCTGAACCACAGCCTTGGCATGATCGCAACCGACCTTTTTCAGGACCGACATGACCCCTCGGACACTGGCGAAGGCACAAAAATCTCATCTGTCGCTGAGAATTTCTTCAAAAGCTTCGATTTCGTCATTAATCCATCAGATAACCCATTAGGATCACTATGGATGAAAATTCTGCTCTATGGAAAATGCGCCAACTTTAGAAAAGCTATTCTTCAAGTTCTTCGCACATTCTGTAGCAACATTATAGCCCTCTTCCTTAGCTTGACAAAGTTCTTCAACATTTTTCTTTACCCTTGCGCGTTCAATATCAGATATTTCACGTTTTTGTTAGCTCTACATTAAAATTTTTGGTCACTTTGGCAAGTTTCTTTTCTAATTCTTGCACCTCAGCTTTATGCACTTCTGCTTGAGCGGACAGTTTAGCTTCACTGGATTTCAACCTCTCGAGCAAAGATAGTAAAATCTTATCCTTTGCAAGAGCTTCGTTTCTCAAAGTTATAACCTTTGATCGGAGGTTTCCATGTGCTATCTGGCAGCTTTCGTCCTCTGCATCTTTTTGAGCTTTTAGAGCCTTGCTAAGGATTAGACCCTGCAAAACAGAAGAATGAACAAACAATAACAGTAAGAATTATCACAAAAATGGTCCATTATAACGAAAAGTACCAAATACAAAGCCAAAATATACAAACCTTCAAGCTATTGTAAGTGAGGTTGTCCACAAGTTGATCCTTCGTCATAGCGGACAAACCAAGCTCAAGCTTCGGAAACCCCATATTGTTCATCATCTCGCGACAAACATTAACCTCCTTACTATCGGGCAGACAGTAGAGGAAGTCGTCTTCGCCATTTCCTCTATATACCAAAGACCCTTGGGGGTATTTCAAGTCCTTGGCACAGTGTTGCACTTTGGCAATTTGATCTAATGATAACTGCTTTCCCGAAGTGTGTCGAACAATGTATTCCAAATCACCATGGGGAGGTGCTTCAGGAGCAGGAGATGTAGTTTTTTTAGGAAGACTCTCTTCCATTAGTCTTACCGGTGCAGCTTTTGAAGGTCCGGCTTTGGCGAGAGCAGTAGTTGCGCTTGAAGTAATCACTTCTCTTGCATCTTCAGATTTTTCGCCAGATGCTTTAGCAGAAGTGAGAGTTGGCGCTTTCATGGATTCTAAAACTACATCTAAAATGCTAGCCATTCTTCTCTTCCTTGGAGTTGTTGTTGTAGTAGTAGATAGCTTCGACAGCCCCGTTACAGCTAGAGGGCTTAGCACCTTTGGCTGTTCTGCTATCTTTTCTGATTCCGGCTCTTTTACCAGATTTGCACTAGCTTCGACTGACATGGCAGGAGCTGTTTCCATGGCTGAGGGGGTAGCCTCGGCACTTTCAATAAGCTTCGGCACCTCAGTCGTCCCAATAGGCTTCGGCCTACGTGTCAATACCTTGGCCATTTTCGGCTTCGACACACTAGAAGAGGTTGAAGTAGCAACTTTCCTTTTTCCTCCTTGCCTTCAGGCAGGAAAACAGTAATCATGATACACAAATCCAATAACATCAAAAACTCTATTCAGTCTTCTTTTCCCTCGAGCGCCGAAGGCAACAGTCATGGCCTCGTCCTCTATTTTCGAGTAGGCTCCTAGCAGCTCATCACTGGTTACCTCTATAGCATCTAGCCAATCATCATTTGGCTCGTCAAATTGGCTACTATACTCGAAGGTATACTTAAGATAAACCAAGCCACCTTGACTGGAGCCAGCAGCAGTTTCCTTCGGCATTTCCCATTCATTCGCAAGAGGCCATAATTTGAAAGCAATGTGTTCTTGAACTAAATCCCCGGTACCGATGTAAGTACATACAGTGTTGAAAGCTATTAGGCACACTTGCACTTCATTCCCAATTGTGATTGATGGCCTTCTAATGCCGAAATGCGGCCATATGGGATGTTGAATGATGCCCCTCACATCCTCCCTCTGATTCAGATCATTCTTTACGTAGAAGGGTTGCTTCATCCAAGAGCCCGGCCACTTCTTTTAAAATGTTGGCCAGAGATAGTTTGCCTCAGAGCGGGGCACGAAGCTGTAGCAGCCGAACTTGTTATGGTATTGTTCCTTTCCGGTTGCCTTCGTCTGGTAGGATAACTCGCGAATATTGTAGAAACACCTAGCATCTGGCTCTAACTCTTTACTCCTCATAGCCCATATAAAAATCCCCACTTTGATAAAGGCTTCGGGCGTAAGTTGATGAAGGTATTTTTCGAATGTCTTCAAAACTTCAACCAACATCTTGTGTAGTGGGAAGCGAAGCCCAGCTTTCATGAAGCTCTTAAAGACCACCACCTCATCAGCTTCGGGAAGGGCAACGGAGCTTTCCCCCTAGCCCTCACTATAGAAATATCATAAAAATATTTGCCCTTCATTGCTTCGATTTGCCCTTGCTTGACAATTGACTTCCCAAAAACAACATGGCTCGGCCTCCACGGCCGATCTTCGGCATCTTCATTTCCACTCTCCACAGCAAAATTGTCACTATTACTGGAATCCGCAGACAACCCAGCTAGCATCCCATTGCTGATCTTTTCCACGTTAGTCTTCTCCATTGCTTCGTAAAACCTAGCCATGGTGGGGTTTGTGATCTTCTTGTCCTCGTCCATTTGGATGATGGTTACGGCAAGTGCCAAAGCTCAAAAATCAATCGAGATCGCAAAAGAGAAGAAGGCTAAAATAGCAATCACAACACAAATAGCTAAATGGCACGAAAAATATTCATAGCATAGACCTCTATATATATACTCAGAGCTCCACCACTTGGTGGGTCCCGCTGTTCAGAATGGTTCGCTATTCTAGAGAAGGGAAGGTGTTTTTTGGACCTTTGGCTTAAGGCCTTCGTTCATATCGCAGTCTAAATTCATTGCAGAGGAACAAATTAATACTGCGAGGGGCTACTGTTGGGGGCCTTCCTCTTCTAAATGTCCTCAAAAACATGACTAGCCATTTGCTTTTTAGCATAACACGAATTGTTGCAGGGAGCTTCGGCTTCAGGATGGAAGTTTTGTCCCAGGGCAAAGGTGTACAAGACGAATATATATAGCCTGAAGATGATACGAACGAACGATGAAGCTATAGCCGAAGTGTAACATCTGTGGCTTACGACGATGATGAAGATCAAACATGATGCTGGGCTAAAGATAAAAAGACTAGCCAGTCCCTAATGATTTATGTTATAATTGTGAATAAATGTTGAGGACGCAAATGTACTTTTACTCAGGTTGTGTCCCGTGACTATAAATAGATGAACAGTAGCACCGCACTGTTCACACTGGATCGTAATCGCTCTCGCGTCTGCACCTTCAAACAAGCCGAAGGTATCAATGTAATATAATTTTTGTTAATGTTCATGTGTATATTATGAAATACATATGTGAATGAGTTAATGGATTACATTCATTAACTCTATGCACTCTTATTCTCATGAATGATGAAGACATGTCCTTCATGACCTTCGTCTGAAGATCATTATATCCAAGAGGAGATAATGCTTCGGAGGACGAATGTCCTTAATCTTTAACAATTGTGTTGTCTTGTTCTTGATTCACAGCATTTGGGAACAAGTGACCAACAGTAGTGAAGGGGGTCAACCAAACCTCTCAAGAAATGGTATTGCCTCTTGGCATATGTATTGACGTCCTCGGGTGCATAATGAGATAGCTGCAGAAACTTGTCCCTGTACTCACTGACAGACAGGGGACCTTGCTTCAATGCCAGAAATTCCTCCTTACTCACTATCATCAATCCTTCAGGCACATTATAACGATGAAAGTTGTCCCTAAACTTCTCCCAGGTGATGGCTTTAGGGTCGGTGTTGGTGCCTTTTTGGGGCGCCAATCACTAAACAAGAACTGGTGGTGGTGCTCTCTGCACAGGGGCGGACGGTCCGTGGCCAGGGGCTAGACGGTTCGTGGCCTGGTGCAGGGCTTAGGTTTTCCTACCTGACGACTGGACGGTCCACGCCCTGGGGCCGAACGGTCCGCGCGTGCGTAGGGGACGGCGAAGGTCGCCGGCGGCGCCTGGATCTCGCTCCCGAGAGGGACCCCGTCGGGGAAGAGAGATCCTAGGTGATGTCTAGGCTCGGGTAGACCGACCTAGACTCCTCTAATCAACGTAGAGTTGAAGAGAAGCGGAGAATTTGGGGATTGAGAGGCTAAACTAGAACTAGACTAGAACTACTCCTAATTATATAGGAAATAAATGCGAGATAAAAGTGTTATTAATTCGATTGATGATTACAAATCGGTCGTATTCCTCTGTTTTTATAGAGGAGGGGGGCTGGACCCGTTACAAACAAACTCCCTGAGCTAATTCCGTGAATTTCGTCAACAAACACAACAAGAAACTTAGAACCCTAATCTGTTCAGCGCGTGCGCGGATTGTCCGGCCCACAAGCGCGGACCGTCCGGTCGCTCAATTCAGTGCTCAACATATGCCCCCTACCTTTTGTTGGAGCTGAGCGAACCAAAAGCAACTAACGTGATGTGATCACATCGGCTTTCTTAGGCATCTTGCCACCTACTAGGATGGTACGCAAGGGTCTTGGTCACGATGGTTAACCCAACAGACGTGACCTGTTTAGCTTTGATCGAACTGTCAGTCCCAACACCGCCGAGCGGCGTACTGGTCCTGACCAATTTGTCATCTTGCTTTCCTAATTTTCTGAGTGTTTTGGAGTAGCTCCATCAGTCCCAACACTGCCGAGCGTCGTACTGGTCCTGACCAATTCATCATCTTGCTTTCCTAATTTTCTGAGTGTTCTGGCGTAGCTCCATAGTCGACCAGGTCTTCTCCTTGCAGGTCGTCTTCTTCCATGGGTGTCGGTACATCGTTGGAGGTGTCCTGGTGTAGTGCGGACGGTCCGACCTCAGGGGTTGGACGGTCCGCGCCCTGTATGGATGGTCCGGCCTTTATAGCCGAACTGTCTGCCATACCTACAAAGAACTGCATAGTTGTTGTTTTATTTTCTGTCTTTGTGGTCGTTTGCTTTTCCTCAATGGCCTTTTGTCTCCATCTCTTTTGCGATGGTGGGTACTGCAGATGTGTGTCATTCAATATTTTTTTGCCTCCTTTTCCCGTTTCTCCTTTGCTCTGAGGTGCTGTAATTTTCGCTTTTGCGATCATGTCAATCCCGATGGGCACTGTCGGGGCATGGAGTATTTTGGATCGGCTGTTTTGTTGACAGTCGTATCTTCTTTTTTGTTTGTGTTGGCCGATTCACCAAAAATCCTCGGCCCTTTGTTATTTTGTTGTACGACAACATCTGTCATTCCTATTTTAATGACGTCCTCTTTTATCGTACTGTTGGGGGCTGTAGCTATATGCTCCCCTGCCGGATTAGTCAGCCTTTGGGGCCGAGTCGTTTGGCAATCTTGCTGGGCCTATGCTCGTGGACCAGATTGAGGGGCTCTCAATCGATCTTGCACTGGAGGCGTCAACCTGTCAAAAACAGATGATTGAGGTGCCCCCTAGGCGGGGTATTGTGCTATCCCGATTGGATATGGTGGCATGCCCCACATCTGAATCGGGATATATGGTAGCAGTGGTATGTATGTATAATGACATGACATAGGTGTATGTGGAGGTGGAGGTGTCCATGCAGGTACGTTAGGTCTTAATTGGACATTATAACCTTTCGTCCTTTCTGATTGGTGAGGTGGTCCAATCGGCCTAACCAGCTGTCGCTCCTGGGTGGGTAAGCGAGGTCGCTTTGGTGGCCGATCACTAGGGTTGGCCTTCTTTTTCACATATTTAGATAATAATTGATCAAAGGTCAGGTCGGATTTAACCAGTCGTCCGGCTACCTTAAATGTATTAGTTTTCCACATACCTATCTCTAGTCGTCGCGGTTTGAAGGTACGCGGTCGTTATGGCTCCTGAGTGTTGTCGGACCGTCCACTAGAATGCTCCGGTCCGTCTAGCGATGTTACGGACCATCCGCGCCTGGGCACCGGACCATCTGCGATGCGCAGTATGGGTTCTCGCGCATGTCCTCTTGTCTGTGCTTGCCCCCCAGTGCTAGAGGTTGTGATGGTCACTTTTAGTGTCTCCCCTCCATCGGGAGTCTTCTCAGCCACCACTTTCCTGCAAGAGATTTTGTTGTTCCCATCGGCCTCTCGTGCGTTGCCGATGATGACTTCTTTGTCTTTGCCCTTATCGGCTGTGCTGGGCCGAATTAGGACCTTTTGCCTTTGAAGTCGATCATATTCATTGGGAAGGGCTCCGGGTCCTCCTAAAATTTCAATCATCCCTCGTTAATGGCCGATTGGATTTGTCGTCGGAACACATTACAATCATTAGTGCATAGGAAAATGAGTTGTGCCACTTGCAATATGCGCGACACTTTAGTTCGTCAGTGGGTGGAACGGTATAATCGATCTTAATGTTACCATTTTTTAGTAATTCATCGAATATCTAATCACATTTGCCAACATTAAATGTAAACTTAACCTCTTCCTGCCATTTCTTTTGAACTGACTGCAAGGAGGAGCAAGCCGAAGATTTGGCCTACTCAGGCCAAACCATTTCGGCAGTGTAAACTTCCTTTGGTTCATTGTCCGAACTACTTTGATTGTGCTCTACTATATGGATATTATGATGAACTGTTTAGACTAGTTCTTTGCTTAGGCTTTCAAAAGCCAAAGCTCTCTGATGTAATTGTGCTAGTGTAAATAACTGGATGCCTTCTAATTTCTCTTTTAAATAATAGCGCAATCCATCAAAGGCTATTCCCGCCAGTTGTTTATCTGTTAACTGAATTTGAAAACATCGATTTCTCGTATCCCGGAATCTCCGGATGTAATCATTAATTGATTCATAATTTCTTGTCGTAGGACCACTAAGTCTACTAAATCTAGCTCGTAATCGCCAGGGAAGAAATGTTCATGAAATTTTTGTTCTAAGTCTCCCCTTGACAAATAGGAATTAGGAGGGAGCGTGGCATACCATGTGAATGCAGTCCCTGTTAAAGATAATGAAAACGCACACGGAATGCTTCGGTGTCGGCCAATTCTCCTAATTGTGCTAAGAACTGGTCTATGTGCTCACGCGTGCTCTTTCCTTGGTCACCCGAAAACTTTGCGAATTCGGGTATTCTGGTCCCCTGTGGGTATGGGAGATGGTCAAATTGGCTATCATAAGGTCTTCGATATGACTGTCCCCCGGGGATTATACTAACTATGAGCTTATCTCGAAATGCCCCAGCTATTTCCTCTCTTACTATATCAATGCCAGCCGGTGGGAGACCACCGGCTCTTTGGTCCAATATGGGTGAGGTTGTTTGGATGTTGGTATGTTGTTTTCCTACCCATTGGTTTGGGTTTTGCGGCGCGTTATTACATGCCCTATGAGGCCCATAGGACAAGCCATTCCTTTCTAGCCTTCCGGGGGCCAGAAAGTACTCACTCTCACGGGTTTGGTAGGTTATATTATGGTGCTGATGCGTCATATGGTGAGATGGGGGGTTTAGCTGGGACGGATGCGGAGTTGGATATCCATCCTCCTCAAAAAACTCTGTGCTGGACCATCTGGTTAAATGCGTGGATCGTCCATTTACATGCACGGACTATCTGGCCATGTGGCCGGACCGTCCAGCGTTATATTCGGACTATCTGGCGCCATACGCGGACGATCCGAATGGGTTATCTAGGGTTTGCACGGTATGTGGCGGCTTGGGTGCAGGCCTTGGTAATTCGCTTCTAAAAATGGGACCGGTCGCCGCTGGCCTGGACGGTCCGCGCTCGCGTGCGGACGGTCCGGACATGCGCAGATCGGCAAATTTATCGCCAATGTGCGTGGGAGGATGTTGTTGCCTAGGGTACATGTCTATTGGCATCCCATAAAGGGGTTGTGACTGGTCGTGACAACCTGTAGCTGATGAATCGCGTGTGTATTCCCTTAGTTCAACCTCGTGCGAAGGAATATTTGCAATAGTAGACTTATCAAGCGCACGCACTAGCCTTTTATGATCATTTTGTATATCCCCTACAATACGTTGCATCTGCTCTCGTTGTTCGTCTATGTAAGCTTTAAGAGATTGGAGCTCATTGGTGTTACTTACATTTGGGGTATTCGTAGTAGGTCGGAGCGAAGCCAGATCTGTCGCCCGTTGCCGAATGACTTTGTTGTTCCTGTCCACCTTGAAGTCGGCCAGGAATTTCACCTTTGCTTCCTAGATCAGCTGCTCCTGGTGCTCCTCGAATAGGAGCTGTTCTTTAGCCGGCAAGGTTTCCCATGTCGGCTCGATGATATTGCTGGTGGAAACTTCAGAGCTATCCTTTGAACAGGCCACCGAGGGCCGATCTTGATAGGTCTATATGAAATCGTCCCCAGCGGAGTCGCCAAAAGTATGTTGGTGCCTTTTTAGGGCGCCAATCACTAAACAAGAATCGGCGGCGGTGCTCTCTGCATAGGGGCGGACGATCCACGGCCAGGGGCCGGACGGTCCGCGGCCTAGTGTAGGGCTTAGGTTTTCCTGCCTGACGGCCAGACCGTCCGCGCGTGCGCAGGGGGCGGCGAAGGTCGCCGGTAGCGCCTGGATATCACTCCCAGGAGGCACCCCATCGGGGAGGAGAGATCCTAGGTGATGTCTAGGATCGGGCAGACCGACCTAGACTCCTCTAATCGACGTAGAGTCGAAGAGAAGCGGAGAATTTGGGGATTGAGAAGCTAAACTACAACTAGACTAGAACTACTCCTAATTGTACAAGAAATAAATGCTAGATAAAAAGTGTTATTGATTCGATTGATTATTACAAATCGGTCGTATTCCTCTGTTTTTATAGAGGAGGGGGGCTGGACCCATTACAAACAATCTCCATGAGCTAATTACGTGAATTTCGTCAACAAAGACAGCAATAAACTCGGTACCCTAATATGTTCTGCGCGCGCGCGGACCGTTCGGCCCACAGGCGCGGACCGTCCGGTCGCTCAATTCAGTGCTCAATAGTCGGCATGGGTGGTGAGGTAGGACTCCCACCAGGATTGTGTTGCTCCCCTTAGCAGGCGGGGACCATATAGAACCTTCTCAGGATCGTTGCACTAAGAGGTGTGCAAGTCACGCTCCACGGTACGCCGCCAATCTTCAGCGTCCATGGGGTCAGCAGAATGGGCAAAGACAGGGGGATGAACCCTCATGAACTCCAGACGCTTGTCCATAGGCATTTGTGGCATCTGCACTTGCATCTAAGGTTGAAGTGGGGGTTGCTGCTGTTGCACCTGCTGCATTGCTGCTAAAGTCTGGCCAATCGCTTGGACTGCTTGAGTTTCCATCAGAAACATCTGCTCAATGGTCATCGGGGGTGGTGGTGGCAACTGCTGCTGGGGTGCCTACTGCTCTTGCTGAGCACGCCTTCCACCTCTGCACATGTTGTCAGACATCTATGGAAAGCATACACACATCAAATCTGACCTTGCAGTCTTTCATCATAAGAAAAGATATATAGAAGTCTTCACAATACTTAACAAATGAGCATCTTCACTGAGTCTTAACACAGCCAACACAACTTCTCAGATAAAGAGGAAAGTGGAAACAAAAGGTTGCCCAACTAAATGACTAACTTTATTAATAACCACACCAAGTTGCAGGGGATGCCCACACCTTGGTGACAATCATTACAAAGATCCAACTTCATCACGATAAACATAGAAAGACATGATAAGCAAACTAAAACTGACTAAGACTGAATAAGACTATGACACTAATTTAAACATTATTACAGACTCCGACTCTGTCGATCTATGGCTCCAAATCTATCTAGGTCCTGCAGTCAGGGGTGCCATAAGCATAACGACCACGGGGCGGTGAGTGGTAAGGGTGGTGAATCTCGATAGAAGCGGGGGAACCACCCTCCTGATGGTGGCGCGCCGCGCGCTCAACACGCAGTTCCACAATCTCCACCTGAGCCTTGTCCAACTCATCAAGGGCGTGGTCTAGCTTGGTGTTGAGCACGACGACCAGGTTGACCATGCTGCCCAGCTTGTGATTGCCCTCACCAAAAAGCGAGACAATCAAACCTCCGGCACTACCGGTCGAACGACGAGGGTAGTACTTCAGGTCAAGGCCGTCAGCTACCCTGCTAAACAACGAACAGTACTGTGAAAGTGCACGTTGTGCAGCATCTTGCATGGCTACCTCGGTAGTATCCCTCTCAGTGATAGAATAGTGCTCTGAGAAGGCCTCTACACCTTGGAGATCATCGTCCGGACGGCGCACCAAGAAAGTAGCCTCCCACTGGTCAGGTATAACCTACGACGATGCTGGTAGACTACACACTAGTACTTGATGGGCCAAGTGTGTAGGTTGAAGGCCTGGCGCAGTAAGGTGTCGAGAGCGTCGTGGAAATGACAACCATGGGCAGCGTCACGAGTGATGGGTCGGGCGATCCATCCTTCTGGCTCCTGCTCCTCTGAGAGCTCCTTGTTGTGGCTCGAACTGCCACCGTCGTCATCGTCTCCGTCTCGGTCAGGGTCTCCTCCAGCAGCCGGGATGCCCTGTGTTGGTGTAGGGGGGCATCTCTGGCTGAGGTGCAGGGGAGGGCTGCCTCCCAGACTCCACCTCCTTCTGAGGCGAGGGGGAAGAGTCATGCCGCTCCTGCTCTTGGAGTCGACGCTCTTGCTCCTCGTGCAGGCGGCGATGTAGTCTCTCTAGGTGGCTAGACTGACCTGTCACCTTGCGGCGCAATGGGCACTCCGCAAGGTGAGAGGGCAAAAAGGGGATCACCGACTTATGTGCAGTGCATCTAAGACGGGTCATCTATAAAAGACATCATGGGCACAAGAGTGAGAACAAAACTATATGACCAGCAAGTAAACAAAAAGTAAAGTGAGATAAAGATTTTGTAAGATGAGTATATAGATAGTAATATAACATAAAATTGGTCGAGATGACCAACTTTTGAAGTGACACCAAAGGTCAAGGTAAGGATAAGAGTCTATAGTCCTTCACACGACCATTCTAGTCTAAGTTAGTGGTTCTATGGTCAGCAAGGCTTTGATACCACTTATGTCACACCCGGTTTTAGAAGGCAAACCGAATGAGAACCATGTACGTGTCAGGATCAGAAACTCATGTACACAGTGATTACATAATTAGACATCATCACACGTTGCTCAAAATAATAGCGGAAAATGTACTTTATTACATCAAGATGTCCAAGACATCCACAGAGTCATTAACATAACATAGTCATTAACGTGATTAAAGTGTGGAATACGAAACGTAGTAGATAAGGCCTTCATAGGCAGCTGACTGGGGGTTTGCCACTAACACCACTAGAACTCATCATAGTCCTAGAACTCCTCAAAGTCCTCCATGTTGCCTGTATATCCTCCTGAGCACTGATTACAGTGGGGACAACCTGGGGTGGTGTGGTTTTTAAAGCAAGGGTGAGTACACATCAACGTACCCAGCAAATGTCCTGTTTGGCTAAAGTGGACTAGTTTTATGTGGAGTTAAGGTTAAAGCCGTTGCTTTTAGTTGGTCAAGTATTTATTACTAGTAGTCAGCCAAGTTTTAGTAATAAACCTAGTTATTACCCAAATGTACTCCCTCTAAGAGGAAATACTAGAAACCAGAGTTATTATCATCATCAATTACCATCATCATAAAGTATCCAGAGTTCTTCTAATCAAAGAGGATCCCAAGGCTGCTCTTAACCATGAACACGGTTGATATACTAGTTTCTAACACTCTGCAGAGGTCGCACACTTTACCCACGAGTCGTGATCCCTTTCCAGCCTGGGTTGTACAGACCCTATCTTCACTACCGAGGTGAATGGCCAGGGATACACTACGTAGCCTTTACAAAGATTCCCCAAAGGTCATAGCCTCTTATTAGGTTTCTCCAGTTTGATAAACATAGTACTTCTCCCCACAGGAAGGGTGACTAACAAAACCAAATCGAAAGAACCTCAGCAACCAGCCTCGGCAGAGCAAGTACTGTGCCCGGACCCCATTGATGGCCCTACGGCAAAGCCGACTACACCTCAAGTTCTTCTAATTAATCAGCTAAGGGCGTCCCATTCCACCCTCATGGTTGTACTGTTATCTCGGGTGGCCACTCAACGAACAGGTTCTTATGGAGAGGTACTCAGGAAACAGCCTGAGTCCCCTAAAGTACAACAAGAACATCACCATAATCATAATAACAGCATCATATCATAAATATTCTCATCATGTTCGTTGATTAAAGTAGAGCAATAACTTGAAGCTAACCATAATAACCCAAAAGGTAATCAAGGACAAGGTAAATATAGAACTAGTCAATCCTTAGGTTTCAATAAAGTAATGCGGGATGGCGAATTATAAGGTAAGTAGGACATAATGGGTCAGAGGACACTTGCCTTCACCAGGTTGTTGCTTAGGAAGATCTTCGGCAACACACTCAGGAACCACGGGTTGCTCGTTGTCTAAACAAAGCGATCATGCATTCAATACATTTGGATAAAGACAAATGAAAAATACACCAAACATGTACAAATAAGTGAACACAAGCTCGAAAGAACAGTATAAACACAAGAGGTAGGCTTAGGTTCTAGGGTGGACTAATACACCTAGAGGTTCGTGACTCTCTAAGTACCATCTATCTCGGGGATCACACAACTTAAATTCATTTGTCTTAATGGATCACCAAAATTATACCAGGGATGGGTTCATATGATATTAAACTCACAACTTTAATCATCTAATTACCATTAGGGCCCGTTTGTTTCCTTTCATTTTGAGGAACTGGAATCTTACTATTAGAATAGGCAATTTTTTTAGAATGTGACATTCCACCACTTTCCAAAGTTATCATATAAGCCTATCTCAAATTCATGGGGTGAGAGATGGAAATTGATTCTATAGATTTACATGCTATTTTTCCGATGTACAACTTATAACACACTCTTCTACTTGCTTTGTTATAACATGTATGTAGTATATAACTATCTCTCTCATATGATTTAAGATAATATACAAATATATTACATATATAAATATATAAACCTAATTAGTTTTATCTAAATTATAATTATTAAAATGGAATTCAATTCCAACGAAACAAACGGGGCCTTAGGGTTTTCTTTTTAATGAACAAACCATCCCTAATACTAGTCTATAGTCTAGGCATAAAATTAATACATGCAGACAGTGAATGATTATAATTTCAACAGACAGAGAATAATCTTATGAACATTTTGCAATTTGAATCACTCAATTTGGAGTTCATATGCAAAAGATATGAAATAAACAAGTTTTGGAACTTAAAATACAAAATTAGGTCCAATTCTACGATAACCTAAAAGGTCAGGGGTCCTTTTGCAAGAATACAGGGCCTGCGTGCGAAACTGAGGGATGACGGGTTGAATCTCAGAAACCCGAGGGGCTTTTAGCAAAATTTCCATGCAAACGGGTATCGGCTGATCTCGACCGCACGATCGCGAACGAACGGGGCTGATTAGATCTGAGCGAGCGAGCGCGTGCGCGGACACGAGAGTGGGCTGACAAGCGGGCTAGGGATGTCAGCGACCTAGGTGCGAGGCGGACTGACCGGCCGGGACCAGTTGCAGAGCGCGAGCGAGGGCGTGGATCTGAGCGGCCAGATCTAAATCGGGCGGTTGAGATCGGGTCGAGTGAAATAGAAGCCAGGCCGTAAGATCCCAGATGGACGCCTAAGATCTGATGGCGACCTTGGGCTGGGGTTGCTGGGCTGCCCGCGATGGCGCCGCCTAACTCCGTGGCGAAGTTTCACCGGAGGCGAGGACATGACCACAGTGAGGGTCTAGGGCACTGGGAAAGGGCTCAGGCAAGCACGGGGTGACACGTTGGACTTAGTCGTAGGCACGACATCGGCCCAGAGGCACCAGAGGGCACGGCCTACGATGGAGGGGCCCGACGGCGGCGCAGCTCAACTCCAGCGAGCGATTGCGCGGACAACAGGGCAGCAAATGGGAAATTAAGGGAGTGGGGAGTTTGCTCACCTCGAGAGGGGACTCTAGAGCGCCTGAGCAACGACGAGGACGCAGGGAGGCCTTGGGTCGACGGCGGCGAAGCTCCGGCTGCACGGTGTGGGTTCGGTGAGTGCGAACCGAGAGAATTAGGGGAGCTAGGGGCAAACCAGAGGGTGTCTCGTGTTGCTGGTGAGGAGGTTAAGCTCACTAGGGCATCGGACGTGACAGAAGCCTGACGGCGGCCACGAAACGGACGATGGACCACGCCGGAGCTCCACGGGTGCGCGCGCGGTGCGAGAGAGAGGAGCGAGGGTGTCTGTTGAGGGTGCAACTGAGAGATGGAGTGAGCGAGTGGGTGTGGGTTACAGAAAAGGGGTCGGGCGCGTGGAGGAGTGGCCAGGAAACAAGCGTCATGGGCGCGTCCACGGCGGAGAGCGCGAGCGGGAGGTTAAGGAAGGGGAGGTGGCTGACAGGTGGGATCCGCGAGCTGAAAGGGAATTAGGCTTACACCTATTTTCCTAATTGATTTTGGTGGTTGAATTGCCCAACACAAATAATTGGACTAACTAGTTTGCTCTAGTGTATAAGTTATACAGGTACCAAAGGTTCATACTTAGCCAATGAAAAGAACAAGAATTGGGTTCAACAAAGGAGCAAAGGGATAACCAAAGTGTGCCCTGGTCTGGCACACCGGACAGCGTCCGGTGCACCAGGGGACTTCACGCTGAACTCTTCACCTTTGGGAAAATCCAGAGGCGCTCCGCTATAATTCACCGGACTGTCCGGTGCTCCAAGGTAGAGCGGCTCTGGAACTCGCCAGCCTCGGGAATTTGCTCCGCTATAATTCACCGGACATGTCCGGTGTACACCGGACTGTCCGGTGAGCCAGCGGAGCAACGACTACTTCGCGCCAACGGTCACCTGCAGGCGCATTTAATGCGCGCCAGAAGCGCGCAGAAGTCAGGCACGCGCGAGACGGTGCACCGGACAATCTACAGTACTTGTCCGGTGTACACCGGACAGCCAGGCGGGCCCAGAAGTCAGAAGCTCCAACGGTCGAATCCCAACAGCATGGTGACGTGGCTGGCGCACCGGACATGTCTGGTGTGCACCGAACTGTCCGGTGCACCATACGACAGTCAGCCACCACCAAACGGCTAGTTTGGTGGTTGGGGCTATAAATACCCCCAACCACCCCACATTCAAGTCATCCAAGTTTTCACACTTCCAACCACTTACAAGAGCTAGGCATTCAATACAAGACACGCCCAAGTGATCAAATCCTCTCCCAATTCCACAAAAGCTTTAGTGACTAGTGAGAGTGATTTGTTGTGTTCTTTTGAGCTCTTGCGCTTGGATTGCTTTCTTCTTTCTTTGATTCTTTATTGCGATCAAACTCACTTGTAATTGAGGCAAGAGACACCAATCTTGTGGTGGTCCTTGTGGGAACTTTGTGTCCAAGCATTTGAGAAGAGAAAGCTCACTCGGTCCGAGGGACCGTTTGAGAGAGGGAAAGGGTTGAAAGAGACCCGGTCTTTGTGACCACCTCAACGGGGAGTAGGTTTGCGAGAACCGAACCTCGGTAAAACAAATCCTCGTGTCTCACTTCTTATTCGCTCACGATTTGTTTTGCACCCTCTCTCGCGGACTCGATTATATTTCTAACTCTAACCCGGCTTGTAGTTGTGATTATTTTTAAGAATTTCAGTTTCACCCTATTCACCCCCCCCCCTCTAGGCGACTTTCAATTCGTATCAGAGCCCGGTGCTTCATTAGAGCCTAACCGCTCGAAGTGATGTCGGGAGAACACGCCAAGAAGGAGATGGAGACCGGCGACAAGCCCGCTACAAGCCACGGGAATGCTTCATCGGAAGAGTCCCGCAACAAAAAGAAAGGGAAGGAGAAGAAGGCCTCCTCCCACAAGTCGCATCGGAGTGGCGACAAGAAAAAGAAAATGGGGAAGGTGGTCTACTATGAGACTGACACTTCATCACCTTCCACATCCGGCTCCGACGCGCCCTCCATAACTTCTAAGCGCCATGAGCGCAAGAAGTTCAGTAAGATCCCCTTACACTATCCTCGTACTTCTAGACATACTCCATTACTTTCCGTTCCATTAGGCAAACCGCCAACCTTTGACGGTGAAGATTATGCTAGGTGGAGTGATTTAATGAAATTTCATCTAACCTCACTCCACAAAAGTATATGGAATGTTGTTGAGTTTGGAGCACAGGTACCATCCGTAGGGGATGAGGATTATGATGAGGACGAGGTGGCCCAAATCGAGCACTTCAACTCCCAAGCCACAACCATACTCCTCGCCTCTCTAAGTAGGGAGGAGTACAACAAGGTGCAAGGACTAAAAAGCACCAAGGAAGTTTGGGACGTGCTCAAGACGGCGCACGAGGGTGATGAGCTCACCAAGATCACCAAGCGGGAAACGATTGAGGGGGAGCTCGGTCGATTCCGTCTTCGCCAAGGGGAGGAGCCACAAGATATGTGCAACCGGCTCAAGACCTTGGTAAACCAAGTGCGCAACCTCGGGAGCAAGAAATGGGATGACCACGAGGTGGTTAAGGTTATTCTAAGATCACTCATTTTCCTTAACCCTACTCAAGTACAATTAATTCGTGGTAATCCAAGATATACACTAATGACTCCCGAGGAAGTAATTGGGAATTTTGTGAGCTTTGAATTTATGATCAAGGGCTCACGGAAGATCAACGAGCTTGACGGTCCCTCCACGTCCGAAGCTCAACCGGTTGCATTCAAGGCGACGGAGGAGAAGAAGGAGGAGTCTACACCAAGTAGACAACCAATTGACGCCTCCAAGCTCGACAATGAGGAAATGGCGCTTGTCATCAAAAGCTTTCACCAAATCCTTAAGCAAAGGAGGGGGAAAGATTACAAACCCTGCTCCAAGAAGGTTTGCTACAAGTGTGGTAAGCCCGGTCACTTTATTGCAAAATGTCCTATTTCTAGTGACAGTGACACGGGCGACGACAAGAAGGGGAGAAGAAAGGAAAAGAAGAGGTACTACAAGAAGAAGGGCGGCGATGCCCATGTTTGTCGTGAGTGGGACTCCGACGCAAGCTCTAGCGACTCCTCCGACGACGAGGACGCCGCCAACATCGCCGTCACCAAGGGACTTCTCTTCCCCAACGTCAGCCACAAGTGCCTCATGGCAAAGGACGGCAAAAAGAAGAAGGTTAAAACTAAATCCTCCACTAGATATGAATCCTCTAGTGATGAAAATGCTAGTGATGAGGAAGATAACTTGCGCACTCTTTTTGCCAACTTAAACATGCAACAAAAAGAGAAATTAAATGAATTAATTAGTGCCATCCATGAGAAGGATGATCTCTTGGACTCCCAAGAGGACTTCCTAATCAAGGAAAACAAAAAGCATGTTAAAGTTAAAAATGCTTATGCTCTAGAAGTAGAAAAATGTGAAAAATTATCTAGTGAGCTAAGCACTTGCCATGAGGCAATTGACAACCTTAGAAATGAAAATACTAATTTATTAGCTAAGGTTGATTCAAATGTTTGTGATATTTCAATTCCCAATCTTAAAAATGATAATGATGATTTGCTTGCCAAGATTGAAGAATTGAACATATCTCTTGCTAGCCTTAAGATTGAGAATGAAAAATTGCTTGCCAAGGCTAAAGATTTTGATGTCTGCAATGCTACTATTTCTGACCTTAGAACTAAAAATGATATATTACATGCTAAGGTTGTAGAATTAAAATCTTGCAAACCCTCTACATCTACCGTTGAGCACACTTCTATTTGTACTAGATGTAGAGATGTTGATGTCAATGCTATTCATGATCACATGGCTTTAATTAAACAACAAAATGATCATATAGCAAAACTAGATGCTAAGATTGCCGAGCATGACTTAGAAAATGAAAAATTTAAATTTGCTAGAAGCATGCTCTATAGAGGGAGACGCCCTGGCATTAAGAATGGCATTGGCTTCCAAAAGGGAGACAATGTCAAAATTAATGCCCCTCCTAAAAAGTTATCTAATTTTGTTAAGGGCAAGGCTCCCATGCCTCAGGATAACGAGGGTTACATTTTGTACCCTGCCGGCTACCCTGAGAGCAAAATTAGGAGAATTCATTCTAGGAAGTCTCACTCTGGCCCTAACCATGCTTTCATGTATAAGGGTGAGACATCTAGCTCTAGGCAACCAACCCATGCTAAGTTGCCTAAGAAGAAAATTCACAATGCATCAAATGATCATGACATTTCATTCAAAACTTTTGATGCATCTTATGTTTTAACTAACAAATCCGGCAAGGTAGTTGCCAAATATATTGGGGGCAAGCACAAGGGGTCAAAGACTTGTGTTTGCGTACCCAAAGTTCTTGTTTCTAATGCCAAAGGACCCAAAACCATTTGGGTACCTAAAGTCAAGAACTAAACATGTTTTGTAGGTTTATGCATCCGAGGGCTCAAGTTGGATTATCGACAGCGGGTGCACAAACCACATGACAGGGGAGAAAAAGATGTTCTCCTCCTATGAGAAAAACTAGGATCCCCAACGAGCTATCACATTCGGGGATGGAAATCAAGGTTTGGTCAAAGGTCTTGGTAAAATAGCTATATCTCCTGACCATTCCATTTCCAATGTTTTTCTTGTTGATTCTTTAGATTACAATTTTCTTTCCGTTTCTCAATTATGTCAAATGGGCTACAACTGTCTTTTTACTGATGTAGGTGTCACTGTCTTTAGAAGAAGTGATGATTCAATAGCATTTAAGGGAGTGTTAGAGGGTCAGCTATACTTGGTAGATTTTAATAGAGCTGAACTCGACACTTGCTTAATTGCTAAGACTAACATGGGTTGGCTCTGGCACCGCCGACTAGCCCATGTTGGAATGAAGAATCTTCACAAGCTTCTAAAGGGAGAGCACATTTTAGGATTAACAAATGTTCATTTTGAGAAAGACAGGGTTTGTAGCGCATGCCAAGCAGTAAAGCAAGTTGGTACCCATCATCCACACAAGAACATCATGACGACTGACAGGCCACTGGATCTCCTACACATGGATCTATTCGGCCCGTTTGCTTACATAAGCATCGGCGGGAGTAAGTACTGTCTAGTAATTGTGGATGATTATTCTCGCTTCACTTAGGTGTTCTTTTTGCAGGAAAAATCTCATACCCAAGAAACCTTAAAGGGATTCTTGAGACGGGCTCAAAACGAGTTCGGCTTAAGGATCAAGAAAATTAGAAGCGACAATGGGACGGAGTTCAAGAACTCACAAATTGAAGGCTTCCTTGAGGAGGAGGGCATCAAGCATGAGTTCTCTTCTCCCTACACCCCACAACAAAATGGTGTGGTGGAGAGGAAGAATAGAACTCTATTGGACATGGCAAGAACCATGCTTGATGAGTACAAGACTTCGGATCGGTTTTGGGCCGAGGCGGTTAACACCGCTTGCTACGCCATCAACCGGTTGTATCTACACCGAATCCTCAAGAAGACATCATATGAACTCCTAATCGGTAAAAAGCCCAATATTTCATATTTTAGAGTCTTTGGTAGCAAATGCTTTATTCTTGTTAAAAGAGGTAGAAAATCTAAATTTGCTCCTAAGACTGTAGAAGGCTTTTTACTAGGATATGATTCAAACACAAGGGCATATAAAGTCTTTAACAAGTCCTCTGGACAAGTTGAAGTTTCTTGTGACGTTGTGTTTGATGAGACTAACGGCTCTCAAGTAGAGCAAGTTGATCTTGATGAGATAGGTATTGAAGAGGCTCTGTGCATCGCGCTAAGGAACATGACCATTGGGGATGTGTGTCCTAAGGAATCCGAAGAGCCTCCAAATGCACAAGATCAACCATCCTCCTCCACGCAAGCATCTCCACCAACTCAAAATGAGGATGAAGCTCAAATTGATGAAATAGAAGATCAAGCAAATGAGCCACCTCAAGATGACGACAATGATCAAGGGGGAGATGCAAATGGTCAAGACAAGGAGGATGAAGAACAAAGGCCGCCACACCCAAGAGTCCACCAAGCAATCCAACGAGATCACCCCGTCGACACCATCCTCGGCGACATTCATAAGGGGGTAACCACTAGATCTCGTGTTGCACATTTTTGTGAGCATTACTCTTTTGTTTCCTCTATTGAGCCACACAGGGTAGAGGAAGCACTTCAAGATTCGGATTGGGTGGTGGCGATGCAAGAGGAACTCAACAACTTCACTAGGAATGAGGTATGGCATTTAGTTCCACGTCCTAATCAAAATGTTGTAGGAACCAAATGGGTGTTCCGCAACAAGCAAGACGAACATGGTGTGGTGACAAGGAACAAAGCCTGACTTGTGGCCAAGGGATACTCCCAAGTCGAAGGTTTGGATTTCGGTGAAACCTATGCACCCGTAGCTAGGCTTGAGTCAATTCGTATATTATTAGCCTATGCTACTTACCATGGCTTCAAGCTTTACCAAATGGACGTGAAAAGTGCCTTCCTCAATGGACCAATCAAGGAAGAGGTCTATGTTGAGCAACCTCCCGGCTTTGAAGATAGTGAGTACCCTAACCATGTTTATAAGCTCTCTAAGGCGCTTTATGGGCTCAAGCAAGCCCCAAGAGCATGGTATGAATGCCTAAGAGATTTTCTTATTGCAAATGGATTCAAAGTCGGAAAGGCCGATCCCACACTCTTTACCAAAACACTTGAAAATGATTTGTTTGTATGCCAAATTTATGTTGATGATATTATATTTAGGTCTACTAACGAATCTACATGTGAAGAGTTTAGTAGGATCATGACACAGAAATTCGAGATGTCTATGATGGGGGAGTTGAAGTATTTCTTAGGATTTCAAGTCAAGCAACTCCAAGAGGGCACTTTCCTAAGCCAAACGAAGTATACTCAAGATATTATAAGCAAGTTTGGGATGAAGGATGCCAAGCCCATCAAGACACCCATGGGAACCAATGGGCATCTCGACCTCGACGAGGGAGGTAAATCCGTCGATCAAAAGGTATACCGGTCGATGATAGGTTCTTTACTCTATTTATGTGCATCTCGACCGGATATTATGCTTTCCGTATGCATGTGTGCAAGATTCCAAGCCGACCCTAAGGAAGCTCACCTTACGACCGTAAAACGAATCTTGAGATATTTAGTTTATACTCCTAAGTTTGGGCTTTGGTATCCTAGGGGATCCACATTTGATTTAATTGGTTATTCGGATGCTGATTGGGCGGGGTGTAAAATCAATAGAAAGAGCACATCGGGGACTTGCCAGTTCTTGGGAAGATCCTTGTTGTCTTGGGCTTCAAAGAAGCAAAATTCCGTAGCTCTTTCTACCGCCGAGGCCGAGTACATTGCCGCAGGCCATTGTTGCGCACAACTACTTTGGATGAGGCAAACCCTTAGGGACTACGGTTACAAACTAACCAAAGTCCCTCTTCTATGTGATAATGAGAGTGCAATCTGCTTGGCGATAATCCCGTTGAGCATAGCCACACTAAACACATAGCCATTCGGTATCACTTTTTAAGGGATCACCAACAAAAGGGAGATATCGAGATTTCTTACATCAACACTAAAGATCAATTAGCCGATATCTTTACCAAGCCTCTTGATGAACAAACCTTTAACAAACTTAGGCATGAGCTAAATATTCTTGACTCTAGGAATTTCTTTTGTTGATTTGCACACATAGCTCTCTTATATACCTTTGATCATGTCTTTTTCATATGCTATGACTAATGTGGTTTCAAGTCTATTTCAAACCAAGTCATAGGTGTATTGAAAGGAAATTCGAGTCTTCGGCGAAGACAAAGGCTTCCACTCCGTAACTCATCATTCGCCGTCGCTCTGAGCAACTCTCCATTTTTGGGAGAGACATCACTCTTCTTCTTTGGTATAATCTTCACTCATTTCTTTATGACCAAAGGGGGAGAGAGTAATTCTAAGGGCTCTAATGACTCCGTTTTTGGCGATTCATGCCAAAGGGGGAGAAAGTATTAGCCCAAAGCAAAAGGACCGCACCACCACCTAATTTTAAAAAAAGTTTTTCAATTTGTATACCTCTCAATTGATAAATTTCAAATTGGTATCTTATTGTGTTCAAAAGGGGGGAGAAAAGTAGTATTTCAAAATTGATATATCAAAACCCTCTTGAACACTAAGAGGAGAATTTTATTTAGGAGTTTTGTTTAGTCAAAGGAAAAGCATTTGAAATAGGGGGGAAATTTCAAATCTTGAAAATGCTTCGCAAAATCTTATTCTTTTACCATTGACTATTTGCAAAAGAACTTTGAAAAGGATTTACAAAATAATTTGCAAAAACAAAACATGTGGTGCAAGCGTGGTCCAAAATGTCAAAAATTGAAGAAACAATCCATGCATATCTTATAAGTATTTACGTTGGCTCAATTCTAAGCAACCTTTGCACTTACATTATGCAAACTAGTTCAATTATGCACTTCTATATTTGCTTTGGTTTGTGTTGGCATCAATCACCAAAAAGGGGGAGATTGAAAGGAAATTAGTCTTACACCTATTTTCCTAATTGATTTTGGTGGTTGAATTGCCCAACACAAATAATTGGACTAACTAGTTTGCTCTAGTGTATAAGTTATACAGGTACCAAAGGTTCACACTTAGCTAATGAAAAGAACAAGAATTGGGTTCAACAAAGGAGCAAAGGAATAACCGAAGTGTGCCCTGGTCTGGCACACCGGACAGTGTCCGGTGCACCAGGGGACTTCACGCTGAACTCTTCACCTTCGGGAAAATCCAGAGGCGCTCCGCTATAATTCACCGGACTGTCCGGTGTACACCGAACAGTGTCCGGTGTACACCGAACAGTGTCCGGTGTACACCGGACTGTGTCCGGTGCTCCAAGGAAGAGCGGCTCTGGAACTCGCCAGCCTCGGGAATTTGCTCCGCTATAATTCACCGGACATGTCCGGTGTACACCGGACTGTCCGGTGAGCCAGCGGAGCAACGGCTACTTCGCGCCAACGGTCACCTGCAGGCGCATTTAATGTGCGCCAGAAGCGCGCAGAAGTCAGGCACGCGCGAGACGGTGCACCGGACAATCTACAGTACTTGTCCGGTGTACACCGGATAGCCAGGCAGGCCCAGAAGTCAGAAGCTCCAACGGTCGAATCCCAACGGCCTGGTGACGTGGCTGGCGCACCGGACATGTGAGAGCACCTAGAGGGGGGTGAATAGGTGATCCTGTAAAACTTAAAACTTAAGCCACAAAACTTGGTTAAGTGTTAGCACAATAATCACCAAGTGGCTAGAGAGAAGATCTTGCACGATACGATAACCACAAAGAGTTCAACACAGAGATGACACAGTGGTTTATCCCGTGGTTCGGCCAAGTACAAAACTTGCCTACTCCACGTTGTGGCGTCCCAACGGACGAGAGTTGCACTCAACTCCTCTCAAGTGATCCAATGATCAACTTGAATACCACAGTGTTTTGCTTTTCTTTTCTTATCCCGTTCGCGAGGAATCTCCACAACTTGGAGCCTCTCGCCCTTACAAAATATGTTCACAGAGAATCACGGAGTAAAGGAGGGAAGCAACACACACAAATCCACAGCAAAATATGCACACACACGGCCAAGAATCGAGCTCAAATGACTATCTCAAAGTTCTCACTAGAACGGAGCTCGAATCACTGAGAATGACAATCGAATGCGCAAAGACTGAGTGTGGATGATCAAGAATGCTCTTAGGTTGCTTGGTGTCCTCCTCCATGCGCCTAGGGGTCCCTTTTATAGCCCCAAGGCAGCTAGGATCCATTGAGAACAATCTGGGAAGGCAATTCTTGCCTTCTGTCGCGTGGCGCACCGGACAGTCCGGTGCACACCGGACAGTGTCCGGTGCCAGATTTCTTTCCTTTTTCAGCAAAGTCGACCGTTGGCAGCCAGAGAGCCGTTGGCGCACCGGACATGTCCGATGCACACCGGACAGTCCGGTGCCCCCTTCTAGCCGTTGGCTTGGCCACGTGTCCCGCGCAGATCGCGCGGCCGACCGTTGGCTCGGCCGACCGTTGGCTCACCGGACAGTCCGGTGCACACCGGACAGTCCGGTGAATTATAGTCGTACGTTGTCGGTGAATTCCCGAGAGCGGCCACTTCGCTCGATCCAGTCTGGCGCACCGGACACTGTCCGGTGCACCACCGGACAGTCCGGTGCTCCCAGATTGAGCAGATTCTTGGCTGCTCGAGCCAAGACATTTCCAATTGGATTTTTCCTGTTTCCAGCACTTAGACACAATACATTAGTCCACAAAACAATGTACTAAGTCTGAGAAACATACCTTTATCCTTGGTTCGTACTTTGTCCACCATTTTACATTTAAGCACTTGCTTAGACACTAAATCACCAAAACACTTAGAAATGGCCCAAGGGCACATTTCCCTTTCAATCTCCCCCTTTTTGGTGATTTATGCCAACACAATATAAAGCAAGTAGAACAAATACAAACTTACTTCAAATAAGAACTCAAATTGTTTTGATTCAAATTTGACATATATGGATCACTCTTTGCCACCACTTGGTTTGTTTTTGCAAATCAAACTCAAATATCTATCTCTAAGTCAAACACACATGTTAAGACATAAAGAGAGTCATTCCAAGAGAAATTGTTTCAAGATTTCAAAAACTCCCCCTTTTTCCCATAATCAGCACTTCCCCCCACAAGAAGCCAACTTTTGACAAGAGAGACAATAAAGGAGTTTTGACAAACCAAAAGCTCTATTCTACTATTTTCAAAATTTCTCAAGTGGTAGCTGATCCATTTATTTCTTTGGCCTTTATTTTCTCCCCCTTTGGCATCAAGCACCAAAACGGGATTAATCTTGGCCCAAGAACCCCATTGCCTCACCAAAATCTCTAATAAGAATATAAAGGCAATAAGAGTACATAAGATGAACTTGGAATAAGTTACCCTCTCATCGGAGTGCAGTGGAAGTCTTTCATGGTCCAAGTCCACCTTTTCCCTTTCAAACCTCCTTTGAGACTAAAACAAGCAAACTCAAGCACATGGTTAGTCTCAAAGGGTCAAGTTGTAACACATCTCCCCCTAAACATGTGCATCACTTTGCAACGGACTTGTGAGGTCCAGGGAGTGTTTGTACAACTTGAGCACCATTATTAAGCAACAAAATGCATAAGGAACATGATCAAAGGCATATTGTTGGGGACTTGTTCTCAAGTGCTAAGAGTTAAGAACAAGGCAACATAAAAAGTGTTAAGTGTTAAAATCCTTCGTCCTTCGAAGCATTATGTTCCTTCGGGAAATAATGAGTCTCGGACGAAGGTCATGAGAGACATACCTTCGTAAACATAACAAGTAATGACGAAGGACTCACATAAAGCATGAAATATGATATAAGCATCACCGCAGAATCATTTCTATTTTATTAACATGGAAAAAACAGAAATGATTCCAAATTACAAATGTACCTTCGGTCCTGAGAGAAGGTGAAAAGTACGAGCGTGATGCCAAAAGCAAATGCCAAGTCAGCGTGAACAGTACGGGAGTACTGTTCATCTATTTATAGACGCGGGACGCAGCCCACGTAAAATTACATCCATGTCCATTACATTTGTTAACGGCTTATGGAAATCTGTCGAGGCCCCCGAAGTCTTTTCATCTTTAAGTCGGTTCCCCCTTCTGCCATCGCGCCGAAGCTTCCCTGCACACAGCTTCGGCTACACTCGACCTTCGTCTGGTTCAGGCTTCGTCCTGGCCGTGCTCCATATTCATAATTCTGGATCCGAAAATACCTGTTCACATAATCCACTCGGAAAACATTGTCAAATCATGTTTTTGAGGACCTTCGGAGGACGAAGGCCCCCAACAGTAGCCCCTCGCAATATTAATTTGTAAATAATAAATTCAGATTGCGATATGGACGAAGGCCTTGAGCCGAAGGTCCGAAAAAACACCTTCCCTTTGCTAGAATAGCAACATTCAATGACAAGTGGGGTCTTTCAACTTTCAACGCATCAAGCGTATAAATACGGCCATGTCGCAAACTTATTTCGCACGCTTTCTGGCCAACCACTCCTGCTCATTCATTTTTTAGCTCTTGTGCACTGCTAAGTTTTTAGCTTTGAAGCTTCGGCTTTTAAAAACAGTTTTTTAGCGCTTCCGAAGATGTCTGAAGCTGCTAAGAAGGCTGCTGCTGAGATGAAGCTGAGTCTTGATGAAGAGAAGAACCTAGGGTTTCTTATAGCGATGTCGAAGTCCAACACAGAAAAGATTACCAAGGAAATTCTGGAGGGGCTGTCTGAAGATACTGGTGACAGTGAAAGTTATGATGTGGACAGCGGTGGCGAAGACTCCGAAGATCGCCCCTGGCGACCAAGCCATTCAGTTTATGGTAAATCAACTATCAAAGAGAATCATCTTGTTAATATGAGAGGAAGGTATTTCCGGGATCTGTCCATTGTGAGGGCGGACGAAGGGGAAAAAACTTGTCCACACCCTGAAGAAAATGAAGTTGTGGTGTACCGAAGCTTTTTGAAAGCTGGACTGCGATTCCCCTTGAGCAGCTTCGTCGTGGAGGTGTTGAAAATCTTCGAAGTCTATCTTCATCAACTTACTCCCGAGGCAATTATAAGGCTAAATATCTTCGTGTGGGCCGCGAGGAGCCAAGGTCTGAAGCCTGACGCAAGAAGCTTCTGTAATGTTCATGAATTATTATATGAAACAAAGCCTTGGGGCAAAGAACAGTACCATAACAACTTTGGCTGCTACAGCTTCGTTTCTCGGTCCGGGGCAAGCTGTCCCGTACCAACCTTTCGGAGGAGATGGCCCGGGGATTGGATGACAGAATGGTTTTATGTGAAGAATGACTTATCAGCACGAGAAGACATCAAAGGTATAATTATGCGTCCTATTTGGCAAAGCTTCGGCCTTCGGAGGCCGAAGGTTGAAATGAACGAAGCCGCCGAAGAGTGCCAAAGAGCCTTCGGCGTTGTCTGCTCTTTTATAGGAACAAGGGACTTAGTACAGGAACATATCGCCTTCAGGGTGTGGCCGCTTGCTGAGAAATGGGAAATGCCACAAGAAACCATGAAAGAGGCTGACGAGGGTGAGCTTGTGAGACTGAAGTACACCTTCAAATTTGGAGATAAATTTATTGAGCCAGATGATGAGTGGTTGAAAAGCATTGACAATTTAAGTGATGAGCTACTCGGGACCTACTCGAAGGCTGAAGATAATGCAATGTCAGCAGCCTTCGGAGGCCGAAAAAAGAAGAGACTGAATCGGGTATTCGATGCCATTGGGTTTGTCTACCCTGACTATCGTTATCCCACTCGAGGGCAGAAAAGAAAGAACACAACCTCTGCAGAAGAGGAAGCTGCAACTGCTCCTAGCGAGCCAGAATCAAAGAGAAAGAGGATAAAAGTCCTCACACACCGGCCACGCTATATTGAACCAGCTTCGGTGCCTGAGTTCACCGGAGAAGCTTCTTCGGCCACCGAAGCTGAACAGCCAACCTTGCTGCCAGAAACTGCAGAGATGGCCGAAGCACCATCCACAGAAAAAATGGAAGAAGCGAAAAAGCCGACTAAGGAAAAAACATTAGAAGTTTTGAGTCCTGCAGTAAATATTGAAACAGCAAAAAACCAAAAGGGGCCGTCAGTGACCCCAAAAAGGAAAAGAATGGTAAATGTACTAGACGTCTTGGAGACAATTAAGTCTTCAAGCACAATTCCAAAAAAGAGTGTTGAAATTGCTGAAGCTTCTACTGAAGCTTCGGCTCAACAAGCTGAAGCTGAAGCTGGGCCTTCAGAGCCCTACAAGGAGCAACCTTTTGAAACCGAAGCAATAAAAATTCCAGAACCAGTATTAGTTGAAGAAACTGACACCGCCATCCCCGAAGCACCTGCCAGCATGCGTGATTACATGATACGACATGCTTCGGGAAAGAAGCTATCTGAAGAAGAAACTCATGAAGCCATCCATTATGCAAAGGAACTAAAATATCCGAAGGGGGCAGTAATATTCAATGGAACGAATGAAGATGACTTCTTATACTGCCTGCCTGACAACAAAGAGCTATCTGTCTGCCGAGAAATGGCCAGAAGTATTGGTTTCCCGAAGCTTGAATCTGGATTAAGCGCCATGACGAAAGAAGATCTCGCAGACAGTCTTGCGTACAACAGCCTGAAGGTATAGGAATTAAACACTTGAAAAATCCCCTTATTTTTACGCAACTCATTCCTTTTTTCTTATATGAATTCTTTTTCGTATAGGGCCTGATCCTAAGCAACGCACTAAGAGCCCAAAAGAGCGCCGAAGATGAAAGCTATGAAATTGCGTTTAATAATTTACGCTCCGAAGTTATCAGACTGAGAAACGAAGCTTTGGAAAAAGATAAAATTCTGCTTACACTGGTAGATAAAGTGAAAAAAGATGAAGCTGCTTCAAAGGCCCAGGCCGAAGCTCAAAAACGCGAGATTAAAGATCTTCAGAAACAGCTGGCTAGAGCTAAAGAGGAGCGCGCGCTTGAGGAAACGAAACGAGAACTTAGTGATTTTATGGTCAGCAAATTGGAATCAAAAGTTAAGGAGCTTCGCACATCTCAGGGGAAATGCTATGTCAAATCTGTGGAATGTGTGAATAAAATTAAATCCAGCTTCGCCAGCGTAGGCGCCTTTTCCAGCGAAGAGAATTTCTCTCGAGGTAATCCCGAAGGTCCGCTGGAATGGATTAGCCACGAAGCAGAGGCCTTCGAAGAGATTTTGAACAGTCGTGGCGACATATGCGCTTTTTCGGGCGCCAGAGGAATTGCTTCCGTCTTAGAGAAGAAAGGTTGCGAACATGTAAAATTTTTAGCTCAATCCGAAGCTACCTTATCTTCCGAAGACATCAAGGACCCCTCGGCCGAAGCAAGCGTGGTTGGTGGCAAATTTTTTACTGATATCTGGAACGACGGCGGCCGAGGAATGGCGCGAGAGATCATTGAAAGAAGCGAAAAAGGCATTCACGATGCTAGAAGAGTAGCAGACGCTACCGAAAGGAGTAGGGAGCCCGAAAGACAGTTAGGTACCAACTAGTCGTTCTTGTTGCGTTGTAATTTTCATTTTAAACTTTGCTCGCGATTTGTAAAAGTACTGAAGAAGTGTTCTCTTCGCTCAGAAACTGTTGGACGATCTGCCGTCCCCCACACAAAAGGGGATGAAGAAATTAATCAAATGGCCGAAACTATCATGGACAAGGTTGTTGACCAACTTCTGAATGAAGCCGCCGAAGCAGTATTGAGGGAAGATTAGGTGCTATTTGGAAAAAACATTTAAAGTGTAATCTATGCAACACTTTGTACATTTGAATGTAATATACAAGTCTCTTTTCATTATTGAATTCTTTACGATGCATGAAACTATAAATACATACCACTTTTGAGCCTTCGGCGAAAAAACACCTTCCCTTCTTTTCATGCGTCGTGAAGAAGATAGCCTTCGTCAAAATTATTCTGATGAATGACATCGATGCCTCGTGAAAACATTTTCCGAAGCTATGCAATTTCGATATTGATCTGATAAAGCTCGCCCATGTTTCGTAAAAATATTCTCCGAAGCTGTATTCCGAAGCTGTACAATTTCAATGTCACTTTCTCAGAGCATCCTTTCGAAGGTTGAGAGTATCTCCTTCTCTTGCCAAATGCAATATGATGTATGATGCTTATGCTATGCAAAATGATGTGATGATGTTATGTTATGCATGTGACATTTGTTCCGAAGATACACATAAAATATATTCGTAAGCTCTGCATTCCCTTGGGAACGTCTTTGGAGCTTCTTCGTCTTTTACTTAGACGGTATCAGCGTTGACTTTTCGCTGTAAGCCTCCCTTAGGAGCTTCTTCGCCTTTTACTTAGGCGGTATCAGCGTTGACTTTTCGCTGTAAGCCTCCCTTAGGAGCTTCTTCGCCTTTTACTTAGGCGGTATCAGCGTTGACTTTTCGCTGTAGGCTCTGCATTCCTTTAGGAACGACTTCTGAGCAGAAAACTTACACTGCGCTCCCTTTGGAACGGCTTTTTGTGACTTCATAAACTTACTCTGCGTTCCTTAGAACGACTTTCTGTTACTCCGAAGGATTTTTAATCCGAAGGTCCTCCTTGGTAACGGAAAAAGTTTTAAGCTTCAGCAACTTGGGCCTGTGGAGCAAATAGATTTTCCTCGTGGGAAACAACGAAATTATTACATGAAAACTATCAATGTTTTTTGCTTCACAGAAAATAAAACTGAATAGAAAAGACTGCTATCAAAGGTAGGATATGTCAATAAATGTGCTTCGACTCTGGCACAGTGCTGTTGACTGTGCGAGCTTCGGACTGTTCTCTGAAGTCCCTCTGATGTGGAGCGTATTGACTCCCTTCTGGCTGTTGACCTTGCTGCAATGGAGGTGGAGGCGGAAGCTGCTGCCAGGAAGCTTGAGGTTGACTTGCCGAAGCTACGGAAGCCGCAGGGTGGTTGTCTATGTATTGTGGGACATAAGGCGGATGAAACGAAGCAGTATGCATGACCTGCTTCGACTGAGCTTGTTGAGATGCAGCTTCGGCTAGTTCCTTTTGCTTCTGGATTGTAACATGGCACGTCCTAGTGGTGTGGCCCTTGCCCTCTCCACAGAATAGGCAAAACAGTCTCCTTGGCTGATCTCCGAATCTTCCGCCGAAGCCCCTGGCGCCTCTGCCTCTTGGAGCTGGTGGCCGAAAGAAAGTTTGTTGTTGCCCCGAAGCCTGTGAGGAGCACTGCGGCCTGTTTTGCTGACTCCCCTTATCATCATTCTGAGTGTTGTGAATGGAACGGACATGCCTCGGGTAGTATCTTCCTCCGAAGCCCCTGGTCATCTCAGAAAATCTGAAGGCCTCCTCCCTTCTTTGGCGAAAGTCATTGTCAGCACGAATGTACTCATCCATCTTTTGGAGCAATTTCTGCAAGGTCTGAGGAGGCTTCCGAGCAAAGTATTGAGCTGCAGGTCCAGGACGGAGCCCCTTGATCATGGCTTCGATAACGATTTCATTGGGCACCGTTGGTGCCTGCGCCCTCAATCGTAAGAACCTTCGGACATACGCCTGAAGGTATTCTTCGTGATCCTGAATACACTGGAAGAGGGCTTGAGCTGTAACCGGCTTCGTTTGAAATCCTTGAAAGCTGGTCAGTAACATATCCTTCAGCTTCTGCCATGAAGTGATTGTTCCTGGCCGAAGGGAGGAATACCAGGTCTGAGCAACATTCCTGACGGCCATGACGAAAGACTTCGCCATGATTGCAGCGTTGCCCCCGTACAAAGACACTGTTGCTTCGTAGCTCATCAAGAATTGCTTCGGGTCGGAGTGGCCGTCAAACATGGGGAGCTGGGGTGGCTTATAGGATGGGGGCCAAGGTGTAGCCTGTAGCTCAGCAGACAGAGGAGAAGCATCATCAAAAACAAAATTTCCCTGATGGAAATTATCATACCAGTCGTCTTCGTTGACGAAGCCCTCCTGATGGAGGTCTTTCTGATGAGGCCTTCTGTTCTGCTCATCGTGAGTGAGATGGCGAACTTCCTCAGAAGTTTCGTCAATTTGCCTTTGCAACTCAGCTAGGCGGGCCACCTTCTCCTTCTTCCTCTGCACCTGTTGATGTAGCATCTCCATCTCTCTGATTTCTTGATCTAGCTCTTCTTCCTCAAGCGTCGGGCTAACAGCTTTTCTCTTCTGGCTTCTGGCCTCCCGAAGAGAGACGGTCTCCTGGTTGTGGTCCAGCGGTTGTAGTGCTGCAGCCCCAGCCGCTGAAGCTTTCTTCGGCGCCATAGCGAAGGTCTATAGCTTCCGAAGGTGTTCACGAAGACTCGAAGTGGAAGTGAGTTCACCGGAGGTGGGCGCCAATGTTGGGGACTTGTTCTCAAGTGCTAAGAGTTAAGAACAAGGCAACATAAAAAGTGTTAAGTGTTAAAATCCTTCGTCCTTCGAAGCATTATGTTCCTTCGGGAAATAATGAGTCTCGGACGAAGGTCATGAGAGACATACCTTCGTAAACATAACAAGTAATGACGAAGGACTCACATAAAGCATGAAATATGATATAAGCATCACCGCAGAATCATTTCTATTTTATTAACATGGAAAAAACAGAAATGATTCCAAATTACAAATGTACCTTCGGTCCTGAGAGAAGGTGAAAAGTACGAGCGTGATGCCAAAAGCAAATGCCAAGTCAGCGTGAACAGTACGGGAGTACTGTTCATCTATTTATAGACGCGGGACGCAGCCCACGTAAAATTACATCCATGTCCATTACATTTGTTAACGGCTTATGGAAATCTGTCGAGGCCCCCGAAGTCTTTTCATCTTTAAGTCGGTTCCCCCTTCTGCCATCGCGCCGAAGCTTCCCTGCGCACAGCTTCGGCTACACTCGACCTTCATCTGGTTCAGGCTTCGTCCTGGCCGTGCTCCATATTCATAATTCTGGATCCGAAAATACCTGTTCACATAATCCACTCGGAAAACATTGTCAAATCATGTTTTTGAGGACCTTCGGAGGACGAAGGCCCCCAACACATATACACATGTATGCTATAAATCAATCCAAGTTCCGCGAATCTAAGACATTTAGCTCACTACGCAACCTGCAAAAGGTCTTCTCATCTAGAGGCTTGGTAAAGATATCGGCTAGCTGGTTCTCGGTGCTAACATGAAACACTTCGATATCTCCCTTTTGCTGGTGGTCTCTCAAAAAGTGATACCGGATGTCTATGTGCTTTGTGCGGCTATGTTCAACAGGATTTTCCGCCATGCGGATAGCACTCTCATTATCACATAGGAGTGGGACTTTGCTCAGATTGTAGCCAAAGTCCCTGAGGGTTTGCCTCATCCAAAGTAGTTGCACGCAACACTGTCCTGCGGCAACATACTCGGCCTTAGCGATGGATAGGGCAACGGAGGTTTGTTTCTTAGAATTCCATGACACCAGGGACCTTCCTAAGAATTGGCACGTCCCCGATGTACTCTTCCTATCGACCTTACATCCAGCATAATCGGAATCTGAATATCCAATTAGGTCAAAGGTAGACCCCTTTGGATACCAGAGCCCGAGGCAAGGCGTAGCAACTAAATATCTAAGGATTCGCTTCACTGCCACTAAGTGACACTCCTTAGGATCGGATTGAAATCTGGCACACATGCATACGCTAAGCATAATATCCGGTCTACTAGCACATAAATAAAGCAAAGAACCTATCATGGACCGGTATGCTTTTTGATCAACGGACTTACCACCTTTGTTGAGGTCGGTGTGTCCGTCGGTTCCCATCGGCGTCTTTGCGGGCTTGGCATCCTTCATCCCAAACCGCTTCAGCAGGTCTTGTGTGTACTTCGTTTGAGAGATGAAGGTGCCGTCCTTGAGTTGCTTCACTTGGAACCCAAGGAAGTAGTTCAACTCGCCCATCATCGACATCTTGAATTTCTGCGTCATCACCCTGCTAAACTCTTCACAAGACTTTTTATTAGTAGAACCAAATATTATGTCATCGACATAAATTTGGCACACAAAAAGATCATCGTTACAAGTCTTAGTGAATAGAGTTGGATCGGCTTTCCCAACCTTGAAAGCATTAGCAATTAAGAAATCTCTAAGGCATTCATACCATGCTCTTGGGGCTTGCTTAAGTCCATAGAGCGCCTTAGAGAGCTTACACACGTGGTCGGGGTAGCGTTCATCCTCGAAGCCAGGGGGTTGCTCCACGTACACCTCCTCCTTGATCGGCCCGTTGAGGAAAGCGCTCTTCACATCCATTTGGAACAACCTAAAAAGCGGCATATGCTAGCAAAATACGAATTGATTCTAGCCTAGCCACAGGAGCAAATGTCTCCTCAAAGTCCAAACCTTCGACTTGGGCATAACCTTTTGCCACAAGTCGAGCCTTGTTCCTCGTCACCACCCCGTGCTCGTCCTGTTTGTTGAGGAATACCCACTTGGTTCCCACAACGTTTTGCTTGGGACGAGGCACCAGTGTCCAAACTTCATTGCGCTTGAAGTTGTTGAGTTCCTCCTGCATGGCTAACACCCAGTCCGGATCTAGCAAGGCCTCTTCTACCCTGAAAGGCTCAATAGAAGAGACAAAGGAGTAATGCTCACAAAAATTAACTAATCGAGATCGAGTAGTTACTCCCTTGCTAATATCACCCAGAATTTGGTCGACGGGATGATCCCTTTGAATCATCGCTCGAACTTGGGTTGGAGGTGCCGGTTGCGCTTCTTCCTCCACCACATGATTATCTTGTACTCCCCCTTGATCACACGCCTCCTGTTGATGAACCTGTTCATCGTCTTGACTAACAGATAGTAAATTATATCCCAGAGACTCAACTAAAAACACATTAGAAATAGAGTGCTCATTTGAGATTGCAATTTTACCTTGCCTTGGTTCCCATCACCGAAAATTATTGAATCTTGGGAATCCTTATTCTTGACGTAGGAGGTGAACATCCTCTTCTCCCCCGCCATATGGTTTGTGCATCCGCTATCGATAATCCAGCTTGAACCCCCGGATGCATAAACCTGCAAGGCAAATTTAGGCTTGGGTCTTAGGTACCCAACTCATGTTGGGTCCTACAAGGTTAACACAAATATCCTTAGGGACCCAAATGCAAGTTTTGTCTCCCTTGCATCTTGCCCCTAATTTTCTAGCAACTATCTTCCTATCTTTTCTACAAATAGCAAAGGAAGCATTTAAAGCATGATATATTGTAGAAGGTTCATTAACTTTCCTAGGAACATTAACAACATTTCTCCTAGGCATATTATGAACAACATTTCTCCTACCAACATTTCTATCATGCACATAAGAGGAACTAGAAGCAAACATGGCATGAGAAACAAAAGCATCATATGCATTACAACTCCTATAAGCATTTCTAGATTGTCTCCTATCATGATACATAAAGGCATGGTTCTTTTGCACACTACTAGCCATAGGGGCCTTCCCTTTCTCCTTTGTGGAGATGGAAGCCTTATGACTTGTTAAGTTCTTGGCTTCCCTCTTGAAGCCAAGCCCATCCTTAATTGAGGGATGTCTACCAACCGTGTAGGCATCCCTAGCAAATTTTAGTTTATCAAAATCACTTTTGCTAGTCTTAAGTTGGGCATTAAGACTAGCCAATTCATCATTAAGTTTGGAAATTGAAACTAGGTGTTCACTACAAGCATCAATGTCAAAATCTTTACACCTAGTGCAAATCACAACCTGTTCTACACAAGATGTTAATTTACTAGATTTTTCTAGCTTAGCATTTAAATCATCATTTATGCTTTTTAGACTAGAAATTGAATCATGACATGTAGACAACTCACAAGAAAGCATTTCATTTCTCTTAATCTCTAACGCAAGAGATTTTTGTGCTTCTACAAACTTATCATGTTCTTCATATAAAAGGTCCTCTTGCTTTTCTAATAGCCTATTCTTGTCATTCAAGGTATCAATCAATTCATTTATCTTATCTATCTTAGATCTATCTAAGCCCTTGAATAAGCATGAATAGTCTATGTCATCATCATCACTAGACTCATTTTCACTAGAAGAAGCATAAGTAGAGTTTCGAGTACTTACTTTCTTCTCCTTAGCCATGAGGCATGTGTGACGCTCGTTGGGGAAGAGGGATGATTTGTTGAAGGCGGTGGCGGCGAGTCCTTCATTGTCGGAGTCGGAAGAGGAGCAATTCGAATCCCACTCCTTGCCTAGATGAGCCTCGCCCTTTGCCTTCTTATAGTACTTCTTCTTTTCCCTCTTGTTCCCTTGATCCTGATCACTATCATTGTCGGGACAGTTAGCAATAAAATGACCAAGCTTACCACATTTGAAGCATGAGCGCTTCCCCTTTGTCTTGGTCTTGCTTGGCTGCCCCTTGCGACCTTTTAGCGTCGTCTTGAATCTCTTGATGATGAGTGCCATCTCTTCATCGTTAAGTCCGGCCGCCTCAATTTGTGCTACCCTGCTGGGTAATGCCTCATTGCTCCTTGTTGCCTTGAGAGCAACGGGTTGAGGCTCATTGATTGGACCGTTTAGAGCGTCGTCCATGTACCTCGCTTCCTTGATCATCATTCGCCCGCTTACGAATTTTCCAAGGATTTCTTCGGGTGACATTTTGGTGTACCTGGGATTCTCATGAATGTTATTCACCAAATGAGGATCAAGAACGGTAAAGGACCTTAGCATCAATCGGACGACGTCGTGGTCCGTCCATCGTGTGCTTCCGTAGCTCCTTATTTTGTTGATAAGGGTCTTGAGCCGGTTGTATGTTTGTGTCGGCTCCTCTCCCCTTATCATCGCGAATCGTCCAAGCTCTCCCTCCACCAACTCCATCTTGGTGAGTAAGGTGACGTCGTTCCCCTCATGTGAAATCTTGAGGGTGTCCCAGATCTGCTTGGCGTTATCCAAGCCACTCACTTTGTGATATTCATCCCTGCATAATGAAGCTAGAAGAACAGTAGTAGCTTGTGCATTCTTATGAATTTGCTCATTAATGAACATGGGACTATCCGAACTATCAAAGTGCATTCCACTCTCTACAATCTCCCATATACTAGGATGGAGAGAGAACAAGTGACTACGCATTTTATGACTCCAAAATCCGTAGTCCTCTCCATCAAAATGAGGAGGTTTACCAAGTGGAATAGATAATAAATGAGCATTTGCACTTTGAGGAATACGAGAGTAATCAAAGGAAAAGTTCGAATTGACCGTTTTCTTTTTCTCGTAGTCGTCGTCGTCATCCTTTTGAGAAGAAGAAGATTCGTCGCTGTCGTAGTAGACGATCTCCTTGATGCGCCTTGTCTTCTTCTTCTTCCCGTCTTTGCGCTTGTGGCTTGAGCCCAAGTCGGTAGACTTGTCATTCTTCGGCTCGTTGAAGATAGACTCCTTCTCGTTGTTGTCGACCACCATCCCCTTTCCCTTAGGATCCATCTCTTCGGGCGATTAGTCCCTTCTTGAAGAGAACGGCTCCGATACCAATTGAGAGCACCTAGAGGGGGGGGGTGAATAGGTGATCCTGTAAAACTTAAAACTTAAGCCACAAAACTTGGTTAAGTGTTAGCACAATAATCACCAAGTGGCTAGAGAGAAGATCTTGCACGATACGATAACCACAAAGAGTTCAACACAGAGATGACACAGTGGTTTATCCCGTGGTTCGGCCAAGTACAAAACTTGCCTACTCCACGTTGTGGCGTCCCAACGGACGAGAGTTGCACTCAACTCCTCTCAAGTGATCCAATGATCAACTTGAATACCACAGTGTTTTGCTTTTCTTTTCTTATCCCGTTCGCGAGGAATCTCCACAACTTGGAGCCTCTCGCCCTTACAAAAGATGTTCACAGAGAATCACGGAGTAAAGGAGGGAAGCAACACACACAAATCCACAGCAAAATATGCACACACACGGCCAAGAATCAAGCTCAAATGACTATCTCAAAGTTCTCACTAGAACGGAGCTCGAATCACTGAGAATGACAATCGAATGCGCAAAGACTGAGTGTGGATGATCAAGAATGCTCTTAGGTTGCTTGGTGTCCTCCTCCATGCGCCTAGGGGTCCCTTTTATAGCCCCAAGGCAGCTAGGAGCCATTGAGAACAATCTGGGAAGGCAATTCTTGCCTTCTGTCGCGTGGCGCACCGGACAGTCCGGTGCACACCGGACAGTGTCCGGTGCCCGATTTCTTTCCTTTTTCAACGAAGTCGACCGTTGGCAGCCAGAGAGCCGTTGGCGCACCGGACATGTCCGGTGCACACCGGACAGTCCGGTGCCCCCTTCTAGCCGTTGGCTCGGCCACATGTCCCGCGCAGATCGCGCGGCCGACCGTTGGCTCGGCCGACCGTTGGCTCACCGGACAGTCCGGTGCACACCGGACAGTCCGGTGAATTATAGCCGTACGTCGCCGGTGAATTCCCGAGAGCGGCCACTTCGCTCGATCCAGTCTGGCGCACCGGACACTGTCCGGTGCACCACCGGACAGTCCGGTGCTCCCAGAATGAGCAGATTCTTGGCTGCTCGAGCCAAGACATTTCCAATTGGATTTTTCCTGTTTCCAGCACTTAGACACAATACATTAGTCCACAAAACAATGTACTAAGTCTGAGAAACATACCTTTATCCTTGGTTTGTACTTTGTCCACCATTTTACATTTAAGCACTTGCTTAGACACTAAATCACCAAAACACTTAGAAATGGCCCAAGGGCACATTTCCCTTTCAACATGTCCGGTGTGCACCGGACTGTCCGGTGCACCATACGACAGTCAGCCACCACCAAACGGCTAGTTTGGTGGTTGGGGCTATAAATACCCCAACCACCCCACATTCAAGTCATCCAAGTTTTCACACTTCCAACCACTTACAAGAGCTAGGCATTCAATACAAGACACACCCAAGTGATCAAATCCTCTCCCAATTCCATAAAAGCTTTAGTGACTAGTGAGAGTGATTTGTTGTGTTCTTTTGAGCTCTTGCGCTTGGATTGCTTTCTTCTTTCTTTGATTCTTTATTGCGATCAAACTCACATGTAATTGAGGCAAGAGACACCAATCTTGTGGTGGTCCTTGTGGGAACTTTGTGTTCCAAGCATTTGAGAAGAAAAAGCTCACTCGGTCCGAGGGACCGTTTGAGAGAGGGAAAGGGTTGAAAGAGACCCGGTCTTTGTGACCACCTCAACGGGGAGTAGGTTTGCGAGAACCGAACCTCGGTAAAACAAATCCTCGTGTCTCACTTCTTATTCGCTCACGATTTGTTTTGCACCCTCTCTCGCGGACTCGATTATATTTCTAACTCTAACCCGGCTTGTAGTTGTGATTATTTTTAAGAATTTCAGTTTCGCCCTATTCACCCCCCCTCTAGGCGACTTTCACGAGCCAGCAAAGGCGAACGCGTGAACGGACGGTCAGCGCTGACAGAGCGGACCCACCGTGCAGCAAGAGAGAATGAGCGCATGCGCGAAAGAATCGGCGCCGACAGGTCGGTCCCACCGAGCAGCACGGAAGAGAGAGGGAGAGAGCGCGTGGACGCGGTCGTCGCTACAGGTGGGACCCACCTGTCAGGCGACGCGGGCGCGCGCGGCCTGGCTAGGCTGGATTGTGCCGAACTGGGCTGAAATGCGCTTTTCTTTTTCCCTGGAATTTCTAATGCCTTTTATTTTTATTTTTCTCTATGGATTTCAAATCAAATTCAAACAAAACTCAAATTCAAACTAATTCAAACATGTGCATCAAACAAAAGAATAATTTAGGCTCAGCATGATGCAACATTTCATGAATCACATAGGGTTTTGATAAAATAAATAATTAATCTCTCACCTAATTGACTTAACTCTAATCAAAAGGAAGAGAGAGGAAGTCTAGAGAGAGAAGAGGTAACACCTGAATTTGGTAGACAATTAGAGAAGAAATTTTATACCCGAAATTAAGGGCGTTACAAACACATTGTGTATTGCAGATATATTAGGTGGTAGCTTTAGCTTATAAGCTACCGATCCACATGCTTCTATGATCTCATGAGATCCAATAGCGAGGGGCTAAATTATCTTTAATCCCGAATCTTTGCACACCTTTGGTGGGTGAGAGTTTAAGATAAACATGATCTTCTACTTCAAACTATAGAGGTTTTCTTCTTTTGTCATGATAGCTCTTTTGCCTGGCTTGAGCAACTTCTAAATTTTTTCTGATTATTCTGACCTTTTCTTCGGCTTCGGTAACCAATTTTGGTCCAAAGATTTCTTTTTCTCCAACCCGTGACCAGTTAAGGGGTGTTCGACAAATGGTGTCATTTTCAAACTAGCTTGATAACTGTTATTGTAGGAGAATTCTACTAGCGATAGACACAGTGTATCACGCAAGCTCTCAACATATCCTCAAGAATATGATTCACTCTCTCTGTTTGGCCATTAGTTTGAGTATGGTATGCTCAGCTTCTAATCAGCTTGGTGCCCAGTGAGTCTTGTAGCTGCTCCCAAAATCTACCACAAATTGAGCTCCCTGATCTGAGATAATTGTCCGAGGTATTCCGTGTAAACACACTATCCGATCGATGTACAACTCTGCATATCTCTTGGTGGGGTATGACGTGTATATAGGGAGAAAATGGGGAATTTTAGTGGCTCCTATTCATATTAGTCGTCTCATTGGTTCTTCATATATTCGTTTTGGATTAAATCGTTTTGGATTAAAGTTAGCTATTCAGAAATACTAGAAGCCGATACGAATTAAAGCCAAATAGTGGTGTTGCTCCCATGCTACGCTGCAGTCTACAGATAAGGATGAAATTGTTTTGTGCCTGCCGGCCGCCCGGCCGGTTCACGTGTCACTAGTCCATAAATCAGTCCGCCGTACACGTACATGTGGACAAGATGCGTTAGCTACCAAAATGGACCAGAATATATACCTTACGATTGATAATAATATAGTCATTGGGCATCGTACCCTGCGCGTATCTCATTTATAAACTTTATTTATTTATGTATTGTAAACAAAATGTCTATCTGTGTGTATATATAAATACGATATACCAAGCCTGTCGCAGCACAAGCCGGTCCCGCTCTTTTGACTGAGGCGGAGCCCAGCCCAGAGCCCACCGTGAGCTCAACGACGCCCACGCCCGGTGCCGGTGCAAACCAAACGCCAACTCCAATCTCCAACTCCAAGAGCGAAGAAACCAATACCCAAACCCAAAGGTTCGTCCGCATTGTCGGCCAGCCAGCTCCCACTCCACTGCCCGTTCCGTTCTGCGCTCGTCATCGTCGGGGCCGGCCGGGCAAGCCATCAGCGGCCGTGATGGTGATGGCGCCGGCGATTCTGCTGGCAGTGCTAGTGCTCGCGGCGGTGGCAGCGGCGACGGCGTCGGCGTTCGCCGTGGCGTCCAACAACGCGACGGTGGTGGCCGGGAAGCTGAACGTGCACCTGGTGCCTCACTCCCACGACGACGTCGGGTGGCTCAAGACCGTCGACCAGTACTATGTCGGCTCCAACAACAGCATCCAGGTATATGCATATCCTGCTTCCTGCGCCGCCATGCTCCGGCCTCAACGGCTTTCTTCTCGGTTCTCACCTGATCCTGGGGGATGCAGGGCGCGTGCGTGATGAACACCCTCGACTCCGTGGTGGACGCGCTCGCCAGGGATCCCGCCCGCAAGTTCGTCGTCGTCGAGCAGGTCAGTGGTGCCTTGACTTGCCGTCTACAAGTCACAGCGCTTGTGTTGCATCGCCCTCCGCTCCTCTGTTTTGTCGCCTCGGCAGTTACAATGCTCGCGTGCTTTCTTTGCAGTCAAAGTTTGGTTCGATACTTGTGCTAGAAAAGATAGTCAGATTCAAGCCAAAACGTGCTTGTACTTGTACGCCATTAATTAATCGATTAGAGTTTCAAGTTTTCGCCGTCCGTGTGCACATTGTTGGACCACAGTATTTTGATGTGATGACAAGTACAAGAGGACACGGAGGGTGCACGTCATTTGGATTCAACCCGTGGTCTGCTTTCTCTGCTGACTGCTTCTGCTTCTGTTTTGTTCTATGACCTAGTCTATATCGACATCGATCAAATATAGATAGCTTCAACTCATCTTTTTTTTTTACCTCCGGTCCAGACCATTCATTGTGGTCCTAGAAGCTTTCAGCCTTTGACCCACACACGCACCAAAACAAAGGGAAGAAGAAGATGCAACCTTCTCGTGTGTGACTGATCCATATTCCATACCATACTTCTGCACCGTTGTACTTTCCACATTTTCCACCATGAGACGATATGATTCGCTCCACATCGATTTGAGGTTGACAACGATCGTTTGATTGCTCCACTGCAGACCAATCGAATTTTTTTTTGAAACGAACCAGTAGGAGATCTGCCCGTTATATTAAAAAGAGGGGAGCCCAAGGACGAGGTTTAAAATACAAGGACACCCCACAAAACTATGACTAAGCCAAAAACACAAACTCAAAATGCGTAGAAACTTCCTGTGGAAAGGGGGCAATCCAGAAGCCTGCAGCGGGGGGCACTGCCTCATCAACTGGCCCCTAACTTGCCTCCCAAAGGACAAGGGAGGACTTGGTGTGCTGGACCTTGATCGTTTTGCGAGGGGGCTAAGATTAAGATGGTCGTGGCTACGTTGGAAGAGCAAAGATAGGGCGTGGGCTGCCTTGAAGCTTCCTTGTGACAAAACTGATGAAGATCTCTTCAACGCTTCCACAACTGTCACGGTAGGCAATGGAAAGGTGGCTGAATTCTGGAAGTCTAGTTGGATTCAAGGCCAGGCCCCTAAGAACATTGCGCCTTCATTGTTCAAGAAGACCAAAAGGAAGAACATCACAGTGGCCAAAGCGCTCAATAACAACAACTGGATTCGTCTTTGCTCACCGTATACGGGGGAGGGGGAGTTTGGAGAGTTGATCTCTCTTTGGCGGGCCATAGGTAATATGCATGAGCTTAACGGGCTAGAAGACACCATCTCTTGGAGATGGACGGCAGATGGGCAGTACAGTGCTTGTAGTGCTTATAAAATCCAGTTCGCATCCAATTTCAGTAGTATGAATCTAGGCCCCATTTGGAAGGCTAAAGTGGAACCGAAGTGCAGATTTTTTGCTTGGACTCTTCTCCATAAGAGAATTCTGACGGCCGACAACCTTCAAAAAAGAGGCTGGCCATGTAATCCAGTTTGCTGTCTCTGCAACTCAGCCCCAGAAACAATCCTCCACTTGTGCAAGGATTGCCCCTTTAGTAGAGAGGTGTGGAACAAAGTTTGGATTGGGGCCAACGTCCCTTTGCTGACAGGGTCTTCCAATGACATTTCTTTATATGATTGGTGGATGGAATTGCGCAACCTCTACACCAGACAGACCAGAAGAGGATTCGACGGTCTCCTAATTCATTTTTGGTGGAACCTTTGGCTGGAAAGAAATAACAGAATTTTTCAAAGGCAGCTTCGAAGCGCGGATCAAGTTGCTCTAGCGGTCAAGGATTATGGTAGTATCTGAGGGCTAGTGGGCTTTTTTGGCCCAGTGGTTCTTTTTCTTTTGGTTCGGCTGTTTTTGTTCTTTTCTGTTCTTTTTTGTGGTTTTTCGCCTCCTTTCCCTTAGTTTCCTTGGAGTCTGTATTTATCTTTCCCTTCTAATATAGATCGGAGCGGCAATCCTTTTGCCCCTCCCTTTCAAAAAAAAACAAGACTAAACTAAAAGGAGACTAGGAGAAAAGCAAATCTCAAACACACAAAACTAAAGAGAGGCTAGGAGATTAGCCAGCTGGTTGGCTCCTGCACGTATCCAGGTCGATGCCTCAAATACAATAGATGTGAGAATCTGAGCACATGTGGAGGACTTGTGGTCGAAAATCCTAACATTTCTCTCACGCCAGACGGTCTAATTCACTAAAATTAAGAGGCTTCTCAAGCCTTTCCTGTTGCAATCTTGAGTTGTAGGTAGGGACATCCACCATTGTAGGAAAGACTCACTGCGGTCCCAGTTACTTGGACTAAGACCCTCCATCGCTACCCATATAGCCACCTCTCCCCAAATCCGCTTGGTACTCAACTAAGAGATGCAATCCTGACTCCAAAGTTTGCCCACACAATGCACAGGCAGCGTTGTGGGGCCAATCCCTCTTCGCAAGACGATCCGCTATCCAAATTCTATTTTGGATGGCTAAGCAACTGAAGAATTTGCATTTCGGTAGCGCCCATACCTTCCAAATGACCCAGTTCATATTTGTAAGCTCATAGCCGATCCAGACCAATCGATTTGATGTGAAGCACCATCCACTTTTTTCTCCCTCAACCAGCCTGTTCACTTGACTTTAATCCGTACCGACTTCTGTTGCTTCTACAGTGTTTTATCTCTATAGACTGCAGCTGCAGCAGTCCGAACAGCTGACTTTAATCCGAAGCGGACTTGTTAAGCCTATCATGTCTAGAATAACGCGGAGCACTGAACTTGTTAGGGCGGCTTTCCTCTGTTCCTCTTAGTGAATGCTACAAATATTTGAATACTACAAATATTTTCGTCAAATTTTTTAGTAATATAAACATCGGGTCACATAAAAAATAAATGGATTTTATGCACAAAGTATTCCTACGCCATTTTACCATTGAAGCTAGTACTGAACAAAATATAACTTTCAATGCAAGGTGTGTGGATTATTGCGTACCGATCGGATGATGTTCAAACTGACAAGTTGAAATAGAGGGCCCACGCCCATATCTACCTAAGTCATGGGTTGCTATCATGTACAAGCGATACAACATGTTGCATGTGGACTCTGCTCCTATATATGGATGCCCATACCTGTTTCATGTTCTCCTTGTGTCAAATTCCGCGTAAAAGCAGCAGTTTTTTTTTTACCGAACCAAAGTTTCTGCAAAAATGGGGAGCGAACCAGATGGTTCTTTTCAAAATCAGAAAAATAACCTTTTTCTGTATGTGTTGTTTCCCAGGTAATTACCTAGTCCTTTTTTTGCTTTCAGGCTTTCTTCCAAAGGTGGTGGGCCGAGAAAAGCCCCACAATCCAGGACATAGTCCACAAACTGGTTGATTCCGGACAGCTAGAGTTCATGTATGGAACGTGATTGTCCCTATCCGCTTTGATCTTGGCATCATACTTTTTTTAAAAAAAATCTTGTTGATGATCTTTTTCCCAGAAATGGTGGGTGGTGTATGCACGATGAAGCTGCCGTGCATTACATTGACATGATTGATCAGACCACGCTTGGTCACCGGATGATCAAGAAACAGTTCAATAAGACTCCAAGAGCTGGCTGGCAAATTGATCCTTTTGGTCACTCTGCAGTGCAAGCTTATTTGCTTGGAGCAGAGGTACTGTGGTCATCACATTTGCAATGATGTTAAAGTTCCTCAAGAAACTACTATAGTAGTATAAATTCCTGTTTCCTAGGCTCACTGAATAGAGACATAAATCTCTGAAAACACTGCATGTAACGTTTGTTTACTGCACTTGTAGCTTGGTTTTGATTCTGTACATTTCGCAAGAATTGATTACCAAGATAGGGCAACACGGAAAGCAGACAAAGGCCTAGAGGTTATATGGCGTGGCTCAAGAACTTTCGGCTCATCTTCACAGGTTTCTTTTGTCCTTTCCTTACAAATATTTTTGTATACCATCATATACTATTCATTATTAACTCTCACATTTTTTTCGACTCATGTAATTAATTGTATAATTAAACTGCAGATCTTCACGAATGCCTTTCCTGTCCATTATAGCCCACCAGATGGCTTTGGCTTCGAAGTTTTGGATGAAAATATCATACCTGTTCAGGTAATTAAATCCATACATAACCAATTTCATCCTACCGAACCACAGTGATTTTTTTTTCACCCAACCTTACATTCATTTAAATCATGCACAACTATTTCTAGGATGACCTGTCACTTTTTGACTACAATGTCCAAGAACGTGTAGATGATTTTGTTGCTGCAGCCTTAGCACAGGTAAATCTCCAGCTGTTTACGATACCAGCGGTTCCAAGTAGTTGTGTTTCTAACTGAAACACGTAACCCACTTCTGAAATGTTTTGGGGATCAGGCAAATGTTACACGTACAGACCACATAATGTGGACCATGGGGGATGATTTTAACTACCAGTACGCTGAATCCTGGTTCCGGAATATGGACAAACTTATCCAACATGTGAACAAGGTATTGCAAATTTTATCCTTCCGTGTCAAGTTTCGACAGAGTTTTCATGTTTAGCACTAGTTTTTTTTTGGAATCTCTACTAAATTATGTTTGAAAAGCAAGATAATAATAACTTCCTGAACCCTGCAGGACGGCAGAGTGCATGCGTTGTATTCTACTCCGTCTATCTACACAGATGCTAAGCATGCATCGAATGAATCTTGGCCAGTAAAATATGACGACTATTTCCCGTGAGTTCTCGAACTACAGGTACAACATGGAATGTTCATGCTAAAGAAAATATCCATGATGCATCGAATGAATTAATCGCAGCTACGCTGATTCAACGAATGCATACTGGACTGGGTACTTTACGAGCCGTCCAACTTTCAAGCGATATGTTCGAGTACACAGCGGATACTACTTGGTAAAACATTCACATGCTGCACTGCATGAATCATGCTTCCATCTAAATTCTAAACCATGTATTGAGTTCTCTAATAACCTTGGAGAAAGTTGTGTCTCCTGACAGGCTGCACGTCAGATAGAGTTTTTGGTGGGCGGTAGGAGCTCCTTGGGATTGTTCACTTCCAGCTTGGAAGATGCGATGGGGATTGCCCAGCATCACGATGCAGTCTCAGGTACTGCGAAACAGCACACGACTGATGACTACGCGAAACGGCTTGCGCTGGGAGCAGCAAAGGTTCCGCAATTTCTTCCCTTGCTCAAAAGGTTTTTTCAGTTACAATGCCCCTGTGTTTGCTGAAGAAGTGTTGTCGTTCGTTCAGGTTGAAAAAGGTGTAAACACCGCTCTGGCTTGTCTGACCAGCTCCAACGGGACATGTGGATCCTCTGTTGTAAAATTTAGTCAGGTTAGAAAATGTGTCCTCTTTATTTCTGGTGTGTTCTTTCAGATATCATGCGTCTTCCATATTTTTCCCTATGGACATTATATTTTCTTGTCAAAATGACAAAAACTGTCTCTCTTAATGATTGATTTTTATGTTGATTTTTTTGTCATATAACACCTACTATTTTCGTTTTGTGCAATATTAACACCTACTGTTCTGTGCTATATTAACTCCGTATAAATTTTCTAAGTTTCTCATGTGTTATCCTTCAAGAGACTAACCTAAGCAAACTGTCTGTCTTGTTGACTGAATTTTTAGTGTTCACTTCTCAATATAAGCTACTGCCCTTCGACCGAGGAAGCAATTTCATCAACAAAGCGTTTAGTGAGTACTATCTATTATGTCATTTTGTATACCAATTAATATGTGATATTGACATGATTTGTTGTAGGTTGTAGTTGTTTACAATCCTCTTGGATGGGAACGTAGTGACTTCATAAGAGTTCCTGTAAGTGACTGAAAACTTCACTCAACATTTCTTCAGAAATTTCGAATATCCATTAAGCGCTTGTTCGATTAAGAGTGGATTGAGGGAGATTGATTGAATAGAAATGGATTTAATCCCTCTCAATCCCCTCTGGTCCCCATGCAACCAAACAAGGCCTAAGAGAATATTACATCCAGGTTCATGGAAGGACCTACATTTGTAAAAATACTAGGATAGTTTTTTTCATTGAAGCATGCACCTTGTTTCAGCGCATAGCCTATTGACCATCTCTACTTTTATCGTTACATATTCTTTTAACATTTTCAGGTCAATGATCAAAACCTAGTTGTAAAAGGCTCTGATGGAAATATTGTTGAGTCACAGCTAGTTGAGGTTGATAATGTGACGAGAAATTTAAGAAAGTTTTATGTGAAGGCTTATCTTGGAATCACAACACACAAGGCCCCTAAGTATTGGCTACTATTTCAAGCTTCTGTACCACCAATGGGCTGGAATTCCTACTTCATTTCAAAATCAACTGGAGCAGGTGAATGGCATAATTTTAATATTTATTTAGAATAAACTGCAACATTGATAGCCCATTAGCAAATACAATTTCGTTTTTTTACACTCTCAAACCATATCATTCTTGTTGAAGCTTGAAACTGATTTGTCGATAGCAGAGTTACGATATAACAGAGTAAGACAATTTGATCATTTCTATGTTAACTATCATTTGTCTAGGATACAACAGTACTGAGCATGTCTCGGACGTGGTTTCCCCAAGTAACAGCACGATTGAAGTTGGACCAGGACATCTAAAGATGTCCTTCTCAAAAGCATCTGGACAACTCAATAGGATATTCAATTCCATCTCAGGAGTGAGTCTCAGAATTAATCTATCCATTTTAAATGATTTGATAATATTTCACGGTAGATCTGTCGACATAAATAAATCAAAAAAGAGTCATTTCTCATCGGTGTTTGTTAGCCAGTTTCCCATTTAAGAAGGTTCATAAATTATCCATTATTTTATGACTTGCAATGGATTTAACTTCGACTTTGTTATGCATTTGTACTAGTTCGCATAAGATCCTGCTGTAACAATAGCTCTAGTGCATTCAAACATCGCCTTAATTCTAAATTTTAAGTTTTTTTGCCTTTACTATGTACATATTTTTTGTTGTGCACATAGATATATAATACATGTCTACATAAATAATAAACTATAGATCTAGAAAAGCTAAAATGACTTACACTCCTTTTTATGGTTTATCTACCTATATCATCCAAGGATGATAAACATGCACTCAAGTTTATTTCATGATATTTATTCACAATATTAGGTACGAATCATAGGAAGTTGCACAATATTAGTCATATATGCTATTTGTTATATTCATATATCTTTCTATTGAAGGGTGCAAATACAATAGGGTTCTCCTAAATATTACTCAAAATCTGTGGTTTTGCTATTTGTGCCAGATTAGTATTTTCAAACATAAGGACTAGTATTGAGTTTTTTAATTACCTAAACAATGCTTCAAATTTTCCAAAAAGGAACATTAATACATTTATTCTTTGATTATATGTTTCAGGTGGATTTACCAGTTCAACAAAGCTTTCTTTGGTACAGATCAAGTGAGGGTGATGCCTCAGACTCACAGGTTTTACTAAGGGACTGGCTTTTCTCGGTTAAAAGAAAAAATGAGCACATGTTTGATAGTTTTAATGTTTGTGTTTCATGCTAGGCATCTGGAGCATATATATTTCGACCAGATGGTAATACACCGACTACGGTTTCATCCTCGGTAATACCATACAACCTATCAGAGTGTCTTTATAATTCACTCAATTGATCTATTTCCCTATGGCACATTTTTTTTTAAATTGTATAAGACTGAAATTTTCTGTTAATGGTAACATAATTTGTTGGTTCTTTTTGTATTTTGCTATAGTGGTTTCATAATAATTGTATTGAAAAAAACAATGCTGAAGCAAGAGTTTTAAAAGTTGTAATATATATTTTTTGTTCCAGTTTACCGCCAACAAAATAAGAGATGTAGTATATTGGAACAGTACAGTGTAATTCTCAAACAACCTTTTGATCTGTTTCATGAACAGAATAGTAGATGACAGGGCGGCTATTTTTGTTTGGTACTTTTATGTTTTAATGTCTGGCGGATGTAGTTTTATTTTCTACCTCATATCTTTACAATACTAGAAGTCAATTGGAAATAACTAGTAACTTCAATGAAAACTCTGGTGATTACGTTTTATTACTCAAATTTTGAATGTTTTATTTGATACCCTAGTATTTATAGGTGTCTTTTTTTGAAACAACAGAGGATACAAGTAATCTAAGCACATATATTAACCAGAGTGAACAATTTTCTCTTTGCCGGCCTCGGATATCTCTTGTTAATCAAGAGAGAATAAAGTTTCGATATCCTCCTTTTAATTACAAAATAAATTGTAGAGGTCGTAATGTGAACTAGATCCAATGGTGGAGAAATAGGAAGTGCTAAAAGAAAAATGTTCATGAAGTATTGGATAGTAGGGACAGTACCAAAATACGTATAGGACTAATATCGATATTTTTTATTTTTAAAATGAAAACAAAGGATAAATTGGTAATTCCGGTTATGAAATCTGCTGGGTCCCACTTCGCTGCCGTCACGCGCTCACTACACTGGTTGCCTGAAGTTGCGCTTGCTGCTGCGCGGAGGTAGGTGATGCGATCGTAGGGGAATCAAGAACGAGAGGATGAAATAAGGGCCGGGCCAATTACTTCAAAGCCCTTATTTACAAAAAAATAGAGTTTACTAAAACTTTTTTTAGATCAGTGGTTACAATTTTTTTTTTGAAACACAAATAGTAGAAGTTGCCTTTCTTTAAAGAAAGAAAGGAGTTATAGAACAAGAATCACAGATCATAGATCACACAAGCACATATCCTGCTTGAAAAGACTCACCAGAAAACTAATAGCATGTTTGGTTAGAGAAATGAGATAGTTCATCATTCTCTCATTTCTCACTTTCTTATTTGGTTTTGTGGATTATAATGATATGACGAATAATAATATGATGAATGAGTTCATTCCACTAAATTTATGAAATTAACTCATGATGCATTATCTCATGTTATCTAGAATGGATTGATTATTGAAACCAAACACCCCATAAAAGAACATGAGTGGCTACAATATAAATCATATACAGAGCTACCGGGCTTCCCTTGGCCGTCTTTGGTAAAAAGACCTAAATTATAAATTATCGTGGGCTAGTCAGATTACAACTTCAAAATTCACGTTTCCATGTCGTGGACTGATTCGTTTTAATTCCTCTTAGGTGCCACTGAAAGTTATCCGTGGACCACTGGTTGACGAAGTGCATCAGCAATTCAGCTCATGGATTTATCAGGTCAGATGCAATGTTAGAGCGAAATTGTAATTTAATGTATACCAACATTTATTTGAGAAGCGCGCGAGCATGTAATTAGTGTTTCTTTGTATAGATAACACGACTCTACAAAAACAAGGAGCATGCTGAAGTTGAATACACGGTTAGTACCTACTTTCAGTGGAAATAAAGAAATGGGGTTAATTTTCGCTATTTTGGGACAGTATAATATCCCAGGTGATGGACGCATATTCTATTCAAAATCAACTAACTCTCATTTGTCACAAAGATTGGGCCGATCCCTGTCGATGATGATGTAGGGAAGGAGGTCATCACACGGCTGACAGCAAATATGGTCACAAACAGTACGTTTTATACAGACTCCAATGGAAGGGATTTCCTCAAAAGGGTAATAATCTTTATAATTAATTTATACTTTTGGATATTTGCTGCTCTTACTTGTTTATAAAACACACACCATTGTACAGTTCGTTTCGTTCCAAATTATAAGTTATTTTAACCTTTTTAGAGTCATAGATTTTGTTATGTAATTTGGAACGGAGGGCATCTTTGTCGTCTGTATTTGGACATGTTTTTTAGATTCATAGATTCACACACACTTCCATTTGCAGGTGAGAAACTACAGGGAGGACTGGAATCTTCAAGTAACTCAACCAGTTGCAGGAAATTACTATCCGGTAAGGAAAGCAGCCTCATAAGCAGGAAATTACTATCCTTGTTAAATATTTTCTGCCATGAGCAGAACTATTGGCGAACAGTGCACTGCTTAAGCCTTGTTCGGTTATTTCCAATATATATGAATTGGATGAGATTGAAAAAAATGAAGAAGAAGTTTAACTTGTTTGGGATTCAAACCCATCCAATCTCACTCAATCCACATGTATTGAGAGCTAACCGAACAAACCCTTATATGGGTGTCTGGTGCTGTATAGTTGATAATAACTGAGCCACGCATAAATAAGGAAAGGACGATTTACGTTGGGCCTATAATGACTTTTTAAGCCCAGTCCAGTAATCCCACCAGGCAGTAGATTTGGACCACCTTAGGCTAGGCTTGGGCTTTGGACGGCCCACTCGTGACTTTAACATTGACAAATAATTCAAATTTATGTTTAGGACTGCGCCAAAAATTTTGGGGCTTATGATCATTCCTGTACAAAAAAAAGTTTTAGAGGCGAGCAGACCAAATTTTCTCAAGTAGACATAGAATTCGGTTTCTACTATCTTTTTGCGCAGTTAAATATGTCCTTTTTTGTGTAAAGAAAGACAGTAGTTCGAAAATCTAGGAGTGTTCTGACAGGTTGACTCTCCAGGTGAACCTAGGAGTGTATGTAGCAGATGAAAAATATGAGCTATCTGTGCTTGTGGACCGTGCTGTCGGAGCATCAAGCATTCAGGATGGTCAGCTAGAGATTATGCTACACAGGTATCAGCTAAAGTGGCGTGTGCTCAGTATTACTAATCCCCTTCCAGACTGAAACTCTCTCTAGTCTAACCACAGATGTTGTCAACTAATTTCAGGCGTTTACTTAAGGATGATGGCAGGGGTGTCGGAGAGCCACTTGACGAGGTGGTTTGCGTGGATCAAGATTGCCAAGGGCTTACGGTACACACATTCAGTTCTGTCTCTATTATATCCTGCTATCCAGTCACTGATAGCTACCGTAATCCTTCCAAAAACACCACAGGCCAGGGGCAATTACTACGTCAATGTCGAGAAGCTAGGGCATGGAGCTCACTGGCGACGTACATATGGCCAGCAAGTCTACTCACCCTTTCTCCTTGCTTTCACTCATGAGGTACATCCGCTTGCCCTCTGAACCTTTCTGCTCTGTGTTTTCATGCCGTCCAAGTTAACAATTTGTTCTTGTTAATTACAGGATGAGACCAGCTCGAAATCCTACAGCGTGGCCAAAGCTGGTATGATGAATGCCAACTACAGCCTTCCTGATAATGTCGCCATTGTTACTTTGCAGGTATCACTGTACCTGTTCTCCTCCTTCCCATTACTTTGCATCCGATTACTTGTATATTTTCCGTTACAAATTTACCTGTTCGTCTCAACATTTCAGAATCTAGATGATGGTACCACACTACTCCGCTTGGCCCATCTCTTTCAAGTATGTTTGTAGTTTATTTAAAATTTTGTTATTTTTCCTCTCCTTGATAATGAATCATCGATACTAGTCAATATTTGCCGGGTCTGTAGGCTGCTGAGGACCCGAGATATTCCAAGGTGGCAAAGGTTGATCTGAAAAAGGTGTTCGGAAAGAGAACTGTAAGTAGAGAACTTGCTGCAGCTCATATATTTGAAAGAAAACAAAAAATGAAGGTGTCCCCAAATAACTCTGAGGTCCTATTTGTTTTCTTTTATTTTGAGGAATTGAAATTTTATTAATAGAATATGCTATTCTTTTAGAATATAACATTTCACCACTTTTAAAAGTTATCATATAAGCCTATCTCAAATTCCTGTGATAAGAGATGAAAATTAATTTTATAGATTTACATGTTATTTTTCCGATGTACAACTTATAGCATAATCGTCTACTTGATTCGCTATAACATAAATGTATTATATAACTATCTCTTTCATATGATTTACGATAATATACAAATATATTACGTATATAAATATATGAACTTAATTAGTTTTGTCTAAATTATAATTATCAAAATGGAATTGAATTCCAACCAAACAAACGGGGCTGATAGATTTTTATAACTTGGACGTTCTATTCCAATTAAATGTTAGTGACGTTCAAATCAAATGTATGTGCAGATCAAGGAATTGACGGAGACTAGCCTCTCCGCGAACCAAAAGAAGTCAGACATGAAGAAGCTCAGCTGGAGGGTCATTGGGAACACTGAAACTGGTCCTGCCGCAGTAAAAGGTGGCCCAGTTGACAGTAGGGCTCTAGTCGTTGAACTAGGACCCATGGAGATACGCACCTTCTTGCTGAAATTTTAGTGGCAGTTGTTCTTTTGTTTGTAAACAAACAATAGTCCATAGAGTAATTTCTACCTTTTCATTAACGTGCCCAAATCTTAGTTCAAATAGGATCAAATACTTGGGCAATGGAGGTGCACACCCACACCAAGTTTGTTCATGTAATAATAGCTACATGTCGGGAAAAAAAAAAGGAACGGTTGTGGTGCTTTTCATTGTGTAAAGCGGGTATTTCTTCCTAGCGGATACCGTTATCTGTTGGGCTGATTGGGCTGATCTCGGGTCTGGTTTGAGCCCATTAGCACGCGTCCTGATCCATCTATCAATGGTTTGTTTGGTTTTTTTTAGTTATAATGTTTAGATATTATTTAAAAATACTAAATATAGTTTAATTATAAAATCAACTACATATATAAGGACTAAATAATAAGATAAATCTATTAAACCTAATTAATCAATATTCGACCATGTAATGCTATAATAAACATTTACTAATCATAAATGAAATAGGCTTAAAAAATTTTCTTTTATCATTTAGTCTTTAGTTTTGTAATTAGATTATATTTAGTAATTGTAATTGGCACTTGAATATTCGATGTGCACTTTAGAACAAATCCCTAAAGCGTGAAGGTGAGGGAATATCGATACCATCATCCCTCGTACTACTCAGACCAAAAGTATAAAATGTTGTGTTTTAAATCTAGTGGATAGGGCTCTCGTGGAGATCAATTTGGATCTAACAATAGCATCAAGAGTCATGTTCCCTACAACTTTAAAGGTGAAAGGAAAATGTGCCTAACAGTCCATTGGGCACCAAAACAGGCAGCGGACGGTCCGACCCCCAGGCCGGATGGTTCGTGCGCGCGCAGAATCAGTTAGGGTTCCGAGTTTTTTGTGAGTTTTGCTAGCTAAAACCGCAGAATTAGCTTGGGATATATATAATGTTGTGTTTTAAATCGATACCATCATCCCTCGTACTACTCAGACCAAAAGTATAAAATGTTGTGTTTTAAATCTAGTGGATAGGGCTCTCGTGGAGATCAATTTGGATCTAACAATAGCATCAAGAGTCATGTTCCCTACAACTTTAAAGGTGAAAGGAAAATGTGCCTAACAGTCCATTGGGCACCAAAACAGGCAGCGGACGGTCCGACCCCCAGGCCGGATGGTTCGTGCGCGCGCAGAATCAGTTAGGGTTTCGAGTTTTTTGTGAGTTTTGCTAGCTAAAACCGCAGAATTAGCTTGGGATATATATATATATATATATATATATATATATATATATATATATATATATATATATATATATATATATATATATATATATATATATATATATATATATATATATATATATATATATATATATGGAGGACTACGACAATTGGAGGGAAACAATCGAATCAATAATCAACAATATATATTTCGTTTTTATCTTATGCATTAGGAGTAGTTTTGGTTTAGCCTTTCTCTACCTCAAATCTTCACATCTCTTCGGCTCTACGTCGACTAGAGGCGTATTGGGTGGCCTGCCGATCCCAAGACAAAGCCTAGGACCTCTCCTCCCCGATGCGGTGTGGTGGAACTACCCGAATTATTCCAACTTAAGTGCTTAAGTCCCACCTTAGAGGCTAGACCATACTTAAATGGGAATAAGACGTCAGTCCCTCGGATCTAGTCCGACAAGGCCACTAACAGGATCAAGTACCACGTACTCACTCGAAGGTGAGGCATAGATCAAATACAATAAAGCATAAAACCATACACTAAGGAAGTGCTTAAGGTTATTACAACATCATTGGAGTTTTGCAAAATTAATGACCATTGTTCGAAATGCAGTGGAAGTTAACTAACGATAAATAACCGGAGGGATGGGGAAGCCTGGCCCATCACTCCTCATGCTCCTCCCCTGCTGAGTTAGGGTCCCACTCGATTGTCTAACCCGGTGGCAAGATGGACGCCCAAGTCACTCCAGCAACCATATCCTCCAGAGAACCTGTAAAAAAATTATGCCACAAGCAAGGCTGAGTATACTAATACTCAGCTAGACTTACCCGGTGTGGGGAGTCTACTCCTCTACCTCTAGACATGCAGTTGTTTGGCTGAGGGGTTGGTTTGCCAAAAGCACTAGCTGAGTCTAAAATCAAGTTTAGCTTTTCAAGTTTTAGTGTGATTCTCTTAAGACTAAATATGTACCTAGCTAATCATACATGGTATCAAGCATTTTAGCAATCAACATCTTTTGCCAATCAACACATTTCCACTTATTACTCAATGTAGCAGCATGGATCAAGCAGTCTCATTAGCTGCGAGAAGCAGACGATTCGAATCGAGTTTCTAAACCTTGCAAGGTAAACCTAAACACACGACGTGGCGAGGCACTCCGTCCCCACACATATCAACCGTCCCCATCGATTTCCCGTCAACAGATCAGGGCTCAGCGCCTTGGAGTACAATGCCTCACTGACTCCGACTGCCGTCGTGTAGTGACCGCACTTGTACCCACCATAACCGGAATGGGAGACCACGTCTCAGGTCGCGTGAGGGGCAAAGTCTGCGGGCAGGTTCACTCAGGTACTAGGCTTACCGATTTACTATATTTCTCGGCATGTGCTTAGTACATTCAAACGCTTGACACACGGTACCACACCTTAATCCTTATTCCAATTTCCGTCTCGTAGACAACACATCCCCATGGACCGTTATCCACAGACCATCATCATTACGATATAAAAATGGATACAACCAATTCCTGACCTCGTGCGAATGCTAGAAAAATCACTCGACTTCTACCGCGGTCCCTAATTAGTAAAGCAGCTACTCGACCTAGCATACTAGTATCCATCTCAAAAGGAATCCTGAGTTCATGAAACTAAGGTTTCAGTCAACTCCTACACTTAAGTGCACAGTACAAGCCTACAAACATTAAGTGCAGTAAAGTAGCATATATAATGGTTATGCATAAAACTGGGGCTTGCCTTCCAAAGCTGGGGCAGGCAGATCCTCGATGGCAGACTCTGGTGCTAGCTCCTGGACTACCTCCTGAGCAACTCCTTGCTCCGGAACGAGGATGTACTCTCCATCAGCGAGATTGCATTCTATCGAATGCAATGAATAAGGTACATATATATTAATGATATGCCAAATTGGTAAATACTACGTATGGTGAAATAGTATTAAAACAGTGGGTACACTAGGGTTTTCTTTGTCGGCTGGCGTTTTAAGGGTTTCATCCACTCATTTTAGGGTCTTGAATGAACTTAAAACCTTCAATCACTTCCTTTATGTTCTATGGGACTCTTAGGAGGATTTATTTGTACATTATTAATTTCTCCCAAAATTCTCATTTTACTTTCTATTATGCTTCATATTGAGTGCTTTTGAACTACCATGGCAATTTAGAGTTTTCCAAAAATGTTACAAAAATTATAGTGGGTAAACATTGACCTCTGTGGTTTATTCTAAAATTTTGAGGTTGGAATTAATTCAGATAGTCCTTGTGCAAAAATAACAAAAGTAAGGGTAATAGGGCACTTTACACTATAGCTCTGATTTAGGTGAGGTTTCTAGACTAAAACTTATTTTTTTGCTAAGATTCATGGGTGATAATAGGTCTCTGTGCCAAAAATTACAGAAAAAGACCCACTGGGTATTTAGTTGTGATTTTTTTAAAGTTTAATGTCAAAAATGTACTTATAACTAACTTGTTATTTGAAAAATGTCAAACAACAGAACTTATATTTTTCCTAGATTCATACTAGCATATTATTAGTTATCCTAAGGATTGGGGTGGGTTCTTCTTAGGGTTATTTTTCTAGGATTTTTCTAAGTTTTCATTGGTTTCATGAAATAAAATATGGTGCATTTCTTTTTTACTAACAGAGGTTTCAACTAAAGTTTCTTGTGATCCAGGTTACTTAAGTAAGCTAGGAAAATATGGTTGCCCTCTGGTTCATAATTTTAATCCCCTTTTTCATTTTTTAATGTTTGGGCTACAACAAGTTTTTGGGGTTAATTTCTCCTTAATCTAGTATACTGGTGAGTTCAACCTATTAAAACAGGGTATTTAGTAGTTGGGCATGCCTCTGATTTTTCTTACCCTTAGTCTAAAAGTATTTCTATTTTTCCTCTAATTATTTAGTTTTGGGTAGTATACTTATTTAAATCAAAACCTTAAAAATTATTGCAGTACTTAGGGTGTTTGAAAATTTTCCTAAATAGTTCACATTATTTAGAATCTAGCAAAATTAGTTTGACCAAATTTGGCTGGATAAAATTGGAGTTATAAATTTTGGAAGCTCTGTCTGCATTTAAAAGAATAATGTTTAAAAGGTTTAATGAAAACCAGCTTACACCGAGGCCCTTGGGGTTTCCCTTAACTAATCCTTTAAACCATACCCCTGCGGAACTATTCCTCTGAGTCACTGACTGCACAAAACCCCCCGGCTTCTTCTTCTTTCCAACCGAGCTCCCTCCCCTCTTGAAACAGTAACTGCGGAGAGGAAAAAGGGTGGCGCGGCTTACCCGCGGCGAGGGAGGTCCGGTGAAGGGCGGGGTTAGATCCGGGAGGTCCTGGCGGTCACGTCGAGGTGCGGCTCGTCGACGGTGATGGCCGGAATCGGTCTGACCACGAGCGCAGGCGGTCGGGCTCGTCGGCGGCGTGCGCTCTGGCCTGCTCACAGCAGTATTGCTCAATCAAGTAGCACATGAAGCTTCACGGGGTGCTAAGGACGCTATAGGTGCAAGGAATCGACGAACGGCTTACCGTGGAGCTCGGTCTATGTGCGATGGCGGCCGGTTGAAGTCCAGCGACGTCGATCTGGCGTCTCCGGTGAGGTAGAGTCCAATCCCCGGCTCTGGGAGCTTCACTGAGGTCCATAGAAGCTAACCCGAGGGTCGGACGGGATGGGGAGTGGCTGGTTTGGCCGGTCTACGGTGGCCGTGGCCTCCGCGGCCGCTGGTACCTCGCTCACGGGCAAACTCCGACGAACTTGAGCTCGGGTTGGGTCAGTGACGCGCGGGGTGTACGGTCGAGGCCGGGATGGCTTTTATAGCCGCGGGCGCGGGGTTGGCACCGCGCGGGGCTGCACGTGTGGGCGGAGCGCCGAGGGCGTGCTCTGGCACGCCAGGATGTGTCAAACACGTGGCCGTGTTCATCTGCTCGAGTTCTTGCGCCAACAGAGCTCCAAAACGTGTGAATCTTACCAAATGTCGTGTGTAAGATATCTTCCTGGCACCTAGGGCTAGCTAGTTTGTGTAAGTTCCAATGGAAGATCTGCCCTAGATCACAAGATATGTGGGCGCCAAGTCTTGTCTGTCTGCACTGTTCACCAGTGACAAAACTGATATCAAACCATGTCAAACGACCTCGGTTTGAATTCAAATTTTTTAGGGATGTGCCTTGGTTAATTTGGCCACTTTTTGCTATTTGGTCCAAGTGGTTTTGGCGCCAGCACAAAGGTGAACACCTTTGATCTTTGGGCTAGGGGTGGTTTTGGGGACTTAGAGAATTTTGAATGGCCCTAGTGTGCTCCCCCTCTTAGTGAATTGTTTTGGGGTTTTTATTGGGCCTTTTTGTAATACTTCTCTTAATAAATTTTTTAGATTTACTAATACCCTTCATTTTTGGTAAAGGTCTCTTTTTATGTTTTGATCATTTGCCCACTCTTTCCCTTTTAATCCCATGGTTAGGGTTTAATGGCTTAAGAGGGGAATTAGGGTTTTAGAACCTTGTTTATGGGTGAAAAATTGTATGAAGGCTAGGGTTTCTTTCTTGTTATGATTAATGCTTATCTTAACCATGCCTCTAAAACTTTGAGTTCCTTCACTTTCCATTTTAGCATATAGTTTGAGTAGGACACAAGAGTGCTTCTTTGGCCAGGGCTTTGGGTAACACCAGGGGTGTTACAACCCTCCCCCTTTAAAGGAATCTCGTCCCGAGATTGGGTAGGGATCCTCTAGTGGGGTACCAAGAAGGTGTGTGTTAGCGTGTTGTGGTTTCCTTTAATCAAGATTCTCTAGTTAACTGCTCTTCGAATGTCATTCTCTTTGCAACTTCAGAAGGAAGCCCTTCTAGATTTGTCTTCACATCTTACTCTACTTCTTATTTACTATGTTTCTCTTATATTTAGATTCAAAGGGCAGGTGGGGGTGGGTGTTTTGGGTTACGTACCGATTCCTTTAGGTAGAATATCGGGGAAGTGAGAGTGTAGAAAATCCTCAGTTTCCCATGTAGCCTCTTCTTGTGAATGGTTGCTCCACTGAATCTTATACATTCGGATTGACCTTGCTCGAGTTGATCTTTCTTTTTGGTCCAATACCTTGACGGGGTGCTCTTGATAAGACAAGTCTGGTTCTATCTGCAATTCTAGTTCAGGTAGCACTTCTGTAGGTAGGCAGGCACACTTCCTTAGCTGAGACATGTGGAACACATCATGGATTGCTGACATATTAGATGGCAACTTCAATTGGTATGCTACAGGTCCACAAGCCTCTTTGATCTCATAAGGCCCAATATAGCGAGGAGATAACTTGCCCTTGATCCCAAATCTCTGAACACCTTTGGTGGGTGACACCTTGAGATATACATGATCCCCCACCTCGAACTGTAGAGGTTTCCTTCTTTTACCGTGATAGCTCTTCTATCTGGCCTGAGCAGCTTCCAAGTTCTTCTTAATGACTCTGACTTTCTCCTCGGCTTCAAGTACTAAGTCAGGTCCAAATACTTCCCTTTCTCCCGCTTGTGACCAATTTAGCGGTGTTCTACGCCTTCTCCCATACAAGGCCTCGAAAGGTGCCATCTTTAGGCTGGATTGGTAGCTATTATTGTAAGAGAATTCAGCCAAAGAAAGGAACTTATCCCAATTCTTACCATAGTGTAACACACAGGCTCGCAACATGTCCTCAAGAATCTGATTTACTCTTTCCGTCTGACCGTCAGTTTGAGGATGGTATGCTGAGCTTCTTATCACATGGGTTCCAAGTGACTCTTGCAGATGCTCCCAGAAACGTGCTACGAACGGTGCTCCTCTATCTGACACGATAGTCCTTGGTATTCCATGCAAACGCACTATTTGGTCAATACATATTTCTGCATACTTTTCCGCCCTGTGGGTGGTATGTACTGGCAAGAAATGAGATGTCTTGGTTAGCCTGTCCACAATGACCCAAATCGAATCGTGGTGCCGGGATGTGTTGGGTAAACCCATAATAAAATCCATGCTGAGGTCCTCCCATTTCCAAGATGGTATGGGGAGAGGCTGTAAGGTACCTGCTACCTTCAAATGACTAGCTTTGATTCTTCGGCAAGTGTCGCACTCAGATACATACTTAGCAATTTCTCTTTTCATCCTGGTTCACCAATACAAGGACCTGAGGTCATGATACATCTTGTTACTGCTGGGGTGCATGGAAAATTTGGAAAGATGAGCTTCATCCAATATTTTCTTCCTGAGTTTTGGATTTTTAGGAACAACCAATCGGTCCTCAAACCATAGAACTCCCTTGCTGTCCTGACGAAAGCATTTGTACTTATCCACCTTTTGTTCGAGCATCTCCTTAATGAGTTGAACCCCCTTGTCACCAATCTGTGCCAGGACTATCTTCTCTTGTAGAGTTGGCTCTACTGAGATATAATTCAAGGTAACTGGGGAAATAACTTCCATGTTCAGCTTGCGCAACTCGTCACACAGATTGGCGACCTTAGAGTCCATAGTTACACAGTTACACTGGGCCTTTCGACTTAAGGCATCTGCCACAACATTTGCCTTGCCAGGATGGTAATGCACTTCTAAATCGTAGTCCTTGATCAATTCCAACCACCTTCTCTGCCTCATATTAAGATCAACCTGAGTGAAAATATAATTGAGACTCTTGTGATTAGTATAGATGTTACAATGAGCTCCCATTAGATAATGTCTCCATATCTTCAGAGCATGAACTACGACTGCTAACTCTAGATCATTTGTGGGGTAGTTCTGCTCATGAGGCCTGAGTGCTCTGGATGCGTAGGCAATAACTCTGTTGTCTTGCATCAAAACACAACCTAGTCCAGTGCCCGAAGCATCGCAATACACATCGAAAGATTTGGTGTTGTCAGGCTGTGCTAGCACGGGTGCTGTTGTCAGATGCTGCCTTAATGTATGAAAGACATCCTCACATTTCTGACTCCATTCATACTTTACTCCGCTCTTCAACAATTCAGTCATTGGCTTTGCAATCCTAGAGAAATCCGGAATGAATCATCGATAGTATCCTGCCAATCCCAGAAAACTCCGAATCTGCCGTACGGTGGTAGGAGGCTTCCAATCCATCACTTCTTGCACTTTCTCAAGATCAACTGATATCCCATCCTGAGAAATGGTGTGACCCAAAAATTTAATTTCCCTTAGCCAGAAATCACATTTGGACAATTTAGCATATAAGTGATGATCGCGCAGTCTCTGAAGTACTGTATGCAAGTGCATAGTATGCTCCTGTTCATTTCTTGAATATACCAGAATGTCATCAATGAAAACCACCACAAACTTGTCCAGTTCTGGCATGAACACTAAATTCATCAAATACATGAAATATGCCGGGGCATTGGTCAGCCCGAATGACATCACGAAGTACTCATAAAGTTCGTATCTGGTAGAGAAAGCTGTCTTCGGAATATCATTGGCTCTGGTCTTGATTTGATGATAACCAGAGCGAAGGTCTATCTTGGAAAACACTTTGGCTCCCACCAACTGATCAAACAACACATCAATGCGGGGTAAAGGATACTTATTTTTAATAGTCACTGCATTGAGAGGGCGGTAATCCACACAAAATCTTAGACTCTCATCCTTCTTCTTAATGAACAATGTCGGGCATCCCCATGGTGAAGTACTTGGGCGAATGAACCCTTTGTCCAACAATTCTTGTAACTTCTTCTTCAGTTATGCTAACTCTGTCGGAGGCATTCTATAGGGTCTCATGGATATAGGTGCAGTTCCGGGTTGCAGCTCAATTGCAAACTCTATGTCTCTGTCGGGTGGCATCCCTGGCAATTCGTTCGGGAAAACATCAGGGTACTCACAGACCACTGGAATCCTCTCTACGGGTGACTCTATTAGGGCGAAGGCACAAGAACAGGTACAACCTTGGTCGAGTAGGTACAAGGTGATCTCTCCATCCATTGGTGAGTGAATTTCTATGGCTCTTGCTGTGACATCAATCACAACATGGTGTCGTGATAACTAGTCAGTCCCCAAGATGATATCCACGCTCTCCAATCCCATGATTAGGAGAGTGGTTTTAAATATGAAACTACCCAATCTTATTGGCACGTGCATGTTGATCTGATAGGTGGCAACCCTGCCTCCTGGTGTCGAAATTGTAATGGCCCCATTTGTGTGGTGAAAAGGTAACTGACACTTGGCACTAAATTTTGCACTGATGAAGCTGTGTGATGCACCAGAATCAAAAAGAATGACTGCAGGAAAATTTAAAACGGAAAAGATACCAGTCATGATGGGTGCTCCCTCTGGAATGTCAGCCAACATGGTGAAGTTCAGCCTGCCCTGCCTCACTTGCACCCTCTGCCTCTTTCCTTGGTTCTGATTTGCATTTTGCCCCTGCCTCTGCTGGTTCTTGGGGCAATTCTTGGCATAGTGCCCAGTGCCACCACAAGTGAAGCTCCCGTTGTCATTGCCCTGATGATACTGCAGCTGTGGCTGGTTGTTGTTCCTCTGAACTGGGGGTTGAGAGCGGTTGGGTGCCTATAGCTGCTGTTGTGGTCGGATCACCCATCATCCTTACTGCTGCTGAGGTCCCCTACTCTGAGCATCAGACACAATCCTAAAGCGCTGAGGCTGAGCCGAAGGTCTTGCCATAGGGGTCTTCCTCTTCTTTTCTGCCTGATGGGCTGTGATGCAGTCTTCCTGAGAAATGGCCACGTTGACTAACTCATTGTAGCTGTTGGCCCTGACTGTGTTGAGACGGTCACAGAGCTTAGTACTGAGGCCCCTCCTGAACCTGTCCCTCTTCTTCTCATTCGTGTCAGCATGATAGCCTGCGTACTGACACGGGTCATTGAAAGCTTGGGCGTACTGTAACACTGTACGACCTCCCTGAGTGAGTGCCAGAAATTCATTGAGCTTGCGGTCCATGACGCCTGCTAGTATGTGATGTCCTCTGAACGCTGCCTTGAACTCTCCCCATTCAACCACGTGGTCAAACGGCTGCATAGCGAGGAAGTGATCCCACCATGTCCGCGCGGGTCCACGAAGCTGCTGGGTGGCGAAGCGGACCTTGGCCACATCGGAACAACCTCCATTAAGCAGTGGGAATTTTGATTCCACCACCCTGAACCACACATCAGCATCAAGTGGGTCCTCTGCCCGAGTGAACAACGGTGGCTGAGTGCTAAGGAACTCCTAATAGGTGGCCGCTGCTGGGGGACGCTGATGGTGATCACCACCACCATAGTGTTAGGGTGGTGGCTGACGCTGAGCTAACTGTCGCAGAATCTCATTCTGCTGAGCCATCAGCTCTTGCATGGTAGGAGGCGGCGGTGGTGGTGGAGGAATGCACTCATTTTGTCCACGGCGCGCTCTTCCCGCCATCTGAAATTTAGGATGCTCTTAATATCATACTTTTGAAATTAGGGATTGCACATGGTAAAAGATTTTAAATGACATGGTTTGTAAAATGTCAAACATTTCCTTGCATTTTCACAAGAGGTACCACATGATATAATTTCCTCCATAACTTAAAACAACACCATTCATTATCCATCAAGCCAAAAAAGTTTTCTAACAGTTACAGCAGTGCTCAAAATACTCGACTCTCTCTAGCCTAGTACCTCCAAGGTGCAAAAGCTAAGCTAGTTTCGAGGAGTCCTACTGCCGCACACTTCTATCCTAACTCTGAAACCTAATGGGAAAATGAAGCAACGCTAGACTCGGGGGAAGGTGGTCTCCCTAAGCTACCAGTGTCCAAGCTGGATGCAGGCTCCGGCTCCTCTCCTCCCTCGATGTCGACATCCTCATCGGCCCCTTCTGCCTCCATGTCTTGAATTTTTTGATGGTGTAGATCCAAATGCTGGTTGGCTTCCTCAAGCTGTTGTTGTGTGGTCAGGAGCTGATCTTCAAGAACCTCGATGGTGTTTTCCCTGGCCCCTACCTAATCCTCAAGCTCTTGGATTTGAGTGGCCATCTGCTCCACCTGGAGGTCCTTTTCCACCAGCTCAGTGGACAGGTCTACCACAAGGTCCTCCCTGTTATTCAGGGTGATCTTGGTAGACTCCACTATTCCCATCAGTTGGGACATTGCCTCACCTCGCACTGCTTGCAGACGATACATGGCATTCATGCACCGCACCGTCAGGTGAGCAATCTGCCCCGGGTAAAGAGCCCACACATCCTTGGCATGCTCCACTCGATCCTTCCACATTGGGTCGTCCTCCTTCTCAGTGGGGAATAAGCCAATGGGATGAGTTGATAGCTCCAAGGGGTGAAAGCCACAAAAGGTTGTCAGCACGTGGAGAGCAGTGGACTCGATAGTATCCTCAGCCCTGAAACCGAAAGACTCGGAGCCCAACGAATGCTAGTCTGGCTACAAGGGATGAGGCTCCAAAGTCAACCTCACCCTACAGCGGGGTACCCGGTGCTCCTCGAACAACTGCACCGCATACTGGGGAGGCGTAGCATAACCGGCTCCCTGCAGCACCTCCCACAAAATGTGGGAAAAACCCTCTCGTGCAAGCCCGTCTGTGTGGGAATGTGTGTTCCCTCCTTCTGTGGACTCGTGAGAAGTCATCTGTGTAAGGGCAAGTGTAAGCGAAAAAGAAAAAGAATTACCAAAAAAATAAAAGGAAACTAGTGCTTGGCTTTCCCATGGTTAAGTTGGGATTTTTGATGCAGAATTAAATTCTTATTACGGGTGTCGCTTTGATTATATAGCTTTTTATTAATATTGTCCTTTTACTAAGTAGCTAGGAAAATAATGCATGCATGCTCGTCCTAAGCGACCTCACATCAAGTACATGGGGGTATGGAAATCCCCCACCTATATCATAGTAGCCTGTAGGGCATATTCAAATAGCCACCTAGCTACCCATCTAGTATCCTAAGGCTTCACGTCCTAGGTCTATCCTTATCGTCTTGACTATCTATCCAACTTTGGTTTCTAAGCAAGTTTTATTTTTGAAAAGGTTGGTAATTACGATTTATTGATTCCTCTGTGGTGGTACAAGCTCCGATACCAGCTGTGGCGGAACCGCCCGAATTATTCCAACTTAAGTGCTTAAGTCCCACCTTAGAGGCTAGACCACACTTAAATGGGAATAAGACGTCAGTCCCTCGGATCTAGTCCGACAAGGCCACTAACAGGATCAAGTACCATGTACTCACTCGAAGGTGAGGCGCAGAACAAATACAATAAAGCATAAAACCATACATTAAGGAAGTGCTTAAAGTTATTACAACATCATCAGAGTTTTGCAAAAGTAATGATCATTGTTCGAAATGCAACGGAAATTAATTAACGATAAATAACCGAAGGGATGGGGAAGCCTGGCCCATCACTCCTCATGCTCCTCCCTGCTGAGGTAGGGTCCCACTCGACTGTCCAACCCGGTGGCAAGATGGACGGCCAAGTCACTCCAGCAACCATATCCTCCAGAGAACCTATAAAAAATTATGCCACAAGCAAGGCTGAGTATACTAATACTTAGCTAGACTTACCCAGTGTGAGGAGTCTACTCCTCTACCTCTAGACATGCAGCTGTTTGGCTGAGGGGTTGGTTTGCCAAAAGCACTAGCTGAGTCTAAAATCAAGTTTTAGCTTTTCAAGTTTTAGTGTGATTCTCTTAAGACTAAATGTGTACCTAGCTAATCATACATGGTATCAAGCATTTTAGCGATCAACATCTTTTTCCAATCAACACATTTCCACTTATTACTCAATGTAGCAGCATGGATCAAGCAGTCTCATTAGCTACGAGAAGCAGACGATTCGAAACGAGTTTCTAAACCTTGCTAGGTAAACCTAAACACATGACGTGGCGAGACACTCCGTCCCCACACACATCAACCATCCCCATCGATTCCCCATCAACAGATTATGGCTCACCACCTTGGCGTACAATGCCTCACTTACCCCGACTGCCGTCGTGTAGTGACCGCACTTGTACCCACCATAACCGGAATGGGAGACCACGTCTCAGGTTGCGTGAGGGGCAAAGTCTATGGGCAGGTTCACTCAGGTACTAGGTGAGAGCACCTAGAGGGGGGGTGAATAGGTGATCCTGTAAAACTTAAAACTTAAGCCACAAAACTTGGTTAAGTGTTAGCACAATAATCACCAAGTGGCTAGAGAGGAGTCTCAACAAAACACAGTAACCACAAAGATATCAATCACAGAGATGACACAGTGGTTTATCCCATGGTTCGGCCAAGACCAACGCTTGCCTACTCCACGTTGTGGTGTCCCAACGAACGAGGGTTGCAATCAACCCCTCTCAAGCGGTCCAAAGACCCACTTGAATACCACGGTGTTTTGCTTTGCTTTTCTTAATCCCGTTTGCAAGGAATCTCCACAACTTGGAGTCTCTCGCCCTTACACTTGAAGTTCACAAAGAAGCACGGAGCAAGGGAGGGATTAGCATCTCACACAAGACACAAAGATCACAGCAAATACGCACACACAGAACCCAGACTTAAGCTCAAATGACTAGCACACTAGAACAGAGCTCAAATCACTAGAATGTCGAACAAGTGTGCAAAAATGATGTATGAGTGATCAATAGTGCTCAAAGAATGCTTGGTATCCTCCTCCATGCGCCTAGGGGTCCCTTTTATAGCCCCAAGGCAGCTAGGGCCGTTGAGAGCAATCTGGGAAGGCAATCCTTGCCTTCTGTCGCGTGGCGCACCGGATAGTCCGGTGCCCGATTTCTTTGCTTAACTGGCGCAGCCGACCGTTGGCAGCCAGAGAGCCGTTGGCGCACCGGACATGTCCGGTGCACACCGGACAGTCCGGTGCCCCCTTCTAGCCATTGGCTTGGCCACGTGTCCCGCGCAGATCGTGCGGCCGACCGTTGGCCCGGCCGACCGTTGGCTCACCGGACAGTCCGGTGCACATCGGACAGTCCGGTGAATTATAGTCGTACGTCGCCGGTGAATTCCCGAGAGCGGCCAGTTCGCTCGAGCCAGCCTGGCACACCGGACACTGTCCGGTGCACCACCGGACAGTCCGGTGCTCCCAGACTGAGTAGAGTCTTGGCTGCTCGAGCCAAGACAATTCCAATTCGATTTTTCCTGTTTCCAGCACTTAGACACAATACATTAGTCTCTAAAACAATGTACTAAGTCTGAGAAACATACATTTATCCTGGATTTGTACTTTGTCCACCATTTTACACTTAGGCACTTGTGTTGGACACTAAATCACCAAAATACTTAGAAATGGCCCAAGGGCACATTTCCCTTTCAATCTCCCCCTTTTTGGTGATTTATGCCAACACAATATAAAGCAAGTAGAACAAATACAAAATCAATTCAAATAAGAACTCAAATTGTTTTGATTCAAATTTGACATATATGGATCACTCTTTGCCACCACTTGGTTTGTTTTTGCAAATCAAACTCAAATTTCTATCTCTAAGTCAAACACACATGTTAAGACATAAAGAGAGTCATTCCAAGAGAAATTGATTCAAGATTTCAAAAACTCCCCTTTTTCCCATAATCAACATTTCTCCCCACAAGAAGCCAACTTTTGACAAGAGAGACAATAACAGAGTTTTGACAAACCAAAAGCTCTTTTCTACTGTTTTCAAAATCTCTCAAGTGGTAGCTGATCCATTTATCGCTTTGGCCTTTATTTTCTCCCCCTTTGGCATCAAGCACCAAAACGGGATTAATCTTGGCCCTAGAACCCCATTGCCTCCCCAAAATCTTCAATAAGAATACAAAGGCAATAAGAGTACATGAGATGAACTTGGAATAAGTTACCCTCTCATCGGAGTGCAGTGGAAGTCTTTCATGGTCCAAGTCCACCTTTTCCCTTTCAAACCTCCTTTGAGACTAAAACAAGCAAACCCAAGCACATGGTTAGTCTCAAAGGGTCAAGTTGTAACACATCTCCCCCTAAACATGTGCATCACATTGCAACGGACTTGTGAGGTCCAGGGAGTGTTTGTACAACTTGAGCACCATTATTAAGCAACAAAATGCATAAGGAACATGATCAAGGGCATAAACACATGTATGCTATAAATCAATCCAAGTTCCGCGGATCTAAGATATTTAGCTCACTACGCAACCTGCAAAAGGTCTGCTCATCTAGAGGCTTGGTAAAGATATCGGCTAGCTGGTTCTCGGAGCTAACATGGAACACTTCGATATCCCCTTTTGCTGGTGGTCTCTCAAAAACTGATGCCGGATGTCAATGTGCTTTGTGCGGCTGTGTTCAACAGGATTTTCCGCCATGCGGATAGCACTCTCATTATCACATAGGAGTGGGACTTTGCTCAGATTGTAGCCAAAGTCCCTGAGGGTTTGCCTCATCCAAAGTAGTTGCGCGCAACACTGTCCTGCGGCAACATACTCGGCCTCAGCGGTGGATAGGGCAACAGAAGTTTGTTTCTTAGAGTTCCATGACACCAGGGACCTTCCTAAGAATTGGCACGTCCCCGATGTACTCTTCGTATCGACCTTACATCCAGCATAGTCGGAATCTGAATATCCAATTAAGTCAAAGGTAGACCCCTTTGGATACCAGATCCCGAAGCAAGGCGTAGCAACTAAATATCTAAGAATTCGCTTCACTGCCACTAAGTGACACTCCTTAGGATTGGATTGAAATCTAGCACACATGCATACGCTAAGCATAATATCCGGTCTACTAGCACATAAGTAAAGTAATGACCCTATCATTGACCAGTATGCCTTTTGATCAACGGACTTACCTCCTTTGTTGAGGTCGGTGTGTCCGTCGGTCCCCATCGGAGTTTTTGCGGGCTTGGCGTCCTTCATCCCAAACCGCTTTAGCAAGTCTTGTGTGTACTTCGTTTGGGAGATGAAGGTGTCGTCCTTGAGTTGCTTCACTTGGAACCCAAGGAAGTAGTTCAACTCACCCATCATCGACATCTCGAATTTCTGCGTCATTACCCTGCTAAACTCTTCACAAGACTTTTGGTTAGTAGAACCAAATATTATGTCATCGACATAAATTTGGCACACAAACAAATCACCATCACATGTCTTAGTGAAAAGAGTTGGATCGGCTTTCCCAACCTTGAAAGCATTAGCAATTAAGAAATCTCTAAGGCATTCATACCATGCTCTTGGGGCTTGCTTAAGTCCATAGAGCGCCTTAGAGAGCTTACACACGTGGTTGGGGTACCGTTCATCCTCGAAGCCAGGGGGTTGCTCCACATACACCTCCTCCTTGATTGGCCCGTTGAGGAAAGCGCTCTTCACATCCATTTGGAACAAATTGAAAGAATGGTGAGCGGCATATGCTAGCAAAATACGAATGGATTCTAGCCTAGCCACAGGAGCAAAAGTCTCCTCAAAGTCCAAACCTGCGACTTGGGCATAACCTTTTGCCACAAGTCGAGCCTTGTTCCTTGTCACCACTCCGTGCTCGTCTTGTTTGTTGCGGAACACCCACTTGGTTCCCACAACATTTTGCTTAGGACGAGGCACCAGCGTCCAAACTTCATTCCTCTTGAAGTTGTTGAGCTCCTCTTGCATGGCCAACACCCAGTCTGGATCTAGCAAGGCCTCTTCTACCCTGAAAGGCTCAATAGAAGAGACAAAGGAGTAATGCTCACAAAAATTAACTAATCGAGAGGGAGTAGTTACTCCCTTGCTAATATCACCCATAATTTGATCGACGGGATGATCCCTTTGAATCATCGCTCGAACTTGGGTTGGAGGTGCCGGTTGCGCTTCTTCCTCTATCACATGATCATCTTGTGCTCCCCCTTGATCACACGCCTCCTGTTGATGAACCTGTTCATCGTCTTGAGTTGGGGGATGCACCATAGTTGAGGAAGAAGGTTGATCTTGCTCCTTTTGTTCCTGTGGTCGTACATCACCAATCGCCATGGTTCGTATAGCGTCCGTCGGAACATCTTCTTCATCTACATCATCAAGATCAACAACTTGCTCTCTTGGAGAGCCATTAGTCTCATCAAATACAACGTCGCTGGAGACTTCAACCAAACTCGATGATTTGTTGAAGACTCTATACGCCTTTGTATTTGAATCATAACCTAACAAAAACCCTTCTACAGCTTTGGGAGCAAACTTAGAATTTCTACCCTTCTTCACTAGAATGTAGCCTTTGCTCCCAAATACAAGAAAGTAAGATACATTGGGTTTGTTACCGGTTAGAAGCTCATACGACGTCTTCTTGAGGAGGCGGTGAAGGTAGACCCTGTTGATGGCGTGGCAAGCCGTGTTCACGGCTTCCGACCAAAAACGCTCGGGGGTCTTGAACTCTCCAAGCATTGTCCTCGCCATATCGATTAGCGTCCTGTTCTTCCTCTCTACCACACCGTTTTGCTGTGGTGTGTAGGGAGCGGAGAACTCGTGCTTGATCCCTTCCTCCTCAAGGTACTCCTCCACTTGAAGGTTCTTGAACTCGGACCCGTTGTCGCTCCTTATCTTCTTCACCTTAAGCTCAAACTCATTTTGAGCTCTCCTTAGGAAGCGCTTGAGGGTCCCTTGGGTTTCAGACTTATCCTGCAAAAAGAATACCCAAGTGAAGTGGGAAAAGTCATCAACAATAACTAGACCATACTTACTTCCTCCTATGCTTAGTTAGGCGACGGGTCCAAAAAGATCCATATGTAGCAGCTCCAGGGGCCTTGATGTGGTCATCACATTCTTGCTGTGATGTGCTCCTCCCACCTGTTTACCTGCTTGACAAGCTGCACAAGGTCTATCTTTTTCAAATTGCACGTTAGTCAAACCTATCACGTGTTCTCCCTTTAGAAGCTTGTGAAGGTTCTTCATCCCTACATGTGCTAAGCGGCGATGCCACAGCCAGCCCATGCTAGTCTTAGCTATTAAGCATGCATCTAGACCGGCCTCCTCTTTTGCAAAATCAACTAAATAAAGCTTGCCGTCTAATACACCCTTAAAAGCTAATGAACCATCACTTCTTCTAAAGACAGACACATCTACATTTGTAAATAGACAATTATATCCCATATTACATAATTGACTAACAGATAGCAAATTATATCCAAGGGACTCAACTAAAAACACATTAGAGATAGAGTGCTCATTTGAAATTGCAATCTTGCCTAAGCCTTTCACCTTGCCTTGGTTCCCATCACCAAATATGATTGAATCTTGGGAATCCTTATTCTTGACGTAGGAGGTGAACATCTTCTTCTCCCCCGTCATATGGTTTGTGCATCCGCTGTCGATAATCCAGCTTGAACCCCCGGATGCATAAACCTGCAAGGCAAATTTAGGCTTGGGACTTAGGTACCCAACTCTTGTTGGGTCCTACGAGGTTAGTCACAATTGTCTTAGGGACCCAAATGCAAGTTTTATCACCCTTGCATTTTGCCCCTAATTTCCTAGCAACTATCTTCCTATCCTTTCTACAAATAGCAAAGGAAGCATTTAAAGCATGATATACTGTAGAAGGACAATCCATAACTTTCCTAGAAACATGAACAATATTCTTTCTAGGCACATGATGAACATATCTCCCAGACATATCTCTATCATGCATATAAGAAGAACTAGAAGCAAACATAGCATATGAATCATAAGCATGTGAATCAGAACTTCTATAGTCATTTCTAGCATGTCTCCTATTATGATACATAAAAGCATGGTTCTTTTTAGTACTACTTGCCATAGGAGCCTTCCCTTTCTCCTTGGCGGGGATGGGAACCTTATGGCTTGTTAAGTTCTTGGCTTCCCTCTTGAAGCCAAGTCCATCCTTAATTGAGGGGTGTCTACCAATTGTGTAGGCATCCCTTGCAAATTTTAATTTGTCAAAATCACTTTTGCTAGTCTTAAGTTGGGCATTAAGACTAGCAACTTCATCATTTAATTTTGCAATAGAGGCTATGTGTTCACTACAAGCATCAATATCAAAATCTTTACACCTATTGCAAATAACATCATTTTCTACACAAGATGTTGATTTACTAGCTATTTCTAACCTAGCATTCAAATCATCATTAATGCTCCTTAAGTTAGAAATTGTCTCATGGCAAGAAGATAATTCACAAGAAAGCATTTCATTTCTTTTAACTTCTAGAGCATGAGATTTTTGTGCTTCTACAAATTTGTCATGTTCTTCATACAACAAATCCTCTTGCTTTTCCTAAAGTCTATTCTTATCATTCAAGGCATCAATCAATTCATTGATTTTATCTACCTTGGTTCTATCTAGGCCCTTAAATAAACATGAATAATCTATTTCATCCTCATCACTAGATTCGTCCTCACTTGAAGAAGCATAAGTAGAGTTTCGAATACATACCTTCTTCTCCCTTGCCATAAGGCATGTGTGACGTTCGTTGGGGAAGAGGGATGACTTGTTGAAGGCGGTGGCGGCGAGTCCTTCATTGTCGGAGTCGGAAGAGGAGCAATCCGAATCCCACTCCTTGCCTAGATGCGCCTCGCCCTTTGCCTTCTTATAGTTCTTCTTCTTCTCCCTCTTGTTCCCTTGATCCTGATCACTATCATTGTTGGGACAGTTAGCAATAAAATGACCAAGCTTACCACATTTGAAGCATGAGCGCTTCCCCTTTGTCTTGGTCTTGCTTGGCTGCCCTTTGCGACCTTTTAGCGCCGTCTTGAATCTCTTGATGATGAGAGCCATCTCTTCATCATTAAGTCCGGCCGCCTCAATTTGTGCCACGTTGCTAGGTAGCGTCTCATTGCTTCTTGTTGCCTTGAGAGCAAGAGGTTGAGGCTCATTGATTGGACCATTCAATGCGTCGTCCATGTATCTTGCTTCCTTGATCATCATTCGCCCGCTCATGAACTTTCCAAGTATCTCCTCGGGCGTCATCTTGGTGTACCTAGGATTCTCACGAATATTGTTTACAAGATGAGGATCAAGGACAGTAAAAGACCTTAGCATTAGGCGGACGACGTCGTGATCCGTCCATCGCGTGCTTCCATAGCTTCTTATCTTGTTGACAAGGGTCTTTAGCCGGTTGTACGTTTGAGTTGGCTCTTCTCCCCTTATCATAGCGAATCTCCCGAGTTCGCCTTCCACCAACTCCATCTTGGTGTGCATTGTGACATCATTCCCCTCATGAGAGATCTTGAGGGTGTCCCAAATTTGCTTGGCGTTATCCAAGCCACTCACTTTGTGGTATTCATCCCTGCACAAAGAAGCTAGAAGAACAATAGTAGCTTGTGCATTTTTATGAATTTGCTCATTGATAAACATGGGACTATCATTACTATCAAAATGCATTCCATTCTCAACTATCTCCCATATGCTTGGATGGAGAGAGAACAAATGACTACGCATTTTGTGACTCCAAAATCCGTAGTCTTCTCCATCAAAGTGAGGAGGTTTACCAAGTGGAATGGATAATAAATGAGCATTTGTACTATGTGGAATACGAGAGTAGTCAAAAGAAAAGTTTGAATTGACCGTTTTCTTTTTCTCATAGTCGTCGTCGTCCTTTTGGGAAGAGGAAGATTCGTCGCTGTCATAGTAGACGATCTCCTTGATGCGCCTTGTATTCTTCTTCTTCCCGTCTTTGCGCTTGTGGCCCGAGCCCGAGTCGGTAGGCTTGTCATCCTTCGGCTCGTTGAAGATAGACTCCTTCTCGTTGTTGTCGACCACCATCCCCTTTCCCTTAGGATCCATCTCTTCGGGCGATTAGTCCCTTCTTGAAGAGAACGGCTCTGATACCAATTGAGAGCACCTAGAGGGGGGGGTGAATAGGTGATCCTGTAAAACTTAAAACTTAAGCCACAAAACTTGGTTAAGTGTTAGCACAATAATCACCAAGTGGCTAGAGAGGAGTCTCAACAAAACACAGTAACCACAAAGATATCAATCACAGAGATGACACAGTGGTTTATCCCGTGGTTCGGCCAAGACCAACGCTTGCCTACTCCATGTTGTGGCGTCCCAACAGACGAGGGTTGCAATCAACCCCTCTCAAGCGGTCCAAAGACCCACTTGAATACCACAGTGTTTTGCTTTGCTTTTCTTAATCCCGTTTGCAAGGAATCTCCACAACTTGGAGTCTCTCGCCCTTACACTTGAAGTTCACAAAGAAGCACGGAGCAAGGGAGGGATTAGCAACTCACACAAGACACAAAGATCACAGCAAATACGCACACACAGAACCCGGACTTAAGCTCAAATGACTAGCACACTAGAACGGAGCTCAAATCACTAGAATGTCGAACAAGTGTGCAAGAATGATGTGTGAGTGATCAATAGTGCTCAAAGAATGCTTGGTATCCTCCTCCATATGCCTAGGGGTCCCTTTTATAGCCCCAAGGCAGCTAGGAGCCGTTGAGAGCAATCTGGGAAGGCAATCCTTGCCTTCTGTCGCGTGGCGCACCGGACAGTTCGGTGCACATCGGACACTGTCCGGTGCCTGATTTCTTTCCTTAACTGGCGTAGCCGACCGTTGGCAGCCAGAGAGCCGTTGGCGCACCGGACATGTCCGGTGCCCCCTTCTAGCCGTTGGCTCGGCCACGTGTCCCGCGCAGATCGCGCGGCCGACCGTTGGCTCACCGGACAGTCCGGTGCACACCGGACAGTCCGGTGAATTATAGCCGTACGTCGCCGGTGAATTCCCGAGAGCGACCAGTTCGCTCGAGCCAGCCTGGCACACCGGACACTGTCCGGTGCACCACCGGACAGTCCGTTGCTCCTAGACTGAGCAGAGTCTTGGCTGCTCGAGCCAAGACAATTCCAATTCGATTTTTCCTGTTTCCAGCACTTAGACACAATACATTAGTCTCTAAAACAATGTACTAAGTCTGAGAAACATACCTTTATCCTGGATTTGTACTTTGTCCACCATTTTACACTTAGGCACTTGTGTTGGACACTAAATCACCAAAATACTTAGAAATGGCCCAAGGGCACATTTCCCTTTCACTAGGCTTAACGATTTACCATATTTCTCGGCATGTGCTTAGTACGTTCAAACGCTTGACACACGGTACCACACCTTAATCCTTATTCCAATTTTCGTCTCGTAGACAACACATCCCCATGGATTGTTGTCCACAGACCATCATCATTACGATATAAAAATGGATACAACCAATTCCTAACCTCGCACGAGTGCTAGAAAAATCACTCGACTTCTACCGAGATCCCTAATTAGTAAAGCAGCTACTCGACCTAGCATACTAGTATCCATCTCAAAAGGAATCCTGAGTTCATGCAACTAAGGTTTTAGTCAACTCCTACACTTAAGTGCACAATACAAGCCTACAAACATTAAGTGCAGTAAAGTAGCATATATAATGGTTATGCATAAAACCGGGGCTTGCCTTCCAAAGCTGGGGCAGGCAGATCCTCGATGGCAGGCTCTGGTGCTGGCTCCTGGACTACCTCCTGAGCAACTCCTTGCTCCGGAACAAGGATGTACTCTCCGTCAGCGAGATTACAATCTATCGAATGCAATGAATAAGGTACATATATATTAATGATATGCCAAATTGGTAAATACTACGTATGGTGAAACAGTATTAAAACAGTGGGTACACTAGGGATTTCTTTGTCAGCTGGCGTTTTAAGGGTTTCATCCACTCATTTTAGGGTCTTGAATGAACTTAAAATCTTCAGTCATTTCCTTCATGTTCTATGGGACTCTTAGGAGGATTTATTTGTACATTATTAATTTCTCCCAAAATTCTCATTTTACTTTCTATTATGCTTCTTATTGAGTGCTTTTGAACTACTAAGGCAATTTAGAGTTTTCCAAAAATATTACAAAAATTACAGTGGGTAAACATTGACCTCTGTGATTTATTCTAAAATTTTGAGGTTGTAATTAATTCAGATAATCCTTGTGAAAAATAACAAAAGTAAGTCTAATAGGGCACTTTACACTATAGCTCTGGTTTAGGTGAGGTTTCTGGACTAAAACTTATTTTTGCTAAGATTCATGGGTGATAATAGGTCTCTATGCCAAAAATTACAGAACAAGACCCACCGGGTATTTAGTTGTGATTTTTTTAAAGTTTAATGTCAAAAATGTACTTATAACTAACTTGTTATTTGAAAATGTTAAACAACAGAACTTATATTGTTCCTAGATTCATACTAGCATATTATTAGTTATGCCAAGGATTGGGGTGGGTTCTCCTTAGGGTTATTTTTCTAGGATTTTTCTAAGTTTTCATTGTTTTCATGAAATAAAATGTGGTGCATTTCTATTGTACTAACAGAAGTTTCAACAAAATTTTCTTGTGATCCAGGTTACTTAAGTAAGCTAGGAAAAATGTGGTTGTGGTCTGGTTCATACTTTTAATCCCCTTTTTCATTTTTAATGTTTGGGCTACAACAAGTTTTTGGGGTTAATTTCTCCTTAATCTAGTATACGGGTGAGTTCAACCTATTAAAATAAGGTATTAGTAGTTGGGCATGCCTCTGATTTTTCTTACCCTTAGTCTAAAAGTATTTCTATTTTTCCTCTAATTATTTAGTTTTGGGTAGTATACTTATTTAAATCAAGACCTTAAAAATTATTGCAGTACTTAGGGCATTTAGAAATTTTCATAAATAGTTCACATTATTTAGAATCTAGCAAAATTAGTTTAACCAAATTTGGCTGGATAAAATTGGAGTTATGAATTTTGAAAGCTCTGTCTGCATTTAAAAGAATAATGTTTAAAAGGTTTAATGAAAACCAGCTTACACCGAGGCCCCTGGGGTTTCCCTTAACTAATCCTTTAAACCATACCCCTGCAGAACTATTCCTCTAAGTCACTGACTGCGCAAACCCCCCCGGCTTCTTGTTCTTTCCAACCGAGCTCCCTCCCCCCTTGAAACAGCAACTGCGGAGAGGAAAAAGGGTGGCGCGGCTTACCCGCGACGAGGGAGGTCCGGTGAAGGGCGGGGTTAGATCCGGGAGGTCCTGGCGGTCACGTCGAGGTGCGACTCGTCGACGGTGATGGCCGGAATCGGTCTGACCACGAGCGCAGGCGGTCGGGCTCGTCGGCGGCGTGCGCTCTGGCCTGCTCACGGCGGTATTTCTTAATCAAGTGGCACATGAAGCTTCACGGGGTGCTAAGGACGCTATAGGTGCAAGGAATCGACGAACGGCTTACCGTGGAGCTCGGTCTACGTGCGACAGCGGCCGGTTGAAGTCCAACGACGTCGATCCGACGTCTCCGGTGAAGTAGAGTCCAATCCCCGGCTCTGGGAGCTTCACTGAAGTCCGTAGAAGCTAACCCGAGGGTCGGACGAGACAGGGAGTGGCTGGTTTGGCCGGTCTATGGTGGTCGTGGCCTGCGCGGCCGCTGGTACCTCGCTCACGGGCAAACTCCGGTGAACTTGAGCTCGGGTTGGGTCAGTGACGCGCGGGGGTGTACGGTCGAGGCCGGGATGGCTTTTATAGCCGCGGGCGAGGGCGTGGGCGTGGGGTTGGCACGGCACGGGGCTGTGCGCGTGGGCGGAGCGCTGAGGGCGTGCTTTGGCGCGCCAGGACACGTCGAACACGTGGTCGTGTTCATCTGCCCGAGTTCTTGGGCCAGCAGAGCTCCAAAACGTGCGAATCTTACCAAATGTCGTGTGTAAGATATCTTCCTGGCACCTAGGGCTAGCTAGTTTGTGTAAGTTCCAATGGAAGATCTGCCCTAGATCACAAGATATGTGGCCACCAAGTCTTGTCTGTCTGCACTGTTCACTAGTGACAAAACTGATGTCAAACCATGTCAAACGACCTCGGTTTGAATTCAAATTTTTTAGGGATGTGCCTTGAGTAATTTGGCCACTTTTTGCTATTTGGTCCAAGTGGTTTTGGTGCCAGCACAAAGGTGAACACCTTTGATCTTTGGGCTAGGGGTGGTTTTGGGGACTTAGAGAATTTTGAATGGCCGTAGTGTGCTCCCCCTCTTGGTGAATTGTTTTGGGGTTTTTGTTGGGCCTTTTTGTAATACTTCTCTTAATAAATTTTGTAGATTTACTAATACACTTAATTTTTGGTAAAGGTCCCTTTTTATGTTTTGGTCATTTGCCCACTCTTTCCCTTTTAATCCCATGGTTAGGGTTTAATGGCTTAAGAGGGGAATTAGGGTTTTAGAACCTTGTTTATGGGTGAAAAATTGTATGAAGGCTAGGGTTTCTTTCTTGTTATGATTAATGCTTATCTTAACCATGCCTCTAAAACTTTGAGTTCCTTCACTTTCCATTTTAGCATATAGTTTGAGTAGGACACAAGTGTGCTTCTTTGGCCAGGGCTTTGGGTAACACCAGGGGTGTTACATGGGGTCCCTCCCGGGAGCGAGATTCTGGCGATGTCGGTGAACTCCGCCGCCCCTACGCACGCACAGACCGTCCGGCCACCAGGCACGGATCATCCAACTCGTCAGGCAGGAACTCGAGCCCTGCTTCAAGTCGCGAACCGTCCGCGCCTCCGCAGATAGCACCGTCGCTGGTTCTCACCGCAGTGATTGGTGTCCGGATCGGCACAAACACACTTTTTGACGACTCTGCTAGGGAAATCGCATATAGATCTATCAGATCAGCCCTCAATGGCTGGTTCAAGGGATAACTCTGATGTCTCCCCTAGCAATATCATCGAGCCAACTTGGAAAACATTGTCAGCTGAAGAACAGCTCCACTTCAAGGAATATAAGGAGCAGCTGATCCAAGAAGCAAAAGCAAAATTCTTGGCCAACTTCAAAGTGGACAAGAATAATAAGGTTGTTTGGCTACAAGCGAATGATCTGGCTTCGCTCCGACCCACTGCAGCTACCCCCAAGGTAAGCGACACAAACAAACTCTAATATCTTAAGGGATGAGCAGCGAGACCAAATGCATCATATTGTAGGGGTATATAAAATGATTATAAAAGGCTACTACGTGCTTTTGATAAATCCACCATCACAAATTTTCCTTCGCACGAGGTTGAATTGGAGGAAAACACATGTGATTCATCGGCTACGAGTTGTCATGACCAGTCACAACCCCTGTACGGGATGCCGATAGACACGTACCCTGGACAACCACAGCCTCCTACGCACATGGGCGGTAAAACCGCCGATCTGCGCATGTCCGAACCGTCCGGACCAGCGGTGGCCGGTCCTATTTTTAGAAACGAATTACTGAGACATGCATCCAAGCCACCACATATTGTGCAAACCCTAAACTACCCAGTCGGACGGTTCGGCCATATGGCCAGACAGTCCGCGCACACAGTCGGACGGTCCGACTATCTAACCAGATGGTCCAGAGTAGAGTTTTTCGAGGAGGATTGTTATCCAAATCTGCATCCGTCTCAGCCAAACTTCTAATCACATCATACAATGTATCGGCACCATAATATAGCATCCCAAACCCATGGGGCGAGTACTTTCCGGCCCCTCCTAGAAGGCCAGAAAGGAATGGCCAGTCCTATGAGCCGCATAGGGCAAGTAGTAATGTGCCATAAAACCCAAGCCAATGGGGGGGACAACATACTAATAGCCAAACAACCTCACCCTTGTTAGACCAAAGAGTCGGTGGTCTCCCACCGGCTGCCATTGATATAGTAAGGGAGGAGATAGCTGGGGCGTTACGAGATAAGCTCAGAGTAATGTAACACTACCAAAACCATCAACTAAAAATAATGCATTTAGATTATTAATGGTAAAAATGGTAATGAATTTTTCTTTCAAGTGTTTGTTTTTTATTTGCATTTAGAGTAATTTTGTTTGCTTATATTTGATTTTTGGATGTTTAGTAGAATTTCTTTCACATTGAAAATCCAATTATTTAATATACAAATATTGGTCCAAAAATAAATATTTTAGTTATAAATAATTTTGGTATAATTATTATGATTTTTAATTATTTAAAAATATATTTATTTATATTTTTAATAGAAAAGAAAAAGAAAGAAAGAAAAACGAAAACCCTAAACCCTAACCGGCCATTCGGCCTAATAGGCCCAACAGCCAGCCGCACCCCCATCCCCCTCCTCCCTCTCACTGACAGGTGGGGCCCACCCGGGCCTCTCCTCCCTTCCCTCCCGCGCCGCCGCCGCTGGCATGCCCGCGCCGCCGCGCCGAGCGCCCGACCCCTCGCACCCCGGCCGAGCCGCGCCGTGCCCGTCCGCCTCCCCCGAGCCGGAAACCATCGCCCATCTCTCTCTCCCTCCCCCACATTCTCTCTCACTCAATGGCGTTAACGGCGCCATTGATGGCCGTTAATGGCCATGACCGGTCGTTCTCTCCCACGACGCCCTCTCCTCTCCCTCTCTCGCTCTATAAAAGCCCCGAGCTCGCCCTCTCTCCCTCCCCGAGCTCTTTATCTCTCTCTCTCACGCTCTTTTCTCCCTTGCTCGCCGTCGACCACGCCCGCGCTGCTCGCCGGAGCTCCGTCGATCACGCCCCGTCGTCCGCACCCCGGCTAGATGGTCCGCGCCCGTCCCCGGCCACTCGACTGAGCCCCCTGCTCCTCCCCTGCCTGGCCGAGCCCCTCCCCCCGTCGATCTCCATTCCCGCGCTTGAGCTCTAGTTCATGGTAGAAGAAGCACATTTTGCATTTTAGTCTCTGGTTTTGTATAAAACTTAATTCCGAGATTTTCAGTTTAGAAATTATCGAAAAGAGACCCCGATGTATACGTGTAATCGTAAACAAGCCCCGCAACAATATTTTGGACAGATGTATTATTTTATATTTCAAAAATAAACAATGTCACTATTCACTAACTTGGTGATTTTCATACTAGACATGTTTATGATTAATTTCGCTTTAGCACATGGAACAATAATTGTTAGTAGTGGTTTAAGTATAATTTTATTGATATAAGAAAGTAGAAGAAATACGAGGCCACATATTTTCGTTTAGATGGAAATGTAGGTTTTACTAGTCATGATTAATGTATTCATAAGTATAGCACTTAATTACTTAGAATTAGTAAAATATTTATTTATGTCATAATAACCATGATTATGTTACTAAAGTCCAATTACTAATTTACATCAATTCTTAGAATATTAATGTTAGGTGATTTTAGAAATGAACATTTTTAGCTATACGTAAGATTTCTATTTAGAAAGAAAAGGGATAAAACTCAAAAGTCTATTATTAGTAATAAAGAAACCATAAAGTTTGTTAATACATGTTTATCTATATTATACTAGATAAAACTAGTGTCATAGTCATTTACTCATATTTTCACCGATGATTACTCAAAGTAGTCATAGTGGATTAATAAGTATTTATGCTTTAAGACGTATTTATGAGTATAATTGTGTGATGTATGAATGTGTATGTAATGGTGAATGATTACCCATGTAATGGCGTATGTTTATTTATTTGGTGTACATATTCTTTTGTATTTACGATACGCAAATCGATGCTAGAAGTTGACTGTGAGGTAGGCGAACCAAACTCGTTCGAGGACGACCCACAGGACACTTTCGTGCAGGCAAGTGGATTCGCCCTCTGCATATTCTATTTGTACCCAAATAAGGCATATAATAATGTTTACTTTTTGGATATATTGCATAATTTGATGGGATTTGCCTAAATAAGGATTTCCTAGAATTACCAACCCTATTCCTTGAATTACCCTAGGATAAATGTTTTGCTTAGCATTTTTTGCTATTGCTCAACTTGATGAATATGATGTCACTCTTTTAATGATACTATGTTCCGGAAATGAAGTTTTATTATGATGTTAACTCGATGGTTAAACAAGAACATTTTGTGTGTAAATGGAACATGGAGTGACCACCCAGGATAACAGTGCAACCACGAGTGCTATAATGGCTCTGGCTTTGGTAATTAGCTCCATAGACTTAGTGCTTAGCAACCCTACCTGAAAGATGGGCAAGAGGGGGCGACAACGGTTTGGTGGCAGCTCATGTTAACATGGGGTGGTAGTCTTGGCTAAGTTACCTCACCTAGAGTGCCATCAATACTGACGTGGAAACCTTAGGGCTTGTTCGCTTTGGAGTGGATTGAGGGGGATTGGAGGGGATTAAATCCCCTCCTATACAAATTTGTATAGGAGGGGATTTAATCCCCTCCAATCCCCCTCAATCCACTCCAAAGCGAACAAGCCCTTAGCGGGTGGCTTTGTACTAAGGATATTTTGTGAAAGCCTCATAATGGATCCCTAGCCATTCATCTTAGCAGTGTTTACAGGTCCGATCAACCCAGGCTAGATGTGATACATGGCTTGTGGGTAAATGAAAGGGAAATAGGGTCAAACCTTTTTTAAATAATTTTGGTGGTTGAATTGCCCAACACAAATATTGGACCAACTAGTTTGCTCTAGATTATATGTTTTACAGGTGCCAAAGGTTCAGCACAAACCAATAAGAAGATTAAAGTTAGGGTTCAAAAGAAAGGAGCAAAAGAAACCGAAGTGAACTCTGGTCTGGTGCACCACCGGACAGTGTCCGGTGCACCAGGGAGGATCAACTTCAAACTCTTCACCTTCGAGTTTCTAAGGCTGCGCTCCGCTATAATTCACCGGACTGTCAGGCGGGTCACCGGACTGTCCGGTGTGCCAGCGGAGCAACGACTCCCAAGCGCAACAGTCGACTCCAACGTTCGTCTGAAAAGTGAAAAGTGCGCGGACAGTTCGCACAAAGTTAGAGCAGCGCCAGAAGGTGCACCAGACGGTGAAGAGTGACTGTCCGGTGCGACACCGGACTGTCCGGTGGCCCAGACTGTCAGAGCTCCAACGATCGAAACCGTCAGAACCCTAATGGTTGGGTGACGTGGTTGGTGCACCGGACAGTGTCCGGTGCGCCCATCGACAGCAGCCCTCCCGAACGACTATTTTGGTGGTTGGGGCTATAAATAACCCCAACCACCACCATTCAAGGCATCCAAGCATTCACTACTCCTCATTCAATACAAGAGCAATACACAACACTCCAAGACACAAATCAAAGCCTTCAATCAAATCAAAGTCCATAATTCAACTCTAGTTTTTAAGACTTGTGAGAAGATTGACTTGTGTTCTTTTGTTCCTCTTGTTGCTTGGTTGGCTTTCTTCTTTCTCTCATTCTTAATCTCAAAGCCTTGTAAGCGAAGCAAGAGACACCAATTGTGTGGTGGTCCTTGCGGGGTCTAAGTGACCCGGGAAATCAAGGAAGGAAGCTCACTCGGTCTAAGTGACCGTTTGAGAGAGGGAAAGGGTTGAAAGAGACCCGGTCTTTGTGACCACCTCAACGGGGAGTAGGTTTGCGAAAACCGAACCTCGGTAAAACAAATCACTGTGTCATCCGCTCTATTTGCTTGTGATTTGTTTTTCGCCCTCTCTTTCGGACTCGGTTTTATTTCTAACGCTAACCTCGACTTGTAGTTGTGCTTAAAGTTTATAAATTTCAGAGTTGCCTATTCAGCCCCCTCTAGGCGACTTTCAATTGGTATCAGAGCCCGGTGCTTCATTAGAGTCTAACCACTTGAAGTGATGTCGGGAGATCACGCCAAGAGGGAGATCGTGACCGACGACGACAAGTCCGCAAGCTCGGGAAGAACTCACTCGAGGTAGTCCGGCCACAAGCACATGGAGGAATCCTCTTCCTCCATCAAGTCACAACGGAGAGGTGAAAAGAAGAAGAAGATGAAGAAAGTGGTCTACTACGAGACCGACTCTTCGTCACCCTCCACCTCCGGCTCCGAATCGGTGTCCGTCACTTCTAAGCGCCATGAGCGCAAGAAGTATAGTAAGATGCCCCTCCGCTATCCTCGCATTTCCAAACGCACTCCATTACTTTCTGTTCCCCTAGGAAAACCACCATTTTTTGATGGTGAGGATTATTGTATGTGGAGTGATAAAATGAGGCATCACCTAACTTCACTCCACAAAAGCATATGGGATATTGTTGAGTATGGAGTACAGGTACCGAAGGTAGGGTACAAGGACTACGATTCGGACGAGACCGACCAAATTCGGCACTTTAACTCCCAAGCCACAACTATACTCCTCGCCTCCTTGTGTCGAGAGGAGTATAATAAGGTGCAAGGGTTAAAGACGGCCAAAGAAATTTGGGACGTCCTCAAAACGGCGCACGAAGGGGATGAGGTGACAAAGATCACCAAATGGGAGACGATCGAGGGGGAGCTCGGTCGATTCATCCTCAACCAAGGAGAGGAGCCACAAGCCATGTACAACCGGCTCAAGACCTTGGTCAACCAAGTGCGCAACCTCGGGAGCACCAAATGGGATGACCGTGAAATGGTCAAGGTTATTCTAAGATCACTTGTTTTTCGTATTCCTACACAAGTTCAATTAATTCGTGGTGATCCTAGATATAAGCTAATGTCTCCCGAGGAGGATATAGGAAAGTTTGTGAGCTTTGAGTTGATGATCAAAGGCTCCAAACAAATTGTCGAGCAAGGCGGCACCTCCACACTCGAGGTGCAACCCGTTGCATTCAAAGCAACGGAAGAGGAGAAAGAAGAGTCTACATCAAGTAGGCTCCCCATCGACGCCTCCAAGATCGACAATGAGGAAATGGCGCTCATCATCAAGAGCTTCCGCCAAATCCTCAAGCAAAGGAGGGGGAAGGATTACAAGCCCCGCTCCAAGAAAGTATGCTACAAGTGTGGTAAGCTCGATCATTTCATTGTTAAATGTCCATTATCAAGTGCTAGTGACAGGGGCGACGACAAGAAGGGAAGAAGGAAGGAGAAGAAGAAGTACTATAAGAAGAAGGGCGGCGATGCCCACGTATGTCGGGAATGGGACTCCGATGAGAGCTCCACCGACTCCTCCTCCGACGAGGACGCCGCCAACATCGCCATCACCAAAGGCCTCCTCTTCCCCAACGTCGGCCACAAGTGCCTCATGGCAAAGGACAGCAAGAAAAAGAAGGTACAAGCTAGAACCACCCCCAAGTATACTACATCTAGTGATGAGGGTAGTTCTAGTGATGATGAAGATAATTTGCTTGCCCTTTTTGCCAACCTTAACATACAACAAAAAGAAAAATTAAATGAATTAATAGGAGCTATTCATGAGAAGGATGAACTCTTGGATAGCCAAAAGGAATTCCTTATTAAGGAAAATAAAAAGCATGTTAAAGTTAAAAATGCTTATGCTCAGGAAGTAGAGAAAAATGAAAATTTATCTAAGGAGCTTAGCATTTGCCATGACACTATCTCTAACCTTAGAACTGAGAATGCCCAATTACTTACTAAGGTTGAAAAGAGAAATGTGTGCGATGATTCATTTGCCAATCTTAAAAATGACAATGCTAGTTTAATTACTAAGATTGACAAATTGAATGAATCAATTTCTAGCCTTAAGATTGAGAATGATAAGCTAATTTCTAAGGCTAAAGATTTAGATGTTTGCAATGTTTCTATTTCCAATCTTAGAAGTGAGAATGACATGTTACATGCTAAGATTGATGAATTAAATGCTTGCAAACCTTCTACATCCACTGTTGATCATGTTTCTATTTGCATGAGATGTAAAGATATTAATGTTGATGCTATCCATGATCACATTGCTATGATTAAACAACAAAATGATCATATAGCTAAAGTAGATGCTAAAATTGACGTGTATGAACTGGAAAATGAAAAATTTAAATTTGCTCATAGCATGCTTTATAATGGGAGACGCCCAGGCATTAAGGACGACATTGGCTTCCAACAGGGAGACAATGTCAAGCTTAATGCCCCTAAGAGATTGTCCAATTTTGTTAAGGGCAAGGCTCCCATGGCTCAGGATAACGAGGGTTACATTTTATATCCTGCTGGTTATCCTAAGCACAAGATTAGAATTCATGCTAAGAAGACTCATTCTGTTTCCCATCATGCTTTTATGTATAAGAATGAGGTCTCTAGTTCTAGGCATTCCACTCATATTAAAATGCCTAAAAAGAAATCTCCCACTGCATCAAATGAGCCTAATGTTTCATTTAAGACTTTTGATGCTTCATATGTTTTAACTAACAAATCAGGCAAAGTAGTTGCCAAATATGTTGGGGGCAAACACAAGGGCTCTAAGACTTGTGTTTGGGTACCCAAGGTGCTTGTTTCTAATGTGAAAGGACCCAAGACCGTTTGGGTACCTAAGAACAAGGCCTAAATTGTTTTGTAGGTTTATGCATCCGGAGGCTCAAGTTGGATCATTGATAGCGGATGCATAAACCACATGACCGAGGAGAAAAAGATGTTCTCCTCCTACAAGAAAAACGAAGATCCCCAAAGAGCTATCACATTCGGGGATGGAAATCAAGGTTTGGTCAAAGGACTTGGTAAAATTTCTATATCACCTGATCATTCCATTTCCAATATTTTTCTTGTAGATTCTTTAGATTACAATTTGCTTTCTTTTTCTCAATTATGCAAAATGGGCTACAACTGTCTTTTTACGGATATAGGTGTTACTGTCTTTAGAAGAAGTGATGATTCAGTAGCATTTAAGGGAGTACTCGAGGGTCAGCTATACTTAGTTGATTTCAATAGACCTAAACTCGATACTTGCTTAATTGCTAAGACTAATATGGGTTGGCTCTGGCATCGCCGACTAGCCCATGTTGGGATGAAGAATCTTCAGAAGCTTCTAAAGGGAGAACACATTTTGGGACTAACCAATGTTCATTTTGAGAAAGACAGGGTTTGTAGCGCATGTCAAGCAGGGAAGCAAGTTGGTACCCATCATCCACACAAGAACATCATGACGACCGACAGGCCGCTTCAGCTACTCCACTTGGATCTATTCGGCTCGATCGCTTACATAAGCATCGACGGAAGTAAGTATTGTATTGTAATTGTGGATGATTATTCTCGCTTCACTTAGATATTCTTTTTGCAGGAAAAATCTCAAACCCAAGAGATCTTAAAGGGATTCTTGAGATGGGCTCAAAATGAGTTCGAATTAAGGATCAAGAAAATAAGAAGCGACAACAAGACGGAGTTCAAGAACTCTCAAATTGAAGGCTTTCTTGAGGATGAGGGCATCAAGCATGAGTTCTCTTCTCCCTACACACCACAACAAAATGGTGTAGTGGAGAGGAAGCATAGAACTCTACTTGACATGGCGAGGACCATGCTTGATGAGTACAAGACTTCGGACCGGTTTTGGGCGGAAGCAATCAACATTGCTTGCTACTCCATCAACCGGCTCTACCTTCACCGAATCCTCAAGAAGACGTCATATGAACTCCTAGCCGGTAAAAAGCCCAATGTTTCATATTTTAGAGTCTTTGGTAGCAAATGTTTTATTCTTATTAAAAGAAGTAGAAAATCTAAATTTGCTCCTAAGGCTATAGAAGGCTTTTTACTTGGTTATGACTCAAACACAAGGGCATATAGAGTCTTTAACAAGTCCACTGGACTAGTTGAAGTTTCTTGTGACATTGTGTTTGATGAGACTAATGGCTCTCAAGTAGAGCAAGTTGATCTTGATGAGCTAGATGATGAAGAGGCTCCATGCGTAGCACTAAGGAACATGTCCATTGGGGATGTGTGTCCTAAGGAATTCGAAGAGCCTCCACAAGCACAAGATCAACCATCATCTTTAAATCAAGCATCTCCACCAACTCAAGATGAGGATCAGGCTCAAGACAATGAAGATGAAGATCAAGAAGATGAGCCACCTCAAGAGGAGGACAATGATCAAGGGGGAGATGCCAATGATCAAGACAAGGAAGATGATCAAGAAGAACAGGGTCAAAGACCACCACACCCAAGAGTGCACCAAGCGATACAACAAGATCACCCCATTAACTCCATCCTCGGCGATATTCATAAGGGGGTAACCACTCGATCTCGTGACACTCACTTTTGTGAACATTACTCTTTTGTGTCTTCTATTGAGCCATAAAGGGTGGAAGATGCATTAAGATATTTGGATTGGGTGTTAGCAATGCAAGAGTAACTCAACAAACTTCACGAGGAATGAGGTATGGCATCTTGTTCCACATCCTAACCAAAATGTTGTAGGAACCAAGCGGGTATTCCGCAACAAGCATGATGATCATGGTGTGGTTACAAGGAACAAAGGCCGACTTGTGGCCAAGGGATATTCACAAGTCGAAGGTTTGGATTTCGGTGAAACCTATGCACCCATAGCAAGGCTTGAGTCAATTCGTATATTACTTGCCTATGCTACTTACCATGGCTTTAAGCTTTACCAAATGGACGTGAAAAGTGCCTTCCTCAATGGACCAATCAAGGAAGAGGTCTATGTTGAGCAACCTCTCGGCTTTGAAGATAGTGAGTACCCTAACCATGTGTATAAACTCTCTAAGGCGCTTTATGGGCTCAAGCAAGCCCCAAGAGCATGGTATGAATGCCTAAGAGATTTCCTTATCACTAATGGCTTCAAAGTCAGCAAAGCCGATCCTACACTCTTTACTAAAACCATTGCAAATGATTTGTTTGTATGCGAAATTTATGTTGATGATATCATATTTGGGTCTACTAACAAATCTACTTGTGAAGAGTTTAGTAGGATTATGATTCAAAAATTCGAGATGTCTATGATGGGGGAGTTGAAGTATTTCTTAGGATTTCAAGTAAAGCAACTCCAAGAGGGCACCTTCATCAGCCAAACCAAGTACATTCAAGAAATACTCACCAATTTTGGAATGAAGGATGCCAAACCTATCAAGACACCCATGGGAACCAATGGGCATCTCGACCTTGACACGGGAGGTAAATTCGTAGATCAAAAGGTATACCAGTCGATGATAGGATCTTTACTCTATTTATGTGCATCTTGACCGGATATTATGCTTTCCGTATGCATGTGTGCAAGGTTCCAAGCCGATCCTAAGGAAGTTCACCTTAGGGTCGTGAAAAGAATCTTGAGATATTTAGTTCATACACCTAAGTTTGGTCTTTGATACCCCAAGGGATCCACTTTTGATTTAATAGGTTATTTCGATGCTGATTGGGCAGGGTGTAAAATTGATAGAAAGAGCACATCAGGGACTTGTCAATTTCTGGGAAGATCCCTAGTGTCTTGGGCTTCAAAGAAACAAAATTCAGTAGCTCTTTCTACCACCGAAGCCGAGTATATTGCCATAGGCCATTGTTGCGCGCAATTGCTTTGGATGAGGCAAACCCTTAGGGACTATGGCTACAAATTGAGCAAAGTCCCTCTCCTATGTGATAATGAGAGTGCAATCCGTATGGCGGATAATCCCGTTGAACACATCCGCACTAAGCACATAGCCATTTGGTATCACTTTTTGAGGGATCACCAACAAAGGGGGGATATCGAGATTGCTTATGTTAGCACCAAAGAACAACTAGTCGATATCTTTACCAAACCATTAGATGAGAAAACCTTTACCAAACTTAGGAATGAGCTAAACATTCTTGATTCTCAGAACTTTGATTGATACTTTGCACACATAGCTCATCTATGTACCTTTGATCATATCTCTTTTATGTCTACGACTAATGTGTTTTCAAGTATATTCCTATGATAAGTCATAGATTGAAAGGGAAATGGAGTCTTCGGCGAAGTCAAGTCTTCCACTCCACTCTATCGGTATTATTTACCCTTCGCCGTCACTCCGCACCGCTCTCCACTTTGGTATAATCTTCACTCTTATTACTAGTACCAATGGGGAGAAAGTAAAAAGGGCTCTCAAGACTCCGTTTTTGGCGATTAATGCCAAAGGGGGAGAGAGTATTAGTCCAAAGCAAAAGGACCGCACCACCACCAATTTCAAAAGTTTAAAATGAAGTTTTCAATTTGTATCTTATGATGAAATATTTAAAGGAGGATTTTTCAATTGGTTAGCATTTTTCAAATTGGTATAAAATCTTCTTTCAATTGGTAAAACCCTCTTGAACACTAAGAGAAGAATTTCATCCAGGGGAGTTTTGTTTTAGTCAAAGGAAAAGCATTTGAAACAGGGGGAGAAAATTTCAAATCTTGAAAATGCTTCTTGCAATCTTATTCATATACCTTTGACTATTTGCAAAAGGAATTTGAAAAGATTTTCCAAAAGAATTTGCAAAAACAAAACAAGTGGTGCAAGCGTGGTCCAAAATGTTAAATAAAAGAAAGCAATCCATGCATATCTAATGAAAGTATAAATTGGTTTAATTCCAAGCAACCTGTGCACTTACCTTAGGCAAACTAGTTCAATTTTGCACTTATATATTTGCTTTGGTTTGTGTTGGCATCAATCACCAAAAAGGGGGAGATTGAAAGGGAAATAGGGTCAAACCTTTTTCTAAATAATTTTGGTGGTAGTATTGCCCAACACAAATATTGGACTAACTAGTTTGCTCTAGATTATATGTTCTACAGGTGCCAAAGGTTCAGCACAAACAAATAAGAAGATTAAAGTTAGGGTTCAAAAGAAAGGAGCAAAATAAACCGAAGTGAACCCTGGTCTGGCGCACCGGAGTGTCCGGTGTGCCACCGGACAGTGTCCGGTGCACCAGGGAGGATCGACTTCAAACTCTTCACCTTTGGGTTTCTGAGGCCGCGCTCCGCTATAATTCACCGGACTGTCTGGTGGGTCACCGGACTGTCCGGTGTGCCAGCGGAGCAACGACTCCCTAGCGCAACGGTCGACTCCAACGGTCGTCTGAAAAGTGAATAGTGCGCGGACAGTTCGTGCAGAGTCAGAGCAGCGCCAGAAGGCGCACCGGACAGTGAACAGTGACTGTCCGGTGGCCTAGGATGTCAGAGCTTCAACGGTCGAAACCGTCAGAACCCTAACGGTTGGGTGATGTGGCTGGCGCACCGGACTGTCTGGTGCGCCCATTGATAGCAGCCCTCCCCAATGGCTATTTTGGTGGTTGGGGCTATAAATACCCCCAACCACCACCATTCAAGGCATCCAAGCATTCACTACTCCTCATTCAATACAAGAGCAAATACGCAACACTCCAAGACACAAATCAAAGCCTTCGATCAAATCAAAGTCCACAATTCAACTCTAGTTTTTAGGACTTGTGAGAAGATCGACTTGTGTTCTTGTGTTGCTCTTGTTGCTTGGTTGGCTTTCTTCTTTCTCTCATTCTAAATCTCAAAGCCTTGTAAGCGAAGCAAGAGACACCAATTGTGTGGTGGTCCTTGCGGGGTCTAAGTGACCCGGGAAATCAAGGAAGGAAGCTCACTCAGTCTAAGTGACCGTTTGAGAGAGGGAAAGGGTTGAAAGAGACCCGATCTTTGTGACCACCTCAACGGGGAGTAGGTTTGCGAGAACCGAACATCAGTAAAACAAATCACTGTGTCATCTGCTCTATTTGCTTGTGATTTGTTTTTCGCCCTCTCTTTCGAACTCGGTTTTATTTCTAACGCTAACCCCGACTTGTAGTTGTGCTTAAAGTTTATAAATTTCAGATTTGCCTATTCACCCCCCTCTAGGTGACTTTCAGTAAAGTTGTACCATCTCTGCAGAGTGTAAAACTGATATGTCAGCCGTGCTCACGGTTAAGAGCAACCTGGACCCTCACATGATAATTGAACTTAAAAATGGAAAATAAATCGAGATTCGATGATCTACCAATGGTTTGCTTAAGTGATTTCACTTAAGTGCTTTTGATATAATCTTATACCTTTGATTAATTGGGATATTTGGGATACACACTTATTAGTAAGACAGGTGTTGCTAATAAAATATTGACCAACTAAAATGCTTACCGCTTATCCATAGCCTACCTTATTAACTTGCATTAATTTCCCCCACTTGCTGAGCCCCGACCATAAGTGAGCTCACCCTATCTAATATTTTGATCAGATGGTGATGACGAAGACTTCGCAGATGATGTTGATGAGTTTTGAGTCTAACGATGCGCCAGTCACCTTCATGTGGAAGAGTGTGCATGTTTAATTCCGCCATACTTTGATTATGATACTTGTTAAGTTACAATGTTCTAGATGATGTAATAAAGCTACTCTACTCCCTTTTACACCTTTATTGCATTGTATTTTGATATATTACACTTGTGACGTCAACATATGTGTGGAAAATGGATCATGGCCCACATATGCTATGCATTCGGTTTTGCCCCCAGAACCGGGTGTGACAGAAGTGGTATCAAAGCTATGCTGACTCTAGGTCGTTAGACTAGTTAGAAATGGAAAGCCTAGTCTGTTCAAAACATGCAAATTTTGTTCTTACAAAATTATTTTATTAACCTTACCTCTTTAAAATTCAACTGAGTTGAAAATTTCTCTTGTAGATGGTTCGTACCATTCAAACCACTCAGATCAACACCAACTACATCCCTCCGCCACGGCAAGTTCCTGTCTACCCAATGGTAGTCGAGGAAATTCCTGTGGATCTCCCTCGTATTCGTGTGGAGAACGGAATCATTCTGGAGGACAGCTCGAAGGAGTTTCTGCCTACGCCCTCCCCGTTGGCAGAATCACTATCCTTCGCAGCTAGATCGTCAGCTTCAGCACTACCAGCACCAGTAGTCCAAGCCCGTGCTCCTGGAGGCGACGACCCAGACGACTCTAGTGATGATGATGAAGATGACGAAGATGAATAAGATGATGAAGAGAACATCAATGAAGAATAGCAAGACCACTACGCGGGGTTATGGCCTGTCACTGAACATTATACCTCAATGTTCGAGACAGGGCACTTCCCTAACCTGCTGCAGGATGTTCTGCATGCGTTGGGAACCTACGTCCGACCCCTGTACGAGACAAGGCGAGTGTACGAGCCTCCTCGGGCTTGCTACTACATCACTCGCATTCATGTCAGGGTGATGGATGCAGGTGATAGAGGGTTCAGGACTCTGTCAGCTCATGAGTCTCTGACGCCGCTATCCACCTACGCTGCTTCGGTCAGCTATGCTGCTAGGCAAACTCTATGGTCCCTCAGCCACACCTACCGGCAGCAGCTGCACAACACGAAGTACATGCATCTTCCTCTGTGTATTCATGGAGAAAGCCACACCAGCATTGTTCCAGGTGGAGCTAGAGAAGATCACCTCAACACCCTAGCTGGTGTGGTGGTAGGTCTTAAGATTGACCTGGATAGTGCTACCTGGACCTCTCTATTTTAAACTTGGAGCTGGAGGATGCCCACGCAAGGATCGCAGCCTTGGAAGGTCAGCTTGATGAAAGGAACCCCCCTGAAGTTCAAGTCCCTGCTATGGCGTTATCCCCTCCCCGCAAGAGGATCTGCTATGGAGAACCAGGATCCATCACCAGTCTGCTTTAGATTTTCCATTTATGTTGTAATAAGTTAGTTTCACGTTAGACGAAGAACACTTATCTATTACTACACTTATAATAATAACAACCATGTGATGGTGTTGTTTGAAATGTTTGATTTGGATTTTTGCTTGAGTGCAATAGTCTTATGGAATGATGGCCATAAGAGCATAAAAATAATAAAATAAACTTAACATTAATAATAAGCTATTCCCCTTAGAATCTTTTGTACTCCTCACTTACCCCGAGAGTGCACTTTCTAACCAAACAGATGGTGAACACTCGATCAGGTCCCAATAATCACCAGAACCATCGTGGTTAGCCGTTGCCACCACCACCACCCAACCCCATGATGGATCAATCATTGCAGAGCAGATGCAACTTCTGCAAGGACTCACAACTTCGGTACAGCAGATTCAATAGAATCAACAGAACCAACAGTACCAACAACAACAACAACATGCACCCCAAGCTAGAGATAAGCACCGGGACTTCATGAGTCATCACCCGCCTATTTTCTCTCATGAAGTTGACCCTTTGGATGCCGATGATTGGCTTAAGATCATTGGAAAGAAGCTAGACATCACCCAGTGCAATGACTGAGAGAAGGTCTTGTACGCTTCTGGAAGATTCAAAGGAGCCGCGTCCGATTGGTGGGATGCCGTCACCGCGGCACACGCCAATGCTGATGCCTTAACTTGGCAGGAGTTCCAAGTGAACTTCCGTGCTCATCATATTCCCTTGAGAATAATGAAGCTCAAGAAGAAGGAGTTCCTTTCCCTCACACAAGGGAACATGACTATTAGTGAGCACCGTGATCGCTTCACCCAGCTTTCACATTACACCCCAGAGGAAGTGGACAGTGACGAGAAGCACCAAGAACGTTTCTTGGAAGGATTGATTGGACCCTTCCATACCAGTTACAGAGCCACAGTTTCCCCAACTTTTAGACTTTGCTGAACAAAACAATTTGCCTTGAAAGCAAAAGGAAAGAGTTGTCAGGTCATAAGAGGAAGTACCAAGGGCAGACCAACAGAAATACCTATCAGAACAACTCCCAAGGTTCTCAGTTCCGCTCCGAAAATCAGAGTGGAAACAATAACTATCAAGCACAATGCTCTGGACAACAAGGTCAGAGGAGCAATCAATACCAAAACCAGCAGAGAAGCAGCACTCAGACCGGTCAAAGGTCTAGTGGGCAACAACAGAATCGTCAAGGAAGCGCCGTGAACACACCGGCCAAGAAGAACAATACAACTACCCTAGTTCAACCTAATGGCTGTTTCAAGTGTGGTGAACAACAATTAGAAGACTGACCAGAACACACCTGCTCGTGGATCTGCACAGAACAAGACTCCGCAGAACCAGAGTAGAGGAAGAGTCAATCATGTGACAGTAGAATTAGTTCCTGAGGATGCCGGTGTGGTGTAAGGTATGTTTCTTATTAACTCCATACCTGCATCAGTTTTATTTGATTCTAGAGCATCTCATTCCTTCGTAACAAAGTCATTTGTGGAAAAACATAATATACCAAACTATTCCTTGAAGAAGAAACTATTAATTCGATCACCAGGAGGTGAACTTAGAGCCACTCACTCATGCCCTTAGACTAAGATTGAAATTAGAGGCCTAAGCTTTCTAGTAGAGCTGATAATTTTGGAATCAAGTGGAATCGATGTGATTCTCAGAATAGACTACTTGACCAAGTATGATGGAGTAATATCCTGTGCCAAACGGATGGTTACATTAATGTAACACTATAAAAATCATCAAATAAAAATAATACAGTTAGTTTATTATGGTATTTATGATAATGAATTTTCTTTTAAGTGTCTGATTTTTATTTGCATTTAGAATAATTTTGATTGCTCATGATTGATTTTGGTTATTGAATAACGTTTCTTGTTAAATGAAAATCCAAATAAATAATATAATAATTAGTCCAAAAATAAATAGTTTATTTAAAAATAATTTTGGTATAATTATTATGAATTTTAGGTTATTTAAAAATATGTTTTTGAATTTAGAAAAAAGGAAAACTAACCTAACCTAACCTTAAAAGCCCATTAGGCCCAACTTTCCCTAGCCGGCCGCCACTCTCCTGCCTCCCTTTGGCCGCCGCCACCTACTCCCTCCTCCTCCCTTCTCTCCCTGCCTAGCCGCTGCCACCCTGCTCATCTGGCCGAGCGTCGCGCCCCGCGACCCGCCCTATGGCCGTGCCGCCACACCCGCCTAGCTCCAGGACGCTCCAGCCGCGACCGAAGCCTGACCCTGTGCCCCTGCTATGCCGAGCAGCCCCACGCCGAGGACAGCGCCCTGCGCACCGTGCCCAGGCATGACGCCCAGCGACCAAGACCCGACGTTGACCGCGCCACCCACGCCAGACCTGACTTCCCTGCACCCGCGCGTCTGCCCCGCGCCAAGGACCGAAGCCGCCGCAATCGTCCGTTCTTCTCCCCGCGTTAATGGACCTTTATTGCGTCTGTTTCTCTCCCCCATTACTCCCTCCCTCCATTGATGCGCCATGAAGAATCCACCGACACCATTGATGTCCATGAAGCACCCCGACCGTCTCTTCCTCTCCCTCCCTCTCCTCTATAAAACCCACCCCGAGCTCCTCTCTTCTCCTCCCTACCCGAGCTCGCCCCCTACTCTCTCTCACTATCCTCGCCGTTAGAGCCACTGCCACCGTCGCCGGAGTTCGCCACACCATCGTCGAAGCCCATGGAGCTCGCCGGAGCTACGCACCCGTCGTACCGAGCCTTCGCCTAGACGCACGTCCAAACCCGTCCGTCGTTCGTCCTAAGGTTGAAGACAACCCCAAAATGTTGATTTATTTTCTAAAGCATGTTTTGAATTAATTTATGAATTTTGTGAATTATTGTTGTAATATTGAGATGATGTGATTTGACGATTCACGTGTATGATTTTAGAGATTTCGATGTATACGTGCACTACCGGAATTCGGGCCTTTGCCGAGTGCCACGAGCTTTGCCGAGTGCTTTTTGTTGGGCACTCGGCAAAGATTCCTTTGCCGAGAGCCGCACTCGGCAATGTCCCGCACTCGATAACGATCTCGTTTACCGAGTGCAGGACACTCGGTACAGAATTACACTCAGCAAAGACAACTTTACCGAGTGCCGAACCCTCAGCAAAGACGACGCTCAACAAAGAGCCGTCAGCGGCCGTCTAAAGATGACGGCCGTTAACCTTTGCCGAGGGTCGAAGGTAGGCACTCGAGAAAAAGGATTCTTTGTCGAGTGTCAGTTAGATGACACTCGGCAAAGACCTCTTTACTGAGTGCCTTTTTTTGGCACTCGGCAAAATACATTTTTATTTTTTTAATTTTGGCAACCAAACTTTTTGTGGTATGTTCCTACACTATATAGATCTACATGTACCATTTTGAGACAATTAGAAAAGTGTTTTCTATAGCTAGTAGATTTAGTTCATTTATTTAAATTTCTTCGGAAATTCACATTTGAACTGCAAGTCACTCGAAACTTGGAAAACCATGCGTGCAAACATAATATCCATGCTATTTAGCACAAGTTACGATCGATTTCAGGAGCGGACCGGAAACTTCGAGCACCATGCTCACTCAACATGGTCGTGAACTTGCCATCCACTTGTTTAAAAATTGTATAAAACACAAAAAAGCCAAAAAATCATGAAACTTGTCCACGTGTCATGATATCATATGTAGAGGCCGTGAAAAAAATGAGAATGTTTTGAGAAAGTTGAGACGTACTATGTGTAGAAACCTAGGAGAAGTACACATGAAATCATAGAGTTTCAATGTAGTTCTCCTAGGTTTCTACACATAGTATGTCACAACTTTCTCAAAACATTCTCAAATTTTTACCACAGTCTCTACATATGATATCATGACACGTGGACAAGTTTCATGATTTTTTGACTTTGTTTGTGTTTTATACAATTTTTAAACATCTGGATGGGAAGTTCACGCCCATGTTGAGTGAGCATGGTGCACGAAGTTTCTGGTCCGCTCCTGAAGTCGATCGTAACTTGTGCTAAATAGCATGGATATTATGTTTGCACGCACGATTTTCCAAGTTTCGAGTGACTTGCAGTTCAAATGTGAATTTTCCGAAGAAATTCAAATAAACGAACTAAATCTACTAGCTATAGAAAACACTTTTCTAATTGTCCCAAAATGGTACATGTAGGTCTACATAGTGCGGGAACATACCACAAAAAGTTTGGTTGCCAAAATTAAAAAATAAAAGTGTACTTTGCCGAGTGTTCAGAGACGACACTCGGTAAAGAGAGCTTTGCCGAGTGTCAGCCGGCTGACACTCGGCAAATAATCTTCTTTATCGAGTGCCATCCTCTTGGCACTCGGCAAAGAACCTAGAACAGATCTTTGCTGAGTACCTGTCAGTTGACACTCAGCAAAGCCGTCTTTGCCGAGTGCCCGCGATCTGGCACTTGGCAAAGAATATTTTAAAATTAAAAAAAAATCTTTGCCAAGTGCCAGATCGCGGGCACTCGACAAAGAAGAGAAATAAACCGGCCCGCCTTCTCCTTTCTCCTTCTTCCTCTCCTCTCACTCTCTGTCACCCTGTCGCCGCTCACCTCGCCAGCGCCGTGCGCCCGCCCCTCGCCGCGCTGGCCCCTCGCCGCGCCGTCCGCCTGCCCCTCACCGCGCCCGCCCCTCGCCGAGGTCGCGCCCGCTCGCCCGCCCGCAGCGCCCGCAGCGCCCGCCCCTCGTCGAGGCCGCGCCCGCCGCGCCTGCTTGCCCACCGAGGCCGCGCCCGCGCCCCTCTCCCTCGCCCGCCCACCGCCCCGACACCGCTGCTGCGCCCCGTCACCGCCACCGCCGCGCCCCGACACCACCGTCGCCGTGCCCCAGCCTCAACCGTCGTCCCCACGCCTCGCACTCAACCGTCGTCGCGCCCGGCACCACGCCGCCGTTTGGTAAATCATTCTTTATTTTTGTTGAGCATGTGATTGATAATGTGATGGATAGTTAGAGTTATATTATCTCTAGCCACTAGGTACTTAGAATTTGCATTGTGTGGATAACCTTTTTTCTAGTAGATTAATAAAAGAATGCCAAACTCTAAAACATGCATGGATTGAATATATATATGTGTGATTGCCGGCCATCATGCCGTTCAATTATGCGTGTATGTCAGCCATCGTGCTGATAGTTTTATTTGCAGGATTTCGAAACCTCCCCGTGCAGGGGAGGTGCTGCCAAAATTTTCTATTGCTAGGCTTCTGTTAGAGGATGGAGGATGGTGAGTGGATGTACACGGGCCGTAGAGGAAGGAACGATGTCACCCCTGAATGGATTAGAAAGACCGATGATTTCGTGGAACGAGCATATGGCAAAGCTGCTAAAGGAGCGAGTCTAGTCCCATGCCCGTGCAGCAAATGTACCAACCGGAAAAGAAAACCAAAGAAGACCATGGTAGAACATATTTGGAAGAATGGATTTACGCCGGGCTATACTCGGTGGATATTTCATGGTGAAGCACATCGTACGAGAGAGGAGGTGCTGAGACAACATGTCGAGGATTATGACACGGATGCGGGGGTAGCGGATATGTTGAACAGCTATCAGCAGACACAGTACACGGGAGGATGTATGGATGATGAGCAAAGGTGTTCTATGACATGTTCTATGGCACTGCAAAGGTGTTCTATGACATGTTCGACACGGCACAAAAGCCCCTTCACGACTAGACAAAGGTTTCTCAACTGGATTCCATTGGGCGTGTAATGGCGTTCAAGTCGCAGTACAACATGATTAGAGACACATTCGATGGCTTGTTGACGGTTATTGGGAGCCTGCTTCCAGATGATCACGTTCTACCAAAGAGCATGTACGAGGCACAGAAACTCCTTCGTGCACTCAAGATGATGTATGAGCAGATTCATGCTTGTCTGAAGGGTTGCGTGCTATTTAGGAAAGAATACACGGAGGCAAAGTACTATCCCAAGTGTAAATCGTCTAGGTTCATGGAGGTAGACTCTGGTGATGGACAAAAGAGGCAGCTCAACATCCCCTTGACAATCCTACGACACCTTCCGTTCATACCGAGGATCCAGCGTCTGTACATGACAGAGGAATCCGCGAAACAGATGACATGGCACAAAAATGGAAAATGATACAATCTTGACAAGATGGTGCACACATCTGATGGTGAAGCATGGAAACACTTTGATTATATTCACCGTGAGAAAGCCGAAGAGGCTCGTAATATACGTGTTGCACTGGCCACAGATGGGTTCAATCCCTATGGAATGAGCGCTGTCTCGTACACATGTTGGCCCATGTTTGTTATCCCAATCAATCTCCCCCTAGTGTGTGCTTTCAAAGGCAGAATATATTCGTGTCGCTGATAATTCCTGGACACCCGGGGAATAAAATGGGCATGTACATGGAGCCTTTGATCGATGAATTGGTACGTGCCTGGGAGGAAAGGGGTATGGACGTATGACCGAGCTACGAAGACAAACTTCAGAATGCATGTTTGGTACCAGTACTCCATGCATGACTTACCGGCGTATGGGCTATTCTGCGCCTAGTGTGTTCATGGTAAGTTCCCATGCCCAGTTTGCAACGAAGCTCTCAGGTTCATTTGGTTGAAAAAGGGTGGCAAATATTCATCCTACGATAAACATCGACAATTTCTCCCTCCTGATCATCCATTCCGCCTAGACATCAAGAACTTTACGAAAGGTGTCATAGTGACAGACTGCCCACCTGCAACGATGACTGGCGCCGAAATTCGTCAACATATAGATGGGCTCGTGGCCAATACAGAAGGTGGTTTTGTGGGATATGGTGAGCAGCATATGTGGACACATAAGTCTGGCTTGGCTCGGCTCCCCTGTTATGACGACCTGCTCCTTCCACACATCATTGATGTGATGCACACTGAAAATAATGTTGCCGAGGCACTGTGGGCAACAATTATGGACATTCCTGATAAGTCAAAGGATAACGTAAAGGAAATAGTGGATCTTGCAACGTTATGTGATAGACCAAACCAAGAGATGAAGCCGCCAAGTGGTGGAAAGACATGGAGAAGGCCTAAGGCCGATTTCATCCTAAGCAGGGCCCAGAGGAAGGAAGTACTTCAGTGGATCAAGATGTTGATGTTCCCTGATGGGTATGCAGCTAACCTGAGTAGGGGGTGAACTTATCTACTATGCGAGTCTTAGGGATGAAGAGTCATGACTTCCACATATGGATTGAATGGATTCTTCATGTGATGGTTCGAGGCTATGTCCCTAAGCATGTCTGGCTAGCGCTTTCAGAGTTGAGCTATTTATTCCCTCAGCTTTTTGCACAAGAGTTATCTCGAACCGTGGTTGCAGACTTGGAAAGATTGGTACCCATGTTACTGTGTAAGCTTGAGAAGATATTTCCACCCGGCTTCTTTAATCCAATGCAGCATTTGATTCTTCATCTCCCCTATGAGGCACGAATGGGGGGCCCGTGCAGGGACGTTGGTGCTATCCATTCGAGAGATGTCTAAAGACTATTCGAAAGAAAAGTAGAAATAAATGCAAAATCGAGGCTTCCATTGTAGAGGCATACATTCTAGAGGAGTTGTCAAACTTCACAACAACTTATTATGGTGACAAACTGCCGAGCGTGCATAATCCACCCCCTCGTTACAACGATGGCGACAATGAATCGAACCTTAGCATATTTCGAGGCCAACTCGGAAGCGCAAGTGGCTCGACCACCAAGACCCTGACACATCAAGAGTGGTGGCATATCATGCTATATGTATTGACCAACCTTGAAGAGGTGACGCCATACATGGAACAATTTCTTCATGAATTCTGGCGCCGATCAAGGGACCCCACTCCACAGGAATATGACACTCTTCTTAGAAAGGGTGCGAGAAATGGGTTGCCCAATTTCATTTCCTGGTTCAAACGTAAGGTACATGCTTTGTTTGTCAAAGAGATCCGTCTATGAACTCAATTTAGCGTCTTTTAACTTGCGAATACTTGCAGGGCCAAAGAGATCCGTCTATGAGTGCTGAGTTGAGACAAGTAGCCAATGGCTTTGCTTATAGGGTCAAGAAATATTCTGGGTATGACGTCAATGGATACCGTTTTCGCACAACAAACTACGACAAAAGTCGGCCCAATCGGAAAACAACGTGTTCTGGAGTCTTTACGCCCGGCCTTGACGATGTCGATTATTTTGGACGAATCGAAGAAATATATGAGCTCAATTCTTATGTTTCCAAACCTCTTACTCCAGTGATATTCAAATGTTATTGGTTTGACCCTCAAGTGATGAGATGGACACATTCTAATCTTGGGATAGTCGAAATTCGACAAGATTCCACCTTACCAGGAGACGATGTCTATATCGTGGCCCAACAGGCCACACAAGTGTATTTTCTCCCATATGCGTGCCAAACGAAAGAACATATTAAGGGTTGTGATGTTGTGTATAAGGTATTGCCGCATGGGAGGTTACCTGTTCCTAACGATGAAGATTATAACTTAGACCCGGACACATATGATGGAGAGTTCTTCCAAGAAGATGGGCTAGAAGGGCGATTTGAGATAGACTTAACCGAAGCTATCGGAATGGACGTAGATATTGAAATGGTTGTTGATGAGGAGGATGATGAGGTGCAAAATGATAATGACTTAGTAATCCTTGAAGCCAATGACATTAATGATGAACTTGCGTCTTCCGATGGTGTTGAGATTGAAATGGTTGATAGTGATGATGAGAGTTATGATCCGGCTAACCCCGACACATATGAAGATTATTTTTAACGTAATGCTATATGACTTTTTATTTCACACCTGTTTTTAAATATATCTTTTTATATGTGATTATTTGTTTACTCTTAATTGTAGGTTTTTGGACAAATACGGTGGGCGGTTGGCTGAGGAGGAGCAGGACGGCGGACGAGGCAGAGCAGGATGAGGCACAGCAGGCGGCACAGCAGGACGACCTTGTCTAGCAGCAGATGGCGTAGCAGGACGACGACGACCAGCAGCAGGACGACGACGAAGCTCAGCAGACCGCCTCAGGTTCTAGCGCCTCAGGTTCGAGGAGCATCTACCTGCGAGGTCCCGTGAGTCTCCCTCAGCGTCCCATACTTCGGGACAGGCGGCCGCTGATTCGGCCAGATGGGGAGAGGCATGTAACTTTATGTTCTTCATTCTTGTTCATATTATGTGTTCAAAATCATAATATAAACTAATACTTTTTATTTATCACTTGGACAGGTCTTGGACGGTTGTGGATTATGCTGGGGGGTCATCGTCGCCTCCCCAATGGCATCCTTGGCCTGCTGTGCAGGGAACACTTCCCTAGACTGGTTGAGTACGCTGGAGTGACGGGCCTAGCCTACACCTTCGACCACTACACCGTCGCCCCCGATGCAGTAGACCCGGATGGCAGGGAATTCAATAACAAGGCGGAGCGGGTGAAGCAAGAGTTGTGAGTAAGTCTTAGTATAATGTAAAATATGTCGCATTCGTTGCAAATTCTTGAAATAATGTATGGATACATCATTTTTGTATGCAGGATTTCTTCAGATGCGAGGCTGGATACGAGGCTAGGGCGGATGTGGTGGCCACCACGAGCTGTAAGAAGCTCGTCGTGGACATGCAGTATGAGGCCCAAATCCAGACCATCGTCACCTAACACGGCTCCGTCCTTGGGGAGAAGGTGACCAAGCAGCAAGCCCGAACCATGTCGTTGACCAGGGACCAGTACCTGCATGTAAAGTCATGCATGTTTGGTGCCAGTACTCCATGCATGAATTTTATTTTATCTTCTGATATGCACTTTATGTGTTTACTTTGTAGATGATTCCACATTGGTGCGCCGCACATCCTCTGTGCTGGGAGCAGATGGTGGATAGGTGGTGTTCGGCTGAGTGGGACGAGGCGCACAATGCTAGCCGAGAACGGCGTATGATGATGCAAGGTCCCTCCCACCACCAAGTCAGCCGGAGCCTGGGCCAATATGCAGAAGCATGGGTAAGCCCTCTTTTTTATTTAGGTATATAGCACTGGATTAGATATTATTTCTAACTATCTCATCGGTTTTCTTGCAGTCGGCGTCACATGGTGGCCGGCCTTGCTCCATCTTCTCGGCCTATGCTATGGCCCATAAGGGCAAGGCGACGTCCAATGTCACCTACAACCCGGATGACGGGCCTGAGGCCTACACCAACCCCGCCGTCTACAGCCGCCTTCATGACTACACTGCCATGGCGAAGGAGGTCCATGGCCCAGAATATGATCCAAGCACCGAGCAGATCGACCCCGATGTGCTCATGAGGGTCGGAGGAGGCAAGAGACATGGGCGATACTGGATTGCCGACGGGGCAATCGACTCATCCTCCACTCCCACTCTGTCTTAGGTGCGAGCAAGGAGCACGGGCTCGAGTCTAGCCATACGACCTCGGCACGACAGCTCACAGCATCGCATACAGCAACTCGAGGTTAGTGCTTCTGTAACTCGTCCTTCCTTGAGTTATATACCTTCTCTTTGAGTTACTATAACGTTGGCTTGTAATATTACAGACCCAACTAGAAGAAGAGAGGAGGGAACGTCAAGAGATGCAGGCAAGGATAATGGTGGAGCGGGAGGCGGAGCGGGAGGCTGATCAGACGATGGCGGAGATGTTCCAGTACATGTAGAGCCTTGGCACCACACAGGTTTCGCTCCGCCACCTCCATTGTTCCCTACAGTTGACCCTGCTCTGTTCCATACTCCTGTGAGTATCAAAATTGTAGTTACATGTTGGTAATGCATCTGGTATAACACATGCAATCTCTTCTCTGTGCAGGGCCAATCTGGGGCGGCATCCAACAACCCTCATGAAGGGTTCAGCCCAACGCAGCACCAGTCCAACCGCCCACCTCCATGAGAGTTATGTTTTTAGTGTTTCGAACACAAAACTTATGTTGAATACTTGTCAGAGCTTGTTAACTTGTGTTGATACTTCTGAACTTCTGTTAATACTGTTTGTGTTGAGAACCTCTCAACTTATGTTGAATACTTATGTCAGAATTTGAGTTAATACTGTTTGTGTTGGCTATATATGTCTGTGATGATCTGTGATGTATATATGTGATATCTGTGAAATATCTTTTGTTTGTTTGGATGGAATAGGGAAAACAAATAAAAAAGGTGTGTACTGGTCACTTTGCCGAGTGTCAGCACCATAGCACTCGGCAAAGAACCAAGACCTGGGCACCAGTATAGGTTCTTTGCCGAGTGTAATGGCTCTGACACTCGGCAAAGAATCACGCTTTGCCGAGTGCCATACCAAGCATTCGGCAAAGTACCTGACATGGGGACCCCTCTGGCGGATTCTTTGCCGAGTGCTGTCAGGCAGACACTCGGCAAAGGTAACTCCTTTGCCGAGTGTCACATGGGACACTCGGCAAAGATGCCGTCTCCGTCACCCGGCGCCGTAACGGCTGCTTTTCTTTGCCGAGTGCTCAAACCACTTTGCCGAGTGCCCGAGAAAAAGTACTCGGCAAAGAAGGCTTTGCCGATGCACTGTGTGCCGAGCCCTCTTTGCCGAGTGTTTTAAGGCTTTGCCGAGTGCTTCAGGCACTCGGCAAAGCCGTCGATTCCGTTAGTGGTGTAGCCAAAATTGAACCCCACGACAATGCTTTGAATATGTGTATGATTTTATAATTTAAAAAATGAGTACTGTCACTAATTCACTGACTCAGTGATTTTCATACTAGAAATGTTTATAATTAATTTCGCTTTAGTGTGTGGAACGATATTGGTTAGTATTGATATAAGTATAATTTTAGTGATATAAGAAATTGAAATAGGTATTAAGCCATGTATTTCCGGTCAAATGAAAATATAGATGTTACTAGTCACGATAAATAGGTATTAAGTACTTAGAATTAGTAAAATACTTATTTAGGTCATAATAACCATGAATATGTTATTAAAAGTCCCATTTAGTAATTTGCAATTAATTCTTAGTATATTAATGTCAGAAGAATTATAAATAAACAATTTTTAGTTATACGTATAAATTCTATTTAGAAAAGAAAGGATAAAACAGAAAGAATAGAGTTTTCTAAAGATACTAAAATAATAGAATTGGTGTTCATATCTTTAAAATGATGACCTATCGGTTTGAATGTAGTTTTCTCAACAAATATAGATTTAGTGTTTTCCTAATAGAATGATAATCATTTATTATCCCTTCACATAAAACTCATTTAGTCTCATATTTAAGTATCCATAATTATATGCCTTACAATAGAAATATGTCATATAACTTTTCTCATAATGATATGATGGCTTAATTAAGTGCTCACACCGTCATAAATAAAATAATAGTTTATACATAATTTCCTTTGTAATGAATTAGATCATTTGTTCCTACAATAGAATTAAAGATAATTAATAGATTAATTATCCTTTATCATAATTTATTAATCAAACGTATAGTCAATTTGTTCTTAACTAGATTTATGGCATGATTAATGATTTCATAGAATTTAGTCCACATTATATACGAATCACTTAGCTTTTCCTAAAGGATAAAATAAAGTAATAATGGTTTAAGTTATTTTATAATTAAAATGTTAGTTTATATATTGACCTTGAATATAGTTTCTTAATAATAGGCTATGTGTTTTCCTAATCAAAGTAAGATAATTAATGGTTTCTTTCTTTTACGTGAAAATGCACTTAAGGCCTATATCCTAGCTTTTTAAAAATAGATGTTTAATAAAAAGATTTTGATCTTTTCCCATAAACCGATTAGGCTTATATATTAACTCTTCTTCAATAAATGTATTATATGTTCCATAATGCTTCTAAAATTAATAACGTGTTGCGTAGCCCATTAACCTTAGATATATAACATATATCTTTTCCAAAAAGGTTTAATATTGTTATAACGTGTTTTATCATCTTATAAACCCTTAATCTTAGACATATCATATATGACGTTTTATAAAAGATTATTTTGGTGAACCTAATATTTGTATATTTTAATTAAGATATTTTTAATCTCATGTCTTGTTTTATAAAGTATAGACCACACATTTTTGAAAAGAATACCCTCTTATTATAGCAATTACTTGCGATGTTTTTGAAAAGCGAACGCTCTTTTCGTTAGGCTTTCTTTTAGCTTTACATATGGTGAATGTTGTATGTTATTGAGTGGTGTTTGTTTCTCCTTGTTTGTTTGTGTGATATTCAGGGGTTGATCTAGTAGTTAAGACTCAAGATCTATATCGATCTGTTGAAGAAACTCAAGTTTTCAATAAGCAAGGCAAGTGGACTTCTCCCTCTGCATACTCTGTTTGATCCCAAAAAATACATTTAATAAAGTTTATTCTTGGATATATATGCATAATTTGATGGGTTACCTATTCGAATACACCTAACCTTTTCTACCATATTCCTTGATCAAACTTGGGTATTATACTTTACCTTCGTAGCTCTACTATTGCTACAACTTAACTTTATGCAGTCACTCCTGTTTATGATATTAATGTTCCAAATGGTAAGTTTACATTATTGTGCTAATCCGACGATTAAGCAAAATCATATGAATTAATTGGAACATGGAGTGACCACCTGAGAAAACAGTGCTACCATGAGGGTGGTATGGGACGCCCTTGGCTAAATAACTAGGGAAATCTTGTGTTGGGTGCGGGTCGTGGTCGACCGGAACGGGGGCATCTGGCAAGCGCTTATATTTCTGGCTCAGGCAGATTGGATACGGGTATAGTTCCCAAAGCTTTACCCTGCGGACTGGACTATAAGTTGGTTACGTTAGATGTGCTCTATGCAGTTTGATCATTTCTAGCATTTACATAATGAGGACTCTAGGGAAAAGCCTCGTAGTGAGACCCTAGCCATTCACCTCGGAAGTGAATACGTGTCTAGCTAACCCAGGCAAGAAGGGAATCGTGACTCATGGGTAAAGATGCGCCACCTCTGCAGAGTGTAAAACTGATATATCAGCCGTGCTCACGGTTAAGAGCAGCCTGGACTCCTCACATGATAAATGAACTTGAAAATGGAAATAAATCAAGATCCGATGATCTGTTATGGTTTGCTTAAGTGGTTTCACTAAAGTGTTTTTGTTATACTCTTATACCTGTGTTTAATGGGGATACTTGGGATTCACACTTATTAGTAAGACATGTGTTGTTAATAAAATGTTGACCAACTAAAATGCTTACTGCTCAACCTTGGCCTCACCTTGTTAAACTTGCATTAATTTTCCCCCACTTGATGAGCCCCGACCATAAGTGAGCTCACCCTTGCTTAAATTTTGATCAGAAGTTTGCAGATGAAGTTATGATGCTGAGCTCCATGGATGCTAGTCTAGTGATACCCCTGATCATCTTCCTGTGGATGGATGTCCATGTTTCGCTGTACTTTGATGAATAAAGGTTAAGACATTATGTCAGTTTGAAGTGTAATATGTTAATATAATCGTTATTTACGCTTTTATGCATTGTTCTTTTGATATATTACACTTGTGACGTCAACATATGTGTGGAAATAGATCCTGGCACACATATGCGATGCACCCGGCTCTGCCCTCCAGAAACGGGTGTGACAGAAGTGGTATCAAAGCAATGTGACCGTAGGTCGCTAGATTAGTTAGAAATGGAAAGCCTAGTCAGTCGTTCAAAACTTGACTTAATTATCTTCATAAAAACTTACTTTATATAAAACTCGTCTCTTTTATCTTCAACCCTTCTTGTCTGATTCTTCGTTTATTAGAAGGTTTTAATGAGAAGCATTGCAAGATGATCAAGCTAGGATTGCAGAACTTGAAGCAAAGTTTGCTAGAAGAACCCTTTCGAAGCTGTCGACAATGCCCTATTCTCTGTCTTATCCCCACTCCGCAAGAAGTTTTGCTATGGATCCTTTGGATCTATTATTTGACTTCTTGGTTAGGTTGATAGGATTGTTCTTTAGTATTAAGATTTTTGACTAGATCGGTAAGAGCGATATTATAATATAGTGGTTTTCTAATCCCTAATATTGCTAAATAACCCTTGACTTCTTATACTTTTGTTTTCTTGCCATTATATTGCCACCCTTGTGCAATATCTACCTTGATATATTAAACCTTTGCCTCTCTACTTTTCTCCTTGATAACGCTTTCTCCCTAACTCACTTCATATCCTTGGTTGTATCATTTATCCTCACTTTAATAGTTCATGGTTATCTTATTTCACTCTTGGCCACCAAAAAATATGTCTTGTTTAACTCCTTGATAATTCTTACCAAACTCCTTGATGTTATAATAGCTTTCTTATTCCAAACCTTGTCTCACCTTTTGTTTTGGTTGAATGAGTAGAATTGTATTGTGTTGTGCTGGTATGCTTGAGTTCATTGTCCTTTGTGTTCATGTTTGATTTGCTTCTTTGAAATGATTGTTGGTGTATTGTGTGACTTTTGTCCACAATGGCATCAGTTAGCTAGGTAAAACCTTAGATAGATGGGTTTTCTCTGCTCTCTATAATCTGTCTTTGCTCAACCCTTTTGTCCCTTCCATTCTTCCATACCCATATAGATGTCAGACCTTGGAATGTCAACTACAAGTGATGTCACTAAATGCAAAGAATGCGGTGTGTTGGCAAGTCAAAACAACACTATAAATAAAACAGCTGATGAATAGACATTCAAGACACAAAAGGATGCACAACTAAACCAACAGACAAGTGACCTTGGAACATGTTGTTGTTGTGAGTACTATGGAATTCCTTGTCGCCAGATTAGTACAAACGAAAGTGAAACCACAAAACAGAGGAACCATATTTATTTTCTGACATAAAAAGAATAGATGTCTCCTCAAGAACAACTAATAGCAGATTCTCTCATACCTAATGCACTGTCAGTTGATGAATTGCAAAGTATTCCAAAAAGGAAACATCACAAGGATGCCCAACCCCAAGAAGAAACACATGAGTGTTACATTGATGGATGGACTATTACTTGCACACAGTTTTAGCCTCGTGGTCACATCAGGTCCAAGAAACAAAAAGGGAAACATGGAAAAAGTCAAGAAATAACTTAAAGAAAAGCTTGCTATCAATGTGGACATGAAGGTCATTACTTCCGTAACTGTCCTAAGAAGAGTTCACTACAGATCACCTCCGAGATGAAGCTATCTTAGTCTTCAGACATGGAATATGAACAAAAATGCACAGAAACTTCTACCAACAACGTAAAGACAACTCCACCATGTAACTCATCAAGTCGTGCTTGCTTTGGTTGTGGTGATACCGGCCATCTTTTAAATAGTTGTCCTAAGAAGGATGTGGAAATCAATAAGGTCCAAAAGAAAAGACAACACCCTCAAACTCATGCATCAACAAAGAATAAACAATGGAAATAGTCCATAGGAAGGATAAGTTATGCAGTGACAGGAACCATTCCGTATAATAATGTAGTAATTTTTGGAACACTAGTCATTCACACAACTACCACCACCGTGTTGTATGATCCTCGTACAACAAATTCTTTTATTAGTGCCCAGTTTGGAACAAAGTATGGTATCTTTAATATCCCTTGAGATCAAGGAGGACCATCAGTGCACCCGAAAGAAAAATGTTCGTAAACTACATATGTCCAAATGTAAGTGTTAAAATCATTGGGATAGATTTTCTAGTTGATCTTATAGTGATAGAATCAATGGGAAAGGATGTGATTCTTGGAAATAATTGGTTACAAAGAACTAAGGCAATAATCCAACATACTGAGAGAACCATGTGTTTGGAAACCCCATCTGGAGAAAGAATAGTAGTTGAAGACAATCGACCTCCAGCTCTGATTGGTGCATCTGACAAGGAAGAATAATATGTCATCTAACTAGAAGGAGTATGTCTCACGAAGAAAAAAATGTCAAGGTGTTGCCCCTTTCAAGATTTGTAATTGTGCTAAGTGATATATGAATAAATTTGGAGAATCTTTCGCACCTATTGTGTTTTGCCTCTTTATAAAGAGAATAAAAAATGGTGTCATCTACTATATGCAAACAATGTGATGCTCTACTCTAGTTGCCCTAAAGTCCCGTTCAAGTCTTTCTCTCAATTTGTGCTCAAAGAAATATTGTTGGATCAGAAAGATGATTTGGATATCATGCTCTGAAATCTATAAGGTTCAAAAGATCTCTGTTAAGGATTATAACACTTATACACTGTTGTAGTATGATGAAGCTAGGTGGAATCGGAAATCATCCTTAACTAATCTTATCTTGGAAATAAAACTGTTGTGTTAGCTCTTTATCTTAATGTCATGCAAGCCTCTTATGCAGTCTGTCTCACTAACTCTTTTACCCTCTGACTAGATGATGAACCCTAATGGAAATGAAGTAAATAATGCCAACGATAATATTCCTACCTTAACAACTATGAACGAGAAAAAATAGGTCACAAAGATATTTGATGAATGGAATGAAGAACAACAAAAGGAATACAAAAATGTTTGGATACATGATTAGTCCACCTCAACCACAAGCAAAAGCCATGAAACACATGGATACCCAAACAGAAGAATCAAGTCAGGCTCAGCTATATAAGATACAGACACCCAATCAACCATCACCCCCTGTTGGTCAAGCAAAGTTGACTCGCAAAGAATTTAAAGCAAGAGGTGCTTGCTACTACTGCAAAAATGAAGGACATATTATTCGCGAATGCCCCAAGAAGCGTCTAGATCGACCTAAGAACAAAGCTGCCAAGCATGACCTAAGCAATAATTCAGAAGACCCACCATTTTATAAGTACGATGATGAAGGTCGCTTGATCAGTATACATTGCGGAGCAAAGAAGAAAGGAAGTTCCTTAATATTAGAATAGTTCAATGTGAACTGAGAACCTACAATTAACCATGTATCTCCTTTGCTTTCGTGCTAGCCTTCCTTAATCTCGAGGACGAGATTCTTTTAAGAGGGGTAGGTTTGTAACACTATAAAAATTATCAAATAAAAATAATATAGTTAGTTTATTATGGTATTTCTGATAATGAATTTTCTTTTAAGTGTTTGATTTTTATTTGCATTTAGAATAATTTTGATTGCTCATGATTGATTTTGGTTATTGAATAGCATTTCTTGTTAAATGAAAATCCAAATAAATAATATAATAATTAGTCCAAAAATAAATATTTTATTTAAAAATAGTTTTGGTATAATTATTGTTGGGACCATGCTTCGTCGCCGAAGGTCCTGCAGGAAGAAACAGCTTCGGCTGAAGCTGTCTGCACATGATGACCGAAGGTTGCTGTTCATGAAGCTTCGGAGTTACGAACCGACTTAAAAGTAGAATGACCTTTTAGTCCATAAGTGTTTGAGTCATTGTTGTAAACTTTTATGAGGGGCATGATTGTAATTCCTCACAGGCTGTGTCTTGTGCCTATAAATAGTGAACAATATTCCTTTACTGTTCACGCATTCCTGTAATTGCAATCGCATCACTCGGGAATCAATCTTTGCCAAGGCAGAGGTATAAATGTATCTAATATTTGAATACATTAAGTTGATATAATATGAAAGTGATGTTGTTTATTTATAATTTATTTGTCTTTGATGCTTCATATTTCGTATTATTTTATATAATCTATTAGAGTTCAATTATGAAGGTTTAACCTTCGTAATTGTATCGTCTTTAACCTTCGTCCGAAGTTCATTAATCCTTAAAGGAATAATGCTTCATTGGACGAAGGGCATTAACATTTAACATTTTATGTTGCCTTGTTCTTAATTCATAGCATTTGAGAACGAGTCCCCAACATTGGCGCCCACCTCCGGTGAACTCACTTCCACTTTTCTGAGCTGATGGCTTCGTTCAAAATTCAAGCTGGAGCTGCTTCGGTTCCGAAGCTGGTACTCCCGATAACGGGCGGTTCATGTTCAGAACCAGCCAACAAGAAACACAAGAAGGAAGCACAGAGAAGGGTACAACATGTCGGGGTGCAAGGACCCTTCATCAAGTCAAGATGGTCTCACATTACTATTACCTTCTCCCAAGAGGACCTTCAACTCAAGGATTACCCACACAATGATGCTATGGTTATCTCTTGTGTTATCAAAGGATTTCTGGTCCACAATGTTTTGGTTGATACAGGCAGTGCAGCTGATATCATATTTGCTAAGGCCTTCAGACAGATGCAAGAGCCCGAAGATAAAATTCTTGATGCCACACATCCCCTCTGCGGCTTCGGAGGAAGGCAGATTGTAGCACTCGGCAAAATCTCAATGTCAGTGGCCTTCGGATTCATCAACAACACAAGGACTGAGCACGTTATGTTTGATATTGTTGACATGGAGTACCCTTACAATGCAATCATTGGTCGTGGTACTCTTAATGCCTTCGAAGCAATTCTCCATCCAGCTTATCTTTGCATGAAGATACCTTCGGACCAAGGGCCCATTGCTATTCATGGAACTCAAGAAGCTGCCAGAAGGGCCGAAGGAAATTGGACAGACTCAAAAGCAATCCATAATATAGATGGAACTAAAGCTTGTGAGCAATACAAGTTCAGAAGGGAAAAAGCTGCTTCGGCTAACCAGCCGAAACCCATGCTCTTGTGTGAGGATATAGCAGAGCAGAAGGTGCTATTGGGATCTCAATTGTCCGAAGAGCAGGAGAAAACCTTGATAAGGTTTTTGTTCAACAATAAAGATGTTTTTGCTTGGTCAGCTAATGATCTTTGCGGAGTTAACAGGGATGTTATTGAGCACTCGCTCAATGTTGATCCATCCTTCAGACCCAGGAAACAGAGGCTTCGGAAGATGTCTGATGATAAGGCCGAAGGTGCTCGGAATGAAGTGAAACGACTCCTCAGTGCCGGAGTTATTAGAGAGGTAAAATACCCAGAATGGTTGGCTAACACTGTTATGGTGAAGAAGGCCAATGGTAAATGGAGAATGTGCATCGATTTTACTGATCTCAATAAGGCCTGTCCGAAGGATGAGTTTCCATTGCCAAGGATAGATTCTTTAGTCGATGCAGCAGCTTCATCAGAACTTATGAGTTTGCTGGATTGCTATTCAGGCTATCATCAAATTTGGATGAAGAAGGAGGATGAACCAAAAACCAGTTTCATAACCCCTAGTGGGACATACTGTTACCTTCGGATGCCTGAAGGGCTTAAGAATGCTGGAGGAAGCTTCAGCAGAATGACAGCAAAGGTTCTCCATTCTCAGATAGGCAGGAATGTACTAACTTATGTTGATGATATCATTGTAAAGAGCACGAAGCAGGATAACCACATTGCTGATTTACAGGAGACCTTCGCTAATTTTAGACAGGCTGGTCTAAAGCTGAATCCAGAAAAATGTGTCTTCGGAGTAAAGAAGGGGAAATTTCTTGGTTGCCTAGTTTCAACAAAGGGAATTGAGGCCAACCCAAGTAAAATCGAAGCTATACTTCGAATGGAGCCACCAAGTACAAAAAAAGGGGCTCAAAGATTGACAGGAAGACTGGCATCTCTCAATAGATTCATATCCAGATCAGCAGAGAGAAACTTACCATTCTTCAAAGTGCTGAAGTCAGCCGAAGTCTTTCAATGGGGACCAATCCAGCAGAAGGCCTTTGAAGAGCTGAAACAGTATTTGATAGATCTAACAACACTAACTCCACCTACGCCAGGGGCTCCTTTGTTATTATATGTGGCAGCTTCGCACTCAGCGGTAAGTGCAGCACTTGTTCAGGAGAAGCTTGAAGGCCAAGTTAAGAGGCAGTCCCCAATATATTTTGTATCTGAGGTTCTTAGTTTATCAAAGAAAAATTATACAGAGTTGGAGAAGGTACTGTATGTTGTCTTGATGGCCTCCAGGAAGCTTCGGCACTATTTTCAAGCTTACAACATAATTGTTCCTTCTTCACAACCTCTGAAGGATATTATGAGGAACCGAGAAGCTACTGGAAGGATTGGAAAATGGGCTGCAGAGCTCAATGAATTTTGCATTGAATATGTTCATAGATCTTCGATTCAGTCCCAGGCGTTAGCAGACTTCATTGCTGACTGGACGCCAGGGGCTCAGGAGGAAGAAACAAATAAAGACGCCGAAGCATGGACAGTGTTTTGCGATGGGTCTTGGGGAACCTTCGGAGTGGGAGCGGCTGCTGTGTTGGTTTCACCTTCCAAAGTTAAAACTTGTTATGCGGCAAAACTTGATTTTAGTTGCACAAAGAACATTGCCGAGTATGAAGCTCTGCTTTTGGGTCTTCGGAAATTAAAGGCAATGGGAATCAGAAGGGCCATCCTTAAAACTGATTCCCAAGTTATTTCTGGTCATATTGACAAAAGTTACAAAGCAAGAGACCCGAAGCTTGAAAAGTATTTAGATACAGTCCAAAGGATTGAGGCTTCCTTCGAAGGTATGTTTCTTATTAACTCCATACCTGCATCAGTTTTATTTGATTCTAGAGCATCTCATTCCTTCGTAACAAAGTCATTTGTGGAAAAACATAATATACCAAACTATTCCTTGAAGAAGAAACTATTAATTCGATCACCAGGAGGTGAACTTAGAGCCACTCACTCATGCCCTTAGACTAAGATTGAAATTAGAGGCCTAAGCTTTCTAGTAGAGCTGATAATTTTGGAATCAAGTGGAATCGATGTGATTCTCAGAATAGACTACTTGACCAAGTATGATGGAGTAATATCCTGTGCCAAACGGATGGTTACATTAATGTAACACTATAAAAATCATCAAATAAAAATAATACAGTTAGTTTATTATTTATGATAATGAATTTTCTTTTAAGTGTCTGATTTTTATTTGCATTTAGAATAATTTTGATTGCTCATGATTGATTTTGGTTATTGAATAACGTTTCTTGTTAAATGAAAATCCAAATAAATAATATAATAATTAGTCCAAAAATAAATAGTTTATTCAAAAATAATTTTGGTATAATTATTATGAATTTTAGGTTATTTAAAAATATGTTTTTGAATTTAGAAAAAAGGAAAACTAACCTAACCTTAAAAGCCCATTAGGCCCAACTTTCCCTAGCCGGCCGCCACTCTCCTGCCTCCCTTTGGCCGCCGCCACCTACTCCCTCCTCCTCCCTTCTCTCCCTGCCTAGCCGCTGCCACCCTGCTCATCTGGCCGAGCGTCGCGCCCCGCGACCCGCCCTGTGGTCGTGCCGCCACACCCGCCTAGCGCCAGGACGCTCCAGCCGCGACCGAAGCCTGACCCTGTGCCCCTGCTATGCCGAGCAGCCCCATGCCGAGGACAGCGCCCTGCGCACCGTGCCCAGGCATGACGCCCAGCGACCCAAGACCCGACGCCGACCGCGCCACCCACGCCAGACCTGACTTCCCTGCACCCGCGTGTCTGCCCCGCGCCAAGGACCGAAGCCGCCGCGATCGTCCGTTCTTCTCCCCGCGTTAATGGACCTTTATTGCGTCTGTTTCTCTCCCCCATTACTCCCTCCCTCCATTGATGCGCCATGAAGAATCCACCGACGCCATTGATGTCCATGAAGCACCCCGACCGTCTCTTCCTCTCCCTCCCTCTCCTCTATAAAACCCACCCCGAGCTCCTCTCTTCTCCTCCCTACCCGAGCTCGCCCCCTACTCTCTCTCACTATCCTCGCTGTTAGAGCCACTGCCACCGTCACCGGAGTTCGCCACACCGTCGTCGAAGCCCATGGAGCTCGCCGGAGCTACGCACCCGTCGTACCGAGCCTTCGCCTAGACGCACGTCCAAACCCGTCCGCCGTTCGTCCTAAGGTTGAAGACAACCCCAAAATGTTGATTTATTTTCTAAAGCATGTTTTGAATTAATTTATGAATTTTGTCAATTATTGTTGTAATATTGAGATGATGTGATTTGACGATTCACGTGTATGATTTTAGAGATTTCGATGTATACGTGCACTACCAGAATTCGGGCCTTTGCTGAGTGCCAGGAGCTTTGCCGAGTGCTTTTTGTCGGGCACTCGGCAAAGATTCCTTTGCCGAGAGCCGCACTCGGCAAAGTCCCGCACTCGATAACGATCTCGTTTACCGAGTGCAGGACACTCGGTACAGAATTACACTCAGCAAAGACAACTTTACCGAGTGTCGAACCCTCAGCAAAGACGACGCTCAACAAAGAGCCGTCAGCGGCCGTCTAAAGATGACGGCTGTTAACCTTTGCCGAGGGTCGAAGGTAGGCACTCGACAAAAAGGATTCTTTGCCGAGTGTCAGTTAGATGACACTCGGCAAAGACCTCTTTACCGAGTGCCTTTTTTTGGCACTCGACAAAGTACATTTTTATTTTTTTAATTTTGGCAACCAAACTTTTTGTGGTATGTTCCTACACTATATAGATCTACATGTACCATTTTGAGACAATTAGAAAAGTGTTTTCTATAGCTAGTAGATTTAGTTCATTTATTTAAATTTCTTCGGAAATTCACATTTGAACTGCAAGTCACTCGAAACTTGGAAAACCGTGCGTGCAAACATAATATCCATGCTATTTAGCACAAGTTACGATCGATTTCAGGAGCGGACCAGAAACTTCGAGCACCATGCTCACTCAACATGGTCGTGAACTTGCCATCCACTTGTTTAAAAATTGTATAAAACACAAAAAAGCCAAAAAATCATGAAACTTGTCCACGTGTCATGATATCATATGTAGAGGCCGTGAAAAAAAATGAGAATGTTTTGAGAAAGTTGAGACGTACTATGTGTAGAAACCTAGGAGAACTACACATGAAATCATAGAGTTTCAATGTAGTTCTCCTAGGTTTCTACACATAGTATGTCACAACTTTCTCAAAACATTCTCAAATTTTTACCACAGTCTCTACATATGATATCATGACACGTGGACAAGTTTCATGATTTTTTGACTTTGTTTGTGTTTTATACAATTTTTAAACAACTGGATGGGAAGTTCACGCCCATGTTGAGTGAGCATGGTGCACGAAGTTTCTGGTCCGCTCCTGAAGTCGATCGTAACTTGTGCTAAATAGCATGGATATTATGTTTGCACGCACGATTTTCCAATTTTCGAGTGACTTGCAGTTCAAATGTGAATTTTCCGAAGAAATTCAAATAAACGAACTAAATCTACTAGCTATAGAAAACACTTTTCTAATTGTCCCAAAATGGTACATGTAGGTCTACATAGTGCGGGAACATACCACAAAAAGTTTGGTTGCCAAAATTAAAAAATAAAAGTGTACTTTGCCGAGTGTTCAGAGATGACACTCGGTAAAGAGAGCTTTGTCGAGTGTCAGCCGGTTGACACTCGGCAAATAATCTTCTTTATCGAGTGCCATCCCCTTGGCACTCGGCAAAGAACCTAGAACAGATCTTTGCTGAGTACCTGTCAGTTGACACTCAGCAAAGCCGTCTTTGCCGAGTGCCCGCGATCTGGCACTTGGCAAAGAATATTTTAAAATTTAAAAAAATCTTTGCCAAGTGCCAGATCGCGGGCACTCGACAAAGAAGAGAAATAAACCGGCCCGCCTTCTCCTTTCTCCTTCTTCCTCTCCTCTCACTCTCTGTCACCCTGCCGCTGCTCACCTCGCCCGCGCCGAGCGCCCGCCCCTCGCCGCGCCGTCCGCCCGCCCCTCACCGCGCCCGCCCCTCGCCGAGGTCGCGCCCGCTCGCCCGCCCGCAGCGCCCGCCCCTCGTCGAGGCCGCGCCCACCGCGCCTGCTTGCCCACCGAGGCCGCGCCCGCGCCCCTCTCCCTCGCCCGCCCACCGCCCCGACACCGCTGCTGCGCCCCGTCACCGCCACCGCCTGTAACACTCAAAATTGTTTACAAGAAATAAATAGTGAATTCCCTATTGTATGTGCCTTATCTGCATCATAAAAAGAGACATTTGGAAAATTTGAAATTTAAAATATGAGTGCAAATTTGTGTTTGAATAATTGAATTTGGAAATAAATAGGAAAAGTGTATACACTAAAAATAAAATAAAATAAAATATATTATAAACAAATAAATAATAGGTGTTATTTTTATTGGGATTTTTTTATTGAAGTTTAGAATCTGAAATTCAAAATAGGAAACTGAATTTGGTTTAAGTATTTCAAATTAGAAATAGAAAAGAAAAAGGGTTGTAACACGGATGGGCTCGATTACCTCATTTTGGCCCATTTCTCGGCCCACTCTTTCCCCACCTCACCAGCCCGCCGTTGCCCTGACACTGACGACCGGGCCCCTCGGGCAGGCACTCGCCCTCGCGCGCGGGTTATAGCTCTGGGACGCTGCGTGGCGGGCCCACCCGCTCAGTGCCATCTCTATCCTCTAAACAGACTCCACGCCGAAGCTGACGCCCGCCGACCCGGCCGGGAAGCTCAGCTTCCGACCGCACGGACTCCCCATCTGACCGTCATACTCCGCGCGCCCGTCCCTCTATCGCTTTCCCTGCCTCGATTACAGCTGGGCCCCAGTGTCGGAACCGCTCCGCGGATGTCGCGCTCGGATCAACTTTCCCCCCCCCGCCATTGCCGCAGCATGCCGTGCATGGCGGAACCCCAAGCCACGCCCGCAGGAGATAAAACCTCCTTCAACTCGCGGTAATCCTCATCCCGTCCAGTCGTGCGCCGCTTCCTCGAGACTATAAAGATGAGATGCGCCATCGTCTTGCCGTCAACCTCTGGAATGAGAGAGAAAGAAGCAGAGAGAAGAATAGCGCCGCCGCGGGCTCAATTCGTGGTGTGCTCGCGACCGGTCAGGGTAGCTAGCCTGTGCACTCCCTCCCGATCCCTGCGAGCCGTGCGTGGTCTCGGCTGGCACGATTGGGGCGCAGGGGACCGGCAATTGCTCGCCGTGGTGAAGACTCCGCCGCGAATCCGCACCTCTCCGTGGACAACTCGCTTGTGCCAGCAATTCCCAGTAAGAAACCCTCGCCCGAACCCGCTTTCATACCCGCAACGTGTAGCAGCAGTTAATTTAAGTTTGGGCCCCTGAACCGGAGAATTGGACTGCCGGTGGTGATCCTCGCCGCCGTCGGGCATTTGGGGGATTTGGTCGGAGGTGGACGATGGGTTGTGGATGGTTGATCAATGGATCAACGGTCCCGATCATATCGCTGGTTGGGTGATGTCTGTGCCGTTGGATCTAGCGTGGACGGCTCTGATTACATCTAGGGGGGATAACGATTGGGTGTGTTAGATCGTAGCCGCCCATCTTGATCTGACGGCTGGGATTCGGTACCGGTTTGGGGAAAACCTAGTTCTAATCTGAGGCGCACGTGTTAGATCAAGCGGCCACGATCCTCCCGTACCCCTTCGTTGTACACATTTATAAAAGAATCCCTCTGTTTCTGATATATCAACCCGCGGTCCAGTCCTGGGATAGCTTGTGTCTTAAAAACATTTACCCCGAGCCCCCTGGGTTTCTCTAAATTTGAGGCCCAGTTCAGAACATTATGAAACCAGAGAAAATGATTTATAAATGAATTTTTAATAGGAAAATAATGGCTAGAACTTCAATAATTCAAAGAAAATGCATATGAACTCCAAATTACTTCATTCCACTTCCTAAAATTTTGTAATTTTATTCTCTATCACTTAGAGCCTCTGTTTTGTCATGAAAACAGTAATAAATTTAATTCCTTACTTAATCCCATTTTAAACACATAAAACATTTGAAAATGCATAACTTAAAATCTATAAGTCCAAAAATTATGATTTCTGTTCCTAGAATTTTATTTTAATGTGTAGATTATTACTGTGTATTTTGCATATATGTTTGGTGTAATGTTAATTTTGCCTATACAACGTTTGTCTGTATTGCTACGACTAGCAGTGAGGTTACGAGGATCTGAAGTTCATCCTGTCACCTGGAATCTCAAGTGCCAGGCAAGTTGTGCCCTTGATCACTTCTTTTTACCCAGCCATGTTCTGATTAATCATAATGATCTGCATAGGTTAATTTTGATGGGACCCAATAGGTTACCCTAGTTTGATTATCTTTATACCTTGTTACCACTGAACTTTTTGGGTAGTACTTGCTAGTGCTTTATGTGGTTTTGGGTATGAAGATACATTACTCATGATTATACTTTTGTTATCCGTTGTTATTTATCGTTCATGATAAGATCATTATGTTAATTGGAACATGGAGCGACCACCCGGGAAAATAGTGCTACCACAAGGGTATAATGGGACGCCCTTGGCTGATTAATTAGGAAAGCTAGTGGAGGACTACCTTACCCGAAAGGGGCAAGGACAGTAGGGGAGTGGTCAGTGTAGGGAGACCCTCGGGAGGATTTTGCTGCGATGGCGGTCCTGCAAGGGAATTCCTGCATTGGAGCTTCCTATAAACTGTAGCGGGTTTTCTGAAGCTAGTGGAACTTTGTAAAGGCCTCGTAGTGTTACCCTGCCTCGCCTCCTCGGTAGAGGTGTACGGGAAGTCGCGATCCCTTGGCAGATGGGTAACATGACTTGTGGGTAAAGATGCGCCACCTCTGCAGAGTGTAAAACTGGTATACTAGCCGTGCTCACGGTCATGAGCAGCTCGGACCCTCACATGATTAATTTATGGAACTTAAATTCAATTTGTCATATGCATTGCATCGCAGGTGATGTTGTTACTTCTGTTCTACTATTTAATTGGGTTGGTATTTACTTATACTTAGTAATTGCTAATAAAATTTTGACCAACTTTAAAAGCAATGCTCAGCTCTAACCATCCTCTTTGGTAAGCCTTACACTTCACGTGAGCTCCCACCTTTGGCGAGTTCATGCACATTATTCCCCACAACTTGTTGAGCGATGAACGTATGTGAGCTCACTCTTGCTGTCTCACACCCCCCCACAGGTCAAGAGCAGGTACCACAGGATGAGGCGCGTGGAGGATGCTGTGATGAGTTCGTGAGTGGTCTAGGCCGTCGTCTCCCAGTCAACTTTGGGTTGCTGGATCGTTTCCTCATATGATGTAATTATTTAATTATTTTGTATAGAACTCCTGTTATATAGTAAAGATGTGACATTCGATCCTGTGCCACTATGCATCATATGTGTGAGACTTGGTCCCAGCACACCTGGTGTTTATGTTCGCACCCGGGCTTTGGACCCCTAAAACCCGGGTGTGACAGAAGTGGTATCAGAGGAATGTTGACTGTAGGACGAAACCTAGATAGAACTGGACAACCATTGTCTACTTACCTTACTCTGATTCTTTCTATACTTATCTTGATCCCGTCTCACCTTCTACTGTTCTACTCTGATTAACCTTACCTTTGCTACTCTCATTCTTTTCTAAACTTATCTTAATCTTTTCTCGTCTACTTCCGCTTTACTCTGAATATTCTTACCTTTTTCTTCTAAAGACAAATGTGGATTTCACACTTTGGAATCCCGTGCCTAAAGTGACCTTTAGGAATAGGAGACCTACATTAGGAACAAAATCAAAACTATTTTAGTAAATATTGATATGCTTGAATGCTTGTTCTTATAATACTTGTTTGATTTGGATCTTTGATTGAGTGGGATGAGTTGTGGAGTAGTGTCCACAATTGCATCTACATATACTTAGGCATATATATAACTAATCAAACTTAGATTATCCCTCATTAAAGTATCTAGTCTAACAATATCCATCTCATCTTAAAAGATTCTATCCTACACTCATAGATCCATCTTATCTTAACATGTTCATTTTATCTTGAAAGATTCATCTTATCCTAACCACTTTACTTATCTCATCCTAAAATAACAACCAGGATCTAATCCAAAATAATGAAATCTTATCTAATCTAATCTAGTCATGTCAAACTAATCTAGATCTTATCCAATCTAATGTGAGGCACTTACCAAATTAACACCAGTTAAATAAACTAGATCCTACTCATATGACCCTTGTTTTTCCCTAATGCACCTAAAACTAAACTAGTGCTTGAGATCAACTCGGCCATGCACAATTACCTAACCCGCTTGATATGTTACCTAAATTCACCTACTCCAAAAGCAAAGTAAACCTTGTTGGGCCTACCCATCCCAAGCACCGACAACTATCTTAACCATATGACCTTAACTCGGATGACAACTCCAAGAAATAAAGGCCAAAGAAGACCAACCATGTCAAAGAAGGATAAGCATCAACACAAGACTTCAAAGATCAAGTTGAATCGCCAGCGGAATCAAGATCCACAGTTCAGGATGAAGTCTTTTCTTATTATACTATTCCCTGCCACAACCTATTATCTATACTTGCCATAATCGTACCTCATCTGACCTAATAGATGGCTAGACGTATATGTCTATATTTTCCAAATCATCTACTAGCTACTATAAAAAAAACATGAAACAAAACTTTTGATTCCTAAACCAAACTGGTTGCATCCCTTTTCTTCAAATCTCGAGGACGAGATTAATTTTTAAGGGGGGTAGGATTTGTAACACTCAAAATTGTTTACAATAAATAAATAGTGAATTCCCTATTGTATGTGCCTTATCTGCATCATAAAAAGAGACATTTGGAAAATTTGAAATTTAAAATATGAGTGCAAATTTGTGTTTGAATAATTGAATTTGGAAATAAATAGGAAAAGTGTATACACTAAAAATAAAATAAAATAAAATATATTATAAACAAATAAATAATAGGTGTTATTTTTATTGGGATTTTTTTATTGAAGTTTAGAATCTGAAATTCAAAATAGGAAATTGAATTTGGTTTAAGTATTTCAAATTAGAAATAGAAAAGAAAAAGGGTTGTAACACGGATGGGCTCGATTACCTCATTTTGGCCCATTTCTCGGCCCACTCTTTCCCCACCTCACCAGCCCGCCGTTGCCCTGACACTGACGACCGGGCCCCTCGGGTAGGCACTCGCCCTCGCGCGCGGGTTATAGCTCTGGGACGCTGCGTGGCGGGCCCACCCGCTCAGTGCCATCTCTATCCTCTAAACAGACTCCACGCCGAAGCTGACGCCCGCCGACCCGGCCGGGAAGCTCAGCTTCCGACCGCACGGACTCCCCATCTGGCCGTCATACTCCGCGCGCCCGTCCCTCTATCGCTTTCCCTGCCTCGATTACAGCTGGGCCCCAGTGTCGGAACCGCTCCGCGGATGTCGCGCTCGGATCAACTTTCCCCCCCCCCCCGCCATTGCCGCAGCATGCCGTGCATGGCGGAACCCCAAGCCACGCCCGCAGGAGATAAAACCTCCTTCAACTCGCGGTAATCCTCATCCCGTCCAGTCGTGCGCCGCTTCCTCGAGACTATAAAGATGAGATGCGCCATCGTCTTGCCGTCAACCTCTGGAATGAGAGAGAAAGAAGCAGAGAGAAGAATAGCGCCGCCGCGGGCTCAATTCGTGGTGTGCTCGCGACCGGTCAGGGTAGCTAGCCTGTGCACTCCCTCCCGATCCCTGCGAGCCGTGCGTGGTCTCGGCTGGCACGATTGGGGCGCAGGGGACCGGCAATTGCTCGCCGTGGTGAAGACTCCGCCGCGAATCCGCACCTCTCCGTGGACAACTCGCTTGTGCCAGCAATTCCCAGTAAGAAACCCTCGCCCGAACCCGCTTTCATACCCGCAACGTGTAGCAGCAGTTAATTTAAGTTTGGGCCCCTGAACCGGAGAATTGGACTGCCGGTGGTGATCCTCGCCGCCGTCGGGCATTTGGGGGATTTGGTCGGAGGTGGACGATGGGTTGTGGACGGTTGATCAATGGATCAACGGTCCCGATCATATCGCTGGTTGGGTGATGTCTGTGCCGTTGGATCTAGCGTGGACGGCTCTGATTACATCTAGGGGGGATAACGATTGGGTGTGTTAGATCGTAGCCGCCCATCTTGATCTGACGGCTGGGATTCGGTACCGGTTTGGGGAAAACCTAGTTCTAATCTGAGGCGCACGTGTTAGATCAAGCGGCCACGATCCTCCCGTACCCCTTCGTTGTACACATTTATAAAAGAATCCCTCTGTTTCTGATATATCAACCCGCGGTCCAGTCCTGGGATAGCTTGTGTCTTAAAAACATTTACCCCGAGCCCCCTGGGTTTCTCTAAATTTGAGGCCCAGTTCAGAACATTATGAAACCAGAGAAAATGATTTATAAATGAATTTTTAATAGGAAAATAATGGCTAGAACTTCAATAATTCAAAGAAAATGCATATGAACTCCAAATTACTTCATTCCACTTCCTAAAATTTTGTAATTTTATTCTCTATCACTTAGAGCCTCTGTTTTGTCATGAAAACAGTAATAAATTTAATTCCTTACTTAATCCCATTTTAAACACATAAAACATTTGAAAATGCATAACTTAAAATCTATAAGTCCAAAAATTATGATTTCTGTTCCTAGAATTTTATTTTAATGTGTAGATTATTACTGTGTATTTTGCATATATGTTTGGTGTAATGTTAATTTTGCCTATACAACGTTTGTCTGTATTGCTACGACTAGCAGTGAGGTTACGAGGATCTGAAGTTCATCCTGTCACCTGGAATCTCAAGTGCCAGGCAAGTTGTGCCCTTGATCACTTCTTTTTACCCAGCCATGTTCTGATTAATCATAATGATCTGCATAGGTTAATTTTGATGGGACCCAATAGGTTACCCTAGTTTGATTATCTTTATACCTTGTTACCACTGAACTTTTTGGGTAGTACTTGCTAGTGCTTTATGTGGTTTTGGGTATGAAGATACATTACTCATGATTATACTTTTGTTATCCGTTGTTATTTATCGTTCATGATAAGATCATTATGTTAATTGGAACATGGAGCGACCACCCGGGAAAACAGTGCTACCACAAGGGTATAATGGGACGCCCTTGGCTGATTAATTAGGAAAGCTAGTGGAGGACTACCTTACCCGAAAGGGGCAAGGACAGTAGGGGAGTGGTCAGTGTAGGGAGACCCTCGGGAGGATTTTGCTGCGATGGCGGTCCTGCAAGGGAATTCCTGCATTGGAGCTTCCTATAAACTGTAGCGGGTTTTCTGAAGCTAGTGGAACTTTGTAAAGGCCTCGTAGTGTTACCCTGCCTCGCCTCCTCGGTAGAGGTGTACGGGAAGTCGCGATCCCTTGGCAGATGGGTAACATGACTTGTGGGTAAACATGCGCCACCTCTGCAGAGTGTAAAACTGGTATACTAGCCGTGCTCACGGTCATGAGCAGCTCGGACCCTCACATGATTAATTTATGGAACTTAAATTCAATTTGTCATATGCATTGCATCGCAGGTGATGTTGTTACTTCTGTTCTACTATTTAATTGGGTTGGTATTTACTTATACTTAGTAATTGCTAATAAAATTTTGACCAACTTTAAAAGCAATGCTCAGCTCTAACCATCCTCTTTGGTAAGCCTTACACTTCACGTGAGCTCCCACCTTTGGCGAGTTCATGCACATTATTCCCCACAACTTGTTGAGCGATGAACGTATGTGAGCTCACTCTTGCTGTCTCACACCCCCCCCCACAGGTCAAGAGCAGGTACCACAGGATGAGGCGCGTGGAGGATGCTGTGATGAGTTCGTGAGTGGTCTAGGCCGTCGTCTCCCAGTCAACTTTGGGTTGCTGGATCGTTTCCTCATATGATGTAATTATTTAATTATTTTGTATAGAACTCCTGTTATATAGTAAAGATGTGACATTCGATCCTGTGCCACTATGCATCATATGTGTGAGACTTGGTCCCAGCACACCTGGTGTTTATGTTCGCACCCGGGCTTTGGACCCCTAAAACCCGGGTGTGACACCGCCGCGCCCCGACACCACCGTCACCGTGCCCCAGCCTCAACCGTCGTCCCCACGCCTCGCACTCAACCGTCGTCGCGCCCGGCACCACGCCGCCGTTTGGTAAATCATTCTTTATTTTTGTTGAGCATGTGATTGATAATGTGATGGATAGTTAGAGTTATATTATCTCTAGCCACTAGGTACTTAGAATTTGCATTGTGTGGATAACCTTTTTTCTAGTAGATTAATAAAAGAATGCCAAACTCTAAAACATGCATGGATTGAATATATATATGTGTGATTGCCGGCCATCATGCCGTTCAATTATGCGTGTATGTCAGCCATCGTGCTGATAGTTTTATTTGCAGGATTTCGAAACCTCCCCGTGCAGGGGAGGTGCTGCCAAAATTTTCTATTGCTAGGCTTCTGTTAGAGGATGGAGGATGGTGAGTGGATGTACACGGGCCGTAGAGGAAGGAACGATGTCACCCCTGAATGGATTAGAAAGACCGATGATTTCGTGGAACGAGCATATGGCAAAGCTGCTAAAGGAGCGAGTCTAGTCCCATGCCCGTGCAGCAAATGTACCAACCGGAAAAGAAAACCAAAGAAGACCATGGTAGAACATATTTGGAAGAATGGATTTACGCCGGGCTATACTCGGTGGATATTTCATGGTGAAGCACATCGTACGAGAGAGGAGGTGCTAAGACAACGTGTCGAGGATTATGACACGGATGCGGGGGTAGCGGATATGTTGAACAGCTATCAGCAGACACAGTACACGGGAGGATGTATGGATGATGAGCAAAGGTGTTCTATGACATGTTCTATGACACTGCAAAGGTGTTCCATGACATGTTCGACGTGGCACAAAAGCCCCTTCACGACTAGACAAAGGTTTCTCAAATGGATGCCATTGGGCGTGTAATGGTGTTCAAGTCGCAGTACAACATGATTAGAGACACATTCGATGGCTTGTTGACGGTTATTGGGAGCCTGCTTCCAGATGATCACGTTCTGCCAAAGAGCATGTACGAGGCTCAGAAACTCCTTCGTGCACTCAAGATGATGTATGAGCAGATTCATGCTTGTCTGAAGGGTTGCGTGCTATTTAGGAAAGAATACACGAAGGCAAAGTACTATCCCAAGTGTAAATCGTCTAGGTTCATGGAGGTAGACTCTGGTGATGGACAGAAGAGGCAGCTCGACATCCCCTTGACAATCCTACGACACCTTCCGTTCATACCGAGGATCCAACGTCTGTACATGACAGAGGAATCCGCGAAACAGATGACATGGCACAAAAATGGAAAATGATACAATCTTGACAAGATGGTGCACACATCTGATGGTGAAGCATGGAAACACTTTGATGCTATTCACCGTGAGAAAGCCGAAGAGGCTCGTAATATACGTGTTGCGCTGGCCACAGATGGGTTCAATCCCTATGGAATGAGCGCTATCCCGTACACATGTTGGCCCGTGTTTGTTATCCCTATCAATCTCCCCCTAGTGTGTGCTTTCAAAGGCAGAATATATTCGTGTCGCAGATAATTCCTGGACACCCGGGGAATAAAATGGGCGTGTACATGGAGCCTTTGATCGATGAATTGGTACGTGCCTGGGAGGAAGGGGTATGGACGTATGACCGAGCTACGAAGACAAACTTCAGAATGCATGTTTGGTACCAGTACTCCATGCATGACTTACCGGCGTATGGGCTATTCTGCGCCTGGTGTGTTCATGGTAAGTTCCCATGCCCAGTTTGCAACGAAGCTCTCAGGTTCATTTGGTTGAAACAGGGTGGCAAATATTCATCCTACGATAAACATCGACAATTTCTCCCTCCTGACCATCCATTCCGCCTAGACATCAAGAACTTTACGAAAGGTGTCATAGTGACAGACTGCCCACCTGCAACGATGACTAGCGCCGAAATTCGTCAACATATAGATGGGCTCGTGGCCAATACAGAAGGTGGTTTTGTGGGATATGGTGAGCAGCATATGTGGACACATAAGTCTGGCTTGGCTCGGCTCCCCTGTTATGACGACCTGCTCCTTCCACACAACATTGACGTGATGCACACTGAAAAGAATGTTGCCGAGGCACTGTGGGCAACAATTATGGACATTCCTGATAAGTCAAAGGATAACGTAAAGGAAATAGTGGATCTTGCAACGTTATGTGATAGACCAAACCGAGAGATGAAGCCGCCAAGTGGTGGAAAGACATGGAGAAGGCCTAAGGCCGATTTCATCCTAAGCAGGGCCCAGAGGAAGGAAGTACTTCAGTGGATCAAGATGTTGATGTTCCCTGATGGGTATGCAGCTAACCTGAGTAGGGGGTGAACTTATCTACTATGCGAGTCTTAGGGATGAAGAGTCATGACGTCCACATATGGATTGAATGGATTCTTCCTGTGATGGTTCGAGGCTATGTCCCTGAGCATGTCTGGCTAGCGCTTTCAGAGTTGAGCTATTTATTCCCTCAGCTTTTTGCACAAGAATTATCTCGGACCGTGGTTGCAGACTTGGAAAGATTGGTACCCATGTTACTGTGTAAGCTTGAGAAGATATTTCCACCCGGCTTCTTTAATCCAATGCAGCATTTGATTCTTCATCTCCCCTATGAGGCACGAATGGGGGGCCCGTGCAGGGACGTTGGTGCTATCCAATCGAGAGATGTCTAAAGACTATTCGAAAGAAAAGTAGAAATAAATGCAAAATCGAGGCTTCCATTGCAGAGGCATACATTCTAGAGGAGTTGTCAAACTTCACAACAACTTATTATGGTGACAAACTGCCGAGCGTGCATAATCCACCCCCTCGTTACAATGATGGCGACGATGAATCGAACCTTAGCATATTTCGAGGCCAACTCGGAAGCGCAAGTGGCTCGACCACCAAGACCCTGACACATCAAGAGTGGTGGCATATCATGCTATATGTATTGACCAACCTTGAAGAGGTGACGCCATACATGGAACAATTTCTTCATGAATTCTGGCGTCGATCAAGGGACCCCACTCCACAGGAATATGACACTCTTCTTAGAAAGGGTGCGAGAAATGGGTTGCCCAATTTCATTTCCTGGTTCAAACGTAAGGTACGTGCTTTGTTTGTCAAAGAGATCCGTCTATGAACTCAATTTAGCGTCTTTTAACTTGCGAATACTTGCAGGGCCAAAGAGATCCGTCTATGAGTGCTGAGTTGAGACAAGTAGACAATGGCTTTGCTTATAGGGTCAAGAAATATTCTGGGTATGACGTCAATGGATACCGTTTTCGCACAACAAACTACGACAAAAGTCGGCCCAATCGGAAAACAACGTGTTCTGGAGTCTTTACGCCCGGCCTTGACGATGTCGATTATTTTGGACGAATCGAAGAAATATATGAGCTCAATTCTTATGGTTCCAAACCTCTTACTCCAGTGATATTCAAATGTCATTGGTTTGACCCTCAAGTGATGAGATGGACACATTCTAATCTTGGGATAGTCGAAATTCGACAAGATTCCACCTTACCAGGAGACGATGTCAATATCGTGGCCCAACAGGCCACACAAGTGTATTTTCTCCCATATGCGTGCCAAACGAAAGAACATATTAAGGGTTGGGATGTTGTGTATAAGGTATCGCCGCACGGGAGGTTACCTGTTCCTAACGATGAAGATTATAACTTAGACCCGGACACATATGATGGAGAGTTCTTCCAAGAAGATAGGCTAGAAGGGCGATTTGAGATAGACTTAACCGAAGCTATCGGAATGGACGTAGATATTGAAATGGTTGTTGATGAGGAGGATGATGAGGTGCAAAATGATAATGACTTAGTAATCCTTGAAGCCAATGACATTAATGATGAACTTGCGTCTTCCGATGGTGTTGAGATTGAAATGGTTGATAGTGATGATGAGAGTTATGATCCGGCTAACCCCGACACATGAAGATTATTTTTAACGTAATGCTATATGACTTTTTATTTCACACCTGTTTTTAAATATATCTTTTTATATGTGATTATTTGTTTACTCTTAATTGTAGGTTTTTGGACAAATACGGTGGGCGGTTGGCTGAGGAGGAGCAGGACGGCGGACGAGGCAGAGCAGGATGAGGCACAGCAGGCGGCGCAGCAGGACGACCTTGTCTAGCAGCAGATGGCGTAGCAGGACGACGACGACCAGCAGCAGGACGACGACGAAGCTCAGCAGACCGCCTCAGGTTCTAGCGCCTCAGGTTCGAGGAGCATCTACCTGCGAGGTCCCGTGAGTCTCCCTCAGCGTCCCATACTTCGGGACAGGCGGCCGCTGATTCGGCCAGATGGGGAGAGGCATGTAACTTTATGTTCTTCATTCTTGTTCATATTATGTGTTCAAAATCATAATATAAACTAATACTTTTTATTTATCACTTGGACATGTCTTGGACGGTTGTGGATTATGCTGGGGGGTCATCGTCGCCTCCCCAATGGCATCCTTGGCCTGCTGTGCAGGGAACACTTCCCTAGACTGGTTGAGTACGCTGGAGTGACGGGCCTAGCCTACACCTTCGACCACTACACCGTCGCCCCCGATGCAGTAGACCGGGATGGCAGGGAATTCAATAACAAGGCGGAGCGGGTGAAGCAAGAGTTGTGAGTAAGTCTTAGTATAATGTAAAATATGTCGCATTCGTTGCAAATTCTTGAAATAATGTATGGATACATCATTTTTGTATGCAGGATTTCTTCAGATGCGAGGCTGGATACGAGGCTAGGGCGGATGTGGTGGCCACCACGAGATGTAAGAAGCTCGTCGTGGACATGCAGTATGAGGCCCAAATCCAGACCATCGTCACCTAACACGGCTCCGTCCTTGGGGAGAAGGTGACCAAGCAGCAAGCCCGAACCATGTCGTTGACCAGGGACCAGTACCTGCATGTAAAGTCATGCATGTTTGGTGCCAGTACTCCATGCATGAATTTTATTTTATCTTCTGATATGCACTTTACGTGTTTACTTTGTAGATGATTCCACATTGGTGCGCCGCACATCCTCTGTGCTGGGAGCAGATGGTGGATAGGTGGTGTTCGGCTGAGTGGGACGAGGCGCACAATGCTAGCCGAGAACGGCATATGATGATGCAAGGTCCCTCCCACCACCAAGTCAGCCGGAGCCTGGGCCAATATGCAGAAGCATGGGTAAGCCCTCTTTTTTATTTAGGTATATAGCACTGGATTAGATATTATTTCTAACTATCTCATCGGTTTTCTTGCAGTCGGCGTCACATGGTGGCCGACCTTGCTCCATCTTCTCGGCCTATGCTATGGCCCATAAGGGCAAGGCGACGTCCAATGTCACCTACAACCCGGATGACGGGCCTGAGGCCTACACCAACCCCGCCGTCTACAGCCGCCTTCATGACTACACTGCCATGGCGAAGGAGGTCCATGGCCCAGAATATGATCCAAGCACCGAGCAGATCGACCCCGATGTGCTCATGAGGGTCGGAGGAGGCAAGAGACATGGGCGATACTGGATTGCCGACGGGGCAATCGACTCGTCCTCCACTCCCACTCTGTCTTAGGTTCGAGCAAGGAGCACGGGCTCGAGTCTAGCCATACGACCTCGGCACGACAGCTCACAGCATCGCATACAGCAACTCGAGGTTAGTGCTTCTGTAACTCGTCCTTCCTTGAGTTATATACCTTCTCTTTGAGTTACTATAACGTTGGCTTGTAATATTACAGACCCAACTAGAAGAAGAGAGGAGGGAACGTCAAGAGATGCAGGCAAGGATAATGGTGGAGCGGGAGGCGGAGCGGGAGGCTGATCAGAGGATGGCGGAGATGTTCCAGTACATGTAGAGCCTTGGCACCGCACAGGTTTCGCTCCGCCACCTCCATTGTTCCCTACAGTTGACCCTGCTCTGTTCCATACTCCTGTGAGTATCAAAATTGTAGTTACATGTTGGTAATGCATCTGGTATAACACATGCAATCTCTTCTCTGTGCAGGGCCAATCTGGGGCGGCATCCAACAACCCTCATGAAGGGTTCAGCCCAACGCAGCACCAGTCCAACCGCCCACCTCCATGAGAGTTATGTTTTTAGTGTTTCGAACACAAAACTTATGTTGAATACTTGTCAGAGCTTGTTAACTTGTGTTAATACTTCTGAACTTCTGTTAATACTGTTTGTGTTGAGAACCTCTCAACTTATGTTGAATACTTATGTCAGAATTTGAGTTAATACTGTTTGTGTTGGCTATATATGTCTGTGATGATCTGTGATGTATATATGTGATATCTGTGAAATATCTTTTGTTTGTTTGGATGGAATAGGGAAAACAAATAAAAAAGGTGTGTACTGGTCACTTTGCCGAGTGTCAGCACCATAGCACTCGGCAAAGAACCAAGACCTGGGCACCGGTATAGGTTCTTTGCCGAGTGTAATGGCTCTGACACTCGGCAAAGAATCACGCTTTGCCGAGTGCCATACCAAGCATTCGGCAAAGTACCTGACATGGGGACCCCTCTGGCGGATTCTTTGCCAAGTGCTGTTAGGCAGACACTCGGCAAAGGTAACTCCTTTGCCGAGTGTCACATGGGACACTCGGCAAAGATGCGTCTAGGCGAATTACAACAATAATTTTGTGATCGAATTACAACAATAATTCACAAAATTCATAAATTAATTCAAAACATGCTTTAGAAAATAAATCAACATTTTGGGGTTGTCTTCAACCTTAGGACGAACGGCGGACGGGTTTGGACGTGCGTCTAGGCGAAGGCTCGGTACGATGGGTGCGTAGCTCCGGCGAGCTCCATGGGCTTCGACGACGGTGTGGCGAACTCTGGCGACGGTGGTAGTGGCTCTAACGGCGAGGATAGTGAGAGAGAGTAGGGGGCGAGCTCGGGTAGGGAGGAGAAGAGAGGAGCTCGGGGTGGGTTTTATAGAGGAGAGGGAGGGAGAGGAAGAGACGGTCGGGGTGCTTCATGGACATCAATGGCGTCGGTGGATTCTTCATGGCGCATCAATGGAGGGAGGGAGTAATGGGGGAGAGAAACAGACGCAATAAAGGTCCATTAACGCGGGGAGAAGAACGGACGATCGCGGCGGCTTCGGTCCTTGGCTCTGGGCAGACGCGCGGGTGCAGGGAAGTCAGGTCTGGCGTGGGTGGCGCGGTCGGCGTCGGGTCTTGGGTCGCTGGGCGTCATGCCTGGGTGCGGTGCGTAGGGCGTTGTCCTCGGCGTGGGGCTGCTCGGCATAGCAGGGGCACAGGGTCAGGCTTTGGTCGCGGCTGGAGCGTCCTAGCGCTAGGCGGGTGTGGCGGCACAGCCACAGGGCGGGTCGCGGGGCGCGACGCTCGGCCAGATGAGCAGGGTGGCAGCGGCTAGGCAGGGAGAGAAGGGAGGAGGAGGGAGTAGGTGGCGGCGGCCAAAGGGAGGCAGGAGAGTGGCGGCCGGCTAGGGAAAGTTGGGCCTAATGGGCTTTTAAGGTTAGGTTAGGTTAGTTTTCCTTTTTTCTAAATTCAAAAACATATTTTTAAATAACCTAAAATTCATAATAATTATACCAAAATTATTTTTAAATAAACTATTTATTTTTGGACTAATTATTATATTATTTATTTGGATTTTCATTTAACAAGAAACGTTATTCAATAACCAAAATCAATCATGAGCAATCAAAATTATTCTAAATGCAAATAAAAATCAGACACTTAAAAGAAAATTCATTATCACAAATACCATAATAAACTAACTATATTATTTTTTATTTGATGATTTTTATAGTGTTACATTAATGTAACCATCCGTTTGGCACAGGATATTACTCCATCATACTTGGTCAAGTAGTCTATTCTGAGAATCACATCGATTCCACTTGATTCCAAAATTATCAGCTCTACTAGAAAGCTTAGGCCTCTAATTTCAATCTTAGTCTAAGGGCATGAGTGAGTGGCTCTAAGTTCACCTTCTTTGCCGAGTGCTGTCAGGCAGACACTCGGCAAAGGTAACTCCTTTGCCGAGTGTCACATGGGACACTCGGCAAAGATGCCGTCTCCGTCACCCGGCGCCGTAACGGCTGCTTTTCTTTGCCGAGTGCTCAAACCACTTTGCCGAGTGCCCGAGAAAAAGTACTCGGCAAAGAAGGCTTTGCCGATGCACTGTGTGTCGAGCCCTCTTTGCCGAGTATTTTAAGGCTTTGCCGAGTGCTTCAGGCACTCGGCAAAGCCATCGATTCCGTTAGTGGTGTAGCCAAAATTGAACCCCACGACAATGCTTTGAATATGTGTATGATTTTATAGTTTAAAAAATGAGTAGTGTCACTAATTCACTGACTCAGTGATTTTCATACTAGAAATGTTTATAATTAATTTCGCTTTAGTGTGTGGAACGATATTGGTTAGTATTGATATAAGTATAATTTTAGTGATATAAGAAATTGAAATAGGTATTAAGCCATGTATTTCCGGTCAAATGAAAATATAGATGTTACTAGTCACGATAAATAGGTATTAAGTACTTAGAATTAGTAAAATACTTATTTAGGTCATAATAACCATGAATATGTTATTAAAAGTCCCATTTAGTAATTTACAATTAATTCTTAGTATATTAATGTCAGAAGAATTATAAATAAACAATTTTTAGTTATACGTATAAATTCTATTTAGAAAAGAAAGGATAAAACAGAAAGAATGGAGTTTTCTAAAGATACTAAAATAATAGAATTGGTGTTCATATCTTTAAAATGATGACCTATCGGTTTGAATGTAGTTTTCTCAACAAATATAGATTTAGTGTTTTCCTAATAGAATGATAATCATTTATTATCCCTTCACATAAAACTCATTTAGTCTCATATTTAAGTATCCATAATTATATGCCTTACAATAGAAATATGTCATATAACTTTTCTCATAATGATATGATGGCTTAATTAAGTGCTCACACCGTCATAAATAAAATAATAGTTTATACATAATTTCCTTTGTAATGAATTAGATCATTTGTTCCTACAATAGAATTAAAGATAATTAATAGATTAATTATCCTTTATCATAATTTATTAATCAAACGTATAGTCAATTTGTTCTTAACTAGATTTATGGCATGATTAATGATTTCATAGAATTTAGTCCACATTATATACGAATCACTTAGCTTTTCCTAAAGGATAAAATAAAGTAATAATGGTTTAAGTTATTTTATAATTAAAATGTTAGTTTATATATTGACCTTGAATATAGTTTCTTAATAATAGGCTATGTGTTTTCCTAATCAAAGTAAGATAATTAATGGTTTCTTTCTTTTACGTGAAAATGCACTTAAGGCCTATATCCTAGCTTTTTAAAAATAGATGTTTAATAAAAAGATTTTGATCTTTTCCCATAAAACGATTAGGCTTATATATTAACTCTTCTTCAATAAATGTATTATATGTTCCATAATGCTTCTAAAAGTAATAACGTGTTGCGTAGCCCATTAACCTTAGATATATAACATATATCTTTTCCAAAAAGGTTTAATATTGTTATAACGTGTTTTATCATCTTATAAACCCTTAATCTTAGACATATCATATATGACGTTTTATAAAAGATTATTTTGGTGAACATAATATTTGTATATTTTAATTAAGATATTTTTAATCTCATGTCTTGTTTTATAAAGTATAGACCACACATTTTTGAAAAGAATACCCTCTTATTATAGCAATTACTTGTGATGTTTTTGAAAAGCGAACGCTCTTTTCGTTAGGCTTTCTTTTAGCTTTACGTATGGTGAATGTTGTATGTTATTGGGTGGTGTTTGTTTCTCCTTGTTTGTTTGTGTGATATTCAGGGGTTGATCTAGTAGTTAAGACTCAAGATCTATATCGATCTGTTGAAGAAACTCAAGTTTTCAATAAGCAAGGCAAGTGGACTTCTCCCTCTGCATACTCTGTTTGATCCCAAAAATACATTTAATAAAGTTTATTCTTGGATATATATGCATAATTTGATGGGTTACTAATTCGAATACACCTCACCTTTTCTACCATATTCCTTGATCAAACTTGGGTATTATACTTTACCTTCGTAGCTCTACTATTGCTACAACTTAACTTTATGCAGTCACTCCTGTTTATGATATTAATGTTCCAAATGGTAAGTTTACATTATTGTGCTAATCCGACGATTAAGCAAAATCATATGAATTAATTGGAACATGGAGTGACCACCTGAGAAAATAGTGCTACCATGAGGGTGGTATGGGACGCCCTTGGCTAAATAACTAGGGAAATCTTGTGTTGGGTGCGGGTCGTGGTCGACCGGAACGGGGGCATCTGGCAAGCGCTTATATTTCTGGCTCAGGCAGATTGGATACGGGTATAGTTCCCAAAGCTTTACCCTGCAGACTGGACTATAAGTTGGTTACGTTAGATGTGCTCTATGCAGTTTGATCATTTCCAACATTTACATAATGAGGACTCTAGGGAAAAAGCCTCGTAGTGAGACCCTAGCCATTCACCTCGGAAGTGAATACGTGTCTAGCTAACCCAGGCAAGAAGGGAATCGTGACTCATGGGTAAAGATGCGCCACCTCTGCAGAGTGTAAAACTGATATATCAGTCGTGCTCACGGTTAAGAGCAGCCTGGACTCCTCACATGATAAATGAACTTGAAGATGGAAATAAATCAAGATCCGATGATCTGCTATGGTTTGCTTAAGTGGTTTCACTTAAGTGTTTTTGTTATACTATACCTGTGTTTAATGGGGATACTTGGGATTCACACTTATTAGTAAGACATGTGTTGTTAATAAAATGTTGACCAACTAAAATGCTTACTGCTCAACCTTGGCCTCACCTTGTTAAACTTGCATTAATTTTCCCCCACTTGCTGAACCCCGACCATAAGTGAGCTCACCCTTGCTTAAATTTTGATCAGAAGTTTGCAGATGAAGTTATGATGCTGAGCTCCATGGATGCTAGTCTAGTGATACCCCTGATCATCTTCCTGTGGATGGATGTCCATGTTTCGCTGTACTTTGATGAATAAAGGTTAAGACATTACGTCAGTTTGAAGTGTAATATGTTAATATAATCGTTATTTACGCTTTTATGCATTGTTCTTTTGATATATTACACTTGTGACGTCAACATATGTGTGGAAATAGATCCTGGCACACATATGCGATGCACCCAGCTCTGCCCTCCAGAAACGGGTGTGACAGAAGTGGTATCAAAGCAATGTGACCGTAGGTCGCTAGATTAGTTAGAAATGGAAAGCCTAGTCAGTCGTTCAAAACTTGACTTAATTATCTTCATAAAAACTTACTTTATATAAAACTCGTCTCTTTTATCTTCAACCCTTCTTGTCTGATTCTTCGTTTATTAGAAGGTTTTAATGAGAAGCATTGCAAGATGATCAAGCTAGGATTGCGGAACTTGAAGCAAAGTTTGCTAGAAGAACCCTTTCGAAGCTATCGACAATGCCCTATTCTCTGTCTTATCCCCACTCCTCAAGAAGTTTTGCTATGGATCCTTTGGATCTATTATTTGACTTCTTGGTTAGGTTGATAGGATTGTTCTTTAGTATTAAGATTTTTGACTAGATCGGTAAGAGCGATATTATATTATAGTGGTTTTCTAATCCCTAATATTGCTAAATAACCCTTGACTTCTTATACTTTTGTTTTCTTGCCATTATATTGCCACCCTTGTGCAATATCTACCTTGATATATTAAACCTTTGCCTCTCTACTTTTCTCCTTAATAACGCTTTCTCCCTAACTCACTTCATATCCTTGGTTGTATCATTTATCCTCACTTTAATAGTTCATGGTTATCTTATTTCACTCTTGGCCACCAAAAAATATGTCTTGTTTAACTCCTTGATAATTCTTACCAAACTCCTTGATGTTATAATAGCTTTCTTATTCCAAACCTTGTCTCACCTTTTGTTTTGGTTGAATGAGTAGAATTGTATTGTGTTGTGCTGGTATGCTTGAGTTCATTGTCCTTTGTGTTCATGTTTGATTTGCTTCTTTGAAATGATTGTTGGTGTATTGTGTGACTTTTGTCCACAATGGCATCAGTTAGCTGGGTAAAACCTTAGATAGATGGGTTTTCTCTGCTCTCTATAATCTGTCTTTGCTCAACCCTTTTGTCCCTTCCATTCTTCCATACCCATATAGATGTCAGACCTTGGAATGTCAACTACAAGTGATGTCACTAAATGCAAAGAATGCGGTGTGTTGGCAAGTCAAAACAACACTATAAATAAAACAGCTGATGAATAGACATTCAAGACACAAAAGGATGCACAACTAAACCAACAGACAAGTGACCTTGGAACATGTTGTTGTTGTGAGTACTATGGAATTCCTTGTCGCCAGATCAGTACAAACGAAAGTGAAACCACAAAACAGAGGAACCATATTTTATTTTCTGACATAAAAAGAATAGATGTCTCCTCAAGAACAACTAATAGCAGATTCTCTCATACCTAATGCATTGTCAGTTGATGAATTGCAAAGTATTCCAAAAAGGAAACATCACAAGGATGCCCAACCCCAAGAAGAAACACATGAGTGTTACATTGATGGATGGACTATTACTTGCACACAGTTTTAGCCTCGTGGTCACATCAGGTCCAAGAAACAAAAAGGGAAACATGGAAAAAGTCAAGAAATAACTTAAAGAAAAGCTTGCTATCAATGTGGACGTGAAGGTCATTACTTCCGTAACTGTCCTAAGAAGAGTTCACTACAGATCACCTCCGAGATGAAGCTATCTTAGTCTTCAGACATGGAATATGAACAAAAATGCACAGAAACTTCTACCAACAACGTAAAGACAACTCCACCATGTAACTCATCAAGTCGTGCTTGCTTTGGTTGTGGTGATACCGGCCATCTTTTAAATAGTTGTCCTAAGAAGGATGTGGAAATCAATAAGGTCCAAAAGAAAAGACAACACCCTCAAACTCATGCATCAACAAAGAATAAACAATGGAAATAGTCCATAGGAAGGATAAGTTATGCAGTGACAGGAACCATTCCGTATAATAATGTAGTAATTTTTGGAACACTAGTCATTCACACAACTACCACCACCGTGTTGTATGATCCTCGTACAACAAATTCTTTTATTAGTGCCCAATTTGGAACAAAGTATGGTATCTTTAATATCCCTTGAGATCAAGGATGACCATCAGTGCACCCGAAAGAAAAATGTTCGTAAACTACATATGTCCAAATGTAAGTGTTAAAATCAATGGGATAGATTTTCTAGCTGATCTTATAGTGATAGAATCAATGGGAAAGGATGTGATTCTTGGAAATAATTGGTTACAAAGAACTAAGGCAATAATCCAACATACTAAGAGAACCATGTGTTTGGAAACCCCATCTGGAGAAAGAATAGTAGTTGAAGACAATCGACCTCCAGCTCTGATTGGTGCATCTGACAAGGAAGAATAATATGTCATTTAACTAGAAGGAGTATGTCTCACGAAGAAAAAAATGTCAAGGTGTTGCCCCTTTCAAGATTTGTAATTGTGCTAAGTGATATATGAATAAATTTGGAGAATCTTTCGCACCTATTGTGTTTTGCCTCTTTATAAAGAGAATAAAAAATGGTGTCATCTACTATATGCAAACAATGTGATGCTCTACTCTAGTTGCCCTAAAGTCCCGCTCAAGTCTTTCTCTCAATTTGTGCTCAAAGAAATATTGTTGGATCAGAAAGATGATTTGGATATCATGCTCTGAAATCTATAAGGTTCAAAAGATCTCTGTTAAGGATTATAACACTTATACACTCTTGTAGTATGATGAAGCTAGGCGGAATCGGAAATCATCCTTAACTAATCTTATCTTGGAAATAAAAATGTTGTGTTAGCTCTTTATCTTAATGTCATGCAAGCCTCTTATGCAGTCTGTCTCACTAACTCTTTTACCCTCTGACTAGATGATGAACCCTAATGGAAATGAAGTAAATAATGCCAACGATAATATTCCTACCTTAACAACTATGAACGAGAAAAAATAAGTCACAAAGATATTTGATGAATGGAATCAAGAACAACAAAAGGAATACAAAAATGTTTGGATACATGATTAGTCCACCTCAACCACAAGCAAAAGCCATGAAACACATGGATACCCAAACAGAAGAATCAAGTCAGGCTCAGCTATATAAGATACAGACACCCAATCAACCCTCACCCCCTGTTGGTCAAGCAAAGTTGACTCGCAAAGAATTTAAAGCAAGAGGTGCTTGCTACTACTGCAAAAATGAAGGACATATTATTCGCGAATGCCCCAAGAAGCGTCTAGATCGACCTAAGAACAAAGCTGCCAAGCATGACCTAAGCAATAATTCAGAAGACCCACCATTTTATAAGTACGATGATGAAGGTCGCTTGATCAGTATACATTGCGGAGCAAAGAAGAAAGGAAGTTCCTTAATATTAGAATAGTTCAATGTGAACTGAGAACCTACAATTAACCATGTATCTCCTTTGCTTTCGTGCTAGCCTTCCTTAATCTCGAGGACGAGATTCTTTTAAGAGGGGTAGGTTTGTAACACTATAAAAATTATCAAATAAAAATAATATAGTTAGTTTATTATGGTATTTCTGATAATGAATTTTCTTTTAAGTGTTTGATTTTTATTTGCATTTAGAATAATTTTGATTGCTCATGATTGATTTTGGTTATTGAATAGCATTTCTTGTTAAATGAAAATCCAAATAAATAATATAATAATTAGTCCAAAAATAAATATTTTATTTAAAAATAGTTTTGGTATAATTATTGTTGGGACCATGCTTCGTCGCCGAAGGTCCTGCAGGAAGAAACAGCTTCGGCTGAAGCTGTCTGCACATGATGACCGAAGGTTGCTGTTCATGAAGCTTCGGAGTTACGAACCGACTTAAAAGTAGAATGACCTTTTAGTCCATAAGTGTTTGAGTCATTGTTATAAACTTTTATGAGAGGCATGATTGTAATTCCTCACAGGCTGTGTCTTGTGCCTATAAATAGTGAACAATATTCCTTTACTGTTCACGCATTCATGTAATTGCAATCGCATCACTCGGGAATCAATCTTTGCCAAGGCAGAGGTATAAATGTATCTAATATTTGAATACATTAAGTTGATATAATATGAAAGTGATGTTGTTTATTTATAATTTATTTGTCTTTGATGCTTCATATTTCGTATTATTTTATATAATCTATTAGAGTTCAATTATGAAGGTTTAACCTTCGTAATTGTATCGTCTTTAACCTTCGTCCGAAGTTCATTAATCCTTAAAGGAATAATGCTTCATTGGATGAAGGGCATTAACATTTAACATTTTATGTTGCCTTGTTCTTAATTCATAGCATTTGAGAACGAGTCCCCAACATTGGCGCCCACCTCCGGTGAACTCACTTCCACTTTTCTGAGCTGATGGCTTCGTTCAAAATTCAAGCTGGAGCTGCTTCGGTTCCGAAGCTGGTACTCCCGATAACGGGCGGTTCATGTTCAGAACCAGCCAACAAGAAACACAAGAAGGAAGCACAGAGAAGGGTACAACATGTCGGGGTGCAAGGACCCTTCATCAAGTCAAGATGGTCTCACATTACTATTACCTTCTCCCAAGAGGACCTTCAACTCAAGGATTACCCACACAATGATGCTATGGTTATCTCTTGTGTTATCAAAGGATTTCTGGTCCACAATGTTTTGGTTGATACAGGCAGTGCAGCTGATATCATATTTGCTAAGGCCTTCAGACAGATGCAAGAGCCCGAAGATAAAATTCTTGATGCCACACATCCCCTCTGCGGCTTCGGAGGAAGGCAGATTGTAGCACTCGGCAAAATCTCAATGTCCGTGGCCTTCGGATTCATCAACAACACAAGGACTGAGCAAGTTATGTTTGATATTGTTGACATGGAGTACCCTTACAATGCAATCATTGGTCATGGTACTCTTAATGCCTTCGAAGCAATTCTCCATCCAGCTTATCTTTGCATGAAGATACCTTCGGACCAAGGGCCCATTGCTATTCATGGAACTCAAGAAGCTGCCAGAAGGGCCGAAGGAAATTGGACAGACTCAAAAGCAATCCATAATATAGATGGAACTAAAGCTTGTGAGCAATACAAGTTCAGAAGGGAAAAAGCTGCTTCGGCTAACCAGCCGAAACCCATGCTCTTGTGTGAGGATATAGCAGAGCAGAAGGTGCTATTGAGATCTCAATTGTCCGAAGAGCAGGAGAAAACCTTGATAAGGTTTTTGTTCAACAATAAAGATGTTTTTGCTTGGTCAGCTAATGATCTTTGCGGAGTTAACAGGGATGTTATTGAGCACTCGCTCAATGTTGATCCATCCTTCAGACCCAGGAAACAGAGGCTTCGGAAGATGTCTGATGATAAGGCCGAAGGTGCTCGGAATGAAGTGAAACGACTCCTCAGTGCCGGAGTTATTAGAGAGGTAAAATACCCAGAATGGTTGGCTAACACTGTTATGGTGAAGAAGGCCAATGGTAAATGGAGAATCTGCATCGATTTTACTGATCTCAATAAGGCCTGTCCGAAGGATGAGTTTCCATTGCCAAGGATAGATTCTTTAGTCGATGCAGCAGCTTCATCAGAACTTATGAGTTTGCTGGATTGCTATTCAGGCTATCATCAAATCTGGATGAAGAAGGAGGATGAACCAAAAACCAGTTTCATAACCCCTAGTGGGACATACTGTTACCTTCGGATGCCTGAAGGGCTTAAGAATGCTGGAGGAAGCTTCAGCAGAATGACAGCAAAGGTTCTCCATTCTCAGATAGGCAGGAATGTACTAACTTATGTTGATGATATCATTGTAAAGAGCACGAAGCAGGATAACCACATTGCTGATTTACAGGAGACCTTCGCTAATTTTAGACAGGCTGGTCTAAAGCTGAATCCAGAAAAATGTGTCTTCGGAGTAAAGAAGGGGAAATTTCTTGGTTGCCTAGTTTCAACAAAGGGAATTGAGGCCAACCCAAGTAAAATCGAAGCTATACTTCGAATGGAGCCACCAAGTACAAAAAAGGGGGCTCAAAGATTGACAGGAAGACTGGCATCTCTCAATAGATTCATATCCAGATCAGCAGAGAGAAACTTACCATTCTTCAAAGTGCTGAAGTCAGCCGAAGTCTTTCAATGGGGACCAATCCAGCAGAAGGCCTTTGAAGAGCTGAAACAGTATTTGATAGATCTAACAACACTAACTCCACCTACGCCAGGGGCTCCTTTGTTATTATATGTGGCAGCTTCGCACTCAGCGGTAAGTGCAGCACTTGTTCAGGAGAAGCTTGAAGGCCAAGTTAAGAGGCAGTCCCCAATATATTTTGTATCTGAGGTTCTTAGTTTATCAAAGAAAAATTATACAGAGTTGGAGAAGGTACTGTATGCTGTCTTGATGGCCTCCAGGAAGCTTCGGCACTATTTTCAAGCTTACAACATAATTGTTCCTTCTTCACAACCTCTGAAGGATATTATGAGGAACCGAGAAGCTACTGGAAGGATTGGAAAATGGGCTGCAGAGCTCAATGAATTTTGCATTGAATATGTTCATAGATCTTCGATTCAGTCCCAGGCGTTAGCAGACTTCATTGCTGACTGGACGCCAGGGGCTCAGGAGGAAGAAACAAATAAAGACGCCGAAGCATGGACAGTGTTTTGCGATGGGTCTTGGGGAACCATCGGAGCGGGAGCGGCTGCTGTGTTGGTTTCACCTTCCAAAGTTAAAACTTGTTATGCGGCAAAACTTGATTTTAGTTGCACAAAGAACATTGCCGAGTATGAAGCTCTGCTTTTGGGTCTTCGGAAATTAAAGGCAATGGGAATCAGAAGGGCCATCCTTAAAACTGATTCCCAAGTTATTTCTGGTCATATTGACAAAAGTTACAAAGCAAGAGACCCGAAGCTTGAAAAGTATTTAGATACAGTCCGAAGGATTGAGGCTTCCTTCGAAGGTTTCTCTGTCAAAAATATTCCTCGTGGAGAAAATGAATACGCTGATCTATTGGCTAAGTAAGCAGCCCAGGGGCTGCCTATACCTTCGGAAGTATTTTTTGAACAATAAAAGCACCTTCGGTCGAGCTTCTTGAAAGAGCAATCCTTAACATATCCCCAGTTTATAGTGAAGATTGGAGAACTGAGATCATCTCTTTCCTTCAGGGTAATTTTCTTTCAGATGACGAAGCTTATAACAGGAGAATAGAAGCAAGAGCTCGACCATATGTCATAATAGAAGGGGAGTTATACAAGCGCGGGGTCTGTTCCCCATTACTCAAGTGCTTATCCAGATCCGAAGGTATAGAATTAATGAAGGACATACATGCAGGTCTGTGTGGATCTCACATTGGATCTAGGCCCTTGCTTGGGAAAGTTTTTCGCCAAGGATTTTATTGGCCAAAGGCAACTTCGGATGCAGCGGATTTAGTTCAAAAGTGCGAAGGTTGTCAAAAATGTGCAAGAGATCAAAAACAACCTTCGTCTTTAACTCAATTAATACAACCCACTTGGTCGTTGCAAAGGTGGGGTCTGGATTTGCTAGGTCCATTACCACCAGCACAGGGGAACTTAAGATATGTGGTGGTGGCAGTGGAGTATTTTTCTAAGTGGATTGAGGCGAAGCCCTTAGCCACAATAACTTCATTTACTACTCAAAAGTTTTTCTGGCAAAACATTGTTTGTCGCTTCGGAGTGCCGAAGGCTATCACTGTGGATAATGGAACACAGTTTGATTCTGAAGTCTTCAGAGAATTTTGTAATCAAATCGGCACGAAGATCCATTTTGCATCAGTCCGACACCCAGAGTCAAATGGACTTGTTGAAAGAGCTAATGGGATCATAATGACAGGAATAATGAAGTCAATCTTCAATCAGCCAAGGGGAAAGTGGCCATACGAGTTAATCAAAGTGGTGTGGAGCCATAACACAACCATGTCAAGATCAACAGGCTTTACACCCTTTAAACTATTGTTTGGTGACGAAGCAATAACCCCAGAAGAGGCCAAAACGTACAGGATCAATGAGGACAGTAGCTTCGGCAGAAGGTGCAAACGAAGCTGATTGCTCTGTAGAAAAAGATGCTATTGAAGGGATCAGACTTCAAGCTGTGGAAAACATCAATAAATATCAAGCTGAAACAATAAAATCGCGTGATAGAAAGGTCAAGCTGAAGAATATTGAACCAGGACACTTGGTACTTCGAAGAGTAGCTAACCCTGAAACAGTAGGCAAATTACAGCTGAAATGGGAAGGCCCCTTTTTGGTAGTATCTTCGTCAAGACCCGGTTCTTACAGATTGAAGGATATGGACGGCAATGACATTCCTAGATCGTGGAATGCGGATGAGCTTCGGCGATATTATGTTTAGTTCGATGTAATTTTTTATATTCTTTTTTGTGGCACCCTTTTCCTTTCCAAAGGGGGAGAAAGGTTTTTAATGGGGCCACAACATGTAATTTTTCTTTTCCTTATTTCAATTCTATAAGAGAGATATCCCCCAAAAATGTAAATGTAAAAACTGAGAACGCACCTTCGAGTGCAAAGAAAAAAGAAAAGAAAACAGGAAGAAGCTCCTAAGGGAGGCTTACAGCGAAAAATAAACGCTGATACCGCCGAAAGTAAAAGGCGAAGAAGCTCCTAAGGGAGGCTTACAGCGAAAAATAAACGCTGATTCCGCCGAAAGTAAAAGGCGAAGAAGCTCCTAAGGGAGGCTTACAGCGAAAAGTCAACGCTGATACACCAAAAAGTAAGCGGTGAAGCCGAAAAGTAAACGGCAAAAAGATATTTATCATTCTTGAGGGGATGAAGCGCCGTACTTATGGTCTTTGAACATTTGTCCTAATATTCATTTGCACATTACATGTCATCATGTCATTTGCATTCATAAACATCCATTTAGGCATATATAGAATCATCATTATGCTACACAACAAAGACAGGTGCTTCAGAAAAAAAGGAAAAGATTCGAAGGAAAAATTTTCTATGCTTCGTTGTGTACGAAAAGAAGGGAAGGTGTTTTTCGCCTTCGGCTCAAAAGAGAAGTTTCGTCCACAGCAAAGCAGGTTGAATACGGATAAGGGAGACAGGATATATTACAAGGTATGTACAAATTTACATAAGTTATTCCATATCTATATTACAAGAGTTTCTCCAAGAATTTTTGCAGGAAAGCATATTATAAGCAACTTTAAGCTTCAGCTAAGGCTTCGTCTTCAGTTTTGCCAAACTTCAGCATTGTCAATCTTCAGCTTCGTCATCCTGTATATACCAAGTAGCAGAATAAGAAAGGTACAAACTTCAAAGGAGAAGGTAAAAGTAACAAACATAAGTTTCTTACCGACTTAAGATGGCTTCGAGCTTCGTCGCCTGCCATTTTCCGCCCGCCACTTACCCAGATCTGGGTCATGAATCTATTTCCGATACTTCTGGCCAAGCTTGGGATATCCATCAAATCTGAAGCTGACAAGCTGAAGTTTGGTCTGTTCACAATGTTTCCATGCGTGCAGCCAGCCTTCAAAAAAGCCGTAGCTGTGCCCCGAGAAGCTACCAGGGCGCAGAAGTCGGCGTGCCCACCAATAACTTCGTCAAGGGCGTCAACTTTGCCTTCTATATATTCTAATGTTCTTGGCAGATTCTCAGCTGAAGGTGTAAATTTCGAAGAGCTAGCTCCGACAGAGTGGAACACATCCTTCAGCCGCTGCACGCATCGGCCGCCGAAGCTTAAGCATCTCTCCTGAAGTTCTTTAAAGGATTTCTGCAAATTTGAGTATTTATCCACTTCAGCTTTCAGGCTTGCTTCAAAATATTTCTTTTCTTCCTCGAATTTTTCTGATTGACGGAGCAATTCATTCTTTAATTTGTCATTTTCAGTTTGGACTTCAGCCAAAGAGCCCTCCATGGTCTGAATAACAAAATCCTTCTTTTCTAATGCACCTTCGTGCTCTTTGACCATGATTTCAAGGTTTTGGATTGCGAAGTTGTTCTTTTTCAGATTGGCTTCATGATTTTCAACTTTTTCAGCCAAATCTTGAATGATGGCTTTGTTTTTCTCTTCCTCTAGGTCTTGTTGCATTTTCAGAACCTTGCTTAATAATATGCTCTGTCGAAATGATCTTCGTTAGAACACAACCCAAAAAGTTAATAATAATAGTAATAAAATAACAAAAATATTCGTTACCTTGAAGTTAGCATAAAGCAAGCTTCCGGCGATCTGTTGTCGTTGATAACGGCATAAGTCCGCTTCCAGCTTCGGCAAGCCAATGCTTTTGGAAAGGGTTCTAACAATTTTGGCCTCGGTGCGGTTCCAAAGGCATCTTAGTTTCCCTTCGTTGACCCCACCAAATAGCATAGCCCCTGATTTGTATCCGCAAGATATGGCATATTTTTTCAACTCCTCTTTTTCGGCGTCTGTTAATTCTTGTCCGAGCAAATCTTGAAAGTTAAAATCTTCTTCTTCTGAAATTTCATCAATTTGCTCTTTCCCCTTCTCAGTTGTCGTATTCACTTTAGCCACAGTAGCTTCCTCTTCAGCCATTTTCAGGAGTATATTGTCAATAACCTCAAGTGTGGTTTCCAGGTTCGACTCTTCGGTGGCCCCGGCTTCGGCCCCGGTAGCTTCGGCTTCGCCGGTTTCAGCTTTAGTAGTTTTCATTCCAGTAGCTTCGGCTTCGGCAGTTTCAGCAAAAACAATTTTTGACACCGTTGCCGGTGGCGGCGTCTGATGGATCACATCTGTTACTTGAATAATTCTCCGCTTTTTCGGCTTCGCAGGACTTTCTACTGCCGAAGCTGCCTTGTCCTTCTGAAAAAACTTCGTCAGTTCCAGTGCCAGCGGACTTAGCCTGAAAGGCAAAGGTTCAGTCATTACCTTCATAATTTCTTCTACTTCAATAGCAGAAGGAGAAGCAGAAGTATCTTCTTCTCGGACCGGCGTTTCCGGCTCTGGGGATGCACTTTTTCTCTTTTTTGTAGTGGCCACCTTCGGCTCAGGATTTAACTCTTCAGCGCTAAGATTTTCAGAATCTTTCTTTTTCTTTTTGGCTACCTTGACGACCTCTTCGTCAGTAGCGCTGGCAATCCTTTTTCGCTTCGGGCCTCCAGCATCTCCGCCCAGTCGACCATAGTCAGCGTATTCAAATCCTATGGCATCAAGTACCCTGTTCAGCCTTCGTTTCGGCCGAGTGCCGAAGGCCGCTGTCATCAGTTGGTCCTCTTTTTTAGAGTAATTCCCAAGAATTTCATTGCTCATTATTTCAATTGTATCAAGCCATTCTTGGCAGGGTACTTTAAAGTATTTCTTGAACTTATAATGGTAGGGCAGTCGGACGAGTTCCCCCTTTTTCTTTTCCCCTTTAAGCTTCGGCATTGTCCACTCTTTCATAGTTGGAAAAACCCTGAAGGCCAGGAATTCCTGCACTAAATCTCTAGTGCCAATATGTTCTGCAATAATTTTGAATTCGCCCAGTGCAGCCCAAGTTGGACCTTCTACTTCCATTCTGCATCGGGGTCTTGTTTCTCCGAAGGTTAGTTCAAGAGGGCTCTGAACCAGCTTCTCTTTGTCTTCATCAACTTTGACATAAAACCATTCTGATTTCCAGCCTGCCGACCATTTGCTTCGGTAGCTGATCACGGGAAACTTCGTGGTTTTCCGATAAGCAAAATTATAGCAACCAAAATTTTCATGCAATCCATCTTTTCTGGCTTTAGTTTGGTAATGCAGCTCATGAACTCGACAGAAGCTGTCAGCAAATGGCTCCACCGCCTGGCTTCGGAGAGCCCAGATATAGACGCTGATCCTGACAATCGCGTTGGGAGTCAGTTGGTGAAAATAGATGCCAAATCTTTGCAGCACATCAGAGATCATCCTATTTAAGGGAAATCTCAACCCAGCTTTTAGGAAGCTCTTGAAAATGACTATTTCATCCTTTTCTGGCTTCGGGGTAGTTTCTACCCCCCCCGAAGCGAAGTAGCTTCTTCTCATTCTCACTGAAATAACCCGACTTCACCATCTTGGAGAGATCAGCCTTAGAGACAGTCGACTTTCCGAAGTCCAAGTGGCTAGGCTTGCTTGGCACAGCAATATGGTAATCATCATCGGGTTCAGCTTCCTCAATATTTCCTTCTTCTCCTTCGGCAGCAACTTGTTCTGTCTCGGCAACAGTCTGCTCTGTCTCGGCAGTACGGATTCCTTCCGAGGTCACCAGTCCGGATCGTTGCATCGCTTCGGAGATAGGAACAGTCTCCGCTCCTTCAGCTTCGCCTCCCTCACGCTCAACTCTAGCGGTAGAGCGCACTCTGGCCATTTAATTCTGAATTTCTTGGGAACTAAAAAAACTTTTTCTTCCGAAGCTTTTTCTTCTGACGAAGTAGGCTTTAAACTGGAGCTTCGTCTGATTGCGGGAGTCAAGCTTCGGCTATGGTTAAAAATTTTGGCAGCAAAACAGTGTAATAGCAATGAATGTTGTGGTAACTTCACACCTACCCGTCTGTTTATATAGTGCTGCAGGCAAGAAGGTGAATCGTCAGGATTTTTACACCGGGCAAACAGCTGCTTACACCCGCTGCACGGTGGACCCCAGAGACCAAATAGTAACCCTGCAGGGTGGGACCGCTACGCGCTCGGAAACTGAATCGTTTCTCGACAACGAGCTAAGGGAAGGTGTTTTTCGGACCTTCGGCTTACTGAAGCCTAAGAGACTTTTTTCACGGATCAAGCTCGTTACGAAAAACGATCTAGCACCGCGAAGGGGCTACTGTTGGGACCATGCTTCGTCGTCGAAGGTCCTGCAGGAAGAAACAGCTTCGGCTGAAGCTGTCTGCACGTGATGACCGAAGGTTGCTGTTCATGAAGCTTCGGAGTTACGAACCGACTTAAAAGTAGAATGACCTTTTAGTCCATAAGTGTTTGAGTCATTGTTGTAAACTTTTATGAGGGGCATGATTGTAATTCCTCACAGGCTGTGTCTTGTGCCTATAAATAGTGAACAGTATTCCTTTACTGTTCACGCATTCCTGTAATTGCAATCGCATCACTCGGGAATCAATCTTTGCCAAGGCAGAGGTATAAATGTATCTAATATTTGAATACATTAAATTGATATAATATGAAAGTGATGTTGTTTATTTATAATTTATTTGTCTTTGATGCTTCATATTTCGTATTATTTTATATAATCTATTAGAGTTCAATTACGAAGGTTTAACCTTCGTAATTGTATCGTCTTTAACCTTCGTCCGAAGTTCATTAATCCTTAAAGGAATAATGCTTCATTGGACGAAGGGCATTAACATTTAACATTTTATGTTGCCTTGTTCTTAATTCATAGCATTTGAGAACGAGTCCCAAACAATTATTATGACTTTTAGGTTATTTAAAAATATGTTTTTGAATTTAGAAAAAAAAGAAAACTAACCTAACCTAACCCTAAAAGCCCATTAGGCCCAACTTTCCCTAGCCGGCCGCCACTCTCCTGCCTCCCTCTGGCCGCTGCCACCTACTCCCTCCTCCTCCCTTCTCTCCCTGCCTAGCCACCGCCACCCTGCTCATCCGGCCGAGCGTCGCGCCCCGCGACCCGCCCTGTGGCCGTGCCGCCACACCCGCCCAGCGCCAGGACGCTCTAGCCACGACCGAAGCCCAACCTCGTGCCCCTGCCATGCCGAGCAGCCCCGCACCGAGGACAACGCCCTGCGTACCGCGCCCAGGCACGACGCCCAGCGACCCGCGACCCAACGCCGACCGCGCCACCCACGCCAGACCCGACTTCCCTGCACCCGTGTGTCTGCCCCGCGCCAAGGACCGAAGCCGCCGCGACCGTCCGTTCTTTTCCCTGCGTTAATGGACCTTCATTGCGTCTGTTTGTCTCCCCCATTACTCCCTCCTTCCATTGATGCATCATGAAGAACCCGCCGACGCCTTTGATGGCCATGAAGCACCCCGGCCGTCTCTTCCTCTCCCTCCCTCTCCTCTATAAAACCCATCCCAAGCTCCTCTCTTCTCCTCCCTACCCGAGCTCGCCCCCACTCTCTCTCACTCTCCTCGCCGTTAGAGCCACCACCACCGTCGCCAGAGTTCGCCACACCATCGTCGGAGCCCGTGGAGCTCGCCGGAGCTACACACCCGTCCTATCGAGCCTTCGCCTAGACGCATGCCCAAACCCATCCGCCGTTCGTCCCAAGGTTGAAGACAACCCTAAAATGTTGATTTATTTTCTAAAGCATGTTTTGAATTAATTTATGAATTTTGTAAATTATTGTTGTAATATTGAGATGATGTGTTTGGCGATTTATGTGTATGATTTTAGAGATTTCGATGTATACGTGTAGTCAAAATCGACCCCGCGACAATGCTTTGAGTATGTGTATGATTTTATAATTTTAAAAATGATTACGGTCACTAATTCACTAACTCAGTGATTTTCATACTAGAAATGTTTATAATTAATTTCGTTTTAGTGTGTGGAACGATATTGGTTAGTATTGATATAAGTATAATTTTAGTGATATAAGAAATTGAAATAGGTATTAAGCCACGTATTTCCGGTCAAATGAAAATATAGATGTTACTAGTCACGATAAATGTATTCATAAGTGTAGCACTTAAGTACTTAGAATTAGTAAAATACTTATTTAGGTCATAATAACCATGAATATGTTATTAAAAGTCCCATTTAGTGATTTACAATTAATTCTTAGTATATTAATGTCAGAAGAATTATAAATAAACAATTTTTAGTTATACGTATAAATTCTATTTAGAAAAGAAAGGAGAAAACAGAAAGAATAGAGTTTTCTAAAGATACTAAAATAATAGAATTGGTGTTCATATCTTTAAAATGATGACCTATCAGTTTGAATGTAGTTTCTCAACAAATATAGATTTAGTGTTTTCCTAATAGAATGATAATCATTTATTATCCCTTCACATAAAACTCATTTAGTCTCATATTTAAGTATCCATAATTATATGCTTTACAATAGAAATATGTCATATAACTTTTCTAATAATGATATGATGGCTTAATTAAGTGCTCACACCGTCATAAATAAAATAATAGTTTATACATAATTTCCTTTCTAATGAATTAGATCATTTGTTCCTACAATAGAATTAAAGATAATTAATAGATTAATTATCCTTTATCATAATTTATTAATCCAACCTATAGTCAATTTGTTCTTGACTAGATTTATGGCATGATTAATGAATTCATAGAATTTAGTCCACATTATATACGAATCACTTAGCTTTTCCTAAAGGATAAAAAAAAGTAATAAGGGTTTAAGTTCTTTTATAATTAAAATGTTAGTTTATATATTGACCTTGAATATAGTTTCTTAATAATAGGCAATGTGTTTTCCTAATCAAAGTAAGATAATTAATGGTTTCTTTCTTTTACATGAAAATGCACTTAAGGCCTATATCCTAGCTTTTTAAAAATAGATGTTTAATAAAATTATTTTGATCTTTTCCCATAAACCGATTAGGCTTATATATTAACTCTTCTTCAATAAATGTATTATATGTTTCATAATGCTTCTAAAATTAATAACGTGTTGCATAGCCCATTAACCTTAGATATATAACATATATCTTTTCTAAAAAGGGTAAAAATGTTTAATATTGTTATAACGTATTTTATCATCTTATAAACCCTTAATCTTAGACATATCACATATGACGTTTTATAAAAGATTAATTTGGTGAACCTAATATTTGTATATTTTAATTGAGATATTTTTAAGCTCATGTCTTGTTTTATAAAGTATAGATCACACATTTTTGAAAAGAATACCCTCTTGTTATAGTCATTACTTGCGATGTTTTTGTGGCGAAATCGCCCGAATTATTCCAGCTTAAGTGCCCAAGTCGCACCCTTAAAGGCAGCAACACACTTAAACCGGAATAACCCGTCAGTCCCTCGGATCTAGTCCAATAAAGCCACTTATCCAGGATCGAATACCACTATCTCACTCGAAGGTGATGCACAGAGAAATATAATAAAGCATAATACCATAAATTAAGAAAGTATCATTAGTGATTACATTATCGGAGTTTGAGATATAATAACCATAAGTTTTAATGCAGCAGAATAACTAACGGAGAGAACCGGGTAACATGGCGAAGCCTGGCCACGCTACTCCTCCTGGTCCTCTCGTATGGAAGCAGTAACCCACTCGACCGTCTATCCCGATGGCAGGGATGGAGGCCAAGTCACACCATCAACCAAATCAAGGAGGTACCTGCAAAAATTATGCCACAAGCAAGGCTATGTATACTACTACTCAGCTAGAATAACCCGGTGTGAGGAGTCTACTCCTCTACCTCTAGACCATGAAGTTATTTGGTTGAGGGGTTTGGTTTGCCAAAAGCACTAGCTGAGTCTAAAATCAAGTTTTAGATTTTCAAGTTCTAGAATAATAATTTTAGACTAGATGAGCACCTAACTATCCATTCATAGTAGCAAGCAATTTAGTCAACCAACATCTTTTGTAAGTAACCTCATTTCCACTTATTACTCAATGCAGTACAATGGATCAAGCAGTCTCATTAGCTGCGAGAAGCAGACGATTCGAATCGAGTTTTTAACCTTGCAAGGTAAACCTAAACACACGACGTGGTGAGGCACTCCGTCCCCACACACATCAACCGTCCCCATCGATTCCCCGTCAACAGAAAGGGGCTCACCGCCTTGGCGTACAATGCCTCACTGACCCCGACTGCCGTCATGCAGTGACCGCACTTGTACCCACCATAACCGTAATGGGAGACCACGTCTCACGTCGCGTGAGGAGGGCAATCTGCGGCAGGTTCACTCAGGTACTGGGCTTGCCGATTTACCATATTTCTCGGCATGTGTTTAGTACGTTCAAACACTTGACACAGGTATCCGCACGTTAATCCTTATTCTAATTTCGTCTCGTGGACAACGCATCCCCATGGATCCGTGTCCACAGACCATCATCATTTCGTTATCAAAATAGATACAACCAATTCCTGACCTCACGCGAGTGCTAGAAAAATCACTCGACTTCTACTGAGATCCTGATTTAGCAAAGCACCTACTCGACCTAGCATACTAGTATCCATCTCAAAAGGAATCCTGAGTTCATGCAACTAGGGTTTCAGACAACTCCTACACTTAAGTGCACAGTACAAGCCTACAATCATTAAGTGCAGTAAAATAGCATATATAACGGTTATGCATAAAACCGAGGCTTGCCTGGAATCCACACTAGATAGTGTCGGCTAGAGGGTACACGCTTGTCGAGCATCCACTAGTTATGTCCATCCTTCCTTCAGGTCGTCCACCAACTGCATCTTGTGGTTGGCACCACATCACTTACACGATCATCACCTCTCGGTCCTAAATGAGATGCAAGATGCATATGTATGAATATAATGAAAAATATTACAAGATATACAAATACACGGTAGCGAACTAAACATTTAGTTGTAAGACACCGTAAACAACCACACGCTAGCATTAGTTATCTACACTTCATCGAGCGCACCACATTAACACCACTAGAAGGACGACGATTACTACCTATATTTAACCAACACAACACGATATCACGAGTACAAGCGTTTATTTAATTGGATATGACTTTTCATTAGTTCTTCCATTGATCGCACAAAAGCATCCAGACACAAGTTTAACGGAGGACCTATGCATCAATGTCTATGGAACTCCTATATCACAATCAACTAGAGAAAGAAACATATAAAACAGGACACATATGTTATCTCAAGCTTAGCCATGGCAAGTCTACATTAATTAAATGCTAACCAAACAATTTTAGTAAAAAGGGTGAACTAAACAATCAAATGAGTACTTGCAGATTTTTGGACAACAACACAGCAATTACTTGTTTTAATCATAACTCTTCAATTATTAATCCAAAAATAGCAATCTAGAACTTTCTGGAAAGCTTAAGAAGTGCTTTACAACTTTAGTATTTTTACCTCAACATGATTCAACACTTAGCAAGGTCAAAAAGTGCTAACACAGCAGCTCTGTCCAGATTTGGACAGATTCAGACTTGCGACTTTAAAAATTCATAACTAGAGATTCATGTATCCAAACAAGGTGATCCCAGATTTTCTAGAAATATAATGAAATTGCTAGAAAACATTTATAAACATATCCGGTTGATTTTATATGTATCGATCACCAAAAAGAGTGATCCAAGACTTTTTGGAAAGCTTAGCAAAAGTAATATACACTACGAAGGCTTTGCTATCCAAAACTGGGCAGATTCAGTCTTCACACTTTAAACATTCATAACTTAATCTTCAGATCACCAAAAAGAGTGATCCAAGACTTTTTGGAAAGCTTAGCAAAAGTAATACATAACTTTTATAATCACTAAGAAGTGATTCTATGTTTAACCAAATCAAACAATTCAGTTTTCGAAACCTGTTCTGTCAGTGGACAGAACACAGCAACCAGTTTGTAAAATTCATAACTCTTAAACTATCAGGCCTATGGTTATTAAATTTTAACAAAAGCAATATAAGAAAATCATCTACAACTTTCTTATAACGACCATGAACTGATTGTAACATTAACTTAAGCAAACAATGCAGTTTCTGAAATCTGTACAGAAATTGGACAGATTCAGTTACTGAATTTGTAAAAAGCATAACTTCTAAACGATAAAACTTATGGCTGTCAGATTTTAACACAAGTAAGATAATAAAGTTATCTACAACTTTTCTATATGGCTTTTCTACAGAAAATATAATTTAGTCCATCAAACATACAGCACGACGAAAACAGTACGTGCAGCCCAAAACAGTAATTAATAAATTTCAGCTCCTATATAATTCAAGAATTGCCGTGTTCGAGAGACTTGAATTACTCTAACACTTTACTATTTATTAGAGTTAAAAAAATCAAATTAGGACCAACAAGTCGACTTACAATTTTTACTCAAGTCATTTAGTGCACTAAAATTACCACATACATTTAACAAACGTATTCACCACGTAAATAGCATCATCACACATGACCTCGACTTAACCGCAGAGGAAGCATGACTACTTCAGCATGTCACCACCTCTCTACAGTCCAATCAATATTAACTACATCGATCGAACCACATACTGCACAACTCTTATAATTTACTATCTCAAATACAACCATAGCACGACAAGCACTTGAGACTCTTTGTTCAACTTAACGCAATCACGACTACCATACACATGCGTACCACTTTTTCCTCCATGTTCCTTTAATCTACGCCAAAAACATACTCGTGCACATATCTACTTACAAACCTATGCACAACGACAAAACCGACGACCATCTCACTACAACATCTAACAAGAGCTATGAATAAAATTAAAAGGAGCATCTGACCACTTCATCACACCCATTCATCTCCTATATGCGCGCTAATTTATTTCTTACGACATACTCACTCACAACCAATCCTTACTACAGAAAACATACATATTTCTTATTTATGCACAGAACATAACAATTCTTGAGATAAAATATCATTATAAACACATTACACATAATTACATTACAAACCTACGTGTCCACTCGAAAACATCTATCTGAAGCAATGAACACAAACGTACACTACGTGTGATGTGAAATTCAATGAACGCATAAGGTGTATTGACTCGACTTATAAATATAGAGGAAATGATGACTACCTTGGCATGTCACCACCTCTCCAATTATGCCAAGACAATTTCTACCTACAACGACCAAACATTCATGTCGAGCACACTTTATTTTACCTGTCTCGCATACAACCATATTGTGGCGTGCACTCGAGACATTACCGTTTAATTTAACGCAATCACTACTACAACGCATCTCGGCATACACGTTTGACAACACAGTGCTCATGCTAACCCACACTTCCAATCTACTTATCACATCCAACCAACACCACGTTTGATAACACACCTTTCTAACTAAACATATCTCGTCTTCCAAACACCCATCATATGTCACATAATTTACATTTCCCACTTAATCTAACCAACACCAACAATGAATACATAAAAATATAATTAATATAGACTAACTCATTAGCCGACTACGGAAATCACTAAGCATGCTTTACACTTTATTAAATTTGCCGTAACTAACACACTAGTTTACAACGAAGCATTTTTAACAACAATTTATACATACACGACTAAGCCCTGTGATACAGAGAAGAACTATCGCAACCACATATCCATCCAATCCAATAATAAATAACATATCGGCTCACCATATCAAACCTCGGTCGTGGTTGCTGCTCGTATGGCGTGAAGAAGAACCCATCGTCGAGCATGGGAAGACCGAAGCGGAGTCAGCGGAGTATGACGGACACCATGGGCGTGGCAAGGTGGGGCACACGCCACGGAGGGGCTGTTGTGGCTGTCGGTTTGCGTGGCAGAGCCCACGGGTGGCTGACGACGCACGACGACCTGACTCGACATTGCGTCGAACAGGTGGCACGCGCGACGTGCTGCTGCTACTTGGTGCCGCACAAAAAGGGAGCGAACGAGCAGCAGCGAGTCAAGCACGTGATGCGGAGGGGCTGCTGTTTTCCATGGGAGGTGAGCAGTAGCGAAGCTCGACGACGACACAAGGCATGGGATAGAGCTGCTGCAGCGCGTGGCTTGCTGCGCATTTTGTCGAGCAGCCAAAGGGCATCGAGGAGAACAGCAAGGGGCGCTCAGCAAGGGGAGCAGAGATCCGGCCATGCCGCGCTCCTGCCAGTAGCCCTGTGCGCGTGCAGAGAGGGCCGCGACCAAGGGGAGAGCAGGGGCGAGGGGCCAGCCTAGAAGGTGTCCATGAAGAAGAAAGCCCTTGCGCTGGCTATGTGGGAAGGAGAGGGGGTCGGACACTGTGCAGGGCGCCGGCCAGAGGGGCTGCTCCATGCGCGCCATGGACAGGGACCTAGCCGAGGTTGGCCCAAGGAGGGGCGCCGAGTTGGGGGAGGCTGGGCGCCATGGGAATCCTGGGCGCCGTGACTGCTGGCCGGAGCTGGAGCTCGGTCTGCAACAGAGGGTTGTAAGCCATGGGAAAGAAGGGGAGCCGACTGGGTGGAAAACGAGCAGGGTGCTGCAGGGAGGGAAACAGGGGCGCCATGGGAGGGGAGGAACCGAGCTGCTCTCCTGTAGGGAGCGAGCGCTAGGGGGAAGAAGGGCGCCCTACTGCAGGGGCGCCTAGCGCCATGGCGAGAAGGAGCTGAGCTCCCTGCTGGCTGTCGTGGGAACCAGGGAGGAAGATGGCGTGGGGAGTGGCGGCTGAAAAACAGTTAGGGGTGGGAGTGCAAAAATGCCTCCAATTGCCAGGAGAGGGTTACTATTTATAGAAGAAATCCTAGGGTTAGGGTTTCAATTGTGCCAAATGGGCCGGAATGGACTTGGCCCAAAATACTCAATCGGGCCATGCTAATTATTTTCATTTTATTTTGTGGCATTTAGATTAAACGCGGATTATCGAAACGCTAATTATTACCCTCGCACGCAATTTCGTCTGATAACGCGCACGAACTGGATTATGAACTTCAAGCACATTCTAAATGTGACATTATATTTTTGTTTTTTTGCTTTTGGTCATAGAAGGCGAATCGTGATATTTTAAAAGTCTCTGCCGGAGTGAGTTTTGAATTTGGTTCAGACACAAAGATACTAGGCTGAGTCGAGTAAGAATTAATTAGGGACGACATACTGAGTATTCCGTTTGAGAAAGTGGATTCGAACAAAATAGTCAGACATAGATCGAACATCGAGAAATTAGATTCGGACACAGCTCGACTAGCAACTGTCGAGCGCGTGATTAAATGAGCTCTAGACGAGATTTATAAATCGAGATTGATTTTCGAGTTTGCATTCGTACCGAGAATAAAAGTTTTAACAGGCTCAAAATTTGGCCTTCGGTGAGATTGAATAACTCCAAATTCGGTGAAATGTGTACGAATAGTCTGGAAAATTAGAGACATACGCGAGCGAGAAATAGAAATTTTCACTGAGCATCCGAGATTAGGATAAATCTCCTGACGTAACAAGAAATAGACACCTAGGGTGTCACAGCTTTTGAAAAGCGAACACTCTTTTCGTTAGGCTTTCTTTTAGCTTTACGTATGGTGAATGTTGTATGTTACTGAGTGGTGTTTGTTTCTCCTTGTTTGTTTGTGTGATATTTAGTGGTTGATCTAGTAGTTAAGAATCAAGATCTATTCCGATCCATGGTAGAAACTCAAGTTTTCAATAAGCAAGGCAAGTGGACTTCTCCCTCTGCATACTCTGTTTGATCCCAAACAATACATTTAATAAAGTTTATTCTTGGATATATATGCATAATTTGATGGGTTACCTATTCGATTACACCTAACCTTTTTTACCATATTCCTTAATCAAACTTGGGTATTATACTTTAATTTCGTAGCTATGCTATTGCTACAACTTAACTTTATGTAGTCACTCCAGTTATGATATTAATGTTCCAAATGGTAAGTTTACATTATTGTGCTAATCCAACGATTAAGCAAGATCATATGAATTAATTGGAACATGGAGTGACCACCCGGGAAAACAGTGCTACCATGAGGGTGGTATGGGACGCCCTTTACTAAATAACTAGGGAAATCTTGTGTTGGGTGCTGGTCGTGGTCGACCGAAATGGGGGCATCTGGCAAGCGCTTATATTTCTGGCTCAGGCAGATTGGATACAGGCATAGTTCCTAAAGCTTTACCCTACAGACTGGACTATAAGTTGGTTACGTTAGATGTGCTCTATGCAGTTTGACCATTTCTAGCATTTGCATAATGAGGACTCTAGGGAAAAGCCTCGTAGTTAGACCCTAGCCATTCACCTCGGAAGTGAATACAGGTCTAGCTAACCTGGGCTACAAGGGAATTGTTGGGGGTCTCCTTCGTCGCCGAAGGTCCTGTAAGAATAAACACCTTCGAAAGATCAACACAGAAGCAAAGCCGAAGATATCATCCGGGGAGCTTCGGCATAGCGGCACGCCTTGAGACGAAGGGAGGCACCAACTTAAAGATGAAAAGACCAATTGGCCCATGATAATTTGTGTTATGATTGTAACCGGTTGTAAAGGACACAAATGTAAATCCACACAGGCTGCGCCCTGTGCCTATAAATAGATGAACAGTACCCCCATACTGTTCACGCTGACTTATACTCGCTCGTGCAATACGCTTGTACGATTCCCTTCTATCAAGCTGAAGGTATGTCCTTCATGACCTTCGTGTGAAGATCATTATGCCCTAAGGGAGATAATGCTTCGAAGGACGAAGGGCCTTAACCTTTAACATTTTGTGTTGCCTTGTTCTTAATTCGTAGCAATTGAGAACAAGTCCCCACCATTGGCTCCCACCTCCGGTGAACTCACTTCCACTGATTGAGCTGATGGCTTCGTTCAACAACCAAGCTAAGGTGCCTTCGGCTACGAAGCTGCTGGTGCTTCCGATAACAGTCGGCTCAGGCTCAGAGCCGGCTAACAAGAAGCAGAAGAAGGAAGCACAGCGAATGGTGCAGCATGTTGGGGTGCAGGGACCCTTCATCAAGTCAAAATGGTCCCACATCCCAATCACCTTCTCCCAGGAGGACCTTCAGCTCAAAGATTACCCTCACAATGATGCTATGGTCATATCTTGTGTCATCAAGGGATTTCTGGTCCATAATGTTCTGGTTGATACAGGCAGTGCAGCGGATATCATATTTGCTAAGGCCTTCAGACAGATGCAAGATCCAGAAGACAAGATTTATGATGCTACATACCCTCTTTGTGGCTTCGGAGGAAGGCAGATTGTAGCACTCGGCAAAATCACGATGCCAGTGACCTTCGGCTTCGTCCACAATACAAGGACTGAACAGGTTGTGTTTGACATTGTTGACATGGAATACCCCTATAATGCAATCATTGGTCGTGGGACACTTAATGCTTTCGAAGCAATACTTCATCCAGCATATCTATGCATGAAGATACCTTCGGAACAAGGGCCCATTGCTGTTCATGGGAGTCAGGAAGCTGCTAGGAAAGCCGAAGGAAATTGGACAGATTCAAAGGCAATTCATAACATAGATGGAGTCGAAGCCTGTGAACAGTACAAATACAAAAGAGAGAAGGTTGCTTCGGTGGATCAGCCGAAGCCTATGCTTCTATGTGAAGATATGGTAGAACAAAAAGTACTGCTGGGGTCTCAGCTATCTGAAGAGCAAGAGAAAACTTTGATAAGATTTTTATTCAACAACAAAGATGTATTTGCTTGGTTAGCCAATGATCTCTACGGTGTCAACAGAGATGTGATTGAACACTCACTCAATGTGGACCCATCCTTCAGGCCAAGAAAGGAAAGGCTTCGGAAAATGTCTGATGATAAAGCCGAAGGTGCTCGGAATGAAGTGAAAAGGCTTCTCAGTGCTGGTGTCATCAGAGAGGTGAAATACCCAGAGTGGTTAGCCAATACTGTCATGGTGAAGAAGGCCAATGGCAAATAGAGAATGTGCATTGGCTTCACAGATCTTAACAAGGCATGCCCAAAAGACGAATTCCCACTACCAAGAATAGACTCTCTTGTAGATGCATCAACTTCTTCAGAGCTCATGAGTCTATTGGATTGTTATTCAGGCTATCATCAAATCTGGATGAAGAAAGAAGATGAGCCGAAGACTAGCTTCATAACTCCCAGTGGCACATATTGCTATCTTCGGATGCCTGAGGGGCTCAAGAATGCTGTAGAAAGCTTCAGCAGAATGACAGCCAAGGTCCTTCATTCCCAGATAGGCAGAAATGTGCTAACCTATGTTGATGATATCATAGTGAAAAGCACAAAGCAAGAAAATCACATTGCTGATTTGCAAGAAACATTTGCCAATTTCAGCAGCTGGTGTTTTTGACGCCGAGGCCGGCAGTGGCGTTTCTTCAATAGCATCAAAACAGTAATGATCCTTCGCCTTTTTTCAGCAGGCTTCTTGATTGCCGCAAGCTCCTCCTTCTTCTGTAAAAGCTTCATTAGTTGTGGCCCTAGTGGACTTAGCTTGAGAGGTAAAGATTCGGTCATTACCTTTAAAATTTCCTCCACATCAATGGCAGGAGGCGTTGAAGGAATTTCTTCCTCTATATCAGTTGTTTTTGGCTTCGCAGCCGAAGCTTTTCTTTTCTTCGGAGCAGCCACCTTTGGCTCAGGGCTAGATTTTTTCTTTTTCGAAGCTTTCTCATCTTCTTCTATCATTCTAGCAGCTTGCCTTTTCATAACAGTGACAACTCTTTTTCGCTTTGGCCCTTCTGCACCCTTGCTTAACCGTTCATAGTCAGGGTATTCAAACTTCAGGGCATCCATCACTCAGTTCAGCCTTCATTTCGGTGGGGTACCCAAGGCCGCGGTCATCAATTGATCTTCTTTCTTAGTATAATTGCCCAAAATTTCATTGCACATAGCTTCAATCATCTCTAACCATTCTTGGCAAGGCTCTTTGAAATGTTTCTTGAACTTGAGGTGATAAGGCAGTCGAACAAGTTCATTCTTTTTCTTTTCTTCTTTAAGCTTCGGCATATTCCATTCCTTTAACGTTGGAAATACTCTATTGGCTAACTATTCCTGCACCAAATCTCTAGTACCAATATGCTCAGACACAACTCGGAATTCACCCACAGTTGTCCGGCATGGTGACCCTTGCATCATGTCACACAGGGGCCTAGTTAATCCGAAGGTTAGGTCCAGTGGGCTCTAAACTAACTTCTCCTTCTTCTCATCAACCTTAACATAAAACCACTCATTCTTCCAGCCGGTTTGCCATTTGGTGCGATAGCTGATCACCGGAGTCTTCATGTCTTTGCGGTAAGCAAAGTTGTAGCAGCCGAAATTCTCGTGCAGCCCATCTTCCCTAGCCTTCGTCTGATAGTGAAGCTCGTGCACCCGGCAGAAGGCTTCGGCAAGCGGCTCCACTCCTTGGCATCAAAGAGCCCAAATAAAGACGCTTAGCCTAACGATGGCGTTAGGAGTCTGCTGATGAAGATAAATTTCGAAATCTTTCAAAACATCCCCAATCATTTCATGCAGAGGAAACCTCAATCCTGCTTTCAAGAAACTTCTTTAAACTACCACCTCATTATTTTCTGGCTTCGAAATAGTTTCTTCCCTGCCAAAACGAATCATCTTCTTCTCGGCTTCCCCAAAGTAGCCTAGCTTTATCATCATGGGCATATCAGCTTCGGAGACAGTTGACTTCCCAAAGTCCAAGTGGCTGGGTTTGGATGGCATAATGGTGTTATAATCTATCTCTTCTTCACCAGCATCACCCTCTTCAATATCAGCCTGTTCAGCTTCGGCAGCAGGTGCACCTTCATCAGAGGCACCCTCTGTCACAACCAGTCCCGACTGCCTCATTACTTCGGAGATTGGGGCAATCTCAGCAGCTTCGGCATCCTCTCCGTCGCGCATAACCCTAGCTGTTGAATGCACTCTGGCCATTTGATACTGAACTTCTCACGGTTTTGACGAAGTTGATGACTTTTTGCAACTTTGCCGAAGCTCCCTCTTATGACGAAGCTAAAGCAAAACGATGCTTTGAATGAGAATACGATGAATAAGCTTCGGCTGTGGTCAAATTTTTTGGCAGCACAACAGTGCAATAGTAATAAATGTTGTGGTAACTTCACACCTACCCGTCTGTTTATATAGTGCTGCAGGTGGGAAGGTAAATCGTCAAGCCACTCGCACCCGCTGAACAGTCGCCCGCACCTACTGAATGGTGGACCATAGTGCGCGAGAAGGCGAATCACCAGATTGCGCGTACCCGTTGTATGGTGCGACCACCTTACACTCGGAATATTTAAATCGTTTCTCGACAACGAGCTCAAGGAAGGTGTTTTTTGGACCTTCGGCATTCCGAAGCCTAAGAGAAATTTTCACGGGTCGAGCTCGTTACGAAAAACGATCTGGCACCGTGAATGGGCTACTGTTGGGGGTCTGCTTCGTCGCCGAAGGTCCCGTACGAATAAACACCTTCGGAAGATCAACACAGAAGCAAAGCTGAAGCTATCGTCCGGGGAGCTTCGGCACAGCGACACGCCTTGAGACGAAGGGTGGCACTGACTTGAAGATGAAAAGACCAATTGGCCCATGATAATTTGTGTTATGATTGTAACCGGTTGTAAAGGACACAAATGTAAATCCACACAGGCTGCGCCCTATGCCTATAAATAGATGAACAGTACCCCCGTACTGTTCACGCTGACTTATACTCGCTCGTACAATACGCTTGTACGATTCCCTTTTGTCAAGCTGAAGGTATGTCCTTCATGACCTTCGTCTGAAGATCATTATGCCCTAAGGGAGATAATGCTTCGAAGGACGAAGGGCGTTAACCTTTAACATTTTGTGTTTCCTTGTTCTTAATTCGTAGCAATTGAGATCAAGTCCCCAACAGGAATCGTGACTCATGGGTAAAGATGCACCACGTCTGCAGAGTGTAAAACTGATATATCAGTCGTGCTCACGGTTAAGAGCAGCTTGGACTCCTCACATGATAAATGAACTTGAAGATGGAAATAAATCGATCCGATGATCTGCCAATGGTTTGTTTAAGTGGTTTCACTTAAGTGTTTTTGATATACTCTTATACCTATGTTTAATGGGAGTACTTGGGATTCACACTTATTAGTAAGACAGGTGTTGTTAATAAAATGTTGACCAACTAAAATGCTTACTGCTCAACCTTGGCCTCACCTTGTTAAACTTGCATTAATTCCCCCCCACTTGCTGAGCCCCGACCATAAGTGAGCTCACCCTTGCTTAAATTTTGATCAGAAGTTTGCAGATGAAGTTATGATGCTGGGCTCCATGGATGCTAGTCTAGTGATACCCCCGGTCATTTTCTTGTGGATGGATGTCCATGTTTTGTTGTACTTTGATGAATAACGGTTAAGACATTATGTCTGTTCGAAGTGTAATATGTTAATAAAATCGTTATTTACGCTTTTATGCATTGTTCTTTTGATATATTACACTTGTGACGTCAACATATGTGTGGAAAATAGATCCTGGCACACATATGCGATGCACCCAGCTCTGCCCTCCAGAAACGGGTTTGACAATTAACTAGTCCGCAAGGAGAAAGAATTGAAGTCAATGTCAGTATGCCAGCAACAGCAGAGGCAATGGTAAATCAGTTGGAAGAGAAATCTTTGGAGCACATCAGAATAGTGAGTGAATACCCAGACGTATTTCCGGAAGAATTACCAGGTATGCCACCTGATCATGATATATAGTTTTCTATTGAACTATTGCCCGGAACCGCACCAATTTCAAAAAGAGCTTACCGAATGGATGTCAAAGATTTAATCAAACTAAAGAAACAAATAGAAGAATTGCTAGAAAAAATTTTTATTCGCCCCAGTTCATCACCATGGGGAGCTCCAGTTCTATTTGTGAACAAGAAAGATGGTTCAAGAAGAATGTGTGTGGACTATAGAAGCTTGAACGAAGTAACGATTAAGAATAAGTACCCGTTTCCTTGGATTGAAGATCTGTTTGATCAGATGAGAGGAGCTATAGTATTCTCAAATATAGATCTAAGATCAGGCTATCATCAGTTGAAGATTCGAACCGAAGATATACCTAAAATAACCTTCACTACAAGATATGGACTATATGAGTTTTTAGTCATGTCATTTGGATTAACCAATGCACCGGCTTACTTTATGAACTTGATGAATAAAGTATTCATGGAATACCTTGACCAGTTTGTGGTGGTATTCATCGACGACATACTAGTATACTCTCAGAATGAAGAAGCACATGAAGATCATCTGAGATTAGTTCTACAGAAACTTCGCGAGAATCAGTTGTATGCGAAATTTTCGAAGTGTGATTTTTGGCTAAAGGAAGTTGCTTTCCTAGATCATATTATCACCAATGGAGGAATCAAAGTAGACCCCGGTAAAATAAGTGAAATACTAAATTGGAAGCAACCCACAGATGTGTCCATGATCAGGAGTTTTCTTGGATTAGCAGGATACTACAGAAGATTTATCGAAGGCTTCTGCAAAATAGTGAAACCCCTTACTTCACTATTGGAGAAAGGTAAAGAATTTAAGTGGGATGAAGCATGTCAGAAATGTTTTGAGGAATTAAAGGAAAGGCTAACCACTGCACCAGTGTTAATTATGCCTGATATTCATAAAGGATTTGGTGTGTATTGCGATGCATCACATCTAGGACTTGGATGTATGTTAATGCAAGAAGGAAAGGTGATTGCCTATGCTTCAAGACAGTTACGGAAACATGAAAATAATTATCCTACGCATGATCTGGAATTAGCCATCGTAGTGCACTCTTTGAAGATTTGGAGGCACTACATGATTGGAAACAAGTGTAAAATCTTTACGGATCACAAAAACTTGAAATACATCTTCACGCAGAAAGAACTCAACCTAAGACAGAGAAGATGGCTTGAGTTAATCAAAGACTATGATTCGGAAACACAATATCATCCAGGAAAAGCAAATGTAGTGGCAGATGCTTTGAGCCGTAAAGTCAAGTGAACAACATCACTACTCATTTGATGTCACAGGAATTGTGCTGAGAAATGGAACAACTCAACCTTGGAATGCTCAATAATATGGAAGCAACAGTTATGGAAGTTGAATCTAATTTGGAAGAAGAGATTCGTAAGGGACAAGAGTCTGATGAGAAAATCAAGGAAATTAAGGCACAAATTAGTTTGGGTAAAGCCCCAGATTTCACAGAAGATGATCAAGGCACAGTATGGTTTAAAAAGAGAATATGTGTACCAGAAATCAAGCACCTACGCCAACTTATTTTAAGAGAAGCCCATGATTCGGCTTATTTTATTCACCCTGGAAGTACTAAGATGTACCAGGATCCAAAGGAAAAGTATTGGTGGTACAATTTGAAAAGAGATGTGGCTACTCATGTTGCACTATGTGACGTGTGTCAACGAGTTAAAGCCAAACATCAAAGACCAAAAGGATTGCTACAACCTCTCAAGGTACCATAATGGAAATGGGAAGAAATCAGTATGGATTTCATAGTTGGACTACCCCGTACTTGGGATGGCTAAGATTCAATATGGGTTATAGTGGACAGGTTGACTAAAGTGGCACACTTTATACCTATGAAGACAACTTACTGAGGAGCCCAGTTAGTAGAGTTATACAAGTCAAGAATTGTTTGTCTGCATGGAGTACCAAAGAAGATCATATCGGATCGACGAACCCAATTTACCTCGCGCTTTTGGAAAAGACTACATGAGTCCATGGATACCAAGCTAAACTTCAGTTCAACTTATCATCTGCAAACAGATAGGCAAACTGAAAGAACAAACCAAGGGTTGGAAGATATGCTAAGAGCTTGCGCTCTAAAGCATGGTAGAAGCTGGGATAAAAGTTTGCCTTATGCAGAAATCTCGTACAACAATTGGTACCAGGCAAGTCTAAAAATGGCACCATTTGAAGCACTTTATGCACGAAAGTGTAGAACACCGCTTTATTGGAATTAGACCAGAGAAAGTCAAGTATTTGGTCCAGAAATTCTCCAAGAAGCGGAAAAGCAAGTACAGATTATCAGAGAGAATTTGAAAAATGCACAATCGAGACAGAAAAGCTATGCTGACAATAGAAGAAGAGAGTCAATATTTGAAGTAGGATACTTAGTATACCTTAAAGTTTCACCGATGAGAGGCATGAAAAGATTTAAGGTTAAGGGTAAACTATCTCCTCGCTACATTGGGCCGTTCAAGATTTTGGAAAGAAAAGGTGAAGTAGCGTACCAGTTAGAGCTACGCGATAGTTTGTCGGATGTGCATGACGTATTTCATGTGTCACAACTTAAGAAATGCTTAAGAGTACCTAAAGAACCATTACCTATGGAAGAACTCAATGTTAAGGAGGATTTGACTTATTCGGAGTACCATATCAAAATTTTGGAAACACCTCACAGAATTACACGGAGTAAAGTTATCAACATATGTAAAGTTCAGTGGAATCATCATTCAGAAGATGAGGCCACTTGGGAAAGAGAAGATGAACTCGGAGCAGAATTCCCCCCGTTATTCTCAAAAGTTCCTTAATCTCGAGGACGATATTCTTTTAAGGGGTAGGTTGTAACACTACCATAACCATCAACTAAAAATAATGCATTTAGATTATTAATGGTAAAAATGGTAATGAATTTTTCTTCCAAGTGTTTGATTTTTATTTGCATTTATAGTAATTTTGTTTGCTTATATTTGATTTTTGGATGTTTAGTAGAATTTCTTTCACATCGAAAATCCAATTATTTAATATAGAAATATTGGTCCTGAAAGGGAAATGTGCCCTTGAGCCATTTCTAAGTATTTTGGTGATTAAGTGCAAACACAAGTGCTTAAATGTGAATCAATACCCATGGATGAACAAAGTGCAAATCTAGAGCAAAGGTATGTTTCTAAACCTTAGTACATTGGTTTTGTGTACTAATATATTTGTCTAAGTGTTAGAAACAGAAAGAAGAAGAGAAGAGAAGACTTGGTTGTGTACAGCCAAGAGGCTGTTTCGGTCTGGGGCACCGGACTGTCCGGTGGTGCACCGAACAGTGTCCGGTGCGCCAGGCTGCCTCGGCCGAAGAGGCCGCTCTCGGGAATTTGCTGACGGCGTACGGCTAAAATTCACCGGACTGTCCGGTGTGCACCGGACTGTCCGGTGAGCCAACGGTCGGCAGAGCCAACGGTCGGCCGCGGAATCTGCGCGCGACACGTGGTCTGGCCAACGGTCGGAAGGAGGCACCGGACTGTCCGGTGTGCACCGGACTGTCCGGTGCGCCAGATCTGCAACGGTCGGCAACGGTCGGTTGCGCCTGTTAAGGAAAGAAATCGGGCACCGGACCGTGTCCGGTGTGCACCAGACTGTCCGGTGCGCCCGACGACAGAAGGCAAGGATGGCCTTCTAGATTTGTTCTCAACGGCTCCTAGCTGCCTTGGGGCTATAAAAGGGACCCCTAGGCGTATGGAGGAGGACACCAAGCATTCCTACAACCTTTCTAAGCACCAAGACATTGATCTAGCGCATTCGATTCATTGTGATAGCATATAGAGCTCTTGTGGAGTTGTGTACTCTTTGAGTTGTGTTGCAAGCTCTTATTGCTGCTTGTGTGCGTGTTGCTCTGATCTTTTGAAATCTTGTGTGCGTTGCTCATTCCCTCCCTTGCTCCGTGATTCTCTGTGAACATCTTTTGTAAGGGCGAGAGGCTCCAAGCTGTGGAGATTCCTCGCAAACGGGATTGAGAAAAGAAAAGCAAGAACACCATGGTATTCAAGTTGATCATTGGATCACTTGAGAGGAGTTGAGTGCAACTCTCGTCCGTTGGGACGCCACAACGTGGAGTAGGCAAGTTTTGTACTTGGCCGAACCACGGGATAACCACCGTGTCATCTCTGTGATTGAATTCTTGTGGTTATTGTGTTTTTGACTCCTCTCTAGCCACTTGGCATAAACTGTGCTAACGCTTAATCAAAGTTTTGTGGCTATAAGTTTAAGCTTTTACAGGATCACCTATTCACCCCCCCCCTCTAGGTGCTCTCAATTGGTATCGGAGCCGTTCTCTCCAAGAAAGGGACTAACCGCCCGAAGAGATGGATCCTAAGGGGAAGGGAATCGTGATCAACGACAAGGAAAAGGAGTCCTTCGTCAACGAGCCAAAAGATGACAAATCCAACGACTCTGGCTCGGGCCACAGACGTAAAGATGGGAAGAAGAAGAAGACAAGGCGCATCAAGGAGATCGTCTACTACGACAGCGACGAATCCTCTTCTTCCCAAAAGGACGACGACCACAACGACTACGAGCAAAGGAAACCGGTTAATTCTAACTTTTCCTTTGACTACTCTCGTATTCCGCAAAGTTCAAACTCACATTTGCTTTCCATTCCACTCGGCAAGCCCCCACACTTTGACGGGGAGGACTACGGATTTTGGAGCCACAAAATGCGTAGTCACCTATTCTCTCTCCATCCTAGTATATGGGAGATTGTAGATAGTGGAATGCACTTTAATAGTTCGGATAGTCCTATATTCATTAATGAGCAAATCCATAAGAATGCACAAGCTACTACTGTTCTTCTAGCTTCATTGTGCAGGGATGAATATAACAAAGTGAGTGGCTTGGATAACGCCAAGCAAATCTGGGATACCCTCAAGATCTCTCATGAGGGAAATGACGCTACCTTGCTCACCAAAATGGAGTTGGTGGAGGGCGAGCTTGGACGGTTCGCGATGATAAGGGGCGATGAGCCAACTCAAACATACAACCGGCTCAAGACCCTTATCAACAAAATAAGGAGCTACGGAAGCACGCGATGGACGGACCACGATGTCGTCCGACTAATGCTAAGGTCCTTTACCGTTCTTGATCCTCATTTGGTGAATAATATTCGTGAGAATCCCAGGTACACCAAAATGTCGCCCGAAGAAGTCTTAGGAAAATTCGTCAGCGGGCGAATGATGATCAAGGAGGCAAGGTACGTGGACGACGCCTTGAATGGACCGATCAACGAACCACAACCTTTTGCTCTCAAAGCAACAAGAAGCAAGGAGGTGCTACCTAGCAAGGTGGCACAAATTGAGGCGGTCGGACTTAATGATGAAGAGATGACTCTCATCATAAAACGTTTCAAGACGGTGCTAAAGGGTCACAAGGGGCAGCCAAGCAAGACCAAGACGAAGGGGAAGCGCTCATGCTTCAAGTGCGGTAAGATTGGTCATTTTATCGCTAACTGCCCCGATAATGATAGTGACCAGGAAAAGGGAAACAAGAGGGAAAAGAAGAAGCATTACAAGAAGGCAAAGGGCGAGGCGCATCTAGGCAAGGAGTGGGACTCGGATTGCTCCTCTTCCGACTCCGACAATGAAGGACTCGCCGCCACTGCCTTCAACAAATCAACCCTCTTCCCCAACGAGCGTCACACATGCCTTATGGCAAGGGAAAAGAAGGTATGTACTCGCAACTCTACCTATGCTTCTTCAAGTGAGGACGAATCTAGTGATGAGGATGAAGTAGATTATTCATGTTTGTTCAAGGGCTTAGATAGATCTAAGATAGACAAAATTAATGAATTAATTGATGCCTTGAATGAAAAGAATATACTTTTAGAAAAGCAAGAGGATTTGTTGTATGAAGAACATGATAAGTTTGTAGAGGCTCAAAAATCCCTTGCATTAGAAATTAAGAGGAATGAAATGCTTGCTTGTGAAGTGTCAACATGCCATGATTCTATTTCTAACTTAAAGAGCATAAACGATGATTTAAATGCTAAACTAGTAGAAGCAAATAAATCCAACTCTTGTGTTGAATATGTTGAAATTTGCACTAGGTGTAAGGATATTGATATTAATGCTTGTAGCGAACACTTAGTTTCTATTTCAAAATTGAATGATGAATTAGCTAGTCTTAATGCTCAACTTAAGACTAGCAAGAGTAATTTTGATAAACTAAAATTTGCTAGGGATGCCTACACGGTTGGTAGACACCCCTCAATTAAGGATGGGCTTGGCTTCAAGAGAGAAGTCAAGAACTTGACAAGCCATAAGGCTCCTATCTCCGCCAAGGAGAAAGGGAAGGCTCCTATGGCTAGCAGCACTAAAAAGAACCATGCTTTTTTGTATCATGATAGAAGACAAACTAGAAGTGCTTATAGGGGTTATAATGCTTATGATGATTTTGATGCTCATGTCATGGTTGCTTCTAGTTCTTCTTATGTGCATAATAGAAATATGCCTAGGAAAAATATACATCAAATGCCTAGGAGAAATGTAGTTCATAATGCTCCTAGGAAAGTAGTAAATGAACCTTCTACAATTTATTGTGCTTTAAATGCTTCTTTTGCCATTTGTAGAAAGGATAAGAAAATTGTTGCTAGGAAGTTAGGGGCAAAATGCAAGGGAGACAAAACTTGCATTTGGGTCCCTAAGGATATTTGCACTAACCTTGTAGGACCCAACAAGAGTTGGGTACCTAAGTCCCAAGCCTAAATTTGCCTTGCAGGTTTATGCATCCGGGGGTTCAAGCTGGATTATTGATAGCGGATGCACAAACCATATGACAGGGGAGAAGAAGATGTTCACCTCCTACGTCAAGAATAAGGATTCCCAAGATTCAATTATATTCGGTGATGGGAATCAAGGCAAGGTAAAAGGGTTAGGTAAAATTGCAATTTCTAATGAGCACTCAATTTCTAATGTGTTTTTAGTAGAGTCTTTGGGATACAATTTGCTATCAGTTAGTCAATTATGCAACATGGGGTATAACTGTCTATTTACAAATGTAGATGTGTCTGTCTTTAGAAGAAGTGATGGTTCACTAGCTTTTAAGGGTGTATTAGACGGCAAACTTTATTTAGTTGATTTTGCAAAAGAAGAGGCTGGTCTAGATGCATGCTTAATAGCTAAGACTAGCATGGGCTGGCTGTGGCATCGCCGCTTAGCACATGTGGGGATGAAGAACCTTCACAAGCTTCTAAAGGGAGAACACGTGATAGGTTTGACTAACGTGTAATTCGAAAAAGATAGACCTTGTGCAGCTTGTCAAGCAGGTAAACAGGTGGGAGGAGCGCATCACAGCAAGAATGTGATGACCACTTCAAGACCTCTGGAGCTGTTGCATATGGATCTCTTCGGACCCGTCGCCTATCTGAGCATAGGAGGAAGTAAGTATGGTCTGGTTATTGTTGATGACTTTTCCCGCTTCACTTGGGTGTTCTTTTTGCAGGATAAGTCTGAAACCCAAGGGACCCTCAAGCGCTTCCTCAGGAGAGCTCAAAATGAGTTTGAGCTCAAAGTGAAGAAGATAAGGAGCGACAACGGGTCCGAGTTCAAGAATCTTCAAGTGGAGGAATTCCTTGAAGAAGAAGGGATCAAGCATGAGTTCTCCGCTCCCTACACACCACAGCAAAATGGTGTGGTAGAGAGGAAGAACAGGACACTCATCGATATGGCGAGGACGATGCTAGGAGAGTTCAAGACCCCCGAGTGCTTTTGGACGGAAGCCGTGAACACGGCTTGCCACGCCATCAACAGGGTCTACCTTCATCGCCTCCTCAAGAAGACGTCATATGAGCTTCTAACCGGTAACAAACCCAATGTATCGTACTTTCGTGTATTTGGGAGCAAGTGCTACATTCTAGTGAAGAAGGGTAGAAATTCTAAGTTTGCTCCCAAAGCTGTAGAAGGGTTTTTGTTAGGTTATGACTCAAATACAAAGGCGTATAGAGTCTTCAACAAATCATCGGGTTTGGTTGAAGTCTCTAGCGACGTTGTATTTGATGAGACTAATGGCTCTCCAAGAGAGCAAGTTGTTGATTGTGATGATGTAGATGAAGAAGATGTTCCGACGGCCGCTATACGAACCATGGCGATTGGAGAAGTGCGGCCACAGGAACAAGATAAACGAGATCAACCTTCTTCCTCAACTATGGTGCCACCCCCAACTCAAGATGATGAACAGGTTCATCAACAGGAGGCGTGTGATCAAGGGGGAGCACAAGATGATCATGTGATGGAGGAAGATGCACAACCTGCACCTCCAACCCAAGTTCGAGCGATGATTCAAAGGGATCATCCCGTCGACCAAATTCTGGGTGACATTAGCAAGGGAGTAACTACTCGTTCTCGATTAGTTAATTTTTGTGAGCATTACTCCTTTGTCTCTTCTATTGAGCCCTTCAGGGTAGAGGAGGCCTTGCTAGATCCGGACTGGGTGTTGGCCATGCAGGAGGAGCTCAACAACTTCAAGAGAAATGAAGTTTGGACACTGGTGCCTCGTCCGAAGCAAAATGTTGTGGGAACCAAGTGGGTGTTCCGCAACAAACAGGACGAGCACGGGGTGGTGACGAGAAACAAGGCTCGACTTGTGGCAAAAGGTTATGCCCAAGTCGCAGGTTTGGACTTTGAGGAGACTTTTGCTCCTGTGGCTAGGCTAGAATCAATTCGTATCTTGCTAGCATATGCCGCTCACCATTCTTTCAGGTTGTTCCAAATGGATGTGAAGAGCGCTTTCCTCAACGGGCCAATAAAGGAGGAGGTGTACGTGGAGCAACCCCCTGGCTTCGAGGATGAACGGTACCCCGACCACGTGTGTAAGCTCTCTAAGGCGCTCTATGGACTTAAGCAAGCCCCAAGAGCATGGTATGAATGCCTTAGAGATTTCTTGATTGCTAATGCTTTCAAGGTTGGGAAAGCCGATCCAACTCTTTTCACTAAGACATGTGATGGTGATTTGTTTGTGTGCCAAATTTATGTCGATGACATAATATTTGGTTCTACTAATAAAAAGTCTTGTGAAGAGTTTAGCAGGGTGATGACGCAGAAATTCGAGATGTCAATGATGGGCGAGTTGAACTACTTCCTTGGGTTCCAAGTGAAGCAACTCAAGGACGGCACCTTTATCTCTCAAACGAAGTACACGCAAGATCTGCTGAAGCGGTTTGGGATGAAGGACGCCAAGCCCGCAAAGACTCCGATGGGAACCGACGGACACACTGACCTCAACAAAGGAGGTAAGTCCGTTGATCAAAAAGCATACCGGTCCATGATAGGGTCTTTGCTTTATTTATGTGCTAGTAGACCGGATATTATGCTTAGCGTATGCATGTGTGCTAGATTTCAATCCGATCCTAAGGAGTGTCACTTAGTGGCGGTGAAGCGAATTCTTAGATATTTAGTTGCTACGCCTTGCTTCGGGCTCTGGTATCCAAAGGGGTCTACCTTTGACTTGATTGGATATTCAGACTCCGATTATGCTGGATGTAAGGTCGATAGGAAGAGTACATCAGGGACGTGCCAATTCTTAGGAAGGTCCCTGGTGTCATGGCATTCTAAGAAACAAACCTCCGTTGCTCTATCCACCGCTGAGGCCGAGTATGTTGCCGCAGGACAGTGTTGCGCGCAACTACTTTGGATGAGGCAAACCCTCAGGGACTTTGGCTACAATCTGAGCAAAGTCCCACTCCTATGTGATAATGAGAGTGCTATCCGCATGGCGGAGAATCCTGTTGAGCACAGCCGCACAAAGCACATAGACATCCAGCATCACTTTTTGAGAGACCACCAACAAAAGGGAGATATCGAAGTGTTTCATGTTAGCACCGAGAACCAGCTAGCCGATATCTTTACCAAGCCTCTAGATGAGAAGACCTTTTGCAGGCTGCGTAGTGAGCTAAATGTCTTAGATTCGCGGAACTTGGATTGAATTGTAGCATACATGTGTATATGCCTTTGATCATGTTCATTCTGCATTTTGTTGCTTATTGTGGTGCTCAAGTTGTACAAATACTCCCTGGACCTCACAAGTCCGTTGCAAAGTGATGCACATGTTTAGGGGGAGATGTGTTACAACTTGACCCTTTGAGACTAACCATATGCTTGAGTTGCTTGATTTAGTCTCGAAGGAAAATTGAAAGGGAAAAGGTGGACTTGGACCATGAAAGACTTCCACTGCACTCCGATGAGAGGGTAACTAATTCCAAGTTCATCTCATGAACTCTTATTGCCATTTGCTCTTCATTGAAGATTTTGGTGAGGCAATGGGGTTAAAGGGCCAAGATTGATCCCGTTTTGGTGCTTGATGCCAAAGGGGGAGAAAATAAAGGCCAAAGCAAAAAATGGATCAGCTACCACTTGAGAGATTTTGAAAATAGTAGAATAGAGCTCTTGGTTTATTCAAAACTCTTGCATTGTCTCTTTCGTCAAAAGTTGGCTTCTTGTGGGGAGAAGTTTTGACTATGGGAAATAGGGGGAGTTTTTGAAATCTTTGATCAATCTCTTTTGGAATGACTCTCTTTATGCTTCAACATGTGTGTTTGGCTTAGAGATAGAGATTTGAGTTTGATTTGCAAAAACAAACCAAGTGGTGGCAAAGGATGATCCATATATGCCAAAAATGAATCAAAATAGATTTGAGTTCTATTTGAAGTGATTTTGCACTTGTTCTAGTTGCTTTATGTTGTGTTGGCATAAATCACCAAAAAGGGGGAGATTGAAAGGGAAATGTGCCCTTGGGCCATTTCTAAGTATTTTGGTGATTAAGTGCAAACACAAGTGCTTAAATGTGAATCAATACCCATGGATGAACAAAGTGCAAATCTAGAGCAAAGGTATGTTTCTAAACCTTAGTACATTGGTTTTGTGTACTAATATATTTGTCTAAGTGTTAGAAACAGAAAGAAGAAGAGAAGAGAAGACTTGGTTGTGTACAGCCAAGAGGCTGTTTCGGTCTGGGGCACCGGACTGTCCGGTGGTGCACCGGACAGTGTCCGGTGGTGCACCGGACAGTGTCCGGTGCGCCAGGCTGCCTCGGCCGAAGAGGCCGCTCTCGGGAATTTGCTGACGGCGTACGGCTAAAATTCACCGGACTGTCTGGTGTGCACCGGACTGTCCGGTGAGCCAACGGTCGGCAGAGCCAACGGTCGGCAGAGCCAACGGTCGGCAGAGCCAACGGTCGGCCGCGGAATCTGCGCGCGACACGTGGTCTGGCCAACGGTCGGAAGGAGGCACCGGACTGTCCGGTGTGCACCGGACTGTCCGGTGCGCCAGATCTGCAACGGTCGGCTGCGCCTGTTAAGGAAAGAAATCGGGCACCGGACAGTGTCCGGTGTGCACCGGACTGTCCGGTGCGCCCGACGACAGAAGGCAAGGATGGCCTTCTAGATTTGTTCTCAACGGCTCCTAGCTGCCTTGGGGCTATAAAAGGGACCCCTAGGCGCATGGAGGAGGACACCAAGCATTCCTACAACCTTTCTAAGCACCAAGACATTGATCTAGCGCATTCGATTCATTGTGATAGCATATAGAGCTCTTGTGGAGTTGTGTACTCTTTGAGTTGTGTTGCGAGCTCTTATTGCTGCTTGTGTGCGTGTTGCTCTGATCTTTTGAAATCTTGTGTGCGTTGCTCATTCCCTCCCTTGCTCCGTGATTCTCTGTGAACATCTTTTGTAAGGGCGAGAGGCTCCAAGCTGTGGAGATTCCTCGCAAACGGGATTGAGAAAAGAAAAGCAAGAACACCGTGGTATTCAAGTTGATCATTGGATCACTTGAGAGGAGTTGAGTGCAACTCTCGTCCGTTGGGACGCCACAACGTGGAGTAGGCAAGTTTTGTACTTGGCCGAACCACGGGATAACCACCGTGTCATCTCTGTGATTGAATTCTTGTGGTTATTGTGTTTTTGACTCCTCTCTAGCCACTTGGCATAAACTGTGCTAACGCTTAATCAAAGTTTTGTGGCTATAAGTTTAAGCTTTTACAGGATCACCTATTCACCCCCCCTCTAGGTGCTCTCAGGTCCAAAAATAAATATTTTAGTTATAAATAATTTTGGTATAATTATTATGATTTTTGAATTATTTAAAAATATATTATTTATATTTTAAATTAGAAAATAAAAGGAAAAAACGAAAACCCTAACCGGCCATTTGGCCTAATAGGCCCAACAGCGAGCCGCGCCCCTGTAAGATCTAAATTTGGTAGTAATATATATATATATATATATATATATATATATATATATATATATATATATATATATATATATATATATATATATATATATATATATATATATATATATATATATATATATATATATATATATATATATATATATATATATATATATATATATATACACGGCGGCACTAAAATGCACCTGAGTGCGTTCTCTATATTGAATGCACCCACCTGCAATAACACCCCCGAGCACGCCTCGGCCCTCCTGTATGCGCGCCTTCGTGCCCCCCGCCGCCGCGCGCCTCCCTGTCCCCGCGCCATCCTCTCCCCCACCGCCGCCGAGCGTCTTCTTGTCCCCGCGCCACCGCGTGCCTCCCTGTCCCCGCGCCGCCGCGCGCCTCTCTATCAGTGCGCCTCCATGTCCCCCGCATTAGGTGTGATTGCAACTGCTGTATAATTCTACCCAAATATCTGTTAAAAAATGTAAACAAAATGATTTGCAACTGCTGGTGTGTTGTAATTGCAACTGCTGGTGTGGTGTGGATGCAACTGCTGAGTTGCTCTGATGTGATTGCAAGTACTGAATAACTCTGGGAAATTTTGTTAAAAAAATATGATTGCAACTGCTGGTCTGGCGTAATTGCAACTGTTGGTCTGGTGTGATTGCAACTTCTATATAACTATGTCCAAAAATCTGTTAAACAAACAATGATTGCAACTGCTGTCTGGTGTAATTGCAACTGCTGGTCTCGTGTGATTGCAACTTATTTATAACTATGTCCAAAAATCTGTTAAACAAACAATGATTGCAACTGCTGTCTGGTGTAATTGCAACTGCTGGTCTGGTGTGATTGCAACTTCTATATAACTATGTCCAAAAAACTGTTAAACAAATAATGATTGCAACTGCTGTCTGGTGTGATTGCAACTGCTTTCTGGTGTAATTACAACTGCTGGTCTGGTGTGATTGCAACTTCTATATAACTATGTCCAAAAATCTGTTAAATAAAACAATGATTGCAACTGCTGGTCTGGTGTAATTGCAACTGCTGGTCTGGTGTGATTGCAACTGCTGGTCTGGTATGATTGCAACTTATGTGAAGAGGTTGAGCCGTTCGTGGAGAAAGAGGGGCGTGGGCGGGAAAGTAAAAAGGTTCTGTCGAGAGCGTGCGGGGGCGACGAAGACGTCCTGAGTGGGACGGTTGGCTCGGACCTAGCGCGTAGGTTCGGCCTGGGTGCATTCTCTATATTGAATGCACCCAGGTGTAATATATAAATACAGTATATATATATATATATATATATATATATATATATATATATATATATATATATATATATATATATATCATAAAATAATAAAGTAAAGAAATAAAAATGATAATGTTCCTAGGAATTGTTAAAACCTTTGACATTCCTTGTTCGTAATCAACTTAAGATATTAAAATAATCATATAAAAAGGGCATCTCATACTTAAAGATTTGGGGTGGCACATTCTATTGAAATAAGGTGTCATAATTTAAACTTAACCTCAAAACTTTGAATGAAAACATAAAATAGAAATTGAGGAAATCAATTATAATGGAGTCATTTAAGACCTTTTCATAAATAAATAATGGAGAAAAGAATAAATAATAATATTATAAATAACATATATTCACATTAAGTTTATATTTGAGAATGGGAATTGGAAATTCATAACTGAAAGTTTCAGCAGGTTTGAACTTGGACCTAGAAACAAATTTGAAGTTAAATAGGAGCTACTCTTTACTATTTGTTTTGGGAGCACTTAATTAAATAAATGAAATAATTAAATATGAATAAACTTAAAATTTCGCATGCTGGAGATTTCATTGTGCATTAAAATAGAATCTTGAAAACATAACTCAGATTTAAATTTGAAATTGTAACTAAAAAATGGGAATTTGAAATAGGAATGTGAAGTGAGAAAATAAAATAGAAAATAAATCATAAAACAAGAAAAAAAGAGAAACCCCGTACTGCGCCGCAACAGCGCTTCTCGGCCCAACTCCCACAAAGCCTGTGCTCCCCCACGCCCTAACTCCAGTGCGCGCTACACTCACTAGTAACCAGGGCCCACTCGTGCGTCGCGTTCACCATATGGGCCACTGCTGGTGGGTCCAATCTCCCGTGACTCATCCACACTGATGCAATGGAGTTCGGTCGCTGCTGCATGGGACCACCCCGTCAGAGCCTTCCCCTCCATCGCAACGATCGTGCGCGGATTTCCCTCCCTGTTGTGCGCGTGCCATGGGGCAGCCACATGAATCCGGCCGTTGCTAGGGACCCACCTCGTCAGCGGATATGCCCTAATGCAACTAACCACGATTACTTCGTCGTGCTCTCTGGGAACCTGGGTTGAGGACCGGTCAACTCGACCATGATTTTCTCCATAAAGACGTGTACCCTGTTTTCTCCTTCTCGCCATCAACCGACGAGAGAAGCCAGGAACTAGTCGTCGTGGGAGACTGTGGGAGTAAGGGAGCGTCCAGCCGCGAAGTGTGGGCTCGGCAAAGGGATTACGGTGTGAGGAAGCGGGTCCACCACGGGGGAGATTGGGCCGTCGCTGATTTCTGTGCTCGTCGCCGTTCGGGTGCGGAAGAATGGAGTTGGGTGTCCGTCGTTTCTCGCTACGGGTGTTGATGGACAGGGCAGCGCTATCAACCAGGGTCGTGGGAATTCGTCGTCGGTGTTCGAGATTTGCCACCGCCTCCATACTACCATGGACAGCCTCGTCGCCGTACCCACCGCCGATAAGAAACCCACCCTCGCATTCGCCTTAGTACACACTCTCTCATGCACCAGGTAGAATCGAGAAGGTGGGGCTGGGGGAGTAGTTAAGACATGTTTGGTTCGTTACCTCAATTACCACATTTTGCCTAACTTTTCTGTCTAAGGTTAGTTATTCAATTCGAACGACTAACCTTAGGCAAAGTGTGGCACATTTAGCCACAAACCAAACATGCCTAGTCTCCACGCCAGCGAGGGCGCCGCCGCAGGGCGATAGCGCCGTTGTCTTTGGCCGCCAGGGTAGGAGATAACTTGTCACCGTCGATTCCAGATGAGCGGTGGAGATTAAACAATCGGCTGCTTGATGTCGATCGTCGGATCTCTGGGATACGGTCAGGATGGGTTCGGCGCATACCACTTCGTGTCATTAAAATTGCGTCGCCGATCTGGGGATGTGTGATCGAGGTTGATCTTAATGCTTTGGTCCGTGGATCATCAATCCAATGGTGGTCGTTGCATACCTGTTCGTTTATAGGGTCGAACTGATCTGCGTCGCGAACTTCTAATCTGACGGCTACACCTCTTCGTCGTACTTCTTTTGCAAATAAGCCCCTAAGTTATTAAGAAACCAACCCGTCGTCCTGGGTGAAGGGTGACTGTGCCCTATGTCCTGGATCTCTTGCGCCAGGGACCCTGCTTTTTCTGGTAATTAGTGTGCAGTCCAGAGGACAGTTAAATTAGATGAATAAATATGGAAAGTGATTTTTAATGTAAGAATAATCATTAAAACTTGTTTAATCCCTAGAAAATTCATACTAATTCCAAATTGATCCATTCCAGTTTCTATAATTTTGTAATATTATTGTTTATCATCTAATGTCTCTAGTTTGACATGAAAATTGTATTAAAATTAATCTCTTAATTAATCTTATATCAAATACATAAAACCTTCGGAAATTCATCACGTCCCCATTTTAACTCCGAATTGACTCGTTCTAGTTGCGTTAGCTTCGTATAAATATTTACTACGCAGTAGTAACATTGATTATATGATATTCCATACTTTTATAATTAGGTAACTAATTTGATTAATCTATGTTTTCGGGATTAGCTTATTCTAATATTAATATAGTATCATGATCTTAGGGTCATCTTTGACCTAAAAGATGATTTATAATCAAGTAATGACTTAGATTAAAGTTGAGTTAATTATTTATAAGATATTCTCTCATATGATTTACACTAATCAATTTATAATATAGTTTAGTAGTTAAATCACATAGATCTCCCATAAATCATAACTTCGTAACCATGACTCTGATCTTAGTGATTCTCGTTCCCACAATCTCGTAGCAACGCGTAGATTATTATTACGCAACTTATTCTTATGTTTGGTGTGATGTTAATTTTGTCTATACCATATGTTGGTCACTTGTTCTCAAATACTATGAATTAAGAACAAGGCAACATAAAATGTTAAAGGTTAATGCCCTTTGTCCTTCGAAGCATTATTTCCCTTAGGATATAATGATCTTTAGACGAAGGTCATGAAGGACGTACCTTCATCATCGCAGTATACGTTAATAGAAGAAGAAGCATACGAAATATAAGAGACAACATGAATAATCACATGAAATTATCAATACATATTTATCACATTATCATGGATATACAGAAACAATATTGAATTACATTTATACCTTCGACTTGATAGAAGGTGAAAGTACAAGTGTGATGCACGAACGAGTATCAGTCAGCGTGAACAGTACGGGGGTACTGTTCATCTATTTATAGGCATAGGGCGCAGCCTGTGTAAATTTACATTCATGCCCTTTATATTTACTATTGACTCATGGATAAACCAACGAGGACTAAATAGCCTTTTCCCCTTTAGGTTGGTTCCTTTTTCCACCACATAGCCGAAGCTCCCTTATATGTAGCTTCGGAGCGACATCAGCTTTCGTCTCAATCATGCTTTTCACATCGCGTATGGTTTTAACCTGAGTCCAAAGGTACCAGTTCATATGTCACACTTGGAAAACATTGTTAAATCATGTTTTTGAGGACCTTTGGAAGACGAAGGCCCCCAACAGTAGCCCCTCGCAGTATTAATTTGTTAAGATAACGAATTCAGACTGCGATATGGACGAAGGCCTTAAGCCGAAGGTCCGAAAAAACACCTTCCCTTTGCTAGAATAGCAATAAAGAATGATAGATGGGGCCCTCCACTTTGCAGCGCCCTGAGCGTATAAATAAGAACTCACACCAGCTGCATTTGATACGCTGTTTGTGGCATTTGCATTATTTTCTCAATTTTATAGCTCTTGTTCACTAGCGCTTGCTAGTTTTCAAGCTTTCTGAGCTTCGGTTTAAAAGACATGTTTTCACCATTTCTGAAGAAAAAATGTCTCAAGGCAAGAAGGTTGCTGCTGAGACGAAGCTGACTGAAGAGGAGAAGCTATTTGAGGAGAAGAAGACTGTGGATCCTTATATTGCTGGATTTGTCGAGTCAATGGCAAAAACAAATACAAAGAAGATTACTAAAGAGATAATGGAAGGCTTATCTGAAGATACTAGTGACAGCGATAACTATGATGTGGAAAGTGGGGACAAAGATTCTGAGGATCGGCCCTAGAGGCCAAGTCATTCAATCTTCGGAAAATCAACCATCAAACAGAGTCATCTTGAGAACATGAGAGGAAGGTATTTTCGGGACATATCTATTGTGAGGGCTAGCGGAGACAACAACGTCCCTGCCCCTGAGGAGAACGAAGTTGTGATTTACCGAAGCTTCTTCAAGGCTGGGCTTCGGTTCCCTTTGAGTAAGTTTGTAGTTGAAGTGTTGAAGACCTTCCAAATCTTCCTTCATTAGATCACCCCCGAAGCCATAATAAGGATGGGAATTTTTGTCTGGGCAGTAAGGAGTCAAGGGCTAGAGCTAAGCGCGATGTGCTTTTGCAGTATGCACGAACTTCTATATGAGATGAAGGCCATGGGTAAAGAACAGTACCACAACAACTTCGGTTGTTATGGATTTATCGCCCGCCCCAACGCAAGCCACCCGGTGCCGACATTTCGGAAAAGATGGCACGGGGCCTGGATGGAAGAGTGGTTTTATGTAAAGAATGATTAGACAACGAGGGAAGACATTAAGGAAGTCATTATGCGTCCCATTTGGTCCCGCTTTGGCCTCCGAAGGCCAAAGGTCGAAATTGATGATGCCGCCGAAGCGTGTCAGAAGGCCTTCAGTACTGTTTGCTCCTTCATTGGCACAAGAGATTTAATTCAAGAACATATAGCATTCAGAGTATGGCCGCTTGTAGAAAGCTGGGAAATGCCGAAGGAGACCATCACTAAGTCTAGCGAAGGTGGTTTGGTCCGGCTGAAGTATACATTCAGGTTTGGAGATAAATTTGATGAACCAAACAACGACTGGCTGAAGTGCATCGAAGCTACAAGTGATGAATTGCTTGGAGCGTATTCCAAGACGGAAGACAATGCCTTGTCCGCAGCCTTCGGGGGTCAGAATAAGAAAAGGTTGAACATGGTATTCGATGCTATTGGCTTCATATACCCTGACTATTGTTACCCGCTGCGAGGGCAAGGGGTAAAAAGAAAGATTGTTGTTTCTGGAAATGTTGCCGCTTCGGCCATCACGGCTGAGCCGAAGGGCAAGAAGATGAAGGTTCCGACTCACCGGCCGCGTTACATCGAACCGGCCGTGATACCTGAATTTGGCGAAGGGGCCTCTTCATCTGCCAAAACAAAAGAACTGTTCCTCCTACGCAGAGGTCTGAAGAGCCGGCTATAATACCAAAGTTGCCTTCAGTTGAGCTAGTTGAAACGAAGGCTGATAAGGATAAGGCTGAAGGGTCAAAAATTGAAGAAATAACAAAAATGCCAGAGATTTGAGCCCTTCATCAGAGGTAACAGTGTCGAAGGCACAAAAGGGTTCTGCCGCAACTCCTAAGAGGAGAAGGATGGCAAATGTGCTAGATGTTGTGTTAGAAACAGCAAAAACCTTGAGTTCTGTTCCTTCAAGAAAATTGCCAAAGATTCCAAAGCGCAACCCGAAACTGAAACGAAGCAGGCAGAAGTCAAAGTTGCAACAATTCAAGCTGAAACCGAAGCTGGGCCTTTAGAGCCCACTCAGACAGAGCCTGCCGTAGTTGAAGAAAAGGCGATAGAGCAAATTGCGTCTGGAAAGGTTAAAGCTCCTGCTTCTGAAGCTTTAAAAGAAAGCATTGATTACATCATTCGTCATGCTTCGGGGAAGAGACTTTCTCAAGAAGAAAGGCTACAAGCACTACACTATGCCCAAAAATTGAAATACCCAAAGGGGGCATTAGTGTTTAATGGTAGCGGGGAAGAAGATTTTTTGTACTGTCTCCCGGATAATAAAGAGATATCCATTTGCCGGGAGATAGGTAGAAGCATCGGATTCCCGAAGCTGGAAGATGGCCATTCAATCTTATCAAAGGATGAGCTTGCTGACAGCTTAGCGTATAATAGCATAAAGGTATAAGAGTTACATTTGGATTTAAAAATAGGGTATTTTATTTGTCATACTTATTCTTTTCTCCATTTGAAGGGCCTGATTCTTAGTAATGCCCTTAGAGCATAGAAAAACATTGAATATGAAGGATATACGATGGCTCTGAACAATCTTCGTTCAGAGGTAATTGAACTAAGGAACGAAGGTCTTGAAAAAGACAAAATCTTGATTTCGTTGGTAAACAAAGTGAAAGAAGATGAAGCTAGTTTCAAGGCTCAAGCCGAAATCCAAAAGAATGAAATCGAAGACCTTCGGAAGCAGTTGGCAGAAGCCAAAGAAAAATGCTCTCTCGCAGAAGCAAACCGAGAGATCAATGAATATTGGAAAAACCATCTAGAAAAAACAGTTGAAGAACTTCGCGCGTCCAAGGAAAGATGCTTTGAAAAATCCTTGGGCTGCGTGGAGAAAATAAAGGCTAGCTTCGCCAACATGGGCGCCTATTCTAACGAAGATAACTTCATACGAGGAGACCCTAAAGGTGTTATTGAATGGTTAAGTGGAGAGACCGAAGCTTTTGAAGAAATTTTAAGTGATCGTGGAGATGTCTGCGCGTTCTCCGGTTCAAGGGGAATTTCAGCCATCCTGGAGAAGGCGGGATGCGACCATGTCAAGACCCTGGCCCAGGCCGAAGCTGCCTTCTCCGTGGATGATACAAAGGATCCCTCAGCTGAAGCAAGTTTAATGGGCGGGAAATTTTATAATGACATTTGGGTGAATGGTGGCCGAGAGATGGCCCACGAAATTATGAAGAAAAGTGAAAAAGACATCCATGACGCCCGAGTACAAGCAAAACAAGCTGAAGAAGCTGTAGAGCGCGAAAAACGCATAGGTATTGATTCGCGGCTTTTAGCTTCGGTATTTGTTTTTGTGGCTTTGGACTAATTAACTTTTTCCACTGTAGCTGAATTATCTCTGCCACCGGAACCGTTCGATCCTCTGCCGATCTAGAAACGAAGGAAGCACTCGAGATCATTAATATGGCCGAATCTATTGTTGACGAAGTCATTAACAAATTGCTAAATGAAGTTGCGGAGAATATCCTGAAAGAAGACTAGTACTTATTGTAAAAACATTTTTAGATGGTCAATGTAACTTTGTTGTAAAAAGACTGTAATATTCGATGTGTATATCTTCGAATCTAATATGTAAATTATTTGCAATTCACTTCTTTGCGATGCATGAAACATATATATACCGTTTTTGAGCCTTCGGCGAAAAAACACCTTCCCTTCTTTTCATGCTTCGTAAAGAAAAAGATCCATGCTTCGTGAAAATATCCGTGTTCCATAAAAACATCCATGCTTCGTAAAAATATCCATACTTCGTAAAAACATCCATGCTTCGTAAACGAAGGATCCCTTCTTTTGCAACTGAGCTGATGAAACTATATTTCTCAGCTCACTTTGTGCCTTAGCACATTTTCATTTTTATAAAGCATTCTCCGAAGATTGACTTCGTATTCAATTCGTGTCATTGGTGCGATATGATGTATGATGTGACGTTATGCGGGATGATGTGATGATATGATGCAAAGAATGATGCTAATGCTGAAGACACCCACACGCCCACACTGAAACACACAACCTCTGCGTCCCCTTAGGAACGATCGGAATCTCTTTGCCGTTTATTTTTCGGCTTCACCGCTTATTTTTCGATGTAAGTTATGCATCCCCTTAGGAACGTCTTTTGAACTTCTTCGCCTTCTATTTCGGTGGTATAAGTTCTGCATCCCCTTAGGAACGTCTTTTGAACTTCTTCGCCTTATATTTCGGCGGTATTTGGCTCCGCATTCCCTTTGGACCGACTTTTGAGCAGAAAACTTACACTGCGTTTCCTTAGGAACGACTTTTTGTAGCTTCGGCAAAACTTACGCTGCGCTACCTTAGGAACGACTTTTTGAGCTTCGGCAATTTTTAGCTCTGCATTCCCTTAGGAACGAATTTTGAGCTTTGTCAGTCTGTAAAGAAGATATATTTCATTCTGATAAAAGCAAAACTATTACAAGGAATTAAAACTAGATTTACATTGCTTGTTCCTTATTGAAAAACAAAATGACATAGAACATAAAAGTATTTCAGGGGTAGGATATCGCTCAATAAATGTGCTTTGATTCTGGCACAATATTGTTGACTGTGCAAGCTTCGGATTCCTCACTGAACTCCCGTTGCTGCTGGATGTGTTGTCGCCCTTCTGGCTGCTGGCTTCGGGAATAGGTTGGTTGCATTGGTGGTGGTGGTGGGAGCTGTGGCCAGGAAGCCTGTGAATGGCTAGCCGAAGCAACAGAAGCTACAGGATGATTGCCCACATATTCTGGTATGTAGGGAGAGTGGCACGAAGCAGTGTGCAAGACCTGCTTCGGCTGATTCTGTCGAGCTTCAGCTTCTGCGATCTCCTTTTGCTTCAGAATGGTGATTTGGCACATTCTTGTGGTATGAACCTTGTCCTCACCACAGAATAAGCAATAAATCTTCCTAGGCTGATCCCCATATCTTCCTCCAAAGCCCTGGCGCCTCTGCCCCTTGGAGCTGGCAGCCTGAAAGAGCTTTGTTGTTGCCCCGAAGATTGTGAGGTGTACTGTGGCCTCTAAAGCTGGCTTCCTTTGTCGTCATTCTGATTGGAATTGTGGATTGACCTGACATGCCTCGGGTGGATTCTTCCTCTGAAGGCCCTGGTCATCTTTGAGAATCTGTAAGCTTCCTCCCTTCTTTGGCAGAAGTCGTTGTCAGCCCGAATGTATTCATCCATATTTTGAAGCAGCTTCTCCAGAGTTTGTGAGGGCTTCCTGGCGAAGTACTGAGCCGTGGGTCCTGGCCGAAGACCCTTGATCATGGCCTCAATGACAGTTTCATTGGGCACTGTGGGCGCTTGTGCCCTCAGTCGCAAGAACCTTTGGACATACACCTAGAGGTATTCCTCATGGTCTTGCGTGCACTGGAACAAGGCCTGAGCTGTGACTGGCTTCATCTGAAAGCCTTGGAAACTGGTCACCAGCATGTCCTTGAGCTTCTGCCATGACGTGATTGTCCCTGGCCGAAGGGATGAATACCATGTCTGGGCCACGTTCTGGACTGCCATGACGAAGGACTTAGCCATGACAGCTACATTGCCTCCGTATGAGGATATCGTTGCCTCATAGCTCATCAGAAATTGTTTTGGGTCTGAATGCCCATCGTACATGGGTAGCTGAGGTGGCTTGTAGGATTGTGGCCATGGGATAGCCTACAGTTCTGCTGCTAAGGGAGAAGCATCATCAAAAGTAAAGGTATCATGATTAAAATCATCATACCATCCATCTTCGTTGAATAAGCCTTCCTGACGAAGCTCCCTGTGTTGGGGCCTTCGGTCTTGTTCATCTTGAGCAAGATGACACACTTCTTCAGTAGCTTCGTCGATCTTCCTTTGAAGATCAGCCAACCGAGCCATCTTCTCCTTCTTCCTTTGCACTTGTTGATGGATGATTTCCATGTCTCTGATCTCTTGGTCCAACTCCTCCTCCTGGAGTGTTGGACTGGTGGCCTTTCTCTTCTGGCTTCGAGCCTCTTGGAGATAGAGAGTCTCCTGATTTGTGTCCAGTGGCTGTAGTGCAACAGCCCCTGGCATAGCTATCTTCTTCGGCGGCATGACGAAGGTCAGTGCTTGCCGAAGGTGGTCGAATGAGTTCACCGGTGGTGGGCGCCAATGTTGGTCACTTGTTCTCAAATGCTATGAATTAAGAACAAGGCAACACAAAATGTTAAAGGTTAATGTCCTTCGTCCTTCGAAGCATTATTTCCCTTAGGATATAATGATCTTCAGACGAAGGTCATGAAGGACGTACCTTCATCATCGCAGTATACGTTAATAGAAGAAGAAGCATACAAAATATAAGAGACAACATGAATAATCACATGACATTATCAATACATATTTTTCACATTATCATGGATATATAGAAACAATATTGAATTACCTTTATACCTTTGACTTGACAGAAGGTGAAAGTACAAGTGTGATGCACGAACGAGTATCAATCAGCGTGAACAGTATGGGGGTACTGTTCATCTATTTATAGGCACAGAGCGTAGCCTGTGTAAATTTACATTCATGCCCTTTATATTTACTATTGACTCATGGATAAACCAACGAGGACTAAATAGCCTTTTCCCCTTTAGGTCGGTTCCTTTTTCCGCCACTTAGCCGAAGCTCCCTTACGTGTAGCTTCGGAGCGACATTAGCCTTCGTATCAATCATGCTTTTCACATCGCGTATGGTTTTAACCCGAGTCTGAAGGTACCTGTTCATATGTGACACATGGAAAACATGTTAAATCATGTTTTTGAGGACCTTCGGAAGACGAAGGCCCCCAACACCATGTGTGTTTGTATTGCTACGACTGGCGCGAGGTCATGAGTCACTTGAAGAGCAAGTTGGTACATGGAATCTCAAGTCCCAGGCAAGTTGTGTCCTTGATCACTTTTATTCACCCAATAATGTTCTTTATAATCATTTATTCTTGCATAGGTTTAATTTTGATGGGACCCAATAGGTTACCCTAGTCTGCTTATCTTGTTACCTTGTTTACCCCTGAATCATTTGGGTAGTTTTGCTATTGCTCTATATGGTTTTGGGTTTAATATTACATTATGTCCATGTTCCAATTATTCTGTTATTTTATTTATGTTCATGTCAAGATCATTATTTTTTTAATTGGAACATGGAGCATAACTTGAGAAACACTTGCCACCACAAGGGTGGAATGGGACGCTTTTGGTTGACTAATTAGGAAAGCTAGTGGAAGACTACCTTACTCTAAAGGGGCAAGGACAGTAGGGGCGTAGGCATGCAGGGAGGTTCTCGGGTTGATTTTGCTGCGATGGCGGTCAGACGAGGGATTCTTGCAATTGCTCTTCCTAGAACTGTAGCGGGTTTTCGGAAGCTAGTGGAACTTTGTAAAGGCCTCGTAGTGGATCCCTAGCCATTCACCTCGGTAGTGTCTAAGGGTCTAGCTAACCCTGGTGACATGGGATACACGACTTGTGGGTACAAGGTACAACCTCTGCAGAGTGTAAAAGGGGTATACTAGCCGAGCTCACGGTCAAGAGCAACTCTGGACTCTCGCATGATTAAATTATGGAACTAAATTCAATTTGTCATTTGCATTGCATGGGAATTATTATAAATTTTGTTCTATTTTGATTATGGTTTGGTATTTACTTACATATAGTAATTGCTAATAAAATTTTGACCAACTTTAAAGCAATACTCAGCTTTAACCATTCTCTTTAGTAAGCCTTACACTTCACATGAGCTCCCACCTTTGGCGAGTTCATGCATATTATTCCCCACAACTTGTTGAGCGATGAACATATGTGAGCTCACTCTTGTTGTCTCACACCCCCACAGGTCAAGAACAGGTACCACAGGATGAGGCGCGTGGAGGATGCTGTGATGTGTTCATGAGAGGTCTAGGTCGTCGTATCCTAGTCAACTTTGGGTTGCTGGATCGTTGTCTCCTTACGATGTAATTATTTATTTATTTTGTATAGAACTCCTATTATATAGTAAAGTTGTAACATTCTTTTTTGTACCATGATTCATCATATGTGTGAGACTTGGTCCCAGCACACCTGGTGATTATATTCGCGCTCGGGTCCCTAAAACCCGGGTGTGACAGAAGTTGTATCAGAGGAATGTTGACTGTAGGACGAAACCTAGATAGAACTAGACAACCAATACCTACTTACCTTTGCTACTCTGATTCTTTCTAAACTTTTCTTAATCTTTTCTCATCTATTTCCGCTTGCTCTGATTACTCTTACCTTTTCCTTCTAAAGACAAATGTGGATTTCACACTTTGAAATCTTGTACCTAAAGTGACCTTTAGGAATAGGAGACCTACTCTTAGGAACAAAATCAAAACTATTTTCGTAAATATTTGTATGCTTGAATGTTTGTTCTTGTGATGCATGTCTGATTTGGATTTTTGATTGAGTGTGTTGAGTTGTGGAGTAATGTCCACAATTACATCTGCATATACATATAGGTATAAATATAAATAAATAAAATTCTTAAGATAACTAAATAACCTGGTTTATCCTCCATTAAAGTGTATCTATTTTAAATAGATCCCTCTTAACTTAAAGGAATCTATCTTATCCTAATAGGTTCATCTTGTGATAAAAAATATTATCTTATCCTCTTAAATTGTTTATAAGATAAACCAGACAAACTAAAAGTACCCCCACTAGAATATATCAAATAGATCCATCTTATCTTGAAAGGTTCTCTCTTATCTTAATAGATCCATCTTATCTCGAATTTTTTTTAACTTACCCTAATAAATCTAACTAATCTCAAAAGATTCTATCTTATTCTTAGAGACTCATCTTGTCCTAATAAGCATACTTATCCCCACCACTTTGCTTATCTCATAATAGTGTAACAAACATGATCTAGTCCAAAATAAATTAAGTAGATCTTATCCCATCTAATCTGATAAGATCTAATATAATGGACAAACATGTTAGATAATACTGGTAAAATAAGATTGGATCCTACTCTTGTAAATATGTTTTAATCTAAATTGGTGTCTTAGACCAACTCGTCCGTGAAACCACGACCTAGCCTATGTTATAGGTTGCCCAACCCATTTCTCCCAAAAGCAATGAAAATTTTTGTTTAACCTACCTACCCCATGTACCCGCAAGTATTATCCCAACTCGGATAATGACATCTAACACCACGACCGATGGTTCCTAGACCAAACCTAAGAAGAAGGTTAACTTCGATAATGAAGGATATGAGTAGAAACATATCTTCAGATGAATTAAGATCCACCATCCGGAATAAAAGTCTCCCTTACCTAACTTTCCCTTACCCCAAAGGAAGTTTGATTATGCCATAGTGCGGTCATTCTATGTTTACACTCACCTAATAGCTAAAATCGGAGGTACCTTGTTTTCTATGCCACACCTGCTAATGGCATGGAAATTTTAGGTGTATAAAAAAATGCTAATTGGAAGACCCACTTAGATAAAAAAAGACACTAGAATTTCATAAAGATAAAGTCATCTTGATATGCTTAACTAAATGATATTCTAATGTGATCTAATCTAATATGATCTAATCTAATGTGATATACTTAAACAGATTAGTGATACTGGTAGAAGAAAGTAGACCTATCTAATCTAATATGATCTCATCTAGTGTGAGTTAGTAATGCTCGTACAAAGGATAAGGCCATATTTGTAATTCACTCAAGCCTAAACTGGTGACTTAAATCAACTCGACCAACTCGGCCATATACCAACGACTTCACATTCTTGATAAATTGCCTAATCTATCTATATACAAAAAAGAGGGATTCTAATCTACCAGTTTGACCAACATGTTTCCAATGGTTTACATCATTTTACCGAGTCCGACCTAACACAAAGCCACCCAACTAGAATGTGACATAACACACTCAACTTATACTAATCTAGAGCTTATTCAATCTAATGTGGGTCACTTAACAAGTTAACACTAGTGAAATAAACTAGATCCTACTCCTATAAACCTTGTTCTCCCCTCATGCACTTAAACCTAAATTAGTGCATTAAACCAACTCAACCGTGAGCAAAAAGAGCTAACCCAACGAATATAGTCATGATAGATTGCATAATTTATCTATCCCCACCTAACATCAAACAAGATTTTGACCTACATCAGGTAGTCTATCTCATCCATATCTATCTTAACCATATTCCCCAACTCCGATGATATACACTAACCTCGAAATCAATGAGACCAAGATCGGAGAAGAAAAGATTAACATTGACAAGGAAGGATTTAACAATCAAAGCGAATCTCGAGATGAATCAGGACGTAAACATTTTGGATAAAGTCTTTTTCTTGCCATGTTCTTTCTTACCTCAACCTGTCGATCCTAATTCCTATATAATAAGTAGCTAGATACCTATGCTCTCCTAATCACCCCCTATTGACTATAAAAAAAGAAACTCCGGATTTCTGAACCAATTATGGACTAAAAGTTGAATTACAAACCAATCCTTCTGTTTCCCTTTTCTTACAAATCTCGAGGACGAGATTTCTGTTAAGGGGGTACGATTTGTAAGACCTAAATTTGGTAGTAAATATATATATATATATATCATAAAATAATAAAGTAAAGAAATAAAAATGATAATGTTCCTAAGAATTGTTAAAACCTTTGAAATTCCTTGTTCGTAATCAACTTAAGATAATTAAATAATCATATAAAAAAGGGCATTTCATACTTAAAGATTTGGGGTGGCACATTCTAGTGAAATAAGGTGTCATAATTTAAACTTAACCTCAAAACTTTGAATGAAAACATAAAATAGAAATTGAGGAAAGAAATTATAATGAAGTCATTTAAGACCTTTTCATAAATAAATAATGGAGAAAAGAATAAATAATAATATTATAAATAAAATATATTCACATTAAGTTTATATTTGAGAATGGGAATTGGAAATTCAAAACAGAAAGTTTCAGCAGGTTTGAACTTGGACCTAGAAGCAAATTTGAAGTTTAAATAGTAGCTACTCTTTACTATTTGTTTTGGGAGCACTTAATTAAAGGAATGAAATAATTAAATATGAATAAACTTAAAATTTCGCATGCTAGAGATTTCATTGTGCATTAAAATAGAATCTTGAAAACATAACTCGGATTTAAATTTGAAATTGTAACTCAAAAATGGGAATTTGAAATAGGAATGTGAAGTGAGAAACTAAAATAGAAAATATATCAGAAAACAAGAAAAAGAGAAACCCCGTACTGGGCCGCAACAGCGCTTCTCGGCTCAACTCCCACACATCCTGTGCTCCCCACGCCCTAACTCCAGCGCGCGCTACACTCACAGGTGACCAGGGCCCACTCGTGCGTCGCGTTCACCATATGGGCCACTGCTGGTGGGTCATATCTCCCGTGACTCATCCACACTAATGCAATGAAGTTCGGTCACTGCTGCGTGGGACCAACCCGTCAGAGCCTTCCCCTCCATCGCAACGACCCTGCACGGATTTCCCTCCCCGACGTGCGCGCACCGTGGGGCAGCCGCGTGAATCTGGCCGGTGCTAGGGACCCACATCGTCAGCGGATACGCCCCAATTCAACTGACCACGATTACTTCGCCGTGCTCTTCGGGAACCCGGGTTGAGGACCGGTCAACTGTCACACCCGGTTCTGGGGGCAAAACCGAATGCATAGCATATGTGTGCCAAGATCCATTTTCCACACATATGTTGATGTCACAAGTGTAATATCTCAAAAGACAATGCAATAAAGGCGTAAGGAGAGTATAGTACTTTATTACATCATCTGATTCATTGTATCTTAAACAAGTATCAACATCATAGTAGGGCGGAATGAAATATGGGTAATCTCCCATAGGAAGATGACCGGCGCATCGTTAGACTTAAAACTCATCGTCGAAATCTCCATCAAAGTCTTCTTCATCACCCTCTGATCAAAATATTAACAAGGGTGAGCTCACTTATGGTTGGGGCTCAGCAAGTGGGGCAAAATTAATGCAAGTTTAACAAGGTGAGGCTAAGGTTGAGCAGTAAGCATTTTAGTTGGTCAATATTCTATTAGCAACACCTGTCTTACTAATAAGTGTGTATCCCGAGTATCCCTTTTAAACAAAGGTATAAGAGTATATCAAAAACACTTAAGTGAAACCACTTAAGCAAACCATTGGCAGATCATCAGATCTCGATTTATTGTCCATCTTTAAGTTCAATTATCATGTGAGGGTTCACATTGCTCTTAACCGTGAGCACGGCTAATATATCAGTTTTACACTCTGTAGAGGTGGTACAACTTTACCCACAAGCCATGTATCCCATCTAGTCTGGGTTGATCGGACCCGTAAACACTACCAAGGTGAATGGCTAGGGATCCATTATGAGGCTTTCACAAAATACACATAATACAAAGCAACCCGCTAAGGTTTCCAAGTCGGTGTGGAGGTCCTCTGGGCGAGGTACCTTAGCCAAGAATACGTCCCCATGTTAACGTGAGCTGCCACCACTGCCGCTCCCCCTCTTGCCCATATTTCAGGTAAGGTTGCTAGGTACTAAGCATATAAAGCTAATTACCAAAGCCAGAGCCATGATAGCACTTGTGGTTGCATTGTTATCCTGGGTGGTCACTTCATGTTCCAATTAATATGAAATAATCTTGTTTAACCATCGGGTTAACACCATAATGCCAATTTCATTTCCGGAACCTTAATATCAAATAATGAGTGACATCAAAATTATCAAGTTGAGCGGTAGCACAAATTTGCAAAGCATAGTATTTTCCCAGGGTAATCAAGGAATACAGTTGGTAAATCTAGGAAATCCTTAATTAGACAAATCCCATCAAATTATGCACTATATAAAAAAATAAACATTATTATATGCATTAATTGGGTACAAATAGAATACAGAGGGAGAATCCACTTGCCTTGCTCGAACGTGTCCTGCGGGTCGTTCTCGAACGTGTTATGCTCGGCTAACTCACAGTCCACTTCTAGCATCGATTTGCATATCGATTTGCGAGTCGTCCTCGAACGTGTACAGGAGTAATCATTCACCATTACATTCACATTCAAACATCAAACTTATCGTACTCATAAGTACGTCTTAAAGCATAAATACTTATTAATTCATTTATGACTATTACTGCGAGTCATTAATGATGAAATTATGAGTAGGTGTCTATAATAATAATTTTAACATGTATTAACATTGTTTATGAAAATAAATGCTAATTATTACAAATAATAGACTGATTGATTTTATTCCTTTTATTTCTAAACAGTCACTTATGCGTATAGCTAAAATTGACTCTACTAACATTAATATTCTACAAATCAATATAAATCACTAATTGGACTTTTAATAACATAAACATGGTTAGTATGACAAAAACAAGTGTTTTACTAATCTTAAGAATTTAAGTGCTATAATCATGTACATATTTATTTTGGCTAGTAAAAATCTATTTTTGTTACGACTAGTGATATTATTTTAGTTTTCTCTTTTCTTTCTAAAAGAAAGTACCCTTAAAATAATCGGAGATAAATCATCTATTAACCTATAATATTTATATTCCATGAATTATATACCATTTACTAATTCCATGTCAAGAAAAGTTTCTATTATCTATTAAAAGGAACTTACGATTATAACCTTCTAAATAATTTCCAAAGTTCATTGTGAACAAAATTAACTATAAAATTACCTATCTAGTATTTTTATCACCAACATGTGTCTACTAATTTTCGTCATACTTCTCTCTAATCCAACATTCTAAAAGTCATCATAAACAAATAACATGGATAATCATGGTGTACAAATTTATCGCATACATCTACCAAAAATCCATAGCGCACATACACGTGAATTTCGAATCACAACATGCTCATATTACAACACAATAATTATAAAATTCACTAACTGAATCAAAAAGTAATTTCGAAAATACATAAAATTCTTTTGGGTCGTCATCCACCTTGAGCTTGTTCGTGTTAAGGGGAGAGCTCGACGGGGGGTTCGGTTGAGTGGAGAAGAGCAGGGGCTCGGCGTCGGGCGGCTCCGGCTGTCTACGAAGCTCCGGCGATGGCGTGGGCGAACTTCGGCGACGGCGGTGGTGGCTCGAACGGCGAGAAGAGTGAGAAGGAGAAGGGGGAGAGCTCGGGTAGGGAGGAGGGAGAGAGGAGCTCGACGTCAGCTTTATAGAGGAGAAGGGAGAGGAGAGGTCGTCGGGGAGAGAGGAAGAGGCGGCCAGGGTCTTCAAGGCGCCATTGATGGCGTCGGTTTCTTTCCATGGCATCAATGGAGAGAGAGAGTAATGGAGGAGGGAGAGGAATCCAGCGTCGATTTCTACCACGGGGAGAGGAGACGGTGAGGCGCGGGCGGCTCGGGCGCGGAGCTTGGGCGCGGGGCTCAGTCCTGGCACGGTCGGGCATCGGGGCTAGGCGTCCTGGCGGCTGCGTAGCATGGTGCGCGGGGTAGCCTGGGCGCGACGCTTGGCGTCCTTGGTGCGGCTCCTGGCAGCCTAGCGGCGCAGGGAAGAGACACCCGTGGGTCCGTGGCCAGTGGGGTCCGCGCGGCAGGGGGGAGGGGAGAAGCCCCTGGCGGCGACGGATGCGAGGCAGGGGAGGGGGCGCGCGGTTGGGGCTTCATGGGCCCTAGTGGCCGTTAGGGTTAGGGTTTCCCTTTTTTCTATTTCTGTTCTAATTTCAAAATATATTTTTAAATAACCCTAAAAATCATAATAATTATACCAAAATTATTTATAAATAAAATATTTATTTTTGGACTAATAATTATTATATTATTTATTTGGATTTTCATTTAAGAAGAAATGCTATTAAATATCCAAAATCAATCATGAGCAATCAAAAATTATTCCAAATGCAAATAAATAACAAACACTTGAATGAAAAATTTAGTACCCTAATTACCATTAATAAATAAATGCATTATTTTTAGTTGATGGTTTTTATAGTGTTACATCAACTCGGCCATGATTTTCGCCATAAAGCCGTGTACCCCCATTTTGTCCTCCTCGCCATCAACCGACGAGAGAAGCCAGGAACTAGTCGTCGTGGGAGTAAGGGAGCGTCCAGCTGCGAAGTGTGGGCTCGGCAGAGGGATTACGATGTGCAGAAGCGGGTCCGCCACGGGGGAGATTGGGTCGTCGCCGCTGGATTCTGTGCTCGACGCCGTTCGGGTGCGGAAGAATGGAGCTGGGTGTTCACCGTATCTCGCTATGGGTGTTGATGGACTGCTCGGCTAGGGCTATCAACCAGGGTTGTGGGAATTCGTCGCCGATGTTCGGGATTTGCCACCGCCCACATACTACCGTGGGCAGCCTCATCGCCGTACGAACCGTCGGTAAGAAACACACCCTCGCATTCGCCTTAGTACACACTCTCTCATGCACCATGTAGAATCGAGAAGGTGGGGCTAGGGGAGTAGTTAGGCTCTGCACCGGCGAGGGCGCAGCCGCATGGCGTTAGCGCCGATGCCTTTAGCCGCAAGGGTAGGAGATAACTTGTCACCATTGATTCCAGATGAGCGGTGGAGATTATCAATCGGCTGCTTGATGTCGGTCGTCGGATCTCTAGGATACGATCAGGATGGGTTCGACGCATACCCCTTTATGTCATTAAAATTGCGTCGTCGATCTGGGGATGTGCGATCGAGGTTGATCTTGGGCGTGGATGGCTTTGGTCCGTGGATCATCAATCCAATCGTGGCCGTTGCATACCTGTTCGTTTATAGGGTCGAACTGATCTGCGTCGCGAACTTCTAATCCGGCGGCTAGGATTTGAGGATACCTCTTCGTCGTACTTCTTTTGCAAATAAGCCCCTAAGTTATTAAGAAACCAACCCACCATCCTGGGTGACTGTGCCCTGTGTCCTAGATCTCTTGCTCTAGGGACCCTGCTTTTTCATGTAATTAGTGAGCAGTCCAAAGGACAGTTAAATTAGATGAATAAATATTGTTGGTCACTTGTTCTCAAGTGCTATGAATCAAGAACAAGGCAACACAAGTGTTAATGGTTAGAGACCTTCGTCCTTCGAAGCATTATCTCCCTTAGGATATAATGATCTTCGGAGAAGCTCATGAAGGACGTATCTTCATCATTTCAATAAGCAAGAATGCAAACAGATACATATGAAACGCGAAGGGAATATGAATAATCATTTCAAATCATTAAACTATCCATATCCTTATTTTATATAAACATGAATAAACATCAATGATATTTATATTACATTTGTACCTTCGGCTTGACAGAAGGTGAGAAAGCAAGAGTGACGCGTGGGTGATTACAAGTCAGCGTGAACAACATGGTGTTACTGTTCATCTATTTATAGGCACAGGACACAGCCTGGGCAAAATTACATTCATGTCCCTAACATTTACAGTTAGCCAAAAGGCAAGTTATCGAGGACTAAGCAGTCTTTTCCCCTTTAGGTCGGTTTCATCCTACACCACCGTCCTTGTGCTAAACTGAAGCTTCTCTAGCCACAGCTTCGGAGTTGGCTCATCCTTCTTCCAGATCGCGCCTTTCATACCATGCACACCTTTATTCTCAAAGTCGAAGCTTCCTGTGACAATATACTATACTAGAAAACATGTTAGTTGTGTTTTTGAGAACCTTCGGAAGAGGAAGGCCCCCAACAGTAGCCCCTCACAATATTATTTTGTTTTTGCGTCTAACAAATTCAGACTGCTGTAACACCCCAGGTGTTACTCAGGGTGTCCCCCCAGGGCTACCCCTTTTAACCTATTATCACATGAGGATTGATTTGGGCAAAGTACATCAAACTTGGAATTCAAGGTCCTAAGCAAGTGCAAACCATCTTGGATTTCATGCCCTAGTTTGTCATGCACATCTAAGGGGAGAATTTCCCAAAACCCTAAAGCAAACCCCTTTGGATAATGGGAACCCTAATTGAAGCTAGGATCAAAAGGTCATGTAAACCTTATGATCATGGCTTGGGCCAAATGTAAAAGTTGTAGTATACTTCATAACCTACAAATGATAGTAAGGAAGTAACCCCAAAAAGATTTGGGAAAAGCCCCAACAAGTTCACCAAAGGTTGAGCACAAGAGAAAATTCAGAATTTGCCTAAGTCAAAAAAACTAACCTTTGAGCAAAGATCCCACATGTTCACCCTAATCTAAAATTCAAAACACTTCGACCCAATTGACAAAGTGGCACTAAATTAACCCTAGAATGCCCTGGAAAGAGGTGACACCTACCCTAGGGCGTTTGACACGACTTGGCACCATTTTTGTCTCAGCTTGGACCTAGCTGACACAGCCAACTTCTCACCCCTCTATCTCCCTACCCCGACCATATCTTGACTTGGAACTCACAGCAAAAAGGTAGGATATGGAGCAGGGAAGCGACCGTACACAGTGACTTTGCCAAGATACGCACGCTAAGGTGCTCAAATCTGCCGTTGAACCATGGCAGAAGCGAGCTCCCACGTGTTCGACGTGGGCTGACACCCGGGGGCGCGCTCAGAGCACGCCCGTGCGCGAACCCCCGCGCGCCCGCGGCCGCCCGTGACCACGCCCGCGCCACGGCTATAAAGCTCGTCCCAGTGCTCGGCTGCCTTCCCCGTTGCCTCCTCCGTACCTCGCCTGACTTCCCCGAGCCAGCCCTTAGCTCCGGTGACCTCCCCGCGACCCGCCAGAGCCGCCCAAGAGCAACCACCGTGGCCAACCCCTTTCCCGTCCTCCTCCGTTCGATCCAAGTCTTCAGATAGCTTCCTGGTGAGGCCGTGAAGCTTACTCAAGCTTGAACCGAGGACCCGCGTCACCAGGATAGCGAAACCGTGCTCGCCGGAGTTCATTTCCCCGCCGGCGCACGTGGACCGGGTAAATCACTGAGCCATTTTCCGATTCATTGCACAGATAGCCTCTGCATCACCCCAGGAAGCTCACCGTGCCCTTGGATTGAACCAGATCGCCGTGGTTTGGCCGGTACACCCGCCGCCAACAAGGACACCCGCCTGCGCGCGTGGACTGAGCGATTCCGGCCATCCCCGCCGGCGAGCCGTACGTCGTTGTGTCCGTCAGAACCTCCCCGAGCTAACCCTACCCCTCGCCGGACTTCTCTCGTCGCCGGTAAGCCGCGCCACCCCTTTCTTCTCTACGGGTACTGTTTACACCTGAGAGGGACCGCAGGTGAGAGGAAGAGAAAGTCAGGGGGCTTTTTGAACTGTCAGAGACTCGGGGGAATAGTGGCGCAAGGGTAGATTTGAGTGGGTTGATTTAGTTTTAACCCAGGGACCTCGGTGTAAACTGCTTTTTCAGAAAACCTTTATTAATCTGATTTTAAATTTGAACAGAAACTTTAATAATTCATAACTTCTGTTTAGTTCATCCAAATTTGGTCAAACCAATTTTGTCAGACTCTAAATAATGTAACCTACTTAAGAAAAATATAAAACCCCCTATGTACTGTAGAAAACTTTAAGGTTCTGATTTAATCATTGTTTTGACCAAAAGCTAAATAATATGAATAAAAATAGTTGCACTATTTGGCTAGGGTTAGAAAAATTTGGAGAAGTTTATATCCACCTACTGACCTGTTTAAAAATGCTAAACTTATCTGTCCAACCCATTAAGCTAGTTTTTGCCATTTAATTTACAAAATTCTTAAGGTTAGGAAAAATAGAAAAGGTGATTTAAATAATGAACCAGAGGGCACCCCTATTTTTGTTAGAGTACTTATTCAATGTAGTTTACTAGAAAAATCTATTATACCCTGGTTTAGTATAAAATAAGTAGGATCCCTTTTATTTTAAGAAAACAAGGAAAACTTAGAAAAACCCTACAAAAATAAACCCAAGGTGAAACCACCCCAACCCTTGGGATAACTAATATTTTGTTATTAAAAGCTTAGGAAAAATATGAAATCTGCTGTTTGACATTTTTCAAATAACCATGTAGTAGAAAGTGCCTTTTTGGCATTTAACTTTAGAAAATCACAACTAAATGACCATCCCTTAACTTTCTGTGATTTTTTGCACAGAAGCTTATTATTACTGTTAAATGCCAACAAAAATAACCCTTAGGGCAGAACCCAACCCTAATCAAGAGATGTAGTGTAGAGTGGCCTATTTTACACAACTCTTGTTATTTTTGTCTAAAGCAAAGCCTTTACATGTAAAGCCTCAAATTCTTAAAACAGGCTAGAATAGCATATGGCAACCCACTGTAATTTTTACAGATTTTTTGGAAAATATTAAACCACTGTCGTAGTTCGAACCGACACTAGAAACCATAAGAAGAAAATAAAGAAAGGGAAAGGTGAATAATAGGAAATTAGTGTCATCCTAAAAACTCCTTATAACTTGTCCACTGAAGTATATTAAGGCAATACCAATTCCCTATGTTTATCCTCAACAAAAACCTAAACCTAAAAGTGATAAGCATAACCCACTAAAAGCCCCGCATGACCAAGAAACCCTAAGTTACTCCTTAACTTAGTTTTCTTCTTTAGCATAATGTTATTAAATCCTGCATAATCATGACATACATATTCATTGCATTCGATAGACTGTAACCTTGCTGACGGAGAGTACGTCCTCGTGCCGGAGCAAGGAGCTGCTCAGGAGGTAGCCCCAGATCCAGCACCAGAGCCTGCACCAGAGGACCTGCCTGCCACTGCTTTGGAAGGCAAGCCCCGGTTTTATGCATAACCTGTTATTTATGCTATTTTACTTCATTTAATGATTGTAGGATTGATTGTGCACTTAGGTGTAGGAGTTGTTTGAAACCCTAGTTGCATGATCTCAGGAATTCTGTTGAGATGAATACTAGTATGCTAGGTCGAGTAGCTGCTTTATTAATTAGGATCTCGGTAGAAGTCGAGTGATTTTTCTAGCACTCGCGCGAGGTCAGGAAATTGGTTGTATCCACTTTCTTCTCATAATGATGCTGGTTGTGGACAACAATCCATGGGGATTGGTTGTCCACGGGATAAAAATTTGAATAAGGATTAAGGTGTGGTACCGTGAGTCAAGCGTTTGAACGTACTAAACATATACCGAGAAATATGGTAAATCGGTAAGCCTAGTACCTGATTGAACCTGGCAGCAGATTGCCCTCCTCACGCGACCTGAGACGAGGTCTCCCATTCCGGTTATGGTGGGTACAAGTGCGGTCACTGCACGACGGCAGTCGGGGTCAGTGAGGCATTGTACGCCAAGGCGGTGAGCCCCTCTCTGCTGACGGGGAATCGATGGGGACGGTTGATGTGTGTGGGGATGGAGTGCCCCTACATGTCGTGTGTTTAGGTTTACCTTGCAAGGATAAAATCTCGATTCGAATCGTCTGCTTCTCGTAGCCAATGAGACTGCTTGATCCATGCTGCTACATTGAGTAACAAGTGGAATTGTGCTGAGATGATACAAGATGTTGATTGCTAAAAATGTTTGCTACTATGTATGAATAGATAGTACATCTTTAGCCTTAAGAGAGTCACACTTAATTTGACAAAGTTAAAAACTTGATTTAGAAACTCAGCTAGTGCTTTGGCAACCAAACCCCTCAGCCAAACAGCTGCATGTCTAGAGGTAGAGGAGTAGACTCCTCACACCGGGTAAGTCTAGCTGAGTATTAGTATACTCAGCCTTGCTTGTGGCATAATTTTACAGGTTCTCTGGAGGACATGGTTGCTGGAGTGACTTGGCCGTCCATCTTGCCACCGGGGTGGACTGTCGAGTGGGACCCTACCTCGGTTGAGGAGGAGCATGAGGAGTGATGGGACAGGCTTCCCCATCTCTCTGTTTGTTTACCGTTAGTTTTATTCCGCTGCACTTCGAACAATGACGACTACTTTTGCAAAACTCCGATGGTGATGTAATAATTTAATACTCCTTCATGTATGGTTTTATGCCTTATTGTATTTGCTCTGTGACTCACCTTCGAGTGAGATTGTGGTACTTGATCCTGTTAGTGGCCTAGTCGGACTAGATCCGAGGGATTGACGAGTTATTCCCATTTAAGTGTAGTCTAGCCTCTAAGGCGGGACTTAGGCACCTAAGTCGGAATAATTCGGGCAGTTCCGCCACAGCTGGTATCGGAGCTTATACCACCACAGAGGAATCAATAAAATGTAAATACCATCTTTTTCCAAATAAAACTTGATAGCAACAATGTTGGATAGATATTAGGACGAGCAGGATAGACCTAGGACGTGAAGCCTTAGGGTGATAGAAGGGTAGCTAGGTGGCTACGTAATTAGGCCCTATAGGCCATCTTAAGGGATGGGAGTTTTTCCCTATCCCCTTATATTGGTGAGGTCATTCAGGACGAGCATGCATGCATTTCTAAATTAAACAAATGGATATTGAGTAAAGACTTAAAAACAAGATGATAACCAACTAAGTCCCCAGTACCATTTTATTTAACTAGAGAAAGGCTGAGTTTTGTTTTTCTCGTTCTTTTTATAATTCTTTTTCATTTACTTACGCTTAACCGTACACAGATGACTTCCCACGGATCCTCAGATGACGATAATGCACTGTCCCACACTGATGGGCTTGCACGAGAGGGTTTTCCCCGCATTTTGTGGGAGGTACTTCAGGGGGCAGGATATACGACACCCCCCTCAGTACGCGGTGCAGCAGTTCGAGAAGCACCGAGTGCCCCGCTGTAGGGTGAGGATGACCTTGGAGCCTCATCCCCTGTAGCCAGGCTGGCGCTCGTTGGACTCTGAGTCTTTTGGATACCGGGCTGAGGACACGATCGAGGCGATCGCTCTGCACGGGTTGACCATTTTCTGCGGGTTCCATCCTTTGGAGCTGTCTACCCACCCCATTGGCTTGTTCCCCGCTGAAAGGGAGGACGACCCAATGTGGAAGGATCGGGTGGAGCATGCCAAGGATATCTGGGCCATCTACCCAGGTCAGACTGCGCACTTGACCGTACGGTGCATGAATGCTCTGTACCGTCTGCAAGTGATGCGCGGTGAGGCGATGTCCCATCTGATGGCACTATTGGAGGCAACCAAGATCACTTTGGACAACAGAGAGGAGCTCGTGGTTGATTTGTCCACTGAAATGGTGGAAAAGGACTTGCAGGTGGAGCAGCTATCCACTGATATCCAAGAGTTGGAGGAATTAGTGGGCACCAGGGAGAACACCATCGAGGTTCTCGAGGATCAGCTCATTAACACCCAGCAGCAGCTTGCTGAGGCTAATGAGCACTTGGATATGCATCACCAGGAGATCCAGGATATCGAAGCTAACGAGGACGTCGACATCGAGGGAGGAGATGAGCCTGCCTCTAGTTTGGACACTGCTGGCTCAAGGAGACCACCTTCCCCCGAGTCGAGTGTTGCCTCGTTCGCTCACTAGGTGTCAGGGATAGAGTTAGAAGCCGGTGATGGTAGGACTCCTCGCAGCTAGCTTAGCTTTTGCACCCTTGGGGTACTAGGCTAGATAGAGTTGAGCCTTTTTGGGACAAATGATGTAACCGTGATAAACTCTCTTGGAAGCATGATTGATGGATGCTGTTATCAGTTTTAAATTTTAGAAGGAAAAATTTATGCCTTTTTAAAATCCTTTTGTTTAAGTTGGAATCTATCATTTTGCTTTCGACTCTTTTCGCCGCGATTAAACCTTGAACTTGGAGATGTGGTGTTAAGTATATATGTGGTTTTTCAGATGGCCGGGAGGCAGCGTCGTGGCCAGAATGAGTGCGTTCCTCCACCGCCGCCTCCCACTCTGCAGGAGCTAATGGCTCAGCAGAATGAGATCTTGAGGCAGCTAGCTCAGCGTCAGCCACCACCTCAGTATTATGGTGGTGGAGACCATCAGCGTCACCCCGCGGCAGCTACCTACCAGGAGTTCCTCAGCACCCAGCCACCATTGTTCACCAGGGCAGAGGACCCACTGGATGCAGATGTGTGGTTGCGAGTAGTGGAATCCAAATTCCCGCTACTCCATGGAGCTTGCTCAGAGGTCACTAAAGTCAGGTTCGCCACCCAGCAGCTTCGCGGACCCGCAAGGACTTGGTGGGACCATTTTCTTGCCATGCAGCCAGAGGATCGAGAGGTGGAGTGGAGAGAGTTCAAGGCAGCTTTCCGGGGACACCACATACCAGCCGGGATTATGGACCGAAAGCTCAACGAGTTTCTGGCACTCACTCAGGGCAACAGGACAGTGTTACAATATGCCCAGGCTTTTAATGACTTGTGCCAGTATGCTGGATATCACGCAGATACGGATGAGAAGAAGAGAGACAGGTTCAGGAGGGGGCTCAGCACTAAGCTCTGTGATCGTCTCAACACCGTCAGGGCCAACAACTACAATGAGTTGGTCAACATGGCTATCTCCCAAGAGGACTGCATTATAGCTCGACAGGCAGAAAAGAAGAGGAAGACCCCTGTGGCAGGACCTTCAGCTCAGCCACAGCGCTTCAGGATTGTGTCCGACACTCAGAACAGGGGACCCCAGCAGCAGCAAGGGAGATGGGTGATCCGACCACAGCAGCAGCAACAGGCACCCAACCGCACCCAGTTTCCAGCTCAGAGGAACAATCAGCAGCAGCAGCAGTACCGTCAGGCAAATGATAACAAGTGTTTCACATGTGGCAACACCGAACATTATGCCAAGAATTGCCCCAGGAACAAGCAGAGGCAGGGGCAGAATGTTAATCAAAACCAAGGCAAGAGGCAGAAGGTGCAAGTGAGGCAGGGCAGGCTGAACTTCACCACCATGGCTGATATTCCAGAGGGAGCACCCGTCATGACTGGTATCTTTACAGTTTTGAATTATCCTGCTATTATCCTTTTTGATTCTGGTGCATCGCATAGTTTTATCAGTGCCAAATTTAGTGCCAAGTGCCAGTTGCCCTTTCACCACACCGATGGGGGTATTACCATTTCAACACCAGGAGGCAGAGTTGCCACTTATCAAATCAACAGGCACGTGCTTATAAAATTTGGTAGTCTTGTGATTAGAACCACCCTTCTCATCTTAGGATTGGATAGCGTGGATATTATATTGGGAGCTGACTGGTTGACCAGGCATCACGCAGTACTGGATATTGCAGCCAGGGCCATTGAAATTCATTCACCTGCTTACGGCGAGACTGTTTTATATTTGCCTGACCAGGGTTGTACCCGTTCCTGTGCCTTCGTTATGATAGAGTCCCCAGTGGAGAAGATCCCAGTGGTCTGTGACTACCCAGATGTGTTTCCGGATGAATTGCCAGGGATGCCACCTGACCGAGACATCGAGTTCGCCATTGAATTGCAACCCGGGACTGCTCCTATCTCCAAGAGACCCTATAGGATGCCTCCCGCGGAATTGGCAGAACTGAAAAAGCAATTGCAAGAGTTGTTGGACAAGGGGTTTATTCGCCAAAGTACTTCACCATGGGGATGTCCAGCCCTATTTGTGAAGAAAAAGGATGAGAGCTTGAGAATGTGTGTTGACTACCGCCCTCTCAATGCGGTGACTATCAAGAACAAATATCCACTGCCCCGCATTGATGTTCTGTTCGATCAGTTGGTAGGAGCCAAAGTATTCTCCAAGATAGACCTTCGCTCGGGCTACCACCAGATCAAGATCCGTGCCAGTGATATTCCCAAGACGGCCTTCTCAACCCGATATGGGTTGTATGAGTTTTTGGTGATGTCTTTTGGGCTGACCAATGCCCCGGCTTATTTCATGTACCTGATGAACTCAGTATTCATGCCAGAGTTGGATAAGTTCGTGGTCGTTTTCATTGATGATATTCTGGTCTATTCCAAGAATGAAGACGAACATACTGAGCACCTGCACATCGTGCTTCAGCGACTGCGCGATCATCATCTTTATGCTAAGTTGTCTAAATGTGAATTCTGGCTGAAGGAGATCAAATTCTTGGGTCACACAAGGATGGGATATCAGTTGATCCTGAGAAGGTACAAGAGGTGATGGATTGGAAACCCCCGACTACAGTGAGGCAGATCCGGAGTTTTCTGGGTTTGGCAGGGTATTATCGACGATTTATTCCGGATTTTTCCAGAATTGCTAAACCAATGACTGAACTGTTGAAAAAGGGAGTCAAGTATGATTGGAGCCAAAGGTGCGAAGATGCCTTTCACACTTTGAGGCAGCATTTGACAATGGCCCCAGTGTTGGCTCAACCTGATAACACCAAGCCGTTTGAGGTTTATTGTGATGCTTCTGGTACGGGATTGGGATGTGTCTTGATGCAAGATAACAGAGTCATTGCTTATGCTTCCCGAGCACTCAGACCCCATGAGCAGAACTATCCTACACATGATCTAGAATTGGCAGTTGTGGTTCATGCTCTTAAGATATGGAGACACTACCTGATGGGAGCTCACTGTAACATCTACACCGACCACAAGAGTCTCAAATACATCTTCACTCAGGCAGATCTTAACATGAGGCAGAGGAGATGGTTGGAGCTAATAAGGGACTATGATTTGGAGGTGCATTACCACCCTGGTAAAGCCAATGTAGTAGCAGATGCCTTGAGCAGAAAGGCCAAGTGCAATTGTATGAGCATGGATGCGAGAGTTACCACACTATGTGATGAATTGTGCAGATTGAACCTGGAAGTTGTTTCTTCGGGTGACTTAGGTTATATCTCGGTGGAACCCACATTACAAGAGCAAATAGTCAGGGCACAGATTGAGGATAAGGGTGTTCAGGTGATCAAGGAAATGATCAAGCAGAAGGCAGAAAAATACAAGTGCTTCCGGCAGGACAACAACAGAATTCTATGGTTTGGAGATAGATTGGTTGTTCCCAAGGACCCAGAGCTCAGAAGGAAGATACTGGACGAAGCTCATCTTTCAAAATTCTCCATGCACCCTGGTAGTAACAAGATGTACCATGATCTCAGATCTTTATATTGGTGGACCAGAATGAAGAGGGAAATTGCCCAGTACATATCCGAGTGCGATACCTGCCAGAGAATCAAAGCCAGTCATTTGAAGGCAGCAGGCCCTTTGCAATCCCTTCCCATACCATCTTGGAAATGGGAGGACATTTGCATGGACTTCATAGTGGGATTGCCCAATACCTCCAGGCACCATGATTCTATTTGGGTTATTGTGGACAGATTAAATAAGACTGCTCATTTCTTGCCAGTGCACACCACCCACAGGACAGAGAAGTATGCAGAGATCTACATTGACCAGATAGTTCGTCTGCATGGGATACCAAGGACTATAGTCTCAGACCGAGGAGCACCATTTGTGGCACAATTTTGGGAACAATTGCAGGAATCACTTGGGACCCAGGTCATACGAAGCTCAGCCTATCATCCCCAAACCGATGGCCAGACAGAAAGGGTGAATCAGATTTTGGAAGACATGTTGCGAGCATGTGCACTACACTACGAAAAAGATTGGGACAAGTGTCTTTCCTTGGCAGAGTTTTCTTACAATAACAGCTATCAGTCCAGTCTGAAGATGGCACCTTTTGAAGCCTTATATGGGAGAAGGTGTAGGACCCCATTGAATTGGTCTCAAGCAGGAGAGAGGGAAATTTTTGGGCCAGATTTGGTACTTGAAGCAGAAGCAAAGGTCAGAATTATCAAGAAGAACCTAGAAGCTGCTCAGGCCAGGCAAAAGAGCTATCATGACAAGAGGCGGAAGCCTCTACAGTTTGAGGTGGGAGATCATGTTTATCTTAAGGTATCACCCACCAAGGGTGTCCAGAGATTTGGGATCAAGGGCAAGTTAGCTCCTCGTTACATTGGACCCTACGAGATCAAGAAAGCTTGTGGACCCGTTGCCTATCAACTGAAGTTGCCACCCAGCATGTCAGTTGTTCACGATGTGTTCCATGTATCTCAGCTGCGGAAATGTGTTCGTCTACCCACTGAAGTGCTACCGGAACCGGACATTGAGATAGAACCAGACTTGTCCTACCAAGAGTACCCTGTCAAGGTATTGGATCAGAAGGAGAGATCAACTCGGGCAAGATCAGTCAGAATGTATAAGGTTCAGTGGAGTCACCAGTCAGCGGGGGAAGCTACATGGGAGACTGAGGATTTTCTACGCTCTCGCTTCCCCGACTTTCTGCCCAAAGGAGTCGGTACGTACCCCCAAAAACCCCCACCCCCACCTGCCCTTTGAATACAATTAGAAGAAAAACTTAGATAGCAAGGATAGTCTAAGTTGTGGATTTAACTTAAAAAGGGCTTCCTTCTGAAGTTGCAAAGAGAATGACATTCGAAGAGTAGTTAACAAGAGAAACTTGAGTATAAAGAAAGAGTAGCACACCAACACACCTTTAAGCACCCCTCCAAGGGACTCTACCTAAAATCTCGGGACGAGATTCCTTTAAGGGGGGAGGGCTGTAACACCCCAGGTGTTACTCAGGGTGTCCCCCCAGGGCTACCCCTTTTAACCTATTATCACATGAGGATTGATTTGGGCAAAGTACATCAAACTTGGAATTCAAGGTCCTAAGCAAGTGCAAACCATCTTGGATATCATGCCCTAGTTTGTCATGCACATCTAAGGGGAGAATTTCCCAAAACCCTAAAGCAAACCCCTTTGGATAATGGGAACCCTAATTGAAGCTAGGATCAAAAGGTCATGTAAACCTTATGATCATGGCTTGGGCCAAATGTAAAAGTTGTAGCATACTTCATAACCTACAAATGATAGTAAGGAAGTAACCCCAAAAAGATTTCAGAAAAGCCCCAACAAGTTCACCAAAGGTTGAGCACAAGAGAAAATTCAGAATTTGCCTAAGTCAAAAAAACTAACCTTTGAGCAAAGATCCCACATGTTCACCCTAATCTAAAATTCAAAACACTTCGACCCAATTGACAAAGTGGCGCCAAATTAACCCTAGAATGCCCTGGAAAGAGGTGACACCTACCCTAGGGCGTTTGACATGACTTGGCACCATTTTTGTCTCGGCTTGGACCTAGCTGACACAGCCAACTTCTCACCCCTCTATCTCCCTACCCTGACCATATCTTGACTTGGAACTCACAGCAAAAAGGTAGGATATGGAGCAGGGAAGCGACCGTACACAGTGACTTTGCCAAGATACGCACGCTAAGGTGCTCAAATCTGCCGTTGAACCATGGCAGAAGCGAGCTCCCACGTGTTCGACGCGGGCTGACACCCGGGGGGCGCGCTCAGAGCACGCCCGTGCGCGAACCCCCGCGCGCCCGCGGCCGCCCGTGACCACACCCGCGCCACGGCTATAAAGCCCGTCCCAGTGCTCGGCTGCCTTCCCCGTTGCCTCCTCCGTACCTCGCCTGACTTCCCCGAGCCAGCCCTTAGCTCCGGCGACCTCCCCGCGACCCGCCAGAGCCGCCCAAGAGAAACCACCGTGGCCAACCCCTTTCCCGTCCTCCTCCGTTCGATCCAAGCCTTCAGATAGCTTCCTGGTGAGGCCGTGAAGCTTACTCAAGCTTGAACCGAGGACCTGCATCACCGGGATAGCGAAACCGTGCTCGCCGGAGTTCATTTCCCCGCCGGCGCACGTGGACCGGGTAAATCACTGAGCCATTTTCCGATTCATTGCACAGATAGCCTCTGCATCACCCCAGGAAGCTCACCGTGCCCTTGGATTGAACCAGATCGCCGTGGTTTGGCCGGTACACCCGCCGCCGACGAGGACACCCGCCTGCGCGCGTGGACTGAGCGATTCCGGCCATCCCCGCCGGCGAGCCGTACGTCGTTGTGACCGTCAGAACCTCCCCGAGCTAACCCTACCCCTCGCCGGACTTCTCTCGTCGCCGGTAAGCCGCGCCACCCCTTTCTTCTCTACGGGTACTGTTTACACCTAAGAGGGACCGCGGGTGAGAAGAAGAGAAAGTCAGGGGGCTTTTTGAACTGTCAGAGACTCGGGGGAATTGTGGCGCAAGGGTAGATTTGAGTGGGTTGATTTAGTTTTAACCCAGGGACCTCAGTGTAAACTGCCTTTTCAGAAAACCTTTATTAATCTGATTTTAAATTTGAACAGAAACTTTAATAATTCATAACTTCCGTTTAGTTCATCCAAATTTGGTCAAACCAATTTTGTCAGACTCTAAATAATGTAACCTACTTAAGAAAAATATAAAACCCCCTATGTACTATAGAAAACTTTAAGGTTCTGATTTAATCATTGTTTTGACCAAAAGCTAAATAATAGGGATAAAAATAGTTGCACTATTTGGCTAGGGTTAGAAAAATTTAGAGAAGTTTATGTCCACCTACTGACCTGTTTAAAAATGCTAAACTTCTCTGTCCAACCCATTAAGCTAGTTTTTGCCATTTAATTTACAAAATGCTTAAGGTTAGGAAAAATAGAAAAGGTGATTTAAATAATGAACCAGAGGGCACCCCTATTTTTGTTAGAGTACTTATTCAATGTAGTTTACTAGAAAAATCTATTATACCCTGGTTTAGTATAAAATAAGTAGGATCCCTTTTATTTTAAGAAAACAAAGAAAACTTAGAAAAACCCTACAAAAATAAACCCAAGGTGAAACCACCCCAACCCTTGGGATAATTAATATTTTGTTATTAAAAGCTTAGGAAAAATATGAAATCTGTTGTTTGACATTTTTCAAATAACCATGTAGTTGAAAGTGCCTTTTTGGCATTTAACTTTAGAAAATCACAACTAAATGACCATCCCTTAACTTTCTGTGATTTTTTGCACAGAAGCCTATTATTACTGTTAAATGCCAACAAAAATAACCCTTAGGGCAGAACCCAACCCTAATCAAGAGATGTAGTGTAGAGTGGCCTATTTTACACAACTCTTGTTATTTTTGTCTAAAGCAAAGCCTTTACATGTAAAGCCTCAAATTCTTAAAACAGGCTAGAATAGCATATGGCAACCCACTGTAATTTTTACAGATTTTTTGGAAAATATTAAACCACTGTCGTAGTTCGAACCGACACTAGAAACCATAAGAAGAAAATAAAGAAAGGGAAAGGTGAATAATAGGAAATTAGTGTCATCCTAAAAACTCCTTATAACTTGTCCACTGAAGTATATTAAGGCAATACCAATTCCCTATGTTTATCCTCAACAAAAACCTAAACCTAAAAGTGATAAGCATAACCCACTAAAAGCCCCGCATGACCAAGAAACCCTAAGTTACTCCTTAACTTAGTTTTCTTCTTTAGCATAATGTTATTAAATCCTGCATAATCATGACATACATATTCATTGCATTCGATAGACTGTAACCTTGCTGACGGAGAGTACGTCCTCGTGCCGGAGCAAGGAGCTGCTCAGGAGGTAGCCCCAGATCCAGCACCAGAGCCTGCACCAGAGGACCTGCCTGCCACTGCTTTGGAAGGCAAGCCCCGGTTTTATGCATAACCTGTTATTTATGCTATTTTACTTCATTTAATGATTGTAGGATTGATTGTGCACTTAGGTGTAGGAGTTGTTTGAAACCCTAGTTGCATGATCTCAGGAATCCTGTTGAGATGAATACTAGTATGCTAGGTCGAGTAGCTGCTTTATTAATTAGGATCTCGGTAGAAGTCGAGTGATTTTTCTAGCACTCGCGCGAGGTCAGGAAATTGGTTGTATCCACTTTCTTCTCATAATGATGCTGGTTGTGGACAACAATCCATGGGGATTGGTTGTCCACGGGATAAAAATTTGAATAAGGATTAAGGTGTGGTACCGTGAGTCAAGCGTTTGAACGTACTAAACATATACCGAGAAATATGGTAAATCGGTAAGCCTAGTACCTGATTGAACCTGGCAGCAGATTGCCCTCCTCACGCGACCTGAGACGAGGTCTCCCATTCCGGTTATGGTGGGTACAAGTGCGGTCACTGCACGACGGCAGTCGGGGTCAGTGAGGCATTGTACGCCAAGGCCGTGAGCCCCTCTCTGCTGACGGGGAATCGATGGGGACGGTTGATGTGTGTGGGGACGGAGTGCCCCTACATGTCGTGTGTTTAGGTTTACCTTGCATGGATAAAATCTCGATTCGAATCGTCTGCTTCTCGCAGCCAATGAGACTGCTTGATCCATGCTACTACATTGAGTAACAAGTGGAATTGTGCTGAGATGATACAAGATGTTTTGATTGCTAAAAATGTTTGCTACTATGTATGAATAGATAGTACATCTTTAGCCTTAAGAGAGTCACACTTAATTTGACAAAGTTAAAAACTTGATTTAGAAACTCAGCTAGTGCTTTGGCAACCAAACCCCTCAGCCAAACAGCTGCATGTCTAGAGGTAGAGGAGTAGACTCCTCACACCGGGTAAGTCTAGCTGAGTATTAGTATACTCAGCCTTGCTTGTGGCATAATTTTACAGGTTCTCTGGAGGACATGGTTGCTGGAGTGACTTGGCCGTCCATCTTGCCACCGGGGTGGACTGTCGAGTGGGACCCTACCTCGGTTGAGGAGGAGCATGAGGAGTGATGGGACAGGCTTCCCCATCTCTCTGTTTGTTTACCGTTAGTTTTATTCCGCTGCACTTCGAACAATGATGACTACTTTTGCAAAACTCCGATGGTGATGTAATAATTTAATACTCCTTCATGTATGGTTTTATGCCTTATTGTATTTGCTCTGTGACTCACCTTCGAGTGAGATTGTGGTACTTGATCCTGTTAGTGGCCTAGTCGGACTAGATCTGAGGGATTGACGAGTTATTCCCATTTAAGTGTAGTCTAGCCTCTAAGGCGGGACTTAGGCACCTAAGTCGGAATAATTCGGGCAGTTCCGCTACAACTGCGACGTGAACGAAGGCCTTTAGCCGAAGGTCCGAGAAAACACCTTCCCTTCGCTAGAATAGCGAAAGTAAATGACAAATGGGGCCCGCCAAGTTGCAATGCACTGGGCATATAAATAGGGCCCTGCAACGATAGCATTTGTTGCGCCTTTGAATTGCTTGTGCTATTGTTTCAAGCTTGAAATTTCTTACTGTCAGATCTCGCTTGATTTGTGAGCTTCGTCATTTACATAAGTGCCTGTTAGATGTCTGAAGAGAAGAAGATGTCTGAGGAGAAGAAGATTGTGGACCCTGCTCTAGCTAGGTTTTATGAAGCTATGGAAAAAACAAATACGGAAAAGATTACGAATGAAATATTAGCTGGGTTGTCTGAGGATTCTGATGATAGCGAGAACTTTGATGTAGACAGTGGGAACAAAGATGCCGAAGATCGGCCCTGGCGGCCAAGTCATACTATCTTCGGAAAGTCATCCATCAAACAGAGTCAGATTGATGCCATGAAGGGAAGATATTTTCGTGACATGTCTATTGTGAGAGTTGGGGGGGACAGCGCCGCCCCTGCACCCGAGGAAGATGAAGTTGTTGTTTACAGGAGCTTCATGAAGGCAGGTCTTTGGTTCCCATTGAGCAAATTTTTGGTTGAAGTATTGAAGACATTTGAGATCTTTCTTCATCAGATTACTCCCGAAGCTATAATGAGGATGGGTATTTTTGTTTGGGCCGTGAGAAGACAAGGGCTAGAACCAAGTGCAAAGTGCTTCTGTAACATGCATGAGCTACTGTACGAGACGAAGGCCACTGGCAAGGAGCAATATCACAACAATTTCTGTTGTTATGGCTTCATTCCTCGTTCTAATGTAAGTTACCCAGTTCCATCATTTCGAAAAAGGTGGCCCCGAAGCCTAGATGGAGGAATGGTTTTATGTTAAGAATAATCTGATTGAAAGGGAGGACATAAAGGGGATTATCCAACGCCCTATTTGGTCACGCTTCGGCCTCATAAGGCCGGCTACTATGCTTGAGAATGATACCGAAGCATGCCAGAAGGCTTTCAACAATGTTTGCGCCGTCATTGGCACAAGAGACCTAGTTCAAGAGAACATAGCCTACAGAGTGTGGCCACTTGTGAATGACTGGAAGATGCCGAAGGAGACTGTTGCTGGGTCCAATCAAGGTGGTTTGGTTTACTTGAAATACACCTTCAGATATAGAGACCACTTTGATGAGCCAAGTGATGACTGGCTAACCTGTGTTGAGGTGACTAGTGATGAGTTGCTTGGGGCGTACATGAGAGCCGAAGATGATGCCATGACCTTAGCCTTCGGAGGACGGGGCAAGAAAAGGTTGAACAGAGTTTTCGACGTTATCGGCTTCGTGTACCCGGACTACACTTATCCCTCGCGAAAGCAGGGAAACAAAAGGAAAACTGCTGCTTCGGCCATCTCTGTTGTGCCGAAAGGCAAGAAGATTAAGGTTTTAACACACCGACCTAGGTGCCGAAGCTTGGTGAAGGGACATCTTCCATCATGGTGTCTGGACAGTCTGGTCTTGTCGGCCGAAGAATCGGCTGAAGTGCCATAGGTTCCTGCAATCGGATCGGCCGAAGCACCGAAACATACTACCAAAGCTAAAGGAAAGGCAACCGAAGAGCCAGACCAAGAGGAAACGGTAGGACCACAAAAAATCTTGAGTCCACCACCAGAGCCAGAATTGCCGAAGGTGTCAAAAGCTCCTGCAGTAACTCCTAAGAGGACGAGAATGGCTAGCGTGCTGGACGCTGTCATGGAGTCTACAAGGGCACTAACTCCTTCCCCTGCAAACAAGATTGTCGAAGCTGCTACAGCTCGCTCTAAAGCCGAAGCTAGGCCCTCAGTGCCCACTGAGGTAGAGCCTACTAGAGCTGAGCAGAGAACTAGACAAGAATCTTCAAATGCTGGCTTGAGTCTGGAGAAGAAAGACGTGCCCAAAAAAGTGAAATCTCCTGCTCCCGAAGCACCCTTCAAAGACCTTGACATTATCATACAACATGCTTCGGGTAAAAGGTTGTCTGAAGAAGAAATCGCGAAAGAGAAACACTATGCCCAGGAACTGAAGTACCCAAAGGGGGCCTTGGTGTACAATGGCACTGACGAAGACAATTTTCTATACTGTCTCCCAGACAACAAGGAAATATCTGTTTACCGTGAGATGGAGAAAAACATGGGATTTTCGAAGCTTGAAGTTGGCCTTTCTGCCATGTCAAAGGATGACCTCGTAGACAGCCTTGCGTACAATAGTCTGAAGGTACGGAAGTTATGGACTTATAAATAGATTAACTTTTATCTTTTATTCTCGTGCTAATTCTTTGTGTCCCTTCTTTTTGCAGGGCTTAATTCTTAGCAACACCTTGCGAGCACAGAAGAATGCTGAAGATGAAAGCTGCCAGATAGCCCTCGGCAACCTTCGGTCGGAGGTTATCAGACTGAGGAATGAAGCTGCAGAGAAAGACAAAATTCTGCTTTCTTTAGTGGATAGACTGAAGAAAGACGAGGCAAAATTTGATGCTCAATTCGAAGCCCATAAAGCCGAAGTTGAGAACCTTCAGAAGAAACTTGCCGAGGCTAACGAGAATTTTGAAGTAGCAAAAGTAAAGCAAGAAATAAGCGAATGGTCGAATGCTAGGCTAGAAAAGAATGTTGAGGAGCTTCGTGAATCCAAGGAGAGATGCTTTGAAAAATCCTTGGATTGCGTATGAAAACTAAAAACCAGCTTTGCCACGGTGGGTGCGTATTCTTCAGAAGAAAAGTTCATTCGAGGTGACCCTGATGGGGTCATTGATTGGATAAGTGAAGCAGCCGAAGCCTTTGAAGAAATTCTTAGTGATCGTGGGGATATTTGTGCCTTTGCTAGCGCTCGAGGGGTTGCGGTGATTTTGGATAAGGCTGGTTGTGACCATGTTAAAGCTGCGGCCCAGACCGAAACCGCCTTCTCCACAGACGACACGAAGGACCCTTATGCCAAAGCCACTTTGGTGGGCGGGAAGTTTTATTCCGATGTCTGGGTGAACGGTGGCCGAGAAATGGCCAACGAAATCATAAAGAAAAATGAAAACGAAACCCATGATACTCGAGAAGAAGCTAAGCGAACCGAAGAAGCTGCCGAGTGCGCAAGGCATATAGGTATTATTATTGAATTCTTGTTTCGTTGTTTGTTTTCTAGCTTCGGACTAATGATTTGCTTACTACAGCTAAACTTTCTCCGATACCTGATCTGTACGACCCCCAGGCCGATCCCGGTATGAAAGAGGCGCTGGATGTAATGAGTGTTGCCAATTCCATCGTCGACGAAGTCATCGATAGACTGTTGAATGAGGCCGCCGAGAAAATTCTCAAAGAAGACTAGGCTTTTGTTGTAATGATATAATGTAACATTTGTGTATGAGACGATTGACAAACATGTAAATTAATGTAATATATTTCTTTGTGATGCATGAAATTTATGCACATACCATTTTTGAGCCTTCGACGAGAAAACACCTTCCCTTCTTTTCATGCTTCGTAAAGAAAGAAACCCTTCTATGGCAAATCTGTTGTGTGATACTGTTGTCAACGGGCTTTCCTGGTAAAATTGTATTTGCCGAAGGTTTGTTTCGTGCCTTAGCACACTTTTGTTCAAGTTATTGCCGGTTGCTTCGTGCTCAGTCTGCTGTTGATGTGATATGATGTATGATGTAATGCTATGCGGAATGATGCGATGATATGATGCATCATGATGTTTATGCCGAAGTCACACGCCCACACTAAAACACTCAAGACTCTGCATCCCCTTAGGGACGACTTTGGAGTCTTTAAGCTCTGTATCCCCTTAGGAATGACTTTGGAGCTTCTTCACCTTATATTTCGGTGGTATTTAAGCTCTGCACCCCTTAGGAACGACTTTGAAGCTTCTTCACCTTCTATTTCGGTGGTATTTAAGCTCTGCATCCCCTTAGGAATGACTTTGGAGCTTCTTCACCTTATATTTCGGTGGAATTTTGGGCTCTGCATTCCCTTAGGAACGACTTTTGAGCTTCGGAACTTACTCTGCGCTCCCTTAGGAATGGCTTTTGTAGCTTTGGAACTTACTCTGTGCTCCCTTAGGAACGGCTTTTATAGCTTCGGAATTTTGTTAGGAGGAAACATTTTACTCTGATACGGGCACAATTATTACATGAAATGAGAATTCAGTCCTTCATGACTTGTTTTTCATACAAGAAAAATAAAATGACAAAAGATAAAGATACACCAAGGGTAGGATATTCTTTAGTAGATGTGCTTGGATTCAGGCACAATGCTATTGACTGTGCGAGCTTCGGACTCCTCCCGAAAATCGCGCTGCTGTTGAGCGTGCTGGTGCCCTTCTAGCTGCTGGCTTCGGGTTAGAGTAGGTGGTAGTGGTGGTGGTAGCTGGGCCTAGGAAGCTTGAGAGTGGCTTGCCGAAGCGATAGAGGTCGTGGCTGTTGATTACCTACATACTCTAGGACATAGGGAGAATAGCATGAAGCAGTATGTAAGACCTGCTTTGGCTGATTCTGCCGAGCCTCAGCTTCGACAATCTCTTTTTGCTTATGAATTGTAACTTGGCATGTTCTTGTGTTGTGGCCTTTGTCTTCACCGCAAAATAAGCAAAATAATCTTCTGGGCTGATCTCCGTATCTGCCTCCGAAGCTTCTACCCCCTTTGCCTCTTGGGGCTGGTGGCCTGAAGGAGCTTTGTTGTGACCCTGATGACTGGGAGCTGTGTTGTTGCCTTTGCGGTTGACTTCCTCTATCATCACTTGGATTGGCATTATGGATTGACCTGACGTGCCTGGGGTGAAGTCTTCCTCCGAAGCCCCTAGCCATCTCAGAAAACCTGTATGCTTCCTCCCTTCTTTGGCGAAAATCATTATCGGCCCGGATGTACTCATCCATCTTCTAAAGAAGCTTCTCGAGGGTTTGTGGGGGCTTCCTAGCGAAATATTGAGCTGTAGGTCCTAGACGAAGCCCCTTGATCATGGCCTCAATGACAATTTCATTAGGTACTGTAGGCGCTTGTGCTCTCAAACGCAGGAACCTTCGGACATACGCCTGAAGGTACTCCTCATGGTCTTGCGTGCACTGAAACAAAGCCTGAGCAGTCATTGGCTTCGTCTGAAAGCCTTGGAAGCTAGTGACAAACATATCCTTGAGTTTCTGCCATGATGTGATTGTCCCTGGCCGGAGTGAAGAGTACCAAGTTTGTGCTACGCTTTTGACTGCCATGACGAAGGATTTCGCCATGACTGCAGTATTGCCCCCATATGAAGATATGGTTGCTTCGTAGCTCATTAGGAACTGCTTCGGGTCTGAGTGCCCATCATACATAGGAAGCTGAGGTGGCTAGTATGATGGGGGCCATGGGGTGGCCTGCAATTCTGCTGCCAAAGGAGAAGCTTCATCAAAAGCAAAATTTCCATGATGAAAATCACCATACCATTCATCATCATTGCATGAATTCTCTTGACGAAGCTCTTTGTACTGGGGCCTTCGGTCTTGGTCATATTGGGTGAGGTGACGCATTTCCTCGGCGGCCTCATCAATCTTCCTCTGGAGATCGGCGAGATGAAGCATTTTTCTCTCTTCTTTTGAACCTGTTGATGGATAGCTTTGAGGTCCCTGATTTCTTGATCCAACTCCTCATCCTGAGGTGTTGGGCTGGTAGCCTTTCTCTTCTGGCTCCTAGCTTCGCGCAGCGTCTCCTGATTAACGTCCAGTGGCTACAATGCAGCCCCTGGCCCTGCTGTCTTTTTCGGCGGCATGACGAAGGTCAAAGCTTGCCGAAGGTGGTCAAATGAGTTCACCGGAGTGGGCGCCAATTTTGGTCACTTGTTCTCAAGTTCTATGAATCAAGAACAAGGCAACACAATGTTAATGGTTAGAGACCTTCATCCTTCGAAGCATTACATCCCTTAGGATATAATGATCTTCGGACGAAGCTCATGAAGGACATACCTTCACCATTTCAATAAGAAAGAATGTAAACGGATACATATGAAACACGAAGGGAATATGAATAATCATTTCAAATCATTAAACTATTCATATCCTTATTTTATATAAACATGAATAAACATCAATGATATTTATATTACATTTGTACCTTCGGCTTGACAGAAGGTGAGAAAGCAAGAGTGACGCGTGGGTGATTACAAGTCAGCGTGAACAGTATGATGTTACTGCTCATTTATTTATAGGCACAGGACGCAGCGTGGGCAAAATTACATTCATGTCCCTGACATTTACTGTTAGCCAAAAGGCAAGCTATCGAGGACTAAGCAGTCTTTTCCCCTTTAGGTCAGTTTCATCCTCCACCACCGTCCTTGTGCTAAACCGAAGCTTCTCCAGCCACAACTTCGGAGCTAGCTCATCCTTCTTCCAGATCGCGCCTTTCATACCATGCACACATTTATTCTCAAAGCCGAAGCTTCCTGTGACAGTATACTATACTGGAAAACATGTTAGTTGTGTTTTTGAGGACCTTCAGAAGTGGAAGGCCCCCAACAAATATGGAAAGGGATTTTTAATGTAAGAATAATCATTAAAACTTGTTTAATCTCTAGAAAATTCATACTAATTCCAAATTGATCCATTCCAGTTTCTATAATTTTGTAATATTATTGTTTATCAACTAATGTCTCTCGTTTGACATGAAAACTGTATTAAAATTAATCTCTTAATTAATCTTGTATCAAATACATAAAACCTTCGGAAATTCATCGCGTCCCCATTTTAACTCCGAATTGACTCGTTCGAGTTGCGTTAGCTTCGTATAAATATTTACTACGCAGTAGTAACATTGATTATATGATGTCCCATACTTTTATAATTAGGTAACTAATTTGATTAATCTATGTTTTTGGGATTAGCTTATTCTAATATTAATATAGTATCATGATCTTAGGGTCATCTTTGACCTAAAAGATGATTTATAATCAATTAATGACTTAGATTAAAGTTGAATTAATTATTTATAAGATATTCTCTCATATGATTTACACTAATCAATTTATAATATAGTTTAATAGTTAAATCACATAGATGTCCCATAAATCTTAACTTCGTAACCATGACTCCGATCTTAGTGATTCTCGTTCCCACGATCTCATAGCAACACGTAGATTATTATTACTCAACTTATTCCTATGTTTGGTGTGATGTTAATTTTGTCTATACCATGTTTGTTTGTATTGTTACGACTAGCGCGAGGTCACGAGTCACTTGAAGAGCAAGTTGGTACCTGGAATCTCAAGTCCCAGGCAAGTTGTGTCCTTGATCACTTTTATTCACACAACAATGTTCTTTATAATCATTTATTCTTGCATAGGTTTAATTTTGATGGGACCCAATAGGTTACCCTAGTCTGCTTATCTTGTTACCTTGTTTACCCCTGAATCATTTGGGTAGTTTTGCTATTGCTCTATATGGTTTTGGGTTTAATATTACATTATGTCCATGTTCCAATTATTCTGTTATTTTATTTATGTTCATGTCAAGGTCATTATATTTTTAATTGGAACATGGAGCTTAACTTGAGAAACAAGTGCCACCACAAGGGTGGAATGGGACTCCCTTGGCTGACTAATTAGGAAAGCTAGTGGAAGACTACCTTACCCGAAAGGGGCAAGGGCAGTAGGGGAGTAGACATGCAGGGAGGTTCTCAGGACTCTCGCATGATCAAATTATGGAACTAAATTCAATTTGTCATTTGCATTGCATGTGTTATAAATTTTGTTCTATTTTTATTATGGTTTGGTATTTACTTACAACTAGCAATTGCTAATAAAATTTTGACCAACTTTAAAAGCAATGCTCAGCTTTAACTATTCTCTTTGGTAAGCCTTACACTTCACATGAGCTCCCACCTTTGGCGAGTTCATGCACATTATTCCCCACAACTTGTTGAGCGATAAATATATGTGAGCTCACTCTTACTGTCTCACACCCCCCACAGGTCAAGAACAGGTACCACATGATGAGGCGCATGGAGGATGTTGCAATGTGTTCGTGAGAGGTCTAGGCCGTCGTCTCCCAGTCAACTTTGGGTTGCTGGATCATTGTCTCCTTACTATGTAATTATTTATTTATTTTGTACAGAAGTCCTATTATATAGTAAAGTTGTAACATTCGTTTTTGTACCATGATTCATCATATGGGTGAGATATGGTCCCAGCACACCTGGTGATTATATTCGCGCCCGGGTCCCTAAAAACCGGGTGTGACAGCCCCCATCCCCCTCCTCCCTCTCACCGACAAGTGGGGCCCACCCGGGCCTCTCCTCTACTCCCTTCCCTCCTGCGCCGCTGCTGCTGGCCCGCCCGCGCGTGAAGCGCGCCGAGGGCCCGGCCGCCCGCGCCCGACCCCGCGCACCCTGGCCAAGCCGCGTCGCACCCGTCCGCCTCCCCCAAGCCGAAAACCGCCACCCGTCTCTCTCTCTCCCTCTCCCATGTTCTCTCTCACTCAATGGCGTTAACGGCGCCATTGATGGTAGTTAATGGCCATGGCCGACCGTTCTCTCCCCCGGCGCCCTCTCATCTCCCTCTCTTGCTCTATAAAAGACCCGAGCTCTCCCTCTCTCCCTCCTCGAGCTCTCTCTCTCACTCTCTCCTCTCCCTTGCTCGCCGTCGACCGCCCCCACACCGCTCGCCGCATCGCTAGAGCTCCGTCGACCACGCCCCGGCTGGATGGTCCGTGCCCGTCCCCGGCCACTCGACCGAGCCCCCTGCTCCTACCTGCCTGGCCGAGCCCCTCCCCCCGTCGATCTCCATTCCCGCACGTGAGCTCTAGCTCAAGGTAGATGAAGCACATTTTGCATTTTAGTCCTTGGTTTTGTATAAAACTTAATTCCGAGATTTTCAGTTTAGAAATTATCGAAAAGAGACCCCGATGTATACGTGTAATCGTAAACAAGCCCCGCAACAATATTTTGGGCAGGTGTATTATTTTTATTTCAAAAATAAATAATGTCACTATTCACTAACTTGGTGATTTTCATACTAGAAATGTTTACGATTAATTTCGCTTTAGCACATGGAACAATAATTGTTAGTAGTGGTTTAAGTATAATTTTATTGATATAAGAAAGTTGAAGAAATACTAGGCCACATATTTTCGTTCAGATGGAAATGTAGGTTTTACTAGTACAATTAGTAAAATATTTATTTATGTCATAATAGACATGATTATGTTACTAAAGTCCAATTAGTAATTTACATTAATTCTAAGAATATTAATGTTAGGTGATTTTAGAAATGAACATTTTTAGCTATACGTAAGATTTCTATATAGAAAGAAATGGGATAAAACTCAATAGTCTATTATTAGTAATAAAGGAAATAATTAACAATTATTTTCCATAAAGTCTGTTAATACATGTTTATCTATATTATACTAGATAAAACTAGTGTCATAGTCATTTACTCATATTTTCAACGATGATAACTCAAAGTAGTAGTCATAGTGGATTAATAAGTATTTATGCTTTAAGACATATTTATGAGTATAATTGTGTGATGTATGAATGTGTATGTAATGGTGAATGATTACCCATGTAATGGTGTATGTTTATTTATTTGGTGTACATATTCTTTTGTATGTACAATACACAAATTGATGCTAGAAGTTTACTGTGAGGTAGACGAACCAAACTCGTTCGAGGACGACCCACAGGACACTTTCGTGCAAGGCAAGTGGATTCTCCCTCTGCATATTCTATTTGTACCCAAATGATGCATATAATAATGTTTACTTTTTGGATATATTGCATAATTTGATGGGATTTGCCTAAATAAGGGTTTCCTAGAATTACCAACCCTATTCCTTGAATTACCCTGGGATAAATGCTTTGCTTAGCAATTTTTGCTATTGCTCAACTTGATGAATATGATGTAACTCCTTTAATGATACTATGTTCCGGAAATGAAGTTTTATTATGATGTTAACCCGATGGTTAAACAAGAACATTTTATGTTAAATGGAACATGGAGTGACCACCCAGGAGAACAGTGCAACCACGAGTGCTATAATGGCTCTGTCTTTGGTAATTAGCTCTATAGACTTAGTGCTTATCAACTCTACCTGAAAGATGGGCAGGGGGCGGCAGTGGTTTGGTGGCAGCTCAGGTTAACATGGGGTGGTAGTCTTGGCTAAGTTACCTCACCTAGACGGCCATCAATACTGACGTGGAATCCTTAGCGGGTGACTTTGTACTAAGGATATTTTGTGAAAGCCTCATAATGGATCCCTAGCCATTCACCTCAGCAGTGTTTATGGGTCCGATCAACCCATGCTAGATGGTATACATGGCTTGTGGGTAAAGTTGTACCACCTCTGCAGAGTGTAAAATTGATATGTCAGCCGTGCTCACGGTTAAGAGCAACCTGGACCCTCACATGATAATTGAACTTAAAGATGGAAAATAAATTGAGATCTGATGATCTACCAATGGTTTGCTTAAGTGATTTCACTTAAGTGCTTTTGATATAATCTTATACCATTGATTGATTGGGATATTTGGGATACACACTTATTAGTAAGACATGTGTTGCTAATAAAATATTGACCAACTAAAATGCTTACCACTTATTCATAGCCTACCTTGTTAACTTGCATTAATTTCCCCCACTTGCTGAGCCCCGACCATAAGTGAGCTCACCCTTGCTAATATTTTGATCAGAGGCTGATGACGAAGACTTCGCAGATGACGTTGCTGAGTTTTAAGTCTAACGATGCACCAGTCACATTCCTGTGGAAGAGTGTCCATGTTTAATTCCACCGTACTTTGATTATGATACTTGTTAAGATACAATGTCCTGGAGGATGTAATAAAGCTACTCTACTTCCTTTTACGCCTTAATTGCATTGTCTTTTGATATATTACACTTGTGACGTCAACATATGTGTGGAAAATGGATCCTGGCCCACATATGCTATGCATTCGATTTTGCCCCTAGAATCGGGTGTGACAAGTAAGCATGGTCCCTAGGAGATAGTCATATCAGAGACCTTATGATAGCCGATTTGACCATCACCCATACCCATAGGGGACCAGGATATCCAAATTCACGAAATTTTCGGGTGACCCAGGAAAGAGCACGCGCGAGCACATAGGCCAGTTCCTAGCACAATTAGGAGAATTGGCCGACACAGAGGCGTTTCGTGTGCGTTTATTTTCATTATCCTTAACAGGATTTGCATTCGCATGGTATGCCACACTCCCTCCTAATTCTATTTTGTCGTGGGGAGATTTAGAACAAAAATTTCATGATCATTTCTTCTCCGGTGATTATGAGCTAGATTTAGTAGACCTAGTGGCCCTGCGACAAGGGAAAGATGAATCAGTTAATGATTATATCCAGAGGTTCCGGGATACAAGAAACCGATGTTTCCAAATTCATTTAGTAGAAAAATAGCTAGCGGGATTAGCCTTTAATGGATAGTGTTATTATTTAAAAGAAAGATTACAAGACATCCAGTTTTTCATGCTAGCACAATTACACCAGAGAGCTTTGGCTTGTGAAAGCCGAAGCAAAGAAACTGCCAAAACTATTCGTCACAATGTCCATATAGTATAATGCGACCAAAGTAGCTCGAACGACAAATCAAAAAAACTATACGCTGCTGAAATGGCTTGGCCAAAATAGGCCAAGTCTTCGGCTTGTTCCTCCTTACAGCCGGTTCAAAAGAAACGGCAAGAGGAGATTAAATTTACATTTAATGTTGGCAAGTGTGACAAAATATTTGATGAGTTACTAAAAAATGGCAACATTAAAATAAACCATACTGTTCCACCCATCGAAGAACTCAAGCGTCACGCATATTGCAAGTGGCACAACTCATTTTCTCATGCCACTAATGATTCTAATGTATTTCGACGACAAATTTAATCGGCCATTAATGAGTGACGATTGAAATTTCAGGAAATGCAGGTGGACACGGAGCCCTTCCCAATAAATATGATCAACTTTGATGGCAAAAAGGTCTTGATTCAGCCTAGCCCGGCCAATAAGGGCAAAGGCAAGGAGGTCATCATCGGCGACAAGCGAAAGACCGTTGAAAATAATAAAAACTCTAGCAGGAAAGTGGTGGCGGAGAGGACTCCCGATGGAGGGGAGACTCTGAAGGTTACCATCACTACCTCCAACGCTGGGGGCAGGCGCAGGCAAGTAACCAGGCGTGGGTCCCTGTTCTGTGCATCGCGGACGGTCCGGCACATAGATGCGAACGGTCTGGGACATCATCAGACAGTTCGGATTATTCAAGCGAACGGTCTGGTAATGCTCAGGAGCCACGGTGACCACATACCTTCAAACCACGACGACCAGAAATAGGTACCTGGAAAACTAACACATTAAAGGCAGCTGGTCGACTAGTCAAATCTAGCTCGACCTTTGATCAATTATTGTCTTAGTATGTGAAAAAGAAGGCCGACCCAAGTGACCGGCCACCAAAGCGACCTTGCTCACCCACTCAGGAGCGACAGCAGGTAAGACCAATTGGACCACCTCACCAATCGAAAAGGACGGGAGGTCATAATTTTCAATTAAGACCTAACGTGCCTGCATGGACACCTCCACACCCATATCCACCTGTGCCATATCAATATACATACATACCACCGCCATATGTTTCGAATCAAATGTGGAGCATGCCACCATATCCGTTTGGGATGGCACAATACCCTATTTTGGGGCACCCCAAACATCCGTGTTCGGCAGGTTGGCACCTCCAGTACAAGACCGATTGAGTGCCCCTCAATCCGGTCACTAGGCGCAGTCCCAACAAGATTGCTAGAACACTCGGCCGCAATGGTCGACCGATCTGACAGGGGGGCATGTACCTGCAGCCACCAAGAGGATGACAAAAGGGGACATCATCAAATTAGGTACAACAGATGTCGTCATACAAGAAAATATTGAAGGGTCAATGATTTTTGGTAAATCAGCCAATACAGGCGAAGAAGACACGGCTGCCAGCAAAACAGCTGACCCAAAATACTCCATGCCCTGATGGTGCCCATCGGGACTGACATGGTCCCAAAAGCAAAAATTGCAACGCTTGAGAGCAAAGAAGAGCAAGGAAAAAGAAGCAAAAAAATATTTAATGATACGCATCCGTAGTACCCACCACCGCAAAATAGGTGGAGGCCAAAGGCCGTGAAGTAAATCAAACGGCTAGGAAGACAAGAAACAAGACAACAACATTACAGTTCTCTGCAGGTACGTCGGACAGTCTGGCCATTAAGGCCGGACCATCCGCTGATGACACGGACCGTCCGACCCTCGAGTAGGGACCATCCACTCTGCGCCAGGACACCCCTAATGACGCAGCAACACCTATAGAGGAGGAAGACCTGCTGAGAGAAGACTTGGTCGACTACGGAGCTACGCCAGAACACTCAGGTATGGACGTAAATGTTATTATGTTCTCCGCCGATTGTACTATTATCGGTGATGATGAACCTGTCATTGCTCAATTGATTTTGGTCCTAAAGAGGTCACCTTCACTAAACCAAAAGAATCGATCAACCATTTAAACCCGCTCTTCTTACACGGTCATATCGATGGGATACCGATCGCTAAGATGTTGGTAGACGAAGGGGCGACTGTAAATTTAATGCCTTACTCATTGTACAAAAAAATAGGAAAGCAAGATGACGAACTAGTCAAGACCAATGTGATGCTCAGCGGTGTGGGGATTGACAATTCGATCAAGGCTAAGGGAGTCACGTCCGTTGAATTAACCATCGGGACCAAGACCCTTGATGTCGCGTTCTTCGTTGTTGATGTAGAAGAAAATTATAGTCTAATCTTGGGAAGAGATTGGATTGATGCTAATCAATGTGTACCTTCTACTTTACATCAGATGTTGCTACAATGGGTAGGCGATGATGTAGAACAAGTACATGCTGATGCATCGGCCTGCATTGCTATGGCCGATGCCCCTGTACTTTGGACCTATGAGACTGCTACATGTCTCACATGAGTAGACTTTTCTGATTATCAATTCATAAGTATATATAAAAAGGTTTCATTCCTATAATGCTAGAGCAGATGGAGAATCGACTGAATCCTAAATAAAGTTTAAATGATGAACACACCCATAAGGAACATGTCATAGGTCGCAGACAGTCTGGCCCCTGAGGCCAAACGGTCCGGCCTTTCGCAGGATAGTTCGGCCCTTAAGGCTGGGCAGTCCCCGCAGCATGGATCCAGTGTCGCCGATAGTCCGGCCTTCGAGACCGGACGATCCGCAGCCACGCAGAGACTGCCTAATTCCTCTGAGGGAGGCATAATAGAGGAATTCAATGAGCTCGACAAGTTAGGACAGGGATTTACACCGGTCGATCCTTTGGAGGAGATCGACATAGGAGATGGTAGAACTTCGAGGCTAACTTTTGTAAACAAGACCCTAAAAACCGATCCTCGAGATGAAATGATCGGTCTATTAAAAGAATATTCTGATTGCTTTGCTTGGAATAACACTGAGATACCAGGATTAAGCCGAGAGATAGCAGAGCATCGGCTGCCTATTAAGTTCGGTTTCAGATCTTTCAAGCAAAAAGCTAGAACATTTCGTCCAGACTTACTCCCACGAATAAAGGATGAAATTCACCAGCTGCTAGAAGCTAATTTTATTAGACCTTGCAGATACGCAGAGCGGGTCTCCAATATTGTGCTGGTGGAAAAGAAAAAATCAGGTAAGCTCAGAGTGTGCATTGATTTCGGCAATTTAAATAGAGCAACTCATAAAGATGAATATCCCATGCCTATAGCCAACACGTTGATTAATAACGCATCGGGAAATAGAATTATTAGCTTTCTTGATGGTAATGCCGGATATAATCAGATTTGCTCGATGTTGCCTCTAACTGGAGCTCGTCGGAGACCCCACTGTCGATTTTGCCGACCTCACGCCGTCGTCACAATGATGAAGCCCGCGCCCTGCTCGCTCAGCACATCAGCGCCGCTGCGCTTTGCTGTGTGTCGCTTTTCGCCATCGCGTCACCCTCTGCGCTGTGTCGATCCTACCATCGGACCTCCTCCCAAACGACTTCCTCGCCATCATGTCTTCATTGTGCGTGCTGCTTGCTGTCATAGTTCTTCGCTTCACCGAAGATGCACGCCATCGCGTCACCATTCTCCTATTCGCATGGGCGATCTCCATGCCTTGCGACTGAAACCCTTTGCGGAGCTCCACCCGCCGTTGGAGATTCCATGGCCACGCGCGTCGTCACTCTTTCGCCTGTGCAGCGCCTGCACCGAGGACCTTCTCTGCTGCTGTCATGTCTCTGTTCAAGCGCCACGATGCCGACACAACGCTCTCTACTCTGCTATTGGCATAAGGTAGAAGAAAGTTTTTTCTTAAACTACCCCTCAAGTCTATGAATAATTACGACCTATTTGCGACATCGATTTTTCCTTGTATAAAATATGTATATTTGTTATCCGAATTAGTTCGTAATGGTTATGCAGAATTCATAAGTTTATGCAAAATACTTTAAACTAGTGTTTGCAACAATCTACATGTTTTTGTAAATCAAATTTGATTAGTGATTGTTATAATTGATTTATGCATAATTTTATAAATAAGAAAAGGAAGATTACATATTTTTAACAAAAAAAACAAGGGATGGTTATTCATAGTGATATTTGTACACAAAAATATAAATTTACCAGCTACTCCTTCTAGTCTATCTTTAATTATGTTTAGGTCCTTGTTACAGTTTTTATTAATAAAAAGTACATTTGGAACACATATAAATTAGAAATAGTTTTGTTAGTTTCATAATTATAGGATAAACATTTAAATAAGTGTTTACAATAGTTCACTTATTTTCATAATTTGATTTGAACTACAGTTGTTTTACTTAAAAATATTAAAATGACCCCTTCAATAGATGTCATGTTTTCATAATTTAATAATGTTCATTATAGGTGTTTAAGTATGGCTTTCTTAAATAGAAATAAGAAACTATAGACTATATGTTTCTTAATAAAAATAAAAGATAAATATATGTGTAATTATATTTCCCATTAAACTTGATTTAGCCTTATATTCAAGTTCTTATAAATGATAATATGTTATGTCTCACAATGTTTAAAAGTAATATAGAGCTTTTTTCTAAAATAAGTGTTAAAATAGATTAATTAGTGTTCTCGCTTTTGCAAACTAAAATGATAGTTTATATAATGTTGAATACAATTTCCTTATTAATGAATTAGATTATTTGCTCCTACATTAAAATGACTTAATTAGCTTTCTAGGCATGATTAACCATCCATCAAATTGAGTCCATATTATTTATGTATATCACTTAGTTTTTCCTAAAGAATAAAATAATCAAATTAGTGTTCATGTTCTTTTGTAATTAAAATGTTAGTTTACATATTTTTTGTATATAACTTTCTTAATAAATAATGTAGGCCATGTACTTTCTAATAAAAATAAAACATAGTCATTTGTTCATTATCGTTTGCATAAAAGTTCACTTAAGGCATATATCATAGCTCTTCGTAAATAGGTGTTTAATAATATGATTATGATCTTTTCACATAAAAATATGTTTAAGATATTTATTAGCTTTTCATAAAATCAATGATTTATAATGAGTTTATAATCTTATGAATCCTTAATCTTAGACATACCACATATGACTTTTATAAAAGACTAAATTGGTAAACCTAATATTTGTGTATTTTTAAGATATATTCAAACTTAGGTCTTGTTTTTATAAAGTATAGATCAGACCTTTTCAAAAAGGAATACCTTTTGTTATAACCCTTGTTTGTGATGTTTTTGAAAAGTAAACGCTCTTTTGTTATGTTTTTCTTTTGGCTTGGTCTATGGTGAGAATTTTATGTTATTGAGTGGTGTTTGTTTCTTCCTGTTTGTTTGTGTGATGTTTAGAGATGGATCTAGTAGTTGAGAATCAAGATCTATTCCATGGAAGATCCTCAAGTATTCTATAAGCAAGGCAAGTAGACTTCTCCGCCTGCATATTCTGTCTGATCCCATACAATACATTTAATAAAGTTTACTTTTGGATATATGCATAATTTGATGGGTTACCTATTCAAATACACCTAACCTTTCCAACCTTATTCCTTCATCAAACTTGGGTATTGTACTTTACTTTAGTCGCTATGCTATTGCTACAACTTTAACTTTATGCTGGTACTCCTGCTGATGATATTAATGTTCCAAATGATAATTTTACATTATTGTTGTTAATCTAATGATTAAACAAGATCATATGATTTAATTGGAACATGGATTGACCACCCAGGAAAACAGTGCTACCATGAGGGTGGTATGGGACGCCCTTGGCTAAATAACTAGGGAAGTCTTATGTTGGGTGCTGGTCTTGGTCGACCGGAACGGGGCATCTGCCATGCGCTTATATTTCCAGCTCAGGTAGATTGGATATGGGCGTGGTTCCCAAGCTTTACCCTGCAGACTAGACTATAAGTTTGGGTTACGTCAGATGAATCTATGCAGTGACCATTTCCAACATCTGCATAGTGAGGACTCTAGGGAAAAGCCTCGTAGTGAGACCCTAGCCAGTCACCTCGGAAGTGAATACGGGACTTGCAAACCCAGGCTAGAAGAGAATCATGACTCATGTGTAAAGTTATGCCACCTCTACAGAGTGTAAAACTGATATATCAGTCGTGCTCACGGTTAAGAGCAGCCGAACCCTCACATGATAATTGAAATTGAAGATGAAAATAAATCGTGATCGGTTTGTTTAAGCGATATGCTCAAGTAGTTTTGCTCAAGTGGTTGAGCTTCATGTTGATATTCTGTTCAAGTGGTTCTGAGCTTTATGCTAATGACATATGTGTTGATGAATATTGATTATGCTTAATATGGGCTTGGTATATACTTATACTTAGTAATCAGGTGTTGATAATAAAATGTTGACCAACTAAAATGCTAACCGCATTAGAACTTTAGCCTTACCTTGTTAACATAGCATTTTCACCCCACTTGCTGAGCCCCGACCATAAGTGAGCTCACCCTTGCTTAATTTTTTATCAGAAGTTTGCAAATGAAGATATGATGGTGAACTTGATGGATCCTAGTCTAGTGATACCCCCGGTCATCTTCCTTTGGAAGGATGTCCATGTTTTGCTGTACTTTGATGAATAAAGGTTAAGACATAATGTCTGTTCGAAGTGTAATATGTTAATATAATCTTTATATACACTTTTATGCATTGTTCTTTTGATATATTAGAATTGTGACGTCAACATATGTGTGAAATAGATCCTAGCACACATATGTTATGCATTCGGTTTTGCCCTTAAAACCGGGTGTGACAATTTGCGGTTAGAGATATCCAGCGCACTAATTTGGGTCAGGCCTTGGTGCGCTTTGCTCATTCAAGAGATATTGACAATCTGATTCATGGAAGCCTACAAGCCTACGAAGATGTTTTCTTCTTAGTTCTTCGGCACAATGAAGGGCACAATCTGAGAATTGTGCTCTACAATCAAGAGGTCTTTTGGGATTTCCATTGGATTTTCTCCATTTTAAATAGTTGTAGTAATTAATCAGCTCTTTCGGGCGCATCATTAGATGGGAGTTTGATCATAGAATAATGAGCAGAGTTCTATTGCACGTCCGGGTGGCAGACGTAAGTTTGGTCCCACAATTCATTTTTGTTTCAGAATGTGAAGGTTTACAAGGAAGATACTGGACGGTGTAGTGTGAAGTGATTCATCACTCCATGCCGGGCCAAATTCCTCAGGATGAAGATTCAGTTCCAGAAGTTCCTATCAATGGGATTGTTTAGTTTGATTTCTTTGGTTTGGGCCAGGCTGGTAATGGGCCTTAGAACAATGCAGATTAATGGGATATATCCTAACCAATGAGTGGAAAATAATGTGCTAGGACCCCAAAATGCTGCTGCCAATGTATGGGAGGTTGGCGCTTAAGAAGCCAATAATGTCAATGCTGAATGTTGGGGACAATGGCTAAATCTTAATGAGCCGTATGAATAAATTCCCCCTTCACTGGGGAAAATTTTATGCAGCCTGTTCTTGCCCAAGCAGCAAATAATGTACCCTACAATCCCCTTCTTAGAAAACAACGACAATCTTCAAATTTTTAATGAAGAAGGAAGTTTTGGTCACTTCTCAGAATAAGTCATGCAGCAACCATTAGATATGGATATCAATGTTGCCCTAAATATCCTGGAGGGTGTTCCCTTGGAAGGTGTGTTCCTTCAGGAAGGCCTCAGTCCCAATGCCTTGCTAAATTAATATGATGAAGAACCCTTGGAGGAAGGTGTTGATGCTTCTCAGCCCACCCCCCTAATTGATGAAGCCGGGCCATCTGCTGTGTTGGCCCTCCCTTCATCTTCATCTAGGATGTTGGAGCAAGGCAGGTATTACTTACAACATTCTCTTCCCCAGGACTCCCCTCAAATTACTGCTCCCTCACCCTGAGAAGATTTTTATGTTTACCTCCTTAACAATCCCGAAAAAATCATATGGGCTAAGTACTTATTTTCAAGCAAAATTTGGGGTTTCATATGTTTAGAATGGAATTCTTTGGGAACTAGGATGATATCATTGCCAGATAATTATAATGAGATGTCCTTTCATGAATATAATATTGTTGCTTCTCCTTCTATTAAGAGGAACAAATGCAAAACCCTAGTCCAACAATTAGGGCCCAAAAGAAGTGAAAGGTTAAAAAGTATTCATAATGGGTTTTAAATGAATAAGCCAGTCCCTCCAACTTTAAAGTCTTCCACTATAAAAAATCTTGGAAGCAAATTATGCAGCATTCCTATTGGGGACCTTTCTAATTATGCTCTTGCTTATTCAGGTCCTAAAAAGAGCCACATCTCCAGAAGATCTTTGCAGGGGAGAAAGTCTTCCTCTTCTACCTTCTCGGGGGATTCTAATGTTGGCAGCTCGTAACTAGAGCTGATTGGTTTCTTTTGCTAAGATCTTTTTTATTGATACTTATCTTTGTTAATTATGATAATGGACATGTGTAATGATGGGGATGGTGGTGGTATTGTTTCAAATTACTTTTATGATACCAACATCATATTGTGGTTGATAGTTCATTCTTTGGGCTATAATCAAATGCAAGTGCCTTATTTTCATCTGAGTTTCTTTAATGAATAGCACAAAATCAATGATGTCTTGGAAAATTTTATCCTAGAATGTTAGGGGAATGAATTCCCCCGACCATTGCATAATCATTAGAAGCAAAATTTCTAAGTCTTTCTGTGAAATAGTCTGTCTCCAGGAAACAAAAAATCTAATATTTATCTAGCTTTTATAAGGACTTGTTGCCCAAAAGATTTTGACAAATTTGTTGTTCTTCCTTCGGTGGGGGCTTATGGTGGCTCCACGATCATTTAGCGAGGGGACAAATTTAATGGAGAATTAGATTTTCATAATGGTTATATTCAGTTTGTTAAATTCACCTCCAATCTTAATGGTATGTCTTGGATTCTAGGCAATGTGTATGCCCCTGCTTCACACATGGCCAAACTTCAGTTTATCCAATGGATCTCTTCCTTTCAAATGACAGATAATATTGGCTACCTGTTAGTATGAGATTTTAACCTCATCAGAAATCTTTCAAATATAAATAAACTAGATGGAATCTTGCAAGAAATGCCAGAGTTCAATAGTACAATATGTGACCTGGGTTTGGAAGAATTACTTTTTTTTGGTTCTAAGTTCACCTCGTCTAATAACCAGTCCCCCCATGCTAGAGCGCTTGGATTGGGTCTTTGACTCCCCTTACTGAATCATCAACTTTCAAGGTTTAGAATTTCCTTCATTATCTTGAGAAGGCTCTGATCATGTGCCTTATGTTGTTAATGTTTCCTCCAAAACTACAAATTCGACCATCTTTAGATTTGAAAATTATTGGCTTACGCATGATCATTTTGAGTCAGTGTTGCGTGAGGGTTGGCAATGCTCTACAAGTGGTGATGACCCAGCCAAAAGAATTACAACAAAATTTAAGAATCTTAGAGCTAAGATCAGGCATTCGCAAAGAAGCATAAATTCCTTGGCCTCCTTGATCTTCAACAAGCCAGTCCTCTAATTTCTAGATGCTCTTGAAGAATTTAGAGACCTTTCAATTATGAAATGGAATTTTAGAATCCTAGTTTGAAGTAACTATTGGGGGACTGCTTCTCTGTCGAAGGTCCTCGGGATGAAGTAACTATTTGTAATCAAAGCAATTAAGTGCCGAAACTGCTACATACATGCATAAAATGCAGTGAACCTTCGACAAGAATTAGAGCTTCGGCTTAAGATGGTCACAAAGGTCATACATGACACCAAGCTGGCAAGGAAAAGACTTGTTTATCCTTGATATTTGTATTAGAACTATGTGTAAATATCAGGGTCATAATTGTACTTCTGCTTGGGCTACATCCCTTGCCTATAAATAGATGAACAGTGCCCCGAACTGTTCACGCTTGATTGGAAGGTGGTATTCGCATTCTCTCTTTCGAGCAAGTCGAAGGTACAAATGTAATATATAGTTTGTACCACTTTGTTAATACATAAAACATGTTGTAATATCATTTTGACATGTAACATGAAATGAGTAAATGTTACAATGATGTATTATAATATTATTTCTATGAAAAATGAAGACTCGTTCTTCATGACCTTCGCCTGAGATTCATTATCTCTAAACGGGGATAATACTTTTGTCACACCCGGCTTTGGGGGCAAAACCGAATGCATAGCATATGTGTGCCATGATCCATTTTCCACACATATGTTGACATCACAAGTGTATATATATCAAAAGACAATGCAATAAAGGCGTAAAAGGGATTAGAGTAACTTTATTACATCATCCAGATCATAGTATCTTAATAAGTATCATTATCAAAGTACGACGGAATTAAACATGGACACTCTTCCATAGGAAGGTGACTGGCGCATCGTTAGACTCAATATTCATCAACGTCATCTGCAATGTCTTCGTCATCACCCTCTCATCAAAATATTAGCAAGGGGTGAGCTCACTTATGGTTGGGGCTCAGCAAGTGGGAGGAATAATGCAAAGTTAACAAGGTAGGCTATGAATAAGCGGTAAACATTTTAGTTGGTCAATATTTTATTAGCAACACATGACTTCTAATTATAAGTGTATCCCAAAATTCCCAATTAAACATAAGTACATGATTATATCTCAAAACACTTAAGTGAAATCACTTAAGCAAACCACTTGTGGATCATCAGATCACAATTTATTTCCATCTTTAAGTTTAATTATCATGTGAGGGTCCAGGTTGCTCTTAACCGTGAGCACCGCTGACATATCAGTTTTACACTCTGCAGAGGTGGTACAACTTTACCCACAAGCCATGTATCCTATCTAGCCTAGGTTGATCGGACATAACACTTCCTAGGTGAATGGCTAGGGATCCACTATGAGGCTTTCACAAAATATCTTTAGTACAAAGCTACCCGCTAAGGTTTCCACGTCAGTATTGATGGCCCTCTGGGCAAGGTAACTTAGCCAAGACTACCACCCCATGTTAACATGAGCTACCACCAAACCACTATCGCCCCCTCTTGCCCATCTTTTAGGTGGGGTTGCTAAGCACTAAGTCTATAGAGCTAATTACCAAAGCCAGAGCCATTACAGCACTCGTGGTTGCACTGTTGTCCTGGGTGGTCAATCCATGTTCCATTTAATACAAGATGATCTTGTTTAACCATTGGGTTAACATCATAACAAAAACTTCATTTCTGGAACATTAGTATCAATAACGAGTGACATCATAATTATCAAGTAGAGCGGTAGCACAAATTGCTAAGCATAGTATTTATCTTAGGGTAATCAAGGAATAGGGTTGGTAATTCTAGGAAAATCGTATTTAGGCAAGTCCCATCAAATTATGCAATATCCGAAAAGTAAACATTATTATATGCATTACTTGGGTAAAAATAGAAATGTAGAGGGAGAATCCACTTGCCTTGCTCGAACGTGTCCTGCAGGTCGTCCTCGAACGAGTTTGGTTCGTGTACCTCATAGTCAGCTTCTAACATCGATTCGCATATCGTACATACAAAAGAATACATACGCCAAATAAATAAACATACACCATTACATAAACAATCACATATCACGCAACTATACTTATAAATAATGTCTAAATCATAACTATTTTATTAATCCACTAAATTTTCCACTTTGAGTTATCATTGGTGAAAATCATATGGGCATGTGACTACGAAGCTATTTTATCCAATATAGCGTAGATAAAATGACTTAACAAATTTTACGAAAAATAGTTACTAATTAATTATTTTCTTTATGACTAATAATAGTCCATTGGGTTTTATCCTTTCCTTTCTAAATAGAAATTATACATATTGCTAAAATGTTTATTTATAAATTACATAACATTAATATTCTAAGAATTAATGTAAATTACTAATTTTGGATTTTAGTAACATAATCGTGGTTATTTTGACATGAATAGATATTTTATTAATTCTAAGTGAATAAGCGATATACATGCGAATACTTATATCCTGATTAGTGAAAATCTATATTTTAACCTGACTGACAAGATATGGTCTAGTACCTCTTTCATTTTCTTATATCAGTAAAATTATACTTGAACCACTACTACATATTATTCTTTATGCTAAAATGAGAAGTTAATTGTAAACACTTCTAGTACACAGTTAATGAACCATAACATTATTTATTTTCAAAATATAAAAATGGTGTCCACATCCAAAATATTGTTACCGGGGTGTCTCACAATTAAACGTATACATCAGGGGTCTCTTTCTAGTAGTTTCTAAACCGTATATCTCAGAATTAATTTTACTCAAGTGCAGGGGCTAAAATGTAAAAAGTGCTTCTTCTACCTTGGGCTAGCTTGTGTGCACATGGAGCTTGACAGTGGGGGGTCTTGATGTCGGGCGGGGCTCCGTCGTGGCGGCTCGACGAGCAGGGCACGGCTCCGGCGGGTACGACGAGGCTCCGGCACGGTGACGAGCTCTGACGAGGTGGTTGGGCACGACACGATGGCGAGAGAGAGGAGAGCTTTAGCAAGTGGAGGAAGAGAAGCAAGGGCGTGGCTTGACCTTTTATAGGGGAAGAGGGGGAGAGGAAAGGGCTCAGCGGCCAGGGAGAGGAAGGGATGACCGGCGTTCTCCATCACTCGGCCCTTGATTGCATCGGCTACTCCATTAATGGAGGGAGGGAATGGGGGGAGTGAATGGAAGGCACGGGGACACGGTGGGTCGGTCTCGGCCAGGGGCGAGGGGTCAGACTCGGCCGGGGGCGCGGCGCAAGCGCGCGACCAGAGGTGGAAGAAGGCCCCCTGCGGGTGGGGCCCACGCGCAAGTGAGAGGGGAAAAAAGGCTCCTGGGTTGGGCCGGTTCAACTGCACAATTGGGCCGGTTCAACCGGTCCGACTAGGGTTTTTCTTTTTTTTGTTCTTTTTCTTTTCCATTAAAAATATAAATAAATGTAATTTTAAATATTTCTAAAAACTCATAATAATTATACCAAAATTATTTACAACTAAAATACTAATTTTTGGACCAGTGTTTTTATATTAATTAATTGGGCTTATAAAAAAATTATACGAAATAGCCATAAATCAAATTTGAGAAAACAAAAATTATTCTAAAGGCAAATAAAATCAAACACTTGCAGAAAAAAACTTTACTATTATTACTACTAATATTTAAATGTATTATTTTTAGTTGATGGGTTTGAGGTGTTACAAACCTACCCCTTAAAAAGAATCTCGTCCTCGAGATTAAGCAACTTCTGAGAATAACTGGGGGAATTCTGCTTTGAGTTCATCCTCTCTTTGGCAAGTGGCCTCATCTTCCGAATGATGACTCCACTGAACTTTACACATGTTGATAACTTACTCCGGGTAATTCTGCGAGATGTTTCTAGAATTCTGATAGGGTATTCCGAATAAGTCAAATCCTCATTTACGTTGAGTTCTTCCATAGGTAATTGTTCCTCAGACACTCTTAGTCATTTCTTAAGTTGTGACACATGCAATACGTCATGCATGTCGGATAAACTATCGGGTATCTCTAACTGATACGCTACTTCACTGTTTCTTTCCAAAATTTTGAATGGGCCAATGTAATGGGGAGATAGTTTACCCTTAACCTTAAATTTTTTCATTCCTCTCATTAGTGAAACCTTAAGGTATACGAAGTCTCCAACTTCAAAGATCAACTCTCTTCTTCTATTGTCAGCATAGCTTTTCTGTCTCGACTGTGTTGTTTTCAAATTCTCTGTCACAATCTATACTTGTTTTTCTACTTCTTGGAAAATTTCTGGACCAAATACTTGACTTTTTCCGATCTGATTCCAATAAAAGCGGTGTTCTACATTTCCGTCCATAAAGTGCTTCAAACGGTGCCATTTTTAGACTTGCTTGGTAACTATTGTTGTACGAGAATTCTGCATAAGGCAAACTCTTATCCCAACTTCTATCGTGCTTTAAAGAACAAGTTCTTAATGTATCTTCCAACACTTGGTTTGTTCTTTCTTTTTGTCCATTTGTTTGCGGATGATAGGCTGAGCTGAAGTTTAGCTTGGTATCCATGGACTCATGTAGTCTTTTACAAAAGCGCGAGGTAAATTGGGTTTTGTTGGGGCGAAGGCGAAGACGCCACCCTTCGCTCGAGGCCTTCGCCGTGGTCGTTCGTCCATCGGAGACAAGACAACGGGCAGGGACACCATTCGCCCCATACGACATCGGACGAAGACCTGTGACGAGGTCATCCCACCGTGCGGCGTCGTCCAGCATGGAGGCCCACGTGTGATCCGGCCCATTGTAACGGGCCCTGTGTGGCCGCTGCGTGTTACAGGCCTAATTTGTAAAGGCATCTCTGTAATTACAGTCTGTAACCCCGCTTTATGGGAATATTCTGGGGATAACCTAGGTGTCTGAGGGCACATGCGTCCTTAACTCAAGATGCTGGGCACTCAGATACCTATAAATACACCCGCAAAGTGCCCTTGAGAGGCTAGATTAACAGAGCTATTGCCATCTCACGCGAGAACCCTGTTTATGTCACCACACCTCCCGTTGGATCCCCTTGCAACAGAGAGCAAGTTCCAACATTTGGCGCCCACCGTTCGTGCGACGAAAAAACCACCCGCGATGGCACCCAAGAAGGTTAACTCGAAGGCTGACGAGGCTGCGAAGGCAGCACTGCTGGCCGCAAAAAAAGGCAAGGCCCTCGCCCTCACCCACTCCACTCACCATGAGGCTACTGAAGACGACGTTCTCCGCACCTGCGAAGACGATGCTCTCCGCACCTGCGGCCCTGAAGGACAATCGCAACCCCCCCAAGGCTTCGCCCCACCGGAGGGCGCGGACCTCACCGAGGACGGCGAGGTCCTCGGCGTCTCGGTGGAAGAACAGCTACAGCTGCGCGCCCTACGCCTCAAGAACCGCAATCTCCAGAGGCAAAAAGAGATACTGGAGGCCAAGCGCCAGCGCGTGTCCGCACTAGCCAAGGTGCGGCAAATAATACACGACGAAGAGCAGAAGGCCCAGGACCTCGAGCGGGAGATCGCGCTGATGCAGCGCGAAGGCCACCTCGGCCTGCAGCACGGGCCACCCCTGCAACAGCGCACACAACTGGAAGACACGCGCGAAGGCCACCTTGGCCTGTAGCATGGGCCACCCCTGCAATAGCGCGCACAACTGGAAGACCCGCGTTTCCCCCAGCGCGACCACACCTTCCCGCACGCCGCGCCATTCCAAGGGGTCAACTACCTCGACGAGCGAAGTCCCCTGGCGCCACATCTGCAAGTGATGCCTTGGCCCGCCAACTTCCGGGCAGGGACCTATCCCAAGTACAACGGCAGCACTGACCCAGCACAATTCATAATGAGTTATCAGGTCGCCGTTGCATCTTCCGGAGGGGACGACGCCACGATGGCCAAGTCTTTCATCATCGCCCTCGAAGGCCCAGCTCTCACCTGGTTCACCAGGTTGCCTCCGTTGTCCATTGATTCCTGGAGAAGTCTCCGGGACAAGTTCCTGCTCAACTTCCAAGGGTACCGCCCAGACACCGACGCCTTGGCCGAACTCTCGCTCTGCAAGCAGCTGGAAAAGGAGACTCTGCGGGAGTATTACCGCAAATTTCTAACACTCAAGTCACAGCTACCCTCAGTCGATGACTAGTCGCCATCCACTACGCCATCAGTGGCCTTCGCGCCGGCGTCCTCTATAGCCACTGCATCAGAGATCCGCCCAAGAACCTCCAGGAATTATATCAGCTATTTGAAAAATACGCCAAATCCGAAGAGCTCCACCAGCGCAAGGTTGAGTCTCAAAGGAAGCCCAAAGAGGCTCCATAGTCCAGCCGCACGTGGACGAGGACTCCGCAGCAAGACTCCGGTCGAGACGGCCGCAATCAACAGCAAGTGCACAACATCGCCAACCAGCACCCCGCTGCTGACGCCCCTCGTCGCCAGGAATATCCCCCCCCAGGGCCGCGGAAATGGAACTCGCGGTAGGGGCCGGGGGCGTGCGCAGCCACCGCGCTGATTCTACTGTCTCTTCCATGGCGAAGGCCACCAAAGACAGGATGGCACGGGCGCAGCCAGCCGACAACCCCAGAGTTGTCGCGCACACTTATCAGCAACCCCCTCCACCCTACATCCACGCCCCCGCTCCACATCCACCGCACCATACCAACACCACCAGGAAGTACAAATCGTACCTCCTCCACCGCCACCTCCACACCAGCAACATCAGAACATCCCCCACCCCCACGCCCCAAAACAAGAAGACTTCGTCGATCAGCCGTATCGCGGAGTCATTCATATGATCACTGGGGGGTCCAGCACCGACTTCGACACAAAGCGGCAGAAGCGGGACCACTACCGCAGCATCAACCACATCGCCATCACCGGCCCAGTCGTGCAGACGAAGTGGTCCCACGTACCGCTAACCTTCGACGCACGAGACGTCGACCTGCGCAGCGCCCCCCACATCGACGCCATGGTTATCAACTGCAGCGTGGCAGGCTGGGATCTGCATAAACTCCTAGTCGACAATGGTAGTCAAGCAGACATCATTTTCCTCCATGCCTTCGATCGCATGGGCATAAGCCACAGCCTACTCAAGCCTTCGGACAACCCGTTGTATGGCTTCGGCGGCAAGGGCACTTTTCCTATCGGCAAAATAGAGCTGCCTCTCTCCTTCGGTGTAGCACCCATTGCCCGAAGTGAGCAAGTGACCTTTGATATTGTGGATATGGTATATTCGTACAACGCCATCATGGGCCAGGGCTCCATCAACAAGTTTGAGGCAGCTATTCACGGACTGTACCTGTGCATGAAGATACCAGGTCCGTTAGGCGCCATTGCGGTCTACGACAATCAACAGACCGCGCGCAACATAGAGCAGGACTTCGTCCCCGGACAAAGAAACGTGCACTGCCTCACGGCCCAGCGCGAGGTCCCTGCGTCCGTCAGCCCAACTGACAAAGAGCACGACAAGGCACAGCTGCAGAGCAACGACGGGACCAAGACTGTCCCCCTCGACCAGGCCACGCCCAAGCAGACAGTCACTATCAGCGAAGACCTCACTTCGCATGAAGAGGAGAAACTCCTCTGCTGCCTGTCCAAGAACAAAGATGTCTTCACCTGGTCAGCCCTCGACCTGGTCGGGGTAAGCCGATCCATAATTGAGCACAGCTTGGGAATCGACCCTTCGGTGAGACCGAAAAAACAGCGGCTTCGCAAAATGTCCGACGAGAAGACAGAGGCCGCCAAGGCAGAGGTGCACCGCCTCCTGGAAGCCAAGTTCATCGAGCCGATGGCTTACCCCACGTGGCTCTCCAACGTTGTGATGGTGCAGAAAAAGAGCGGCAAGTGGCGAATGTGCATCGACTTCACCAGTCTCAACAAGGCCTGCCCAAAGGACAACTTCCCGTTGCCGCGGATCGACAAAATAGTCGATAGCGCGGCCGGATGCGAAGTCATGTCACTCCTCGACTGCTTCTCCGGTTACCACCAGACATACATGAAGGAGGAAGACAAGGCTAGCACCAGCTTTATAACACCCTTCGGCACATATTGCTTCATCAGAATGTCGGAGGGACTCAAGAACGCCGGGTCCACCTTCTCCAGGCTTACCAAAACGGTGCTCGAAGGGCAAGTTGGCAGAAATATATTCACATATGTGGACGACATCGTCGTCGTCAGCAAGAGCAAGGAGGACCATCTCGCTGACCTCGCCGAGACATTCGCGAACATGCGAGACGCACGACTCCGCCTAAACCCGGAAAAGTGCGTCTTCGGCGTTCGCCAAGGCAAAATATTGGGCTACCTGGTATCACACCGCGGCATCGAGGCCAACCCAACAAAAATTCAGGCCATCATAAACATGACGCCTCCGCAGTCCGCAAGAGACATCCAGCGCCTGACGGGCAGATTGGCCGCCCTCAACAGATTCATCTCCAGATCCGCTGAGCGAAGTCTTCCTTTCCTCAAAACTCTCCGTGGCGCAAAAGACTTCGCTTGGGGACTAGAGCAGGCAACGACCTTCGCCTCATTAAAATAGTACCTGTCGGAGTTGGCAGTTCTTACAAGCCCCGACTCTTTGCTACCCCTGTTGCTCTATGTTGCGGCTTCGCCACATGCGGTCAGCGCGGCACTGGTGCAGGAGCAGACAGTTGAGGGCGTGATCAGGCAGTGCCCAGTTTATTACGTCTCCGAAGTGCTGACACCGTCCAAATGTAACATGATAGAACTGGAGAAGATTGCCTACGCAGTCGTTATGTCTTCGCGCAAATTGCGCCATTATTTTGAAGCATTCAAGGTCCGAGTCACCTCAGACAGGGGACTCGGCGAATTGTTCAGAAACCTGGAAGCATCGGTGAGGATTGCCAAGTGGGCGGCCGAACTCTCCGGCTACCACATCAATTTCGAGCCCAGGACAGCCATCAAGTCACAAGTCCTGGCAGACTTCATCGTCGACTGGACTGGGCCAATAACACAGCCGGACCCATCCACAGAGAAGGTTTGGACGATCCACTGCGACGGCGCATGGTGCCATGCGGGGACAGGCGCCGCTGCAGTCATCACCTCACCAGCCGGGGTCAAGCACAAATATGCAGCACGCCTCAGCTTCGCTCTGGAATCTGACAGATGCACAAATAACATAGCAGAATACGAAGCAGTCATCCTCGGCCTCCGCAAGCTGAGGGCCCTTGGGGTCACCACCTGCATCATCAGAACAGACTCCAAGGTAGTTGCCGGCCAAGTCGAGAAAGACTATGCAGCAAAGGACCCCGCACTTATGCAATACCTCGCGGCCATCCAAAGTCTCGAGAGACAATTCAAGGGATTCACCTTGCAGCATGTGGACCGGGCCAAGAATGAAGAGGCCGACGCATTGGCCAAGGCTGCCGCCAGAGGCGAGTCCCTGCCCTCCGACGTGTTCTTCCATGTCATCGGCACGCCAGCCGTCCGGAGCCCCGAAGGGCTCCAAATAACCAATGACAACGAGGGCCACCGCATAGTCAACCTTATCATGACCGAAGATTGGCGGGCACCAATAACTCTGTTTCTACAGGGGTACTATCACCCAACCGACATCAACGAGGCCAAGCGCCTCAAACATCGAAGCCGGGACTTCGCACTGATTAAGGGCCAACTCTACAAGAAGGGGGTTAGTCAGCCAATGCTTAAATGCGTCACCGAAACCGAAGGTGTCCAGATCCTACGCGAAGTCCACAGTGGTACCTGCGGCTCTCACGCAGGGCCAAGGGCCCTAGCTGCTAAGGTGATCCGCCAAGGTTTCTACTGGCCCACAATGATCTGCGCCGCAAATTGGGTCACAAGGTCCTGCGAAGCCTGCCAGAAGTTTTCTCCTCGATCAGGCAGCCCCTCGCAATTTACAAAGCTGATCGCCCACACATGGCCTCTCCAGCGCTGGGGCCTGGACATCGTTGGGCCCCTGCCCACGGCTCAGGGGAACCTTAAGTTCGCCTTCGTCGCTGTCGAATACTTCACCAAATGGATCGAGGCAAGGGCTGTTTCCACAATAACATCAAAGACTGCCCAAAAATTCTTTTGGCAAAACATTGTTTGCCGCTTCGGAGTACCGTCCGAACTAACAGTTGACAATGGCAAGCAGTTTGACAGCCAAGACTTCAAGGATTTTTGCTTCTCCATTGGCACCAAGCTTGCCTTCGCCTCAGTCTATCACCCGCAGTCCAACGGAGTTGTGGAACGCGCCAATGGAAAAATCTTCACAGCCGTCAAAAAGATGCTCCTCGACGAAAAAAGGGCAGGTGGGCCGATTTGTTACCCGAGGCGGTCTGGGCGCTAAACACGACTGAGTGCAGGGCGACCGGGTTTACTCCTTTCCGCCTTCTATACGGATCGGAGGCCATGACCCCACAAGAAATAAAACATGGGTCCCCGCGAATAGTTCCGTCAGCCGTCCCCGACGTGGACGAGCCCACTTCGAAGGATCTCATCAATGGAGACCGAGTCTTCGCCCTACAGGCTCTAAATAAATACCAAGCCCAGACAAAAGCATGGCGCGACCACGCAGTCATCCCGAGGGAATTCAGCGAAGGGGACCTCGTACTCGTCCGAACAGCTCGGATAGAGTCCAGGGGCAAGTTGGAGCCCAAGTGGGAGGGCCCCTTCATTGTCAAGACGAAAGCTTCCCCTAGCGCTTACAGGCTCGCAACGCCAAACGGCGAAGACTTGGAGCACTCCTGGAACATCGACAATCTCCGCAAATTTTTTGTTTGACTCATCAGGGCCGATTCGCCCTTGTAATTCGCAACAACAATTTTATTTTGGCCTGCACTCTTTTCCTCCCGGGGGGTGAGGTTTTTAACGAGGCGGAGCCATGTAATATACAAGTGAAAAATCCCCCGCAAAAACATGCGTCGAAAAAAGACCGCGACGACGGTCTTCGACATTCGACCAATACAAAGTCACCGCGAGGCTCAGCGCTAGCCACCCTCGCGTGCGACAACTCCGTGCAGAAGTCGCCTAAGGGTGCAGCCGGACTAGCACAACAAGTGCGAAAAATCAAAGTCTACCGCGAAGACTATCCGTGCAGAAGTCGCCTAAGGGTGCAGCCGGACTAGCACAACAAGTGCGAAAAATCGAAGACTACCGCAAAGACTATCCGTGCAGAAGTCGCCTAAGGGTGCAGCCGGACTAGCACAACAAGTGCGAAAAATCGAAGACTACCGCGAAGACTATCCATGCAGAAGTCGCCTAAGGGTGCAGCCGGACTAGCACAACAAGTGCGAAAAACCGAAGTCTACCGCGGAGACTATCCGTGCAGAAGTCGCCTACGGTTGCAGCCGGGCTAGCGCAACAAGTGCGAAAAATCGAAGTCCTCCGCGAAGACTATCCATGCAACAGTTGCCCAAAGGCGCAGCCGGACGAAGCGTAACGAAAGCGAAAACGACTACACCAAACTGTCCGCGCAAAGACCGACTACATGCGCACCAGTCCAACATAACAAATACACCAGACCAAGTACGTAACGCCTTCGCGAGCATAGCCGAATGTGCGAAGGCACACAACCTCATCATACAAGCCATTACACATGTACAAGTGAAGGCATCACACTCTACATCGGCTCAACCTTCGGAATAATTCCCATCTCCCTATAGTTAAATAATATTATCCTAAGCTCCTCACCCGCAAAAAGACTTTGCAATTCCCCCTCACCTGCACTCACGGCGGCCGGCAAAGACAACAGTTCCTGCCGGCCAGCCCTACTCACACGAAGCCGACCGCTGTCCGCCCCACTCACTCTACGCTTCGCAACCGCCCTTCGCCGCCTATGCCCAGTACTCGGACTAGGCACAACTTCAGCATCCGCAGCGTGCGGCGAAACCTCCGCCACTGCCACATCCAAGGCCGCAAAGTAGTCCAAGTCCTCATCCGATGACTCCTCAGTCCACTCAACCGAGCTCCCAGAGTCACCAAAATCAGAAAACTTAGATGCAGACCCATCCGATTCATTACCATCATCCACGGTCGAAGCCGCCAAAAAATTAGTAGTAGCGGTTGCGTGCGCAGGCCCAAAATCTTGAACCTGCACAGCAACCAAGATTCAGCAACATATCCGAAATTCCCTAACTACCCACACCCACTACGCCACCTGCGAAGACCCAGCCGTCGCGGGCTCCTCCGCCGCCACCTTCACAGGATCCTCAGCCCTCGGCGCGGCAGTTGGCGACGGGCCTCCGCCGACTGCAGTGGCTGTAGGGCGGCCTCGGGCACAGCCTCCGTCGGGTTCGGCTCCGGGTCAGGCAGCACGCTGTTCAAAGCCCCGAAGTCATCCACCCTCTCGCCACGCGTCGCCTGAGACACAGCACACAAATTCAGCAAACCCATACATAGCCCACATTCAACAAACACCAAACAAAAGCCAAACATTACCTGACCCCTCGCCGTCTCGGCCCGCTCTCTGACCACCTCTCGACCGTAGGGGCCCCACATCCGGTCGTAGAGGGCTCCGGCGGATTCTGTCACTATAGGGTCCTCAACCTTGTAGATATCACGCTCGAAATCCTCATCAGCTTGGTCGAAGACCTCATAGTGTCGGCACCCTTCGCGAGAGAGCGCGTTCATCGCCCCCTCGCAGGTGACCAGGGAAGCATAAGACATAAACCCCTCCACGATGGTGGGGAGCGCCTGCAACTCCTCCTGTACCCACTCCAGGCAGCGAAGTGCGGGCTCTCGGTCCGGCACCTCGAAGTCAGCGGTCCGCGCGCCCAGCTCATGGTATGAATCCATAAGCTGTTTGCGTGTCCGCTCAGCCTCCGTGCGCGTCGCGGCCTCGGCCCTCTCCACACGGCTCTACAGAGCGCGGAGCCGCTCCTCCAACTGCTCGGCGCGCTCCCTGGCAAGGCTGCCCTCCACCCGCGCCAAATTGGCCTCCGCCTGCGCAGCCTGCGCCTTGGTGAGGGCCTCATTGGCCTCCTTCCTCTCCTCCGCCAATTGGCGCCGGAGGTCGGTCTTCTCCCCCTCCAGCGCGGCCACCTTGTCCGCCAGCTTGCATTGTGATATCCTGGCCCCTGGGATGGGATGTCCTGGCCCAAGGCTTAATAGAATTATTAGTGTAATCATACCAACAAGGTGCATTTTCTTTTTCAGAAGCCTATCTCAAAAGAATCTCCAAGTTAAGCGTGCTTGGCTTGGAGCAATTTGGGATGGGTGACCGACCGGGAAGTTTTCTCGGGTGCGCATGAGTGAGGACAAAGTGCGCACAAAAGACTCGTGTTGGTCTGTAGGGACAATATATGATCCTAGAGAGCTGCCAGGAGTAAGTACCGCCGGTCCAGGGATTGGACGGGGTGTTACAAGTGGTATCAGAGCCGACCCTCGCGGTTTCACGGGCGTGTGTGGGCTAGGGGGTTCGGGTATATGGCGCATGGCACATGTGGCCCTGGAGTGGTCACATGGCATGGCATATGACGACACTAGACATACAGACGTGGCCAAGAGGGGAGGTTCCTGGATTGGGGTTGACCGACGAGGACGTCGGTCTTCTAAGGGGGGTGGATTGTGATATCCTGGCCCCTGGGATGGGATGTCCTGGCCCAAGGCTTAATAGAATTAATAGTGTAATCATACCAACAAGGTGCATCTTCTTTTTCGGAAGCCTATCTCGAAAGAATCTCAAAGTTAAGCGTGCTTGGCTTGGAGCAATTTGGGATGGGTGACCGACCGGGAAGTTTTCTCGGGTGCGCATGAGTGAGGACAAAGTGCGCACAAAAGACTCGTGTTGGTCTGTGGGGACAATATATGATCCTAGAGAGCTGCCAGGAGTAAGTACCGCCGGTCCAGGGATTGGACGGGGTGTTACACTACACTTACTGTCGGTGGCCAACTTCTCCTGGACGGCGTCAGCATGTTGCGTCCGAAGTCTCTCGACTTCGGCAGACATAACTGCCGTCAGGGCCCCCGACGCCGCGCGGTCTGCGAAGTCAGCCGCCTACAAGACATACATAAGACCACAGCCCCGGCGAAGCCGGTAAAAAAAACGAAGTCTAGCTCAACGTACCTGACTCAGTGCCTCCTTCATCTCCTTCAACCGGCGGGACACAGCACCCGCCTCGTCCCTGATGGCAGTGAGTGCCGGCATCTCGCCGCCGGCACTAAGAGCATCGCCCTTCGCCCTTGGCACCACGGCAGCCGCGGTGGTCACCGCGGCAGGCGGAACAACAACAAGTTGGCCTTCGTCCGACCCTGCGACGTATCAACAAATTTTGAAAAAAAAATCGAGCCAACGACTTACCAACAAGATAATCGTCCACACTAATGTCGGTGGCGAAGTCGGTGACGCGCTTGCCCGGCGGCGGCAACTCTCGGGCCGCCTTCGCGGCCTCCGGCACCCTACTGGACGTCGGTGAAGCCTTCGCAGACTTGGAACCACTAGCGGCAGCCGCAGCCTCCGGCGCCTTGCTGGATGCAGGGACGGCCGACTTCGCCGCCAGTGGTGGCTTGCCTCCGCCGGGGGCAACAGCCTTCGCAGCCCCCCGCTGCCTCTTCGGCCTGGCTTCATGAAGCCTGACGACCGCCTGGCGCTTCTGTGCAGCTCCCTGGCGATCCTTGTCCATCACTGCCGACACAACAGCAGCAATATTCCGCTCGTAAGGAAACACTTTCCATTCACGAACCATGCGAGATGTAAAAAAGTCTTCGCCGGCCGCGCGGGGGATAGGAACATTCTTAGGCCACCAACCCCCGGTAACCCTCAGCATCCACGCCGAAGACTCCTGGAGCTCGGGCGAAGACATCCTTCCCCCCGGGGCCGCGCATGTCCTCATCAATTCTCTAGCAAAACCATCGGACCCCAAGTCCTCCCATAGCAGTACCTAGTTTCCTCTTCTTAGAGGACGGGGCGGCCGCCGGCGCTGGGTCGTCTCCAGACTCTACCACCGGTTTCTTCCCGCGACGATCCACATCGTCTTGGCCGGGATAACCACCATACGGAAGACGATTCAACTCAAAAACCCTATTCAAGCGGTCATTCGACCCGCGAATATCCCAGCTACGCTGGCCCTCTGTCCTCGGCACGTACCGACCAACGATCCGCACCGCCCCATCCTCCGCCGCACGCACAAAGGCGGCCGGATCGCGGCTATGCAGATCAAGCGTGAAGGCAGGACTTCGCACCAGCTTCCCACCATGGGAAGGCATCTGGCGAGGGCACACTTCGCCCAACGCCCAGCCATGCGCCAAAGGCCATACCCCGTACGCCACAAATTCCTCAACCAAATCGCGCCCGCTGCTCAGGCCGACAGCGCACCGAAGGGCCCCTTCGTCCGCATCCTCCTCCGCCACTTCAAAAGGCGTGTATGCTGAGTAAAAATGCGAGCACATCTCGGACACAGGGAGCCTCGGATGGTCTTCGACTGTACCCTCCGCGACGTAAAACCAAAACTCATGCCAATTGCCCCACTTGTTGCGGGCGCAAGGAACCAACTCAACTACCTCCATCGTGGTCTTGCCGGTCTTCGGCGTAAATGTACAGGACCCAAACTGGGCAACTTCATCTCCAATCATCCTCTTCTGCCAGTGCAGGCAATAGTACTTCGCGAAGACTTCGACTGATGGCTGTCCGCCGTACGAAGTTGTCGCCCAGACATACTTCGACAGAGCCACCACGGCATTCGGAGTCAGCTGATGGATCTGAACGTTAAATCTGCGCAGGACTTCTCCAACAAATCGGTGCGCAGGCAGGCGGAGACCAGCGGCGAAGAACGCCTCGAACACAACCAACTCGCCCTCCGGCTCGGGGACTTCCTCCGTCCCTGGGACACGAGCGACTCCGCCGCCAAAGTAATCCAGTCGCTGCATATCTTGCACGCGGACCAACGACATCCGCGACACACCAAAATCCACCGTATTGCCGGCTCGCAACTCCGCCGCCACAGTACTCAGCGTTTCCTCAGACGACGCGTCGGCCGATGGCATAGCGGCAGCAGAAGAAGAAGAGGTCGGCATCGCTACGTACCGTCGGCGGCGGCGGGCGGTCTGCTTCACTCGAGCCAGATCTCCGGCGAACAAGAGCAAGGAGGGCAGACGAGCAACAAGACGGTGGAAAAGGCGGCTAGGGTTTTCACGGAGCGTGGAAAGATAAAGTTCAAAACGCGCCGCCCCCCGCCCCCTTTTATACATAGGGCGCGGCGCTTTGGGAAACCCGCAGTCCAACAGTACGGTGTCAATCAACGGTGATGTCAAAAACCCCCGCGGAACCACTTCGAGCGAGGGCAGCGTCTCCGCCATCTAGCGACGTCTTCGGCACCAGATGACTTAGTCGAACTGGTCCCTCGGAGGGCAAATGTTGGGGCGAAGGCGAAGACGCCACCCTTCGCTCGAGGCCTTCGCCGTGGTCATTGGTCCAACGGAGACAAGACAACGGGCAGGGACACCCTTCGCCCCATACGACATCGGACGAAGACCTGTGACAAGGTCATCCCACCGTGCGGCGTCGTCCAGCATGGAGGCCCACGTGTGATCCGGCCCATTGTAACGGGCCCTGCGTGGCCGCTGCGTGTTACGGGCCTAATTTGTAAAGGCATCTCTGTAATTACAGTCTGTAACCCCGCTTTATGGGAATATTCTAGGGATAACCTAGGTGTCTGAAGGCACATGTGTCCTTAACTCAAGACGCTGGGCACTCAGATACCTATAAATACCCCCGCATAGTGCCCTTGAGAGGCTAGATTAACAGAGCTATTGCCATCTCACGTGAGAACCCTATTTACGTCACCACACCTCCCGTTGGATCCCCTTGCAACAGAGAGCAAGTTCCAACAGGTTCCTCGATCTGATACGATCTTCTTCGGTACTCCATGCGGACAAACAATCCTTGACATGTATAACTCTGCTAACTGGGCTCCCAAGTACGTTGTCTTTACGGGTATAAAGTGTGCCACTTTAGTCAACATGTCCACTATAACCCATATGGAATCATAGCCATCACGAGTATGGGGTAATCCAATTATGAAATCCATGCTGATTTCTTCTCATTTCCATTCCGGTACTTTGAGAGGTTGTAACAATCCTGCTGGTCTTCGATGTTCGGCTTTAACTCGTTGACATACGTCACAAAGTGCAACATACGTAGCAACATCTCTTTTCAAACCGTACCACCAATACTTTTCCTTTAGGTCATAGTACATCTTAGTACTTCCAGGGTGAATAGATTAAGCCAAAGCATGAGCTTCTCTTAAGATAAGTTGGCGTAGGTGCTCGATTTCTGGTACACATATTCTCTTTTTAAACCACACGATGCCTTGTTTATCTTCCGTGAAATTGGAGGTCTTTCCCAAATTAATCTGTGCCTTAATTTCCTTGATTTTCTCATCGGATTCTTGTAACACCCCAGGTGTTACCCAAGGCCCTGGCTCAATACATGCACCTATGGCCTATTATGACATGTGTTTAAGTGGGAAGAAGGGGCACTAAAACTTTAGAAACCATGGCTTAATTAAGTGATGATCATGATAGAAGGGATACCCTAGCATTTCATATATCTTCACCTTGGAAAAAGATGCTCAAACCCTAGACCCCCCCTCTTGAGCCATTAGACCCTCAAGCATTGGATTAGTGGGAAAACTATGCAAATGACCAATTCATGTCTTAAACCTTTTACCAAAGTTGAAGTACATTTATATATCTACAAGGAAGAGTAAGGGAATTATTCCAAAAAGGTCCCAAAAAACCCCAAATTCAGCCCCCAAGTGGAGAGCACTATAGAGCAACCCAAATTTTCTCTATGTCAAAAACCAGCCCTCTTCTAAAGATCAGAAATGTTCACTTAGGGCCCGTTTAGCACAGCTCCAGCTCCTGATTCTAAGCGAGGATCTGGAGGAGCCGTTCCAAACGGGTATTTTTTTAAACTGATTCTCATATGGAGCCGAAAGATTGGGAGTCATTTTTGTGAAGAAATGTGGGATCTAACAAAACCCGCTCCACCCTCCCTTAAAACAGCTCCTCAATCAACCAAATATGGACCTCCCCTTAAAGTTTGATCGAAATTACCCGCAATTTCCATTGGACAAAAACATAACGAGCCCCTCCCGCAACCCTCCATGGCGCGCGTCCTCTGTCCCGTGACCCCTGCCTGTCGCTAAAGGGAGCGGTGGCTAGGGTTTCAACCATCTCTAGCAGTATCGCCGTCCTTCAGCGAGAGCTCCAACCGTGTCTGCTATCCTGCGGTTCCCAGGTACGTGCTTCTTCTTTCGTGTGCTTGTGTGTTTGTCTGGCTGGCTTCCTGCTATCCGCGGCCGCGCCTCGTCGATGCCCACGTGCCGCCCCTTGGCGCTCTTCTTCTTCGCGGTGCCGGCCGAGAGGAGCGGCTCCGTCGTCGACATGTGTGGTATGGTGCCGGCCGCTAGCTGCTGGCAGTGTCGCTTTTGCCGCTGCGTGCGTTCCGGGAGTCGAGTTCATCGCGGGGCGCTATTTGTAGCTGTACCTGTAGTCGAGCCACGCCCCCGGTTGCGGTACTAGTTGATTTTTGCCTTTTTGGTGTCACGGCTGGCCAAAATGTTTGCTTGTGGGAGTTACTGCGTGGACACAACTACACAACTCAGTTTCTTCTATTACATCCGTTAGCTCTGGGATTTTTTTGGTGCTAGATCTGATTTGGAATTGGAACTGAAGGCATGTCGAGAGCATTTATATGCATGGTTTCACTTACAGTTAAGTCTCATCTAGATTTTTGGAGTTGAAGTTGTGCTATAGTCCCTTAATTTTGCACGGCTTGTCCACTACCTTCGTAAACTGTTTTTAGACCCATTTTTGCACCCCACGAAATTTTACAAAATTAGTGAATCAGACCAGATTTTTACCATATATGCACCCTGTACCAGTTATTATCATACACCCTTAAGCTATTTACACCCTCCTCTATTTCACTCGGGACACGCTGACGCATCATGTGGACGATCAATTCCACACCTTTTGTCTGCTTGCCGAGAAGACAGACAGGGAGGAGCTGCTTGTTTACCAATGAGACGAGCTTGTCCTTCCTAATTTCGTGCAGTTAGGTATCACCTCAGTAAACAAAAGAAACTCAACCTTCATCAGGTTTAAGTCCCAGCCGCTCTGCTATCCGTGGCCGGCCTGTGGTAGAACACATTCCTTTTTGGTAGCTGCATATATTTGTTTTAGATTTTAATTTTTTTACAGCAATATGGGTGATAGTGCCGATTGGAATGAAGATAACACTGCTCTAGTGTGTGAATTGTTCGCCGAACAAGTGAAGGTGCACAACCGTTCTGGTTCCCACTTAAATAAAACAGGGTACAAAAATGTGATGGACAAATTCAAAGAAAAGACTGGGTTGTCCTACACCAAAATGCAGTTCAAGAACAAATGGGACAAGATGAAGATTGAATACACAAATTGGAAAAGACTATCGAAGGAAACTGGTTTGGGATGGGACGCCGCGAAAAAAACCTGTAGTGCGACAAATGAAAGGTGGAAGAACTTGAATAAGGTAATAGAACTTTGGATAATTGTCTTTATTGCATCTTGTGTTTGTCTAACATCTTCTTTCCCCTAATGTGTAGCAATACAAAGGAATTGCCACGTTTAAAGATGGGCCTCTGTTGCATGAGGAAGAAAAAGCCATCATGTATGAAGATATTAGGAACACAGGAGATGATCATTGGGCTCTGTCAAGTGGTACTACACCACAAATTCTGGAGGGTGAACCCACTGAGAACACTGATGACAAGGATGGAGACTATGAGGCCAATGATGATAAGGATTAAGACTATGAAGAATGTGAAGAGGTTTCCCCTACAACTGCTAAAGGAAAGCGTCATGTTTCTGTTGGTCGAAAGGACAAGGGTAAAAAGCCCAGGTCATTAGGAGGACATTGGGTGCAAGATCAATTGAGCAAACTTGTGACAGCAAGTGAGAAGAGCACAACATCTGTTGAGTCTTTGGCAAGAAAGGAGGACAATGGGTGCTCCATTAGAGATGCCATGGCACTGGTGAAGGAGTGTGGTGCAGTTCCAGGAACAAAAGAACACTTCATAGCATCTCAAGTTTTTTTCAAGAGGGCAGAGAGGGAGATGTTTATGACTTTGGATACACCGGAAGAACGCTTCAACTGGCTTACAATGAAACATGATTGGGTCACTAGGATGAGTCACTAGGATCTGTAATTTTTTGTAGCATTATGTCCCATTTTCAGTGCTACTATGTATCTGTTTAATCCTTTTTACTCCAGTTTGAACTTGTTGTGACATTATTGTGGATGGATTGTATCACTTTTGTTGCTGCCCTATTTTTTGTTATCTATTTTGTTGCTGCCCTTTTCACTGGTTTTTGTTTTTAAGATATTTTGTTGTTGTCTCATTCCTTTGATGTATACAGATGTCTTCTTCTTCTGATAATGAAAGGGACTCAAGTGATTCAGAAGATGACTTGAGAGTTCTTCAAGTTATTATTGGGAACCAAAAAAATATTGTGGTTGCTGCATCTCTTTTATCATGGTACTATGCATCATATGTTGATAAGAATGAGCCAAGGGCAACAACATTTTCTGGTATTGCTTGGGTCATGGAAGCATTGAACAATCCAAAAGAATGCTACAACATGTTTAGGATGGAACTAGCTCTATTATACAATTTGCATGATGAGTTGGTAAGAGACTTTGGTCTATCCTCTTCCATCCATATGAGCTCTATGGAATCTTTAGGATTGTTTCTTGTTATTTGTGGTCATGCTTGGTCATTCACTGCCGTCCAAAAGGATTTCAAGCACTCTAATGAAACAATTAGCAGAAAATTCAGTGACGTCCTGAATTGCATGGTAGCAATGTCAAAAAGGTACATACAACCAAAGGACCCTAATTTCCATACAGTGCATAGAAGAATTACCAATGATCAAAGAATGTGGCCTCACTTTAAGGGTTGTATTGGAGCAATTGACGGCACTCATATAAATGCAACGCCTCCAAAGAAAGACTTCATCAGGTTCATGGGAAGATCTGGTAAACCTACTCAAAATGTGATGGGAGTTGTTGATTTTGATATGCGCTTTATATATGAATCTATTGGACAACCTGGCTCCATGCATGATACTACTGTGTTGTACCATGCGCTTGAAGTTGATGAAGATTTATTTCCACACCCTCCCTCTAGGTAAACAAATGTCAAAAAATTGGTCTACTTTTTGTCCACATATTTTTCAAGGTTCTAACTCAAGTATAATTGTATGTTATAGGAAATTACTATGTTGTTGATGCTAGATATCCAAATAGGGATGGGTACTTGGCCCCGTACAAAGGACAACGGTATCATGTTCCGGAATGGAGAAATGGTCCTCCACCTAATGGTGAGCAAGAGCTCTTCAATCATTTACACTCAAGTCTACGGAATGTTGTTGAACGCACATTTGGTGTATGAAAGATGAAATGGAGAATTCTTCTAAAGATGCCAACTTATCCTATGGATAAACAAAAAATGATTGTTGCTGCAACAATGTGTCTTCACAATTTCATCCGTGAGAATAGTGCATTGGATGAGGATTTTCAGAGATGTGATCGAGACCCAGATTATATCCTTACTATTCCATCCTGTTATAGGCGACATGTCCCTCAGAATGCATCAGATACATCCACCACAGGGTCGAGTAGTAGGAACATAAATAGGTTCTGTGATGATGTATCGAAGGTACTTTGGGAGTCGAGGTGATTAGAAAAGGTGGTTCGTGTCATATTTTGGATACTGTGTCATGCTAGTTTTATGCAATTTATGGATTAAACATTTGAGACCATTTTATGCACTACTATGATGGGAATATTTTATATGTTATTGTTTTATAATTTTTTTCCCGAATATGCATCCTACTTATTGGTTTGTAACAAAGTTGACCTGCAAAGGGTAAAACAGACAATCGCCACAGACCACCAACTCTCAGCAGACAAGAATCAGTTTACTTGCCAAACGGTTTGAAAAATGATTCTGATTCTCTAGGAGAATCAGGAGGATCAGCTCCTCAGGAGGATCAGGATCGGGAGCTAAAGAAGCAGGAGCTGGAGCTTTGCCAAACGGGCCCTTAGTTGCTGGCACCAAATCCACAAGGTCCAATTGACAAAAAGGAGCCAAATTACCCAAGGCACACCCCTAAATTTTTTGAAACCAAACCAGAACCGTTTGACACGGTTTGACACCAGTTTTGTCTTGGGTTGAACAGTGCCGACAACCCTGACTTGGCACCACCATATCTCCCAAACTAGACCCGATCTTCCCTTGGAACTCACATGAACTAGGTAGCCCTAGGTGCAGAGAAGAGATCTCACAAAAGTCTTATAGCGAGATTCGCAAGTTTGGCTGCTCAGCAAGAGCTAGAACTCAGGTAGAAAGAAACGTCCACGTGTTCGACGAGCCCTGGCAATGCCAGAGCATGCCCCGACGATCGGCACTGCGCGCGCACCGCGATACCCCTGATCCCGCGCCCACGCCCATGCCCGAGCCTATAAAGCCGACCAAGGCCTTGACCGTACACCCCCGCTCGCTCTTAGCCCCGCCCAACCACAAGTTCACCGGACCTCGCTCTGCGCACGGCGTGCCAGTGGCCTCCCGAGCCCCGACCACCGTGGATCGGCCACTCCTACCCTCCTCCACCCCATCCAATCCCTCGGCTAGCCTCCTCGGAGCTCAGTGAAGCTCCCCGAGCCCTCGTACCAAGCACCACATCGCTGGAGGTGCCAGATTAACGTCGCCGGACTTCATCCGACCACCGTCGCACGTAGACTGGGCTGCACGGTGAGCCACTCTTTGATCCCTTGTGCCTACAGCACCATTGATCTCCAGAAGCTCTCCATGCGGTTTGATTGAACTCTACCGCCGTGGGCAGGCCGGAGCACGCGTCGCCGATGACCCCGACCGCCTGCGCACATAGCCAGCCCTACTCTAGCCATCATCGCTGGCGATCCACCCCTCGACGTGACTGCCAGAAGCCCCTGGACCTCACTCGACCCTCCACCGGACCTCTCCCACCACCGGTAAGCCGCGCCACTGCTTTTTCTCTCTGCGGCTACTGTTCCGGTGAGGAGGGAGCGCGGGTTAAGAAAGGGAAAAAGCCAGGGGGGTTATTGGAAATGTCAGTGACTCTGGTGAATAGTTTCCCAAAGGCACAAATTTCAGGTTTTGGCTAAGGAAAACCCCAGGGGCCACGGTGCAAAGCTGTTTTTCTTAAACCTTTAGATTTATTCTTTTTCAAATAAGCAGTAGACTTAGAAAATTCATAACTTGAATTGTAGTCAGCGAACTTTGGTCAAACAAATTTTGTTAGAACCTGCATTTCATGATCTATCCAGCAAAAATGATAAACACCATGGTTTCTGTAACCCTTTTTATAGTTTGGATTTATTTAAGTAAACTGTCCAAACCTTGATAACCAGAGGAAAAATAAAAATACTTTTAGACTAGGGCTGAGAAAAATTGGAGACATACTTAACTAGTATCTACACTGTTTAAAAATATTAAACTCCCCAGTATACTAGGTTAAGGAAAGATTATCCATTAAAACTTATATTGGCCCAAACCTTAAGAAAATGAAAAAAGGGAGTTAAAATGAGGACCAGAAGGTAACCACATTTTTCCTAGCTTGCTCAGGTGATAAAGTTTATGAGAAAAATTTGTTGAGCCCTAATCCAGTACAAAGAAAATGTACCACCTTTTATTTAATAAAAACAGTGAGAACTTAGAAACAATCATAGAAAAATAATCCAAAGAAGGAACCACCCCAACCTTAGGAATAACTACTATTATGCTGGTATAAATCTAGGAAAAATACAAGTTCTGTTGTTTGATATTTTTCAAATAACAAGTTAGTTATAAGTGTCTTTTTGGCATTAAACTTTAGAAAATCACAACTAAATAACCATTAAGTCGCCTTCTGTGATTTTTGGCACAAAAGCATGTTATTACCCATAAATGCCAGCAAAAATAACTTTTAGTGCAAAACCCCCACCCAAATGAGAGTTGTAGTACAAAGTAACCATCTACCCTCACCTTTGTTATTTTTGCCTAGAGTTTATCCTAATTATGCTTAACCTCAAATTTGTAGAATAGACAACAGTGATCAATGTTAACCCACTGTAATTTTTACAATATTTTTTGGAAATTTCTAAATCATTATGGTAGTTCAAACCCACCTTAAGGGCATAAATAGAAAATGAAAAAGGAGATTAGTAGAAGGGAATAATGTTACACACACCCCTACAACCAGACCTCCCTAAGTGCCCACTAAAACTTTAATGAAATGATTAAATTTTTAATCCACTAAGTATCCACCAATAAGAACTTCTTACTGCAACGAAACTCTAATTTACCCACTATCTTAGTGTTGCTTCACCATACATCGGGTTTACTAAATTTTGCTACCATCAACATACATGTATCTTATTCTTTGCATTCGATAGATTGTAACCTCGCTGACGGAGAGTACGTCCTCATTCCAGAGCAAGGAGTTGCTCAGGAGGGAGTCGAGGAGCCAGCACCAGAGCCTGCCACTTAGGATCTCCCTGCCCTAGCTTTTGAAGGCAACCCCCGATTTTATGCATAACCGTTATGTATGCTATTTTACTGCACTTAATGTTTGTAGGCTTGTACTATACACTTAAGTGTAGGAGTTTTCTGAAACCTTAGTTGCATGAACTTAGGATTCCTTTTGAGATGGATACTAGTATGCTAGGTCAAGTAGCTGCTTTAATTTGTTAATTAAGGATCTCGGTAGAAGTCGAGTGATTTTTCTAGCACTCGCGCGAGGTCAGGAATTGGTTGTATCCATTTTTATATCGAAATGATGATGGCCTGTGGACAACGATCCATGGGGATGCATTGTCTACGAGATGAAAAATTGGAATAAGGATTAATGTGTGGTACCTGTGTCAAGCGTTTGAACGTACTAAACACATGTCGAGAAATATGGTAAATCGATAAGCCTAGTACCTGAGTGAAGCTGCCCGCAGATTGCCCTCCTCATGCGACCTGAGACGTAGTCTCCCATTCCGGTTATGGTGGGTACAAGTGCGGTCACTACACGACGGTGGCCGGGTCAGTGAGGCATTGTAAGCCAAGGCGGTGAGCCCCTTTCGGTTGCCAGGGAATCGATGGGGACGATTGATGTGTGTGGGGACGGAGTGCCTCGCCACATCGCGTGTTTAGGTTTACCTTGCAAGGTTTAAAAACTTGATTCGAATCATCTGCTTCTCACAGCTAATGAGACTGCTTGATCCATTGTACTGCATCGAGTAATAAGTGGAAAGGAGGTGACATTCAAAGGATGTTGTTTGCAATAATGTTTGATACCATGCATGAATAACTAGGTACTCATCTAGTTTAAAGGATCACACTAAAACTTGAAAAGCTAAAACTTGATTTTAGACTCAGCTAATGCTTTTGGCAAACCAAACCCCTCAGCCAAACAGTTGCATGTCTAGAGGTAGAGGAGTAGACTCCTCACATCGGGTAGGTCTAGCTGAGTATTAGTATACTCAGCCTTGCTTGTGGCATAATTTTTACAGGTTCTCTGGAGGATATGGTTGCTGGAGTGACTTGGCCATCCATCCTGCCACCGGGCTGGACAGTTGAGTGGGACCCCACCTCAGCAGGAGAGGAGCATGAGGAGTGATGGGCCAGGCTTCCCCATCCTCCATTTTCTTTACCGTTAGTTAAGTTCCGCTGTATCGAGAACAATGGTTACTACTTTTGCAAAACTCCGATGATGATGTAATAATAATAAATACTCCTTTAAATTATGGTTTTATGCTTTATTGTATTTTCTCTGTGCCTCACCTTCGAGTGAGTATGTGGTACTTGATCCTGTTAGTGGCCTTGTCGGACTAGATCCGAGGGACTGACAGTTTATTCCTATTTAAGTGTGGTCTAGCCTTTAAGGCAGGACTTAGGCACTTAAGTTGGAATAATTCGAATGGTTCTGCCACAGCTGGTATCGGAGCTTGTACCACTACAGAGAAATCAATAAATCATAATTACCGACTTTTCAAAAAAAGTAAAACTTGCCTAGAAACTATTATCGGTTAGGTTGTCAATACGATCAGGATAGCCATAGGACGTGAAGCCTTAGGATACTAGATGGGTAGCTAGGTGGCTAATTGAATATGCCATACATGCTACTATGATATAGATGGGGGATTTTGATACCCCTATGCTTGATGAGAGGAGGCTTAGGACAAGCATGCATGCATCATTTTTCCATCCTCTTGGTCAAATGTTATTATCAATAAGAAGTTACATAAAACAAGGAGTCACCCGTAATAAAATTCTAAATATTTATAACGAGGATCTCAACTTAACCCTAGAAAAGCCAAATCCTCAGAGATTTTTTCTAGTCTTTTGCACTAGCTCCTTTTATTTTTGGTTCTTTTTCTTTTTCTCTTACACTTGCCCTTGCACAGATGACTTCCCACGTACCCACTGACGGAGGGAACACACATTCCCACACAGACGGTCTCGCATGAGAGGGTTTTCCCCTCATCTTGTGGGAGGTACTGCAGGGAGCGGGTTACGCTACACCTCCCTAGTACGCGGTGCAGCTGTTCGGGGAGCACCGAGTACCTCGCTGTAGGGTGAGGATGACCTTGGAGCCTCATCCCGTACAGCCAGGCTGGCGTTCTCTGGACTCGGAGTCTTTCGTTTCAAGGCTGATGACACTATAGAGGCGACGGCTCTGCACGTACTGACAACCTTCTGTGGATTTCACCCTTTGGAGATGTCGACCCACCTCATTGGCTTGTTCCCCGCTGAGAAGGAGGACGACCCGATGTGGAAGGACAGGGTTGAGCACACCAAGGATGTGTGGGCTCTCTACCCCAGACACACCGCTCACCTGACGATTCGATGCATGAGTGCCCTATATCGTCTGCAGGCCTTACAAGGTGAGGCGATGTCCCAGCTTACGGGCCTGGTGAAGTCTACCAAGATCACCCTTGATAACAGGGAGGATCTTGTAGTAGATTTGTCCATTGAGCTGGAGGAGAAGGATCTCCAGGTGGAATAGATGGCCAACCACATAACAAGAGCTCGAGGATCAGGGGAAGCTAGGGAGAACACTATTAAGGTTCTGGAAGACCAGCTCCAGAACACCCAGCAGCAGCTCGAGGGAGCCAACCAGCACTTAGACATGCACCATCAAGAGATCGAGGACATGGAGGCAGAAGGGGCCAATGAGGACATAGATATCGAGGGAGGGGAGGAGCCGGAGCCCGCATCTAGCTTGGACACTGCTGGCTCAAGAGGACCACCTTCCCCCGAGTCTAGCGTTGCCTCGTTTGCTCGTTAGATTTCAGGGTTAGGGTAGAAGTGTTCAGCAGTAGCTTTGCTTGAAACTAGCTTAGCTTTTGCACATTGGATGTACTAGGCTAAAAATTTGAGTCTTTTGGGCCTGCTATAACCAGTGGAAACTCTTTTGGCAAGATGAATGATGAATGGTTTTAAGTTTCTTTAAATTCATGAATCAAATTTTATCCTGTTGGTACCAGTTGTGAAAGGCGAGGCAAACTTGTAACCTTGCAAACCTCGATGTTTAAGTTATTTTATCGTATGCAATCACGGATTTTAAGTATAACAACAGAACCTCCTAAATTTCAGATGGCAGGAAGAGCGTGTCGTGGATAGAATGAGCGCATTCCTCCACCACAGCCGCAGTCTCCTACCATGCAGGAGCTGATGGCTCAACAGAATGAGATTCTGCGGTAGCTCGCTCAGCGTCAGCCACCGCCTCAGCACTATGGGGGTGGTGATCACCACCAGCGTGCCCCGGCAGCGACAACCTACCAGGAGTTTCTCAGTACTCAGCCGCCGTTGTTCACCAGGGCGGAAGATCCGCTTGATGCTGATGTCTGGCTCAGGGTGGTGGAATCAAAGTTCCCACTACTTAATGGAGAGTGCTTAGATGCGGCCAAGGTCCATTTCATAGCCCAGCAGCTTCATGGGCCCACTAGGACATGGTGGGACCATTACCTCGCCATGCAGCGAGCCGACCACGTGGTTGAGTGGGGAGAGTTCAAGACAACATTCAGAGGGCATCACATACCAGTGGGCATCATGGACCGCAAGCTCAACGAGTTTTTGGCACTCACTTAGGGAAGTCGTACCGTGTTGCAGTACGCCCAAGCTTTCAATGACCTGTGTCAGTACGTATGCTACCATGCTGACACTGATGAGAAGAAGAGAGACCGGTTCAGGAGGGGCCTCAACACTAAGCTCTGTGACCATCTCAACACAGTCAGGGCCAATAGCTACAACGAGTTGGTCAACTTGGCCATCTTCTAGGAGGATTGCATCACAGCTCGCCAGGCAGAGAAGAAGAGGAAGACCTCTATGGCAAGGCCATCAGCACAACCTCAGCGCTTCAAGATTGTGTCCGACACTCAGAGCAGAGGACCTCAGCAGCAACAGGGGCGATGGTGATCCGACCACAACAGCAGCAGCAGGCACCCAACCGCTCCCAACCCCCAGCTCAGAGGAACATCAATCAGCAGCATCCGCAACAGCAACAGTACCGCTAGGGCAATGATAACAGATGCTTCACCTGTGGCAGTACCGGACATTATGCTAAGAATTGTCCCAGAAAACAGCAGAGGCAGGGTCAGAATGCGAATCAGAACCAAGGCAAGAGGCAAAGGGTGCAAGTGAGGCAGGGCAGGCTGAACTTCACCACATTGGCTAACATTCCAGAGGGAGCACCCGTCATGACTGATATCTTTTCCATTTTAAATTACCCTGTAGTCATTCTTTTTTATTCTGGAGCATCACATAGCTTCATCAGTGCAAAATTTAGTGCCAAATGTCAGCTACCTTTTCACCACACAAATGGAGCCATTATGATTGCAACACCCGGAGGTAGGGTTGCCACCTATCAAATCAACCGGCAGGTGCCAATAAAATTGGGTAGTATTATATTTAGATCCACCCTCCTTATCATGAGATTGGAGAGCATGGACATTGTTGGGGGCATTCTTCTGCGCTGAAGGTCCTTTAAGCAAAAACACCTTCGACAGGACGATATGCACGCAGACATAACACGAAGGTATATGCCGAAGCTACAACCCAGAAAGCTTCGTCATAATGACGCGCCTTGAGACGAAGGGCGACACCAACTTAAAGAGGAAAAAACCATCCAGTCCCTGATAATTTGTGTCATGTTTGTAATTTGTTATCAAGGACATAAATGTAATTTCGACCGGGCTACGTCCTGTGCCTATAAATAGGTGAACAGTAACCCTGTACTGGACACGCTGACTGGTATTCACTCGCTCGTCTCGCCTGGATTTTTACCTTCTGTCAAGCCGAAGGTACAAATGTAATTCGATATCGTTCATGTTTATTCATGATGATATAATAAAAATATCCTAATGATGTCATATGATTATTCACGTTATTTTCCATGTTTCATATGCTTCTGCTTTCATTATTACATATTGATATGATGAAGGTACGTCCTTCATAACCTTCGTCTGAAGATCATTATTTCTTAAGGGAAATAATACTTCGAAGGACGAAGGTCTTTAATCATTAACATTTTGTGATGCCTTGTTCTTAACTCATAGCATTTGAGAACAAGTCCCCAACATTAGCGCCCACCTCCGGTGAACTCACTTCCACTGTTGAGCTGATGGCTTCGTTCAACAACCAAGATGTAGCACCTTCGGTCACGAAGCTGGTGCTCCAAATCATGGGCGGATCAAGTTCAGAGCCAGCCAACAAGAAGCAGAAGAAGGAAGCACAGAGAAGAGTGCAGCATGTTGGGGTGAAAGGACCCTTCGTTAGGTCCAAGTGGTCTCACATCCCAATCACCTTCTCCCAGGAGGATCTTCAACTAAAAGACTACCCTCACAATGATGCTATGGTTATATCTTGTGTCATCAAGGGATTTCTGGTCCATAATGTTCTGGTAGACATAGGCAGTGCAGCGGACATTATATTTGCAAAGGCTTTTAGATAGATGCAAGAGCCAGAGGACAAGATTCATGATGCTACACACCCTCTTTGTGGCTTCGGAGGAAGACAGATTATGGCACTTGGAAAAATCACAATGTCAGTTACCTTCGGTTATGTCCACAACACAAGAACTGAGCAAGTTGTTGTTGACATTGTCGACATGGAGTACCCGTACAATGCAATCATTGGTTGAGGGACACTTAATGCCTTCGAAGCAATACTTTATCCAGCATACTTATGCATGAAGATACCTTCGGAACAAGGGCACATTGTTGTCCATGGAAGTCAAGAAGCTGCCAGAAGGGCTGAAGGGAGTTGGACAGATTCAAAGGCAATCCACAACATAGATGGAGCCGAAGCTTGTCAACAATATAAACACAAAAGAGAGAAGGCTGCTTCGGAAGATCAGCCGAAGCCTATGCTCCTATGTGAAGATATAGCAGATCAAAGGGTACTGCTAGGATCTCAGCTATCTGATGAGCAAGAAAAAACTCTTATAAGGTTTTTGTTTAACAACAAAGATGTCTTTGCTTGGACAGCCAATGATCTTTGTGGTGTCAACAGAGATGTTATTGAACATTCACTTAATGTGGGTCCATCTTTCAGGCCAAGGAAGCAAAGACTTCAGAAGATGTCTGATGATAAAGCTGAAGGTGCTCGGAACGAAGTAAAGAGACTTCTCAGTGCTTGTGTTATTAGAGAAGTAACATATCCAGAATGGCTAGCCAACACTGTTATGGTGAAAAAGGCTAATGGCAAATGGAGAATGTGTATTGATTTTACAGATCTCAACAAAGCATGCCTAAAGGACGAGTTCCCATTACCAAGAATAGACTCCCTTATGGATGCAACAACTTCTTCGGAGCTCATGAGTCTACTAGACTGCTACTCAGGCTATCATCAAATTTGGATGAAAAAGAAAGATGAGCCAAAAACTAGCTTCATAACTCCTAGTGGCACTTATTGCTACCTTCAGATGCCTGAGGGGCTCAAGAATGCTGGAGGAAGCTTTAGTAGAATGACAGCCAAGGTTCTTCACTCTCAAATAGGCAGGAATGTGCTGACTTATGTTGATGACATCATAGTAAAAAGCACGAAGCAGGAGAATCATATTGCTGACTTACAAGAGACATTTGCCAATTTCAGGCAAGCTGGTCTGAAATTACATCTAGAAAAGTGTGTTTTTGGAGTAAAGAAGGGCAAGTTCCTTGGCCGTCTAGTATCAACGAAAGGAATTGAAGCTAATCCAAATATGATCGAAGCTATCCTTCGTATGGAGCCGCCAAATACAAAGAAGGGGGCCCAAAGGTTGGCAGGAAGGCTGGCATCGTTAAATAGATTCATATCTAGATCAGCAGAAAGGAATTTACCATTTTTGAAATACTGAAGTCAGTCGAAGTTTTCCAATGGGGTCCGGCTCAGCAAAAGGCTTTCGAAGAGTTAAAGCAATACTTGATAGACTTGACAACTCTAACTCCACCTTCGCTAGGGGCTCCATTACTTTTATATGTAGCAGCCTCCCACTCTACACTCAGTGTGGTGCTTGTACAGGAGAAGCAAGATGGCCAGGTCAAAAAACAAGCACCAGTATATTTTGTCTCCGAAGTTCTAAGCTTATCAAAGAAAAAATACACAGAATTGGAGAAGGTGCTATATGCTGTGTTGATGGCCTCCAGGAAGCTTCGGCATTATTTTCAAGCATATCACATAATTGTTCCTTCGTCGCAACCTTTGAAAGACATAATGAGGAATAGAGAAGCTACTGGGAGGATCGGAAAATGGGCTGCCGAACTCAATGAATTTTCTATTGACTATGTCCTCAGGTCCTCAATTCAGTCCCAAGCATTAGCATATTTCATCGCTGATTGGATACTAGGGGCTCAGGAAGAAGTAACAAAAGACGTCGAAGCTTGGACAGTCTTCTGTGATGGTTCTTGGGGAACCTTCGTCGCAGGAGCCGCTGCTGTCCTAGTAGCACCTTCTAAAGTCAGAATATGCTATGCAACAAGACTGGATTTTAGTTGTACAAATAACATTGCTAAGTACGAAGCCCTTCTGTTGGGGCTTCGGAAATTAAAAGCAATGGGAATAAGAGGGGCGATCCTTAAAACTAACTCCCAATTCATCTCTGGCCATGTAGACAAAAGCAACAAGGCAAGGGATCCGAAGCTTGAAAAATATTTGGACACAGTCCGATGGTTGGAGACCTCTTTCGAAGGTTTTTCTGTAAAAAATATCCCAAGAGGGGAAAATGAGCATGCAGATCTGCTAGCTAAGTCAGCAGCACAGGGGCTCCCTCTACCTTCGGAGATATTCTTTGAGACAATAAAAGCACCTTCGGTTGAACTTATGAAGAGAGAGCAGTGCTCACAATATCACCTGTACATAGTGAAGATTAGAGGACTAAAATCATATCTTTCCTCCAAGGTAACTGTTTTTCGGATGATGAAGTTTATAATAAAAGAATGGAAGCAAGGACAAGACCATATGTCATAATAGAAGGGGAGTTATACAAACATGGAGTCTGCTCTCCACTTCTCAAGTGTTTATCCAGAACCGAAGGTATAGAGTTAATGAAGGAAATACATGCAGGTTTGTGTGCATCTCACATTGGGTCTAGACCTTTGTTGGGAAAGGTTTTTAGACAAGGATTTTATTGGCCGAAGGCAGCTTCGGATGCAACAGATCTGGTCCAAAAGTGTGAAAATTGTCAAAAATGTGCAAGAGACCAGAAACAACCTTCATCGCTAACTCAGCTAATACAGCCAACCTGGCCATTGCAAAGATGGGCTTTAGATTTGTTGGGCCCACTTCCACCAGCACAAGGCAACTTGAAGTATGTCGTAGTGGTAGTAGAATATTTTTCCAAATGGATTGAGGCGAAACCCTTAGCTACAATAACTTCGGTCACGGTCCAAAAATTCTTCTGGCAAAATATTGTTTGTCGCTTCGGTGTGCCGAAGGCAATAACCGTGGACAATGGTATGCAATTTGATGCCGAAGCATTCAAAGATTTTTGTGACCAAATTGGTACGAAGATCCATTTTGCATCAGTTAGGCATCCAGAATCAAATGGGCTGGTAGAAAGAGCAAATGGTATTATAATGACAGGAATAATGAAGCTAATCTTCAACCAGCCTAGAGGAAAGTGGCCAGACGAGCTGATTAAAGTGGTGTGGAGCCACAACACAACTGCGTCAAGGTCAACAGGATTTACACCCTTCAAACTTTTATTTGGTGACGAAGCAATAACTCCAGAAGAAGCAAAGACAGGGTCAATAAGAACAATAGCTTCGACAGAAGACAAAGCTGATTATCAAGTAACAAAAGATACTATAGAAGGGACTAGACTGCAGGCTATAGAGCACATCAATAAATATCAGGCCAAAACAATAAAATGGCGTGACAGAAAAGTTTGATTGAAAAATATAAAGCCAGGACATCTGGTGCTTCGAAGGGTGGCCAACCCAGACACAGTGGGTAAGTTGCAACTGAAGTGGGAAGGTCCTTTTCTAGTAGTATCTTCGTCAAGGCCCGGTTCTTATAGATTGAAGGATATGGACGGCAACGACATACCCAGATCTTGGAATGCGGATGAGCTTCGGAGATACTATGTCTAATATGATGTAATCTTTTTTTCATTTTTTCTATGGCACCCTTTTCCTTTCAAGAGGGGAGAAAGGTTTTTAATGGGGCCATAGTTTGTAATTTTTCACTTATTTAGCCCTACGAGGACAGCATCCCAAAAAGATGTAATATGTAAACTCTGAGCATGCACCATCGAGTGCAAAAAGAAAAATAGGGAGAAGCTCAAAAGACGTCCCTAAGGGGATGCAGAGCATGACGAAGCTGCAAAAAGTCGTTCCTAAGAGAGCGCAGCGTAAGTTTTCTGCTCAAAAGTCGTTTCTAAGGGAATGCAGAGCCAAAAGCATGATGAAACTGCAAAAAAGTTGTTCCTAAGGGAGCGCGGAGTAAGTTTTCTGCTCAAAAGTCGTTCCAAAGGGAATGCAGAGCCAAATACCACCGAAATAGAAGAAGAAGTTCAAAAGTCGTTCCTAAGGGGATGCAGAACTTAAATGCCACCGAAATAGAAGGTGAAGAAGCTCAAAAGTCGTTCCTAAGGGGATGCAGAGCTTAAGACTCAAAAGTCGTTCCTAAGGGGATGCAGAGTCTGGGTGTGGCTTCGTGTGTGTGTTTGGGACATTCATTTGCACGTTACATTACATCATTCATTGCATTCATATACATTCATGTAGACATTCGTAGGATCATCATCATCATAACATAAAACACAAACAGATACTTCGACTTTGATAACAATGCTTCGATGAGCATGAAGAAGCAAGATATGCTTCATTGTGTACGAAAAGAAGGGAAGGTGTTTTTCGCCTTCGGCTCAAAAGATATAAGTTTCGTCCACAGCAAAGCAATTTACACATGGAAGAAAAGGTAAAAATATATTACAAGGTATGGACAAATATACAGAGTAATGTTCAATTCTCGACTACACTGTCTTTTACAGAGATAATACAAATGCTTCTAAAGATCTATGCAGTCAGGCCTAAAAAACATCTTCGGCGGCCCATCGGAATCTGCTTTGGATTATTAATCTTCAGCATCATCATCCTACACATTACAAGGCTGTATAAGGTAAAAAGTAATCACAAGAAAAGGTAAGCAACAGGTATTAGTTTCATACCGGTTTAAGCAAGCTTCTGGCCTCGTCACCAGCCAAATCTCGACCACCCTTCGCCCAAATTTGTGTTATAAATCTGCTCCCTATGCTTCGGGCCTCGCTGGGAATGTCAAACAAATCCGTTGAAGATAGACTGAAAGTTGGTCTATTGACAATCTTCTCGTGCGTACAACCAGCTTTCAAAAATGCTGCAGCTGTGCCGCGAGAAGCTAGTAGGGCACAGAAGTCACCGTGCCCCGCTATCACTTCGTCAAGCGCCTCGACTTCACCTTCAATGTGTTCGAGGTGTTCGATATGTTTTCGGACAAAGGAGTAAACTTTTCAGTGCTGGCTCCAACTGAGTTAAAAACCTTTTTTGATCGTTGTACGCAGCGGCTGCCAAAGCCCATACACATGTTCCGAAGCTCTTTCAAAGATTGTTGCAACTTCGTATTTTTGACAGCTTCAGCTTCATATTTTGTCTGCAAGCTTTTTCTTTCTTGTTCGAAGCTCTCTGATTTTTGCAGAAGTTCCCATTTAATCTAGTATTTTTAGCTTGCGCTTCTGCTAGGGAACCTTCCATTGCTTGGAGTAAGAAGTATTTCTTTTCAAGAGAAGTTTCGTATTCTTTAATTTTGTTCTCTAAACCCTCGATTATAATTTCGTTCTTTTTATCCTCGAGGTCTTGTTGCATTTGCAGTCCTTTGCTCAGCAACATACTCTGTATAAATAAACCTTCATTAGCAAACTTGCTTCGTCACAAAAATAAGTAAAATTTTGCTTCATCACAAGAGTTTTACCTTAAAGTTGGAATAAAACAAACTACCGACGATATGTTGTCGTCGGTAGCTGCTGATATCGGCTTCGAGCTTCGAAAAACCGACACTCTTCGATAGAGTGCCGATTACCTTCGCCCCGGTACGGTCGCGAACGCATCCCAAGGCCTCTTCATCGATCCCGCCAAAGAGCATGGCTTCTGGCTGGTAGCCACAGGAAATGTCGTATTCCTGTAGCTCCTTCTTTTCGGCCTCAGATAGTTCTTGACCGATCAGGTTCCGAAGCTCAAAATCGTTTTCTTCCAAAGAAGCATCGACAATTTTCTTTCCTTTGTCAGGCACTGGGGCCATGACCTGTTCTGCAGATGCAACTGTTTCTTCTGGAGGCATATCCAATAGCAATTTATCAATTCCAGTGTGACACCCCAGTGTCACCTAGGGTTTCTCTCAAATACCAACCCAAGAACCATTATTTTATGTGAACCAAAGTAATCATGAGCATCAAAATAACTTAAGTAGCAAAGAATTCACCAAGTAAATACTTAAAAGTATCATGATCAAAACAATTGAGTCTTTGAAAAGGGTAGAATGTGCAACCCTAATTAAAAACCCTAAGTGAGCCCCATGAGCAAAATTCAAGAAAATAAGAAAAAGGGAATGAAAAGTTTAAAATTATGACTTGAGCCAATTATAAAAATTGAAGTATATTTAATAAGCAACAAGAAAGGTTGAGAAAGCTTAGCCAAAATAACTAAAATAAAGCCCCAAATCAAGCTTCTCATGTGGGGACTTAATGGGAATTCTGAATTTCAGAATTCAGAAATTCAGACCTTGAGCCAAAGATCAGGGATGTTCACCTTGATCCCTAACTCGAATCCTAATGGCCCCATTGACAAAATTGTGTCTAACTAACCCCTCTGTCGTGTGCCAGAAGATGGCATTGGGACGCGAGCCCTAGACACGACAAAACCTTGGATTTGCCTCGGGTTTGGGCAGGGAGACAGACCGGATTTCCTGGCTCCATATCTCTGCAACCAGTAGGCAAAATCCTATGACCCCCACACAAGAATGGTAGCTTGTAGGGACGAGAAGAGGTTTTGTGCACTGACCAAGGCGAGAGCAGGCTCGGATGAGCGACCACACGCGCCAGAACTTGGGCAGAACGCACGGGCACACGTGTTCGACCCTGGTCGGCATGCCAGAGCTCGCCCAACTCGCGCGCGCGCTTACCCCGGCGTCCGGTCAAGTCCGCCGCGCGCCCACGCCCTCGGCCGTGCCCGCCCGCGCCTATAAAGCCTCCCCGGGCGCACCTCACTTCGCCCCGCACTCACCCTCACCGGCCAGCCACCTTTCCTCAGCTCCGGCGAGCTCAATTCCGCCCGCCATTGCCGCCAGAGCTTCGGCCATCGTGGCCAGCCCACTCCAGCCATCCTCTGGGCAAGCCAGTGCTTCAGCTAGCTCCGCCAGTAGCCCGTGAAGCTTGCCAAGCCCTCGGACCCGGCCAGACTTCACCGGAGGCCCGAGATCGACCTCACCGGACTTCGGTCTTCCGCCGCCGCGCGTGGACCGAGCTATCCAGTGAGTCTCCGTCCAATCCCTTGCGCTCATATCTTCTCTGGCATCCCATGGACCTCCCTGACCCATCTAATTGAACTATCTCGCCGTGACCAGGCCGGTCTCCTCGCCGCCGACGAGCATCCCCGCCTGCGCGCGTGGACCGACCGACTCCGGCCATCTCCGACGGCGTCCCGCACACCGTTGTGATCCCCGCGACCTCCCCTACGTCCTCGACCACTTCACCGGAGCAATCTCGTCGCCGGTAAGCCCCTCCGCCCTTTCTTCCACCGCAGTTACTGATTAAGGTAGAAGAAGGACCTCAGGTTAGGATTTGTAGAACCCGAGGGGTTTTCTGTAACGTCAGTGACTCATGTGAATAGTAGCTTAAGGACTGATCCGCGAAGAAAACTTAAAAACCCGCTAGGGACCCCAGTGCAAAGTGGATTTCCATTAAATCAATTCTGTTAATCTTTTTAAAAATGACCAGAGAACTTAGAAAATCCATAACTTGATGAATTCTTAATCAAAAGTTGTCAAACTAATTTTGCTAGATCCTAAATATTATGAACTGTCATTTAAAAATGGTAAACCTTATGCTTTCTGTTCTGAATTTTAGAGTTTGAATTTAAAAATAGAAACTCACCAAACCTTGTTTAATTAAGGAAAATTAGTTTTTCTTCTATGCTGAACTTAAGAAAATTTGTAGGTGTTTAAACCTCATTTAGACACTGTTTAAAAATAATGGGAACCCCAGCATTGAAAAATATGATGTAGTTATTCATTTAAAGCTAATTTGTCCAAAACTTAGAGAAAATCAGAAAGGCATTAGAAATTAATGAACAGTGATTAAGATTATTTTTCCTAGTTTACTTATGTAACAGAGAACCTAGGAAAAATACAGAGACCATTAATTTGGACCAGTTTTAAATTAAAATGATTTATTTAGCCTTATATAGACTAAAAATCAATTATTAGAGTTACAAAACTATAACCGAAATGAGTAATAAAAATCCAGTGGACTTGTAACCACCAGAGCCCCACTACAAAAATACAGAGCACCTCAGCCCAACTTTTTAAGTAAGGAAAATAAATACAAAGTGATAATAAGGCATTTTCCAACTAAATCATGAACAACCCCTATTAATGTGATAATGGGCAACCAAAAATTTGCTAAGTCCATGATGAAATAAACCACCAGAGAAAAATGCCAACCCATGAAAAAGAAGCAAACTCATACCAATTGCTAATGATTTAAGAGAAAGACCACTTAATTAGAATAATGCATACCACCCCTTCCCTTAAGCAAAAAGAGGCCAAACTTCAGAATGATTGCTCTTGCACAAAATGATAGCCAAGAAAAATAAGAACTCTATTGTTTGATGTTTTTCAAATATAGTGGTAGTAGAAAGCACCCATTTGGCTAGAAACTTGAGAAAACCATAGAAAAATAATTAAAAGGTATTAATGATTAGAAATCCGTATCAAGTCATGTTATAACACCTAAAAGGCAGAAAAAATAAGTTTTGGAGAATTGCCCACTGTTAAATAGTAGTTGTAGTTCATAGCACCCCTTCTGCCCTAGAGTTTAATAATTTTGTCCAGAGAAAACTATTCACTTTCTGATCCCCAAATTTTGAGACAAAGAAACACACACCAGTAACAAGCCACTGTAATGTTTGCAGAATTTTTGGAATTTTATAAAAGCAACTTGTAGTTCAAACCTACTTCCAAACATTAAAGAGAATAAAAGAAAAGGAATGAAGGAATAAACCCCACCTCAATAAGCCTAACTTGAGAACTTATCAATTCTCCCTAAGACTTAAAAAAAAGAACTCAGTGGAACCCCAAAAATAAACCTACCACTTACCTTAGCTAAGTTTGACCCAATTTACCAAGTATACCACCCAAGGGTCTTACATAAGTAAAGTTAACCTTGTTTAACTCAAAAGATCATGCACCCTTAAAGTTGTGATTTATAAAAGCACATATCATATCATGCATATATCTTACGCATTGCATTCATTAGATTGTAATCTTGCCGACAGAGAGTACGTGCTCATCCCCGATCAAGGACCTGTCTAAGAGGAGGACCAGGAGCAGGCTTCAGAGGCTGCTATTGAGGATCTCCCCGCAGCCCCAGCAATTGAAGGCAAGCCCCGATTTTATGCATAACCTGTTAATTATGCTATTTTACTACACTTAATGCTTGTAGGATTGCAATGTGCACTTAAGTGTAGGAGTTGCTTGAAACCTCTAGTTGCATGAACTTAGGATTCCTTTTTGAGATGAATACTAGTATGCTAGGTCGAGTAGCTGCTTGCTAATCAGGATCTCGGTAGAAGTCGAGTGATTTTTCTAGCACTCGCGCGAGGTCAGGAATTGATTGTATTCATCTTGATAACGGGATCTATGTTGGTCTATGGACTTGGATCCAGGGAGGATGCCTTGTCCATGAGACGGGAAAAATGAATTAAGGATTAATGTGTGGATACCTGAGTCAAGCTTTTGAACGTACTAAGCACATGCCGGGAAAAATGGTAACCGGTAAACCTAGTACCTGATTGAAGCCGGGCGCGGACTTTATCCCTCATGCGACCTGAGACTGGGTCTCCCATGCTAGCTATGGTGGGTACAAGTGCGGTCACTGCACGGCGGCAGCCGGGGTCAGTGGAGCATTGTATGCCAAGGCGGTGAGGCCTGGACACGAACGGGGAATCGATGGGGACGGTTGTCATGTGTGGGGTCGGAGTACCCTGACATGCCTTGTGTTTAGGTTTACCTTGCAAGGTTAAAACTCGATTCGAATCGTCTGCTTCTCGCAGCTAATGAGACTGCTTGATTCCTTGTACTGCATCGAGTAAGAAGTGAAACGTGGTTACATGAGATAACTTGTTGATTGAACTAAATGATTGTTACCATGTATGTTTAGAAGAAGCAAATCTAGCTAAGTTAATGATGGTAGAATTTGAATAGCTAAAAATTGATTTTAGAAACAGCTAGTGCTTTTGGCAAACCAAACCCCTCAGCCAAACAGCTGCATAGTCTAGAGGTAGAGGAGTAGACTCCTCACACCGGTTAAGTCTAGCTGAGTATTAGTATACTCAGCCTTGCTTGTGGCACCATTTTTGCAGGTACCATTCAGGATATGGTTGATGGTGTGACTTGGCCTACCACCCTGCCACCGGGTTGGACGGTCGAGTGGGATGTTGCTCCGGCAGGAGAGGAGCACGAGGAGTAGTGGGCTAGGCCTTGCCCGAATCCTCGATACCGACGACATCTATTATCCGCTGCACTTTATTTTGTGTACTTTATTTGCCACGCAAAAACTTCGATTTATGTAATAACTCCGCACTTAATTTGAGGTTTTCCTGTTTTATTGTATTTCTTCTGTGACTCACCTTCGAGTGAGACTGTGGAATTTGATCCTGGTTAAGTGGCTCTATCAGACTAGATCTGAAGAATTGACGGGTTATTCCGATTTAAGTGTGTTACGGCCCCTGAGGCGTGACTTAGGCACTTAAGCTGGAATAATTCGGGCGGTTCTGCCACAGCTGGTATCAGAGCAAATTCCACCAAAGAGAAGGACAATAAACCATGAATACCAATTTTCAAAATCTAAAACTTGCCTAGAAACTACTACAGATCGTCAGGACTAGACCGCTAGACCTAGGACGAAAGGCCTTAGGCATAGAGGGAAGAATAGGTGGCTAACTAAGTAGGCCCCGTGGGCGAGTACTTATATTTTTAGGATGCCCTAAAAAGGCACCCTATTTTCTTTTGAGAGGCAACGTTTCTTCCAGCATGCATGCATTATAAAACACAAAGAGGAATTAAAATTTGGGCTAACCCACTTTCTTTAAAACCATCCGGGCTCTCTTTTTCTTTTTCCTTCCACCATAATCTTTATCCTTGATTCCCTTCCGCAAATGAATTCACCCACCCCCGCTAGTGGAGGAGACTCTCGTTTCAGTTCTGACTTCCTTTCTCGCGATGGCTTTCCCTCCATCTTGTGGGAAGTGCTTAACTCCGCTGGTTACCCTACGCCCCCTTTGTACACGGTGCAGTTGTATGAGGAGCATCGGGTACCTCGTTGTCGGGTCTGGCTGACCTTGGAGGCTCATCCCCTTCAGCCGGGTTGGCGTTCTCTTGATTCTGAGACGATTGGACTCAGGACGGACGACACCATTGAGGCAGCAACCATGAAGACTCTGACGACTTTCTGTGGCTACCATCCCCTGGAGATGGTGATGCACCCCTTGGGACTCTTCCCTGCTGAGAAGAAGGATGATCCCATGTGGTGTAACCGCGTGAGCCATGTGAAAGATGTCTGGGCAATGTATCCTGACTTGGTTGGGAGGGTCACCGTTCAGTGCATGAGTGCGCTGTACCGTCTGCAGGCCCTTCAGAGCGATGCTATGGCACTCCTTGCTAACACCGCTCAGACTGCCAAGCTCACCCTCGACAGTCGGGAAGATTTTGTGGTCGACCTATCCACAGAGTTGGTGGAGAAGGATCTGCAGGTGGAGAGGCTGAGCCAGCGCATCACCACCCTGGAGCAGCAGGTGGAGATCCGAGACAACACTATTGATGTCTTGGAGAATCAGCTTCACGATGTGCAGAGGGAACTCGAAGAAGCAAATGACCACTTGGACATGCACCACCTGGAGATGGAGGCCAATGAAGCAGGGAGCGAGGGAGAAGAGGCTCCCGAGGAGCTAGGACCAGCCCCTGGTGCTAATGGGACTACCTCTGCGATGCCTCCTTCACCCGTATCCAGTGTCGCTTCCACCGCTCAGGGTTAAGCAGTCACTTCGACACCTTTAGGCGGATAGAAACCTATGCGAGCTTAGTAATATCACATTTTGGACTAGGCTTACGGGTACTTTCCCCTGATTGATGTAACCCTGTAAACTTTTGAAATCTGTGGGATCTTTGTCACCATGTTATCTTCATTTCGAACCTAATATTATGATTATGGCATTTTCCTTCCATATGAGATGATATCTTGTCGTTCGAAACTGTGAGATGGGATAACAATGGCGACAATCTCTGTTTTCAGATGGCAGCTAGGCAGCGTCGCGGGCAGAACGAGCAGGTTCCCCCGCCACCTCCTCCAGCTCCCACAGTGCAGGAGCTGATGGCCCAGCAGAATGAGATTCTGCGACAGCTCTTGCAGCGCCAGCCCCACCCTCAGCAGCATGGTGGAGGCCAGCATCAGCGACCTCCAGCAATGGCAACTTACCAGGAGTTTCTGAGCACGCAGCCGCCCTTGTTCACCAAGGTAGAGGATCCGTTGGACACCGACGTATGGCTTCGCGTCGTCGAGTCCAAGTTTCCCCTCCTCACGGGAGACTGCCCTGATGAAGCCAAGGCTCGCTTCGCCGCACAGCAGCTTCGCGGCCCTGCTCGGACTTGGTGGGACCACTTCCGTGCTATGCTCCCCGCTGATCGGGAAGTATCTTGGGAGGAATTCAAGACTGCCTTCAGAGGACATCACATCCCAGCTGGCATTTTTGATCGGAAGTTGAATGAATTTCTGGCCCTTAATCAAGGAACCCGCACAGTACTGCAGTATGCACAAGCCTTCAACGACTTATGCCAGTATGCAGGGTATCATGCTGATTCTGATGAAAAGAAGAGGGATCGCTTCCGCAGGGGTCTTAATACCAAGCTGCAGGAACGACTTAACACTGTCCGGGCTGATAGCTTCAATGAGTTGGTCAACATGGCCATCTCCCAGGAGGATTGCATTGTTGCTCACCAGGCAGAGAAGAAGAGAAAGGCACCAATGGCAGCACCATCCGCTCAGGCTCAGAGGTTCCGGATTGTTTCTCAAAATCAGAGCAGGGGTTTTCAGTAGTAGGCAGGCAGATGGGTGATCAGGCCACCTCAGCAACAGCAGCAGCCGACACCCAACCGCTACCCAGCTCCCGCCCCAAGGAGCAATCAGCCTCCGCAGCAGCAGCAGTTCCGCCAGGGCAATGGGAACAAGTGTTTCACTTGTGGCAATGTGGGCCACTATGCCAAGAATTGTCCCAGGAACCAGCAGAGGCAGATGCCAGCACCAAATCAAGACAAGGGAAGAAAGCAGAAGGTGCAAGTCAGGCAAGGGAAGCTCAACTTCACTACTCTGGAGGAAGTACCAGAAGGAGCTCCTATCATGACCAGTATCTTTTCAGTTTATAATCAACCTGCTTTAATTCTGTTTGATTCTGGTGCATCTCATAGTTTCATTAGCCAAAAGTTTAGTGCTAAATGTGAACTGCCATTCTCTCACTCAAAAGGGTTATTCATGATAGTCACACCTAGGGGTAAAATTGCAACTAATCAATTAAACCAAAGTGTGCCTATTCAACTGGGAAGCCACATTGTCAAAACCACTCTTCTTGTGTTGGGATTGGAAAATGTGGACATTATTCTAGGAGCAAATTGGATGACCTTGCACCAAGTTGTGCTGGATGTAGCCAGCCGTACCGTGGAAGTTAATTCTCCTTTCTGCGGGAATTTCACTTTGATTCTGCCTAGTCAGGGTTCTTCTCAGTCATGTACTTTCTCTATGACGGAGTTACCCCTGAAGAAGATCCCAGTGGTCTGTGAGTATGCAGATGTCTTCCCTGATGAATTGCCAGGAATGCCACCGGACCGGGAAATTGAATTCGCCATCGAGTTGCAACCGGGAACGACCCCAATTTCCAAGAGGCCCTACCGAATGCCACCCGCAGAGTTGGCAGAGTTGAAGAAGCAATTGCAAGAGTTGCTGGATAAGGGTTTTATTCACCCAAGCACTTCGCCTTGGGGATGTCCAGCACTGTTTGTGAAGAAGAAAGATGAAAGCTTGAGGTTGTGTATAGATTACCGCCCTCTTAATGCGGTAACTATCAAAAACAAGTATCCTTTGCCTCGTATTGATGTTCTTTTTGACCAGTTGGTCGGGGCCAAGGTGTTTTCCAAGATAGACCTTCGCTCTGGCTACCATCAGATCAAAATACGAGCAAGTGATATTCCGAAGACAGCATTCTCAACCAGATATGGGCTATATGAATTCTTGGTGATGTCATTCGGGCTGACAAATGCACCAGCATATTTCATGTATCTGACGAATTCTGTTTTCATGTCGGAGTTGGACAAGTTCGTGGTGGTTTTCATCGATGACATTCTGGTGTACTCAAAGAACGAAGAAGAACATGCCGGGCATTTGCATGTAGTGCTTCAACGTCTGCGAGAGCACCACCTTTATGCCAAGTTATCCAAGTGTGATTTTTGGCTAAAGGAAATCAAATTCTTGGGTCACACTATCTCTCAGGCTGGAATAGCTGTTGATCCTGATAAAGTGCAAGAAGTGATGAATTGGAGGCCACCAACAACTGTTCGCCAGATTCGGAGTTTTCTGGGATTGGCTGGTTATTACCGAAGGTTTATTCCGGACTTCTCTCGAATTGTGAAGCCTATTACTGAGTTGCTGAAGAAAGAAGTCAAGTTTGTGTGGAGTCAGAAGTGCGAAGATGCCTTCCATGCATTAAGGCAGCATCTGACCACAGCACCAGTATTGGCGCAACCCGACAGCAGCAAGCCTTTTGATGTGTATTGCGATGCCTCTGGCACCGGGCTAGGTTGTGTCTTGATGCAAGACAACCGAGTCATTGCTTATGCCTCAAGAGCACTCAGGCCTCATGAGCAGAATTATCCCACTCATGACCTCGAGTTAGCAGCAGTGGTTCATGCATTGAAGATGTGGAGGCACTATCTAATGGGAACCCACTGCAACATCTTCACTGATCATAAGAGCCTTAAGTACATTTTTACTCAGGCTGATCTCAACATGAGGCAGAGAAGATGGCTAGAGCTGATCAAGGATTGTGACCTGGAGGTACATTATCACCCAGGAAAAGCTAATGTGGTAGCAGATGCCTTGAGTCGGAAGTTGCAGTGCAACTGTATTCTGATGGATTCTCGCATTAACACCTTGTGTGATGAGTTGAGCAAGATGCAAATTGAAGTGATTCCTTCTGGTTCATTGTCTCACATTTCTGTTGAGCCAGCTTTGCAAGACCAGATTATCATGGCCCAGCTCAGTGACAAGGGAGTGCAGATTATCAAGAAGAATCTCCATCAGAAGGTTGAGAAGTATAATTGTTTCCGCCAAGATGAAAAGGGTGTGTTATGGTTCAAGAGCAGATTGGTGATTCCTAAGGACCAGGATCTCAAGAGGAAAATTTTGGATGAGGCTCATCTCTCCAAATTCTCTATGCATCCGGGAAGCACCAAGATGTACCATGATCTGAAGCCTTTGTACTGGTGGACCAGAATGAAGAGGGAGATAGCCCAGTATGTATCAGAATGTGACACCTGTCAGAGGATAAAGGCAAGCCACTTGAAGTCAGCTGGAGCTTTGCAACCACTGTCCGTACCTTCGTGGAAGTGGGACGACATCAGCATGGATTTCATTGTGGGTCTGCCCAACACCTCTCGTCATCATGATTCGATTTGGGTTATTGTGGACCGATTGACGAAAGTGGCACATTTTCTTCCTGTGCACACCACTGATAAGGCTCAGAAATATGCAGAATTGTATATTGACCGGATCGTGTGTTTGCACGGATTACCTCGGACCATTGTTTCTGACCGAGGAGCCCAATTTGTTGCCAGATTTTGGGAACAATTGCAAGAGTCTTTGAGAACCAAGCTAATCAGGAGTTCAGCTTACCACCCACAGACTGATGGTCAGACGGAAAGGGTAAACCAAATCCTGGAGGATATGCTGAGAGCTTGTGCAATCGATTGTGGCAAGAACTGGGATAAGCACCTCTCCTTGGCAGAGTTTGCTTATAACAATAGTTATCAATCCAGCCTAAAGATGGCACCTTTTGAAGCTCTCTATGGAAGAAGGTGCAGGACACCACTCAATTGTCTCAACCTGGTGAAAGAGAAGTTTTTGGACCTGATTTAGTGACTGAAGCCGAAAGGAAGGTCAAGCTAATCAGGAAGAATCTAGAAGCTGCTCAGGCCAGGCAGAAGAGTTACCATGATAAAAGAAGGAAACCTCTCCAGTTCGAGGTGGGAAGTTTTGTATACCTCAAGGTATCACCCACCAAGGGAGTGTAGAGGTTTGGGATCAAAGGCAAGCTAGCCCCTCGTTACATTGGACCTTATGAGATCATAGAAGCATGTGGACCCGTGGCATACAAGCTGAAGTTACCTTCAAAGATGTCTGCCATTCACAGTGTATTCCATGTATCTCAGCTGAAGAAGTGTGTTCGATTGCCGACCGAGATCATAGCAGAGCCAGAATTGGAGATAGAGCCAGATCTATCGTACCAAGAGTACCCCTCCAAGATTCTGGATTGCAAAGAAAGATCAACTCGGGCTAAATCGATCAAGATGTACAAGGTCCAGTGGAGTAATCACTCAGAGGAAGAAGCTACTTGGGAAACCGAGGAATTCTTGAGATCCAACTTCCCCGATTGCCTACCTAAGGAAGCTGGTACGTAATCACCCCCAACCCCTCCTCCTGCCCTTCGAACCTAATTTCCAAAAATATGATCTTAATTCAGAATGAAGAAACTATGAAGTAAAACTTAAAAGGACATCCTTCTGAAGTTGCAAAGAGAATGACATTCGAAGAGCAGTTTTACCCTAATAATAACAATAATCACCCATTTCCTATAAGTCTCACCCTTCGCTTCACCCTAGGAGGACTCTGGCCCGAATCTCGGGACGAGATTCCTTTAAGGGGGGAAGGCTGTGACACCCCAGTGTCACCTAGGGTTTCTCTCAAATACCAACCCAAGAACCATTATTTTATGTGAACCAAAGTAATCATGAGCATCAAAATAACTTAAGTAGCAAAGAATTCACCAAGTAAATACTTAAAAGTATCATGATCAAAACAATTGAGTCTTTGAAAAGGGTAGAATGTGCAACCCTAATTAAAAACCCTAAGTGAGCCCCATGAGCAAAATTCAAGAAAATAAGAAAAAGGGAATGAAAAGTTTAAAATTATGACTTGAGCCAATTATAAAAATTGAAATATATTTAATAAGCAACAAGAAAGGTTGAGAAAGCTTAGCCAAAATAACTAAAATAAAGCCCCAAATCAAGCTTCTCATGTGGGGACTTAATGGGAATTCTGAATTTCAGAATTCAGAAATTCAGACCTTGAGCCAAAGATCAGGGATGTTCACCTTGATCCCTAACTCGAATCCTAATGGCCCATTGACAAAATTGTGTCTAACTAACCCCTCTGTCGTGTGCAGAAGATGGCATTGGGACGCGAGCCCTAGACACAACAAAACCTTGGATTTGCCTCGGGTTTGGGCAGGGAGACAGACCGGATTTCCTGGCTCCATATCTCTGCAACCAGTAGGCAAAATCCTATGACCCCCACACAAGAATGGTAGCTTGTAGGGAGGAGAAGAGGTTTTGTGCACTGACCAAGGCGAGAGCAGGCTCGGATGAGCGACCACACGCGCCAGAACTTGGGCAGAACGCACGGGCACACGTGTTCGACCCTGGTCGGCACGCCAGAGCTCGCCCAACCCGCGCGCGCGCTCACCCTGGCGTCCGGTCAAGTCCGCCGCGCGCCCACGCCGTCGGCCGTGCCCGCCCGCGCCTATAAAGCCTCCCCGGGCGCACCTCACTTCGCCCCGCACTCACCCTCACCGGCCAGCCACCTTTCCTCAGCTCCAGCGAGCTCAATTCCGCCCGCCATTGCCGCCAGAGCTTCGGCAATCGTGGCCAGCCCACTCCAACCATCCTCTAGGCAAGCCAGTGCTTCGGCTAGCTCCGCCAGTAGCCCGTGAAGCTTGCCAAGCCCTCGGACCCGGCCAGACTTCACCGGAGGCCCGAGATCGACCTCACCGGACTTCGGTCTTCCGCCGCCGCGCGTGGACCGAGCTATCCAGTGAGTCTCCGTCCAATCCCTTGCGCTCATACCTTCTCTGGCATCCCATGGACCTCCCTGACCCATCTAATTGAACTATCTCGCCGTGACCAGGCCGGTCTCCTCGCCGCCGACGAGCATCCCCGCCTGCGCGCGTGGACCGACCGACTCCGGCCATCTCCGACGGTGTCCCGCACACCGTTGTGATCCCCGCGACCTCCCCTACATCCTCGACCACTTCACCGGAGCAATCTCACCGCCGGTAAGCCCCTCCGCCCTTTCTTCCGCTGCGGTTACTGTTTAAGGTAGAAGAAGGACCTCAGGTTAGGATTTGTAGAACCCGAGGGGTTTTCTGTAACGTCAGTGACTCATGTGAATAGTAGCTTAAGGACTGATCCGCGAAGAAAACTTAAAAACCCGCCAGGGACCCCAGTGCAAAGTGGATTTCCATTAAATCAATTCTGTTAATCTTTTTAAAAATGACCAGAGAACTTAGAAAATCCATAACTTGATGAATTCTTAATCAAAAGTTGTCAAACTAATTTTGCTAGATCCTAAATATTATGAACTGTCATTTAAAAATGGTAAACCTTATGCTTTCTATTCTGAATTTTAGAGTTTGAATTTAAAAACAGAAACTCACCAAACCTTGTTTAAGTAAGGAAAATTAGTTTTTCTTCTGTGCTAAACTTAAGAAAATTTGTAGGTGTTTAAACCTCATTTAGACACTGTTTAAAAATAATGGGAACCCCAGCATTGAAAAATATGATGTAGTTATTCATTTAAAGCTAATTTGTCCAAAACTTAGAGAAAATCAGAAAGGCATTAGAAATTAATGAACAGTGATTAAGATTATTTTTCCTAGTTTACTTATGTAACGGAGAACCTAGGAAAAATACAGAGACCATTAATTTGGACCAGTTTTAAATTAAAATGATTTATTTAACCTTATATAGACTGAAAATCAATTATTAGAGTTACAAAACTATAACCAAAATGAGTAATAAAAATCCAGTGGACTTGTAACCACTAGAGCCCCACTACAAAAATACAGAGCACCTCAGCCCAACTTTTTAAGTAAGGAAAATAAATACAAAGTGATAATAAGGCATTTTCCAACTAAATCATGAACAACCCCTATTAATGTGATAATGGGCAACCAAAAATTTGCTACGTCCATGATGAGATAAACCACCAGAGAAAAATGCCAACCCATGAAAAAGAAGCAAACTCATACCAATTGCTAATGATTTAAGAGAAAGACCACTTAATTCAAATAATGCATACCACCCCTTCCCTTAAGCAAAAAGAGGCCAAACTTCAGAATGATTGCTCTTGCACAAAATGATAACCAAGAAAAATAAGAACTCTATTGTTTGATGTTTTTCGAATATAGTGGTAGTAGAAAGCACCCATTTGGCTAGAAACTTGAGAAAACCATAGAAAAATAATTAAAATGTATTAATGATTAGAAATCCGTATCAAGTCATGTTATAACACCTAAAAGCCAGCAAAAATAAGTTTTGGAGAATTGCCCACTGTTAAATAGTAGTTGTAGTTCAAAGCACCCCTTCTGCCCTAGAGTTTAATAATTTTGTCCAGAGACAACTATTCACTTTCTGATCCCCAAATTTTGAGACAGAGAAACACACACCAGTAACAAGCCACTGTAATTTTTGCAGAATTTTTGGAATTTTATAAAAGCAACTTGTAGTTCAAACCTACTTCCAAACATTAAAGAGAATAAAAGAAAAGGAATGAAGGAATAAACCCCACCTCAATAAGCCTAACTTGAGAACTTATCAATTCTCCCTAAGACTTAAAAAAAGAACTCAGTGGAACCCCAAAAATAAACCTACCACTTACCTTAGCTAAGTTTGACCCAATTTACCAAGTATACCACCCAAGGGTCTTACATAAGTAAAGTTAACCTTGTTTAACTCAAAAGATCATGCACCCTTAAAGTTGTGATTTCTAAAAGCACATATCATATCATGCATATATCTTACGCATTGCATTCATTAGATTGTAATCTTGCCGACGGAGAGTACGTGCTCATCCCCGAGCAAGGACCTGTCCAAGAGGAGGACCAGGAGCAGGCTTCAGAGGCTGCTGTTGAGGATCTCCCCGCAGCCCCAGCAATTGAAGGCAAGCCCCGGTTTTATGCATAACCTGTTAATTATGCTATTTTACTACACTTAATGCGTGTAGGATTGCAATGTGCACTTAAGTGTAGGAGTTGCTTGAAACCTTTAGTTGCATGAACTTAGGATTCCTTTTTGAGATGAATACTAGTATGCTAGGTCGAGTAGCTGCTTGCTAATCAGGATCTCGGTAGAAGTCGAGTGATTTTTCTAGCACTCGCGCGAGGTCAGGAATTGATTGTATTCATCTTGATAACAGGATCTATGTTGGTCTATGGACTTGGATCCAGGGAGGATGCCTTGTCCATGAGACGGGAAAAATGAATTAAGGATTAATGTGTGGATACCTGAGTCAAGCTTTTGAACGTACTAAGCACATGCCGGGAAAAATGGTAACCGGTAAACCTAGTACCTGATTGAAGCCGGGCGCGGACTTTATCCCTCATGCGACCTGAGACTGGGTCTCCCATGCTAGCTATGGTGGGTACAAGTGCGGTCACTGCACGGCGGCAGCCGGGGTCAGTGGAGCATTGTATGCCAAGGCGGTGAGGCCTGGACGCGAACGGGGAATCGATGGGGACGGTTGTCATGTGTGGGGTCAGAGTACCCTGACATGCCGTGTGTTTAGGTTTACCTTGCAAGGTTAAAACTCGATTCGAATCGTCTGCTTCTCGCAGCTAATGAGACTGCTTGATTCCTTGTACTGCATCGAGTAAGAAGTGAAACGTGGTTACATGAGATAACTTGTTGATTGAACTAAATGATTGTTACCATGTATGTTTAGAAGAAGCAAATCTAGCTAAGTTAATGATGGTAGAATTTGAAAAGCTAAAAATTGATTTTAGAAACAGCTAGTGCTTTTGGCAAACCGAACCCCTCAGGCAAACAGCTGCATAGTCTAGAGGTAGATGAGTAGACTCCTCACACCGGTTAAGTCTAGCTGAGTATTAGTATACTCAGCCTTGCTTGTGGCACCATTTTTGCAGGTACCATTCAGGATATGGTTGATGGTGTGACTTGGCCTACCACCCTGCCACCGGGTTGGACGGTCGAGTGGGATGTTGCTCCGGCAGGAGAGGAGCACGAGGAGTAGTGGGCTAGGCCTTGCCCGAATCCTCGATACCGACGACATCGATTATCCGCTGCACTTTATTTTGTGAACTTTATTTTCCACACAAAAACTCCGATTTATGTAATAACTCCGCACTTAATTTGAGGTTTTCCTGTTTTATTGTATTTCTTCTGTGACTCACCTTCGAGTGAGACTGTGGAATTTGATCCTGGTTAAGTGGCTCTATCAGACTAGATCTGAAGAACTGACGGGTTATTCCGATTTAAGTGTGTTACGGCCCCTGAGGCGTGAGTTAGGCACTTAAGCTGGAATAATTCGGGCGGTTCTGCCACATCCAGATAGTGTGCTCTCCAAGTTGGCAGCTTCGGCAGCGGCCTCGGCGCTTACAGTAGGTGCTATCTTAGATGTCGAGGCCGATGGTGGCGTCTTTTCAATGGCTTGCATTACGCTACCAATTCTTCGCTTCTTTAGCCCATCTGCCTTCTTTGTAGCCGAAGGTTCTTCTTTCTTCTGAAAAAGCTTCGTCAGTTCTGGTCCCAGAGGGCTTAACAGTTTGATATGTAGAGATTTAGTCATTACCTTTAAAATTTCTGCCACTTCGGCAGCTGGAGGTGTTGAGGGAGTCTCTTCTTCCTCTTCAGTCACCTTCGGCTCTGGGGATTTAGCTTTTCTTTTCTTTAAAATTTTCACCTTTGGCTCAGGAGTGGATTTTCTCTTCTTTAAAACCTTCTCATCCTCCTTCACCATACTGGTAGCTTGTCTCCTCAGAACGCTAACAATCCTTTTTCTTTTTGCCCCTCCGGCACCCTTGTTGAGCTGCTCATAATCAGGGTATTCAAATTTTAGAGCATCCATTACCCGGTTTAACCTTCGTTTTGGCTAGGTGCCAAAGGCTGCTGTCATTAATTGGTCTTCTTTTTTAATGTAGTTCCCCAAAATTTCATTGCACATAGTTTCAATCATTTCCAGCCATTCTTGGCAAGGCTCCTTGAACTGTTTCTCAAACTTAAAACGATAAGGTAATCGAACAAGTTCATATTTCTTCTTTATTCCCTTTAGCTTTGGCATGCTCCAATCACTTGATGTTGGAGATGTCCTGTTGGCCAGGTATTCTTGCACCAGGTCTCTGGTGCTGATCTGTTCAGTCACCACCCTGAATTTCACTGCGGCTAGTTGGCATGGTGACCCTAGCTGCATGTTGCATAGGGGCTGGGTCATTCCGAAGTTTAGAGATAGCGGGCACATAACCATCGTCATCAGTTTCCCCCTTTTCTTCTCATCAGCCTTGATATAGAACCATTCACCTTTCCAGCCGGTTGGCCACTTGATGCGATAGCTGAGAACTGGAGCCTTTGTATCCTTGCGATATGCAAAATTGTAGCAACCAAAATTTTCATGTAAACCGTCTTCCCTGGCCTTTGTTTGGTAGTGTAACTCGTGCACTCGGTAGAATGCTTCGGCATCTGGGTCCATCCCTTGGCTTCGGAGGGCCCAGATGAAGATGTTGAGCCTAACGATAGCGTTAGGGGTCAGCTAATGAAGATAAATTTCAAAAAATTTCAAAACTTCTCCTATCATCTCGTTTAGAGTAAACCGTAATCCTGCTCTGAAAAAGCTTTTGAAAACCACTACTTCATCATCCTTCGGCGCTGGGGTGGTTTCTTCTCCGGCAAAACGAACAAGTTTCCTTTTAGCTTCTCCAAAGTAGCCCAGCTTCATCATCATGGGCACATCGGCTTCAGACACATTAGATTTCTCAAAATCTAGGTGGCTGGGTTTTGATGGGATCAAAATGCTATAATCCTCTTCTTCATCAACATCTTCTTCTTCAATATCAGCCTATTCAGCTTCGACAGTAGGTGTACCTTCGTCAACGGCTCCCTCTGTCGAAACTAAACCTGATTGTTTCATGACTTCGGAAATTGGTGCCGTCTCAGTAACTTCGGTTTCTTCTCCCTCATGTGACACCATTGCAGTCGAGCGCACTCTGGCATTTGATGGATTTTTCTCGGTTTTTATGAAGATTTATTGTTCTTGTGCAGTTCTGACGAAGCTCACTCTTCTGACGAAGTTAACTCTAAATGATGAAGTGATTGTTTGAGAGCGCAGTAAAAAAGCTTTGGCTATGGTTAAATTTTTTAACAGCACAACAGTGCAATGGCAATGAATGTTGTGGTAACTCTGCACCAACCCGTCTGTTTATATAGTGCTACAGGTGAGAAGGTGAACCATCAAACCGCCTGTACTCACTGAACGGTGGACCACGCGGTATTTGGAAGGCAACCGCCAGATCATCTGCATTCGCTGAACGGTGGACCACTTGACACCTGGAGTGTTTTAATCATTTCTCGGCAATGAGCTCAGGGAAGGTGTTTTTCGGACCCTCGGCATTCCGAAGCCTTTGAGATTTTTCGCGGATCAAGCTTGTTACGAAAAACAATCCAGCACCGCGAAGGGGCTACTGTTGGGGGCCTTCTTCTGCACCGAAGTTTCTTTAAGCAAAAACACCTTCGGTGAGACGATATGCACGCAGACATAACACGAACGTATATGCCGAAGCTACAACCCAGAAAGCTTCGGCATAATGACGCGCCTTGAGACGAAGGGTGGCACCGAATTAAAGAGGAAAAGACCGTTCAGTCCCTGATAATTTGTGTCATGTTTGTAATTTGTTATCAAGGACATAAATGTAATTTCGACCGGGCTGCGTCCCGTGCCTATAAATAGGTGAACAGTAACCCTGTACTGGACACGCTGACTGGTATTCACTCGCACATCGCGCCTGGATTTTTATCTTCTGTCAAGCCGAAGGTACAAATGTAATTTGATATCATTCATGTTTATTCATGATGATATAATAAAAATATCCTAATGATGTCATATGATTATTCACGTTATTTTCCATGTTTCATATGCTTCTGCTTTCATTATTACATACTAAGATGATGAAGGTAGATCCTTCATAACCTTCGTCTAAAGATCATTATTTCTAATGGGAAATAATACTTCGAAGGACGAAGGTCTTTAATCATTAACATTTTGTGTTGCCATGTTCTTAACTCATAGCATTTGAGAACAAGTCCCCAACACACATCATCTTGGGGACTGACTGGTTATCATGGCATCATGCATTTATTGATGTCGCCGCAAGAGCCATTGAAATACACTCACCAATTTGTGGAGAAATCACTTTGTACCTACCTAACTAGGGTTGTACCCATTCTTGTGCACTCACTAGGGTAGAATCACCTGTGGAAAGAATTCTAGTAGTCTGTGAGTACCCTGATGTCTTCCTAGACGAATTGCCAGGGATGCCACCCGACAGGAATATAGAGTTTGCCATAGAATTGCAACCAGGGACTGCACCTATTTCTAAGAGACCATATAGGATGCCTGCAACAGAGTTGGCAGAATTGAAGAAACAATTTCAAGAGTTGCTAGACAAGGGATTCATTTGCCCAAGTACTTCACCATGGGGATGTACGGCCTTGTTCGTAAAGAAGAAGGATGATGTTGGGACCATGCTTCATCGCCGAAGGTCCTGCAGGAAGAAACAGCTTCGGCTGAAGCTGTCTGTACGTGATGCCGAAGGGTGCCGTTCATGAAGCTTCAGAATTACAAACCGACTTAAAGATAGAATGACCTTTTAGTCCATAAGAGTTTGAGTCGTTGTTGTAAACTTTTATGAGGGGTATGATTGTAATTGCTCACAGGTTGTGTCCTGTGCCTATAAATAGTGAACAATATTCCTTTACTGTTCACGCATTCCTGTAATTGCAATCACATCACTCGGAAATTATTCTTTGTCAAGGCAGAGGTATAAATGTACCTAAACATTATATTTGAATATCTTAAGTTTATATAATATGTAAATGATGTTGTTTACTTCTAATTTACTTGTCTTTAATGCTTTATGTCTCGTGTTATTTTATATTATCTTTGAGAGTTCAATTACGAAGATATAACCTTCGTAATTGTGTCATTATAACCTTCGTCCGAAGTTCATTAAATCCTTGGGGAAATAATGTTTCAGCGGACGAAGGACATTAATATTTAACATTTTATGTTGCCTTGTTCTTAATTCATAGCATTTGAGAACAAGTCCCCAACATTGGCGCCCACCTTCGGTGAACTCACTTCCACTTTTTTGAGCTGATGGCTTCGTTCAACGATCAAGCTGGAGCTGCTTCGGCTCCGAAGCTGGTACTCCCGATAACAGGCGGTTCAAGCTCAGAAACAGCCAATAAGAGGTAGAAGAAGGAAGCACAGAGAAGGGTACAGCATGTCGGGGTGCAAGGACCCTTCATCAAGTCAAGATGGTCTCACATTCCAATCACCTTCTCTCAAGAGGATCTCCAACTCAAGGATTACCCACACAATGATGCTATGGTTATCTCTTGTGTGATCAAAGGATTTCTGGTCCACAATGTTTTGATTGATACAGGCAGCGCAGCTGATATCATATTTGCTAAGGCTTTCAGGCAGATGCAAGAGCCCGAAGACAAAATTCATGATGCCACACATCCCCTTTGTGGCTTCGGTGGAAGGCAGATCGTAGCACTTGGAAAAATCACAATGCCAATAACCTTCGGATTCATTAACAACACAAGGACTGAACAAGTTGTATTTGATATTGTTGATATGGAATACCCTTACAATGCAATCATTGGTCGTGGTACTCTCAATGCCTTCGAAGCAATTCTTCACCCATCTTATCTTTGCATGAAGATACCTTCGGACCAAGGGCCCATTGCTATTCATGGAAGTCAGGAAGCTGCCAGAAGGGCCGAAGGAAATTGGACAGACTCGAAAGCAATCCATAACATAGATGGAGCTGAAGCTTGTGAGCAATACAAGTTCAGAAGAGAAAAAGCTGCTTCGGCTGATCAGCCGAAGCCCATGCTCTTATGTGAGGATATAGCAGAACAAAAGGTGCTACTGGGATCTCAACTGTCTGAAGAGCAGGAGAAAACCTTGATAAGGTTTTTGTTCAACAACAAAGATGTTTTTGCTTGGTCAGCTAATGATCTTTGCGGAGTAAACAGGGATGTCATTGAGCACTCGCTCAATGTTGATCCATCCTTCAGACCAAGAAAGCAAAGGCTTCGGAAGATGTCTGACGACAAGGCCGAAGGGGCTCGCAACGAAGTGAAAAGACTTCTCAGTGCTGGAGTTATCAGAGAGGTAAAATATCCAGAATGGCTGGCTAACACTGTTATGGTAAAAAAGGCCAATGGTAAATGGAGAATGTGTATCGATTTTACTGATCTCAACAAGGCCTGTCCGAAGGACGAGTTTCCATTGCCAAGGATAGATTCCTTAGTCGATGCAGCAGCTTCATCAGAACTTATGAGTCTGCTGGATTGCTATTCAGGCTATCATCAAATCTGGATGAAGAAGGAGGATGAACCAAAAACCAGCTTCATAACCCCCAGTGGAACATATTGTTACCTCCGGATGCCTGAGGGGCTTAAGAATGCCGGAGGAAGTTTCAGCAGAATGACAGCGAAGGTCCTTCATTCTCAGATAGGCAGGAATGTGCTAACTTATGTTGATGATATCATTGTAAAAAGCACGAAGCAAGATAATCACATTGCTGATTTATAGGAGACCTTCGCTAATTTTAGACAGGCTGGTTTAAAGCTGAATCCAGAAAAATATGTCTTCGGAGTAAAGAAGGGGAAATTTCTTGGTTGCCTAGTTTGAACAAAGGGAATTGAGGCTAATCCAAGCAAAATCGAAGCTATACTTCGAATGGAACCACCAAGTACAAAAAAGGGGGCTCAAAGATTGACAGGAAGGCTCGCATCTCTCAACAGATTTATATCCAGATCAGCAGAGAGAAACTTACCATTCTTCGAAGTGCTGAAGTCAGCCGAAGTCTTTCAATGGGGACCAATCCAGTAGAAAGCCTTCGAAGAGCTGAAGCAATATTTGATAGATCTAACAACATTAAGTCCACCAACGCCAGGGGCTCCTTTGTTATTATATGTGGCAGCTTCGCACTCAGCGGTAAGTGCAGCACTTGTCCAGGAGAAGCTTGAAGGCCAAGTCAAGAAACAGGCTCCAATATATTTCGTATCCAAAGTTCTTAGTTTATCAAAGAAAAATTATACAGAATTGGAGAAAGTACTGTATGCTGTTTTGATGGCCTCCAGGAAGCTTCGGCATTATTTTCAAGCTTATAACATAATTGTTCCTTCTTCACAACCTTTGAAGGATATTATGAGAAATCGAGAAGCTACTGGAAGGATTGGAAAATGGGCTGCAAAGCTCAATGAATTTTGTATTGATTATGTTCATAGATCTTCGATTCAGTCTCAAGTGTTGGCAAACTTCATTGCTGACTGGACGCCAGGGGCTCAGGAGGAAGAAACAAATAAAGTTGCTGTTGGGGACTTGTTCTCAAATGCTAAGAGTTAAGAACAAGGCAACATAAAAAGTGTTAAATGTTAAGATCCTTCGTCCTTCAATATGTTATACCCCTTCAGATATAATGACTTCCGGACGAAGGTTAAGAAGGTTATGAAGGGAGAGACCTTCGTAAGCTTGACAGATAGTAATGAAGAATATATGTATGAAATACAAATAATAATACAAATATTATTATTCACTCATCATAATTTCCATTATCAAATTCATAATGACAAATTATAGATGTGCCTTCGGATTGATGAAAAGTAAAGGTACAGGCGTGATGCGAAAGCAAATGCCAAGTCAGCGTCAGCAGTACGAGGGTACTGTTCACCTATTTATAGGCACGGGACACAGCCCATATAAAATTACATCCATGCCCTTTACATTTGGTAGTAATTCTATGGTAATCCATCGAGGTCTGAATAGCCTTTTCATCTTTAAGTCGGTTTCCTTTTCTGCTACCACGCCGAAGCTTTCCTACTCACATCTTCGGCGCTGTATCAACCTTCGTATTACTTGGGCTTCTCCTACTGTGATATTGACTCGAGTCCGAAGATACCTGTTCACACATTATACTCCAGAAACACTTTTAAATCTTGTTTTTGAGGACCTTCGGAAGCCGAAGGCCCCCAACAGATGCCGAAATATGGACAGTGTTTTGCGATGGGTCTTAGGGAACCTTCGGAGCAGGAGCAGCTGCTGTGTTGGTTTCACCTTATAAAGTTAAAACCTGTTATGCGGCAAGACTCAATTTCAGTTGCACAAATAATATTGCTGAGTACGAAGCTCTGCTCTTGGGTCTTTGGAAGTTAAAGGCAATGGGAATCAGAAGGGCCATTCTTAAAACTGATTCTCAAGTTATTTCTGGTCATGTTGACAAGAGCTATAAAGAAAGAGACCCGAAGCTTGAAAAATATCTAGATACAGTCCGAAGGATTGAGGCTTCCTTCGAAGGTTTCTCTGTCAAAAATATTCCTCGTGGAGAAAATGAATATGCTGATCTATTGGCCAAGTCAGCAGCCCAGGGGCTGCCTATACCTTCGGAAGTATTTTTCGAAACAATAAAAGCACCTTCGGTCGAGCTTCTTGAAAGAGCAATCCTTAATATATCCCCTGTTTATAGCGAAGATTGGAGAACTGAGATCATCTCTTTCCTTCAGGGTAATTTTCTTTCAGACGACGAAGCTTATAACAGGAGAATAGAAGCAAGAGCTCGACCATATGTCATAATAGAAGGGGAGTTATACAAGCGTGGGGTCTGTTCCCCATTGCTCAAGTGTTTATCCAGATCCGAAGGTATAGAATTAATGAAGGAAATACATGCAGGCCTGTGTGGATCTCACATTGGATCTAGGCCCTTGCTTGGGAATGTTTTTCGCCAAGGATTTTATTGGCCAAAGGTAGCTTCGGATGCAGCGGATCTGGTCCAAAAGTGCGAAGGTTGTCAGAAATGTGCAAAAGATCAAAAACAACCTTCGTCTTTAACCCAATTAATACAACCCACTTGGCCGTTGCAAAGGTGGGGCCTCGATTTACTAGGCCCATTACCACCAGCACAGGGGAACCTAAGATATGTAGTAGTGGCAGTGGAATATTTTTCCAAGTGGATTGAGGCAAAGCCCTTAGCCACAATAACTTCATTTACTATTCAAAAGTTTTTCTGGCAAAACATTGTTTGTCGCTTCGGAGTGCCGAAGGCTATTACTGTGGACAATGGGACACAGTTTGATTCTGAAGCCTTCAGAGAATTTTGTGATCAAATTGGCACGAAGATCCATTTTGCATCAGTCTGACACCCAGAGTCAAATGGACTTGTCGAAAGAGCTAATGGGATCATAATGACAGGAATAATGAAGTCAATCTTCAATCAGCCCAGGGGAAAGTGGCCAGACGAGTTAATCAAAGTGGTGTGGAGCCATAACACAACCATGTCAAGGTCAACAGGCTTTACGCCCTTTAAACTATTGTTCGGTGACGAAGCAATAACCCCGGAAGAGGCCAAAGCAGGATCAATAAGGACAGTAGCTTCGGCAGAAGGCGAAGACGAAGCTGATTGCTCTGTAGAAAAAGATGCTATTGAAGGGTTCAGACTTCAAGCCGTGGAAAAAATTAATAAGTATGAAGCCGAAACAATAAAATGGCGTGACAGAAAAGTTAAGCTCAAAAACATTGTACCAGGACATTTGGTGCTTCGAAGAGTAGCCAACCCTGAGACAGTAGGCAAATTACAGCTGAAGTGGGAAGGCCCCTTTTTGGTAGTATCTTCGTCAAGACCCGGTTCCTACAGATTGAAAGATATGGACGACAACGACATTCCAAGATCATGGAATGCAGATGAGCTTCGGCGATATTATGTTTAGCTTGATGTAATTTTTTCTATTCTTTTTTGTGGCACCCTTTTCCTTTCCAAAGGGGGAGAAAGGTTTTTAATGGGGCCATAACATGTAATTTTCTTTATTTCAATCCTATGAGAGTGATATCCCCCAAAAATGTAAATGTAAATGCTACGGGAAAAAAAAAGAAAAGAAAACAGGAAGAAGCTCAAAAGTCGTTCCTAAGGGAATGCAGAGCTTACAGCGAAAAATAAGCGCTGATTCCGCCGAAAGTAAAAGGCGAAGAAGCTCCTAAGGGAGGCTTACAGCGAAAAATAAGCGCTGATTCCGCTGAAAGTAAAAGGCGAAGAAGCTCCTAAGGGAGGCTTACAACGATAAATAAGCGCTGATTCCGCTGAAAGTAAAAGGCGAAGAAGCTCCTAAGGGAGGCTTACAGCAAAAAGTCAACACTGAAGGGCTATGATTATGGTTTTTTGAATATGTGTTTTGATATTCATTTGCACAATACATTTCATCATGTCATTTGCATTCATAAACATGCATTTAGACATATATAGAATCATCATTATACCGCACAAAAAACACAGATGCTTCGGCAATGAGGAAAAATTCGAAGGAAATTTTTTTTATGCTTCGTTATGAACGAAAAGAAGGGAAGGTGTTTTTCGCCTCCGGCTCAAAATAGAAGTTTCGTCCACAACAAAGCAGATTGTGCACGTATAGCAGAAACAAAATATATTACAAGGTATGTACAAATTTACATGAGTTGTTCCATAACTATACTACAAAAGTTTCTTCAGAATTTTTGCAGGAAATTATATTACAGCAACTGTCAAGCTTCAGGCTAGGCTTCGTCAAACTTCAGCTTCATCATTCTTCAGCTTCGTCATCCTACGAATATCAAAGAGCAGAATAAGAAAAGTACAAATTTCAAGGTGAAGGTGAAAGTAACAAATATAAGCTTCTTACCGGTTTAAGATGACTTCGAGCTTCTTCACCCGCCATTTTTCGCCCGCCATTTACCCAGATTTGAGTCATGAATCTATTTCCAATGCTTCGGGCCAGGCTTGGGATGTCTATCAGATCTGATGCTGACAAGCTGAAGTTTGGTCTATTCACAATATTTCCATGCGTGCAGCCAGCCTTCAGAAAAGCAGTAGTTGTGCCCCGAGAAGCTACTAGGGCGCAGAAGTCGGCGTGTCCACCAATAACTTCGTCAAGAGCATCAACTTCGCCTTCAATATATTCTAATGTACTGGGCAGGTTGTCAGCTGAAGGTGTAAACTTTTCAGAGCTAGCTTCGATAGAATGAAACACATCCTTCATCCGCTGCACGCATCGGCTGCCGAAGCTTAGGCATTTCTCTTGAAGTTCTTTAAAGGATTTCTGCAAATTTGAATTTTTATCCACCTCAGTTCTTAGGCTTGCTTCAAGATATTTCTTTTCTTGCTCAAATTTTTCTGACTGTTGGAGCAATTCATTCTTTAAGATGTTATTCTCAGTTTGGACTTCAGCCAAAGAACCCTCCATAGTCTGAATAACAAAATCTTTCTTTTCTAATGCACCCTCGTGCTCTTTAACCATGATTTCAAGGTCCTGGATGGTGAAGTCTTTCTTTTTCAGATTAGCTTCGTAATTTTCAACTTTTTCAGCCAAATCTTGGATGACGGCTTTGTTCTTCTCTTCTTCGAGATCTTGTTGCATTTTTAGAACCTTACTTAATAATATGCTCTATCGAAACGATCTTCGTTAGAAAATGACCTAAAAGATAATAATAATAATAATAAAATAACAAAAATATTTGTTATCTTGAAGTTAGCATAAAGCAAGCTTCCAGCGATATGGTGTCGTTGATAACGGCAGAGGTCCGCTTCTAGCTTCGGCAAGCCAATGTTTTTGCAGAGAGTTCTAACAATTTTAGCTTCGCTGCGGTTTCGAAGGCACCTCAACTTTCCTTCGTTAACCCCACCGAACAGTGTAGCCCCTGGCTTATATCCGCAGGCTATGGCACATTTTTTAAGCTCTGCTTTTTCAGCGTCCGTCAGTTCTTGCCCAAGTAAATCTTGAAATTCAAAATCTTCTTCCTCCAAAATGTCTTCAGCTTGCTTTTTCCCCTTTTCAGTAGCTGTGCTCGCCGCGGCCACAACAGATTCTTCCTCAGTTATTTTTAGGAGTATGTTATCAATAACTTCAAGTGTGTCTTCCAGGTTCAGATCTTCTGTGGCCCCGGTTTCAGCCCCGGCAGCGTTTGCTGCGCCAGTTTCAGCTTCGAAGGTTTCCGCTCTGGTGGCTTCGGCTGCGGCGCCTTTAGCTTCGGCGGTTTCGGCAGTCTGGTCAATAGCAATTCTTGATGCCGGTGTCGGTGACGGTGTCCTGTGAATTACATCTGCTATTTGAATAATCCTTCGTTTTTTCGGCAGTGTAGGACCTTCTTCTGCCGAAGCTGCCTTGTCCTTCTGAAAAAACTTCGTCAGTTCCAGCGCCAGCGGACTTAGCTTGACAGGCAAGGGTTCAGTCATTACCTTCATAATCTCTTCTACTTCAACAGCAGAAGGCGTTGCAGGAGTACCTTCTTCTCGAACCAACGTTTTTGGTTCTGGAGATGCAGTTTTCCTCTTTCTTGCAGTGGCCACCTTCGGCTCAGGGTTCAACTCTTCAGGGCTAAGTTTTTCAGAATCTTCCCTTTTCTTTTTGGCTACCTTGGCGACTTCTTCGTCAGCAGCGCTGGCAATTCTTTTTCGCTTCGGGCCTCCAGCATCTCCGCCCAGTCGACCATAATCAGCATATTCAAATCCTATAGCATCAAGCACCCTGTTCAGCCTTCGCTTCGGCCGAGTGCCGAAGGCTGCTGTCATCAGCTGGTCCTCTTTTTTGGAGTAATTTCCAAGAATTTCATTACTCATTACTTCGATTGTATCGAGTCATTCTTGGCAGGGTGCTTTAAAATATTTCTTAAACTTATAATAATAGGGTAGTCGGACAAGCTCCCCCTCTTTCTTTTCTCCTTTAATCTTCGGCATAGTCCACTCCTTCATAGTTGGAAATACTCTGAAGGCCAGAAATTCCTACACTAAATCTCTAGTGCCAATGTGTTCTGCAATAATTTTGAATTCAGCCAGTGTGGTCCAAGTTGGACCTTCTGCTGTCATATTGCATCGGGGTCTGGTTTCTCCGAAGATCAGTTCAAGAGGGCTCTGTACCAGCTTCTCTTTGTCATCGTCAACTTTGACATAAAACCATTCTGACTTCCAGCCTGCCGGCCATTTGCTTCGGTAGCTAATTCACAGGAAATTTTGTGGTTTTCTGATAGGCAAAATTATAACAACCAAAATTTTCATGCAACCCATCCTTTCTGGCCTTAGTCTGGTAATGCAGCTCATGTATTCGACAGAAGCTGTCGGCAAACGGCTCCACCGCCTGGCTTCGGAGAGCCCAGATATAAACGCTAAGCCTCACAATGGTGTTAGGAGTCAGTTGGTGAAAATAGATCCCAAACTTTTGCAGCACATCAGAAATCATTCTATTTAAAGGAAATCTCAACCCAGCTTTTAGAAAACTCTTGAAAATAACTATTTCATCCTTTTCTGGCTTCGGGGTAGTTTCCTCTCCCCCGAAGCGAATCAGCTTCTTCTCATCTTCACTGAAATAGCCCGACTTCACCATTTTGGAAAAATCAGCCTTGGAGATAGTCGACTTTCCAAAGTCCAAATGGCTAGGCTTGCTCGGTACTGCGATATGGTAATCACCATCAGAATCAGCTTCCTCAATATCTCCTTGTTCCGCTTCGGCAGCAGCTTGTTCTGTTTCAGCAGTGGGGATTCTTTCCGAGGTCACCAATCCGGGTCGCTGCATTGCTTCGGAGATAGGAACAGTCTCCGCACCTTCGGCTTCGTCTCCCTCACGCTCAACTCTAGCAGTAGAGCGCACTCTGGCCATTTAATTTTGAATTTCTTAAAAGATTTCTTGGGAATTAAATAACCTTTTCTCCCGAAGCTTTTCTTCTAACGAAGTAGGCACCAAACTGGAGCTTCGTCTGAATGCGAGAGTCAAGCTTCGGCTATGGTTAAAATTTTTGGCAGCAAAACAGTGCAATAGCAATGAATGATGTGGTAACTTCACACCTACCTGTCTGTTTATATAGTGCTGCAGGTAAGAAGGTGAATCGTTAGGATTTTTACACCAGGCAAACAGCTGCTCGCACCCGTTGCGCGGTGGCCCGCAAAGACCAAAATAGTGAACCTACATGGTGGGACCGCTACGCGCTCGGAATCTGTATCGTTTCTCGACAACGAGCTTAGGGAAGGTGTTTTTCGGACCTTCGGCTTCCTGAAGCCTAAGAGACTTTTTTCACGGATCAAGCTCGTTACGAAAAACGATCTAGCACCGCGAAGGGGCTACTATTGGGACCATGCTTCGTCGCCGAAGGTCCTGCAGGAAGAAACAGCTTAGGCTGAAGCTGTCTGAACGTGATGCCGAAGGGTGCCGTTCATGAAGCTTCGGAATTACAAACCGACTTAAAGATAGAATGCCCTTTTAGTCCATAAGAGTTTGAGTCGTTGTTGTAAACTTTTATGAGGGGTATGATTGTAATTGCTCACAGGCTATGTCCTGTGCCTATAAATAGTGAACAGTATTCCTTTACTGTTCACGCATTCCTGTAATTGCAATCACATCACTCGGAAATTATTCTTTGTCAAGGAAGAGGTATAAATGTACCTAAACATTATATTTGAATATCTTAAGTTTATATAATATGTAAATGATGTTGTTTACTTCTAATTTACTTGTCTTTAATGCTTTATGTCTCGTGTTATTTTATATTATCTTTGAGAGTTCAATTACGAAGATATAACCTTCGTAATTGTGTCATTATAACCTTCGTCCGAAGTTCATTAAATCCTTGGGGAAATAATGTTTCAGCGGACGAAGGACATTAATATTTAACATTTTATGTTGCCTTGTTCTTAATTCATAGCATTTGAGAACAAGTCCCCAACAGATGAGAGTTTGAGACTATGTGTTGATTACCGCCCTCTCAATGCGGTAACCATAAAAAACAAGTATCCTTTACCCCGCATTGATGTTTTGTTTGATCAGTTGGTCAGAGCCAAGGTGTTTTCCAAGATAGACCTTCGCTCTGGCTATCACCAAATCAAGATCAGGGCCAGCGATATTCCGAAGACTGCTTTCTCTACCAGATATGGGCTTTATGAGTACTTGGTGATGTCATTCAAGTTGACAAATGCTCCGGCATACTTCATGTATTTGATGAATTCAGTGTTTATGTCTGAATTGGACAAATTTGTGGTGGTCTTCATTGATGATATCCTGGTATATTCAAAAAGTGAAGACGAGCATACAAAGCACTTGCACACCGTACTCCAGCGACTGCAGGATCATCGCTTGTATGCCAAATTCTCCAAATGTGACTTCTGGCTAAGAGAGATCAAGTTCTTAGGTCACACCATTTCACAGGACGGGATAGCAGTTGATCCTGAGAAAGTACAAGAAGTGATGGATTGGAAGCCTCCTACCACCGTGCGACAGATTCGGAGTTTTCTGGGATTGGCAGGGTACTATTGGCGATTCATTCCGGATTTCTCCAGAATTGCTAAACCAATTGTAAGACCTAAATTTGGTAGAAGAAAAAAAGAAGTATATCATAAAATAATAAAATAAGGAAAATGAGAATAATTATGATAGTGGTTCTGAAATTTTAGAAACCCTAGGAATATATTAGGACCTTTTTCTCTTCATAATCAAATGAGAGTACTAAATTAATTAAGTGACCAACATAACGATAAAGAGGGGTTGATTTCTTACCAATAATCTATAAGTGATTCCTTTTATTAAAAATATAATTTAAATTTGACCTCAACTTATAGATATATAAAAAAGAAAGGGCTTGAGAAAAGTAATTATGATAATCATTTATCCCTTTTAGAACTAAATGGTGAGGAAGGAGATAAATAATAAAATTAATAACAATAATAATAATAAATATGATGATATGATTTCTGTCCACATTAGAATTGTGCTTGAAATTCAAAGTTGAGTCATGTTTGAATTTGAAATGAAAATCATAAATAGAAAATAGAAAAGAAAAGAAACTCACCCAAACATCTTGGGCCAAAATGTCCAGCCGGCCCCCTCACCTCTCCGCGCGGGCGCAGCCCACCCAGCATCTCTAGTCCCGCCTACAATCCGATGACAGATGGGCCCATGGCCTCAGCTTCGCTCTCACACCGCGCAGTCTCGCATTGTACGTCTACTGCGTAGGCCACATCTGTGAGGACTATCTCCTCCGCATGAACGCAACAGAACTGGGCGCAATCTCAGCGACTCCGCACCGGAATCTGCGGGGATGTTTCGGCCTCCATCAGGGATTGTTGGGACCATGCTTCGTCGCCGAAGGTCCTGAAGGAAGAAACACCTTCGGTAAAACCTGTTTATACGTGACACTGAAGCTACCGTTCATGAAGCCTCGATATTATAGCGTATCCGAAGATGAAGGATCGAACCGACTTAAAGATGGAATGACTTTTTAGTCCATGAGGGTCTGAGTCATAATTGTAATCTCTTGTAAGGGGTATGATTGTAATTTCTTACAGGCTGCGTTCTGTGCCTATAAATAGTGAACAGTACTCCTTTACTGTTCACGGAATTCTGTGATTGATAACGCATTACTCTGGAATTATTGTTTTCTGCCAAGGCGAAGGTATAAATGTAATTAAACATCATGTTTTAATAAACCAAATTATATTATAAAATAAGTAAATGACGTTATTTAGTCTTGGTATTCTTTAACGTTTTATATTTTATATTTCATTTCGCATTATTTTATCTCTGAACACGAAGGTAGGACCTTCATGATTCATCATCCATAACCTTCGTCCGAAGCTCATTAAATCCTCAGGGAAATAATGCTTCAGCGGACGAAGGATTTTAACATTTAACATTCTATGTTGCCTTGCTCTTAATTCATAGCATTTGAGAACAAGTCCCCAACATTGGCGCCCACCTCCGGTGAACTCACTTCCACTGTTTTGAGACGATGGCTTCGTTCAAGAATCAAGCTGGAACTGCTTCGGCTCCAAAGTTGATCCTCCCGATAACAGGCGGTTCATGTTCAGAGCCGGCTAACAAGAAACAGAAGAAGGAGGCACAGAGAAGAGTACAACATGTAGTGGTACAAGGACCCTTTATCAAGTCAAGATGGTCTCACATTCCAATTACCTTCTCTCAAGAGGATCTTCAGCTCAAGGATTACCCACACAATGATGCTATGGTTATCTCTTGTGTGATCAAAGGATTTCTGGTCCATAATGTTTTGGTTGATATAGGCAATGCAGCGGATATTATATTTGCTAAGGCCTTCAGACAAATGCAAGAGCCCGAAGACAAGATTCATGATGCTACGCACCCTCTTTGTGGCTTTGGAGGAAGGCAGATTGTAGCACTTGGTAAGATTATCATGCCAATGACCTTCGGATTCATCAACAATACAAGGACTGAGCAAGTTGTGTTTGACATTGTCGACATGGAGTATCCTTACAATGCTATCATTGGTCGCGGAACACTCAATGCTTTCGAAGCAATTCTTCATCCAGCATATCTTTGCATGAAGATACCTTCGGACCAGGGACCTATTGCTATTCATGGGAGACAGGAAGCTGCCAGAAAGGCCGAGGGGAATTGGACTGATTCAAAAGCAATTCATAATATAGATGAAGCCGAAGCTTGTGAGCAGTACAAGTACAGAAGGGAGAAGGCTGCTTCGGCCGATCAGCCGAAACCCATGCTTTTATGCGAAGATATCGCAGAGCAGAAGGTGCTGCTGGGATCTCAATTGTCTGAGCAGCAAGAGAAAACCCTGATAAGGTTTCTCTTCAACAACAAAGATGTCTTTGCATGGTCAGCTAACGATCTCTGTGGCGTCAACAGGGATGTTATTGAACACTCGCTCAATGTTGATCCATCTTTTAGACCCATAAAGCAGAGGCTTCAGAAGATGTCTGATGACAAGGCCGAAGGTGCTCGAAATGAAGTAAAAAGACTCCTCAGCGCCGGAGTTATTAGAGAAGTGAAGTATCCAGAATGGCTGGCTAACACTGTTATGGTAAAAAAGGCCAATGGCAAATGGAGGATGTGTATTGATTTTACTGATCTCAACAAGGCCTGTCCGAAGGATGAGTTTCCATTGCCAAGGATAGATTCCCTAGTTGATGCAGCAGCTTCATCAGAACTTATGAGTCTGTTGGATTGTTATTCAGGCTATCATCAAATTTCGATGAAGAAGGAGGATGAGCCAAAAACCAGCTTCATAACCCCTAGCGGAACATATTGTTACCTTCGGATGCCTGAGGGGCTCAAGAATGCTGGAGGAAGCTTCAGCAGAATGACAGCAAAGGTTCTTCATTCTCAGATAGGCAGAAATGTGCTAACTTATGTTGATGATATCATTGTAAAAAGCACGAAGCAAGAAAATCACATTGCTGATCTGCATGAGACTTTCGCTAATTTTAGACAGGCTGGTCTAAAAATGAATCCAGAAAAGTGTGTTTTTGGAGTGAAGAAGGGGAAATTCCTTGGTTGCCTAGTTTCAACAAAAGGGATTGAGGCTAATCCAAATAAAATCGAAGCTATCCTTCGAATGGAACCACCAAGCACAAAGAAGGGGGCTCAACGATTGACAGGAAGACTGGCATCTCTCAATAGATTCATATCTAGATCAGCAGAGAGAAATTTACCATTCTTCGAAGTGCTGAAGTCAGCCGAAGTTTTTCAATGGGGACCAGTTCAGCAGATAGCCTTCGAAGAGTTGAATCAATATTTGATAGACCTAACGACACTAAGTCCACCAACACCAGGGGCTCCTCTGTTATTATATGTGGCAGCTTCGCACTAAGCGGTAAGTGTAGCACTAGTCCAAGAGAAGCTTGAAGGGCAAGTCAAAAAGCATGCCCCAATATACTTTGTATCCGAAGTTCTTAGTTTATCAAAGAAAAATTATACAGAATTGGAGAAGGTGCTGTATGCTGTTTTGATGGCTTCCAGGAAGCTTCGGCACTATTTTCAAGCATACAATATAATTCTCCCTTCTTCACAACCATTGAAGGATATTATGAGAAATAGAGAAGCTACTGGAAGGGTTGGAAAATGGGTTGCGGAACTCAATGAGTTCTGCATTGATTATGTGCATAGATCTTCGATTCAGTCCCAAGCGTTAGCAGACTTCATTGCTGATTGGACGCCAGGGGCTCAGGAAGAAGAAGCGAGTAAAGACGCCGAAGTTTGGACAGCATTCTGCGATGGTTCTTGGGGAACCTTCGAGGCAGGAGCAGCCGCTGTGTTGGTCGCACCCTCCAAAGTTAAAACTTGCTACGCAGCAAGACTTGATTTCAGTTGCACAAATAACATTGCTGAGTACGAAGCTTTGCTCTTGGGTCTTTGGAAGTTAAAGGCAATGGGAATTAGAAGGGCGGTTCTTAAAACTGATTCCCAGGTCATTTCTGGTCATATTGACAAGAGTTGTAAAGCAAGAGACCCGAAGCTTGAGAAATATTTAGACACGGTCCGAAGGATTGAGGCTTCCTTTGAAGGGTTTTCTGTCAAAAATATTCCTCGAGGAGAAAATGAACATGCTGATTTGCTAGCCAAGTCAGCAGCACAGGGGCTACCCTTACCTTCGGAAGTATTTTTCGAAACAATAAAAGCACCTTCGGTTGAACTTCTTGAAAGAGCAGTCCTCAACATATCTCCTGTTTATAGTGAAGACTGGAGAACTGAGATCATCTCTTTCCTTCAGGGTAACTTTCTTTCAGATGATGAAGCTTATAACAAGAGGATAGAGGCAAGAGCTCGACCATATGTTATAATAGAAGGGGAGCTGTACAAGCATGGGGTCTGTTCTCCACTACTCAAGTGTTTATCGAGAGCCGAAGGTATAGAATTGATGAAGGAAATACACGCAGGCCTGTGTGGATCTCACATTGGATCTAGGCCTTTGCTTGGAAAAGTTTTTTGTCAAGGATTTTATTGGCCAAAGGCAGCTTCAGATGCAGCGGAATTAGTCCAAAAGTGCGAAGGTTGTTAGAAATGTGCAAGAGACCAAAAACAACCTTCGTCTCTAACCCAGTTAATACAACCCACTTGGCCATTGCAAAGGTGGGGTCTTGATTTGTTAGGTCCGTTACCACCAGCACAAGGGAACTTAAGATATGTTGTAGTGGCAGTGGAATATTTTTCTAAGTGGATTGAGGCAAATCCTTTAGCCACAATAACTTCGGTCACTATTCAAAAGTTTTTCTGGCAAAATATTGTCTGTCGCTTCGGAGTGCCGAAGGCTATTACTGTGGATAATGGAACGCAGTTTGATTCCGAAGCTTTCAGAGAATTTTGTGAACAAATTGGCATGAAGATCCATTTTGCATCAGTTCGGCATCCGGAGTCAAATGGACTTGTTGAAAGGGCTAATGGCATCATAATGACAGGAATAATGAAGTTAATCTTCAATCAGCCCAGGGGAAAGTGGCCAGACAAATTAATCAAAGTGGTGTGGAGCCACAACACAACAATATCAAGATCAATAGGTTTTACACCATTTAAATTATTGTTTGGTGACGAAGCAATAACTCCGGAAGAAGCAAAAGCAGGATCAATAAGAATAGTAGCTTCGGCAGAAGATGTAACACCCCGTCCAATCCCTGGACCGGCGGTACATACTCCTGGCAGCTCTCTAGGATCATATATTGTCCCCACAGACCAACACGAGTCTTTTGTGCGCACTTTGTCCTCACTCATGCGCACCCGAGAAAACTTCCCGGTCGGTCACCCATCCCAAATTACTCCAAGCCAAGCACGCTTAACTTGGAGGTTCTTTCGAGACAGGCTTCCGAAAAAGAAGATGCACCTTGTTGGTATGATTACACTATTAATTCTATTAAGCCTTGGGCCAGGAAATCACCATCTCAGGGGCCAGGATATCACAATCCACCCCCCTTAGAAGACCGACGTCCTCGTCGGTCAACCCCAATCCAGGACCACCCCTCTTAGCCACGTCTGTGTGTCTAGTGTCGTCATATGCCATGCCATGTGACCACTCCGGGCTCACATGCTCCATGCGCCATATACCCGAACCCCCTAGCCCACACACGCCCGTGAAACCTCGAGAGTCGGCTCCGATACCACTTGTAACACCCCGTCCAATCCCTGGACTGGCAGTACTTACTCCTGGCAGCTCTCTAGGATCATATATTGTCCCCACAGACCAACACGAGTCTTTTGTGCGCACTTGTCCTCACTCATGCGCACCCGAGAAAACTTCCCGGTCGGTCACCCATCCCAAATTACTCCAAGCCAAGCACGCTTAACTTGGAGGTTCTTTCGAGACAGGCTTCCGAAAAAGAAGATGCACCTTGTTGGTATGATTACACTATTAATTCTATTAAGCCTTGGGCCAGGAAATCACCATCTCAGGGGCCAGGATATCACAGAAGACGAAGCTGAAGCTGATTACTCTGTGGAAAAAGATGCTATAGAAGGGATCAGGCTTCAAGCTGTGGAAAACATCAATAAATACCAAGCTGAAACAATAAAATGGCGTGATAGAAAGGTTCGGTTAAAGAATATTGAACCAGGACATTTGGTGCTTCGGAGAGTACCCAACCCAGAGATAGTAGGCAAGTTACAGCTGAAGTGGGAAGGACCTTTTCTGGTAGTATCTTCGTCAAGACCCGTTCCTACAGATTGAAGGATATGGACGGCAACGACATTCCTAGATCATGGAATGCGGATGAGCTTCGGCGATATTATGTTTAGCTTGATGTAATTTTTTCTATTCTTTCTTGTGGCACCCTGTTCCTTTCCAAAGGGGGAGAAAGGTTTTTAATGGGGCCACAACATGTAATTTTTCTTTTTCTTATTTCAATTCTATAAGAGCAATATCTCCCAAAGATGTAAATGTAAAAGATGAGAACGCACCATCGAGTGCAAAGGAAAAAGAAAAGAAAACAGGGAGAAGCTCAGAAGTCGTTCCTAAGGGAATGCAGAACTTACAGCGAAAAATAAACGCTGATTCCGCCGAAGTAAAAGGCGAAGAAGCTCCTAAGGGAGGCTTACAGCGAAAAGTCAACGCTGATACACCGAAAAATAAACGGTGAAGCCGAAAAATAAGCGGCGGAAAGATCTGAGTCATTACTAAGGGAATGAAGGCTATGATTATGCCTTCGAATATATATTCGGATATTCATTTGCACAATACATTACATCATGACATTTGTATTCATAAACATTCATTTAGACATTCATAGGATCATTATCATCATATCATACAGAAAAGGCAAATGCTTCGGCTATGAGGATAAAGCTTCGGAGAAAGAACAAATTTTCATGCTTCGTTGTGTACGAAAAGAAGGGAAGGTGTTTTTCGCCTTCGGCTCAAAAAGAAAATTTCATCCACAGCAAAGCAGGTTATACATGGACAAAGGGGAAAAGATATATTACAAGGTACACACAAATTTACATAAGTTTCTGTACAATCATATTACAAAATTTTCTCTAGAATCTTATGCAGCAAAGTCTTTCGAAGCACTTGTTAAGGCTTCAGCTCGTCATTCTTCAGCTTCATCATCCTGTACATATTAAAACGGAATGAGAAAAGCGCAGAGTTCTAGGAGAAGGTAAAAGTAACAAGTATAAGTTTCTCACTGGCTTAAGGTGGCTCCGAGCTTCATCACCAGCCATTTTTCGCCCGCCGTTTATCCAAATCTGGGTCATAAACCTGTTTCCTATGCTTCGAGCTAGGCTGGGGATGTCAACCAAATCTGCTGGCGACAAGCTGAAGTTTGGCCTATTAACAATTTTCCCGTGTGTACAGCCAGCCTTCAGGAAAGCAGTAGCCGTGCCTCGAGAAGCTAACAGGGCGCAGAAATCGGCATGCCCAGCGATAACTTCGTCAAGTGCATCAACTTCGCCCTCAATATATTCAAAGGTGCTTGGCAAGTTGTCAGCTGAAGGTGTAAACTTATCAGAGCTGGCTCCAATTGAGTAAAACACATCCTTCAGCCGCTGCACACATCGGCTGCCGAAATCTAAGCATTTTTCCTGAAGCTCCTTCAATGATTTCTACAAATTTGAATTCTTCTCAAATTCGGTCTTGAGACTTGTTTCGAGATTTTTCTTTTCTTGCTCAGTTTTTTCTGATTTTTTGAGTAATTCGCTGTTTAATTTCTCAATTTTGGCTTGAGCTTCAGCCAGTGAACCTTCCATAGAGTGAATGACGAAGTCTTTCTTCTCCAAGGCAGCTTCGTGATCTTTAACTTTGTTTTCAAGGTCTTGAATGACGAAGTCCTTTTTCTTCATAGCAGCTTCGTAACTTTTGACTTTGTTTTCTAGATCTTTGATGGTAGCTTCGTTTTTCTCGTCTTCAAGATCTTGTTGCATCCTCAGTACTTTGCTTAGTAATATACTCTGCCAAAACAACCTTCGTCAGAAAACATCTTAATTCAAAAAACAATAAAAAGTTGAGTTTGTACCTTGAAATTAGCATAGAGCAAGCTACCGGCAATATGCTGTCGCTGGTACCTACAGAGGTCCGCTTCAATCTTCGGTAGGCCAACGCTCTTTGAGAAAGTCCTAACAACCTTGGCCTCGGTTCGATTCCAAAGGCATCTTAGTTCCCTTCATTGACTCCGCCAAACAGCAGAGACCCTGGTTTGTATCCGCAGGATATAGCATATTTCTTTAGCTCTTCTTTCTCAGTTTCTGATAATTCTTGTCCAAGTATATCTTGAAAATTAAAGTTTTCTTCTTCCAAAGTGTCTTCAATTTGCTCTTTTCCTTTCTAACTTGTCGTGTCCACCACGGCCGCAGCAGCTTCTTCTTCAGCCATTTTCAGAAGCATGTTATCAATATCACCAAGTGTGGTTTCTAGATTAGGATCTTCGGTGGTCTCGGTTTCGGCTTCGGTGGCTTCGGCTTCGGTGACTGCTCCGGTGGCTTCGGCTCCGGCGGTTTCGGCTCCGGTGGCTGTGGTTTCGGCATTGACAGCGCTTTCAATAAATGGTATTTTCGACGTCGATGTCGATGGCGGGGTCTGGTGAATGACATCGGCCACTTGGATAATTCTCCATTTTTCGGCTTAGCGGGACATTCTGTTGCCGAAGGTTCTTTTTCCTTCTGAAAAAACTTCGTCAGTTCTGGCGCTAGCGGACTTAGCTTGATAGGCAAAGGTTCAGTCATTACCTTTAGAATCTCTTCCACTTCGGCAGCAGAAGGTGTTGCAAGAGCTTCCTCCTCTTGGGTCGATGTCTTTGGTTTTGGGGATGTAGCTTTTCTTTTCTTTGGAGCAGCTATCTTCGGCTCAGGGCTCAGCTTTCTTTTCTCAGGAATTTCTTTGTCTTTTTTAGCCAATTTGGTGCCTTCTTTGTCAAGGATGCTGGCAATCCTTTTTCTTTTCTGTCCTTCGGCATCTCCGCCCAGCTGCTCATAATCAGGGTAATCAAAATTCAAGGCATCCAACACCCGATTCAATCTTCGTTTCGGACGAGTGCCGAAGGCCGCAGTCATTAACTGATCTTCTTTCTTAGAGTAGTTGCCGAGGATATCGTTGCACATAACCTCAATTGTGTCCAACCACTCTTGGCAGGGTGCTTTAAAATGTTTCTTAAACTTGTAGTGATAAGGCAATCGGACAAGTTCTCCCTTCTTGTATTCTCCCTCTAGCTTCGGCATCTCCCATTCCCTCAGTGTTGGGAACACTTTAAAAGCCAAAAATTCCTGCACTAAGTCTCTAGTGCCAATATGATCTGAAATCACTCGAAATTCAGCCAAAGCAATCTGACTCAGGCTCCCCATTATCATGTTGCATCGGGGCCTCGTCTCTCCGAAGGTTAGTTCTAGCGGACTCTGGACCAATTTATCTTCATCTTCATCAACTTTAACATAAAACCATTCAGACTTCCATCCGGCTGGCCATTTGCTTCGATAGCTTATCACTGGAAACTTCATAGTCTTGCGATAAGCAAAGTTGTAGCCGCCAAAATTCTCGTGCAGACCATCTCCTCTGGCTTTAGTCTGGTAGTGTAATTCATGAACTCGACAGAAACCCTCACCGAACGGTTCGACTCCCTGGCTACGAAGGGCCCAAATATAAACACTTAATCTAACGATAGCATTAGGGGACAACTGATGAAGGTAAATCCCAAACTTCTTCAGTACAATAGCAATCATCTTGTTTAGGGGGAATCTTAAACCAGCTTTAAGAAAACTTTTGAAGACTACTACCTCATCCTTTCCTGGCTTTGGGATAGTTTCTTCTCCACCAAAACGAATTAATTCCTTCTTGGCTTCACTAAAATAACCCAGCTTCACCATTTTAGGAAGATCAGCTTCAGAGATGGTGGACTTTCCAAAGTCCAGATGACTAGGTTTACTTGGCACCCCGCAGCTGTACTCATCTTCGGAACCAACTTCTTCAACATCAGCTTGTGTTGCTTCGGCTGCAGGTGTGTCCTCCGATGAAACCAGCCCAGAATGCCTCATTGCTTTGGAAATCGGAACAGTTTCAGTGGCTTCAGTCTCATCTCCATCACGCTCAACCCTGGCAGTGGAGCGTACTCTGGCCATTTGATTATAAATTTTTTTGGAAGTTTTTTGGAAATTAATAACATTTTTTCCGAAGCTCTTCTTGTGACGAAGCAGAATCCAAAGTGGTGCTTCGTTTGAATGCAAAAGTCAAGCTTTGGCTATGGTTAAATTTTTGGCAGCAAAACAGTGCAATAGCAATGAATGCTGTGGTAACTTCACACCTACCCGTCTGCTTATATAGTGCTGCAGGTAAGAAGGTGAATCGTCAAGTCTTTTACACCGGACAAACAGTCGCTCACACCCACTAACCGGTGGGCCACAAAACCCGAGAAGGTGAACCTGCATGGTGGGACCACTTCGCGCTCGGAAATTGTATCGTTTCCCAGCAACGAGCTCAGGGAAGGTGTTTTTCGGACCTTCGGCTTCCCGAAGCCTAAGAGACTTTTTTTCACGGATCAAGCTCGTTACGAAAAACGATCTAGCACCGCGAAGGGGCTACTATTGGGACCATGCTTCGTCGCCGAAGGTCCTGAAGGAAGAAACACCTTCGGCAAAACCTGTTTATACGTGACACCGAAGCTACCGTTCATGAAGCCTCGATATTATAGTGTATCCGAAGATGAAGGATCGAACCGACTTAAAGATGGAATGACTTTTTAGTCCATGAGGGTCTGAGTCATAATTGTAATCTCTTGTAAGGGGTATGATTGTAATTTCTTACAGGCTGCGTCCTGTGCCTATAAATAGTGAACATTACTCCTTTACTGTTCACGGAATTCTGTGATTGATAACGCATTACTCTGGAATTATTGTTTTCTGCCAAGGTGAAGGTATAAATGTAATTAAACATCATGTTTTAATATACCAATTTATATTATAAAATAAGTAAATGACGTTATTTATTCTTGGTATTCTTTAACGTTTTATATTTTATATTTCATTTCGCATTATTTTATCTCTGAACACGAAGGTAGGACCTTCATGATTCATCATCCATAACCTTCGTCCGAAGCTCATTAAATCCTCAGGGAAATAATGCTTCAGCGGACGAAGGATTTTAACATTTAACATTCTATGTTGCCTTGTTCTTAATTCATAGCATTTGAGAACAAGTCCCCAACAGGGATATAAAAGTCTGGGCCTCGCCCCTTGAATCACATGCCGTGGCCATGGTCCCGTACGGGTAGAGCGAACCAAGAGAAGGGAGAGAGAAGGTCGAGAGTGAGACAGAGAAGAAAACGATGAGGGCCGCCGCCGAGGGAACCCAGCGATGGAAGCGCAGTGCGCCGTAGCTAAGCCATGGGCGTCCGAGCCTCTTTCCATCTTTGGCGCTCATCTCGGTCTTCATCCTCAACGCCGGCAAGCTCGTCCTTGCACCAGGCCGTCGCCGTTGCCACTCCTTGCTGCCGGGCCGCGCACGAACGTCCCGTGCTCCAACCTCGCGTCGAACTCGGCCTGTGCGCTCAACATCAGATCACTGGCCAACACACCTCCTCATCCCCATGGTGTGTTCCCCTCAGCCGTCATCTCCAGCAGCCGTCGCGGGGGCCTCCATGGGCGAAGAATGCCATAAGTGTCTCACTAATTTCTCACCGGCGGTACTCCACCGCCGCGGAACCATGCGTCATCGTGGTCGGGACCCTCTGCACCATCACCGGCGGTATGAATCTCATCCTCTGTTCCGTCATCGTGTTAGCTTCGAGATGTGCTATCCGTACCTTAGGTTAGAGCACTGTGGCGCCTGGGTGCTTCACACCGGCGATGGCCTCCGCCGTGGCCTTGTATAACGCCGCCGCTTGGGGATAGTGCGGTGTGGGTGAGGTGAGGGGAGGGCGACTGCCGTTGATCACGGATCCAGTAACCAGGATCCGATCGTGCTTTACCTCTTCGCTCGTCTGATCCTGACCATCAAGCCCCGATCGGACGGAGTACAACAGATGGACCCTTTCGTTAAATGTTAACCATTGATCCCTGATCGGGCGGCCCGGATTGAATACCGGTTCGATTTAGACAACTTCTAATCTGGGCCACTGGTTTTGGATCGGATGGATCACAGTGCCCCGTACCCCTTCGCCTCGGCATTTATTCTAAAGACCCCTCGGCTTTTCTCAAATCAACCCGCCGTCCAGTGCGGGGGGGGGGGGGGGGGGGAATCCTGAGTCTTATGATCTTTTGCAAGATAGCCCCTGTAGTTTCTGATATTTATGCGCCCTGTCCAGAGAGTTAAAAAATCCAGTAAAAGTAATTAGAAAATGATTTTTAATGAGAAAATAAATGCTAGAATCTTGTATAATTCATATTAAATCCATTTTAATTCCAAATTGAGTCATTCAGAGACATTAATTTTGTTTTAATATTGTTTATCACTTAGTAAATTTGTTTGGCCATGAAACATGAAATAAAATTATTCACATGAGTTATGCTATTATAGATACTAAATAACTTCAGAAATTCATAACTCGGTAACCGTAGCTCCGAATTTAGTAATTCTTGTTCCTACTACCTCGTAGCAGCGCGTAGAATATTATTACGCAATTTATTCTTATGTTTGGTGTGATGTTAATATTGCCCATGTCATGTTTATTTGTATTGCTACGACTAGTGCGAGGTTACGAGTCATCATCCTGGTACCTAGAACCTCAAGTCCCAGGCAAGTTGTGCCCTTGATCACTTCCTTTTTACCCAGTCATGTTCTTATTAATCATAATGATCTGCATAGGTTAATTTTGATGGGACCCAATAGGTTACCCTAGATTTTGACTATCTTTATACCTTGTTTCACCACTGGTTTTACTACTAAATTTTTGGGTAGTACATGCTATTGCTTTATGTGGTTTTGGGTATAGGGATATTCACTACTCATGATTACACTTTTTATTATCAGTTTATTATTACTGTTCATGTTAAGATCATTGTGTTAATGGGAACATGGAGAACAACCCAGGAAAACAGTGCTACCACAAGGGTTTAATGGACGCCCTTGGCTGATTAACTAGGAAAGCTAGTGGATGACTACCTTACCCGAAAGGGGCAAGGGCAGTAGGGGAGTGATCAGTGTAGGGAGGTCCTTGGTTGATTTTGCTGCGATGGCGGTCAGATGAGGGATTCCTGCACTGGAGCTTCCTATAAACTGTAGCGGGTTTTCTGAAGCTAGTGGAACTTTGTAAAGGCCTCGTAGTGTTACCCTGCCTCGCCTCCTTGGTAGAGGTGTATGGGATTGGCCGTCTCTTGGCAGATGGGTAACATGACGTGTGGGTAAAGATGCGCAACCTCTGTAGAGTGTAAAACTGGTATACTAGCCGTGCTCACGGTCATGAGCAGCTCTGACACTCACATGATTAATTTATGAAACTAAATTCAATTTGTCATATGCATTGCATCGCAGGTGATGTTGTTACTTTTGTTCTACTACTTAATTGGGTTGGTATGTACTTATACTTAGTAATTGCTAATAAAATTTTGACCAACTTTAAAAGCAATGCTCAGCTCTAACCATCCTCTTTGGTAAGCCTTACACTTCACGTGAGCTCCCACCTTTGGCGAGTTCATGCACATTATTCCCCACAACTTATTGAGCGATGAACGTATGTGAGCTCACTCTTGCTGTCTCACACCCCCCACAGGTCAAGAATAGGTACCACAGAATGAGGCGCTTGGAGGATGCTGTGATGAGTTCGTGAGTGGTCTAGGCCGTCGTCTCCCAGTCAACTTTGGGTTGTTGGACCATTGTCTCCGTATAATGTAATTATTTATTTATTTTGTATAGAACTCCTGTTATGTAGTAAAGATGTGACATTCGATCCTGTGCCATGATTCATCATATGTGTGAGACTTGGTCCCATCACACCTGGTGATTATGTTCGCGCCCGGGTCTTGGTGCCCCAAAACCCGGGTGTGACAGAAGTGGTATCAGAGGAATGTTGACTGTAGGACGAAACCTAGATAGAACTAGACAACCATTATCTACTTACCTTACTCTGATTCTTTTCTAAACTTATCTTAATCTACTCTCATCTATTTCCGCTTTACTCTGATTACTCTTATCTTTTCACTTCTAAAGACAAATGTGGATTTCACACTTTGAAATCCTGTGCCTAAAGTGATCTGTACGAATAGGAGACCTACTCTTAGGAACAAAAACAAAACTATTTTTTTAGTATCTATATGCTTGAATGCTTGTTCTTATGACCCTTGTCTGATTTGGATCTTTGATTGAGTGTGATGAGTTGTGGAGTAACGTCCACAATTACATCTACATATACATATAGGAAAAAAATGCTCATCAAAATAACTAGACAAACTAGATTATCTCTCATTAAAGTATCTAGCCTAACAATATCCATCTCATCTTAAAAGATTCTATCCACACTCATAGATCCATCTTATCCCAAAAGATCCTAACTTATCCTAATATATCTAGCTTAATGGACCCATCTTATCTTAAAAGATACTCTATTACCTTAGTAGATTCATCTTATCTTAAAAAGATTTTTATGTCATCCTAATAGATCTAACTGGCCTCAAAATATTCTACCTTATCCTTATGGATTCATCTTGCCCTCATTAGTATATGTATCCCACGCTAGAATAACAACCATGAGCTAATCCAAAATTTATTTAGATCTTATCTAATCTATTATGATCAAACCTAATGTGAGTCACTCAAACCTGATTAGCTAATGTTGAGGAAATACATTAGACCCTGCCATATAAACAAGTTTGATATCTTAGATCAACCTGACCCAACCCATAGAGTCTTGATGGATTGCATAATCTATCAACCCCCACCTAACATGAAACCAGATTTTGACTTACATCATGTAGTCCATCTCACCCATAACTATTTCAACCAAATGCCCAACTCCGATGATATACACTAACCTCAAATTATTGAGACCAAGACCGGAGAAGAAAAGGTCAACATCGACAAGGAAGGAGATAATGGTCAAAGTGAATCAAGACTTAAACATTTCCGATAAAGCATTTTCCTTAAGCATTCTCCTACCTCAACCTGTCCAGTCTATATCCTACATAATAAGTAGTTGGATACCTAGGATCTCCTAATCACCCACTATTGACAAAAATGGAATTCTGGATTTCTGAACCAATTATAGACTAAAAGCCGAATTACAAACCAATCCTTTGTATCCTCTTTCTTACAAATCTCGAGGACGAGATTTCTTGTAAGGGGGGTAGGATTTGTAAGACCTAAATTTGGTAGAAGAAAAAAAGAAGTATATCATAAAATAATAAAATAAGGAAAATGAGAATAATTATGATAGTGGTTCTGAAATTTTAGAAACCCTAGGAATATATTAGGACCTTTTTCTCTTCATAATCAAATGAGAGTACTAAATTAATTAAGTGACCAACAAAAAGATAAAGACGGGTTGATTTCTTGCCAATAATCTATAAGTGATTCCTTTTATTAAAAATATAATTTAAATTTGACCTCAACTTATAGATATATAAAAAAAAGAAAGAGCTTGAGAAAAGTAATTATGATAATCATTTATCCCTTTTAGAACTAAATGGTGAGGAAGGAGATAAATAATAAAATTAATAACAATAATAATAATAAATATGATGATAGGATTTCTGTCCACATTAGAATTGTGCTTGAAATTCAAAGTTGAGTCATGTTTGAATTTGAAATGAAAATCATAAAAAGAAAATAGAAAAGAAAAGAAACTCACCCAAACATCTTGGGCCAAAATGTCCAGCCGGCCCACTCACCTCCCCCGCGCGGGCGCAGCCCACCCAGCATCTCCAGTCCCGCCTACAAGCCGATGACAGGTGGGCCCATGGCCTCAGCTTCGCTCTCACACCGCGCAGTCTCGCGTTGTATGTCTGCCGCGTGGGCCACATCTGTCAGGACTATCTCCTCTGCGTGAACGCAATAGAACAAGGCGCAATCTCAGCGACTCCGCACCGGAATCTGCGGGGATGTTTCGGCCTCCATCGGGGATATAAAAGTTTGGGCCTCGCCCCTTGAATCCCATGTCGTGGCCATGGTCCCATACTGGTAGAGCGAACCAAGAGAAGGGAGAGAGAAGGCCGAGAGTGAGAGAGAGAAGAAAACGATGAGGGCCACCGCCGAGGGAACCCAGCGATGGAAGCACAGTGCGCCATAGCCCAGTCCCATCACGTCGCCGTGGCCAGCAGATTCTAAGCCATGGGCGTCCGAGCCTCTTTCCATCTTTTGCGCTCATCTCGGTCTTCATCCTCAACACCGGCAAGCTCGTCCTTGCACCAGGCCGTCGCCATTGCCACTCCTTGTTGCCGGGCCACGCACGAACGTCCCGTGCTCCAACCTCGCGTCGAACTCGGCCTGTGCGCTCAGCATCAGATCACTGGCCAACACACCTCCTCATCCCCATGGTGTGTTCCCCTCAGCCATCATCTCCAGCAGCCGTCGCGGGGGCCTCCATGGGCGAAGAATGCCATGAGTGTCTCACTAATTTCTCACCGGCGCTACTCCACCGCCGCAGAACCATGCGTCATCGTGGTCGGGACCCTCTGCACCATCACCGGCGGTATGAATCTCGTCCCCTGTTCCACCATCGTGTTAGCTTCGAGATGTGCTATTCGTACCTTAGGTTAAAGCACTGTGGCGCCTGGGCGCTTCACACCGGCGATGGCCTCCGCCGTGGCCCTGTATAACGCCGCTGCTTGGGGATAGTGCGATGTGGGTGAGGTGAGGGGAGGGCGACTGCCGTTGATCGCGGATCCAGTGACCAGGATCCGATCGTGCTTTACCTCTTCGCTCGTCCGATCCTGACCATCGAGCCCTGATCGGACGGAGTACAACAGATGGGCCCTTTCGTTAAATGTTAACCGCTGATCCCTGATCGGGCGGCCCGGATTGAATACCGGTTCGATTTAGACAACTTCTAATCCGGGCCACTGGTTTTGGATCGGATGGATCATAGTTCCCCGTACCCCTTCGCCTCGGCATCTATTCTAAAGACCCCTCGGCTTTTCTCAAATCAACCCGCCGTCCAGTGCAGGGGGGGAGAATCCTGAGTCTTATGATCTTTTGCAAGATAGCCCTTGTAGTTTCTGATATTTATGCGCCCTGTCCAGAGAGTTAAAAAATCCAGTAAAAGTAATTAGAAAATGATTTTTAATGAGAAAATAAATGCTAGAAACTTGTATAATTCATATTAAATCCATTTTAATTCCAAATTGAGTCATTCCAGAGACATTAATTTTGTTTTAATATTATTTATCACTTAGCAAATTTGTTTGGCCATGAAACAAGAACTAAAATTATTCACATGAGTTATGCTATTGTAGATACTAAATAACTTCAGAAATTCATAACTCGGTAACCGTAGCTCCGAATTTAGTAATTCTTGTTCCTACTACCTCGTAGCAGCGCGTAGAATATTATTACGCAGTTTATTCTTATGTTTGGTGTGATGTTAATTTTGCCCATGTCATGTTTATTTGTATTGCTACGACTAGCGCGAGGTTACGAGTCATCATCCTGGTACCTGGAATCTCAAGTCCCAGGCAAGTTGTGCCCTTGATCACTTCCTTTTTACCCAGTCATGTTCTTATTAATCATAATGATCTGCATAAGTTAATTTTTATGGGACCCAATAGGTTACCCTAGATTTTGACTATCTTTATACCTTGTTTCACCACTGGTTTTACTACTAAATTTTTGGGTAGTACATGCTATTGCTTTATGTGGTTTTGGGTATAGGGATATTCACTACTCATGATTACACTTTTTATTATCAGTTTATTATTACTGTTTATGTTAAGATCATTATGTTAATGGGAACGTGGAGAACCACCCGGGAAAACAGTGCTACCACAAGGGTTTAATGGACGCCCTTGGCTGATTAACTAGGAAAGCTAGTGGATGACTACCTTACTCGAAAGGGGCAAGGGCAGTAGGGGAGTGGTTAGTGTAGGGAGGTCCTTGGTTGATTTTGCTGCGATGGCGGTCAGGCGAGGGATTCCTGCACTGGAGCTTCCTATAAACTGTAGTGGGTTTTCTGAAGCTAGTGGAACTTTGTAAAGGCCTTGTAGTGTTACCCTGCCTCGCCTCCTTGGTAGAGGTGTATGGGATTGGCCGTCTCTTGGCAGATGGGTAACATGACTTGTGGGTAAAGATGTGCAGCCTCTGCAGAGTGTAAAACTCGTATACTAGTCGTGCTCATGGTCATGAGCAGCTCGGACACTCACATGATTAATTTATGAAACTAAATTCAATTTGTCATATGCATTGCATCGCAGGTGATGTTGTTACTTTTGTTCTACTACTTAATTGGGTTGGTATGTACTTATACTTAGTAATTGCTAATAAAATTTTGGCCAACTTTAAAAGCAATGCTCAGCTCTAACCATCCTCTTTGGTAAGCCTTACACTTCACGTGAGCTCCCACCTTTGGCGTGTTCATGCACATTATTCCCCACAACTTGTTGAGCGATGAACGTATGTGAGCTCACTCTTGCTGTCTCACACCCCCCCACAGGTCAAGAATAGGTACCACAGGATGAGGCGCTTGGAGGATGCTGTGATGAGTTCGTGAGTGGTCTAGGTCGTCGTCTCCTAGTCAACTTTGGGTTGCTGGACCGTTGTCTCCGTATAATGTAATTATTTATTTATTTTGTATAGAACTCCTATTATGTAGTAAAGATGTGACATTCGATCCTGTGCCATGATTCATCATATGTGTGAGACTTGGTCCCAGCACACCTGGTGATTATGTTCGCGCCCGAGTCTTGGTGCCCCGAAACCCGAGTGTGACACCAATGACTAAGTTGTTGAAGAAAGGAGTGAAATTTGATTGGAGTCAGAAATGTGAAGATGCCTTTCACGCCTTGAGGTGACATCTGACAACAGCACCCGTGCTAGCACACCTTGACAACACCAAATCATTTGATGTGTATTGCGATGCTTCGGGCACTGGACTAGGTTGTGTTTTGATGCAATACAACAGAGTTATTGCCTACGCATCCATAGCACTTAAGCCTCATGAGCAAAATTATCCCACACATGATCTGGAGTTAGCAGCGGTAGTCCGTGCTCTGAAGATATGGAGACATTATCTAATGGGGGCTCAGTGCAATATTTATACTGACCATAAGAGCCTCAAGTATATTTTTACTCAGACTGATCTTAATATGAGGCAGAGGAGATGGCTAGAACTCATCAAGGATTATGATCTAGAAGTACATTACCATCCTGTCAAGGCAAATGTTGTGGCAGATGCCTTGAGACGAAAGGCCCAGTGCAACTGTCTAACCATAGACTCTAAGGTCACCGCTTTGTGCGACGAGTTGCGCAAGCTGAACATGGAAGTGGTTTCCCCATGTACCTTGGATTATATCTCAGTTGAGCCAACCTTACAATAGCAGATAATCATGGCACAGATTGGTGACAAGGGTGTTCAAGTCATTAAGGAAATGCTCAATCAAAAGGTTGATAAGTATAAATGTGTCGGGGACCATAATTAGGGGTACCCCCAAGACTCCTAATCTCAGCTGGTAACCCCCATCAGCACAAAGCTGCAAAGGCCTGATGGGCGCGATTAAGGTCAAGGCTCAGTCCGCTCAAAGGACACAATCTCGCCTCACCCGAGCCCAGCCTCGGGCAAGGGCAGCCGACCCCGGAGGATTCACGTCTCGTCCGAGGGCCCCCTCAAGCAACGGACACACCTTCGGCTCGCCCGAGGCCCAGTCTTCGCCGAGAAGCAACCTTGGCCAGATCGCCACGCCGACCGACTGTATCGCAGGAGCATTTAATGCAAGGATCACCTGACACCTTATCCTGAAGCGCGCTCTTCAGTCGACAGAGCCGAAGTGACCGCAGTCACTTCGCCGCTCCACTGACCGACCTGACAAGAAGACAGCGCCGCCTGCATCGCTCCGACTGCTGTGCCACTCGACAGAGTGAGGTTGACAGCAGCCAAGTCTGGCCTCGGGCGCCATAGGAAGCTCCGCCTCGCTAGACCCCAGGGCTTGGCCCCCCATCTCAGCCTCGGAAGATGGACTTCGCCTCGCCCGACCCCAGGGCTCGGACTCAGCCCCGGCTCCGAAAGACGACGAACTCCGCCTCGCCTGACTCCAGGGCTCAGACTCAGCCTCGGCTCCGGAAGACGACGAACTCCGCCTCGCCCGAGCCCAGGGCTCGGACTCAGCCTTGGCCTCGGACGACGGTCTCCGCCTCGCCCGATCGGGGGCTCGGACTCGGCCTCGACCTCGACCTCGGAGGAGCCTCCGCCTCGCCCGACCCAGGGCTCGGACCGATCACGTCACAGGAGGGGCCATCATTACCCTACCCCTAGCTAGCTCAGGCTACGGGGAACAAGACCGGCGTCCCATCTGGCTTGCCCCGGTAAACAAATAATGATGGCGCCCCGCGTGCTCCATGACGACGACGGCTCTCAAGCCCCTTACGGAAGCAAGGAGACGTCAGCAAGGACTCGACAGCCCCGACAGCTGTCCTTCCGCAAGGCTCTAGCGCTCCTCCGATGGCCATGACATCACATGAACAGGGTGCCAAAACCTCTCCGGCTGCCACGACGGCATGTACTTAGGGATCTAGCTCCTCTCTGCTAGACACGTTAGCACACTGCTACATCCCCCATCATACACCTGGACCCTCTCCTTATGCCTATAAAAGGAAGGTCCAGGGCTCTCTACGAGAAGGTTGGCCGCGCGGGAGAACGGACCGACGCGCAAGTCCCTCGCTCTCTCCCACGCGGACGCTTGTAACCCCCTACTGCAAGCGCACCCGACCTGGGCGCAGGACAACACGAAGGCCACGGGTTTCCCCTTTTGCCTGTCTCCTTTCCCACCTTCGTGCTCCGTCTCGCGTCGACCCATCTGGGCTGGGACACACGGCGACAATTTACTCGTCGGTCCAGGGAAACCCCGGGGTCGAAATGCCGACAGTTGGCGCGCCAGGTAGGGGCATGCTGCGTGTTGACGAACAGCTTCCCGTCAAGCTCTAGATGGGTAGTCTCCAGCAACCTTTCCAACCCGGGACGATTCTCCATTTCAGGAGTCTTGAGTTCATGTCCCTCGACGGCGGCTACGACATGATACTCCTTCCTCCGCCGCGCGACAGCGACAATGGCGGCCGACAGCCTGCCCGCCGGCGGCGGAATCAACGACGTCTTCCCCACGTGGCGGAAGAACAACATTCGGGTTTGTCCCGTCACCTCCCCCGCCGACGGAGGAGGAGGCGGGGCAACCATGGCCAAGCAGGAGGCGGCACCTCGTCGGCTGTCGAGCGAGTCGACGGCGCCGGCGCCCCAACGGGGGACACGTCGGGCGACGACCTCGCGTCTGAGACAAAGACGAGCGCCGTTTCCCCGCAACACGCCAACTCCAAGCGGACGGACGACGCTAGCACGCTCGCAAGGGACTTGCTAGGCGTCACCCTCATACCTGAGACGATGGTGCAGTCCGCCCCTGACGCGACTTCGTCACCGCCTGTCGACCAAGAGGTACCGACCGATTCCCATCTCGTGCCTTTTAGATTCAGCCTCGACCCACCAAGCGACTTCGCTTCGGTGGAAGCCTTCATAGAGGCATGTGCCAACCCTCCGGGGTATCATATGCGGTCACCCTGGGACAGGCTGACGGCCGTCTCGACCTACGGACCCTCGGGTTCCGAGGAAGATGACGAGCCCGACTTTTGTTGGGATTTCTCCGGGCTCGATAACCCCAGTGCCATGCGGGACTTCATGACCGCATGCGACTACTGCCTCTCCGATTGTTCCGATGGTAGCCGCAGCTTCGGCGACGAGGACTGCGGCCCAAGTCGTGAATGTTTCCACGTCGATCTAGGGGGTTCCGGCGAAAGCAACCATCTTGGTATGCCGGAAAACGGCGATCCCCCTAGGCCTGCGCCTTGCGTTGACATCCTTCGGGAGCTAGCTGTGGTCCCAGTCCCTGCGGGGGGTCAGGACGCACAGCTCGAGCAAATCCGCGAGGTGTAGGCCAGGCTCGACGAGGGAGCAGGAACACTTGAGCAGTTCCGGTGGAACATCGGGCAGGAATGGGCAGACCGAGCTCCGGCCGGAGAGGCGCGTCATCTACCGTAGGGCATCCAGCACCGCATTGCGGACGACGTCAGGGCAAGGCCGCCACCGGCTTCCAGTGGGGTCAGCCAGAACCTGGCTGCGGCAGCAATACTACTACGCGCAATGCCGGAACCATCGACCATCGAAGGGTGGCGTATCCAGGGAGAGCTCAAGAATCTCTTGGAGGAGGCCGCGGTCCGACGGGCCGAAAGCTCTGCCTCCTGAAGGCAGGGGTACCCCTCGGAGCATCGCGCCGCTACTTCTCGATTCATGCGGGAAGCCTCGATCCATACCGAGCGCACGCGCAACACAGTGCCTGCGGCCTCGGGTCGCCTCGGCAACGAGCACCACCATCGCAACCGTCGAGCCCACCTCGACGAAAAGGTGCGCCGAGGCTACCACCCCAGGCGTGGGGGACGCTATGACAACGGGGAGGATCGGAGTCCCTCGCCCGAACCACCCGGTCCGCAGGCTTTCAGCCGGGCCATACGACGGGTGCCGTTCCTGACCCGGTTCCGAACCCCAACTACTGTCACAAAGTACTAGGGGGAGACGAGGCCGGAACTGTGGCTCGCGGACTACTGACTGGCCTGCCAGCTGGGTGGAACGGACGATGACAACCTCATCATCCGTAACCTCCACCTGTTCCTCTCCGACACCGCTCGGGCCTGGCTGGAGCATCTGCCTCCGGGGCAGATCTCCAACTGGGACGACCTGGTCCAAGCCTTCGCCGGCAACTTCTAGGGCACGTACGTGTGCCCTGGGAACTCCTGGGATCTCCGAAGCTGCCGCCAGCAGTCGGGAGAGTCTCTCCGGGACTACATCCTGTGATTCTCGAAGCAGCGCACCGAGCTGCCCAACGTCACCGACTCAGACGTCATCAGCGCGTTCCTCGCCGGCACCACCTGCCACGACCTGGTGAGCAAGCTGGGTCGCAAGACCCCCACCAGGGCGAGCGAGCTGATGGACATCGCCACCAAGTTCGCCTCTGGCTAGGAGGCGGTTGAGGCCATCTTCCAGAAGGACAAGCAGCCCCAGGGCCGCGAGCCGGAAGATGTCCCGGAGGCGTCCACTCAGCGCGGCACCAAGAAGAAAGGCAAGAAGAAGTCGCAAGCGAAACGCGACCCCGCCGACGCGGACCTTGTCGCCGCCGCTGAGTACATGAACCCTCGGAAACCTCCTGGAGGTGCCAATCTCTTCGATAAGATGCTCAAGGAGCCGTGCCCCTATCATCACGGGCCCGTTAAGCACACCCTCGAGGAGTGCGTCATGCTTCGGCGCCACTTCCACAGGGCCGGGCCACCGGCGGAAGGTGGCCGAGCTCACAACAACGACAAGAAGGAGGATCACAAAGCAGAGGAGTTCCCCGAGGTCCACGACTGCTTCATGATCAACGGTGGGCAAGTGGCGAACGCCTCGGCTTGGCACCGCAAGCAAGAGTGTCGGGAGGTCTGCTCGGTAAAGATGGCGGCGCCAGTCTACCTAGACTGGTTCGACAAGCCCATCACCTTCGACCAGGGCGACCACCCCGACCGCGTGCCGAGCCCGGGGAAATATCCGCTCGTCGTCGACCCCGTCATCGGCAACGTCAGGCTCACCAAGGTCCTCATGGACGGAGGCAGTAGCCTCAACATCATCCACGCCGAGACCCTCGGGCTCCTGCAGATCGATCTGTCCTCGATCCAGGCCGGCTCGGCGCCTTTTCACGGGATCATCCCCGAGAAACGCGTCCAGCCCCTCGGACAACTCGATCTGTCCGTCTGTTTCGGGACTCCCTCCAACTTCCGAAGGGAAACCCTCACGTTCGAGGTGGTCGGGTTCCGAGGAACCTACCACGCGGTGCTAGGAAGGCCGTGCTACGCCAAGTTCATGGCCGTCCCCAACTACACCTACCTCAAGCTCAAGATGTCGGGCCCCAACGGGGTCATCACCGTCGGCCCCACGTACCGACACGCGTACGAATGCGACGTCGAGTGCGTGGAGTACGCCGAGGCCCTCGCCGAATCCGAGGCCCTCATCGCCGACCTGGAGAGCCTCTCCAAGGAGGCGCCAGACGTGAAACGCCATGCCGGCAACTTCGAGCCAGCAGAGACGGTCAAGTCCGTCCCTCTCGACCCTAGCAACGACGCCTCCAAGCAGATCCGGATCGGCTCCGAGCTTGACCCCAAATAGGAAGCAGTGCTCGTCGACTTTCTCCGTGCAAACGCCGAAGTTTTCGTGTGGAGTCCCTCAGACATGCCTGGCATACCGAGGGATGTCGCCGAGCACTCGCTGGATATTCGAGCTGGATCCCGACCCGTGAAGCAGCCCCTGCGCCGATTCGACGAAGAAAAGCGCAGGGCCATAGGCGAGGAGATCCACAAGCTGATGGCCGCAGGGTTCATCAAAGAGGTATTCCATCCCGAATGGCTTGCCAACCCTGTGCTTGTGAGAAAGAAAGGAGGGAAATGGCGGATGTGTGTAGACTACACTGGTCTAAACAAAGCATGTCCGAAGGTTCCCTACCCTCTGCATCGCATCGATCAAATCGTGGATTCCACTGCTGGGTGCGAAACCCTGTCTTTCCTCGATGCCTACTCAGGGTATCACCAAATCAGGATGAAAGAGTCCGACCAGCTCGCGACCTCTTTCATCACACCTTTTGGCATGTAATGCTATGTTACTATGCCATTTGGTTTGAGGAATGCGGGTGCGACATACCAAAGGCGCATGAACCACGTGTTTGGCGAGCACATTGGTCGAACGGTCGAGGCTTACGTCGATGACATCGTAGTCAAGACGAGGAAAGCCTCCAACCTCCTCTCCGACCTTGAAACGACATTCTGGTGTCTCAAGGCGAAGGGCGTAAAACTCAATCCCGAGAAGTGTGTCTTCAGAGTCCCCCGAGGCATGCTCTTGGGGTTCATCTGTGACACCCCAGTGTCACTCAGGGTTTTTCTCAAATGCCAAACCAAGAACCATCATTTTATGTGAACCAAAGTAAGCATGAGCATCAAAACAAATTAAGTGAGAAAGAATTCACCAAGTATATACTTAAAAGTGTCATGATCAAAACAATTGAGTCCTTGAAAAGGGTAGAATGTGCAACACTAATTAAAAACCCTAAGTAAGCCCCATGAGCAAAATTCAAGAAAATATGAAAAAGGGAATGAAAAGTTTAAAATTTTGAGTTGAGCCAATTATATAAGTTAAAGTATATTTAATAAGCAACAAGAAAGATTGAGAAGGCTTAGCCAAAATAACTCAAATAAATCCCCAAATCAGCCCTTGATCAATGAACCCTTAGAGAAATTCAGATTTCTGAATTTCTGAATTTCAGACCTCTTCTCAAAGATCATCTGTGTTCTCTGTTTTTCCAAACTCAAAGCCAGAAGATCCAAATATCAAAGTCATGCCAAATTACCTTGAACACATTCTGGGAAAGTTTGAACTCAAACCAAATTCATTTGACACGGTTTTGGCGCAGCTCAAACTCGGGACCAGACATTCTGACACTGGCACCTTGGTGACGCTACAACACCCTGTCCCTAGCCTAAAACCGCACGTCGTCCATACACAAAAGACAAAGCTTGGTCTGGTGAACAAATCCCTTGCAGTGATCTTGCCCAAATTCGCGAAGATTTGCTCCCAATCGGCGCTTGAACAGGGGCAGAGGCAACGGGAACACGTGTTCGACCGCGGCTGACACCCCTGGTTCACGCCCGTTCGCGCACCGCGCCTTCCCAGTGCACGCCCGCGCGCACTCGCCGGTCCACGACCGCCCGTGCACCGCGCCGTGCCTATAAAGCCTTCCCAGGCGCGCCCCACTTTGCCCCGCACTCACCCTCACCGGCCAGCCACTTTCCCTTAGCTCCGGCGAGCTTAATTCCGCCCGCCATTGCCGCCAGAGCTTCGGCCACCGTGGCCAGCCCACCCCAGCCATCCTCCGGGCAAGCCAGTGCTTCGGCTAGCTCCGCCAGTAGCCCGTGAAGCTTGCCAAGCCCTCGGACCCGACCGGACTTCACCGGAGGCCCGAGATCAACCTCACCGGACTTCGGTCTTCCGCCGCCGCGCGTGGACCGAGCTATCCAGTGAGTCTCCGCCCAATTCCTTTCTGTCATGTCTTCTCTGGCATCCCGTGGACCTCCCTGACCTATTTGATTGAACTATCTCGCCGTGACCAGGCCGGTCTCCTCGCCGCCGACGAGCATCCCCGCCTGCGCGCGTGGACCGACCGACTCCGGCCATCTCCGACGGCGTTCCGCACACTGTTGTGATCCCCTCGACCTCCCCTTCACCCTCGACCACTTCACCAGAACAGTCTCGCTGCCGGTAAGCCCCTCCGCCCTTTTCTTCGCCGCGGCTACTGTTTAAGGTAGAAGAAGGACCTCGGGTTAGGTTCTGTAGAACCCGAGGGGTTTTCTGTAATGTCAGCGACTCATGTGAATAGTAACCTGAGGACTGATTCGCGAAGGAAACTTAGAAAACCGCCAGGGACCCCAGTGCAAAGTAGATTTCCATTTAATCAATTCTGTTATTCTTTTTAAAATGACCAGAGAACTTAGAAAATCCATAACTTGATGAAATCTTAATAAAAATTTGTCAAACCAATTTTGCTAGCTCTGGAATATTGTAATCTGTCATTTAAAAATAGTGAACCCTATGCTTTCTGTTCTAAATTTTAGAGTTTTAAATTAAAAACAGAAACCCCCTAAACCTTGTTTAATTAAGGAAAATTAGTTTTTCTTTTGTGCTGAGCTTAAGAAAATTTGTAGATGTTTATACCTTATTTAGACACTGTTTAAAAATAGTAGGAGCACCAGCATTGGAAAATATAATGTAGTTATTCATTTAAAGCTATTTTGTCCAAAACTTAGAGAAAATCAGAAAGGCCTTAGAAATTAATGAACAGTGATTAATAATATTTTTCCTAGTTTACTTATGCAACAGAGAACCTAGGAAAAATACAGAGACCATTAATTTGGACCAGTTTTTAATTAAGATGATTTATTTAGCCTTATATAGACTGAAAATCAATTATTAGAATTGCAAAACTATAACCAAAGTGGTTAATAAAAATCCAGTGAACTTATAACCACCAGAGCCCCACTACAAAAATACAGAACACCCCAGCCCAACTTTTTAAGTAGGGAAAATAAATATAGAGTGATAATAAGGCATTTTTCCAATAAATCATAAACAACCCCTTTTAATGTGAGAATGGGCAACCAAAAATTAGCTAAGTCCATAATGAGATAAACCACCAGAGAAAAATGCAAACCTATGAAAAAGAAGTGAACCCATACCTTTTGCTAGTAATTTATGAGAAAGGCCATTTAATTCAAATAATGCAAACCACCCCTTCCCTTAAGCAAAAAGAAGCCAAACTTCAGAATGATTGCTCTTGCACAAAATACCAACTAAGAAAAATAAGAACTCTGTTGTTTGATGTTTTTCAAATATAGTGGTAGTAGAAAGCACCCCTTTGGCTAGAAACCTTAAGAAAACCATAGGAAAATAATTAAAAGGTATTAATAACAAGAAATTTGTATCAAGTCATGTTATAACACCTAAAATTTGGTAATTTTGTCCAGAGAAAACCATTCACTTTCTGACCCCCAAATTTTAAGGCAGAGAATCATACACCAGTAACAAGCCACTGTAATTTTTGCAGAATTTTTGGAATTTTATAAAAGCAACTTGTAGTTCAAACCTACTCCAAAACATTAAAGGAATAAAAGAAAAGGAAAGAAGAATTAAACCCCACCTCAATAAGTCTAACTTGAGAACTTATCATTTATCACTAAGACTTAAAAAGAATTCAGTGGAACCCCAAAAATAAACCTACCCCTTACCTTAGCTAAGTTTAACCCAATTTACCAAGTGTACCACCCAAGGGTTTTACATAAGTAAAGTTAACTTGTTTAAACTCAAAAGACCATACACCTTTAAAGTGGTAATTTCTAAAAGCACATATCATATCATGCATATATCTTACGCATTGCATTCATTAGATTGTAATCTTGCCGATGGAGAGTACGTGCTCATCCCCGAGCAAGGACCTGTCCAAGAGGAGGACCAGGAGCAGGCTTCAGAAGCTGCTATTGAGGATCTCCCCGCAGCCCCAGCAATTGAAGGCAAGCCCCGGTTTTATGCATAACCATGTTATTATATGCTACTTTACTACACTTAATGCTTGTAGGATTGCAATGTGCACTTAAGTGTAGGAGTTGCTTGAAACCTCTAGCTGCATGAACTTAGGATTCCTTTTTGAGATGAATACTAGTATGCTAGGTCGAGTAGCTGCTTGCTAATCAGGATCTCGGTAGAAGTCGAGTGATTTTTCTAGCACTCGCGCGAGGTCAGGAATTGATTGTATTCATCTTGATAACGGGATATATGTTGGTCTATGGACTTGGATCCATGGAGGATGCCTTGCCATGAGACGGGAAAAAATGAACTAAGGATTAATGTGTGGATACCTGAGTCAAGCTTTTGAACGTACTAAGCACATGCCGGGAAAAATGGTAACCGGTAAACCTAGTACCTGAGTGAAGCCGGGCGCAGACTTTATCCCTCATGCGACCTGAGACTGGGTCTCCCATGCTAGCTATGGTGGGTACAAGTGCGGTCACTGCACGGCGGCAGCCGGGGTGAGTGGAGCATTGTATGCCAAGGCGGTGAGGCCTGGACACGAACGGGGAATCGATGGGGACAGTTGTCTTGTGTGGGGTCGGAGTACCCTGACTTGACGTGTGTTTAGGTTTACCTTGCAAGGTTTAAAAACTCGATTCGAATCGTCTGCTTCTCGCAGCTAATGAGACTGCTTGATTCCTTGTACTGCATCGAGTAAGAAGTGAAATGTGGTTACATGAGATAACTTGTTGATTGAACTAAATGCTTGTTACCATGTATGCTTAGAAGGAGCAAATCTAGCTAAGTTAATGATGGTAGAATTTGAAAAGCTAAAAATTGATTTTAGAAACAGCTAGTGCTTTTGGCAAACCAAACCCCTTAGCCAAACAGCTGCATAGTCTAGAGGTAGAGGAGTAGACTCCTCACACCGGTTAAGTCTAGCTGAGTATTAGTATACTCATCCTTGCTTGTGGCACCATTTTTGGAGGTACCATGCAGGATTTGGTTGATGGTGTGACTTGGCCTACCACCCTGCCACCGGGTTGGACGGTCGAGTGGGATGTGGCTCCGGCAGGAGAGGAGCATGAGGAGTAGTGGGCTAGGCCTTGCCCATTTCCTCACTACCGACGACATCGATTATCCGCTGCACTTTAATTTATGAACTTTATTTGCTACTCAAAAACTCTGATTTATGTAATAACTCCGCACTTAATTTGAGGTTTCCTGTTTTATTGTATTTCTTCTGTGACTCACCTTCGAGTGAGATTGTGGAATTTGATCCTGGTTAAGTGGCTTCATCAGACTAGATCTGAGGGACTGACGGGTTATTCCGATTTAAGTGTGTTACGGCCCCTGAGGCGTGACTTAGGCACTTAAGCTGGAATAATTCGGGCGGTTCTGCCACAACTGGTATCGGAGCAAATTCCACCACAGAGAAGGACAATAAACCATGAATACCGATTTTCAAAATCTAAAACTTGCCTAGAAACTACTACGGATCGTCAGGACTAGATCGCTAGACCTAGGACGAAAGGCCTTAGGCATAGAGGGAGAAATAGGTGGCTAATTAATTAGGCCCTGTGGGCCAATACTTATATTTTTAGGATGCCCTAAAAAGGCACCCTATTTTCTTGTGAGAGGCAACGTTTCTTACAGCATGCATGCATTATAAAACACCAAGAGGAATTAAAATTTGAGCTAACCCTTTTTCCTTAAAACCATCCGGGCTCTCTTTTTCTTTTTCCTTCCACCATAATCTTTATCTTTGATTCCCTTCCGCAGATGAATTCACCCACCCCCGCCAGTGGAGGAGACTCTCATTTCAGTTCTGACTTCCTTTCTCGCGATGGCTTTCCCTCCATCTTGTGGGAAGTGCTTAACTCCGCCGGTTACCCTACGCCCCCTTTGTACACGGTGCAGCTGTATGAGGAGCATCGGGTACCTCGTTGTCGGGTCTGGCTAACTTTGGAGGCTCATCCCCTTCAGCCGGGTTGGCGTTCTCTTGACTCTGAGACGATTGGACTCAGGACGGACGACACAGTTGAGGCAGCAGCCATGAAGACTCTGACGACTTTCTGTGGCTACCATCCCCTGTCCGGCTGATAGCTTCAATGAGTTGGTCAACATGGCCATCTCTCAGGAGGATTGCATTGTTGCTCACCGGGCAGAGAAGAAGAGAAAGGCACCAATGGCAGCACCCTCCGCTTAGGCTCAGAGGTTCCGGATTGTTTCTCACAATCAGAGCAGGGGTTTCCAGCAGCAGGCAGGCAGATGGGTGATCAGGCCACCTCAGCAGCAGCAGCAGCCGGCACCCAACCGCTATCCAGCTCCCGCCCCAAGGAATAATAAGCCTCTGCAGCAGCACCAGTTCCGCCAGGGCAATGGGAACAAGTGTTTCACTTGTGGCAATGTGGGCCACTATGCCAAGAATTGTCCCAGGAACCAGCAGAGGCAGATGCCAGCACCAAATCAAGACAAGGGAAGAAAGCAGAAGGTGCAAGTCAGGCAAGGGAAGCTCAACTTCACTGCTCTAGAGGAAGTGCCAGAAGGAGCTCCTATCATGACCGGTACCTTTTCAGTTTATAATCAACCTGCTTTAATTCTGTTTGATTCTGGTGCATCTCATAGTTTCATTAGCCAAAAGTTCAGTGCTAATTGCAAACTGCCATTCTCTCACTCAAAAGGGTCATTCATGATAGTCACACCTGGGGGTAAAATTGCAACTAATCAATTAAACCAAAGTGTGCCTATTCAACTGGGAAGCCACATTATCAAAACCACTCTTCTTGTATTGGGATTGGAAAATGTGGACATTATTCTAGGAGCAAATTGGATGACCTTGCACCAAGTTGTGCTTGATGTAGCCAGTCGTACCGTGGAAGTTAATTCTCCTTTCTGCGGGAATTTCACTTTGATTCTGCCTAGTCAGGGTTCTTCTCAGTCATGTGCTTTCTCTATGACGGAGATACCCCTGAAGAAGATCCCAGTGGTCTGTGAGTATGCAGATGTCTTCCCTGATGAATTGCCGGGAATGCCACCGGACCGGGATATTGAATTCGCCATCGAGTTGCAACCGGGAACGGCCCCAATTTCCAAGAGGCCCTACCGAATGCCACCCGCTGAGTTGGCAGAGTTGAAGAAGCAGTTGCAAGAGTTGCTGGATAAGGGTTTTATTCGCCCAAGCACTTCGCCTTGGGGATGTCCAGCACTGTTTGTGAAGAAGAAGGATGAAAGCTTGAGGCTGTGTATAGATTACCGCCCTCTTAATGCGGTAACCATCAAGAAGAAGTATCCTTTGCCTCGTATTGATGTTCTCTTTGACCAGTTGGTCGGAGCCATGGTGTTTTCCAAGATAGACCTTCGCTCTGGCTACCATCAGATCAAAATACGAGCAAGTGATATTCCGAAGACGGCATTCTCAACCAGATATGGGCTATATGAATTCTTGGTGATGTCATTCGGGCTGACAAATGCACCAGCATATTTCATGTATCTGATGAATTCTGTTTTTATGTCGGAATTGGACAAGTTCGTGGTGGTTTTCATCGATGATATTCTGGTGTACTCGAAGAACGAAGAAGAACATGCCGGGCATTTGCATGTAGTGCTTCAACGTCTGCGAGAGCACCACCTTTATGCCAAGTTATCCAAGTGTGATTTTTGGCTAAAGGAAATCAAATTCTTGGGTCACACTATCTCTCAGGCTGGAATAGCTGTTGATCCTGACAAAGTGCAAGAGGTGATGAACTGGAGGCCACCAACAACTGTTCGCCAGATTCGGAGTTTTCTGGGATTAGCTGGTTATTACCGAAGATTTATTCCGGACTTCTCTCGAATTGTGAAGCCTATTACTGAGTTGCTGAAGAAAGAGGTCAAGTTTGTGTGGAGTCAGAAGTGCGAAGATGCCTTCCATGCATTAAGGCAGCATCTGACCACAGCACCAGTATTGGCGCAACCCGACAGCAGCAAGCCTTTTGATGTATATTGTGATGCCTCTGGCACCGGACTAGGTTGTGTCTTGATGCAAGACAACCGAGTCATTGCATATGCCTCAAGAGCACTCAAGCCTCATGAGCAAAACTATCCCACTCATGACCTTGAGTTAGCAGCAGTGGTTCATGCATATTGAAGATGTGGAGGCACTATCTAATGGGAACCCACTGCAACATCTTCACTGATCATAAGAGCCTTAAGTACATTTTTACTCAGGCTAATCTCAACATGAGGCAGAGAAGATGGCTAGAGCTGATCAAGGATTATGACCTGGAGGTACATTATCACCCAGGGAAAGCTAATGTAGTAGCAGATGCCTTGAGTCGGAAGTTGCAATGCAATTGTATTCTGATGGATTCTCGTGTTAACACCTTGTGTGATGAGTTGAGCAAGATGCAAATTGAAGTGATTCCTTCTGGTTCTTTGTCTCAAATGGCTGTTGAGCCAGCTTTGCAAGACCAGATTATCATGGCCCAGCTCAATGACAAGGGAGTGCAGATTATCAAAAAGAATCTCCATCAGAAGGTTGAGAAGTATAATTGTTTCCGCCAGGATGAAAAAGGTGTGTTATGGTTCAAAAGCAGATTGGTAATTCCTAAGGACCAGGATCTCAAGAGGAAAATTTTGGATGAGGCTCATCTCTCCAAATTCTCTATGCATCCGGGAAGCACCAAGATGTACCATGATTTGAAGCTTTTGTACTGGTGGACCAGAATGAAGAGGGAGATAGCCCAGTATGTATCAGAATGTGACACCTGTCAGAGGATTAAGGCATGCCACTTGAAGTCCGCTGGAGCTTTGCAACCACTGTCCGTACCTTCGTGGAAGTGGGACGACATCAGCATGGATTTCATTGTGGGTCTGCCCAACACCTCTCGTCATCATGATTCGATTTGGGTTATTGTGGACCGATTGACGAAAGTAGCACATTTTCTTCCTGTGCACACCACTGATAAGGCTCAGAAGTATGCAGAATTGTATATTGACCGGATCGTGTGTTTGCATGGATTACCTCGGACCATTGTTTCTGACCGAGGAGCCCAATTTGTTGCCAGATTTTGGGAACAATTGCAAGAGTCTTTGGGAACCAAGCTAATCAGGAGTTCAGCTTACCACCCACAGGCTGATGGTCAGACAGAAAGGGTAAACCAGATTCTAGAGGATATGCTGAGAGCTTGTGCGATCGATTGTGGCAAGAACTGGGATAAGCACCTCTCCTTGGCAGAGTTTGCTTATAACAATAGTTATCAATCCAGCCTAAAGATGGCACCTTTTGAAGCTCTCTATGGAAGAAGGTGCAGGACACCACTCAATTGGTCTCAACCTGGTGAAAGAGAAGTTTTTGGACCTGATTTGGTGACTGAAGCCGAAAGGAAGGTCAAGCTAATCAGGAAGAATCTAGAAGCTGCTCAGGCCAGGTAGAAGAGCTATCATGATAGAAGAAGGAAACCTCTCCAGTTCGAGGTGGGAAGTTTTGTATACCTCAAGGTATCACCCACCAAGGGAGTGCAGAGGTTTGGGATCAGAGGCAAGCTAGCCCCTCGTTACATTGGACCTTATGAGATCATAGAAGCATGTGGACCCGTGGCATACAAGCTGAAGTTACCTTCAAAGATGTCTGCCATTCACAGTGTATTCCATGTATCTCAGCTGAAGAAGTGTGTTCGATTGCCGACTGAGATCATAGCAGAGCCAGAATTGGAGATAGAGCCAGATCTCTCGTACCAAGAGTACCCCTCCAAGATTCTGGATTGCAGGGAAAGATCAACTCGGGCTAAATCGATCAAGATGTTCAAGGTCCAGTGGAGTAATCACTCAGAGGAGGAAGCTACTTGGGAAACCGAGGAATTCTTAAGATCCAACTTCCCCGATTGCCTACCTAAAGAAGCTGGTACGTAATCACCCCCAACCCCTCCTCCTGCCTTTCGAATCTAATTTCCAAAAATATGATCTTAATTCAGAATGAAGTAACTATAAAGTAAATCTTAAAAGGACTTCCTTCTGAAGTTGCAAAGAGAATGACATTCGAAGAGCAGTTTTGCCCTAATAATAACAATCATCACCCTTTTTCCTATCAGTCTCACCCTTCGCTTCACTCCGGGAGGACTCTGGCCCGAATCTCGGGACGAGATTCCTTTAAGGGGGGAAGGCTGTGACACCCCAGTGTCACTCAGGGTTTTTCTCAAATGCCAAACCAAGAACCATCATTTTATGTGAACCAAAGTAAGCATGAGCATCAAAACAAATTAAGTGAGAAAGAATTCACCAAGTATATACTTAAAAGTGTCATGATCAAAACAATTGAGTCCTTGAAAAGGGTATAATGTGCAACCCTAATTAAAAACCCTAAGTAAGCCCCATGAGCAAAATTCAAGAAAATATGAAAAAGGGAATGAAAAGTTTAAAATTTTGAGTTGAGCCAATTATATAAGTTAAAGTATATTTAATAAGCAACAAGAAAGATTGAGAAGGCTTAGCCAAAATAACTCAAATAAATCCCCAAATCAGCCCTTGATCAATGAACCCTTCGAGAAATTCAGATTTCTGAATTTCTGAATTTCAGACCTCTTCTCAAAGATCATTTGTGTTCTCTGTTTTTCCAAACTCAAAGCCAGAAGATCCAAATATCAAAGTCGTGCCAAATTACCTTGAACACATTCTGGGAAAGTTTGAACTCAAAGCAAATTCATTTGACACGGTTTTGGCGCAGCTCAACCTCGGGACCAGACATTCTGACACTGGCACCTTGGTGACGCTACAACTCCCTGTCCCTAGCCTAAAACCGCACGTCGTCCATACACAAAAGACAAAGCTTGGTCTGGTGAACAAATCCCTTGCAGTGATCTTGCCCAAATTCGCGAAGATTTGCTCCCAATCGGCGCTTGAACAGGGGCAAAGGCAACGGGAACACGTGTTTGACCGCGGCTGACACCACTGGTTCACGCCCGTTCGCGCACCGCGCCTTCCCAGTGCACGCCCGCGCGCACTCGCCGGTCCACGACCGCCCGTGCACCGCGTCGTGCCTATAAAGCCTTCCCAGGCGCGCCCCACTTCGCCCCGCACTCACCCTCACCGGCCAGCCACTTTCCCTTAGCTCCGGCGAGCTTAATTCCGCCCGCCATTGCCGCCAGAGCTTCGGCCACCGTGGCCAGCCCACCCCAGCCATCCTCCGGGCAAGCCAGTGCTTCGGCTAGCTCCGCTAGTAGCCCGTGAAGCTTGCCAAGCCCTCGGACCCGACCGGACTTCACCGGAGGCCCGAGATCAACCTCACCGGACTTCGGTCTTCCGCCGCCGCGCGTGGACCGAGCTATCCAGTGAGTCTCCGCCCAATTCCTTTCGCTCATGTCTTCTCTGGCATCCCGTGGACCTCCCTGGCCTATTTGATTGAACTATCTCGCCGTGACCAGGCCGGTCTCCTCGCCGCCGACGAGCATCCCCGCCTGCGCGCGTGGACCGACCGACTCCGGCCATCTCCGACGGCGTTCCGCACACCGTTGTGATCCCCGCGACCTCCCCTTCACCCTCGACCACTTCACCGGAACAGTCTCGCCGCCGGTAAGCCCCTCCGCCCTTTTCTTCGCCGCGGCTACTGTTTAAGGTAGAAGAAGGACCTCGGGTTAGGTTCTGTAGAACCCGAGGGGTTTTCTGTAATGTCAGCGACTCATGTGAATAGTAACCTGAGGACTGATTCGCGAAGGAAACTTAAAAAACCGCCAGGGACCCCAGTGCAAAGTAGATTTCCATTTAATCAATTCTGTTATTCTTTTTAAAATGACCAGAGAACTTAGAAAATCCATAACTTGATGAAATCTTAATAAAAATTTGTCAAACCAATTTTGCTAGCTCTGGAATATTGTAATCTGTCATTTAAAAATAGTGAACCCTATGCTTTCTGTTCTAAATTTTAGAGTTTTAAATTAAAAACAGAAACCCCCTAAACCTTGTTTAATTAAGGAAAATTAGTTTTTCTTTTGTGCTGAGCTTAAGAAAATTTGTAGATGTTAATACCTTATTTAGACACTGTTTAAAAATAGTAGGAGCACCAGCATTGGAAAATATAATGTAGTTATTCATTTAAAGCTATTTTGTCCAAAACTTAGAGAAAATCAGAAAGGCCTTAGAAATTAATGAACAGTGATTAATAATATTTTTCCTAGTTTACTTATGCAACAGAGAACCTAGGAAAAATACAGAGACCATTAATTTGGACCAGTTTTTAATTAAGATGATTTATTTAGCCTTATATAGACTGAAAATCAATTATTAGAATTGCAAAACTATAACCAAAGTGGTTAATAAAAATCAAGTGAACTTATAACCACCAGAGCCCCACTACAAAAATACAGAACACCCCAGCCCAACTTTTTAAGTAGGGAAAATAAATACAGAGTGATAATAAGGCATTTTTCCAATAAATCATAAGCAACCCCTTTTAATGTGAGAATGGGCAACCAAAAATTAGCTAAGTCCATAATGAGATAAACCACCAGAGAAAAATGCAAACCCATGAAAAAGAAGTGAACCCATACCTTTTGCTAGTAATTTATGAGAAAGGCCATTTAATTCAAATAATGCAAACCACCCCTTCCCTTAAGCAAAAAGAAGCCAAACTTCAGAATGATTGCTCTTGCACAAAATACCAACTAAGAAAAATAAGAACTCTGTTGTTTGATGTTTTTCAAATATAGTGGTAGTAGAAAGCACCCCTTTGGCTAGAAACCTTAAGAAAACCATAGGAAAATAATTAAAAGGTATTAATAACTAGAAATTTGTATCAAGTCATGTTATAACACCTAAAAGCCAGCAAAAATGAGTTTTATAGAATTACCCACTGTTAAATAATAGTTGTAGTTCAAAGTACCCCTTCTGCCCTAAAATTTGGTAATTTTGTCCAGAGAAAACCATTCACTTTCTGACCCCCAAATTTTGAGGCAGAGAATCATACACCAGTAACAAGCCACTGTAATTTTTGCAGAATTTTTGGAATTTTATAAAAGCAACTTGTAGTTCAAACCTACTCCAAAACATTAAAGGAATAAAAGAAAAGGAAAGAAGAATTAAACCCCACCTCAATAAGTCTAACTTGAGAACTTATCATTTATCACTAAGACTTAAAAAGAATTCAGTGGAACCCCAAAAATAAACCTACCCCTTACCTTAGCTAAGTTTAACCCAATTTACCAAGTGTACCACCCAAGGGTTTTACATAAGTAAAGTTAACTTGTTTAAACTCAAAAGACCATACACCTTTAAAGTGGTAATTTCTAAAAGCACATATCATATCATGCATATATCTCACGCATTGCATTCATTAGATTGTAATCTTGCCGACGGAGAGTACGTGCTCATCCCCGAGCAAGGACCTGTCCAAGAGGAGGACCAGGAGAAGGCTTCAGAAGCTGCTATTGAGGATCTCCCCGCAGCCCCAGCAATTGAAGGCAAGCCCCGGTTTTATGCATAACCATGTTATTATATGCTACTTTACTACACTTAATGCTTGTAGGATTGCAATGTGCACTTAAGTGTAGGAGTTGCTTGAAACCTCTAGCTGCATGAACTTAGGATTCCTTTTTGAGATGAATACTAGTATGCTAGGTCGAGTAGCTGCTTGCTAATCAGGATCTCGGTAGAAGTAGAGTGATTTTTCTAGCACTCGCGCGAGGTCAGGAATTGATTGTATTCATCTTGATAACGGGATATATGTTGGTCTATGGACTTGGATCCAGGGAGGATGCCTTGTCCATGAGACGGGAAAAAATGAACTAAGGATTAATGTGTGGATACCTGAGTCAAGCTTTTGAACGTACTAAGCACATGCCGGGAAAAATGGTAACTAGTAAACCTAGTACCTGAGTGAAGCCGGGCGCGGACTTTATCCCTCATGCGACCTGAGACTGGGTCTCCCATGCTAGCTATGGTGGGTACAAGTGCGGTCACTGCACGGCGGCAGCCGGGGTCAGTGGAGCATTGTATGCCAAGGCGGTGAGGCCTGGACGCGAACGGGGAATCGATGGGGACGGTTGTCTTGTGTGGGGTCGGAGTACCCTGACTTGACATGTGTTTAGGTTTACCTTGCAAGGTTTAAAAACTCGATTCGAATCGTCTGCTTCTCACAGCTAATGAGACTGCTTGATTCCTTGTACTGCATCGAGTAAGAAGTGAAATGTGATTACATGAGATAACTTGTTGATTGAACTAAATGCTTGTTACCATGTATGCTTAGAAGGAGCAAATCTAGCTAAGTTAATGATGGTAGAATTTGAAAAGCTAAAAATTGATTTTAGAAACAGCTAGTGCTTTTGGCAAACCAAACCCCTTAGCCAAACAGCTGCATAGTCTAGAGGTAGAGGAGTAGACTCCTCACACTGGTTAAGTCTAGCTGAGTATTAGTATACTCAGCCTTGCTTGTGGCACCATTTTTGCAGGTACCATGCAGGATTTGGTTGATGGTGTGACTTGGCCTACCACCCTGCCACCGGGTTGGACGGTCGAGTGGGATGTGGCTCCGGCAGGAGAGGAGCATGAGGAGTAGTGGGCTAGGCCTTGCCCATTTCCTCACTACCGACGACATCGATTATCCGCTGCACTTTAATTTATGAACTTTATTTGCTACTCAAAAACTCCGATTTATGTAATAACTCCGCACTTAATTTGAGGTTTCCTGTTTTATTGTATTTCTTCTGTGACTCACCTTCGAGTGAGATTGTGGAATTTGATCCTGGTTAAGTGGCTTCATCAGACTAGATCTGAGGGACTGACGGGTTATTCCGATTTAAGTGTGTTACGGCCCCTGAGGCGTGACTTAGGCACTTAAGCTGGAATAATTCGGGCGGTTCTGCCACATCATCGTCTCCGAGCGAGGCATCGAGGCCAACCCGGAGAAAATCGCGGCCATCACCAACATGGGCCCCATCGAAGACTTGAAAGGCATACAGAGTGTCATGGGATGCCTTGCGGCTCTGAGCCGCTTCATCTCGGGCCTCGGCGAAAGAGGCCTACCTCTTTACCGCCTCTTAAGAAAGACCGAGTGCTTCACTTGGACCCCCGAGGCCGAGGAAGCCCTCAGGAACCTGAAGGCGCTCCTCACGAACGCGCCCATCTTGGTGCCTCCCGCTGCCGGAGAAGCCCTCTTGATCTACGTCGCCGCTACCACTCATGTGGTCAGCACCGCGATCGTGGTTGAGAGACGAGAAGAAGGGCATGCATTGCCCATCCAGAGGCCGGTCTACTTCATCAGTGAGGTACTGTCCGAGACCAAGATCCGCTACCCACAGATTCAGAAGCTGATGTATGCAGTGATTCTGACGAGGCGGAAGTTGCGACACTACTTCGAGTCTCATCCGGTGACTGTGGTGTCATCCTTCCCCCTAGGGGAGATCATCCAGTGCCGAGAGGCCTCGGGTAGGATTGCAAAGTGGGCGGTGGAAATCATGGACGAGACAATCTCGTTCGCCCCTCGAAAGGCCATCAAGTCCCATGTCTTGGCGGACTTTGTGGCTGAATGGGTCGACACCCAGCTTCCAACAGCTCCGATCCAACCGGAACTCAGGACCATGTTTTTCGACGGGTCGCTGATGAAAACAGGGGCAGGCGCGGGCCTGCTTGTGGCAGAACCGCCCGAATTATTCCAGCTTAAGTGCCTAAGTCACGCCTCAGGGGCCGTAACACACTTAAATCGGAATAACCCGTCAGTCCCTCAGATCTAGTCTGATGAAGCCACTTAACCAGGATCAAATCCCACAATCTCACTCGAAGGTGAGTCACAGAAGAAATACAATAAAACAGGAAACCTCAAATTAAGTACGGAGTTATTACTTAAATCGGAGTTTTTGGAGTAGCAAATAAAGTTCCCAAGTTAAAGTGCAGCGGATAATCGATGTCGTTGGTAACGAGGAAATGGGCAAGGCCTAGCCCACTACTCCTCATGCTCCTCTCCTGCCGGAGCAACATCCCACTCGACCGTCCAACCCGGTGGCAGGGTGGTAGGCCAAGTCACACCATCAACTACATCCTGCATGGTACCTGCAAAAATGGTGCCACAAGCAAGGCTGAGTATACTAATACTCAGCTAGACTTAACCGGTGTGAGGAGTCTACTCCTCTACCTCTAGACTATGCAGCTGTTTGGCTGAGGGGTTTGGTTTGCCAAAAGCACTAGCTGTTTCTAAAATCAACTTTTAGCTTTTCAATTTCTACCATCATTAACTTAGCTAGATTGGCTCCTTCTAAGCATACATGGTAACAAGCAATTAGTTCAATCAACAAGTTATCTCATGTAATCCACATTTCACTTCTTACTCGATGCAGTACAAGGAATCAAGCAGTCTCATTAGCTGCGAGAAGCAGACGATTCGAATCGAGTTTTAACCTTGCAAGGTAAACCTAAACACACGGCATGTCAGGGTACTCCGACCCCACACATGACAACCGTCCCCATCGATTCCCCGTTCGCGTCCAGGCCTCACCGCCTTGGCATACAATGCTCCACTGACCCCGGCTGCCGCCGTGCAGTGACCGCACTTGTACCCACCATAGCTAGCATGGGAGACCCTGTCTCAGGTCGCATGAGGGATAAAGTCCGCGCCCGGCTTCACTCAGGTACTAGGTTTACCGGTTACCATTTTTCCCGGTATGTGCTTAGTACGTTCAAAAGCTTGACTCAGGTATCCACACATTAATCCTTAATTTATTTTTTTCCCATCTCATGGACAAGGCATCCTCCCTGGATCCAAGTCCATAGACCAACATATATCCCATTATCAAGATGAATACAATCAATTCCTGACCTCGCGCGAGTGCTAGAAAAATCACTCGACTTCTACCGAGATCCTGATTAGCAAGCAGCTACTCGACCTAGCATACTAGTATTCATCTCAAAAAGGGGTCCTAAGTTCATGCAACTAGAGGTTTCAAGCAACTCCTACACTTAAGTGCACATTACAGTCCTACAAGCATTAAGTGTAGTAAAGTAGCATATAATAACATGGTTATGCATAGAACCGGGGCTTGCCTTCAACTGCTGGGGCTGCGGGGAGATCCTCAATAGCAGCCTCTGGAGCCTGCTCCTGGTCCTCCTCTTGGACAGGTCCTTGCTCGGGGATGAGCACGTACTCTCCGTCGGCAAGATTACAATCTAATGAATGCAATGCGTAAGATACATGCATGATATGATATGTGCTTTGGAATTTACAACTTTAAAGATGTATGGTCTTTTTTTGAATTTAAACAAGTTAACCTTGCTTATGTAAAACCCTTTAGTGGTATATTTGGTAAATTGGGTTAGCTTTAATGGGATGAGGTTTATTCCTTCTTCTCTTTTCTTTTATTCTCTTTAATGTTTTGGAGTAGGTTTGAACTACAAGTTGCTTTTATAAAATTCTAAAAATTCTGCAAAAATTACAGTGGCTGGTTACTGGTGTATGATTCTCTGTCTCAAAATTTGGGGTTCAGAAAGTAAATGGTTTTCTCTGGACAAAATTACCAAATCTTAAGGCAGAAGGGGTACTTTGAACTACAACTATTATTTAACAGTGGGTAATTCTTTAAAACTTATTTTTGCTGGCTTTTAGGTGTCATAACATGACTTGATACAAATTTCTAGTCATTAATACCTTTTAATTCTTTTCCTATGGTTTCTTAAGGTTTCTAGCCAAAGGGGTGCTTTCTACTACCACTATGTTTGAAAAACATCAAACAACAGAGTTCTTATTTTTCTTAGCTAGTATTTTGTGCAAGAGCAATCATTCTGGAGTTTGGTGTCTTTTTGCTTAAGGGAAGGGGTGGTTTGCATTATTTAAGTCAAATGGCCTTTCTCACAAATTACTAGCAAAAGGCATGGGTTCACTTCTTTTTCATGGGTTTGTATTTTTCTCTGGTGGTTTATCTCATCATGGACTTAGCTAATTTTTGGTTGCCCATTATCTCATTATTTGAGGTTGTTTATGATTTATTGGGAAAATGCCTTATTACCACTTTGTATTTATTTTCCTTACTTAAAAAGTTAGGCTGGGGTGCTCTGTATTTTTGTAGTGGGGCTCTGAAGGTTACAAGTTTACTGGATTTTTGTTAACCACTTTGGTTATAGTTTTGCAATTCTAATAATTGATTTTCAGTCTACATAAGGCTAATTAGAGCATCTTAATTAGAAACTGGTCCTAATTAATGGTCTCTGCATTTTTCCTAGGTTTTCTGTTACATAAGTAAACTAGGAAAAATATTACTAATCACTGTTAAACATTTTCTAGTGCTTTTCTGATTTTCTCTAAGTTTTGGACAAAATGGCTTTAAATGAATAACTACATCATAATCTCTAAGGCTGGGGCTCCTACTATTTTTAAACAGTGTATAATTAAGGTATGAGCATCTACAAATTTTCTTAAGCTCAGCACAAAAGAAAAACTAATTTTCCTTAATTAAACAAGGTTTAGGGGGTTTCTGTTTTTAATTTTAAGCTCTAAAATTTAGAACAGAAAGCATATGGTTCAATAATTTTAAATGATAGATTATAATATTCCAGAGCTAGCAAAATTGGTTTGACAGCTTTTCATTAAGATTTCATCAAGTTATGGATTTTCTAAGTTCTTTGGTTATTTAAAAAGAGTAACAGAATTGATTAAATGGAAATCCACTTTGCACTGGGGTCCCTGGCGGTTTTCTAGGTTTTCCTCGCGAATCAGTCCTTAGGTTACTATTCATATGAGTCGCTGACATTACAGAAAACCCCTCGGGTTCTACAGAACCTAACCCGAGGTCCTTCTTCTACCTCAAACAGTAGCCGCGGCGAAGAAAAGGGCGGAGGGGCTTACCGGCGGCGAGACTGTTCCGGTGAAGTGGCCGAGGGTGAAGGGGAGGTCGCGGGGATCACAACGGTGTGCGGAACACCGTCGGAGATGGCCGGAGTTGGTCGGTCCACGCGCGCAGGCGGGGATGCTCGTCGGCGGCGAGGAGACCGGCCTGGTCACGGCGAGATAGTTCAATCAAATGGGTCAGGGAGGTCCACGGGATGCCAGAGAAGACATGAGCGAAAGGAATTGGGCGGAGACTCACTGGATAGCTCGGTCCACGCGCGGCGGCGGAAGACCGAAGTCCGGTGAGGTTGATCTCGGGCCTCCGGTGAAGTCCGGTCGGGTCCGAGGGCTTGGCGAGCTTCACGGGCTACTGGCGGAGCTAGCCGAAGCACAGGTTGGGCTGGAGGGTGGCTGGAGTGGGCTGGCCACGGTGGCCGTAGCTCTGGCGGCAATGGCGGGCGGAAATACGCTCGCCGGAGCTAAGGAACGGTGGCTGGCCGATGAGGGTGAGTGCGGGGCGAAGAGAGGTGCGCCCGGGGAGGCTTTATAGGCGCGGGCGGGCACGGCCGAGGGCGTGGGCGCGCGGCGGACGTGACCGGACGCCGGGGCGAGCGCGCGCGCGGGTTGGGCGAGCTCTGGCGTGCCGACCAGGGTCGAACACGTGTGCCCGTGCGTTCTGCCCAAGCTCTGGCGCGTGTGGTCGCTCATCTGAGCCTGCTCTCGCCTGGGTCAGTGCACAAAACCTCTTCTCCTCCCTACAAGCTACCATTCTTGTGTGGAGGTCATAGGATTTTGCCTACTGGTTGCAGAGATATGGAGCCAGGAAATCTGGTCTGTCTCCCTGCCCAAACCCGAGGCAAATCCCAAGTTTTGTCGTGTCTAGGGCTCGCGTCCCAATGCCATCTTCTGGCACACGACAGAGGGGTTAGTTAGACACAAATTTGTCAATGGGGCCATTAGGATTCGAGTTAGGGATCAAGGTGAACATCCCTGATCTTTGGCTCAAGGTCTGAATTTCAGAATTCTGAAATTCAGAATTCCCAATGAGTCCCAACAAAAGAAGCTTGATTTGGGGGTTTTCTTGAATTATTTTGGCTAAGCTTTCTCAATCTATCTTGTTGCTTATCAAATATACTTTAACTTATTTTATTGGCTCAACTCAAAATTTTAAACTTTTCATTCCCCTTTGCTTATTTTCTTGAATTTTGTTCATGGGGTTCACTTAGAGTTCTTAATTAGGGTTGCACATTCTTATCTTTTCAAGGACTCAATTGTTTTGATCATGACACTTTTAAACATATACTTGGTGAATTCTTTATCACTTAAGTTATTTTGATGCTCATGCTTACTTTGGTTCACAGGAAGTAATGGCTCTTGGTGTGGCTTTTTAAGAGAAACCCTAGGTGACACTAGGGTGTCACAGCCTTCCCCCCTTAAAGGAATCTCGTCCCGAGATTCGGGCCAGAGTCCTCCCGGGGTGAAGCGAAGGGTGAGACTGATAGGAAAAAGGGTGATGATTGTTATTATTAGGGCAAAACTGCTCTTCGAATGTCATTCTCTTTGCAACTTCAGAAGGAAGTCCTTTTAAGTTTTATCTTTTAGTTACTTCATTCTGAATTAAGATCATATTTTTGGAAATTAGATTCGAAAGGCAGGAGGAGGGGTTGGGGGTGATTACATACCAGCTTCCTTAGGTAGGCAATCGGGGAAGTTGGATCTTAAGAATTCCTCGGTTTCCCAAGTAGCTTCCTCCTCTGAGTGATTACTCCACTGGACCTTGAACATCTTGATCGATTTAGCCCGAGTTGATCTTTCCTTGCAATCCAGAATCTTGGAGGGGTACTCTTGGTACGAGAGATCTGGCTCTATCTCCAATTCTGGCTCTGCTAGAATCTCAGTCGGCAATCGAACACACTTCTTTAGCTGAGATACATGGAATACGCTGTGAATGGCAGACATCTTTGAAGGTAACTTCAGCTTGTATGCCACGGGTCCACATGCTTCAACGATCTCATAAGGTCCAATGTAACGAGGGGCTAGCTTGCCTTTGATTCCAAACCTCTGCACTCCCTTGGTGGGTGATACCTTGAGGTATACAAAACTTCCCACCTCGAACTGGAGAGGTTTCCTTCTTCTATCATGATAGCTCTTCTGCCTGGCCTGAGCAGCTTCTAGATTCTTCCTGATCAGCTTGACCTTCCTTTCGGCTTCAGTCACCAAATCAGGTCCAAAAACTTCTCTTTCACCAGGCTGAGACCAATTGAGTGGTGTCCTGCACCTTCTCCCATAGAGAGCTTCAAAAGGTGCCATCTTTAGGCTGGATTGGTAACTATTGTTATAAGCAAACTCTGCCAAGGAGAGGTGCTTATCCCAGTTCTTGCCACAATCGATCGCACAAGCTCTCAGCATATCTTCCAGAATCTGGTTTACCCTTTCCGTCTGACCATCAGTCTGTGGGTGGTAAGCTGAACTCCTGATTAGCTTGGTTCCCAAAGACTCTTGCAATTGTTCCCAAAATCTGGCAACAAATTGGGCTCCTCGGTCAGAAACAATGGTCCGAGGTAATCCATGCAAACACACGATCCGGTCGATATACAATTCTGCATACTTCTGAGCCTTATCAGTGGTGTGCACAGGAAGAAAATGTGCCACTTTCGTCAATCGGTCCACAATAACCCAAATTGAATCATGATGACGAGAGGTGTTGGGCAGACCCACAATGAAATCCATGCTGATATCGTCCCACTTCCACGAAGGTACGGACAGTGGTCGCAAAGCTCCAGCGGACTTCAAGTGGCTTGCCTTAACCCTCTGACAGGTGTCACACTCTGATACATACTGGGCTATCTCCCTCTTCATTCTGGTCCACCAGTACAAAAGCTTCAGATCATGGTACATCTTGGTGCTTCCCGGATGCATAGAGAATTTGGAGAGATGAGCCTCATCCAAAATTTTCTTCTTGAGATCCCGGTCCTTAGGAATTACCAATCTGCTTTTGAACCATAACACACCCTTCTCATCCTGGCGGAAACAATCATACTTCTCAACCTTCTGATGGAGATTCTTCTTGATAATCTGCACTCCCTTGTCACTGAGCTGGGCCATGATAATCTGGTCTTGCAAAGCTGGCTCAACAGAAATGTGAGACAAAGAACCAGAAGGAATCACTTCAATTTGCATCTTGCTCAACTCATCACACAAGGTGTTAACACGAGAATCCATCAGAATACAGTTGCATTGCAACTTCCGACTCAAGGCATCAGCTACCACATTAGCTTTCCCTGGGTGATAATGTACCTCCAGGTCATAATCCTTGATCAGCTCTAGCCATCTTCTCTGCCTCATGTTAAGATCAGCCTGAGTAAAAATGTACTTAAGGCTCTTATGATCAGTGAAGATGTTGCAGTGGGTTCCCATTAGATAGTGCCTCCACATCTTCAATGCATGAACCACTGCTGCTAACTCAAGGTCATGAGTGGGATAATTTTGCTCATGAGGCCTGAGTGCTCTTGAGGCATAAGCAATGACTCGGTTGTCTTGCATCAAGACACAACCTAGCCCGGTGCCAGAGGCATCGCAATACACATCAAAAGGCTTGCTGCTGTCAGGTTGCGCCAAAACTGGTGCGGTGGTCAGATGCTACCTCAATGCATGGAAGGCATCTTCGCACTTCTGACTCCACACAAACTTGACTTCTTTCTTCAGCAACTCAGTAATAGGCTTCGCAATCCGAGAGAAGTCCGGAATAAATCTTCGGTAATAACCGGCCAATCCCAGAAAACTCCGAATCTGGCGAACAGTCGTTGGTGGCCTCCAGTTCATCACCTCTTGCACTTTATCAGGATCAACATCTATTCCATCCTGAGAGATAGTGTGACCCAAGAATTTGATTTCCTTTAGCCAAAAATCACACTTGGATAGCTGGGCATAAAGGTGGTGCTCTCGCAGACGTTGAAGCACTACATGCAAATGCCCGGCATGTTCTTCTTCGTTCTTCGAGTACACCAGAATATCATCGATGAAAACCACTACGAACTTGTCCAATTCTGGCATGAAAACAGAATTCATCAGATACATGAAGTATGCTGGTGCATTTGTCAGCCCGAATGACATCACCAAGAATTCATACAGCCCATATCTGGTTGAGAATGCCGTCTTCGGAATATCACTTGCTCGTATTTTGATCTGATGGTAGCCAGAGCGAAGGTCTATCTTGGAAAACACCTTAGCCCCGACCAACTGGTCAAAGAGAACATCAATACGAGGCAAAGGATACTTGTTCTTGATAGTTACCGCATTAAGAGGGCGGTAATCTATACACAGCCTCAAGCTTTCATCCTTCTTCTTCACAAATAGCGCTGGACATCCCCAAGGCGAAGTGCTTGGGCGAATAAATCCCTTATCCAGCAACTCTTGCAACTGCTTTTTCAACTCTGCCAACTCAGCGGGTGGCATTCGGTAGGGCCTCTTGGAAATTGGGGCCGTTCCCGGTTGCAACTCGATGGCGAACTCAATATCCCGGTCCGGTGGCATTCCTGGCAATTCATCAGGAAAGACATCTGCATACTCACAGACCACTGGGATCTTCTTCAGGGGTAACTCCATCATAGAGAAAGCACATGACTGAGAAGAACCCTGACTAGGCAGAATCAAAGTGAAATTCCCGCAGAAAGGAGAATTAACTTCCACGGTATGACTGGCTACATCAAGCACAACTTGGTGCAAGGTCATCCAATTTGCTCCTAGAATAATGTCCACATTTTCCAATCCCAACACAAGAAGAGTGGTTTTGACAATGTGGCTTCCCAGTTGAATAGGCACACTTTGGTTTAATTGGTTAGTTGCAATTTTACCCCCAGGTGTGACTATCATGAATGACCCTTTTGAGTGAGAGAATGGCAGTTTGCAATTAGCACTGAACTTTTGGCTAATGAAACTATGAGATGCACCAGAATCAAACAGAATTAAAGCAGGTTGATTATAAACTGAAAAGGTACCGGTCATGATAGGAGCTCCTTCTGGCACTTCCTCTAGAGCAGTGAAGTTGAGCTTCCCTTGCCTGACTTGCACCTTCTGCTTTCTTCCCTTGTCTTGATTCGGTGCTGGCATCTGCCTCTGCTGGTTCCTGGGACAATTCTTGGCATAGTGGCCCACATTGCCACAAGTGAAACACTTGTTCCCATTGCCCTGGCGGAACTGCTGCTGCTGCGGAGGCTGATTGTTCCTTGGGGCGGGAGCTGGATAGCGGTTGGGTGCCGGCTGCTGCTGCTGCTGAGGTGGCCTGATCACCCATCTGCCTGCCTGCTGCTGAAAACCCCTGCTCTGATTGTGAGAAACAATCCGGAACCTCTGAGCCTGAGCGGATGGTGCTGCCATTGGTGCCTTCCTCTTCTTCTCTGCCCGGTGAGCAACAATGCAATCCTCCTGAGAGATGGCCATGTTGACCAACTCATTGAAGCTATTGGCCCGGACAGTGTTGAGGCGTTCCCGCAGCTTGGTATTGAGACCCCTGCGGAAGCGATCCCTCTTCTTTTCATCAGAATCAGCATGATACCTTGCATACTGGCATAAGTCGTTGAAGGCTTGCGCATACTGCAGTACCGTGCGGGTTCCTTGATTGAGGGCCAGGAATTCATTCAACTTCCGATCAAGAATGCCAGCTGGAATGTGGTGTCCTCTGAAGGCGGTCTTGAATTCCTCCCAAGATACTTCATGATCAGCGGGGAGCATAGCACGGAAGTGGTCCCACCAAGTCCGAGCTGGGCCGCGAAGCTGCTGTGCGGCGAAGCGAGCCTTGGTCTCATCAGGGCAGTCTCCCGTGAGGAGGGGAAACTTGGACTCGACGACGCGAAGCCACACGTCGGCGTCCAACGGATCCTCTGCCTTGGTGAACAAGGGCGGCTGCGTGCTCAGAAACTCCTGGTATGTTGCCATAGCCGGAGGTCGCTGATGCTGGCCTCCACCATGATGCTGTTGGTGGGGCTGGCGCTGCAAGAGCTGTCGCAGAATCTCATTCTGCTGGGCCATCAGCTCCTGCACTGTGGGAGCTGGAGGAGGTGGCGGGGGAGCTTGCTCATTCTGCCCGCGACGCTGCCTCGCTGCCATCTGAAAACAGAGATTGTCGCCAATGTTATCCCGACTCATATTTCCGAACGACAAAATATCATCTCATATGGAAGGAAAAGGCCATAATCATAATATTAGGTTCGAAAATGAAGATAACATGGTGACAAGGATCCCACAGATATCAAAAGTTTACAGGGTTACATTAATCAGGGGAAAGTACCCATAAGCCTAGTCCAAAATGTGATACTACTAAGCTCGCATAGGTTTCTATCCGCCTAAAGAAATGTCAAAGCGGCTGCTTAACCCTGAGCGGTGGAAGCGACACTGGATACGGGTGAAGGAGGCATCGCGGAGGTAGTCCCATTGGCACCAGGGGCTGGTCCTAGCTCCTCGGGAGCCTCTTCTCCCTCGCTTCCTGCTTCATTGGCCTCCATCTCCAGGTGGTGCATGTCCAAGTGGTCATTGGCTTCCTCGAGTTCCCTCTGCACGTCGTGGAGCTGGTTCTCCAAGACATCAATAGTGTTATCTCGGATCTCCACTTGCTGCTCCAGGGTGGTAATACGCTGGCTCAGCCTCTCCACCTGCAGATCCTTTTCCACCAACTCTGTGGATAGGTCGACCACAAAATCTTCCCGACTGTCGAGAGTGAGCTTGGCAGCCTGAGCGGTGTTAGCAAGAAGTGTCATAGCATCGCTCTGAAGGGCCTGAAGGCGGTACAGCGCACTCATGCACTGAACAGTGACCCTCCCAACCAAGTCAGGATACATTGCCCACACATCCTTCACATGGCTCACACGGTTACACCACATGGGATCATCCTTCTTCTCAGCAGGGAAGAGTCCCAAGGGGTGCATCACCATCTCCAGGGGATGGTAGCCACAGAAAGTCGTCAGAGTCTTCATGGCTGCTGCCTCAACGGTGTCGTCCGTCCTGAGTCCAATCGTCTCAGAGTCAAGAGAACGCCAACCCGGCTGAAGGGGATGAGCCTCCAAAGTTAGCCAGACCCGACAACAAGGTACCCGATGCTCCTCATACAACTGCACCGTGTACATAGGGGGCGTAGGGTAACCGGCGGAGTTAAGCACTTCCCACAAGATGGAAGGAAAGCCATCGCGAGAAAGGAAGTCAGAACTGAAACGAGAGTCTCCTCCACTGGCGGGGGTAGGTGAATTCATCTGCGGAAGGGAATCAAGATAAAGATTATGGTGGAAGGAAAAAGAAAAAGAGAGCCCGGATGATTTTAAAGAAAAGGGGTTAGCTCAAATTTTAATTCCTCTTTGTGTTTTATAATGCATGCATGCGGAAAGAAACGTTGCCTCTCAAAAGGAAAATAGGGTGCCTTTTTAGGGCATCCTAAAATATAAGTATCGGCCCACAGGGCCTAATTAATTAGCCACCTATTTCTCCCTCTATGCCTAAGGCCTTTCGTCCTAGGTCTAGCGGTCTAGTCCTGACGATCCGTAACAGTTTCTAAGCAAGTTTTAGGTTTTGAAAATTGGTATTCATGATTTATTGTCCTTCTCTGTGGTGGAATTTGCTCCGATACCAGCTGTGGCAGAACCGCCCGAATTATTCCAGCTTAAGTGCCTAAGTCACGCCTCAGGGGCCGTAACACACTTAAATCGGAATAACCCGTCAGTCCCTCAGATCTAGTCTGATGAAGCCACTTAACCAGGATCAAATCCCACAATCTCACTCGAAGGTGAGTCACAGAAGAAATACAATAAAACAGGAAACCTCAAATTAAGTACAGAGTTATTACATAAATCGGAGTTTTTGGAGTAGCAAATAAAGTTCCCAAGTTAAAGTGCAGTGGATAATCGATGTCGTTGGTAACGAGGAAATGGGCAAGGCCTAGCCCACTACTCCTCATGCTCCTCTCCTGCCGGAGCAACATCCCACTCGACCGTCCAACCCGGTGGCAGGGTGGTAGGCCAAGTCACACCATCAACTACATCCTGCATGGTACCTGCAAAAATGGTGCCACAAGCAAGGCTGAGTATACTAATACTCAGCTAGACTTAACCGGTGTGAGGAGTCTACTCCTCTACCTCTAGACTATGCAGCTGTTTGGCTGAGGGGTTTGGTTTGCCAAAAGCACTAGCTGTTTCTAAAATCAACTTTTAGCTTTTCAATTTCTACCATCATTAACTTAGCTAGATTGGCTCCTTCTAAGCATACATGGTAACAAGCAATTAGTTCAATCAACAAGTTATCTCATGTAATCCACATTTCACTTCTTACTCGATGCAGTACAAGGAATCAAGCAGTCTCATTAGCTGCGAGAAGCAGACGATTCGAATCGAGTTTTAACCTTGCAAGGTAAACCTAAACACACGGCATGTCAGGGTACTCCGACCCCACACATGACAACCGTCCCCATCGATTCCCCGTTCGCGTCCAGGCCTCACCGCCTTGGCATACAATGCTCCACTGACCCCGGCTGCCGCCGTGCAGTGACCGCACTTGTACCCACCATAGCTAGCATGGGAGACCCTGTCTCAGGTCGCATGAGGGATAAAGTCCGCGCCCGGCTTCACTCAGGTACTAGGTTTACCGGTTACCATTTTTCCCGGCATGTGCTTAGTACGTTCAAAAGCTTGACTCAGGTATCCACACATTAATCCTTAATTTATTTTTTTCCCGTCTCATGGACAAGGCATCCTCCCTGGATCCAAGTCCATAGACCAACATATATCCCATTATCAAGATGAATACAATCAAATCCTGACCTCGCGCGAGTGCTAGAAAAATCACTCGACTTCTACCGAGATCCTGATTAGCAAGCAGCTACTCGACCTAGCATACTAGTATTCATCTCAAAAAGGGGTCCTAAGTTCATGCAACTAGAGGTTTCAAGCAACTCCTACACTTAAGTGCACATTACAGTCCTACAAGCATTAAGTGTAGTAAAGTAGCATATAATAACATGGTTATGCATAGAACCGGGGCTTGCCTTCAACTGCTGGGGCTGCGGGGAGATCCTCAATAGCAGCCTCTGGAGCCTGCTCCTGGTCCTCCTCTTGGACAGGTCCTTGCTCGGGGATGAGCACGTACTCTCCGTCGGCAAGATTACAATCTAATGAATGCAATGCGTAAGATACATGCATGATATGATATGTGCTTTGGAATTTACAACTTTAAAGATGTATGGTCTTTTTTTGAATTTAAACAAGTTAACCTTGCTTATGTAAAACCCTTTAGTGGTATATTTGGTAAATTGGGTTAGCTTTAATGGGATGAGGTTTATTCCTTCTTCTCTTTTCTTTTATTCTCTTTAATGTTTTGGAGTAGGTTTGAACTATAAGTTGCTTTTATAAAATTCTAAAAATTCTGCAAAAATTACAGTGGCTGGTTACTGGTGTATGATTCTCTGTCTCAAAATTTGGGGTTCAGAAAGTAAATGGTTTTCTCTGGACAAAATTACCAAATCTTAAGGCAGAAGGGGTACTTTGAACTACAACTATTATTTAACAGTGGGTAATTCTTTAAAACTTATTTTTGCTGGCTTTTAGGTGTCATAACATGACTTGATACAAATTTCTAGTCATTAATACCTTTTAATTCTTTTCCTATGGTTTCTTAAGGTTTCTAGCCAAAGGGGTGCTTTCTACTACCACTATGTTTGAAAAACATCAAACAACAGAGTTCTTATTTTTCTTAGCTAGTATTTTGTGCAAGAGCAATCATTCTGGAGTTTGGTTTCTTTTTGCTTAAGGGAAGGGGTGGTTTGCATTATTTAAGTCAAATGGCCTTTCTCACAAATTACTAGCAAAAGGCATGGGTTCACTTCTTTTTCATGGGTTTGTATTTTTCTCTGGTGGTTTATCTCATCATGGACTTAGCTAATTTTTGGTTGCCCATTATCTCATTATTTGAGGTTGTTTATGATTTATTGGGAAAATGCCTTATTACCACTTTGTATTTATTTTCCTTACTTAAAAAGTTAGGCTGGGGTGCTCTGTATTTTTGTAGTGGGGCTCTGAAGGTTACAAGTTCACTGGATTTTTGTTAACCACTTTGGTTATAGTTTTGCAATTCTAATAATTGATTTTCAGTCTACATAAGGCTAATTAGAGCATCTTAATTAGAAACTGGTCCTAATTAATGGTCTCTGCATTTTTCCTAGGTTCTCTGTTACATAAGTAAACTAGGAAAAATATTACTAATCACTGTTAAACATTTTCTAGTGCTTTTCTGATTTTCTCTAAGTTTTGGACAAAATGGCTTTAAATGAATAACTACATCATAATCTCTAAGGCTGGGGCTCCTACTATTTTTAAACAGTGTATAATTAAGGTATGAGCATCTACAAATTTTCTTAAGCTCAGCACAAAAGAAAAACTAATTTTCCTTAATTAAACAAGGTTTAGGGGGTTTCTGTTTTTAATTTTAAGCTCTAAAATTTAGAACAGAAAGCATATGGTTCAATAATTTTAAATGATAGATTATAATATTCCAGAGCTAGCAAAATTGGTTTGACAGCTTTTCATTAAGATTTCATCAAGTTATGGATTTTCTAAGTTCTTTGGTTATTTAAAAAGAGTAACAGAATTGATTAAATGGAAATCCACTTTGCACTGGGGTCCCTGGCGGTTTTCTAGGTTTTCCTCGCGAATCAGTCCTTAGGTTACTATTCATATGAGTCGCTGACATTACAGAAAACCCCTCGGGTTCTACAGAACCTAACCCGAGGTCCTTCTTCTACCTCAAACAGTAGCCGCGGCGAAGAAAAGGGCGGAGGGGCTTACCGGCGGCGAGACTGTTCCGGTGAAGTGGCCGAGGGTGAAGGGGAGGTCGCGGGGATCACAACGGTGTGCGGAACACCGTCGGAGATGGCCGGAGTTGGTCGGTCCACGCGCGCAGGCGGGGATGCTCGTCGGCGGCGAGGAGACCGGCCTGGTCACGGCGAGATAGTTCAATCAAATGGGTCAGGGAGGTCCACGGGATGCCAGAGAAGACATGAGCGAAAGGAATTGGGCGGAGACTCACTGGATAGCTCGGTCCACGCGCGGCGGCGGAAGACCGAAGTCCGGTGAGGTTGATCTCGGGCCTCCGGTGAAGTCCGGTCGGGTCCGAGGGCTTGGCGAGCTTCACGGGCTACTGGCGGAGCTAGCCGAAGCACAGGTTGGGCTGGAGGGTGGCTGGAGTGGGCTGGCCACGGTGGCCGTAGCTCTGGCGGCAATGGCGGGCGGAAATACGCTCGCCGGAGCTAAGGAACGGTGGCTGGCCGATGAGGGTGAGTGCGGGGCGAAGAGAGGTGCGCCCGGGGAGGCTTTATAGGCGAGGGCGGGCACGGCCGAGGGCGTGGGCGCGCGGCGGACGTGACCGGACGCCGGGGCGAGCGCGCGCGCGGGTTGGGCGAGCTCTGGCGTGCCGACCAGGGTCGAACACGTGTGCCCGTGCGTTCTGCCCAAGCTCTGGCGCGTGTGGTCGCTCATCCGAGCCTGCTCTCGCCTGGGTCAGTGCACAAAACCTCTTCTCCTCCCTACAAGCTACCATTCTTGTGTGGAGGTCATAGGATTTTGCCTACTGGTTGCAGAGATATGGAGCCAGGAAATCTGGTCTGTCTCCCTGCCCAAACCCGAGGCAAATCCCAAGTTTTGTCGTGTCTAGGGCTCGCGTCCCAATGCCATCTTCTGGCACACGACAGAGGGGTTAGTTAGACACAAATTTGTCAATGGGGCCATTAGGATTCGAGTTAGGGATCAAGGTGAACATCCCTGATCTTTGGCTCAAGGTCTGAATTTCAGAATTCTGAAATTCAGAATTCCCAATGAGTCCCAACAAAAGAAGCTTGATTTGGGGGTTTTCTTGAATTATTTTGGCTAAGCTTTCTCAATCTATCTTGTTGCTTATCAAATATACTTTAACTTATTTTATTGGCTCAACTCAAAATTTTAAACTTTTCATTCCCCTTTGCTTATTTTCTTGAATTTTGTTCATGGGGTTCACTTAGAGTTCTTAATTAGGGTTGCCCATTCTTATCTTTTCAAGGACTCAATTGTTTTGATCATGACACTTTTAAACATATACTTGGTGAATTCTTTATCACTTAAGTTATTTTGATGCTCATGCTTACTTTGGTTCACAGGAAGTAATGGCTCTTGGTGTGGCTTTTTAAGAGAAACCCTAGGTGACACTGGGGTGTCACACAGCTCTTCGTCTCGCCCCTCGGGAAGCACCTCCGATACGTGTTGTGCCTCCATTTCCCGGCGTCCAACAACGTGGGTGAGTACGAGGCTCTGGTCAACGGGTTGCGCGTCGCCATCGAGCTAGGGGTCCGACGCCTCGACGCTCACGGTGACTCGCAGCTTGTCATTGACCAAGTCATGAAGAACTCCCACTGCCGCGACCCGAAGATGGAAGCCTACTGCGATGAGGTTCGGCGCCTGGAAGACAAGTTCTACGGGCTCGAGCTCAACCACATCGCCCGACGATACAACGAGACTGCGGACGAGCTGGCTAAGATCGCCTCGGGGCGGACAACTGTCCCCCCCCCCCCGACGTCTTCTCCCGAGACCTACATCAACCCTAAGTCAAGACCGACGACACGCCCGAGCCCGAGAAGGCCTCGGCCCTGCCCAAGGCACCCTCGGCTGAGCCCGAGGCGCCCTCGGCTCCGCCCGAGGCACCCTCGGCCCCCGAGGGTGAGGCACTGCGCGTCGAGGAAGAGCGGAATGGGGTCCCGCCTAATCGAGACTGGCAGACCCCATACCTGCAATATCTCCACCGAGGAGAGCTGCCCCTCGACCCAGCCGAAGCTCGGCGACTGGCGCGGCGCGCCAAGTCATTCGTCTTGCTGGGGGACGGGAAGGAGCTCTACCACCGCAGCCCCTCAGGCATCCTCCAGCGATGCCTATCCATCGCCGAAGGCCAGGAGCTCTTATAAGAAATACACTCGGGGGCTTGCGGTCATCACGCAGCGCCTCGAGCCCTTGTTGGAAACGCTTTCCGACAAGGTTTCTACTGGCCAACCGCGGTGGCCGACGCCACTAGAATTGTCCGCACCTGCCAAGGGTGTCAATTCTACGCAAGGCAGACCCACCTGCCCGCCCAGGCTCTGCAGACAATACCCATCACCTGGCTGTTTGCTGTGTGGGGTCTGGACCTCGTCGGTCCCTTGCAGAAGGCACCCGGGGGCTACACGCACCTGCTGGTCGCCATCGACAAATTCTCCAAGTGGATCGAGGTCCGACCCCTAAACAACATCAGGTCCGAACAGGCGGTGGTGTTCTTCACCAACATCATCCATCGCTTTGGGGTCCCAAACTCCATCATCACCGACAACGACACCCAGTTCACCGACACAAAGTTCCTGGACTTCTGCGAAGACCACCACATCCGGGTGGACTGGGCCGCCGTGGCTCACCCCATGACGAATGGGCAGGTAGAACGTGCCAACGACATGATTCTGCAAGGACTAAAGCCAAGGATCCACAACAACCTCAACAAGTTCGGCAGGCGTTGGATGAAGGAACTCCCCTCGATGGTCTGGAGTCTGAGGACAATGCCGAGCCGAGCCACGGGCTTCACACCGTTCTTTCTAGTCTATGGGGCTGAGGCCATCTTGCCCACAGACTTAGAATACGGTTCCCCGAGGACGAGGGCGTACGACGGCCAAAGCAACCAGGCCAATCGAGAAGACTCACTGGACCAGCTGGAAGAGGCTCGGGACATGGCCTTACTACACTCGGCACAGTATCAGCAGTCCCTGCGACGCTACCACGCCCGAGGGGTTCGGTCCCGAGACCTCCAGGTGGGCGACTTGGTGCTTCGGCTGCGACAAGACGCCCGAGGGCGACACAAGCTCACGCCTCCCTGGGAAGGGCCATTCATCATCGCCAAGATCTTGAAGCCCGGAACATACAAGCTGGCCAACAGTCAAGGCGAGGTCTACAGCAACGCTTGGAACATCCGACAGTTACGTCGCTTCTACCCTTAAGATGATTTCAAGTCGTTCGTACACCTCATTCACATACAAAGTCTAACCATCAAGGAAGGGTCAGCCTTGCCTCAGCAAAGCCCGACCCTCCCTTGGGGACTAGAAGGGGGGCACCCCCTCTGTGTCAAAAGTTTCCTCAAAAAAAGTCTTTCTGCCAGAATATCTTTCGTGCTTTTCGACTACTTCGAAAGTGGGATCCTGAAAACGATGGAGTACACGTAAGCAGCCAAGGCCGACCGAGCCGAGGGATTCCTACGCCTCCGGGATACGGATACCTCACTCATCAACTTCTGCGATAAGTAACTCACGCTCGGATAAGCGATTCCGCTGGCCGAACAAGTCTTAATGCTCGGGAACCTTTCTGCCGAAACGATTTTTCGGGCCTTCTCGACTATATCGATAGCAGAATCCTACGGACGAGTAAGAGTACACGTAAGCGGCGAGGTCGACCGAGCCGAGGGACTCCTACGCCTCCGGGATACGGATACCTCACTCATCACCTTCCGTGAAAAGTAACTCTCGCTCGGACAAACAATTCTGTTACCGACAAATAAGTCTTGATATTCGAAACAAGAGGAAAAGAAACACAGTTTTACAACACAACGACGATATGTTTGGGCCTCGGCGGCCACAGAAAACATACGCACACTACAAGACAAACCGATCCTGCAGGCTCAGACCTTGACGGAGGGGGAGCAGCAGCACCCTCGGCGTCAACTCCACCTTCGGCGAAGTCCGACCAAGCCACGGACGGCAACACGATCGGAGGATCTCCGCTCCGAAGGACGACGTCAGCACCACGCGTGGGCCATCGCCGCTAGGGTCTCCTCCAGGAATCCGGCCCGAGCAGACAGCTCGGTCGGCCGCCCCGAAGCCTCAGCCAGCTGTCCCCCGAGGACATCAGCCCGGCTCATGGCCTCGGCAACTCGACTCCGGTGCCGGTCCCGCCAGTGGATGGCCCGGCCAGGCTCCGGCCGACGAAGTCTTCTTTTCGAGCCAACTCTGCCTCTATCCACACTGACACCGCTGCCTCCGGCTCCGGCTCATCGAAGAGCGACCGAGGGTTCCTTTAACTAAGCAAGAGAAGCCTCGGGCGGCAAGGCCGACCGAGCCGAGGGACTCCTACGCCTCCGGGATACGGATACCTCACTCGTCACCTTCGCACGAGGCAACTCACACTTGGTTATGCGGTTCAGTTGGCCGACAGGCGAGTCCTAGTGCTCGAAATGAGGAAAAAACACGGCTTCATGCCAAAAATACATACATGTTCAGGCCCCGACAGCCACAATGAACAAACACCGGCACTCAAGGTGCCATTACAAACGGAACTCCGGTTCCACCTCCGCAGGTACGAACAACCCCCCACGTTGGAGGGCCTGCGGAGAAACAGAACGTCGACGGATGGCTCGCTGACGCTCGCTTTGGCAGCAGCGACAACGACCTTCCGCTCCGGGCGGCCAAACAGCAGCAGCGATGACCTCAGGGTAGACGCTGTTGTGACAAGGCCTTCGCCCGTGTCCCAGCCCAAGGGGCGAGGACATGCAGAAGGCCGTAGAGTTGGAGGTTAGTCCGCGGGTGGCGCCGACTATCTCGTCGGCGGAGAAACCTCTTCCGACTACCTCGGTGGGAGGTGGCACTGGAAGCAGCGCCGAAGCTGCTCAGGCCGGAGAGCCAGACACGCGTCAGCTGCCAGCGCCACGAACGACGAACTCCCTTCCCCCCGATCACTGAGGGAAGGAGCGGGCCGCTGCCCGCGCGGAGACCGGCCCCAACTCGGCGCACTCCCCTCCCCAGCACTGATGATGAACATCCTTGAAGCTTAGGGAGGGGCAGAGGCCGCAGCCCAGCTTGCTTCTGCCCACCCTGGGACTGGTGGTCACCGTCTTGGGTGACCACCGACGAGGGGATGCAGCCGGGCTGCCTGATGAAAATCCTTGAAGCCGAGCGACGGCTGAAAGGTACCAACTTCCGCGAAGTTGCGTTCCTCCAACGACAGCAAGACGAAAGCGACGCGAGTGTTCCCCATCCGGGGGCTCGGAAGGTGAAAGGATGCGATGCATGAAGGGAGTACGAAGACATGGTTGCCTCCCAAGGGGTCACCCTCCTTTTAAAGGCGACTCTCCCCACTTGCGTCCTCAGCCGGCGCGAACTGAGTCTTATCCAACACGCTCCAAGGTCCTCCCCCTATGACACGGGGGTTGGGTCCCACGCGTCATGCAAGCTGGCCCAGGGCAGAAGAAGCCAAACCGCCGCGCGCGGTGCGCGTAACTGCCCAGTGGTTACGAGCGCTCCTCCCCTTTCGCCCAAACCAGCGGGTGAAAGGACAGACCGCCATGCAGGCGGCATGCAACCGCACCAAGGGGGTGCACCCTTTCGACTTCGACACGTCCAGCATGGAGGCCCAGGCCCACATGTTATGTAACCGGTGCGCCGGTTACTACGTGCGAGAAACTGCACCGCCACTCGCGCCAGTACCGCGCCTTCTCGACTGCGGAACCGGTGCCGCGACTCGAGGCGACCCTGCGCATGACTCGACAGTGCCAACCGAGCACATCGGTCACGGGTCAGTTAGCCGCGGGAGAAGGCGCGATGGTCGATACGGCCAGAAATGGGCCGGCAGTAATGGCGGTGGCAGGCGGGTGGAGGCAGCAGTCAAGTCGTCAGCAAGCTCACGTTCCCTCCTGGGACAGCGAGAGAGCCCTCTCCCACGGTGTGAAGACGAACATCTCGCGCACGCACAATGGCTGCCCCGCGAACCACTCGTCCCGTCGCATTAACTCTACGGCAGGACAGGCGGCACCTTTGGCAGGCGAAGCAGGCAACGCTTCACCTCCGCCATAATGACCGCGTCAAAAAAGGTGTGCCACGTCATTCGATTTCGTATCCTTTTCCACTTCCTCTTTCTCTCTCTTGCCACAGGGATCGGAAAAGGGGATACTCCGAAAGGGATCCTTCTCAGCGAAGGAAGCGGGCCCCGCACTACACCAAAATAGTGAACTTCCTAGAGCCTAAACTCTAGGAAGTTAGCCCTAAACTCTAGGAAGTTAGTGAAACCCTCGGAAGTAAAGCTATCCCGTCGAAAGTTTGGCTCTCGGAATTTTTTTGTCGGAAGTTAGCTTAACTTCCTAGAGCCCTCTAGGAAGTTAGCTAACTTCCTAGAGCTAGCGGTCCCTCTCGGAAGTTAGTAGGTTCACGCCGTTTAGGAATTACGCGCCGTCAGCCTGCTAACTTCCTACGGCTTACTGTAGCCTCTAGGAAGTTAGCTGACTAACTTCCTACGGCTTTTATAGCCTCTAGAAAGTTAACTTGACCAATGTTTGTTGTTACCTACTGATAGTTGTTATTAACACTAATATACAACTAATTAGCATTCGACAAGGACATATTCATAGAATAGATATTATCACAAAAGCACCACAAAACATATATTTTATACACATAATCACATAGACATACACACTTCATTAACATTCCACAATGAAATATCCACATATCCCATAAACACAAAAAATTGTACAACTAGATCACTGAATTTGCCACACATCTTATTGTGTTTTACACATATTTGCTAACGCTTTACAAAACCATTCTTAAAAGAACTAATGATTCAAGTGATTCACAAAAGCCTTCACAAAACCACTTGCAAGCTTCTTGTATCCTATTATTTCAAGACAGAAGCTTTCATTGTCCAGCACATCCTAGAAAAAATAACAACACTTAGTAGCAGCTACTTTGCAAATAAAAATACAATACTATTTTGCAGGTGAAGCAATTTATTTGTTAATAAAATACCTCCACTAGACGGTTAGTCACATGCAGGGAAAATAGATTGAACATCATGACGATACAGGTGTAACTATTTTCTCCTACCAAAGGTCGAAATTTTGGAAGTTTAATTTGATGCTTTCTAAAAGAACAACTATTTTAGAAACTAAGGTCATATCTATATAGCGATAAAATTATGACAAGAGTAACAAGCCATGAAATGGTGAAAACATGTGTATGTTAATGTATTGTTAGTGAACATACCTTACCCATGGTACTTCGTTGGCGGCTCTGTCCAACCAATTCATACGTTTTGCATCAAAGTAACAGACTGTGCGCATTCCAGTCCAAACACCTGCATCAAAAATAATTGTTGTTTAAGTAGAAAGCATAGAACTATCATTACCAAATAATGTTACAAATGCCAACAATTCTTCTTGGATTCCCAAGGCCATGCATATTCGACAAGTGGCATAACATTAAATAGTATAGTCAAACAAAATGTGATGTCAGAAGTATGTCAAATATGTATTAGTTTTTATTTTCCTTTCTGACTAATAGATATATATCTGATGTAAAGAAACTGTATAAAATCAAGCAAACGGAGGACATGTCGGCTGCTTAATTCTAACTTATTGCAGATCACATTAATATAAACAAGGTAACTGAATGTTTGTGACATGAACATCAATTATCTTCAAATGTCTCACCAAACTATTTGCATATCAAGATATCTAAGGTAATGATATCCCACCAGACCTCATTAAAATTGGGCAACATATACTCCACGACCCTGGTGGCCAATCCTACTAAAATGCATCCACAGAAAAGAAATCGTTGTCACTTGAATCAGTGTGCAATGACAGATAGCTACAAACCACTACAATTAAAACACATGCCCAATTTTAGTAAACAATCTAGATTCAGTCTAGTCAAGCATAACAGAGTTTCAACCGATCATTTGAAAATGTGAATCAATCAAATAACTGCACAAAATACTATGCAGAACATGGCACTCACCTTGCTCGAAACTGACATGTGATCCACCTCCTTATCTAAGTCATCCTCATATAAATCATCGTAGGCATAGAGAGCATACCTAGCGCTCTACTGCAAGAAATGCTCCATGCGTGTAGAAACATTTCATAATATATGTGAGATAGTAGCATATTGTTGTCCATTAATGATGGCAATGGAAAGTACCCAGCTTCGACACTATATGGTTTATTTGGATATTCATAAAACAATTTATTTCGATATATATACATATATATATATATATATATATATATATATATATATATATATATATATATATATATATATATATATATATAATTTGCCTCATCTAGTTATACCTGATAACATAGTTTAATTGGCCGAACTACATAGATAACATGATATAACCAAACAGGTGTGTCACACATCATCAAGATTTTATTTTTTGGTGAAAAGAAAAACAACGAAAGACCGGTTCAAAACAACAACTAAGAGTGCATGGGCAGTTGAGGTTTATGTCATATTAGGTTATTTAAAATTTTCCAGCCTATTGAGATAATACCAGCACAATCATAAATAAATATTTACCTAAATACCAATACCTCCTTCATTACGAAATGGTTGAATAGGAAACTAACCACTGAACTAGTGCAGTATGTTGTGGAAGACAACATGGAACAATAGTAATTTACCAAAGTGATACAGTAAACATGCAGAGGTGATTACAAAATGGAAGAGGACCCATTAGTCGAGGCAAGAACTGGCGCATAAAATCAATTATAAAATCAATATGACTCACATACTGGACTGATATAGTGGGCGGCGATGGAGGATTGAGCGAGCGCCCGTCCACCGGCCAATCCAGTGGCCACGCCGTCTGCGATGCCGACGCCGCAGCAGATGGTGGTGGTGCGGGCTGCATCTCCATCTACATCTCCCTCTTGATGTCAGGTGGGTCCACCAACAGCGCCATCAATATCTGAGCATGAACGAGAGCACGAGAATAGATATCTGAAGCAAGATGCTAATCCCCACCAGCTGCTCCTCCACCATCCCGATCCCGTGGCAAAGAAAAATGCAGGTAACACAGATCTAGGACCAGAAATGGCAAAGGGACAGTGGCAGGTGTGGCGGATGGCTATACCACCTCATTGGCGATCTTGCACTTGTAGGGGAGGAAACATTTGATGGTGAGCGACGGGGTGCCATTGGGAGGGGAGAGTCGAGCGGCGGCGGCGAGTGCATGTGTGCATTGGCAAGGGAGAGCCGAGCGGCGGCGGCGGCTGCGTTAGGGATAGGAGGAGAAAAGGGAAAGGCAGAGGCAAGGGTCATACAGGCCGTCTGTGAGCCTGACTTTAACGTCGTTAGCGGTATTCAGCTAACTTCCGAGAGGGGAGGGGACTGCCATAGGAAGTTATGAACTTTCTAGAGGCACTTCTACAAGCCATAGGAAGGTTAGTAACTTCCGAGAGACACAACTACAGGCTGTAGGAAGATTATTAACTTCCGAGAGTGCCTACGTGGCCGTCGGAAGCTATTAACTTCCTATGGTTTCTTTATAAACCCGTAGGAAGTTAGTACGCCGTAGGAAGTTTCAATTTTTGGTGTAGTGCCGAGCCCACTACTGATCAGAGGTTCGAAGGCTGACCCCTCAGAAGGGTTCAACAGCCGCCTCAAAGCACTCGGGCTCCGCGCCCACTACTGGTCAGAGGTTCGAAGGCTGGCCCCTCGGAAGGGTTCAACGGCCGCCTCAGGCCACTCGGGCTCTGCGCCCACTACTAATCAAGGGTTCGTAGGCTGGCCCCGAAGGGTTCTGACAGCCGCCTCAGAGCACGCAGAGCGAGGGATGACCCTGGGTACGTTTGATACATAACCAAGGCTCCGGCTACGCTCCCGAGGTACCCTAGGACATTTTTGAGACCGACGGGAACGATTTTGTAACGGAATCCCACCAGAGGGAGGCATCGAGCCCTCGGACCCCGTCAAAAGGGGACCAGGTCCGGCAAATCACCCGCAGGTACTTTTGGAGCGCGCCTTCGGGCCACTAGCCGACCCCTAACGAATGGGGCACGGGCGTCCACTCGGATTACCCGTTAGCAACTCACTGGAGACACCATGTTCGGCGCCCTCCGAGGGCAACATGGCTCTTTCCCCCCCTCCTCCTTGCGGAAAGGCGATGCAGGGGCGTATGTAAAAAGCCGAGTCTGTCCCTGACCGTCCTCTCGCTCTGTGCGGAGGCTCGGGGGCTGCTCTCGCAAACCCGACTCCGACCAAACCGTTGACAGCGTCAACATACCAGCCCGAGAACTTGGGACTCGACTATGCACCCGGGCTACGGCCAGTTCGCATGAGGGAACAACCAAACCGGCCGAAGCATCACGAAACGCGCTAAGACCTCGAAGGAGTCAAACCACTCCTCTGAGGCCTCGGGGGCTACACCCGGCGGGTGCGCTCGCGCGCACCCACCGGAATGAAACGCAACCGAGAAAGGTCGGTCCCCTTGCAAAAAAGTGCGACAAAAGCCTCCAAGCGAGTATCAACACTCCCTTCGAGGCTCGGGGGCTACTGTCGGGGACCATAATTAGGGGTACCCCCAAGACTCCTAATCTCAGCTGGTAACCCCCATCAGCACAAAGCTGCAAAGGCCTGATGGGCGCGATTAAGGTCAAGGCTCAATCTGCTCAAAGGACACGATCTCGCCTCACCCGAGCCCAGCCTCGGGCAAGGGCAGACGACCCCGGAGGATTCACGTCTCGCTCGAGGGCCCCCTCAAGCAACGGACACACCTTCGGCTCGCCCGAGGCCCAGTCTTCGCCGAGAAGCAACCTTGGCCAGATCGCCACGCCGACTGACCGTATCGCAGGAGCATTTAATGCAAGGATCGCCTGACACCTTATCCTGACGAGCGCTCTTCAGTCGACAGAGCCGAAGTGACCGCAGTCACTTCGCCGCTCCACTGACCGACCTGACAAGAAGACAACGCCGCCTGCATCGCTCCGACTGCTGTGCCACTCGACAGAGTGAGGTTGACAGCAGCCAAGTCCGGCCTCGGACGCCATAGGAAGCTCCGCCTTGCCCAACCCCAGGGCTCGGCCCCCGTCTCGGCCTCGGAAGATGGACTTCGCCTCGCCTAACCCCAGGGCTCGGACTCAGCCCCGGCTCCGGAAGACGACGAACTCCACCTCGCCCGACCCCAGGGCTCGGACTCAGCCTCGGCTCTAGAAGACGACGAACTCCGCCTCGCCCGAGCCCAGGGCTCGGACTCAGCCTTGGCCTCGGACGACGGTCTCCGCCTCGCCCGACCCGGGGCTCGGACTCATCCTCAACCTCGGAAGACAGACTCGACCTTGACCTCGGAGGAGCCTCCGCCTCGCCCGACCTAGGGCTCGGACCGACCACATCACAGGAGGGGCCATCATTACCCTACCCCTAGCTAGCTCAGGCTACGGGGAACAAGACCGGCATCCCATCTGGCTTGCCCCGGTAAACAAATAATGATGGCGCCCCGCGTGCTCCATGACGACGGCGGCTCTCAAGCCCCTTACGGAAGCAAGGAGACGTCAGCAAGGACTCGACAGCCCCGACAGCTGTCCTTCCGCAGGGCTCCAGCGCTCCTCCGACGGCCACGACATCACATGAACAGGGTGCCAAAACCTCTCCGGCTACCACGACGGCATGTACTTAGGGCTCTAGCTCCTCTCTGCTAGACACGTTAGCACACTGCTACATCCCCCATCGTACACCTGGACCCTCTCCTTACGCCTATAAAAGGAAGGTCCAGGGCTCTCTACGAGAAGGTTGGCCACGCAGGAGAACGGGCCGACGCGCAAGTCCCTCACTCTCTCTCACGCGGACGCTTGTAACCCCCTACTGCAAGCACACTCGACCTGGGCACAAGACAACACGAAGGCCGCGGGTTTCCCCTTTTGCCTGTCTCCTTTCCCCCCTTCGTGCTCCGTCTCGCGCCGACCCATCTGGGCTGGGATACACGGCGATAATTTACTCGTCGGTCCAGGGACCCCCCGGGGTCGAAACGCCGACAAAATGCTTTCATCAGGACAGCAAGGGTATTTTATGGTTCAAAGATCGACTGGTTGTTCCCAAGAATCCAGAATTCAGGAAGAAAATTTTGGATGAAGCTCATCTCTCCAAATTTTCCATGCACCCCGGAAGTAACAAAATGTATCATGACCTCGGATCCTTATATTGGTGGACCAGGATGAAGAGAGAGATTGATAAGTACATATCTGAGTGTGACACTTGCCAAAGAATCAAAGCAAGTCATTTAAAGGTAGCAGGTACCTTACAACCTCTCCCCATACCATCTTGGAAATTAGAGGACATTTGCATGGATTTTATTGTGGGATTGCCCAACACCTCCGGGCACCACGATTCCATTTGGGTCATTGTGGATAGGCTAACCAAGACAGCTCATTTCTTGCCTGGGCATACCACCCACAAGACAGAAAAATACGCGGAAATCTATATTGACCAAATAGTGCACTTGCATGGAATCACAATAACTATCGTGTCAGATAGAGGAGCACCGTTCGTAGCACGTTTCTGGGAGCAGCTACAAAAGTCACTTGGAACAACTGTGATTAGAAGCTCAGCATATCATCCTCAAACTGATGGTCAAACCAAAAGAGTGAATCAGATTCTCGAGGACATGTTGAGAGCAAGCGTGATACACTATGGCAAAGATTGGGACAAATGTATTTCTCTGGAAGAATTCTCTTACAATAACAGCTACCAATCCAGCCTGAAAATGGCACCCTTTGAGACCTTGTATGGGAGAAGGTGTAGAACACCGCTAAATTGGTCACAAGTTGGAGAAAGGGAGGTATTTGGACCTGACCTAGTGCTTGAAGCCGAGGACAAGGTCAGAGTCATTAAGAAGAACTTAGAGGCTGCTCAGGCCAGGGAAAAGAGCTATCATGATAAGAGTAGAAAGCCTCTATAGTTCGAAGTGGGGGTCATGTGTACCTCAAGGTCTCACCCACAAAAGGTGTTCAGAGATTTGGGGTCAATGGCAAATTAGCTCCTCGCTATATTGGGCCCTATGAGATCAAGGGGACTTGTGGACCCGTAGCATACAAATTGAAGCTACCACCTCATATGTCGGCAATTCATGATGTATTCCATGTATCTCAGCTGAAGAAGTGTGTTCGCTTACCAACAGAAGTGCTATCAGAACCTGAATTGGAGATAAAACCAGGCTTGTCATATCAAGAGCACCCCGTCAAAATATTGGACCGTAAGGAAAGATCAACTCAAGCAAAGTCAATCAAAATGTATATGATCTAGTGGAGCCACCATTCAGAAGAGGAAGCTACTTGGGAAACTGCGGATTTTCTGCGCTCTCACTACCTCGATTTTCTTCCCTAAGAGATCGGTACGTAACTCGGATCCAAATCCCCCCACCTACCCTTTTGAATCTAAGTATAAGATAAATAGAGTTAACAAGAACTGAGTAAGCTGTGAGACTAAATCTAGAAGGGCTTCCTTCTGAAGTTGCAAAGAGGATGACATTCGAAGAGCAGTTACTAGAGGATCTTGACAAAAGAAACCACACCGCGCAAGCACGCACCTTCTTAGCACCCCACTAAAGGATTCCTACCCAAATCTCGGGACGAGATTCCTTTAATGGGGAGGGCTGTAACACCCCAGGTGTTACCAAAGGCCCTGGCTCAATACATGCACCTATGGCCTATTATCACATGTGTCTAAGTGGGAAGAAGGGGCACCAAAACTTTAGAAACCATGGCTTAATTAAGTGATGATCATGATAGAAGGGATACCCTAGCTTTTCATATATCTTCACCTTGGAAAAAGCTGCTCAAACCCTAGACCCCCCTCTTGAGCCATTAGACCCCCAAGCATTGGGTTAGTGGGAAAACTATGCAAATGACCAATTCATGACTTAAACTTTTTACCAAAGTTGAAGTACATTTATATATCTACAAGGAAGAGTAATGGAATTATTCCAAAAAGGTCCCACAAAACCCCCAAATTCAGCCCCCAAGTGGAGAGCACTATAGAGCAACACAAATTTTCTCTAAGTCAAAAATCAGCCCTCTTCTAAAGATCAGAGATGTTCACTTAGTTGCTGGCACCAAATCCACAAGGTCCAATTGACAAAAAGGAGCCAAATTACCCAAGGCACACCCCTAAAAATTTTAAAACCAAACCAGAACCGTTTGACATGGTTTGACACCAGTTTTGTCTCGGGTTGAACAGTGTCGACAACCCTGACTTGGCACCACCATATCTTCCAAACCAGACCTGATCTTCCCTTGGAACTCACATGAACTAGGTAGCCCTAGGTGCAGAGAAGAGATCTCACAAAAGTCTTATGGCGAGATTCGCACGTTTGGCTGCTCAGCAAGAGCTAGAACTCGGGCAGAAAGAAACGACCACGTGTTCGACGGGCCCTGTCAATGCCAGAGCACGCCCTGACGCTCGGCCCCGCGCGCGCCGCGCCGCGCGACGCCTGATCTCGTGCCCACACCCACGCCCGCGCCTATAAAGCCGACCAAGGCCTTGACCGTACACCCCCGCTCGCTCTCAGCCCCACCCAAGCGCAAGTTCACCGGACCTCGCTCTGCGCACGGTGTGCCAGCGACCGCCCGAGCCCCGACCACTGTGAACCGGCCACTCCAGCCCTCCTCCACCCCATCCAATCCCTCGGCTAGCCTTCCCGGAGCTCAGTGAAGCTCCCCGAGCCCTCAAACCAAGCACCACATCGCCGGAGGTGCCGGATTGACGTCGCCGGACTTCGTCCGACTGTCGTTCTCACACCCGGTTTTAGAAGGCAAACCGAATGCGAACCATGTATGTGCCAGGATCAGTTATTCACGTACACAGCAGTTACATAACATGGACATCATCACACAGTGCTCAAAATAGTATTAATAAGGGAAATAGTCGATTACATCATACGTCTGAGACGTCCATATAATTCTTACAATAAATCAAAGTGCGGAAAAGAAACGTAGATAACCGCGGCCTTCACAGGCAGCCGACTGGGGGTTGCCGCTAACCCACACCTAGAACTCGTCGTAGTCTTGGAACTCCTGGAAGTCTCCTTCCACAGCTTCATCTTTGCCTGAGCAGTGGTTGCAATGCTGACAACCTGGGGATGGGCGGGGGGGTTTGGTGTGTAGAGCAAGGGTGAGTACACATCAACATACTCAGCAAGTATCCTGTTTGGCTGTAGTGGACTAGCTTTATGTGGGGATAAGTCAAGCAGTTGCTTTTAGTTGGTCAGATTATTACTTACTAGTAGAAAGCCAAGTTTTAGCATTAACCCAAGTTATTAACCCAAACGTACTCCTTTCCAAACGGAAAGAGTACCACTTACCAGCACCATAGTCATAACCAAAACCATCAATCTCATAACCACCTGTACCAAAGTATCTCTGATCAAGTACCACTAATCACTGGAGCTCCCTTGGCCGCTCATAACCGCGAGCACGGCTGATATATCAGTTTTCAAACACTCTGCAGAGGTTGTGCACTTTACCCACAAGCCGTGATTCCCATTCTGCCCGGAGATCATGACTCTCCATTGATCACTACCAAGGTGACCCAGCAGGGCATCACTACGTAGCCTTTACAAAGATTCCCCGGGGCTGTAGCCACCCGTTAGGTTTCCTAAATGCACCGCACTCCTCCCCAAGGGGCGAACCCAAGCTTGGCAGAGCGAGCCGCATACACCGAGCCCCATTGACGGCACGACGGCTAAGTGAACTACACCCCGGATCCTCTAATTATTCAGCTAAGGGCATCCCATTCCACCCTCATGGTTGCACTGTTTTCCCAGGCGGTCATCCATAGAACAGGTCCTTACGGAGAGGCACTCGAGAAACCGCTCGAGCCCCCTTGATGACCACAAGTACCACATCATAATAAGAGAAGGGAAAACAGCGTATCATAGATAATCTCATCATGTTCATTGATTAGAGTTTGAGCAATAGCATAAAGCTAAACAATAATAATCCAACCTAGATAGGTAAACAAGGACATGGATAACAAAAGCTAGTCAATCCTTAGGCATAAATGTGTAAAGCGGGAGGTGAATTAAATAATGAATAGGACATAGATAGGTCAAGGGACACTTGCCTCCACCAACCGACTGCTGCTCAGGGGCTTCTCCTGCGAGTTCCTCGGGCTCTTCGACCGGATCGTTCTCTAAGCGGGTGCAAACATACATACATCCATCCATTGAAATTAGGAAACCAACAGTACACCATACAAGAGAACAAGTAAAGCAAATATGCATAGAATACCACATACGATAATGGATTTACCTTGGTTAGAAAGAAACGAGGGAAGGTTTCGCAGGGGTTGAGGTTTATGCTCGAGGGGCACTACGGGTAAACGAATGACTAGACGTCACGCGCTCTAGTTCCAGTTGGTCCTAACAAAAGGATTAGCTACATGCACTAATGTAAACACGATCACTTTTAGTAGATTAACATTGAATAAGATAGACGATTGACTATTCAAATTAACTAACGTAACCAATTTCCAAATTGAGACTCCTACCTTATTAATATAAATGACGTGATTAGCGCATATAGGAGACGGGGGGGGTAGACGGGGCGTCTGGGGTAGACGGGGCACGACGAGTCGTGCCAAGGCACGCGCGCGAGGCCGCATGCACACGCCACGAACTAACCGTGCGCACGTCAGGGCCGTGCGCTAGCCGAGCTCAAAGCCGCGCGCCATAGGCACGCTGGGCCGAACTCAAGGCTACGCCGGGGCCGACACGACGCGAGCAAGGCACGGCGGGGCGGGCGGGCAAGCACGCCGGGGCAAGCGAGCGCGAGCGAGCGAGGACGCGGCCGGACGAGGCCGAGCGCGGGGACGGGCGGCCGAGCCGGGGCACGGGGGCGGTTGAACCGGGGGGGGGGGGCGAGCTTGCCGGGAGGCGGGCGGCCGAGCCGGGGGCGGGCGCGCGCGGGCGGCTCGCCGGAGCGGGCGCGAGGGCGGGGCCGAGCGGGGCCGGGCGAGGGCGGCTCGCCGGAGGGCGGCGAGGCGGGGCCGGCGCGGGCGCGGGGCTCGCCGGAGGCGAGGCGGCCGAGGGCGGCCAAGCCGGGGGGCGGGGCCGAGGGGCGCGGCCGAGCACGGGACGGGGCAGGGGCTCGCCGGAGCGGCCGGGCGCGGGCTCGCCGGAGGCGAGACGGGGCGGGGCGGGGCGGGGCAGCCGAGCCGGGGGCGGCCGGGGTCGGGGACGGGCGCGGCCGGACGCGGGGACGCCGGAGCGCGGCCGGGCGGGGGCAGCCGGGGCGCGCCCATGGCGCGGGGGAGAGGGCGCCGGAGGGAGGGGAGGAGAGGGGGGTCTCACCGGAGGGGAGAACGGCGGCGGCGCGGGGGAGCGGCGGCGGCGCGGGGGCAAGGGGCGGCGGCGGCTAGGGTTAGGGTTAGGGTGAGGGAGGGAGAGAGAGAGAGATGACGGGCGGGGCCCGCGGGGGGAATTTTTGGAAAAAGAAAAGGGAAGGGGGGGGGCTGGGCCGGCTGGGCCCAAAGTGGGGGGGGGAGGGGGCGCGCGGCTGGGCCGGCGCGGGGCCCACGCGGGGGGAAGAGGGGAGGGGGCGGCTGGGCCGCCAGCTGGGCCGGCCGAAGGGGGGGGCTGGGCCGAAATGGGAAAGGGAGGGGAGGGAGAGAAAAAGAAAAGGGTTTTCCTTTCTAAAATCTAATTTTCTTTGGATGAATGCTTTTACATTTTTAAACAATCAAAAGTATGCATGGTTCGGCATGGTGCATCACACAAAATAAAGTGTTTTAAGGTTTTGCTTTACACGAGGTCTACAGCCGAAACCCGCTGCGACTTTGGAAAAGATCAAGGCTTAGCGAGAAGAAAAGGGAAAAAGGAAAGAGTAACGCCTGAATTTGGTGAGAGAAAAGAAGAAAAAAAATTCTACCACCAAATTCAGGGCGTTACAAACCTATCCCCCTTAAAAGAATCTCGCCCTCGAGATTCAGGGTTGGCTAGCAAAGAGCTCAGGGTACTTGGCCATCAGATCATCTTCACGCTCCCAGGTTGCTTCTTCCTCAGAGTGATGATTCCATTTGACTTTGCACATTCTGATGGTCTTCCTTCGGGTGACTCTGTCTGCAACCTCAAGGATTTGCACTGGCTTCTCAACGTAGGTCAAGTCCTCTTGGACTTCAAGACCTTCCACTGGCAACTGCTCTTCTGGCACACGCAAGCACTTCTTCAACTGAGACACATGAAAGACATTATGCACAGCGGACAAATTCTCTGGCAGACTGAGCTGATAGGCCACTTCTCCACGTCTTGCAAGAATCTGATACGGACCAATGTAGCGGGGTGCTAGCTTGCCTTTCACTCCGAATTTTCTGACTCCTCTGATCGGTGACACTTTCAGATAGACAAAGTCTCCGACTTCGAAACTCAGCTCTCTTCTTCTTGTGTCTGCATAGCTTCGCTGCCTCGATTGCGCTATCTTCAGATTCTCTCGGACCATCTTGATGTTCTCTTCGGCTTCAAGCAAAATGTCTGGTCCAAACACTTGCTTTTCTCCAGGCTGATCCCATTGCAACGGAGTTCTGCAACTCCTTCCATAAAGCGCCTGAAATGGTGACATCTTCAAACTGGCCTGGTAACTGTTGTTATAGGAAAACTCTGCATAAGGCAATCGCTTGTCCCATCCGGACTGATCTTGCAACGCACAGGCTCTCAACATATCTTCAAGAATTTGATTGGTCCTTTCGGTCTGACCATCTGTCTGCGGATGATAAGCTGAACTGAAATTCAGATGCGTGCCCAAAGCTTCATGCAACTGCTGCCAGAAATGAGAGGTGAACTGCGTTCCTCTATCTGACACTATCTTCTTTGGCACACCATGAAGACAAACGATCCGAGACATACAATTATGCCAATACTGCACTGCTGTAGTTGGTCTTGACAGGTATGAAGTGGGCTGACTTGGTCAAGCGGTCCACTACTACCCAGATGGAATCGTAGCCGGCTCGAGTGCGAGGCAATCCGACTATGAAATCCATACCGATTTCATCCCATTTCCACTGAGGGATCTGCAACGGTTGCAACAATCCAGCAGGTCTTTGGTGCTCTGCCTTAATTCTTCGGCAACTATCGCACATAGCCACATGCTCTGCGATTTCCCTCTTCATTCCGTACCACCAAAATTTCTTCTTCAGATCCTGATACATCTTCTCACTGCTAGGGTGAATCGAATAAGCTGTCTCATGAGCTTCCTTAAGAATCAACTCCCGAATAGACTGGACATTGGGAACACACAAGCGGTCTTTGAACCATACCACGCCTTCTGCATCTTCTCGAAAGTCTTTGCCTCTGCCATCTAGAATCAGTCGCCGAATCTCACTGATCTTCTCATCATTCTTCTGCGCTTCTTTGATTTCGCGCTCCAAGGTAGGTTCTAACTCAACTGTGACTCCTCGCGAATTGTTCAGAAATCCGAGACTCAACCTGTCGAACTCCTTGGCCAACTCATAAGGCATCGGACGAGCGACCATCAGATTGACTTGACCCTTTCTGCTCAAAGCATCTGCCACTACGTTTGCTTTGCCTGGATGGTAATGGATCTCCAACTCATAATCTTTGATCAACTCTAACCATCTTCGTTGCCTCATGTTCAACTCTGACTGAGTGAATATGTACTTCAGACTCTTGTGGTCTGTGTAAACATCGCATTTCTGTCCATACAGGTAGTGCCTCCATGTCTTCAGTGCGTGAACCACTGCTGCCAACTCTAGATCATGGATTGGGTAATTCTTCTCATGAACCTTCAACTGTCGGGACGAGTAAGCCACAACTCTTCCCTCTTGCATCAAGACACATCCCAAACCTGTGTAACAAGCATCGCAATACACCGAGAAGGGCTTGTGCACATCAGGCAAGACTAGGACAGGCGCTGTAGTCAACATCTCTTTCAGCACTTCAAAGGCCTCTTGGCATTTCTGGGTCCACTTGAACTCAACTTTGTTGCCTAGCAACGCTATCATTGGTTTCGCGATCTTCGAAAACCCTTCAATGAATCGCCGATAATATCCGGCCATTCCAATGAAACTCTTGATTCCTCGGGCATCTGTTGGCGCTTTCCAGTTCAGAATGTCTGCCACTTTCTTCGGATCCACAGCCAATCCTTCTTTGTTGATTATATGACCCAAGAACAGGACTTCACTGATCCAGAACTCACACTTGCTCAACTTTGCATACAACTGGTGCTCTCGCAATCTCTGCAATACCATCCTCAAATGATCTGCATGCTCTTCTTCGCTTTGAGAATAAACCAGAATGTCATCAATGAATACCACCACAAACTTATCAAGGTAATCCATGAATACACTGTTCATCAAGTTCATGAAGAACGCTGGCGCATTGGTCAAACCAAAAGACATCACTGTGAACTCATACAACCCATACTTGGAAATGAATGCCGTCTTCGGAATGTCCGAAGGTCAGATCCTGAGCTGATGATAACCTAACCTCAGATCAATCTTGGAGAACACACTGGCTCCTCTCAACTGGTCGAACAGATCTTCTATTCTGGGCAAGGGATACTTGTTCTTGATCGTGACCTCATTCAAAGCTCGATAATCGATACACATCCTTTTGGTGCCATCTTTCTTCTCCACAAATAGGACAGGGGCGGCCTAAGGCGAGGTGCTTGGCCGAATGTAACCTTTCTCTGACAGCTCATCAATCTGCTTCTTAAGCTCAACCAACTCTGGTCCAGATATTCTGTAAGCTCTCTTGAAGATAGGGGCGGTTCCAGGAAGAAGCTCTTTTGCAAACTCAACTTTTCGCTCTGGTGGCATACCCGGTAAGTCCTTTGGAAACACATCTGGGAACTCGGACACAACCTTGATACTCTCAATCGGGTCTGCTTCACTGCTATTGACAGCCATCTGATAACAACTTCCTTTCTTTGGCTCAGGCGGGACTAACTCAGTCACCACTTCTTCTCCTAGTGGGGACACCAACTTGATGGTCCTTTTATCACAACTGATAACTGCCTGATACTTATCTAGCCAATTCATCCCTAGGATGACATCTATTCCCTGAGTACCCATTACTATAAGGTTAGCGGGAAACGCTATCCCCCTTATTTCCACACTTATATTCAAACAAATGCTATCGGCTCGAATTCTACCACCGGCTGAGTCAATTTGAATGGGGGTTGACATGGTAGTAATTGGAAGATTATGTGCTTCTACCCATGATGCAGTAATGAAAGAATGTGTTGCTCCAGTTTCAAATAACACTTCTGCAATATGGGAGTCGACTGGGAACATACCTACTATCATGCCGGGGGTCTCCTGAACTGCTTCAGCCTCCAAGTGGTTCAGTCTTCCATGATTATAGCGCGACTGAGAGCGATTGCCTGCTCCAGGCTGAGGCACATTCTGCTTTGCTGGGGCACTGGGGCCTGACTGCTGCTGGGCTGCCTTCTTCGGACATTGCATCACCCAGTAGCCTTGCTCTCCACAGTGGAAACATGCCCTGTTTCCAACCTGAGCTGGTGCTGCTTGACTGTTCTGCTGGTTTGCTGGGGCAGGAAGGCGAGGTGCCTGTTGATTCTGCCTCTGAAACTGACCTCCTGACTGATTGCTTTGACGGTTCTGATACTGATGCTGAGGATACTGCCTTTGAAACTGCTGATGCTGCTGAGGTGGACGCTGGTTCTGCCTGAACTGCTGAGGTTGATTGCCTGAGAAACGAGGACGATTGCTGCTTCCAGGCGGGGGTCCACTGATCTTGCGTTTACGATCTTCCATCTCCTTACGCTTCCTCTCTGTCATGATTGCTCTGTCAATCAGGTGCTGAAATGTCGGGAAGGTGTGATTCATCAGTTGGTACTGCAGAGGGTCAACCAAGCCTCTCAGGAAACGGTACTGTCGCTTGGCGTCGGTGTTGACATCTTCAGGAGCATAGCGAGACAACTGCAGAAACCTGTCCCGGTACTCACTGACAGACAATGGCCCTTGCTTGAGGGCCAGGAACTCCTCCTTCTTCACTGTCATCAGACCTGCAGGAACATGGTACTGACGAAAGCTACCTCTGAACTCCTCCCAGGTGATGGCGTCAGGGTGGGCATGGGTGGCGAGGTAAGACTCCCACCATGACTGGGCTGCTCCTCTCAACAGGCGGGGACCATACAGAACTTTCTCCCTGTCATCGCACTGAGCGGTATGCAACTCCCGCTCCACAGTGCGCAGCCAGTCTTCAGCATCCATGGGGTCAGAAGAGTGAGCGAACATTGGTGGATGACCTCTCATGAATTCATCATGCTTGTCTCTGGGCATTTGAGGCATCTGAGGCTGAGGTGGGGCCTGCTGCTGTTGCTGCTGCTACTGCTGAATGGCGACCAAAGTCTGACCGATGGCTTGAACTGCCTGAGTCTGCATCAGAAACATCTGCTCGATGGACATCGGGGGCGGGGGCGGCAGGTGCTGCTGCTAGGGCACCTCCTCCTGTTGAGCGGCTCGCTCCTGCTGAGCACGCCTTCCTCCTCTGCGCCTGTTCTCTGACATCTGCAGAATGCAACCACACATCAGGACTGATCTGGCAAATCTTGCAGCATAAGAAAAGAGAATAGAATTCTTCAACAGCACTGAACAGATGAGCATCTTCACTGATCTCCAACACAGACCACACAGCTTCTCAGATAAAGAGGAAAGTGGAATAAAAGGTTTCCCAACTATATAACTAACTCCATTAACATAATAGGTAAACCAAAATGCAGGGGATACCCACACTCTAGTGACAGTCATTACAAAGATCCAAACCAAACATAGTTCATCATGACAAACATAAATGCACAGGATATAGCAAACTACCCTGTCTAACTAAGACTAACTAAGACTGAGACTAACGCTAAGACTGAAGCTTCTACGTATATATATTTCGTATTAATTACAAGATCCAACTCTAACGATCTATGGTTCTAGAGTTATCTTGGTCTTGCAGTCAGGATTGCCATAAGACTGGTGTCCACGCTGAGGTGAGCGGTACGGGTGCTGAGTCCCGACGGGAGCGGGGGAACCACCATCCAGGTGACGACGTTCCGCGCGCTCAGCCCGCAGCAGGGCGATCTCAGCACGAGCCCTACTCAACTCGTCTAATGCATGGTCTAGCTCCGTGTTTAGCACGACGGCTAGGTTGACTGTGCTGCTCAACCTAGGATTGCCCTCACCGACAGGTGAGACAATCACGCCTCCTGTGCTGCCAGATGGACGGCGGGGGTAATACTTCAGGTCAAGACCGTCAGCTGCCCCACCGAAAACCGAGCAGTAGTGCGAAAGCGCACGCCGTGCAGCATCTTGCATGGCTGCCTCAGCTGAGTCCCGCTCAGAGATAGAATAGTGCTCTGAGCAGGCCTCTGCACCCTGGAGACTGTTCTCCGGACAGCGCACCAAGCAGGTTGCCTCCCAGCGGTCCGGGTAGACCCCGCGACTGTGCTGGTAGACCACACAGCGATACTCGACGGACCAAGTATGCCGGTTAAATGCCCGACGTAGCAGGGTGTCGAGCGCATCGTGGAAGTGACACCCGCGAGCAGCGTCGCGAGTGATGGGTCGAGCAACCCATCCTTCCGGCTCAAGGTTAGCAGAGAAGTCGGTGTCGTGGCTCGAGCTGTCGTCGCCACCTCCGTCGTCTGGGTCTCCTCCAGCAGCTACTCCAGAAGCTGTGGTGCCCAGTGGTGGTGCAGGGGGCGCCTCCAGAGGAAGCACAGGGGAGCAGCTCCTCACAGACTCTATCTCCTGTTGGAGCGAGAAGGAAGAGCCCTGCTGCTCCTGTCGTCGACGTTCCTGCTCCTCACGCAGGCGGTGGTGTAGTCTCTCCAAGTGGCTGGACTGTCCGACCACGGGACGGCGAAGCGGACGCTCAGCAAGGCGGGAGGGTAAGAAGGGGATGACTGACTTTCGTGCAGTGTGTCTAAGTCGAGCCATCTACAAAAGACATCGCAAGCAAAAGGGTGAGAATAGAATTAATATGACCAGCAAATAATGAATCATAAGTAAATGAAGGATTAGAATAAAACACCATTTTCAGCAAGGTATTATATATGGTAGAACATAGGTTTGGTCGGTATGACCAACTTTTGAAGGGATATCAAAGTCAAGGCAGGGATAGAGGTCTATAGTCCTTAGAACGACCATTCTACTCTAGGTTAGCGGTCCTACAGTCAGCACGGCTTTGATACCACTTATGTCACACCCGGTTTTAGAAGGCAAACCGAATGCGAACCATGTACGTGCCAGGATCAGTTATTCACGTACACAGCAGTTACATAACATGGACATCATCACACAGTGCTCAAAATAGTATTAATAAGGGAAATAGTCGATTACATCATACGTCTGAGACGTCCATATAATTCTTACAATAAATCAAAGTGCGGAAAAGAAACGTAGATAACCGCGGCCTTCACAGGCAGCCGACTGGGGGTTGCCGCTAACCCACACCTAGAACTCGTCGTAGTCTTGGAACTCCTGGAAGTCTCCTTCCATAGCTTCATCTTCGCCTGAGCAGTGGTTGCAATGCTGACAACCTAGGGATGGGGGGGGGTTGGTGTGTAGAGCAAGGGTGAGTACACATCAACATACTCAGCAAGTATCCTGTTTGGCTGTAGTGGACTAGCTTTATGTGGGGATAAGTCAAGCAGTTGCTTTTAGTTGGTCAGATTATTACTTACTAGTAGAAAGCCAAGTTTTAGCATTAACCCAAGTTATTAACCCAAACGTACTCCTTTCCAAACAGAAAGAGTACCACTTACCAGCACCATAGTCATAACCAAAACCATCAATCTCATAACCACCTGTACCAAAGTATCTCTGATCAAGTACCACTAATCACTGGAGCTCCCTTGGCCGCTCATAACCGCGAGCACGGCTGATATATCAGTTTTCAAACACTCTGCAGAGGTTGTGCACTTTACCCACAAGCCGTGATTCCCATTCTGCCCGGAGATCATGACTCTCCATTGATCACTACCAAGGTGACCCAGCAGGGCATCACTACGTAGCCTTTACAAAGATTCCCCGGGGCTGTAGCCACCCGTTAGGTTTCCTAAATGCACCGCACTCCTCCCCAAGGGGCGAACCCAAGCTTGGCAGAGCGAGCCGCATACACCGAGCCCCATTGACGGCACGACGGCTAAGTGAACTACACCCTGGATCCTCTAATTATTCAGCTAAGGGCATCCCATTCCACCCTCATGGTTGCACTGTTTTCCCGGGCGGTCATCCATAGAACAGGTCCTTACGGAGAGGCACTCGAGAAACCGCTCGAGCCCCCTTGATGACCACAAGTACCACATCATAATAAGAGAAGGGAAAACAGCGTATCATAGATAATCTCATCATGTTCATTGATTAGAGTTTGAGCAATAGCATAAAGCTAAACAATAATAATCCAACCCAGATAGGTAAACAAGGACATGGATAACAAAAGCTAGTCAATCCTTAGGCATAAATGTGTAAAGCGGGAGGTGAATTAAATAATGAATAGGACATAGATAGGTCAAGGGACACTTGCCTTCACCAACCGACTGCTGCTCAGGGGCTTCTCCTGCGAGTTCCTCGGGCTCTTCGACCGGATCGTTCTCTAAGCGGGTGCAAACATACATACATCCATCTATTGAAATTAGGAAACCAACAGTACACCATACAAGAGAACAAGTAAAGCAAATATGCATAGAATACCACATACGATAATGGATTTACCTTGGTTAGAAAGAAACGAGGGAAGGTTTCGCAGGGGTTGAGGTTTATGCTCGAGGGGCACTACGGGTAAACGAATGACTAGACGTCACGCGCTCTAGTTCCAGTTGGTCCTAACAAAAGGATTAGCTACATGCACTAATGTAAACACGATCACTTTTAGTAGATTAACATTGAATAAGATAGACGATTGACTATTCAAATTAACTAACGTAACCAATTTCCAAATTGAGACTCCTACCTTATTAATATAAATGACGTGATTAGCGCATATAGGAGACGGGGGGTAGACGGGGCGTCTGGGGGGGGTAGACGGGGCGTCTAGGGGTAGACGAGGCACGACGAGTCGTGCCAAGGCACGCGCACTACGCGGGCACGCGCGCGAGGCCGCATGCACACGCCACGAACTAACCGTGCGCACGTCGGGGCCGTGCGCTAGCCGAGCTCAAAGCCGCGCGCCATAGGCACGCTGGGCCGAACTCAAGGCTACGCCGGGGCCGACACGACGCGAGCAAGGCACGGCGGGGCGGGCGGGCAAGCACGCCGGGGCAAGCGAGCGCGAGCGAGCGAGGACGCGGCCGGACGAGGCCGAGCGCGGGGACGGGCGGCCGAGCCGGGGCACGGGGGCGGTTGAACCGGGGGGGGGGGGGGGGCGGCCGAGCTCGCCGGGAGGCGGGCGGCCGAGCCGAGGGCGGGCGCGCGCGGGCGGCTCGCCGGAGCGGGCGCGCGCGGGCGGCTCGCCGGAGCGGGCGCGAGGGCGGGGCCGAGCGGGGCCGGGCGAGGGCGGCTCGCCGGAGGGCGGCGAGGCGGGGCCGGCGCGGGCGCGGGGCTCGCCGGAGGCGAGGCGGCCGAGGGCGGCCAAGCCAGGGGGCGGGGCCGAGGGGCGCGGCCGAGCGCGGGACGGGGCGGGGGCTCGCCGGAGGCGAGACGGGGCGGGGCGGCGCGGGGTCGGGGACGGGCGCGACCGGGCGCGGGGACGCCGGAGCGGGGCCGGGCGGGGGCAGTCGGGGCGCGGGGCGCGGCCGGGCGCGCCCATGGCGCGGGGGAGAGGGCGCCGGAGGGAGGGGAGGAGAGGGGGGGGAGGGGAGGAGAGGGGGGTCTCACCGGAGGGGAGAACGGCGGCGGCGGCGGCGCGGGGGAGCGGCGGCGGCGCGGGGGCAAGGGGCGGCGGCGACTAGGGTTAGGGTTAGGGTGAGGGAGGGAGAGAGAGAGAGAGATGACGGGCGGGGCCCGTGGGGGGGATTTTTGGAAAAAGAAAAGGGAAGGGGGGGCGGCTGGGCCAGCTGGGCCCAAAGTGGGGGGGGGGGGGAGAGGGCGCGCGGCTGGGCCGGCGCGGGGCCCACGCTGTAATACCTTTGGTGTTACCATGGCTAGAACCCACCTTGGCACTAGAGGCTGTGATCACATGTGGTAGAGGCTTAAGGCAACCCACAAAAACTTTGAAGACCATGTGCTAATCAAGTTGCCAATGACCTAAGAAGTATTACTCTAATCTTTGCACACTTTTTCCTTAGATAAGAGGGGGGGGGAGAAGACCCCTAGGCCCTCTCTTAAACCCTATCTACCAAAACCCTAGATAAGAGGGAAAAGAGAGTGTACAAGTGTGCAAAACATGAGTAACATTTACCCAAACCTTAAGCAACCTTCTTACCAGCAATTAAGGGAGTGAAATAATGCAAAAAGACCCCTGAAGAAACCCCAATTCAAATCTCCAAGTGGAGAGAGAGAGCTAGAGCCCTCTATTTCACTCTAAGTCCATTTTTAACCCTAGTTTAAGGATCAACCGTGTTCACCTTGAAGATGGCACCAAAACCACTTGGGTTCTATACCAAAAATGTGGTATACCACTTAAGGCACCCCCTGGAAAAAGTGGACACCGAGACTTGGACGTTTGACAGGATTTGGCATCAGTTTTGTCGCGGTGTGGGCAGTGAGACAAGCCAGATTTGGCGCCCGTCTATCTCCCGATCTAGGGCGTATCATCCCTTGGAACTCACACATGTGAGATAGCCCTAGGTGCCAGGAGGAGGTCTGCGCCGGATTCATGGCGAGATTCGCACGTTTGCGATCTCTGGAGACGTTTGAACACTGGAAGAAACTCACCTCCACGTGTTCGACGCCTTCTGCCCGCGCCAGAGCACGCTCGCGCGCGTCCCCGCATGCCCAGCGCCGCGCCCGAGCCAACCCAGCGCCGTGGCCCGCGCTCGAGCTTATAAAGCCCTCCCAGGCTTCGACTACACCCTTCCGCGCACCCTCCAAACCTCACCGGAGTTAGCTCGTCGCCGTTTGCCCGTGCGCAGCGAGTCCGCGGCCGCCCAATCCCTCTGTCACCATAGACCGGCCAGTAGAGCCATTCCCAACCCCGTCCAGCCCTCGGAGAAGACTGTGCACACCTCCGTGAGGCTCCCCGAGCAAGGAATCGGAGTTTACTTCGCCGGAGAAGCCAGTCCACGCTCGCCGGAGCTCTCGACCCCGCCGGAGTACGTGGACCGGGTAAACCACTCCACCATCCGTCGATTCCTTGTGCACACAGTCGCTGCGTGACCCCGTGAAGCTCACCATGCCCTCGGATTGAACCAGTTCGCCGTAGTTTGGCCGGTATACTCGTCGCCGATGAGGACACCCGCCTGCACGCGTGGACCGGGCGATTCCGGCCATCCCCGACGTCAAGCCGTACCTCGACGTGACCACCAGAGTCTCCCCGAGCCAACCCCACCCTTCGCCGGACCTCCCTCGCCGCCGGTAAGCCGCGCCACCCTTTTCTTTCCCGCGGTTACAGTTTCAGTTAGGTGAAGGACTGCGGGTGAGAGGGAGAGAAGGTCAGGGGGTTTTGTGAAATGTCAGAGACACAGGGGAATAGTGGCGTGGGGGTAGATTTGCGAAGGTGGATTTAGTTTAAACCCAGGGACCTCGGTGTAAACTGTTTTTCCAGAAAACCTTTATTAAATCTGTTTTTAATTTGGACAGAAACTTTGAAAATGCATAACTTCTGTTTAAATCATCCAAATTTGGTCAAACCAATTTTGTCAGACTCTAAATAATGAAACCTATTTAAGAAAAATATAAAACCCCTATGTACTATAGAAAACTTTAAAGCTCTGATTTAATTATAGTTTTGACCAAAAGCTCAATGATAGGGCCAAAAATTAGCTACACTATTTGACTGGGGTTAGAAAAATTTTGAGAAGTTTGTATCTACCTACTCACCCAAATAAAAATGTTAAACCTCTCTGTCCACTCCATTTAAGTTAGTTTTACCCTTTATTCTATAATATGCTTAAGGATAAGGAAAATAGAAAATGTAATTTAATTAATGAACCAGAGAGTACCTCTATTTTTGTTAGGTTACTTATTCAATATAGTTCACTGGAAAAATATATCATACCCTGTTTTAGTGTAAAATAAGTAAGATCTCTTTTGTTTTAATAAAACAAGTGAAACTTAGAAAAACTCTACAAAAATAACCCCAAGGTAAAAACACCCCCACCCTTGGGATAACTAATGTTTTGTTATTAAGAACTTAGGAAAAATAGGAGATCTGCTGTTTGACATTTTTCAAATAATAATGTAGTAGAAAGAGCCTTTTTGACATTAAACTTAAGAAAATCATAACTAAATAATCACCCCTTAGTTTTCTGTGATTTTTAGCACAGAGACCTATTATTACTATAGGATGCCAGCAAAAATAACCCTTAGGACAGAACCTACCCCTAACTAAGAGGTGTAGTGTAAAGTGGCCCATTTTGCCTAACTATTGTTATATTTGTTTAAAGCCTAGCTTTTGTACTTTAAGCCTCAAATTTTTAAAACAAGCTAGAATAGCAAGTGGCAACCCACTGTAATTTCTACAGAATTTTTGGAAATTATTAAAACACTGTTGTAGTTCAAACCTACCCTAGAAACCCTAAAGGGAAATTAAAGAAAGGAAAATGGATAATGGAAGTTAATGTTGTCCTAAAACCTTTATACAAATTGTCCACTGAAATCTATAAAGACAATACAAATCCACTATGTTATCCTAAAAAGAAAACCTAAACCTAAAGGGGTAATAAGTCTATGTATATATATACCACTAGAAGCCCCACATGACCAGGAAACCCTAAGTTAATTCTTGACTTAGTTTCTTTAGCTTAATGTTCTTAAATCTTGCATAATCATGATATACATGTTCATTGCATTTCGATAGACTATAATCTTGCTGACGGAGAGTACATCCTCGTGCCGGAGCAAGGAGCTGCTCAGGAGGTAGCCCCAGATCCAGCACCCGAGCCTGCACCAGAGGACCTGCCAGCCACTGCTTTGGAAGGCAAGCCCCGGTTTTATGCATAACCTGTTATTATGCTATTTTACTTCACTTAATGCTTCTAGGATTGATTGTGCACTTAAGTGTAGGAATTGTTTGAAACCCTAGTTGCATGATCTCAGGAATCCTATTGAGATGAATACTAGTATGCTAGGTCGAGTAGCTGCTTTATTAAGTAGGATCTCGGTAGAAGACGAGTGATTTTTCTAGCACTCGCGCGAGGTCAGGCCATTGATTGTACCCACTTTCATATCGTACTGATGTTGGTTGTGGACAACAATCCATGGGGATTGGTTGTCCACGGGATAAAATTTGAGTAAGGATTAAGGTGTGGTACCGTGAGTCAAGCGTTTGAACGTACTAAACACATACCGAGAAATATGGTAAATCGGTAAGCCTAGTACCTGAGTGAACCTGCCCGCAGACATATCCCCTCACGCGACCTGAGACGAGGTCTCCCATTCCGGTTATGGTGGGTACAAGTGCGGTCACTGCACGACGGCCAGTCGGGGTCAGTGGGGCATTGTACGCCAAGGCGGTGAGCCCTGATCTGTTGCCAGGGAATCGATGGGGACGGTTGATGTGTGTGGGGACGGAGTGCCCCTACATGTCGTGTGTTTAGGTTTACCTTGCAAGGATAAAAACTCGATTCGAATCGTCTGCTTCTCGCAGCTAATGAGACTCCTTGATCCATGCTGCTACATTGAGTAACAAGTGGAATGATGCGGAGATGATATAAGATGTTGATTGCTAAAATGTTTGCTACTTTGTATGAATAGATAGTACATTTTTAGCCTTAAGAGAGTCACACTTAACTTTGACTAAGTTAAAATCTTGATTTAGAAACTCAGCTAGTGCTTTTGGCAACCAAACCCCACAGCCAAACAGCTGCATGTCTAGAGGTAGAGGAGTAGACTCCTCACACCGGGTAAGTCTAGCTGAGTATTAGTATACTCAGCCTTGCTTGTGGCATAATTTTTACAGGTTCTCTGGAGGAGATGGTTGCTGGGATAACTTGGCCGTCCACCTTGCCACCGGGTTGGACTGTTGAGTGGGACCCTGCCTCGGCTGAGGAGGAGCATGAGGAGTGATGGGACAGGCTTCCCCATCTCTCTGTTTAATTACCGTTAGTTTTATTCCGCTGCACTTCGAACAATGATGGTTACTTTTGCCAAACTCCGAGGATGATGATGGTGATGTAATAATTTAATACTCTGACATGTATGGTTTTATGCTTTATTGTGTTTGCTCTGTGACTCACCTTCGAGTGAGATCGTGGTACTTGATCCTGTCAGTGGCCGTGTCGGACTAGATCCGAGGGATCGACGGGTTATTCCCATTTAAGTGTGGTCTAGCCTCTAAGGCGGGGCTTAGGCACTTAAGTTGGAATAATTCGGGCGGTTCCGCCACAGCTGGTATCGGAGCTTGTACCACCACAGAGGATTCAATAAAACATGAATACCATCCTTTTTCCAAAGTAAAACTTGATAGAAACAATGTTGGATAGATAATAGGACGAGCAGGATAGACCTAGGACGTGAAGCCTTAGGGTAATAGAAGGGTAGCTAGGTGGCTAAGTAACTAGGCCCTACAGGCCACTTTTACAGGATGGGAGTTCTTCCCTATTCCTTTTATCTTATCGTGAGGCCGTTCAAGACGAGCATGCATGCATTCATAATTAAGCAAAAGGATAACTGAGTAAAGGACTTAAAAACAAGATAACAACCAACTAGGTCCTTAGTGCCTTTTTACTTAACTAGAGAAAGGCTGAGTTTTACTTTTCCTTGTTCTTTTTATAATTCTTTTTCTTTTACTTACGCCTAACCGTACACAGATGACTTCCCACGGATCCTCCGATGACGGAAATGCATTGACCCACACTGACGGACTTGCACGAGAGGGCTTTCCCCGCATTTTGTGGGAGGTACTTCAGGGGGCTGGATACACGACACCCCCTCAGTACGCGGTGCAGCAGTTCGAGAAGCACCGAGTGCCTCGCTGTCGGGTGAGGATGACCTTGGAGCCTCATCCCTTGCAGCCAGGATGGCGCTCTTTGGACTCCGAGTCTTTCGGATACCGAGCAGAGGACACGATCGAGGAAATCGCTCTGCATGGATTGACTACTTTCTGCGGATTCCATCCCTTGGAGCTGGCTACCCACCCCATTGGCTTGTTCCCCGCTGAGAAGGAGGACGACCCAATGTGGAAGGATCGGGTGGAGCATGCCAAGGACATCTGGGCCATCTACCCAAGTCAGACTGCGCACTTGACAGTACGGTGCATGAATGCTCTATACCGTCTGCAGGTGATGCGCGGTGAGGCAATGTCCCATCTGATGGCACTGCTGGAGGCAACAAAGATCACGTTGGATAACAGAGAGGAACTCGTGGTTGATTTATCTCAAGAAATGGTGGAGAAGGATTTGCAGGTGGAGCAGCTATCCACTGATATTCAGGAGTTGGAGGAGCTGGTAGGCACCAGGGAGAACACCATCGAGGTTCTAGAGGATCAGCTCATTAACACTCAGCAGCAGCTTGCTGAGGCTAACGAGCACCTGGACATGCACCACCAGGAGATCCAGGACCAGGAGGCCAACGAGGACGTCGACATTGAGGGCGGAGATGAGCCTGCCTCCAGTGTGGACACTGCTGGCTCGGGAAGACCACCTTCCCCCGAGTCGAGTGTTGCTTCGTTCGCTCACTAGGTGTTCAGGATAGGCTTAGAAGTTGGATAGTCGGACTCCTCGCAGCTAGCTTAGCTTTTGCACCCTTGGGGTACTAGGCTAGATAGAGTTGAGTCATTTTGGAACAATTTGATGTAATCTTGTTAAACTCTCTTGGGAGCTTGTTTGATGGATGCTATTATCAGTTTAAATTTGGAAGGAAGAATTTATGCCTATTAAAATCCCTTTTGTTGAAGTCGGAGTCTATCATGCTGTTTTAACTTTTTCCCCGTGATAAAATCTTGAAATTGGAACTGTGGTGTTAAGTAAGTATGTGGTTTTTCAGATGGCCAGGAGGCAGCGTCGTGGCCAGAACGAGCGCGTTCCTCCACCGCCGCCACCACCTCCCACTTTGCAGGAGCTCATGGCTCAGCAGAATGAGATCCTGAGGCAGCTGGCTCAACGTCAGCCACCACCTCAGCATTATGGTGGTGGAGACCATCAGCGTCACCCCGCGGCGGCTACATACTAGGAATTCCTTAGCACCCAGCCTCCATTGTTCACAAGGGCGGAGGACCCACTTGATGCAGATGTGTGGCTACGAGTGGTGGAATCCAAATTCCCACTGCTTCATGGAGTGTGTTCAGAGGTCACCAAAGTCAGGTTCGCCACCCAGCAGCTTCGCGGACCTGCAAGGACTTGGTGGGATCATTTTCTTGCTATGCAGCCAGAGGACCGAGAGGTGGAGTGGAGGGAGTTCAAGGCAGCTTTTAGAGGACACCATATACCAGCCGGGATTATGGACAGGAAGCTCAATGAGTTTTTGGCACTCACTCAGGGCAACAGGACAGTGTTGCAGTATGCCCAGGCTTTTAATGATCTGTGCCAGTATGCGGGATATCATGCAGATACAGATGAGAAGAAGAGGGATAGGTTCAGGAGGGGGCTCAGCACTAAGGTCCGGGATCGTCTCAACACCGTTAGGGCCAACAGCTACAATGAGTTGGTCAACATGGCTATCTCCCAAGAGGACTGCATTACAGCTAGACAGGCAGAGAAGAAGAGGAAGACCCCTGTGGCCGGACCCTCAGCTCAGCCCCAGCGCTTCAGGATTGTGTCCGACACCCAGGGCAGGGGACCCCAGCAGCAGCAAGGGCGATGGGTGATCCGACCGCAGCAGCAGCAGCAGGCACCCAACCGTACCCAATTTCCAGCTCAGAGGAGCAATCAGCAGCAGCAGCAGTACCGCCAGGCAAATGACAACAGATGCTTCACATGTGGCAACACTGGGCATTATGCCAAGAATTGCCCCAGGAACCAGCAGAGGCAGGGGCAGAATGTCAATCAGAACCAAGGCAAGAGACAGAAGGTGCAAGTGAGGCAGGGCAGGCTGAACTTCACCACCATGGCTAATATTCGAGAGGGAGCACCCGTCATGACTGGTATCTTTACAGTTTTAAATTTTCCTGCTATTGTTCTTTTTTATTCCGGTGCTTCACATAGTTTTATCAGTGCCAAGTTTAGTGCCAAATGCCAGTTGCCCTTTCACCACACCGATGGGGGCATTACAATTTCAACACCAGGAGGCAGAGTTGCCACTTACCAAATTAACAAGAATGTGCCTATAAAGTTTGGTAGTCTGATAATTAAAGCCAACCTTCTCATTTTGGGTTTGGAGAGTGTGGATATTATATTGGGAACTGACTGGTTAACCAGAAATCAGGCTGTGATGGATATTGCGGCTAGAGCCATTGAGGTGCACTCACCAACTTGTGGTGAGACCACACTGTATTTGCCTGACCAGGGTTGTACCCGATCTTGTGCTTTTGTTATGTTTGAATCCCCAGTGGAAAAGATCCCAGTGGTCCGTAACTACCCGGATGTTTTTCCGGAGGAATTGCCAGGGATGCCACCTGACCGGGATATTGAGTTCGCCATCGAATTGCAACCCGGGACCGCTCCTATCTCCAAGAGACCCTATAGGATGCCTCCCGCGGAATTGGCAGAATTGAAGAAGCAATTGCAAGAGTTGTTGGACAAGGGGTTTATTCGTCCAAGCACTTCACCATGGGGATGTCCAGCATTATTTGTGAAGAAAAAGGATGAGAGTTTGAGGATGTGTGTTGACTACCGTCCTCTCAATGCGGTGACTATTAAGAACAAATACCCGCTGCCCCGCATTGATGTTCTGTTTGATCAGTTGGTTGGAGCCAAGGTATTCTCCAAGATAGACCTTCGCTCTGGATACCATCAGATCAAGATCCGTGCCAGCGATATTCCCAAGACAGCTTTCTCTACCAGATATGGACTGTATGAGTTTCTGGTAATGTCTTTTGGGCTGACCAATGCCTCGGCTTATTTTATGTACTTGATGAACTCAGTATTCATGCCAGAGTTAGACAAGTTCGTGGTCGTTTTCATTGATGACATTCTGGTTTATTCCAAGAATGAAGCCGAGCACACCAAACACTTGCATACTGTACTTCAGAGACTGCGTGATCATCAGTTGTATGCTAAGTTGAGTAAGTGTGAGTTCTGGCTGAAGGAGATCAAATTCTTGGGTCACACAATTTCCCAGGATGGGATATCCGTTGATCCTGAGAAGGTGCAGGAGGTGATGGATTGGAAACCCCCGACTATAGTGAAGCAGATTCGGAGTTTTCTGGGATTGGCAGGGTATTATCGACGATTTATTCCGGATTTCTCCAGAATTGCCAAGCCAATGACTGAACTGTTAAAGAAGGGAGTCAAATTTGAGTGGAGCCAAAAGTGTGAAGATGCCTTTCATACCTTGAGGCAACATCTGACAACAGCCCCAGTGCTGGCCCAACCTGACAACACCAAGCCATTTGAAGTTTATTGCGATGCTTCTGGTACCGGATTGGGATGTGTCTTGATGCAAGAGAACAGAGTGATTGCTTATGCTTCCCGGGCACTCAGGCCCCATGAGCAGAACTACCCTACACATGATCTAGAATTGGCAGCTGTAGTTCATGCTCTAAAGATATGGAGACACTACTTGATGGGAGCTCACTGTAACATCTACACTAATCACAAGAGTCTCAAATACATCTTCACTCAGGCAGATCAGAACATGAGGCAAAGGAGATGGTTAGAATTGATCAAGGACTACGATTTGGAGGTGCATTACCACCCTGGTAAGGCCAATGTTGTGGCAGATGCCTTGAGCAGAAAGGCCCAGTGCAATTGTATGAACATGGATGTAGGAGTGACCACCCTGTGTGATGAGTTGTGCAGATTGAACCTGGAAGTTGTTTCTGCGGGTGACCTAAGCTATATCTCGGTGGAGCCCACATTGCAAGAACAGATAGTCAGGGCACAGGTTGAGGATAAGGGTGTTCAGGTTATCAAGGATATGATCAAGCAAAAGGCAGAGAAATACAAGTGTTTCCAACAGGACAGCAAGGGAATTCTATGGTTTGGAGATCGATTGGTTGTTCCCAAGGACCCTGAGCTCAGAAAGAAGATACTGGATGAAGCTCACCTTTCCAAATTCTCCATGCACCCTGGTAGCAACAAGATGTACCATGATCTCAGATCTCTATATTGGTGGACTAGAATGAAAAGGGAAATTGCCAAGTACATATCCGAATGTGACACCTGCCAGAGAATTAAAGCTAGTCACTTGAAGGCAGCAGGCCCTTTGCAACCCCTTCCCATACCATCTTGGAAATGGGAGGACATTCGCATGGACTTCATCGTGGGATTACCCAATACTTCCAGGCACCATGATTCTATTTGGGTTATCATGGACAGGTTGACCAAGACTGCTCATTTCTTGCCAGTGCATACCACCCACAGGGCAGAGAAGTACGCTGAAATTAATGTTGATCAGATAATAAGGTTGCATGGTATTCCCAAAACCATTATATCTGACAGAGGAGCACCTTTTGTGGCACGATTTTGGGAGCAATTGCAAGAGTCACTTGGGACCCAAGTAATCCGAAGCTCAGCATATCACCCTCAAACGGATGGCCAGACAGAAAGGGTGAATCAAATTTTGGAAGACATGTTGCGAGCATGTGCACTACACTACGGAAAAGATTGGGACAAGTGTCTGTCTTTGGCATAGTTTTCTTACAATAACAGTTATCAGTCCAGTCTGAAGATGGCACCCTTTGAGGAATTATATGGAAGGCGGTGTAGGACCCCGCTGAATTGGTCTCAAGCAGGAGAAAGGGAAATTTTTGGGCCAGATTTGGTACTTGAGGCAGAGGCAAAGGTCAGGATCATCAAGAAGAACCTAGAAGCCGCTCAGGCCAGGCAAAAGAGCTATCATGACAAGAGGCGGAAGCCTCTACAGTTTGAGGTGGGAGATCATGTCTATCTTAAGGTGTCACCCACCAAGGGTGTTCAGAGATTCGGGATCAAGGGCAAGTTAGCTCCTCGCTATATTGGACCCTACAAGATCAAGGAGGCTTGTGGACCCGTAGCCTATCAAGTGGAATTGCCACCTCACATGTCAGCAGTTCACAATGTGTTCCATGTATCTCAGCTGCGGAAATGCGTTCGTCTACCCACTGAAGTACTACCGGAACCAGATATTGAGATAGAACCAGACTTGTCCTACCAAGAGTACCCCGTCAAGGTATTAGATCAAAAGGAAAGATCAACTCGGGCAAGGTCGGTCAGAATGTGCAAGGTTCAGTGGAGTCACCATTCAGCCGAAGAAGCTACATGGGAGACTGAGGATTTTCTACACTCTCGCTTCCCCGACTTTCTACCCAAAGGAGTCGGTATGTAACCCCAAAACCCCACCCCCCACCTGCCCTTTGAATTCAATTATAAGAAAAACTTAGATAACAAGAATAGTCTAAGTTGTGGATTTAACTAAAGAAGGGCTTCCTTCTGAAGTTGCAAAGAGGATGACATTCGAAGAGCAGTTAATAAGAGAAACTTAAGCGTAAAGGAAAAACAACACCAGCACACCTTCAAGCACCCTCCAAGGGACTCTACCTAAATCTCGGGACGAGATTCCTTTAAGGGGGGAGGGCTGTAACACCCTAGGTGTTACCATGGCTAGAGCCCACCTTGGCACTAGAGGCTGTGATCACATGTGGTAGAGGCTTAAGGCAACCCACAAAAACTTTGAAGACCATGTGCTAATCAAGTTGCCAATGACCTAAGAAGTATTACTCTAATCTTTGCACACTTCTGCCTTAGATAAGAGGGGGGGGGAGAAGACCCCTAGGCCCTCTCTTAAACCCTATCTACCAAAACCCTAGATAAGAGGGAAAAGAGAGTGTACAAGTGTGCAAAACATGAGTAACATTTACCCAAACCTTAAGCAACCTTCTTACCAGCAATTAAGGGAGTGAAATAATGCAAAAAGACCCCTGAAGAAACCCCAATTCAAATCTCCAAGTGGAGAGAGAGAGCTAGAGCCCTCTATTTCACTCTAAGTCCATTTTTAACCCTAGTTTAAGGATCAACCGTGTTCACCTTGAAGATGGCACCAAAACCACTTGGGTTCTATACCAAAAATGTGGTATACCACTTAAGGCACCCCCTGGAAAAAGTGGACACCGAGACTTGGACGTTTGACAGGATTTGGCATCAGTTTTGTCGCGGTGTGGGCAGTGAGACAAGCCAGATTTGGCGCCCGTCTATCTCCCGATCTAGGGCGTATCATCCCTTGGAACTCACACATGTGAGATAGCCCTAGGTGCCAGGAGGAGGTCTGCGCCGGATTCATGGCGAGATTCGCACGTTTGCGATCTCTGGAGACGTTTGAACACTGGAAGAAACTCACCTCCACGTGTTCGACGCCTTCTGCCCGCGCCAGAGCACGCTCGCGCGCGTCCCCGCATGCCCAGCGCCGCGCCCGAGCCAACCCAGCGCCGTGGCCCGCGCCCGAGCTTATAAAGCCCTCCCAGGCTTCGACTACACCCTTCCGCGCACCCTCCAAACCTCACCGGAGTTAGCTCGTCGCCGTTTGCCCGTGCGCAGCGAGTCCGCGGCCGCCCAATCCCTCTGTCACCATAGACCGGCCAGTAGAGCCATTCCCAACCCCGTCCAGCCCTCGGAGAAGACTGTGCACACCTCCGTGAGGCTCCCCGAGCAAGGAATCGGAGTTTACTTCGCCGGAGAAGCCAGTCCACGCTCGCCGGAGCTCTCGACCCCGCCGGAGTACGTGGACCGGGTAAACCACTCCACCATCCGTCGATTCCTTGTGCACACAGTCGCTGCGTGACCCCGTGAAGCTCACCATGCCCTCGGATTGAACCAGTTCGCCGTAGTTTGGCCGGTATACTCGCCGCCGACGAGGACACCCGCCTGCACGCGTGGACCGGGCGATTCCGGCCATCCCCGACGTCAAGCCGTACCTCGACGTGACCACCAGAGTCTCCCCGAGCCAACCCCACCCTTCGCCGGACCTCCCTCGCCGCCGGTAAGCCGCGCCACCCTTTTCTTTCCCGCGGTTACTGTTTCAGTTAGGTGAAGGACTGCGGGTGAGAGGGAGAGAAGGTCAGGGGGTTTTGTGAAATGTCAGAGACACAGGGGAATAGTGGCGTGGGGGTAGATTTGCGAAGGTGGATTTAGTTTAAACCCAGGGACCTCGGTGTAAACTGTTTTTCCAGAAAACCTTTATTAAATCTGTTTTTAATTTGGACAGAAACTTTGAAAATGCATAACTTCTGTTTAAATCATCCAAATTTGGTCAAACCAATTTTGTCAGACTCTAAATAATGAAACCTATTTAAGAAAAATATAAAACCCCTATGTACTATAGAAAACTTTAAAGCTCTGATTTAATTATAGTTTTGACCAAAAGCTCAATAATAGGGCCAAAAATTAGCTACACTATTTGACTGGGGTTAGAAAAATTTTGAGAAGTTTGTATCTACCTACTAACCCAAATAAAAATGTTAAACCTCTCTGTCCACTCCATTTAAGTTAGTTTTACCCTTTATTCTATAATATGCTTAAGGATAAGGAAAATAGAAAATGTAAATTAATTAATGAACCAGAGAGTACCTCTATTTTTGTTAGGTTACTTATTCAAAATAGTTCACTGGAAAAATATATCATACCCTGTTTTAGTGTAAAATAAGTAAGATCTCTTTTGTTTTAATAAAATAAGTGAAACTTAGAAAAACTCTACAAAAATAACCCCAAGGTAAAAACACCCCCACCCTTGGGATAACTAATGTTTTGTTATTAAGAACTTAGGAAAAATAGGAGATCTGCTGTTTGACATTTTTCAAATAATAATGTAGTAGAAAGAGCCTTTTTGACATTAAACTTAAGAAAATCATAACTAAATAATCACCCCTTAGTTTTCTGTGATTTTTAGCACAGAGACAAATTATTACTATAGGATGCCAGCAAAAATAACCCTTAGGACAGAACCTACCCCTAACTAAGAGGTGTAGTGTAAAGTGGCCCATTTTGCCTAACTATTGTTATATTTGTTTAAAGCCTAGCTTTTGTACTTTAAGCCTCAAATTCTTAAAACAAGCTAGAATAGCAAGTGGCAACCCACTGTAATTTCTACAGAATTTTTGGAAATTATTAAAACACTGTTGTAGTTCAAACCTACCCTAGAAACCCTAAAGGGAAATTAAAGAAAGGAAATGGATAATGGAAGTTAATGTCGTCCTAAAACCTTTATACAAATTGTCCACTGAAATCTATAAAGACAATACAAATCCACTATGTTATCCTAAAAAGAAAACCTAAACCTAAAGGGGTAATAAGTCTATGTATATATATACCACTAGAAGCCCCACATGACCACGAAACCCTAAGTTAATTCTTGACTTAGTTTCTTTAGCTTAATGTTCTTAAATCTTGCATAATCATGACATACATGTTCATTGCATTTCGATAGACTGTAATCTTGCTGACGGAGAGTACATCCTCGTGCCGGAGCAAGGAGCTGCTCAGGAGGTAGCCCCAGATCCAGCACCCGAGCCTGCACCAGAGGACCTGCCAGCCACTGCTTTGGAAGGCAAGCCCCGGTTTTATGCATAACCTGTTATTATGCTATTTTACTTCACTTAATGCTTGTAGGATTGATTGTGCACTTAAGTGTAGGAATTGTTTGAAACCCTAGTTGCATGATCTCAGGAATCCTATTGAGATGAATACCAGTATGCTAGGTCGAGTAGCTGCTTTATTAAGTAGGATCTCGGTAGAAGACGAGTGATTTTTCTAGCACTCGTGCGAGGTCAGGCCATTGATTGTACCCACTTTCATATCGTACTGATGTTGGTTGTGGACAACAATCCATGGGGATTGGTTGTCCACGGGATAAAATTTGAGTAAGGATTAAGGTGTGGTACCGTGAGTCAAGCGTTTGAACGTACTAAACACATACCGAGAAATATGGTAAATCGGTAAGCCTAGTACCTGAGTGAACCTGCCCGCAGACATATCCCCTCACGCGACCTGAGACGAGGTCTCCCATTCCGGTTATGGTGGGTACAAGTGCGGTCACTGCACGACGGCCAGTCGGGGTCAGTGGGGCATTGTACGCCAAGGCGGTGAGCCCTGATCTGTTGCCAGGGAATCGATGGGGACGGTTGATGTGTGTGGGGACGGAGTGCCCCTACATGTCGTGTGTTTGGGTTTACCTTGCAAGGATAAAAACTCGATTCGAATCGTCTGCTTCTCGCAGCTAATGAGACTGCTTGATCCATGCTGCTACATTGAGTAACAAGTGGAATGATGCGGAGATGATATAAGATGTTGATTGCTAAAATGTTTGCTACTTTGTATGAATAAATAGTACATTTTTAGCCTTAAGAGAGTCACACTTAACTTTGACTAAGTTAAAATCTTGATTTAGAAACTCAGCTAGTGCTTTTGGCAACCAAACCCCACAGCCAAACAGCTGCATGTCTAGAGGTAGAGGAGTAGACTCCTCACACCGGGTAAGTCTAGCTGAGTATTAGTATACTCAGCCTTGCTTGTGGCATAATTTTTACAGGTTCTCTGGAGGAGATGGTTGCTGGGATAACTTGGCCGTCCACCTTGCCACCGGGTTGGACTGTTGAGTGGGACCCTGCCTCGGCTGAGGAGGAGCATGAGGAGTGATGGGACAGGCTTCCCCATCTCTCTGTTTAATTACCGTTAGTTTTATTCCACTGCACTTCGAACAATGATGGTTACTTTTGCCAAACTCCGAGGATGATGATGGTGATGTAATAATTTAATACTCTGACATGTATGGTTTTATGCTTTATTGTATTTGCTCTGTGACTCACCTTCGAGTGAGATTGTGGTACTTGATCCTGTCAGTGGCCGTGTCGGACTAGATCCGAGGGATCAACGGGTTATTCCCATTTAAGTGTGGTCTAGCCTCTAAGGCGGGGCTTAGGCACTTAAGTTGGAATAATTCGGGCGGTTCCGCCACACACGCGGGGGGAAGAGGGGAGGGGGCGGCTGGGCCGCCAGCTGGGCCGGCCGAAGGGGGGGGGGGGGGGCTGGGCCGAAATGGGAAAGGGAGGGGAGGGAGAGAAAAAGAAAAGGGTTTTCCTTTCTAAAATCTAATTTTCTTTGGATGAATGCTTTTACATTTTTAAACAATCAAAAGTATGCATGGTTCGGCATGGTGCATCACACGAAATAAAGTGTTTTAAGGTTTTGCTTTACACGAGGTCTACAGCCGAAACCCGCTGCGACTTTGGAAAAGATCAAGGCTTAGCAAGAAGAAAAGGGAAAAAGGAAAGAGTAACGCCTGAATTTGGTGAGAGAAAAGAAGAAAAAAAAATTCTACCACCAAATTCAGGGCGTTACAGCCGTCGCACGTAGACCGAGCTGCATGGTGAGCCACTCTTCGATCCCTTGCGCCTACAACACCATTGACCTCCAATGAAGCTCCCCGTACAGTTTGATTGAACTCTACCGTCGTGGGCAGGCTGGAGCACGCGTCGTCGACGAGCCCGACCGCCTGCGCACGCAGCCAGCCCTACTCCGGCCATCATCGTCGGCAATCTGCCCCTCGACGTGACCGCCAGAAGCTCCCAGACCTCACCCGACCCTCCACTGGACCTCTCCCATTGCCGGTAAGACGCGCCACCGCTTTTTCTCTCTGCGGCTACTGTTCCGGCAAGGAGGGGGCGCGGGTTAAGAAAGGGAAAAAGCCAGGGGGTTATTGGAAATGTCAGTGACTCTGGTGAAAAGTTTCCCAGGGGCACAGATTTAAGGTTTTGGCTAAGGAAAATTCCAGGGGCCCCGGTGCAAAGCTGTTTTTCTTAAACCTTTAGATTTATTCTTTTTAAAATAAGCAGTAGACTTAGAAAATTCATAACTTGAATTGTAGTCAGCCAACTTTGGTCAAACAAATTTTGTTAGAACCTGCATTTCATGATCTATCCAGCAAAAATGATAAACACCATGGTTCCTGTAACCCTTTTTATAGTTTGGATTTATTTAAGTAAACTGCCCAAACCTTGATAACCAAAGGAAAAATAAAAATACTTTTAGACTAGGGCTGAGAAAAATTGGAGACATACTTAACTAGTATTTACACTGTTTAAAAATATTAAACTCCCCAGTATACTAGGTTAAGGAAAGATTATCTATTAAAACTTATATTGGCCCAAACCTTAAGAAAATGATAAAAGGGAGTTAAAATGAGGACCAGAAGGTAACCATATTTTTCCTAGCTTGCTCAGGTGATAAAGTTTATGAGAAAAATTTGTTGAGCCCTAATCCAATACAAAGAAAATGCACCACCTTTTATTTAATAAAAAAAGTGAGAACTTAGAAAAATCATAGAAAAATAATCCTAAAGAGGAACCACCCCAACCTTAGGAATAACTACTATTATGCTAATAGAAATCTAGAAAAATACAAGTTCTGTTGTTTGATATTTTTCAAATAACAAGTGAGTTATAAGTGTCTTTTTGGTATTAAACTTTAGAAAATCACAACTAAATAACCATTAAGTCATCTTCTGTGTTTTTTCGCACAGAAGCATGTTATTACCCATAGATGCCAGCAAAAATAACTTTTAGTGCAGAACCCCCACCCAAATGAGAGTTGTAGTACAAAGTAACCATCTACCCTCACCTTTGTTATTTTTGCCTAGAGTTTATCCTAATTATGCTTAACCTCAAATTTGTAGAATAGATTGCAGTGACCAATGTTAACCCACTGTAATTTTTACAACCTTTTTTGGAAATTTCTAAATCATTATGGTAGTTCAAACCCACCTTAAGGGCATAAATAGAAAATGAAAAAGGAGATTAGTGGAAGGGAATAATGTTACACACACCCCTACAACCAGACCTCCCTAAGTGCCCACTAAAAGTTTAATGAAATGATTAAATTCTTAATCCACTAAGTATCCACCAATAAGAACTTCGTACGGCAACGAAACCCTAATTTACCCACTACCTTAGTGTTGCTTCACCATACATCGGGTTTACTAAATTTTGCATACCATTAACATACATGTATCTTATTCATTTCATTCGATAGATTGTAACCTCGCTGACGGAGAGTACGTCCTCATTCTAGAGCAAGGAGTTGCTCAGGAGGGAGTCGAGGAGCCAGCACCAGAGCCTGCCGCTGAGGATCTCCCTGCCCCAGCTTTTGAAGGCAAGCCCCAGTTTTATGCATAACCGTTATATATGCTATTTTACTGCACTTAATGTTTGTAGACTTGTATTATGCACTTAAGTGTAGGAGTTGTCTGAAACCCTAGTTGCATGAACTAAGGATTCCTTTTGAGATGGATACTAGCATGCTAGGTCGAGTAGCTGCTTTGCTAATTAGGGATCTCGGTCGAAGTCGAGTGATTTTTCTAGCACCCGCGCGAGGTCAGTAATTGGTTGTATCCATTTTTATATCAAAATGATGATGGTCTGTGGACAACGATCCATGGGGATGCGTTGTCTATGAGATGAAAAATTGGAATAAGGATTAATGTGTGTACCTGTGTCAAGCGTTTGAACGTACTAAACACATGTCGAGAAATATGGTAAATCGATAAGCCTAGTACCTGAGTGAACCTGCCCGCAGATTGCCCTCCTCATGCGACCTGAGACGTAGTCACTACCGGAATCTGAGGCTTTGCCGAGTGTTGTATTCTTTGCCGAGTGCCTTTTGTCGGGCACTCGGCAAAGAAGGCTTTGCCGAGTGCCGCACTCGGTGAAGCTAGACTCTCGGCAACGAGGCTCTTTACCGAGTGCTGGACACTCGGCACAGGACGACACTCGGCAAAGAACATAAACTTAGCCAATCCGACGGCTTCTCCTTCTTCTCTCTCTCACTCACGCTCACTCGCTGCACGCGCCCACGCCCACGCCCACCCTCGCCGCCGACGCCGCGCCCGCACCCACCCTCGCCGCCGGCCACGTGCCGCCCCCGGCCCTGCGCCCGCTCGCCCGCGCCGCCCGCGCCGCCCGCGCGCTGCCCGCGCGCCGCCCACGACCGCCGACGACCCCGCGCTGACGACCTCCACGCCGTCGACCGCTCACGACCTCCACGCCGTCACGCCCGTTCGCCGTCGTGCACCGTCCACGCCGAGCAAATAGGTATAAACTAATTTTCACATTTTAGTTGCTAAATATTATCAAATAAATGTATATGTGTGGTTGTGTATTGTGTATTGTGATTGTGTATTGTGAAATAGAATTAGGTTTTTTGTGTGTGATTGTGTATTGTGAAATAGAGTTAGGTTTTTAGTCCTCACTTTGCATGCATTAGGTAAGTCTTCTAATTGTTTATGTGGTTATTTAGGCATTAATGTATATGTGTGGATATGTATATGTGTGGATGTCAGCCATCGTGCTGCTACTTATATTTACAGGCTTTGAAAACCTCCCCGTGCAGGGGAGGTGCTGCCGGATTTTTTTGTTGATAGGCTTTGGTTAAATTTGTTTTAGGATGGAGGACCGTGAGTGGATGTACACGGGCCATAGAGGAAGGAACGATGTCACTACTGAATGGATTAGAAAGACCGATGATTTCGTGGAACAGGCATATGGCGAAGCTGCTAAAGGAGCGAGTCTAGTCCCATGCCCGTGCAGCAAATGTGACAACCGGAAAAGAAAACCAAAGAAGACCATGGTAGAACATATTTGGAAGAATGGATTTACGCCGGGCTATACTCGGTGGATATTTCATGGTGAAGCGCATCGTACGAGAGAGGAGGTGCTGAGACAACGTGTCGAGGATTATGACGCGGATGCGGGGGTAGCGGATATGTTGAACGACTATCAGGAGGCACAACACACGGGAGGATGTATGGATGACGAGCCAGAGCCGACTGGAAAGGTGTTCTACGACATGTTCGACGCGGCACAGAAGCCCCTTCACGGCCAGACAAAGGTTTCTCAACTGGATGCCATTGGGCGTGTAATGGCGTTCAAGTCGCAGTACAACATGAGTAGAGACGCATTCGATGGGTTGTTGACGGTTATTGGGAGTCTGCTTCCGGATAATCACGTTCTGCCAAAGAGCATGTACGAGGCACAGAAACTACTTCGTGCACTCAAGATGACGTATGAGCAGATTCATGCTTGTCCGAAGGGCTGCGTGCTATTTAGGAAAGAATACGCGGAGGCAAAGTACTGTCCCAAGTGTAATTCGTCTAGGTTTATGGAGGTAGACTCTGGTGATGGACAGAAGAGGCAGCTCGACATCCCCTTGACAATCCTACGACACCTTCCGTTCATACCGAGGATCCAGCGTCTGTACATGACAGAGGAATCCGCGAAACAGATGACATGGCACAAAAATGGAAAACGGTACAATCCTGACAAGATGGTGCACGCATCAGATGGTGAAGCATGGAAACACTTTGATGACATTCACCGTGAGAAAGCCGAAGAGGCTCATAATGTACGTGTTGCGTTGGCCACAGATGGGTTCAATCCCTATGGAATGAGCGCTGCCCGTACACATGTTGGCCCGTGTTTGTTATCCCAATCAATCTCCCCCCTGGTGTGTGCTTTCAAAGGCAGAATATATTCGTGTCGTTGATAATTCCCAGACACCCGGGGAACAAAATGGGCGTGTACATGGAGCCTTTGATCGATGAATTGGTACGTGCCTGGGAGGAAGGGGTATGGACGTATGACCGAGCTACGAAGACAAACTTCAGAATGCATGTTTGGTACCAGTACTCCATGCATGACTTACTGGCGTATGGGCTATTCTGTGCCTGGTGTGTTCACGGTAAGTTCCCATGCCCAGTTTGCAAGGAAGCTCTCAGGTTCATTTGGTTGAAAAAGGGTGGCAAATATTCGTCCTTCGATAAACATCGACAATTTCTTCCTGATGACCATCCATTCCGCCTAGACATCAAGAACTTTACGAAAGGTGTCGTAGTGACAGACCGCCCACCTGCAACGATGACTGGTGCCGAAATTCGTCAACAGATAGATGGCCTCGTGGCCAATACAGAAGGTGGTTTTGTGGGATATGGTGAGCAGCATATGTGGACACATAAGTCTGGCTTGACTCGGCTCCCCTATTATGACGACCTGCTCCTTCCACACAACATTGACGTGATGCACACTGAAAAGAATGTTGCTGATGCACTGTGGGCAACAATTATGGACATTCCTGATAAGTCAAACGATAATGTGAAGGCAAGAGTGGATCTGGCAGCGTTATGTGATAGACCAAAACTAGAGATGAAGCCGCCAAGTGGCGGAAAGACGTGGAGAAGGCCTAAGGCCGATTTCGTCCTAAGCAGGGCCCAGAGGAAGGAAGTACTTCAGTGGATCAAGATGTTGATGTTCCCTGATGGGTATGCATCTAACCTGAGTAGGGGGGTGAACTTATCTACTATGCGAGTCTTAGGGATGAAGAGTCATGACTTCCACATATGGATTGAACGAATTCTTCCTGCGATGGTTCGAGGCTATGTCCCTGAGCATGTCTGGCTAGCGCTTTCAGAGTTGAGCTATTTCTTCCGTCAACTTTGTGCAAAAGAGTTATCTCGGACCGTTGTTGCAGACTTGGAAAGATTGGCCCCCGTGTTACTGTGTAAGCTTGAGAAGATATTTCCACTCGGCTTCTTCAATCCAATGCAGCATTTGATTCTTCATCTCCCCTATGAGGCACGAATGGGGGGCCCCGTGCAGGGACGTTGGTGCTATCCAATCGAGAGATGTCTAAAGACTATTCGAAAGAAATGTAGAAATAAATGCAAAATTGTAACACCCTAAAAAATAAACCATTTTTATCCAAATATGGTATGTCCTATGGATGATCGGAGGCCGTAGATGTATTGATCTCATCAAGATGATTCCGATCAATCACTAGTTTGCCTTGTTTGGAGTCCGGATGAGTCTTTTTGAGTGCCGGTTGATCTGAGCCATTGGATATTAGGATTGTGAAAGTTTTCTTCTATTTATACCTCCCTAACCCTAGAAGCCACGTCCTCCCACCCCTAGCAGCCGTCACCCTTTTGTGCCTTGCCCCAAGAGAAGAGAGGAAGAAAAAAGAAGAGAAGAGAGGGGAGATGAGGGCATACCGTCTCCCATCATCGTCGTTCCTCTCCAAGAATTGGTTGGATTTCCTTTCCTCTCTCTCTTTTATCCACTTGATGAATGCTTTCACTTGTTTTGGATGAGTTTTAGGCCCTGCAATTAGTTTTTTTGGTTAGATTGGATGGGAGATTAGATTTTAATCTCGAAATTAGTTTCTGCAGAATGGCAGATTCAATAGTTTCTGTTCATGCCAGTTTTCCGTGGTCTTAGTGGCCTCAAAAAAATAAATAGTATATCTATGAGTCGTAGATAATTTGTAGATCTTTCCGTGGTCGCAAAGAACATCTCAATCGGATATAAGATGAGAAAGTTATTGCAGTTTGATTATAGCAGTTTTTCAGTCTCATAATTCTGTACAGAATCTGTTCTCTTAAGCTTTAGGCAATTTTATCAACAGAATTAAACTTTAGGATTGTAAAAAAAGTTGTAGACAATTTCATAAGCTTTCCAGATTGTTAAAGAGCGCATTCATATGAATTATGAAAGTCCAGTTATGTTTGTTTTACTGTGGCTGTTCCTGTTTGCCTGACAAAAATGAGCGGGTCTGTTCACTGGTGGGTTTCATATAGTAAATAGCCAAATTGGCTGTTCCAACTATGGAGACATTTGTAGAGGGATAAAAGTTCTTACTGCCAGCAGGATTTCATAATTTTTGGTTGAGTAGTTTGGTAGATATTGAATTTTGAAGTTAACTATGCTGCTGTCTGAAACAGATTCAGACATTTATCTTATCAGATGTTTTAGAACTTATAGATGGCAGAATTTAATTATCCATTGAATACCGAAGTTATAGAATATTTTGTGTAGACACTCATAGAGTATTTGTTTAATATCACCACTGTTATAATTTTAAAGATACAAAATTAACAAACAGCGCTGCTGCTGTTTGGCATGTGGTTCAGGGTGGGAGTCTTTCCACCGGGATTTGGTTTCAAGTGTACGAGCGATTTGTTGATTGTTAGCAAATGTTTGTGAAATATTTGTACTAATTTTTATGCCCGCTAGCAGGTGGCTACACTCCGGATCATGCCTAGTACATCTTTCTTCTTCGATGAAGGCAAGTGAATGTAGCAGTGGTTGCTACCGTTTTGACTTGTTGTTTTTTTTATCGCCTACGCTCTAATTTCAGAATTATGGAATTCTTTCATAATTGAACTCTATGGTGATGCTTTACTTGCTTGTATTATACTGATGCTCAATCATATATTGATGATGATTATGGTTCGAGTATGACCCATGAGATTAATTTACACCCCTGAAGGCAGATAAAGTATTATTTGAGGTTTGTATTGTATCTGAAGGCAGATGAAGTATTATTTGAGGTTTGTTTTGTATCTGAAAGAAGTGAAGTATATTGATAAATGAAGCATGCCATATGCATTACATTATTCATTTGCATCTGAAGTTTGGTCGTGACCTATGGTCCGACCGTACCGGTACAACTTAGCATCGTACGTTGCCCGAGGAGGGGTACGATGCGGCTTCATACCCTTAGAGGTATGAAGGCAGAGGACATATGCATTGCATTTATATGAATTCATTGAAGTGATATTAGCAGATGATGTGGTTTTATACTCTCAGAGGTATGAGGGGAGATGACCTACACATTGCATTCCTATGCATACATTGAAGTGATATCTGCAGGTATTGTTGACGCAGGGAAGGGTTATACAACCTATTGTGGTTGTTCGAGGAAATGAGATGGTATTGGTTATATTGGGACTATTGAGTTCTATATCTACAAGTATTTCTGATCTCAATTGGGATTCCTTTAAAATGTTGTTTAATTCAATTTGTGGTTTAAATATCTCGTCAAAATAATTTGCTTGCTGAGATGTATCATCTCACTCTTGCATTACTCAATGCAGGTATTTGATTCATGTTGGGAATGAGGGAAGTAGCAGCACGTCCACCTTCACTATTATAATAACGCTGCCCAGTTGCAGCCATGATTTAATTAGAAACTCGATGTCAAATGATGTTTGTTTTTTCTAGTCGTGTGCACTGGTTAATTCAGTTCATGTTGTTATGTTTAACTTTCCTTTGCTAGCATATTAATAATGCTTAGTATGTTTTTTGTCATGATATATGTTTATACACTATTGCCCCTCGTTTATGCAATCTTTCAAAGGAGATGCTGCCGAAATTTTATATATGGATGTCAGATGTGTAGTTCAGTAGCATTCCGGGGTGTTTGTGGACTCTGGGGTGTTACAAAAATCGAGGCTTCCATTGCAGAGGCATACATTCTAGAGGAGGTCTCAAACTTCACAACAACTTATTATGGTGACAAACTGCCGAGCGTGCATAATCCACCCCCTCGTTACAATGATGGCGACAATGAATCGAACCTTAACATATTTCGAGGCCAACTCGGAAGCGCAAGTGGCTCGACCACCAAGACCTTGACACATGAAGAGTGGCGGCATATCATGCTATACGTATTGACCAACCTTGAAGAGGTGACGCCATACATGGAACAATTTCTTCATGAATTCTGGCGTCGATCAAGGGATCCCACTCCACAGGAATATGACGCTCTTCTTAGAAAGGGTGCGAGAAATGGGTTGCCCGATTTCATATCCTGGTTCAAACGTAAGGTACATGCTTAGTTTGTAAAAGAGATACGTCTTTGAACTCAATTTAGCGTCTTTTAACTTGCGAATACTTGCAGGGCCAAAGAGATCCGTCTATGAGTGCCGAGTTGAGACAAGTAGCCAACGGCTTTGCTTATAGGGTCAAGAAATATTCTGGGTATGACGTCAATGGATACCGTTTTCGCACAACACACTACGACAAAAGTCGGCCCAATCGGAAAACAACGTGTTCTGGAGTCTTTACGCCGGGCCTTGACAATGTCGATTATTTTGGACGAATCGAAGAAATATACGAGCTCAATTTTTATGGTTCCAAACCTCTTACTCCAGTGATATTCAAATGTCATTGGTTTGACCCTCAAGTGACGAGATGGACACATTCTAATCTTGGGATAGTCGAAATTCGACAAGATTCCACCTTAGCAGGAGACGATGCCTATATCGTGGCCCAACAGGCCACACAAGTGTATTATCTCCCATATGCGTGTCAAACGAAAGAACATCTTAAGGGTTGGGATGTTGTGTATAAGGTATCGCCGCACGGGAGGTTACCTGTTCCTAACGATGAAGATTACAACTTAGACCCGGACACATATGATGGAGAGTTCTTCCAAGAAGATGGGCTAGAAGGGCGATTTGAGATAGACTTAATTGAAGCTATCGGAATGGACGTAGATATTGAAATGGTTGTTGATGAGGAGGATGATGAGGTGCAAAATGATAATGACTTAGTAATCCTTGAAGGCAATGATGAGGTTGCGTCTTCCGATGGTGTTGAGATTGAAATGCTTGATAGTGATGATGAGAGTTATGATCCGGCTAACCCCGACACATATGAAGATTATTTTTAATCGATGTAATGCTATATGACTTTTTATTTCGCACCTGTTTTTAAATACATCTTTTTATATGTGCTTATTTGTTTACTCTTAATTACAGGTTGTTGGACAAATATGGTGGGCGGTTTCCTGAGGAGGAGGAGGGGGAGGAGGAGTAGGACGGTGGACGATGCAGAGCAGGCAGCGCAGCAGCAGGCGGCACCTCAGGACGACGACGACCAGCAGCAGGACGACGACGACCAGCAGCAGATGCCTCAGGTTCAGGCGGCTCTAGTTCGAGGAGCACCTACCTGCGAGGCCCCGCAAGTCTCCCGCCGCGTCCCATACTTCGGGACAGACGGCCGTTGATTCGGCCGGAAGGGGAGAGGTATGTAACTTTATGTTCTTCATTCTTGTTCATATTATGTGTTCAAAATCATAATATAAACTAATACTTTTTATTTATCACTTGGACAGGTCTTGGACGGTTTTGGATTATGCTGGGGGTCATCGTCGCCCCTCCAACAACATCCTCGGCCTGCTGTGCAGGGAACACTTCCCTGGACTTGTGGAGTACGCCGGAGTGACGGGCCTAGCCTTCACCTTCGACCACTACGCCGTCGCCCCCGATGCAGTAGACTGGGACGACAGGGAAGTCAATAACAAGGCGGAGCGGGTGAAGCAAGAGTTGTGGGTAAGTCTTAGTATAATGTAAAATATGTCGCATTCGTTGCAAATTCTTGAAATAATGTATGGATACATCGTTTTTGTATGCAGGATTTCTTCAGATGCGATGCTGGATACGAGGCTAGGGCGGATGTGGTGGCCACCACGAGCTGTAAGAAGCTCGTTGTGGACATGCACTATGAGGCCCGCATCCAGGCCATCATCACCTACCACGGCTCCGTCCTTGGGGAGAAGGTGACCAAACCTCAAGCCCGAACCATGTCGTTGACCAGGGAGTAGTACCTGCAGGTAAAGTCATGCATGTTTGGTACCAGTACTCAATGCATGAATTTTATTTTATCTTCTGATATGCACTTTATGTGTTTACTTTGCAGGTGATTCCACATTGGTGCGCCGCACATCCTCTGTGCTGGGAGCAGATGGTGGATAGGTGGTGTTCGGCTGAGTGGGACGAGGCACACACAGCTAGCCGGGAACGGCGTTTGATGATGCAAGGCCCCTCCCACCACCAAGGCAGCCGGAGCCTGGGCCAATATGCCGAAGCATGGGTACGCCACCTTTTTTATTTAGATATATAGCACTAAGTTAGATATTATTTCTAACTATCTCGTTGGTTTTCGTTGCAGTCGGCGTCACATGGTGGCAGGCCTTGTTCCACCTTCTCGGCCTATGCTATGGCCCATAAGGGTAAGGCGACGTCCGACGTCACCTTCAACCCGGATGACGGGCCCGAGGCCTACACCAACCCCGCCGTCTACAGCCGCCTCCATGACTACAGCGCCATGGCGCAGGAGGTCCATGGCCCAGACTATGATCCGAGCACCGAGCCGACCGACCCCGATGTGCTCATGAGGGTCGGAGGAGGCAAGAGACATGGGCGGTACTGGATTGCCGACGGGGCAATCGACTCGTCCTCCACTCCCACTCTGTCTCAGGTGAGAGCAAGGAGCACGGGCTCGAGTCCAGCCATTCGACCTCGGCACGACAGCTCACAGCATCGCATACAGCAACTCGAGGTTAGTGCTTCTGTAACTCGTCCTTCCTTGAGTTATATACCTAGTCTTTGAGTTACTATAACGTTGGCTTGTAATATTACAGACCCAACTAGAAGAAGAGAGGAGGGAACGTCACGAGATGGAAGCGAGGATGATGGCGGAGCGGGAGGCAGAGCGCCGGGCAGATCATCAGAGGATGGCGGAGATGTTCCAGTACATGTAGAGCCTTGGCGCCACACAGGGCATCGCTCCACCACCTCCATTGTTCCCTCCAGTTGACCCTGCTCTCTTCCACACTCCTGTGAGTATCAAAATTGTAGTTAGATGTTTGTAATGCATCTGGTATAACACATGCAATCTCTTCTCTGTGCAGGGCCAATCTGGAGCGGCATCTAACAACCCTCCGGAAGGGTTCAGCCCAACGCAGCCCCGGTCAAACCGCCCACCTCCATGAGTGTTGTGTTTTCATTGTTTTAGACTTCAGAACTTATGTATAATACTTATGTCTATGTTTGATACTTATGTGAGACCTTGCGACGTTTGAGACTTATGTTTGTGTTTGATACTTGTGTTGAACACTTATGTTTGTGATGGATATTTATGTTTGTGGTGACGGTTTTATGTTTGTGTTGGCTATTTATGTCTGTGATGATATCTGTGATGTATATATGTGATATATATGTGATATCTTATGTTTGTGTGGATGGAATACAAAAAACAAATAAAAAAGGTATGTACTGGTCACTTTGCCGAGTGTTACACTCGGCAAAGAGGCTCTTTGCCGAGTGTCAGGGTCATAACACTCGGCAAAGAGCACAGACCTGGGCACCGGCAAAGACTTCTTTGCTGAGTGTTATGTCGCTGGCACTCGGCAAAGAGGTCGGCTTTGCCGAGTGCCACTTGGGACACTCGGCAAAGAGCCTGACATGGGGACCCTCCCTGGTGGGCTCTTTGTCGAGTGTCCCAAGTGGCACTCGGCAAAGAAGGCGGCTTTGCCGAGTGCTGCCAGCAAGACACTCGGCAAAGATATCTTCGTTGCCGAGTGTCACCGTTGACACTCGGCAAAGCCGCCGTCTCCGTCACCCGGCGCCGTAACGGTCGCTTTTCTTTGCCGAGTGCTCCCTGGCACTCGGCAAACATCTTTGCCGAGTGCCCGAGAAAAAGTACTCGGCAAAGAAGTCTTTGCCGATGCACTGTTTGCCGAGCCTTCTTTGCCGAGTGTTACACTCGGCAAAGCCTTTGCCGAGTGTTTTTAAGGCTTCGCCGAGTGCTTCAGGCACTCGGCGAAGCGATTGATTCCGGTAGTGAGTCTCCCATTCCGGTTATGGTGGGTACAAGTGCGGTCACTGCATGACGGCGGTCGGGGTCAGTGAGGCATTGTACGCCAAGGCGGTGAGCCCCTTTATGTTGCCAGGGAATCGATGGGGATAGTTGATGTGTGTGGGGACGGAGTGCCTCGCCACGTCGTGTGTTTAGGTTTACCTTGCAAGGTTTAAAAACTCGATTTGAATCGTCTGCTTCTCGCAGCTAATGAGACTGCTTGATCCATTATACTGCATCGAGTAATAAGTGGAAAGGAGGTGACATTCAAAGGATGTTGTTTGCAATAATGTTTGATACCATGCATGAATAGCTAGGTACTCATCTAGTTTAAAGGATCACACTAAAACATGAAAAGCTAAAACTTGATTTTAGACTCAGCTGGTGCTTTTGGCAAACCAAACCCCTCAGCCAAACAGTTGCATGTCTAGAGGTAGAGGAGTAGACTCCTCACAGGGTAAGTCTAGCTGAGTATTAGTATACTCAGCCTTGCTTGTGGCATAATTTTTTACAGGTTCTCTGGAGGGTATGGTTGCTGGAGTGACTTGGCCGTCCATACTGCCACCAGGTTAGACAGTTGAGTGGGACCCCACCTCAGTAGGAGAGGAGCATGAGGAGTGATGGGCCAGGCTTCCCCATCCTCCATTTTCTTTACCGTTAGTTAATTTCCGTTGCATCGAGAACAATGGTTACTACTTTTGCAAAACTCCGATGATGATGTAATAACATTAAATACTTCTTTAAATTATGGTTTTATGATTTATTGTATTTTCTCTGTGCCTCACCTTCGAGTGAGTATGTGGTACTTTATCTTGTTAGTGGCCTTGTCGGACTAGATCCGAGGGACTGACGGTTTATTCGTATTTAAGTGTGGTCTAGCCTTTAAGGCAGGACTTAGGCACTTAAGATGGAAAAATTCGGACGGTTCTGCCACAGCTCTTGTCCTATACGAATATCATGTTCCAAAGTAGATTACACTTCCATAACTGTTGGGGGTCTACTTCTCTACTGAAGGTCCTCAGGATGAAGTAACTATTTGTAATCAAAGGAATTAAGTGCCGAAACTGCTACATACATGCATAAAATGCAGCGAAGCTTAGACAAGAATTAGAGCTTCGGCTTAAGATGGTCTTGAAGGTCATACATGACACCAAGCTGGCAAGGAAAAGACTTGTTTATCCTTGATATTTGTATTAGAACAATGTGTAAATATTAGGGTCATAATTGTACTTCTGCTTGGGCTGCATCCCTTGCCTATAAATATATGAACAGTGCCCTGAACTATTCACGCTTGATTGGAAGACGGTATTCGCATTCTCTCTTTCGAGCAAGCCAAAGGTACAAATGTAATATATAGTTTGTACCACTTTGTTAATACATAATACATGTCTTAATATCATTTTGACATGTAACATGAAATGAGTAAATGTTACAATGATGTATTGTAATATTATTTCTATGAAAAATGAAGACTCGTTCTTCATGACCTTCGCCTGAGATTCGTTATCTCTAAAAGGGGATAATACGTTTGTCACACCCGGCTTTGGGGGCAAAACTGAATGCATAGCATATGTGTGTCAGGATCCATTCTCCACACATATGTTGACATCACAAGTGTATATATATCAAAAGACAATGCAATAAAGGCATAAAAGAGATTAGAGTAACTTTATTACATCATCCAAATCATAGTATCTTAACAAGTATCATTATCAAAGTACGGCAGAATTAAACATGGACACTCTTCCATAGGAAGGTGACTGGCGCATCGTTAGACTCAATATTCATCAACGTCATCTGCAATGTCTTCGACATCACCCTCTTATCAAAATATTAGCAAGGGGTGAGCTCATTTATGGTCGGGGCTCAGCAAGTGGGAGGAATAATGCAAAGTTAACAAGGTAGGCTATGGATAAGCGGTAAGAATTTTAGTTGGTCAATATTTTATTAGCAACACCTGACTTCTAATTATAAGTGTATCCCGAAATTCCCAATTAAACATAAGTACATGATTATGTCTCAAAACACTTAAGTGAAATCACTTAAGCAAATCACTTGTGGATCATCGGATCACAATTTATTTTCCATCTTTAAGTTCAATTATCATGTGAGGGTCCAGGTTGCTCTTAACCATGAGCACGTCTGACATATCAGTTTTACACTATGCAGAGGTGGTACAACTTTACCCACAATCCGTGTATCCCATCTAGCCTGGGTTGATCGGACCCATAAACACTTCCTAGGTGAATGGCTAGGGATCCACTATGAGGCTTTCACAAAATATCCTTATTACAATGCCACCCGCTAAGGTTTCCACGTCAGTATTGATGGCACTCTGGGCAAGGTAACTTAGCCAAGACTACCACCCCATGTTAACATGAGCTGCCACCAAACCACTACCGCCCCCTCTTGCCCATATTTCAGGTAGGGTTGCTAAGCACTAAGTCTATAAAGCTAATTACCAAAGCCAGAGCCATTACAGCACTCGTGGTTGCACTGTTGTCCTGTGTGGTCACTCCATGTTCCATTTAATACAAGATGATCTTGTTTAACCATTGGGTTAACATCATAATAAAAACTTCATTTTCGAAACATTAGTATCAATAACGAGTGACATCGTAATTATCAAGTTGAGTTGTAGCACAAATTGCTAAGCATAGTATTTATCTCAGGGTAATCAAGGAATAGGGTTGGTAATTCTAGGAAAATCCTATTTAGGCAAGTCCCATCAAATTATGCAGTATCCGAAAAGTAAACATTATTATATGCATTACTTGGGTACAAATAAAAATGCAGAGGGAGAATCCACTTGCCTTGCTCGAACGTGTCCTGCGGGTCGTCCTCGAACGAGTTTGGTTTGTCTACCTCACATTCAGCTTCTAACATCGATTCGCATATCGTACATACAAAAGAATACATAAGCCAAATAAATAAACATACACCATTACATGGGTAACATTCACCATTACATAAACAATCACATATCATGCAACTATACTTATAAATAATGTCTAAATCATTACTATTTAATTAATCCACTAAATTTTCCACTTTGAGTTATCATTGGTGAAAATCATATGGGCATGTGACTCCGAAGCTATTTTATCTAATATAGCATAGATACAATGACTTAACAAATTTTACAGAAAATAGTTACTAATTAAATATTTTCTTTATGACTAATAATAGTCCTTTGGGTTTTATCCTTTCCTTTCTAAATAGAAATTATACGTATTACTAAAATGTTTATTTATAAATCACATAACATTAATATTCTAAGAATTAATGTAAAATACTAATTTCGAATTTTAGTAACATACTTGTGGTTATTTTGACATGAATAGATATTTTATTAATTCTAAGTGAATAAGCGATATACGTGCGAATACTTATATCCTGATTAGTGAAAATCTATATTTTAACCTGACTGACAAGATGTGGTCTAGTACCTCTTTCATTTTCTTATATCAGTAAAATTATACTTGAACCACTACTACATATTATTCTTTTATACTAAAATGAGAAGTTAATAGTAAACACTTCTAGTACACAGTTAATGAACCATAACATTATTCATTTTCAAAATATAAAAATTATGTCCACATCCAAAATATTGTTACTGGAGTGTCTCACAATTAAACATATACATCAGGGGTCTCTTTCTAGTAGTTTCTAAACCGTATATCTCGAAATTAAATTTACTCAGGGCTAAAATGTAAAAAGTGCTTCTTCTACCTTGGGCTAGCTTCTGTGCACATGGACCTTGACAGGGGGTTCGGCCGAGCATGGAGCGGGACAGGGGGGTCTCAGCGTCAGGCGGGGCTCGGGCGTGGCGTCTCGACGAGCAGGGCAAGGCTCCGGCGGGTACGACGAGGCTCTGGCTCGTTGGCGAGCTCTGATGAGGCGGCTGGGCACGGCGCGACGGCGAGAAAGAGGAGAGCTTGAGCGAGTGGAGGGTAGAGAAGCAGGGGCATGGCTTGACCTTTTATAGGGGAAGAGGGGGAGAGGAAAGGGCTCGACGGCCAGGGAGAGGAAGGGACGGCCAGCGTTCTCCATCACTCGACCCTTGATTGCGTCGGCTACTCCATTAATGGAGGGAGGGAATGGGGGGAGTGAATGGAAGGCGAGGGGACGTGGTGGGTTTGGGCTCGGCCGAGGGCGCGGCGCAGGCGCGCGCCCAAGGCACGCGGCGGCGCGGCCAGGGGTGGAAGAAGGCCCCCCTGCGGGTGGGGCCCATGCGCAAGTGAGAGGGAGAGGGCGAAAAAGGCTGTTGGGTTGGGCCGGTTCAACTGTCCTATTAGGCTGGTTCAACCGGTCCGGCTAGGGTTTTTCTTTGTTTTCTTTTTCTTTTCCATTAAGAATATAAATAAATATATTTTTAAATATTTCTAAAAAATCATAATAGATATACCAAAACTATTTACAACTAAAATACTATTTTTTGGACCAGTGTTTTTATATTAATTAATTGGGCTTTTTAAAAACAATTCTACGAAACAGCCATAAACCAAATATGAGCAAACAAAAATTATTCTAAAGGCAAATAAAATCAAACACTTGCAAACAAATCTTTACTATTATTACTACTAATATTCTAAATGTATTATTTTTAGTTGATGGTTTTGAGGTGTTACAAACCTACCCCATTAAAAGAATCTCATCCTCGAGATTAAGGAACTTCTGAGAATGACCGGGGGAATTCTGCTTTGAGTTCATCCTCTCTTTCCCAAGTGGCCTCATCTTCCGAATGTTGACTCCACTAAACTTTACACATGTTGATATAACTTACTCCAGGTAATTCTGTGAGATGTTTCTAGAATTCTGATAGGGTATTCCGAATAAGTCAAATCCACATTTACATTGAGTTCTTCCATGGGTAACTGTTCCTCAGGCACTCTTAGGCATTTCTTAAGTTGTGACACATGAAATACGTCATACATGTCTGATAAACTATCGGGTAGCTCTAACTGATATGCTACTTCACCTTTTCTTTCCAAAATTTTGAATGGGCCAATGTAGTGGGGAGATAGTTTACCCTTAACCTTAAATCTTTTCATTCCTCTCATTGGTGAAACCTTAAGGTATACGAAGTCTCCAACTTCAAAGATCAACTCTCTTCTTCTATTGTCAGCATAGCTTTTCTGTATCGACTGTGTTGTTTTCAAATTCTCTCTAACAATTTGTACTTGTTTTTCTACTTCTTGGAAAATTTCTGGACTAAATACTTGACTTTCTTCGATCTGATTCCAATGAAAGCGGTGTTCTACATTTTCGTCCATAAATTGCTTCAAAAGGTGTCATTTTTAGACTTGCTTGGTAACTATTGTTGTACGGGAATTCTGCATAAGGCAAACTCTTATCCCAACTTCTACCGTGCTTTAAAGCTCAAGCTCTTTACGTATCTTCCAACACTTGGTTTGTTCTTTCTGTTTGTCCATCTGTTTGCAGATGATAGGCTGAACTGAAGTTTAGCTTGGTATCCATGGACTCATGTAGTATTTTCCAAAAGTGCGAGGTAAATTGGGTTCCTCGATCTGATACGATCTTCTTCGGTACTCCATGCGGACAAACAATCCTTGACATGTGTAACTCTACTAACTGGGCTCTCGAGTACATTGTCTTTAGGGTATAAAGTGTGCCACTTTAGTCAACATGTCCACTATAACCCATATGGAATCATAGCCATCACGAGTACGGGGTAATCCAACTATGAAATCCATGTCGATTTCTTCCCATTTCCAATCCGGTACTTTGAGAGGTTGTAACAATCCTACTGGTCTTTGATGTTCCGCTTTAACTCCTTGACATACGTCACAAAGTTCAACATACGTAGCAACATCTCTTTTCAAACCGTACCACCAATACTTTTCCTTTAGGTCCTAGTACATCTTAGTACTTCCAGGGTGAATAGATTAAGCCAAATCATGATCTCCTCTTAAGATAAGTTGGCATAGGTGCTCGATTTTTGGTATACAGATTCTCTTTTTAAACCACACGGTGCCTTGTTCATCTTCCGTGAAATCGGAAGTCTTTCCCAAATTAATATGTGTCTTAATTTCCTTGATTTTCTCATCGGATTCTTGTCCTTTACGAATCTCCTGTTCCAAAGTAGATTCCACTTCCATAACTGTTGCTTCCATATTATTGAGCATACCAAGGTTGAGTTGTTCCATTTCCCAGCACAATTCATGTGGCATCAAATATGTAGTGATACAGTTCGCTTGACCTTTATGGCTTAAAGCATCTGCCACTACATTTGCTTTCCTTGGGTGATATTATATTTCTAGATCATAATCCTTGATTAACTCAAGCCATCTTCGCAATCTTAGGTTGAGTTCTTTCTGCGTGAAGATATATTTCAAGCTTTTATGATCCGTGAAGATTTTGCACTTGTTTCCAATCATGTATGTCTCCAAATATTCAAAGCGTGCACTATGACAGCTAATTCCAGATCATGCGTAGGATAATTCTTTTCATGCTACTGTAACTACCTTGAGGCATAGGCAATTACTTTTCCTTCTTGCATTAACACACATCCAAGTCCTAGATGTGATGCATCGCAATTCACGTCAAATCCTTTGTGAATATCAGGCATAATCAACACTGGGGCAGTGGTTAGCCTTTCCTTTAACTCGTCAAAACATTTCTGACACACTTCATCCCACTTAAACTCTTTACCTTTCTCCAACAGTGAAGTAAGGGGTTTCACTATTTTGGAGAAGCCTTCAATGAATCTTCTATAGTATCCTGCTAATCCAAGAAAACTCCTGATCTTGGACACATCTATGGGTTGTTTCAAATTTAGTATTTCAGTTATTTTACCGAGGTCTACCTTGATTCATCCATCTGTGATAACAATACCTAGGAAAGCGACTTCCTTTAGCCAAAAATCACACTTCGTAAATTTTGCATACAACTGGTTGTCATGAAGCTTTTGTAGAACTAATCTTAGAATATCTTTGTGTGCTTCTTCATTCTGAGAGTATACAAGTATGTCGTCGATGAATACCACAACAAACTGGTCAAGATATTCCATGAATACTTTATTCGTCAGGTTCATAAAGTAAGCTAGTGCATTAGTCAGTCCAAAAGACAAGACCAAAAACTCATATAGTCCATATCTTGTATTGAAGGTTGTTTTAGGTACGTCTTCAGTCTAAATCTTCAATTGATGATAGCCTGATCTTAGATCTATTTTTTAGAATACTTTAGCTCCTCTCATTTGATCAAACAAACCTTCAATCCGAGGTAACGGGTATTTGTTCTTAATTGTTACTTCGTTCAAGCTTCTATAGTCGACACACATTCTCCTTGAACCATCTTTCTTGTTCACAAATAGAACTGGGGCTCCTCATGGAGAAGAACTGGGGTGAATAAACCTTTTTCTAGTAATTCTTCTATTTGTTTCTTCAGTTCAATTAAATCTTTGACATCCATTCCGTAGGCTCTTTTTGAAATGAGTGCAGTTCAGGGTAATAATTCAATAGAAAACTCTATATCACGATCAGGTGGCATACCAGGTAATTCTTCCAGAAATACGTCTGGGTATTAACACACTATTCTGATGTGTTCCAAAGATTTCTCCTCCAATTGATTTACCATGGCTTCTGCTGTCGCTGGCATACTGACATTGACTTCAATTCTTTCTCCTTGTGGACTGGTTAATGTAACCTCTTAGCACAAGATATTACCCCATCATACTTGGTTAAGTAGTCTATTCCAAGTATCACATCGATTCCAGTCGATTTCAAGATTATTAGCTCTACTAGAAAGCTTAGGCCTCTAATTTCAATCTTAGTCTGAGGGCATGAGTGAGTGGCTCTAAGTTCACCTACTAGTGATCGAATTAATAGTTTACTCTTCAAAGGATTGTTTAATATATTATGCTTTTCCACAAATGACTATGTTACGAAAGAGTGAGATGCTCCAAAATCAAATAAAACTGATGCATGTATGGAGTTAATAAGAAACATACATACACCACGTCGGCATCCTCAGGAACTGATTCTGCTGTCACGTGATTAAGTCTTCCCTTACTCTGGTTCTGTGGAGTCTTGTTCTTTGCAGATCCACGAGCAGGTGTATTCTGATCAGTTCTTTGGTTGTTGTTCCTCTGGGGTGTCTGTTGATTGCGCCTTGTGCAATTGTTAGCATAGTGGCCTAGATCGCCACACTTGACACAACCATTGGGTTGGACTAGAGTAGTTGTGCTATTGTTTTTGGCCGGTGTGTTCATGGCGCTTCCTTGACGATTTTGCTGATAACCACTAGACCTTTGACCGGTCTGAGTGTTGTTCCTCTGCTGGTTTTGATATTGGTTGCTCCTTTGACCTTGTTGTCTAGAGCATTGTACTTGGTAGTTGTTGTTCCCACTCTGATTTCCAGAGCGGAACTGAGAACCCTGGTAGTTATTCTGACGGGTATTCCTGCTGGACTGCCCTTGAAATTTTCTCTTATGATCAAACAATTCTTTTCTTTTGCTTTCAAGGCCAATTGCCTTATTAAGCAGAGTCTGAAAATTGGGAAAGTCATGGCTCTGCAACTGATAGTTTAAAGGCCCAATCAAGCCTTCCAAGAAACGCTCTTGACGCTTCTCATAAGTGTCCACTTCTTCTGGGGCGTAGCGTGAAAGCTAGGTGAAGCGATCACGGTACTCACTAACAGACATGTTCCCTTGTGTGAGGGATAAGAACTCCTTCTTCTTAAGCTTCATTATTCCCGAGGGAATATGATGAGCACGGAAGTTCTCCTAAAATTCCTGCCAAGTTATGGTGTCTGTGTTGGCGTGTACTGTAGTGAAGGCATACCACTAGTTGGACGCGGCACCTTCAAGCCTTCCAGAAGAGTAAAAGACCTTCTCCCGGTCATTGCACTGGGTAATGTCCAGTTTCTTCCCAATGACCTTAAGCCAGACATCGGCATCCCAGAGGTCAACTGCATGAGAGAAAACATGTGAGTGGTGGCTCATGAAATCCCGGTGCTTGTCTCTAGCTTGGGGTGCATTCTACTATTGATGCTGGTTCTGTTGGTTCTACTGATTTTGTTGTATTTGTTGCACAGAAGCAGCGAGTCCTTGCAGAAGCTACATTTGCGCTGCGATAAATTGCTCCATGTTGGGATTTGGTGGCGGTGGTGGCAACTGCTGATCAACAAGCTGATTTCTGTTGTTCCTAGGACCTGAGCGAGCGTTCACCATCTGGTTGGTTAGAAAGTGCAATTCTTAGATAAGTGAGGAGTAGAGAAAGATTCTAGGGGAATAGCTTATTATTAAAGTTAAGTTTATTTGTTAAATTTTTTTTAAATGTTCTTATGGCCATCATTCCATAAGACCATTGCACTCAAGAAAAAATTCAAATCAAACATTGCAAACAACACCATCACATGGTTGCTATTATTATAAGCATAATATTATAAAAAGGAAAATGTTCATCGTCTAACGCGAAAACTAACTTATTACAAAATAACTGAAAAATTTATAGCAGCCTGGTGATGGATCCTGGTTCTCCATAGTGGATCCTCTTGCGGGGAGGGGACAAAGCCATGGCAGGGACTTGGGCTTCAGGGGATCTCTTCCTTCTAGTTGAGCTTCCAGGGCTGCAATCCTTGCGTGTGCATCCTCCAGCTCCAAATGTACCCTAGAGAGGTCTAGGGTAGCACTGTCCAGGTCAGTGTTAAGACCTGCCACCACACCCTTCTCTAGCTCCACCTGGAATAATGCTGGTGTTGGGGGTCTTTTCCTCCACCGAAGGTCCTCAAGACAAAAACACCTTCGGCAAGACAATACAAAAGCTCGCTGAAGCTATCATCAACCTCGGCTCAGTTTCTCAAGACAAAGGCCTTGTGTACAATCAGCGTTGCGGAATGCCGAAGCTCAATAGCTTTGGTTCGGACCAAGCAAAAAAGTAAAAGACTAAATAGACCTTATTAGCTTTAGTCGTTTGTAAATAAATGTTCAAGGGTATGGATTTAATTTCACCCAGGCTACGTCCCGAGCCTATAAATAGATGAACAGTAACCTCAGACTGTTCATGCTGGATTGTATTCACTTTCTCGCATCCACATATTCGAGCAAGTTGAAGATATCAATGTACTATTAACATTGCTTATATTCATTTCTATTTTATGAGATATAAGAATAAATCAATTAATGAAATGCAGTTATCATATTTAACCTTTTGCATTCTTGCTCGCATATTAAATGATGAAGGTATGTCCTTCTTAACCTTCGTCTAGCGAAGCTTTATACCCACGAGGAGATAATGCTTTGGTTAGACGAAGGTCTATAACGACTAACGATTGTGTTGCCTTTTTCTTGATATATAGCATTTGAGAACAAGTGACCAACAACTGGTCTGGCTTTCTCCACGAAGACACAGAGGAAGATGCATGCACTTCGTTTCATGCAGCTGATGCCGGTAAGTGTGGCTGAGGATCACAGAGTTTGCCTACCAGCATCGCTGAGTGAAGCAGCGTAGGTGGATAGCGGCGTCAGAGACTCATGAGCAGATAGAGTCTTGAACCCTCTATCCCCTGCATCCATCACCCTGACATGAATGTGAGTGATGTATTAGCAAGCCCAAGGGGGCTGGTAAACTCACCTTGTCTCATACAGGGGTCAAATGTAGGTTCCCAACGCATGCAGAACATCCTGCAGCAGATTAGGGAAGTGCCCCATCTCGAACATTGAAGTATAATGTTCGGTGATAGGCCATATCCCCACGAAGTGGTCCTGCTGCTCATCATTGGCTTCCTCGTTGACATTCTCCTCTTCTTCCTCTTCTTCTTCGTCGTCTTCATCATCGTCACTAGTCATCTGGGTCGTATCCTCTAGGAGCAGCTGCTTGGACTGCTGGTGCTGGCGGTGCTGAAGATGGCGATCTAGCTATGAAGGCTAGTGATTCTGCCAATGGGGTGGGTGTTGGTAGAAACTCCTCCGAGGTGTCCTCTAGAACAACCCTGTTCTCCGCACGAAGGCGAGGGAGATCCACCGGGACTTCCTCGACTACCACTGGGTAGACGGGAGCCTGTCGTGGCGGATGGATGTAGTTGGTGTTGACTCGGGTGGTTTGGATTGTACGCACCATCTACAAGAGAAATGTCAACTTAGTTGAATTTTAAAGAGGTAAGATTAATAAAATAATTTTGTAAGTGCAAATTAAGCATGTTTTGAATAGACAAGGCTTTCCATTTCTAACTTGTCTAACGACCTAGAGTCAGCATAGCTTTGATACCACTTCTATCACACCCGGTTTTGGGGGCAAAACTGAATGCATAGCATATGTGTGCCAGGATCCATTTTCCACACATATGTTGACATCACAAGTGTATATATATCAAAAGACAATGCAACAAAGGCGTAAAAGGGATTAGAGTAACTTTATTACATCATCCAGATCATAGTATCTTAACAAGTATCATTATCAAAGTACGACGGAATTAAACATGGACACTCTTCCACAAGATGGTGACTAGCGCATCGTTAGACTCAATATTCATCAATGTCATCTTCAATGTCTTCGTCATCACCCTCTAATCAAAATATTAGCAAGGGGTGAGCTCACTTATGATCGGGGCTCAGCAAGTGGGAGGAATAATGCAAAGTTAATAAGGTAGGCCATGGATAACCGGTAAGCATTTTAGTTGGTCAATACTTTATTAGCAGCACCTGACTTATAATAATAAGTGTATCCCAAAATTCCCAATTAAACATAAGTACATGATTATATCTCAAAACACTTAAGTGAATCACTTAAGCAAACCACTTGTGGATCATCGGATCACAATTTATTTTTCATCTTTAAGTTCAATTATCATGTGAGGGTCTAGGTTGCTCTTAACCATGAGCACGACTGACATATCAGTTTTACACTCTACAGAGGTGGTACAACTTTACCCACAAGTCGTGTATCCCATCTAGCCTGGGTTGATCGGACTCGCAAACACTTCCTAGGTGAATGGCTAGGGATCCACTATGAGGCTTTCACAAAATATACTTAGTTCAAAGCCACCCGCTAAGATTTCCACGTCAGTATTGATGGCCCTCTAGGCGAGGTAATTTAGCCAAGACTACCACCCCATGTTAACATGAGCTGCCACCAAACCACTACCGCCCCCTCTTGCCCATCTTTCAGGTAGGTTTGCTAAGCACTAAGTCTATAGATCTAATTACCAAAGCTAGAGTCATTATAGCACTCGTGGTTGCACTGTTATCCTAGGTGGTCACTCCATGTTCATTTAATACAAGATAATCTTGTTTAACCATCGGGTTAACATCATAATAAAAACTTCATTTCCAGAACATTAGTATCAATAACGAGTGACATCATAATTATCAAGTTGAGCGGTAGCACAAATTGCTAAGCATAGTATTTATCCTAGGGTAGTCAAGGAATAGGGTTGGTAATTTTAGGGAAATCCTATTTAGGCAAGTCCCATCAAATTATGCAATATTCAAAAAGTAAATATTATTATATGCATTACTTGGGTACAAATAGAAATGCAGATGGAGAATCCACTTGCCTTGCTCGAACATGTCCTGTGGGTCTTCCTCGAATGAGTTTGGTTCTTCTACCTCACAGTCAGCTTCTAACATCGATTCGCATATCGTACATACAAAAGAATACATACGCCAAATAAATAAACATACACCAATACAAGGGTAACATTCATCATTACATAAGCAATCACATATCACGCAACTATACTTATAAATAATGTCTAAATCATAACTATTTTATTAATCCACTAAATTTTCCACTTTGAGTTATCATTGGTGAAAATCATATGGGCATGTGACTACGAAGCTATTTTATCTAATATAGCGTAGATAAAATTACTTAGCAAATTTTATGGAAAATAGTTACTAATTAATTATTTTTTATGACTAATAATAGTCCTTTGGGTTTTATCCTTTCCTTTCTAAATAGAAATTATACATATTGCTAAAATGTTTATTTATAAATCACATAACATTAATATTCTAAGAATTAATGTAAATTACCAATTTCGGATTTTAGTAACATAATCGTGGTTATTTTGACATGAATAGATATTTTATTAATTCTAAGTGAATAAGCGATATACATGTGAATACTTATATCCTTGTCGGGGACCATAATTAGGGGTACCCTCAAGGCTCCTAATTCTCAGCTGGTAACCCCATCAGCATAAAGCTGCAAAGGCCTGATGGGTGCGATTAAGTCAGGGATCAGTCCATTCGAGGGACTCGATCACGCCTCGCCCGAGCCTAGCCTCGGACAAGGGCAGCCGACCCCAGAGGATCTCCGCCTCGCCCGAGGCCCCTCTCCAGCGGCGAACATATTTCCGGCTCGCCCGAGGCCCTGTCTTCGCCAACAAGCAACCCTGACCAAATTGTCGCGCTGACCGACCAAATCGCAGGAGCATTTAATGCAAAGGTGGCCTGACACCTTTATCCTGACGCGCGCCCCTCAGCCGACAGAGCCGAGGTGACCGCCGTCACTTCGCCGCTCCACTGACCGGTCTGACAGAAAGACAGCGCCGCCTGCGCCGCTCCGACTGCGGTGCCACTTGACAGAGTAAGGCTGACAGGCAGTCAGGCCTGGCCGCAGGCACCATAGGAAGCTCCGCTTCGCCCGACCCAGGGCTCGGACTCGGGCTAAGCCCCGGAAGACGGCGAACTCCGCTCCGCCCGACCCAGGGCTCGGACTCGGGCTAAGCCCCGGAAGAAGGCAAACTCCGCTCTGCCGACCCAGGGCTCGGACTCGGGCTAAGCCCCGGAAGACGGCGAACTCCGCTCCGCCCGACCCAGGGCTCGGAATCGGGCTAAGCCCCAGAAGACGACGAATTCCGCTCTGCCCGACCCAGGGCTCGGACTTGGGCTCAGCCCCAGAAGACGACGAACTCCGCTTCGCCCGACCTCAGGACTCGAACTCCGCCCTGGCCTCAGCCAACGGCCTCCGCCTCGCCCGACCTAGGGGCTCGGACTCGACCTCGGCCATGGAAGACGGACTCGACCTCGACCTCGGAGTAGCCTCCACATCGCCCAACCTAGGGCGCGGGCCGGCCACATCAACGGGAGGCGCCATCATTACCCTACTCCAAGCTGACTCAGGCTACGGGGAACAAGACCGGTGTCCCATCTAGCTCGCTCCGCCAGATAGGCAATGATGGCGCACCGCACGCTCCCTGACGATGGCGGCTCTTGGCCCCCTTACGGAAGCAAGAGGACGTCAGCAAGGACTCGACAGCCCCGACAACTGTCCCTCCGCCAGGCTCCAGCGCTCCTCCGACGGCCACGACATCACACAAACCGGGCGCCAAAATCTCTCCGGCCGCCACGATGGCGTGTACTTAGGGCGCTAGCTCTCCTCCGCTAGACACGTAGCACACTGCTACACCCCCCATTGTACACCTGGATCCTCTCCTTACGCCTATAAAAGGAAGGACCAGGGCCCTCTTAGAGAGGGTTGGCCACGCGGGGACGAGGACGAGACAGGCGCTCGCGCGAGGCCGCTCGCTCCCTCTCCCGTGTGGACGCTTGTAACCCCCTACTACAAGCGCACCCGACCTGGGCGCGGGACGAACACGAAGGCCGCGGGATTTCCACCTCTCTCACGCCCGACTCTGGCCACCTTTCTCCCCCCTTCGCGCTCGGCCTCGCGCCGACCTATCTAGGCTGGGGCACGCAGCGACATTTCACTCGTCAGCTTAAGGACCCCCCGGTCTCGAAACGCCAATAGTTGGCGCGCCAGGTAGGGGCCTGCTGCGTGTTGACGAACAGCTTCCCGTCAAGCTCCAGATGGGCAGTCTCCAGCAACCTCTCCGGCCAAGGACGGTGCTCCGTTTTGGGAGTCTTGAGTTCATGTCCCTCGACGGCAGCTACGACATGATACACCTTCCACCGCCGGGCGGCAGCGACAATGGCGGCCGACAGCCCGCCCGCCGGCGACGGAATCGACGACGTCTTCCCCGCGTGGTGGAAGAACAACTTTCAAGCTCGCCCCGTCCTCTTCCCCGCCGACGGGGGAGGAGGCGGGGCAACCAAGGCCAAGCAGGAGGCAGCGCCTCGTCGGCTGTCGAGCGAGTCGACAACGCCAGCACCCCAACGGGGGGCGCGCCGGGCATCGACCTCGCGCTTGAGACGAAGACGAGAGTTGTCTCCCCGCGACACGCCAATCACGAGCAAACGGACGACGCCGGCACGCTCGCGAAAGGCTTGCTGGGTGTCACCCTCGTACCTGAGATGACCGTGCAGTCAGTCCCCGACGTGACTTCATCACCGCCCGTCGACCAAGAGGTACCGACCGATTCCCATCCCACGCCTTTCGGATTCAGCCTCGACCCGCCTAGCGGCTTCGCCTTGGCGGACGCTCTCGTAGAGGCGAGTCCGAACCCTCTGGGGTTTCGTATGCGGTCACCTTGGGACCGGCTGACGGACGTCTCGACCTACGGGCCCTCTAGGTCCGAGGAAGACGACGAGCCCAGCTTCTGTTGGGATTTCTCCGGACTTAGCAACCCCAGTGCCATGCGGGACTTCATGACCGCATGCGACTACTGCCTTTCCGACTGTTCCGACGGCAGCCGCAGCCTCGGCGACGAGGACTGCGGCCCAAACCGCGAATGTTTCCACGTCGATCTAGGGGGTCCCTCCGAAGGCAACCATCTCGGCATGCCGGAGGACGGTGATCTCGCTAGGCCAGCGCCTCGCGTTGACATCCCACGGGAGCTAGCTGTGGTCCCCGTTCTGGTGGGGGGTCACGACCCACAGCTCGAGCAAATCCGCGGGGTGCAGGCCAGGCTCGACGAGGGGGCAGGAGCGCTTGAGCCAATCCGCCGGGACGTCGGGCAGGCATGGGCGGGCCAACCTCTGGCCGGAGAAATGCGTCATCTACCCCAGGGCTTCCAGCACCGCGTCGCCGACGATGTCAGGGTCAGGCCGCCACCCGCATCCAGTGGGGTCGGCCAGAACTTGGCTGCAGCAGCAATGCTCCTCCGCGCGATGCCGGAGCCATCAACCACCGAGGGGCGGCGAATCTAGGGAGAGCTCAAGAATCTCCTGGAAGGCGCCGCGGTCCGGCGGGCCGAGAGCTCCGCCTCCCAAAGGCAGGGGTACCCCTCGGAACATCATGCCGCGACTTCCCGATTCATGCGGGAAGCCTCGATCTACACCGGGCGCACGCACAACACAGCGCCTGTGGCCCCGGGTCGCCTCGGCAACGAGCACCATCACCACGACCGTCGGGCCCACCTCGACGAGAGGGTGCGCCGAGGCTACCACCCCAGGCGTGGGGGACGCTACGACAGTGGGGAGGATCGGAGTCCTTCGCCCGAACCACCCGGTCCGCAGGCCTTCAGCCGGGCCATACGACGGGCACCGTTCTCGACCCGGTTTCGACCCCCGACTACTATCACAAAGTACTCGGGGGAGACGAGACCGGAACTGTGGCTCGCGGACTACCGTCTGACCTGCCAACTGTGTGGAACGGACGATGACAACCTCATCATCCGCAACCTCCCCCTGTTCCTCTCCGACACCGCTCGCGCCTGGTTGGAGCACCTGCCTCCAGGGCAGATCTCCAACTGGGACGACCTAGTCCAAGCTTTCGCCGACAATTTCCAGGGCACGTACGTGCGCCCCGGAAATTCCTGGGACCTCCGAAGCTGCCGACAGCAGCCGGGAGAGTCTCTCCGGGACTACATCCGGCGATTCTCGAAGCAGCGCACCGAGCTGCCCAACATCACTGACTCGGATGTCATCGGCGCGTTCCTCGCCGGCACCACCTGCCGCGACCTGGTGAGCAAGCTGGGTCGCAAGACCCCCACCAGGGCGAGCGAGCTAATGGACATCGCCACCAAGTTCGCCTCCGGCCAGGAGGCGGTCGAGGCTATCTTCCGGAAGGACAAGCAGCCCCAGGGCCGCCCATCGGAAGATGCCCCCGAGGCGTCAACTCAGCGCGGCGCCAAGAAGAAGTCACAAGCGAAACGCGATGCCGCCGACGCGGACATTGTCGCTGCCGCTGAGTACAAGAACCCTCAGAAACCCCCCGGAGGTGCCAACCTCTTCGACAAGATGCTCAAGGAGCCGTGCCCCTACCACCAGGGGTCCGTCAAGCACACTCTTGAGGAGTGCGTCATGCTTCGGCGCCACTTCCACAGGGCCGGGCCACCCGCGGAGGGTGGCAGGGCCCGCGACGACGACAAGAAGGAAGATCACCAGGCAGGAGAGTTCCCCGAGGTCCGCGACTGCTTCATGATCTACGGTAGGCAAGCGGCGAACGCCTCGGCTCGGCACCGCAAGCAAGAGCGCCGGGAGGTCTGTTCGGTGAAGGTGGCGGCGCTAGTATACCTAGACTGGTCCGACAAGCCCATCACCTTCGACCAAGCCGACCACCCCGACCATGTGCCGAGCCCGGGGAAATACCCGCTCGTCGTCGACCCCGTCATCGGCGACGTCAGGCTCACCAAGGTCCTCATGGACGGGGGCAGCAGCCTCAACATCATCTACGCCGAGACCCTCGGGCTTCTGCATATCGATCTGTCCTCGGTCCGGGCGGGCGCTGCGCCTTTCCATGGGATCATCCCCGGGAAGCGCGTCCAGCCCCTCGGACAACTCGATCTTCCCGTCTGCTTCGGAACACCCTCCAACTTCCGAAGGGAGACCCTGACGTTCGAGGTGGTTGGGTTCCGAGGAACCTACCACGCGGTACTGGGGAGGCCATGCTACGTGAAGTTCATGGCCGTCCCCAACTACACCTACCTCAAGCTCAAGATGTCGGGCCCCAACGGGGTCATCACCGTCGGCCCCACGTGCAAACACGCGTTCGAATGTGACATGGAGTGTGTGGAGTACGCCGAGGCCCTCGCCGAGTCCGAGGCCCTCATCGCCGACCTGGAGAGCCTCTCTAAGGAGGTGCCAGACGTGAAGCGTCATGCCGGCAACTTCGAGCCAGCGGAGACGGTTAAGTCCGTCCCCCTCGACCCCAGCAGCGGCGCCTCCAAGCAAGTCCGGATCGGCTCCGGGCTCGATCCCAAATAGGAAGCAGTGCTCGTCGACTTTCTCCGCGCGAACGCCGATGTCTTCGCGTGGAGTCCCTCGGACATGCCCGGCATACCGAGGGATGTCGCCGAGCACTCGTTGGACATCCGAGCCGGAGCCCGACCCGTCAAGCAGCCTCTGCGCCGATTCGACGAGGAGAAGCGCAGAGCCATAGGCGAGGAGATCCACAAGCTAATGGCGGCAGGGTTCATCAAAGAGGTATTCCATCCCGAATGGCTTGCCAACCCTGTGCTTGTGAGAAAGAAAGGGGGGAAATGGCGGATGTGTGTAGACTACACTGGTCTGAACAAAGCATGTCCGAAGGTTCCCTACCCTCTGCCTCGCATCGATCAAATCGTGGATTCCACTGCTGGGTGCGAAACCCTGTCTTTCCTCGATGCCTACTCAGGGTATCACCAAATCAGGATGAAAGAGTCCGACCAGCTCGCGACTTCTTTCATCACACCCTTCGGCATGTACTGCTATGTCACCATGCCGTTTGGCTTGAGGAATGCGGGCGCGACGTACCAGCGGTGCATGAACCATGTGTTCGGCGAACACATTGGCTGCACGGTCGAGGCCTACGTCGATGACATTGTAGTCAAGACGAGGAAAGCCTCCGACCTCCTTTCCGACCTTGAAGTGACATTCCGATGTCTCAAGGCGAAAGGCGTCAAGCTCAATCCCGAAAAGTGTGTCTTCGGGGTGCCCCGAGGCATGCTCTTGGGGTTCATCGTCTCCGAGCGGGGCATCGAAGCCAACCCGAAGAAGATCGCAGCCATCACCAGCATGGGGCCTATCAAGGACTTGAAAGGCGTACAGAGGGTCATGGGATGTCTCGCGGCTCTGAACCGCTTCATCTCACGCCTCGGCGAAAGAGGTCTACCTCTGTACCGCCTCTTGAGGAAGGCCGAGTGCTTCACTTGGACCCCTGAGGCCGAGGAAGCCCTCGGGAACCTGAAGGCGCTTCTCACGAAGGCGCCTATCTTGGTGCCCCCAGCTGCCGGATAAGCCCTCTTGGTCTACGTCGCCGCGACCACTCAGGTGGTTAGCGCCGCGATTGTGGTCGAGAGGCAAGAAGAGGGGCATGCATTGCCCGTTCAGAGGCCAGTCTACTTCGTCAGCGAGGTACTGTCCGAAACCAAGATCCGCTACCCACAAGTTCAGAAGCTGCTGTACGCGGTGATCCTGACACGGCGGAAGTTGCGACACTACTTCGAGTCTCATCCGGTAACTGTGGTGTCATCCTTCCCCCTGGGGGAGATCATCCAGTGTCGAGAGGCCTCGGGTAGGATTGCAAAGTGGGCAGTGGAAATCATGGGTGAAACAATCTCGTTCGCCCCTCGGAAGGCCATCAAGTCCCAGGTCTTGGCGGACTTCGTGGCTGAATGGGTCGACACCCAGCTCCCAACAGCTCCAATCCAACCGGAGCTCTGGACCATGTTCTTCGACGGGTCGCTGATGAAGACAGGAGCCGGCGCAGGCCTACTCTTCATCTCGCCCCTCGGGAAGCACCTGCGCTATGTGCTACGCCTCCATTTCCCGGCGTCCAACAATGTGGCCGAGTATGAGGCTCTGGTCAACGGGTTGCGTATCGCCATCGAGCTAGGGGTCCGACGCCTCGACGCTCGCGGTGACTCGCAGCTCGTCATCGACCAAGTCATGAAGAACTCCCACTGCCATGACCCGAAGATGGAGGCCTATTGCGATGAGGTTCGGCACCTGGAAGACAAGTTCTACGGGCTCGAGCTCAACCACATCGCCCGGCGCTACAACGAGACTGTGGACGAGCTGGCTAAAATAGCCTCGGGGCGAACAACGGTTCCCCCGGACGTCTTCTCCCGAGATCTGCATCAACCCTCCGTCAAGATCGACGACACGCCCGAGCCTGAGGCACCCTCGGCCCAGCCCGAGGTACCCTCGGCACAGTCCGAGGCACCCTCGGTTCAGCCCGAGGTACCCTCGGCCCCCGAGGGCGAGACGCTGCACGTCGAGGGGGAGCAAAGTGGTGTCACGCCTGATCAAAACTGGCAGACCTCGTACCTGCAATACCTCCACCGAGGAGAGCTACCCCTCGACCGAGCCGAAGCTCAGCGGTTGGCGCGGCGCGCCAAGTCGTTCGTCTTGCTGGGAGAAGGGAAGGAGCTCTACCACCGCAGCCCTTCAGGCATCCTCCAACGATGCATCTCCACCACCGAAGGTCAGGAACTCCTCCGAGAAATACACTCGGGGGCTTGCGGCCACCACGCAGCACCTCGAGCCCTTGTCGGAAATGCTTTCCGACAAGGTTTCTACTGGCCCACGGCGGTGGCCGACGCCATTAGAATTGTCCGCGCCTGTGAAGGGTGTCAGTTCTACACAAGGCAGACCCACCTGCCCGCTCAGGCTCTGCAGACGATACCTATCACCTGGCCTTTTGTTGTGTGGGGTCTGGACCTCGTCGGCCCCTTGCAGAAGGCACCCGGGGGCTACACGCACCTGTTGGTCGCCATCGACAAATTCTCCAAGTGGATCGAGGTCCGACCCCTAAACAGCATCAGGTCCGAGCAGGCGGTGGCGTTCTTCACCAACATCATCCATCGTTTTGGGGTCCCGAACTCCATCATCACCGACAATGGCACCCAGTTCACCGGCAGAAAGTTCCTGGACTTCTGCGAGGATCACCACATCCGGGTGGACTGGGCCGTCGTGGCTCATCCCATGACGAATGGGCAAGTAGAGCGTGCCAACGGCATGATTCTACAAGGACTCAAGCCTCGGATTTACAACGACCTCAACAAGTTCGGCAAGCGATGGATAAAGGAACTCCCCTCAGTGGTCTGGAGCCTGAGGACAACACCGAGCCGAGCCACGGGCTTCACGCCGTTCTTTCTAGTCTATGGGGCCGAGGCCATCTTGCCCACAGACCTGGAATACGGTTCCCCGAGGACGAGGGCCTATGCCGACCAAAGCAACCGAGCTAGTCGAGAAGACTCGCTGGACCAGCTGGAAGAGGCTCGGGACAAGGCCTTACTACACTCGGCGCGGTACCAGCAGTCCATGCGACGCTACCACGCCCGAGGGGTTCGGCCCCGAGACCTCCAAGTGGGCGACCTGGTGCTTCGGCTGTGACAAGACGCCCGAGGTCGACACAAGCTCACGCCCTGTGACACCCCAGTGTCACCTAGGGTTTCTCTTAAAAAGCCACACCAAGAGCCATTACTTCTTGTGAACCAAAGTAAGCATGAGCATCAAAATAACTTAAGTGATAAAGAATTCACCAAGTATATGTTTAAAAGTGTCATGATCAAAACAATTGAGTCCTTGAAAAGATAAGAATGTGCAACCCTAATTAAGAACTCTAAGTGAACCCCATGAACAAAATTCAAGAAAATAAGCAAAGGGGAATGAAAAGTTTAAAATTTTGAGTTGAGCCAATAATATAAGTTAAAGTATATTTGATAAGCAACAAGATAGATTGAGAAAGCTTAGCCAAAATAATTCAAGAAAACCCCCAAATCAAGCTTCTTTTGTTGGGACTCATTGGGAATTCTGAATTTCAGAATTCTGAAATTCAGACCTTGAGCCAAAGATCAGGGATGTTCACCTTGATCCCTAACTCGAATCCTAATGGCCCCATTGACAAATTTGTGTCTAACTAACCCCTCTGTCGTGTGCCAGAAGATGGCATTGGGATGCGAGCCCTAGACACGACAAAACTTGGGATTTGCCTCGGGTTTGGGCAGGGAGACAGACCAGATTTCCTGGCTCCATATCTCTGCAACCAGTAGGCAAAATCCTATGACCTCCACACAAGAATGGTAGCTTGTAGGGAGGAGAAGAGGTTTTGTGCACTGACCCAAGCGAGAGCAGGCTCGGATGAGCGACCACACGCGCCAGAGCTTGGGCAGAACGCACGGGCACACGTGTTCGACCCTGGTCGGCACGCCAGAGCTCGCCCAACCCGCGCGCGCGCTCGCCCCGGCGTCCGGTCACGTCCGCCGCGCGCCCACGCCCTCGGCCGTGCCCGCCCGCGCCTATAAAGCCTCCCCGGGCGCACCTCTCTTCGCCCTGCACTCACCCTCATCGGCCAGCCACCGTTCCTTAGCTCCGGCGAGCGTATTTCCGCCCGCCATTGCCGCTAGAGCTACGGCCACCGTGGCCAGCCCACTCCAGCCACCCTCCAGCCCAACCTGTGCTTCGGCTAGCTCCGCCAGTAGCCCGTGAAGCTCGCCAAGCCCTCGGACCCGACCGGACTTCACCGGAGGCCCGAGATCAACCTCACCGGACTTCGGTCTTCCGCCGCCGCGCGTGGACCGAGCTATCCAGTGAGTCTCCGCCCAATTCCTTTCGCTCATGTCTTCTCTGGCATCCCGTGGACCTCCCTGACCCATTTGATTGAACTATCTCGCCGTGACCAGGCCGGTCTCCTCGCCGCCGACGAGCATCCCCGCCTGCGCGCGTGGACCGACCAACTCCGGCCATCTCCGACGGTGTTCCGCACACCGTTGTGATCCCCGCGACCTCCCCTTCACCCTCGGCCACTTCACCGGAACAGTCTCGCCGCCGGTAAGCCCCTCCGCCCTTTTCTTCGCCGCGGCTACTGTTTGAGGTAGAAGAAGGACCTCGGGTTAGGTTCTGTAGAACCCGAGGGGTTTTCTGTAATGTCAGCGACTCATATGAATAGTAACCTAAGGACTGATTCGCGAGGAAAACCTAGAAAACCGCCAGGGACCCTAGTGCAAAGTGGATTTCTATTTAATCAATTCTGTTACTCTTTTTAAATAACCAAAGAACTTAGAAAATCCATAACTTGATGAAATCTTAATGAAAAGCTGTCAAACCAATTTTGCTAGCTCTGGAATATTATAATCTATCATTTAAAATTATTGAACCATATGCTTTCTGTTCTAAATTTTAGAGCTTAAAATTAAAAACAGAAACCCCCTAAACCTTGTTTAATTAAGGAAAATTAGTTTTTCTTTTGTGCTGAGCTTAAGAAAATTTGTAGATGCTCATACCTTAATTATACACTGTTTAAAAATAGTAGGAGCCCCAGCCTTAGAGATTATGATGTAGTTATTCATTTAAAGCCATTTTGTCCAAAACTTAGAGAAAATCAGAAAAGCACTAGAAAATGTTTAACAGTAATTAGTAATATTTTTCCTAGTTTACTTATGTAACAGAGAACCTAGGAAAAATGCAGAGACCATTAATTAGGACCAGTTTCTAACTAAGATGCTCTAATTAGCCTTATGTAGACTGAAAATCAATTATTAGAATTGCAAAACTATAACCAAAGTGGTTAACAAAAATCCAGTGAACTTGTAACCTTCAGAGCCCCACTACAAAAATACAGAGCACCCCAGCCTAACTTTTTAAGTAAGGAAAATAAATACAAAGTGGTAATAAGGCATTTTCCCAATAAATCATAAACAACCTCAAATAATGAGATAATGGGCAACCAAAAATTAGCTAAGTCCATGATGAGATAAACCACCAGAGAAAAATACAAACCCATGAAAAAGAAGTGAACCCATGCCTTTTTCTAGTAATTTGTGAGAAAGGCCATTTGACTTAAATAATGCAAACCACCCCTTCCCTTAAGCAAAAAGAAACCAAACTCCAGAATGATTGCTCTTGCACAAAATACTAGCTAAGAAAAATAAGAACTCTGTTGTTTGATGTTTTTCAAACATAGTGGTAGTAGAAAGCACCCCTTTGGCTAGAAACCTTAAGAAACCATAGGAAAAGAATTAAAAGGTATTAATGACTAGAAATTTGTATCAAGTCATGTTATGACACCTAAAAGCCAGCAAAAATAAGTTTTAAAGAATTACCCACTGTTAAATAATAGTTGTAGTTCAAAGTACCCCTTCTGCCTTAAGATTTGGTAATTTTGTCCAGAGAAAACCATTTACTTTCTGAACCCCAAATTTTGAGACAGAGAATCATACACCAGTAACCAGCCACTGTAATTTTTGCAGAATTTTTAGAATTTTATAAAAGCAACTTGTAGTTCAAACCTACTCCAAAACATTAAAGAGAATAAAAGAAAAGAGAAGAAGGAATAAACCTCATCCCATTAAAGCTAACCCAATTTACCAAATATACCACTAAAGGGTTTTACATAAGCAAGGTTAACTTGTTTAAATTCAAAAAAAGACCATACATCTTTAAAGTTGTAAATTCCAAAGCACATATCATATCATGCATGTATCTTACGCATTGCATTCATTAGATTGTAATCTTGCCGACGGAGAGTACGTGCTCATCCCCGAGCAAGGACCTGTCCAAGAGGAGGACCAGGAGCAGGCTTCAGAGGCTGCTATTGAGGATCTCCCCGCAGCCCCAGCAGTTGAAGGCAAGCCCCGGTTCTATGCATAACCATGTTATTATATGCTACTTTACTACACTTAATGCTTGTAGGACTGTAATGTGCACTTAAGTGTAGGAGTTGCTTGAAACCTCTAGTTGCATGAACTTAGGACTCCTTTTTGAGATGAATACTAGTATGCTAGGTCGAGTAGCTGCTTGCTAATCAGGATCTCGGTAGAAGTCGAGTGATTTTTCTAGCACTCGCGCGAGGTCAGGAATTGATTGTATTCATCTTGATAATGGGATATATGTTGGTCTATGGACTTGGATCCAGGGAGGATGCCTTGTCCATGAGACGGGAAAAAATAAATTAAGGATTAATGTGTGGATACCTGAGTCAAGCTTTTGAACGTACTAAGCACATGCCGGGAAAAATGGTAACCGGTAAACCTAGTACCTGAGTGAAGCCGGGCGCGGACTTTATCCCTCATGCGACCTGAGACAGGGTCTCCCATGCTAGCTATGGTGGGTACAAGTGCGGTCACTGCACGGCGGCAGCCGGGGTCAGTGGAGCATTGTATGCCAAGGCGGTGAGGCCTGGACGCGAACGGGGAATCGATGGGGACGGTTGTCATGTGTGGGGTCGGAGTACCCTGACATGCCGTGTGTTTAGGTTTACCTTGCAAGGTTAAAACTCGATTCGAATCGTCTGCTTCTCGCAGCTAATGAGACTGCTTGATTCCTTGTACTGCATCGAGTAAGAAGTGAAATGTGGATTACATGAGATAACTTGTTGATTGAACTAATTGCTTGTTACCATGTATGCTTAGAAGGAGCCAATCTAGCTAAGTTAATGATGGTAGAAATTGAAAAGCTAAAAGTTGATTTTAGAAACAGCTAGTGCTTTTGGCAAACCAAACCCCTCAGCCAAACAGCTGCATAGTCTAGAGGTAGAGGAGTAGACTCCTCACACCGGTTAAGTCTAGCTGAGTATTAGTATACTCAGCCTTGCTTGTGGCACCATTTTTGCAGGTACCATGCAGGATGTAGTTGATGGTGTGACTTGGCCTACCACCCTGCCACCGGGTTGGACGGTCGAGTGGGATGTTGCTCCGGCAGGAGAGGAGCATGAGGAGTAGTGGGCTAGGCCTTGCCCATTTCCTCGTTACCAACGACATCGATTATCCGCTGCACTTTAACTTGGGAACTTTATTTGCTACTCCAAAAACTCCGATTTATGTAATAACTCCGTACTTAATTTGAGGTTTCCTGTTTTATTGTATTTCTTCTGTGACTCACCTTCGAGTGAGATTGTGGGATTTGATCCTGGTTAAGTGGCTTCATCAGACTAGATCTGAGGGACTGACGGGTTATTCCGATTTAAGTGTGTTACGGCCCCTGAGGCGTGACTTAGGCACTTAAGCTGGAATAATTCGGGCGGTTCTGCCACAGCTGGTATCGGAGCAAATTCCACCACAGAGAAGGACAATAAATCATGAATACCAATTTTCAAAACCTAAAACTTGCTTAGAAACTGTTACGGATCGTCAGGACTAGACCGCTAGACCTAGGACAAAAGGCCTTAGGCATAGAGGGAGAAATAGGTGGCTAATTAATTAGGCCCTATGGGCCGATACTTATATTTTAGGATGCCCTAAAAAGGCACCCTATTTTCCTTTTGAGAGGCAACGTTTCTTTCCGCATGCATGCATTATAAAACACAAAGAGGAATTAAAATTTGAGCTAACCCCTTTTCTTTAAAATCATCCGGGCTCTCTTTTTCTTTTTCCTTCCACCATAATCTTTATCTTGATTCCCTTCCGCAGATGAATTCACCTACCCCCGCCAGTGGAGGAGACTCTCGTTTCAGTTCTGACTTCCTTTCTCGCGATGGCTTTCCTTCCATCTTGTGGGAAGTGCTTAACTCCGCCGGTTACCCTACGCCCCCTATGTACACGGTGCAGTTGTATGAGGAGCATCGGGTACCTCGTTGTCGGGTCTGGCTAACTTTGGAGGCTCATCCCCTTCAGCCGGGTTGGCGTTCTCTTGACTCTGAGACGATTGGACTCAGGACGGACGACACCGTTGAGGCAGCAGCCATGAAGACTCTGACGACTTTCTGTGGCTACCATCCCCTGGAGATGGTGATGCACCCCTTGGGACTCTTCCCTGCTGAGAAGAAGGATGATCCCATGTGGTGTAACCGCGTGAGCCATGTGAAGGATGTGTGGGCAATGTATCCTGACTTGGTTGGGAGGGTCACTGTTCAGTGCATGAGTGCGCTGTACCGCCTTCAGGCCCTTCAGAGCGATGCTATGACACTTCTTGCTAACACCGCTCAGGCTGCCAAGCTCACTCTCGACAGTCGGGAAGATTTTGTGGTCGACCTATCCACAGAGTTGGTGGAGAAGGATCTGCAGGTGGAAAGGCTGAGCCAGCGTATTACCACCCTGGAGCAGCAAGTGGAGATCCGAGATAACACTATTGATGTCTTGGAGAACCAGCTCCACGACGTGCAGAGGGAACTCGAGGAAGCCAATGACCACTTGGACATGCACCACCTGGAGATGGAGGCCAATGAAGCAGGAAGCGAGGGAGAAGAGGCTCCCGAGGAGCTAGGACCAGCCCCTGGTGCCAATGGGACTACCTCCGCGATGCCTCCTTCACCCGTATCCAGTGTCGCTTCCACCGCTCAGGGTTAAGCAGCCGCTTTGACATTTCTTTAGGCGGATAGAAACCTATGCGAGCTTAGTAGTATCACATTTTGGACTAGGCTTATGGGTACTTTCCCCTGATTAATGTAACCCTGTAAACTTTTGATATCTGTGGGGTCCTTGTCACCATGTTATCTTCATTTTCGAACCTAATATTATGATTATGGCCTTTTCCTTCCATATGAGATGATATCTTGCCGTTCGGAAATATGAGTCGGGATAACATTGGCGACAATCTCTGTTTTCAGATGGCAGCGAGGCAGCGTCGCGGGCAGAATGAGCAAGCTCCCCCGCCACCTCCTCCAGCTCCCACAGTGCAGGAGCTGATGGCCCAGCAGAATGAGATTCTGCGACAGCTCTTGCAGCGCCAGCCCCACCAACAGCATCATGGTGGAGGCCAGCATCAGCGACCTCCGGCTATGGCAACATACCAGGAGTTTCTGAGCACGCATCCGCCCTTGTTCACCAAGGCAGAGGATCCGTTGGACGCCGACGTGTGGCTTCGCGTCGTCGAGTCCAAGTTTCCCCTCCTCACGGGAGACTGCCCTGATGAGACCAAGGCTCGCTTCGCCGCACAGCAGCTTCGCGGCCCAGCTCGGACTTGGTGGGACCACTTCCGTGCTATGCTCCCCGCTGATCATGAAGTATCTTGGGAGGAATTCAAGACCGCCTTCAGAGGACACCACATTCCAGCTGGCATTCTTGATCGGAAGTTGAATGAATTCCTGGCCCTCAATCAAGGAACCCGCACGGTACTGCAGTATGCGCAAGCCTTCAACGACTTATGCCAGTATGCAGGGTATCATGCTGATTCTGATGAAAAGAAGAGGGATCGCTTCCGCAGGGGTCTCAATACCAAGCTGCGGGAACGCCTCAACACTGTCCGGGCCAATAGCTTCAATGAGTTGGTCAACATGGCCATCTCTCAGGAGGATTGCATTGTTGCTCACCGGGCAGAGAAGAAGAGGAAGGCACCAATGGCAGCACCATCCGCTCAGGCTCAGAGGTTCCGGATTGTTTCTCACAATCAGAGCAGGGGTTTTCAGCAGCAGGCAGGCAGATGGGTGATCAGGCCACCTCAGCAGCAACAGCAGCCGGCACCCAACCGCTATCCAGCTCCCGCCCCAAGGAACAATCAGCCTCCGCAGCAGCAGCAGTTCCGCCAGGGCAATGGGAACAAGTGTTTCACTTGTGGCAATGTGGGCCACTATGCCAAGAATTGTCCCAGGAACCAGCAGAGGCAGATGCCAGCACCGAATCAAGACAAGGGAAGAAAGCAGAAGGTGCAAGTCAGGCAAGGGAAGCTCAACTTCACTGCTCTAGAGGAAGTGCCAGAAGGAGCTCCTATCATGACCGGTACCTTTTCAGTTTATAATCAACCTGCTTTAATTCTGTTTGATTCTGGTGCATCTCATAGTTTCATTAGCCAAAAGTTCAGTGCTAATTGCAAACTGCCATTCTCTCACTCAAAAGGGTCATTCATGATAGTCACACCTGGGGGTAAAATTGCAACTAACCAATTAAACCAAAGTGTGCCTATTCAACTGGGAAGCCACATTGTCAAAACCACTCTTCTTGTGTTGGGATTGGAAAATGTGGACATTATTCTAGGAGCAAATTGGATGACCTTGCACCAAGTTGTGCTTGATGTAGCCAGTCGTACCGTGGAAGTTAATTCTCCTTTCTGCGGGAATTTCACTTTGATTCTGCCTAGTCAGGGTTCTTCTCAGTCATGTGCTTTCTCTATGACGGAGTTACCCCTGAAGAAGATCCCAGTTGTCTGTGAGTATGCAGATGTCTTTCCTGATGAATTGCCAGGAATGCCACCGGACCGGGATATTGAGTTCGCCATCGAGTTGCAACCGGGAACGGCCCCAATTTCCAAGAGGCCCTACCGAATGCCACCTGCTGAGTTGGCAGAGTTGAAAAAGCAGTTGCAAGAGTTGCTGGATAAGGGATTTATTCGCCCAAGCACTTCGCCTTGGGGATGTCCAGCGCTATTTGTGAAGAAGAAGGATGAAAGCTTGAGGCTGTGTATAGATTACCGCCCTCTTAATGCGGTAACTATCAAGAACAAGTATCCTTTGCCTCGTATTGATGTTCTCTTTGACCAGTTGGTCGGGGCTAAGGTGTTTTCCAAGATAGACCTTCGCTCTGGCTACCATCAGATCAAAATACGAGCAAGTGATATTCCGAAGACGGCATTCTCAACCAGATATGGGCTGTATGAATTCTTGGTGATGTCATTCGGGCTGACAAATGCACCAGCATACTTCATGTATCTGATGAATTCTGTTTTCATGCCAGAATTGGACAAGTTCGTAGTGGTTTTCATCGATGATATTCTGGTGTACTCGAAGAACGAAGAAGAACATGCCGGGCATTTGCATGTAGTGCTTCAACGTCTGCGAGAGCACCTCCTTTATGCCAAGCTATCCAAGTGTGATTTTTGGCTAAAGGAAATCAAATTCTTGGGTCACACTATCTCTCAGGATGGAATAGCTGTTGATCCTGATAAAGTGCAAGAGGTGATGAACTGGAGGCCACCAACGACTGTTCGCCAGATTCGGAGTTTTCTGGGATTGGCCGGTTATTACCGAAGATTTATTCCGGACTTCTCTCGGATTGCGAAGCCTATTACTGAGTTGCTGAAGAAAGAAGTCAAGTTTGTGTGGAGTCAGAAGTGCGAAGATGCCTTCCATGCATTGAGGCAGCATCTGACCACCGCACCAGTTTTGGCGCAACCTGACAGCAGCAAGCCTTTTGATGTGTATTGTGATGCCTCTGGCACCGGGCTAGGTTGTGTCTTGATGCAAGACAGCCGAGTCATTGCTTATGCCTCAAGAGCACTCAGGCCTCATGAGCAAAATTATCCCACTCTTGACCTTGAGTTAGCAGCAGTGGTTCATGCATTGAAGATGTGGAGGCACTATCTAATGGGAACCCACTGCAACATCTTCACTGATCATAAGAGCCTTAAGTACATTTTTACTCAGGCTGATCTTAACATGAGGCAGAGAAGATGGCTAGAGCTGATCAAGGATTATGACCTAGAGGTACATTATCACCCAGGGAAAGCTAATGTGGTAGCTGATGCCTTGAGTCGGAAGTTGCAATGCAACTGTATTCTGATGGATTCTCGTGTTAACACCTTGTGTGATGAGTTGAGCAAGATGCAAATTGAAGTGATTCCTTCTGGTTCTTTGTCTCACATTTCTGTTGAGCCAGCTTTGCAAGACCAGATTATCATGGCCCAGCTCAGTGACAAGGGAGTGCAGATTATCAAGAAGAATCTCCATCAGAAGGTTGAGAAGTATGATTGTTTCCGCCAGGATGAGAAGGGTGTGTTATGGTTCAAAAGCAGATTGGTAATTCCTAAGGACCGGGATCTCAAGAAGAAAATTTTGGATGAGGCTCATCTCTCCAAATTCTCTATGCATCCGGGAAGCACCAAGATGTACCATGATCTGAAGCTTTTGTACTGGTGGACCAGAATGAAGAGGGAGATAGCCCAGTATGTATCAGAGTGTGACACCTGTCAGAGGGTTAAGGCAAGCCACTTGAAGTCCGCTGGAGCTTTGCGACCACTGTCCGTACCTTCGTGGAAGTGGGACGATATCAGCATGGATTTCATTGTGGGTCTGCCCAACACCTCTCGTCATCATGATTCAATTTGGGTTATTGTGGACCGATTGACGAAAGTGGCACATTTTCTTCCTGTGCACACCACTGATAAGGCTCAGAAGTATGCAGAATTGTATATCGACCGGATCGTGTGTTTGCATGGATTACCTCGGACCATTGTTTCTGACCGAGGAGCCCAATTTGTTGCCAGATTTTGGGAACAATTGCAAGAGTCTTTGGGAACCAAGCTAATCAAGAGTTCAGCTTACCACCCACAGACTGATGGTCAGACGGAAAGGGTAAACCAGATTCTGGAAGATATGCTGAGAGCTTGTGCGATCGATTGTGGCAAGAACTGGGATAAGCACCTCTCCTTGGCAGAGTTTGCTTATAACAATAGTTACCAATCCAGCCTAAAGATGGCACCTTTTGAAGCTCTCTATGGGAGAAGGTGCAGGACACCACTCAATTGGTCTCAGCCTGGTGAAAGAGAAGTTTTTGGACCTGATTTGGTGACTGAAGCCGAAAGGAGGGTCAAGTCAATCAGGAAGAATCTAGAAGCTGCTAAGGCCAGGCAGAAGAGCTATCATGATAGAAGAAGGAAACCTCTCCAGTTCGAGGTGGGAAGTTTTGTATACCTCAAGGTATCACCCACCAAGGGAGTGCAGAGGTTTGGAATCAAAGGCAAGCTAGCCCCTCGTTACATTGGACCTTATGAGATCGTTGAAGCATGTGGACCCGTGGCATACAAGCTGAAGTTACCTTCAAAGATGTCTGCCATTCACAGCGTATTCCATGTATCTCAGCTAAAGAAGTGTGTTCGATTGCCGACTGAGATTCTAGCAGAGCCAGAATTGGAGATAGAGCCAGATCTCTCGTACCAAGAGTACCCCTCCAAGATTCTGGATTGCAAGGAAAGATCAACTCGGGCTAAATCGATCAAGATGTTCAAGGTCCAGTGGAGTAATCACTCAGAGGAGGAAGCTACTTGGGAAACCGAGGAATTCTTAAGATCCAACTTCCCCGATTGCCTACCTAAGGAAGCTGGTATGTAATCACCCCCAACCCCTCCTCCTGCCTTTCGAATCTAATTTCCAAAAATATGATCTTAATTCAGAATGAAGTAACTAAAAGATAAAACTTAAAAGGACTTCCTTCTGAAGTTGCAAAGAGAATGACATTCGAAGAGCAGTTTTGCCCTAATAATAACAATCATCACCCTTTTTCCTATCAGTCTCACCCTTCGCTTCACCCCGGGAGGACTCTGGCCTGAATCTCGGGACGAGATTCCTTTAAGGGGGGAAGGCTGTGACACCCCAGTGTCACCTAGGGTTTCTCTTAAAAAGCCACACCAAGAGCCATTACTTCCTGTGAACCAAAGTAAGCATGAGCATCAAAATAACTTAAGTGATAAAGAATTCACCAAGTATATGTTTAAAAGTGTCATGATCAAAACAATTGAGTCCTTGAAAAGATAAGAATGTGCAACCCTAATTAAGAACTCTAAGTGAACCCCATGAACAAAATTCAAGAAAATAAGCAAAGGGGAATGAAAAGTTTAAAATTTTGAGTTGAGCCAATAATATAAGTTAAAGTATATTTGATAAGCAACAAGATAGATTGAGAAAGCTTAGCCAAAATAATTCAAGAAAACCCCCAAATCAAGCTTCTTTTGTTGGGACTCATTGGGAATTCTGAATTTCAGAATTCTGAAATTCAGACCTTGAGCCAAAGATCAGGGATGTTCACCTTGATCCCTAACTCGAATCCTAATGGCCCCATTGACAAATTTGTGTCTAACTAACCCCTCTGTCGTGTGCCAGAAGATGGCATTGGGACGCGAGCCCTAGACACGACAAAACTTGGGATTTGCCTCGGGTTTGGGCAGGGAGACAGACCAGATTTCCTGGCTCCATATCTCTGCAACCAGTAGGCAAAATCCTATGACCTCCACACAAGAATGGTAGCTTGTAGGGAGGAGAAGAGGTTTTGTGCACTGACCCAGGCGAGAGCAGGCTCGGATGAGCGACCACACGCGCCAGAGCTTGGGCAGAACGCACGGGCACACGTGTTCGACCCTGGTCGGCACGCCAGAGCTCGCCCAACCCGCGCGCGCGCTCGCCCCGGCGTCCGGTCACGTCCGCCGTGCGCCCACGCCCTCGGCCGTGCCCGCCCGCGCCTATAAAGCCTCCCCGGGCGCACCTCTCTTCGCCCCGCACTCACCCTCATCGGCCAGCCACCGTTCCTTAGCTCCGGCGAGCGTATTTCCGCCCGCCATTGCCGCCAGAGCTACGGCCACCGTGGCCAGCCCACTCCAGCCACCCTCCAGCCCAACCTGTGCTTCGGCTAGCTCCGCCAGTAGCCCGTGAAGCTCGCCAAGCCCTCGGACCCGACCGGACTTCACCGGAGGCCCGAGATCAACCTCACCGGACTTCGGTCTTCCGCCGCCGCGCGTGGACCGAGCTATCCAGTGAGTCTCCGCCCAATTCCTTTCGCTCATGTCTTCTCTGGCATCCCGTGGACCTCCCTGACCCATTTGATTGAACTATCTCGCCGTGACCAGGCCGGTCTCCTCGCCGCCGACGAGCATCCCCGCCTGCGCGCGTGGACCGACCAACTCCGGCCATCTCCGACGGTGTTCCGCACACCGTTGTGATCCCCGCGACCTCCCCTTCACCCTCGGCCACTTCACCGGAACAGTCTCGCCGCCGGTAAGCCCCTCCGCCCTTTTCTTCGCCGCGGCTACTGTTTGAGGTAGAAGAAGGACCTCGGGTTAGGTTCTGTAGAACCCGAGGGGTTTTCTGTAATGTCAGCGACTCATATGAATAGTAACCTAAGGACTGATTCGCGAGGAAAACCTAGAAAACCGCCAGGGACCCCAGTGCAAAGTGGATTTCCATTTAATCAATTCTGTTACTCTTTTTAAATAACCAAAGAACTTAGAAAATCCATAACTTGATGAAATCTTAATGAAAAGCTGTCAAACCAATTTTGCTAGCTCTGGAATATTATAATCTATCATTTAAAATTATTGAACCATATGCTTTCTGTTCTAAATTTTAGAGCTTAAAATTAAAAACAGAAACCCCCTAAACCTTGTTTAATTAAGGAAAATTAGTTTTTCTTTTGTGCTGAGCTTAAGAAAATTTGTAGATGCTCATACCTTAATTATACACTGTTTAAAAATAGTAGGAGCCCCAGCCTTAGAGATTATGATGTAGTTATTCATTTAAAGCCATTTTGTCCAAAACTTAGAGAAAATCAGAAAAGCACTAGAAAATGTTTAACAATGATTAGTAATATTTTTCCTAGTTTACTTATGTAACAGAGAACCTAGGAAAAATGCAGAGACCATTAATTAGGACCAGTTTCTAACTAAGATGCTCTAATTAGCCTTATGTAGACTGAAAATCAATTATTAGAATTGCAAAACTATAACCAAAGTGGTTAACAAAAATCCAGTGAACTTGTAACCTTCAGAGCCCCACTACAAAAATACAGAGCACCCCAGCCTAACTTTTTAAGTAAGGAAAATAAATACAAAGTGGTAATAAGGCATTTTCCCAATAAATCATAAACAACCTCAAATAATGAGATAATGGGCAACCAAAAATTAGCTAAGTCCATGATGAGATAAACCACCAGAGAAAAATACAAACCCATGAAAAAGAAGTGAACCCATGCCTTTTGCTAGTAATTTGTGAGAAAGGCCATTTGACTTAAATAATGCAAACCACCCCTTCCCTTAAGCAAAAAGAAACCAAACTCCAGAATGATTGCTCTTGCACAAAATACTAGCTAAGAAAAATAAGAACTCTGTTGTTTGATGTTTTTCAAACATAGTGGTAGTAGAAAGCACCCCTTTGGCTAGAAACCTTAAGAAACCATAGGAAAAGAATTAAAAGGTATTAATGACTAGAAATTTGTATCAAGTCATGTTATGACACCTAAAAGCCAGCAAAAATAAGTTTTAAAGAATTACCCACTGTTAAATAATAGTTGTAGTTCAAAGTACCCCTTCTGCCTTAAGATTTGGTAATTTTGTCCAGAGAAAACCATTTACTTTCTGAACCCCAAATTTTGAGACAGAGAATCATACACCAGTAACCAGCCACTGTAATTTTTGCAGAATTTTTAGAATTTTATAAAAGCAACTTGTAGTTCAAACCTACTCCAAAACATTAAAGAGAATAAAAGAAAAGAGAAGAAGGAATAAACCTCATCCCATTAAAGCTAACCCAATTTACCAAATATACCACTAAAAGGTTTTACATAAGCAAGGTTAACTTGTTTAAATTCAAAAAAAGACCATACATCTTTAAAGTTGTAAATTCCAAAGCACATATCATATCATGCATGTATCTTACGAATTGCATTCATTAGATTGTAATCTTGCCGACGGAGAGTACGTGCTCATCCCCGAGCAAGGACCTGTCCAAGAGGAGGACCAGGAGCAGGCTTCAGAGGCTGCTATTGAGGATCTCCCCGCAGCCCCAGCAGTTGAAGGCAAGCCCCGGTTCTATGCATAACCATGTTATTATATGCTACTTTACTACACTTAATGCTTGTAGGACTGTAATGTGCACTTAAGTGTAGGAGTTGCTTGAAACCTCTAGTTGCATGAACTTAGGACTCCTTTTTGAGATGAATACTAGTATGCTAGGTCGAGTAGCTGCTTGCTAATCAGGATCTCGGTAGAAGTCGAGTGATTTTTCTAGCACTCGCGCGAGGTCAGGAATTGATTGTATTCATCTTGATAATGGGATATATGTTGGTCTATGGACTTGGATCCAGGGAGGATGCCTTGTCCATGAGACGGGAAAAAAATAAATTAAGGATTAATGTGTGGATACCTGAGTCAAGCTTTTGAACGTACTAAGCACATGCCGGGAAAAATGGTAACCGGTAAACCTAGTACCTGAGTGAAGCCGGGCGCGGACTTTATCCCTCATGCGACCTGAGACAGGGTCTCCCATGCTAGCTATGGTGGGTACAAGTGCGGTCACTGCACGGCGGCAGCCGGGGTCAGTGGAGCATTGTATGCCAAGGCGGTGAGGCCTGGACGCGAACGGGGAATCGATGGGGACGGTTGTCATGTGTGGGGTCGGAGTACCCTGACATGCCGTGTGTTTAGGTTTACCTTGCAAGGTTAAAACTCGATTCGAATCGTCTGCTTCTCGCAGCTAATGAGACTGCTTGATTCCTTGTACTGCATCGAGTAAGAAGTGAAATGTGGATTACATGAGATAACTTGTTGATTGAACTAATTGCTTGTTACCATGTATGCTTAGAAGGAGCCAATCTAGCTAAGTTAATGATGGTAGAAATTGAAAAGCTAAAAGTTGATTTTAGAAACAGCTAGTGCTTTTGGCAAACCAAACCCCTCAGCCAAACAGCTGCATAGTCTAGAGGTAGAGGAGTAGACTCCTCACACCGGTTAAGTCTAGCTGAGTATTAGTATACTCAGCCTTGCTTGTGGCACCATTTTTGCAGGTACCATGCAGGATGTAGTTGATGGTGTGACTTGGCCTACCACCCTGCCACCGGGTTGGACGGTCGAGAGGGATGTTGCTCCGGCAGGAGAGGAGCATGAGGAGTAGTGGGCTAGGCCTTGCCCATTTCCTCGTTACCAACGACATCGATTATCCGCTGCACTTTAACTTGGGAACTTTATTTGCTACTCCAAAAACTCCGATTTATGTAATAACTCCGTACTTAATTTGAGGTTTCCTGTTTTATTGTATTTCTTCTGTGACTCACCTTCGAGTGAGATTGTGGGATTTGATCCTGGTTAAGTGGCTTCATCAGACTAGATCTGAGGGACTGACGGGTTATTCCGATTTAAGTGTGTTACGGCCCCTGAGGCGTGACTTAGGCACTTAAGCTGGAATAATTCGGGCGGTTCTGCCACACGCCCCCTTGGGAGGGGCCATTTGTCATCGCCAAAGTTCTGAAGCCCGGAACGTACAAGCTGGCCAACAGTCAAGGCGAGGTCTACAGCAACGCTTGGAACATCCAACAGCTACGTCGCATCTACCCTTAAGATGTTTTCAAGTTGTTCATATACCTCGCTCCCATGCAAAGTTTAGTCATCAAGGAAGGGTCAGCCTTGCCTCGGCAAAGCCCGACCCTCCCTCGGGGGCTAAAAGGGGGGAACCCCCTCTGCGTCGAAATTTTCCTCGAAAAAAGATCTTTTCTGCCAGAATGTCTTTCGTGCTTTTCGACTACTTCGAAAGTGGATCCTGAAAACGACGGAGTACACGTAAGCAGCCAAGGCTGACCGAGCCGAGGGACTCCTACGCCTCAGGGATACGGATACCTCACTCATCACCTTCTGCGATAAGTAACTCACGTTCGGATAAGTGATTCCGCGGACCGAACAAGTCTTCACGTTCGGAAGCTCTTCTGCCGGAGCGATTCTTCGAGCCTTCTCGACTGCGTCGGTGATAGAACCCCATGGACGGGTAAGAGTGCGCGTAAGCGGCAAGGCCGACCGAGCCGAGGGACTCCTACGCCTTCGGGATACGGATACCTCACTCGTCACCTTCCGTGAGAAGCAACTCTCGCCCGCACAAACAATTCTGTTACCGACAAAAAAGTCCAGATACTCGAAACAAGAGGAAAAGAGACGCAGCTTTACAACACGGCGGGAGTGTGTTTTGTCCTCGGCGGTCGCAGAAAACACGCGCTACAAATCCGATCCTGCAGGCTCGGATCCGGACAATTGAGGGAGCCGCAACACCCTCGGCGTCAACAACACCTTCGGCGAGGTCCGACCTAGCCTCGGACGGCGACACGGTCCCAGGGGCCTCCGCTCTGAAGGACAACGTCATCACCAAGCCCGAGCCATCGCCGCCAGGGTCTTCTCCGAGAATCCGGTACGAGCGGGCGGCTCGGCCGGTCACCCCGGGGCCTCGGCCAGCTGTCCTCCGAGGACATCAGCCCGACCCGAGGCCTCGGCAGGTCAATTCCGGCGTCGGTCCCACTAACGGACAACCCGGCCAGGCTCCGGCCGACCAGGTCTTCTTTTCGAGCCAACTCTGCCTTTGTTCGCGCTGACACCGCTACCCCTGGCCTCGGCTCATCGAAGAGCGGCCGAGGGGTTCCTCTAACTAAGCAAGGGAAGCCTCGGACAACAAGGCTGACCGAGTCGAGGGACTCCTACGCCTCCGGGATATGGATACCTCACTCGTCACCTTTACACGGGGCGACTCACGCTTGGTGAAGCGGTTCAGACAACCAACAGGCGAGTCTTAGTGCTCGAAAATGAGGAAAAAACACGGCTCCGTGCCGAAATTACATACATGTTCAGGCCTCGACAGCCACGATGAACAAAAACACTGGCATTCAAAGTGCCATTACAAATGGAACTCCGGTTCCACCTCCGCAGGTACGAACAACCCCACTCGATGGGGGGCGCCTGCGGAGCAACAGAAGACCGACGAACGGCGTGCCGTCGCCCGCTCCGACAGTGGCGACGACGACGACTTCTGCTCCGGGGGGCCGAACAGCGGCAGCGATGACCTCAGGGCGGATGCTGCCGCCAGGAGGCCCCCGCCCATGCCCAAACTCGTGAGGCAAGGATGGGGAGAAGGCCGTAGAGTTGGAGGTCGGTCCGTGGGCGGCCTTGGCTATCTCGTCAGCGGGAGAACCTCTTCCAGCTGCCGTGGCGGAAGCCGGCGCCAAGAGCGGCTCCGAAGCCACTCGGGTCCAAGAGCCAGGCACGCGGCAGCTGCCAGCGCCACGGACGACAACCGCCCTTCCCCCCGATCACTGAGGGAAGGAGCGGGCCACCGCCCATGCAGGGGCCGACCCCAACTCGGCACACTCCCCTCCCCAGCCCTGGTGATGAAAATCCTTGAGGCTGAGGGAGGGGCAGAGGCTACGGCCCGGTTTGCTTTCCCCCACCATCGAACTGGAGGTCACCATCTTGGGTGACCGCCGGCGGAGGGGTGCAACCGGGCTGCATGATGAAAATCCTTGAAGCCGAACGATGGCTGAAAGGTACCAACTTCCGCGGAGTTGCGTTCCTCCAACGGCAAGGCGGAAAGACTACGGGCATCCCCCATCCGAGGCTTGGAAGGTGGAAAGGCACGATGCATAAGGGAGCGCGAAGACATGGTCGCCCTTCAAGGAGGTCACCCTCCTTTTAAAGGAGACTCTCCCTACTTGCGTCCCCAGTCGTCGGGGGCTGAGTCTTCTCCAACACGCTCCAAGGTCCTCCCCCCACGGCGCGGGGACTGGGTCCCACACGTCATGCAAGCCGGCCCAGAGCAGAAGAAGCCAAACCGCCGCGCGCGGTGCATGCAACCGCCCAGCGGTTACAAGCGGCTCTCCACTTTTGCCCAGACCAGCGGGCGAAAGGGCGGGCAGCCATGCAGGTGGCATGCAACCGCGCCAAGTGGGCGCACTTCTCTGACTCCCGACACGCCCAGCATGGAGGCCCAGGCCCACGCGTCATGCAACCGGCGCGCTGAATGCTTCGTGCATGCAACTGCACCGCCACTTGCGCCACCACCGCGCCTCCTCGACTGCGGAACCAATACCGTGACTCGAGGCGACCCAGCGCACAACCCAGCAGCGCCAGCCTGGCGCGACGGTCAATGCGGCCAAAAATGGGCCGGCAGTAATGGCGGTGGCAGGCGGGCAGGAGCAGGGGTCACGTCGTCAGCCAAGCTTACGTCCCATCCAGGGGCAGCGAGAGAACCCTCTCTCACGGCGTGAAGACGACGCGCCCGTGTTCCGTTCCTCGAACGGCCCGCGCACGCGCAACGGCCGCCCCGCGAACCACTTGCCCCGTCGCATTAACTCCGCGGCGGGACAGGCGGCACCTCTGGCAGGAGAAGCGAGCGACGCTTCGCCTTCGCCATAATGACCGCGTCAAAAAAGGTACGCCACGTCGTTCGATTTTGTATCCTTTTCCTTTTTTCCTCTTTCTCTCTCTTGCAACAGGGACCGGGAAAGGGGGATACCCCGAAAAGGATCCTTCCCCGTGAAGGAACCAGGCTCCGAGCCTCCCTACTGATCAGAGGTTCGAAGGCTGGCCCCTCGGAAGGGTTCAACAGCCGCCTCAGAGCACGTGGGCTCCACACCCACTACTGGTCAGAGGTTCGAAGGCCGGCCCCTCGGAAGGGTTCAACGGCCGCCTCAGGCTACTCGGGCTCCGCGCCCACTACTGATCAGGGGTTCAAAGGCTGGCCCCCGAAGGGTTCACAGCCGCCTCAGACACAGAGCGAGGGATGACCATGGGTACGTTCGATACATAACCAAGGCTCGGGCTGCGCTCCCGAGGTACCCTAGGACATTTTCGAGACCAGCGGGATCGATCTTGTAACGGAATCCCATCAGAGGGAGGCATCGAGCCCTCGGACCCCGTCGCCAGAGGACTGGGTCCGGCAGATCACCCGCAGGTACTTTTGGGCGCGCCTCTGGGCCTCTAGCCGACCCCTAACGAACGGAGCACGGACGTCCGCTCGGATCACCCGCCTGCAGCTCACCGGAGACACCATGTTCGGTGCCCACCGAGGGCAACATGGCGCTCCCCCCCTCCTCCTTGTGGAAAGGCGACGCAGGGGCGTATGTAAAAAAGTCGAGTCTGTCCCTGATCGCCCTCTCGCCCTGTGCAGAGGCTCGGGGGCTGCTCTCGCAAACCCGGCTCCGGCCAAACCGTTGACAGCGTCAGCATACCAGCCCGAGAACTTGGGACCCGACCGTACACCCGGGCTACGGCCAGCTCGCATAAGGGAACGACCAGACCAGCCGAAGCATTGCGCGAGGCATTAAGACCTCGGAGGAGTCAAACCACTCCTCCGAGGCCTCGGGGGCTACACCCGGCGGGTGCGCTCGCGCGCACCCACCAGAACAAAACGCAACCGAGAAAGGCTGGTCCCCTTGCAAAAAAGTGCGACGAAAGCCTCCAAGCGAGTGCTAACACTCCCTTTGAGGCTCGGGGGCTACTGTCGGGGACCATAATTAGGGGTACCCTCAACGCTCCTAATTCTCAGCTGGTAACCCCCATCAGCATAAAGCTGCAAAGGCCTGATGGGTGCGATTAAGTCAGGGATCAGTCCATTCGAGGGACTCGATCACGCCTCGCCCGAGCCTAGCCTTGGACAAGGGCAGCCGACCCCGGAGGATCTCCGCCTCGCCCGAGACCCCCCTCCAGCGGCGAACATATTTCCGGCTCGCCCGAGGCCCTGTCTTCGCCAAGAAGCAACCCTGACCAAATCGCCGCGCCGACCGACCAAATCGCAGGAGCATTTAATGCAAAGGTGGCCTGACACCTTTATCCTGACGCGTGCCCCTCAGCCGACAGAGCCGAAGTGACCGCCGTCACTTCGCCGCTCCACTGACCGGTCTGACAGAAAGACAGCGCCGCCTGCGCCGCTCCGACTGCGGTGCCACTTGACAGAGTGAGGCTGATAGGCAGTCAGGCCCGGCCGCAGGCACCATAGGAAGCTCCGCTTCGCCCGACCCAGGGCTCGGACTCGGGCTAAGCCCCGGAAGACGGCGAACTCTGCTCCACACGACCCAGGGCTCGGACTCGGGATAAGCCCTGAAAGACGGCGAACTACGCTCCGCCCGACCCAGGGCTCGGACTCGGGCTAAGCCCCGGAAGACGGCGAACTCCGCTCCGCCCGACCCAGGGCTCAGACTCGGGCTAAGCCCCAGAAGACGACGAATTCCGCTCCGCCCGACCCAGGGCTCAGACTTGGGCTCAGCCCCAGAAGACGACGAACTCCGCTTCGCCCGACCTCAGGACTCAAACTCCGCCCTGGCCTCAGCCAACGGCCTCCGCCTCGCCCGACCTAGGGGCTCGGACTCGACCTCGGCCATGGAAGACGGACTCGACCTCGACCTCGGAGGAGCCTCCACATCGCCCAACCTAGGGCGCGGGCCGGCCACGTCAACGGGAGGCACCATCATTACCCTACTCCAAGCTGACTCAGGCTACGGGGAACAAGACCGGCGTCCCATCTGGCTCGCTCCGCCAGATAGGCAATGATGGCGCCTCGCACGCTCCCTGACGATGGCGGCTCTCGGCCCCCTTACAGAAGCAAGAGGACGTCAGCAAGGACTCGACAGCCCCGACAGCTGTCCCTCCGCCAGGCTCCAGCGCTCCTCCGACGGCCACGACATCACACAAACCGGGCGCCAAAATCTCTCCGGCCGCCACGATGGCGTGTACTTAGGGCGCTAGCTCTCCTCCGCTAGACACGTAGCACTCTGCTACACCCCCCATTGTACACCTGGATCCTCTCCTTACGCCTATAAAAAAAAGGACCAGGGCCCTCTTAGAGAGGGTTGGCCGCGCGGGGACGAGGACGAGACAGGCGCTCGCGCGAGGCCGCTCGCTCCCTCTCCCGTGTGGACGCTTGTAACCCCCTACTGCAAGCGCACCCGACCTGGGCGCGGGACGAACACGAAGGCCGCGGGATTTCCACCTCTCTCACGCCCGACTCCGGCCACCTTTCTCCCCCCTTCGCGCTCGGCCTCGCGCCGACCCATCTGGGCTGGGGCACGCGGCGACATTTCACTCGTCGGCTTAGGGACCCCCCGGTCTCGAAACGCCGACAATCCTAATTAGTGAAAATCTATATTTTAACCTGACTGACAAGATGTGGTCTAGTACCTCTTTCATTTTCTTATATCAGTAAAATTATACTTGAACCACTACTACATATTATTATTTTATGCTAAATGAGAAGTTAATCGTAAACACTTCTAGTACATAGTTAATGAACCATAAAATTATTTATTTTCAAAATATAAAAATGATGTCCACATCCAAAATATTGTTACCGGGGTGTCTCACAATTAAACGTATACATCAGGTATCTGTTTTTAGTAGTTTCTAATCCGTATATCTCGGAATTCATTTTACTCAAGCGCAGGGGCTAAAATGTAAAAAGTGCTTCTACCTTGGGCTAGCTTGTGTGCATAGGGAGCTTGATAGGGGGTTCGGCCGAGCAGGGAGTGGGATAGGGGGTCTCGGCGTCGGGCGGGGCTCCGGCCTAGCGGCTTGACGAGCAGGGCGCGGGGCTCCATCGGGTACGGCGAGGCTCCGGCATGGTGGCGAGCTCCAGCGAGGCGACTGGGCACGGCGCGGTGGCGAGAGAGAGGAGAGCTTGAGCGAGTGGACGGGAGAGAAGCAAGGGTGTGGCTTGACCTTTTATAGGGGAAGAGGGGGTGAGGAAAGGGCTCGGCGGCCAAGGAGAGGAAGGGACGGCCGGCGTTCTCCATCACTCGGCCCTTGATTACTCCGGTTACTCCATTAATGGAGGGAGGGAACGGGGGAGTGAATGGGGGAGAGAAAGGGTGATGGGTCCGGCGGTTTTGGGCGCCGGAAGGCAAGGGGACGCGGTGGGTCGGGCTCGGCGGGGCACGGGGTCGGGCGCGGCCGGGGGCGCGGCGCGGGCGCGCGTATAACACCATGAATTTGGGGGTATAAATTTTTTTCTAATTATGACCCAAATTCATGTGTTACTCTTCTCTCTCTCACCAACCCTAGGTTTTATTTCTCTCTAGATCCTCTCTTCCTTTTTCTTTTTTAAGTAGAATTAGCTTAAAGTTAGGGGGATTTAATTATTTATTTTTGCCAAAACATTATGGGTCATGACATGTTGCATCATGGTGAGCTTAAAATATTCTTTGAAGTGTTGCACATGTTTGAATTTACTTGAATTGGAAACCTAATTTGAATTTGGAATTAAAAACCCTATAGAAAAGAAATAGAAAAGCAATTAGAAAATCCAAAGAAAAAGAAAAAGGAAAATCAGCCCAGTTAGGTCGCGCGCCCGCGAGCCCGCGCCGCCTGACAGGCGGGCCCCGCCTGTCAGCGGCTGCTTTCTCTTCCGCACACCCTTTCTCTCGCTCTCTGCCCGCTAGGGCCAACCTATCGGCGTCAGTTGCTTCGCCCACGCACGTCCCTCTTCTCTCTCTGCCTCATGGGCCCGGTTCTCTAGGCGCTGAGCCGTTGCCCTGTGCGTCCCTCTTCTCTCTCTCCGCCGTGGACCCTCCCTGTCAGTTCCACCCTCCCCGCGCTCGCCGTGCACCAGCGCGTGTGCACTCGTGCACGTCACCAGATTTCTCGGCCACGACACCTGCCCACGCACCAAGCTCCCCTCTTAGAGCCCCGCCAGTGCCCGCACTCGCTCCCCCGCCTCATTTCGCACAGCATCACCCTCTCTCGCGCTCTGCCCTCGCCGCTAGGCGCCGCCAGAGACTCGTGCCCGCATTCCCGACCATCTAGCTCGCCGGAGACCGCGCCAAGCCTCCCCGAGCTCCGCCCCGAGGTGAGACACCTTTGCTCGTGCTTAATTTCCCTAGTTCCGCTCTGTGCTCGGCCAATTTTGGCCTTGCCGGTGCTCGGCCATGGCGGACCACCGTGCTCACGCGGTGGCCGGCCAATTTAGCCCGGTCTAGTTCCCCGGTGTAGGTTCCTGTGTCACCCCTGCCTCTGCTCAAGCTTTCTCAGGCCTTAGCGCGCCTCAAGTCCCCTCCCTGTGGCCGGAATGTCTCGCAGGAGTTCCTCCGGTCCGCCCGAGGCCTTCTCCCCGCCGTTCTCCCCTCTCTGCCCTCGGATTCGTGGCCTTTTCCCCGACATTGAGTTTGTCGTGGCATTCTCTCCCTCTCTGCCCAATCCCGGCGACCCCGGAAACCCCCTAGCACACGCCTGCCCCAACTCCAGCGACTTCACTGCCGCGGAGAGGAGCAGCGCCGCCCGTAGCCATTCACCCCTAAAGTGCCCCAGATCCTCTAGGACTCAAATGTGATACAATTACTAGTCCCAGGAGGCTAGTAAACACATTTATACATCATATGATTCTAGATCTGCTTAAACGAGACAAACCTATAAAGGTGGCGATCAACTTTAAGAGTTGGTCCATAACTAGGGACATATCATCAGAGTGGGGCTGAAGTAGCCCGATATACGCAGCGAAGCAAATCAGCGGTCCAACAGCCACAGGCAAGGTTGGGAACAGTCGTAACTCTTACCCGATCTCCTTTTTCTGAAAAATAACAAATAAGCAAGGGTGAGTACAAACGTACTCAGCAGCCCACCTTCACCCACGAAATGGGGAAATCAGATATAATGCATGGAATATGTGGAGCTCAGGATATTTTGTAGAAACAACAATATTTTATGCAGGGTTGTTTTGTAAAACATTTTGTATTTTTCAAAGCGCATCCTCTCCCAAAGGAGCAGGAAGTTTTTCAATATAGAACAAAATCCCCTGGACTAAACCATCCAGGTATCTCAGCAGTTTCCCACTGGTTTTCATTTTCAAAAATAGCTACTGGACTTCCCGTCCACCATAGCTCACAGCTCAACTGCCGGACCTTTTTAAAAACCACTTTTCTCAAACGCACCCTTTTTTTGAAAACAAAACACTAATTGTCATACCACACCAGACTCGTCCATTCCTGTGGACACAGACTATTCAAATAGGTTTGAACTCTGCGCAGAGGGGTACACTTTACCCACTAGTCCGGTTTCTGCGATCTCACCGTCGTGAGATCCGAATGCCGAATCTCTTTCTTTCCTCGCACGTCCTTACATTAACGGTTATACCGGAAGGAGTCAGGTCATCGCCATGTCCAAACCGGACAAAACAATCCCCCTCCTTATCCTCCCGGTGCTCCCTAGCCTTCATAACCCTAGGGTTTGGACCGTACGAGTTCAGATTGAGTGACTGCCCATACAGTCTCGAGTGGTTGTACTTATCATGAGTACAGGTAGTGAAGGATGACAAACCGGTCCTTATGTGAGGGGACAATCCTTCTGCTCACACCTAAACCAGCTGAGCCATCACCTTAGGCCCTCCCCTAAACCATGGAGTCCCTGATCATCCCTACTCAAAGGTGATAAGGGTGAAAACCCTTCATCATACACATTTTGAAAAGCATTTTCTTTTGAAAACTAACACCTTTTCTCAAATCATTTGTAACAATTATATCAAGGATTGATTGCGGCAAGCGGCTGGGTGGCCATAATAACTTGTCTCAAAATCATATCATACATAAAATAACAGGCTGAGGGTTGTGGTTGAAAAATCATAGGTAATTTATGCATCAAAGGGATCTAGTGAAATTGATGTGCTTATCTGGTGAAGGGGGAAGGGGAGCTCACGGAACTGGCTTCTAGCTCCACTGCCTGGAGTAGACTTGCAGATCTGGCCTCCACGAGACGGCACAAATGCTCCGATAACTATGCAACATGAACAAGCAAACATACAAACCAGCAAGTATACCAACAAATATTTAGTATAGTGGTCAGAATAGCGATATATAAATGTGTAGAGTCTTGAGTAGAATCTGTGTCATGTGGTGTTGAGATACTACTAGTGGTGGAGTGGAGGTGCTTACCAGGAGGGTGAACTAGAGGCGAAGCGACACTATGAGTGTAGCCGGCAGAGCGGAGTAACTGAGTGGGTGGGGTGTTTGCCTTGGCTGAGGGTGTTGAGTGTGTGTGGAGAGGGAGAGGGTAGCTGGGTGTATTTATAGCTGGGTGTATGTGGTGTAGCACAGTGAAGTTCACTGTTGGTGAGAATAGTGACGAATGAATCATCTGACTTAGTATGAACAGGAGAGTTATAGGCAGAATATGGGACAAGAGTATTTTGGGAGTTTTCTGGAACATGAACCATGCTTAAGGGATGACATGGTTGGATAGGGAATAATTCGATAAGAATTTAGAAACAAGAATTATTGGAATCAGAGTTAGGAAGCCTGGTTCGAAGGAATCTCAAAGTTAAGCGTGCTCAACTTGGAGAAACCTGGGATGGGTGACCTGATGGGAAGTTCCCACTGGAAGGAAAATCACAGTCACCGGAGTTCGTATGACTGGAATATGGGTCTGGCTGGTCTTAGGTGGACTGGACAGCATGATGGATGAGTAGTTGAAATTTGGGGTGATCGGATGATTGATGAATAGTGACGACGAAAAAGTTACCATAGATATCATCTATGAATAGTAACAGTGATGAATAGTAACGATGATGAATAGTGTTGATGAATAGTAATTGTGAATAGTGATGGTGAATAGTCCGTATGAACGAACGATGAACGCTGAATAGTGACGATGAACGAACGATGAATAGGAACTATGAACGAACGATCGAATGATCGGACGAACGAACGATCAGAATTTTGGCAGCATAACGGCAGGACAAAGATTATCTGGAAGAACGATGAATAGGGACTATGAACGAACGATGAACGATGAATAGGAACTATGAACGAACGATGAACAATCGAATGATCGAACGAACGAACGATCGGAATTTTGGCAGCATAACGGCAGGACAAAGATTATCTGGAAGAACGATGAATAGGGACTATGAACGAACAGATGAACGATCGAATGATCGAACGAACGAACGATCGGAATTTCGGCAGCATAACGGCAGGACAAAGATTATTTGGACAAACGAACGGACGAACGATCGAATGATCGAACGAACGAACCATGAACGATCGGACGAACGATCGAATGATCGGACGAACGAACGAACAAACTAAGAACAGGGGGACGAACGATCGAAGAACGACCGAACGATCCTTGTGCTAGTGTGTGCTTGTGTGGGAAGTGGAGTGGGCGTGTGTGGGGGGAGAGTGGAGAGAGTTGCCATGAAATGGCTTGGGTGGGATGAGAGGAGGCCCTTGCCCCTCTATTTATAGCCATGGTGGGGGGATTAGGGGGAGGGGTGAGAGGATTAGTGGGAGGATGAGAGGATTAGTGGGAGATTAGCAAGTATTTGTCTTGTATGAGTGAGATTAGCTTGTAGAGCTCACCCTATGACACCGGAGGCATACATATACGTATGAGCATGAGGAAAGTTATGAAGAAAATATTTGTAGGGACTTGAAAAATGATTCTGAAGGTATTTCTCAGGAGGAAAATAATTGGAGATATATCGGTGGAATATCTGGGCAATATTTCTCGAAAGAACTTGAAGGGGATCACTAGGGAAATATCTGGGTAGTATTTCTGGAGACAATTTGAGGGGGATCACTGGGGAAATATTTGTAGGATATTTTGAGGAGGATTTTGAAGAGAATATAGACCACTATATTTTATTTGTTGATATCAACTCGCAAACAAACATTTTGAAATGAAATTTGAAATTCATTTTGAATTTAGAGTGAGTTTGAGAAAATTTCAAAATTTGAATTTTTGGGATGCTACAACCCTCCCTCGGTCTGATCTCCCACGTCCGATCTTGATTGCACAGCCCAGATCGCGGATACCGCTTCGCACACGCACGCCCTGCGCCCCTGGCCCGCCTGTCAGTGCCTGTGTCCCCTGGCGCTGGCCCCGCTCGGTCATTGCGCCCTCCCCCTCTGTCGCTGACACTCCCTGGCCCGCCTGTCAGCACTCGCCCGCCCGCGGCGCGCGCCCTCGGCCGCAGATCTAATCTCGGTCATCGGTTGCTGATATAACAGTTTGAATCGCCCGGTACCCCTTCGCGCGGCAGTTTTATTAAAGAGACCCTCGGTTTGTTTAGAATCAACCCGCCGTCCCTGGATTTTGTGCGCAGGCCCCTGTATTCTTGCATATTGAACCCTGGACTTTTAAATATTCACAGAATTAGACCTAATTTCATATTTTGAATTCCCAAACTTGTTTATTTCATATCTTTTGCATATGAGCACCAAATTTAGTGATTCAAATTGCAAAATGTTCATAGGATTATTCTATGTTTAAATAAAATAGTTTCATTTGCTGTCTGCACATTCTAATTTATAGGTGTAGATTTAGTTATTTAATAAAATAAATAAAAGGGAAAACCCTAGAGGTTAAAACATGCTTAATCTTGTGGGGTTAACCATGTCTATTACATGAATTCATCTCTGTTCTAATTTTTAGGTCGCAATAAAATAAATTGAACTACGTTATGTATTTGTGAGTAACACTTAGAGAAATAATAATCTATTTCCAAAGAAAGTTAGTTTATGTTATAGTTCCTGTTATACTTTGATCTCATTATTCCCTATTTAGTCTTTTTAAGATGTATTCCTATGGTTGTACATGTTTGGTGTGTTGTTCATTTGTACTTTCCAAATGTATTGGATGCATGCTCGCTTTATTTAGACAACGAGCAGTTCGAGGTTCCTGAGTGTGTTGTTGGAGACCTCCCTGAGCAATAACCTGGTGAAGGCAAATGTCCTCTGACCTATTATGTCCTACATACTCTATAATTCACTGTCTCGCATTATTTTATGAAACCTAAGGATTGACTAGTTTGTATTTACCTTATCCTTGTTTACCTTTTGGGTTATCATGGTTAGCACTTTGCTATTGCCTTAACTTAATCAATGAACATGATGTGGCTATTTATGATACGATAATGTTATCTTGATTATGCTGATGATCTTGTGATACTCTAGGGGACTCAGGCCTTTTCCCTGAGTACCTCTCCGTAAGGACCTGTTCATGGAGTGACCACCCGGGATAACAGTGCAACCATGAGGGTGGAATGGGACGCCCTTAGCTGATTAATTAGATGAACCTGAGGGTGTAATTGGCTTTGCCGGAGGGCCATCAATGGGGGTCGGGGCGTAGTGCTCGCTCTGCCAAGGTTGGGGTGCAGAGGTTCATTCGATTTGGTTTTGTTAGTCACCCACCTTGGGGAGGTGTACTGCGTTTGTACGACTGACGAAACCTAACGAGCAGCTATACACCAGGGGAGTCTCTGTCAAGGCTACGTAGTGTATCCCTGGCCATTCACCTTGGTAGTGAAGATCGGGTCTGTACAACCAAGGCTGGAAAGGGATCACGACTCGTGGGTAAAGTGTGCAACCTCTGCAGAGTGTTAGAAACTGGTATATCAGCCGAGCTCACGGTTAAGAGCAGCCTTGGGATCCTCTTTGATTAGAAGAACTTTGGATACTTTTATGATGATGGTTAACAATGATGTTATAAATCTGATCTCTGGTATTTCCTCTTTTGAGGGAGTACTTTTGGGTAATAACTGGGTTTATTACTAAAACTTGGCTCTACTAATACTAATAAATTCTTGACCAACTAAAAGCAACTGCTTAACCTCAAGCCCACATACTGCTAGTCCAATTTAGCCAAACGGGACATTTGTTGAGTACGTTGATGTGTACTCACCCTTGCTTTACACACCACCCCCACCCCAGGTTATCCCCATTGTACTCAGTGCTCAAGAGGTGATGCTGGCAACATGGAGGACTTCGAGGAGTTCCAGGATTACGACGAGTTCTAGTTTACTTAGTGGCAAACCCCCAGTCAGCTGCCTGTGTAGGCTTATCATCTACGTTTCGTTTTTCTGCACTTTGATAGTTATGTTAAAGACAATGGTTATGTAATAGACTTTGTGAATGTCTTGGACATCTTGATGTAATAAAGTACCTTTCCGCTATTTATTTCGAGCATTGTGTGAAGATGTCCAATTATGTAATCGCTGTGTACGTGAGTTTCTGATCCTGGCACGTACATGGTTCGCATTCGGTTTGCCTTCCAAAACCGGGTGTGACATAAGTGGTATCAAAGTCATGCTGAGTGTAGGACCGCTAACCTAGACTAGAATGGTCGCCCTAAGGACTATAGACCCCTACTCTTACCTTGACCTTAGAGTTCTTTCAAAAGTTGGTCATCTTGACCAACTCTATGTTACCTACTTATCTCAAAAAGTTTTGTCTCACTTTTCTTTCTGTTTACTTTCTGGTCTCATAGTTCTACTCTTACTCTTCTGCTTACGATGTCTTTTTGTAGATGGCCCGTATCAGGTGCACTGCACATAAGTCTGTGATCCCCTTTTTGCCTTCTCGCCTGGCAGAGCGTGTCGGTGTTTTGGGTCCGACCGCACACCCGGGGTTGCCCCTCAAGGTGTTTCTAGGAGTAGGACGGTGTCGACGACTGTAGCAAAATGGTTCGTGCCGATCACACGAGGGACAGTGGACAAGATTTACAGGTTCGGGCCGCTTAGAGATGCGTAACACCCTACGTCCTGGTGAGTATGCTTGGTGAGCGTGGTTACAAGAGGGCTCTCTAGATTGAAGACACAGAGAGTTGATGTGGGTGGCTAAGTAAGATAGGGTCGATCGTTCTGAAGGGGTGCCCCCTAGGCCTTATATACTCGACCGTGGGGCAGTACACGTGGATATGATAACAACAAGTAGCTAAAAGGTAGTGAACCTCTTGAGTTTATCCCTACGTAACCCTCGCCGACTTATCCTCGCATGGCTCCGTTGCATGGGGGCTTCAGCGCGGGAAAGTCGGGTCTCTGTTGCGATTTACTCGCTCGACGTTGTGGGCCGTCCGGGTTTGCACCAATCCGGTCTCACGTCGCTCTGCTTTATTGGTTGTTTCTCCCCAGGCCCACGAAAGAATGACCTTACGATTTATTGGGCCCTTGGGCCTTTCGTGAGGACTTTTACTCCTTTAGTGGACCCGGGGGATATCTATCCCCCACAAGCCCCCGATCTTTGGGTTAATTTAGAGGTAATCAGCCCAAAGATCCCAGGTCCAACTTGCGGGTGTTTTGAAGAAAAATGACTTCCTGCTGTCTTCTCTTGCTCCGATCACTCATTTGACCGAAGCTTAGTTTCATGCTTGTGCCTTAGAGGTCGGCGTTTCAATTTGTAGGATTCTGAACTTCATTGGGTGCACCGGAGGTGCACCCAATGGGTGTAGCCCCCGAGCTTTGAGTAGATTTTAGAAAATAATCTACTCGAAGGTCTTCCCCAGAAATTATCTCCATTTGTGCTCCTGCATCTTGGTTGAGGGTTGGTCTTTTAATCTTGTCCCACGCCTTAGAAGTCGGCACTATCTCGACTTGGAATGATAATCCATGGGGTGCACCAGAGGTGCACCCAATGGGTGTAGCCCCCGACCTTCAAATGGATTTTTTAAGGATAATCCATTCGAAGGTCTTTCTTTCGTGCCTCTTTGCTGAAAATTATCCCTTTCGTTTGTAGAAATTGGCATGAAGCTATTTGCATTATGCTTTGGAGGTCAGCATTATGTCATTAATATTTTGCTGCAGAGGTCAGCGTATATTTTGTCTTTAGCAGCCGAGTTTGCAATCCATCCATATCTTGCTAGGTAGTGCAATTTATTTGCTTCTGCGACTGATTGGACGTTTGATGGACGTTCTCTGTCTAGTCTTCACATCGCTTCTGTTGGCCATATCTTGTACTTCGCTGGCTATATTTGGCTTTCCTCTGATCCTTACTGATATCTCATTTTTGTCTTGAGGCATTCACTGCGTGCCCTGCACAGATGTGACCTTTTTGAAAAATATACTGATAATTCCTGGGTGTCCCCCCCCCAATGGGTGTGGGCAAGGGACGGCTTGGTACGCTGAGTGTTTTAGCTGGCTGCTTCTGAGTAGTAATGTGATGGGACGGCGAGTGTAATCATATCCTTTGCACTGTTGACTGGAGTCCCAATGGGTGTAGTGTTGCATGAAACGGCGTCAGCCGCCTGACGTGTCTTCAGACGGGTGGAAGTGCTTATTGAATGCTTTGCGACTGTTCAGTGGCCGCGGTTGGAGGTGAGCGGTTGTCTTTCCCTTCTATAAATAACGCTGTTGCCCCTCTGGTTTTTTCACATCTCTTCGCTGTTCTTTACTGCATCCTTCTCTTCTCTCCCGTCTGCTTCCGCCATGGGCAAGTGTAACAAACGCAAGCGCGAGCCGACTCCTCCGTCGGAGGACTTCGGCGACTCGGAATACTCGGAGGAGGAGTTCTCCTCCGAGTCCGAGGGGTCTCCGACTCCCGTCTCTCCCCCGGCGCCGTCTGATGATTCAGACGACTCCTAGGGGATTGCCGCGGAAGTCTGGACGTACATCCGGGCCGTCGAGCGCTCCGAGCTCGAGGGCTCGGATGAGTCGGAGTACTCCTCGGATGAGGAGGACTCGGACGGCGGCGAGGACGAGGACGAGGACGACAACGACGACGACGGTGGCGACGGCGACGGTGACGGCAGCGGCAGCGGCGGGGGCAGCGGCTGCAGAGACGGGAGCAAGGGCAACACTAGAGGCGGCAGCAGCAAGGGCAGCACCAGGGTCGGCGGCGGTGGCAGCAGCAGCAAGGCCAGTGGCTAAACGCCACTGGTCTTTAGATATTAGTATAGTGTAGTTAGAATAATGTAGTAGTAATGTAGAGTAGTATAGCGTAGTATAGTAGTAGTAGTAATGTAATGTAGTAATAGTAGGGAAGCATCAACTCGCAAAGAGTTGATTTGTAAGCTTATTGTCTTCCCTTAATGAAAGAATGACGTTGGCTTCTTCTTGATGACTCGCTTTGCTTGATTATAAAACTGATTCTTTTGAAACAGTAGATGAATAACTTGGGCATCACACTGACGCTTCCAGAAGTAGCTGCCGAGTAATCTTGTAGTCGGTGTCGGCGTTTTAGAGGTAACACCGAGCAACTGAAGACTGTATTAGCGTTTTTTTTAAAAACACCGCCGAGTGATTGAAAAGCGACGTCGACATTTTAGAAGTAATGCCGAGCGACTGAACGCTATATCAGCGTCTTAGAGGCAATGCCGAGTGATTGAAGGTCGACGTCGGCATTTTAGAAGTAGTGCCGAGCGATTGAACACGAGATCAGTGTTTTAGAGGCAACGCCGAGTGATTGAAGGTCGACGTCGGCATTTTAGAAGTAATGTCGAGCGATCGAACACGAGATCAGCGTTTTAGAGGCAACGCCGAGTGATTGAAGGTCGACGTCGGCATTTCAGAAGTAATGCCGAGCGATTGAACACGAGATCAGCGTTTTAGAGGCAACACCGAGTGACTGGAGGGTGATGTCGGCATTTTAGAGGTAATGCCGAGCGACCGAATACGAAAACAGCGTTTTAGAGGCAACGCCGAGTGACTGGAGGTCGGCATCGGCTTTTTAGAGGTAATACCGAGCGACTGAATATGAAATCAGCGTTTTAGAGTCAACGCCGAGTGACTGGATGGTGACGTCGGCATTTTAGAGGTAATGTCGAGCGACTGAATATGAAATCAGCGCTTTTTAGAGTCAACACCGAGTGATAGCAGGCCGCATGAGCTATTTTGAGGATGATAACCGAGTGATGAGGTGGCGCATCAGCTTTTTGGAAATAACTGCCGGATGACCACGTGGCATGCTGGGGTTTTGGAAATAACCGCCGGGTGATGACTGAGCACTTTTTGAAACGGTATCTGGCTCGAGAATATCCCATAAGAGCTACGCTTTTAGCCGCCTTTGCTTTCCGTGCCCTAGTTCTTGCATTCCCGCTTCCGAATCCTCTCTGCCATTCGCCTCCTACTCTGCTCGCTGGTGAAATCGAGATGGCGCCCAAGAGGAAGACTGCGAGCTCGTTTGCTGCGGTGATCCCTCCAATCGACCCCAACAGCCAGTTGCCTTTCGCAGGTTACCATATGTCCATCATTTCCGAAGCTGAACTTCTCCACCTCGTATCCATCGGGGTTCTTCCTCCGCGGGAACTCTGTTCTTGGCGGATTTGCCACGGGACTACTGTCCCGACAGAGGATACCCACGAGTCTGTAGTTTACGCTCCTTTTCTTCTCCGCGGCCTCGGCCTTCCCATCTCTCCCTTTTTTCGTGGCCTCCTTGATTTCTACCACATTAACTTGACCCATTTGAACCCTAATTCCATTCTGCAAATCTCCATTTTCGTTCACTTATGCGAAGCCTTTCTTGGCGTGCTGCCGCATTTCGGTTTATGGAAGTATTTGTATCATTGTCGCCCTGGGATGGCCGGGGGACAACATCAGTTGGTCGGAGGTGCCAGTTTGGAGATGCATCGCGGGCGAAAAACTGAGTATCTTGAGATTCCCCTCAAGGACAGTATTAAGGGGTGGCATCTAGAGTGGTTCATAGTTGATAATTATGGAAATTCTCTCCCCTCCCGGTCGGGAAGACAGCCAGACGTTCGCACTCCGAGCTGGACCGAGTCTCCCACAGATCAGGAAGTGGCTGAGGCAGGTGTGTTGCTAACTGAAGTTGGATTGCTGAAAGAGAGAGGTCTAACTGCTGAAGCTGTGGTCGCTGACTTTGTTTTCAAGAACATTCAGCCACTGAAAGACAGGGCCTATCCAGCATATCTATATCGAGGGCTAGCCGACTCAACTCGGGTTACCAATAGGAGAATTCCTTCTGTAGACTTGGTAAGCCGACTTGAAATGATCCTCAGGGGTAAGGTGTCAAATGTTGGTGCTCCAGTGGCATACTCAGCCTAGAACCTGCCTCCTCCCAAAGCCTTCACCCTTTTTGTGTCAAATCCGCCTGTGACTGATGGCAATTTGGGCCTTAGAGTGCGACCCTCTGCTGAAGAAGTCAGTACTTTGGTTGCTTCTCTTGGGGAGATTCCTGATGACGAACGGCAGGTCCATTTTGAGGTGCCCCTGAACCATAGTGATGCGGATATAAATGCCATGCTTGATCTGCTAGCTGAGGATTCCTCCGACGCTGCTCCTGCTGGTACGTTGGCAGTGGTGCCCCTTCCAGAGGTTGATACAACTTTGGATGTCCAGAAACCTGTCAGTACTCGCCCGAGGCGCCCTAGCCGAACCAATCAGTCTGAGCCTTCTGCTGATGAGCAAAAGAAGAAAAGAAGACGCCTCCGGTGAGTATCCAGTTTTGATGAGGACGCTGGTACCTCAGTTCCTGCTACTGAAGAAGTGCCTGCGACTGGACTTACTGACGCTGACCCCAATGGGTGTACCCAAACTGCTACTGATCCCAATGGGGGTGCTGCTTGTGTTGTCACTGTGGAAGATGAGGAGGAAGAAAATGAGGCTCCTTTAACTCGGAAAAAACAGTCGGCAGTTCATCGCCAGCAATGAAAGTAGTGGAGTTCCTTCTCCTGCTTTGTCTGCCCTCATTGGTCTGCAAGAACTGTCCCTGGCCAACTTTGATCAAACTCTTGAGGATATGGTCCCAGAGGACTTGTTATTAGAGCCAGTGGATGATGATGCAACGGAGGCTTGCGCTGCCGTGCCTGATGCTGGGTTGAGGTCATCCCGTGCCTCGTCGACCTTAGAGCGTGATCTCGAGGGTCGGGATGCTGACTTGGATTGTCCTGGTCCCATGGAAGTGGCTGAAGGCCCGTCAACCTTAGAGGTGGTTACTACGGAGAGCCTGGACCTCAAGAATGGTGCTGACACATGCCCAGCCCCCGAGGATGTCGCCGGGGATGACTTAGCTCGGGTGAAGAGTGTAAGCCACTGCCCAGCCCCCGAGGGTGCTGCCGGGGATGATCCGGCTCAAGTGGGCAGTGCCAACTATGACCCAGCCCCCGAGGGTGCCCAAGCAGGGTCTCCTTCCTGCACTTCCATGGACGTTCACGCGGGATCACCTCCACACTCTGGCTGCATGGTGGTAGCCCAAACTTTGGACCAGGGAGTCGCTTTAGAGGGCAGCGTCCCCGCTGATCGGGCGTTTGGCTCTGTTGAAGGTACTGAGCTGATTCCTACTGGTCCGTTGCAAGCTGCTTCGGGTGGTGGCCTTGCGCCTGGTTATCAGCTGATTTCTCCTGATTTGGGGATCCCTTCGTTTTTTTCCAATCTCCAGGTACTGTGCTGTATTTTAGCTTGATCTTTACATTGCATGAACTTTTGTCATTATGTTCATCTGTTCTTCTCATCAGGCTTTGGTGGATGGGATGGCCAGCCAGCTGAGATTGCAGGGTGCTTCCGTCCCAGAAGTGGCTTCGTCTCTTGCGTGTTGGAATCCAGTGTCACTTCATCGTCGTGTATCCGAGTTGGAGGCAACTAACGCTGGTTAGTGTCCTTTTTCTTCTCTTCGCCTTTGTTGTGGACAGTTTTAACTTCTGACCTCGTTTTGTTTGATACCTCTTGCTAGGAATGACTCGGCAGATTGCAATTCTTGAGGAAAAACATTCCCGAGATCAGGCTGAAATGGTTCAACGGTGCGCTGACTTCGAGGAGAAGTACTCTCAGAGCCAAACTGAACTAAATCAGGTCTCCGCTGCCTTGGATGACGCCAATGCCCTGAGTTCTTCTCTTCATGCTCGGCTTGACTCTGAAAAGGTAACTTACAAAACTGTGCCTTGCCTTGCTATGTTCCTATTACTTGCTTGGTTTCTGAAGGAGTTGATTTTTGTTTGCAGGAAGAAAAGCATATCCTTGCTGTTTCTCGTGACAATCTTGACAGATTGTATCGTGATTCTAGCAACTCGCTGTCAATCTTGGAGAGGAGTCACCGCTTTACAATGGAGGAACTGGACAATCAACGTTGTAAGCTGCAGGAATCTGCGGACGAAGTGACCCGCCTTAAGCAATTGATATCAGCAAAGGATGCCACCATCAAAGAACTCCGAGCTTCCAAGAAATCCATTGCCCAGGAGTTAGAGGCTGCTCGGCTGGCTGCTAAAGTTGCCGAAGAAACTGCTGCTACTCTCAAAGCTAAGCGCGATAAAGCCATGGACAAGGCTATTCGGGCGGGACGAATCTTAATGAGGAGATCTGGCGTGGTTGTTCCTGAAGACATAAAGGCTGACGTGAATGCTGCCCCTGATTCCTCGAGTCGCCCTTCTTCGTCGGTCGCTCCTGAGAAAGACATTACGAAATAGAGAAACATTTTGCGTGCTCTGAGCGCGCGGTTAGCATGATCGAGTATTTGTTAGAGGACATCAGTTTATCATTCGAATGACATAATTACTCTCTTATTGTATCAGAATTTATTGGTTCGTAAATTTGCGGTAATGAAATGACGCATGATGATTATGAAATTTGTTTGCGGGATATAGAAGTCATCCCCTGAATTACATAGGCACGAGTATGTTGCACCGGCTTAAGTCGCCACTGACTTTAGCCGATTGCTCCATTAGTAGGGTATAGTGGTCACCCCGAGTTAAGTAAGCGTGAGCAAGTTGCACCGCCTTAAGTCGCTGTCGACTTAAGTCGATTGCTCCGTTTGTAGGGCATAGTGGTCACCCCGAGTTAAGTAAGCGTGAGCATGTTGCACCGCCTTAAGTCGTTGCCGACTTAAGTCGATTGCTCCGTTTGTAGGGCATAGTGGTCACCCCGAGTTAAGTAAGCGTGAGCATGTTGCACCGCCTTAAGTCGCTGCCGACTTAAGTCGATTGCTCTGTTTGTAGGGCATAGTGGTCACCCCGAGTTAAGTAAGCGTGAGCATGTTGCACCGCCTTAAGTCGTTGCCGACTTAAGTCGATTGCTCCGTTTGTAGGGCATAGTGGTCACCCCGAGTTAAGTAAGCGTGAGCATGTTGCACCGCCTTAAGTCGTTGCCGACTTAAGTCGATTGCTCCGTTTGTAGGGCATAGTGGTCACCCCGAGTTAAGTAAGAATGCAAGTCAATCGTAAACGAACTGAGTATCTTTGAAATCTCTCTTTATTGATGACATATTTCCACTTTACAGAATACATTGTCGTCCCAGCAGTTTTGAAATACAGCTAGGGATAAAACTTTCTGAGGTGTTCTATGTTCCAGGAGTTCCCAACTTCTGTGCCATCCATCTGAGTGAGGCGATACGATCCGGGCCGAGTGACTTCTGCTACCATGAAGGGTCCTTCCCATAAGGGTGATAACTTGTGCCGTCCCTCCCCCGTTAGAATTCGGCGGAGGACGAGGTCTCCTACTGAAAAGAACCGTTGCCGCACAGCCTTGTCGTGATAGCGCCTTAGAGTCTGCTGGTACCGTGCTGATTGGATTACCGAATTCAGTCGTTCTTCCTCAAGTACATCAATGTCCTCCAGCCTGGTGGCCTCAGCTTCTGCTATGCTTTCGAAGATCAACCTTGGCGCCCCAAACTTGAGATCAGCAGGTAGCACTGCCTCAGACCCATAGACCATGAAGAAAGGAGTGTTTCCATGCAGGGCTCGACTAGGTTGGGTTCTTAGGCTCCAAACAACATAAGGCAATTCTCTTATCCACTTTCCTGCGAATTTTTCATTCTTATCGAAGACCTTTTTCCTGAGTGCCTCCAATATCATTCTGTTGGCTCGCTCAACCTGCCCGTTGGCTCTTGGATGTGCTACAGATGCGTACTTGATCTGAATGCTCTTTTGCTCGCAGAAGTCGAAGAATTCTGAACTGGTGAAGTTGGATCCTAAGTCAGTGATGATGCTGTTTGGTATCCCGAATCTGAATATTATGTCTTGTATGAATTCCACGGCCTTAGCAGAGGTTAAAGAATCAATGGGCTTGAACTCTATCCATTTAGTGAATTTGTCAATCGCCACCAATACATGAGTATATCCCCCTTGAGCTTTCTTGAAAGGTCCAATCATATCCAGTCCCCAGCATGCGAAAGGCCAGGTTACTGGTATGGTCTGTAGTTGCTGTGCTGGCATGTGCTGTTGCTTTGACAAGTATTGGCAAGCTTCGCACCTCTGAACTAACTCTGCTGCATCGTTCTTCGCTATCGGCCAATAGAATCCTGACCTGAAAACCTTCCCGACTAGTGTTCTGGATGCTGCATGTATTCCACATTGCCCTGCATGGACCTCCTCCAGAAGTTGCTTCCCAGTGGACGGGAGAACGCACTTCATGAGGATGCCTGATGCGCCCCTTCTGTACAATATCTCCCCAATGAGTGTATAGTGAGCTGACTGCCTGGCAATGCGCTCTGCCGAGTTCTTGTCGTCTGGTTCTTCTTCATTCTTTATATACTTAATAATCAGCCTTCTCCAGTCATCAGAGTCTGACTCGGGTTGATCTATGATGTTGCACTCTTCTGTTTGATCCATTGAGATACTCGGCTGCAGAATTTCTTGCACGAAGACTCCGGGTGGGACCTGAGTTCGACTGGATCCGAGCTTGGACAGTACATCGGCTGCTGTGTTCTGATCTCTTTCTATATGATGAAATTCCAGACCCTCGAATTTATCTTCCAGCTTTCGGACGGCAGCGCAGTATTTTCCCATTGAATCGCTTGAACAATCCCATTCCTTGTTTATCTGGCTGATGACTACCAGAGAATCTCCGTATACCATCAATCTCTTGACGCCCAGTGATATGGCGATGTTCAATCCGTGTATCAAAGCTTCATACTCGGCTGCATTGTTAGAGGCCGGGAATAGCAACTGGAGGGCGTACTTGAGGTGTTCGCCTCTAGGTGCGGTGAAGAGAATCCCTGCTCCTGCTCCCTGCTGCTTCAGCGAGCCATCAAAATACATTCGCCATACTTCTGCAGTCTCTGGGTTATCTGGTACTTGCTGTTCGGTCCATTCTGATACGAAATCAACCAGTGCTTGAGTTTTGATGGCAGTGCGAGGTCGGAACTCGATGTCATGAGATCCCAGCTCGCAAGCCCACTTGGCTATTCGGCCAATGGCTTCCTTGTTGTGAAGAATATCCCCTATTGGAAAACTAGTTACTACTATGACTTTGTGGTCATCAAAGTAGTGACGCAGCTTGCGGGCAGTTAGAAGTACTGCATATAATAGCTTCTGAACTTGAGGATACTTTTTCTTTGAGGGGCCCAGAACTTCGCTGATGAAGTAAACAGGATGTTGCACTGGATAGGCATGTCCTTCTTCTACTCGCTCGACTACCAACGCGGTGCTTACCACGTGAGTCGTGCAAGAGATATACAATAGCAGATCCTCAACCGGTTGAGTTGACGTAGCTCGCCGGGGTGGCTTCAGTACTGGTGGTGTTGTTAAGAATTTTTTCAGTGCATCTAGAGCTTCTTGTGCCTCTGAAGTCCATTGAAACTTATCCACCTTCTTGAGTAGCTTGTAAAATGGCAAACCTTTTTCTCCCAGCCTGGATATAAATCTGCTCAGAGCTGCCATACATCCAGTAAGTCGCTGAACCTTCTTTTGTGACCGAGGAGCTTCCATCTTCATGATAGCTTCAATCTTATCTGGATTAGCCTCAATTCCCCGGTGGCTGACGATAAACCCGAGCAACTTTCCTGCTGGTACCCCGAAAACACATTTTTTGGGATTGAGCTTCCATCTATATCGTCTCAGGCTGTTGAAAACCAGCTGTAAGTCTTCGATGAAGTTTTCCGAATTCTCTGTTTTGATTACCACATCATCTACGTAAGCCTCCACACGCTTGCCCCAGTGATCGGCTAAGCATGTTTGAATGGCTCTCTGATAAGTCGCTCCAGCGTTTTTGAGGCCGAACGACATGGAGGTATAACAGAAAGCACCAAACGGAGTGATGAACGCTGTTTTTTCCTCGTCTTCTTTTGCCAAACTAATCTGATGATACCCGGAATAGCAATCTAAGAAAGACAGCACAGAACATCCTGCGGTGGAGTCCACCACCTGATCTATCCTCGGGAGTCTGAAGGGATCCTTCGGACAGTGTTTGTTGAGATCAGTATAGTCGACGCACATGCGCCAATCCACTTTATTCTTTTTGAGTACAAGAACAGGGTTGGCTAACCACTCAGGGTGTAATACTTCTCTAATAAATCCAGCCGCAACCAAGCGAGCTAACTCGGCGCGAATGGCCTCTCTCTTGTCGGGCGTGAAACGATGTAGCTTTTGCCGGATCGGCCTCGCTTGGGGATAAACCTTCAACTTGTGCTCGGCCAGTTCTCTTGGGACTCCCGGCATATCCGCAGGTTGCCATGCGAATACATCTCGGTTATCTTGCAGGAACTGGACGAGCGCGCTTTCCTATTTGTCGTCCAAGCTGGAGCTGATGATGGCTGTCTTGCGCTCATCAGCGAACCCCAGGTTGATTCGCTTGGTTTCTTCAGTCGGCCGCATAGAGGTCGCGGCCTGAGCTTCGTTTGCCGGTACTGCGAGGTCCTCCTCAGGCTTAGAGTTTGCCAGTGTAGAAGGGACCGTTGATGGCTTGGTGGTGAGGGCTGCTTGGATGGCCACTCGGAAACATTCTGCGGCGCCTTGGAAGTCGGCGCGCACAATATAATTCCTTGCGGTCCTGGCATCTTCAGTATCATGTATGTATAGTGCGGAATGGCCATGAATTTGGCCAATCCCGGCCTTTCGATGATGGCGTTGTACCCGCAGTCGAAGTTCGCCACTTCAAACCTTAGGAACTCGGTTCTATAGTTCTCCGGAGTTCCGAAGGTGACCGGCATGTAGATGTGGCCCAGCGGGTATTCCCTCTCCGTCGGCACGATGCCGAAGAAAGGAGTGTCCGACTTGTGGAGCTCTTTGAGGTGAGCCCCCAAGCCTTGGAGTGTCCGGGGGAAGCTGACGTTGATGCTGCTCCCCCCGTCCACTAGCACCTTCTTCACCCGGCTCTCTCGGATCACCGGATCGACGAGGAGCGGGTATTTGCCCGGATGGTCGAAGTTGAGCCATTGATCCTCCCGAGTGAAGGTGATCGGGTGTTCTGACCACCGGTATGGGGCGGGAGGACCGGTGGTCGCCACCAGTATCTGGCGGTCGTTGAGCTTTTGTTGTCTCTTGTTCTCTTGCGACCCATGTCCGCCGAAGATGATGTTGACCTCCCTGTCGACGCGTGGGAAAGCTCCTCCTCCTCCCTCCTCTGGATGATGAGGTTGTTGTGGTTCATCCGGTCCTCCCCTCGGCGGAGGAGGAGGAAGAGGTTGGAAGGGTCGGCCATGCCCAACGGAGTGCTTGAAGTCCCGGCAGTTGTGAAGAGTGTGGCGCATGTCCTTGTGGTATGGGCACTGGGCGTCGAGGATGTCGTCCAGCGTGCGCTCGCCTCCGCGAGGTCCTCCTTGGGCGCGAGAGGCAGGTGGTCCGGCGGCGTGTACTTCTTCGCGAGGCCTCTTCTCCCCGCGTTTGTCGGGTGGCTGGTTCGTGTCGCGTCGTGGTGCTGCCGGTGCAGGCTTTGCTCCTCCGATGAGGTCCTGAGCTCGCTCGTCGGCGGTGATGTAGAGGTCGGCTTCCCGGAACAGCTCCTCGGAAGTAGTCGGCGCCTTCTGTAGTATGGCTCGGACAAAAGCCGAGTCGTTGGATCCTCTGTAGAAGTCCTCGATCACGGCCGCCTTCGTGACCTCGGGGATGCGATTTCTCATGGTCTGGAACCTTTTGAGGTATGACAGGAGAGTCTCATCCCCCCGGCGCTTGATGGATTTGAGGTCCCACGGTTGCGCTGGCTTGTCGGAGAGGGACTGGAAGTTGGCGGTGAAACGTCGACTGAAGTATCCCCAGTCGTCGATGCAGTGTTGGGGTAGATGTCGTAGCCACTGTAGCGCATCTTGCCCAAGGACGATGGGCAAATACGCGGTCATAACGTCCTCAGATGCCCCGGCAGCTCGAGCAGCGGTGGTGTAGACGGCTAGCCAACCCCCTGGATCCTGCTTAGGTTCATATTTGTCGACATTGGATACCTTGAAGTTGGGAGGCCATTGGATGGCCCTAAGGCGCGGAGTAAGAGCGGACACTCCGCACGTGTCCTCCTGTCGTCGGGGACGATGTCTGTCCCGGGGAGGGGAGTTGTGATTGTGGTTCCTCGACCGTCCTCGGGTGGTACCGCCAGTTGAGGCCGTTGCCGACTCAGTCCTGGTGGCCTGGCTCTGAGTCGGGATGCCATGATCCCGGTCATACTCCTCCCGAAGGCGAATCTCGTTCTCATGCCGCCGTTCGCGCGAAGCATTGATGGAGCTTCGCGCGTCTCGGCGACTGTTGATGGCGTGTTGTAGGTCGTTTGGCGGGTGAGCGAGCGGTAGAAGATGGTTGGCCGCTTGGGTGAACAGACGTCGGTAGCCCTCGGCGTCGGGAGTCCGAGGAAGTCCGTCAGCTATCCGAGCCAGTACCCCTCCTGTAACACCCCTGGTGTTACTATAACTAAAACTTGAGCATGACATCATGAGCATTGGCATTGCATATGTTTGACACACCTAGAGTGCATTTACTAGGCAAAAACTTCAACCAAGTTGTATTGTTTTAATGTTTTTGCAAATGAAACCCTGGTTAATGGACTTAACCCTAAATAGTGGTTAAAGGGGTAAAACTTAACCCAAGTTAAGAAAACCTAAAAGCTTTAGGGTAAAAGTCATAAAATGACCCCAAAAATAAACTTGAATCACTTTTATACCCCTGGGATACCAGAAACCCTAATTGGAACCCTGGAAAACCCTGAAACCAAACCCTAGGGGCTTATATGCAAAATTAGTCCACTTTTGGACTAAAGTGCAAAAACCAAGCCAAATAAGTATCTTAAGTCCTTTGGTTCACAAATATGTGGACTTGAAAGCAAAACCCTAAGTTTTGGGTTTATTTGCAAAAAGTACCACTTGACCTTTGTATAGCCTAAGTCTGAAATCAGTGTTGTGAGCACAACTTTGAGCCCTTGTGACTTTCAAATCATAGAGTTTTTGCCCTAGGTGACCACATCAAAGTTGAAGATCAATATTAGGTGAACAACTTTGCTAAAGAGTGTGAGCTCAGTTGTTAAGAAAAATTTAGAGATAATCATGCCTGAAGTCAGGCTGTCAGACTGTTTTGATCTGGATTTTCAGACTAGCAGTGAATTATCACCAACTTCAAGCCCAATTTCAAACCAGATTCAGTGACTTTTTGTGACAACACCATGTAGCAAAGTTGTAGCTGGTATATAGCACTACAATTTTGATGCAGAGACTTGGACCTGTTGTCACATGAAATTGGGAGAAAATGAAGCTCCAGTGTGCTCTGTCAGTCGTTCTGCATTGGTGTTCACCATGGTACAGTGTTCAACTGAAACCGATAAGGACGCCAGCAAACCCACCGCCGACGACCAATTCCGCCGTGATTCGTGCCGTTGCCGGCCTGACTTGTGCACGGGATGGGCAGATAAGGGCTCACGGTAAAAGATCTTCGCCGACGGTGAGCTGGCGATCACTCCGGTGACCCCCGTGGCCCTCTCTCCCTCCTTGCGGCTGAGCAGATTAACTCGCCGGTGACCGCCGCCTCCCGGCCATGTGCCGCGTGGCTTAGCCTTTCCACCGCACCACCGTGACACCTTAGGGCTGTCCCATCGTCGCCGGTGAGCTCGCCACGCCGTTGGCCACGAATTCACGCGGCCAGTGCTTTCTTCTTCACCTCCGACCGCCGTGTGGCTCGGCCAAATTGAGCGCCACCGCCCGCGGGCACTATAAATTGAGCCCTCCCCTAGCTGCATAACATCATCATCCACCCAGCCACCGCTAATCGTTGGCAGTCCTTCGCTAGAGCTCGCAAATTTTGGATTCGCCCCAAATTCACTCTCCGCCACCGTGAACTCACCTCACCGCGGCCAGCCTTTCCCAGGTCTGCTCATTCCCTTCTCGTTCTTGTTCTAGCACCCTTACATGCTGGTGATGCTCCCCGACCCATTTAATCGAACCGAACCGCCTGGGATCACCGGGAACACAACGCTTTAGCCGCCATGCTCTCGGCCACCGTGGCCAGAGCTCCGTAGTTGATCATAAGTGCAATTGAGTGAGGGGAAATACTTCTTAGGGGTTTAATCCGGTATATGTCGCTCGGGAGCGCCGGTCATAGCCCCGTTTGGCCGGTACAATGCTCGCCGGAGCACGGCCACGCACGAACGGCGTCGTGGACTTCAAATCGTGAATAGATAGAAACCGGAGGGTCTTTCTGTGAAGTGTCAGTGACTCCTCAAAATAGTGAAAGGGGCTCGTTCGCTGTTAGACAAAGGCGCGAGGGTCTCTGCGCAAAACCGCCAGGGCGCGCGGGCACGCGGGCGCCTTTCCTCTCTAGAACTGGGCCGCTGGGCTGAATCCAGCCCAACACTGTTTCAACTTTTTCCTTTTTCTTTTTCAGCAGAGCTTTAGAAATATGTAGAAAAATGTAGAAAAATGCTAAAATTGTGAAACTAATTTTCCTAGGCTTGTTATTTTCCCTAGAATTTAGTAAAAATAAGTTTGGGATTTTTAGTGAAAGTAAGAAATTTTAGGGTATTTAAAGTGGTTAAAAATGTTGGTTAAGGATTTTTAGAAAACTAATGGTAAGTCCAAAAATGCTCAAAATTTTTATATAAGTTCCTCATAATATTTAGAAGCCTTGCGTAGAGTTTGAATTGATTTGGACCTTGTTTGATCACCAAACCCCAAAACCACCCCCCTGCCCTATGAACTCCTTTACCGACTCCGGAAACCCTAAGTTCCCGGAACTCCGTGAAGGAAAGTTGTATTCAAGACATAAATAATAAGTTTATGTTATCTTCGCATCCACATGAGCATTCCATGGCATCCATTCTTATACATATGTATGGTTATGATTAGAACGAGAAGAAGAGGTAGAAGTAACTGAAGAGGAGACACCACCACCTTCGGAGTCTCAGGCCGGGAATCATTTCTACTTTGACATCTGTGGATCTGAGCCTGATTCACCTGTGAACGAAGGCAAGCCCCGGTGCATGCAACCCCTTCCTTGTGTTTTAAATACTTTTTGCACACTTAAGTCTAGTGAAATGTGCATTAGGTTCATAGGAGCTACTTGAAACCCTTTGATGCATTGCTTTTCCTTGATATCCATACCTTTTATAGATACTTCTGTGAAGTATCAAAACATGATTTACAAAAAATGCTTAGACTTGCTTAGATCTTGTGGATAGAAGTTATCCTCAATTTAACCATGGAGAGGATGTCTTCTACCTGCAAGAATATTTTCATTTAGAGCAATAGTGGGATCTTACTGCAAAGCTCCTCGTGATGCTCTTTCATCCTAAGGAACAGACACATTCCTAAGGGTGGAAATACTTAAATTGAAACTTGGGGGTAGGAACAGGTGATGTTCTACCCAGGTTGGTTAAGGATTAACGCGTATGTAGGCGTGCTGACCGAGGACCCTTTAACTGGTCACATGCCTCGTCATGGGTAAGCCTTGCCTCGGGCAGACTAAGGCCGGAATAAGATAACACGAAATGGGCGTGGAGCGGTGGCGAGAGTAGCGTGTACCCTCCGTGGCAAGAGGCTGGACGGTGGTGTATCTGTGCTCTCGGTTTGCGTGAACCTGATCCGGTCTTAAGAACCCCGGTGGCGTGTTGACATATGCAAGGGTTAAGTGCTACATATGTCGTGTGATTGGAGATCCTCAGCTGAGTATAATCGATTCGGATCGCCGTACCTTCGCGGTTATGAAGACTTGGTCACTTCCCTGCAACCTAGAGTCAGGATGTGAAAACGATGGATAAAAATGATGTTGTCTTAATGTAATGTGAAATTAGACTAGATGCAAATGGAGTCTATTAATACTTAACATGGCGTTAAAAGACTGAAAGTAAGGACTCACTTTAGTAAGCTACTTCTGCAAAAGTATAAGTTGATTTTTGCTAAAGCCTCTCCTTGACTCCTATTTATCCAGCATACCCTTGAGAGTCTTTTCCTTAGTCGGGTAAGACTTGCTCAGTATTCCATACTCAGGGTTTATCCCTTTGTTGTTTTTAGGTGAGGAAGCGACAAACTTTTGTTGCTTCTGCTCCAAGGTGGTACCAAATGAGGAAAGAGAAGACTGAAGTGCGGGAGGACTCGGTCCTCCACTTAGGATCTTTTGTTTATTAAACTTATCGGGAGGAGTTAGTGCCTCCCCTGGCTTGTATAATATTACTATTCTGCACTCACTTATAGTCTGGTCTGTAATAATATAACTCAAGCTTGCTTATGAAATAAATGTAAGATTATGTAATTCGCTTCCGCATTTCTTCATCTCCGATGTTCTGTAATGTCTACAAGATGGGTGAAACGTTCCTGGTAAGGTAAGGAAAGATACCGAACTTGTCAAGTAGTTTAGGTGCACCTACAGGGTTGTCTGATGTCTGTGAGACAAGGACAACTGTAGGTGGGCCTAATTACTTAGGAGGTTCCGTCACAGCTGGTATCGGAGCGTAGCCCTTCTTGGCAGATATTATGAGGCATCTTCAAAAGGATTTTCATATTATGCACCGGGGCTTGCCTTCGTTCACAGGTGAATCAGGCTCAGATCCACAGATGTCAAAGTAGAAATGATTCCCGGCCTGAGACTCCGAAGGTGGTGGTGTCTCCTCTTCAGTTACTTCTACCTCTTCTTCTCGTTCTAATCATAACCATACATATGTATAAGAATGGATGCCATGGGATGCTCATGAGGATGCGAAGATAACATAAACTTATTATTTATGTCTTGAATACAACTTTCCTTCACGGAGTTCCGGGAACTTAGGGTTTCCGGAGTCGGTAAAGGAGTTCATAGGGCAGGGGGGTGGTTTTGGGGTTTGGTGATCAAACAAGGTCCAAATCAATTCAAACTCTACCCAAGGCTTCTAAATATTATGAGGAACTTATATAAAAATTTTGAGCATTTTTGGACTTACCATTAGTTTTCTAAAAATCCTTAACCAACATTTTTAACCACTTTAAGTACCCTAAAATTTCTTACTTTCACTAAAAATCCCAAACTTATTTTTACTAAATTCTAGGGAAAATAACAAGCCTAGGAAAATTAGTTTCACAATTTTAGCATTTTTCTACATTTTTCTACATATTTCTAAAGCTCTGCTGAAAAAGAAAAAGGAAAAAGTTGAAACAGTGTTGGGCTGGATTCAGCCCAGCGGCCCAGTTCTAGGGAGGAAAGGCGCCCGCGCGCCCGCGCGCCCTGGCGGTTTTGCGCAGAGACCCTCGCGCCTTTGTCTAACAGTGAACGAGCCCCTTTCACTATTTTGAGGAGTCACTGACACTTCACAGAAAGACCCTCCAGTTTCTATCTATTCACGATTTGAAGTCCATGACGCCGTTCGTGCGTGGCCGTGCTCCGGCGAGCACTGTACCGGCCAAACGGGGCTATGACCGGCGCTCCCGAGCGACATATACCGGATTAAACCCCTAAGAAGTATTTCCCCTCACTCAATTGCACTTATGATCAACTACGGAGCTCTGGCCACGGTGGCCGAGAGCATGGCGGCTAAAGCGTTGTGTTCCCGGCGATCCCAGGCGGTTCGGTTCGATTAAATGGGTCGGGGAGCATCACCAGCATGTAAGGGTGCTAGAACAAGAACGAGAAGGGAATGAGCAGACCTGGGAAAGGCTGGCCGCGGTGAGGTGAGTTCACGGTGGCGGAGAGTGAATTTGGGGCGAATCCAAAATTCGCGAGCTCTAGCGAAGGACTGCCAACGATTAGCGGTGGCTGGGTGGATGATGATGTTATGCAGCTAGGGGAGGGCTCAATTTATAGTGCCCGCGGGCGGTGGCGCTCAATTTGGCCGAGCCACGCGGCGGTCGGAGGTGAAGAAGAAAGCACTGGCCGCGTGAATTCGTGGCCAACGGCGTGGCGAGCTCACCGGCGACGATGGGACAGCCCTAAGGTGTCACGGTGGTGCGGTGGAAAGGCTAAGCCACGCGGCACATGGCCGGGAGGCGGCGGTCACCGGCGAGTTAATCTGCTCAGCCGCAAGGAGGGAGAGAGGGCCACGGGGGTCACCGGAGTGATCGCCAGCTCACCGTCGGCGAAGATCTTTTACCGTGAGCCCTTATCTGCCCATCTCGTGCACAAGTCAGGCCGGCAACGGCACGAATCACGGCGGAATTGGTCGTCGGCGGTGGGTTTGCTGGCGTCCTTATCGGTTTCAGTTGAACACTGTACCATGGTGAACACCAATGCAGAACGACTGACAGAGCACACTGGAGCTTCATTTTCTCCCAATTTCATGTGACAACAGGTCCAAGTCTCTGCATCAAAATTGTAGTGCTATATACCAGCTACAACTTTGCTACATGGTGTTGTCACAAAAAGTCACTGAATCTGGTTTGAAATTGGGCTTGAAGTTGGTGATAATTCACTGCTAGTCTGAAAATCCAGATCAAAACAGTCTGACAGCCTGACTTCAGGCATGATTATCTCTAAATTTTTCTTAACAACTGAGCTCACACTCTTTAGCAAAGTTGTTCACCTAATATTGATCTTCAACTTTGATGTGGTCACCTAGGGCAAAAACTCTATGCTTTGAAAGTCACAAGGGCTCAAAGTTGTGCTCACAACACTGATTTCAGACTTAGGCTATACAAAGGTCAAGTGGTACTTTTTGCAAATAAACCCAAAACTTAGGGTTTTGCTTTCAAGTCCACATATTTGTGAACCAAAGGACTTAAGATACTTATTTGGCTTGGTTTTTGCACTTTAGTCCAAAAGTGGACTAATTTTGCATATAAGCCCCTAGGGTTTGGTTTCAGGGTTTTCCAGGGTTCCAATTAGGGTTTCTGGTATCCCAGGGGTATAAAAGTGATTCAAGTTTATTTTTGGGGTCATTTTATGACTTTTACCCTAAAGCTTTTAGGTTTTCTTAACTTGGGTTAAGTTTTACCCCTTTAACCACTATTTAGGGTTAAGTCCATTAACCAGGGTTTCATTTGCAAAAACATTAAAACAATACAACTTGGTTGAAGTTTTTGCCTAGTAAATGCACTCTAGGTGTGTCAAACATATGCAATGCCAATGCTCATGATGTCATGCTCAAGTTTTAGTTATAGTAACACCAGGGGTGTTACATCCTTCCCCCCATAAAAGAATCTCGTCCCGAGATTAAAAATTCTAGGGTAGGTAATGGTAAAGGAAACACATCACATTTTTATTTCCTTAATTTTTGGTACAAGACAGGGATGATGTGGGGGTTACTTCTTTATTACAACAGCTATACAAGCTTTACAATTTACATGAGGCTAGGAAGCCTGAGAAATTCTTATTCAAGAAATCTTGGGTTTCCCATGTAGCCTCGTCTTCCGAATGCTGGTTCCACTGTATCTTGTAGAATTTGAGAGTCTTTCTTCGGGTGACCCTGTCCTTTTGATCCAGAACTCGAATAGGATGTTCCGAGTATGTTAAATCTGGTTCTAGGACAACATCAGTCACTTCAATGGTTCGATCAGGAACCCGAAGACACTTCTTCAATTGTGACACGTGGAACACATTATGTACAGCAGACAATGTTTCGGGGAGCTGAAGTCGGTATGCCACTGGTCCACATTGCTCAAGTACCAGGAATGGACCAATGTACCTGGGTGCAAGTTTCCCTTTTACCCCGAAACGCGATACACCCTTCATTGGTGAAACCTTTAAGTAGACATAATCGTCTACCAGAAAGCATAAGGGTTGTCGTCGTCGGTCTGCATAACTCTTTTGCCGAGCCTGAGCTTTCTTCATATTATGAATAATTCTTTGAACCTTTTCTTCGACCTCTTTCACCATATCAGGCCTAAAGAAGTATCTTTCTCCAGGTTCAGACCAATTTAACGGAGTTCGACACCGTCGTCCATATAAAGCTTCAAAAGGTGCCATCTTGATACTTTCTTGATAACTGTTATTGTATGAAAACTCCGCTAGAGGCAAACATTCATCCCATTTTGGTGAGAAGTCCAGGACACATGCCCGCAGCATATCTTCAAGTATTTGGTTCACCCTCTCAGTCTGCCCACTGGTTTGAGGATGATAAGCCGAACTGTGGAGTAATTTAGTACCCAAGGAGTTGTGAAGTGCTTCCCAGAACTTGGCTACAAATTGAGGTCCACGATCTGACACAATGGTCTTTGGAATACCGTGCAGACTGAGAACACGGCTGATATATAATGCTGCATAAGTGGCTACTGTATATTTGGCCCTGACGGGTAAGAAGTGGGCAATCTTTGTGAGTCGATCAACGATAACCCAAATAGAATCATACCCATTGGCCGTCCTGGGCAGTCCCACAATAAAGTCCATACTAATGTCCTCCCATTTCCATGTCGGGATTGGCAAAGATTGTAATGGACCAGCAGTTTTCATGTGTATGGCCTTGACACGTCTGCAAGTGTCGCACTTAGCCACATAGCGTGCAATTTCAATCTTCATCTTCGTCCACCAATAATGTTGCTTTAAGTCTTGATACATCTTAGTGCTTCCGGGATGAATAGAATAACGACTAAGATGTGCTTCATCAAGAATTTGCTGGCGGAGTTCTTCGTTCTTTGGCACTACTATGCGGTTTTTGAACCATATCACACCTTGATCGTTTTCCTTGAAACACTTGGCCACTCCAGCCTTTATCTTCTCTCGAATGTGCTTCATACCCAGATTATCCTTTTGAGCATCAATTATTCTTTGCAAAATGATTGACTCAAGCTTTAACTGATTTAGAGTCCCTTGTTGGATGATCCCCAGGTTTAGCTTTTCCATTTCTTGACACAAAGTGTTCTCGGAGGCCTTCGCCATAAGACAGTGGCAGGAAGTCTTACGACTCAACGCATCTGCCACCACATTGGCCTTGCCTGGGTGATAATGGATTTCCAATTCATAGTCTTTGATGAGCTCAAGCCATCGTCTTTGTCTCATATTTAACTCTGACTGGGTGAAGATATACTTCAGACTTTTATGATCTGTATATATGTGACAGATATTACCCAGCAGATAGTGACGCCAAATCTTTAGGGCATGAACCACAACAGCTAGCTCCAGATCATGAGTTGGATAGTGCTCCTCATGCCGGCGCAACTGCCTTGAAGCATACGCAATCACTCGGCCCTCTTGCATCAGTACACAGCCGAGCCCACTGCCAGATGCATCACAATATACGTCAAAAGGTTTAGTGATGTCCGGTTGAGCCAATACCGGAGCAGTGGTCAATAGTGTCTTCAGTTGCTCAAAGGCTTCATTGCACTTAGAAGACCAATTGAACTTAATGTAATTCTTCAACAAACTTGTGATTGGCTTCACAAGCTTAGAAAAATCTGGTATGAATCTGCGATAATACCCAGCTAGTCCAAGAAAACTCCGGACTTGGTGAACAGTTGTTGGAGGTTTCCATTCCAGAATATCTTTGACCTTGCTAGGATCTACCGCAATTCCTTTAGCTGATAATACGTGCCCCAAAAATTGAATTTCTTCTAGCCAGAATGCGCACTTACTGAACTTGGCGTATAGCTGATGTTCCCTGAGGCGCGTCAATACAATCCGTAGATGCTGAGCATGGTCCTCTTCATTCTTAGAATATATCAAGATATCGTCGATGAAGACTACCACGAATTTGTCCAACTCGGGCATGAACACCGAGTTCATCAGATAAGTGAAATGGGCAGGAGCATTTGTGAGCCCGAAAGACATTACCAAGTATTCAAACAATCCATACCGCGTAGTAAACGCGGTCTTCGGTATATCCTCGGGCCGAATACGGATTTGATGATAGCCCGACCTGAGATCAATTTTGGAAAATACCCTCGCCCCAGTCAGCTCATCAAATAAAATGTCGATCCTTGGAAGAGGGTATTTATTCTTGATAGTGACCTCATTTAAGGGTCGATAATCCACGCACATTCTCAAGGTTTGGTCCTTCTTCTTAACAAAAATGGCGGGACAACCCCAAGGGGACGAGCTTGGCTGGATGAATCCCTTATTCAATAGATCTTGTAATTGAATCTTCAGTTCCGCCAACTCATTAGGGGGCATACGGTACGACCTTCGGGAGATGGGAGCCGTACCGGGCTTTAACTCAATTACGAATTCTACATCTCTTTCAGGGGGCAGTCCAGGCAAATCTTCCGGAAATACATCTGGAAACTCACGTACTACCGGAATGTTCTTGATCTCCGGTACAATGGCTTCATAGACTCTACCAGAAGCTTTGGCTGGATTGGTTGCGGGGAGAGTCAGAAGAATCTCTTCTTGGTTATAGCTCAACCTATTATACAACAGTACACCCTACAATACCCTACAATACACTACTTTTACTTCTATTACACCCTTATTCCTGCTTGCCATCAGTCTTGGCGGCCTCATCGTCAGGTGTGGGAGTCCAGACATCAACCAACCTCAAAGATGGAGGGGGCTCAAAAAGGTCTAACTCCCCACCCAGCGCACGTCCCGCAACGTGAGATGGTCCAGCTTCCGCCTCAGGAGGTTGTGCAGGCTCACTTGGGTGTAGTTGTGAGTATAGTATATGGACTTCCTCGTGCAACGTATTGCAGTAAACCTGCAGGTCATCAACAGTCGAGCTAAGTTCTTTAACTCGGGCCTGAGCCCTTGCTTCCTTAGCACACATTAGCAAACGAGACTGCACGGCCCAGTCAAGTGCCAAGTCTCGATCAGCGAGTTGATCCTGCAAGTGTCGGATGTCCCTTCGTAGTTCGTTGATTCTATCACCGTCAGCGACCCAAGCATCAGTCCTATGTTGCAGTGCTGCTTGAAGTCGACTCACACGAGCTTCAAGGTCTCCGATAGGGTCGTTACTTCCACTGCTGCTACTTTCATGTCGGGGAGCCAATTGATGCCGAGGCACCCCAATTGGTCCCGTAGACTTGCGTGCCGTTAGCCTGGTGCGTGGCGGCATCTTTTCTAAGGGGGAAAATGTTATTAATAGGATTCTTAGCATGATGCATGTATAAGTACAGAATCAACCATAGTCGATTCAACCTTCTATACATTGCACTCTTCCTATCTGGTCTTTAAAATAGACTCTTCAGAATACTTAGGTAAGAAGAGAAAAGAATTTCTAGGTAAGACTTTTGAAAATCCTTTTGAATATGCCTCATAATATCTGCCAAGAAGGGCTACGCTCCGATACCAGCTGTGACGGAACCTCCCAAGTAATTAGGCCCACCTACAGTTGTCCTTGTCTCACAGACATCAGACAACCCTGTAGGTGCACCTGAACTACTTGACAAGTTCGGTATCTTTCCTTACCTTACCAGGAACATTTCACCCATCTTGTAGACATTACAGAACATCGGAGATGAAGAAATGCGGAAGCGAATTACATAATCTTACATTTATTTCATAAGCAAGCTTGAGTTATATTATTACAGACCAGACTATAAGTGAGTGCAGAATAGTAATATTATACAAGCCAGGGGAGGCACTAACTCCTCCCGATAAGTTTAATAAACAAAAGATCCTAAGTGGAGGACCGAGTCCTCCCGCACTTCAGTCTTCTCTTTCCTCATTTGGTACCACCTTGGAGCAGAAGCAACAAAAGTTTGTCGCTTCCTCACCTAAAAACAACAAAGGGATAAACCCTGAGTATGCAATACTCAGCAAGTCTTACCCGACTAAGGAAAAGACTCTCAAGGGTATGCTGGATAAATAGGAGTCAAGGAGAGGCTTTAGCAAAAATCAACTTATACTTTTGCAGAAGTAGCTTACTAAAGTGAGTCCTTACTTTCAGTCTTTTAACGCCATGTTAAGTATTAATAGACTCCATTTGCATCTAGTCTAATTTCACATTACATTAAGACAACATCATTTTTATCCATCGTTTTCACATCCTGACTCTAGGTTGCAGGGAAGTGACCAAGTCTTCATAACCACGAAGGTACGGCGATCCGAATCGATTATACTCAGCTGAGGATCTCCAATCACACGACATATGTAGCACTTAACCCTTGCATATGTCAACCCGCCACCGGGGTTCTTAAGACCGGATCAGGTTCACGCAAACCGAGAGCACAGATACACCACCGTCCAGCCTCTTGCCACGGAGGGTACACGCTACTCTCGCCACCGCTCCACGCCCATTTCTTGTTATCTTATTCCGGCCTTAGTCTGCCCGAGGCAAGGCTTACCCATGACGAGGCATGTGACCGGTTAAAGGGTCCTCGGTCAGCACGCCTACATACACGTTAATCCTTAACCAACCTGGGTAGAACATCACCTGTTCCTACCCCCAAGTTTCAATTTAAGTATTTCCACCCTTAGGAATGTGTCTGTTCCTTAGGATGAAAGAGCATCACGGGGAGCTTTGCAGTAAGATCCCACTATTGCTCTAAATGAAAATATTCTTGCAGGTAGAAGACATCCTCTCCATGGTTAAATTGAGGATAACTTCTATCCACAAGATCTAAGCAAGTCTAAGCATTTTTTGTAAATCATGTTTTGATACTTCACAGAAGTATCTATAAAAGGTATGGATATCAAGGAAAAGCAATGCATCAAAGGGTTTCAAGTAGCTCCTATGAACCTAATGCACATTTCACTAGACTTAAGTGTGCAAAAAGTATTTAAAACACAAGGAAGGGGTTGCATGCACCGGGGCTTGCCTTCGTTCACAGGTGAATCAGGCTCAGATCCACAGATGTCAAAGTAGAAATGATTCCCGGCCTGAGACTCCGAAGGTGGTGGTGTCTCCTCTTCAGTTACTTCTACCTCTTCTTCTCGTTCTAATCATAACCATACATATGTATAAGAATGGATGCCATGGGATGCTCATGAGGATGCGAAGATAACATAAACTTATTATTTATGTCTTGAATACAACTTTCCTTCATGGAGTTCCGGGAACTTAGGGTTTCCGGAGTCGGTAAAGGAGTTCATAGGGCAGGGGGGTGGTTTTGGGGTTTGGTGATCAAACAAGGTCCAAATCAATTCAAACTCTACCCAAGGCTTCTAAATATTATGAGGAACTTATATAAAAATTTTGAGCATTTTTGGACTTACCATTAGTTTTCTAAAAATCCTTAACCAACATTTTTAACCACTTTAAATACCCTAAAATTTCTTACTTTCACTAAAAATCCCAAACTTATTTTTACTAAATTCTAGGGAAAATAACAAGCCTAGGAAAATTAGTTTCACAATTTTAGCATTTTTCTACATTTTTCTACATATTTCTAAAGCTCTGCTGAAAAAGAAAAAGGAAAAAGTTGAAACAGTGTTGGGCTGGATTCAGCCCAGCGGCCCAGTTCTAGGGAGGAAAGGCGCCCGCGCGCCCGCGCGCCCTGGCGGTTTTGCGCAGAGACCCTCGCGCCTTTGTCTAACAGCGAACGAGCCCCTTTCACTATTTTGAGGAGTCACTGACACTTCACAGAAAGACCCTCCGGTTTCTATCTATTCACGATTTGAAGTCCATGACGCCGTTCGTGCGTGGCCGTGCTCCGGCGAGCACTGTACCGGCCAAACGGGGCTATGACCAGCGCTCCCGAGCGACATATACCGGATTAAACCCCTAAGAAGTATTTCCCCTCACTCAATTGCACTTATGATCAACTACGGAGCTCTGGCCACGGTGGCCGAGAGCATGGCGGCTAAAGCGTTGTGTTCCCGGCGATCCCAGGCGGTTCGGTTTGATTAAATGGGTCGGGGAGCATCACCAGCATGTAAGGGTGCTAGAACAAGAACGAGAAGGGAATGAGCAGACCTGGGAAAGGCTGGCCGCGGTGAGGTGAGTTCACGGTGTCGGAGAGTGAATTTGGGGCGAATCCAAAATTCGCGAGCTCTAGCGAAGGACTGCCAACGATTAGCGGTGGCTGGGTGGATGATGATGTTATGCAGCTAGGGGAGGGCTCAATTTATAGTGCCCGCGGGCGGTGGCGCTCAATTTGGCCGAGCCACGCGGCGGTCGGAGGTGAAGAAGAAAGCACTAGCCGCGTGAATTCGTGGCCAACGGCGTGGCGAGCTCACCGGCGACGATGGGACAGCCCTAAGGTGTCACGGTGGTGCGGTGGAAAGGCTAAGCCACGCGACACATGGCCGGGAGGCGGCGGTCACCGGCGAGTTAATCTGCTCAGCCGCAAGGAGGGAGAGAGGGCCACGGGGGTCACCGGAGTGATCGCCAGCTCACCGTCGGCGAAGATCTTTTACCGTGAGCCCTTATCTGCCCATCCCGTGCACAAGTCAGGCCGGCAACGGCACGAATCACGGCGGAATTGGTCGTCGGCGGTGGGTTTGCTGGCGTCCTTATCGGTTTCAGTTGAACACTGTACCATGGTGAACACCAATGCAGAACGACTGACAGAGCACACTGGAGCTTCATTTTCTCCCAATTTCATGTGACAACAGGTCCAAGTCTCTGCATCAAAATTGTAGTGCTATATACCAGCTACAACTTTGCTACATGGTGTTGTCACAAAAAGTCACTGAATCTGGTTTGAAATTGGGCTTGAAGTTGGTGATAATTCACTGCTAGTCTGAAAATCTAGATCAAAACAGTCTGACAGCCTGACTTCAGGCATGATTATCTCTAAATTTTTCTTAACAACTGAGCTCACACTCTTTAGCAAAGTTGTTCACCTAATATTGATCTTCAACTTTGATGTGGTCACCTAGGGCAAAAACTCTATGCTTTGAAAGTCACAAGGGCTCAAAGTTGTGCTCACAACACTGATTTCAGACTTAGGCTATACAAAGGTCAAGTGGTACTTTTTGCAAATAAACCCAAAACTTAGGGTTTTGCTTTCAAGTCCACATATTTGTGAACCAAAGGACTTAAGATACTTATTTGGCTTGGTTTTTGCACTTTAGTCCAAAAGTGGACTAATTTTGCATATAAGCCCCTAGGGTTTGGTTTCAGGGTTTTCCAGGGTTCCAATTAGGGTTTCTGGTATCCCAGGGGTATAAAAGTGATTCAAGTTTATTTTTGGGGTCATTTTATGACTTTTACCCTAAAGCTTTTAGGTTTTCTTAACTTGGGTTAAGTTTTACCCCTTTAACCACTATTTAGGGTTAAGTCCATTAACCAGGGTTTCATTTGCAAAAACATTAAAACAATACAACTTGGTTGAAGTTTTTGCCTAGTAAATGCACTCTAGGTGTGTCAAACATATGCAATGCCAATGCTCATGATGTCATGCTCAAGTTTTAGTTATAGTAACACCAGGGGTGTTACATCAACTCCCCACCCAGCGCACGTCTGCTCATTCCCTTCTCGTTCTTGTTCTAGCACCCTTACATGCTGGTGATGCTCCCCGACCCATTTAATCGAACCGAACCGCCTGGGATCGTCGGGAACACAACGCTTTAGCCGCCATGCTCTCGGCCACCGTGGCCAGAGCTCCGTAGTTGCGTAGTTGATCATAAGTGCAATTGAGTGAGGGGAAATACTTCTTAGGGGTTTAATCCGGTATATGTCGCTCGGGAGCGCCAGTCATAGCCCCGTTTGGCCGGTACCGTGCTCGCCGGAGCACGGCCACGCACGAACGGCGTCGTGGACTTCAAATCGTGAATAGATAGAAACCGGAGGGTCTTTCTGTGAAGTGTCAGTGACTCCTCAAAATAGTGAAAGGGGCTCGTTCGCTGTTAGACAAAGGCGCGAGGGTCTCTGCGCAAAACCGCCAGGGCGCGCGGGCGCGCGGGCGCCTTTCCTCCCTAGAACTGGGCCACTGGGCTGAATCCATCCCAACACTGTTTCAACTTTTTCCTTTTTCTTTTTCAGCAGAACTTTAGAAATATGTAGAAAAATGTAGAAAAATGCTAAAATTGTGAAACTAATTTTCCTAGGCTTGTTATTTTCCCTAGAATTTAGTAAAAATAAGTTTGGGATTTTTAGTGAAAGTAAGAAATTTTAGGGTATTTAAAGTAGTTAAAAATGTTGGTTAAGGATTTTTAGAAAACTAATGGTAAGTCCAAAAATGCTCAAAATTTTTATATAAGTTCCTCATAATATTTAGAAGCCTTGGGTAGAGTTTGAATTGATTTGGACCTTGTTTGATCACCAAAACCCAAAACCACCCCCCTGCCCTATGAACTCCTTTACCGACTCCGGAAACCCTAAGTTCCCGGAACTCCGTGAAGGAAAGTTGTATTCAAGACATAAATAATAAGTTTATGTTATCTTCGCATCCTCATGAGCATCCCATGGCATCCATTCTTATACATATGTATGGTTATGATTAGAACGAGAAGAAGAGGTAGAAGTAACTGAAGAGGAGACACCACCACCTTCGGAGTCTCAGGCCGGGAATCATTTCTACTTTGACATCTGTGGATCTGAGCCTGATTCACCTGTGAACGAAGGCAAGCCCCGGTGCATGCAACCCCTTCCTTGTGTTTTAAATACTTTTTGCACACTTAAGTCTAGTGAAATGTGCATTAGGTTCATAGGAGCTACTTGAAACCCTTTGATGCATTGCTTTTCCTTGATATCCATACCTTTTATAGATACTTCTGTGAAGTATCAAAACATGATTTACAAAAAATGCTTAGACTTGCTTAGATCTTGTGGATAGAAGTTATCCTCAATTTAACCATGGAGAGGATGTCTTCTACCTGCAAGAATATTTTCATTTAGAGCAATAGTGGGATCTTACTGCAAAGCTCCCCGTGATGCTCTTTCATCCTAAGGAACAGACACATTCCTAAGGGTGGAAATACTTAAATTGAAACTTGGGGGTAGGAACAGGTGATGTTCTACCCAGGTTGGTTAAGGATTAACGCGTATGTAGGCGTGCTGACCGAGGACCCTTTAACTGGTCACATGCCTCGTCATGGGTAAGCCTTGCCTCGGGCAGACTAAGGCCGGAATAAGATAACACGAAATGGGCGTGGAGCGGTGGCGAGAGTAGCGTGTACCCTCCGTGGCAAGAGGCTGGACGGTGGTGTATCTGTGCTCTCGGTTTGCGTGAACCTGATCCGGTCTTAAGAACCCCGGTGGCGGGTTGACATATGCAAGGGTTAAGTGCTACATATGTCGTGTGATTGGATATCCTCAGCTGAGTATAATCGATTCGGATCGCCGTACCTTCGCGGTTATGAAGACTTGGTCACTTCCCTGCAACCTAGAGTCAGGATGTGAAAACGATGGATAAAAATGATGTTGTCTTAATGTAATGTGAAATTAGACTAGATGCAAATGGAGTCTATTAATACTTAACATGGCGTTAAAAGACTGAAAGTAAGGACTCACTTTAGTAAGCTACTTCTGCAAAAGTATAAGTTGATTTTTGCTAAAGCCTCTCCTTGACTCCTATTTATCCAGCATACCCTTGAGAGTCTTTTCCTTAGTCGGGTAAGACTTGCTGAGTATTCCATACTCAGGGTTTATCCCTTTGTTGTTTTTAGGTGAGGAAGCGACAAACTTTTGTTGCTTCTGCTCCAAGGTGGTACCAAATGAGGAAAGAGAAGACTGAAGTGCGGGAGGACTCGGTCCTCCACTTAGGATCTTTTGTTTATTAAACTTATCGGGAGGAGTTAGTGCCTCCCCTGGCTTGTATAATATTACTATTCTGCACTCACTTATAGTCTGGTCTGTAATAATATAACTCAAGCTTGCTTATGAAATAAATGTAAGATTATGTAATTCGCTTCCGCATTTCTTCATCTCCGATGTTCTGTAATGTCTACAAGATGGGTGAAACGTTCCTGGTAAGGTAAGGAAAGATACCGAACTTGTCAAGTAGTTCAGGTGCACCTACAGGGTTGTCTGATGTCTGTGAGACAAGGACAACTGTAGGTGGGCCTAATTACTTGGGAGGTTCCGTCACAGCTGGTATCGGAGCGTAGCCCTTCTTGGCAGATATTATGAGGCATCTTCAAAAGGATTTTCAAAGGTCTTACCTAGAAATTCTTTTCTCTTCTTACCTAAGTATTCTGAAGAGTCTATTTTAAAGACCAGATAGGAAGAGTGCAATGTATAGAAGGTTGAATCGACTAAGGTTGATTCTGTACTTATACATGCATCATGCTAAGAATCCTATTAATAACATTTTCCCCCTTAGAAAAGATGCCGCCACGCACCAGGCTAACGGCACGCAAGTCTACGGGACCAATTGGGGTGCCTCGGCATCAATTGGCTCCCCGACATGAAAGTAGCAGCAGTGGAAGTAACGACCCTATCGGAGACCTTGAAGCTCGTGTGAGTCGACTTCAAGCAGCACTGCAACATAGGACTGATGCTTGGGTCGCTGACGGTGATAGAATCAACGAACTACGAAGGGACATCCGACACTTGCAGGATCAACTCGCTGATCGAGACTTGGCACTTGACTGGGCCGTGCAGTCTCGTTTGCTAATGTGTGCTAAGGAAGCAAGGGCTCAGGCCCGAGTTAAAGAACTTAGCTCGACTGTTGATGACCTGCAGGTTTACTGCAATACGTTGCACGAGGAAGTCCATATACTATACTCACAACTACACCCAAGTGAGCCTGCACAACCTGCTGAGGCGGAAGCTGGACCATCTCACGTTGCGGGACGTGCGCTGGGTGGGGAGTTAGACCTTTTTGAGCCCCCTCCATCTTTGAGGTTGGTTGATGTCTGGACTCCCACACCTGACGATGAGGCTGCCAAGACTGATGGCAAGCAGGAATAAGGGTGTAATAGAAGTAAAAGTAGTGTATTGTAGGGTATTGTAGGGTGTACTGTTGTATAATAGGTTGAGCTATAACCAAGAAGAGATTCTTCTGACTCTCCCCGCAACCAATCCAGCCAAAGCTTCTGGTAGAGTCTATGAAGCCATTGTACCGGAGATCAAGAACATTCCGGTAGTACGTGAGTTTCCAGATGTATTTCCGGAAGATTTGCCTGGACTGCCCCCTGAAAGAGATGTAGAATTCGTAATTGAGTTAAAGCCCGGTACGGCTCCCATCTCCCGAAGGTCGTACCGTATGCCCCCTAATGAGTTGGCGGAACTGAAGATTCAATTACAAGATCTATTGAATAAGGGATTCATCCGGCCAAGCTCGTCCCCTTGGGGTTGTCCCGCCATTTTTGTTAAGAAGAAGGACCAAACCTTGAGAATGTGCGTGGATTATCGACCCTTAAATGAGGTCACTATCAAGAATAAATACCCTATTCCAAGGATCGACATTTTATTTGATCAGCTGACTGGGGCGAGGGTATTTTCCAAAATTGATCTCAGGTCGGGCTATCATCAAATCCGTATTCGGCCCGAGGATATACCGAAGACCGCGTTTACTACGCGGTATGGATTGTTTGAATACTTGGTAATGTCTTTCGGGCTCACAAATGCTCCTGCCCATTTCACTTATCTGATGAACTCGGTGTTCATGCCCGAGTTGGACAAATTCGTGGTAGTCTTCATCGACGATATCTTGATATATTCTAAGAATGAAGAGGACCATGCTCAGCATCTACGGATTGTATTGACGCGCCTCAGGGAACATCAGCTATACGCCAAGTTCAGTAAGTGCGCATTCTGGCTGGAAGAAATTCAATTTTTGGGGCACGTATTATCAGCTAAAGGAATTGCGGTAGATCCTAGCAAGGTCAAAGATATTCTGGAATGGAAACCTCCAACAACTGTTCACCAAGTCCGGAGTTTTCTTGGACTAGCTGGGTATTATCGCAGATTCATACCAGATTTTTCTAAGCTTGTGAAGCCAATCACAAGTTTGTTGAAGAATGACATTAAGTTCAATTGGTCTTCTAAGTGCAATGAAGCCTTTGAGCAACTGAAGACACTATTGACCACTGCTCCGGTATTGGCTCAACCGGACATCACTAAACCTTTTGACGTATATTGTGATGCATCTGGCAGTGGGCTCAGCTGTGTACTGATGCAAGAGGGCCGAGTGATTGCGTATGCTTCAAGGCAGTTGCGCCGGCATGAGGAGCACTATCCAACTCATGATCTGGAGCTAGCTGCTGTGGTTCATGCCCTAAAGATTTGGCGTCACTATCTGCTGGGTAATATCTGTCACATATATACAGATCATAAAAGTCTGAAGTATATCTTCACCCAGTCAGAGTTAAATATGAGACAAAGACGATGGCTTGAGCTCATCAAAGACTATGAATTGGAGATCCATTATCACCCAGGCAAGGCCAATGTGGTGGCAGATGCGTTGAGTCGTAAGACTTCCTGCCACTGTCTTATGGCGAAGGCCTCCGAGAACACTTTGTGTCAAGAAATGGAAAAGCTAAACCTGGGGATCATCCAACAAGGGACTCTAAATCAGTTAAAGCTTGAGTCAATCATTTTGCAAAGAATAATTGATGCTCAAAAGGATAATCTGGGTATGAAGCACATTCGAGAGAAGATAAAGGCTGGAGTGGCCAAGTGTTTCAAGGAAGACGATCAAGGTGTGATATGGTTCAAGAACCGCATAGTAGTGCCAAAGAACGAAGAACTCCGCCAGCAAATTCTTGATGAAGCACATCTTAGTCATTATTCTATTCATCCCGGAAGCACTAAGATGTATCAAGACTTAAAGCAACATTATTGGTGGACGAAGATGAAGATTGAAATTGCACGCTATGTGGCTAAGTGCGACACTTGCAGACGTGTCAAGGCCCTACACATGAAAACTGCTGGTCCATTACAATCTTTGCCAATCCCGACATGGAAATGGGAGGACATTAGTATGGACTTTATTGTGGGACTGCCCAGGACGGCCAATGGGTATGATTCTATTTGGGTTATCGTTGATCGACTCACAAAGATTGCCCACTTCTTACCCGTCAGGGCCAAATATACAGTAGCCACTTATGCAGCATTATATATCAGCCGTGTTCTCAGTCTGCACGGTATTCCAAAGACCATTGTGTCAGATCGTGGACCTCAATTTGTAGCCAAGTTCTGGGAAGCACTTCACAACTCCTTGGGTACTAAATTACTCCACAGTTCGGCTTATCATCCTCAAACCAGTGGGCAGACTGAGAGGGTGAACCAAATACTTGAAGATATGCTGCGGGCATGTGTCCTGGACTTCTCACCAAAATGGGATGAATGTTTGCCTCTAGCGGAGTTTTCATACAATAACAGTTATCAAGAAAGTATCAAGATGGCACCTTTTGAAGCTTTATATGGACGACGGTGTCGAACTCCGTTAAATTGGTCTGAACCTGGAGAAAGATACTTCTTTAGGCCTGATATGGTGAAAGAGGTCGAAGAAAAGGTTCAAAGAATTATTCATAATATGAAGAAAGCTCAGGCTCGGCAAAAGAGTTATGCAGACCGACGACGACAACCCTTATGCTTTCTGGTAGACGATTATGTCTACTTAAAGGTTTCACCAATGAAGGGTGTATCGCGTTTCGGGGTAAAAGGGAAACTTGCACCCAGGTACATTGGTCCATTCCTGGTACTTGAGCAATGTGGACCAGTGGCATACCGACTTCAGCTCCCCGAAACATTGTCTGCTGTACATAATGTGTTCCACGTGTCACAATTGAAGAAGTGTCTTCGGGTTCCTGATCGAACCATTGAAGTGACTGATGTTGTCCTAGAACCAGATTTAACATACTCGGAACATCCTATTCGAGTTCTGGATCAAAACGACAGGGTCACCCGAAGAAAGACTCTCAAATTCTACAAGATACAGTGGAACCAGCATTCGGAAGATGAGGCTACATGGGAAACCCAAGATTTCTTGAATAAGAATTTCCCAGGCTTCCTAGCCTCATGTAAATTGTAAAGCTTGTATAGCTGTTGTAATAAAGAAGTAACCCCCCACATCATCCCTGTCTTGTACCAAAAATTAAGGAAATAAAAATGTGATGTGTTTCCTTTACCATTACCTACCCTAGGATTTTTAATCTCGGGACGAGATTCTTTTATGGGGGGAAGGATGTAACACCCCTGGTGTTACTATAACTAAAACTTGAGCATGACATCATGAGCATTGGCATTGCATATGTTTGACACACCTAGAGTGCATTTACTAGGCAAAAACTTCAACCAAGTTGTATTGTTTTAATGTTTTTGCAAATGAAACCCTGGTTAATGGACTTAACCCTAAATAGTGGTTAAAGGGGTAAAACTTAACCCAAGTTAAGAAAACCTAAAAGCTTTAGGGTAAAAGTCATAAAATGACCCCAAAAATAAACTTGAATCACTTTTATACCCCTGGGATACCAGAAACCCTAATTGGAACCCTGGAAAACCCTGAAACCAAACCCTAGGGGCTTATATGCAAAATTAGTCCACTTTTGGACTAAAGTGCAAAAACCAAGCCAAATAAGTATCTTAAGTCCTTTGGTTCACAAATATGTGGACTTGAAAGCAAAACCCTAAGTTTTGGGTTTATTTGCAAAAAGTACCACTTGACCTTTGTATAGCCTAAGTCTGAAATCAGTGTTGTGAGCACAACTTTGAGCCCTTGTGACTTTCAAAGCATAGAGTTTTTGCCCTAGGTGACCACATCAAAGTTGAAGATCAATATTAGGTGAACAACTTTGCTAAAGAGTGTGAGCTCAGTTGTTAAGAAAAAATTAGAGATAATCATGCCTGAAGTCAGGCTGTCAGACTGTTTTGATCTGGATTTTCAGACTAGCAGTGAATTATCACCAACTTCAAGCCCAATTTCAAACCAGATTCAGTGACTTTTTGTGACAACACCATGTAGCAAAGTTGTAGCTGGTATATAGCACTACAATTTTGATGCAGAGACTTGGACCTGTTGTCACATGAAATTGGGAGAAAATGAAGCTCCAGTGTGCTCTGTCAGTCGTTCTGCATTGGTGTTCACCATGGTACAGTGTTCAACTGAAACCGATAAGGACGCCAGCAAACCCACCGCCGACGACCAATTCCGCCGTGATTCGTGCCGTTGCCGGCCTGACTTGTGCACGGGATGGGCAGATAAGGGCTCACGGTAAAAGATCTTCGCCGAGGGTGAGCTGGCGATCACTCCGATGACCCCCTGTGGCCCTCTCTCCCTCCTTGCGGCTGAGCAGATTAACTCGCCGGTGACCGCCGCCTCCCGGCCATGTGCCGCGTGGCTTAGCCTTTCCACCGCACCACCGTGACACCTTAGGGCTGTCCCATCGTCACCGGTGAGCTCGCCACGCCGTTGGCCACGAATTCACGCGGCCAGTGCTTTCTTCTTCACCTCCGACCGCCGCGTGGCTCGGTCAAATTGAGCGCCACCGCCCGCGGGCACTATAAATTGAGCCCTCCCCTAGCTGCATAACATCATCATCCACCCAGCCACCGCTAATCGTTGGCAGTCCTTCGCTAGAGCTCGCGAATTTTGGATTCGCCCCAAATTCACTCTCCGCCACCGTGAACTCACCTCACCGCGGCCAGCCTTTCCCAGGTCTGCTCATTCCCTTCTCGTTCTTGTTCTAGCACCCTTACATGCTGGTGATGCTCCCCGACCCATTTAATCGAACCGAACCGCCTGGGATCGCCGGGAACACAACGCTTTAGCCGCCATGCTCTCGGCCACCGTGGCCAGAGCTCCGTAGTTGATCATAAGTGCAATTGAGTGAGGGGAAATACTTCTTAGGGGTTTAATCCGGTATATGTCGCTCGGGAGCGCCGGTCATAGCCCCGTTTGGCCGGTACAGTGCTCGCCGGAGCACGGCCACGCACGAACGGCGTCGTGGACTTCAAATCGTGAATAGATAGAAACCGGAGGGTCTTTCTGTGAAGTGTCAGTGACTCCTCAAAATAGTGAAAGGGGCTCGTTCGCTGTTAGACAAAGGCGCGAGGGTCTCTGCGCAAAACCGCCAGGGCGCGCGGGCGCGCGGGCGCCTTTCCTCCCTAGAACTGGGCCGCTGGGCTGAATCCAGCCCAACACTGTTTCAACTTTTTCCTTTTTCTTTTTCAGCAGATCTTTAGAAATATGTAGAAAAATGTAGAAAAATGCTAAAATTGTGAAACTAATTTTCCTAGGCTTGTTATTTTCCCTAGAATTTAGTAAAAATAAGTTTGGGATTTTTAGTGAAAGTAAGAAATTTTAGGGTATTTAAAGTGGTTAAAAATGTTGGTTAAGGATTTTTAGAAAACTAATGGTAAGTCCAAAAATGCTCAAAATTTTTATATAAGTTCCTCATAATATTTAGAAGCCTTGGGTAGAGTTTGAATTGATTTGGACCTTGTTTGATCACCAAACCCCAAAACCACCCCCCTGCCCTATGAACTCCTTTACCGACTCCGGAAACCCTAAGTTCCCGGAACTCCGTGAAGGAAAGTTGTATTCAAGACATAAATAATAAGTTTATGTTATCTTCGCATCCTCATGAGCATCCCATGGCATCCATTCTTATACATATGTATGGTTATGATTAGAACGAGAAGAAGAGGTAGAAGTAACTGAAGAGGAGACACCACCACCTTCGGAGTCTCAGGCCGGGAATCATTTCTACTTTGACATCTGTGGATCTGAGCCTGATTCACCTGTGAACGAAGGCAAGCCCCGATGCATGCAACCCCTTCCTTGTGTTTTAAATACTTTTTGCACACTTAAGTCTAGTGAAATGTGCATTAGGTTCATAGGAGCTACTTGAAACCCTTTGATGCATTGCTTTTCCTTGATATCCATACCTTTTATAGATACTTCTGTGAAGTATCAAAACATGATTTACAAAAAATGCTTAGACTTGCTTAGATCTTGTGGATAGAAGTTATCCTCAATTTAACCATGGAGAGGATGTCTTCTACCTGCAAGAATATTTTCATTTAGAGCAATAGTGGGATCTTACTGCAAAGCTCCTCGTGATGCTCTTTCATCCTAAGGAACAGACACATTCCTAAGGGTGGAAATACTTAAATTGAAACTTGGGGGTAGGAACAGGTGATGTTCTACCCAGGTTGGTTAAGGATTAACGCGTATGTAGGCGTGCTGACCGAGGACCCTTTAACTGGTCACATGCCTCGTCATGGGTAAGCCTTGCCTCGGGCAGACTAAGGCCGGAATAAGATAACACGAAATGGGCGTGGAGCGGTGGCGAGAGTAGCGTGTACCCTCCGTGGCAAGAGGCTGGACGGTGGTGTATCTGTGCTCTCGGTTTGCGTGAACCTGATCCGGTCTTAAGAACCCCGGTGGCGGGTTGACATATGCAAGGGTTAAGTGCTACATATGTCGTGTGATTGGAGATCCTCAGCTGAGTATAATCGATTCGGATCGCCGTACCTTCGCGGTTATGAAGACTTGGTCACTTCCCTGCAACCTAGAGTCAGGATGTGAAAACGATGGATAAAAATGATGTTGTCTTAATGTAATGTGAAATTAGACTAGATGCAAATGGAGTCTATTAATACTTAACATGGCGTTAAAAGACTGAAAGTAAGGACTCACTTTAGTAAGCTACTTCTGCAAAAGTATAAGTTGATTTTTGCTAAAGCCTCTCCTTGACTCCTATTTATCCAGCATACCCTTGAGAGTCTTTTCCTTAGTCGGGTAAGACTTGCTGAGTATTCCATACTCAGGGTTTATCCCTTTGTTGTTTTTAGGTGAGGAAGCGACAAACTTTTGTTGCTTCTGCTCCAAGGTGGTACCAAATGAGGAAAGAGAAGACTGAAGTGCGGGAGGACTCGGTCCTCCACTTAGGATCTTTTGTTTATTAAACTTATCGGGAGGAGTTAGTGCCTCCCCTGGCTTGTATAATATTACTATTCTGCACTCACTTATAGTCTGGTCTGTAATAATATAACTCAAGCTTGCTTATGAAATAAATGTAAGATTATGTAATTCGCTTCCGCATTTCTTCATCTCCGATGTTCTGTAATGTCTACAAGATGGGTGAAACGTTCCTGGTAAGGTAAGGAAAGATACCGAACTTGTCAAGTAGTTCAGGTGCACCTACAGGGTTGTCTGATGTCTGTGAGACAAGGACAACTGTATGTGGGCCTAATTACTTGGGAGGTTCCGTCACACCTCCGACTTCACTCGGCGTGTTCATAGCTCGGGCGAAGTCGGGATTCAGGTTGCGCCCGAAGAATGGATTCTCCCGGCGTTGCCTTGCGTCTTGCTCGGCCTGTTCCTGAGCCCGCCAGCGATCACGTCGTCGGGAGTTCCTTCGTTCTCTGTAAGCGCGTTCTTCCGGAGTCTCCTCTATCTCCGAGACCTCGTCTCGCGAGACAGGCTGCTCCGGATCCCGTTCTCCGGCCGCGTGATGTCGTCGAACGTTCCTGCGCCGGTTCCTCCGTCGGCGGGATTCTCGTTAAGGCGGTTCTTCTCCGGGCGCGGTCGGTTCATCGTCGGAGACGGTGGGCGACTCCACTCTCCCGATGAAGAGGACGTCGGGGTAGAATGGTGCTACTGTCGTGTCGACTTTCTTTCCGTTCTCCTTTGAGGCCGGAGGAACGGAAAGAACGACTTGCTTTTCCCTGGTCTCCTTCTTCCTCGCGATCCGTGTCCATTCTTTTGTCGGAGAAGTAGACAGCGGAGTCTTCCGGGTCAGCGAGCCCTCGGCCCCCGACTTTCCGGAGACGATCTTTTTCCGAAGAGCTGGAGGTTGCGCCTCTCGGGCATTTTCGGAGTTCGTTGGAGGAGACTTCTTTTCCGGCGGATCCGCGATACGGTGTAGAATTCCCTCTTCATCCGCTACAGATGAGATTGTTCCGAAGCAGAATACGGATCCGAGACGCATGGTGATCTTGCTGTAGAAGGTGACGGCCATAGAGCTAGCTTGGATCGTCGACACACCCCCTACCTGGCGCGCCAGCTGTCGGTGTTTTGGGTCCGACCGCACACCGGGGGTTGCCCCTCAAGGTGTTTCTAGGAGTAGGACGGTGTCGACGACTGTAGCAAAATGGTTCGTGCCGATCGCACGAGGGACAGTGGACAAGATTTACAGGTTCGGGCCGCTTAGATATGCGTAACACCCTACGTCCTGGTGAGTATGCTTGGTGAGCGTGGTTACAAGAGGGCTCTCTGGATTGAAGACACAGAGAGTTGATGTGGGTGGCTAAGTAAGGTAGGGTCGATCGTTCTGAAGGGGTGCCCCCTAGGCCTTATATACTCGACCGTGGGGCAGTACACGTGGATATGATAACAACAAGTAGCTAAAAGGTAGTGAACCTCTTGAGTTTATCCCTACGTAACCCTCGCCGACTTATCCTCGCATGGCTCCGTTGCATGGGGGCTTCAGCGCGGGAAAGTCGGGTCTCTGTTGCGATTTACTCGCTCGACGTTGTGGGCCGTCCGGGTTTGCACCAATCCGGTCTCACATCGCTCTGCTTTGTTGGTTGTTTCTCCCCAGGCCCACGAAAGAATGACCTTACGATTTATTGGGCCCTTGGGCCTTTCGTGAGGTCTTTTACTCCTTTAGTGGACCCGGGGGATATCTATCCCCCACAGAGCGTCCACTGCGTCGCATGGTGCCAGGTCAGTCTAGTCACCTGGAGAGACTACATCGTTGCCTGCACGAGGAGTAGGAGCGCCGACGCCAGGAGCAGTAGCAGGACCAGGAGTAGCAGGACTCTTCCCCCTCGCCTCAGCAGGAGGTGGAGTCTGAGAGGCCGCCTTCCCCTGCACCTCAGCCAGAGATGCCCCTGCACCACCATAGGGCATCCCGGCTGCTGGAGGAGACCCTGACGGAGACAGAGACGACAACGACGCTAGTGACAGTTCGAGCCACGGCATGGAGTTCTTGGAGGAGCCGGAGTCGGAGGGATGGATCGCTAGACCCATCACTCGTGATGCCGCTCGCGGGTGTCACTTCCACGACGCTCTCGACACCTTGCTGCGTCGGGCCTTCGACCGACACACTTGGTCCATCGAGTATTGTTGTGTAGTCTACCAGCGTCGTCGTAGGTTATACCCGGACTAATGGGAGGCTACTTGCTTGGTCCGCCGTCCGAACGATGATCTCTAGGGTGCAGAGGCCTTCTCAGAGCACTATTCTATTACTGAGAGGGATACTGTCGAGGCAGCCATGCATGATGCAGCACGACGGGCACTTTCTCAGTATTGCTCGTTGTTCAGCGGGGTAGATGATGGCCTCGACCTGAAGTACTACCCTCGCCATTTGATCGGGAGTGCTGGAGGTGTGATTGTCTCGCAAGTTGGTGAGGGCAATCCCAGGCTGAACGACATGGTCAACTTGGCCACCGTACTCAACACAGAGTTGGACCACGCCCTTGACGAGTTGGGCAAGGTTTGGGCAGAAGTTGCAGAATTGCGTGCTGAGTGCGCAGCACGACACTATCTGGATGGTGGTTCTCCCGCCCCTGTCAGGATTCAGCACCCTTACCGTTCACCGCCCCGTGGTCGCTTCGACTATGGTACCCCAAACTGCAGGACCCAGATAGATTTGGATCCCTAGATCGACAAAGTCGGAGTCTGTAATAATGCTTAGTTCAGTGTCTTAGTCTAGTCAGTCTAGTTAGAGTTAGTTTGCTTATCTTATGTTGGATGCTTGTTATGATGTACATGTAATGAAGTTGGATCTTTGTAATGATTGTCACCAAGGTGTGGGTATCCCCTGCAACTTTGTGTAGTTATTAATAAAGTTAGTTATTTAGTTGGGTAATCCATTTATTTCCACTTTCCTCTTTATCTGAGAAGCTGTCAGTGAGGATGGTCATTTGTTCAGTGCTATGAAGATTTTCTATACATCTTTTTGTATGCTAAAAGACTGCAGAGTCAGATTTGATATATGTGTGTGATTTCTATAGATGTCTGAGAACAAGCGCAGAGGTGTGAGGCATGCTCAACCAGAACAGGAGGCACCCCAAGAGGATGCAGCCCCGCAGCAGCATTTGCCACCGCCACCACTGATGACCATTGAGCAAAAGTTCCTGATGCAGACCCAACAGTCCAAGCAATTGGACAGACCCTATCAACGATGCAGCAAGTGCAGCAGCAGCCACCACTGCCTCAGCCTCAGGTGCAAATCCAGATGCCACAAGTGCCCAAAGACAAATGGGCAGAATTCATGAGGGTCCATCCCCTAGTCTTTGCTCATTTTGCTGATCCCATCGACACTGAAGATTTGCTGCGTACCGTGGAATGTGAGTTGCACACTGCCCAGTGCAACGATCGTGAGAAGGTATTGTACGGTCTCCGATGTGGCGGAACTGCCCAAATTATTCCAACTTAAGTGCCCAAATCCTGCCTTGGAGGCTAGACCACACTTAATTGGGAATAACCCGTCAATCCCTCGGATCTAGTCCGACTAGGCCACTAACAGGATCAAGTACCACGTACTCACTCGATGGTGAGGCACAGAGCAAATACAATAAAACATAAAACCATACATTAAGGAGTATTAAATTTATTACATCATCATCGAAGTTTTTGCAAAAGTAGTCATCATTGTTCGAAGTGCAGCGGAATAAAACTAACGGTAAATAAACAGAGAGATGGGGAAGCCCGTCCCATCACTCCTCATGCTCCTCCTCAGCTGAGGCAGGGTCCCACTCGACAGTCCAACCCGGTGGCAAGATGGACGGCCAAGTTACTCCAGCAACCATGTCCTCCAGAGAACCTGTAAAATTATGCCACAAGCAAGGCTGAGTATACTAATACTCAGCTAGACTTACCCGGTGTGAGGAGTCTACTCCTATACCTCTAGACATGCAGCTGTTTGGCTGTGGGGTTTGGTTGCCAAAAGCACTAGCTGAGTTTATAAATCAAGTTTTAGCTTTGTCAAGTTTTAGTGTGACTCTCTTAAGACTAGATGTGTACTATCTACTCATTCATGGTATCAAGAAAATTTAGCAATCAACATCTTTTGCCACATCATCACATTTCCACTTGTTACTCAATGCAGTACAATGGATCAAGCAGTCTCATTAGCTGCGAGAAGCAGACGATTCGAATCGAGTTTTATCCTTGCAAGGTAAACCTAAACACATGACGTGGTGAGGCACTCCGTCCCCACACACATCAACCGTCCCCATCGATTCCCAGGCAACAGATCAGGGCTCACCGCCTTGGCGTACAATGCCTCACTGACCCCGACTGCCGTCGTGCAGTGACCGCACTTGTACCCACCATAACCAGAATGGGAGACCACGTCTCAGGTCGCATGAGGGGTAAAGTCTGCGGGCAGGTTCACTCAGGTACTAGGCTTACCGATTTACCATATTTCTCGGCATGTGTTTAGTACGTTCAAACGCTTGACACAGGTATCCGCACGTTAATCCTTATTCCAACTTCCGTCTCGTAGACCACGCATCCCCATGGATCCATGTCCACAGACTATCATCATTCTGTTATCAAAAGTGGATACAACCAATTCCTGACCTCGCGCGAGTGCTAGAAAAATCACTCGACTTCTACCGAGATCCTAATTAATAAAGCAGCTACTCGACCTAGCATACTAGTATTCATCTCAATAGGATTCCTGAGATCATGCAACTAGCGTTTCAATCAACTGCTACACTTAAGTGCACAATACAAGCCTACAAACATTAAGTGTAGTAAAATATCATATAGAACAGGTTATGCATAAAACCGGGGCTTGCCTTCCAAAGCTGGGACAGGCAGATCCTCTGGGGTAGGCTCTGGTGCTGGATCCGGGGCTACCTCCTGAGCAACTCCTTGCTTCGGCACGAGGACGTACTCTCCGTCAGCGAGGTTGCAATCTATCGAATGCAATGAATAAGAATATGTATGCTATGATCATGCAGGATTTAATAATCATTATGCTAAGTGAAGAAAAACTAAGTTAGTTAGTAACTTAGGGTTTCCTGGTTATACGTGGCTCTTAGTGGTTTATGCTTATAGACTTTAGGTTTGGGTTTTGCCTAGGGATAAGCATAGTGGATTGAAACTTGGATTTCCCTTAGATGTTTTAGTAGGTATTTAAGGGGTTTTGCTGGTTGGGTTAGGGTGACATTAATCTCCACTATTAATTCCCCTTTTTCATTTTCTATTTATGAATTCTAGTGTGGGTTTGAACTACAACAGTGGTTTAACTTTTTCCAAAAATTCTATAAAAATTACAGTGGGTTACTATTTGTCACTGCAGGCTGTCCTAAAAATTTGAGGTGGATACTGATTCAGATACTACTTGTGCAAAATTAACAAAAATAAGTTTTAAAAGGGCATTCTACACTATAGCTGTAATTTAATTGAGGTTTATGTACCAAATTGTATTTTTGTCCAGATACATAGGTGATATTAGGCCTCTGTGTTAAAAATCACAGAAAAAAGCCTAATAGATATTTAGTTGTGAATTTCTAAAGTTTTATGCCAAAAAGGTGCTTATAACTAACTTGTTATTTGAAAAATATCAAACAACAAATTTTATATTTTTCCTATGTTCATAATAGCAAAACATTAGTTATCGTAAGGTTTGGGGTTTTTTCTCCTTGGGGTTATTTTTCTAGGGTTTTTCTAAGTTTTCCTTGTTTTCCTAAAATAAAAAGTATCTCATTTATTCTGTACTAAACAAGGGTATAATAAATTTTTCTAGTGAACTATATTGAATAAGTAAACTAAAAAAAAGGTGGGTGCTCCCTGGTTCTTTATTTAAACCACCTTTTATATTTTCTCTAACTTTAAGCAAAAAATGTTTTAAATGTCAAATTCTATCTTAATGGGGTGTACAGAAGGGGTTTATTATTTTTAAACAGGTTAGGAAATGATTAAGTACCTCTATAAATTTTCTTGACCCCAGTCAAATAGTGTAGCTATTTTTCCTTATTTCTTTTAGCTTTTGACCAGTTAATCATTTAAATCAAAACTTTAAAGTTTTCCGTAACACTTAGGGATTTTATATTTTTTCTAAGTAGTTTACATTATTTAGGATCTGGCAAAATTTGTTTGACTCGATTTGGGTAAACCAAACTGAAGTTATGATTTTTTCAAGTTCTGTTTGGATTTAAATCAGAATATTTTAAAAGGTTTCCTGGAAAAATAATTTGCACCGAAGACCCTGGGTTCTTTCTAAATCAATCCACTCATTTCTACCCCTGCGCCACTATTCCCTTGAGTCACTGACAGCGCACAAAACCCCCTGGCCTTTTCTTCTTCTCCCCCGAGGTCCCTCCCCTTATGTAAACAGTACCCGCGGAAAGGAAAAGGGCGGTGCGGCTTACCGGCGGTGAGAGAGGTCCGGCGAGGGGCGGGGTTGGCTTCGGGAGGTCCTGGCGGTCACAGCGAGATACGGCTCGACGGCGGTGGTGGCCGAAATCGATCGGTCCACGGGCGCAGGCGGGTGATCTCGTCGGCGGCGAGTGTTCCGGCCTAACCACGGCGATCTAGTCCAATTAAACGGCACGATGAGCTCCACGGGATGACGTAGAGGCTATGTGCGCAAGGAATCGAAAAATGGTGCAGAGACGTACCCGGTCTATGTTCACCGACGGTCGGGTGAAGTCCGGCGACCGTGGACTGGCTTCTCCGGCGAGGCAAAGTTCGATTCCTTGCTCGGGTAGCTTCACCGAGGCATGCACGGTCTCTTCCGAGGGTCGGGCGTGGCTGGGAAGGGCTCTGCAGGCCGGTCGACGGTGGTAGGGGATCGGGTGGCCGCGGGCACGCCATTTGCAGGGCAAACGCCGGTGATCTCTGGCTCCGGTGAGGTGGAGAGCACGCGGGGGAGTACGGTTGAAGCTTCAGTGGGCTTTATAGGCGCGGGCGTGAGCAGGAGACACGGGCGCGGCTCAGCGCGGTGCGGGGCGCGCGGGGTCGGGCGCTGTGCGTGCTCTGGCGCGCTTAGAGCGCGTCGAACACGTGGAAGTGTTCTTCTGCCCTTGTTCAACCGCTCGTCGAGATCGCAAGCGTGCGAATCTTGGCAAAAATCCAGCGCAGGCCTCCTCCTAGCACCTAGGGCTGTCTCTTGTATTTGAGTCCCCATGGCAGATATGCCCTAGGTAGGGAGATTTGCGGACGCCAAATCTGGCTTGTCCCTCTGTCCACCTCGTGACAAAAACCATGCCAAATCTTGTCAAACGTGTTGGGCTCGGTTTCAAACTTTTCCAGTGGGTGCCTAGGTGGTATGACACATTTTTGGTATATAACTCAAGTGGTTTTGGTGCCATTTACTGAGTGAACACGGTGGATCTTTAGATTAGGTTCAAAATTTGACTTAGAAAGAATTAGAGAGCTCTAGTGCTCTCTCCACTTAAAGAATGGATTTGGGGTTTTTAAGCGGTCTTTTTATAATGTTTCCTCTCTGCATTTTGTAGATTATAATGTTATTTAAACTTTGGCTAAGGGTTAACTCATGATTTGCACATTTGCTTAACCTTTCCCCCCTTAAACCAGGGTTTTGGGAGTTAAGGGCTCAAGAAGGGTCTAGGGTTTAATCTTCTCTTGCCCAAGGTGATAATTGCATAAATGCTTGGGTAATGCTTTTGGTCATTAACATTCTTGGTTATGGTTCCCAAGGTTTTCGGGCTCCCTCTCTTCCACTTAACCACATGAGATAATAGGTCATAGGTGCAAGTAGGGAGTCAGGGCCTTGCTAACACCTGGGGTGTTACAGCCCTCCCCCCTTAAAGTAATCTTGTCCCGAGATTTTAGGTAGAGTCCTTTGGAGGGGCGCCATGAAGGTGCGTTGGTGTGTTGCTTCTTCTTTTATCCAAGTTCTCTAGTTAACTGCTCTTCGAATGTCATTCTCTTTGCGACTTCAGAAGGAAGTCCTTTTTGAGTCATTTTCAAATCTTACACTACCTTTAACATCTAAGTTTTTCTTATATTCAGATTCAAAGGGCAGGTGGGGGTGGGGTTTTTGATTACGTACCGACTCCTTTGGACAGAAAGTCAGGGAAGCGAGAACGTAGAAAATCCTCAGTCTCCCATGTAGCCTCTTCTACTGAATGGTGACTCCACTGAATCTTATACATTCTGATCGACCTTGCCCGCGTTGATCTCTCCTTTTGGTCCAATACCTTTACGGGGTGCTCTTGATAAGACAAGTCTGGTTCTATCTCAATTTCTGGTTCAGGTAGCACTTCAGTGGGTAAGCGGACACATTTCCGTAGTTGGGATACATGGAACACATCATGAACTACTGACATGTGGGGTGGCGACCTCAATTGATAGGCTATGGGTCCACAAGTGGCTTTGATCTCATAGGGTCCAATGTAGCGGGGAGCTAACTTGCCCTTGATTCCAAATCTCTGGACACCTTTGGTGGGTGACATCTTAAGATAAACATGATCTCCCACATCAAACTGCAGAGGCGTCCTTCTCTTGTCATGATAGCTCTTTTGCCTGGCCTGAGCAGCTTCTAGGTTCTTCGTAATAACTCTGACCTTTTCCTCTGCTTCAAGTACTAAGTCTGGTCCAAATATATCTCTCTCTCCAGCTTGTGACCAATTCAGCGGGGTCCTACATCTTCTCCCATACAAGGCTTCAAAAGGTGCCATCTTTAGACTGGACTGGTAGCTGTTATTATAGGAGAATTCTGCCAAAGAAAGACACTTGTCCCAATTTTTACCATAGTGTAGCACATAGGCTCGCAACATGTCTTCGAGGATTTGATTTACTCTTTCTGTCTGGCCATATGTCTGCGGATGATATGCGGAGCTCCTTATTGCATGGGTCCCAAGTGATTCTTGTAGCTGCTCCCAAAAGCGTGCCACAAACAGTGCTCCTCGGTCAGATACAATGGTCTTCAGAATGCCATGCAAACGCACTATTTGATCAACATAGATTTCTGCATACTTTTCTGTCTTGTGGGTGGTGTGTACCGGCAAGAAATGAGCTGTCTTGGTCAATCTGTCCACAATGACCCAAATGGAATCATGGTGCCGGGAGGTATTGGGCAATCCCACGATAAAATCCATGCAAATATCCTCCCATTTCCAAGACGGTATGGGAAGGGGTTGCAAAGGGCCTGCTACCTTCAAATGACTGGCCTTGATTCTCTGGCAGGTGTCACATTCAGATATATACTTAGCAATTTCCCTCTTCATTCTGGTCCACCAGTATAAGGATCTGAGATCATGATACATCTTATTGCTGCCCAGGTGCATGGAGAATTTTGAAAGGTGAGCTTCATCCAATATCTTCTTTCTGAGCTCAGGGTTCTTGGGAACAACCAATCGATCTCCAAACCATAGGATCCCTTTGTTGTCCTGACGGAAGCATTTGTATTTTTCTGCTTTCTGCTTGATCATTTCCTTAATGACCTGGACACCCTTGTCACCAATCTGTGCCATGACTATTTGCTCCTGTAAGGTAGGCTCCACGGAAATATAATTTAAAGCACCGGAGGAAACCACTTCTAGGTTTAGCTTGCACAACTCATCACATAGGGTGGTGACTCTTGCATCCATGTTCATGCAATTTCACTGAGCCTTCCTGCTTAAAGCATCTGCCACAACATTGGCTTTACCAGGGTGGTAATGCACCTCCAAATCATAATCCTTGATAACTTCTAACCATCTCCTCTGCCTCATATTAAGATCCGCCTGAGTGAAAATGTATTTGAGACTCTTATGATCAGTGTAAATGTTGCAGTGAGCTCCCATCAAGTAATGTCTCCATATCTTGAGAGCATGAACCACAGCTGCTAACTCCAGATCATATGTGGGGTAGTTCTGCTCATGGGGTCTGAGTGCTCGGGAGGCATAAGCAATTACTCTGTTGTCTTGCATTAAGACACATCCCAATCTAGTACCGGAAGCATCGCAATACACTTCAAAGGGCTTGGTGTTGTCAGGTTGAGCTAGCACTGGTGCTATCGTCAAGTGTTGCCTTAGTGTATGAAAGGCATCCTCACACTTCTGGCTCCAATCATACTTGACTCCCTTCTTCAATAGTTGAGTCATTGGTTTGGCAATTCTGGAGAAATCCGGAATGAATCGTCGATAATACCCTGCCAATCCCAGAAAACTCCGAATATGTCTCACTGTGGTAGGAGGTTTCCAATCCATTACCTCTTGTACCTTCTCAGGATCAACTGATACCCCATCTTGAGAAATTGTGTGACCCAAAAATTTAATTTCCCTCAGCCAGAAATCACATTTAGACAATTTGGCATACAACTGATGGTCACGCAGTCTCTGAAGTACAGTATGCAAATGATTAGTGTGCTCAGCTTCATTCTTGGAATAAACCAAAATATCATCAATGCAAACCACCACAAATTTTTCCAGCTCTTGCATGAATACTGAGTTCATCAGGTACATAAAATAAGACGGGGCATTGGTTAGCCCAAAAGACATCACCAAAAACTCATAGAGCCCATATATGGTAGAGAAAGCCGTCTTCGGAATATCACTGGCACGGATCTTGATCTGATGGTAGCCCGAGCGAAGGTCTATCTTGGAGAACACCTTGGCTCCCACCAACTGATCAAACAAAACATCAATGCGAGGCAGTGGGTATTTGTTCTTGATGGTTACCGCATTGAGAGGGCGGTAATCGACACACATTCTCAGACTTTCATCCTTCTTTACAAATAGGGTCGGGCATCCCCATGGTGAAGTACTTGGGCAAATGAACCCCTTGTCCAACAACTCTTGCAGTTGCTTTTTCAATTCTGCTAATTCCGCTGGAGGCATCCTATAAGGCCTCTTGGATATAGGAGCAGTCCCGGGTTGCAATTCAATGGCGAACTCTATGTCTCTATCGGGTGGCATCCCTGGCAATTCATCCGGAAAAACATCTAGGTAGTCACAGACCACAGGGATTCTCTCAACTGGGGACTCTATCATGGTGAATGCACAAGAACGGGTACAACCCTGATCAGGCAAATATAACGTGGTTTCACGACAAGTCGGTGAGTGCACCTCAATGGCCCTAGCTGCAGTATCAATTACTACCTGATGTCTTCTTAACCAGTCAGTTCCCAATATGATATCCACGCTATCCAAACCCAATATGAGGAGGGTGGTTTTAATTATCAGACTACCAAACTTTATAGGCACATGTCTGTTGATTTGATAGGTGGCAACCCTGCCTCCTGGTGTTGAAATTGTAATACCCCCATTGGTGTGGTGAAAAGGTAATTGACACTTGGCACTAAATTTGGCACTAATAAAACTATGTGATGCACCAGAATCAAAAAGAATAATAGCAGGATAATTCAAAAATGAAAAGATACCAGTCATGACAGGTGCTCCCTCTGGAATGTCAGCCATGGTGGTGAAGTTCAGCCTGCCTTGCCTCACTTGCACCTTTTGCCTGTTGCCTTGGTTCTGGTTGGCATTCTGCCCCTGCCTCTGCTGGTTTCTGGGGCAATTCTTGGCATAATGCCCGGTGTTACCACAAGTGAAACACCTGTTGTCATTGGCATGACGATATTGCTGCTGTTGTGGCTGATTGTTCCTCTGAGCTGGAAACTGGGTGCGGTTGGGTGCCTGCTGCTGCTGCTGTGGTCGGATCACCCAACGTCCTTGCTGCTGCTGAGGTCCTCTGTTTTGAGTGTTAGACACGATCCTGAAGCACTGTGGCTGAGCTGAAGGTCCTGCCACATGGGTCTTTCTCTTCTTCTCTGCCTAACGAGCTGTGATACAGTCCTCCTGAGAAATGGCCATGTTGACTAACTCATTATAGCTGTTGGCCCTGACTGTGTTGAAACGGTCACGGAGCTTAGTGCTGAGCCCCCTCCTGAACCTGTCCCTCTTCTTCTCGTCAGTGTCTGCATGATATCTGGCATACTAGCACAGGTCATTAAAGGCCTGAGCATACTGTAACACTGTCCGGTTTCCCTGAGTGAGTGCCAGAAACTCGTTGAGCTTGCGGTCCATAATGCCTGCTGGTATATGGTGCCCCCTGAAAGCTGCCTTGAACTCTCTCCATTCCACTTCATGGTCAGCTGGCTGCATAGCAAGATAGTGGTCCCACCATGTCCGCGCGGGTCCGTGAAGCTGCTGGGTGGCGAACCTGACCTTAGTCACCTCTAAGCAAACTCCATGGAGTAGCGGGAATTTGGATTCCACTACCCTCAGCCATACATCAGCATCAAGTGGGTCCTCTGCCTTGGTGAACAACGGTGGCTGGGTACTGAGGAACTCCTGATAAGTGGCTACCGCGGGGTGACGCTGATGATCACCACCACCATAGTGCTGAGGTGGTGGCTGACGCTGAGCTAGCTGTCTCAAGATCTCGTTCTGCTGAGCCATCAGCTCCTGCAGAGTAGGAGGTGGTGGCGGTGGTGCAGGAATGCGCTCATTCTGTCCACGACGCGCTCTTCCTGCCATCTGAAAAATCATGTATATTCTCAATATCACATTCCTGAGGTTCAAGGTTCAATCGCGGTGAAAGAGTCAAAAGGGTAAAACCAATATATTCTTGCATAATTATAAAAGATTCCACATGGCCTAAACTTTTCTTCTTAAATTAAAACTGACAGCATTCATCAACCACGCTTCCAAAAGAGTTTATCACGATTACATCAATAACTCAAAAGACTCAACTCTATCTAGCCTAGTACCCCAAGGGTGCAAAAGCTAAGCTAGCTTTGAGGAGTCCTACCATCACAGACTTCTAACTCTATCCTTGCGACCTAGTGAGCAAACGAGGCAACGCTCGACTCGGGGGAAGGTGGTCTCCCCGAGCCAGTAGTGTCTAAGCTGGAGGCAGGCTCCTCTCCTCCCTCGATGTCGACATCCTCGTTGGCCTCCATGTCCTGGATCTCCTGGTGGTGCATATCCAAATGCTGGTTAGCCTCCGCAAGTTGCTGCTGAGTGTTGATAAGCTGATCCTCGAGAACCTCGATGGTGTTCTCCCTCGTTCTCACTAGCTCCTCAAGCTCTTGGATCTCATTTGACAATTGTTCCACCTGTAGGTCTTTTTCCACCATCTCAGTGGACAAGTCAACCACAAGTTCCTCTCTGTTATCCAAAGTGATCTTGGTTGCCTCCAACAATGCCATTAGATGGGACATTGCCTCTCCACGCATCACTTGCAGACGATACAGGGCATTCATGCACCGCACCGTCAAGTGAGCAGTCTGAGCTGGGTAGATAGCCCAGATATCCTTGGCATGCTCCACTCGGTCCTTCCACATTGGGTCATCCTCCTTCTCCACGGGGAACAAGCCAATGGGGTGAGTGGACAGCTCCAAGGGGTGGAATCCGCAGAAGGTGGTCAGTCTGTGAAGAGCAATCGCCTCGATAGTATCCTCAGCCCTGTATCCAAATCACTCAGAGTCCAGCGAATGCCAGCCTGGCTATAGGGGATGAGGCTCTAGGGTCATCCTCACCGTACAGCGGGGCACTCGGTGCTTCTCGAACAGCTGCACCGCGTACTAGGGAGGCGTCGTGTAACCAGCTCCCTGAAGTACCTCCCACAAAATACGGGGAAAACCCTCTCGTGCAAGCCCGTCAGTGTGGGACTGTGCATTCCCTTCGTCCGAGGATCCGTGAGAAGTCATCTGTGTACGGTTAAGCGTAAGTAAAATAAAAAGAATTATAAAAAGAAAAGGGATCACAACTCAGCCTCTCTATAACTACGACAATGGTATTGGGGTACTTAGTTTGTCATCATTTTGTATTAAAGTTCTTACCCAATTATCCATTAGTTTAATTAAGGATGCATGCATGCTCGTCCTGAACGACCTCACATCAACGTAGAGGGAATAGGGAGGAACTCCCATCCCTTATAGTAGCATGTAGGGCTTACTCAATGAGCCACCTAGCTACCCCTCTATCATCCTAAGGCTTCACGTCCTAGGTCTATCCTGATCGTCCTACGATCTATCCAACATTTGTTTCTACCAAGTTTTACTTTGGAAAAGAATGGTATTTATAGTTTATTGATTCCTCTGTGGTGGTACGAGCTCCGATACCAGCTGTGGCGGAACTGCCCGAATTATTCCAACTTAAGTGCCCAAATCCCGCCTTGGAGGCTAGACCACACTTAATTGGGAATAACCCGTCAATCCCTCGGATCTAGTCCGACTAGGCCACTAACATGATCAAGTACCATGTACTCACTCGATGGTGAGGCACAGAGCAAATACAATAAAACATAAAACCATACATTAAGGAGTATTAAATTTATTACATCATCATCGGAGTTTTTGCAAAAGTAGTCATCATTGTTCGAAGTGCAGCGGAATAAAACTAACGGTAAATAAACAGAGAGATGGGGAAGCCCGTCCCATCACTCCTCATGCTCCTCCTCAGCTGAGGCAGGGACCCACTCGACAGTCCAACCCAGTGGCAAGATGGACGGCCAAGTCACTCTAGCAACCATGTCCTCCAGAGAACCTGTAAAATTATGCCACAAGCAAGGCTGAGTATACTAATACTCAGCTAGACTTACCCGGTATGAGGAGTCTACTCCTATACCTCTAGACATGCAGTTGTTTGGCTGTGGGGTTTGGTTGCCAAAAGCACTAGCTGAGTTTATAAATCAAGTTTTAGCTTTGTCAAGTTTTAGTGTGACTCTCTTAAGACTAGATGTGTACTATCTACTCATTCATGGTATCAAGCAAATTTAGCAATCAACATCTTTTGCCACATCATCACATTTCCACTTGTTACTCAATGCAGTACAATGGATCAAGCAGTCTCATTAGCTGCGAGAAGCAGACGATTCGAATCGAGTTTTTATCCTTGCAAGGTAAACCTAAACACACGACGTGGCGAGGCACTCCGTCCCCACACACATCAACCGTCCCCATCGATTCCCTGGCAACAGATCAGGGCTCACCGCCTTGGTGTACAATGCCTCACTCACCCCGACTGTCGTCGTGCAGTGACCGCAATTGTACCCACCATAACCGGAATGGGAGACCACGTCTCAGGTCGCGTGAGGGGTAAAGTCTGCGGGCAGGTTCACTCAGGTACTAGGCTTACCGATTTACCATATTTCTCGACATGTATTTAGTACGTTCAAACGCTTGACACAGGTATCCGCACGTTAATCCTTATTCCAATTTCCGTCTCGTAGACCACGCATCCCCATGGATCCGTGTCCACAGACTATCATCATTCTGTTATCAAAAGTGGATACAACCAATTCCTGACCTCGCGCGAGTGCTAGAAAAATCACTCGACTTCTATCGAGATCCTAATTAATAAAGCAGCTACTCGACCTAGCATACTAGTATTCATCTCAATAGGATTCCTGAGATCATGCAACTAGGGTTTCAATCAACTCCTACACTTAAGTGCACAATACAAGCCTACAAACATTAAGTGTAGTAAAATATCATATAGAACAAGTTATGCATAAAATCGGGGCTTGCCTTCCAAAGGTGGGGCAGGCAGATCCTCTGGGGCAGGCTCTGGTGCTGGATCCGGGGCTACCTCCTGAGCAACTCCTTGCTACGGCACGAGGACGTACTCTCCGTCAGCGAGGTTGCACTCTATCGAATGCAATGATTAAGAATATGTATGCTATGATTATGCAGGATTTAATAATCATTATGCTAAGTGAAGAAAAACTAAGTTAGTTAGTAACTTAGGGTTTCCTGGTTATACGTGGCTCTTAGTGGTTTATGCTTATCAACTTTAGGTTTGGGTTTTGCCTAGGGATAAGCATAGTGGATTGAAACTTGGATTTCCCTTAGATGTTTTAGTAGGTATTTAAGGGGTTTTGCTGGTTGGGTTAGGGTGACATTAATCTCCACTATTAATTCCCCTTTTTCATTTTCTATTTATGAATTCTAGTGTGGGTTTGAACTACAACAGTGGTTTAACGTTTTCCAAAAATTCTATAAAAATTACAGTGGGTTACTATTTGTCACTGTAGGCTGTCCTATAAATTTGAGGTGGATACTGATTCAGATACTACTTGTGCAAAATTAACAAAAATAAGTTTTAAAAGGGCATTCTACACTATAGTTGTGATTTAATTGAGGTTTCTGTACCAAATTGTATTTTTGTCCAGATACATAGGTGATATTAGGCCTCTGTGTTAAAAATCACAGAAAAAGGCCTACTGGATATTTAGTTGTGAATTTCTAAAGTTTTATGCCAAAAAGGTGCTTATAACTAACTTGTTATTTGAAAAATATCAAACAACAAATTTTATATTTTCCTATGTTCATAATAACAAAACTTTAGTTATCCCAAGGTTTGGGGTGTTTTCTCCTTGGGGTTATTTTTCTAGGGTTTTTCTAAGTTTTCCTTATTTTCCTAAAATAAAAGGTATCTCATTTATTCTGTACTAAACAAGGGTATAATGAATTTTTCTAGTGAACTGTACTGAATAAGTAAACTAACAAAAAGGTGGGTGCTCCCATGTTCTTTATTTAAACCACCTTTTATATTTTCTCTAACTTTAAGCAAAAAGTGTTTTAAATGGCAAATTCTATCTTAATGGGGTGTACAGAGGGGTTTATTATTTTTAAACAGGTTAGGAAATGATTAAGTGCCTCTCTAAATTTTCTTGACCCCAGTCAAATAGTGTAGCTATTTTTCCTTATTTCTTTTAGCTTTTGACCAGTTAATCATTTAAATCAAAACTTTAAAGTTTTCTGTAACACTTAGGGGTCTTATATTTTTCCTAAGTAGTTTACATTATTTAGGATCTGGCAAAATTTGTTTGACTCGATTTAGGTAAACCTAACTGAAGTTATGAATTTTTCAAGTTCTGTTTGGATTTAAATCAGAATATTTTAAAAGGTTTCCTGGAAAACTACTTTGCACCGAAGACCCTGGGTTCTTTCTAAATCAATCCACTCATTTCTACCCCTGCGCCACTATTCCCTTGAGTCACTGACAGCGCACAAAACCCCCTCGCCTTTTCTTCTTCACCCCCGAGGTCCCTCCCCTTATGTAAACAGTACCCGCGGAAAGGAAAAGGGCGGCGCGGCTTACCGGCGGTGAGAGAGGTCCGGTGAGGGGCAGAGTTGGCTTCGGGAGGTCCTGGCGGTCACAGCGAGGTACGGCTCGACGGCGGTGGTGGCCGGAAACGATCGGTCCACGGGCGCAGGCGGGTGATCTCGTCGGCGGCGAGTGTTCCGGCCTAACCCCGGTGATCTAGTCCAATTAAACGGCACGATGAGCTCCACGGGATGATGTAGAGGCTATGTGCGCAAGGAATCGAAAAATGGTGCAGAGACTTACCCGGTCTACGTTCACCGGCGGTCGGGTGAAGTCCGGCGACCGTGGACTGGCTTCTCCGGCGAGGCAAAGTCCGATTCCTTGCTCGGAGAGCTTCACCGAGGCATGCACGGTCTCTTCCGAGGGTCGGGCATGGCTGGGAAGGGCTCTGTAGGCCGGTCGACGGTGGCAGGGGATCGGGTGGCCGCGGACACGCCGTTTGCAGGGCAAACGCCGGTGATCTCTGGCTCCGGTGAAGTGGAGAGCACGCGAGGGAGTACGGTTGAAGCTTCGGTGGGCTTTATAGGCTCGGGCGTGAGCAGGAGACACGGGCGCGGCTCGGCACGGCGCGGGGCGCACGGGGTTGGGCGTTAGGCGTGCTCTGGCGCGCTCAGAGCGCGTCGAACACGTGGAAGTGTTCTTCTGCCCTTGTTCAACCGCTCGCCGAGATCGCAAGCGTGCGAATCTTGGCAAAAATTAGGCGCAGGCCTCCTCCTAGCACCTAGGGTTGTCTCTTGTATTTGAGTCCCCATGGCAGATATGCCCTAGGTAGGGAGATTTGCGGACGCCAAATCTGGCTTGTCCCTCTGTCCACCTCGCGACAAAACCATGCCAAATCTTGTCAAACGTCTTGGGCTCGGTTTCAAACTTTTCCAGTGGGTGCCTTAGGTGGTATGACACATTTTTGGTATACAACTCAAGTGGTTTTGGTGCCATTTACTGAGTGAACACGGTGGATCTTTAGATTAGGTTCAAAATTTGACTTAGAAAGAATTAGAGAGCTCTAGTGCTCTCTCCACTTAAAGAATGGATTTGGGGTTTTTAAGGGGTCTTTTTGTAATGTTTCCTCTCTGCATTTTGTAGATTATAATGTTACTTAACCTTTGGCTAAGGGTTAACTCATGATTTGCACATTTTCTTAACCTTTCCCCCCTTAAACCAGGGTTTTGGGAGTTAAGGGCTCAAGAAGGGTCTTGGGTTTAATCTTCTCTTGCCCAAGGTGATAATTGCATAAATGCTTGGGTAATGCTTTTGGTCATTAACATTCTTTGTTAATACATGGTTCCCAAGGTTTTGGGGCTCCCTCTCTTCCACTTAACCGCATGAGATAATAGGTCATAGGTGCAAGTAGGGATTCAGGGCCTTGGTAACACCTGGGGTGTTACACCCGACAGCTGAGGGGAGCAACCCAGTCTTGGTGGGAGTCTTACCTCGCCACCCATGCCAACCCTGAAGCCATCACTTGGGAAGAATTTAGGGACAACTTCCATCGCTACCATGTGCCCAAGGGACTGATGATAGTGAGGAAGGAGGAGTTTCTCGCCCTAAAGCAAGGACCCCTGTCCGTCAGTGAGTACAGGGACAAGTTTCTGTAGCTGTCGCGTTATGCTTCGGAAGATGTCAACACGGATGCCAAGAGGCAGTACCACTTTCTGAGAGGATTGGTTGATCCCCTCCACTATCAGCTGATGAACCACACCTTCCCTACCTTCCAGCATCTGATAGACAGAGCAATCATGACAGAAAGGAAGCATCGGTAGATGGAGGACAGGAAACGCAATATTGGTGGACCTCAGGTTGGGAGTAGCAGCCATCCAAGCTACTCAGGGAACCCACCTCAACCATTAAAGCAAGGTCACCAGCACCAGCATCAGCGTCAGAACCAGCACCAACAGTACTAGAGGCAGTTTCCTCAGCAGCAGCAGAAGTACCGTCAGAACAACCAGCAAGGAGGAAATCAATACTAGCATCAAAGCAACCAGGCAGCCCGTCTTCCTGCCCCAGCAACCAACCAGAACAACCAAGCAGCGCCAGCGCAAGGAGGAAGTCGTGCATGTTTCCACTGTGGGGAACAAGGCCATTGGGTGAATCATTGCCCAAACAAAGTAGCTCAGCAGCAGCCAGCTCCCAATGCCCCAGTCAGATAGAATGCAATGCAGCAAGGAGGCAACAACCGTGGGCAGCCTCGTTCCCAGTATGGAAAGGTGAACCACTTGGAGGCCGACACAGTCCAGGAGACTCCAGGAGTGGCACTAGGTACGTTTTCAGTCGAGTACCATTCTGCAAATGTCTTATTTGATACTGGAGCAACGCATTCTTTTGTGACTGCATCATGGGTATAATCACATAATATACCAATAGCACCCATGTATCCACCTATGAGGGTTAGTTCAGTTGGTGGAAGGACCCAAACGGATAGATTTTTCCCTAGTGCAAAGGTTCAAATAAGGGTGATAGAGTTCCCCGCTGATTTAATAGTTATGGTAACTAGGATACAACTATAGATGTCATCCTAGGGATGACTTGGCTAACCAAGTATCAAGCCAGTCTTAGTTGTGACAAGAGAATAGTGAAGTTAGTGTCCCTATCAGGAGAAGAAGTGTTAGTGGAATTGGTCTTGTCTGGATCAAGAAAAGGAAATTGCCACCAAGTCACCACCCATATTGAGGAGATTAAACCATCAAAGGCTATCAATGTAGTATCAGAGTTTCCAGATGTGTTTCCCGAGGAGTTACCGGGTATGCCACCTGAAAGGAAGGTTGAATTAGCCATAGAGCTTATACTAGGCACCACCCCTATTTCCAAGAGAGCCTATCGAGTGTCCGGACCAGAATTGGTGGAACTCAAGAAGCAGATTGATGAGTTGTCAGAGAAAGGCTACATCAGACTGAGTACCTCGCCTTGGGTAGCCCCAGTGCTGTTTGTGGAGAAGAAGGATGGCACGAAGAGGATGTGCATCGATTACCGAGCCTTGAATGAGGTTACTATCAAGAACAAGTACCCCTGCCTAGAATTGAAGATTTATTCGATCAGTTGAGAGGAGCCAGTGTGTTCTCGAAGATAGATCTGAGGTCAGGCTACCATCAGCTTAGAATCCGACCCTCAGATATACCAAAGACAACATTCATCATGAAGTATGGACTGTATGAGTTCACGGTCATGTCATTCAGTTTGACGAATGCGCCGGCTTACTTAATGTACTTGATGAACAGTGTGTTCATGGACTACTTCGACAAGTTCGTGGTGGTGTTTATTGATGATATTCTTATATATTCCTAGAATGAGCAAGAGCATGGGGAGCATTTGAGGTAAGTACTTCAGAGGCTACGAGATTGTCATCTGTATGCCAAGTTTAGCAAGTGCGAGTTCTGGATCAGTGAAGTCCTGTTCTTGGGTCACATTATAAACCGAGAGGGATTGGCTGTAGATCTGAAGAAGGTAACAGCTATCTTGGACTGGAAAGCACCAAAAGATGTCCGAGGAATCAAGAGTTTCATCGGAATGGCCGGTTATTATTGGCGTTTCATTGAAGGTTTCTCCAAGATTGCCAGGCCAATGACAACGTTGTTGGCAAAGAAGGTTGAGTTCAAGTGGACCCCAGCATGCTAGAAGTCCTTTGAGACATTGAAGGAGAAGTTGACAACGGCACCAGTACTGATTTTGCCCGATGTTCACAAGCCGTTCTCAGTATATTGTGATGCTTCGTACACCAGACTGGGATGTGTGTTAATGCAGGAAGGGAGAGTAGTGGCATACTCGTCCCAACAGTTGAAGATTCATGAGAAGAATTATCCTACTCATGATCTCGAATTAGCAGCCGTGGTTCATGCATTGAAGACCTGGAGGCATTATCTTTATGGGCAGAAGTGTGATATCTACACGGATCACAAGAGCCTCAAGTACATATTCACTCAGTCAGAGTTAAACATGAGGCATCGAAGATGGCTAGAATTGATCAAAGATTATGAGTTGGAGATTCATTATCATCCAGGCAAAGCAAATGTGGTTGCATATGCTCTTAGCAGGAAGAGTCAAGTTAATATGTTGGCAGCTCACCCGATGCCGTATGAGCTAGCGAAGGAATTCGACAGATTGAGTCTCGGATTTCTGAACAACACTCAAGGGGTGACAATCAAGTTGGAACCCACTCTAGAGCAAGATATTAGGAAAGGTCAGGAGGATGATGAGAAAATCAACGAGATCCGACAGTTGGTCATAGATGGAAAAGGCAAGGATTTCTGTGGAGATACAAAAGGAGCAGTATGGTTCAAGGACAGACTGTGTGTTCCCGACATCAAATCGATACAGGAACTGATTCTCAAGGAAGCTCATGAGACAGCATACTCTATACACCCTTGTAGTGAGAAGATGTACCAAGACCTAAAGAAAAGGTTCTGGTGGTAGGTATGAAAAGGGAGATAGCAGAGTATGTGGCGGTATGTGACGGTTGTCAGAGGATTAAATCAGAACATCAGAGACCTGCAGGTTTGTTGCAACCATTGCAGATTCCTCAGTGGAAATAGGATGAGATCGGAACGGATTTCATAGTCAGTTTGCCTCACACTCGTACTGGATATGACTCCATCTGGGTTACCCCTCAAGGTGATGTCGATGTTTCGGGTCCGACCGTGCACCCAGGGTTACCCCTCAAGGTGCTTTTTAGGAGTAGGACGGTGTTACCGACTGTAGCTCGATGGTTCGTGCTGGGCGCACGAGAAATAGTAGACAATGATGTACAGGTTCGGGCCGCTTTGAGATGCGTAACACCCTACATCCTGGCGGGAGTGCTTTATGCGATAGGTTACAAGGGAGTTCTCTAGTGCTGGAAAACGTAGAGAGTGGGGTGGATGGCTGAGTAATGAATGATGTCGATCGTCGTGAAGGGGTGCCCCCTAGGCCTTATATATTCGACTGTGGGGCATTACATGTGGATATGACAACAACGTGTGCCAAAGCAATAACGAAATAACTGAGTCTATCTTCCTATAGTTCAGCCGACTCATCCTCGCTCAGTTCCGATGTACGGGGCCCCTGCGCGGGAAGGTCGGGTCACTGTTGCGATTACTGCTCGAATTTGTTGGGTCGTCTGGGTTTGCGCCGACCCGGCCTTGTGCTAATCTGTTCCACTGGTCGTTTCTCCCAGGCCCACGAGGGGATGACCTTATGAATTATGGGGCCCTTGGGCCTTTCATGAGGTCTTTTATCCTTCTAGTGGACCCAGGGGATATCTGTCCCCCACAAGCCCCCGATCTTTGGGCTGGTTTTGGAATAAACAGCCCAAAGATCCTAGGTCCAGCTTGCAGTATTTGATTTTAACAGGGACTGCTTTGGAGATAAGTCTGTCGGTCCACTGCTTCTGAATTCTGAGTGATTCGGTTAACACGTTTTCTTTTTACAGTCTTCTTCTGCTATTATTCCTCGAAATTTGGCGTTCTGTCTCAGGTTCATGCTTCTGAGGCCAGCATTTTGCACTGTTGGACTTTGATTTTCATTGGGTGCACCGAAGGTACACCCAATGGGTGTAGCCCCCGAGCTTCGAGTGGATTTTTGCACACAATCCACTCGAAGGTCTTCACTTCAAGTGTTATCAGAAACCACTTTCATCTTCCACTTGTGCTTTTTCGGAGGTCAGCCTTGTCATAATTTTGCCTTGTGCTTTAGAGGTCAGCATTTTGCTTCTTCGGGGATGATGATTCATTAGGTGCACCAAAGGTGCACCCAATGGGTGTAGCCCCCGAGCTTCGAGTGGATTTTTGAAAATAATCCACTCGAAGGTCTTCATTTCGTGCCTTTTTCTAGAAATGCCTTCGGAGATCCGCATTATATTATTAACACTATGCTTTAGAGGCCAGCACACATTTTTGTCTTTGAGACTGAGTACACGATCTTCCCATATCTTGCTAGGTCCTGCAATTTATTTGATCTGCGACTGATTGGACGTTCGATAGATGGCCCTTGACTAGTCTTCATGTCACTTCGTGCTTTGATGCTTCTGTTGATTAGACTTGTACCTTATCGGCTATATTTGGCTTTCCTTTGATCCTTGCTGGTATCTCTCTTCTGTCTTGGAGTATTCATTGCATGTACCGTACGGATGTGACAGTTTTGGAAAATATACTGATAACTTCTGGGCGTCCCCCCTCAATGGGTCTAGGCAAGGGACGGCTTGGTACGCTGAGCGTTTAGCAGACTGCTTCTTAGTAGTAACTTGATGTGACCGCGGGTGTAATCATATCGCCCGTGCAGTTGACTGGAGTCCCAATGGGTGTCGTGTTACGTGAAACGGCGTCAGCCGCCTGACGTGTCTTCAGACGGTTTGAATTGCATATTGAATTTTTGTTACTGTTCGGTGGCCGTGGTAGGAGGTGAGCGGTTGCCTTCTTCTTCTATAAATAGTGCTCTTGCTTCTCTGGCGTTTTCACATTTCTTGCTACTTCTTGCTATTTCATCTCCTCTCCTTCCTTCGACTCCGCCATGGGCAAGAGCAAGAAAGGTGGTGGCTCTTCGCATCACTCGGGCGACAAGCGCAAACGCGAGCTGACTCCTCCCTCGGAGGACTTTGGTGACTCGGAGTACTCGGAGGAGGAGTTCTCCTCTGAGTCCGAGGGCTCTCCGGCTCCTGCCTCTCCCCCGGCGTCGTCTGATGATTCAGACGACTCCCAGGGGATCGCCGTGGAGGTATGGACTTACATCCGGGCCGTTGAGCGCGCCGGGCTCGAGGGCTCGGATGAGTCGGAGTACTCCTCGGACGAGGAGAATTCCTCCGACTCGTCCGAGGAGGGTGGCGGCGGCGACAGCGACGACGACGGAGGCGACGGTGACGGTGGCGGCGACAGCGGCAAGGGCGGTGACGGCAGCGGCGGCAGCAAGGGCAGCAGCAAGGCCAGTGGCTAGATGCCACTGGTTTTAGATGTTAGTGTAGATTAGTAGTAGAAATAGTATTAGCAAAATAATGTAGTTGTAGCTAGTAGTATAGTTAGTGAAATGGAATGTAGTAGTAGGGAAAGCATCAGCTCATAATGAGTTGATTTGTAAGTTCGATAGTGCTTCCCGTATAATGAAGAATGATTTCGCTCCATCTCGTGTGTATCATTTTGCCTTCTTGCTGATCATCGATCGTGTTAATGCCTACTGCAGAGGCTGTTTCTGAACATAATGCTTGAGTAGCGACTTAGAATCATTGAGCCGTGCTTCAGACTGCCTTCTTCACAATGCCAGTGCTTTAGTAGTGGTAGCCGAGTGATTATCAGCGAGGTTGGGGCTTTTAGAGGTGATAGCCGAGCGATAGCGGGCTGCGTCGGTGTTTTAGAAATAACGACCGAGCAGTTACTGGCGACGTCGGCGTTTTAGAGGTAACAGCCAAATCTTCTGAAGTCATGTCACTATTTTAGGGATAACAGCCGAGTGATTATTGGCGACGTCGGTGAAGTAACAGCCGAGTCTTCAAGAGTCATGTCACTGTTTTAGGGATAATAGCCGAGTGATTACTGGCGACGTTAGTGTTTAGAAGTAATAGCCGAGTGATAACGGACCACGTCGGTCGCTTTGAAAGTAGTGGCCGAGTGAAGTCAGATAACGCCAGCGTTTTTAGAAACAACGGCTGAGTCAATTTGGGCCGCGTGGCCGTTTTGGAAATAACGGCCGAGTGATGACATGGCGCGCCAGCGTTTTTAGAAATAACGGCTGGGTGATGACATGGCACGCCAGCGTTTTAGAAATAATGGCTGGGTGATGACTTGGCACGCCAGCGTTTTAGAAATAACGGCTGGGTGATGACTGGGCACTTTTTAGAAATGGCATCTGGCCTGGGAAAACCCCATATGTACTGCACTATCGCACGCCTCCATGCTACGTGCCCTAGTTTCTGCTTTTCTGCAATATTGCTTCCGCTCCGCTCGCTAGCGAGGTTGAGATGGCGCCCAAGCAGAAAGCTTCAAGTTCGTCCGTCACAATCATTCCCCCCATCGATCCCAACATTCAGTTGCCTTTCGCAGGTAACCATATGTCTGTCGTCTCCGAATCCGACCTTCTTCATCTCGTTTCCATCGGAGTTCTTCCTCCGAAGGAGCTCTGTTCGTGGCAGATCTGCCGTGGGGTCACTGTTGCGACAGAAGACACCCACGAATCTATCATTTACGTTCCTTTTCTTATCCGCGGACTTGCTCTTCCCATTTCTCCTTTCTTCCGCAGTCTCCTTGATTTCTATCGCTTGAATCTGACCCATCTGAATCCCAATTCTATTCTGCAAGTTTCTGTTTTTGTTCATTTATGCGAAGCCTTTCTTGGTGTTTTGCCCCACTTTGGCCTTTGGAAGTATTTGTACCACTGTCGGCCTGGGATGGCCGGAGGGCAGCACCAGCTGGTGGGAGGCACGAGCTTGGAGATGCGCCGTGGGAGGAAGACTGACTACCTCGACATCCCACTCAAGGATAGCATCAAGGGATGGCGCCTGGAATGGTTCATCGTGGAGAATCATGGGAATTCCCTCCCCCCATGGTCAGGGAGACAGCCGGATGTCCGCACTCCGAGCTGGACCGAATCCCCCACAGACCAGGAGGTGGCTGAGGCAGGGGCTCTGCTAGCTGAGGTTGGATTGTTGAAAGAAAGGGGTCTGACGGCAGAAGCTGTGGTCGCTGACTTTGTTTTCAAGAACATTCAGCCGCTGAAAGACAGAGCATATCCGGCCTATCTGTATCGAGGCCAAGCTGATTCAACCCGGGTAACCAACAGAAGAGTTCCTGCTGTGGACTTGGTGAGCCGGCTCGAGATGATGCTCAGAGGCAAGGTGTCTAACATCGGCGCTCCTGTTGCATACTTGGCCTGGAATCTGCCTCCTTCCCAGGCCATTACCAATTTCGTGTCAAATCCTCCTGCTGGTGATAGCGGTCTGGGCCTTAGAGTGCGACCCTCTCCCGAAGAAGTTAGTGTTTTGGTTGCCTCACTCGGAGAAATTCCTGACGACGAGAGGCAGGTTCATTTTGAGGTGCCTTTGAATCCAAGTGACGCAGAGATAAGTGCCATGCTAGATATGTTAGCTGAGGATTCTTCTGACGCCGCTCTTGCTGAAACATTGGTGGTTGCACCCATCCCTGAAGCCGGCAAAGCTTTGGATGCTCAAAAGTCTGACAGTGTTCGCCCGAAGCGTTCTCGCCGAGCCGATCAACCCACTTCTCTTGCCGAGGGGCAGAAGAAGAAGAGACATCTTTGTCGAGTGTCTAGCTTGGATCAGGATGTCGGTCCTTCTGTTCCTGTCACTGAGGAAGTGCCAGTGCCTGAATTTGCTGCTGCTGAGCCCAATGGGTGTGATCCTGCTGAAGTTGACCCCAATGGGTGTACTGTCCGTGTTGTTGATGAAGATGATGAAGAAGAGGATGAAATCCCTCTGATTCGGAAGAACAGCCGGCCTTACATAGCTAGTGGGGAAAGTAGTGGTGTTCCTTCTCCTGCTTTGTCTGCCCTCATTGGTCTGCAAGAATTATCTCTGGCGAACTTTGATCAAACTCTTGAAGACATGGTTCCAGAAGATATGTTGTCAGAGCCGGCAGATGGTGGCGCGATGGTTGTTTGTGCTGATGTGCCCGATGCCGGGTTGGGGTCATCCCGGGCAGCGTCCCGCGCCTCATCGACCTTAGAGCGCGGTCTTGAGGGTCAGGAGGCTGGTCTGGATTGCACTGCCCCCACGGAAGTGAGTGAGAGTCCTTCAGCCTTAGAGGTGGCTGTTGCAGAGAACTCGGCCCCCATGGATGGCGCAAGCGCTTACCCAGCCCCGAGGGTGTTGCCGGAGATGATCCGGCTCGGATGGGTAGCGCGAGCTGTGACCCAGCCCCCGAGGGTGTCCGAGTGGGTTCTCCCTTTCCACACTTCCATGGATGTTCACGTAGGGTCTTCTCCTCCACACTCTGGTTGCATGGCGATAGCCCAAGCCTTCGATCAAGGAGTCGCTTTAGAGGCAAGCGCACCCGATGACAGAGTTCTAGCTTCTGCTGATGACACTGAATTGGTTCCTGCTGATTCGTTGCGAGTTGTTCCGGTTGGTGATCCTTCACCGAGCCATCAGTTGACCTCTCATGACTTGGGGGTTCCCTCATTCTTCTCCAACCTCCAGGTATTTTGGTTTCTTCTGGTCTGACTTTACCCCAGGCAGATAATTGTTCTCATGCTTGTCTATTTTTAATGCCAGGCGTTGGTTGATGAGATGTCTAGTCGGCTGAAGTTGCAGGGTGCCTCTGTCCCAGAAGGAGCTTTGTCTCTGACGCGATGGAATCCGGTGCTGCTTCAGCGGCGTGTATCTGATTTGGAGGTGGCAAATGCCGGTCAGTGCTCTTTTGCTTCCTTTTTTGGCTACCTGATTAATCTGCTTTTTATTTTAACACCTTTGCTTGACTGTTACTTGACAGATATGGCTCGACAGTACTCTGATCTTGAAGAAAAATATTCTCAAGGTCAGACTGAACTGGCCCGGCGGTGCTCTGATCTTGAAGAAAAATATTCTCAAGGTCAGACTGAACTGGCCTGGGTTTCTGCTTCTCTGAATGATGTTAACACACTGAACTCTACTCTCCATGCTCAGCTCGACTCTGAAAAGGTGACCTGTGAATCTTGGCTTTGTTTGTTGTGTTCTTATTGCTTGCTTGACGTTTGGAGAAACTGATTCTTGTTTGTAGGAAGAAAAGCGTGCCCTCGCTACTTCTCGTGACAACCTTGACAAGCTATACCGCGACGCCAGCAATTCGTTGACCATCTTTGAGAGGAGTCATCGCTTCACCAGGGAGGAGTTAGATAATCATCGTTATAAGCTGCAAGAATCCTTGGACGATATGATTCGCCTCAGGCAGTTGGTGTCGACCAAAGATGTTGTCATCAAGGATTTGCGTGCTTCCAAGAAATCTGTCGCCCAGGAGCTAGAAACCGCTCGGTTGGCTATCAAGGCTGCTGAAGAGACTTCTGCTACTTTGAGGGCCCAGCGCGATAAAGCTATGGATAAAGCTATTCGCGCGGGGTGCATCCTGATGAGGAGACCTGGTGTGGTTGTTCCCGACGACATAATGGCAGATGTGAACACCGCTCATGATTCCTCAAGTCGCCCCTCTTCGTCGGTTGCTCCTGAGAAGAACATTGCCAAATAGAAAACAATGCATGCTTTGAACACGTGGTTAATGTGCTCGGATGTTTTGTTAGAGAACACTTTTTAGTACTGAATGCTACTATTGTTTTCCCATTGTTTAGAATTCAATAGTGTCTACAATTGTAGAAGTAAATGCAGTGTGATGGTTTTGAAATTTCATCATGGGGCATAGAAGTTGCCCTAAGATGGGTGATTGCAAACGTGCCAAACGTGCTGTGCCAATTTAAATCAGTGCCAACTTAAACCGACTGCTCCGCTAGTAGGGCATAGTGGTCACCCCGAGTTTAGTAAGCGTGAGCATGTCGCACCGCCTTAAGTCATTGCTGACTTAAGCCGATTGCTCGGTTAGTAGGGCATAGTGGTCACCCCGAGTTAAGTAAGCGTGAGCATGTCGCACCGCCTTAAGTCATTGCTGACTTAAGCCGATTGCTCCGTTGGTAGGGCATAGTGGTCACCCCGAGTTAAGTAAGCGTGAGCATGTCGCACCGCCTTAAGTCATTGCCTACTTAAGCCGATTGCTCCATTAGTAGGGCATAGTGGTCACCCCGAGTTAAGCGTGAGCATGTCGCACCACCTTAAGTCATTGCCGACTTAAGCCGATTGCTCCGTTAGTAGGGCATAGTGGTCACCTCGAGTTAAGTAAGCGTGAGCATGTCGCACCGCCTTAAGTCATTGCCGACTTAAGCCGATTGCTCCGTTAGTAGGGCATAGTGGTCACCCCGAGTTAAGTAAGAGTGCCAATTGACAGTGAACAATCTGAGTGCCTTTGAAACCTTTTTATTGATGATATTTTTCTCGATTTACAGAATACATCATCGTTCCGAGAGCTTCTAGGATGTAGCTAGGGGTAAAACTTCCTGAGGTGTTCTATGTTCCATGAGTTCCCAATTTCCGTGTCATCCATCTAAGTGAGACGATATGATCCCAGCCGAGTGACTTCTGCTACTATGAATGGTCCTTCCCATAGAGGTGACAATTTATGTCGTCCCTCCCCCGTTAGAATTCGGCGGAGGACGAGATCTCCCACTGTGAAGGATCGATGTCGTATGGCCTTATCATGATAGCGCCTCAGAGTTTGCTGATATCGCGCTGATTGAATCACCATATTCAGTCGCTCTTCTTCGAGTACATCAACGTCCTCCAGCCTAGTAGCTTCAGCTTCTGCTATGTTTTCAAAGATTAACCTCGGTGCCCCGAACTTGAGATCAGCAGGTAGCACTGCCTCCGAACCATAAACCATAAAGAAGGGGGTATTTCCATGCAGAGCCTGGCTAGGTTGAGTTCTCAGACTCCAAACCACATACGGCAACTCTCTGATCCACTTTCCTACGAACTTCTCATTCTTGTCGAAGACTTTCTTTCTGAGTGCTTCTAATATCATCCCGTTGGCTCTTTCTACTTGCCCGTTGGCTCTTGGGTGCGCCACCGAGGCATATTTGATCTGAATGCTCTTTTGCTCGCAGAAATCGAAGAATTCTGAACTGGTGAAGTTGGATCCTAGGTCGGTTATGATGCTATTTGGTATCCCGAACCTGAATATTATATCTTGTATGAATTCCACTACCTTAGCTGAAGTTAGAGAAGCAACGGGTTTGAACTCTATCCATTTAGTGAATTTGTCGATAGCCACCAGTACATGAGTGTATCCTCCTTGAGCTTTCTTGAAAGGTCCAATCATATCCAATCCCCAGCATGCGAACGGCCAGGTTATGGGTATAGTCTGCAGCTGCTGTGCTGGTAGATGCTGCTGTTTTGACAAGTACTGGTAGGCTTCACACCTCTGGACTAACTCGGCCGCATCACTCTTTGTTGTTGGCCAGTAAAAACCTGACCTGAAGGCCTTCCCAACCAGGGTCCTGGATGCTGTGTGTACTCCACATTGCCCAGCATGGACCTCATCTAGAAGTTGCTTTCCAGTAGCTGAGAGAATGCATTTCATGAGGGCTCCTGACGCGCCCCTTCTGTATAGTGTTTCCCTAATGAGTGTATAGTGAGCTGACTGTTTTGCGATGCGCTCGGCTGCATTCTTGTCATCTGGCTCCTCCTCATTCTTTATATATTTGATGATCGGCCCCCTCCAGTCATCAGAATCTGACTCTGGTTGGCTCAGAGTATTACATTCCTCTGCTCGATCCAGTGAAATGCTTGGATGTAATATTTCTTGAACAAAAACTCCAGGCGGGACCTGAGTTCGACTGGATCTTAGCTTGGACAATACATCGGCTGCCATGTTTCGATCTCTCTCTACATGGTGAAATTCCAGGCCTTCAAATTTGTCTTCTAGTTTCCGGACAGCAGTGCAGTATTTTCCCATGGAATCGCTCGAACAATCCCATTCTTTGTTTATCTGACTTATGACCACCAGAGAATCTCCATATACCATCAGTCTCTTGATGCCCAGTGATATAGCAATGTTCAGTCCATGAATCAGAGCTTCATATTCTGCTGCATTGTTAGAGGCTGGAAATAACAACTGAAGGGCATATCTGAGGTGTTCGCCTCCAGTGCAGTAAAGAGGATCCCTGAGCCTGCTCCCTGCAGCTTTAACGAGCCATCGAAATACATTCGCCATACTTCTGTGGTTTCTGGGTTATCCGATACTTGTTGCTCGGTCCACTCTGATACGAAATCAACCAGTGCTTGAGTTTTGATGGCAGTGCGAGGTCGGAATTCAATGTCATGAGATCCCAGCTCGTAGGCCCACTTGGCTATTCTCCCGATGGCTTCTTTGTTGTGAAGAATATCTCCTATTGGAAATCCGGTGACTACTATGACTTTGTGGTCGTCGAAGTAGTGACGGAGCTTGCGTGCAGTTAGAAGTACTGCGTATAATAGCTTCTGAACTTGAGGGTATTTCTTCTTCGAGGGACCCAGAACTTCACTGATGAAATAAACAGGATGCTATACTGGGTATGCATGTCCTTCTTCTACTCGCTCGACTACCAACGTTGTGCTCACCACGTGAGTCATGCAAGAGATATATAACAGCAGATCTTCTGCTGGTTGAATCGGCGTGGCTCGATGCGGTGGTTTCAGCACTGGCGGTGTCGTCAAGAACTTTTTCAATACATCTAGGGCTTTCTGTGCTTCTGAAGTCCACTAAAATTTGTCCACCTTGTTGAGTAACTTATAAAATGGTAAGCCTTTTTCTCCCAGCCTGGATATAAATATGCTCAGGGCTGCCATACATCCGGTGAGTCTTTGAACTTTCTTCTGTGATCGTGGTGCTTCCATCCTCATGATAGCTTCGATCTTTTCTGGATTAGCTTCAATCCCCCGGTGGCTGACAATAAACCCGAGTAACTTTCCTGCTGGCACTCCGAAAACACATTTTTCGGGATTAAGCTTCCATCGATATCGTCGTAGACTGTTGAAAACTAGCTGTAAATCTTCAATGAAATTTTCTGAATTTTCTGTTTTGATCACCACATCATCCACATAAGCTTCCACACGCTTGCCCCAGTGATCGTCTAAGCATGTTTGAATAGCTCTCTGATAAGTCGCTCCAGCGTTTTTGAGGCCGAACGACATGGAGGTATAGCAGAAAGCTCCGAATGGAGTGATGAATGCTGTTTTTTCCTCGCCTTCTTTCGCCAGGCTAATCTGATGATACCCAGAGTAGCAATCCAAGAAGGACAACACAGAACATCCAGCAGTTGATTCTACCACCTGATCTATCCTAGGAAGCCCGAAGGGATCCTTTGGACGGTGTTTGTTGAGATCCGTATAGTCGACGCACATGCGCCAATCCACTTTATTCTTTTTGAGTACAAGAACAGGGTTGGCTAACCACTGGGGATGTAACACCTCTCTAATAAATCCAGCCGCGACCAAGCGAGCCAGCTCAACACGGATGGCCTCTCTCTTGTCGGGCGTGAAACGACATAATTTTTGCCGAATCGGCCTCACCTGGGGGTAGACCTTCAATTTGTGCTCGGCCAGTTCTCTTGGGACTCCCGGCATATCCGCAGGTTGCCATGCGAATACGTCTCGGTATCTTGCAGGAACTGGACGAGCGCGCCTTCCTATTTGTCATCCAGGCTAGAGCTAATGATGGCGGTTTTGCGTTCATTAGTGAACCCAAGGTTGATCCTTTTGGTTTCTTCAGTCGGCCTCATAGAGGTCATGGCTTGAGCCTCGTTCGCGGGTACCGCGAGGTCTTCCTCAGGCTTTGAGTTCGCCTGCGCAGAAGAAGTCGCCGATGGTTTGGTGGTGAGGGCCGCCTGAATGGCCAATCGGAAACATTCTGCGGCGCCTTGGAAGTCATCACGCATAGTTATGATCCCTTGCGGCCCTAGCATCTTCAATATCATGTATGTATAATGCGGAATGGCCATGAATTTTGCCAATCCAGACCTCCCGATGATGGTGTTGTACCCGTAGTCGAAGTTCGCCACTTCGAACCTTTGGAACTCGGTTCTGTAGTTCTCCGGAGTTCCAAAGGTGACCGGCATGTAGATGTGGCCCAGCGGGTATTCTCCTTCAGTCGGCACGATGCCGAAGAAAGGAGTGTCTGACTCATGGAGCTCTTTGAGGTGAACTCCCAAGCCTTGGAGTGTCCGGGGGAAAGTGACGTTGACGCTGCTCCCCCTGTCCACTAGTACCTTCTTTACCCTGCTCTCTCAGATCACCGAATCGACGAGGAGCGAGTATTTGCCTGGGTGGTCGAAGTTGAGCCACTGGTCTACCCGAGTGAAGGTGATTGGATGCTCTGACCATCGGTATGGGGCGGGTGGACCGGTAGCCGCCACCAGTATCTGACGATCGTTGAGCTTTTGTTGTCTCTTGTTCTCCTGTGATCCGTGTCCGCCGAAGATGACATTGACCTCTCTGTCGACGCGCGGGAAGGCTCCACCTCCTCCCTCCTCCTGCTGCTGAGGTTGTCGCGGTTCTCCTGGTCCTCCTTGCGGCAGAGGAGGAGGTAGAGGTTGGAAGGGTCGGCCGTGCCCGACGGAGTGCTTGAAGTCTCTGCAGTTCTGAAGGGTGTGGCGCATGTCCTTGTGGTACGGGCACTGAGCGTCAAGGATGTCGTCCAGCGTGTGTTCGCCTCCACGAGGTCCTCCTCGGGCGCGATAGGCAGGTGGTCCGGCGGCGTGGACTTCTTCGTGAGGCCTCTTCTCCCAACGCTTGTTGGGCTGCTGGTTCGTGTCACGACGAGGTGCCGCTAGTGCTGGCTTCGCTCCTCCGATGAGGTCCTGAGCTCACTCGTCGGTGGTGATGTAGAGGTCGGCTTCCCGGAACAGTTGCTCGGAGGTAGTCGGCGCCTTCTGTAATATGGTTTGGACGAAGGTCGAGTCATTGGATCCCCTGTAGAAGTCCTCGATCACTGCCGCCTCCGCGACCTCGGGGATACGATTTCTCATGGTCTGGAACCTTTTGAGTTATGACCGGAGAGTTTCGTCCCCTCGGCGCTTGATGGATTTGAGGTCCCATGGTTGCGTCGGTTTATCGGAGGGAGACTGAAAGTTGGCGGTGAAGCGCCGACTGAAGTCGCTCCAGTCGTCGATGCAGTGTCGGGGTAGGTGTCGTAGCCATTGTAGCGCGTCTTGCCCGAGGACGATAGGTAAGTACACAGTCATTACGTCCTCGGTCGCCCCAGCAGCTCGGGCAGCGGTGGTGTAGACGGCCAGCCAGCCTCCCGGATCCTGCTTAGGTTCATATTTGTCGACGTTGGATACCTTGAAGTTAGGGAGCCATTGAATGGCCCTGAGGCGCAGAGTAAGTGCCGATACTCCACATGTGTCCTCCTGTCGTCGATGATGTTGTCTGTCCCAGGGAGGGGAGTGGTCGTCGTGGTGCCTCGACCGTCCCCGGGTAGTGCCACCAGTTGAAGCCGTGGCCGACTCGGTCCTGGTAGCCTGACTCCATGCTTGGATGCCATGGTCCCGGTCGTACTCTTCCCGGCAACGGATCTCATTCTCGTATCGTCATTCACGCGAAGCATTGATGGAGCTCCGCGCGTCCTGGCGACTGTTGATGGCATGTCGTAGATTGTTCGGCGGGTGAGCGAGGGGTAGAAGGTGATTGGCTGCTTGAGTGAACAGTCGCCGATAGCCCTCGGCGTCGGGAGTCCGAGGGAGGCCATCAGCTATCCGAGCCAACACCCCTCCGACTTCACTCGGCGTGTTCATGGCTCGGGCGAAGTCGGGGTTCGGGTTGCGCCCGAAGAGTGGATTTTCCCGACGTTGCCTTGTCTCCTGCTCGGCCTATTCTTGAGCCCGTCGATGATCGCGTCGTCGGGAATTCCTTCGTTCCCTGAAGACACGTTCCTCCGGAGTTTCTCCTATCTCTGAGACCTCGTCTCGCGATATAGGTTGCGCCGGGTCCCGCTCTCCGGCCTCGTGATGTCGTCGGATATTTCGGCGACGGTTCCTTCGTCGGCGGGATTCCTGCTGTGGAGGATCCTCTCCGGGTGCAGTCGGCTCGTCGTCGGAGATGGGGGGCGACTCCACTCTCCCGATGAAGAGGACGTCGGGGTAGAATGGAGTAGCTATCACGGCGATCTTCTTTCTGTTCTCCTTTGAGGGCGGAGGCACAGAAAGATCAGCTTGATGATCCTTTGCTTTCTTTTTCCTTGTGATCCGTGTCCATTCTCTCGTCGGAGAGGTGGACAGCGGAGTTCTCCGGGCTGAAGGACCCTCGGCTCCTAGCTTGCTGGAGATGATCTTTTTTGGGAGCGCTGAAGGTTGCGCTTTTTCCTGCCTCGCCCCGATTTTCTCGGAGATTTCTGAGGAAGGCTTTCTCTCTGGCGGATCCGCGAGGCGATGCAGAGTTCCTTCCTCATCCGCTACAGATGAGATAGTACCGAAGCAGAATATGGATCCGGGGTGGAGGATGATCTTGTGCTGGAAGGTGACGGCCATTGAGCTAGCTTGGATCGATGACACACCCCCTACCTGGCGCGCCAACTGTCAGTGTTTTGGGTCCGAACGCACACCTAGGGTTACCCCTCAAGGTGCTTTTTAGGAGTAGGACGGTGTTACCGACTGTAGCTCGATGGTTCGTGCTGGGCGCACGAGAAATAGTAGACAATGATGTACAGGTTTGGGCCACTTTGAGATGCATAACACCCTACGTCCTGGCGGGAGTGCTTTATGCGATAGGTTACAAGGGTGTTCTCTAGTGCTGGAAAACGTAGAGAGCGGGGTGGATGGCTGAGTAATGAATGATGTCGATCGTCGTGAAGGGGTGCCCCTAGGCCTTATATATTCGACCATGGGGCATTACATGTGGTTATGACAACAACGTGTGCCAAAGTAATAGCGAACTAACTGAGTCTATCTTCCTATAGTTCAGCCGACTCATCCTCGCTCAGTTCCGATGTACGGGGCCCCTGCGCGGGAAGGTCGGGTCAGTGTTGCGATTACTGCTCGAATTTGTTGGGCCGTCTGGGCTTGCGCCGACCCGGCCTTGTGCTAATCCGTTCCACTGGTCGTTTCTCTCAGGCCCACGAGGGGATGACCTTATGAATTATGGGGCCCTTGGGCCTTTCATGAGGTCTTTTATCCTTCTAGTGGACCCGGGGGATATCTGTCCCCCACATTGGTCGTTTGACAAAGGCGGCCCATTTCATACCAGTCAAGACCACCTACAACAGTGCAGTGTTGGCCGAACTATACATGTCTCGGATTGTGTGCTTGCATGGCATTCCAAAGAAGATAGTACGAGATAGAGGCACTCAGTTCACCTCTCATTTTTTGCAGCAGTTGCATGAAGCTTTGGGCACACACTTAAAGTTCAGTTCAGCTTATCACCCACAGACAGATGGTCAAATAGAGAGAACCAATCAGATTCTGGAGGATATGTTGAGGGCTTGTGCTTTGCAAGATAAGATAGGTTGGGACAAGAGATTACCATATGCGGAATTCTCTTACAACAACAGCTACCAAGCTAGTCTGAAGATGTCACCCTTCGAAGCGCTCTATGGGAGGAATTGCAGAACTCCATTGCATTCGGACCAACCTGGTGAAAGACAGGTGTTCAGTCCAGATATTTTGCTTGAAGCCGAAGAGAACATCATAATGGTCCGAGAGAATCTAAAGGCAGCACTGTAACACCCCTGGTGTTACTATAACTAAAACATGAGCATGACATCATAAGCATTGGCATTGCATATGTTTGAAACACCTAGAGTGCATTCACTAGGCAAAAATTTCAAACAAGTTGTGTTGTTTAAAGTGTTTTGCAACTAGAACCCTGGTTAAGGAACTTAACCCTAAATGGGGATTATAGGGGTAAAACTTTACCCAAGTTAAGAAAACCTAAATACTTTAGGGTAAAAGTCATAAAATGACCCTAAGGATAAGCTTGAATCACTTTTATACCCCTGAGATACCAGAAACCCTAATTGGAACCCTGGAAAACCCTAAAACTAAACCCTAGGGGTTTATATGCAAAATTAGCCCACTTTTGGGCTAAAGTGCAAAAACCAAGCCAAATAAGTTTCTTAAGTCCTTTGGTTCACAAATATGTGGACTTGAAAGCCAAACCCTAAGTTTTGGACTTAAATGCAAAATGGACCTCATTTGAGTTCTATACTAAGTCTGAAAAATCAGTGTAGGGGCTCAACTTTGGGGCTTTGTAACTTGCAAAGTATAGGGTTTTTACCCTAGGTCACCACATCAAAGTTGAAGACCCATTATAGGAGAACAACTTTGCTAAAGAGTGTGAGCTTAGTTGTTATGAGAAATTTGGAGAAAAACCCAATCCAAAACTGGCTGTCAGGCTGTTTGATCTGAAATTCAGTGTAGCACATGACTGACATCAACTTCTAGCCCAAATCCAAGCATGATCCAGTGCTCAAATGAGTTTGATCTCTATAGTTGGATTGTAGCTGGTTTGTAACTCTACAACTTTGGTACAGAGACTGGGACCTGTTGTCACATGAAATCTGGAGAAAAAGGACGCTAAACTTGCTCGGCCAGAAGCTCTGATGAGGCAATGCCATGGTACAGTGACCGGTTAACTGAAGGAGATCGTACTCGTTCTCGTCGCCGGTAGCTGCCGCCGTCGATCGCCGCTCGCCAAGATTCGTGCTCGGCGGTCACCGGATAAGGCTGTCGCGGTAAAGGTCCTCGTCACCGGTGAGCTGGAAGTCACCTCGCTCGGCCACGGTACATCTCCTCTAGCTCACCGCCCGCGGTAAAGCGCTCGCCGTCGACCGCCGCCTCTCGGCCGGGTGCCGCGTGGCTCAACTCTTCCTCCGTGCCGTCGTGACCCCTCACGGCTGTCTCATCAAGGCCGGTGAGCCCGCCACGGCGGTAGACACGTAGTCGCGAAGCTGATAACCTTCGTCACCTCCGACCGCCGCGCATCTCCTCGAAATTCACCAGCCACCGTCCTTGGAGCCTATAAATTGAGGGCAGGGCTAGTTACGCCATGGAATTGTGAAGCTCTAGCACCCGTCCCCACACTCGATCGCCCACCAGCTCGCCTGAATTTCGCGTTGCCCCCAAATCGGTTTTCCGCCGCCGTGAATCGAGCTCACCGTGGGCAGCCCTCCACAGGTCAGCCCCGGTCCTCTGCTATTTCGTTTGAGCACCCTTCCATCTCCGTAATGCTTGCCGAACCATTGAATCGAACTAGACCGACGCCCATCGTCGGGAACACGATCACATTGCCGTTGTGCTTACGGCCACCGTGGCCGGAGCTCCCTAGTCCACCATTAGTGCAATTAGGTTAGGGGAAATGCTCCTTAGGGGTTTAATTCCGTGTATGTCGCTCGAGAGCGCCGGTCACTGCCCCAATTGGCCGGACTGCTTGCTCGCCGGAGCGTGGCCGCGCTTGAGCACCGTCGAGGACTCCAAGTTGTGAATTTACAGAACCCCGAGGGCCTTTTCGTGAACTGTCAGCGACTTAACACAATAGTAAATGGACATAATTCTGTTTAGCCGTTAAGCCGAGGGCCTTCGTGCAAAGTCGCCAGCGCGGAGCGCGCGGGCGCACTTTCCTCCCTGGTCTTGGGCCGCTGGGCTGAATCCGGCCCAGTTCCCCTTAACCTTTTTCTTTTTCTTTTTCCAGCAGAGCTTTAAAAATGTGTAGAAAAATGTAGAAAAATGATAAAATTGTAAAACTAATTTTCCTAGGTTTGTTATTTTCCATAGTATTTAATAAAAATAAGTTGGTGATTTTTAGTGAAAGTAAGAAATTTTAGGGTATTTAAAGTAGTTAAAAGTCTTGGTTATAGATTTTTAGAAAATAATTGGTAAGTCCTAAAATGCCCAAAATTTTTATATGGATATTATACAATATTTAGAAGCCTAGGGTAGAGTTTAAATTGATTTGGACCTTGTTTGATCACCAAACCCCAAAACACCCCCCCTGCCCTATGAACTCCTTTACCGACTCCGGAAACCCTAAGTTCCCGGAACTCCATGAAGGAAAGTTGTATTCAAGACATAAATAATAAGTTTATGCTATCTTTGCATCCTCATGAGCATCCCATGGCATCCATTCTTATATATATGTATGGTTATGATTAGAACGAGAAGAAGAGGTAGAAGTAACTGAAGAGGAGACACCACAACCACCTTTGGACACTCAGGCCGGGAATAGTTTCTACTTCGACATTTGTGGACCTGAGCCTGATTCACCTGTGAACGAAGGCAAGCCCTGGTGCATTTGCCACCTTCCTTGCTATTTTAAAATCTTTCTCACTTGATTGCTGCATTAGGTGATAGGAGTTGCTTGATAAAACCATTCCTGCATTATCTTCCTTGAATTGGATTACCTTCCTTAATCACCTGTTTTACAAAAGCTTTTTAATGCTTAGCTTTGCTTTAGAAAAACAAAAGGTTTTGTTTTTACCAAATATGATGTGGCAAAAGTGGGTGGGATGTTTTCAAAAATAAAACTTGATGGTGGATTCATCATGGCCATGATGGATTCAACATCGGAAAAGATGTACCTCTGCCAGGTACCAAGTTTTGGGTTAAATGATTAAGCTGAGACCGGGCGGGTGACTTGCACGAGAAGAGAGTCTCGGTGTAGTGTCTCCGTCTGAGTCGATTAAGGACCGTCTCGATGTAGGCTTGATGATCAAGGACCCTTTAACTGGTCACATGCCTCGTCATGGGTAAGCCTCGCCTCGGGCAGACTAAGGCCGGAATAAGACAACACGAGATGGGCGTGGAGCGGTGGCGAGAGTAGCGTGTACCCTCCGTGGCAAGAGGCTGGACGGTGGTGTATCTGTGCTCTCGGTCTGCGTGAACCTGATCCGGTCTTAAGAACCCCGGTGGCGGGTTGACATATGCAAGGGTTAAGTGCTACATATGTCGTGTGATTGGAGATCCTCAGCTGAGTATAATCGATTCGGATCGCCGTACCTTCGCGGTTATGAAGACTTGGTCACTGCCCTACACGTAGCATTCCACTAAAGACGATGGGCTCTTGTTAAGAAATTGGCTAGTGCAGGACCAGTGATTGAACTAGGGTAGAAAGAACTCTAGTGCAGGTAATTTTACTTAACTTGACAAATAAAACTGGATTTTTAAGGATCCACTTTAGTAAGCATTTCTGCAAAAACAGAATCTTTGAATATTGAAAAGCCTTACCTTGACTCCCATATAACCAGCATACCCTTGAGAGTCTTTTCTTTAGTCGGGTAAGACTTGCTGAGTATTCCATACTCAGGGTTTATCCCTTCGTTGTTTTTAGGTGAGGAAGTAGCAGACTTTTGCTGCTTCTGTGCCAAGGTGGTTCCAAAAGAAGAAAATCAAGACTGAAGTGCGGGAGGACTCGGTCCTCCACTTAAGATCTTTTGCTTTTAGCTTCTCGGGAGGAGTTTGTGCCTCCCTGGTTTGTATAATATTACTCCTATGCACTCACTTTTAGTCTGGTCTGTAATAAAAATAACTCAAGCTTGCTTTCGAAATAAAATGTAAGATTATGTAATTCGCTTCCGCATTTCTTCATCTCCGATGTTCTGTAATGTCTACAAGATGGGTGAGACGTTCCTGGTAAGGTAAGGAAAGATACCGAACTTGTCAAGTAGTTCAGGGGCACCTACAGGGTTGGCTGATGTCTGTGAGACAAGGACAACTGTAGGTGGGCCTAATTACTTGGGAGGTTCCGTCACAGCTGGTATCGGAGCGTAGCCCTTCTTGGCAGATATTATGAGGCATCTTCAAAAGATTTTCTAAAGTCTTACCTAGAAATTCTTTTCTCTTCTTACCTAAGTATTCTGAAGAGTCTATATTAAAGACCAGATAGGAAGAGTGCAACCTATAGAAGGTTGAATTGACTAAGGTTGATTCTGTAATTATACATGCATCATGCTAAGAATCATACTAATAACATTTTCCCCCTTAGAAAAGATGCCGCCACGTACCAGGCTAACGGCACGCAAGTCCACGGGACCAATTGGGGTGCCTCGGCATCAATTGGCTCCCCGACATGAAAGTAGCAGCAGTGGAAGTAACGACCCTATCGGAGACCTTGAAGCTCGTGTGAGTCGACTTCAGGCAGCACTGCAACAAAGGACTGATGCTTGGGTCGCTGACGGTGATAGAATCAATGAACTGAGAAGGGACATCCGACATCTGCAGGATCAACTCGCTGATCGAGACTTAGCACTTGACTGGGCCGTACAGTCTCGTTTGCTAATGTGTGCTAAGGAAGCAAGGGCTCAGGCCCGAATTAAAGAACTTAGCTCGATTGTTGATGACCTGCAGGTTTACTGCAACACATTGCACGAGGAAGTCCATGTATTATACTCACAACTACACCCAAGTGAGCCTGCACCACCTGCTGAGGCGGAAGTCGGACCCTCTCACGCTGCGGGACGCGCGTTGGGTGGGGAGTTAGATCTTTTTGAGCCCCCTCCTTCTTTGAGGTTGGTGGACGTCTGGACTCCCACACCTAACGATGAAGCCGCCAAGACTGATGGCAAGCAGGAATAAGGGTGTAATAGAAGTAGAGTAGTGTATGATAGATGTAATTTTGGGAATGAATTGGTTAACCCAACATAAGGCAATCCTCAACACTGAACTCAGAACCGTCAGGTTGAGCTATAACCAAGAAGAGATTCTCTTGACTCTCCCCGCAACCAATCCAGCCAAAGCTTCTGGTAGAGTCTATGAAGCCATTGTACCGGAGATCAAGAACATTCCGGTAGTATGTGAGTTTCCAGATGTATTTCCGGAAGATTTGCCTGGACTGCCCCCTGAAAGAGATGTAGAATTCGTAATTGAGCTAAAGCCCGGTATGGCTCCCATCTCCCGAAGATCGTACCGCATGCCCCCTAATGAGTTGGCGGAACTGAAAATTCAATTACAAGATTTACTGAATAAGGGATTTATCCGGCCAAGCTCGTCCCCTTGGGGTTGTCCCGCCATTTTTGTTAAGAAGAAGGACCAAACCTTGAGAATGTGCGTGGATTATCGACCCCTGAATGAGGTCACTATCAAGAATAAGTACCCTCTTCCAAGGATCGACATCTTATTTGATCAACTGACCGGGGCGAGGGTATTTTCTAAAATTGATCTCAGGTCGGGCTATCATCAGATCCGTATTCGGCCCGAGGATATATCGAAGACCGCGTTTACTACACGGTATGGATTGTTTGAATATTTGGTAATGTCTTTCGGGCTTACAAATGCTCCTGCCCATTTCACCTATTTGATGAACTCGGTGTTCATGCCCGAGTTGGACAAATTCGTGGTAGTCTTCATCGACGATATCTTGATATATTCTAAGAATGAAGAGGACCATGCTCAGCATCTACGGATTGTATTGACGCGCCTGAGGGAACATCAGCTTTATGCCAAGTTCAGCAAGTGCGCATTCTGGCTGGAAGAAATTCAATTTTTGGGGCACGTATTATCAGCTAAAGGAATTGCAGTAGATCCTAGCAAGGTCAAAGATATTCTGGAGTGGAAACCCCCAACAACTGTTCACCAAGTCCGGAGTTTTCTTGGACTAGCTGGGTATTATCGCAGATTCATACCAGATTTTTCTAAGCTTGTGAAGCCAATCACAAGTTTGTTGAAGAATGACATCAAGTTCAATTGGTCTTCTAAGTGCAATGAAGCCTTTGAGCAATTGAAGACACTATTGACCACTGCTCCGGTATTAGCTCAACCGGACATCACTAAACCTTTTGATGTATATTGTGATGCATCTGGCAGTGGGCTCGGCTGTGTACTGATGCAAGAGGGTCGAGTGATTGCGTATGCTTCAAGGCAGTTGCGCCGGCATGAGGAGCACTATCCAACTCATGATCTGGAGTTAGCTGCTGTGGTTCATGCCCTAAAGATTTGGCGTCACTATCTGCTGGGAAATATCTGTCACATATATACAGATCATAAAAGTTTGAAGTACATCTTCACCCAGTCAGAGTTAAATATGAGGCAAAGACGATGGCTTGAGCTCATTAAAGACTATGAATTGGAGATCCATTATCACCCAGGCAAGGCCAATGTGGTGGCAGATGCGTTGAGTCGTAAGACTTCCTGCCACTGTCTTATGGCGAAGACCTCCGAGAACACTTTGTGTCAGGAAATGGGAAAGCTAAACCTGGGGATCATCCAACAAGGGACTCTAAATTAGTTAAAGCTTGAGTCAATCATTTTGCAAAGGATAATTGATGCTCAAAAGGATAATCTGGGTATGAAACACATTCGAGAAAAGATAAAGGCTGGAGTAGCCAAGTGTTTCAAGGAAGACGATCAAGGTGTGATATGGTTTAAAAACCGCATAGTTGTACCAAAGAACGAAGAGCTCCGCCAGCAAATTCTGGATGAAGCACATCTTAGTCGCTATTCTATTCATCCCGGAAGCACTAAGATGTATCAAGACTTAAAACAACATTACTGGTGGACTAAGATGAAGATTGAAATTGCACGCTATGTGGCTAAGTGTGACACCTGCAGACGTGTCAAGGCCATACACATGAAAACTGCTGGTCCATTGCAATCTTTGCCAATCCCAACATGGAAATGGGAAGACATCAGTATGGACTTCATTGTGGGATTGCCCAGAACCGCAAAAGGGTATGATTCTATCTGGGTTATTATTGATCGACTCACAAAGATCGCCCACTTTCTCCCTGTCAAAGTTAAATATCCTGTCATTACCTATGCGGAGTTATACATTACCCGTATTCTCAGTTTGCATGGTGTTCCAAAGACTATAGTGTCGGATCGTGGACCTCAATTCGTATCCAAATTTTGGGAAGAACTTCACAAATCCTTGGGTACTAAGTTACTCCACAGTTCGGCCTATCATCCTCAAACCAGTGGACAAACTGAGAGAGTGAACCAAATACTTGAAGATATGTTGCGGGCATGTGTCCTGGATTTCTCACAGAAATGGGATGAATGTTTACCTTTGGCGGAGTTTTCATATAATAACAGTTACCAAGAAAGTATCAAGATGGCACCTTTTGAAGCTTTATATGGACGACGGTGTCGGACTCCGCTAAATTGGTCTGAACCTGGAGAAAGATACTTCTTTAGACCTGATATGGTGAAAGAGGTTGAAGAAAAGGTTCAGAGAATTATCCATAATATGAAGAAAGCTCAAGCACGGCAAAAGAGTTATGCAGACAAACGGCGAATGCCCTTATATTTTCTTGAAGGAGACTATGTCTACCTGAAGGTATCACCAATGAAAGGCGTATCGCGTTTCGGAGTTAAAGGAAAACTTGCACCACGATATATTGGTCCTTTTCTTATTCTGGAAAGATATGGGCCAGTGGCGTATCGACTTCAGCTCCCCGAAACATTGTCTGCTGTGCACAATGTGTTCCACGTGTCACAATTGAAGAAGTGTCTTCGGGTTCCTGATCGAACCATTGAAATAACTGATGTTGTCCTGGAACCAGATTTAACATACTCGGAACATCCTATTCGAGTTCTGGATCAAAAGGACAGGGTCACCCGAAGAAAGACTCTCAAGTTCTACAAGATACAGTGGAACCAGCATTCGGAAAATGAGGCTACATGGGAAACCCAAGACTTCTTAGATAAGAATTTCCCAGGCTTTTTAGCCTCATGTAAATTGTAAAGTCCGTATAGCTGTGTAATAAAGAAGTAACCCCCACATCACCCCTGTCTTGTACCAAAAATAAGGAAATAAAAATGTGATGTGTTTCCTTTACCATTACTTACCCTAGGATTTTTAATCTCGGGACGAGATTCTTTTATGGGGGGAAGGATGTAACACCCCTGGTGTTACTATAACTAAAACATGAGCATGACATCATAAGCATTGGCATTGCATATGTTTGAAACACCTAGAGTGCATTCACTAGGCAAAAATTTCAAACAAGTTGTGTTGTTTAAAGTGTTTTGCAACTAGAACCCTGGTTAAGGAACTTAACCCTAAATGGGGATTATAGGGGTAAAACTTTACCCAAGTTAAGAAAACCTAAATACTTTAGGGTAAAAGTCATAAAATGACCCTAAGGATAAGCTTGAATCACTTTTATACCCCTGAGATACCAGAAACCCTAATTGGAACCCTGGAAAACCCTAAAACTAAACCCTAGGGGTTTATATGCAAAATTAGCCCACTTTTGGGCTAAAGTGCAAAAACCAAGCCAAATAAGTTTCTTAAGTCCTTTGGTTCACAAATATGTGGACTTGAAAGCCAAACCCTAAGTTTTGGACTTAAATGCAAAATGGACCTCATTTGAGTTCTATACTAAGTCTGAAAAATCAGTGTAGGGGCTCAACTTTGGGGCTTTGTAACTTGCAAAGTATAGGGTTTTTACCCTAGGTCACCACATCAAAGTTGAAGACCCATTATAGGAGAACAACTTTGCTAAAGAGTGTGAGCTTAGTTGTTATGAGAAATTTGGAGAAAAACCCAATCCAAAACTGGCTGTCAGGCTGTTTGATCTGAAATTCAGTGTAGCACATGACTGACATCAACTTCTAGCCCAAATCCAAGCATGATCCAGTGCTCAAATGAGTTTGATCTCTATAGTTGGATTGTAGCTGGTTTGTAACTCTACAACTTTGGTATAGAGACTGGGACCTGTTGTCACATGAAATCTGGAGAAAAAGGACGCTAAACTTGCTCGGCCAGAAGCTCTGATGAGGCAATGCCATGGTACAGTGACCGGTTAACTGAAGGAGATCGTACTCGTTCTCGTCACCGGTAGCTGCCGCCGTCGATCGCCGCTCGCCAAGATTCGTGTTCGGCGGTCACCGGATAAGGCTGTCGCGGTAAAGGTCCTCGTCACCGGTGAGCTGGAAGTCACCCCGCTCGGCCACGGTACATCTCCTCTAGCTCACCGCCCGCGGTAAAGCGCTCGCCGTCGACCGCCGCCTCTCGGCCGGGTGCCGCGTGGCTCAACTCTTCCTCCGTGCCGTCGTGACCCCTCACGGCTGTCTCATCAAGGCCGGTGAGCCCGCCACGGCGGTAGACACGTAGTCGCGAAGCCGATAACCTTCGTCACCTCCGACCGCCGCGCATCTCCTCGAAATTCACCAGCCACCGTCCTTGGAGCCTATAAATTGAGGGCAGGGCTAGTTACGCCATGAAATTGTGAAGCTCTAGCACCCGTCCCCACACTCGATCGCCCACCAGCTCGCCTGAATTTCGCGTTGCCCCCAAATCGGTTTTCCGCCGCCGTGAATCGAGCTCACCGTGGGCAGCCCTCCACAGGTCAGCCCCGGTCCTCTGCTATTTCGTTTGAGCACCCTTCCATCTCTGTAATGCTTGCCGAACCATTGAATCGAACTAGACCGACGCCCATCGTCGGGAACACGATCACATTGCCGTTGTGCTTACGGCCACCGTGGCCGGAGCTCCCTAGTCCACCATTAGTGCAATTAGGTTAGGGGAAATGCTCCTTAGGGGTTTAATTCCGTGTATGTCGCTCGAGAGCGCCGGTCACTGCCCCAATTGGCCGGACTGCTTGCTCGCCGGAGCGTGGCCGCGCTTGAGCACCGTCGAGGACTCCAAGTTGTGAATTTACAGAACCCCGAGGGCCTTTTCGTGAACTGTCAGCGACTTAACACAATAGTAAATGGACATAATTCTGTTTAGCCGTTAAGCCGAGGGCCTTCGTGCAAAGTCGCCAGCGCGGAGCGCGCGGGCGCACTTTCCTCCCTGGTCTTGGGCCGCTGGGCTGAATCCGGCCCAGTTCCCCTTAACCTTTTTCTTTTTCTTTTTCCAGCAGAGCTTTAAAAATGTGTAGAAAAATGTAGAAAAATGATAAAATTGTAAAACTAATTTTCCTAGGTTTGTTATTTTCCATAGTATTTAATAAAAATAAGTTGGTGATTTTTAGTGAAAGTAAGAAATTTTAGGGTATTTAAAGTAGTTAAAAGTCTTGGTTATAGATTTTTAGAAAATAATTGATAAGTCCTAAAATGCCCAAAATTTTTATATGGATATTATACAATATTTAGAAGCCTAGGGTAGAGTTTAAATTGATTTGGACCTTGTTTGATCACCAAACCCCAAAACACCCCCCCTGCCCTATGAACTCCTTTACCGACTCCGGAAACCCTAAGTTCCCGGAACTCCGTGAAGGAAAGTTGTATTCAAGACATAAATAATAAGTTTATGCTATCTTTGCATCCTCATGAGCATCCCATGGCATCCATTCTTATATATATGTATGGTTATGATTAGAACGAGAAGAAGAGGTAGAAGTAACTGAAGAGGAGACACCACAACCACCTTTGGACACTCAGGCCGGGAATAGTTTCTACTTCGACATTTGTGGACCTGAGCCTGATTCACCTGTGAACGAAGGCAAGCCCCGGTGCATTTGCCACCTTCCTTGCTATTTTAAAATCTTTCTCACTTGATTGCTGCATTAGGTGATAGGAGTTGCTTGATAAAACCATTCCTGCATTATCTTCCTTGAATTGGATTACCTTCCTTAATCACCTGTTTTACAAAAGCTTTTTAATGCTTAGCTTTGCTTTAGAAAAACAAAAGGTTTTGTTTTTACCAAATATGATGTGGCAGTGGGTGGGATGTTTTCAAAAATAAAACTTGATGGTGGATTCATCATGGCCATGATGGATTCAACATCGGAAAAGATGTACCTCTGCCAGGTACCAAGTTTTGGGTTAAATGATTAAGCTGAGACCGGGCGGGTGACTTGCACGAGAAGAGAGTCTCAGTGTAGTGTCTCCGTCTGAGTCGATTAAGGACCGTCTCGATGTAGGCTTGATGATCAAGGACCCTTTAACTGGTCACATGCCTCGTCATGGGTAAGCCTCGCCTCGGGCAGACTAAGGCCGGAATAAGACAACACGAGATGGGCGTGGAGCGGTGGCGAGAGTAGCGTGTACCCTCCGTGGCAAGAGGCTGGACGGTGGTGTATCTGTGCTCTCGGTCTGCGTGAACCTGATCCGGTCTTAAGAACCCCGGTGGCGGGTTGACATATGCAAGGGTTAAGTGCTACATATGTCGTGTGATTGGAGATCCTCAGCTGAGTATAATCGATTCGGATCGCCGTACCTTCGCGGTTATGAAGACTTGGTCACTGCCCTACACGTAGCATTCCACTGAAGACGATGGGCTCTTGTTAAGAAATTGGCTAGTGCAGGACCAGTGATTGAACTAGGGTAGAAAGAACTCTAGTGCAGGTAATTTTACTTAACTTGACAAATAAAACTGGATTTTTAAGGATCCACTTTAGTAAGCATTTCTGCAAAAACAGAATCTTTGAATATTGAAAAGCCTTACCTTGACTCCCATATAACCAGCATACCCTTGAGAGTCTTTTCTTTAGTCGGGTAAGACTTGCTGAGTATTCCATACTCAGGGTTTATCCCTTCGTTGTTTTTAGGTGAGGAAGTAGCAGACTTTTGCTGCTTCTGTGCCAAGGTGGTTCCAAAAGAAGAAAATCAAGACTGAAGTGCGGGAGGACTCGGTCCTCCACTTAAGATCTTTTGCTTTTAGCTTCTCGGGAGGAGTTTGTGCCTCCCTGGTTTGTATAATATTACTCCTATGCACTCACTTTTAGTCTGGTCTGTAATAAAAATAACTCAAGCTTGCTTTCGAAATAAAATGTAAGATTATGTAATTCGCTTCCGCATTTCTTCATCTCCGATGTTCTGTAATGTCTACAAGATGGGTGAGACATTCCTGGTAAGGTAAGGAAAGATACCGAACTTGTCAAGTAGTTCAGGGGCACCTACAGGGTTGGCTGATGTCTGTGAGACAAGGACAACTGTAGGTGGGCCTAATTACTTGGGAGGTTCCGTCACAAGCACAGTCCAGACAGCGAAGCTATGCTGACACCAGAAGAAGGGAACTCAGTTTTGAAGTAGGAGACTATGTCTATTTGAAGGTGTCGCCCATCAGAGGAACCAAAAGGTTTGGAGTCAAAGGCAAGCTAGTACCTCGATATATTAGGTCGTATCAGATTCAAGCAAGACGTGGAGAAGTGGCTTATCAACTCAGTTTACCAGAGAATCTGTCCGCTGTGCACGATGTGTTCCATGTGTCTCAGTTGAAGAAATGCTTGAGAGTGCCAGAAGAGCAGTTGCTAGCAGAGGATCTTGAATTTCAAGAAGATCTGACTTATATTGAGAAGCCAACTCAAATTATGGAGACAGCAGATCGGGTCACTCGGAGAAGTACCATCAGGATGTGCAAAGTCAAATGGGGTCACCACTCATAAGAAGAAGCAATCTGGGAAAGAGAAGATTATTTGAAAGCCAAGTACCCTGAGGTCTTTTCTAGCCAGCCCTGAATCTCGAGGGCGAGATTCTTTTAAGGGGGATAGGTCTGTAACACTCTGAATTTGGAGGTATAAAATTTATTTCTAATTATCACCTAAATTCATGTGTTACTCTTCTCTCTCTCACCCTAGGTTTTATCTCTCTCTAGATCCTCTCTTCCTTTTCCCTTTTAAGTAGAATTAGCTTAAAGTTACAGGGATTTAATTATTTATTTTTGCCAAAACAATATGGGTCATGACATGTTGCATCATGCTGAGCTTAAAATATTCTTTGAAGTGTTGCACATGTTTGAATTTATTTGAATTGGAAACCTAATTTGAATTTGGAATTGAAAACCCTATAGAAAAGGAATAGAAAAGGAATTAGAAAATCCAGAGAAAAAGAAAAAGGAAAAGTAGCCCAACAACCCAGCTCGGCCCAGTTAGGCCGCGCGCCCGCGCCGCCTCACAGGCGGGCCCCGCCTGTCAGTGGCTGCTTTCTCTCCCGCGCGCCCTTTCTCTCTCTCGCTCTCTTCCCGCTGGGGCCGACCTGTCGGCGCCAGTTGCTTCGCCCGCGCGCGTCCTTCTTCTCTCACTGCCTCGCGGGCCCGTTCGCCAGGTGCTGAGCCGTTGCCCCGCATCCCTCTTTGATCTCTCTGCGCCGTGGACCCTCCCTGTCAGTTTCGCCCTCCCCGCGTTCATCGTGGACCAGCGCGTGCGCACTCGCGCACGTCACCGGATTTCTCGGCCACGACGCCCGCCCACACGCCTAGCTCCCCTCTTAGACCCCCGCTAGTGCCCGCACTCGCTCCCCCGCCTCATTTCACACAGCATCGCCCTCTCTCGCGCTCTGCCCTCACCGCCAGGTGCCACCGGAGACCCGCGCCCGTGTTCCCGACCATCTAGCTCGCCGGAGACCACACCAAGCCTCCCCGAGCTCCGCCCCGAGGTGAGACACCTTTGCCCGTGCTTAATTTCCCTAGTTTCGCTCTGTGCTCAGCCAAATTTGGCCTCGCCGGTGCTCGGACGTGGTGGACCGCCGTGCTCGCGCGGTGGCCGGCCAATTTAGCTCGGTCTAGTTCCCCGGTGTAGGTTCCTATGTCACCCCTGCCTCTGATGAAGCTTTCTGAGGCCTTAACATGCCTCAAGTCCCCTCCCCGTGGCCGGAATGCCTCGCTGGAGTTCCTCCGGTCCACCCGAGGCCTTCTCCCCGCCGTTCTCCCCTCTTGCCCTTGGATTCGTGGCCTTTTCCCCGCCATTGAGTTCGTCGTGGCATTCTCTCCCTATCTGCCCAATCCCGGCGACCCCGGAAACCCCCTAGCACACGCCTGCCCCAACTCCGGTGACTTCAACGCCGCGGAGAGGAGCAGTGCCGCCCGCAGCCGTTCACCCTCCCTCGGTCTGATCGCCCCCATCCGATCTTGATCGCACGACCCAGATCGCGGATACCGTTTCGCACACACGCGCCCTGCGCCCCTGGCCCGTCTGTCAGCGCCCGTGTCCCCTGGCGCTAGGCTCGCTCGGTCAGTGCGCCCTCCCCCTCTGTCGCTGACACTCCCTAGCCCGCCTGTCAGCACTCGCCAGCCCGCGCGCGCGCCCTCGGCCGCAGATCTAATCTCGGTCGTCGGTTGCTGATCTAACGGTTTGAATCGCCCGGTACCACTTCGCGTGGCAGTTTTATTAAAGACACCCTCGGTTTATTTAGAATCAACCCGTCGTCCCTGGTTTTCGCGCGCAGGCCCCTGTATTCTTGCAGATTGAACCCTGGACTTTTAAATATTCACAGAATTAGACCTAATTTCATATTTTGAATTCCCAAACTTGTTTATTTCATATCTTTTGCATATGAGCTCCAAATTTAGTGATTCAAATTGCAAAATGTTCATAGGATTATTCTCTGTTTAAATAAAATAGTTTCATTTGCTGTATGCACATTCTAATTTTTATGGTTAATTATGAACTAGTATAGGTGTAGATTTAGTTATTTAATAAAATAAATAAAAGGGAAAACCCTAGAGATTAAAACATGCTTAATCTTGTGGGGTTAATCATGTGTATTACATGAATTCATCTTTGTTCTAATTTTTAGGTCACAATAAAATAAATTGAACTATGTTATGTATTTGTGAGTAACACTTAGAGAAATAATAATCTATTTCCAAAGAAAGTTAGTTTATGTTATAGTTCATGTTACACTTTGATCTCATTATTCCATATCGTGTCTTTTAAGATGTATTCCTATGGTTGTACATGTTTGGTGTGTTGTTCATTTGTACTTTCCAAATGTATTGAATGCATGCGCTTTATTTAGACAACAAGCAGTCCGAGGTTCCTGAGTGTGTTGTTGGAGACCTCCCTGAGCAACAACCTGGTGAAGGCAAATGTCCTCTAACCTATTATGTCCTACATACTCTATAATTCACTGTCTCGCATTACTTTATGAAACCTAAGGATTGACTAGTTTGTATTTACTTTATCCTTGTTTACCTTTTGGGTTATCATGGTTAGCACTTTGCTATTGCCTTAACTTAATCAATGAACATGATGTGGCTATTTATGATTGTTGGGGGCCTTCGTCTTCCGAAGGTCCTCAAAAACATAACTAACATGTTTCCCAAGTATATTATATATACAGGAACCTTCGAACATGGGATAAAGTTGTACATGAGATGAAGGGCGCTGTTCAGGAGAAGGATGAACCAATGCCGAAGCTACCCGTGGTAAAGCTTCGGCTCAGCAGTGGAAAATGAAACTGATTTAAAAGGGAAAAGGTTGTCTAGTTCTTGATAGATTATCCCTAGGTAAATAGTAAATGTCAAGGGCATGAATGTAATTTCACACAGGTTGCATCCTGTGCCTATAAATAGATGAACAGTGACATCGTACTGTTCACGCTGACTTGTATTCACTCGTGCGTCACACTTGGACTTTTACCTTATGTCAAGCCGAAGGTACAAATGTAATTCAATATTATTCATGTTTATTCATGTTGGTATAATAAAGTTATATAAATGATGCCATATGATTATTCATGTTATTTCTCATGTTTCATATGCTTCTACTTCTATTAAAATACATTATGAAGATGAAGGTATGTCCTTCATAACCTTCGTCCGAAGATCATTATATCCTAAGGGAAATAATGTCTCGAAGGACGAAGTACTTTGACCACTAATGTTTTGTGTTGCCTTGTTCTTAACTCATAGCATTTGAGAACAAGTCCCCAACATTGGCGCCCACCTCCGGTGAACTCATTCGACCACCTTCGACAAGCTGTGACCTTCGTCATGCCAACGAAGAAAGCTTCGTCAAGACTAGGGGCTGCACTGCAGCCACTAGACCTTAACCAGGACGCTCTACGCGAAGCCAGAACTCAAAAGAGGAAGGTTACATGTCCAACACCTCAGGAGGAGGAGCTGGACCAGGAGATAAGGGATCTCGAAGCTATCCATCAACAGGTCGAAAGGAAGAGAGAGAAAATGCTTCGTCTTTCCGATCTACAGAAGAAGATCGATGAAGCTGCTGAAGAAATACGTCATCTTACTCAAGATGACCAGGACCGAAGACCTCCACAAAGAGAGCTTCATCAGGACAATTCTTACAATGATGATGATTGGTATGACTATTTCCACCATGGAAATTTTGCTTTTGATGATGCTTCTCCTTTATCAGCAGAACTGCAGGCTACCCCATGGCCCTCATCATACAAGCCACCTCAGCTCCTCATGTACGATGGGCACTCAGATCCGAAGCAGTTTTTGATGAGCTACGAAGCAACTATATCTTCGTATGGGGGCAATACCGCAGTCATGGCGAAGTCCTTCATCATGGCAGTCCGAAGTGTGGCCCAAACATGGTACTCTTCTCTCTGGCCAGGGACAATCACGTCATGGCAGAAGCTTAAGGACATGCTGGTCACTAGTTTTCAAGGGTTTCAGATGAAGCCAGTCACTGCTCAGGCCATGTTCCAGTGCACTCAAGACCATGAGGAGTACCTTCAGACATATGTCCGAAGGTTCTTGCGCCTGAGAGCACAAGCGCCTACGGTGCCCAATGAAATCGTCATTGAGGCCATGATCAAAGGTCTTCGGCTAGGGCCTATGGCCCAATACTTCGCTAGGAAACCCCCCCAGACTCTAGAGAAGCTGCTTCAGAAAATGGATGAGTACATCTGGGCTGACAACGACTTCCGCCAAAGAAGGGAGGAAGCTTATAGATTTTCTGAGATAACTAGGGGCTTCGAAGGAAGAATCCACCCTAGGCATGTCAAATCAATCCATAGCTCCAGTCAGAACGATGACAAAGGAGGCCAGTTTCATAGGCCACAGCACAGCTCACGGTCTTTAGGACAGCAGCAAAGCTCCTTCAGGCCACCAGCTTCAAGGGGCCGAGGCGGCAGGGGCTTCGGAGGAAGATATGGGGATCAGCCCAGGAAAATCTATTGCTTATTCTATGGTGAAGACAAGGGCCACACTACAAGAACGTGTCAGATCACCATTCAGAAGCAAAAAGAGATTGTCGAAGCAGAAGCCCGGTAGAATCAGCCGAAGTAGGTCTTACATACTGCTTCGTGCCACTCTCCCTACATACCATAATATGTGGGCAATCAACCTGCAGCTTCTGTTGCTTCAGCAAGCCATTCACAAGCTTCCTGGCCTTAGCTCCCACCGCCACCACCATTGCAACCTACTTATACCCGAAGCCAGCAGCCAGAAGGGCGCCAGCACTCCCAACAACAACGTGACTTCAGGGAGGAGTCCGAAGCTCGTACAGTCAACAGCACTGTACCAGAATCAAAGCACATATACTGAGCAATATCCTACTTCTGAAATACTTTTATTTTCTATGCCATTTTGCTTTCTGTATAAGGAACAAGCAATGAAAACTTAATTTTAATTTCTTGTAATGATTCTGCCTGTACCAGAATGAAATATATCTTCTTCACAGATTTACGAAGCTCAAAAATCGTTCCTAAGGGAATGCAGAGCCAACATAAACGAAGCTACAAAAGTCGTTACTAAGGGAGCGCAGTGTAAGTCTTTTGCTCAAAAGTCGTTCCTAAGGGAATGCAGAGCCAAAATTGACGAAGCTACAAAAAGTTGTTCCTAAGGGAGCACAGTGTAAGTTATCTGCTCAAAAGTCATTCCAAAGGGAATGCAGAGCCAATACCGCCGAAATATAAGGCAAAGAAGTTCAAAAGTCGTTCCTAAGGGGATGTAGAACTTATACCACCGAAATAGAAGGCGAAGAAGTTCAAAAGATGTTCCTAAGGGGATGCAGAACTTATATCACCGAAATAGAAGGTGAAGAAGCTCAAAAGTCGTTCCTAAGGGGATGCAGAGCTTGTGTATTCCAGTGTGGGCATGTGGGTGTGTGTCTTCGACATCCTCATCATTTTGCATCATATCATCACATCATTTCGCATAATATTACATCATACATCATATTGCATTAACGGCACAAGAATCGAATATGAAGCCAATCTTCGGCAAATGCTTCGTCAAATTGAAAATGTGCTAAGGCACGAAGTAAGCTTCGGGAAATACAGTTTTTTCAGCCTTGTCATAAGAAGGGATATTTTTCTTTACGAAGCATGAAAAGAAGGGAAGGTGTTTTTTCGCCGAAGGCTCAAAAACAGTATGTGTGTAAATTTCATGCATCGCAAAGAAATAAATTACAATAATTTACATATTCGATTCAATGTTACATACATCAAATGTCACATAGTTTTGTTACAATAGAAGCCTAATCTTCCTTCAATTGTTCCATACATTCCAGCATTTCAAAAAATTATTACAATAAAATCTATTCCTCTCTAAGGACTTTTTCTGCAATGTCGTTCAAGAGTTTGTCGACAACTTCGTCGATAATGGAGTCTGCCATGCTTATAATTTCCAATGCTTCCTTCATTTCTGGATCAGCAAGGGGATTGTACGGCTCTGGAGGCGGGGATAGTTCAGCGGAAGTAGGTAAACGGATTAGTTCGAAGCCACAAAGCAAGTACCGAAGCTAAAATAATCAAGAAATAATACCTATACGCCTTTCGCGTTCTGTAGCTTCTTCAGCTCGCTTTGCTTCTGCCCGGGCATCGTGCATGACTTTTTCACTCTTTTTTATAATCTCGTGGGCCAGCTCTCGGCCACCGTTCACCCAGACATCATTATAAAATTTCCCACCCATTAAAGTTGCTTCGGCTGAAGGATCCTTCGTATCATCTATAACACCCCTGGTGTTAATGTCACTAAAACTTGAGCATAACATCATGAGCATTAGCATATCATGTGCTTGTTACACTTAGAATGCATTCACTAGGTAAAAATTTCAAACAATTTGTATTGATGTGACTTGTTATGTGTGGAACCCTAGGGTAGGGTACTTAGCCCTAAACCAGGCTTATGAGTGATAATCAAGCCCCAAGCATGAGAAAACTTCAAATCTCATTAAAAATGGTCATAAGATATCACCATTAATGAACCTGAGTGACATCCAAACCCTAGAAGTGCCAGAAACCCTAAAAAGACCACTGAAAACCCCAAATTGAAACCCTAGGGGTTATATGTAAATTTTGCACACTCCCAAGTGCAAAAACAAAGGTATTAGGGTACCTCAAATCATATGGTTCACACATTTTAGGATTTCCAAGTCAAAAGATGTCAATTGGGCATATTTGAAAAAAGCCACTCAATTCCTCTCATATGACTAAGTCTAAAAATTAGTGAACAAGGCTAACTTTGGAGCTCTGTAGTTTTAAAAATACAAAGAGTTTGCCTAGGATCAACACATCAAAAGTCTAGAGCTAATATAGGAGAACAACTTTGCTTGAGTAACTAAGCTTTGATCACATACAAAGTTTGGAGAAAAATAAGCTCAAAGTTGTGTTGTCAGTCACTCTACTGACTGAATTTTGGTCACCAGTGACACTGGCGAGACTTTTGGGTCGAATTAGAGTAAGATCTGTTGCTCGATTGAGGGTAGTTGCTATAGCAGAATTGTAGCTGGTATGAAGGGCTACAAGTTTGCTACAGATGTATTGGCAAGTTGTTGCACAAAAATTCGAGATCTAGACATTGCAATTCGGTCTGTCATGCGCTCTGAATCGGGTTTCAAAGGTACAGTGACCAAATCAGAACGCCAGCTTAGAGAACTCACTGCAGGCGACTGTGCGCCTGGATTCGCGCCCGCCGCGGTGATTCGTGCTCGGCGCAGTTGGATAACGGAGAGGGGTAAGAAAATATCGTGCCGTGGATGAACTCCGGTCACTATTCTACTCCGATCGCCGTACCCACCTGAGTCACAGCCGCTGTGGATAGGTTCGCCGGAGTTAGCCACCTCATGACCTTGCGCCACGTGCCCTGGCATCTTACCACGTCGCAGTAGCTCGCGTTATGCATATCCGGTGATCGCCGGTGAGCTCGCCATGGTGAAAGCCACTAATCGCTTGCGCCAGTGCATCCCCTTCCCTCCGATCGCCACCGCGCAATCACAAATTCACGGGCCACCGCTCAAAGGCCCTATAAATTGAGCACACCCTTGACTCTGTTGTGTAATTGTGCACTCAACACACCCACTCGTGCCTCCAATTACTCACCAAAACCCCCGAAACGCTCAGTTCCCCCAAATCTGTTTTCCGCCACCGTGAACAAGCTCTCACTGTGGTCAGTGCACTTCAGGTCCGATCTTGCCCTCTGCTCTCTTGTTTCAGCACTCTTACATGCCACTGATGCTCCTCAACCTATTCAATTAAGCTAGACCACGCTAGATCGTCGGGAACACTTCTGTTCATCTGTAGTTCGCACTGTCTCCGTGGATAGGGCGATTTAGGGCTTGGATTGTGCAATTGAGCGAGGGGAAACAATTATTGGGTGTTGAATTAGGTGACAGCCAAGTTAGGGAACTGGCCATTGCTTATCTTGGCTGGTACAGGTTTGTCGAAGCTCGGTTCATCGTCGTTCGCCGTCGAGGACTGCGGGCTGTGAAGAAATAGAAGCGCGAGGGCTTATTTGCAAACGTCAGTGACCCAGTCAAATAGTACGCAGGATTCTTCCCTAGTTATTCAAACTCCTGAGGGCTTCGGTGCAGAACCGTCGCGCTGGCGCGCGCACGCGGGCGCGTTTACCTGTTCTCGGGCTGACTTGGGCCAGTTTCAGCCCAGTACTATTCATGTTTTTCCTTTTTCTTTTCTTACCAGGATTAGAGAATTCATAGAAACTTGAAGAAAAATGCTAAAAATGCAAGACCAATTTGTCTAGGTTCCTAATTTTCTATAGTATTTAATAAAAATAGTAGCATGATTTTTAGTCCAAATAGGGAATTATGGAGTATTTAAAATAGCCAAAACTTATACTCCTAGAATTTTAGAATTTGATTAATAACTCCAAAAATCACTAAACTTTTTAGATAAGATTTAAATATTATTTAGAAGCCTTGGGAAAGTTTGGCATGATTTGGACAATGTTTGGTACCTAAACCCCAAAACCTTAGTCTTCTAGTGATGCCTGCCCTAGGAACTTCAGTTCTGACTCCAAAAACCTTAGTTTCCTGGAGCCCCGTGAAGAAAAATTATATCCAAGACCTAAGATAGTATACTTTTATTATCTTTGCATTTTCATAAGCATTACATGAGCATTCATGGTTATATATGTGATATATAGAAAACGAAGAAGAACTAGAAGTTGAAGAAGCAAGAGCTACACCACCACCACCTGAAGACCCACCGGCCGGCAACTGCTTTTATTTTGACATTTGTGGAGCAGAGCCCGACTCCCCTATAACACAAGGCAAGCCCCGGTGCATTTGCCACCTCCTTGCTATTTTTAAATCTTTCTCACTTGCTTGATGCATTAGGTAATAGGAGTTGTGTGCTAAACAAATTGATGCACTTCCTTCCTTGAGAATTTGATTACCTTTCCTTGATCCCCTGTTTTATAAAATGGTTTTTCTTATGCTTAGTCCTGCTCTAGAAAAACAAAATGTTTTGTTTTGACAAAAGATGATGCTTCAAGTGGGATGGGATGTTTTCAAAATAAAACTTGATGGTGGATCCATCATGGTCGTGATGGGTTCAACATCGGATACGATGTGCCTCTGTCAGGTACCAAACTTTGGGTTAAAATGAAAAAGCTGAGACCGGGCGGTTGACTTGCACGAGAAGAGAGTCTCGGTGTAGTGTCTCCGTCTGAGTCGATTAAGGACCGTCTCGATGTAGGCTTGATGATCGAGGACCTTTTAACTGGTCACATGCCTCATCATGGGTAAGCTTTGCCTTGGGCAGACTAATACTAGAACAAGATAACACGCAATGGGAGTGGAGAGATGGCGAGAGTAGCGAGTACCCTCTGTGGCAAGAGGCTGGACGGTGGTGTATCTGTGCTCTCGGTTGGCGTGAACCTGATCTGGTCTTAAGAAACCCAGTGGCGAGTTGACATATGCAAGGGTTAAGTGCTACATATGTCGTGTGATCGGAGATCCCCAGCTGGGTGTTAATCGATTCGGATCGCCATTACTTCTCGGACATGAAGACTTGGTCACTGACCTACACGTAGCAATCCAGTGAACTAAAGGGATGATGAAAAGACGGCTAGTATAGGCCAAGTGCTTGAACTAGGGTAGAAAGAACTCTAGATTCAGGTAATAACTTAACCTGCTAATAAAACTGGATTTTTAAGGATCCACTATTAGTAAGCATTTTTGCAAACAGAGTCTTGATTATTGATTAAGCCTTACCTTGACTCCCTCAAGCCAGCATATCCTTGAGAGTCTTTTATTTTGACGGGTAATACTTGCGAAAGTACACTCCGTACTCAGGGTTTTCGAACCCATGTTGTAGGTGAGGAAGCAGCAAAATTTTGTTGCTTTTGTTCTAAGGTGGTGCCTAAGGAAGAAAGCCAGGATTGAAGCCTCGGGAGGAAGGATCCTCCTTTAAAAAATTTTGTTTACTGTTAATCGGGAGGGGTTTTTGCCTCCCAGGGTTGTAATAATATTACTCCAGCACTCTTATATTTTAGTGGTCTGTAATAATAATACTCTTTCTATACTTCAATATAAAATAAGTTGTTGTAACTGCTTCCGCATACTTGTACCTCCGATGTGTTGTAATATCTGTGTGACGGGTGAAACGCTCTTGGGCAAGGTAAAGAATTCAGATACCGAACTTGTCAAGTGATCAGGTGCACCTGCAGGGTTGTCCGAGGTCCGATGGACAAGGACAACTGTAGGTGGGCCTAATGACTTGGGAGGTTCCGTCACAGCTGGTATCGGAGTGAAGCCCATCTCTGTAGATGTTATGAGACATTTCAAAAAGAATTTTCAAAGACTTATCTAAGAAAAATTCTTTCCTTCTTATCTAACTACCTTCTGAAGTACTTACTTTAAGACCAGATAGTAGAGTGCAATGTATAGAGGGTTGTGAGTCAACTAAGGTTGATTCTGTAATTATGCATGCATCATGTTAAAAACTATACTAATAAAGTTTTCCCCCTTATGGAGATATGTCGCCGCGCACGAGGAAAACCGCGCATAAGTCCACTGGATCGATTGGCGTGCCTCGCCACCAGCTAGCTCCAAGGCATGAGGAGAGCAGCAGCGGCAGCAATGACCCCATTGGAGATCTCGAAGCCTAGGTGGAGCAGCTTCGAACGGAGCTACGTCACAGAAACAGTGCGTGGCTTGAGGATGGTCAGTGTATAAATGAGTTAAGAACTGACATCCGACATCTGCAAGACGAGCTTGCCGAATGGGATTTGGCACTCGATTGGGCGGTCAACTCACGTTCCATTGCTTGGGACCGGGAAGCCAAAGCTCGAGCCTGTGTGGAGGAGCTTAGCACGGCCATTGACAACTTGCAGGTGTATTGCAATACATTACATGAGGAAGTTCATGAATTGAATTCGCGACTGCACCCCGACGTACCTACCGACCCTATCGGAATGGGAGCCGGACCTTCTGGAACAGCAGGTGAAGCACTTGGTGGGGAATTAGATCTTTTCAATCCCCCTCCTTCTATGAACCTTGCTGACGAATGGTCCCCTACAGCCGACAACGAAGCTACTAAGGATGATAAATACTAGCAGTAGTATAGTTTAGAAATAATGTTAAATAGGTAATGAAGTCATGTTGTACATTGAGTCTGTAACATTACATCTTAAGTAATGTAAAATGATGGTATGTATCAGCATGTTATATTTTTTTCCAAATATTTCTTTGCTTCAGATGCCATCTCGAACTCGTCCACATGACGGCGCGGGAACATCTCGTGGTCAAGAAGATACACCCAATCCACCGCCGGAACCGCTCACGTTGGTCGAGGCTATCGCTGCCTTGGTCATCGCGACCGCTGACAACACCCGCTTCCTACGTGAAATGGCAGGACATCAACTTCAGCAACAAGGCGGGAGGGCTTATCCGCAGGGACCCCGCGAAACTTCGTACTTGGATTTCTCGAAAACCCATCCCCCACTATTCGTCAAAGCCCAAGATCCTCTCGAAGTCGACGAATGGGTTCGGGTTATTGAGCAGAAATTTGGACTCATCCGTTGCACGAAGACCCAAAAGCCGTTGTTTGCGTCTCAGCAGTTAAGAGGCCCTGCCAGCACCTAGTGGGGAAATTATGTGGCCATTCAGCCTGCCGGACATCAAGTCACATGGGACGAATTTAAATTGGTATTTCGTGAGCACTACATACCAGAAGGAGTGCTCCATATGAAGCAAGAAGAATTCATGAAACTCAAGCAAGGAGGAGATACTGTTATGCAGTATCTCAACAAATTCAATCATTTGTCCCAGTACGCAATTGACCAGGTCAATACTGACCTGAAAAAGAGGAATTGTTTTATGAGAGGCCTTAATGACCGGCTACAAAGAAAGATGGCCACCTGTCTTGATCTCTCCTACAGTAGGGCTGTCAGCACAGCGCTGGCAGTTGAAGCTAAGTATGCAGGCCCAGGCAAATCAAAGGTAATTGGAGGTGGCAGGTCCAACCAGGGGCCTAAAAAGCGACAAAGGTTGGTAATACGACCTTTCAATCAAAACAGTTCTTCGCCTTGTCCACCCTCCTACCCCTTCGAACAGCCTGTATTCATCCGCCCTTCCACTGCCCCCACTTCAACAACTCAGCCGAGTGCCCCTCGTGCTCGTTTCCCCGCCCTCCCGAGTTCTTCAACCGGCTGCTTCAATTGTGGGAAGTCTAGACATTTTATCAAAGACTGCCCATATCCGAAGTAGAACAAGTCCAATAATCAGCAAAACCCAGGAAGTTCAAGCCAAGGCAAGGGAAACACGGCAATAATGCAGCGGGCAAGAATATGAAGAAGACTTAGCGAATCTACTATACACAAGTGGCCACTACACCAGAAGGAGAGCCGGTTATGATGGTACGTTTCTCGTGGCCAATCACCCTGTAGTCATTCTCTTTGATTCTGGTGCTTCGCACACATTCATAAGCATGAAATTTGGATAAATATTGCATTCCTTGCATTGAATAAAGGGAAGGGTTTATTATTCATTCGCCTGGGGACAAATATTCACTAAATAAGTGGCTTTCCATGTGCCCGTAACATTGGTTGAACGGGACTTTCCCACAAACATGATTGTTCTGAAAGGCCAAGATATAGATGTAATTATGGGCATGAATTGGTTAGTCCAGCACAAAGCTATCCTCAACACTGATCTGAGAACCATCAGGTTGAGCTATGGCCAGGAAGAGGTTCTCTTGTTCATCCCTATAGCTATTCCAGCTAAACCATTTGGCAGTATCTATGAAGCCATCATATCAGAAATTCAAGATATTCCGGTAGTATGTGAATTCTTGGACGTCTTTCCGGAAGATCTGCCTGGATTGCCTCCAGAAAGAGATGTAGAATTTGTGATTGAATTGAAGCCTGGTACGGCTCCTGTTTCTAGAAGATCGTAGCGAATGCCTTCGAATGAGTTGGCAGAGCTTAAGACACAATTACAAGATCTACTAGAGAAGGGATTCATCCGACCTAGCTCGTCACCTTGCGGTTGTCCAGCAATCTTCGTTAAGAAGAAGGATCAAACGCTTCGAATGTGTGTGGATTACGGACCCCTTAATGAGGTCACAATCAAGAACAAGTACCCTCTTCCCCAGATTGATATCTTATTTGATCAGCTTACCGGAGCTCAGGTATTTTCCAAGATTGACCTCAGGTCGGGTTATCATCAGATCCGTATCCGACCCAAAGATATACCCAAGACCGCATTTACCACGCGGTATGGATTATTTGAATATCTGGTTATGTATTTTGGATTAACAAATGCTCCTGCCCACTTCACCTATCTGATGAACTCGGTATTTATGCCCGAGTTGGACAAATTTGTAGTGGTCTTCATTGATGATATCTTGATTTATTCCAAGAATGAAGAGGAGCATGCTCGGCATCTGTGGATCGTATTTGAAAGTCGCCTAGAGGGGGGTGAATAGGGTGAATCTGAAATTTACAAACTTTAAGCACAACTACAAGTCGGGGTTAGCGTTAGAAATATAAACGAGTCCGAAAGAGAGGGCGAAAACAAATCACAAGCAAATAAGGCGGATGACACGATGATTTGTTTTACAGAGGTTCGGTTTTTGCAAACCTACTCCCCGTTGAGGTGGTCACAAAGACCGGGTCTCTTTCAACCCTTTCCCTCTCTCAAACGGTCACTTAGACCGAGTGAGCTTTTCTTCTCAATCAAACGGGACACTAAGTCCCCACAAGGACCACCACACAATTGGTGTCTCTTGCCTTGGTTACAATTGAGTTGAACACAAGAAAGAAGGAAGAAGAAAAGCAATCCAAGCGCAAGAGCTAAAATGAACACAAGTCTCTCTCTCACGAATCACTATTTGATTGGAATGATCTTTGGACTTGGGAGAGGATTTGATCTCTTTGGTTCTATCTTGTATTGAATGCTATAGCTCTTGTAAGGTGTTTGAAGGCTGAAAACTTGGATGCAATGAATGGTGGGTGGTTGGGGGTATTTATAGCCCCAACCACCAAACTAGCCGTTTGGTGGAGGATGTTGTCGCATGGCGCACCAGGCAGTCCGGTGCGCCACCGAACATTGTCCGGTGCGCCAGCCACGTCACTCGACCGTTAGGGTTCGAACGTTGGAGCTTCTGTCTTCTGGGCCACTGGACAGGTCCTGTAGACTGTCCGGTGCGCCGTCTGGCGCGTGCTCTGACTTCTGTGCGCGCTGTCGCACACTGTAGCGCATTTACTGCTGTTGCAGACGACCGTTGGCGCTGTAGTAGCTGTTACTCCACTGGCACACCGGACAGTCCGGTGCTACACCGGACAGTCCGGTGAATTATAGCGGAGCGGCTCCCAGACTTCCCAAAGGTGAGTAGTTCGGAGTTGAGTTCCTTGGTGCACCGGACACTGTCCGGTGGCACACCGGACAGTCCGGTGCGTCACACCAGGGCACACTTCGGTTGTCTTTTGCTCTCTTTGTTTGAACCCTTTCTTGGTCTTTTTATTGGTTTGTTGTGAACCTTTGGCACCTGTAAAACTTATAATCTAGAGCAAACTAGTTAGTCCAATTATTTGTGTTGGGCAATTCAACCACCAAAATCAATTAGGAAAAGGTGTAAGTCTATTTCCCTTTCAATCTCCCCCTATTTGGTGATTGATGCCAACACAAACCAAAGCAAATATAAAAGTGCAGAATTGAACTAGTTTGCATAAGTGCAAAGGTTGCTTGGAATGAAACCAATAATTATTTCTACTAGATATGCATGGATGGCTTTCTTCTAATTTAAAATTTTGGACCACGCTTGAACCACTTGTTTTTGTTTGCAAATGTTTTGGAAATTCTTTTCAAAATCTTTTGCAAAATAGTCAAAGGTAAATGAGTAAGATTTTGAAATTGGTGGTGGTGCGGTCCTTTTGCTTTGGGCTGATACTTTCTTCCCCTTTGGCATGAATCGCCAAAAATGGATACTTGTGAGTGAAATATAAGCCCTTATAGCTACTTTCTCCCCTATGGTAAATAATGTATGAGTGAAGATTATACAAAAGTTGGAGAGTTGTGTGGAGCGACGGCGAAGGATGAATGATTCTATAGAGTGGAGTGGAAGCCTTGTCTTCGCCGAAGACACCATTTTCCTTTCAATCTATGACTTAGCTTGAAATACACTTGAAAACCACATTAGTCATAGCAACGAAAGAGATACGATCAAAGGTATATAAATGAACTATGTGTGCAAAACATCAATCAAAATTCCTAGAATCAAGAATATTTAGCTCATGGCTAAGTTTGGTAAATGTTTGCTCATCTAAAGGCTTGGTAAAGATATCAGCTAATTGTTCTTTGGTGTTAACATATGCAATCTCGATATCCCCCTTTTGTTGGTGATCCCTTAAAAAGTGATACCGAATGGCTATGTGTTTAGTGCGGCTATGCTCAACGGGATTATCCGCCATGCGGATTGCACTCTCATTATCACATAGAAGAGGAACTTTGGTTAATTTGTAACCATAGTCCCTAAGGGTTTGCCTCATCCAAAGCAATTGTGCGCAACAATGGCCTGTGGCAATATACTCGGCTTCGGCGGTAGAAAGAGCCACAGAATTTTGCTTCTTTGAAGCCCAAGACACCAGAGATCTTCCCAAGAACTGGCAAGTCCCTGATGTGCTCTTTCTATTAATTTTACATCTTGCCCAATCAGCATCGGAATAACCAATTAAATCAAATGTGGATCCCCTAGGGTACCAAAGGCCAAACTTAGGAGTATAAACTAAATATCTCAAGATTCGTTTCATGGCCCTAAGGTGAACTTCCTTAGGATCAGCTTGGAATCTTGCACACATGCATACGGAAAGCATAATGTCCTGTCGAGATGCACATAAATAGAGTAAAGAACCTATCATCGACCGGTATACCTTTTGATCTACGGATTTACCTCCCGTGTCGAGGTCGAGATGCTCATTAGTTCCCATGGGTGTCTTGATGGGCTTGGCATCCTTCATTCCAAACTTTGTGAGTATGTCTTGAATGTACTTCGTTTGGCTAATGAAGGTGCCCTCTTGGAGTTGCTTCACTTGAAATCCTAGAAAATACTTCAACTCCCCCATCATGGACATCTCGAACTTTTGAGTCATGATCCTACTAAACTCTTCACATGTAGATTCGTTAGTAGACCCAAATATGATATCATCAACATAAATTTGGCATACAAACAAATCATTTGCAAGTGTTTTAGTAAAGAGAGTAGGATCGGCTTTTCCGACTTTGAAGCCATTAGCGATAAGAAAATCTCTTAGGCATTCATACCATGCTCTTGGGGCTTGCTTGAGCCCATAAAGCGCCTTAGAGAGTTTATAGACATGGTTAGGGTACTCACTATCTTCAAAGCCGGGAGGTTGCTCAACATAGACTTCCTCCTTGATTGGTCCATTGAGGAAGGCACTCTTTACGTCCATTTGATAAAGCTTGAAGCCATGGTAAGTAGCATAGGCAAGTAATATGCGAATTGATTCAAGCCTAGCTACGGGTGCATAGGTTTCACCGAAATCCAAACCTTCAACTTGTGAATATCCCTTGGCCACAAGTCGGGCTTTGTTCCTTGTCACCACACCATGCTCATCTTGCTTATTGCGGAAGACCCACTTGGTTCCTACAACATTTTGGTTAGGACGAGGAACTAAATGCCATACCTCATTCCTCGTGAAGTTGTTGAGCTCCTCTTGCATTGCCAGCACCCAATCCGAATCTTGAAGTGCTTCCTCTACCTTGTGTGGCTCAATAGAGGAAACAAAAGAGTAATGTTGACAAAAATGAGCAACATGAGATCGAGTGGTTACCCCCTTTTGAATATCGCCAAGGATGGTGTTCACAGGGTGATCTCGTTGGATTGCTTGGTGGACTCTTGGGTGTGGCGGTCTTGGACCCTCATCATCTTCCTTGTCTTGATCATTAGCATCTCCCCCTTGATCATTGTCCTCCTCTTGAGGTGGCTCCTCTTGATCTTCATCATCATCATTTTGAGTTGGTGGAGATGCTTGCATTGAGGAAGATAGTTGATCTTGTGTTTGTGGAGGCTCTTCGGATTCCTTAGGACACACATCTCCAATGGACATGTTCCTTAGCGCGACGCGTGGAGATCTTCATCATCTAGCTCATCAAGATCAACTTGCTCTACTTGAGAGCCGTTAGTCTCATCAAACACAATGTCACAAGAAACTTCAACTAGTCCATAGGACTTGTTAAAGACTCTATATGCCCTTGTGTTTGAATCATAACCAAGTAAAAAGCCTTCTACAGCTTTAGGAGCAAATTTAGATTTTCTACCTCTTTTAACAAGAATAAAACATTTGCTACCAAAGACTCTAAAATATGAAACATTGGGCTTTTTACCGGTGAGGAGTTCATATGATGTCTTCTTGAGGATTCGGTGTAGATATAACCGGTTGATGGCGTAGCAAGCGGTGTTGACCGCCTCGGCCCAAAACTGATCCGAAGTCTTGTACTCATCAAGCATGGTCCTTGCCATGTCCAATAGAGGTCTATTCTTCCTTTCCACTACACCATTTTGTTGTGGCACGTAGGGAGAGGAGAACTCATGCTTGATGCCCTCCTCCTCAAAAAAGCTTTCGATTTGTGAGTTCTTGAACTCTGTCCCGTTGTCGCTTCTAATCTTTTTTATCCTTAAGCCGAACTCATTTTGAGCCTGTCTCAAGAATCCCTTCAATGTCTCTTGGGTTTGTGATTTTTCCTGCAAAAGGAACACCCAAGTAAAGCGAGAATAATCATCCACAATTACAAGACAATACTTACTCCCGCCGATGCTTATGTAAGCGATCGGGCCGAATAGGTCCATGTGGAGTAGCTCAAGCGGCCTATCGGTCGTCATGACGTTCTTGTGTGGATGATGAACACCAACTTGCTTCCCTGCTTGACATGCGCTACAAACCCTGTCTTTCTCAAAATGAACATTGGTTAGTCCCAAAATGTGCTCTCCCTTTAGAAGCTTATGAAGATTCTTCATCCCAACATGAGCTAGTCGGCGGTGCCAGAGCCAACCCATGTTAGTCTTAGCAATTAAGCAAGTGTCGAGTTCAACTCTATCAAAATCTACCAAGTATAGCTGACCCTCTAACACTCCCTTAAATGCTACTGAATCATCACTTCTTCTAAAGACAGTAACACCTAAATCTGTAAAAAAGACAGTTGTAGCCCATTTTACATAATTGAGAAACGGAAAGCAAATTGTAATCTAAAGAATCTACAAGAAAAACATTGGAAATAGAATGGTCAGGTGATATAGCAATTTTACCCAATCCTTTGACCAAACCTTAATTTCCATCCCCGAATGTGATCGCTCTTTGGGGATCTTGGTTTTTCTCATAGGAGGAGAACATCTTCTTCTCCCCTATCATGTGGTTTGTGCACCCGCTATCGATGATCCAACTTGAGCCCCCGGATGCATAAACCTACAAAACAATTTTAGGCCTTGTTCTTAGGTACCCAAATGGTCTTGGGTCCTTTGACATTAGAAACAAGCACCTTGGGTACCCAAACACAAGTCCTTGACCCCTTGTGTTTGCCCCCAACATATTTGGCAACTACTTTGCCTGATTTGTTAGTTAGCACATAAGATGCATCAAAAGTCTTGAATGAAATGTTATGATCATTTGATGCAATAGGAGTTTTCTTCTTAGGCAATTTAGCACGAGTAGATTGCCTAGAACTAGATGTCTCACTCTTATACGTAAAAGCATGATTAGGGCCAGAGTGAGACTTCCTAGAATGAATTCTCTTAATTTTGTGCTCGGGATAACCGGCAGGGTACAAAATGTAACCCTCGTTATCCTGAGGCATGGGAGCCTTGCCCTTAATAAAGTTAGACAATCGTTTAGGAGGGGCATTAAGCTTGACATTGTCTCCCTGTTGGAAGCCAATGCCATCCTTAATGCCAGGGCGTCTCCCACTATAGAGCATGCTTCTAGCAAATTTAAAATTTTCATTTTCTAAGTCATGCTCATAAATCTTAGCACTAAGTTGAGCTATGTGATCATTTTGTTTCTTAATTAAAGCTAGGTGATCATGAATAGCATCAACATTAATGTCTCTACATCTAGTGCAAATAGTAACATGCTCAACGGTAGATGTAGAGGGTTTGCAAGAATTTAATTCAACAATCTTAGCATGTAATATGGCATTTTCATCTCTAAGATTGGAAATGGAAGAATTGCAAACATCTAAGTCCTTAGCCTTAGCAATTAATTTTTCATTTTCATTTCTAAGGCTAGCAAGAGAGGCATTTAATTTTTCAATCTTAGCAATTGAACTAGCATTGTCATTTCTAAGATTGTCAATTGAATCATCACAAACATTTGATTTCTCAACCTTAGCAATTAATTTGGCATTTTCATTCCTAAGGTTGGAAATAACATCATGGCAAGTGCTTAGCTCATTAGATAATTTTTCACATTTTTCTACCTCTAGAGCATAAGCATTTTTAACCTTAACATGCTTTTTGTTTTCTTTAATTAGGAAGTCCTCTTGGGTGTCCAAGAGTTCATCCTTCTCATGAATAGCACTAATTAACTCATTTAATTTTTCCTTTTGTTGCATGTTTAAGTTGGCAAAAAGTGTCAATAAATTATCCTCATCATCACTAGAACTAGCCTCATCACTAGAACTAGCCTCATCACTAGATGTTGCATACTTAGTGGAGGATCTAGATTTTACCTTCTTCTTCTTGCCATGCTTTGCCATGAGGCACTTGTGGCCGACGTTGGGGAAGAGAAGCCCTTTGGTGACGGCGATGTTTGCGGCGTCCTTGTCGGAGGAGGAGTCGGTGGAGCTCTCGTCGGAGTCCCACTCCCGGCATACATGGGCATCGCCGCCCTTCTTCTTGTAGTACCTCTTCTTTTCTCTTCTCTTTCCCTTCTTGTCATCACCCCTGTCACTATCACTTGATAATGGACATTTTTTAATAAAATGACCGGGCTTACCACACTTGTAGCAAACTTTCTTGGAGCGGGGCTTGTAGTCCTTCCCCCTCCTTTGCTTGAGGATTTGGCGAAAGCTCTTGATGATGAGCGCCATTTCCTCGTTGTCGAGCTTGGAGGCGTCGATGGGGACCCTACTAGGTGTAGAGTCTTCTTTCTTCTCCTCCGTTTCCTTCAAAGCAACGGGTTGCACATCGGGTGTGGAGGAGGCGTCTTGCTCGATGATTTTCTTGGAGCCTTTGATCATCAATTCAAAGCTCACAAATTTACCTATAACTTCCTCGGGAGACATTAGCTTATATCTAGGATCACCACGAATTAATTGAACTTGAGTGGGATTAAGAAATACGAGTGATCTAAGAATAACCTTGACCATTTCATGGTCATCCCACTTGGTGCTCCCGAGGTTGCGCACTTGGTTCACCAAGGTCTTGAGCCGGTTGTACATGGCTTGTGGATCCTCCCCTTGGTGAAGCATGAAGCGACCGAGCTCCCCCTCGATCGTTTCCCTCTTGGTGATCTAGGTCACCTAATCTCCTTCGTGCGCGGTCTTGAGTACATCCCAAATCTCTTTGGCGCTCTTCAACCCTTGAACCTTGTTATACTCCTCTCGACTTAGAGAGGCGAGGAGTATAGTGGTGGCTTGGGAGTTGAAGTGCCGGATTTGGGCTACTTCGTCCGAGTCATAGCCTTCATCCCCCACGGATGGTTCCTGTGCACCAAACTCAAGAATGTCCCAAATGCTAGTGTGGAGTGAGGTTAGATGGTGCCTCATTTTATCACTCCACATACAATAATCTTCACCGTCAAAAACCGGTGGTTTGCCTAGTGGGACGGAAAGTAAAGGAGTGCGTTTGGAAATGCGAGGATAGCGTAAGGGGATCTTACTAAACTTCTTGCGCTCATGGCGCTTAGAAGTGACAGACGACATGTCGGAGCCGGAGGTGGATGGCGATGAAGAGTCGGTCTCGTAGTAGACTACCTTCTTCATCTTCTTTTTCTTTTCGCCGCTCCGACGCGACTTGTCGTGTGAAGGGGATCCCTTCACCTTGTTGCCGGACTCCCCGGAAGGAGCCTTCCCATGGCTTGTGGCGGGCTTCTCGCCGGTCACCATTTCCTTCTTGGCATGATCTCCCGACAACACTTCGAGCGGTTAGGCTCTAATGAAGTACCGGCTCCGATACCAATTGAAAGTCGCCTAGAGGGGGGTGAATAGGGCGAATCTGAAATTTACAAACTTTAAGCACAACTACAAGCCAGGGTTAGCGTTAGAAATATAAACGAGTCCGAAAGAGACGACGAAAACAAATCACAAGCAAATAAGGCATATGACACGGTGATTTGTTTTACCGAGGTTCTGTTTCTGCAAACCTGCTCCCCGTTGAGGTGGTCACAAAGACCGGGTCTCTTTCAACCCTTTCCCTCTCTCAAACGGTCACTTAGACCGAGTGAGCTTTTCTTCTCAATCAAACGGGACACTAAGTCCCCACAAGGACCACCACACAATTAGTGTCTCTTGCCTTGGTTACAATTGAGTTGAACACAAGAAAGAAGGAAGAAGAAAAGCAATCCAAGCGCAAGAGCTCAAATGAACACAAGTCTCTCTCTCATGAGTCACTATTTGATTGGAATGATCTTTGGACTTGGGAGAGGATTTGATCTCTTTGGTTGTGTCTTGTATTGAATGCTATAGCTCTTGTAAGGTGTTTGAAGGCTGAAAACTTGGATGCAATGAATGGTGGGTGGTTGGGGGTATTTATAGCCCCAACCACCAAACTAGTTGTTTGGTAGAGGATGCTGTCACATGGCGCACCGGACAGTCCGGTGCGCCACCGGACACTGTTCGGTGCGCTAGCCACGTCACTCGACCGTTAGGGTTCGACCGTTGGAGCTTCTGTCTTCTGGGACACAGGACAGTTCGATGGTGCACCGGACAGGTCCTGTAGACTGTCCGGTGCGCCGTCTGGCGCGTGCTCTGACTTCTGCGCGTGCTGCCGCACACTGTAGCGCATTTACTGCTGTTGCAGACGACCGTTGGCGCTGTAGTAGCCGTTACTCCGCTGGCACACCGGACAGTCCGGTGCTACACCGAACAGTCCGGTGAATTATAGCGGAGCGGCTCCCAGACTTCCCGAAGGTGAGCAGTTCAGAGTTGAGTTCCCTAGTGCACCAGACAGTCCGGTGCGCCAGACCAGGGCACACTTCGGTTGTTTTTTGCTCTCTTTGTTTGAACCCTTTCTTGGTCTTTTTATTGGTTTGTTGTGAACCTTTGGCACCTGTAAAACTTATAATCTAGAGCAAACTAGTTAGTCCAATTATTTGTGTTGGGCAATTCAACCACCAAAATCAATTAGGAAAAGGTGTAAGCCTATTTCCCTTTCAGTATTAACGCGCTTAAGGGAACATCAATTATATGCTAAATTCAGCAAATGCATGTTTTGGCTAGAGGAAGTCCAATTTTTGGGACACGTGTTGTCTTCCAAGGGATGCGGTTGATCCCAGCAAAGTCAAGGATATTTTAGAGTGGAAACCACCAACCACTGTACATCAAGTCTGAAGTTTCCTTGGACTGGATGCTTATTACCGCCCATTTATTACAGATTTTTCCAAGCTTGTGAAGCCAATCACAAGTTTATTGAACAACGATACGAAATTTAATTGGTCCTCACGATGCAATGAAGCCTTCGAGCAGCTGAAGGTATTATTGACCACTGCTCCGGTATTAGCTCAACCGGACATTGAGAAGCCTTTTGATGTGTATTGTGACGCATCAGGCAGTGGTTTAGGTTGTGTCTTGATGCAAGAGGGCCGAGTTATAGCGTATGCCTCAAGACAGTTGCACTGGCATGAGGAACATTATCCAACTCATGACCTAGAATTAGCTGTTGTGGTTCATGCCCTGAAAATATGGCGTCATTATCTGCTGGGGAATATCTGTCATATATACACGGATCATAAAAGCTTGAAGTACATTTTTACCTAGTCAGAACTAAACATGAGGCAGAGGAGATGGCTTGAGCTGATTAAGGATTATGAATTGGAAATTCACTATCACCCAGGCAAGGCCAATGTAGTGGCAGATGCACTAAGTCGCAAGGCTTCCTGGCATTGTCTTACGATGAAGACTTGTGACATTACATTATGCCAAGAAATGGAGAAGTTGAACCTAGGAATGATTCAACATGGAACCTTGAATCACTTGAAGCTTGAGTCGGTTCTTCTACAGAGGATAATTGATGCACAAAGAAGCGATAAGGGTATGAAACACATTCATGAGAAAATAGAGGCCAGTAAGGCAAACTGTTTCAGAAAATATGATCAAGGCGTTGTATGGTTTAACAACCGCATAGTTGTGCCCAAGAGTGATGAGGTTCGCCAGCAAATTTTAGATGAAGCACATCTTACTCGCTATTCTATTCATCCCGGAAGCACTAAGATGTATCATGATCTAAAGCAACATTATTGGTGGACCAAAATGAAGATCGAAATTGCACGCTATGTGGCGAGATGCGACACTTGCAGACGTGTTAAGGCCATACATCTAAAAACTGCTGGTCCATTGCAATCATTACTTATCCCAACTTGGAAATGGGAAGACATAAGCATGGACTTCATTGTGGTATTACCCAGGACAGCAAAAGGATTTGACTCTATTTGGGTTATAATTGATCGGCTTATGAAAATAGCCCATTTTCTGTCAGTCAAGACATACTACCCGGTCATCACTTATGCCTAGATGTATATTGCTCGTATTCTCAGTTTGCACGGTGTTCCGAAGACAATAGTGTCGGATCCTGGACCTCAATTTGTATCCAAATTCTAGGAAGAACTTCACAAATCCTTGGGTACTAAGTTGCTCCACAGTTCGGCCTATCATCCTCAAACTAGTGGGCAGACTGGGAGAGTAAATCAAATACTCGAGGACATGTTACGAGCCTGTGTTCTGGAATTCCCACAGAAATGGGATGACTGTTTGCCATTAGCGGAGTTTTCATACAACAACAGCTATCAAGAGAGCATCAAGATGGCACCCTTTGAAGCTTTGTATGGACGACGGTGTCGTACTCCGTTAAACTAGTCTGAACCAGGAGAAAGATGGTTTTTCAAGCCTGATATGGTAAAAGAAACGGAAGAGAAGGTTCAATGAATAATACATAATGTGAAAGAGGCCCAAGCTCGCCAAAAGAGTTATGCAGACAAACGACGCCAACCCTTGTACTTTCAAGTTGAAGATTATGTCTACCTGAAAGTCTCACCAATGAAGGGTGTATCTCGTTTTGGGGTAAAAGGGAAGCTTGCACCCCGGTACATTGGTCCTTTTCCTATCCTTGAAAGATGTGGACCAGTGGCATACCGACTCCTACTACCCAAAACATTGTCTGCAGTGCACAATGTGTTCCACGTATCTCAATTGAAGAAGTGTCTTCGGGTTCCAGACCGAACCGTTGAAGTGACAGATGTTGCCTTAGAACCAGACTTGACATATTCAGAACATCCTATTCGAGTGCTGGATCAAAAGGACAGGGTTACCCAAAGGAAAACTCTCAAATTCTATAAGATACAATGGAACCAACACACCGAGGATGAAGCTACGTGGGAAACTCAAGACTTCTTAGAAAAGAATTTCCCAGGCTTTTTAGCTTCATGTAAATTGTGAGATATGTACAAATTGTTGTAATAGAAGAGTAGCCCTATACCACCTCTACTTTGTACAAGAAATAAGGAAATGAAAATATGACGTGTTTCCTTTTCCATTACTTTCCTTAGGATTTTTTAATCTCAGGACGAGATTCTTTTATGGGGGGAAGGATGTAACACCCCTGGTGTTACTGTCACTAAAACTTGAGCATCACATTATGAGCATTTGCATATCATGTGCTTGTTACACTTAGAATGCATTCACTAGTTAAAAATTTCAAACAATTTGTATTGATGTGACTTGTTATGTGTGGAACCCTAGGGTAGGGTACTTAGCCCTAAACCAGGCTTAGGACTGATGATCAAGCCCCAAGCATGAGAAAACTTCAAAACTCATTAAAAATGTCATAAGATATCACCATTAATGAACCTGAGTGACATCCAAACCCTAGAAGTGCCAGAAACCCTAAAAAGACCACTGAAAACCCCAAATGGAAAACCCCAAATATGTAAATTTTGCACACTTTTGGACCCAAGTGCAAAAACCAAGGTATTAGGGTACCTCAAATCATATGGTTCACACATTTGAGGATTTCCAAGTCAAAAGATGTGAATTGGGCTTATTTGCAAAAAGCCACTCAATTCCTCTCATATGACTAAGTCTGAAAATCAGTGAACAAGGCTAACTTTGGAGCTCTGTAGTTTTAAAAATACAAAGAGTTTGCCTAGGGTCAACACATCAAAAGTCTAGAGCTACTATAGGAGAACAACTTTGCTTGAGTAACTAAGCTTTGATCACATACAAAGTTTGGAGAAAAATAAGCTCAAAGTTGTGATGTCAGTCACTCTACTGACTGAATTTTGGTCACCAGTGACATTGGCCAGACTTTTGGGTCGAATTAGAGTAAGATCTATTGCTTGATTGAGGGTAGTTGCTATAGCAGAATTGTAGCTGGTATGAAGGGCTACAAGTTTGTTACAGATGTATTGGCAAGTTGTTGCACAAAAATTCGAGATCTAGACATTGCAATTCGGTCTGTCAGGCGCTCTGAATCGGGTTTCAATGGTACAGTGACTAGATCAGAACGCCAGCTCGGAGAACTCACCGCCGGCGACCGTGCACCCGTATTTGCGCCTGCCATGGTGATTCATGTTCGGCGCAGTTGGATATCGCAGAGGGGTAAGAAAATATCGCGTCATGGATGAACTCCGACCACTATTCTACTCCGGCCGCCGTACCCGCCTGAGTCACAGCTGCTGTGGATAGGTTCGCCGGAGTTAGCCACCTTGCGACCTTGCACCACGTGCTCTGGCATCTTACCACATCACAGTAGCTCGCGTTATGCATATTCGTTGATCGCCAGTGAGCTCGCCACGGTGAAAGCCACTAATCGCTTGCGCCAGTGCATCCCCTTCCCTCCGATCGCCACCGCGTAATCACAAATTCATGGGCCACTGCTCAAGGGCCCTATAAAATGAGCACACCCTCGACTCCACTGTGTAATTGTGCACTCAACACACCCACTCGTGCCTCCAATTACTCACCAGAACCCCCGAATCGCTCAGTTCCCCCAAATCAGTTTTCCGCCACCGTGAACAAGCTCTCACTGTGGTCAGTGCACTTATGGTCCAATCTTGCCCTCTGCTCTCTTGTTTCAGCACTCTTACATGTCATTGATGCTCCTCGACCCATTCAATTAAGCTAGACCATGCTAGATCACCAGGAACACTTCTGTTCATCCGTAGTTTGCACTGTCTCCGTGGACAGGCGATTTAGGGCTCGAATTGTGCAATTGAGCGAGGGGAAACGATTATTAGGTGTTGAATTAGGTGACAGCCAAGTTAGGGCACCGGCCATTTCTTATCTTGGCCGGTACAGGTTCGCCGGAGCTCGGTTCATCGTCGTTCGCCGTCGAGGACTGCGGGCTGTGAAGAAATAGAAGCGTGAGGGCTTATATGCAAACGTCAGTGACCCAGTCAAATAGTGCACAGGATTCTTCCCTAGTTATTCAAACCCCTGAGGGCTTCGGTGCAAAACTGTCGCGCGGGCGCGTTTACCTGTTCTCGGGCTTACTTGGGCCAGTTTCGGCCCAGTATTATTCATGTTTTTCTTTTTCTTTTTCTATCAGGATTAGAGAATTCATAGAAAAATGAAGAAAAATGCCAAAAATGCAAGACCAATTTTGCTAGGTTCCTAATTTTCTATAGTATTTAATAAAAATAGTAGCATGATTTTTAGTCCAAATAGGGAATTATGGAGTATTTTAAATAGCCAAAACTTATAATCCTAGAATTTTAGAAATTTATTAATAACTCCAAAAATCACTAAACTTTTTAGATAAGCTTAAATATTATTTAGAAGCCTTGCGTAAAGTTTGGCATGATTTGGACAATGTTTGGTACCTAAACCCCAAAACCCTAATCTTCTAGTGATATATAGAAAACCTTAGTTTCCTGGAGCCCCGTGAAGAAAAATTGTATTCAAGACCTAAGATATTATACTTTTATCATCTTTGCATTTTCATAAGCATTACATGAGCATCCATGGTTATATATGTGATATATAGAAAACGAAGAAGAACTAGAAGTTGAAGAAGCAAGAGCTACACCACCACCACCTAAAGACCCACCGGTCGGGAACTGCTTTTATTTTGACATTTGTGGAGCAGAGCCCGACTCCCCTATAACACAAGGCAAGCCCCGGTGCATTTGCCACCTCCTTGCTATTTTTAAATCTTTCTCACTTGCTTAATGCATTAGGTAATAGGAGTTGTGTGCTAAACAAATTGATGCACTTCCTTCCTTGAGAATTTGGTTACCTTTCCTTGATCCCTTGTTTTATAAAAAGGTTTTTCTTATGCTTAGACCTGCTCTAGAAAAACAAAATGTTTTGTTTTGACAAAAGATGATGCTTCAAGTGGGATGGGATGTTTTCAAAATAAAACTTGATGGTGGATCCATCATGGTCGTGATGGGTTCAACATCGGATAAGATGTGCCTCTGTCAGGTACCAAACTTTGGGTTAAAATGATAAAGCTGAGACTGGGCGGTTGACTTGCACGAGAAGAGAGTCTCGGTGTTGTGTCTCCGTCTGAGTCGATTAAGGACCGTCTCGATGTAGGCTTGATGATCGAGGACCTTTTAACTGGTCAAATGCCTCATCATGTGTAAGCTTTGCCTCGGGCAGACTAATACCAGAATAAGATAACACGCAATGGGAGTGGAGAGATGGTGAGAGTAGTGTGTACCCTCCGTGGCAAGAGGCCGGACGGTGGTGTATCTGTGCTCTTGGTTGGCGTGAACCTGATCTGGTCTTAAGAAACCCGGTGGCGAGTTGACATATGCAAGGGTTAAGTGCTAAATATGTCGTGTGATCGGAGATCCCCAACTGGGTATTAATCGATTCGAATCGTCGTTACTTCTCAGACATGAAGACTTGGTCACTGACCTACACGTAGCAATCCAGTGAACTAAAGGGATGATGAAAAGACGGCTAGTATAGGCCAAGTGCTTGAACTAGGGTAGAAAGAACTCTAGACTCAGGTAATAACTTAACCTGCTAATAAAACTGGATTTTTAAGGATCCACTATTAGTAAGCATTTTTGCAGAGTCTTGATTATTGATTAAGCCTTACCTTGACTCCCTCAAGCCAGCATATCCTTGAGAGTCTTTTATTTTGACGGGTAACACTTTCGAAAGTACACTCCGTACTCAGGGTTTTCGAACCCATGTTGTAGGTGAGGAAGCAGCAAATTTTTGTTGCTTTTGTTCTAATGTGGTGCCTAAGGAAGAAAGCCAGGATTGAAGCCTCGGGAGGAAGGATCCTCCTTTAAAAACTTTTGTTTACTGTTAATCGGGAGGGGATTTTGCCTCCTAGGGTTGTAATAATATTACTCCAGCACTCTTATATTTTACTGGTCTGTAATAATAATACTCTTTCTATACTTTAATATAAAATAAGTTGTTGTAACTGCTTCCGCATACTCGTACCTCTGATGTGTTGTAATATCTGCGTGGCGGGTGAAACGCTCTTGGGCAAGGTAAAGAATTCAGATACCGAACTTGTCAAGTGATCAGGTGCACCTACAGGGTTATCCGACGTCCGATGGACAAGGACAACTGTAGGTGGGCCTAATGACTTGGGAGGTTCCATCACATCATTTACGGAGAAGGCAGGTTCGGCCTGGGCTATGGCCTTAATGTGATCACATCCGGCCTTCTCCAGAATAGCTGAGATTCCCCACGCACCGGAAAACGCGCAAACATCCCCGCAATCACTCAAAAAAATCGAAGGCTTTGGCTTCTCCACTTATCCATTCAACGACGCCCTCAGGGTCGCCTCGTATGAAGTTTTCTTCAGCAGAGTAGGCGCCCACTTTAATTTCTTCACACAATCCAAGGATTTCTCAAAGCACCTTTCCTTGGATTCGCGAATTTCTTCAACATTTTTATCTAGCTTACTTTTCTAGTACTCACTGATCTCTTGATTAGCCTGTGCGAGCGCGCAGTTCTCTTTAGCTTCGGTCAGTTGTCTCCGAAGGTCTTCAATTTCGGTTTTCTAGGCTTCGGCCTGAGCTTTGTAATTAGCTTTGTCCTCCTTTACTTTGTTCACTAATGAAATCAAAATTTTGTCTTTCTCTAGACCTTCGTTTCTCAGTTCAATCACCTCAGAGCGAAGGTTGTTAAGAGCCATTGTACAACCTTCGTCTTCGGCGCTCTTATGTGCCCTCAAGGCATTACTAAGAATTAAGCCCTGCAAAGAAGAAGAAAAAGTTGAGCATGGCAATAAAATACTTTATTTTCTAGCTTCAAAATTAACCTCTATACCTTTATACTGTTGTACGCGAGGCTATTGTTGGAACTTGCTCTCAGCAGCAAGGAAGCCAACAAGGGTGAACGGTGGTGACAACAGGGTTACGTGCACGGGGGCAATAGCTCTGTTCATCTAGCCTCTCACGGGCACTGTGCGGGGGTATTTATAGGTATCTGAGTGCCCAGCGCCTTGTGTTAAGGACGCATGTGCCCTCAGACACCTAGTTTATCCCCAGAATATTCCCATAAAGCAGGGTTACAAGCCGTAATTACAAGAATGCCTTTACAAACTAGGCCCGTAACACAAAGGCGGCCACGCGGGGCCCGTTACAATGGGCCAGATCACACGTGGGCCTCAGAGCAGGATGAGGCCGTGCTACGGGGAGACGTCACCGCAGGCCTTCGTCTGGTGCTGAATGAAGCGAAGGGTGTCCCTGCCCGTTTTGTCTTCGTCAAACCAGCGACTGCAGCGAGAGACGACGAGCGAAGGGTGGCGTCTTTGCCTTCGCCCCAACATTTGCCCTCCGAGGGACCAGTTCGACAAAGTCACCTGGTGCCGAAGACGTCGCTAGATGGCGGAGACGCTGCCCTCGCTCGAAGTGGTTCCGCGGGGGTTTTCGATGTGACCGTTGATGGACGGCGTACTGTTGGATTGCGGGTTTCCCGAAGAGCCGCGCCCTGCCTATAAAAGGGGGCAGGGGTCGGTGCTTTTTGAACTTTGCCTTCCGCGCACCGCGAAAACCCTAGCTGCCCGCCGACTTGCTGTTCGTCTGCCCGCCGTGCTCTTGATCGCTGGAGATCTGGCTCGAGTGAAGCAGACCGCCCGCCGCCGCCGACGGTACGTAGCAATGCCGTCCTCTTCTTCTTCCGCCGACACCACGCCGCCGGCGGCCGCCTCGTCTGAGGAGACGTTGAGTAGCTTGGTGGTGGAGGAGTTGCGCGCCGGCGACTCTGTTGATTTTGGTGTGTCACGGATGACGTCAGCCCGCGTTGAAGATATGCAGCGGTTGGGCTACTTTGGCGGCGGAGTTGCTCGTGCTCCGGGGACGGAGGAAGTCCCCGAGCCGGAGGGTGAGTTGGTCGTTTTCGAGGCGTTCTTCGCCGCCGGTCTCCGCTTGCCTGCGCACCGGTTTGTTGGCGAAGTCCTGCGTAGATTCAATGTTCAAATACATCAGCTGACACCGAATGCCATGGTGGCGCTGGCGAAGTATGTCTGGGCGACGACTTCGTACGGCGGGCAGCCGTCTGTTGAAGTTTTTGCGAAGAATTATTGTTTGCATTGGCAGAAGAGGATGGTTGGGGACGGAGTTGCCCAGTTCGGGTCATGCACATTCACGCCGAAGACCGGCAAGACCATAATGCCAGTAGTGGAGTTGGTTCCGTGCGCCCGCAACAAGTGGGGCAGTTGGAATGAATTTTGGTTTTACGTTGCTGAGGGTACTGTCGAAGGCCATGAGGGACTCCCCGTGTCTGAGATGTGCTCTCATTATTATTCTGTGTATCTGCCTTTTGAAGTGGCAGAAGAGGATGCAGACGAAGGGGCCCTCCGATGCGCCGCCGGCCAGAGCAGTGGGCGTGATTTAGTTGAAGAGTTCGTGGCATACGGGGTCTGGCCCTTGCCGCACGGCTGGGCGTTGGGCGAAGTGTGCCCTCGCCAGATGCCTTTTCACGGTGGAAGGGTGGTGCGAAGTCCTGCCTTCGCACTGAACTTGCGAAATCGTGACCCGGCCGCCTTTGTGCGTGATGCGGAGGACTTGGCGGTGCGGCTCGTGGGACGTTACGTGCCGAGGACTGAAGGCCAGCGCAGCTTTGATATCCGCGGGTCAAATGAGCGCTTGAACAGGGTCTTCGAATTAAATCAATTGCCGTACGACGGCTATCCTGGTCAAGACGAAGCGGACCGCCGTGGGAAGAAACCGGCGGTGGAGACTGGAGGCGACCCTGCGCTGGCGGCCGCCCCCTCCTCAAAAAAGAGAAAATTAGGTACTGCGATGGGGGGACTTGGGGTGTCTGATAGTTTTGCTAGAGAGTTAATGAGGACGTGTGCGGCCCCGGGGGAAAGGATGTCTTCGCCCGAGCTCCGGGAGTCTTCGGCTCGGATGCTGAGGGTTACCGGGGGTTGCTGGCCGAAAAATGTTCCTATCCCCTGCGCGGCTGAGGAGGACTGTTTTACATCTCGTATGATTCATCGGTGGAGAGTTTTTCCTTACGGGCGCAATATCGGTGCTGTTGTGTGGACAGTGATGGACAAGGATCGCCAAGGGGCGGCGCAAAAACGCCAGGCGACTGTCAGGATTCACGAAGCTCGGCCGAAAAGGCAGCGGGCAACTGCGAAGGCTGTGGCCTCCGGCGGAGGTAAGCCGCCGCTGGCGGCGAAGGCGGGCGCCTCTGCACCTAGCAAGGCGCCGGAGGCAACGGCGGGCGCCGGAGGCTCCAAGTCAGCGAAGGTGGTGCCCCCGGCCAGCGGAGTGGCGGAGGCTTCGAAGGCGGCCCGAGCGCTGCCGCTGGCGGGCAAACGTGTTGCCGACTTCGGCACCGACATTACTGTGGATGACTATCTTGGTGGTAAGTCGCTGGCCTATTATTGTTATTGTTTTTTTTACGAAGATGCGTTGCAGGGTCGGACGAGGGCCAGTTTGCTATGGTTGCACCTGGCGCGGAGATCGCGACGGCGGCCATAGTGCCGAAGGCGAGGGGCGAGGCCCTTGACGCCGGAGGCGAGGTGACGGCCCTCGCCGTGGTCAGGGGCGAGGCGGGCGCAGCGACCCGCCGGCTGAAGGGAGTGACGGAGGCGCTGAGTCAGGCGACGGAGGCGCTGAGTCAGGTCCGTTGAGCTATACTCTCTCCCCCACCTCTTTTGGGGTAACGGCCTTACGTACTGCGTCGCGGCCCTGCAGGTGGCTGACTTCGCCAGCCGTACTGCGTCGGGGGCCCTCACGGCGGCTGTGTCTGCCGAAGTCGAGAGACTTCGGACACAACATGCTGACGCTGTCCGTGAGAAGTCGGCCTCCGACAGCAAGTGCCGTAAGCTGACGGACAGGGTGGCCGCCCTGGAGAGGGAGAAGGCTGACCTCCGGCGCCAACTGGCGGCGGAGAGGAGGGAAGCTAACGAGGCCGTCGCCAAGGGGCAGGCTGCGCAGGCGGAGGCCAAGCTGGCGCGGGCGGAGGGCAATCTTGCCAAGGAGCTCGCCGAACATCTGCAAGAGCGGCTCACCGCCCTGGAGAGCCGCGCTAAGGAGGCCGAGGCCGCAGTGCATGCGGAGGCCGAACGGACGCGCACGCAGCTTATGAATACATATCGTGAGCTGGGTGCGCGGACCGGTGACTTCGAAGTGCCGGACCGAGAGCCCGGCCTTCGCTGTCTGCAGTGGGTGCAGGAGGAGCTGCTGGAACTTCCAGCCGTCGTGGGGGGGTTGATGTCGTACGCCTCCCTGGTCACCTGCGAGGGGGCGATGAACGCGCTCTCTCGCGAAGGGTGCCGGCACTTTGAGGCCCTCGACCAGGTAGATAAAGATTTTGGGCGAGATATCTATGAGGTCGAAGACCCCGTGGTGAAGGAGTCCGTCGGGGCCCTCTATGACCGAATGTGGGGTCTGTACGGTCGTGAGGTGGTCAGGGAACGGGCCGAGGCTGCGAGGGCTCAGGTAACGTTGTCGTTTGTTCGGTGTTTGCTGGATGTGTTCTGTGCGTGTGCTTGCTGAATTTTTGTGTGTGTTGTCTTAGGCGGAGCGTGGCGAGCGGGTGGATGACTTCGGGGCACTGAACAGCGCGCTGCCTGGCCCGGAGCCGACCCCTGCGGAGGCCGCGACTGGAGTCGCCCTGGAAACAACCCCGGAGCCTGCGGAAGACGCGCCGAGCGTGCCCACCTCTGCCGTGGCCGGCGAAGACCTGCCCCCAAAGGTGGCCGAAGGCGCGTCTGACGCCCCCGCAGCTGCTGCGCCGAGCGCTGAAGATTCCGCGGCGGTGGTGGCGGAAACAGCGGCGGAGGAGACAGCGGAGGCTCCCGCAGCGGCAGGGCCTTCGCAGGTGGCGTAGTGGGTGTTTAGGGTTGGGGACTTTTTGGATGTTGTACTGAATTTTGGTTGCTGCGCAGGTTCAAGATTTTGGGCCTGCGCACGCAACCGCTACTACTGGGTTTTTGGCGGCTTCGACCGCGGAAGATGGAAATGAATATGGTGGGTCTGTATCTGAGTTTTTTGATTTTACTGATTCTGGGAGCTCGGTTGAGTGGACTGAGGAGTCGTCGGAGGAGGACTTGGATTATTTTGCGGCCTTGGACGTGGCTGCGGCGGAGGCTTCGCCGCACGCCGCGGACGCGCCAGATGTGCTGGGTCCTAGCACCGGGCGCCGACGACGAAGGGCGGTTGCAAAGCGTAGGGTTAGTGCGGAGGAAGGGGCTCGGCTTCGCGTGAGTAGGGGTGGTCGGCAGGAACTGCTGTCTTTGCCGGCCGCCACGAGCACAGGGGAAGGGGAACTGCGAAGTCTTTTTGCGGGTGAGGAGCTTAGGATAATGTTATTTAATTATAGGGAGATGGGGATTATTCCTAAGGTGGAGCCGATGTAGAGTGTGGTGCCCTCGCTTGTATATGTGTAAAAGGTTGTAAGATGAAGTTGTGTGCCCTCGCGTGCCTGTGCCTGCGAGGGCGCTGTGTACTTTGTGTGGCATGGTTGGCTATGCTGTGCTGGTGTAATTATGGTCGGTGTTAGCGCGGATGGTTTGATGCTGTCGCTTCTGCTTTTGTTGTACTAGTTTGACTGCGCCCTTAGGCGGCTTCTGCGCGGAGTCTTCGCGAGAGACATCGGAATTTTTCGCACTTGATGTGTTTAGTCCGGCTGCACCCTTAGGCGACTTCTGCGCGGATAGTCTTCGCGATAGACATCGGAATTTTTTCGCACTTGATGTGTTTAGTCCGGCTGCACCCTTAGGCGACTTCTGCGCGGATAGTCTTCGCGATAGACATCGGAATTTTTTCACACTTGATGTGCTTAGTCTGGCTGCACCCTTAGGCGACTTTTGCGCGGATAGTCTTCGCGATAGACATCGGAATTTTTTCGCACTTGTTGTGCTAAGTCCGGCTGCACCCTTAGGCGACTTCTGCGCGGATAGTCTTCGCGATAGACATCGGAATTTTTTCGCACTTGTTGTGCTAAGTCCGGCTGCACCCTTAGGCGACTTCTGCGCGGATAGTCTTCGCGATAGACATCGGAATTTTTTCGCACTTGATGTGTTTAGTCCGGCTGCACCCTTAGGCGACTTCTGCGCGGATAGTCTTCGCGATAGACATCGGAATTTTTTCGCACTTGTTGTGCTAAGTCCGGCTGCACCCTTAGGCGACTTCTGCGCGGATAGTCTTCGCGATAGACATCGGAATTTTTTCGCACTTGATGTGTTTAGTCCGGCTGCACCCTTAGGCGACTTCTGCGCAGATAGTCTTCGCGATAGACATCGGAATTTTTTCGCACTTGTTGTGCTAAGTCCGGCTGCACCCTTAGGCGACTTCTGCGTGGACTTGTCGCACGCGAGGGTGGCTAGCGCTTAGCCTCGCGGTGACTTCGGATTGGTCGATTGCCGAAGACCGTTGTCGCGGTCTTTTTTCGACACATGTTTTTGCGGGGGATTTTTCTCACATATATTACATGGCTCCGCCTCGTTAAAAACCTCACCCCCCGGGAGGAAAAGAGTGCGGGCCGGTACAAGATTGTTTGCGGCGAATTACAAGGGCGAAATCAGCCCTAAATGGGTCAAACAAAAAATTTGCGAAGGTTGTCGATGTTCCAGGAGTGCTCCAGGTCCTCGCTGTTTGGCGTTGTGAGCCTGTAAGCGCTGGGGGAAGCTTTTGACTTGACTATGAAGGGGCCCTCCCACTTGGGCTCCAACTTGCCCTTGGACTCCGTCCGAGCCGTCCGGATGAGTACGAGGTCCCCCTCGCTGAACTCCCTCGGGATGACTGTGTGGTCGCGCCATGCTTTGGTCTGGGCTTGATATTTGTTTAGGGCCTGTAGGGCGAAGACCCGGTCTCCGTCAATGAGATCTTTTGAAGTTGGCTCATCCACGTCGGGGACGGCTGACGGAACTGTACGCGGGGACCCATGCTTTATTTCTTGCGGGGTCATTGCCTCCGATCCGTATAGAAGGCGGAAAGGAGTGAACCCGGTCGCCCTGCACTCAGTTGTGTTTAGCGCCCAGACTGCCTCCGGTAATAAATCGGTCCATCTGCCTTTTCTTTCATCGAGGAGCATCTTTTTGACAGCTGTGAATATTTTCCCATTGGCACGCTCCACGACCCCGTTGGACTGCGGATGATAGACTGAAGCGAAGGCAAGCTTGGTGCCGATGGAAAAACAAAAATCCTTGAAATCTTGGCTGTCGAACTGCTTGCCGTTGTCAACTGTTAGCTCGGACGGTACTCCGAAGCGGCAAACGATGTTCTGCCAGAAGAATTTTTGGGCAGTCTTTGATGTGATTGTGGAAACAGCCCTCGCTTCAATCCATTTGGTGAAGTATTCGACGGCTACGAAGGCGAACTTAAGGTTCCCCTGAGCGGTGGGCAGGGGCCCGACGATGTCCAGGCCCCAGCGCTGGAGAGGCCATGTATGGGCAATCAGCTTTGTATACTGCGAGGGGTTGCCTGACCGAGGAGAGAACTTCTGGCAGGCTTCGCAGGACCTCGTGACCCGATTTGCGGCGCAGATCATTGCGGGCCAGTAAAACCCTTGTCGGATCACCTTGGCAGCTAGGGCCCTCGGCCCTGCGTGCGAGCCGCACGTGCCACTGTGGACTTCGCGTAGGATCTGCATGCCTTCGGTTTCGGTGACGCATTTGAGCATTGGCTGACTGACCCCTTTCTTGTATAATTGGCCCGCAATCAGTGTGAAGTCCCTGCTTCGATGTCTGAGGCGCTTTGCCTCACTGACGTCAGTTGGATGATAGTACCCCTGTAGGAACAGGGTTATTGGCGCCCGCCAGTCTTCGGTCATGATTAGGTTGACTATACGGTGGCCCTCGCTATCATTAGTTATTTGGAGCCCTTCGGGGCTCCGGACGGCGGGCGTGCCGATGGTGTGAAAGAACACGTCGGAGGGCAAGGGCTCGCCCCTGGCGGCAGCCTTGGTCAATGCGTCGGCCTCCTCGTTCTTGGCCCTATCCACATGCTGCAGGGTGAATCCCTTGAACTGTCTCTCGAGACTTCGGATAGCCGCGAGGTATTGCATGAGCGCGGGGTCCTTTGCTGCATAATCTTTCTCGATCTGGCCGGCAACTATCTTGGAGTCTGTCTTGATGATACATGTGGTGACTCCGAGGGCCCTTAGCTTGCGGAGGCCGAGGATAACCGCTTCATACTCTGCGATGTTGTTTGTGCATCTGTTGGACTCCAGAGCGAAGCTGAGGCGTGCTGCATATCTGTGTTTGACTCCGGTTGGTGAGGTGACAATTGCAGCGACGCCTGCCCCCGCATGGCACCATGCGCCGTTGCAATGGATGGTCCAGACCTTTTCTGTGGACGGGTCCGGCTGTGCTACTGGCCCAGTCCAGTCGACGACGAAGTCTGCCAGGACTTGCGACTTGATGGCTGTCCTGGGCTCGAAGCTGATGTGGTAGCCGGAGAGTTCGGCTGCCCACTTGGCAATCCTCACCGATGCCTCCGGGTTTCTGAATAGTTCGCCAAGCCCCCTGTCAGAGGTGACTCGGACCTTGAATGCTTCAAAGTAATGGCGCAATTTGCGCGAGGACATAACAACTGCGTAGGCGATCTTCTCCAGCTCTGTCATGTTGCATTTGGACGGTGTCAGGACTTCGGAGACATAGTAAATAGGGCACTGTCTGACTGTGCCTTCAATAGTCTGCTCCTGTACTAGTGCCGCGCTGACCGCGTGCGGCGAAGCCGCGACATAGAGCAATAGGGGGAGCGAGGAGTCGGGGCTTGTGAGGATGGCCAGCTCCGATAAGTACTGTTTTAATGAGGCGAAGGCCGCTGCTTGCTCCGGCCCCCAGGCGAAGTCTTTCGCACCGCGAAGTGTTTTGAGGAAGGGGAGACTTCGCTCGGCGGACCTGGAGATGAATCTGTTGAGAGCGGCCAATCTGCCTGTCAGACGCTGGACGTCCCTGACGGACTGCGGAGGCGACATGTTGACAATGGCCTGGATCTTGGTTGGGTTGGCCTCGATGCCGCGGTGTGACACCAGGTAACCCAATATCTTGCCCTGGCGAACACCGAAGACGCACTTTTCCGGGTTCAGGCGGAGTCGTGCATCTCGCATGTTCGCGAATGTCTCGGCGAGGTCGGCGAGATGGTCCTCCTTATTCTTGCTGGCGACGACGATGTCGTCCACATATGTAAATATGTTTCTGCCGACCTGCCCTTCGAGTACTGTTTTGGTGAGTCTGGAGAAGGTGGACCCCGCATTCTTGAGTCCCTCCGGCATCCTGATGAAGCAATAAGTGCCGAAGGGTGTTATAAAGCTGGTGCTAGCCTTGTCTTCCTCCTTCATGTATATCTGGTGATAACCGGAGAAGCAGTCGAGGAGTGACATGACCTCGCATCCGGCCGCGCTATCGACTATTTTGTCGATCCGCGGCAACGGGAAATTGTCCTTCGGGCAGGCCTTATTGAGACTGGTGAAGTCTATGCACATTCGCCATTTCCCGCTTTTTTCTGCACCATTACGACATTGGAGAGCCACGTGGGGTAAGCCACTGGCTCGATGAATTTAGCTTCTAGGAGGCGGTGCACTTCCGCCTTGGCGGCCTCTGTCTTTTCGTCGGACATTTTGCGGAGCCTTTGCTTTTTTGGTCGCACCGAAGGGTCAATTCCCAAGCTGTGCTCAATTATGGATCGGCTGACTCCGACCAGGTCTAGGGCGGACCAGGCGAAGACATCTTTATTTTTGGCCAGGCAGCAGAGAAGCCTCTCTTCTTCATGTGACGTAAGGTCTTCGCTGATAGTGACTGTCTGCTTGGGCGTGGCCTGATCAAGGGGAACAGTCCTGGTTCCATCTTGGCTCTGCAACTGTGCCTTCTCGTGCTGCTTGTCGGCTGGGCTGGCGGGCGCGGGGACCTCGCGCTGGGTCGTGAGACAGTGTACGTTCCTCTGACCAGGCACGAAGTCCCGCTCTATGTTGCGCGTCGTCTGCTGGTTGCCGTAGATCGTGATAGCGCCTAGCGGACCTGGTATCTTCATACATAGGTATAGTCCGTGGATGGCAGCTTCGAACTTATTGATGGAGCCCCGGCCCATGATGGTGTTGTACGGATATACCATGTCGACAATGTCGAAGGTTACTTGCTCACTTCGGGCATTGGGTGCTACACCGAAGGAGAGGGGAAGCTCTATTTTGCCAACGGGGAAGGTGCCTTTGCCGCCGAAGCCATACAACGGATTGTCCGAAGGCTTGAGCAGGCTGTGGCTTATACCCATGCGGTCGAAGGCGTGGAGGAAGATGATGTCCGCCTGACTGCCGTTGTCGACTAGGACTTTGTGCAAGTCCCAGCCTGCCACGCTGCAATTGATGACCATAGCGTCGATGTGGGGGGCGCTGCGCAGGTCGACGTCTCGTGCATCGAAGGTTAGCGGTATGTGGGACCACTTCGTCTGCACGACTGGGCCGGTGACCGCGACATGGTTGATGCTGCGGTAGTGGTCCCGCTTCTGCCGCTTGGTGTCGAAGTCAGTGCTGGACCCCCCTGTTATCATGTGAATGACTCCGCGATATGGTTGATCGGCGAAGTCTTCCTGCTTTGGGGCATGGGGGATGTTTTGGTGTTGCTGGTGTGGTGGTGGGGGTGGAGGAGGTACGATTTGTACTTCCTGATGGTGTTGGTAAGCGTGGTGCGGTGGATGCGGAGCGGGAGCGTGGATATATGGTGGAGGGGGTGGCTGGTAATTATGCGCGACAATTCTGGGATTGTCGGCTGGCTGCGCCCGCGCCATTCTGTCTCTGGTGGCCTTCGTTTCGGGGCAGTCTTTGGTTTGGTGGGCGCAGTCTTCACCGTGGAAAAGGCAGTAGAACCGGCACGGCGGCTGCGCGCGCCCTCGGCCCCTGCCACGAGTTCCGTTTCCGCGGCCTTGGGGGGGATATTCCTGGCGACGAGGGGGGTCAGCAGCAGGCTGCTGGTTTGCGATGTTGTGCACTTGCTGTTGACCGCGGCCATCTCGACCGGAGTCTGGTTGCGGAGTCCTCGTCCATGTGCGGCTGGACTGCGGGGCATCCTTGGGCTTCCGCTGTGACTCAACTTTGCGCTGGTGGAGCTCTTCGGATTTGGCATATTTTTCAAAGAGCTGATATAGCTCCTGAAGGTTCTTGGGTGGATCCCTGATACAGTGGCTGTAGAGGACGCCGGCCCGAAGGCCACTGATGGCGTAGTGGATAGCGATCTGATCATCGACGGAGGGCAGCTGTGACTTGAGTGTTAGGAATTTGCGGTAATACTCCCGCAGGGTCTCCTTTTCCAGCTGTTTGCAGAGCGAGAGCTCGGCCAAAGCATCGGTGTCTGGACGGTACCCTTGGAAGTTTAGAAGGAACTTGTCCCGGAGACTTCTCCACGAATCAATGGACAGCGGAGGCAATCTGGTGAACCAGGTGAGTGCTGGGCCCTCTAGGGCGATGATGAAAGACTTCGCCATTGTGGCGTCGTCCCCTCCGGCGGATGCAACGGCGACTTGATAACTCATTATGTATTGCGCCGGATCGGTGCTGCCGTTGTACTTGGGATATGCCCCTGCTCGGAAGTTAGCTGGCCAAGGCGTCACTTGCAGGTGTGGCGCCAGGGGACTGCGCTCGTCGAGGTAGTTGACCCCTTGGAATGGTGCGCCGTGCTGGAAGGCGTAGTCATGTTGGGGGAAGCGCGGGTTCTCCGGCTGCGCCCGGTGTTGCAGGGGTGGGCCATGCTGCAGGCCGAGGTGGCCTTCGCGCGTGTCCTCCGGTTGCGCGCGCTGCTGGAGGGGTGGCTCTTGCTGTAGACCGAGGTGGCCTTCGTGCTGCATCAGCGCGATCTCGCGCTCGAGGTCTTGAGCCTTCTGCTCCTCGTCGCGTATCATCTGCCGCACCTTGGCTAGTGCGGACACACGTTGGCGCTTGGCTTCCAGTATCTCTTTCTGCCTCTGGAGATTGCGGTTCTTGAGGCGCAGGGCGCGCAGCTGTAACTGTTCTTCTGTTGAGACGCCGAGGACCTCGCCGTCCTCGGTGAGATCCGCGCCCTGCACTGGGGCGAAGCCTGGGGGCGGCTGCGATTGTCCTTCGGGCCCGCAGGTGCGGAAGGTGTCGTCTTCGCAGGTGCGGGGAATATTGTCTTCAGTGGGCTCTTGGTGGGTGGATTGGGTGAGGGCGAGGGCCTTGCCCTTTCTTGCGGCCAGCAGTGCTGCCTTCGCAGCCTCGTCAGCCTTCGGGTTAGCTCTCTTGGGTGCCATCGCGGGTGATCTTGTCGTAGCACGAACGGTGGGCGCCAAATGTTGGAACTTGCTCTCAGCAGCAAGGAAGCCAACAAGGGTGAACGGTGGTGACAACAGGGTTACGTGCACGGGGGCAATAGCTCTGTTCATCTAGCCTCTCACGGGCACTGTGCGGGGGTATTTATAGGTATCTGAGTGCCCAGCGCCTTGTGTTAAGGACGCATGTGCCCTCAGACACCTAGTTTATCCCCAGAATATTCCCATAAAGCAGGGTTATAAGCCGTAATTACAAGAATGCCTTTACAAACTAGGCCCGTAACACAAAGGCGGCCACGCGGGGCCCGTTACAATGGGCCAGATCACACGTGGGCCTCAGAGCAGGATGAGGCCGTGCTACGGGGAGACGTCACCGCAGGCCTTCGTCTGGTGCTGAATGAAGCGAAGGGTGTCCCTGCCCGTTTTGTCTTCGTCAAACCAGCGACTGCAGCGAGAGACGACGAGCGAAGGGTGGCGTCTTTGCCTTCGCCCCAACAGCTATCAGCAAGATCATCCTTCGACAAGACCGAAAGGCCTTCTTCAAGCTTAGGAAATCCCATACTCCTAGCTATCTCCCGGCACACGGATATTTCTTTGTTATCCGGGAGGCAGTACAGGAAATCATCTTCATTGGTACCATTGAACACTAAGGCCACCTTCGGATATTTCAGTCTTTGAGCATAGTGTTTGGTCTCCAAGATTTCTTCTTCAGATAATTTTTTCCCCGAAGCGTGCCGAACAATATAATCAATATCTTCAACTAAGGCTTCAGGGACAGGGGATTTTTCTTTCTGCCATGTCTTGCTTTGTCGTCTTGCCGGTATCTGAACTTTGCTGATTCATCTTATCTTCGGGCATGACGGCCTTCGTCTCATTGAGCGTTGAAGGCCCAACTTTGGCTTTGACTTGGTTTTTGGCAGCTTCGACAGCTTTCTTGGTTGGAGCAGGAGTTAAGGTATTCATGGTTTCTATGACAGCGTCTAATACGCTGGCCATCCTCCTCCTTTTGGGAGTTGTGGCAGGAGCCTTTTCACCTTCGGCAGTTTTGCCTCTGCTGGAGGGCTCAGAATTTCTGGCATTTTCATCGTTTCCTCCACCTTTGGCTCTTCGGCCTTATCATCCTTAGCTTCAATCGGCCCGACTATAGGCATCTTTGGCACTACAGTTGGCTCTTCAATGCCATGCACAATTGGAGCAGCTTGTCTTGCTTCGGCAGTTGAAGAGGCTCCTTTGCCAAATTCAGGCACCACAGCCGGTTCAATATAACGCGGCCGGTGGGTCGGAACCTTCACCTTTTTGCCCTTCGGCACAACTGTGGTGGCCGAAGCGGCAATATTTCTCTTTGTTCCTTGCCCTCGCAGAGGGTAGCGGTAATCAGGGTATACGAAGCCAATCGCATCAAATACATTGTTCAGTCTTTTCTTCCCCCAGCCCCCAAAGGCTGCGGAAAGGGCATCATCTTCGGCCCGGGAGTATGTCCCAAGCAGCTCGTCACTGGTAGCTTCAATACATTTCAGCCAGTCATCATCTGGCTCATCAAACTTCTCCCTAAATCTGAAAGTATACTTTAATTGAACCAGGCCACCTTCACTCGATTCAGCAACAGTATCCTTCGGCATTTCCCAATTCTCCACAAGTGTCCATACCCTGAAGGCTATGTGCTCTTGAATTAAATCCCTTGTACCAATGAAGGCATACACAGTACTAAAGGCCTTCTAACATGCTTCAACATTGTCATCAACATCCACCTTCGACCTTCGGAGGCCGAAGCAAGACTAGATGGGGCGCTGGATAATTCCCTTTATGTCTTCTCTTTTAACCAAATCATTTTTTACATAAAACCACTCCTCCATCCAAGCCCCGGGCCATCTTTTCCGAAATGTTGGCACTGGGTGGCTTGCATTAGAGCGGGCAATGAACCCGTAACAATTGAAGTTGTTGTGATATTGTTCCTTGCCAATAGCCTTAGTTTCATATAAAAGCTCGTGCATGATGCAGAAGCACTTCGCACTCAGCTCCAGCCCCTGGCTCCTTACAGCCCAGACAAATATCCCCATCCTGATAATTGCTTTGGGGGTAATTTGATGGAGAAAGATTTGGAATATCTTTAATACCTCAACCACAAATTTACTCAGCAGGAACCGAAGACCTGCCTTCAAGAAGCTTCGGTATATAACAACATCGTTTTCCTCCGGAGCAGGGGCAGTACTGTCTCCTCCAACTCTGATGATAGACATGTCGTGAAAATATCTCCCCCTCATGGCATCAATATGACTTTGCTTGATAGTCAATTTTCTGAAGATAGTATGGCTTGGGCGCCACGGCCGATCCTCAGAGTCTTCAACCCCACTTTCCATGTCATAACTATCACTATCATCAGAATCTTTGGATTAACCCTCCATGATCTCCTTAGTAATTTTCTCTGTATTTGTTTTTGCCATGGACTCATAAAATCCAGCAATGAAAGGATCTGTAACTTTTTTCTCTTCATACAGCTTCGTCTCCTCGGTTGTTTTCTTCTCTTCAGTCATCTTCTTCTCTGCACTCATCTTTTTCTCTTCAAATTTGGAGCAAACGTGTCTTTAAACCGAAGCTCTAAAAACTCGAAAATCAGGCAAGAACTAATGAGCAAGAGCTAAAAGTTTGAGAAAATAACGCAAACAGCAGAAATGGCGTGTCAAATGCTGCCGCTATGGTTCATATTTATACGCAAGTGCGTTGCAACTTGAAGGGCCCCGTCTGTCATTGACTGTTGCTATTCTAGAAAAGGGAAGGTGTTTTTTCGGACCTTCGGCTTAAGGCCTTCGTTCACATCACAGTCTAAATTCATTATTATAACAAATTAATACTGCGAGGGGCTACTGTTGGGGGCCTTCGTCTTCCGAAGGTCCTCAAAAACACAACTAACATGTTTCCCAAGTATAATATATATACAGGAACCTTCGAACATGGGATAAAGTTGTACATGAGATGAAGGGCGCTGTTCAGGAGAAGGATGAACCAATGCCGAAGCTACTCGTGGAAAAGCTTCGGCTCAGCAGTGGAAAATGAAACCGACTTAAAAGGGAAAAGGTTGTCTAGTCCTCGATAGATTATCCCTAGGTCAATAGTAAATGTCAAGGGCATGAATGTAATTTCACACAGGCTGCATCCTGTGCCTATAAATAGATGAACAGTGACATCATACTGTTCACGTTGACTTGTGTTCACTCGTGCGTCACACTTGGACTTTTACCTTCTGTCAAGCCAAAGGTACAAATGTAATTCAATATTGTTCATGTTTATTCATGTTGGTATAATAAAGTTATATAAATGATGTCATATGATTATTCATGTTATTTCTCATGTTTCATATGCTTCTACTTCTATTAAAATACATTATGATGATGAAGGTACGTCCTTCATAACCTTCATCCGAAGATCATTATATCCTAAGGGAAATAATGTCTTGAAGGACGAAGGACTTTGACCACTAATGTTTTGTGTTGCCTTGTTCTTAACTCATAGCATTTGAGAACATGTCCCCAACAATGATACGATACGGTTATCTTGATTATGCTAATGATCTTGTGATACTCTAGGGGACTCAGGCCTTTTCCCTGAGTACCTCTCTGTAAGGACCTGTTCGTGGAGTGACCACCCGGGATAACAGTGCAACCATGAGGGTGGAATGGGATGCCCTTAGCTGATTAATTAGATGAACCTAGGGGTGTAGTTGGCTTTGCCGGAGGGCCGTTAATGGGGGCCGGGCGTAGTGTTCGCTCTACCAAGGTTGGGGTGCAGAGGTTCATTCAATTTGGTTTTATTAGTCACCCACCTTGGGGAGGTGTACTACGTTTGTACGACTGGCGAAACCTAACGAGTAGCTATACACCAGGGGAGTCTTTGTAAAGGCTACGTAGTGTATCCCTGGCCATTCACCTTGGTAGTGAAGATCGGGTTTGTATAACCCAGGCTGGAAAGGGATCACGACTCGTGGGTAAAGTGTGCAACCTCTGCAGAGTGTTAGAAACTGGTATATTAGCCGAGCTCACGGATAAGAGCAGCCTTGGGATCCTTTTTTATTAGAAGAAATTTGGATACTTTTATGATGATGGTTAACAATGATGTTATAAATCTGATCTCTGGTATTTCCTCTTTTGAGGGAGTACTTTTGGGTAATAACTTCGGTTCCCCTGAAATTTTCTGCTTCTTGGACAAAGCTTTTTGTTTGTCTTTTTCAATTGACCTTATTTCTTGTCTTTTCAGAATACTTACGACCCCCTTTTTCTTCACTCCCCCAGCTTCTTCTTCAAGTCTATCATAATCAGGATATTCAAAGCCGAGGGCGTCCATCACTCGATTTAATCTTCGTTTCTCCTGGGTGCCGTAGGCAGCGATCATCAATTGGTCTTCTTTCATGGTGTAATTACCAAGAATCTCATTGCACATTGTTTCTATCATTTCAAGCCATTCGACATAGGGGCCGCTAAAGGCATTATGGAATTTGAAGCAGTATGGCAGCCTTACAAGATCAAGCTTCTTTCCTTCGTCTTTTCTCTTCGGCATGCCCCATCCACCTGATGTCGGGAAAGTTTAATTCGTCGGGTATTCTTGCACTAAATCCCGAGTGCTAATGTGCTTGGCTACAACTCTGAATTGAACTTCAGCTAATTGACATGGGGAGCCAAGTTGCATATTGCATAATGGTCTTGTTATGTCGAAGCTCAGCGTTAACGGACTCATCACCATACTCATCAATTTTTCCCTCTTTTTCTCATCGGCCTTCACATTGAACCATTCATTGGTCCAGCCAGTAGGCCACTTAGTACGATATCCAATCACTGGAGTCTTCATGTCCTTTCGATAGGCGAAGTTGTAGCATCCGAAGTTCTTGTGAAAACTATAACCTCATCATCCTTCATCTCCGGAATTATTTCGTCCCAAGCAAATCTCACTAGTCCATCGTCATTCTTCCCAAAATACCCAAGCTTCTTCATTAGAACTAGGTCTTCTGCTTTTACAGTAGATTTTCCAAATTCAACATGACTGTGCTTGCTTGGACTCAAGATACCATCGTCTTCCCCATCATCACTACCAGCTTCGGCAGCAACATTTTTAGCTTCGACACTAACACTATCCCTCTCTGGAAAAGATCCTTCTCCCTCTTGAACAACCAACCCAAAACACTTCATAACCTCTGAAATTGGAGCTGTTTCAGTGGTCTCGGTCTCTCCACCCTCATTTGTCAGTCTAGCAGTAGACCTAATTCTAGCCATTTGAGTTCTTAAGACGAAGCTGACTTTCAAATTGTTTTGATGCTTGTTTGAAGACCAGTTAACAAACGTAGATCACAGACAACTTCAACTTTAGTAAAAAAATCAACTGCACAACAGTGCAATAGCAAGTAATGTTGTAATAACTTCTTACCAACCAACCTGTTTATATAGTCATGTAGGTGAAGAAGGCGTACCCTCCGTGCCGATCATACTGACTGATCGATGTACCAACGCAGGCCGTAAATTTTTTTTCTTTTTAATAACAAGCTCAGAGAAGGTGTTTTCGGACCTTCGGCATTCAGAAGCCTTCGTGTGTTTCGTTGTAACACCCTGTCCCCCTGGATCGGCAGTACTTACTCCTGGCAGCTCTCTAGGATCATATATCGTCCCCAACAGACCAACACGAGTCTTTTGTGCGCACTTTGTCCTCACCCATGCGCACCCAAGAAAACTTCCTGGTCGGTCACCCATCCTAAATTGCTCCAAGCTAAGCACACTTAACTTGGAGATTCTTTCGAGATAGGCTTCCGAAAACGAAGATGCACCTTGTTGATATGAATACTCTATTAATTTTATTAAGCCTTGGGCAAGGATATCACCATCCCAGGGGCCGGGATATCACAATTCACCCCCTTAGAACCCGACGTCCTCGTCGGTCAACCCCAATATAGGAACCTTCCCTCTTAGCCACGTCTGTGTGTCTATTGTCGTCATATGCCATGCCATGTGACCACTCCCAGCCCACATGCGCCATGCGCATATACCCGAACCCCCTAGCCCACACATGCCCGTGAAACCTCGAGGGTCGGCTCTGATACCACTTGTAACACCCCGTCCAATGCCTGGACCAGCGGTACTTACTCCTGGCAGCTCTCTAGGATCATATATCGTCCCCACAGACCAACACGAGTCTTTTGTGCGCACTTTGTCCTCACTCATGCGCACTCGAGAAAACTTTCCGCTCAGTCACCCATCCTAAATTGCTCCAAGCTAAGCACGCTTAACTTGGAGGTTCTTTCGAGATAGGCTTCCGAAAAAGAAGATGCACCTTGTTGATATGGATACTCTATTAATTCTATTAAGCCTTGGGCAAGGATATCACCATCCCAGGGGCCAGGATATCACATTTGTGGATCAAGCTCGTTATAAAAAACGACATAGCACCGCGAAGGGGCTACTATTGGGGGTCTACTCTGCCGAAGGTTCTCAGGATGAAGTCACTGTTTGTAATCAAAGGAATCCAGTGTCGAAGCTACTACAGAATTGCATAAAATGCAGTGAAGCTTCAACAAGAATTAGAACAATGTGTAAATAGCATGGTCATAATTGTACTTCTGCTTAGGCTGCGTCCCTTGCCTATAAATAGATGAACAGTACCCCGTACTATTCACACTTGATTGGAATACGGTATTCGCATTCTCTCTTTCGAGCAGGCCAAAGGTACAAATGTAATATAGTTTGTAGCACTTTATTAATACATAATACATGTCTTAATATCGTTTTGACATGTAACATGAAATAAGTAAATGTTACAATGTTGTATTGTAATATTATTTCTATGAAAATGAAGACTCGTTCTTCATGACCTTCGTCTGAGATTAATTATCTCTCAAAGGGGATAATGCTTCGAAGGACAAAGGTCCTTAACGTTTAACATATGTGTTGCCTTGTTTTTGATTCACAACAATTAAAAACAAGTGACCAACAGAAACATCAACCTTCTTCTCAAGTTACAAAATGATTATTGGAACCAAAGAAGCAAAATCAACTGGGTAACCCTTGGGGATGAAAATACTAAATCCTTCCATGTTAATGCCTCATTGTCTTCCAAAAGAAAATACATCTCTTGTGGGCTAAATTCTAAGAATCAATTGGTTTACTCTCACGACAACAAGGAGCAAATCCTATGGCACTCTGTCACACTCGGTTTTAGAAGGTAAACAGAATGCGAACCATGCACGCGTTAGGATTAGAAATTCACGTACACAACGATTACATAATTGGACATCATCACATAATGCTCAAATAATAGCATAAATAAGTATTACTTTATTACATCATGATGTCTGAAACATCCATATAGTCATAAACTTAAACATAAATCAAAGTGTTGAACAAAACATAGTAAGATAAGGCCTTCACAGGTAGCTGACTGGGGTTTAGGGTTTAGTAAGATAAACTTAAACACCAAGCTAGTCTAATTTAGAATTCCTCAAAGTCTTGGAACTACTGAAAATCCTTCACATTGCCTAAATCTTCTCCTAAGCAATGGTTGCAATAGGGACAAATTGGTGTTTAGTGTTTAAGTAAGGTTGAGTACACATCAACGTACTCAGCAAATGTCCTGTTTGGTTGAAGTGGACTAGCTATATGTGGGGTTAAGCTCAAAGCAGTTGCTTTTAGTTGGTCAGGTATATATCATTAGTATAAGCCAAGTTTTATCATAAAACCCAAGTTGATATTCCCAAAAGAAGGCACCTCCTCAAAGAGGAAAGTACCAGATGTCATAAGTTTAACCATCATCATTAAACCATCAACATAAATCTAAAGTATCACTAATCAAAGAGGACCCCAAGGCTGCTCTTAACCGTGAGCACGGCTGATATACCAGTTTCTAACCCTCTACAGAGGTTGCACACTTTACCCATGAGTCGTGATCCCTTTTTGCCTCGGGTCAATCAAACCCTCAAACACTACCAAGGTGAGTCGGCAAGGTTTCACTACGTAGCCTTTACAAAGATTCTCCTTGTGTGTAGTCGTCCGTTAGGTTTCGCTAGTCGTACAAACACAGTACTCCTCCCTAAGGTTGGTGACTAACAAAACCAAATCGAATGAACCTCGGCACCCACCCTTAGCAGAGAAAACACTATGCCATAGCCCCATTGACGGCATAATGACTAAGCAAACTGCACCCCCAGGTTCCTCCTATTAATCAGTTAAGGGCGTCCCATTCCACCCTCATGGTTGTACTGTTGTCCCGGGTGGTCTCCCAACAAACAGGTCCTTTCGGAGAGGTACTCAAGAAACAGCCCGAGCTCCCTAAAATGCCACAAGTTCATAATCATAATGAAACATCGTATCATAAAGTAATTTCCATCATGTTCGTTGATTAGGGTAAAGCACTAGCATGTAGATGATTATAATAACCCAACCCAAAAAGGTAATCAAGGACAAGATAAATAGAAAGCTAGTCAATCCTTAGGTTTGAGAGCACCTAGAGGGGGTTGAATAGGTGATCCTATAAAATTCAACACTAAATAGCCACAAACTTGATTATCAAGGTGTTAGTGTAGTCAAGTGGCTAAGAAACGTTCTCGTGCGAACAAAGCAATCACAATAAGTAGCACACGAGACACGTGATTTTTATCCCGTGGTTCGGCCAAGTAATACTTGCCTACTTCCACGTTGTGGCGTCCCAATGGACGAGGGTTGCACTCAACCCCTTTCAAGCGATCCCATGATCAACTTGAAAGCCACGGCTTTCTTCCTTAGTCTTTCTCCTGTTTGCGAGGAATCTCCACAACTTGGAGCCTCTCGCCCTTACAATGATGATCCCAAAAGAAGCACAGAAGTAAGGGAGGGGAGAGCAACGCACACAAGACTCAAATCCACAGCACAACCACGCACACAAGTCACGACTTGAGCTCGAAACACAATGCAAGGAGTTCACAACTCAAATGGAGCTCAAATCACTATCTCAAAGAATCAAATGCGTGAAGTTGGAGTATTGGAGTCTTAGGATGCTTAGTGAATGCTTTTGTGTTTCCTCCATGCGCCTAGGGGTCCCAAGTCCCTTTTATAACCCCAAGGCAGCTAGGAGCCGTTGGAGGCCAACTTGGAAGCCCAAACTTGCCTTCTGTGGGTGGTGCACCGGACAGTCCGGTGCACCACCAGACAGTCACTGTAGTTGTCCGATGTGCGATCTCCTTCCTTTTCTGGCGCATCCGACTGTTGGTCCTCGGGGGCAGTTGGCGCACCGGACACTGTCCAGTGCACACCGGACAGTCCAGTGTGCCCAACCGACCGTTGGCGCGACCACGTGTCGCGCGAAGATTGCGCGGCCGACCGTTGGCACTGGCGATCGTTGGTTCACCGGACAGTCCGGTGCACCACCGGACAGTCCGGTGAATTATAGCCACGTCGCCTTTTCCGTTTCCTGAGAGCGACGAGTTCGCCACGGACGACTCACCGGACAGTCCGGTGAATTATAGCCGTACGCCGCCATCGAGTCCCGAGAGCGGCCTTTTCACACGGACCAGCCTGGCGCACTGGACACTGTCTGGTGCACCTGACCAGAGTTGCTGTTTGACTGCACACAGCCAAGTCTTTTCCAATTTGTTTCTTTTCTTCTCTGCTATGTTTCTAACACTTAGACAAATACATTAGTATACAAAAACCAATTACTAAGTCTAGAAACATACCTTGTTATATGATTTGCACTTCTTGCTTGTTTAGCACATAATAACTCACTCACTATGTGTTGGACACTTAATCACCAAAACATTATAGAAATGGCCCAAGGGCACATTTCCCTTTCAATATCCCCCTTTTGGTGATTTATGCCAACACATCAAAAAGCAACACAAAACATGCAACATCGATTCAAATTGAAGACCAAATTGTTTTAGCTATAATTTGGCATATTTGGATCACTCTTTGCCACCACTTGGTTTGTTTTTGCAAATCAAATTCTTTTTCCTACCTCTAAGTCAAACATTGTTTGGGCACATAGAGAGTTATTCCAAGAGTAAAATTGATCAAGTGCCAAAAACTCCCCCTTTTTCCCATAATCAAAATTCTCCCCCACAAGAGACCAAATTTTGCAATAAGAGTATTTTGGACAAATCAAAAGTTCTAACTCTATTGTTTTCAAAATTCACAAGTGGTTGGCTGATCCATTTGCTTTGGCCTTAATTTCTCCCCCCCCCCTTGGCATTAAGCACCAAAACGGGATCATTTTTGGCCCCTTTAACCCCATTGCCTCACCAAAAATGTCAACTAAGAGCAAAAAGGCAACTAGAGCATAAGAATGAACTTGGAATTAAGTACACTAATACTGGAGTGCAGTGGAAGTCTTTTCATTGTCCAAGTCCACCTTTCCCTTTCAATGCACATTTGAGACTACATCAAGTATACTTAAACACAAAGGTTAGTCTCAAAGGGTCAAGTTGTAGCACATCTCCCCCTAAATATGTGCATCATTCACACATGGACTTGTGAGGTCCGGGGATCCCTTGCACAACTTGAGCACCATAAATAAGCAACAATTCATATAAATGCATGAAGTAACATGATCAAAGGCATAGAACACATGTATGCTATAGATCAATCCAAGTTACACGAATCTAAGACATTTAGCTCACTACGCAACCTGCAAAAGGTTTTCTCATCTAACGGCTTGGTAAAGATATCGGCTAGCTGGTTCTCGATGCTAATTTGGTACACCTCGATATCTCCCTTTTGATAGTGGTCTCTCAGAAAGTGATGTCGGATGTCTATGTGCTTAGTGTGACTGTGTTCAATAGGATTATCCGCCATGCGGATTGCACTCTCATTGTCACATAGGAGTGGGACTTTGCTCAAATTGTAGCCAAAGTCCCAGAGGGTTTGCCTCATCCAAAGTAGTTGCGCGCAACACTGTCCTGCGGCAACATACTCAGCCTCAGCGGTGGATAGGGCAACGGATGTTTGTTTCTTTGAACTTCAGGACACCAGGGACCTTCCTAGGAATTGGCACATCCCTGATGTATTCTTCCTATCAACCTTGCATCCAGCATAATCAGAGTTTGAATATCCAATCAAGTCAAAGGTAGACCCCTTTGGATACCAGATCCCGAAGCAAGGCGTAGAAACTAAATATCTAAGAATTCGCTTAACGGCCACAAGGTGACATTCCTTGTGGTCGGATTGATATCTAGCACACATGCATAAACTTAGCATAATGTCTGGTCTATTAGCACATAAATAAAGCAATGACCCTATCATAGACTGGTATGCCTTTTGATCAACGGACTTACCTCCTTTGTTGAGGTCGACATGCCCATCGGTTCCCATCGGTGTCTTCGCGGGCTTGGCGTCCTTCATCCTAAACCTCTTGAGAAGGTCTTGAGTGTACTTCGTTTGGGAGAGGAAGGTGTCGTCCTTGAGTTGCTTCACTTGGAACCCAAGGAAGTAGGTCAACTCGGCCATCATCGACATCTCAAACTTTTGTGTCATCACCCTTGAAAGCATTAGCAATTAAGAAATCTCTAAGGCATTGTTCTTGCCATGTCGATAAGCGTCCTATTCTTCCTCTCTACCACACCATTTTGATGTGGTGTGTAGGGAGCGAAGAACTCGTGCTTGACACCTTCTTCCTCAAGATACTCCTCCACTTGCAGATTCTTGAACTCGGACCCATTGTCGCTTCTTATCTTTTTCACCTTGAGCTCAAATTCGTTTTGATCCCTCCTTAGAAAGCGCTTGAGGGTCCCTTGGGTTTCTGTTTTATCCTGCAAAAAGAACACCCATGTGAAGCGGGAAAAATCATCAACAATTACAAGACCATACTTACTTCCCCCGATGCTAAGGTAGGCAACGGGTCCGAAGAGGTCCATGTGAAGAAGCTCCAGTGGTCTTGATGTTGTCATCACATTCTTGCTATGATGTGTGCTTCCCACCTGTTTCCCTGCCTGACATGCTGCACAAGGCCTATCTTTCTCAAAGCAAACATTTGTTAGTCCTAACACATGTTCTCCCTTTAGAATTTTATGAAGGTTCTTCATCCCAACATGTGCTAGACGGTGATGCCACAACCAGCCCATACTAGTCTTAGTTATTAAGCATGCATCTAGATCGGCCTCCTCTTTCGAAAAGTCAACTAAGTAGAGTTTATCGTCTAATACACCCTTAAACGCAAATGAACCATCACTCCTTCTAAAGACAGATACATCAACATTTGTAAACAAACAATTATAGCCCATGTGGCACAATTGACTTACCGACAGGAGGTTGTACCCTAATGACTCCACTAAAAATACATTTGAAATAGAGTGCTCGCTTGTGATGGCTATCTTTCCCAAACCTTTGACCTTGCCTTGATTCCCATCTCCAAATACAATTGTATCCTGGGAGTCTTGTTCTTGACGTAGGAGGTGAACATCTTCTTCTCCCCCATCATGTGGTTTGTGCATCCGCTGTCAATAATCCAGCTTGAGCCCCCGAATGCATAAACCTGCAAGGCAATTTATGCTTGGGTTTTAGGTACCCAACTCTTGTTGGGTCCTACAAGGTTAGTCACAATAGCCTTTGGAACCCAAATACAAGTCTTGTCTCCCTTGCATTTGGATCCCAACTTTCTAGCAACTACTTTTTCATTCTTACATAAAAGCGCAAATGACGTATTGCAAGCATGGTAAATGGTAGAAGGTTCATTGCACATTCTCCTAGGCACATGAGGTACAACATTACTTCTCCTAGGCCTACTTCTACCATGCACAAAAGTAGAGCTAGAGGAACATAGCATCTGAATCATTATAAGCAACATGAATATGACTCTTATTATGACTAGCAATTTTCCTATCATAAATAAAAGCATGGTTTCTTTGAGGACTACTAGCCATTGGGGCCTTCCCTTTCTCCCTGGTGAGAATGGGAGCCTTTTGGCTTGTTAAGTTCTTGGTTTCTCTTCGAAAACCAAGTCCATCCTTAATCGAGGGGTGTCTACCAACAGTGTAGACATCCCTAGCAAACTTTAATTTATCAAAATCACTTTTGCAAGTCTAAAGTTGAGCATTAAGACTTGCCACTTCATCATTCAAATTAGTAATAGAAATAAGATGTTCATTACATGCATCAACATCAAAGTCCTTACATCTACTACAAATACTAACATGCTCTACACATGAATTTATTTTACTAACTTCCTCTAGCTTAGCATTTAATTCATCATTTAAAGTCCTTAAATTAGAGACAGATTCATGGCAAGCAAACAATTCAGAGGATAGCACTTCATTTCTTTTAATTTCTAAAGCAAGAGATTTTTGAACACTAATAAATTTGTCATGCTCTTCATACAAAATATCTTCTTGCTTCTCTAGCAATCTATCCATTTCATTAAGGGCATCAATTAATTCATTAATTTTGTCTACTTCGTTTCTATCTAAGCCTTTAAACAAATCAGTATAGTCTACTTCATCATCAGATGACTCTTCGTCACTAGAAGAAGTATACTTGGGAGTGTTCCGAATACATACCTTCTTTTCCTTAGCCATAAGGCATGTATGGCGTTTGTTGGGGAAGAGCAAAGATTTGTCGAAGGCCGAGGCAGCCAATCCTTCATCATCGGAGTCAGATGAAGAGCAGTCAGAATTCCATTCCTTTCCAAGATGTGCCTCGCCCTTCGCCTTCTTATAATTCTTCTTCTTCTCTTTCTTCCCATACTTTTCTTGTTTCTGGTCATTATCATTATCGGGGCATTGAGCTATGAAATGACCAGTCTTACCGCATTTGAAACAGGAGCGCTTTCCCCTTGCTTTGTTCTTGTTGGGGTACTCCTTGCGTCCTTTCAGTGCGGTCTTGAAGCGCTTGATGATTAGGGCCTTCTCATCTTCGTTTAGCCCGGCAGCCTCAACTTGTGCCACCTTGCTTAGTAGCGCCTCCCTGCTGCTGTTGCTTTGAGAGCAACGGGTTGTGGCTCGTAGACGGGTAGTGGACCATTAAGCGCATCGTCTACGTATCGTGCTTCTTTCACCATCATGCGCCCGCTCACGAATTTTCCAAGAATCTCTTCGGGCGTCATCTTGGTGTACCTGGGATTTTCACGAATAAGATTCACAAGATGGGGGTCAATAACCGTAAATGACCTGAGCATGAGTCAGACGACGTCATGATCCGTCCATCTTGTGCTTCCATAGCTTCTAATCTTGTTGACCAGGGTCTTGAGCCTGTTGTAGGTTTGTGTTGGCTCTTCTCCCCAGATCATGGCGAATCTCCCTAGCTCGCCTTCCACCAACTCCATTTTGGTGATCATTGTAGCATCATTTCCCTCATGTGAGATCTTGAGGGTGTCCCATATTTTCTTGGCGTTTTCCAAGCCACTAACCTTGTTGTATTCATCCCTGCACAAAGATGCTAGCAAAACAGTGGTAGCTTGTGCATTCTTATGAATTTGTTCATTTATCATCACAGGGTTATCCATACTATCGAAATGCATTCCATTTTCCACAATTTCCCAAATGCTAGGATGGAGAGAAATTAGATGACTACGTATTTTATGACTCCAAAATGAGTAATCCTCTCCATCAAAGTGTGGGGGTTTTCCTAGAGGAATAGAGAGTAAATGTGCATTCGAATTGTACGGCATGCGAGAATAGTCAAAAGAGTAGTTTTGATTAACCGTTCTCTTTTTCGACGAGTCATCATCATCGTCGTCTCTTAGTGAAGAAGAGGAGGTGTCGCTGTCGTAGTAAATGATCTTCTTGATGCGCCTCTTCTTCTTCCCGTCCCTCTTCTTGTGACTCGATCCTGAGTTAGTGGGCTTGTCGTCCCTTGGCTCGTTGAAGAGGGACTCCTTCTCCTTGTCGTTGACCACCATCCCCTTTCCCTTAGGATCCATCTCTTCTAAAGGTTAGTCCCTTATATGAAGAGTACGGCTCTGATACCAATTGAGAGCACCTAGAGGGGGGTGAATAGGTGATCCTGTAAAATTCAACACTAAATAGCCACAAACTTGATTATCAAGGTGTTAGTGTAGTCAAGTGGCTAAGAAACATTCTCATGCAAACAAATCAATCACAATAAGCAGCACACGAGACACGTGATTTTTATCCCGTGGTTCGGCCAAGTAACACTTGCCTACTTCCATGTTGTGGCGTCTAAATGGACGAGGGTTGCACTCAACCCCTTTCAAGCGATCCAATGATCAACTTGAATACCACGACTTTTTTCCTTAGTCTTTCTCCTGTTTGCGAGGAATCTCCCCAACTTGGAGCCTCTCGCCCTTACAATGATGATCACAAAAGAAGCACAGAAGTAAGGGAGGGGAGAGCAATGCACACAAGACTCAAATCCACAGCACAACCACGCACACAAGTCACGACTTGAGCTTGAAACACAATGCAAGGAGTTCATAACTCAAATGGAGCTCAAATCACTATCTCAAAGAATCGAATGCGTGAAGTTGGAGTCTTGGAGTCTTAGATGCTTAGTGAATGCTTTTGTGTTTCCTCCATGCGCCTAGGGGTCCCTTTTATAGCCCTAAGGCAGCTAGGAGCCGTTGGAGGCCAACTTGGAAGGCCAAACTTGGCTTCTGTCGGGTGGTGCACCAGACAGTCCGGTGCACCACTGGACAGTCACTCTAGCTGTCCGGTGCGTGATCTCCTTCCTTTTCTGGCGCATCCGACTGTTGGTCCTCGGGGGCAGTTGGCGCACCGGACACTGTCCGGTGCACACCGGACAGTCCGGTGTGCCCAACTGACCATTGGCGCAACCACATGTCGCGTGAAGATTGCGCGGCCGACCGTTGGCGCTGGCGGCCATTGGTTCACCGGACAGTCCGGTGCACCATCGGACAGTCCGGTGAATTATAGCCACGTCGCCTTTTCCATTTCCTGAGAGCGACGAGTTCGCCGCGGACGACTCACCAGACAGTCCGGTGAATTATAGCCATACGCCGTCATCGAGTCCCGAGAGCGGCCTTTTCACACGGACCAGCCTGGCGCACCGGACACTGTCCTGTGCACCACCGGACAGTCCGGTGCACCTGACCAGAGCTGTTGTTTGACTGCACACAGCCAAGTCTTTTCCAATTTGTTTCTTTTCTTCTCTGCTCTGTTTCTAACACTTAGACAAATATATTAGTATACAAAAACCAATTACTAAGTCTAGAAACATACCTTGTTATATGATTTGCACTTCTTGCTTGTTTAGCACATAATAACTCACTCACTATGTGTTGGACACTTAATCACCAAAACATTATAGAAATGGCTCAAGGGCACATTTCCCTTTCAAGGTTAATCATAGTATACGGGACAGTGAATTATAAAGTAAATAGGACATAATAGGTCAGAGGACACTTGCCTTCACCAAACTATTGCTGCTCTGGGGCTTCTTCTACAAATTCCTCGGACTCCGCGGATGGAACGTTATATGAGTGAGTGTGGACACACATTCAACATTTGTAAAATATAAAGGAACTATACACCATACAAGGGAAAACATTATAAACATGTGCAATACAAAATAGTGCTCACTTTTATGGTCATGCGAGAAAAAGAAAATGGCGAGATCGAAGCTTCGATGGAGAAGTTATTGCGTCTATGTTATATAAATATGAAATAGAACATTTAATTCCACATACTTGTATTAATCGACATTTATCAAATGTAACCTAGAACTATCGTCTAGTTTTAATTAATTCTCGTTACACTAACAGCTCTTAGTTAATTAAACAATTTAAATAATTTTAGCGACTCTAAGCGAGGCAAATTAATGAAGCGAGACCAAAGCGCAACACGCGAAACAACACAACAACACACGCACGGTGCGCGGGCCAACGCGGCACGCGAGGACTATTAAATAAATAACACGTTTAAACTATACCACTATTAATAAAGAATATTTCAATTAAGGTTAACCATGTTGGTGTTTATTTTAAAACGCGCAAATCGAAACCCTAAATTAGATTTAAATTGAAACGTTATTCTAATAACCATCAGTCAAACAAATATTTAAATAAATTAAATAAAATGTGTAACAGCAGAGAATAATACTTCTAACATGTAGATAATTTTAATATGAATCTAACGCGACATGAATGGAGCGAATCAGATTTAAAAGACAAAAGATATCACGATTTTAAATTGAAACATCTCTCTGCGTATAATTTAAAACACTCTAGAGGTTTTGCAAAATCACCATATTATTCCTCCCTCCATCCTCTTCTCTCACCATGGCATGGAAGGGGAGGGGATCGCACACAGGGGGGAGGGGCGCCGAGCCGCTGTCGCCGCCAGCCCGAGGGCCGAGCACACAGGGGGGAGACGGGAAAGGGGGGGCCGCCACCAGGAAAGGGGAGGGAAGGGAGAAGAGAGGGAAGGGCTGCGCGGGGGAGAGAGAAACGAAGAATCCTTTGCATATCAATGGTGGAGGGCCCACCGGAGAAGAGGACCCTCGCCAGAGCCAAGGAAAAATCTGTCGATTAACGACGAACCGGAGGTCAGATCGACGAATCGAAAGCACCAGGACGAAGCTCTCGACGAGACAAACACAGCGGCACCCTCGGATTCCACCGACGACGCACGGATTGAAAGTAATTGCTCGTCGTAGTTGTCGCCGGAGTTGAAACCATCCCGAACTTCGGCGAGCAATTTCGGGAGTTTCGGATCTAAACTTAGGAATGGGTTTTAAAATTTTGAAAGGGCTCGACGAGAGGTTTCCAGCCATATATATATTGCTAGGGTTTGAAGATATTTTATTTTTTGTAGTTATCCTATTTTTAAAATTTAAAATAACTTCAAAAAAGGCAAAAATCGTTTTTAATGTCCGAAACATATCTCGAAGGCTCCAAAAATTCTAGGAAAATTCCTAGACATGATTTGGCACATAATGAACTCAAAAAACTTATTTAGAACTTTTGAAAAAGTTTTTTAGTACGTCAAATAAATAGATTTTGAATTTCAAAAAATAGAAAAATATGAAAATTTACGTGAAACTTTTACAAGATATATTAACATGTTCCAAACACTTTTTGCACTTAGAAACAGCATGAATGCAACAACCAGGACACTTCTAGGGCTCACGCCAACATAGAACAAGATAACTCTCTATTGTTTTGATAAAGGGAAAGAAAAGCGAAGAAAGGAAACCGTAACACCTGAATTTTGATTATAGAGCAAAGAAATTTTTACACCCCAAAATTTAGGGTGTTACACACTCTTTCAAAGAAAGACTGGGAGTCTCTTGCTATCAAGGACCAATTCTCAACATTGGAAATGTTTGCCCTCAGGTTAATGGGCTTCATTCTCTTGAACATGAATTCTCAACTGAGGAGATTGATAATATTATAAAAAAATACCATCTGGTAAATCCCTAGGCCCATATGGTTTTAACTCAGACTTTTTCAAGAAATGTTGGCCAATAATTCAAAAGGTGCCAAGGTTTCTTTCATCACATGATCAACCTAAGAAGCATCAATGGATCTTATATCACTTTGATTCCTAAAAAGGATAATCCAACATCGGTAAATGATTTCAAGCCAATTTCCTTACTCAATTCTTCAGTCAAATTAATTACTAAGATTCTGACAGACAAACTTCAAAAGGTTATGATGAAATTAATCCATCAGAACCAATATATCTTTCTAAGGGGAAGAATAATTCAAGACTGCCTTATCTAGGCTTTTGAATATATTCATTGGTACAAACACTTCACGCAAAGATGTTGTGATTATTAAGCTAGATTTTGAAAAGGCTTTTGACTTGGTGGAACATCAAATAATTAGACATACTTAAAGCAAAAGGTTTTGATCATAAATGGATTCAATGGATTTCAGACATTCTTTCTTCTCGCACTTCTTCAGAATTGTTAAATGGGGTACCTGGGAAATCTTTTCATTGTAAAAGAGGTGTTCGTCAAAGAGATTCCCTTACCCCTCTATTCTTTGTTATTGCTTTCAGATTTGCTTCAATCCTTAGTTAACTGGGGAAAATCGTTAGGATTGCTGAACTGTTCGATTCCCTCTTCATCTTCTCGAACTTCCTGATCCTTCAATATGTAGACAACACTCTACTTATTATGGAAGTCATCCAAAAACAGGTTTTATTTTGAAATCACTAATTCACACCTATGAAATGGCCTTAGGTTTAAGAGTGAACTATGCAAAATCCAGTATTATCCTGATCAATGTTGATGCAGAAAAATAAAGATTCTGGTTGGAACCCTCAACTACAAAATTGGATCTGTTCCTTTCACTTATCTAGGTTTGTCTATGGGTACCATGCATCCAAAGATTCAAGATTGTCTGTCTCTGATTTGTATAGCTCAAAAAAGACTTTCGAGCATTCTAAGACTTCTGAGCCTTGGTGGGAAGTTAGAGATGGTAAATGTTGTCCTCTCCTCCCTTCCATCATATTACATGAGCATTATCAAACTTCCAAGTGGGGCCATCAACCAAATTAATAAATTTAGAAGAACCTACTTGTGGAAGGGCCTAGAGTTGAGCTCCTCCAAACCTTCTTTAGCCTCCTGGAAAATGATTCAAAGGCCCAAAGCTATGGGAGGGCTAGGGATAATCAACCTCAAACATCAAAATGATGCTCTTCTACTAAAGCACCTTTACAATTTCTACAATAAGGACTCTATTCCTTAGATAAATTTAGTCTGGGAGAAATATTACTCTAATGGCAACATATCTATGAGGTTGAATAGGATTTCCCCATGGTGCAAGAAAATTTTATCCCTAAACTCTCTCTTCAAAGACATTGCTAGAGTTACTCTTGGGTAGGATCACTTTAATCTTCCTCTTTCAGAGCAGGCCTATGAGCAGTTAGACAACCTCATTTCCTTAAGCAATGTCGTGGACAATAAGGGTATCATTAAAGACTCTTGGTCTTTCTCTTGGGGATCTCATTTGTTTTCAGTCAAGAAAACCTACAAAAGGATTATGGGAAGCAAGTCAGCGCATATAATCATCAAATGGCTTTGGAGATCTTCTACTCAATTAAAACATAAAGTCTTCTTCTGGCTTCTTTTCAATAACAGACTTAATAGAAGGGAGTTACTTCAAAAAAAGAACTTTATCCTGGACTCTTATGATTGTGAAATGTGCATCTGGTAGAAAATGGAATATGCAGGACATCTTTTCTTCAGATACAGCTTTGCGCGAAGATGCCGAGCAAAATTACATATTATTTACTCTCTCCATATCAATATTCGTCAAGCCATTGTCGACATCAAAGCAAAACTTTCAATCCCTTTTGCAATGGATATTATCATTCTTATGACACGAGCAATTTGAAAACAAAGAAATAATTGGATTTTCAATGGTTTGGATCCTTCGGTTGACTCCTATTATTCATGTTTTAAAGGCTTTTTTGATCTCTTTCTTCATAGGTTATTAGGCAAGAAGCATTTCGCTTCTGCAGAACTTTGGAGAGCCTTTCTCCTTTAATTGTAATATGTTCATGTAATTGTTCTTCTTTTTTCTTAATAAAACTTTTCTAGTAGGGGTCTTCAGCCCCTCCTATTTCTTCGAAAAAGTTAAATGATAGGTTTGTCAAGATAAAAGAATATTACACTAAAATTAAAGTTCATCATGACAATCTTCTTGTTGCATATGAGCTTTTATCTATTGACACACATGAGGCTATTAACCCTGTTGTTAAGCTTGATGTAGAGACCTCATGTGATGATTTGAGCATAGTTGACGAGTCTAGCCATCATGAAGAATTGATTGGAAAATTTGAGGTTATATCACTTGAGAATGAGAAATTAAAGAAATACTTGAAAGATGCAACCACCAAAGGAAGCATTATCATAGAAAGGAATGGTCTTGATAATGAGATGGTTCATGACAATGAGAGGCTTAAGAGAAGAAATCAAGAAACTCAAGCTAGAAAAAATCACCTTGCCACCGGCTTGCAAAAATTCTACAAAGGTCAATGCCTCCAAAATGAGCTTCTCATGAACACAAGTTTGAAAAATGACAAAAGTGGTATTGGATACAAGTCTCTTGTGCAAAATAGGGCAATGAATCAAAGCAAGTCTAAGCAAGCTCCTAAGCCAATCAAGTGCTTTGAGTGTGGAAAATAGGGACACTTTGCTCACAACTGCAAAGCCACACCATCAACTTCTTTGCCTAAGCACTTAAGACCTTTCGCCTTCAATGCTAACTACTTGCTTAGAAAAAGATACAAGTGGGAAGGTCAAAGTCACATTTCTAGGTCCACCTAACAAGAGTAGGCCTAAAAAGATTTGGGTTATAAAGCCTTTGATTGAGAAAGTAATAGGCCCCCAGCAAGTTTGGGTGTCTAAAATTCAAGCTTAATTCCCATTGCATGTAGGTGAACTACAAGACCAGTGGGTGCCATTGGGTAATTGATGTGGTTGCAGTCAACATATGACGGGTAACCCATGGATGTTCACATCACTTGATGAAAATGTGGATGATCAAGACAGGATTACATTTGGGGATAATTCAAAAAGGCAAAGTACAAGGGCTTAGCAAATTTACAATATCAAATGATCTTTCTATATCAAATGTCCTCTTGGTTGCACCATTAATTTCAACTTACTATCAATTGGTCAGCTATGTGATCTTGGCCTTCAATGTTTATTCACTCCATCAGAAGTTGTTGTATCTAAAATAGATGATGAATCAGTCATATTCAAAAGATTTAGATATAGAAACTTATATTTGGTCGATTTCACTTTTGAAGATGCCAACCTAAGGACTTGCCTCTTTACCAAAGCATCACTTGGATGGTTATCACATAGAAGTCTTGCTCATGTTGGAATGAGTACACTCAAGAAGATTCTGAAGAAATAAATGGTTAGAGGTTTGAAAGATGTTGTGTTTGAAAAGGACAATCTTTGTAGTGTATGTCAAGCTAGAAAACAAGTTGCGAATGCTCACCCTACAAAGGCATTCATGTCAACATCAAGGCCACTATAATTGCTTCACATGAACTTATTTAGACCAACAACATATGTAAGTGTTGGTGGCAACCTCTACTGCTTAGTCATTGTTGATTATTACTCTAGATACACTTGGGTGTTCTTTCTTGAAGAAAACTTCGAAGTTGCATCAATATTCAAGAAGTTTGCCAAGAAACCTCAAAATGAATTTGACTGCAAAATCAAGAAAATTAGAAGTGACAATGGGAAAGAATTTGATAACACCAACAGTCATGAGTATTGTGATGAAGTTAGGATCAAACATGAAGTGTCTGCAACCTACACCCCTCAACAAAACAGAGTTGTAGAAAGAAAGAATAGAACCTTCATCACTCTTGAAAGAACTATGATTGATGAGTATAACACACCAGAGAGGTTTTGGGCTGAAATTGTCGGCACTGCTTGTTATGCATCAAACATGCTAATTCCTCGCCGATTTCTTGAGAAGACTCCTTATGAATTGCTCAATGGGAAAAAACCAGATGTCTCCTTCTTCCGGGTGTTTGGGTGCAAATACTACACCTACAAGAAACGTCATCGCCTAGGGAAGTTTCAAAGAAGATGTGATATTGGTTTCTTAATTGGTTATTCATCAAAATCCAAAGCATGTTGAGTAGTCAACCATGCTACTGGCTTGGTAGAAGAAAAATATGATGTGAAGTTTGATGAGACTAACGACTCCTAGGGAGCACTTGAGAATCTTGATGATGTAGGTGATGAACCAATTAGGGAGGCTATGAAGAATATGCCCAATAGGAGCCATAAATCCAAAAGAAGATGAAGATGAGGTGCAAGTCATCGATAGACCCTCTTCATCAAATGTACCACAAGATGATGAAAAAGCCGAGATACATGCAAATGAAGGTACATTTGTCTCTCAAGAACAAGCAATGGTACAAGTCAAAGATGTTGATGCTCCATGACCTCCTCCCCAAGTGGTTGACAAAAGAACTTCATCTCTACTACAAGCACATCCATAAGATCTCATAACTGGGAGTCCTTCAAAAGGGGTTATTATTCGATCTAAAAAATTTGCTTCATTTGTTGAACATCATGCTTTTGTTTCTTGTGTTGAGCCTACTTGTATAGATGAGACACTAAAGGATTTCGATTAGGTGAATGTCATGTGAAAGTCACCTAGAGGGGGTTAATAGGCGAAATGTGGCAGAACCGCCCGAATTATTCCAGTTTAAGTGCCCAAGTCACGCCTCAAAGGCCGCAACGCACTTAAATCGGAATAATCCATCAGTCCCTCAAATCTAGTCTGATAAAGCCACTTATCCAGGATCAAATACCACAAAGCTCACTCGAAGGTGAGTCACAGAAGAAATACAATAAAACAGGAAAACCTCAAATTAAAGTACTGGAGTTATTACATAAATCGGAGTTTTTCGAGTAGCTGAGAAAAGTTCACAAAATAAACTGCAGCGGATAATCGATATCGTCAAAAGCGAGGAATAGGGCAAGGCCTGGCCCACTACTCCTCCTGCTCCTCTCCTGCCGGAGCAGCATCCCACTCGACCGTCCAACCCAGTGGCAGGGTTGTAGGCCAAGTTACACCGTCAACCATATCCTAGAGCGTACCTGCAAAAATTATGCCACAAGCAAGGCTGAGTATACTAATACTCAGCTAGACTTACCCGGTGTGAGGAAACTACTCCTCTACCTCTAGACCATGTAGTTGTTTGGCTGAGGGGTTTGGTTTGCCAAAAGCACTAGCTGTATCTAAGGTCAACTTTTAGTTTTTCCATTTCTAGTATCATTATTGTAGCTAAGTTTGCTCTTTCTAAGCATACATGGTAACAATCATTTAGTACAATCAACAAGTTATATCATGTAATCCTCATTTCACTTCTTACTCAATGTAGTACAAGGGGTCAAGCAGTCTCATTAGCTGCGAGAAGCAGATGATTCGAATCGAGTTTTAACCTTGCAAGGTAAACCTAAACACACGACATGTCAGGGCACTCCGTCCCCACACACGTCAACCGTCCCCATCGATTCCCCATTCGCGGCCAGGGCTCACCGCCTTGGCATACAATGCTCCACTGACCCCGGCTGCCGCCGTGCAGTGACCGCACTTGTACCCACCATAGCTAGCATGGGAGACCCAGTCTCAGGACGAGTGAGGAGAAAAGTCTGTGCCCGGCTTCAATCAGGTACTAGGTTTACCGGTTACCATATTTCCCGACATGTGTTTAGTACGTTCAAACACTTGACTCAGGTATCCACACATTAATCCTTAATTCCTTTTCTCGTCTCATGGACAAGGCATCCACCCTGGATCCAAGTCCATAGACCATCACCGATCCAGTTATCAAGATGAATACAATCAATTCCTGTCCTCGCGCGAGTGCTAGAAAAATCACTCAACTTCTACCGAGATCCTAATTAGCATAGCAGCTATTTGACCTAGCATACTAGTATCCATCTCAAAAAGGAATCCTGAGTTCATGCAACTAAGGGTTTCAAGCAACTTCTACACTTAAGTGCACATTACAAGCCTACAAACATTAAGTGTAGTAAAGTAGCATATATAAATTGGTTATGCATAAAACCGGGGCTTGCCTTCAAATGATGGGGCTGCGGGGAGATCCTCGATGGCAGTCTCGGGAGCTTGCTCCTGGTCTTCCTCGTGGACAGCTCCTTGCTCAGGGATGAGCACGTACTCTCCGTCAGCGAGATTGCAATCTAATGAATGCAATGAGTAAGATATATGCATGGCATGATATGTAATTTAGCAATTAAAATTTGATGGGGGATGATCAATTTAATAGGGTAGAGCTCATTGTCACTACTGGAGATTTTTGGTGGTACACTCAGCAACTTAGGGTCAAGTTGATTACTGAATGGTTAACCCATTTTTAGTGTTCTACTGACTTTCTTCTTTATATCTTATGGATATTTTTAACAATATTCTTAGCTGCCATGTTGGGGTAATACTTATTGATCTTTCTAATTCCTCCCTTCTTTATTCCTTTTATGCTTTTAAGGTGGGTTTGAACTACAAGATAGTTTAATAAATTTCCAAAAATTCTGCAAAACTTACAGTGGCTTCTTACTGGTGTATAATTCTCTGTCTCAAAATTTGGGGCTTAAAACGTGAGGGGTTCTCTCTGTACAAAATTATCAAGTGTTAGGGCAAAGGGGGTGTTTTGAACTACAACTCTCTTTTAACAGTGGATTATTCTTTAAGACTTATTTTTGCTGGCATTTAGATTTTATAACATGACTTTGTACAAATTTTCAGCCACTAATATTTATTAGTTTTTTATTATGATTTTCTAAAGTTTCTAGCCAAAGGGGTGCTTTCTACTACCACTATACTTGAAAAATATCAAACAACAGATTTTCAATTATTCCTATCTTCTACTTTGTGCAAGAGCAATCATTCTAAAATTTGGTAACCTTTTTCTTTTTGGAAAGGGTGGTAGGAATTTCTTGAATTAAATGGCCTTTTTCATGAAGTAGGGGCAATGGGTATTACTTTGTAGTTTGAATAGGTTTTGCATTTTTCTCTGGTGATCTATTCCATTAATAATCTAGTAAAAATTTATTTGCCCACTGTTGCACACATTTTGTCTTTCTTATGATTCAATTGGAATATGGCTCAATATCAAGTTTTATTTGTTCAACCCACTTAAAATGATGGGCTGGGGTATTTATCATTTTTGTAGTGGTGTCCTAGTGGTTACAAGTCTACTGAAATTTTCTTACCAATTTTGAAATTGTTCTCATATTTCTAATAATTGCCCTTCTAGCTTTATTAGTGCTTAATAAAACATTTCACCTTGAACTTGCTTTAGACTAGGGTTCCTTTTATTTTCCCTAGGTTCTTCATTACTTAAGTGGGCTAGGAAAAATATTTGCATCCACTTTTCATTATTTTCTAGTACCTTTCTCATTTTCCTAAGTTTTGGGCAATTATGGCTTTTAATAGATAACGGTGTTTAAATCTTCAATACTGGGGTGCTCAATAGTTTTGAACAGTGTCTAAGTGGAGTTTGAACTTCTACAAATTTTCTTAAGTTCAGCACAGAAGCATAACTAATTTTCTTCATTTTAATAAGGTTTGGTCAGTTTCTTTAATTAATTCCAAACTCTAAAATTTAAAACAGAAAGCACAGGGTTCAGTATTTTTATATGATAGTTCATAATATTTTGAATCTAGTAAAATTGGTTTGACTAAATTTGGTTGAATATTTCTCAAGATACAAATTTCTTAAGTTCTCTGCTAAATTTAAAAAGAATAAACAGAAATGGATAAAGGAAAAAGGGTTTTGCACTGGGGTCCCTGGCGAAAGGTTTTAAGTGTATTACAGACAGGTCCGGTTCACTATTCATCTGAGTCTATGACTCTGCAGAAAACCCCCTAGGGTTTTGCGAAATCGAACCTGTGATCCTTCCCCTAATGGAACAGTGACCGCGGCGGAAGAAAAGGGCGGAGGGGCTTACCGACGGCGAGGTTGCACCAGTGAGGGGTCGGGTGAGGTCCGGGGGTCTCTGGCGATCACGTCGAGGTGCGGATCGTCGGTGGTGGTGGTCGGAGTAGGTTGGTCCACGTGCGCAGGCGGGGGAGCTCGTCGGCGGCGAGGAATCCGGCCTGCTCACGGCGCCATAATCCAATTGTACGGGTCAGGGAGCTACACCAGAGGTCAAGGAAAAGACATGCGCGCGAGGAATTTGAGAATGGCTCATCGGATTGCTCGGTCTATGCGCGGCTGCGGGCGGCCGAAGTCCGGTGAGGGCGATCCTAGGTTTCCGGTGAGGCTCTACCGGGTCTGAGGACTTGGAAAGCTTCACGGGCCACTAGCGAAGCTAACTGAGTGACTGGCGCGGCTTGGAAGTGGCTGGAGGGAGCTGGCCACGGTAGCCGAGGCTCGGGCGGTGATGGCGGGCAGGGGAGAGCTCGCCGGAGTTGGAGTTCTTGCTCGGGGCGTGAGGCGGAGTGAAGGACAGACAGTTGCGCACCCGGGGTACTTATAGGCACCCTCGGGCATGGCTGGGCGCAGGCGCGGGGACAGAAGCCGACCGTGCGTGGCGCGCGCAGAGGGCAGCCAGTGCGCGGCCGAGTGCTTGAGCACGCGATCGAACACGTGGAAGTGTGATTCTACCTGAGTTCAAACGCCTGTTGGCCGACCTAAACGTGCATATCTTGCCAAGGATCTTGTGTAGCGTCTCTTCACCGTGCCAAGGTGTTTATGTCGTGTGTGAGCCCCGAGTGAAGATATGGCCTGGGTGAGAAGATATGATGGCCTGAAGATAGCTCTGTCAGCACTGTCCAAACCGAGACAAAACCTGTGTCAAGTCGTGTCAAACAATTTGGGTTTGATCTCAAACTTCTTCAGAGTGTTCCTAGGGTATTTAGGCGCCACTTTGATATTTGGACTTTGTGGATTCGAGTTTTGGAAAACAGGGAACACATCTAAATTTTGGGAAAGGGTTTGAAATTCAGTTTTCTGAATTTCTGAATTTTCCCATAGGTCATTGGTTCATGGGCTGATTTGGGGATTTTGGAAAATTTTAAATGGCAAAACTTTCTTACTATATTTTGTCGGTTATTTAGTGCACTAAAACTTTGTTATTTGGTTCTTACCAAAATTTTGTATTTTTCCCAAGTCTGTTCCCAAATTCCCTTTATGTACTTAAATGGCCCACTTAGGATTAATTAGGGTTTGAGAGTTCTTCTTACCTTGAGGTGCATGGCATGATTAAGGAGAATTTCTTAAGATGAAAAAGACTCACTTAAACCTTGTTCTTAATTTTTTATGTTCATTCCTCTATTTGGTTCACATGTGATAATGGTTGGAGTCAGCTCTAGGAAAAACCCTAGGTGACACTGGGGTGTCACACGAAACCTAAAATTTATAAACTTTAAACACGTACTAAGGTCGGGGTTAGCGTTAAAATTAAATCTGAGTACTTAAAATAGTTCTCCTTGCTTGAAGTTGCTCAATCAATGCGGATAACGTTTGGGAGCAAACTCAAATCAATATGAGCAAGGGAATTTTAGAGAGAGGAAAACAAATCAAGTGAGAATCAACAAGTGAACACAGTGATTTGTTTTACTGAGGTTTGGTTCCAAAGAACCTAGTCCCCATTGAGGAGGCCACAAAGGCCGGGTCTATTCCAACCCTTTCCCTCTCTCAATCGGTCACACAGACCGGTCGAGGCTTCTCCTTAATCACTTGGGTCACTAAGACCCCACAAGGATCACCACACTTAGGTGTCTCTTGCTATCTTTACAAAGAACTTAGAGAATAAGAATAAGAAAGGATAAAGCAATCCAAGCAACAAGAGCAACAAAAGAACACAAAACACACTCTCTCAAGTCACTAAGCGATTGATTTGATTTTGAGACTTGGAGAGGATTTGATCTTTGGAATGTGTCTTGGAGTGAAGTCTTTTGCTCTTGCAATGAATATGGAGTTTAGAAAACTTGGATGCCATTGAAGGAGGTGGTTGGGGGGTATTTATAGCCTTCAACCACTTCCTAGTCGTTGGCTGAGTTTGCTGTCGATGGGCACACCGGACAGTTTGATGGTGCATCGGACAGGTAATGTTCACTGTCCGGTGCGCGCCACGTCAGCACGCTGTTGGGGTTTGGAGCGTCTTGACCGTTGGAACCCTTTGTCCTGTAGCTGCACCGAACAGTCTGGTGGCACACCGGACATGTCTGGTGCGTTCTGACTTCACAGCCTAACATCTGACTTGCACTGTGCGCTCCACTGTTCACTTTTGCAGTCGACCGTTGCGCATAGTGACCGTTGCTCCGTTGGCTCACCGGACATGTCCGGTGCACACCGGATAGTCTGGTGAATTATAGCCGTTGGCTGAGTTTGTTGTCGATGGGCACACCGGACAGTCCGATGGTGCACCGGACAGGTACTGTTCACTGTTCGATGCGCGCCATGTCAGCACGCCGTTGGGGTTTGGAGCATCTTGATCGTTGGAACCCTTTGTCCTGTAGCTACAGCGAATAGTCCAGTGGCACACCGGACATGTCCGGTGCGTTCTGACTTCGCAGCATAACATCTGACTTGCACTGTGCGCTCCACTGTTCACTTTTGTAGTCGACCATTGCGCGCAGTGACCGTTGCTCCGTTGGCTCACCGGACATGTCCGGTGCACAACGGACAGTCTAGTGAATTATAGCGGAGCGCGCCCTGGGAAAACCCGAGAGTGGCTTGTTTGAGTGGAGCTCGGCCTGGGGCACCGGACATTGTCCGGTGCACACCGGACACTGCTAGTGTGCCACTTGGCAGCACACTCTCAAGTCTTTGCTCTAAACTTTGTCGAATCCCCAACTTAATTTCTTTCTTGGTTTGTGTTGAACCTTATGTACCTAAGATAAATGACAACTAGGTAAAATAATTAGTCCACGTGGTTTGTGATGGACGTCAACCACCAAAATCGATTATAGGAAATGGTTAAACCCATTTCCCTTTCAATCTCCCCCTTTTTGGTGATTGATGCCAAACAAACCAAAGCAAACATACAGTGTAGAAATGTAACTAGTTTGCAATTATGGTTGATGTGCATAGGTTACTTAGATTTAAACCAATTGAAAGACTTTATACATATGTCTAAGACTAAACGTGATTGATTTCTTCTATTTAACATTTTGGACCACATTTGCACCACTTGCTTATTTTTGCAAATCTTTTGGAACAATCTTTTCAAATTCTTTTGCAAATAGCCAAAGGTATAGGAATATGATTTTTAGAAGCATTTTTAAGATTTGAAATTCCTGCTTTTACTTTGACTAAATAAAAGTTCCCCCTGAAGAAATTCTCCCCTTAGCTTTCAAGAGGGTTTTTTAAATAATTTTCCCTTTTTGAAACATATACCAAATGAAATTATACCAATTGAAATTTTTATACTAATTGAAATTTTGAAACCAAATGAGATACCAATTAAAATTTTGAGACTCACTGAAGTACCAATTGAAATAATTTCTTCCTTTAGTTTTTGAATTTTTTAAAATGGTGGTGCGGTCCTTTTGCTTTGGGCTTAATATTTTCTCTCCCTTTGGCATTAATCGCCAAAAACGGAGAACTTGATAGCCCTTTTTCTCCCCCTATGGGGCCTAATACTTTCTTCCCCATTGATAAAGAAAATATGAGTGAAGGGTCATACCAATTGAAATTTGCATGAGTAAAGGCAAATGATAAGTGATACCGTCAGAGTTGGAGTATATACATGAGTTATGTGTGGTCATACACTTGAAAGCACATTAGTCTTAACCTTGGCACAAGAAAAATATGCATCTGTACCAAATAAAAGAGACAAGATCAAAGGTATATACATGAGTTATGTGTGCAATGTTTCAATCAAAGTTCCGAGAATCTAGGATCTTTAGCTCATTCCTAAGTTTGCTAAAAGTCTTTTCATCTAGTGGCTTGGTAAAGATATCAGCTAATTGGTTGTGGGTGCTAACATAAGCTATTTCGATATCCCCCTTTTGTTGGTGATCTCTCAGAAAGTGATATCGGATGTCTATGTGCTTAGTGCGGCTGTGTTCAACGGGATTATCCGCCATGCGGGTTGCACTCTCATTATCACATAGGAGAGGGACTTTGCTCAATTTGTAGCCATAGTCCCTAAGTGTTTGCCTCATCCAAAGTAATTGTGCACAACAATGGCCTGCAACAATATACTCGGCTTTGGTGGTAGAAAGAGCTACTGAGTTTTGTTTCTTTTAAGCCCAAGACACCAGGGATCTTCCCAAAAACTGACAAGTCCCTTATGTGCTCTTCCTGTCAATTTTACATCCAGCATAATCGACATCGGAATACCCAATTAAATCAAAGGTAGATCCAAGGGATACCAAAGCCCAAACTTAGGAGTATAAACTAAATATCTCATGATCCTTTTCAAGGCCCTAAGGTGAACTTCCTTAGGATTTGCCTGAAACCTTGCACACATGCATAATATATGGTCGTGAAGCACATAAATAGAGTAAAGATCCTATCATCGACCGGTATACCTTTTGATCTACGGATTTACCTCCCATGTCGAGGTCAAGATGCCCATTAGTTCCCATGGGTGTCTTGATGGTTTGGCATTCTTCATTCCAAACTTCTTAAGTATGTCTTGAATGTACTTAGTCTGGCTGATGAAGGTGCCCTCTTGGAGTTGCTTGATTTGGAATCCAAGGAAGTACTTCAACTCCCCCATCATAGACATCTCGAATTTTTATACCATAATCCTACTAAATTCTTCATAAGTTGACTTGTTAGTAGACCCAAATATAATATCATCAACATAAATTTGGCATATAAACAAGTCTTTTGCAATTGTTTTGGTGAAGAGAGTAGGAACAACTTTACCAACTTTGAAGCCATTAGTGATAATAAAATCTCGCAGGCATTCATACCATGCTCTTGGGGCTTGCTTGAGCCCACAAAGCGCCTTTGAGAGCTTATACACATGGTTAGGATACTCACTATCTTCGAAGCCAGGAGGTTGCTCAACATATACCTCTTCCTTGATAGGGCCATTGAGGAAGGCACTCTTCACGTCCATTTGATATAGCTTAAAGCCATGGTAAGTAGCATAGGCAAGTAATATATGAATTGACTCAAGCCTAGCTACGGGTGCATAGGTTTCATCGAAATCCAAACCTTCGACTTGTGAATAACCTTTGGCAACAAGTCGGGATTTGTTCCTAGTCACCACACCATGCTCATCCTATTTGTTGCGGAATACCCACTTGGTACATACAACATTTTGGTTAGGACGTGGAACTAAATGCCATACCTCATTCCTCGTGAAGTTGTTGAGCTCCTCTTGCATTGCCACCACCCAATCCGGATCTCTTAGTGCATCCTCTATCCTATATGGCTCAATAGAAGACACAAAGAGTAATGTTCACAAAAATGAGCAACTCGAGATCTAGTGGTTACCCCCTTATGAATGTCACCAAATATGGAGTTGATGGGGTGATCTCTTTGAATTGCTTGGTGGACTCTTGGGTGTGGCGGTCTTTGATCTCGAATATCTTGATCATCTTCCTTGTATTGATCATCTTCATCTCCCCCTTGATCAATATCCTCCTCTTGAGGTGGCTCATCGTCTTGGTCTTCATCCTCTTCTTCTTGAGCCTTATCCTCATCTTGAGTTGGTGGAGATGCTTGCATCGAAGATGATGGTTGATCTTGTGCTTGTGGAGGCTCTTCGGATTCTTTTGGACACACATCCCCAATGGACATGTTCCTTAGCGCGACGCATGGAGCCTCTTCATCATCTAGTTCATCAAGATCAACTTGCTCTACTTGAGAGCCATTAGTCTCATCAAACGCAATGTCACAAGAAACTTCAACTAATCCAGTGGATTTGTTGAAGACTCCATATGCTCTTGTGTTTGAGTCATAACCAAGTAAAAAGCCTTCTACTGCTTTAGGAGCAAATTTAGAATTTCTACCTCTCTTAATAAGAATAAAGCATTTGCTCCCAAAAACTCTAAAGTAAGAAACATTGGGCTTTTTACCAGTGAGGAGTTCATACAATGTTTTCTTGAGGATTCGGTGAAGATATAATCGGTTGATGGAGTAGCAGGCGGTGTTAATTGCCTCTGCCCAAAACCGATCCGGTGTCTTGTACTCATCAAGCATGGTTCTTGCCATGTCCAAAAGAGTTCCATTCTTCCTCTCCACTACACCATTTTGTTGAGGTGTGTAGGGAGAAGAGAACTCATGCTTGATGCCCTCCTCCTCAAGAAATCATTCAATTTGAGAATTCTTAAACTTCGTTCCATTGTCGCTTCTAATCTTTTTGATTCTTAGTCAGAACTCATTTTGAGCCCGTCTTAAGAATCTCTTCAAGGTCTCTTGGGTTTGAGATTTTTCTTGCAAAAAGAATACCCAAGTGAAGCGAGAATAATCATCCACAATTACAAGACAATACTTAGTCTCATCGATGCTTATGTAAGCGATTGGGCCGAATAGGTCCATGTGGAGTAGCTCAAGCGACCTGTCGGTCGTCATGATGTTCTTGTGTGGATGATGAACTCCAACTTGCTTCCCTGCTTGACATGTGCTACAAATCTTGTCTTTCTCAAAATGAACATTTGTTAGTCCTAAAATGTGTTCTCCCTTTAGAGGCTTGTGAAGATTCTTCATCCCAACATGGGCAAATCGGCGATGCCAGAGCCAACACATATTAGTCTTAGCAATTAAGCAAGTGTCTAGTTCAACATTGTTATCATTAAAATCAACTAAATATAGCTGACCATCTAACACTCCCTTAAATGCTATTGAATCATCACTTCTTCTAAAGACAGTAACACCAATATCAGTAAAAAGACAGTTGTAGCCCATTTTACATAATTGAGAAACAAAAAGCAGATTGTAGTCTAAAGAATCTATAAGAAAAACATTAGAAATGAAATGGTCAGGAGATATAGGAATTTTACCCAAACCTTTGACCAAACCTTGATTTCATCCTCGAATGTGATAGCTCTTTGGGAATCTTCATTTTTCTCCTATGAGGAGAACATCCTTTTCTCCCCTGTCATGTGGTTTGTGCACCCGCTATCGATTATCCAACTTGATCCACCGGATGCATAAACCTACAAACAAATTTAGGCCTTGATCTTAGGTACCCAAACGGTCTTGGGTCCTTTCACATTAGAAACAAGCACCTTGGGTACCCAAACACAAGTCTTTGGACTCTTATGTTTGCCCCCAACATATTTGGCAACTACTTTGCCTGATTTATTAGTTAGCACATAAGAAGCATCAAAAGTCTTAAATGAAATGTCATGCTCATTTGATGCATTCACAATTTTCTTTTTAGGCATTTTGATATGAGTGGAATGCCTAGAGCTAGAAGCCTCATTTCTATACATAGCAGCATGATGAGAGACATTGTGAGGTTTTCTAGCATGAATCTTTCTAATCTTATGCTCAGGATAGTTCTCAGGATATAAAATTTAACCCTCTCTATCCTGAACCATGGGAGCCTTACCCTTAACAAAATTAGATAGTTTCTTGGGGCATTAAGCTTGATGTTGCTTTGGCTCCCTTGTTGGAAGCCAATGCCATCCTTAATGCCAGGGCATCTCCCATTATAGAGCATGCTACGAGCAAATTTAAACTTTTCATTTTCTAGCTCATGCTCAACAGTTTTAGCATTTAATTTAGCTATGTGATCATTTTGTTCTTTAATCATGGCAAGGTGATCATCAATAGCTTCAATATTAACATCTCTACATCTAGTGCAAACAGTGATATGCTCAACAGTAGATGTACATGGTCTGCAAACATTCGATTCATCAATCTTAGCATTTAAACTAGCATTCTCATCTCTAAAACAGGATATTTGAATCATTGCAAATGTTAAGCTCTCTAGATAAATTTTCACATTTTTCTACCTCTAGAGCATAAGCATTTTTCAATTTAACAAATTTCTTGTTTTCCTTAACGAGCAAGTCCTCTTGGCATTCCAAGAGATCATCCTTCTCATTAATGGATTCTATAAATTCATTTATCTTTTTCTTTTTGATCTTTAGTTAGGTTGGCAAAAAGAGAAGTTAAATCATCTTCATTATCACTAGAGCTACCCTCATCATCGAAAGTAGTATATTTGGGGGTATCTCTAGAATGTACTGTCGGTACTCGCTCTACAAGCAAGTGAATCCAACGGGGAAGAGGAGAGAGTGTTTGCAAGGTTCAACGGGGAATGGCAATAGCTCTATTAATCTGCTCCCTCAAGAGTACTGTACGAGGGTATTTATAGGTACCCGAGTGCCCATCGTCCTTAGGCAAGGACGTTTATGCCCTCGGGAACCCAGAGTATCTTCAGAATATTCCCCCAAAGGGAGGTTACAGACCGTCATTACAGAAAGGGCTATTACAGATGAGGCCCGTAACACGCTTATCCCTATGGGGCCTGTTACAGTGGGTCGAATCCCACATGGGCTCCCGGACACGATGAGGACGTGAGGCTAGCAGACATCGTCGGAGTCTTGCCTTCGTCTTGCAATGGGGAAGAGAGAAGGGCAGCCTCAGAGTCCAGTCCCGAAGTCCTCATCGGACCGGCGTCCTTGGCATCGTTGGTGAAGCGAGGCGACGAAGGCATCGAGCGAAGGGTAGCGTCTTCGCCTTCGCCCCAACATGTACCTTCTTCTTTTTGCCATCCTTAGCCATTAGGCACTTGTGGCCGACGTTTGGGAAGAGGAGCCCTTTGTTGATGGCGATGTTGGCGGCATCCTCGTCGGAGGAGGAGTAGGTGGAGCTCTCATCGGAGTCCCATTCCCGCCCCATGTGTGCCTCGCCACCCTTCTTCTTGTAGTACCTTTTCTTCTCCATCTTTTTCTTACCCTTCTTGTCGTCGTCCCTGTCATTGTCACTTGTATATGGACATTTCGCTATAAAGTGACCAAACTTACCACACCTATAGCACACCCTCTTGGAACGGGGCTTGTAGTCCTTCCCCTTCCTTTGTTTGATGATTTTTCGAAAGCTCTTAATGATAAGAACTATCTCCTCTTTGTTGAGCTTGGAGGCGTCGATTGGAAGTCTACTTGGTGTAGACTCTTCCTTCTTCTCTTCTGTTGCCTTGAATGCAACGGGTTTCACCTCGGGTGTTGAGGTGGCGCCTTGCTCCAAGTTGACAATATGTTTGGAGTCTTTGATCATTAGTTCAAAGCTCACAAACTTGTCAATCACTTCCTCAGGAGACATCTGCTTATATCTAGGATCCCCACGAATTAATTGTACTTGAGTAGGATTACAAAAACAAGGGATCTTAGAATAACCTTGACCATTTCATAGTCATCCCATTTGGTGCTCCCGAGGTTGCGAACTTGATTGACCATAGTCTTGAGCCGGTTGTACATCGCTTGTGGCTCTTCTCCTTTGTTGAGGACGAATCGACCAAGTTCCCCCTCGATCGTCTCTCGTTTGGTGATCTTTGTCACCTCGTCCCCCTCGTGCGCGGTTTTGAGGATGTCCCAAATCTCTTTAGCATTTTTCAACCCTTGCACCTTATTATACTCCTCTCGACACAAGGAGGCAAGGAGTATAGAAGTTGCTTGGGAGTTAAAATGCCTAATTTGGGCGGCCTTGTCCGAGTCGTAATCCTCGACGCCCACCTGTGGTGCATGCGCTCCAAACTCAACAATATCCCATATGCTTTCGTGGAGTGAGGTTAGATGGTGCTTCATTTTATCACTCGACATACAATAATCTTCACCATAAAAATATGGTGGTTTGCCTAGGGGTACCGAAAGTAGAGGAGCGTGCTTTGAAACGCGATGATGGCGAAGAGGCATCTTACTATACTTCTGTTGGGGGCCTTCGGCTTCCGAAGGTCCTCAAAAACAGGATTTAACAGTATTTCTGGAGTATAATGTGTGAACAGGTATCTTCGGACTCAAGTCGGTATCACAGTGGGAGAAACCCAAAGTAAGACGAAGGTTGATACATCGCCGAAGATGTTAGCGGGAAAGCTTCGGCGTGGTAGCAGAAAATGAAACTGACTTAAAGATGAAAAGGCTATTCAGACCTCGGTGAATTATTATAGAATTATTACCAAATGTAAAGGGCACGAATGTAATTTTGTATGGGCTGTGTCCCGTGCCTATAAATAGGTGAACAGTACCCCCGTACTGTTCACGCGGACTTGGCATTTTGCTTTTGCATCACACTTGTATTTTCATCTCTTTCCGAGCCGAAGGTACATTTGTAATTTGATGTTATTTCTATTTCTTCATAATAATAATGCAAAGATAAGTTGATAATAACATATAGTTGTCTATGTTATCCTTTATATTTCATATGGTTCATTCTTCATCATCGTATGTTGTGTTTATGAAGGTGCGCCCTTCATAACCTTCGTCCGAAAATCATTATATCCTAAGGGTAATAATGCTTCGAAGGACGAAGGACTTTACCGTTTAACATTTTCTGTGTTGCCTTGTTCTTAACTCATAGCATTTGAGAACAAGTCCCCAACATTGGCGCCCACCTCCGGTGAACTCACTTCCACTCTTTGAGTTTTTGAACATCTTCGGCGATCATAAACCTTCGCTATGGCGCCGAAGAAAGCTTCAGCAACTGGGGCTGCAGCTCTGCAACCGCTGGACCATAATCAGGAGACTGTCTCCCTTCGGGAAGCCCGAAGCCAGAAAAGGAAGGCTGTCAGTCCGACACCGCCAGAGGATGAGATAGACCAAGAAATCAGAGACATGGAGATGCTTCATCAACAGGTGCAGAGGAAGAAGGAAAAGATAACCAGGCTAGCTGAACTGCAAAGGCAGATAGACGAAGCCTCTGAAGAAGTTCGTCATCTTACTCAGGATGAGCAACACCGAAGGCCTCAGCACCAAGACCTTCATCAGGAGGGTTTCCCCAACGAAGATGACTGGTATGACAATTTCCATCATGGGAATTTTGTTTTTGATGATGCTTCTCCTCTGTCCGCTGAGCTGCAGGCTACACCTTGGCCTCCGTCTTACAAGCCGCCTCAGCTTCCCATATTCGACGGCCACTCAGACCCGAAGCAGTTTTTGATGAGCTATGAAGCAACAGTATCTTCGTATGGTGGCAATGCTGCAGTCATGGCCAAATCGTTTGTTATGGCTGTCAGGAGTGTTGCTCAAACCTGGTATTCCTCCCTTCGACCAGGAACGATCACTTCATGGCAAAAGCTGAAGGATTTGTTGCTAACCAGCTTCCAAGGGTTTCAGACGAAGCCAGTCACTGCTCAAGCTCTATTCCAGTGCACCCAGGATCACGAAGAATACCTTCAGGCGTATGTCCGAAGGTTCTTGCGTTTGAGGGCACAGGCACCAACAGTGCCCAACGAAATTGTCATTGAGGCCATGATCAAGGGGCTTCGGCCAGGACCTTCAGCTCAGTACTTTGCTAGGAAGCCTCCTCAAACTTTGGAGAAGCTGCTCCAGAAGATGGACGAGTATATTCGGGCCGATAATGATTTTCGTCAAAGAAGGGAGGAGGCTTTCAGGTTTTCTGAAATGACCAGGGGCTTCGGAGGGAGGTTCTATCCGAGGCACGTTAGGTCAATTCACAACTCTACCCAAAATGACGATAGGGGGAGTCAGCAGCAAAGGCCACAGTGCTCCTCACAGGCTTCGGGGCAACAGCAAGGCTCCTTCCGACCACCAGCTCCAAGAGGCAGAGGCGCCAGGGGCTTCGGCGGAAGATTTGGAGATCAACCAAGAAGAATCTTTTGCTTGTTTTGTGGTGAGAACAAAGGCCATACCACCAGGATGTGCCATGTTACCATCCAGAAGCAAAAGGAAATAGCCGAAGCTGCAGCACAACAGACTCAGCCGAAGCAGGTCATGCACACTGCTTCGTATCATTCGCCTTACATCCCAGAATATGTAGGCAATCACCCTGCAGTTTCTGTTGCTTCGGCGAGTCAACCTCAAGCTTCCTAGCAACAGCCTCCGCCTCCACCACCGCTGCAACAAGGCCAACAGCCAGAAGGGAGCCAATATGCTCCACACCAAAGGGACTTCAGAGAACAGTCCGAAGCTCGCACAGTCAACAGCACTGTGCCAGAATCGAAGCACATCTATTGACAAATATCCTACCTTGATAGCAGTCTTTTTCATTCAGTTCTATTTTCTGTGTAATAAAGGACATTTTTTTAAATTTCATGTAATAGTTTCGTTGTTTGTCACAAGGAAAATATATTTTCTCCACAGGCTTAAGTTGTTGAAGCTTAAAGATTTGTGATAACAAGGAGGACCTTCGAATTATCAAAAAAAATTTGAAGCAACAGAAAGTCGTTCTAAGGAACGCAGAGTAAGTTTGCTGAAGTCACAAAAAGCCGTTCCAAAGGGAGCGCAGTGTAAGTTTTCTGCTCCAAAGTCGTTCCAAAGGGAATGCAGAGCTTACAGCGAAAAGTCAACGTTGATACCGCCTAAGTAAAAGGTGAAGCGCGAAAAGTCAACGCGAGTACCGCTGAAAGTAAAAGGCGAAGAAGCTCCTAAGGGAGGCTTACAGCGAAAAATAAACGCTGATTCCGCTGAAGTAAAAGGCGAAGAAGCTCCTAAGGGAGGCTTATAACAAAAAGTCAATGTTGATTCAAAAAGATTATGTGTTTTATCGCAGGGATGTGTGTGTATCTTCGGAATAAATACCATCACACACAGCATAACATCATCACATCATTTCGCATAGCATAAGCATCATACATCATGCTGCATATGGCACAAGAAGGGGACACAATATCGATCTTCAGAAGAATGTTTTGAAAAAGGAGAACATCACTATTGATCTTCGGAAGTGTAGCTTCGGAAAAATATCGTCTCGAAGCTTGATATTATTCATCAGGACGTTACGGATATTGTTGTGATAAATAAAAAATCTTCTTCACGAAGCATGAAAAGAAGGGAAGGTGTTTTTTCGTCAAAGACTCAAAAACGGTACGTGTGTAAAATTTCATGCATCGTAAAGAATTGAACAATAAAAACAGGTATATTATATTCAGAGTTACAAGATGTTACACATGTTACATTTTAGAAGTTTTTACAATAGTACTTAATCTTCTCTCAGAACAACTTCCGCAGCTTCGTTCAGGAGCCGATTAACAACTTCATCCATGATGGCTTCAGCCATCTTTTTAATTTCGTCATCTCCTTTCGGGTGAGGGCCCGAAGAAGCTTTAGTAGGATCTGAAGGAGGACAGGGTACGGCTACATTGCTATTACAAATTGCGAGCGAAGTTTAAAACCAAAAATTACAACACAATAAAAACCATTAGTTAGTACCTATTTGCCCTTCGGGCTCTACGCTTTTTTCAGCAGCCTCAGCTACTTCTCTAGCATTGTGAATGCCCTTCTCGCTTTTCTGAATAATTTCTCGAGCCATTTCTCGACCACCATTATCCCAGACATCGGTGAAAAATTTTCCACCAACCATGCTAGCTTCGGCTGAAGGATCTCTCGCATCTTCGAAGGACAAGGTAGCTTTGGATTGCGCTAAAATTTTTACATGTTCGCAGCCCTTTTTCTCCAAAATGGTGGCAATCCCTCTGGCACCCGAGAAAGCACATATGTCTCTGCGGCTATTTAAAATTTCCTCGAAGGCCTCAGCTTCGTGATTAATCCATTCGATGGGACCTTCGGGGTTGCCTCTTGTAAAGTTTTCTTCGCTCGAGAAAGCGCCGACGCTGGCGAAGCTAGTTTTCAACTTCTTGACGCACTCCATAGATTTGTTATAGCATTTTTTCTTGGACGAACGAAGCTCTTCAACAGTTCCCTCTAAATGATTTGCCCATTGATCGCTAAGTTCTCGCTTCGTTTCTTCAAGTATGCGTTCCTCTTTGGCTCTGGCCAGTTGTTTCCGAAGATCTTCAATTTCACGCTTTTGAGCCTCAGCTTGACCTTTAAAAGTAGCTTCGTCTTCTTTTATTCTATTTATCAATGAATGTAATATTTTATCTTTTTCGAGACCTTCGTTCCTCAGTTCAATTACTTCGGAACGAAGGTTGCTCAGGGCTATAGCGCACCCTTCGTCTTCGGCATCTTTTTGGGCCCTGAGGGCATTGCTAAGTATCAGGCCCTGTAAAGAAAAATGTGTGTGTATCAATAGATTTAAACAAACGAAAAATTTTGGTCTCAACAAAAAATACAAAGATTTCATTTGTTGCACCTTGAAGCTATTATATGCCAGGCTGTCGGCCAGATCGTTTTTCGACAGCACCGAGAGCCCGTCTTCTAGTGTTGGGAATCTGAAGCTCTTGCTCATCTCCCGAGAGACAGAAATCTCCTTGCTGTCAGGGAGACAATACAAAAAGTCTTCTTCTCCACTACCGTTGAATATTAACGCCCCCTTTGGATACTTCAGTTTTTGGGCATAAAGCTGGGCCTCTTGCTTTTCTTTTTCTGATAATTTTTTCCCCGAAGCATGACGAACAATATAATCAAAAACTTTGGGGGATGCTTCGGGGGTAATAGCACTGATTTCTTCAACAAGAATTGGCTCCGTTATTTTTTCTTCCTCGGTTTCCAAGGATTTTACTTTCGTGGGCTCTGAGGGCCCAGTTTCAGCTTCAGTTTCTTGCTCTGGAGCCTTAGTATCAGAAATTTCAGTTTTTGCTTCGGAAATTGCAACAGTCTTCTTCGGAGTTGTGCTTGAGGATTTAATTGTTTCCAAAACATCTAACACATTGACCATTCTCTTTCTTTTCGGAGTTACCGCTGGCCCTTTTTGGATTTTTGTTGTCTCAACATTCGCTGAAGGACTTAAAACTTCTGATATTTTTGGTCCTTCAGCTGGTCCTTTTGCTTCTTCCATTTTTTCTGACGATGGCGCTTCGGCCATCTCTTTGGTTTCTGATAACAAAATTTTTGGTCCTTCCAATTCTATCCTTGTTGGCGCTTCGGCCATTTCTGCGACTTCTGGCAGCAAGGCTGGCTTGGTTGGCTTTTCAGCTTCGGTGGCCGAAGAAGTCTCTCCGGTGAACTCAGGCACCGAGGCTGGTTCAATATAGCGTGGCCGATGTGTGAGGACCTTTATCCTTTTTCTTTTCGGTTCTGGCTCGCTAGGAGCAGTTGCAGCTTCTTCTTTCGCAGAGGTTGTGTTTTTTCTTTTCTGCCCTCGAATGGTATAACGATAGTCAGGGTAGACAAACCCAATTGCGTCAAACACCCGGTTCAGTCTTTTCTTTTTTCGGCCTCCGAAGGCTGCTGACAATGCAGTATCTTCAGCCTTCGAGTAAACCCCAAGCAGCTCATCACTTAAATTTTCAATGCTTTTTAGCCAGTCATCATCTGGCTCAACGAATTTATCTCCAAACTTGAAAGTATACTTCAGCCTGATAAGACCACCTTCGTCAGCCTCCTTTATGGTCTCTTGCGGCATTTCACATTTTTCCGAGAGCGGCCATACTCTGAAGGCAATATGCTCTTGGACCAAATCTCTCGTTCCAATAAAAGAACAAATAACTCCGAAGGCCCTCTGGCATTCCTCGGCAGCTTCATTCATTTCAACCTTCGGCCTCCGCAGGCCGAAGCTTTGCCAAATAGGGCGCATAATTATACCTTTAATATCTTCTCGTGCTTTCAGGTCATTCTTTACATAAAACCATTCTGTCATCCAGTCGTCGGGCCATCTCTTCCGAAAGGTTGGCACGGGACAGCTTGACCCAGACCGAGAAACGAAATTGTAGCAGCCAAAATTATTGTGATATTGTTCCTTACCCCAAGGTTTTGTCTCGTATGATAATTCGTGTATGTTACAGAAACTCTTCGCATCAGGTTCCAGACCTTGGCTTCTCACGGCCCATACGAAGATATTCAGCCTTATAATTGCTTCGGGGGTAAGTTGATGAAGATAGACTTCAAACATTTTCAGCACCTCTACGACAAAGCTGCTCAGCGGAAATCATAGTCCAGCTTTCAAAAAGCTTCGAAACACTACGACTTCATCTTCCTCAGGGGTCGGGCAAGTTTTCTCTCCTTCGTCGACCCTCACAGTGGATAAATCCCGGAAGTATCTTCCCCTCATGTTGACAACATGATTTTCTTTAATACTTGATTTGCCAAAAACTGAATGGCTTGGTCGCCAGGGGCGATCTTCGGAGTCTTCACCACCACTGTCCACATCATAACTGTCGCTGTCACCAGTATCTTCAGACAAACCTTCTAAAATCTCTTTGGTGATTTTTTCTATATTGGTCTTCGACATCGCTATAAGAAACCCCAGATTCTTCTCTTCATCGAGACTCAGCTTCATCTCGGTAGCAGCCTTCTTATCTTCAGACATCTTCGGAAACACTAAAAAACTGTTTTCAATGCCGAAGCTTCAAAACTAAAAAGCTAAGCAAATCTTGGTGCGCAAGAGCTAAAAATTGAGTGAGCGGGAGCAGATGGCAAGAGAGCGTGCCAAATGAGCTCGCGGTATGATCTTATTTATACGCTCAGTGCGTTGAAAATTGAAAGACCCCGCCTGTCAATGAATGTTGCTATTCTAGCAAAGGGAAGGTGTTTTTTCGGACCTTCGGCTTAAAGCCTTCGTCCATGTCGCAATCTAAATTTATTATTTTAAACAAATTAATATTGCGAGGGGCTACTGTTGGGGGCCTTCGGCTTCCGAAGGTCCTCAAAAACAGGATTTAACAGTATTTCTGGAGTATAATGTGTGAACAGGTATCTTCGGACTCAAGTCGGTATCACAGTGGGAGAAACCCAAAGTAAGACGAAGGTTGATACAGCGCCGAAGATGTTAGCGGGAAAGCTTCGGCGTGGTAGCAGAAAATGAAACCGACTTAAAGATGAAAAGGCTATTCAGACCTCGGTGAATTATTATAGAATTATTACCAAATGTAAAGGGCACGAATGTAATTTTGTATGGGCTGTGTCCCGTGCCTATAAATAGGTGAACAGTACCCCCGTACTGTTCACGCGGACTTGGCATTTTGCTTTTGCGTCACACTTGTATTTTCATCTCTTTCCGAGCCGAAGGTACATTTGTAATTTGATGTTATTTCTATTTCTTCATAATAATAATGCAAAGATAAGTTGATAATAACATATAGTTGTCTATGTTATCCTTTATATTTCATATGGTTCATTCTTCATCATCGTATGTTGTGTTTATGAAGGTGCGCCCTTCATAACCTTCGTCCGAAAATCATTATATCCTAAGGGTAATAATACTTCGAAGGACGAAGGACTTTACCGTTTAACATTTTCTGTGTTGCCTTGTTCTTAACTCATAGCATTTGAGAACAAGTCCCCAACAACTTCTTACGCTCGTGGCGCTTCAAAGTTGTAGACTCGGCGCCGGATGTGGAAGGTGATGAAGAGTCGGTCTCGTAGTATACCACCTTCTTCATTTTCTTTTTCTTCTTGTCACCCTTCCTATGTGACTTGATGGGGGAAGAGGATTCCTCCTTGTATTTGTCGTCAGACTCCCTTGACAGAGTCCTTCCCGAGCCTATGGCCTTGTCGCTCGTGACAATCTCCCTCTTGGCGTGATCTCCAAACATCACTTAGAGTTTGTTAGACTCTTAATGAAGCACTGGCTCTGATACCAATTGAAAGTCATCTAGAGGGGGTGAATAGGCGAAACCAGAAATTTATAAACTTTAAACACGTACTAAGGTCGGGGTTAGCGTTAGAATTAAATCGGAGTACTTAAAATAGTTCTCCTTGCTTGGAGTTGCTCAATCAATGCGGAAAACGTTTGGGAGCAAACTCAAATCAGTATGAGCAAGGGAATTTTAGAGAGAGGAAAACAAAATAAATGAGAATCAACAAGTGAACACGGTGATTTGTTTTACCGAGGTTCGGTTCCAAAGAACCTAGTCTCCGTTGAGGAGGCCACAAAGGCCGGGTCTATTCCAACCCTTTCCCTCTCTCAATCGGTCACACAGACCGGTCGAGGCTTCTCCTTAATCACTTGGGTCACTAAGACCCTGCAAGGATCACCACACACTTAGGTGTCTATTGCTAGCTTTACAAAGCACTTAGAGAATAAGAATAAGAAAGGAGAAAGCAATCCAAGCAACAAGAGCAACAAAAGAACACAAAACACTCTCTCTCTCTCAAGTCACTAAGCGATTGAGTTGATTTTGAGACTTGGAGAGGATTTGATCTTTGGAATGTGTCTTGGAGTGAAGTCTTTTGCTCTTGCAATGAATGTGGAGTTCAGAAAACTTGGATGACATTGAAGGAGGTGGTTGGGGGTATTTATAGCCTTCAACCACTTCCTAGCCGTTGGCTGAGTTTGGTGTCGATGGGCACACCGGACAGTCCGGTGGTGCACCGGAAAGGTACTGTTCACTTTCCGGTGCGCGCCACGTCAGCACCCTTTGTCCTATAGCTGCACCGGACAGTCCGGTGCGTTCTGACTTTGCAGCCTGACATCTAACTTGCATTGTGCGCTCCACTGTTCACTTTTGCAATCGATCATTATGCGCAGTGACTGTTGCTCCGTTGGCTCACCGGACATGTCTGGTGCACACCGGACAGTCCGGTGAATTATAGCGGAGCGCGCCCTGGGAAAACCCGAGAGTGGCTAGTTCGAGTGGAGCTCGGCCTGGGGCACCGGACACTGTCCGGTGCGCCACTAGGCAGCACACTCTCAAGTCTTTGCTCCAAACTTTGTTGAATCCCCAACTTAATTTCTTTCTTGGTTTGTGTTGAACCTTATGTACCTGAGATAAATGACAACTAGGCAAACTAATTAGTCCACGTGGTTTGTGATGGATGTCAACCATCAAAATCGATTATAGGAAATGATTAAGCCCATTTCTCATTCACCATGCATGAAGAACTAAACAACTTCACCCGAAATCAAGTTTGGATTCTTGAAAAGCCTCCACAAAACGCAAGAGTATTTGAAACAAAGTGGGTGTTTAGAAACAAGCAAGATGATCAAGGGATATGTTGGGAACTTGTTCTCAAATGCTAAGAGTTAAGAACAAGGCAACACAGATAATGTTAAACGTTAAAGTCCTTCATCCTTCGTAGCATTATTTCCCTTGAGATATAATGATTTTAGGACGAAGGTTATGAAGGACATATCTTCATAAACATTACATATCATAATGGAAAAGGAATTATATGGAATACAAAAGATAACATGAATAGTTATGTATTATCAACTTATTTCTATTTTATTGCTATGGAAAAATAGGAACGATATTGGGTTACAAATATACCTTTGACTTGAAAGAGGGTAAAAGTACAAGAGTGATGCAAAAGCAAATGCCAAGTCAGCATGAACAGTACGGGAGTATTGTTCACCTATTTATAGGCACGGGTCGCAGCCCATGTAAAATTACATCCATGCCCTTTGCTTTTGATAATAATTCTATAGTAATCTATCGGGGTCTAAATAGTCTTTTCCTCTTTAAGTCGGTTTCCTCTTTTCTGCCATCATGCCGAAGCTTCCTTGCGCACAGCTTCGGCTCTGTTCCATCCTTCGTTCTCTTTGTGTTTCTTCATACATCAATTTTGACTTGTCCGAAGGGTTCGTGTCCGAAGGTACCTGCTCATGTATTATACTCCAGAAACATTGTCAAATCATGTTTTTGAGGACCTTCGGAAGCCGAAGGCCCCCAACAGTAGCCCCTCGTAATATTAATTTGTTAGGATAATAAATTCAGATTGCGATATGGACGAAGGCCCTAAGCCGAAGGTCTGAAAAAACACCTTCCTCTTGCTAGAATAGCAACAGTCAATGTCAAGCGGGGCCCTCCTGTTCTCAATGCGCCAGATGTATAAATAAGAGCACACCGCAATGTCATTTGGTACACTTTCTTTGCCATCTGCTCTTGCTTACTCAGTTTTTAGCTCCTGCGCAACAAGACTTGCTTAATTTGTAAGTTTTTTAAGCTTCGGCTTTAAAAGCGGTTTTTAGCGTTTCCGAAGATGTCTGAAGATAAGAAAGCTGTTGCTGAAACAAAGCTGAGCCTTCTTGAGGAGAAGAATCTTGGCTTTCTTGAATCAATAGCAAAGACAAATACAGAAAAGATTACAAGGGAAATTTTGTAAGGTTTATCTGAAGATACTGGTGATAGTGACAGTTATGATGTCGAAAGTGGGGGGAAGACTCGGAAGATCGACCCTGGCGGCCAAGCCAATGCAGTTTTTGGAAAATCAACCATTAAACAAAGCCATCTTGCCAATATGAAAGGTAGATATTTTCGGGATTTGTCTATTGTGAGGGCTGACGAAGGAGAGAAAACTTGTCCTACTCCCGAGGAAAATGAAGTCGTGATCTTCCGAAGCTTCTTCAAGGCTGGGCTTCGGTTTCCTCTAAGCAGTTTTGTGGTTGAAGTTTTGAAGATATTTGAAATCTACCTTCATCAAATTACTCCCGAAGCAATCATAAGGATGGGAATCTTTGTATGGGCCGTGAAGAGCCAAGGTTTGGAGCCAAATGCAAAAAGTTTCTGCAATATGCATGAGCTATTACATGAGACGAAACCCTGGGGTAAACAACAATATCATAACAATTTTGGCTGTTATAACTTCGGTGCTCGATCTGGGTCAAGCTGTCTCGTGCCAACCTTTCAAAAGAGATGGCCCGGAGACTGGATGAAGGAATGGTTCTATGTGAAAAACGATTTGAAGGCACAAGAAGATATTAAAGATATCATCATGCGCCCTATCTAACAGCGTTTCGGCCTCCGAAAACCAAAGGTGGAAATGGATGAAGCAGCCGAAGAGTGCCAGAGGGCCTTCGGCATAGGCTGCTCTTTCATCAGGACTAGGGACTTAGTTCAAGGGCACGTGGCATATAGGATATGGCCATTGGTAGCTAACTGGGAAATGCCAAAGGAAACCATCAACAACCCACACGAAGGTGGCCTGGTTCGACTAAAATATACCTTCAGGTTCGTAGACCAATTTATCGAGCCAGACGACGATTGGTTGAAATGCGTTGAAGCTGCAAGCGATGAACTGCTTGGGCCATACTCGAAGGCAGAAGATACTGCACTATTTGTGGCCTTCGGAGGCCGGAAGAAGAAAAGACTCAACCGAGTTTTTGATGCTATTGGGTTCGTCTATCCTGACTACCGTTACCCAATACAGGGTCAAAAAAGAAAAGGTACGACTTCTGTGAAGGAAGTTGCTTCGGCCGCTCCTAGTGAGCCAGCGCCGAAGAGAAAAAAGATGAAAGTTCTTACGCACCGGCCACGCTATATTGAGTCGGCCACAGTGCCTGAGTTTGTCGGTGAAACCTCTTCGGCCACTGAAGCCAAAGAGCCTACTCATCTGCAGAATATTGAAGAGCTGGCTGCAATGCCGGAGACGGAAAAAATGGAAGAACCGAGGGCTGAAGAGACAAAGACATCGAAAGTTTTAAGTCCTTCAGCAAGAGTTGAGGTGCCAATGCCAACACCGAAGGCACAAAAGGACCTTACAACAACTCCCAAGAGAAAGAGAATGGTTAACGTGCTAGATGTGCTAGAAACAATAAAATCTTCAAGCTCTACTTCGAAGATAGCTGTCGAAGCTCCAAAAACAGAAATTGAGACCGAAGCTGCGAAAAGCCAAGTGGAAACCGAAACTGGGCTTTCAGAGCTTGCCAAGAGGGAATTTTTGGAAATTGGAAAAGAAACAGAAAAAGAATTCGTAGAAGAAATTTTATCTGAGAAAATCGCCATCCCATTCCCGAAGCATCTTCCGAAGCTCCCAACTATGTCTTACGCCATGCTTCGAGTAAAAATCTGACTGAAAAAGAAAAGCGAGAAGCTCAGTTCTATGCGCAAAAATTGAAATATCTGAAAGGGGCGTTGATATTCAATGGCAGCGGAGAAGAAGACTTCTTGTATTGCCTCCCAGACAGCAAGGAGATCTCTGTCTGCCGGGAGATGGCACGAAGCTTCGGATTCCCAACTCTAGAAGATGGGCTTTCAGTTTTGTCAAAAGATGAATTGGCCGACAACTTAGCATATAATAGCTTAAAGGTGAGAAAATACACTTTTTGCGTGATTAGAAATTCGTTTGTTTATTTATTAATATCACATTTCTTTTGCAGGGCCTTATTCTCAGCAATGCCCTTAGAGCGCAAAAAAGTGCCGAAGATGAAGGGTGCACCATGGCTTTAAACAACCTTCGTTCCGAAGTAATTGAGCTAAGGAACGAATGTCTTGAGAAAGATAAATATTACATTCATTGGTGAATAAAATAAAAGAAGACGAAGCTGCTTCCAAAGCTCAAGCTGAGGCCCAGAAGCGCGAAATTGAGGATCTTCGAAAACAACTAGCTGAAGCTAAAGAAAAATGCGCAGTTGCAGAAGCTAAACGAGAAATCAGTGAACAATGGGCAAATCATTTAGAGAAAAACATTGAAGAACTTCGTGCATCCAAGGAAAGGTGTTATGAAAAGTCTATAGAGTGTGTTAAGAAAATAAAAACTAGCTTCGCCAACGTTGGCGCGTATTCAAGCGAGGAAAATTTCGTAAAGGGCGACCCCGAGGGCCCAATTGAATGGACCAGCCACAAAGCCGAAGCTTTTGAGGAAGTTTTGAATGGCCGCGGAGACATATGTGCCTTCTTGGGTGCTAGGGGGATTGCCACTATTTTGGAGAGTAGAGGCTGCGATCATGTGAAATCCTTGGCACAAGCCGAGGCCGCCTTATCTTCTGAAGATATAAAAGACCCCTCGGCCGAAGCAAGCTTGGTTGGTGGTAAATTTTTCACCGACATCTGGGAAAATGGCGGCCGGGAGATGGCTCAAGAAATTATAAGGAAAAGTGAAAAAAGTATTCACGACGCTAGAAATGTAGCAGAGGCCGCTGAGAAAAGTGCGGATCTCGAGAGGCGAATAGGTATTGACTACTAAGTTTTGACTTTATGTTGTAATTATATGATTTCGGACTTATTTACACTTTGTAACACAGCCGCACTATCTTCTCCCCCAGAGCCCGCCGAGCCATTGGCGGACCCCAAAGCAAAGGGGGATGACGAAATTAGAAAAATGGTCGAAGCTATTATGGATAAGGTTGTTGATCAACTACTAAACAAGGCTGCGGAAATAGTCTTAAGAGAAGATTAGCTGCTATTGTAAAGACATTGAGAATGTAATATTTGCTGGACAAAGTGTGTAATATTTTTATAACCTTGAATGTAATATATAAGCTGCTTGTAACTCAATTCTTTACGATGCATGAAACTTTACGTACATACCGTTTTTGAGCCTTCGGCGAAAAAACATCTTCCCTTCTTTTCATGCTTCGTGAAGAATATCCAAATTTCATAAAAACATCCAATCCTCGTAAAAAATATTGTGCCTCGTAAGCAATAGGTCTTTTCATTTTAGAGTTTGACGAAAGTATGCTTCTTCAATAATTATTTTGTGCCTTGGCACTGCTTATTCGAAACAATCTCCGAAGATCAACATTGAACCCCCCCCTTCTTGCGTCATTGATGCAATATGATGTATGATGTTATGCTATGCAAATGATGTGATGATGTGATGCTATGCGAAATGATATTTGTGCCGAAGATCAGTGCTGACTTTTCGCTGCAAGCCTCCCTTAGGAGCTTCTTCGCCTTCTATTTCAGCGGAATCAGCGTTTAGTTTTCGCTGTAAGCCTCCCTTAGGAGCTTCTTCGCCTTCTATTTCGGCGGAATCAGCGTTTATTTTTCGCTGTAAGCCTCCCTTAGGAGCTTCTTCGCCTTCTATTTCGACGGAATCAGCGTTTATTTTTCGCTGTAAGCTCTACATTCCCTTTGGAACGACTTTTGAGCAGAAAACTTACACTGCGCTCCATTAGGAACAACTTTTTGTAACTTTGGCAACTTACGTGTTCCATAGAACGACTTTTTTGTATCTTCGGAGATACTTTCTGTAATCACGAGCTCTTAAGACCGAGCTTTCGTGCTTCGGCAATTTTTCTGATTCCGTAAATCTATGGAGAAGATATATTTTCACTATGGTAAAAAACGAAGCTGTTACAAGAAATTGAAAATGAGAAGAAAAACTTAAGATTTAATTATTGTTCCTTATTTAAACGAAAAATGAAAACGAATGCAAGAACTGTTGCCGAGGTAGGATATCTTCTAGTAGATGTGCTTCGACTCTGGCACAGTACTGTTGACTGTGCGAGCTTCGGACTCCTCTCTGAAGTCTCGTTGCTGATGAGTGTGCTGGCTCCCTTCTGGCTGCTGGCCTCGTTGCATTGGTGGTGGAGGTGGAGGCTGTTGCCAAGACACCTGAGGTTGGCTTGCCGAAGCAACAGAAGCTGCAGGATGGTTACCCACATACTCTGGAATGTACGGTGAGTGATATGAAGCAGTATGCATAACTTGCTTCGGCTAGCTCTGTTGGGCTGCAGCTTCTGCTATCTCTTTCTGTTTCTGGATGGTGACATGGCACATCCTGGTAGTATGGCCCTTGTCCTAACCGCAGAATAAGCAATAAATTTTCCTGGGCTGGTCCCCAAATCTTCCTCCGAAGCCCCTGGCGCCTCTGCCCCTTGGAGCTGGAGCCGAAGATAGCTCTGTTGTTGCCCCGAAGCCTGAGAGGAGTATTGTGGCCGCTGTTGCTGACTTCCTCTGTCATCATTTTGAGTGGAATGGATTGATCTTACATGTCTTGGGTGGATTCTCCCTCCGAAGCCCCTGGTCATTTCGGAGAACCTGTAAGCTTCCTCTCTTCTTTGACGAAAATCATTATCAGCGCGGATGTATTCATCCATCTTTTGAAGCAGCTTTTCCAGGGTCTGAGGGGGTTTCCTGGCGAAGTATTGGGTCGTAGGTCCTGGCCGAAGCCCCTTGATCATGGCCTCAATGACAATTTCATTGGGCACCATTGGTGCATGTGCCCTCAGACGCAAGAACCTTCGGACATACGCCTGAAGGTATTCTTTGTGATCCTGGGTGCACTGGAATAAAGCTTGAGCGGTGACCGGCTTCGTTTGAAACCCTTGGAAACTGGTAATCAGCATGTCCTTCAGCTTCTGCCATGACGTGATTGTTCCTGGCCGAAGAGAGGAGTACCAGGTTTGTGCAACATTCTTGACAGCCATGACGAAAGACCTCGCCATGACTGCAGTATTGCCACCATACGAAGATATGGTTGCTTCGTAGCTCATCAAAAATTGTTTCGGGTCTGAGTGTCCGTCGTACATGGGAAGCTGGGGTGGCTTGTAAGATGGGGGCCAAGGTGTAGCCTGCAGTTCTGCTGACAGAGGAGAAGCATCATCAAAAGCAAAATTTCCATGATGGAAATCCTCATACCAGTCATCCTCGTTGAAGAAGCCCTCTTGATGAAGCTCTCTGTGCTGAGGCCTTCGGTTCTGCTCATCTTGAGCTAGATGACGAACTTCTTCAGAAGCTTCATCTTCTGCCTTTGCAGATCAGCTAGCCGAGCCATTTTTTCCTTCTTCCTTTGTACTTGCTGATGGAGCATCTCCATATTCCTGATATCTTGGTCCAAGTCGTCCTTCTGGGGCGTTGGACTGGTGGCCTTCCTCTTCTGGCTTCGGGCCTCTCGAAGAGAAAGGGTCTCCTGGTTCGGGTCCAGTGGCTGCAGGGCTGCAGCCCCTGTCGCTGAAGCTTTCTTTGGCGGCATGACGAAGGTCGATACTTGCCGAAGGTGTTCGAAACTCAAAAAGTGGAAGTGAGTTCACCGGAGGTGGGCGCCAATGTTGGGAACTTGTTCTCAAATGCTAAGAGTTAAGAACAAGGCAACACAGATAATGTTAAACGTTAAAGTCCTTCGTCCTTCGAAGCATTATTTCCCTTGAGATATAATGATTTTAGGACGAAGGTTATGAAGGACATATCTTCATAAACATTACATATCATAATGGAAAAGGAATTATATGGAATACAAAAGATAACATGAATAGTTATGTATTATCAACTTATTTCTATTTTATTGCTATGGAAAAATAGGAACGATATTGGGTTACAAATATACCTTTGACTTGAAAGAGGGTAAAAGTACAAGCGTGATGCAAAAGCAAATGCCAAGTCAGCGTGAACAGTACGGGAGTACTGTTCACCTATTTATAGGCACGGGTCGCAGCCCATGTAAAATTACATCCAGGCCCTTTGCTTTTGATAATAATTCTATAGTAATCCATCGGGGTCTAAATAGTCTTTTCCTCTTTAAGTCGGTTTCCTCTTTTCTGCCATCATGCCGAAGCTTCCTTGCGCACAGCTTCGGCTCTGTTCCATCCTTCGTTCTCTTTGTGTTTCTTCATACAGCAATTTTGACTTGTCCGAAGGGTTCGTGTCTGAAGGTACCTGCTCATGTATTATACTCCAGAAACATTGTCAAATCACGTTTTTGAGGACCTTCGGAAGCCGAAGGCCCCCAACAGGATAATTGTGTGGAACAATGCAAGGCTAGTCGCAAAGGGGTTCTCTCAAGTTGAAGGATTGGATTTTGGAGAGACCTTTCCACTGGTTGCTCAATTAGAAGCCATCCGAATCCTTCTTGCATATGCATCCAACAATAATATCAAACTATATCAAATGGATGTAAAAGGTGCATTTTTAAATGGCTTCATTAATGAACTTGTACCCTCGGATTTGAAGACCCTAGATATCCTAACCCTGTTTACAGGTTGTCCAAGGCACTATATGGACTAAAGCAAGATCCAAGGGCTTGGTATGAGCGTCTTCGTGACTTCCTCATTGAGAAGGGCTTCAAGATCGGGGCTGTGGACATCACACTATTCACCAAGAAGCATAATGGTGATACTTTCATTTGTCAAGCTATGTTGATGATATAATTTTTGGCTCGACAAATGATTGTCATTGCAAGGAATTTGGTGAGATACTGTCAAAGGACCTTGAGATGTCAATGATTGGTGAGCTCACATTCTTCCTTGGCTTTGAAGTCAAGCAAACAAAGGAAGAGAACTTTCTCTTCCAAGAGAAGTATACCAAAGACTTGTTGAAAAGATTCAAAATGGAGGATTGCAAGCCAATCAAGACACTAATGCCTACAAATGGACATCTCGACCTAGATGAGGGAGGTAACCGGGTTGATCAAACTCTCTATTGTTCTATGATTTGTAGTTTATTGTATCTTACCGCATCTAGGCCTGACATTATGTTTAGTGTGTGTATGTGTGCTCGCTTTCAAGCCAATCCTAAGGAAGCTCATCTTAGTGTTGTTAAAAGAATCCTTAGGTACCTAAAGCACACCCCAAACATTAGCCTTTGGTATCCCAAAGGAGCTAATTTTGACTTAGTTGGCTATTCCGATTCGTATTATGCCGGATGCAAAATTGATAGGAAAAGTACATCCGGAGGGTGCCATTTGGTTGTGAGATCACTAGTCTCGTTGCAACTAAAAAGCAAAATAGTGTTGCCTTGTCAACCGCAGAAGCATAATACATTGTTGTGGGTGCTTGTTGTGCACAAAACCTTTATATGAAACAAACCCTTCTAGACTATGATGTAGTTCTAGAAAATGTGCCTCTTTTGTGTGATAATGAGAGTATGGTAAAGCTAGCTAATAATCATGTTCACTCTCGCACCAAGCACATCGACATCTGCCATCATTTCCTTAGAGATCATGTTGCTAAGGGATATATTTTGCTAGAAGGAGTGAGGACGGATGATCAACTAGTGGATATTTTCGCAAAACCATTAGATGAATCTCGCTTTTGCAAGTTGAGGAATGAGCTTAATATTCTTGATCTCAGCAATTTCACATGAATCTAAAATGGCGGTGTCAAATTTGCATTGCATATTTACTTCCATGTATTGCATCTAGGACTTGTCTAACCTAGTTAAGATAACCGCCCAAAAAAGCATGTGAAAAAGATTAACTCGGGTTCAAACTTGATAAGTTATAGCTCTCTAGCTTTATTTGTACCTAAATGTTGCTTATTGCTTGCATTGTTGGTTCTTGAGATATGCACTTGTTACTACACTTAGGGGGAGTATTCAAAACTCATTTCATCATAAAACACCTAGTGGAGCACTCAAGTACAAATTCTCACAATTTGGCTATTTTGCTAAAACTATGCATAACCTATGGCAAATATTTTTAAAAAAATATAAGATAATGTGATAGGGTGCCAAAACATGTCCCAACAGGTGTTCTTTTGTGTGCTTATAAGTTGGGAATTGGTTTGATAAGGAATTCTATTTTAAAACCTGTAAAAAACCTGTCTGGGTGCACCGAGGGCTCACCGGACCTTCACTATGACGGGTCCGATGTCGGCTGGCTACCAAGGACTTCACTCCTCTGGTAAGTCAGTCTGGTGCCCCATCGGACCTGCACTATGCACAGTCCACTGTGCCCATAACCAGTACATTTCAAACTCTTTCTCCACTCGGGCCCGCACGTTAGTCGCTCATTTCCTTTCTTCTCCTGTGTGTGTTTCACCCAGCTTCTCTCCGTGACACAACCACTGTGCTCCCCTCTGTTCCACTGCCTCCTCTGTTGTCGGCACCTGCACCCCTCCTTGCACTTCGGCGATCTTGCTCCCTATGCCCTGCTGCTAGGGCTGGACGAAAAACTCGTAGCTCGTTAACTCGCTCGACTCGACTCAATAGTGGCTCGACTCGACTCATTTATAATTTGTAACGAGTTGAGCTTGTATTTGTCACACCCGGTTTTAGAAGGCAAACCGAATGCGAACCATGGACGTGCCAGGATCAGCAATTCACGTACACAGCAGTTACATAACATGGACATCATCACACAGTGCTCAAATAGTATAAAAAGGGAAATAGTCGATTACATCATATGTCTGAGACATCCACATAGTCTTTACAATAAATCAAAGTGCGAAAACGAAACGTAGATAAACGCGGCCTTCACAGGTAGCCGACTGGGGGTTGCCGCTAACCCACGCCTAGAACTCGTCGTAGTCTTGGAACTCCTGGAAGTCTCCTTCCACGGCTTCTTCTTCTCTTGAGCAGTGGTTGCAATGTTGACAACCTGGGGATGGGGGGGGTTTGGTGTGTAGAGCAAGGGTGAGTACACATCAACATACTCAGCAAGTGTCTTGTTTGGCTGTAGTGGACTAGCTTTATGTGGGGGATAAGTCAAGCAGTTGCTTTTAATTGGTCAGATTATTACTTACTAGTAGAAAGCCAGGTTTTAGCATTAACCCAAGTTATTAGCCCGATGTACCCTTTCCAAACGGAAAGAGTACCACTTACCAGCACCATAGTCATAACCAGAACCATCAATCTCATTGCCACCTGTAAACCCAAAATGTCTCTGATCAAGTACCACTAATCATTGGAGCTCCCTTGGCCGCTCATAACCGCGAGCACGGCTGATATATCAGTTTTCAAACACTTTGCAGAGGTTGTGCACTTTACCCACAAGCCGTGATTCCCTTTCTGCCCGGAGATCATGACTCTCCATTGATCACTACCAAGGTGACCCAGCAGGGCATCACTACGTAGCCTTTACAAAGATTCCCCGGGGCTGTAGCCGCCCGTTAGGTTTCCTAAATGTACCGCACTCCTCCCCAAGGGACAAATCAACCTTGGCAGAGCGAGCCGCATACACCGAGCCCCACTGACGGCACGACGGCTAAGCGAACTACATCCCGGATCCTCTAATTATTTAGCTAAGGGCACCCCATTCCACCCTCATGGTTGCACTGTTTTCCCGGGCGGTCATCCAAAGAACAGGTCCTTACGGAGAGGCACTCGAGAAACCGCTCGAGCCCCCTTAAAGGCCACAAGTATAACATCATAATAAAAGAGGGGAAAACAGCGTATCATCGATCATTCTCATCATGTTCATTGATTAGAGTTGAGCAATAGCATAAGACTAAGCAATAATAATCCAACCCAAATAGGTAAACAAGGACATGGATAACAAAACTAGTCAATCCTTAGGCATAAATGTGTAATGCGGGAGGTGAATTAAACAATGAATAGGACAGAGATAGGTCAAGGGACACTTGCCTCCACCAACCGGCTGCTGCTCAGGGGCTTCTCCTGCGAGTTCTTCGGGCTCTCCGACCGGATCGTTCTCTATGCGAGCGCAAACATACATACATCCACATATTTAATAGAAAAGAACAGTACACCATACAATAGAATGCAGTAAGTAAACAGACGTTCCACGCGGGTTCGTAATTAAGGCTAACAGAGAAAGAGAAAAAGACAGTCGAGAAATGATCACGTTACAAGATTGTAAATCAAACTACTTGCTTAATGGAAAGGAATTAATTTGAATACTACGTTTGGCATAAAGTAAAGTCAAGTTCCACATTTAATCATTATAAACAATTGAAGATGAATGAAAGGGAGTGGCCGCACGTCGAGACGTACGACACGACATTTAGATTGCATTAAGAAGTAAACGACTCGCTGCGCGACAAAGCGCCCAACGAGACGCTTGCACTAATTATAAATAGACGTTAAGCATCACGCGACGAAGCGCACGACGACATACTCCAACAGAGCTGAGTTTAAAGTGGAACGTCGTGCGTCTGGACGCGCGACATCGCACCTTAAACAACCTGAAATTAAAAAATAGATCGTCGCGCGACGAATCGCGCGACACAACACTTTAATAAATATAAACTAAAAGAATCGTCGCGCGACGAGGCGCGCGACGCAGCACGCTAACTAACATAGTTTGAAATCAACTACAAACCAGAAATAATCACCGTGCGCGTGGGTTTACGCACGCGGGAACGCGTTAGGGGGTAAACGAGGCCACGCGAGTCACGCGGGGAGCTGGGACACCACGTGCAGGGGGCCGAGGCCGCGCGCAGTGAGCTGCGCGCCGAGGGCAGGGGAGGCCGCGCCGGGGCCGGGGAGCCGGCCGCGCCGGGGCAAGGGCGGGCGGACCATGCCGGGGCCGGGGGCGGGCGCCGCCGCGGGGCCAAGGCGGGGGGGCGAGCTCCGCCACGGGGGAGGCCGGGGCGGGGGCGGGTGCCGCCGCGCGCAGGGGCCGGGGCGAGGGCGGGCGCCGCCACGGGGCCAAGGCGGGGGGGGGGGGGGGGCGAGCGCAGGGGCCGGGGCCGGGGCAGGGGCGGGCGAGCGCCGCCACGGGGGGAGGCCGGGGCGGGGGCGGGCGAGCGCCGCCGCGGGGGAAGGCCGGGGCGGGGGCGGGCGAGCGCCGCCGCGCCGGAGGAGGGGCAGGGGCGGGTGCCGCCGCGCGCAGGGGAGCGAGAGGGGGGCGAGCAGGGAAGAGAAGGGGAGGGAGAGGGAGAGAGAGGAGAAGGGAAGGGGAGGGGAGCTCACCTCGGGGTCCAAATTCCGGTGATCGCCGTCTCCAATCCCTAGGGCACCATGGGGAGAGAGAGGTGGAAGAGGGAGAGGGAGGTTGCTGCGCGGGAAATCCAAATGGGAGAGGGAGAGGAGGAGGGGGCGCATGGGGGGGGGATGGGCGCCAGGGGCGCGCAGGGCTGGGCCGGGCCGGACTGGGCTGGGTTGGGCCGGGCCACTTCGCGAATCGAAACCCACGACACGCACGACCCAATCCGAGACGCACAACACGGGCTCCAATCGCGAACCGAAAACCGAGACAGAACGAGACGAACACGCAATATAAGACAAAGAAATGTGATTCGGCATGATGCAACACCCATGACACTTAGGTCTTTGTTCATACACGACACGGACACTTGTCACTATACTGGTTTGAAATTGGGAAGAAAGAGCGAATCAGGAAGAGAAAAGAGAGTAACGCCCGAATTTGGTGAGAGAAAAGAAGAAAAAATTCTACCCCCAAATTCAGGGCGTTACAAACCTATCCCCCTTAAAAGAATCTCGCCCTCGAGATTCAGGGTTGGCTAGCAAAGATCTCAGGGTATTTGGCCATTAGATCATCTTCGCGCTCCCAAGTTGCTTCTTCCTCAGAGTGGTGATTCCATCTGACTTTGCACATTCTGATGGTCTTCCTTCGGGTGACTCTGTCTGCCGTCTCAAGGATTTGCGCTGGTTTCTCTGTGTAGGTCAAGTCCTCCTGAACCTCCAGACCTTCCACTAGCAACTGCTCTTCTGGCACACGCAAGCACTTCTTCAACTGAGACACATGAAAGACATCATGCACAACAGACAAATTTTCTGGCAGACTGAGCTGATAGGCCACCTCTCCACGCCTTGCGAGAATTTGATACGGACCAATGTAGCGGGGTGCTAGCTTGCCTTTGACTCCGAATCTTCTGACTCCTCTGATCGGTGACACTTTTAGATAGACAAAGTCTCCGACTTCGAAACTCAGCTCTCTTCTTCTTGTGTCTGCATAGCTTCGCTGCCTTGATTGCGCTATCTTCAGATTCTCTCGGACCATTTTTATGTTCTCTTCGGCTTCAAGCAAAATGTCTGGCCCAAACACTTGCTTTTCTCCAGGCTGATCCCATTGCAATGGAGTTCTACAACTCCTCCCATAAAGCGCTTGAAATGGTGACATCTTCAAGCTGGCCTGGTAACTGTTGTTATAGGAGAACTCTGCATAAGGCAATCGCTTGTCCCATCCGGACTGATCTTGCAACGCACAGGCTCTCAACATGTCTTCAAGGATTTGATTGATCCTTTCGGTCTGACCATCTGTCTGCGGATGATAAGTTGAACTGAAATTCAGATGTGTGCCCAAGGCTTCATGCAACTGCTGCTAGAAATGAGAGGTGAACTGTGTTCCTCTGTCTGATACTATCTTCTTTGGCACACCGTGAAGACAAACGATCCGAGACATATACAGCTCTGCCAATACTGCACTGCTGTAGTTAGTCTTAACTGGTATGAAGTGGGCTGACTTGGTTAAGCGGTCCACTACTACCCAAATGGAATCGTAGTCGGCTCGAGTGCGAGGCAATCCGACTATGAAATCCATGCCGATTTCATCCCATTTCCACTGAGGGATTTGCAACGGTTGCAACAATCCGGCTGGTCTCTGGTGCTCTGCCTTGATCCTTCAACAACTATCGCACATAGCCACATGCTCTGCAATCCCTGTTCATTTCGTACCACCAGAATTTCTTCTTCAGATTCTGATACATCTTCTCACTGCCAGGGTGAATCGAATAGGCTGTCTCATGAGCTTCCTTGAGAATCAATTCTCGAATAGACTGGACATTGGGAACACACAAGCGGTCTTTGAACCATATCACACCTTCTGCATCTTCCCAAAAATCTTTGCCTCTGCCATCTAGAATCAGTCGCCGGATCTCACTGATCTTCTCATCATTCTTCTGCGCTTCTTTGATTTCCCGCTCCAAGGTAGGTTCCAACTCAGTTGTGACTCCTCGCGAATTATTCAGAAATCCGAGACTCAACCTGTCAAACTCTTTGGCCAACTCATAAGGCATCGGACGAGCGACCATCAGGTTGACTTGACTCTTCCTGCTCAAGGCATCTGCCACTACGTTCGCTTTGCCTGGATGGTAATGGATCTCCAACTCATAGTCTTTGATCAGCTCTAACCATCTTCGCTGCCTCATATTCAACTCTGACTGAGTGAATATGTACTTCAGACTCTTGTGGTCTGTGTAAACATCGCATTTTTGTCCATACAGGTAGTGCCTCCATGTCTTCAGTGCGTGAACCACTGTTGCCAAGTCTAGATCATGGATTGGGTAATTCTTCTCATGAACCTTCAGCTGTCGGGACGAGTAAGCCACAACTCTTCCCTCTTGCATCAACACACATCCCAAACCAGTGTAACAAGCATCACAATACACCGAGAAGGGCTTGTGCACATCAGGCAAGACTAAGACAGGCGCTGTAGTCAACTTCTCTTTCAGCGCTGCGAAGGCTTCTTGGCATTTCTGTGTCCACTTGAACTCAACCTTGTTGCCTATCAACGCTGTCATTGGTTTCGCAATCTTCGAAAACCCTTCAATGAATCGCCAATAATATCCGGCCATTCCAATGAAGCTCTTGATTCCTCGGGCATCTGTTGGCGCTTTCCAGTTTAGAATGTCTGCCACTTTCTTCGGATCCATAGCCAATCCTTCTTTGTTGATTATATGACTCAAGAACAGGACTTCACTGATCCAGAACTCGCACTTGCTCAACTTTGCATACAGCTGGTGCTCTCGCAATCTCTGAAATACCATCCTCAAATGATCTGCATGCTCTTCTTCGCTTTGAGAGTATATCAGAATGTCATCAATAAATACCACCACAAACTTATCAAGATAATCCATGAATACACTGTTCATCAAGTTCATGAAGAAGGCTGATGCATTTGTTAGACCAAAAGACATCACTGTGAACTCATACAACCCATACTTGGTAGTGAATGCCATCTTCGGAATGTCTGAAGGTCGAATCCTGAGCTGATGATAACCTGACCTCAGATCTATCTTGGAGAACACACTGGTTCCTCTCAACTGGTCGAACAAGTCTTCTATTCTGGGCAAAGGGTACTTGTTCTTGATCGTGACCTCATTTAGAGCTCGATAATCGATACACATCCTTTTGGTGCCATCTTTCTTTTCCACAAATAGGACAGGGGCGGCCCAAGGCGAGGTGCTTGGCCGAATGTAACCTTTCTCTGACAGTTCATCAATCTGCTTCTTAAGCTCAACCAACTCTGGTCCAGATATTTTGTAAGCTCTCTTAAAGATGGGGGCGGTTCCAGGAAGAAGCTCTATGGCAAATTCAACTTTCCGCTCTGGTGGCATACCCGGTAAGTCCTTGGGAAACACATCTGGAAACTCGGACACAATCTTGATACTCTCAATTGGGTTTGCTTCACTGCTATCAACAGCCATCTGATAACAACTTCCTTTCTTCGGCTTAGGCGGGACTAGCTCGGTCACCACTTCCTCTCCTAGTGGGGACACCAACTTGATTGTCCTCTTATCACAACTGATAACTGCCTGATACTTATCTAGCCAATTCATCCCTAGGATGACATCTATTCCCTGAGTACCCATTACTATGAGGTTAGCGGGAAACACTATCCCCCTTATTTCCACACATACATTGAGACAAATGCTATCGGCTCGAATTCTACCACCGGCTGAGTCAATTTGAATGAGGGTTGACATGGCAGTTATTGGAAGATTATGTGCTTTTACCCATGATGCAGTAATGAAAGAATGCGTTGCTCCAGTATCAAATAACACTTCTGCAATATGGGAGTCGACTGGGAACATACCTACAATCATGCCGGGGGTCTCCTGAACTGCTTTAGCCTCCAAGTGATTCAGTCTCCCATGATTATAACGCGGCTGAGAGCGATTGCCTGCTCCAGGCTGAGACACGTTCTGCTTTGCTGGGGCATTGGGGCCTGACTGCCGCTGGGCTGCCTTCTTCGGACATTGCATCACCCAATGGCTTTGCTCTCCACACTGGAAACATGCTCCGTTTCCAACCTGAGCTGGTGCTGCCTGACTGTTCTGCTGGGCTGCTGGGGCAGGAAGACGAGGTGTCTACTGATTCTGCCTCTGAAACTGACCTCCTCCTGACTGATTGTTCTGACGATTCTGATACTGGTGCTGAGGATACTGCCTTTGGAACTGTTGATGCTGCCGAGGTGGACGCTGGTTCTGCCTGAACTGCTGAGGTTGATTGCCTGAGAAACGAGGACGATTGCTGCTTCCAGACGGGGGTCCACTGATCTTGCGCTTGCGATCCTCCATCTCCTTACGCTTCCTCTCTGTCATGATTGCTCTGTCAATCAAGTGCTGGAATGTCGGGAAGGTATGATTCATCAATTGGTACTGAAGAGGGTCGACCAAGCCTCTCAGGAAACGATACTGTCGCTTGGCGTCGGTGTTGACATCTTCCGGAGCATAGCGAGACAACTGCAGAAACCTGTCTCAGTACTCACTGACAGACGATGACCCTTGCTTGAGGGCCAGGAAATCCTCCTTCTTCACTGTCATCAGACCTGCAGGAACATGGTACTGACGAAAGCTACCTCTGAACTCTTCCCAGGTGATGGTGTCGGGGTTGGCATGGGTGGCGAGATAAGACTCCCACCATGACTGAGTTGCTCTTCTCAACAGACGGGGACCATACAGGACTTTCTCCCTGTCATCGCACTGAGCGGTATGCAACTCCCGCTCCACAGTGCGCAGCCAGTCTTCAGCATCCATGGGGTCAGAAGAGTGAGCGAACGTTGGTGGATGACCTCTCATGAATTCAGCACGTTTGTCCCTGGGCATCTGAAGCATCTGAGGCTGAGGTGGGGCCTGTTGCTGCTGCTGAATGGCGGCCAGAGTCTGACCGATGGCTTGGACTGCCTGAGTCTGCATCAGAAACATCTGCTCGATCGACATTGGGGGCGGGGGCGGCAATTGCTGTTGCTGGGGCACCTCATCCTGCTGAGCGGCTTGCTCCTGCTGAGCACACCTTCCTCCTCTGCGCCTGTTCTATGACATCTGCAGAATGCAACCATACATCAGAACCAATCTTGCAAATCTTGCAGCATAAGAAAAGAGTATAGAATTCTTCAACAACACTGAACAGATAAGCATCTTCACTGATCTCCAACACAGACCAACACAGCTTCTCAGATGAAGAGGAGAGTGGAATAAAAGGTTTCCCAACTAGATAACTAACTCCTTTAACATAACAGGTAAACCAAAATGCAGGGGATACCCACACTCTGGTGATAGTCATTACAAAGATCCAAAGCAAACATAGTTCATCATGACAAACATAAATGCACAGGATATAGCAAACTACCATGTCTAACTAAGACTAACTAAGAGCGAGACTAACGCTAAGACTATAGCTTCTACGTATATATTTCATATTAATTACAATATCCGACTCTAACGATCTGTGGTTCTAGATTTATCTTGGTCTTGCAGTCGGGATTGCCATAAGACTGGTGTCCACGCCGAGGTGAGCGGTACGGGTGCTGAGTCCCGACGGGAGCGGGGGAACCATCATCCAGGTGACGACGCTCCGCGCGCTCAGCCCGCGGCAGGGCGATCTCAGCACGAGCCCTACTCAGCTCGTCTAGTGCATGGTCCAGCTCCGTGTTTAGCATGACGGCTAGGTTGACTATGCTGCTCAACCTAGGATTGTCCTCGCCAACAGGTGAGACAATCACGCCTCCTGTGCTGCCAGATGGACGGCGGGGGTAATACTTCAGGTTGAGACTGTCAGCTACCCCACCGAGAACCGAGCAGTAGTGCGAAAGCGCACGCCGTGCGACATCTTGCATGGCCGCCTCAGCTGAGTCCCACTGAGAGATAGAATAGTGCTCTGAGCAGGCCTCCGCACCCTGGAGACTGTTCTCCGGATGGCGCACCAAGCAGGTCGCCTCCCAGCGGTCCGGGTAGACCCCGTGACTATGCTGGAAGACCACACATCGATACTCGATAGACCAAGTACTCCGGTCAAGTGCCTGACGTAGCAGGGTGTCGAGCGCATCGTGGAAGTGACACCCGCGAGCAGCGTCGCGAGTGATGGGTCGAGCAACCCATCCTTCCGGCTCCTGGTCAGCAGAAAAGTCGGTGTCGTGACTCAAGCTGTCGTCGCCACCTCCGTCGTCTGGGTCTCCTCCAGCAGCTACTCTAGAGGCTGGGGCGCCCAGTGGTGGTGCAGGGGGCGCCTCCAGGGGAAGCACAGGGGAGCAGCTCCTCACAGACTCTATCTCCTGCTGGAGCGAGAAAGAAGAGCCCTGCTGCTCCTGTCGTCGACGTTCCTGCTCCTCATGCAGGCGGTGGTGCAGCCTCTCCAAGTGACTGGACTGTCCGGCCACGGGACGGCCAAGCGGATGCTTAGCAAGGCGGGAGGGTAAGAAGGGGATGACGGACTTCCGTGCGGTGTGTCTAAGACGAGCCATCTACAAAAGACACCACAAGCAAAAGAGTGAGAACAGAACTAATATGACCAGCAAGTAATGAACCATAAATAAATAAAGGATTAGAATAAAACACAATTTTCAGCAAGGTATAATATATAGTAGAACATAGTTTTGGTCGATATGACCAACTTTTGAAGGGATATCAAAGTCAAGGCAGGGACAGAGGTCTATAATCCTTAGAACGACCATTCTACTCTAGGTTAGCGGTCCTACAGTCAGCACGGCTTTGATACCACCTATGTCACACCCGGTTTTAGAAGGCAAACCGAATGCGAACCATGTACGTGCCAGGATCAGCAATTCACGTACATAGCAGTTACATAACATGGACATCATCACACAGTGCTCAAATAGTATAAAAAGGGAAATAGTCGATTACATCATATGTCTGAGACATCCACATAGTCTTTACAATAAATCAAAGTGCGAAAACGAAACGTAGATAAACGCGGCCTTCACAGGCAGCCGACTGGGGTTGCCGCTAACCCACGCCTAGAACTCGTCGTAGTCTTGAAACTCCTGGAAGTCTCCTTCCACGGCTTCATCTTCTCCTGAGCAATGGTTGCAATGTTGACAACCTGGGGATGGGGGGGTTTGGTGTGTAGAGCAAGGGTGAGTACACATCAACATACTCAGCAAGTGTCTTGTTTGGCTGTAGTGGACTAGCTTTATGTGGGGGATAAGTCAAGCAGTTGCTTTTAGTTGGTCAGATTATTACTTACTACTAGAAAGCCAGGTTTTAGCATTAACCCAAGTTATTAGCCCGATGTACCCTTTCCAAACGGAAAGAGTACCACTTACCAGCACCATAGTCATAACCAGAACCATCAATCTCATTGCCACCTGTAAACCCAAAATGTCTCTGATCAAGTACCACTAATCACTGGAGCTCCCTTGGCCGCTCATAACCGCGAGCACGACTGATATATCAGTTTTCAAACACTCTGCAGAGGTTGTACACTTTACCCACAAGCCGTGATTCCCTTTCTGCCCGGAAATCGTGACTCTCCATTGATCACTACCAAGGTGACCCAGCAGGGCATCACTATGTAGCCTTTACAAAGATTCCCCGGGGCTGTAGCCGCCCGTTAGGTTTCCTAAATGTACCACACTCCTCCCCAAGGGACAAATCAACCTTGGCAGAGCGAGCCGCATACACCGAGACCCACTGACGGCATGACGGCTAAGCGAACTACATCCCGGATCCTCTAATTATTCAGCTAAGGGCACCCCATTCCACCCTCATGGTTGCACTGTTTTCCCGGGCGGTCATCCAAAGAACAGGTCCTTACGGAGAGGCACTCGAGAAACCGCTCGAGCCCCCTTAAAGGCCACAAGTATAACATCATAATAAAAGAGGGGAAAACAGCGTATCATCGATCATTCTCATCATGTTCATTGATTAGAGTTGAGCAATAGCATAAGACTAAGCAATAATAATCCAACCCAAATAGGTAAACAAGGACATGGATAACAAAACTAGTCAATCCTTAGGCATAAATGTGTGATGCGGGAGGTGAATTAAAGAATGAATAGGACAGAGATAGGTCAAGGGACACTTGCCTCCACCAACCGGCTGCTGCTCAGGGGCTTCTCCTGCGAGTTCTTCGGGCTCTCCGTCCGGATCGTTCTCTATGCGAGCGCAAACATACATACATCCACATATTTAATACAAAAGAACAGTACACCATACAATAGAATGCAGTAAGTAAACAGACGTTCCACGCGGGTTCGTAATTAAGGCTAAGAGAGAAAGAGAAAAAGACAGTCGAGAAATGATCACGTTACAAGATTGTAAATCAAACTACTTGCTTAATGGAAAGGAATTAATTTGAATACTACGTTTGGCATAAAGTAAAGTCAAGTTCCACATTTAATCATTATAAACAATTGAAGATGAATGAAAGGGAGTGGCCGCACGTCGAGACGTACGACACGACATTTAGATTGCATTAAGAAGTAAACGACTCGCTGCGTGACAAAGCGCCCAACGAGACGCTTGCACTAATTATAAATAGACGTTAAGCATCACGTGACGAAGCGCACGACGACATACTCCAACAGAGATGAGTTTAAAGTGGAACGTCGCGCGTCTGGACGCGCGACATCGCACCTTAAACAACCTGAAATTAAAAAATAGATCGTCGCGCGACGAAGCGCGCGACACAACACTTTAATAAATATAAACTAAAAGAATCGTCGCGCGACGAGGCGCGCGACGCAGCACGCTAACTAAAGGAGCTTGAAATCAACTACAAACCAGAAATAATCACCGCGCGCGTGGGTTTACGCACGCGGGAACGCGTTAGGGGGTAAACGAGGCCACGCGAGTCACGCGGGGAGCTGGGACGCCACGCGCAGGGGGCCGAAGCCGCGCGCCGGGGGCAGGGGAGGCCGCGCCGGGGCAAGGGCGGGTGGACCACGCCGGGGCGGGGGCGGGCGCCGCCGCGGGGCCAAGGCGGGGGGGGGGGGGGGGCCAGCGCCGCCTCGGGGGAGGCCGGGGCGGGGGCGGGCGAGCGCTGCCGCACCGGGGGAGGGGCAGGGGGCGGGCGCCGCCGCGCGCAGGGGAGAGGGGGGGGGGGCGTAGGGAAGAGAAGGGGAGGGAGAGGGAGAGAGAGGAGAAGGGAAGGGGAGCTCACCTCGGGGTCCAAATTCCGGTGATCACCGTCTCCAATTCCTAGGGCACCACAGGGAGAGAGAGGTGGAAGAGGGAGAGGGAGGTTGCTGCGCGGGAAATCCAAATGGGAGAGGGAGAGGAGGAGGGGGCGCATGGGGGGGGGGGGTGGGCGCCAGTGGCGCGCAGGGCCGGGCCGGGCTGGGTTGTGCCGGGCCACTTCGCGGATCGAAACCCACGACACGCACGACCCAATCCGAGACGCACGACACGGGCTCTAATCGCGAACCGAAAACCGAGACAGAACGAGACGAACACGCAATATCAGACAAAGAAATGTGTTTCGGCATGATGCAACACCCATGACACTTAGGTCTTTGTTCATACACGACACGGACACTTGTCACTATACTGGTTTGAAATTGGGAAGAAAGAGCGAATCAGGAAGAGAAAAGAGAGTAACGCCCGAATTTGGTGAGAGAAAAGAAGAAAAAAATCTACCCCCAAATTCAGGGCGTTACAGTATTTCAACTCGTTACGATAACGGGCCAGCTCGAGCTGGCTCGCGAGCTGACTCGCGAGCCAAACGAGTTGGAGTAATTAGTCAAATTACAATAATCTCCGATCCAAAATAGTTAATCTTGTACTCTACTATAGTTAATCTTGTTCTTTGTTGAGTGTGGAATATTAAGTTGCAAACTCTATTCTTTTTTTCTACATAGATCTCCTTCTTTTCTTTTGCTACATGTTTTTATATACGTTCATAGACACTAGACATGGTATTATCGAGCTGGCTCGTGAGCTAAACGAGCCAGCTCGAGTTGCCAAAGGAGTCGATCCGAGTTGGATCTTCAGCTCGTTAACATAACGAGTCGAGCTGAGCCAGCTCGTTATCTTAACGAGCCAGCTCGAGTCGAGTCGAGCCGAGGCCGAGCTAGCTCGATATCCACCCCTACCTGCTGTGTCTTCCCCCTTGTGAGACGATGTGTCCACTTGAGCGACTCTTACCCCTTGCTTGGATTCCCTCAAGTGACGTGCCTCAGCGCGTGAGTGGGCAATGTGTGGGTAGTCAGCTATTGGTAGTTTCAGAGTTGGACTCAGTTTAGTGTTAGTATGGCCCATGTCAAGAACATGGGTCCGTCAGGTGGAGGTGATGATTAGGACCCACCTTGCCCTACTAGGCAGCAAGGCAGTCTACCTAGAGCAGCAAGGAGGCAAGAAAATCGCATGTTGGATAGAGCTACTCGAGCAATGCTTGCAGCAGCAGAGCGAGCAAAGTAGGGAGGGCAAATTCACATTGGTGCTGATCAACTTCCATTTAGATACAACAACAGTCTTCTCGTCTGCGCACTCCCCCGGCTGTCCTAGACCCCTCACCTACTCCACCAACTTCTGCTCCACTAGCCTCAGCTCCGCTTGCACTCCTACCCCTACCACTTCCACTACTCCAGAGCTTTCCTGCACCGCAGCTACACCCACAACTTCCATCACACCCGTAGCCTCCGCCACTCCTACCACCACTATCGCTAGTCCCTCTGCCACTCCACCTATTCCACCCCCTCGCTGTCGGAGCGCGACGAGGTTGATGTTGCCTGCCAAAATAGGAAAGCACACGATCAGATCCTGGACTGGGGCACGTGGACCTGGTCCGGTGGTGCATCGAACCGGTCCGATGCACCCGTAGTCAGCCAAATTTGACACATTTTTACAAGGAAGCAGCAATGACTATGGGACCTTTTGGGGCTATAAAAGGACCCCATGTCGATCTCCTTCAGTACCAAGAACTCCAAGAGCATTCACAACTCCGACACTCTGCCACGACGCTGTTTAGCGATTCTAGTGATATCCGAGCACTATTTTGTGTCGTTTTCTTGTGACAATTGTGTTTGCACTCTCGTGATATTCTTTCTAGCGTTGTGTTGTTGCGTTTGCTCTTGTATGTATTCTCTCCCTTCCTTGTGCTCAACTTTGTAACTGTAATTCTTGTACGGCTGTAAGAGACTCCAATTTGTAGAGATTCCTTGCTAAAGGGATTCATATTGATAAGGAAGACAATGTCACTTAAGTTTTGATTTTTGGATCATTTGAGAGGGGCTGAAAGCAACCCTTATAGACACCACGATGTAAATGTAGGCAAACATTTTAGCTTGATCGGACCACAGGATAAAATCGCTTGTGTCCTATGTTCATTTAGTTTTTTGCGATTGTCTACCTTCCTAAGTTCTCAAAGTTCACTTGTGATATTGCTCTTAGTTTAATTTATATCTTAAAAGTGCAATCAAGCGAAGGGAACTTTTCTCACTTCCTCAAACTTGATTTATTTTGTACTAACTCTTATTCTAGATCAAGTTTATGGTTTTTAGTGATTATTTTGCAGGATCACCTATTCACTTCTCTAGATGATCTCGAAAGAACGCAAGATTTTATAGGAATCGTACATGAGATTTCATAGGAATCAATTAATTTTCACTAAAAAACCATATGGAAGTGGAAAATCCCGTGTTCCAAAAGAGGCATAACAAAATAATAATAAGATGTGAGTCTGATATAAAATTAGGATGTAAAAAATTGAGATCTATAATAACGTATGCTATTAGTTTTTTGTGCACTTGTTGTACATTAACATTTTATCGAATTCGTGTCATTGCAACGCACAGTCATTATGCTATATTTTTTAGTATGTAACTAACAAAAGTATAGAATAAAAATAATTGTTTTTATATATCAATGTATTTTATTATAGCGCTTCTACATCTTATTGTATCTTACCGGTACATGTTGACTCTGTAGCAACGCGCTATCAGCGTACACTAATTTAGAAGAAAGAATAAAAAAGGAGAATGACAATGGCACATGCGCACGGGGCCCGCGCGCTCGGAGGGCGGCAGCGGCGGGCCGTGTGGCCACCGCTACACTCCGAGTCCAGAGAAATACAGCGCATTGGCGCATGGCCTCCCGGCGGAGTTCGCCCGCGGCGGCCTCTGTGGCCGCGCGCTCTCGGCATGTGAGCCCATGAGGCGCGTGAGCAGGAGCTCGTGGCTGGCACCAAGGTGCGGCACTGCGGCCGCTGCCACTTAAATCGCCTGGCTCGCGCGCGGAAGACGGGAGGGAGAGGCCTCCTCTCATATCCACCGCAACTAGTCCACCGTAAAAGCATGAGCTCCCGCGCGGCTCGGCCATGGCGAGCCAGCGCAACCCGTGAACGCGGCGGCCGGCGCAAGCACAGGATGGACTGCGCGCCCTTTGCGGCCATCTGTGAGCGGCGGCGCAAGATCCGCGTCTGGCGCAGAGAAGAAAGGCGCGGCGGCGCTCGGGACCCTGGCTCGCGTGCGCAGGGCCGCGATGTCATGGCAGCGCCTCCCATCCGCTGCGGCCTGGCGACCCCGACGTCCATGACAATATCACGCGCGGGAGCGGAGGTCCCAGAAGATAAGCGGCGGCGTGAGGAGCAGAGGTCCGAGAAGATTTTGATAGTAATAGTTGCGGATAATTCAGAAACATATATAGACATAATTTATGATATTTCAGTATTTTTCATATCAGTAAATGCTGGTAATTTAGATATAGATCTGAGAGGATACTTAATTTATGTTTCATAATGGAAAAAGTGGATTTAGATGCGAATTTATGGGGTGATTTAGATTATTATCACACTTAGGTGATTCATAATTTATATGCAAATTTATGTGTTATTTTATATCCACATAGTTGGTATTTAGATGTATATTTAGGTGTTGCTTAATGTTGTTTTGTAAATGGATATTTTTTTTGGAAAATAGATGAACCAAATGGCTATTATTATCAATAATATATTTTTGGGTTTTTGAGGATATAGATTTTTATTTTATACAGCGTTTCACAAGAATTTACATGGAACTTCTGTTTAATAACTTTTTTTGTAGCACGTCTGTTGATGATTAATATGAGGTCTTGTTGGAGCCTTAAGTCTTGCCGAAGATACAAAGGTCCCACCAGGTATAACTTCTAAGGAAAACACTTTCTCAAGAAGCTGTACAAATAGCGGGAAAATGTGAAGATAAACTACATACTCTGATCTAAATTTTACATTTTAGTACAAATGGAGACAGTGGGAAGAAGTGTGGCCAAAAAAGTTGCTAAACAATATACATGATTTAGCTTTTAATTTTAGCTTATTTTGGTCATAAACAGACTAGTAGCAACGAGGTCCAAGCTATATAGCACAGCGTTTGGCTGCAGGCAGGGTGACCACAGCTGGTTGGTTGGTTACGAAGGAGCCCATCGTGAGGGCAGGGCCCGGTACTCATCACAAAAGAAACGCCAACTCCAAGAAACCAACGGGTCTGCGCTGTAGGCGAATTCCCACTCCACGCCATCATGGCGCCGACGCTTCTGCTGGTAGCCCTTGTAGCGCTCGCGGTGGCAGCAGCAACGCCGATGGTGATGGAGGCATCGGCGTTCACGGAGGGGTGCAACAATAGGAGCACGCCGGGTGGTGGTGGAGGCACCGCGGTGGGGAACAAGCTGAACGTGCACTTGGTGCCGCACTCGCACGACGACGTCGGGTGGCTCATGACCATCGACCAGTACTACGTCGGATCCAACAACTCCATCCAGGTACCTTGCCGCCTTCTTCCTGCTGCTTCCTGTCATTTCAGTTAATAATTCTCACGCACCGGCTCCTGGCAGGGCGCGTGTGTGATGAACACACTCGACTCCGTGGTGGACGCGCTCGCCAAGGATCCTGCTCGCAAGTTCATCGTCGTCGAGCAGGTAAGAACCACCACTTGCTGCTTGTGCGTGCTAATTCCATCGCCTCCGATTCGGTCCTCGTCTGCTTATGGCTTCACTGTATATATATAATCGATTCTCTAAATACAATTACTCGACCTGCACAATATATATTGTTAATTTAATTCATAAAGTCTATATATGGCCCGCTTATAAAATGAACTGCTTTGACAACGTCAGTGGGCAGATATTCAAAATCAGGAGGCTTAATTTGATGGATACTTATTTTGGAAGCACACCATATACCTACCTACCTTGGCCATGGATCCCTATCATGTACAGTAAATAGTACTAGCTAGTGCCAAAGCATGGACCAACATGTCGACTATGCTGTTACAAAAACATCCATGTCGTACTCACTCAAAGGTACACAGCCTGTCTCCCAAATTGTGAGTACTAGCAGATACAAGGATACCCCACACAAGATAACATGGATAAGCATTGGAGGATTCTGAGGATACCAAGGACCACAAAGGATAGGAAGATGAGAGCACAAGCCACAGGGAAGTAAGGAAAAAAATGATTGCTTTGGTTCATGCCCCTCTCCTCCCTGTCGTCATTCTCCTGTTTATTGTAGGCCTGTAGCGCAGTCGCTTGTCGCTTGGGTAACACCCTATAGGCTATACAAAATCTAAGATGTTGACGTCCCTTCTATCATGCTAGAGTATAAAACTCGGTAACATAAGTTTAAGAAGTTATTTTTTTTTGAATTTAACTAAATCTATACAGGAAAATATTAATATTTACGGTGCACAGTAAATATGATAGGCTAATCATTTAATATATTTTATAATAAATTTATTTAAAGAAATAAACATTTTTTACAAACTTAGTTAAACTTTAAAAAAATTTGACACGTATGACACTCGATACGATTTTCTTTTTAGGATGGAGGTAGTAGGAGTGTATCGTCGAAAAATTTTATGTGCGGAATGGAACCTTTGCTGTATCTATTGTTTTTCAAGGAATTTACTTATCCTTTTGCTGTCAGGCTTTCTTCCAAAGGTGGTGGGCACAGAAAAGCCTGACAGTCCAGGCCACAGTACACAAACTGGTCGATTCGGGTCAGCTAGAGTTCATGTATGGAATGTGGTTTCCCTATCTCCCTTTGATCTTGGCTTCAACTTTTTTATCACCTCATCTCAAAATTTTCCTATGGATATCTTGTTCAGAAATGGTGGGTGGTGTATGCATGATGAAGCTGTTGTGCATTACATTGACATGATTGATCAGACCACACTTGGCCACCGGGTGATCAAGAAACAATTCAAAAAGATTCCGAGAGCTGGCTGGCAAATCGATCCTTTCGGTCATTCTGCAGTTCAAGCTTATTTGCTTGGAGCAGAGGTACACTAAACATCACACTTGTGATGGTGTAAAAGTTTCTGAAAGAATTAAATTAAAAAAACATATTAGACCAACCTTGCATGTAGAAATCTAAAAAAAGCATTGTAACTGCTCTCTCATTCTTCTTATTAAACAAAAGATGAACCATTCTGCATTTGGCAATGTTTGATTTTAATGCAATTTTAGCTTGGTTTCGATTCCGTGCATTTTGCAAGAATCGATTACCAAGATAGGGCAACCCGGAAAGCAAATAAGGGCCTAGAAGTTATATGGCGTGGCTCAAGACCTGTTGGTTCATCATCACAGGTTATATTTTTTCTTGTACACTATATCATGTTCATTAGCATGATTGGCTAATTTGAGTTTTATAAAATCCTATTTAACTACAGGATTTTATTGCAGATCTTCACGAATGTATTTCCAGTCCATTATAGCGCACCAGTTGGCTTCAGCTTCGAAGTTTTGGCTGAAAATGTCATACCCGTTCAGGTAAATATTTGTAGATAACAAGTTTAATATAATAACTCCAAGCTTACTGATGTTCCTTATGAAACCTCACAACCATTTCTAGGATGACATGTCGCTGTTTGACTACAATGTCCAAGAACGTGTAGATGATTTTGTTGCTGCAGCCATAGCACAGGTAATCCTCCAATTTTTGGTCGGTTGGAGCGATTTGAAGTTATGTTTTCAACTAAAAACAGAAACTTACTCATGATGAAATGATTTGATTATCAGGCAAACGTTACACGTACAAACCACATAATGTGGACCATGGGGGATGATTTTAACTACCAGTATGCTGAATCCTGGTTCCGAAATATGGACAAACTTATCCAGTATGTGAACAAGGTATTGCTGGTTTTATCCATCCATGCCAAGTTTCGATGCACAGTTTTCATGTATTACCAAATGTCCATATGTGAAGAACCATTAACATCTGCCTAAACACATGTATGAATTAATGTGTATTTTCAATATAGTTCCATGACATGCATTTGAGAAGTAAGATAACAATGTCATGAATTAATACTGCAGGATGGCCGAGTGCATGCATTATATTCTACTCCGTCCATCTACACAGATGCTAAACATGCATCAAACGAATCTTGGCCAGTAAAATACGATGATTATTTCCCGTGAGTTCTCAAACCTACTAGCATAACATAAAAATCCTCATGCTAAACAAAATAAACACCATGCTAATTAATATAATACTGCTAATTGCAGCTACGCCGATTCAACAAATGCATACTGGACTGGGTATTTTACAAGCCGTCCAACTTTCAAGCGATACATTCGAGTGTACAGTGGATACTATCTGGTATAAGATAATATAATATAAATTCAAGAATTGTAAACGAAACTTTTAAACGACCTCGGAAAATGGCTGGCTGCAGGCTGCGCGTCAAATAGAATTTTTGATGGGTAGGAGCTCCTTGGGATTGTTCACTTCCAGCTTGGAAGATGCAATGGGTATTGCCCAGCATCATGATGCAATCTCAGGTACTGCAAAACAGCACACGACTGATGACTACTCAAAACGGATTGCTATTGGAGCATCAAAGGTTCACAATTTCGCTTGCAGACACCTTTTTGTTAAAATGTCCGTATGTTGTTTGTCAAAGAAATGTTGATATATTCTACTCTTCTCATTCAGGTCGAAAAAGGTGTAAACGCTGCTCTGACTTGTCTAACCAACTCTAACAAAACATGTGTATCCTCTGTACCAAAATTTAGTCAGGTGAGAAAACATGTGATCATTATTTTGCGCTCCATTCTTTCAGAATTGTTTTAATGTTTCTTCCGTATTTCCCCATCGTCGGTTAATTTTCTTATGAAAAGGACAACCTGATAGCCTCGTGTTACTTTGACTGTTTGGTAATATATCATATACTAAATTAACTCGTTATAAATTACTACAACTTTTTCATGGGTAATTATTAAAGAGTTTTACCTAGCTAATCAAGTTGTCTCCCATGGTAATTGAACATATAGTGTCCACTTCTCAATATAAGCTACTGCCCTTCGACTGAGGAAGCAATTTCAGCAACAAAGCATTTAGTGAGTAATACATGTTTTGTCATTTTATATACCCATCAATATTTTTAGATATTTACATGGTCTTCCGTTGCAGGTTGTAGTTGTTTACAATCCTCTTGGTTGGAAACGTAGTGACTTCATAAGGGTTCCTGTAAGTGACTAAAGACTTCACTCAACACTTCATGTAGTGTAGTGTTTGAATGTGTATTATATTATACCCTTCAGAAAGTTGGGACACTCAATAAAAGAATATGGATCAAGGATCATGATCGTTTTGTAGAGAAAATAAACCCTGAATTTGTAAAAATACCAGGATAAATTTCTTGTGCAACTATTTTTAGTTCCTTGCTTCTTGAGCATCTTTACTTGTATAGTTTACATGCTCCTTAAACATTTTTAGGTCAATGATGAAGACCTGGTGGTCAAAAGCTCTGATGGAAATACTGTTGTGTCACAAATAGTTGTGGTTGATAATGTGACAAACAACTTAAGAAAGTTATATGTGAAGGCTTATCTTGGAGTCACAGCAAACAAGGCCCCTAAGTATTGGCTAACATTTCAAGCTTCTGTACCACCAATGGGATGGAATTCTTACTTTATTTTGAAATCAACTGGATCTGGTGAATGACTTCATCTTAATACTTATTTTCATCAAACTACAAGTCCTTGAGAAAATACTATTGTTCTTTATGCCAACAATTTAATATCGTTCTTCTTCAAACATGAAACCGCTTTATCAATAGAGAGTTATGATATAACAGAGTAAGGCATGCGGCATGGTAATATCACATATTCACATGTCTCATAACTAGCTTTAGTTGTCACATTAAACTACCATAAGGACATGCAAAGTTTATTTTGGCTATTTACACCAACTTCAGCTTTAGTCACTATATAAAATTGAAAAAAACCCTTACCCAACAAGATTGGTTGTAGACTTGTAGTTATATAACTTATATTCGATTAAGATGATAGATTTTGATCCGTTTTGGATCTTTTTCCCTCTCTTCTTAATGAAATGATGCGCATGTCTCTTGCGCGTTCGAGAAAAAAAAGAGATAGATTTTGAACACTTTTTTAAGTTAAGAAACAGAAATTGTTCCTACCACCTATCCAGGATACAACAACACTGAACATGTCCCCGTCGTGGTTCCTCCAAGTAACAACACAATTGAAGCTGGACAAGGGCATTTAAAGATGTCATTCTCTTCAGCATCTGGACAACTAGAGAGAATATTCAATTCTGCCTCAGGAGTGAGTCTCAAAAAATAAATCTCTCATTTTAAATGTGCCGATAAAAATGCAGTAATATTTTATGTTACATCTATTGGTACAAATAAACTCTAAAATGTCAATTTCTCAATAGGTGCATCTAAACCAGTTTCCCAAGTTATGAAGACTTATCAATGATCCATTATATTGTTATTTGCAATGGATTTGACCTTTAACTTTTTATGCATTTGTACTATTTGCAAATTTGATGTATTAGTTTGCTGTAAACTCTAATACAATAAAGGATAGAATACATATCATGGTAGTAGTACTTATACTCTTTTTTTTTCTCGAATACGCAAGAGAGCTGCGTATCTTTGTATTATAGGGGAAGAAAAAAAGGTGAGGGGCATAAGCCCACTCAGGAACAGGTAACATGAACACACACACACACACACACACACACACACACACACCAACACAACACCCACACCACCACACCTAGGTCACTCAAACCCGCCTGAAAAACACACTTAATACAACTCAAAAGAAAGCTCCTCCCTTCTCTCAACCTGGATCAAACAGGGTTTTGAGGTTTTTGGTACCTGCGAGAGACTATTTTTGCTGCTCCTCTCTGAATCCCTGAACCACCATCGAAAACACATTTATTTCTATGTTTCCAGAGGCTCCAAGCTCTCAGGATGACAACACTATTGAATCCCTTTTTCTTGCCTTTGGGAACTAAGGAGAGAGCCCCCCCTCCACCAGCCAACAAAACATGTTATGGTCGCTAGATCGGTGAGGGGTTAGAGAGGGGTATCGATGGGCAGGAACGTCGGCCGGGGGCCTCTGCCCACGGCCGAGCAAGAGGAGGATTTCTCCTTTCTAATTCTTGCCTGCTTTATTTCTCATCCATTGATTACATAAATAGGCCGGTTGGCCGCCCCTATCTAGCTAGAGATCCTTATCTCCTAAAAACTCTCAACAAACTACTAACTGATAACCTTACTAGATAATCTCAACTAATCTCCTAAATAATCTCAACTAATCTTCTAATCTTATCTCTAACTATCCTTATCTAATCCCCCTTCGAGGGCCCATGGCTGCTGCTGCCGCAGCCCCTCCGTGGGCCTCCTTAGGCCCTGACACTACACCCCTCCTGAACAAGCAGCTTGTCCTCGAGCTGTCGCATAACGGGTGCTCAAAGACCGAGTCTACTTGACCCAATACCAGACACCTAGAAGACAAGCCTTTTACATCTCGGCTTATCTTATTATTTCGAATTTGATTTTTTACCTCATAAGATAAGGCAAACACCCTCCGCGCATTGGACTTGCACGTGTGCAACCACCTGGATCCCATGGACGCCATCTGCACGAAAGGGGAGCACATGGACGGGCACCTGGAATAGGTCGCAATAATAACCAGCAAAGGCGCCCTCGTGGCGGTCGGTAGCGGAATGTGGTGGCGCTAAATAGTGCGCCCTTGCCGATGACGAGGGGAGTGCCTTCCCTACCGCTGCTACCGTAGAGCTGAAGTTCGTCGCCCGTGGGACACGTACCATGCTCGCACTTGGAGATAGCGGCCCGATGCTGCTGCTGATGGCCGTCTGACAGGGCGAGGTCGCACATCCGTGTGCCGAGGTCAACCGTCACCAAGGCTGCCTCGAGCATCTGCCGGCGCATCTCCCGCACTCTCCGTCGTGCAAGGAAGCCACGAGCAGCAGCTTGTATGCCCACAGCCGCCGACGTCTGGAGCCGTGCGGACAACGCCAGCTGGTGCTGCTCATGTTGCACTGCTGCCTTGATTTGCAGCAGCCCTTGCTCAACCTTCTGGAGCGTGGCTTGCATCTTTGCGAGATCAACCTTTATGTTGGTCCACAAGTCCCCCATCGATGGAGCTGGTGATTGTTGAGCCGTGGCTGCCCCTAGTGGCGTCGCCCATGGGGACGGAGACGCCGTCAACGAAGATGATGTGAGGAAATTTGACGTTGTCCCTGGAGATGGGCACACCGGCGTCCAGGATGTGGTGACAAAATTGGCAGGCGATGCTGCCCATGGAGATGGGGACGCCGGTTGCCAGGATGGCGTGACGAAGGTGGCATGCGTCGCAGCCCATGGAGATGGGGACGCCGGTTGCCAGGACGGCGTGACGAAGGTGACATGCGGCGCAGTCCATGGAGATGGGGACGCCGATTGCCAGGATGACACCGTGGAATTGGCAGCAGAAGCCATGGGATCAGATCGAAACCCAAGCTAGCCGATACCAGATGTTATGGTCGCTAGATCGGTGAGGGATTGGAGAGGGGTATCGATGGGCAGGAACACCGGCCGGGGGCCTCTGCCCACGACCGAGCAAGAGGAGGATTTCTCCCTTCTAATTCTTGCATGCTTTATTTCTCATCCATTGATTACATAAATAGGCCGGTTGGCCGCCCCTATCTAGCTAGAGATCCTTATCTCCTAAAAACTCTCAACAAACTACTAACTGATAACCTTACTAGATAATCTCAACTAATCTCCTAAATAATCTCAACTAATCTTCTAATCTTATCTCTAACTATCCTTATCTAATCCCCCTTCGAGGGCCCATGGCTGCTGCTGCCGCAGCCCCTCCGTGGGCCTCCTTAGGCCCTGACACAAGAATCACTTCTCTTGGGGAGTACAGCCGAAAACCCAATAGGGGAAAGAATACAGTGCCAAAATTGCCTAGCAAAGACACAACTAGAGATGATATGTTGCACGGTTTCCTCTTCTTGATCAGAAAGCACCCAACACTCCAGGAAATCAAGCCCTCTTCTTTTCAACATGTTTGCAACACTATTCTTAAGGCGTCGCCTAGGTGTCCAGGCGGAGGTCCAACGCCTAGGCGCCTTGTCCGCCTACCTCGCCTAGGCGGTGGTCCAACGCCTTGTCTCGCCTTACCGCTTTAAAAACCATGGTCTGCAGTCCATCATTTATTATTAATAGCAAGCCAAATGAATAACTTGCATTTAGGGGCCGCCCAACTCTTCCGGATCCTTTTCCAGGGCTCAAAAACTACAACACCAATGAAGAAAGCTCTGCAAGCAGACTTAGATGTGAACCTCCAAACATGCTTGTCAGCTCTATCTTGTAGATGGAAGCCTTCCAGTATCTCCCGCAGCTGTAAAAATTCCAGAATTCCAGCCAACGAAAGATTCCCTTTGATATCTTGCACCCAGGCGGAAGAAGGGAGGGCCTGCTGAACAGTTCTACACTATTTTTTATCCTTTTTGATACCACAACAACAATCAAAGGGTCAAGCTCAACAATAGAGCTGCCATGAATCCGCTTGTCGCGAAAGGGCCTCTAGCATAATGGTTAAGGCTTCCGAGTAACACCTCTAGGTCTCGGGTTCAATCCCCCTAAGGGGCGAATTTCGGGCTTGGTTAAAAAAATCCCCTCGCCGTGCCCCGCCCGCTCTCGGTGATCGATATCCTGCGCGCCACCCTTTGGCTGGGCCGTTGTAGAGTGGGCAGTTGATCGACCCATTAGTGATGGGGGGCTAGGGTTCGAGGGTTTTCTCGGTCGGGACCATGTTTGGGTCTCTTCTTAATATAATACCCGGAGGGCGGTCTTTCCCTCCCCGGCCGAGTTCTTGAATCCACTTGTCCTCCCAAAACAAAGTTGTAGCTCCATTGCCAATAGAGGTAGTCACTGCAGCTTGAAAGAGGGCTCTAGCTTTTGTGGAAATATTGAGGTTTAAGCCAGCCCAAGGTTTAGAAGGCTCCGTCTTCGGGAGCCACAACCATCTTAATTGCAGAGCCCAGCTCATAGTGAGGAGGTCAGGAACGTCAAGACCTCCAAGCTCAATGGGTCTAACAATTTTGTCCCAAGCTACAAGACAGTTACCCCCCTAGCCTCCCTTCTACCTTTCCATAAGAAACTCCTTATTTTGTCAATAGCTTTGATGCACCATTTAGGGACATTGAGTACAATGAGTAAATAAACCGGAATAGCAGAGAGGACAGATTAACCAGTGTACATCTCCCAGCAAGGTTCAATAGACCAGCTTTCCATCCTGAGTTATACTCTTTCTTATGGAGTTATATCTACATATGTTATCCAAGGATAAGACCATGCATCTAAGTTCTCTTTTTCCATGATATTCATTCAGTTGCATAATCTTAGTCTTGTGTGCATCATAGGAAGCGCAGATGGTATGTAGTATAGTAAAACTAGATTGTCGATGCCGATATTAGGTATAATCACATATACATGCACACTATTTTTTACTCCCTCCGTCCCAAAACATAAGTCATTCCAAGATTTTTGAAGAGTCAAAGTTTTTAAAGTTTGACCAAAGTATAGCAAGAATCATAAAGATTTATGACACAGAATAGATATAGTATGAAAATATATTTAATGGAGAATCTAATGGTATACATTTGATATCGTAAATGTTATTACTTTATTGTATAAATTTGGTCAAACTTGAAAAAACTTTGACTCTCCAAGAATCTTGGAATGACTTATATTTTGGGACGGAGGGAGTATCAAACTAGTACAAATTTGATATGGTTCTCCTAAATATTACACAATATTTTGGTTAGCTATGTGCGTATGACCAATGTTTTTAAACAAAAGTAGTATGGAGTTTTTCACTTACCTAAACAGTGAATACCATTTGTGTATGGGAAACATTAATATATTTATTTATTGATAATTTATTTTAGGGAGACTTACCAATTCAACAAAGCTTTCTTTGGTATAGATCAAGTAAAGGAGATGCCTTGGACCCACAGGTTTTACTAAACTTGGAGTTTTCTCAATTTAAAAAGAAATATCAACACATATTTGGTAGTTCTAATGTGTTTATTTTATGCTAGGCATCTGGAGCTTATATATTTAGACCAGATGGTAATACACCAACTATTGCCTCATCATCGGTAAGACCTTACATGCTATCTATGTTTCTATTTTAGTTAATCTATCTTCCCATTGGCATATTTTTAATTGTATAAGAATGGATTTCCATTACGCCCCGTTTGGATCATTGGAATTGAATTCCATTCTAATAATAGTAATTTAGGCATATATCAATTAAGCTAATTCGGTTTTATGCAAAAAATATTTGTATACTATTATTAGCAAGATGTCGGAGATATTTATGTGCTACATTTTTACTATAGATGAGTGAGACGAAGAGTGTCATGTAAGTTACGGATTAAAAACAAATTCTACTAATGCATAAAATTATTTCCCATCCTCCACCCCATGAATTTGAGATAGGCTTATATATGAACTCTGGAAAGTGGTGGAATGTCAAATTCCAAACTAAATAAGTTACTTTATTGAGTGGATTCCAATTCATCTAAAATGAAGGGATCCAAACGCCCCGTTAGATATTTTCACTTTCCTTTCCTCCAACATAGGAGTTAATTCCTTTTGTTAGATTGTAAACTCTTGGACAGTGGACCTGTTGACCTAGGCTTGTCACCGTGCATATATGTATGCACTGATGATCATTGAGTGATACTAAATGTGTATTCACCAAAACCCTAATATGCTCACATGGTATCACGAGATGATTCACTCCTGTGACCTCATTCTGGTTATCTAAACCCTAATCCTTGTTTTTTCTCTCGAATATGCAGGAGAGCTATGTATCATTATATTAAGAAGTGTTACTAACCTGAGAATTGATAGATGATTACCCAGTCCCTAAGGACTACTATATACATATAGATAGTGGGCCAGGCCTAATGGGCCTTAACACCCCTCCTCAAACTCAAGGTGGAAATGGAGGATCTAAAGCTTTGAGTTTGATCAAGTGAAATTGATGTTGTGCTCTTGTTTGTGCTTTGGTGAAGAAATCTGCCAACTGAGATTCTGAGGGCACATATTTAAGATCAATAGTCTTCTGCTGACAATGAGATCGAGTAAAAGATGCATCGACACCAATGTGTTTAGTAAGTTCATGCTTCACTGGATCATGAGATATCTGTATAGCACTCATATTATCACATAACAGAGGTGTAGGAGTGTCACAAGAGACACCAAGATCATTCAGGAGCCAGCGCAACCAAATAATTTCAGCAGTGGTAGTAGCAAGAGCCCGGAGCTCGGCTTCAGCACTAGAACGAGATATGGCTGCTTGCTTCTTGGATTTCCAGGCAATAGGTGAGGATCCAAGAAGAATACAGTAACCTGTAGTAGAAGAACGATCAACAGTATCACTTGCCCATGTGGCATCGGAATATGCATGAAGCTGAAGTGGGCTATCAGAGGCATAGAGTAAACATCTTGATCTTGTCCCGCGTAAGTATCTAAGCACACGAAGCAAATGACCATAATGAACTGAGGTCGGTGTGGATACAAATTGGCTCAAAATATGAACAGCATGAGCAATATCAGGTCTGGTGATGGTGAGATAAACAAGGCTACCCACAATATGGCGATATCGAGTTGGGTCTGCTAGTGGTGTACCATCCTTCGGACGAAGTTGTAAATGAATATCCATTGGTGTCGCAACTGTGCGTGTATCAGTAAGTCCAGAGCGATCAAGTAGATCTTGTATATATTTGGACTGAGATAAATAAAATCCTTTTGGAGTCTGTTGAACTTCAATACCCAAGAAATAGCTAAGAGGACCCAAATCAGACATCTGAAATTCCTTACTAAGGTGCTTCTTGACATGAGAAATATGGTCTGAGTTGTCACCTGTAATCAGCATATCATCCACATATAATAGAAGTAAAGTGCGGCCTTTTGGAGAGACATGAACAAACAATGCAGGATCATGTTCATTCGAAGAAAAACCAGCAGCTGTGATGACAGAGATGAATCTCTGAAACCAAGCACGAGGAGCTTGTTTCAGACCATACAATGCGCGACGAAGACGACAAACATGCCCTGAGGGAGTATTAACACCCGGAGGGGGATGCATATAAACTTCTTCATGTAGATCACCATTGAGAAAAGCATTCTTGACATCCATCTGGGAGATAGTCCAAGAAGATGAGGCTGCAACTGCAATCAAGGTTCGTACAGTGGTCATATGGGCAACTGGTGCAAAAGTCTCATCATAGTCAAGTCCTTGAGTCTGTTGGAAACCACGAGCCACAAGACGAGCTTTATACCTCTCAATAGAACCATCTGATTTTGTCTTAACTTTGAAGACCCATTTACAAGTGATAGGAACAACATGCGAGGGTAAAGGAACTATATCCCATGTGCCAGTGCGTTCAAGAGCAGCTAATTCATCAACCATAGCAAGCTGCCACTCAAGAATCCCAGAAGCCTCCTGATAAGTAGTTGGTTCAACAATTGCCACACTAGCTCGTGGAAAACCATAGCGATCTGGAGGTTCAATGGTACCACGGTCACAAAGACGATATCCCTGATTAAAAACATCATTAGACTCAGTATTGTTAGCACAAGAATCAGGTACAGGATCAGTATCAGGACCAGTCGTAGGAATAGAGCAGGAACGACGAATGTAGGTTTGAGTGATAGGTGGTTTGGAAGAGTAAGATGATGTGGAGATGGAAGGTGGTGTTATGGGAATAAGAACATCAGGTGTGGTTGTGAAAGATGATGGTTCAGATGAAAAATCAGGAACGGAAGGAAGACACATGAAAGAAGTGGATTCTGTGGGATAATATGAGGGGTGAGTGGACTTGTTGTAAAAAAAAGGGCGATTTTCATTGAAACTCACATCTCTAGAAATTTGAATACGACGAGTAGATGGATCATAACAACGATAGCCTTTGTGTTCAGGACTGTATCCAAGAAAGACACACTCAACAGATTGAGCAGTCAATTTAGTCCGTTCACGTGGTGGTAACAGGACATAACATAGACAGCCAAACACACGAAGATGATCATATCGTGGAGATGTCCCAAAAAGAATTTCACCCGGTGTTTTGCCAGAAAGTTTTGAGGATGGTTGTCTATTAATGAGATACACGGCAGTGGAAACAGCTTCACTCCAAAAATGTGAAGGAACAAAAGAAGATATCAAAAGAGTACGAGCACTCTCAATAATATGACGGTGTTTGCGTTCAGCAACACCATTTTGGGCATGAGCACCAGGGCAAGAAAGTTGAGCTAAAGTGCCTTCTAAGGACAATATCTGGCGAAAATTATCAGATAAAAATTCACCACCAGAATCAGAACGAAAATTTTTAATAGTGGCAGAAAACTGGGTGTGAATCATGCGAGAAAAAGACTTGTAAATAGAAGGCAATTCTGAGCGGCGTTTCATAAAGTAAATCCAAGTATAACGAGAATGATCATCAATAAAAATGACATAATATTTATGACCACCTTTGGAAACAAAAGGAGCTGGACCCCAAACATCAGAATGAATAAGATCAAAAGGTTTTGCAGAATGAAAATCACTAGTAAAGTATGGAAGTTGTACTTGTTTGCCAAGATGACAACCTTTACAATGAAAACTAGACTCAACATGTGTAGGACCTAAACATCCTGACTTTATTAGAGTAGACAGACGAGACCCACATAAGTGACCAAGACGATGATGCCACTGGGCAAACGACAGTGTGGGACCGGAAGCGGCAAGCACACGAGCTGTAGAGGCATGATGGGAAGGGAGACACAATGTGTCCAAGATGTAAAGGCGAGGCGAAGATTTACGGCGACGGCCAGTCCCAATCACATCCCCTGTGAGTCGATCCTGTACAAAACAAGATGAGTCATCAAATCCAACAAAGCAATTGTGATCGGTAATTTGACCAACTGATAAAAGATCCATGGATAATTCAGGTACAAAGAAAATATTTGGGACAGTAAAGTTTGAATTGGAAAGAGAACCCTTGTGGGTGACATGACATAATGTACCATCAGCAGTCTGAACAGAAGTACCCTCGGTGACAGGTGCAGTAGAAGCCAGGCGTGACTGATCAGATGTCACATGAATGAAGCTCCAGAGTCAAGAACCCAAGTAGATGACAAAGCACCAGCAGATGAAGTAGCAGCAACAGCAACTGAGCCTCTAGGAGATGGTCCTGTACCACGACCACGAGTAGCACGACGGACATGAAAATCAGCCAGCTTCTCTGGATACTTAGTAAAGCAGTTCTCAGACCGATGAGTGGTCTTCTTACAATGCTCACAAGGCGGAAAGGAGGTGCTCCTGGACTTCTGAGCAGTAGCCAATACACTGTGTGAACTGACACCAGTAATAGAAGACATGGACTTAAGGCGAGTCTCTTCAGCAAGTAATTCAGACAACGCCTGAGCCATGGTGAGAGTATCAGAAGTGTGTAGTAACCTTGCACGAAGAGAATCAAATTCAGGTCGAACGCCCATAACAAATCTGTAGGTAAAGAACTTCTCAATGAACTTATGGGCTGGGCAAGGCACAGCTGTACAAGGCTACAAGCAGGCACCATGGAGGTCAAAGCACTCATAAGACGATCAAAAGCTGAATAGTAATCATCAATGGACATATCTTGTTGCTCAATGACATGAGTTTGCTGCATAAGAGTATGTAAAAGAGCCCCACTGTCCTGAACAAACCGATCCTTCAGATGAGACCAGATAGCCCTAGCAGTGGTGAATTTGGACAGACTCATAATCATAGTTGGTTTAGTACTATTGACCATTGCAGCCATTACTTTGCCATCATTGATTTGCCAAGTCTTGATTGCAGCTGCGTTGCTTCTATCAGCTGCTAAAACTGGTGAATCTTCAGTTAAATGGAATAGTAAACCATGACCTCTTAATGCAGTTTGAACACAGAAAGCCCACTCTGGGTAATTCTGCCCATCAAGCACAATATTGACAACAATAGCATTGGACGTCATATTGAAGAGCAGGAAAAGGACAAAAGAATAACGGATCTGAGAAAGACTGTCTTGATGGTACCAAAAACCCCTGTTTGCAGGTGATGAACAGTGGATATGCCGCCGCAACCGAGACGGCGGCGCGAGCAGGAGATCTGATGCGCAGCAGATCTGGGCGCGCAGATGGCTGCCCGGACAGCGAGAGCTCGCAGACGTGGCAGACGTCGCGGACGGCGACGGAGAAGAAGTCAGCGACGTCCCTGGGGACGGTGCAGCGAACACGCAGACAGCTGCGTGCGGTCCCTGACGAGGCAGAGGACCCCTGGCGACGACTCTGGGGAGCCAAAAGACGACGCAGCGGATGCGCAGACAACTGCGCGCAGACAGCCGCGACACCGGCGGCGTCCCTGGCGAGGCAGAGGATCCTCCCTGGCGAGTCTGACGCGCAGACGGCGGCGAACGCTGACGGCAGGGCGGACGGCGGCACGCAGATCCGGCGGACGACCGCGGACGGCGCGCAGGACGGCGCGCAGACGGCGGCGGACGAGGCGGACGGCGGCGCGCAGATCCGGCGGACGACCCAGCGGATGGCCGAGGACGGCGCGCAAACGGCGGCGGACGAGGCGGACCGAGGCGGCGGACGCGCAGACGGACGGGGAAGGGGAGGGCCGCGACGGCGGATGGCGTGCGGACGGGGCAGGGGAGGGCCGCGACGGCGGCCGGGTAGGGAGGCCGCGACGGCGGCCGGGCAGGGAAGCCGCGACGGCGGCAGGAAAAAAAAACCCTAATCTAAACCTCCTCTATACCATGTTACTAACCTGAGAATTGATAGATGATTACCCAGTCCCTAAGGACTATTATATACATATAGATAGTGGGCCAGGCCTAATGGGCCTTAACAAGAAGAAGATAACAGGGGAAGGAACCCCAATACAGCACCACACCGCACACACCCTACAACTCCATCACCCTAGTCAGCCAGGGGGGCAGTAATTTGGAGGAAGGATAAATCCTTAGCCCCAGCTGAAACCCACACTAAGACCTCATCCATAGCAGCTAGAAGAACAGCAGCGACACTAGGATTTTTTTCCTTGAAAGACGCATTGATTCCTATGCTTCCAAATCATCCACGCCCCAAGAATAACCAGGGAGTTAAAACCTCTCCTAGTCTGACCTTTCACCTAAGGCTGCTGTTTCTCCACCATTCTTCAAAAAACTGCTCCTCGGTCTGTGGCATCAACTCCTGCAGCTTAGCTAACCGCAGCAGCTCAAACCAAACTTGTCTAGAAAAGACACAAGAGACAAGTAAGTGATTGATAGTTTCCTGCTGCTGATCACATAAGGGGCAGCACTCTGGATGTTGCAAACCCTTTCTAGCAAGCCTATCCGCTGTCCAACCCTAACCCTTGTCATTGCTCATTCACCACTTGTTGGTCCTCATGTCATTGATTCGATCTCGCTAGTCGTGTGTGCTTCCTCATGCACTGCCGTTGCCAACCGTTGAGATTTCTCCAGGTTCCCCTTGACATGTTGGACCTTGTCGAGCAGCTCTTCCTCTAGCGTGAGGTCGAGCAAAAGGCCATCATGGCTGAAGCCACCCTTGTCATGACATTCTTGGCTACAAGTAGACAAGGCACAAAAAGCGGAGAAACTCTTTGGGCATTTTTTTTTCAAAGCATGTTCTATGGTTTAACATGAATTAGCTATAAACTTTTTAAGATTTAACTATATTATTTTTAGGAAATTTATTTTTTTACAAAGTTATTTGATTTTAATAGTTTGATGGCCAAAAGATATTCAATTTTAGAGTTCTATGGCCAAAATCAACACTCAGTTAACAGTTTGATGTCCAATCAAACTGGAGCAAATCAACAACTGGAGCCCGTTTTGGTCAGGTTGGACAGGGTCCTATGCTCAGTTGACTGGGAGTTTCTTTTCCCTAATGTGCTGCTGCAGAGTTCTGCTTCCCAAGACTCTGATCATTGCCCATTAATTCTGGGTCTTCGAGATAATAAATCAGGGAGTCGACGTTTTCATTTTGAGGCTTTTTGGCCTAAATTGGAGGGATTTCATGATATTGTACGCGATGCCTGGGACTCAGTTGGAACAGCGAACTGTCCTTTCCTCACTCTTCACTATAAACTGAAGAAGACAGCCAGGAGATTGCAAGCTTGGAGTGATAGGCAGGTTGGTCACATTAGATCTCAACTAGCTTTGGCAAAAGAAATTTCACATAAGCTGGAAATTGCTCAAGATGAAAGGGTGTTGACTCCGGATGAATTTTGGCTGAAAGGCAAGCTTAAAAAACATTCTTTGCTTTTATCCTCCCTGAAGCGTACTATGGCTAGGATGAGATCAAGGATTTTGTGGCTCAAGGATGGTGATGCCAACACAAAATTCTTCCACCTGCATGCCAAACACCGTAAGAGAAAGAATTTTATTGCTACGTTGGTTGATGGGGATGATATCCTTACTAGTCATAGGGACAAGGCTGCAGCAGTGGATGGTTTCTTTTCAAATTTAATTGGTTCATGCTGCGAGAGAGAGCAAGCAGTGGATTTGGAGGCCCTTGGCCTTTCTCAGCATGATTTGGCTGCGCTTGAGGCTCCCTGTTCGGAAAGGGAAATATGGGAAACCATTAAGCTTTTACCTTCCGATAAAGCTCCGGGGCCGGATGGATTTACTGGCTGTTTTTATAAGTCCTGCTGGACCGTTATCAAATCTGATATCATGGCTGCAATTCAAGCTATCTGGAATAATAACTTTGTTAATTTTGACAAGTTGAATTCTGCTTACATTACCTTGATCCCAAAAAAAGAGGGGCTGAACATGTGAAGGATTTTAGACCAATAAGCCTTGTGCACAGTTTCGGCAAGCTGATTATAAGGATACTTGCCAACAGGCTGGCTAGCAAGCTTAACAGGTTGATCTCTCCAAATCAGAGTGCCTTCATCAAAGGGCGGTTTATCCAAGATAACTTCATGCTGGTGCAGCAGACTTCCAGATTCCTTCATCGCCAGAAGAAGGCTAGTTTACTTCTCAAATTGGACATCACCAAGGCCTTCGATTCGGTCTCGTGGCCTTTTCTTATTGAGGTCTTGGCGTAGCTTGGTTTTGGACAGCTTTGGAGGGATATTATCTGTGGACTGTTGGCCTCTTCGTCTACCAAGGTCCTTCTTAATGGTTTTTCGGGGAGGAAGATTATTCACAGAAGAGGACTTCGGCAAGGCGACCCTCTTTCCCCGATGCTATTTATCTTGGTAATGGACATCTTGGCCCTGCTCTTTACTAGGGCCGAGGAAGCAGGTTTATTGCAGCGCCTGTCGGATAGGGTTAATCTCCACCGGATCTCTATGTATGCTGATGATGTTGTCATATTTTTGAGGCCCTCGGCTGCTGACATTTCCACTACATTAAATATCTTGGATTTGTTTGGGAAGGCGTCTGGGCTCCGCAATAATGAGCAGAATTCTAATGTTTTTCCCATCCAGTGCCCTGCGGATGACCTTGTGTTGGTCCAGAATTTATTGCCTTTTGAGAGGTCTGAATTCCTTTGCAAATATCTTGGAATTCCACTCTCCCTTCATAAGCTGACCAGAGAACATATTCAATCTATCATAGACAGGGTGGCCGACCGTCTTCCGAGTTGGAAAGCTGATCTTATGACAAGAGCTGGTAGGAAGATTTATGGTTCAGCATGTGCTCTCCAATATGATCATCTATTTAGCTATGGCCATTGATTTTCCTCAATGGGCTTTGGAGGCAATTGATAAAATTAGAAAGGGTTTTCTATGGAAAGGCAGCAAGGAAGTCAGGGGAGGACATTGTCTGGTTGCCTGGGGAAGGGTGTGCAGACCCCTCCATTTGGGAGGGTTGGGTATTTCTAGTTTAAAGGAACTATGCTGGGCCCTTCGTATGAGATGGTTATGGCTTCATAAAACTGATCCAGAAAAACCTTGGGCAAATCTCCCTATCCAAGTTCCAAAAAAGGCAGAAGCTTTCTTTTCCACTGTTTTGGTCTCTAAGGTTGGAAATGGAGCACACACTTTGTTTTGGACAGATAAATGGATTTTGGGGCAGAATGTGTGTAGTCTGGCGCCTAGGTTATTTGCCATCATTCCTAAAAGGATTGCACATAGAAGAACTGTGCTTGAGGCTCTTGCCAACAGAAAATGGATATCTGATATAAAGGGTGCTCTGTCTGTGGGAGTTCTAGTGGATTATCTGAATCTTTGGGAGCTTCTTTCAGAAATAGTGTTGCAGCCTGAAGTGGAGGATAAGCATATTTTTAGTATTGCGGCAGATGGTAAATACTCGGCTAAGTCGGCATATGAAGGCCTCTTTGCTGGATCAACGTCCTTTGGTCACTATCACCTGGTTTGGAAAACCTGGGCACCTCCAAAGTGTCGGTTTTTTCTTTGGCTGGTGGCTAACAAGAGATGCTGGACTGCTGACAGGCTTGCAAAGAGAGGCTTGGATCATCCAGCTAGGTGTCTTTTTTGTGATCAGGAAGCTGAAACTATTGACCATATCCTCGTCTCCTGTGTGTTCACAAGAGTGTTCTGGTTTACTCTTCTTAAACCGTTTGGGTTTCAGAGTCTGACTCCCCAGCCAGGACATTCTTCATTTATGGCTTGGTGGGAGCAGATTTCTGGGTTGGCTACTGGTCTCCCTGGTAAAGGACTTAATTCTCTTGTGGCCTTAGGAGCATGGATAACATGGAAGCATCGTAATAGTTGTGTTTTTGATGGTTGTACTCCTAGTTTAGATCTGTCCATTAAGTTAGCCAGGGAGGAGAGACAGTCTTGGGAGATGGCCGGGGCTAAGGGTCTTTCATACCTTGCTGCCCTAATTCCTGGAGACTAGGGAGTTGTAGTTTGAGTTTGATGGATTTTTTCAGTTTCCTGTGTTTCTGGCCTCCCTGAGGAGGCCTTGTAATCTGTCCAGGTCTCTTTGATCTGGACTTATCTCTTCTTCTTAATATATTGAGGCGCAGTTCTCCTGCGTTTTTCCAAAAAAAAAGTTTGATGTCCAAATATAAACTTCATTTTACAAATTTCATTACACTATAACAGAAGACATAACTAAACTATGCAAAACTTTTAAAAACATGTTTCCATGACAATGAACTGATTCAAATTTGTTCCTTTTAGGTGACTCTTAAAGTTATCCGTGGACCTCTATTTGATGAAGTCCATCAACAATTCAGCTCGTGGATTTATCAGGTCAGATCCAAAATTTACTCTAGTTCAGAACCAATCACAACTAAATGTAATATATCTTGCATAACTTATGGAGCATATCGTAAGAACCTTTTGTTGGTATACTAAAGGGGTCACTAAAATTTATTTATTTTATAGGAATAACACGAGAAAGTCATGGGGTTCTTAAATTTTCATTTAAACATTAAATTGTACTACCTTATCGCAAGACATATAATTCCTACAGTTTCAATAAAACTTCATTATTACATGTTTAATTGCCAATCGTGGCCATGATTTGTTCTTTGTACTATACCTTAGCACTAGCATGTTATATTTTCTTTCACCCAGACTTTCAACTAATTTATATATTTGAAGTATGCATGGTCTCATGACATCATTTCTCGGCAAGTGGTTTTCAATGCATCATTTGAATATACTCACTCCATCTGGACAACGGTCTTTTTTGATTGTCCTCCTTTAGCATCTAGAGGACAACAAGAGTTTTTTGATTGTCCTCCTTTAGCATCTAGTGCTGCAGACTAGAGGACAACACCTTTGTGTAGAGTGTAGTGCAGCCCCTAGGGATATAAATATGTATCCCCAACTCTTAGATGAGTATGACATTGTATAGTGTTTGAGAAAATAAACAGAAAATTACTCTAACTCGTAGTATCATCCTCTCGATGAGAGTAAGAGTCCCGTTGCTTACACAGGAGCAGGGGCGACTGGCATAGGTGGTGCTGAAGAAGAAGCTCCAGCAATAGAGGCATGAGACACTGGTGACTGAGTGGGTGTCACCAAAACCTCCTCAGAGCTGTCCTCCACAATCACACCATTCTCCTCAACAAGATGGTGCAGCTCCTCAGGGTCTACTGCATAAAGATGGTACACATATTTTCTTGAAAGCTGAAGATGAGGGGCTACTGCAGGAGTTATCCCAAAATAATCGGTTTGGACGCATTTCCATGTACGCTGATGATGTAGCCATGTTCCTGCACCCATCGAGAGATGATATCTATTCTACTATGGAGATCTTGCAGCTCTTTGGTGATGCTTCGGAGCTGCATAATAATGTTCAGAATCCGATGTGTATCCTATCCAATGTTCTGAGGATGAATTAACTGTGGTTCATGAGTTGCTGCCTTGCGAGGTTTCTTGCCGATATCTTGGTCTCTCTCTATCCCTTCGGAAACTAACCAAGGAGCAAGTACAACCATTTGTGGACAGAATTGCGTTGGAAGGCTGATTTGATGACAAGAGCTGGCAGGAGAGTGTAGGTGCAACATGTGCTAACTAGCATACTTGTATAATTGGCTATGGCTGTTGATATTCCACAACGGGCTCTAAATTCTATCGACAAATTTAGAAGAGGCTTCTTATTTTTTTCTCGAATACGCAGGAGGGCTGCGTATCATTAAATTAAAGTAGAGGGAAAAAGGCCTGAGGCCCGGGACAAACAGAACACACACTCACACCCACAAAACACACACAACACAGACACATACGACACACCATCACCCCAGTCTTTCAATAGGCTTCAAGACTTTCCTTTCTCTATCCAGGGTCGAAAAGAGAGCGCAAGTTCCTGGCTCCAGCAGAAACCCACAATCTCATCTCGTCTTTAAATCCGTCCTCTAAGGTAGAAAGGCAGGGTCGAGCACCATAAAAAAACACCTGTTTCGCTGCTTCCAAATACTCTAAGCCCCAAGGATTACGATACTATTAAACCCCTTTCTTTTGCTCTTGGGAATCTTGGTTGAAGCCTTTCTCCACCATTCAGCAAAATCTGAATCTCTTCTCTTAGGACCCACATAAGAGAGACCAATTGGAGTTAAAATATTATGCCAAAACTGTCTTGTGAAGACGCAATTAGATAAAATATGCTACACAATTTCGTCCTCTTGGTCACATAGAACACAATTTTCAGGATGATCAAGCTCCCTTTTTTGAGTCTATCAGCTGTCCAACATTTGTTGTTTATGGCCAGCCAAACAAAGACCTTACACTTAGGGGCTGCCCAGCTCTTCCAAATTCTTTTCCAGGGCTCAGAGGCTTCTTATGGTGAGGGCGTAAAAATGCTAGAGGAGGGCACTGTCTTGTTGCTTGGGGAAGGGTTTGCCGCCCCCTTCACCTAGGCGGGCTAGGTATTTCTACTTTCTTGCCTAAGTGAGCTTTGTTGGGCGTTACGTATGTGCTGGTTGTGACTACAAAAAACCGATCAAGATCGTCCTTGGTCTTCTTTGCCCATCCATGTTCCTAAAAAGGCACGAGACTTCTTTGCTGTGGTGTTGACATCAGAGGTGGGAAGTGGATCTAACACCTTGTTTTGGTCTGATAAATGGTTGAGTTGTCAGAGGTTAGCTGACATAGCCCCACGACTGTTTGAAATTGTTCCCAAGAAAATTGCCAAGAAGAGAACAGTCTAGGAGGCTCTGTTGAATAGGAAATAGATCTCAGATATCTGGGGAGCCTTGTTTGTAGGGGCTCTAGTTGACTACCTGCAATTGTGGGAGCTTTTGGAAGACCTTCATTTGCAATCAGATGTGGAGGACAAACACGTATTTAGCATTGCTCACAATGGTGTATACTCTGCTAAGGCTGCATATGAGGGTTTCTTTGTCGGTTCAATTCACTTTGCTAATCATGAAAGAATATGGAAGACTTGGACGCCCCCCAAATATCGGTTCTTCCTTTGGTTAGCAGCCCTAAGAAAATGTTGGACAACTGACAAACTTGCTAAAAGAAATCTAGATCACCTCGAAAGATGCCCCCTTTGTGACCAAGAGGAGGAAACCATAGATCATCTGTTGGTTTCCTGCGTTTTCACCACGGAGTTTTGGTTCTTTTGGTTAAGAAGGTTTGGTTTGCAAACTTTTGCTCCTCATCCGTGTTAGACAGTGTGTATTCTCCTAACCCTAAACCACTGTTGGGCTGCTCGCCCATTAGGGTTAGGATTCTGAGTCTATATATATGTACCCCATCTCCTATGCAATACAACAAGCACTTCACATTCTTACATGGTATCGGACTAGGTTAGGGTTAGAGTTTTCTTCCCACCCCACAATCGCCTCCCACCTCCCGCCGTCGCTGCCCCCGGGAGGCTCAACCTTCTCCCTAGGGGCGACCACCCAATACTAGCCGCTCCCTTCACCTCTCTCACCACCGCACGCGCAGGCCTCCTGCTCCTTCCTCGTCGGGCCTTAGGCCGCCAGCGTCCGCGTTCCTGCTTGCAGTGGCGGCGTGCACTAGGTCCGCTTGCCTGCTCGCGGCGGCGACGTGGCCTAGGCCCCCGCGCTCGGGACGACGGGGGCGCCTGGTAGGGCTGGACATTCGGTCTATTAGGGTAATTCGGTTCGATCTATTCGAGTTTTTGAAATTTCGGGTTCTGAAAAATGAGAAACGAAATTTTCAAAATAATTTTAGGAACCGAACCCGAATAGACCCACAATTTCGGTTCGGTCTATTCGGTCCACTGAATAGACCCGAATAGTAGAGAGACTAGTATATTTTGTTAAAATATATACAATGAATAATTAATTGGAAGTACTATTATTACAACAAGTGTCTATAAAAAATAGCATACAGAGATATATATACTATCGTTAAAATGATATCATAATTTTTAGCTAATAAGTTCATAAATCATATAATAATATCATCACATATTAAGAGTTTTTTTATATTTCGGGTTATTCGGTCTATTCGGGTTTTAAAGGTTAGGAACCGAACCCGAACCCATACCCCGAAATATAGCACATATAGGAACCGAACCCGAAAACCCGGGTTCGGTTCAGGTTCGGGTTTCGGTTTTAAAATGGCCACCCCTAGCGCCTGGGCGGGGCGCCGAGCGCCCTGACCGCTTGCCTGCGCGGCGGCGGCGGCGCCTGCTCACGTGCACTCCATGTGGCGCGGCCGCGGGCCCCCTCCCTCGCTCCGGCCGCCTGGGTGCAGCTCACCGACCCTCTCCACCCAGCGCTTTCCTCAAGCCTTGGCCATGGTGGTCGCTAGACTGGCCGTCCCTGCTCCCCTCCATGGACAACGTGCCCTCTCACTGCTCCAGCACCTCGCCATGGGTGCGCCCCCTCCGAGCTTCTCACCTCACCGCCATGAAGTGCGTCGCCAGGACCTGCAACCTTGCCATCCATGGTGGCAGCTGCACCCCTCCCCCTCTCTTTGTCCCAAACGCAGGAAAGGAGCAGGCGCCCCCTCTCCCATGGCTCCCCCCTGTAGGTCCAAGCGTCGGCCACCTCTTACCCGGTGTGGTTGCCCTGCGCGCCTCTCCCCTGCGTTGGCATCTCCGCTCGTGTAGCCCCTCATCGTCGCGCTGGCCACCTCCTAATTGCCTGCGCTGACGCCCATCAGCGCCCCCCTCCCCTTCGAGCTTCTCCCGCCGCCGACGTTAAACCCCTCCCAGGCTAGCCAAGCTCGTCACAGGCCCTGTCCGGTTGGACCCGCCTCACCGTCCACCCCTTCTTCGTCGCCTCCACAGCAGGATCCGTCGCTGCTGCGGCTTTCCTGGCCAGATCCACCACTGCCTCGACCTTCACGGCTAGATCCGTTGTCCCTTTGGTTGGATTGCCGTCTTCATGGCTGGATCTGTCGCTGCCATGGCCTTCCCGGCCAGATCCGTTGGTACCCCCTCTTTTCTGTCGCGGGCACGACCACCCTGACCGGCGCAGGCGCGTGCGTTGTCGTCGACCTCCTTGGCTGGGCTCCTTGACAACTGGACGCGAAAAGAAGCAAGATGGTCCACGGGGCTGGTGCTGTCCCTTTTGCGTCGCCCCGCTGATCGTTGAGGCTCGTGTTACATAACTCACATGATGAATGGTAACCAGGTCCTCCTAGGACTGTAGGATATATAGAAACAGTAATATGGGCCTTAACACCCCTTGTGAAACTCAAGGTGGAGGTTGAGGATCCGAAGCATTGAGTTTGATTAAATGAAATTGATGTTGTGCCCTGGTCTGTGCTTTTGTGAAGAAATCAACAAGTTGTGCTTCTGAGGGCACATATTGAAGATCAATGGTCTTCTGATGACAATGAGACCGAGTGAATGATACATCAACACCAATGTGTTTTGTAAGTTCACGCTTCACTGGATCATGGCAAATTTGTATAGCTCCACTGTTGTCACAGAGAAGAGGTGTAGGAGTGTCACAACAAACACCTAGATCAGCCAAGAGCCATCGGAGCCAAATTATCTCAGCAGTAGTAGTGGAAAGCACACAAAGTTCTCCTTCAGTACTAGATCTAGATACATCAACTTGTCTTTTGGATTTCCAAGCAATAGGAGATGATCCAAAGAGGATACAATACCCTATAATGGATGGACGGTCTATGGGATAACTTGCCCAAGTAGCGTCAGAGTAAGCATGAAGACGAAGTTGGCTATTGGAAGCATAAAGTAAACATCTTGATCTTGTCCCTCTTAAGTATCTCAACACACGAAGTAAATGACCATAATGAACAGAAGTAGGTGCACAAACAAACTGACTGAAAATATGAACTGCGTGAGCAATGTCAGGCCTGGTAATAGTAAGATACACTAGGCTATCAACAATATATTGATATCGAAATGGATTCTCCAAAGGTGTCTCATCAGTCGAACGAAGTGTTAAATGAAGATCCATTGGCGTGGCAAAAGTGCGAGTATCGGTAAGGCTAGAACTATCAAGATCTTATAAGAACGATCAAGATCTTGTATGTACTTGGACTGAGAAACATAAATACCTTTTTGAGTCTGCAATACCTCAATGCCCAAAAAATAACTAAGTGAACCCAAGTCAGACATCTGAAATTCCTTGCTAAGATATTCCTTGGCCTAAGAGATATGGTCTGGATCATCACCTGTAATCAACATGTCATCAACATACAATAAGAGCAAAGTGTCCTCATGGAGAGATATAAATGAATAATGCAGGGTCATGATCACTGGAAGAAAAACCAGCAAACTTGATTACAAAAACAAATCTCTCAAACCAAGCACGAGGAGCCTGTTTCAGAGCATATAAGGCACGACAGAGACGACAAACATGCCCTGAGGGAGCATCCACCCTAGAAGGTGGATGCATGTAGACTTTATGCAAGTCACCGCGAAGAAAAGCATTTTTTGACATCCATCTGAGAAAGTCTAGGAAGATGAGGCTACAACAAGTAAAGTGCGAACAATAGTCATATGTGCCACTAGTGCAAAAGTCTCATCATAGTCAATGCCCTGAATCTGCTGAAAATCTCTGGCCATAAGACGAGCCTTATAACGCTCAATAGATACATCAGATTTAGTTTTAACCTTGAAGACCCATTAACATGTGATAGGTACGACACCATAGGGTAAAGGAACGATATCCCAGGTACCTGTGCGATGAAGGGCAGTCAATTCCTCAATCATAGCAAGCTGCCACTCAGGTATACCAGAAGCCTCTTTATAAGAGGATGGTTTAGTAATGACTGCACCAGCACATGAAAACCCATAATGATCTGGAGGTGCAATGGTGGCATGATCACGAAGACGATATCCCTGATCAAGAACAACATGAGATTCATCACCGTTAGTACAAGTATCAGCAACAGGATCATCATCAGTAGTTCAGGACTAGCCGGGGAAGTAGAGCGAGGACGATGAGTGCAAGTCTGGGTGACAGGTGGTTTAGAAGAGTAAGAAAGCATGAAAGTGGAAGGAGGTGCGATAGGAATGAGGACATCGGGCGTGGCTACAAAGGTTGATGATGAAACAGATGAAGGATTAGAAATGGGAGGAAGACTCAGGAAAGAAGTGGACTTCGTGGAAAAGGATGAAGCTTAGTGACAAGGTTCCCGGAACGTTGGGAACGAGGAACGGGAACGAGGAACGTGGTACGTCTGTTAAAGCAACATGGAACGTTGAGGGGTATACAGCTGATCGACGTTCATTCGATGCGTGGAACGTGTTCCCAACGATTTCGGAACGAAGTTAGGGAACGATTGTAATGGAACTTTGAAGTTTGAGTCTTTGATACTTTGAGTTTGAGTTGTGCTTGGCTCTGTGGATTATTTAAATAACAGCGGACCAGCCACCAGCCAGTACGCGGCTCCGCCGCGCCGCTATCCCTTCCTCTTCTCTAACCCACTGCAACGCGCCGCTATTCCTCTTCCTACGCGGCTCCCTGCGACCCACTGCAACGCGGCGGCGCGGTTCCTCTTCCACGGGCGACGCGGCGCTCGATTCCTCTTCCACGGGCGGACTGCAACGACGCGGCGCTTGATTCCTCTTCCACGGGCGGCCTGCAACGCCGCGGCGCGCGATTCGTCTTCGTCTTCCCCACTGCGCGAAGTCGCGAACGGTCAGTCACCCAGTCCAGTCGAATCCTCTTCCCTTCCTTTTCCCCTTCCTCTTCCCCTTCCTCTTCCACGCGGCTATCCTCTTCCCAGCGCGACACAACGTCCGGCGGTCGGGCGGCGCATCATCCCAGCGCGTCCCACTCCCAGCGCGGCGGCCGGACGACGGCAGCGCGGCGGCGCGGCCTCCTCAAGGTAAGTGTTCCTATCTTAGGTATACGACGTTCCGCTAGCGTTTCTTGGAATGTTCCCCATCGTTCCCGTTCCTCGTTTCGGGACGAAGTTCCCGGAACGCGGAACGCGCCATCGTTCCACGTTCCCTGTCACTAAGGGATGAAGAATGAGTGGCTGAGTTGTAAAAGAAGGGTTGATTTTCATTAAAGCTCACATCTCGTGAAATGCGACTGCGACGATAAGACGGATCATAACACCGATAGCCTTTATGTTCAAGGTTGTATCCAAGAAAAACACACTCAACAGATTGAGCAGTCAATTTAGTCCACTCACGAGGTGCTAACAAGACATAACACGTACATCCAAAACTCGAAGATGGTCATATCGTGGAGGAGTCCCAAAAATGAGTTCACCAGGTGTTTTGCCAGAGAGTTTGGATGACGATTTTCTATTGATGAGATAAACCGCAGTAGAAACAACTTCACCCCAAAAATGTGAAGGAACAAAAGAAGATATCAAAAGGGTGCATGCAGTTTCTATGACATGACAGTGTTTTCGTTCAGCCACACCATTTTGTGCATGAGCACCAGGAGAAGAAAGCCGAGCAAGAGTACACTCTTAGGTCAATAACAGGGGAAAATTATCAAATAAATATTCGCCACCAGAATCAGAACGAAAATTTTTAATAGGAGAAGAAAACTAGGTGCGAATCATGCGGGCAAAGGATTTATAAATAGATATCAACTCAGAGCAGTGTTTCATAAAGTAAAGCCAAGTATAACGAGAATGATCATCAATAAAAATCACATAATATTTATGGCCACCTTTTGAAGCAAGAGGTGCAGGTCCCCAAACATAAGAGTGAATCAAATCAAAGGGTCTAACAGAGTGAGAATCACTAGTAAAATATGGAAGTTATATTTGTTTTCCAAGGTGACAACCCTTACAATGAAAACCAGACTCAACATAAGTATCATCTAAGCGACCTGACTTTATTAGAGTAGACAAACCAGACCCACACAAATGACCAAGACGGTGATGCCATTTGGCAAAAGCACTGTTCTTAAGGCGTTGCCTAGGCGTCCGAGCGGTGGTCTAACGCCTAGGCGCCTTGCCCACCTACCTCGCCTAGGCGCCGCCTAAGCGTCTAGGCGGTGGTCCAACGCCTTGGACCGCCTTACCGCTTTAAAAACCATGGCAAAAGACGCAGCAGAAAGCACACGAGCGGATATGTAGTGGATGACGGAAGGCACAAGGTGTCCAAGATGTAGAGGCGAGGAGCAGCTCTACGGCGACGGCCAGTCCCAATCACTTCCCCTATGCGAAGATCTTGTACAAAAGAAGATGAGTCATCAAATCCAACAAAGCAATTGTGGTATGTAATTTGTCCTACTGAAAGAAGGTCCATAGATAGCTCAGAGATAGAAAATATTAGGAATAGTGACAGGCATGGAGCCTCTAGGCGGTGGTCTTGTACCACGAGTACGAGCACTACGACGGGCACAAAAGTCAGCCAACTTCTCCGGGAACTTAACAAAGCAATTCTCAGAGCGATGACTGGTCTTGTGGCAATGCTCACAGGGCGATAAAGAGGAACTCTTATCCTTCTGAGCAGCAACCAAGAACCAACACACTGTGAGAGTGCACATTAGTAAAAGACAAGGACTTAAGGCGAGTCTCTTCAGCAAGTAATTCAGACAACACCTTAGTCATGGTAATAGTGTCAGAACTATGAAGCAGTTGTGCACGAAGAGAGTCAAACTCAGCTCTAATGCCCATAACAAATCTGTAGGTAAAGAATTTCTCAATAAATGTATGAGCTGGACATGGATCAGCAGTACAAGCAGGCACCATAGAGATCAATGCACTCATTACTCGATCAAAGACTGAATAGTACTCATCAATAGACATGTTTTTTCACGAACACGCTGGAGAGCTGCGTATCATTGAATTAAGAAAGGAAGGAGGGTCCAAAATAGACCAATTACAAACACAAAAAAAGAAGAAAAGAAAAAAAAGAAAAAAGGCCACCTGACCACAACTAAACAAGATGATCACCTAAAAGGTCTCCACAAACACAGACCAAACGCCCCAGCGCAGCCCGAGAGTGTAAGAGAGACATATCATTCTGCTCAATAATACGAGTCTGCTGCATGAGAGTGTAAGAGAGCACCGCTGTCCTGAACGAAGCAATCCTTCAAATGTGACCAGATAGCTTTAGCAGTAGTTGGAGAATGAACCCCCTTAACCCTAACTAGGGTAGGGATTGGTATATATTGATAGATGTTGGGCCTGGCCCATCACACAAGGGTGTGACAGAAGTTACAAGGGGCTAACCCCAAAACTCTAGGCGGGTACTCTAACACCCCCCCGCAATCTCAACTCTATCCTGTGCAGATGTTGAGACTGGATCGAAAGTCGGCGAAGGCACTTGATGACAGTCCCTTGGTGAAGATGTCGGCGAACTGCAGAGTAGTGGGGACGTTGAGAACCCGGATGTCACCGGCGGCGACCTGCTCGCAAACAAAGTGCAGGTTGATCTCCACGTGCTTCGTGCGCTGATGCTGCACGGGATTGGTGGAGAGGTAGACCGCGGTGACGTTATCGTAGTAGACGAGGGCGACGCGCTGGAGGGGGCTGTGGAGCTCGTGGAGAAGATGATGTAGCCAAGAGACCTCTGCCACGCCATTAGCTACAACGCGGTACTCGGCCTCCGCGCTGGAGCGGGAGACGACGTGCTGTCGCTTGGCAGACCAGGAGACGAGGTTGGCGCCCAAGAACACGGCATAGCCGGAAGTGGAACGACGCGTGTCTGGATAGCCAGCCCAGTCAGCGTCGGTGTAGACCACGAGCTTCGACGTCGGGGAGGGTCGGAGGAGAAGGCCGTAGTCGAGGGAGCCGCGGAGGTAGCGCAGGATCCGCTTGAGAGCAGTGAGATGAGGCTTCCGCGGGGTGTGCATATGCAGACACACCTGCTGGACGACGTAGGCGATGTCGGGCCTGGAGAAGGTGAGGTACTGGAGCACGCCGGTGAGGCTCCGGTAAGACGTCGCGTCAACGACCGGGGGTCCGTCGTCCTCAGAGAGCTTTGCCTGAGTGTCGACAGGTGTGTAGCAGGGCTTGCAGTCGGACATGCCAGCCCGCTCCAGGATGTCGATGGCGTACTGGCGCTGGTGGAGGAAGATACCCTGAGGCCGGCGCTCGGCGTTGATACCGAGGAAGTGGTGGAGGGGCCCCAGCTTCTTCATCGCGAACTCCCGCTGGAGGGCGACGATTGTGCGCTGAAGGGGGGCGACATTGGATGCCGTGAGCACAATGTCGTCGACGTAGAGCAGGAGGTAAACAGTGTCCTCGCCCTGCCGGTATATGAAGAGAGACGTATCCGACTTGGCCTCGACAAATCCGAGGGAGGCCAAGTAGATGGCGAAGCGGCTGTACCAGTCCCGCGGCGCCTGCTTGAGGCCGTAGAGGGAGCGGTTCAGCCGGCAGACCAGGTCCGGGTGAGCGGCGTCAAAGAAGCCGGTGGGCTGGCTGCAGTAGATAGTCTCCGTCAGAGTGCCATGGAGGAAGGCATTCTTGACGTCGAGCTGATGGATCACCCAGTTCCGGGAGAGGGCGAGGGAGAGGACGGCGCGGGCGGTGGCGAACTTGATAACGGGGCTGAATGTCTCATCATAGTCCACTCCGGGACGCTGAGTGAAGCCCCGAAGGACCCACCGGGCCTTGTAGCGGTCGAGGGAGCCGTCCGAAGTCAGCTTGTGGCGAAAGAGCCACTTGCAAGTGATCACATTGTTGTCGGGTGGACGCGGCACCAGGTCCCAGGTGTGGTTGGCCAGCAGGGCTGCATACTCCTCTTCCATAGCCCGACGCCAGTGTGGGTCAACGAGGGCGGTGCGGACGGAGGAGGGGATAGGGGAGGCGTCTAGAGTAGTCGTCGTATCGGCGGCCAGAATCAGTCGGTCGACGGAGCGAAGAACGTTGGCGGCGCGCCGTGTCACCATCGAGTGGACGTGCCCGAGGTCGCGGTGTATGGCAACAGGGTGGTACACAGGCGGCTCAGAACGGGCCGCCGAGACGACGGGGGCCGAGGGTGTGGTCGGCTCGCGACGGTGATAGACGACTGCGGGGTCAGCAAAGCGAGCCATGCTCGTCGACGGCCCCGGGTCCATGGTAGCCGAGGTAGTGGCATGCCTACGATGGTGGTAGACGAGGGCGGGATCGGCGAACTGTGTTGCGCGCGTCGGCGGGGCCGAGCGGGGCGCAGGCGCGATCGACGGGGCCGCGCATGGCGCTGGCATGATCGACGGTGCCGCACGTGGCGCGGGCGTGGTCGATGAGGCCGCATGAGTTGCGGGAAGAGGTATGCACAGAGGCGTCGAGGCCGCGCATGGCGCGGGTAGGAGCGCGAGCGGAGGCGTCGGAGCCGCGCGAGGCGCAGGCGGGGTCGCGCGAGGTACTGGAAGATGCACTTTCGGAGGCGTCGAAGCTCCGCGAGGCGCAGGCAACGGCGCAAGGTGAGGCGCCTGGGGAGGAGGGGGAACGGGAACAGACTCAAGAAGAGAGTCGAGATCGGAGGGTGGAGAGGAGCCAGCAAGGGGAAAGTCATCTTCATCAAAAACAACGTGACGAGAGATGAGTATGCAGTGGGAGACGAGGTCAAGGCAGCGGTACCCCTTGTGGTCGGAGCAGTAGCCCAAGAAGAGGCAGCAGTGGAGCGGGGTGCTAGCTTATGGGTGGAAGTGGCGGAAGTGTTGGGATAGCAGGCACAACCGAACACGTGAAGGTGGTCGTAGGAGGGGGTGGTGCCATACAGGGCAAAGTAGGGAGTGGGATGGCGCACCTCCTTCGAGGCGAGGCGGTTGAGGAGATGGGTGGCGGTGTTCAGGGCCTATGCCCAGTAGCTGGCAGGGAGAGACGCCTGAAAGAGGAGGCAGCAGATCATATTGGTAGTGGTGTGAATGATGCGTTCGGCCCGACCGTTCTGGGAAGAGGTGTAGGGGCACGAGTGACGCAACTGGATGCCGTGGGTGAGAAAGAAAGAGCGGGAGGCATTGTTATCGAAATCACGACCATTATCACACTGGAGGGCACAGACTGGGCGACGGAACTGGGTGGAGACCCAGGCGAAGAAGTGGGTGAGGGTGGTGGATGTGTCGGACTTCAGCCGAAGTGGGAAAGTCCAGAGAAAATGAGATAAATCGTCCAGAACGACCAGATAGTATTTGTAACCAGAGAGGCTGAGGACAGGAGAGGTGGAGGTGGAGAAGGGAAGGCGAGAGTGACGGCCGAGCTGGCAAGTTGGAGAATGAACCCCCTTAACTCTAACTAGGGTAGGGACTGTATATATTGATAGATGTTGGGCCTGGCCCATTACACAAGAGTGTGACAGAAGTTACAAGGGGCTAACCCCAAAACTCTAAGCGAGTACTCTAACAGCAGTTGTAAATTTGGATAAGCTCATAATCATAGATGGTTTAGTACTGTTCACCATGGAAGCCATCACCTTTCCATCATTAATCTGCCATGTTTTGATTTCAGCAGAATTGCGCTGATCGAGGATAATTGCATCATCGGTCAGGTGGAAAAGTAATCCATGACCCCGTAGTGCGGTCTGAACACAAAAAGCCCATTCCGGATAATTATGAACATTAAGCACAATATTGACGACAATAGTATCGATTGACATATTGTACTTCTACAAAAAATGAACTACAACAAACTGGCAGAATAGAAGAACCTTAATAGCAAAACGGATCACAGGCACAAACCAGCTTCTGACCAGGAAACAATAGCAGCTGACAGTAGATCCAGTGCAACTTGAAGGTGGCCTGAAGGTAGGAATAGAGGGCGGCCTGGAGAGGGCCCGCGACTGGGCAAGCGGTTCCCAGGTGGAGGCGGACGTGGGCGCTGGGCAGGGGAGTGACCAGTCCTATGTGGAGGTGGACAGGGGCACTGAGCCACTGACTCCCAGTCCTAGGTCGAGGTTGAGGCGAACACAGGCACTGGCTCCTGATCCCAGGTCGAGGTCGACGTAGTCGCGGGCGTTGGCTCCCAGGACTAGGCCGCCGAAGGAAAGAACACGACACCAGGATGGCACCTGGGATGGGGACGTGACGGCCGGGATGAAGACGACCAGCGGCGGCGCCTGGGATGGAGGAGGCACGACAGCGCCTGGGAAGACGACCGACGGCGGCGCATGGGATGGAGGTGCAACTACGCCTGGGATGGAGGCGCAATGACACTCGTGATGGAGGCGGGCGACGGAAAAACGGGTGGGATCAGAGGGTGGGATTAACTCTAACCCTAACCTACTTTGTTACCATGTTACTTATCTCACAGGATGAATGGTAACCAGGTCCTCCTAGGATTGTAGGATATATATAAACAGTAATATGGGCCTTAACAGCTCGAACGTCGACCCCTCCCGAACAGGCTACTGCTGCGTGTCTCCCGACCACGACCACCTCGACTTCGGCTACCTCGGCATCTAGGGGTATCGTCTTCTTGGAGTGCACACCGATCTCTACTCCAACCGCAACATTCTCACCCTCACGACGCTGCTACTGCAGGGGGATTTCAACCCGTCGGCTCCTACCTTTGGCTTCTACTCCAGTGTCATCGTGTGCGGTGCCCCCGTTGCGACTACAGGGGGATGCTAGACAGTATGTGTTCTCTGTGTGTGTGGGCCGACACTATTGTTGAGCTGCCGGTCCATTAGGTTAGGGTTCTGAGTTCTTAGTCTATATATATGTACCACATCTCCTATGCAATACAACAAACACTTAACATTCTTACAATCTATGTATGACCTACTTTATGGCATGGTGGGAACAAGTTAGTGGTGCTACACGTGGTTTAATGGAGCAAGGTCTTAATTCTCTAGTCATCTTGGGAGCCTGGATGATTTGGAATCACAGGAATAGATGCGTCTTCGACAATTTGGCCCCCAACTTGGCTGTTGTTCTTAGACTAGCAAGGGATGAGTGCAAGATGTGGGAGATGGCTGGGACTAAAGGTCTTGTCTTACTTTCAGCCGTCTCCCAAATTCTTAGTGCTGCTATCAGTTAATAGTGGTAGATTCTTAATTTCGATCATGGATCCTTTTCTTTTTCTGTGTTTTTGGCTTCCTTAATGGGGCCTTGTAACTCTTGCAGTTTTGGTCTCTGGGACCTTCTTTCTTCTTAATTTAATGGTGCGCAGTTCTCCTGCGCATTCGAGAAAAAAAAGAAGATTTATACCAGCACTTCAGCAACAAACTTGTGATCAATATTTTTCTATATAGATTACACGACTCTACAAGAACAAGGAGCATGCTGAAGTTGAATACACGGTTAGTAACAACTTTTGGCTTTGCTAAAAGCTGTGTTCGGTACTTCTGGACAATATAATACTACTGTGATGCAGCATATTTTGGGATATCTATATATTATTCAAAATCAAATTTACTATATTGGTTGCTCTGGTTTGTCACAGATTGGGCCAATCCCTGTTGACGATGACGTAGGAAAGGAGGTTATCACACAGTTGACAGCAAATATGAGTACAAACAGTACATTTTATACAGATTCCAATGGAAGGGATTTCCTCAAAAGGGTAATGATATATAATGTACAAACTTTAGATATTTGCTATTATTATTTCTTTAAAAATCACACCATTAGTATAATGTTAACTAGATCATTCCCAGCTTTTAGGCAAATGTGGGAGCCCATCTGAAGTATTTGTCTTGTTTCGTTCTACCTGCATCAGATTCACTGTGATATTCATTTGCAGGTGAGAAACTACAGGGAGGATTGGAACCTTCAAGTGACTCAACCAGTTGCAGGAAATTACTACCCGGTAAGTGAAAGCTCACGTAAACAGAGTGACGTCACTTGCAAATTGATGTTACTGTACGTATGTGTGGTACATAGTGAACAGAGTAATAACATCGCATCAAAGCAACCTGTTCTCCTTGTTAAATATTTTTTGCCATGTTGGCTGTCCAGGTTAATCTCGGAGTGTACATAGTAGATGAGAAATATGAACTATCTGTCCTTGTGGACCGTGCTGCCGGAGCATCCAGCATTCAGGATGGTCAGCTAGAGATTATGCTACACAGGTATTGGCTAACACGGCCTGTTTGGATCCCTTGCACACATAAACTCTCTCTGACCACAAATGTTGCTGATTTCAGGCGTTTGCTTAAAGATGATGGCAGAGGTGTCGCGGAGCCACTTGATGAAGTGGTTTGTGTGGATCAAGATTGCCAAGGGCTAACGGTACACACCTACTCTACTGTACCTAGATAGAAGACCCCCAGTAGCAGGTTTTGCTGGCTTCTCAGCCAGCCACATTACCTCGCTCGTAGTACTCTGTCCATTCGCAAATGATCCACACACGTTCACATATAGTGAGCCAAGCAGCCGCAACACATTATAAAACGACCTCTCACATTGCACAATGCTCGCTCTCTCCCCTCACGACTCCTCGCCCCTGGTGCATGGCCAATCAGGTACATGCTTTCCTGTATATTGACATCACACTGACGGCGTCCTGCCCAAGCTCTACGACAACAAAGGGTGTCGATTGACTAGAACCTTCTCAACTGATGCTGAGAGCCTCCATGTATTGCTTTTCTTTCCTAGAGCAGATGGTGGGTGTTGGAAACTGAACCCATACCCTAATCAGGGGTTGGGAGTGATATTAAATAGAGAGAGTAGCTGGGCCAAGGCCCATTACACAGGGGTATAACGGTCATTACACAGGGAATAACACAAACCCTAGACGGGTAGTCTAACACCCCCCCGCAGTCACAACTCTATCCTGTACAGATGTTGAGACTGGATCGGAAGTCTAAAAAGACACTCGACGGTAACCCCTTGGTGAAGATGTCGGCGAACTGAAGCGTGGTGGGGACGCTGAGAACGCGGACGTCACCGGCAGCGACACGCTCGCGGACGAAGTGCAGGTCGATCTCCACATGCTTCGTGCGCTGATGCTGCACGGGGTTGGTGGAGAGGTATACCGCGCTGACGTTGTCGCAGTAGACGAGGGTGGCGCGCTGGAGGGGACTGTGAAGCTCGTGGAGGAGCTGGCGCAGCCAGGAGGCCTCGGCCACGCCGTTGGCCACGGCACGGTACTCGGCCTCAGCGCTAGAGCGAGAGACGACGGGCTGCCTCTTGGCGGCCCAAGAGACGAGGTTGGCGCCCAGGAAGACGGCGTAGCCGGAGGTGGACCGGCGCGTGTCGGGACAGCCAGCCCAGTCAGCGTCGGTGTAGACCACGAGCTCCGACGTCGGGGATGGGCGGAGTAGGAGGCCGTAGTCGAGGGAGCCGCGGAGGTAGCGTAGAATCCGCTTGAGCGCAGTGAGATGGGGCTCCCGCGGAGTGTGCATGTGCAGGCACACCTGCTGGACGGCGTAAGCGATGTCGGGCCTGGAGAACGTGAGGTACTGGAGCGCGCCGGTGAGGCTCCGGTAGGACGTCGCGTCGGCGACCGGAGGCCCGTCGTCCTCAGAGAGCTTCGCCTGAGTGTCGACAGGCGTGGTGCAGGGCTTGCAGTCAGACATGCCAGCCCGCTCCAGGATGTCGATGGCGTACTGGCGCTGGTGGAGGAAGAGACCCTGAGGCCGACGTTCGGCGGTGACGCCGAGGAAGTGGTGGAGGGGCCCCAGGTCCTTCATCGCGAACTCCCGCTGAAGGGCGACGATCGTGCGGTGAAGGAGGTCGGCGGTGGATGCCGTGAGCACAATGTCGTCGACGTAGAGCAGGAGGTAGACGGTGTCGTCGCCGCGCCGGTAGATGAACAGGGACGTGTCCGACTTGGCCTCGACGAAGCCGACATAGGCCAGGTAGGAGGCGAAGCGGTTGTACCAAGCCCGTGGCGCCTGCTTGAGGCCGTACAGGGATCGGTTCAGCCGGCAAACCAGGTCCGGACGGTCAGCGTCGACGAAGCCGGTGGGCTGGCTGCAGTAGACAGTCTCCGTCAGAGTGCCATGGAGGAAGGCATTCTTGACATCGAGCTGATGGATCGCCCAGTTGCGGGAGAGGGCGAGGGAGAGGACGGCGCGAACAGTGGCGAACTTGACGACAGGGCTGAAGGTCTCGTCGTAGTCCACTCCGGGGCGCTGGGTGAAGCCCCGAAGGACCCAACGGGCCTTGTAGCGGTCGAGGGAGCCGTCTGAGGTCAGCTTGTGGCGAAATAGCCACTTGCCGGTGACCACGTTGGTGCCTGGTGGACGCGGCACCAGGTCCCAAGTGTGGTTGGCCAGGAGGGCCGCGTACTCCTCCTCCATAGCGCGACGCCAGTGAGGGTCGGCGAGGGCAGTGCGAACGGAGGAGGGTACCGGGGAAGCGTCGGGTGGAGTGCTGGTCGTAGCGGCTGCCAGGATGAGCCGGTCGACGGGGCGGAGAACGCCAGCAGCGCGTCGAGTCACCATCGGGTGGACATACCCGGGGTCGCGATGGATGGCGACCGGGTGGTATACGGATGACTCGGAGTGAGCCACCGGAACGTCGGGAGCGGCTGGAGGGGCCGGCTCACGGCGGTGATAGACGACGGCGGGGTCGGCGAAGCGGGCCGCGCTCGTCGATGGGCACGCGTCGGGGGGTGCCGAGGTAGTGGCGTGGCCGCGGCGATGGTAGACGAGGGCGGGGTTGGCGAATCGAGCCGGAGTCGACGGGGCCGCGCGTGGCGCAGGCGGGGTCGACGGGGCCGTGCGTGGTGCAGGCAGGACCGACGGGGCCGCGCGTGGCGCAGGTGGGGTCGACGGGGCCGCGCGTGGCGCAGGCGGGGTCGACGGGGCCGCGCGTGGCGCAGGCGGGGTCGACGGGGCCGCGCGTGGCGCGGAAGAGGTCGTGGGGGCCGCACGAGGAGCAGGTAACGACGCAAGACGGGGAGCCGAAGGTGGGGGAGGAATCGGATCGGACTCGAGGAGGGAGTCAAGATCGGTGGGTGGGGTGGAGCCAGCAAGGGGAAACACATCTTCGTCAAAGACGACATGTCGAGAGATGATGATGCGGTGGGAGGTGAGGTCCAGACACCGGTACCCCTTGTGGTCAGGGGAGTAGCCAAGGAATAGACAGCGGGTGGAGCGAGGAGAAAGCTTATGTGGAGCGGTAGCGGAAGTGTTAGGGTAGCAGGCACAGCCGAACACGCGAAGGTGGTCATAGGAAGGGGCTGTGCCGTAAAGGGCGAAGTGGGGGGTAGGGTGGCGGACCGCCTTCGAGGGAAGACGGTTGAGGAGGTGGGTGGCAGTATGCAGGGCCTCTGCCCAGTAGCTGGCAGGGAGAGACGCCTGGAAGAGGAGACAGCGGAGCATATTAGTGGTGGTGCGGATCATGCGTTCGGCTCGGCCGTTCTGGGCAGAAGTGTAGGGGCACGAGAGACGCAACTGGACGCCATGAGTGAGGAAGAAGGAGCGAGAGGCGTTGTTATCGAACTCGCGGCCATTGTCACACTGCAGAGCACGGACCGGGCGACGAAACTGAGTGGATACCCAGGTGAAGAAGTGTGTGAGGGTGGCGAAAGTGTCCGACTTCAACCGAAGCGGGAAGGTCCAGAGAAAATGGGAAAAATCATCCAAAATCACCAGATAATATTTATAACCAGAAAGACTGAGTACAGGGGAGGTCCAAAGGTCACAATGAACCAGATCAAAAGCCTGCTCAGCCCGAGAAGAAGAAGTAGTAAATGGGAGACGAGTATGTCGGCCTAACTGACAAGCATGACAGAGACCCTCAAAATGTCCCCTACTACATGAAAGATCGAGACTACTGGTAATCTTGGTCATGACGTCGGGTCCAGGATGGCCGAGACGTCGATGCCATGTGGTGGAGGAGGTGGTGGAGACCAAGGCAGGAGGTGGAGACACGCCGGCGGTGGAGGGCTGGAGCGTGTAGAGAGGCCCCGAGCTGTCACAGCGGGCGAGAAGGGTCCTGGTGGCCAGATCCTTCACAGAAAAACCAGAGGGGTCAAACTCAATGGAACAGGAGTTGTCAGTAGTGAATCGACGAACAGAAAGAAGATTGTGGGTGATGTGGGGAGCTACGAGAACATCGTTGAGGTAAAACGGCCCAGGAAGAACCGAGGCACCTACTGAGGTGACTGGCAGAGTGGAACCGTTTCCAACGACGATCGAGGATGGGTGAGAGGGGAGTGGAGGATGAGAGCGAGAGAGCGTGCCTGCCGTGGGGGTGGTGTGGTACGAGGCACCGGAGTCGATCACCCAGTCGGAGGGGGGTGGGGTCATCGCCATGGTGCTGAAAGCAGCAGCGAGGGAGGTGCTGTCCCAACCACCAGCCGGCGGGGACCAAGGCGTCGAGGTGTGGGTCCCCGGGGGCAGGAGCGCGGGCGGAGCCTGGGGCACGACGGGAACACCATAAGGAGGTGCGCCGTAGTGAGGTGTAGTCAGGAGGGCGGGCGCCGGAGGACGGGGGGTACTCGGTGCCTGGCCCGGCCACATGGCGATGGTCCCGGTCCAGGGGTTGTAGAAGGACGGCCACGCGTGGCCGCCACCCCGGCCGGAGGGACCACCACGAGAGGAGCCGCCGCTCCCACGGCCGCCCTTGCGGGAGCGACGACCCCCGTCGGTCGTGGAAGTCGGACGAGGGGCCGCCGGGACGGCAGGTGGGGGGCGGGTGGGAGCCCCGGTCGACGGAGGACGGGTGGTCTGGCCCCCTGAAGGTGGCTGACCACTGGTAGGAGCGCTGTAGAGGGCCGAGGCAGGAGTGTGTGCCTCATTCGCCATGGTGAGCTCCTCGAGGAGAAGCTCGTTCCGCACGGCGTGGAAGGTGGGGAAGGGTACGCTCCTCTTGATGAGAGCCTTCAGGTGGCCGTAGCGGGGGCTGAGGCCACGCAGGAGGTTCAGCACCAAGGTACGATCGGCAACTGGCTCGCCGAGATCGCGGAGAGAGTCAGCGAGGCCCTTCATCTGGCGGCAGTATTCGCTGCTGAGTGCAGCAGGGGCGATGGGGAGGTGCGTGCCAGGGCCTGTGGTGACCCCGACGTTGGATCCTGCCGCAGTGGTGGCGGCGGTGGCGGTGTCCATCGAGCGATGAAGCAGCAGGGGCGGCTGGACGGAGATGCGGTGGGCTCTGCGTCCGGGCAGCAGGGGCGGCTGGACGGAGAGGAGGCCTGGGCGGGATGTGCCCGAGCGGCTGGCGGCGCGGCAGCGACCGGGCGCGGTCGCGGCGGGGTCCTGGCGGCCGGGGCGGGGTCACGGCTGGGACCAGGCGGCCAGGCGCGGACGCTGCTGGGTCCAGGCGGCCTGGGCACGGTCGTGGACGCAGGAGCGTCGAAGTTGACGGCGCGGCGGCGCTGAGCCTGCTGGCGGCGCGGCGGGCAGGGAGGGAGGACCGGCGGCTGGGGGCCGACGGCGGGAGGGATTCCGGCGGCAGGGGCCGGCGGCGGGGAAGAAAGGGGCGCTGGGCCAGCTGGCGGCGCGGCTAGGCCTGCTGGCGGCGCGTCGGGCAGGGAGGGAGGGAGGACCGGCGGCTAGGGGCCGACGGCGGGAGGGATTCCGGCGGCAGGGGCCGGCGGCGGCTGCAGGGGGTGAGGGAAACCCCCCACGGCGGTTGTGGCTGCTGGTGGAAAAAAAACAGAGAAACCCTAAACGTAGGTCTCTGATACCATGTTGGAAACTGAACCCATACCCTAATCAGGGGTTGGGAGTGATATTAAATAGAGAGAGTAGCTGGGCCAAGGCCCATTACACAGGGGTATAACGGTCATTACACAGGGAATAACACAAACCCTAGACGGGTAGTCTAACAGTGGGGAAAAGGGAAACACATGTGTACGAAAGTACATGTTGGGTTAGGTTGCTATGGACGTAGAATCTTTTAGACAAGAGAACTATTGCCCGGTCTCTATCACCTGTAGATGATATAGATCTGATAGTCCGATTAAAAAACAAAGCCATAAGGCTTGGAAGCGCCAAAAAAACACCGTTCAGAACTGCTAGTGGGCACAACGGACAATAAGGGCTAGTTTAGGAACCCCATTTTCCTAAGGGATTTTCATTTTCCAAAGAGAAATTAGTTTATTTTCCCTTGGAAAAATGGAAATTCCTTAGAAAAATGAAGTTCCCAAACTAACCCTAAATATAAATAAATCTCAGTCCCATTTCTGAACTTTCAACCAAACTTTACAAAGACTAGTAAAGTGTGCACGCCTTGCGTGCAATGAGAATGTACCGAATACATGATATAGATTGGAGATGGAGGCTTGAAATACATAGAGTAGAACATGAAAGTTGTTGCATGTAAATGTGACAGTACAACTAATATAAATTTACATATATAGTAAATGTCGCAACCCTGTATTCACATATTGCATAGTTTACGTTACCATTTGGTTTATATCAATGTCTTATGCTTTGATAAATGCAGTGTTTAAAACTTAGCACAATAAAATGAATTCTAAGTACCATGTAGTGCAATGTGTTGTCGGAAGCACAAAGGAACGCGAACAAACAACAATATTATCAAGAAGGCGGACTACATACCTGGTCATCCAACATAGCAACCAAGAATGGAGATTAAAAAAGGAGACATCTCTTAGATGGATTCCAGCAGCAACATGAAAATAAAACGTTAAGAAACGGAAAGGGAGAAGAGGGGAAAAAAGGCACGTATTAGTTTCAAATCATTGTCGGGTAAAATAAATAACAAGCATATATTTAGTAACAGATATGAATTGGCATGTTCTTTCTCAACTATTAGTGCTCATCGAAGATGTAAGAATTGAGGCCATTGGAAATTGCACCAGTTCGTTCAAGAATCTAGATCTGATTCAGTGACTCACTCTGTTGGATAAGTATGAAGCAAACACCTTATCTCCCTCAAGAGTACTCCAAGTTCCCCCACCAAGTAGATTCCTCCCACGCTGCATCACCAACTACTCAAATCTATTTTTAACCCTCGATCGTACTGGGGTAGTGGAGGGTGCAAATCTCCGGTGGCTCTCCCTGCGAAGTGATAGTGGCTCGACGACGTGAAGGTCCATGATAGAAGGAATGTTCTCGGGGCGATCGCACCAAGCAGACAACTTGAATGAGACGAGGTCCCAAAGGTCTTTGTTGGAACTTGCTCTCCTGGGCAAGATGATCCAACGGGGGAGTAAGAGGAATGCAAACAAGGTTTTAGCTCGAGATGGCAATTGCTCTGTTAATCCAGCCTCTCAAGGGCACTGTACAGGGGTATTTATAGGTGCCTGAGTGCCCAACGTTTGGAGTAAGGACGCATGTGCCCTCAGGCGCCTAGGGTATCCCCGGAATATTCCCATAAAGTGGGGTTACAGACTGTCATTACAGAAAATCCATTACAAATCGAGCCCGTAACACACTTAGCCACGCGGGGCCTGTTACAACGGGCCGAATTCCCCGTGGGCCTCCGGGTTGGACGAGGACGCGGGACGGGGCGACCTCGTCGTAGGCCTTCGTCTTGCAGTGTAGTGGATGAAGGGTGGTACCCGCCGGTCGTTTCGCCTCCGTTGGTGCAGCGAGATTGGCGAAAGCATCGAGCGAAGGGTAGCGTCTTCGCCTTCGCCCCAACAGTCTTCTGTGTCAGGATGAAGACCCATCACCAAACCGTGGTCATTGAGGAGTTGCTCAGCAGTCTCCAACTCCCACACATGCGTTGGGAGACCAAGCAGTTCAATGTCCATGCAACGAGATAAGGAGCTGCCATCCGTAGGCCGTAGCAAGGCCATGGCGTGACCAACGTGGGATGAGCAAACACAGGGAAGGCGTGATGAATGGCTGGCCTCCTAGACAAGCGACACCATTGCTTCATTGGGGAGGAACAAGATGTGGCTGTCCGGCGAGGCACGTCAGAGATCAAGCACATCATCTTCGAGATTGAATCTCAAAGCGAGCACATCAGAGATCATCGAGGCGCAACCAGAGGGAAGCTCGCCGATGATGGAGACGAACAGAGCGCGCCGGAGGTCATCCTCCATATGTGCAACCCCGACCGACCGCTTGATGATGCATCTTGGTCTTGGGGAGGCCCAGCCTGCAAGGGGAGGAGAGGCCTATGCAGGGGGTTGATGTCGTCGTTCGAGTCCCGCCGGACCGGGGGAGGGGAGGAAGACTCGGAGCTCCGGCGAGCCCATTAGCTGTTGTGCGACCTCAACCTCCATGTTGGTGGCACAAGCGAGCAGGGGGTAGAGGGTGGCAGCACGAGAGGGAGGAGGCAGGGGTGCTGCCGAGGTGATGCGACGCCACACCTGCGTATGCCGCAACCTCTCAAGGCACATGATCGCCCTCGACCAGTGGCGCGGGCACACGTAAGAACGGTGCCTCGACGCCCAACAGGTGAAGCAGCGTGTGCGACGACGACATGCCACCGCACGATGAGATGTTGAGAAGCAGTTGAATCACTTCCCCAAAGGTCGACCAGAGACGGAGGTGGGGGACGAAGACGTTGCCGCCGAGTACGTCAGGAAACTACCTTCACCTAGCCGTCGGGGTTGCCGCTGGGTTCAGGAGTCTGACCGGAGTCCTGAGCAGCCCCTGTTGAGGGCGAACCATGGGCCACGATGGATAGAAGAGCGTCCTTGAAGGTAGCCGGGCCTGAGACAGGGCATCTAGCACGGAGCAGGGCGAAGGGGGAGCATGTTTCCATCGCTACGCCTTCGAACGTTCGCCGGTTGGGGAGGCTGGCACCATGGGGAACAAGGGGAGGGGGAGGCTGCTTGGAGTGGCCGAATATGGGGGCGGTTGTCAGGCCCGGGTTAGACGCCGACGTGGGGGCTGGAAGGGTGCGCCCGGAAATGTTTCGTATAGCTCTTGGACACTAGAAATGGTACTCCCTCTGGTGTTCTATTATTTATCGTTTAGGACAATGGCACAGTCTCCAAAAATAGCTTTGACCAATGTTTTTTTTGTTAAAATACAAATAAATTCTTTATACTTTATAAAAATATTTTTCAAGACAAATCATTGCATATAAATATTAGGTTTCAAAACTAAATAATAATTTTTTTTCTCGAACACGCAGGAGAGCTGCACGTCAATATATTAAGAAGAAAAGGGGAAAAAGACCCCGAACAGACAGTACAACACACACACATACTGAACCCCACCTAGCCAGAAACAACATCTGGAGCAGGGGCAGGGACAGAGCGTTTGTCAGCTGACAGACACCCCAACACTAAAACAGAAAAAACTAAACCACCCGACGTTGAGCTAGGAGGTAAGAAAAACCCTTAGCCCCAGCCAAAGACCACAAGAAAGCTTCCTCCCTGGCCAGCCGAATGGCCACCACCAAGTTTGGCTGGGAACCATTGAAGACAACACCATTTCTATGCTTCCACAACATCCAAGCGCCTAAAGCAACCAAGGAGTCAAAGCCCTTCTTACTCAGTCCACCCAACCGAGCACTATTGAAACACCACCAGTGATCAAAATCATCTATATCTTGTCCTGGAAGGAAGTCCTGCAAACCAAAAGGCCTGAGCAACTCAAACCAGAAATGACGCGCAAAGGAGCAGCCCACCAGCAGATGGTTGATAGTCTCAACATGTTGATCACAGAGCGGGCAAAGAAGCGACTGAGTCAATCCTCTCTTAGCCAATCTATCTGCTGTCCAACATTTGTTGTGAGCCACAAGCCATAGAAAAAACAGACATTTGCTAGGGGCCCATGTCTTCCAAATTCGATCAGCCTGCTTGAAAAACACCGAGCCATGGAACATAGCATTGTAAGCGGATTTTGAAGAATAATCACTGGAACTAGAAAACCTCCAAACATGACAATCTTGCACATTGGGCTGCAGCAAGGTACCTTCCAAGATCTCAGCCAAATCCAAAAACTGCACCAGAAAGCATAGGAAAGAGCTCCCTGAACATCTTGAACCCAACTCAAATTAGTCAAGGCATCCTTAACCAATCTACTTTTGGTAACCTTCCTAGGAATAGAGGCAACACTGCAGGGGCAAGCTCTTGGATGCAGTGCCCATGCAGCCATTTATCAGTCCAAAAGAGTGTGTTTAATCCATTTCCAATCTCAGTATACACAGCAGAATTGAATAGGCAAACCACTTCCTTTGTGAAATGAAGCGGAAAAACAGCCCACAGCTTCCCAGGATCTGATTTCTGCAACCAAAGCCACCTGACTCTAAGAGCCTAACCAAACAATTTTAAATCAAAAAGACCAAGACCACCCAATAAAATGACTCGAACCTTGTCCAAAACAACAAATAATAGGACACCAGAGGGAGTACTATTTATCAGGAACATACTGAGAAACGTTGGTTATATCAGTGGTACACCACAACGACAAAAAATCCATTTTAGAAAAATCTTGCAGACAAAGTCTTACCAAAAACAGAAATTTTTATCACTGCGTTGTGCCCCAGATAATGAACAACTTTTCTCAGTGTGTTCCTGACAAATAGTACCATTTCTAGGTCTAAAAGCTAAATCCACTTTTTGTCAGTGTGCCATAGATAGTTTCTTATTTATTTCTGTTGTCACGGGAGAAGGATAGTGGCAGGAGAGTGATAATGACCATTTTGGTATTTTTACAAGTCATTTTAAGGTATTTTGAACACTTTTAGTCCTTGGAACCAAATAAAGTAGGGACTAAAGTTTAGTCCCTATGCTAAACTTTCCAGGTTAAAGGCATGAGGTATTATAATACAAGTCATGGTATTAATTATTATGACACATCAGATTTTTTGCTGACATGACATTGAAATAATGAGGAAGAGAAGGAACCAATTTCATCTTCATGGCATCCTGCTAACTCGTTTCTAAGACATGAAATCGTGTGAAGCGACCACTGTGATCGATATCGTTTCATCGGAGATCCGACGCGGCTCATTTTTCACATTTTTATAGTACTATTGCTTGGCTACAAATATACATATCACAATGATCATGAAACTTAGTAGCATTTATTGTAGTAGTTAGCTTATGAAACAGTGAAATGAAACTCTCCATTAAGAGAGTGTGTGTTTCATTTATCCACAAAACCGATGTGGCCTTCTTGAAATCATTGTTGTGAAACCCTCCATTGAGAATAGCCTTAGTAACCTGCCTTGTGCCAATGCGGTATCTAAAGAGACCTACAATGCTATCAATTCCCGCAGCAACGACGTGGGGTATCATCTAGTTTATTAGTTACAACATTAAGTCGTCTCTATATTCTCCAGTGTTAGCGGTTAAGGACTTCCGAGTAGCACCTCCAAGTCCTGGGTTCGATTCCTATCGGGAGCGAATTTTCAGGCTTGGTTAAAAAAATCCCCTCGTTGTGCCCATCCGCTCTCAGGTTGCGATGTCCTGTGCGTCACCCTCCGGTTGGGCCGTTGCAGAGTGGACAGTTGACGCCGGTCCGTTAGTGATGGGGGGCCAGGGTTCGGGGATTTTCTCGGCCGGGACCATTGTTTCGGTGTCTTCTTATATGGAATATCGGGAGGGCGGTCTTTCCCTCCCGGCCGAGTTTTTTTTTTATCCTGCTATCCAATTACTAATAGCTACTGTAATTCTTTCTAAAAAAACCACAGGCCAGGGGCACTTACTATATCAATGTCGAGAAGCTAGGCCATGGAGCTCATTGGCGCCGTACATATGGCCAGCAAGTCTACTCTCCCTTTCTCCTTGCTTTTACTCATGAGGTACATTTGCTTGCCCTCTGAACCTTTCTGTCGTGTGTTGTCATGCTGTCGGAGTGAACAATTTTTCTTGTTAATTACAGGATGCGACAAGCTCAAAACCCTACAGTGTGGCCAAAGATAGTATGATGGATGGGAATTACAGCCTTCCTGACAACGTTGCGATTGTCACTTTGCAGGTGTAACTGCATTCTCCATTCCACCTATTACTATTACCCATGCATCTGACTACTTGTGTAGTTTCGTTAATGGAGCATGTCTTAAACATTTCAGAATCTTGATGATGGTACCACACTACTCCGCTTGGCCCATCTTTTCCAAGTATGTTTGTAGTTTGTTTAAAATTTTCTCCTTGATAATTAAGCATTGATACTGATGAATGTTTGCGGATCTGCAGGCTGGCGAGGACCCGAGATATTCAGAGGTAGCAGAGGTTGATCTGAAAAAGGTCTTTGGAAAGAGAACTGTAAGTAGAAAATTTGCTGCAGCTTAGGCTCAGATGTTCTAATGTTTTTTTATCAGAACTTGGACGTTTCATTTCAATTAAATACTGATGCTATGCCAATGTATGTGCAGATCAAGGAACTGACCGAGACTAACCTCTCCGCAAATCAAAAGAAGTCAGAGATGAAGCAGCTCAACTGGAGAGTTATTGAGGACGCTGAAAGTGGTCCTGCCCCGGTAAAAGGTGGCCCAGTTGATTGTCGTGCTCTGGTCGTTGCGCTGGGACCCATGGAGATACGCACCTTCTTGCTGAAATTTTAATCGCATTTACCGTGCTTGTAATTGTAAAGAAAAAACAATGATAAATGGAGAACTTGCTATCGTTATTTCCTTTTGTAAAAAAAAGATGAAATACCCAAATAGAACGTTAAATTTGCGCAAGGTATGTACAATCTACATCATGTGTTTTCTATTATATGGTTGCTCATATTAGATCGCATCTTGGCTTACAAAATGCATGATATCCATGCTGTGGTGGATGCCATGTGAGCTTGCATATCCTCAAAGCACACACGTGGCTGCATTAAGCAATATTACTCCCTCCTTTCTTTTTTATTTGTTGCATTTTAGTTAAAAAGAAACTAGCCGACGATAAATAGTCGAGAACGAGAGTAGTAACACCTATTAGATTATTTTCAACATATTACTTGTATCTTTTATTTTAAATTTTACTATAGTTTTATTCTCTATTTTAAACTTCAAGTGGCTTATGCGGTAGATGGAATCCGCTCACCTCTGCCACACCTCCATGGCAATGACATCACCTCCACACTGATGCGTGGCTGTCTGCCAGCATCGTCGCAACAGGCTCACGCTGCTTATCGTGGCAAGAACCACTTTAAATCCTGCAGTATTAAGGTATGCATAATCTTATTTAATATAGCATCTCTTAAGGAGTCTCTAGAGATTAATTAAAATATATATAAAAGATAAGTTCTTAGTGAGCCGTCTCTATACAACTCTCCATATATATTGTCTATTAATTGTATTTATGATCCAAATACTGAAAGTTGTTAAAGAATTTGTTAAAGACTTCACTTATTTAAGTGTTAGAAAGGATAGTGGTAGCTTGTCCTTACCTTTCAATTATCATTGTTAAAGACTCCACTTATTTGGGATGAATAATCTTCACAAGCTTCTAAAGGGAACACATTTTATGACTAAAAAAATGTTGATTTTGAGGAAGACAAGATTTGTAGCGTATGTCAAGTAGGGAAACATGTTGGAGGTCATCATCCACATAAGAACATCATGACGACCGAGAGACCGCTTGAGCTATTCCACATGGATCTATTGCTTACATAAGCATCGGCGGAAGTAAGTATTGTCTTATAATTGTGGATGATTATTCTCGCTTCACTTGAGTATTCTTTTTGTAGGAAAAATCTCAAACCCAAGAGACCTTAAAGAGATTCTTGAGATGGGCTCAAAATGAGTTCGGATTGAGAATCAAGAAGATTAGAAGCGACAATGAAACGGAGTTCAAGAACTCTCAAATTGAAGGATTTCTTGAGGAGGAGGACATCAAGCATGAGTTCTCTTCTCCCTACACACCTCAATAAAATGGTGTTGTGGAGAGAAAAAATAGAACTCTCTTGGATATGGCAAGAACCATGCTTGATGAGTACAAGACACCGGACCGGTTTTAGGCGGAGGCAATTAACACCGCCTGCAACTCCATCAACCATCTCTACCTTCACTGAATCCTCAAGAAAACATCATATGAACTCCTCACTGGTAAAAAGCCCAACGTTTCTTATTTTAGAGTTTTTGGGAGCAAATGTTTTATTCTTATTAAAAGAGGTAGAAATTCTAAATTTGACCCTAAAGCAGTAGAAGGCTGTTTGCTTGGTTATGACTCAAACACAAGGGCATATAGAATATTCAACAAGTCCACTGAATTACTTGAAGTTTCTTGTGACATTGTGTTTGATGAGACTAATAGCTCTCAAGTAGAGCAAGTTGATCTTGATGAATTAGATGATGAAGAGGCTCCGTGCGTCGCGCTAAGGAACATGTACATTAGGAATGTGTGTCTAAAAGAATCCGAAGAGCCTTCACAAGCACAAGATCAACCATCATCTTCCATACAAGCATCTTGGCCACACTCAGTTCTGGGGGCAAAACCGAATGCATAGCATATGTGGCCAGGATCCATTTTCCATACATATGTTGACATCACAAGTGTAATATTTCAAAGACAATGCATCATCTGGATCATAGTACCTTAACAAGTATCATAATCAAAGTACGACGGAATTAAACATGGACACTCTTCCATAGGAAGGTGACTGGCGCATCGTTAGACTCAAAACTCATCAACGTCATCTATGAAGTCTTCGTTATCACCATCTGATCAAAATATTAGCAAGGGTGAGCTCACTTATGGTCAGGGCTCAGCAAGTGGGGGAAATAATGCAAGTTAACAAGGTAGGCTATGGATAAGCGGTAAGCATTTTAGTTGGTCAATATTTTATTAGCAACACCTATCTTACTACTTGTAAGTGTGTATCCCAAATATCTCGATTAATCAAAGGCATAAGATTATATCAAAAACACTTAAGTGAAATCACTTAAGCAAACCACTAATAGATCATCGGATCACGATTTATTTTCCATCTTTAAGTTCAATTATCATGTTAGGGTCCAGGTTGCTTTTAACCTTGAGCAAGGCTGTCATATCAGTTTTACACTCTGTAGAGGTGGTACAACTTTACCCACAAGCCGTGTATCCTATCTAGCCTGGGTTGATTGGACCCATAAACAATGTCGAGGTGAATGGCTAGGGATCCACTATAAGGCTATCACAAAATATCTTTAGTACAAAGCCACCCGCTAAGGTTTCGACGTCAGTATTGATGGCCCTCTAGGTGAGGTAACTTAGCCAAGACTACCACCCCATGTTAACATGAGCTGCCACCAAACCACTGTCGCCCCCTCTTGCCCATCTTTCAGGTAGGGTTGCTAAGCACTAAGTCTATAGAGCTAATTAACAAAGCTAGATCCATTATAGGTTATAGCACTCGTGGTTGCACTGTTATCCTGGATGGTCACTCCATGTTCCATTTAACACAAAATGTTCTTGTTTAACCATCGGGTTAACATCATAATAAAACTTCATTTCCGGAACATAGTATCATTAAAAGAGTGACATCATATTTATCAAGTTGAGCAATAGCAAAAATTGCTAAGCATAGCATTTATCCCAGGGTAATTCAAGGAATAGGGTTGGTAATTCTAGGAAATCCTTATTTAGGAAAATCCCATCAAATTATGCAATTTATATCCAAAAGTAAACATTATTGTATGCATTATTTTGGTACAAATAGAAATGCAGAGGGAGAATCCACCTTGCACGAAAGTGTCCTGTGGGTCGTCCTCGAACGAGTTTGGTTCGTCTACCTCACAGTCAACTTCTAGCATCGATTTGCGTATCGTACATACAAAAGAATACGTACGCCAAATAAATAAACATACACCATTACATGGGTAATCATTCACCATTACATACACATCACACAACTGTACTTATAAATATGTCTACAACATAAATATTTATTAATCCACTATATCTTCCACTTTTAGTTATTATTGGTGAAAATATGAGTAGGTGACTACGACGCTAGTTTATCTAGTATAATGTAGATAAAAATGTCTTAACAAACTTTACAGAAAATAATTATTAATTATTTTCTTTATTACTTAATAATAGTCCTTTGGGTTTTATCCTTTTCTTTATAAATAGAAATTATACGTATAGATAGAAATGTTTATTTCTAAATCACCTTACATTAATATTCTAAGAATTAATGTAGATTACTAATTTTGGACTTTAACACCATAAACATAGTTATTTTGACATAAATAGATATTTTACTAATTCTAAGTAATTAATTGTTATACATATGAATACATTTATCATGACTAGTAAAACCTCTATTTTTAATCTGACCGAAAATACGTGGCCTATTATTTCTTCCACTTATATTAATAAAATTATAATCAAATCACTACTAACAAATATCGTTCCATGTGCTAAAGCGAAGTTAATCGTGAACGTTTCTAATATTTAAATCACCACGTTAGTGAATAGTGACATTATTTATTTTTGAAATATAAAATAATACTCATGTCCAAAATATTGTTGCAGGGCTAGTTCACGCTTTAGTGTATACATCGGGGTCTCTTTTCAATAGTTTCTGTACTGAAAAATACCTAAACTAAATTTACACAAAACCAGGGGTTAGAATGTAAAATAGTCGTCTTCTACCTTGGGCTTGTGCCCGTGTACAGGGAGGTCGGCGAGCAGGGTGCGAACGGGGCTCGACGTTTGGCGCCGACGGTCCGGCCGGGGCACGGCGCGGGCGCGGTCGACGGCGGACGGTCCGGGCAGGGCACGGGCGCGACCGAGTGGTGCTTCGGCGGTCGGCGGCGAGCGCGAGCAAGGGAGAAGGTGCGAGGAGTGAGAGAGAGGGAACTCGGGCAGGAAGAGAGGAGGGAGCTCGGGCGAGCTACTTATAGAGCGAGAGAGGGAGAGGCGCCTAGGGGAGGGGGTAAAGGTGCCGGCGGCTTCAAGGCCATTAATGGTGGCCGATTACTCCATTGAGCGAGGGAGGGATGTGGGGGAGGGAGAGGAGGAGATGGCGGCGGTTTCCGGTGCAGGGAGTCGAACGGGCGTGGGGTCAGGCTCGGTCGGGGGGCGCGTGCGGCGGCGGCGGCGTCCAGGGAGGAAGAAGGGAGAGGCCCGTGGGTGGGCCCCACCGGTCATAGAGAGAGAGGGGAGGGAGGTGGGCGCGGCTTTTGGGCCCGGTGGGTCGAATTGGCAGCGGCTAGGGTTTCAGTTTTCTCTTTTCTTTTTCTTTTTTCTTTTTCTTTTATTTTCTATCTATAAATATAAATAAATATATTTTTAAATAATTTTGAAAATCATAATAATTATCCAAAATTATTTATAACTAAAATATTTATTTTTGGACCAATATTTCTATATTAATTAATTGGATTTGCAATATAAAAGAAATTCTACGCCACAACCATAAATCAATTATTTGCAAACAAAATTACTCTAGATGCAAATAAAAATCAAACACTTGAAAGAAAAAATTCATTACCATATTTACCACTAATAATCTAAATGCATTATTTTTAGTTGATGGTTTTGTAGTGTTACAAACCTACCCCCTTAAAAGAATCTCGTCCTCGAGATTAAGGAACTTCTGAGAATAACTGGAGGAATTCTGTTCTGAGTTCATCTTCTCTTTCCCAAGTGGCCTCATTTTCCGAATGTTGACTCCACTGAACTTTACACATGTTGATAACTTTACTCCGTGTAATTCTGCGAGATGTTTCCAAATTCTGATAGGGTACTCCGAATAAGTCAAATCTTCATTAACATTGAGTTCTTCCATATATAATTGTTCCTCCGGTACTCTTAAGCATTTCTTAAGTTGTGACACATGAAATACGTCATGCACATCCGATAAACTATCGGGTAGCTCTAACTGGTACACTACTTCACCTTTTCTTTCCAAAATTTTGAATGGACCAATGTAGCGAGGAGATAGTTTACCCTTAACCTTAAATCTTTTCATTCCTATCATCGGTGAAACTTTAAGGTATACGAAGTCTCCTACTTCAAAGATCAACTCTCTTCTTCTATTGTCAGCATAGCTTTTCTGTCTCGACTGTGCCATTTTCAAATTTTCTCTGATAATCCGTACTTGCTTTTCTGCTTCTTGGAGAATTTCTGGTCCAAATAACTGACTTTCTTCGGTCTGATTCCAATAAAGCGGTGTTCTACACTTTCGTCCATAAAGTGCTTCAAACGGTGCCATTTTAGACTTGCCTGGTAACTATTGTTATACGAGAATTCTGCATAAGGCAAACTCTTATCCCGGCTTCTACCATGCTTTAGAGCGCAAGCTCTTAGCATATCTTCCAACACTTGGTTTGTTATTTCCGTTTGCCCATCCGTTTGTGGATGATAAGCTGAGCTAAAGTTTAGCTTAGTATCCATGGACTCATGTAGTCTTTCCAAAAGCGCGAGGTAAATTGGGTTCCTCGATCTGATACGATCTTCTTTAGTACTCCATGCAGACAAACAATCCTTGACATGTATAACTCTGCTAACTAGGCTCCTGAGTAGGTTGTCTTCATAGGTATAAAGTGTGCCACTTTAGTCAACCTGTCCACTGTAACCCATATTGAATCATAGCCATCCCGAGTACGGGGTAGTCCAACTATGAAATCCATACTGATTTCTTCCCATTTCCATTCCGGTACCTTGAGAGGTTGTAGTAATCCTGCTGGTCTTTGGTGCTCGGCTTTAACTCATTGACACACATCACATAATGCAACATGACTAGCCACATCTCTTTTCAAACCGTACAACCAATACTTTTCTTTTAGGTCCTAGTACATCTTAATACTTCCAGGGTGAAAAAAGCCGAATCATGAGCTTCTCTTAAAATAAGTTGGTGTAGGTGCTCGATGTAACACCTCAGGTGTTACCCAAGGCCCTGGCTCAATACATGCACCTATGGCCTATTATCACATATGTTTAAGTGAGGAGAAGGGGCACCAAAACTTTAGAAACCATGGATTAATTAAGTAATGATCATGATATAAGGAATACCCTAGCTTTCCATGTATCTTCACCTTGGAAAAAGATGCTCAAACCCTAGAACCCCCCTCTTGAGCCATTAGACCCCCAAGCATTGGATTAGTGGGAAAACTATGCAAATGACCAATTCATGACTTAAACCTTTTACCAAAGTTGAAGTACATTTATATATCTACAAGAAATAGTAAGGGAATTATTCCAAAAAGGTCCCACAAAACCCCCAAATTCAGCCCCCAAGTGGAGAGCACTATAGAGCAACCCAAATTTTCTCTAAGTAAAAAATCAGCCCTCTTCTAAAGATCAGAGATGTTCACTTAGTTGCTGGCACCAAATCCACAAGGTCCAATTGACAAAAGGAGCCAAATTACCCAAGGCACACCCCTAAAAATTTTGAAGCCAAACCAGAACCGTTTGACACTAGTTTTGTCTCGGGTTGAACAGTGCCGACACCTCTGACTTGGTGCCACCATATCTCCCAAACTAGACCCGATCTTCCCTTGGAACTCACATGAACTAGGTAGCCCTAGTTGCAGAGAAAAGATCTCACAAAAGTCTTTTGGCGAGATTCACACGTTTGGCTGCTCAGCAAGAGCTAGAACTCGGGCAGAAAGAAACGGCCACGTGCTCGACGTGCCCAGGCAATGCCAGAGCATGCCCCGACGCTCGGTCCCACGTGCGCCGCGCAACGCCGGACCCTGCGCCCACGCCCGCGCCTATAAAGCCGACCAAGGCCTTGACCGTACACCCTCGCTCGCTCTCAGCCCTGCCCAAGCGCAAGTTCATCGGAGCTCGCTCTGCGCATGGCGTGCCAGCGGCGCCCGAGCCCCGACCACCGTGGACCGGTCACTCCATCCCTCCTCCAACCCATCCAATCCCTTGGCTAGCCTCCCTGGAGCTCAGTGAAGCTCCCCGAGCCCTCAGACCGAATACTACATCGCCGGAGGTGCCAGATTGACGTCGCCGGACTTCGTCCGACCGCCGTCGCACGTAGACCGAGCTACACGGTGAGCCACTTTTCGATTCCTTGCGCATACATCACCATTGACCTCCAGTGAAGCTCCCCGAGCGATTTGATTGAAATCTACCGCCGTGAGTAGGCCGGAGCACGCGTCGCCGACGAGCCCGACCGCCTGCGCACGCGACCAGCCCTACTCCGGCCATCACCGTCGCCGATCCGTCCCTCGACGTGACCGCCAGAAGCCCCCAGACCTCACCCGACCCTCCACCGGACCTCTCTCACCGCCGGTAAGCCGCGCCACCGCTTTTTTCTCTGCGGCTACTGTTCCGGCGAGGAGGGAGCGCGGGTTAAGAAAGGGGAAAGCCGGGTTTTTTTGGACAAGTCAGTGACTCTGATGAACAGTTCCCCAGGGGCATGCTTTAAACGGTTTCGTTAAGGAAGAACCCAGGGACCTCGGTGCAAAGCCTTTTTTCCTTTAAACTTTAAGATTTATCCTTTTTAAATAAGTAGAGAACTAGAAAAATTCATACACTGAGTTTTATTCAACCAAAATTTGTCAAACCAATTTTGCTAGGACCTACATATTATGAACTACCCAGCAAAAATGATAAACACCATGGTTTTAGCCAAGCTCTTTAGAGTTTGGATTTAAACAAGTATACTGCCCAAACCTTAATAAACAGAGGAAAAATAAAAATACTTTTGGACTAGGGCTGAGAAAATTTGGAGACATACTTAACTGGTAACTACACTATTTAAAAATATTAAACTCCCTAGTATACTAGGTTAAGGAAAGATTACCTATTAAAACTTGTATTGGCCTAAACCTTAAGAAAATGAAAAAGGAAATTTAAAAGGAAGACCAGAGGGCAACCATATTTTTCCTAACTTGCTTAGGTGATGTAGTTCATAAATTTTATTTGTTGAACCCTCATTTAGTACAAAGAAAATGCACCACTTTTTATTTAATAAAAACAGGGAGAACTTAGAAAAATCTTAGAAAAATAACCCTAAGGAGGAATCACCCCAACCTTAGGAATAACTACTATTATGCTAGTATAAATCTAGGAAAAATACAAGTTTTGTTGTTTGATTTTTTTCAAATAGCAAGTTAGTTATAAGTGTCTTTTGGGCATTAAACTTTAGAAAATCACAACTAAACAACCATTGAGTCACCGTCTGTGATTTGTGGCACAAAGGCAAGTTCTTATCCATAGAGGTTAGCAAAAATAACTTTTAGTGCAGAACCCCCACCTAAATGAGAGTTGTAGTACAAAGTGACCACCTACCCTCACTTTTGTTATTGTTTCCTGGAGTTTATCCTAATTATTCTTAACCTCAAATTTGTAGGATAGAATACAGTGACCAATGTTAACCCACTGTAATTTTTACAAGATTTTTTGAAAATTTCTAAATCATTATGGTAGTTCAAACCCACCTTAAAAGCATATATAGAAAATAAAAAGGGCAATTGTGGAAGGAATTAATGTTACACACACCCCTACAAACATATCTCCCTAAGTGCCCACAAAAACTTTAATGGGATGATTAAATTCTTAATTCCACTAAAAACCCTAAACTAGGTAAGTATAAAAACACTAAGAACATCGTACGATAAAGAAACCCTAGTTTAACCACTACCTTAATATTGCTTCACCATACACCGTGTTTACTAAATTTGCATATCATTAACATACATGTAGTCGATAGATTGTAACCTCGTTGACTAAGAGTACGTACTCATTCCGGAGCAAGGAGTTGCTCAAGAGGGAGTCGAGGAGCCAGCACCAGAGCCTGCCACTGAGGATCTCCCTGCCCCAGCTTTTGAAGGCAAGCCCCATTTTTATGCATAACCATTTATATATGCTATTTTACTACACTTAATGTTTGTAGGCTTGTACTGTGCACTTAAGTGTAGGAGTTACCTGAAACCCTAGTTGCATGAACTTAGGATTCCTTTGAGATGGATACTAGTATGCTATGTCGAGTAGCTGCTTTGCTACATAAGGATCTCGGTAGAAGTCGAGTGATTTTTCTAGCACTCGCGCGAGGTCAGGAATTGGTTGTATCCAGTTTGATAACAGAATGATGATGGTCTATGGACATGGATCCATGGGGATGCGTTGTCTACGAGGCGAAATTGGAATAATGATTAAAGTGTGGTACCTATGTCAAGCGTTTGAGTAAGGAGTGGAATGAGGCGATTGGCAAAAGATGATGACTGATAAAATGTTTGATACCATGTATGAATAGCTAGGTACTCACCTAGTTTAAAAATGATCATACTAAAACTTGCAAAGTTAAAACTTGATTTTAGATTCAGCTAGTGCTTTTTGTAAAACAAACCCCTCAGCCAAACAACTGCTTGTCTAGAGGTAGAGGAGTAGACTCCTCACACCGGGTAAGTCTAGCTGAGTATTAGTATACTCAGCCTTGCTTGTGGCACAATTTCTACAGGTACTCTGGAGGATATGGTCGTTGGAGTAACTTGGCTGTCCACCTTGCCACCGGGGTGGACAGTCGAGTGGGACCCTGCCTCAGCAGGAGAGGAGCATGAGGAGTGATGGGTCAGGCTTCCCCATCCTCCCTTTATTTCATCATTAGTTAATTTTTGCTGCATAAAGAAACAATGGTTACTGCTTTTGAAACTCCGATGATGATGTAATAACATTAAGTACTCCTTTAAATTATGGTTTTATGCTTTATTGTATTTTTCTCTATGCCTCACCTTCGAGTGAGTATGTGGTACTTGATCCTGTTAGTGGATTTATCGGACTAGATCCGAGGAACTGATGATTTATTTCGAGTTAAGTGCGACCTTGCCTCTAAGGCGGGACTAGGGCACTTAAGTTGGAATAATTCAGGTGGTTCCGCCACAGCTGGTATCAGAGCTTGTACCACCTCAGAGAAATCAATAAATCATAATTATCGACCTTTTCAAAAGTAAAATCTGCTTAGAAACCAAGTTGGATAGCTCTCAGGACGATAAGGGTAGACCTTAGGACGTGAAGACTTAGGATACTAGATGGGTAGCTAGGTGGCTAATTGAATATGCTGTACCGGCTACTACGATATAGATGGGGGATTTCTGTACCCCTATACTTGATGTGAGGACACTTAGGACGAGCATGCATGCATCATTTTTTTATTACCATCTTAGTAGAATGTCATTATTAACATTAAGCTACATAAATAAAGAGTCACCCATAATAAGATTTAAAAACCTATATCGAAGGTCTCCATTTAACCCTAGGAAGGCCAGATCCTCAGAAAGTTATTTTTTCTTTTCTAGCCTTTTGCGCTAAACACCATTTATTTTTGGTTTTCTTTCTTTTCGCTTACACTTGCCCTTGCACAGATGAGTTCCCACACGAACAGTCTCGCACGAGAGGGTTTCCCCCTCATCTTGTGGGAGGTATTGCAGGGAGCAGGTTATACCACGCCTCCACAGTACAAGGTGCAGTTGTTCGAGGAGCACCGGGTACCTCGCTGTAGGGTGAGGATGACTTTGGAGCCTCATCCCCTATAGCCAAGATGGCGTTCACTGGATCAGAGTCTTTCGGTTTCAGGGCCGATGACACTATAGAGGCCACAGCTCTGCATGTGTTGACAACCTTCTGTGGATTTCACCCCTTGGAGATGTTGACCCACCCCATTGGCTTGTTCCCCGTTGAGAAGGAGGATGACCCGATGTGGAAGGACAGGGTTGAGCACGCCAAGGATGTGTGGGCTCTCTACCCTAGACACACCGCTCACCTGACGGTTAGATGCATGAGTGCCCTGTATCGTCTACAAGCCTTACGAGGTGAGGCGATGTCCTAGCTTATGGGCCTGGTGGAGTCTACCAAGATCACCCTCGATAACAGGGAGGACCTTGTAGTAGACTTGTCCATTGAGCTAGTGGAGAAGGATCTTCAGGTTGAGCAGATGGCCAACCACATACAAGAGCTCGAGGATCAGGTGGAAGCCAGGGAGAACACTATTGAGGTTCTGGAAGGCCAGCTCCAGAACACCCAACAGCAACTCGAGGAATCCAACTAACACTTAGATGTGCACCATCAAGAGATCGAGGACATGGAGGCAGAAGGGGCCGATGAGGACGTAGATAACGAGGGAGCGGAGGAGCCGGAGCCCGCATCTAGCTTGGACACTGCTAGCTCAGGAGGACCACCTTCCCCTGAGTCTAGCGTTGCCTTGTTTGCTCGTTAGATTTTAGGGTTAGGGTAGAAGTGTTCAGCAGTAGCGTTCCCCGAAACTAGCTTAGCTTTTGCACATTGGATGTACTAGGCTAGAAATTTGAGTCTTTTGGGCCTGCTGTAACCAGTGGAAACTCTTTTGGCAAGATGAATGATGAATGGTTTTAAGTTTCTTTAAATTCATGAATGACATCATATCCTGTGGTAACAATTGTGAAAGGCGAGGCAAACTTGGAACCTTGCAAACCTCGTTGTTTAAGCTATTTTATCGTATGCAATCATAGATTTTAAGTATAACAATAGAACCTCCTAAATTTCAGATGGCAGGAAGGGCGCGCCGTGGACAGAATGAGCGCATTTCTCCGCCACCGCTGTAGCCTCCTACCATGCAGGAGCTGATGGCTCAGCAGAATGAGATTCTGCAACAGCTCGCTTTGCGTCAGCCACCGCCTCAGCTCTATGGGGGTGGTGATCACCACCAGCGTGCCCCAATAGCGGCAACCTACCAGGAGTTCTCAGTACTCAGCCGCCGTTGTTCACCAAGGTGGAAGATCCGCTTGATGCTGATGTCTGGCTCAGGGTGGTGGAATCAAAGTTCCCACTACTTAATGGAGAGTTCTCAGATGTGGCCAAGGTTCGTTTCGCCGCCTAGCAGCTTCGTGGGCCTGCTAGGACATGGTGGGACCATTTTCTCGCCATGCAGCCGGCCGACCACATGGTTGAGTGGGAAGAGTTCAAGACAACATTTAGAGGGCATCACATACCAGTAGGCATCATGGACTGCAAGCTCAATGAGTTTCTGGCACTCACTCAGGGGAGTCGTACCGTGTTGTAGTACGCCCAAGCTTTCAATGACCTGTGTCAGTACGCAGACTACCATGCTGACACTGATGAGAAAAAGAGAGACAGGTTCAGGAGGGGCCTCAACACTAAGCTCTGTGACCGTCTCAACACAGTCAGGGCCCACAACTACAATGAATTGGTCAACTTGGCCATCTCTTAGGAGGATTTCATCACAGCTCGCCAAGCAGAAAAGAAGAGGAAGACCCCTATGGTAGGACCATCAGCATAGCCTCAGCGCTTCAGGATTGTGTCCGACACTCAGAGCAGAGGTCCTCAGTAGCAGCAAGGGCGATGGGTGATCCGGCCACAGCAGCAGCAGCAGGCACCCAACTGCTCTCAACCCCAGCTCAGAGGAGCAACAACCAGCAACAATAGCAGTACCGCCAGGGCAATGATAACAGGTGTTTCACTTGTGGCAATACTGGACACTATGCCAAGAATTGTCCCAGAAACCAGCAGAGGCCGGGTCAGAATGCAAGTCAGAACCAAGGCAAGAGGCAGAGGGTGCAACTAAGGCAGCGCAGGCTGGACTTCACCACATTGGCTGACATTCCAGAGGGAGTACCCGTCATGACCGGTATCTTTTCTGTTTAACCCTGCAGTCATTCTTTTTGATTCTGGTGCATCACACAGCTTCATTAGCGCAAAATTTAGTGCCAAATGTTAGCTAACCTTTCACCACACAAATGAGGCCATTATGATTGCAACACCAGGAGGCAGGGTTGCCACCTATCAACTCAACCGGCAGGTACCAATAAAATTGGGTAGCATCATAGTTGGAACCACCCTCCTTATCATGGGATTGGAGAGTGTAGATATCATCTTGGGGACTGACTGGTTATCGTGGCATCATGCCTTGATTGATGTCGCAATGAGAGTCATTGAAATACACTCTCCAATTTGTGGAGAAATCACCTTGTACCTACCCAACCAGGGCTGTACCCGTTCCTGTGCCCTCACCAGGGTAGAATCACCTGTGGAAAGGATTCCAGTAGTCGGTGAGTATCTTGATGTCTTCCCAGACGAGTTGCCAGGGATGCCACCCAACAGGGATATAGAGTTTGCCATAGAATTGCAACCAGGGACCACTAGGGCTGACAATGGGCCTTAAATTTTACACTATAAAACTTAAGGATCGAATCGGATTAGGATCGGGCTTTGTTTCTATTCATTTTTGAACTATAAATAAGTTAGGGCCCTACCAAATTGTGAAGAGTCATTTGGATCGCGATCCATTACCACCCCTAGGGACCACCCCTATTTCTAAAAGGCCATATAGGATGCCCCCAGCAGAGTTGGCAGAACTGAAGAAACAATTGCAAGAGTTGCTAGGCAAGGGGTTCATTCGTCCAAGTACTTCACCATGGGGATGTCCGGCCTTGTTCGTAAAGAAGAAGGATGAGAGCTTGAGATTATGTGTTGATCACCGCCCTCTCAATGCGGTGACTATTAAGAACAAGTATCCTTTACCCCGCATTGATGTTTTGTTTGATCAATTGGTCGGAGCCAAGGTGTTTTCCAAAATAGACCTTCACTCTGGCTATCACCAAATCAAAATCAGGGCAAGTGATATTCCAAAGATGGCTGTCTCCACCAGATACGGGCTTTATGAGTACTTGGTGATGTCATTCGGGCTGACCAATGCACCGGCATACTTCATGTATTTGATGAATTCAATGTTTATGCCGGAGTTGGACAAATTCGTGGTGGTCTTCATTAATGATATTCTGGTATATTCAAGAAATGAAGACGAGCATATTATGCATTTGCACATAGTACTTCAGCAACTGCGCGATCATCGCTTGTATGCCAAATTCTCCAAATGTGATTTCTGGCTAAGGGAGATCAAGTTCTTAGGTCACACCATTTCGCAGGACGGGATAGCAGTTGATCCTGAGAAAGTACAAGAAGTGATGGATTGGAAGCCTCCTACCACCGTGCGACAGATTCAGAGTTTTCTGGGATTGGCAGGATACTATCGACAATTCATTTCAGATTTCTCTAGAATTGCTAAAACAATGACTGAGTTGTTGAAGAAAGGAGTGAAATTTGATTGGAGTTAGAAATGTGAAGATGCCTTTCACGCCTTGAGGCGACATCTGACAACAGCACCCGTGCTAGCACAGCCTGACAACACCAAATCATTTTATGTGTATTGTGATGCTTCAGGCAATGGACTAGGTTGTGTTTTGATGCAGGACAACCAAGTTATTGCCTACGCATCTAGAGCACTCAGACCTCATGAGCAAAATTATCCCACACATGATCTGGAGTTAGCAGCGGTAGTCCATGCTCTGAAGATATGGAGACATTATTTAATGGGAGCTCATTGTAATATTTATACTGACCACAAGAGTCTCAAGTATATTTTCACCTAAGCTGACCTTAATATGAGGCAGAGGAGATGGTTAGAATTGATCAAGGATTATGATCTAGAAGTACATTACCATCCTAGCAAGGCAAATGTTGTGGCAGATGCCTTGAGTCGAAAGGCCCTGTGCAACTGTATAACCATGGACTCTAAGGTTGCCGCTTTGTGCGACGAGTTGTGCAAGCTGAACATGGAAGTAGTTTCCCCAGGTACTTTGGATCATATCTCAGTTGAGCCAACCTTACAAGAGCAGATAATCATAGCACAACTTGGTGACAAGGGTGTTCAAGTCATTAAGGAAATGCTCAATAAAAAGGTGGATAAGTATAAATGCTTTCGTCAGGACAACAAGGGTATTGTATGGTTCGAAGACCGACTGGTTGTTCCCAAGAATTCAGAACTCAGGAGGAAAATTTTGGACGAAGCTCATCTCTCCAAATTTTCCATGCACTTTGGAAGTAACAAGATGTATCATGACCTCAAATCCTTGTATTGGTGGACCAGCATGAAGAGAGAGATTGCTAAGTACATATCTGAGTGCGACACTTGCCAAAGAATCAAGCTAGTCATTTAAAGGTAGCAGGTACCTTACAACCTCTCCCCATACCATCTTGGAAATGGGAGAACATTTGCATGGATTTTATTATGGGATTGCCCAACACCTCCAGGCACCACGATTCTATTTGGGTCATTGTGGATAGGCTAACCAAGACAGCTCATTTCTTGCCCATGCATACCACCCACAAGACAAAAAAGTACGTAGAAATCTATATTGACCAAATAGTGCGCTTGCATGGAATCCCAATAACTATCGTGTTGGATAGAGGAGCACCGTTCGTAGCACGTTTCTGGGAGCAGCTACAAAAGTCACTTGGAACAACCGTGATTAGAAGCTCAGCATATCATCCTCAAACCGATGGTCAAACCGAAAGAGTGAATCAGATTCTCGAGGACATGTTGAGAACATGTGTAATGCATTATGGCAAAGATTGGGACAAATGTCTTTCTCTGGCAGAATTCTCTTACAATAACAACTACCAATCCAGCCTGAAGATGGCACCTTTTGAGGCCTTGTATGGGAGAAGGTGTAGAACACCGCTAAATTAGTCACAAGCTGGAGAAAGGGAAATATTTGGACCTGACCTAGTGCTTGAAACCGAGGACAAAGTCAGAGCCATTAAGAAGAACTTAGAGGCTGCTCAGGCCAGGCAAAAGAGCTATCATGACAAGAGGAGAAAGCCTCTACAGTTCGAAGTGGGAGATCATGTGTACCTCAAAGTCTCACCCACAAAAGGTGTTTAGAGATTTGGGATCAAGGGCAAATTAGCTCCTCACTATATTGGGCCCTATGAGATCAAGGGGACTTGTGGACCCGTAGCATACAAATTGAAGCTACCACCTCATATGTCGGCAATTCATGATGTATTCCATGTATCTCAGCTGAAGAAGTGTATCCGCTTACCAACAGAAGTGCTATCAGAACCTGAATTGGAGATAGAACTAGACTTGTCATATCAAGAGCACCCCGTCAAAATATTGGATCATAAGGAAAGATCAACTCGAGCAAAGTCAATCAAAATGTATAAGATCCAGTGGATCCACCATTCAGAAGAAGAAGCTACTTGGGAAACAGAGGATTTTCTGCGCTCTCACTACCCCGATTTTCTGCCCAAGGAGATCGATACATAATTCGGATCCAGAAACACCCCCACCTGCCCTTTGAATCTAAGTATAAGAGAAATAGAGTTAACAAGAACTGAATAAGCTATAAGACTAAATCTAGAAGGGCTTCCTTCTGAAGTTGCAAAATGGATGACATTTGAAGAGCAGTTTGCTAGAGAACCTTGATAAAAGAAACCACACCGCGCAAGCAGGCACCCTCTTAGCACACCTCTAAAGGATCCCTACCCAAATCTCGGTGCGAGATTCCTTTAAGGGGGGAGGGCTGTAACACCCAAGGTGTTACCCAAGGCCCTGGCTCAATACATGCACCTATGGCCTATTATCACATATGTTTAAGTGGGGAGAAGGGGCACCAAAACTTTAGAAACCATGGATTAATTAAGTAATGATCAAGATAGAAGGAATACCCTAGCTTTCCATGTATCTTCACCTTGGAAAAAGATGCTCAAACCCTAGAACCCCCCTCTTGAGCCATTAGACCCCCAAGCATTGGATAGTGGGAAAACTATGCAAATGACCAATTCATGACTTAAACCTTTTACCAAAGTTGAAGTACATTTATATATCTACAAGAAATAGTAAGGGAATTATTCCAAAAAGGTCCCACAAAACCCCCAAATTCAGCCCCCAAGTGGAGAGCACTATAGAGCAACCCAAATTTTCTCTAAGTAAAAAAATCAGCCCTCTTCTAAAGATCAGAGATGTTCACTTAGTTGATGGCACCAAATCCACAAGGTCCAATTGACAAAAAGGAGCCAAATTACCCAAGGCACACCCCTGAAAATTTTGAAGCCAAACCAGAACCGTTTGACATGGGTTGACACTAGTTTTGTCTCGGGTTGAACAGTGCTGACACCCCTGACTTGGCGCCACCATATCTCCCAAACCAGACCCGATCTTCCCTTGGAACTCACATGAACTAGGTAGCCCTAGGTGTAGAGAAGGGATCTCACAAAAGTATTATGGCTAGATTCGCATGTTTGGCTTCTCAGCAAGAGCTAGAACTCGGGCAGAAAGAAACAACCACGTGCTCGAGGCGCCCTGGCAATGCCAGAGCACGCCCCGACGCTCGGCCCCGCTCGCGCCGTGCCGCGCCCACGCCCGCGCCTATAAAGCCGACCAAGGCCTTGACCGTACACCCCCGCTCGCTCTCAGCCCCTCCCAAGCGCAAGTTCACTGGAGCTCACTCTGAGCACGGCATGCCAGTGGCCGCCCGAGCCCCGACCACCGTCGACCGGCCACTCCAACCCTCCTCCACCCCATACAATCCCTCGGCTACCCTCCCCAGAGCTCAGTGAGGCTCCCCGAGCCCTCAGACCAAACACTACATCGCCGGAGGTGCCGGATTGACGTCGCCGGACTTCGTCTGACCGCCGTCGCACGTAGACCGAGCTACACGGTGAGCCACTTTTCGATTCCTTGCGCATACATCACCATTGACCTCAAGTGAAGCTCCCCGAGCGATTTGATTGAACTCTACCGCCGTGAGCAGGCCGGAGCACGCGTCGCCGATGAGCCCGACCACCTGCGCATGTGGCCAGCCCTACTCCGGCCATCACCGCCGGCGATCCGCCCCTCGACGTGACCGCTAGAAGCACCCGGACCTCACCCGACCCTCCACCGGACCTCTCTCACCGCCGGTGAGCCGCGCCACCGCTTGTTCTCTCCGCGGCTACTATTCTGGTGAGGAGGGAGCGTGGGTTAAGAAAGGGGAAAGCCGGGGGGGGGGGGTGGAAATGTTAGTGACTCTGATGAACAGTTCCCCAGGGGCACAGTTTAAACAGTTTCATTAAGGAAGAACCCAGGGACCTCGGTGCAAAGCCTTTTTTCCTTTAAACTTTAAGATTTATCCTTTTTAAATAAGTAGAGAACTAGAAAAAATCATACATTGAGTTTTATTCAACCAAAAGTTGTCAAACCAATTTTGCTAGGACCTAGATATTATGAACTACCCCAGCAAAAATGATAAACACCATGGTTTTAGCCAAGCTTTTTAGAGTTTGGATTTAAACAACCTATACTGCCCAAACCTTATTAAACAGAGGAAAAATAAAAATACTTTTGGACTAGGGCTGAGAAAATTTGGAGACATACTTAACTGGTAACTACACTGTTTTAAAATATTAAACTCCCCAATATACTAGGTTAAGGAAATATTACCCATTAAAACTTGTATTGGCCCAAACCTTAAGAAAATGAAAAAGAAAATTTAGAATGAGGACCATAGGGCAACCGTATTTTTCCTAACTTGCTTAGGTGATGTAGTTAATAAGAAAATTTTGTTGAACCCTCATTTAGTACAAAGAAAATGCACCACTTTTTATTTAATAAAAACAGTAAGAACTTAGAAAAATCCTAGAAAAATAACCTTAAGGAGGAACCACCCCAACCTTAGGAATAACTACTATTATGCTAGTATGAATCTAGGAAAAATACAAGTTGGTTACTGCTTTTGAAACTTCGATGATGATGTAATAACATTAAGTACTCCTTTAAATTATGGTTTTATGCTTTATTGTATTTTTCTCTATGCCTCACCTTCGAGTGAGTATGTGGTACTTGATCCTGTTAGTGGCTTTATCTGACTAGATCCGAGGAAGTGACGATTTATTCCGAGTTAAGTGCGGCCTTGCCTCTAAGGCGAGTCTTGGGCACTTAAGCTGGAATAATTCGGGCGGTTCCGCCACACTCGATTTCTGGTACACAAATTCTCTTTTTAAACCATGCTGTGCCTTGCTCATCTTCCGTGAAATCTAGGGCTTTACCCAAACTAATTTGTGTCTTAGTTTCCTTGATTTTCTCATCAGATTCATGTCCTTTACGAATTTCTTGTTCCAAAGTAGATTCAACTTCCATAACTGTTGCTTCCATATTATTGAGCATACCAAGGTTGAGTTGTTCCATTTTCCAGCACAATTCCTGTGACATCAAATGAGTAGTGATGCTGTTCACTTGACCTTTACGGCTCAAAGCATCTGCCACTACATTTGCTTTTCCTGGGTGATATTGTATTTCCAAATCATAGTCTTTGATTAACTCAAGCCATCTTCTCTGTCTTAGGTTGAGTTCTTTCTGCATGAAGATATATTTCAAGCTTTTGTGATCCGTGAAGATTTTACACTTGTTTCCAATCATGTAGTGTCTCCAAATCTTCAAAGCGCGCACTACGGTAGATAATTCTAGATCATGCGTAGGATAATTCTTTTCATGTTTCTGTATCTTCCTTGAAGCAAAGGTAATCACTTTTCCTTCTTGCATTAACACACATCCAAGTCCTAGATGTGATGCATCGCAATACACATCAAATCCTTTATGAATATCAGGCATAATTAACACTGGTGCAGTGGTTAGCCTTTCCTTTAATTCCTTGAAACGTTTCTGACATGCTTCATCCCACTTAAACTCTTTACCTTTCTCCAACAGTGAAGTAAGGGGTTTCACTATTTTGGAGAAGCCTTCGATAAATCTTCTGTAGTATCCTGCTAATCCAAGAAAACTCCTGATCTTGGACACATCTGTGGGTTGTTTCCAATTTAGTATTTCACTTATTTTACCGGGCTCTACTTTGATTCCTCCATTGGTGATAATATGACCTAGGAAAGCAACTTCCTTCAGCCAAAAATCACACTTTGAAAATTTTGCATACAACTGATTGTCGCGAAGTTTCTATAGAACTAATCTCAGATGATCTTCATGTGCTTCTTCACTCTGAGAGTATACCAGTATGTTGTCGATGAATACCACAACAAACTAGTCGAGGTATTCCATGAATACTTTATTCATCAAGTTCATAAAGTAAGCTAGTGTATTAGTCAGTCCAAAAGATATGAACAAAAACTCATATAGTCCATATCTTGTGGTGAAGGTTGTTTTAGGTATATCCTGGGTCCGAATCTTCAACTGATGATAGCCTGATCTTAGATATATTTTTGAGAATACTGTAGCTCCTCTCATCTGATCAAATAGATCTTCAATCCGAGGTAACGGGTACATGTTCTTAATCATTACTTTGTTCAAGCTTCTATAGTGTTGGTCACTTGTTCTCAAATGCTGTGAGTCAAGAACAAGGCATCACGATTGTTAATGGTTAAAGACCTTCGTCCTTCGAAGCATTATTTCCTCTCGGATATAATGATCTTCAGACGAAGGTCATGAAGGACATACCTTAATCATTTCAGCATGAAATGTAAATGTAAATAAGAAAGTAAGGAATACAAAGGAATAAAGGTAATAATAATTATGTAACAATAATCTATTTATGTTTGTATTCCATAAACATGAATAAACATCAATAATATTCATGTTACATTAGTACCTTCGGCTTGCTAGAAGGAGAGGGCGCGAGGATGACGCGAGAGTGATTACAATCCAGCGTGAACAGTACGGTGTTAGTGTTCACCTATTTATAGGCACGGGACGCAGCCCGGATAAAAGTACATTTATGTCCCTGGCAACTATGTATAATCTTAACATGAATCATTAAGGACTGTATGGTCTTTATCCTCTTTCAGTCATCATCATACTTGAGCTTCGTCAACATGTCCAGCCGAAGTCCTTTGGCTTCCAGCTTCGTCGCCCATTCTTTATTTCCCTTTGTTCTGTCATAAGAGAAGTCCTCCATCCCAAAGCCGAAGCTTCTTGTAACTATTCATAATCATACTGAAAACATATGGTTAGTCATGTTTTTGAGGACCTTCGGAAGAGGAAGGCCCCCAACAGTAGCCCCTCGCAGTATTAATTTGTTTCTTTGTAACAAATTTAGACTGCGACGTGAACGAAGGCCTTTAGCCGAAGGTCCGAAAAAACACCTTCCCTTCACTAGAATAGCAAACGACACTGACATGTCGGGCCCACCAAATTGTGGGGCACTAGGCATATAAATAGGAGCTTGAATTGAAAGCATTTCTTTTGCCATTTCAGTTGCTTATACTGTGCTCGCCATTTTAAACTTTCTTGCTTTGTCGAGTTTTGATCGTATTTTAAGCTTCGTCATTTCAACAAGCTTTGATTTGATGGCTGGCGAGAAGAAGACTGCCGACCTGGCGCTGTCCAAGTTTTACGAAGCTATGGAAAGAACCAATGCAGAAAAGATTGCACATGGGACACTAGCTGGGATATCTGAGGGTTCCAGTGATAGTGAAGACTTTGATGTAGAAAGTGTGAATGAGGGTGCCGAAGATCGGCCCTGGATACCAAGCCATGTCGTCTTTGGGAAATCAACCATCAGGCAAGGACAAATTGATGCAATGAGGGGAAGGTACTTCCGTGACACTTCTATTGTGAGAGCTAGAGGGGAAAATAATGTCCCTTTGCCCGAAGCTAACGAGGTGGTTGTTTATAGAAGCTTCATGAAACTAGGGCTTCGATTCCCTCTGGATAAGATGCTGGTCGAAGTCCTGAAAACTTTTGAAATTTACCTTCACCAGCTTACTCCCGAAGCTATCATTAAGATTTGGATATTTGTTTGGGCCATGAGGAGCCAAGGGTTAGAACCAAACGCAAAATGCTTCTGCAACATGCATGAATTGTCTTATGAGACGAAGGCCACCGGAAAAAGGGCAATATCACAACTTTGGTTGTTACGACTTTGTAACCCACTCTGAGGTGAGTAACCCAGTTCCAACATTTTGCAAGAGATGGCCGGGGGCCTGGATGCAAGAGTGGTTTTATGTGAATAATGATTTCGTTGAAAGGGCAGACATCAAGGGCATTATCCAACGTTCTATATGGTCTCACTTCGGCATTAGGAGGCCATCCCTTGCCCTTGGGAATGACATACAAGCGTGCCAAGCTGCGTTTAACACAGTATGCACTTACATATGCACCAGGGATTTAGTTCAAGAACACATTGCTTACAAAGTGTGGCCACTCGGAAGTGGGTGGGAGATGCCGAAGGAGGCTGCTGTTGTGTCTAGCCAAGGTGGCTTAGTTTATTTGAAGTATAGATTCAAAAATAGGAACCAATTTGATGAGCCAAACGACGACTGGCTATATGCAATCGAAGCAACCAGTGATGAATTGCTTGGTGCTTATTCAAGGGCCGAAGATGATGCTATGACAGCGGCCTTCGGGGGCCGATGCAAAAAGAGGCTGAATAGGGTTTTTGATGTCATTGGGTTCGTATACCCAGATTACTGTTATCCTTCGCGAAAGCAAGGAAAGAAAAGAAAAGCTGCCGCTATGGTGATCTCTAATACGCCAAAGCCAAAAAATGTTAAGGTTCTAACACATCGCCCCAAGCGTGTTGAAATGGCCGAAGTGCCGAAGCCTATTGAGGGGTCTACTTCCGCCCGTGAGCCCAGTCGCTCTGCACCTGTCAAAACCAGATCAGAACCGACTGAAGAGCTAGGATGAAAGAAATTGATAGAACAACCGAAGACTTTGAGTCCGTTGCAAGAGACGGAGCTACCGAAGGTATCAAGAATTGCTGCAATAACTCAGAAGAGGAGGAGGATGGCCAACGTACTAGAAGCTGTTATAGAATCTGTAAAAGTGCTGACTCCTGCCTCAGTACCTGACGCAGAGGGTGAAGCCCTAAAGAAATCTAGCGAAGCTAGCATGGCGCAGGCTACTGTTGAAGTTGGACCGTCAGGCTCCGCCGAAGCAAGACCTTCAGAGGCTACTGAAGAAGGTACCGAAACAAGACCTTAGGGGGCTGCCAAAGCACCATTATTGTTGGAAAAAGAAGGTGCTGCTGAAAAATCTAAATCTCCTACCCCTAGAGCGTCTATCGAGGAATTGGAATACTTAGTGCGACATGCTTCGGGGAAAAGGTTATCAAAGGAGCAAATTGTCAAAGCGCAACATTATGCCAGGGATCTGAAGTACCCTCGAGGGTCCTTGGTGTATAGTGGCTGTTGGGGGCCTTCGTCTTCTGAAGGTCCTCAAAAACATAATTTAACAATGTTTTCCGAGTGTAATATGTGAACAGGTGCCTTCGGTCTCGGATCAGAATCACACAGTGTGAAAAGCACGAATAATACGAAGGTTGACGCAGTGCTGAAGCTACATGCAAGGGAGCTTCGACATGACGACAGAAAAGGGAACTGACTTAAAAGGGAAAAGGCTATTTAGACCTCGGTGGATTACCTTAAAGTTATTAGCAAATGTAAAGGGTCTGGATGTAATTTTACACGGGATGTGTCCCGTGTCTATAAATAGATGAACAGTACCCCCACACTGTTCACACTGACTTGTACTTGCTTTTGCATCATGCTTGTACTTTTTGCCTTCTGTCAAGCCGAAGGTACCTTTGTAATTCAATATTGCTTCTGCCGTTTCATGGTAATATAATAAGAATGAATTAACAACATTATATGATTGTTTATGTTGTCTCTTATGTTTCATATGCTTCTTCTTTTATTAATATATACTGCAATGATGAAGGTATGTCCTTCATGACCTTTGTCTGAAGATCATTATATCCTAAGGGAAATAATGTTTTGAAGGACGAAGGGCATTAACATTTAATATCTTGTGTTGCCTTGTTCTTAATTCATAGTGTTGAGAACAAGTCCCCAACATTGGCGCCCACCTCCGGTGAGCCCTTTTTTCGACCACCTTCGGCAAGCACTGACCTTCGTCATGCCACCGAAGAAAGCTTCAGCGCCAGGGGATGCCGCACTATAGCCACTGGACCCGAACCTGGAGACCCTTTCTCTTCGAGAGGCCCGAAGCCAGAAAAGGAAAGCCACTAGTCCAACACTTCAGGAGGAGGAGTTGGACCAAGAAATCAGAAACATGGAGATAATCCATCAACAAGTGCAAAGGAAGAAGGAGAAGATGGCCCGACTGGCTGATCTTCAAAAGCAGATCGATGAAGCCACTGAAGAAGTACGCCATCTTGTTCAAGACGAACAAGATCGAAGGCCCCAACACAGGGAGCTTCATCAAGAAGGCTTGTTCAACAACGATGGATGGTATGATGATTTTAATCATGATACCTTTACTTTTGATGATGCTTCTCCCTTGGCAGCAGAACTGCAGGCTATCCCATGGCCCCCATCATACAAGCCACCTCAGCTTCCCATGTATGATGTGCATTCAGACCCGAAGCAGTTTTTGATGAGTTATGAAGCAACTATATCTTCGTATGGAGGCAATGCAGTTGTCATGGCCAAGTACTTCGTCATGGCAGTTCGGAATGTGGCCCAAACATGGTATTCTTCTCTTTGGCCAGGGACCATTACTTCATGGCAGAAGCTTAAGGATATGCTGGTGACAAGTTTCCAAGGCTTCTAGACGAAGCCAGTCACAGCTCAGGCCTTGTTTCAATGCACACAAGATCATGAGGAGTACCTCCAGGCATATGTCCGAAGATTGTTGCGTCCCGGAGCACAAGCGCCTACAGTGCCCAATGAAATCGTCATTGAGGCCATGATTAAGGGGCTTCGCCCAGGACCTACTGCTCAGTATTTCGCTAGAAAGCCCCCACAAACTCTGGAGAAGCTGCTTCAGAAGATGGACGAGTACATCCGGGCTGACAATGACTTCCGCCAAAGAAGGGAGGAAGCATACAGGTTCTCTAAAATGACCAGGGGCTTCGTAGGAAGAATTCACCCGAGGCACGTCAGGTCAATTCACAACTCCACCCAGACTGATGACAGAGGAAGTCAACAGCAGAGGCCGCAGTATTCTTTGCAAGCTTCGGGGCAACAATAAAGCTCTTTCCGGCCGCTAGCTCCAAGAGGCAGAGGCGCCAGGGGCTTCAGAGGAAGATATGGGGACCAGCCCAGGAAGATCTACTGCCTATTTTATGATGAAGACAAGGGCCACAATACAATAACGTGTCAAATCACCATCCAAAAGCAAAAAGAGATTGCAGAAGCCGAAGCCCGGCAAAGTCAACCAAAGCAGGTCCTGCACACTGCTTCGTGTCATTCACCCTACATACCAGAATATGTGGGTAATCATCCCGCAGCTTCTATTGCTTCGGCTAGCCAGCCGCAAGTTTCTTGGCCACAGCTTCCACCTCCGCCGCTACTACAGCCTGCCTACTCACGAGGTCAGCAGCCAGAAGGGAGTCAACAGGCCCATCAACAACGAGATTTCTGGGAGGGGTCCGAAGCTCGCACAGTTAATAGTACTGTGCCAGAATCAAAACACATATATTGAGAGATATCCTACCTTTGGCACAGTTTTACATTCACAGTCGTTTTCTTTTTTAATAAGGAACAATCAATGTAAACCTAGTTTTCTTGTTATTTTTTAAATTTCCTGTACTAGCTTCGTTTATGTCAAAATGAAATATACCTTCGTCACAGACTTACGAGAATGCCGAGGCTATAAAGAAATATTCCTTCAGGAATGCAGAGCTAAAAATCGCAATAAAAGTTTCACCGAAGCTACAAAAAGTCATTCTTAAAGAGCGCAGCGTAAGTTTGCCGAAGCTTCAAGAAGCCGTTCCTAAGGGAGCACAGCGTAAGTTTTCTGCTCAAAAGTCGTTCCTTAGGGAATGAAGAGCCAAATACCGCCGATATATAAGGCGAAGCGCGAAAAGTCAACGTGAATACCACCGAAATAGAAGGCGAAGAAGTTCAAAAGACGTTCCTTAGGGAATGCAGAACTTACACCGAAAAAATAAACGGTGCGGCCGAAAAATAAACGGCAAAGAGATTTCAGTCATTCCTTAGTGAATGAAGGTTGTGGATGAAGCTTCGGATGGAATCATTTGCCCGATACATTAGCATCATTCTTTGCATCATATCATCGCATCATATCGCATAGCATCACATCATACATCATATCACATCAATGACATCAATTGAAAACGAGGCCGATCTTCGGGCAATGCTTTATAAAAAATGAAAAGATGCCACAGCACAAAGTAAGCTGAGAATCACAGCTTCATCAGTTCTGATGCGGAAAAAGGGATCTATTGTTTACGAAGCATTGCTGTTTTACAAAGTATGGATAATTTTTACAAAGCATAAAAGCTCTTCTTTACGAAGCATGAAAAGAAGGGAAGGTGTTTTTTCGCCGCAGGCTCAAAATCGGTATGTACAAAAAGTTTCATGCATCGCAAAGAATTGAATTACAAACCACTCATATATTACATTCAAATCTATAAGTACTGAATATTACAAACATAGTTCAGCAAATGTTACATTAATATTCTAGAAAATGTTTTTACAATAGCTACTCTTCTTCCTTCAGAACTTTTTCTGCAGCTTCAGTTAGCAGCTTGGTAACAACTTCATCTACAATAGCTTCGGCCATATTAATAATTTCTATTGTTTTCTTTGTCTCTGGGTCGGCTAGTGGGTCGAATTGCTCCGGGGGAGGAGATAGTTCAGCTGCGGTAGAAGACATAAATTAGTTCGAAGTCACAAAAATAAACAACAAAGTTAAAAGCCATTAAGTGATACCTATTCGTCTTTCGAGTTTCGCAGCATTTTCAGCTTCTTTCGTTGCTTCTCGAGCGTCATGAATATCTTTTTCGCTTTTCTTCATTATTTCATGAGCCATCCCTCGGCTGCCATTTTCCCAGATATCAGTGAAAAATTTTCCACCTATTGAACTCGCTTCGGCCGAGGGGTCCTTCGTATCATCGACGAAGAAGGCAGCTTCGGCCTGGGCCAAGTTTTTAACATGTTCACAACCTGCCTTCTCCAAAATGGCTGCAACCCCCCTCGCACCAGAGAATGCACAGACGTCCCCGCGGTCACTCAAAATCTCCTCAAAAGCTTCGGCTTCATTGCTGATCCACTCGATGACACCCTCATGGTCGCCCCGTATGAAGTTGTCTTCGATTGAGTAGGCGCCCATGTTGGCGAAGCTAGTCTTTATCTTTTTTACACATTTCACATATTTTTCAAAACATCTTTCTTTTGATGCGCGAAGCTCTGCAACTATTTTTTCAAAATAATTTCTCCAGTACTCACTGGCATCTCGGTCAGCTTCGGCAACATCGCATTTTAATTTGGCCTCAGCCAGTTGTTTTTGAAGGTCTTCTATCTCATTCTTTTGAATTTCAGATTGAGCCTTGAAGTTAGCTTCATCCCCCTTTACTTTGTCCACCAATGTAAGTAGAATTTTGTCTTTTTCCATGGCTTCGTTTCTTAGCTTCATAACCTTTGTTCGAAGGTTGTTGAGAGCAATAATGCAACTCTCGTCTTCAGCATTCTTTTGCGTCCTTAAGGCGTTGCTAAGTATTAAGCCCTACAAGAAAGAATGAATGGATTAACATGAGAACAAAATACTCTATTACAGAATCCATAAAATTCAAATTTCACAACTTTTGTACCTTCAGACTATTGTATGCAAGGCTATCCGCAAGATCGTCCTTCGTCATGGCACAGAGGCCAGCTTCGAGCTTCGGAAAGCCCATACTTCTGGCCATCTCCCTGTAGACGGATAATTCTTTGTTGTCTGGGAGGCAATACAAAAAATCATCTTCATCCGTACCATTAAACACTAAGGCCCCTTTCGGGTACTTCAGTTCTCGGGCATAGTGTTTAGCTTCAAAAATTTCTTCCTCAGATAAACTTTTTCCCGAAGCATGTCGAATAACATAATTAAGGTCTTCGGAAGGTGCTTCGGGAGTAGGAGCGACATCTTTTTCAGGCAAAGTCTGTTCTATAGCCTCTTCCTCCGCTGCTTTCTCTCCAATTTCTAAGGGTTTTTCCTTAGCAGGCTCTGAAGGCCCAGCTTCGGCACTAGCCTGGCTCATTGCAGCTTCGGCTTCGGTCAGTTTTGTTTTGGTTTCAATTTGCATTTTTGAAGCCTTGGCAATTTTCCCTGGATTAGAGCTTGAAGCCTTTACCGTTTCTAGCACATCTAGTATGCTTGCTATCCTTCTTCTTTTGGGAGTGGCCGCAAGACCTTTTTGTATCTTCGGCATTGTTACTTCCGCCGAAGGGCTTAAAACTTCTAAAATTTTTGTTCCTTTAGTCTTTGGCTTTTTGGCCTTATCTTTACTAGTCTTTGCCTCAGCTTGTTCGGCTGAGGGTGCCTTCGACATGGTGGTCGGTTCTTCAGCCTTCTGTGTAGGAGGAATTGGCTCCTTCGGATCAGCAGCTGAAGAAGTCTTCCCGCCAAACTCGGGCACCACGGCTGGCTCAATATAACGGGGCCGGTGGGTGAGCACTTTCAATTTTTTACTCTTCGGCGCAGGCTCGCTTGGAGCAGCCGAAGCGGCAACCTTTCCAGAAGTTGCACCCTTCCTTTTCTGCCCCTGTGGCGGGTAGCGATAGTCAGGGTACACAAATCCAATAGCATCAAAAACCCTATTTAATCTTTTCTTTTTTCGGCTCCCAAAAGCCGCAGATAGTGCATTATCTTCGGACTTGGAATATGCTCCAAGTAACTCATCGCTAGTATTTTCAACACACTTCAGCCAGTCATCATCTGGCTCGACAAACTGGTCTCCAAACCTGAAGGTGTACTTCAATCGAACCATGCCGCCTTCGTTAGGGTTAGTGATGGTTTCTTTCGGCCTTTCCTAGCTGTCTATCAGTGGCCATATCCTGTAGGCTACATGTTCCTGAACTAAGTCTCTTGTCCCAATAAAAGAGCAAACTGTGATGAAGGCCCTTCGGCATGCTTCGGCTGCCTCATCAATTTCTACCTTCGGCTTTCGGAGGCCGAAGCGGGACCAGATGGGACGCATGATGATCTCTTTAATGTCTTCTCTCGCCTTGAAATCATTTTTCACATAATTTCACTCTTCCATCCAGGCCCCAGGCCATCTCTTCCGAAACGTTGGCACTGGGTAGCTTGCGCTAGAGCGAGCAACGAAGCTATAACAACCGAAATTGTTATGATATTGTTCGTTACCCCAAGGTTTCGTCTCATACGAAAGCTCGTGCATACTGCAAAAGCATCTTGCGCTTGGCTCTAGACCTTGACTCCTCACAGCCCAGACGAAGATCCCCATTCTAATAATTTCTTCGGGAGTGATCTGGTGAAGGAAAATCTGGTATGTCTTTAAAACTTCAACCACAAATCTGCTCAACGGGAACTGAAGTCTAGCTTTGAAGAAGCTTCGGAAGATCACAACTTCGTTTTCTTCGGGAGCAGGAACGACCCTGTCTACATCAGCCCTCACGATAGACATATCTCGAAAATACCTTCCTCTCATATTATCAAGATGACTCTATTTGATAGTTGATTTCTCGAAGACTGCATGACTTGGTCGCCAGGGCCGATCTTCAGAGTCTTCGCCTCCACTCTCCATATCATAGATGTCGCTATCATTAGTATCTTCAGACAAGCCTTCCAGTATCTCTTTAGTAATCTTCTCTGTATTTGTTTTTTCTATTGATTCAACAAATCCAGCAGTCTTCTCCTCAAGGAGCTTCTCCTCTACGGTTAGCTTCGTCTCAGCAATTGTCTTCTTGTCTTGAGACATCTCTTCAGAGATGACGAAAACGTGTCCTTCAAACCAAAGCTCAAAAGCTTGAGAGCTATCAAGCGCTAGTAACCACAAGCTATAAAATTGAGAAAATAAGGCAAATGGCACAAGAAGGGTATCAAGTGCAGTCGGTGTCAGCTCCTATTTATACGCCCAGTGCGCTCCAATTTGGAGGGGCCCGTCTGTCATTGACTGTTGCTATTCTAGCAAAGGGAAGGTGTTTTTTCAGACCTTCGGCTTAGGGCCTTCGTCCATGTCACAATCTAAATTTGTCATTCTAACAAATTAATATTGCGAGGGGCTACTGTTGGGGGCCTTCGTCTTCCGAAGGTCCTCAAAAACATAATTTAACAATGTTTTCCGAGTGTAATATGTGAATAGGTGCCTTCGGTCTCGGATCAGAATCACACAGTGTGAAAAGCACGAATAATACGAAGGTTGACGCAGTGCCGAAGCTACGTGCAAGGGAGCTTCGGCATGACGACAGAAAAGGGAACCGACTTAAAAGGGAAAAGGCTATTTAGACCTCGGTGGATTACCTTAAAGTTATTAGCAAATGTAAAGGGTCTGGATGTAATTTTACACGTGCTGTGTCCCGTGTCTATAAATAGATGAACATTATCCCCGTACTGTTCACACTGACATGTACTTGCTTTTGCGTCACGCTTGTACTTTTTGCCTTCTGTCAAGCCGAAGGTACCTTTGTAATTCAATATTGCTTCTGCCTTTTCATGGTAATATAATAAGAATGAATTAACAACGTTATATGATTGTTTATGTTGTCTCTTATGTTTCATATGCTTCTTCTTTTATTAATATATACTGTAATGATGAAGGTATGTCCTTCATGACCTTTGTCTGAAGATCATTATATCCTAAGGAAAATAATGTTTCGAAGGACGAAAGGCATTAACATTTAATATCTTGTGTTGCCTTGTTCTTAATTCATAGTGTTGAGAACAAGTCCCCAACAGTGGCGATGACGAAGATGGCTTCCTTTATTGTCTGCCAGACAATAAGGAGATTCATGTTTGTCGGGAGATGACAGACAATGTAGGATATCCGAAGCTTGAACTCGGTTTATCTGCAATGACAAAGGACCAACTCGCAGATAGCCTTGCCTATAACAGTCTGAAGGTGAGAATATTTTATCTTCTTGCAAAATAGATTATTTTTGTAGCTTTTTTTATCATTATGTGCTCATCCTTAGTTTTTGTAGGGCTTAATTCTGAGCAAGGCTTTAAAGGCCTAGAAGAACGCCAAAGATGAAAGCTGCCAATTAGCTCTTGGAAATCTTCGATCAGAGATTATCACACTAAGAAATGAAGCTCTTGAGAAAGACAAAATACTGTTCTCCTTAGTGGACAAACATAAAACTTGCGAAGCCAAGCTTAGTGCCCACGACGAAGCCCATAGAGCTGAAGTCGAAGATTTGAAGAAAAAACTTTCAGATATGAATGAAAATTTTGAAGTTGCAAAGGCTAAGCAAGAAATAAGTGATATGGAAAGGGCTAGGGTGCAGAAGAATGTTGAAGAACTTCGGGACTCCAAAGAAAAATGCTACGGAGCATCGATAGAATGCACGAAGAAACTGAAAGATAGCTTTTCAAAGGTAGGAGCATACTCTTCGGAGCAAAAATTTATCCATGGTGATCCTGAAAGGGTTATCCAGTGGATCGACGAAGAGGCCGAAGCTTTTGAAGAAATACTCAGCGATCGTGGGTACTTCTGTGCCTTCGCCGGTGCACGAGGGGTTGCGGCAATTTTGGAGAAAACCGGCTGTGAACACGTTAAGGCCGTAGCCTAGGCGGAAGTCATCTTCTCAGCTGAAGACACGAAAGAACCTTCGGCCGAAGCCTCTTTGCTGGGTGGGAAATTCTACTATGATGTTTGGACGAAGGGAGGTCGTGAGATGTTCGATGAAGCCATTAAAAAGAACGAAAAAGAAACTCACGACGCCCGAGAAGAGGCAAAGCAAGCTGAAGAAGCTGCTGAACGAGCCATGATTATAGGTATCCTTTTAAAGTTTTTTGTCTTGTTGTTTGTTTCTAGCTTCAAAATTCACCATTATGTTCTTTATTACAGCCGGCCTTTCGCCACCACTGGAGCCATACAACCCTGAAGCTGACCCGGTTATGAAAGAGGATTTAGATGTAATGAAGATTGCTAACGAAGTCATTGACGAAGTCATCGACAGACTATTACATGAAGCCACTGAAAAAATACTTAAGGAAGATTAAATTCTTGCATGCTAGGAAATGCAATGCTTGTGTATGGTTGGCGTCATGTGTACGGATCAAACATCAAATATTTGTATGTATACTAATGTAATATATTTCTTTGTGATGCATGAAATTTGTGTACATACCATTTTTGAGCCTTCGGTGAAAAAACACCTTCCCTTCTTTTCAAGCTTCGCAAGGAAAATTTTCCTTATGCCAGTGGTGACGAAGGTTGGCTTCGTATAATAAATTATATCCGTCGAAAATATATGTTGTGGCATATCACATTCTTTTGCAATTCGACAAGTATTTTTGAAGCAGCAATCTCCCTTCTTTCTCCATAGCCTTTTGCTGATGCAAGATGATGTATGATGCGATGATATGCAATATGTTATGATGATATGATGCGGAATGATATTTATGCCGAAGATAAAAAACCCACACGAATACACACCCAGACTCTGCATCCCTAGGAACGACTTTGGAGTCTCTTCACCTTTTACTTAGGTGGTATTTCAGCTCTGCATTCCCTTAGGAATGACTTTGGAACTAAGCTCTGCATCCCCTTAGGAACAACTTTGGAACTTTTTCACCTTTTACTTAGGTGGCATTCAAGCTCTGCATCCCCTTAGGAACGACTTTGGAGCTTCTTCACCTTTTACTTTGGTGGTGTTTTGGCTTTGCATTCCCTTAGGAACGACTTTTGGGCTTCGGAGCTTACTCTACGCTCCCTTAGGAACGTCTTTGGAGCTTCGGAACTTACTCTGCACTCCATTAGGAATGTCTTTGGAGCTTTGGAATTTAGTTTTGTCACCCTCGTTGGTGTAATGACAGGTTTATTACATCAAATTGAAGGTTAAACCTTACTATATTGTTTTTTGCAACAGAAATATGAAAACAAAAATAGTAGAAATGGGGCATATCAAGACTTTCTTCTGACCAAAACGATGTGTTATCTTCATTAGATGTGCCTGGACTCAGGCACAGTGCTGTTAACTGTGCGAGCCTCAGACTGCTCCCGAAGATCACGTTGTTGTTGAAGCCGAATGTGCCCTTCTGGCTGCTGATCATGGCTTGGGGCAGGCACCATTGGTGGGGTGGCGGCAACTGGACCCAGGAAGCTTGGGATTGACTTGCTGAAGCTACAGAAGCCGTAGGCTGTTGGTTGCCTACATATTCTGGGATGTATGGAGAGTAGCACAAAGCAGTATGGAGGACTTGCTTCGGCTGGTTCTGACGCGCCTTGGCTTCAGCAATTTGCTTTTGCTTCTGGATTGTGACCTGGCATGTCCTTGTTGTGTGGCCATTATCCTCTCCACAGAAGAGGCAATACAACTTCCAGGGTTGATTACCAAATCTTCCTCCACTGAAGCTTCTTCCTCCTCTGCCTCTTGAAGCTGATGGTCTGTAGGGGGTCTACTGCATGCTCGAAGGCTGTGAGCTATGATGGTTGCTCTGAGCATTATTGGCCCGTTCTTCGTTGGCATTGGAGTTATGGATGGATCTGACATAACTGGGATGAAGTCTTCCTTCGAAGCCCTTGGTCATATCAGAGAACCTGTATGCTTCCTCCCTTCTCTTGCAAAAATCATTATTGGCCTGGATATACTCGTCCATCTTCTGAAGATGCTTCTCCAGGGTTTTCGGGGGCTTCTTGGCAAAATATTGGGCTGTAGATCCTGGCTGAAGCCCCTTGATCATGGCCTCAATGACAATTTCATTAGGCACTGTAGGCGCTTGTGCTCTCAAACGCAGGAACCTTCGGATATACACCTGAAGGTACTCTTCATGGTCTTGCATGCACTGAAATAGGGCCTGAGCAGTGACTGGCTTCGTCTGAAAGCCTTGGAAGCTAGTGACTACCATATCCTTGAGCTTCTGCCATGATGTGATTGTTCCTGGCCGAAGGGAGGAGTATCATGTCTAGGCCACGCTTCTGACTGCCATGACAAAGGACTTTTCCATGACAACAGTGTTGCCCCCATACGAGGATATTGTTTCCTCGTAACTCATCGAGAATTGCTTTGGATCTAAGTGCCCATCATACATGGGTAACTGTGGTGGCTTGTAGGATTGTGGCCATGGGGTAGCCTGCAATTCTGCTGTCAGAGGAGAAGCATCATCAAAAGTAAAGTTACCATGATGAAAGTCATCGTACCATTCATCTTCGTTGAATGAGCTCTCCTTACGAAGCTCCTTGTGCTGAGGCCTTCAGTCCTGATCATCTTGGGTAAGATGACACATCTCCTCAGCGGCTTCGTCAATCTTCTTCTGAAGATTAGCTAGGCGAAGCATCTTCTCCTTTTTCCTTTGCACTTGTTGATGGATTGCTTCTAAATCCCTGATTTCCTAGTCAATCTGCTCCTCCTGAAGAGTTGGGCTGGTGGCCTTTCTCTTTTGGCTCCTGGCCTCTAGCAGAGAGAGTGCGTCCTGATTTGTGTCCAGTGGCTGCAGGGCAGCCCCTGGCACCTTTGCCTTCTTCAGTGGCATGTCGAAGGTGGATGCTTTGCCGAAGATTGTGGAAATGAGTTCACTGGAGGTGGGCACCAATGTTGGTCACTTGTTCTCAAATGTTGTGAGTCAAGAACAAGGCAACCCGATTGTTAATGGTTAAAGACCTTCGTCTTTCGAAGCATCATTTCAGCATGTAAATGTAAATGTAAATAAGAAAGTAAAGGAATAAAGGTAATAATAATTATGTAACAATAATCTATTTATGTTTGTATTCCATAAACATGAATACTGTAACACCCCGGGATCCACAAACACTCCAGAATGCTACTAAACTACACATCTAAGATTCATATATAAAATTTCGACAGCATCTCCTTTGAAAATTGCATAAACGGGGAAGCAACATAGTATAAATAGATATCATGATAAGTAAACATAATAGACATAAATAATCTGCTAGCAATGGGAAAACAACCATAACGACATGAACTCAATTAACCAGTGCGCACAACTAGTTAAAAACAAACATCCTTTGACAAGAAGTTTCTAATTAAATCATGACTGTGCCTAGGCAGCATTATTATGAGAGTGAAGGTGGATGTGATGCTACTTTCCACTCCCCATGATGAGTAACAAGCACCTGCATCGAGTAATGCAAGAGTGAGATGAAACAACTCAGCAAGCAAATTGTTTTGACGAGATATTTAAACCACAAATTGAATTAATCAACATTCTAAAAGAATCACAATTAAGATCAGAAATACTTGTAGATATAGAACTCAGTAGTCCCAATATAACTAATACCATCTCATTTCCTCGAACCACCATGATAGGTTGTATAACACTTCCCTGCGTCAACAATACCTGCAAATATCATTCAATGTATGCATAAGAATGCAATGTGTAGTCCTCTGTCTTCATACCTCTAAGGGTATAAAACCACATCATCTGCAAATATCACTTCAATGAATTCATATGAATGCAATGCATATGTCCTCTGCCTTCATACCTCTACGGGTATGAAGCCACATCGTACCCCTCCTCGGGCAACGTACGATGCTAAGTTGTACCGGTACGGTCGGACCATAGGTCACGACAAAACTTCAGATGCAAATGAGTCATGCAATGTATATGGCATGCTGCATTTATCAATAAACTACACTTCCTTCAGATACAATACAAACCTCAATTAATACTTCATCTGCTTTCATATACAATACAAACCTCAACAATGCTCCATCTGTCTTCAGGTACAATACAAACCTCAATAATGCTTCATCTGCCTTCAGGGGTGTGAATTAATCTCATGGGTCATACTCGAACCATAATCACAATTAATATATGATAGAGCATCGATATAATACAATCAAGTAAAATATCATCATATAGTTCAATTATGAAAGAATCCAATAATTCTGAATATTAGAGTGTAGGCGATAGAAATAACAGGTCAAAACAGTAGCAACCACCGCTACATTCACTTGCCTTCATTAAAGAAGAAAAATGTACTGGGCATGATTTGGAGTGTAGCCACCTGCTAGCGGGCATAAAACTTAGTACAAATATTTCACAAACATTTGCCAACAATCAACAAATCGCTCCTACACTTGAAATCAAGACCTGGTGGAAAGACTCCCACCCTGAACCACATGCCATACAACAGCAGCGCTGTTTGTTAATTTTGTATCTTTAAAATTATAAAGTGGTGATATCAAACAAATACTCTAGGAGTATCTACACAAAATACTCTACAACTTCGGTATTCAATGGATAATTAAATTCTGCCATCTATAAGTTCTAAAACATCTGACAAGATAACTGACTGAATCTGTTTCAGAAAGCAGCATAGTTAATTTTATAATTCGATATCTCCCAAACTACTCAACCAAAAATTATGAAATTCTTCTGGCAGTAAGAAATTTTATCCCTCTACAAAAGTCTCTATAGTTGGAAGAGCCAATTCGGCCATTTACTAGATGAAACCTACCAGTGAACAGACCCGCTCATTTTTGTCACGCAAACAGGAACAACCACAGTAAAACAAACATAACTGGAGTTTCAAAATTCATATGAATGCACTCTTTATCAATCTGGAAATATTATGAAATTATCTACAACTTCGTTTACCAACCTAAAGTTTAATTCTGGTTATAAAATTGCGTAAATCTTAAGAGAACAGATTCTGCACAGAATTGTGAGACTGAAAAACTGCTATAATCAAACTGCAATAACTATCAGATCTGATGTCCGATTGAGGTGTTCTTCACGGCCACAGAAAGATCTACAAATTATCTACAACTCATAGATAGACGTTTTTATTGTTTTGAGGCCACTAAGAGCACAAAAAACTGGTATGAACAGAAACTGTCGAATCTGCCATTCTGCAGAAACTAATTTCGAGATCAAAATCTAACCCCACATCTAATCCAACCTCTAATCCTTCAATCCCCATGATCCACAACCTCCAAAAACACATAATTACAGGGAGGAACATGGATCTTATCCTTATCTAGGGTTTCCCCAAGAAAATCTGCAAGAAGAGATGGGGTAGAACATCTCCTTGATCCTCTCTTCCTCTTTAATTCAACGCGCTCCTCCTCTTCTCGATCCTTGCTGCGTGAGGGGGGGAGATCTAGGGAGGAGGAAGCAATGGAGGGCGGCTGCAATGGGAGGAGAGGGGGCGGCCAGCCAAGGGAAAGGGGGGGGGGGGTGGCGACCAAGAGAGGGGGAAAGGAAAAGGGGTGGGCACCTAGGGTTTTGTGGGAGAAAGAAACGACGCCTCCGATGACTTCTGACTTTGCATCCAACGGCCCACAGCCCTTTCCCTCATCCACGCACCGAAGATCAACTTTTGGTCAACATTTTTTTGGGATATTACACTCTACCCCCCTTAAAAAGAATTCGTCCTCGAATTCGGCCACTCCAAGCAAAACACTCAAGGTACCCCATATAGCACCACCATTCAAGACATGGGTCCATTAATGGTCTTAATTAACACAAGAACTTCTACCTTGGACTAATTGTCTAAGGAAACTACACGACCTGACATCAAGCATGAAACAACATGCAACGAAGCTCAAAGCAAGTCATAGATGCAATCAACACTACAATTTCAGAACATCGAATTTGGATGCAGCTATACATCAACATAAATGTCTTAAAACAACACTCTTTTATGAAGGGGTAATATGCACTAAGCACCACCCTTACCAACTTCAACAATTCATTTTAATTAAATGGTGAAACATCCACACCAGATGAATGTATAAGAAGATCAAACCCCTCACCTCAAAGCACCATGAAACAAGTAGTTCTATTGAAACCAAAACTCCTAATCTTCCTAAACCTTGTTCTTGCCATCATGAAAAGATAATCATGTAATCTAACATTCTTTGCACCCCACTAAAGGGAGAAAGTCTACAGAACTAATGGAGCAATAAAGCCAACAAGAAGCCAATAACATTCTACGCGGCATAGGTCATCGAAGGAATGCCAAAAGCTCCACAAAGAGCACTGATAGCACAACAACACAATACATGGTTAACCAATGTCACTATACTTCATCCAACATCTCAACTAAGAAAAATATCCAAACTAGTAAGGTTAACCTACACATAATATAAGTCTTCATCTACTGTATTTCAGAAACTTACATTTCATTCTATCATACGATGCACTCAAAGTACCATACATACAAGGTCAATAATAACCCCATAGTCCTTCACACATTTGACAAACATATCAAGCTAAGGTAAAAACCACATCATTTAGGAATAGGTGACTAACCACACACAACCACTCTAGGCTAGGAAATGACTTCATTCAAACCAATAGATAGGTGGTCCAACAATGGCTCCACAAGCATGCATCGGGAAGAGAACCATCAGATCCTCAACGTATTAATACATAATCAATGCATCAAGAAAATCAAAGATTTATTCTACAATTGATATGAGTAACGGGCAACCACTTTAAACCACATCTAGGCTTTGTGGCAACTAAAACACACAATAGAAGAGAGACATGTAAGCCATTCTGGCTATGTAAAGACTTCCCCAAAAAATCCATACAAAGTACCAATATTCATTTCTTTCAGAACTGGTTTCTCGACACAAACAATCATTCTTTGCAAAGATAGTTGGAACTATCCACCAACCGCTCAACAACTTAAATTCAAATTGTTGGTTACCTTGTAACCCAAAACACGCAATTCACACTCCTCTTAGAAACATCCTCAATCAAGCATATATAACAATATTATTGTAATAAAACTCAACCATGAAAAACATGGTGAAAACAACATAGGCATACTTGTATATCACAATCATAATAACAACTTAAATCTCACAAAAGACTAGCGATATCAAACGCATTAATAAAACAATATAAATATTTAGAGATAAATTATATCAGGCATTAAGTCATAAACAACTTACCACATCACCATAAAGGAATAGGGAGGGGTGAAATTATTGTCATCTACACTTCAAAGACATTAATATATATCAAAGATATTTAAACCCATACCCTTCCTATATGTGCAAGTGTGTCAAATTTATCTTCAAATTGCCAAGAATCTAAAGCCTATGCTTTGATACCAACTGTAACACCCCAGGATCCACAAACACCCCAGAATGCTACTAAACTACACATCTAACATTCATATATAAAATTTCGACAACATCTCCTTTGAAAATTGCATAAACAGGGAAGCAACATAGTATAAATAGATATCATGATAAGAAAACATAATAGACATTAATAATCTGCTAGCAATGGGAAAACAACCATAGCGACATGAACTCAATTAACCAGTGCGCACAACTAGTTAAAAACAAACATCCTTTGATAAGAAGTTTCTAATTAAATCATGACTGCGCCTAGGCAGCGTTATTATGAGAGTGAAGGTGGATGTGCTGCTACTTCCCACTCCCCTTGATGAGTAACAAGCACCTGCATTGAGTAATGCAAGAGTGAGATGAAACATCTTAGCAAGCAAATTGTTTTGACGAGATATTTAAACCACAAATTGAATTAATCAACATTCTAAAAGAATCACAATTAAGATCAGAAATACATGTAGATATAGAACTCAGTAGTCCCAATATAACCAATACCATCTCATTTCCTCAAACAACCACAATAGGTTGTATAACACTTCTCTGCGTCAACAATACCTGCAAATATCACTCAATGTATGCAAAGAAATGCAATGTGTAGGTCCTCTGTCTTCATACCTCTGAGGGTATAAAACCACATCATCTGCAAATATCACTTCAATGAATTCATATGAATGTAATGCATATGTCCTCTGCCTTCATACCTCTACGTGTATGAAGCCGCATCATACCCCTCCTCGGGCAACGTACGATGCTAAATTGTACCGGTACGGTCGGACCATAGGTCACGACAAAACTTTAGATGCAAATGAGTCATGCAATGTATATGGCATGCTGCATTTATCAATAAACTACACTTCATTCAGATACAATACAAACCTCAATTAATACTTCATATGCCTTCAAATACAATACAAACATCAATAATGCTTCATCTGTCTTTAGGTACAATACAAACCTCAATAATGCTTCATCTGCCTTCAGGGGTGTGAATTAATCTCTTGGGTCATACTCGAACCATAATCATCATCAATATATGATAGAGCATCGATATAATACAATCAAGTAAAACATCATCATATAGTTCAATTATGAAAGAATCCAATAATTCTGAATATTAGAGTGTAGGCGATAGAAATAACAGGTCAAAACGGTAGCAACCACCGCTACATTCACTTGCCTTCATCGAAGAAGAAAAATGTACTGGGCATGATCTAGAGTGTAGCCACCTGCTAGCGGGCATAAAACTTAGTACAAATATTTTACAAACATTTGCCAACAATCAACAAATCGCTCCTATACTTGAAACCAAGACCTGGTGGAAAGACTCGCACACTGAACCACATGCCATACAGGAGCAACGCTGTTTGTTAATTTTGTATCTTTAAAATTATAAAGTGGTGATATCAAACAAATACTCTAGGAGTATCTACACAAAATACTCTACAACTTCAGTATTCAATGGATAATTAAATTCTGCCATCTATAAGTTCTAAAACATCTGACAAGATAACTGACTGAATCTGTTTCAGACAGCAGCATAGTTAACTTTAAAATTCGATATCTCCCAAACTACTCAACCAAAAATTATGAAATTCTGCTGGCAATAAGAATCCCTCTACAAAAGTCTCCATAGTTGGAAGAGCCAATTTGGCCATTTACTAGATGAAACCTACCAGTGAACAGACCCGCTCATTTTTATCAGGCAAACAGGAACAACCACAGTAAAACAAACATAACTGGAGTTTCAAAATTCATATGAATGCACTCTTTAACAATCTAGAAATCTTATGAAATTATCTACAACTTCTTTTACCAACCTAAAGTTTAATTCTATTGATAAAATTGCCTAAATCTTAAGAGAACAGATTCTGCACAGAATTGTGAGACTGAAAAACTGCTATAATCAAACTGCAATAACTTTCTGATTTGATGTCCGATTGAGGTGTTCTTCGTAGCCACAGAAAGATCTACAAATTATCTACAACTCATAGATAGACTTTTTTATTTTTTTTGAGGCCACTAAGAGCACGGAAAACTGGTATGAACAGAAACTGTCGAATCTGCCATTCTGCAGAAACTAATTTCGAGATCAAAATCTAACCCCACATCTAATCCAACCTCTAATCCTTCAATCCCCATGATCCACAACCTCCAAAAACACATAATTACATGGAGGAACATGGATCTTATCCTTACCTAGAGGGTCCCCAAGAAAATCTTCAAGAAGAGATGGGGTAAACATCTCCTTGATCCTCTCTTCCTCTTCAATTCAACGCGCTCCTCCTCTTCTCGATCCTTGCTGCGTGGGGTGGGGGAGATCTAGGGAGGAGAAAGCAATGGAGGGCGGCTGCAATGGGAGGAGAGGGGGCGGCCAACCAAGAAAAAAAGGGGGGTGGCGGCCAAGAGAGGGGGGGGGGGGAGGAAAAGGGGTGGCCACCTAGGGTTTTGTGGGAGTAAGAAACGACGCCTCAGATGACTTCTGACTTTGCATCCAACGGCCCACAACCCTTTCCCTCATCCACGCACCAAAGATCAACTTTTGGTCAACATTTTTTGGGATATTACAAATACACATCAATAATATTTATGTTACATTAGTACCTTCGGCTTGCCAGAAGGAGAGGGTGCGAGGATGACGCGAGAGTTATTACAATCCAGCGTGAACAGTACAGTGTTACTGTTCACCTATTTATAGGCCCGAGACGCAGCCCGGATAAAAGTACATTTATGTCCCTGGCAACTATCTATAATCTTAACATGAATCATTAAGGACTGTATGGTCTTTATCCTCTTTCAGTCATCATCATACTTGAGCTTCGTCAACATGTCCAGCCGAAGTCCTTTGGCTTACAGCTTCGTCGCCCATTCTTTATTTCCCTTCGTTCGGTCATAAGAGAAGTCCTCCATCCCAAAGCCGAAGCTTCTTGTAACTATTCATAATCATACTGAAAACATATGGTTAGTCACGTTTTTGAAGACCTTCGGAAAAGGAAGGCCCCAACATATAGTCCACACACATTCTCCTTGAACCATCTTTCTTGTTCACAAATAGAACTGGGGCTCCCCATGGTGATGATCTGGGGCGAATAAAACCTTTTTCTAGTAATTCTTCTATTTGTTTCTTCAATTCAATTAAATCTTCGACATCCATTCGGTAAGCTCTTTTTGAAATTGGTGCGGTTCCAGGTAATAGTTCAATAGAAAACTCTATATCACGATCAGGTGGCATACCTGGTAATTCTTCTGGAAATACGTCTAGGTATTCACACACTGTTCTGATGTGCTCCAAAGATTTTCCTTCCAACTGATTTATCATTGCCTCTGTTGTTGCTGGCATACTGACATTGACTTCAATTCTTTCTCCTTGCGGACTGGTTAATGTAACCATCCTCTTAGCACAGGATATTACTCCACCATACTTGGTCAAGTAATCTATTCCAAGCATCACATCGATTCCACTTGATTCCAAAATTATCAGCTCTACTAGAAATCTTAGGCCTCTAATTTCAATCTTAGTCTAAGGACATGAGTGAGTAGCTCTAAGTTCACCTCCCGATGATCGAATTAATAGTTTCTTCTTCAAGAGATAGTTTGGTATATTATGTTTTTCCACAAATGACTTAGTTACAAAGGAGTGAGATGCTCCAAAATCAAATAAAACTAATGCAGGTATGGAGTTAATAAGAAACATACCATACACCACGTGATTAACTCTTCCTATACTCTGGTTCTGCGGAGTCTTGTTCTGTGTAGATCCACGAGCAGGTGTGTTCTGGTCAGTCCTCTGGTTGCTATTCTTCTAGGGTGTCTGTTGATTATGTCTTAGGCAGTTGTTGGCATATTGGCCAAGTTTGCCACACTTGAAACAACCATTAGGTTGGAGTGGGGTAGTTGTGTTGTTGTTCTTGGCCGATGTGTTCACGGCGCTTCCTTGACAATTCTGCTATTGGACACTAGATCTTTGACCGGTCTGAGTGTTGTTCCTCTGTTGGTTCGGGTATTGGTTGCTCCTCTGACCTTGTTGTCCAGAGCGTTGTGCTTGATAGTTGTTGTTTCCACTCTGATTTCCGGAGCGGAACTGAGAACCTTGGGAGTTGTTCTGACGGGTATTCCTGCTGGTCTGCCCTTCGTACTTTCTCTTGTGATCAAACAACTCTTTCCTTTTGTTTTCAAGGCCAATTGCCTTGTTCAACAAAGTCTGAAAGTTGGGAAAGCTGTGTGTAACACCTAATTTGTAAGAGATCATATAAAAGGAGAAAAGAGTTTTCCTTTATTTATATGTGTGTATTGCATCTATTTGTCATCACATGTGAACACCACCTTTAAAAACAATTAATAAAAATATATACCACTAAATTATGCATCATGCTGGATATTATTTTGTGTGCATATTGTGATAATATAAAATAATAATGTGACAAGGAATATAGTAAAAAGTCCAAAGTGGAATTTAAAACTCAAAAGAGATTCTAAAATTTAGAAAAGAGAAGCAAACAAATACCATGTGAAATAAAAATATAAATAATATATATAAATATATCCCCAAATTAGAACTGGTGAGGACATAATATAATCTGTGGATAAAAATTTGCCACTAAACATTTGAATTTGAATTTGGAGCTGATTTGAATGGGAAATGAAAGGAAAATAAAAATAGAAAATAAAAAGAATAGGAACTGCTGCGCCTGGGCCCAAAGTCCTTCAGCTCGGCCCAATTCCTGAATTCATCCGCGCGGCCCAACTCATTCTTCCGCGCGCGTTGACAGCTGGGCCCCACGGGGTTGCCTCTCGTGCTCTCGCGCGCGCTTGCTGGTTCTTTTCTTGCGCCGACATGTGGGGCCCGCGGGGCAGGCTCTCCCACGCGCCAGCCCAGTTTCCTTCTGCCACCAGTCGCTAGCATGTGGACCCCACCGGGCAGTCTCGTGACCGCCACGCGTGGAACTCGTCTTCCTCCTCCGGAGCATCCGCGTGGACTTGTCGCGGCGGTGTAAACCACCACGCGCAAACCGAGGGCACGTGGACCAAGCATATTCCAAGCGCATAAATGGATTCATCCGGGTACTCTCTGCCCACCTCGCCACTTCTCGCATCTCCACTAGGTCCGCGACTGACCTAATTTCCAGAGCCGCCGCAGCCGCGGAACCCGCCGTGGCTGAAGCACGCAACCGCCGTTGTCGGCCTGACCTGAGCCATTGATGGAGCTTCGCCTCAACACCCTGATGATATCCGTAGTCTCGCCACACAAGTTTTGAGGCCGGAGTGGCATGAATTGGTCGTCGGAGGAAAAGCTCTGTCGTGCGCTCGCACTTCGCCGTGGCCAGCCATCGTCGCGTCATGATCGCCGGTGAGATAACCCTCCTCGGATTCACGTTGCTGGCCATACGGTGTAGACCTATTTAGTTGGGTGGATATTCCACTGGGGCCTCGGATCGCTTGGCTCCGGTGATGGGCGCCGCCGTGCGAGGGACTGTCCCGCCGCCGTCGGGATCATTTGGGGAGATGGCCTCTGACCGTCAGATTTGGGATGGACGGTGTAGATTAGGGAGATTGCAACGCCTCGGCCTGATCTCTTGCTGACCGTAGGATCATCGACGTAAGGGCAGGATCGAATCGGGCATATTTTAAATCGTAACCGTTGAACGTTGATCCGATGGCCTGGTTCCATAACACTTCGTAGCGTGTAGCGATCTAATCTGTGCCATCTGACGGAGATCCAACGGCCGAAAAACACCCGTACCCCTTCGGCCGCGACAGTTTTGCACATAAGCCCCTCTGTTTTAGGAAAACTAACCCGCCATCCATACAGAGGTAGTTCTAAGTCTTAGAAATATTTGCACCATAGACCCTAGACTCTCTGGAAATTGATGCGAGGTCCAAACAGTGAATTATATTCATAAAATTAGTTAGAAAACGAATTTTGGTATTAAATTTATTGCAGAAACTTGATAAATTCATAGAAAATCCATACTTGGTCCAAATTAACCCATTCCAGTTTCTAAAATTTTGTAATATTATTCTATGTCACTTAGAATCTTTGTTTTGTCTTGAAAAAAGTAAGAAAAATAATTTCTCACTTAAACCTATTTAAGCACATAAAACCTTTGGAAATTCATATCTTAAAATCTATAACTCCAAAAATTATGATTCCTATTCCTAGGATTATATTTTAATGTGTAGATTATTATTATGTATTTTGTTTACATGTTTGCTATGATGTTAATTTTCTCTATATACTGTGCTTGTTTGTATTGCGGCGAGTAGAAGAGCCTGTGACTGAGGATCTTGGTGACCAGCAGATAGAAGTAGTTGAGCAGGAGCTTATTGAAGGCAAGTTGTGCCCTTGACCACTTTTATACCCAATAATGTTCTTTAAATTCATGTACCATGCATAGGTTTAATTTTGATGGGACCCAATAGGCCACCCTAGACTGTTTATCCATTTTACCTTGTTATCCCTGAATCACATGGGTAGTTTTGCTATTGCTTTACATGGTTTTGGGATAATGTTTCATTATATCCATGTTCCAGTTATTTTTTTATTCTATTTATGTTCATGTCAAGATCATTTATGATAATTGGAACATGGAGCTTAACTTGAGAAACACGTGCCACCACAAGGGTAGTATAGGATGCCCTTGGCTGACTAATTAGGAAAGCTAGTGGAAGACTACCTTACCCGAAAGGGGCAAGGGCAGTAGGGGAGTTGCATGCAGGGAGGTTCTCGGGTTGATTTTGCTGCGATGGCGGTCAGACGGGGGATTCTTGCAAGTGCTCTTCCCATAAACTATAGCGGGTTTTCGGAAGCTAGTGGAACTTTGTAAAGGCCTCGTAGTGTTACCCTGTCTCGCTTCCTTGGTAGAGGTGTATGGGGCCCATACAACCCCATGGCAGATAGGTAACACGACTTGTGGGTACAGGGTACAACCTCTGTAGAGTGTAAAACTGGTATACTAGCCGTGCTCGCAGTCATGAGCAGCTCGGGACTCTCGCATGATTAATTTATGGAACTTAAATTCAATTTGTCATTTGCATATGCATGTGATTATTTATTAATTTTTTCTATTACTTTTATTAAGGTTTGGTATTTACTTACATTTAGTAACTTCTAATAAAATTTTGACCAACTAATTAAAAGCAATGCTCAGCTTTAACCCCTGTTGTTGATTAGCCTTACACATCACATGGACTCTCACCTTTGGTGAGTTCATGCCCACTGGTTCCCCACAACTTGTTGAGCTATGATCATGTGTGAGCTCACCCTTGCTGTCTCACACCCCCCACAGGAGAAGAATAGGTGGTTCAGGTGGAGCCACAAAGCGAGGAGTTTGATCTGATCTAGGTGGCGTTTCCCAGTTGACATTGGCGCCAAGGATGATGCTTAGTTTGTTTTATATTTATCCTTTATTTTGTAATAAGACTTCCGCTATGTAATAAGTACTCTGATGTTATTGTGACATTTATCTCTATTGTTATTATATATGTTGTCTTCTTGGCGCATGTATGAGATGAAGTCGGCTTTGTTCCTTAAATCCAGGTGTGACAGAAGTGGTATCAGAGGATTGTTTACTGTAGGACGAAACCTAGATAGAAATGGACAAACCCTTACTTACTTACCTTACTCTGATTCATTCTATACTTATCTTATCTTGATCCTGTCTCACCTTTTGCTGTTCTACTCTGATTACTCTTATCTTTTCTACTCTGAGACAAGATGGATTTCACACATTGGAATCCTACATTTATGACACTGTTAAGAGGTAGGAAACCTAAGACAAAATTTAAACTATTTTCTCTATTTAAAAATGTTGTTTGATTGTTCTGATGATAAATGTCTGATTTGCTTCTTTGATTGATTGAGATATTATAAAAGGACATCTTAGCATGTACCACCATAAGGTAATGAATTAGCTATGGTAGGTAAAACATTAATCTCCGTAGCTAATAAATCCCCCCAAAGTAACATGATTCGTAACTACCTGCCTTGTATACAATCATTTCTCTCTTACCATATGTTTCTAACTCAGATGGTCAATACCAGGAAGGGTGGTGGAATTGATCTACCTCCCAATCGACACATTCGGAGGATATTTAGACAACCCCAAAAACAGCCTGAGATGGATCCACCACCGCCTCCACCAGCAGGAGTTGACCCAACTGTTGCAACACAGATGAGGATAATGCAATAGATAGCTGACACTATGGCGGATATGCACGCGCAGATGCGGCAAGAACGCCCGGAAATGCGCCAAGAGCGAGAGGATATACGACAGGAGATGCGCCAAGAGCGAGAGGAGATACGCCAGGAGAGAAGGGCGCAGCAGCAACAACAATAACAACAGCAACATCAGCAAGCACCACTGCCTCCACCACCACCACCAGTTCCACCTCGGGACAAGCACCAGGAGTTCATGAGCCATAAGCCACCAACATTTGCTAGCTCTCCTGATCCACTGAACGCTAATGATTGGCTGCAATCCATGGAAAAGATGTTGATTATTCAACAATGCTCTGACCGGAAGAAGGTTCTATATGCTTCTGGTCGTCTGATAGGTCCTGCTGCTGATTGGTGGGATTCATACACTGATGCCCACAATGCTGCTGACACTATCACATGGGCGGAGTTTTCGACGTAGTTCAGGAACCATCATATACCAGTTGGACTGATGAAGATTAAGAAGAAGGAATTCCTATCGCTGAAGCAGGGAAGTATGTCAGTCAGCGAGTACCACGACAAGTTCATCCAGCTATCCAGATATGCACCTGATGAAGTTGCTGAAGATGAGAGGAAACATGAGCACTTTATTGAAGGACTCAATGGACCCCTGCAGTATGCTCTTGTGGCACATACATTTCCATCATTTTAGAGGCTGCTTGACAAGGCCCTAGCTATTGAACACAAGCGTGTTCAGCTAGGAGATTTGAAGAGAAAGGCTATATCCCATGGACAAGGAAGCAGCAGTGTTCGTCCATGCTACAGTTCACCCTAGGGTACACCAGTTCGCACTGGCGGAGGCCAGCGCCCAGTTCAGCAATCACCTCAGAGGACTCCACCGACTCGTCAGGCTACCCCCACTGGTACCCTGACGAAATTCTCAGGATAGAGTGCAGGCACTACTTGCTTCAAGTGTGGGAAGACTGGACATTATGCAAATGTTTGCCCACAGAGGATTGCTACTACCTAGTTCAGAGCAAGCAGCAGACTCCACGATCTGGCAAGGGATACTCTATTGCCAGGGTTAATCAAGTCAGTGCAGATGCTACTCCTGATGGTGCTGACATCGCACTTGGTATGTTTTATATTAATGCAATTCCTGCAACAATATTATTTGATTGTGATGCTACACATTCATTTATGTCTGCTCGATATGCCAACACAAATGGGATACCACTGCTAAATATGAGAAAACCAATGATAGTAATTACACCTAAAGGGCCTATTGAGGCAAATCATATGACACATAGATTGACATCTCTACAACTATTAAGCGTCATCTGTAGACTGCCCCCGCTCTCCCCTGCCTCCCGCGGATCCCGCACGCGCACAGCAGACAACCGCCGCCCGCCCGCCCGCCCGCCCGCCCGCCGCACGACCGCCCGCCGCGAATCCCCTCCCGCAATGCCCGCGGCGAATCCCCCGCGCGAACCGGCCGCCAGCAGCCGCCTCGAGCAGCTCGCACGCCCACCGCAAATTCCGCCGCACGACCGCCGCGAATCCCCTCCCACAACCCGCAACGCCCGCGATGAATCCCCCGCTCGCAGCGAAATTTGATATCCTCCTCCCAGTCTTGTCCTTCGAACGAAGCAATACCAGCCGCGCCATGGAGAAGATCTCCGTCGGCGTCCGCTTCCGCCATCCCAACCTGGTGGCCGCTAACATCTCTCCAGACAGTTCCGGCGGAGGCATCGACCACGAGTGGCGTATTGATGACTCCCACATTTCCCTCCTCCACCGCGCCGCTGGCCCCGTCCTTGGTGCCTCCTTCGCCTTCGGTATGGATCACGCTCCTCTTACGACGTCCCTCTCCTTCACTGTCGCTCTCAAACCCTAAACCCGTCCGCTCGTGCCTCCTTCCTTTGGCTGCTTGGTTGGTTGGCTCCGCAGACCACGTCTTCGACGGTGCGGCGACCAACGAGCGGATCTATGGCACGGTCGTCCGGGAACTCGTTGGCGCCATCGGCGGCGGATTCAGCGGCACCGTTCGCCGTTCTTCAAGACCAGCTGCGGGAAGACATTCACAATGAACGACTCCGATGCCGACCCGGGCATCATTCGCCGTGCGGTCCGCGACGTCTTCGACACCGTGCGCCAGGTGTGTTGATTGCTCGATTATCTGCTCCCCGAACAAGACATTGTTAGATTGGTTGATGCGATTGTTTCTGCTGCGCGTGAGTGATTTGTTGGATTGTCCTGTAGGCGGTCTTGTGTCTGCTCGTTTTGGAAACCACAACCGGTCTGACGGGCCTGAGGAGATCCAGTTGTAGGATGGTGGTGGCCTTGCGTTTCCTCGTTATGGGGTTTGTGGTGCCAAATCGGATGGAAAGCATAGTGCGACCTGTGATTTTGAGGAGTCCGGATTGAGTGCCTGTGGTTATCTGGGCGCTGAAGACATCATCAGCTTTGGTGGTTCTTGTGAAAGGTTGGACCTTAGGGACCTCAATGGTGGGATCTTCTGCGATCTTGCTGGAGAGGTTGGTTCTCTTAGTTGCTGCCACAACGATGGCGGGTGTGCCAGATTCATCAAGAAGACAAAGAGTGATGGATGGCCTGCTGGTCTTGAAAGGCCTAGCTCCGCTGCAAACCAGATAGAGAACTTCGTTGATGACTCAACTATAGGTGAAAGCAACCATGGAAGCGAGGTGGGGTTCACATATACGGTAAATGGTAATCTGTCTCATTCTGTAGTAACAAATGACTCAGACTCAGATGAAGTTAATGGGATGGTCAATGGCTGCAACGGTATGGGAAAACAAATATATGAAGTTAGTGCTGCTATTGGACAGGACTGGACCAGGAAAAACATGGATAAATGCACTATTGCGTACACAGAGAAGGAACTAAGGATTGGTATTGAGCGTGGAGTGAAACCCAAAATCAGATGGTTATCAAGAGGCCCGCTAGGTGAAGCAGCTGTCTCAAATGGCTTTCTTGTCACAAAGATACAGATGAAGAAGTGTAAACTCACTGGAGAAATAACAGTGTTTGAGGAATTCTCAATCACCATACCGCCAAAATCTACTTTGCTATTTCCGTGCCAGCGGGCAATCAGCATTGATGCTTTAGGTTGTCAGGTACAACATTTGATTGTGTTGGATGGCACTTGGGCAAAAGCACAGAAGATGTACCATGAGAATCCATGGCTGCAACTTCTGCCACACGTGAAGCTGGAGTCGGATAGGGTTAGCTTGTATAGTGAGGTGAGGCATGAGCCGAAGGCTGGGTGCTTGTCTACCATTGAGAGTATAGTTGTTGCCATGAGGAAACTGGGAGAGGATTCAAAGGGACTGGATGATCTCTTGGATGTTTTTGAGTCGATGATTGCTGATCAGCGACGATGCAAGGATGAGAATGTGAAGCAAAAGCTCAAGTCCTAATCATAAAAAGGTCTTATCATCATCAGTCTGTTACCTAACTTCATGATGACCTCTGGATGCATTTTTCAGTCTAGATGACATATATACGTTAATTCATACTCAGAATTTTTAAATGCCAAGATTTTGTAGTTATATGGTGTTTTCCATTTGAGCTTTATCTCATTTTTTCGATAAGGGCAGAGCATATCATTGTCAGTTTCACCTTCTATGATCAGATCTGACTCTTTTCTCATTATTGCTAAAGCTCTCATAGACAACTATTTTGTAGACTTGAACGTATGGTAGTCATTTTGAATGGGATGATGATACATCAGATAAGTAGTTATATAACACTGTATTGCTTCTGCTTCTATTCTCCTATTCTTAAAAAAACTGCTTACAATAAACTATTTAGTTGACCCCCTTTGGCCCTTTCACTGATCTTTGTCCAGTTATAATTGTAGTACAACAAAATTCCATGCCATGAAGTTTGGTACAACAAATCAAAAACTGAGTTGTTGAGAATTTTTCTATTGCCATGGGAATGCCTATTTTTCATCCTGCCATTAAAATTTTGTGCATCTCTCTGCTTCCACCACTTTTGGCTAACTAAAGATTTTGCCCCTTAAAATTATCATGATGAGCACGCAGCTGGAGGTCCTTGATAATTGAGATCCTGGTTTCTAATTAGCCTCCTTGCACAATAAGCAGCTAAGGCTGCCTAGAAAACTCCATGTTATGTTGGAGCTTTTGGCATTGAGCTTTTTCTTCCACTTGTTTTAATAATAACTTTAAAATTAAATGTGCATTTTAAATGCTTACCTGTAGTTCTATGCGCTGTCACATATCAGTAAAAAGGTCTAATCTGGATCAAGTGTGTTCTCATGGTCACATTGATTGACCAAATTGTGTATATTACATGGGATGACAAAGGTTTAGAATTTTAGATGTATTTTCCTGCCAACCTCATAGAAATAGTCCCATTATTTATAGGTCATAACTCAGCTAGAAATGGTATGGGATGGTGCAAAGAGTTCAATAGACTACGACCTGCAGTTATTAAATCATCACATACATACCTTAGCAATTTGAGCACCAAGCCTCATCTATGTCCAGATCATAACTCAACCGATGACGGAGTGGGATGGTGGAAGGAGGAGCATTTTAGTGCTGCAGATATGGATGGTGATGGCTTTCTAAATCTTACTGAGTTTAATGAGTATAACTTCTTCTCTGACCATGCAGTTTCTAAATCCCTTATTTTCTTATCCAACATTTATTAGTTTGAATTTCTTCATGCAGTTTTTTACATCCAGCTGATACTACCAACCCAAAGCGAATACATTGGTTGTGCAAAGAAGTCAGGTACAAGTTTCCCCTCAATTTTTCTATTACATGTTTGTATTCAAGTCCATTGTTTGCCTTATATTAGCTGATACTACCAACCCAAACCTGATAGATTTTTTTATATGCCAAGGCTTGATTTTAAATTTTATGGGTATTAATACATTATTTTTTATTGTCACACATGTTATCAATCAAGCAGTTTATTTAGATTCAGTATCTTTTATAGCATTTTCTATTCATTTTTAATGGAAAAGCTTTATTTGTGTCTGTCAAATTTCATATCTTCAATCGATTATTTGCTTTGCTCCCCTTTTCTGTTCCCCAAATACTATTTTGTTTTGACAAGAAATGTGGACTTATCCTTAAGTGAATGAAATACATATGTTTATTTTTCTTTTGTGCAAACTGATCTCCTAGAATTGTTCTTTTTCTGATTGCTTTATCTCTTAATTGGCTTAATAATGGATTGATGATGTCTGCAGGGTCTTCAAATGTGACAGTGTATTTAAAATGTGATTCTGTTGTCTTTGCATATTGTGCACTGTCAAATTGTACTATCTTAGTTTATGTTAGTGCACATTGTGCTTTCAGTAGTTTAAGCTGCATTTTTTGCGACTTCTCATATATGGTAGCTTCCTTTTTTCCCACACTAGCAAAACTGAATTTCATTGATAGTAACAAAATTAGAGTTTAGTATGTAACATTCAGAATGAAACACAAAACTAAATGGCCCACCCTGATACTGCTCGCCTAGGCAACAGCCATCACGGTGTTACAGCCTACACCCAATAGCAGAATATTCCACGCTAACAAGACAAAAATGCAAACGAGGGTTCCAATTAGATGGCTCTCGGCTTAACAGCACACAGGCTGAACTAACTGACGTCTCCTAGGCTTGACCAGCATACGGCACGATCTGTCTTTACTCTTGCGCCCGAGTCTTCATATCTTGCTGATGGAAGAGAAGAGCAATCATCTTGATGGTCTCTGCATCTTGAAGAACCTGCTTCTCCAGCTCCGACTTATGTAGCTCTGACCAATAAATAAAAAAAGAGCACATCACACATATAATCTCAGTAGGAGATTTAATCCTCTTTTTTGTCAAAGCAGACAGTTACAGCTTCAAGCACCATGTTCAGTCACATATTGCTTTACTTGAATGCAAGCTGCATTGCTCGTTGCTTTCTTCTCCATTTATTAAGCAAATTTGAGACGCCAGATGCCTTCAAAAGCACTTAAGAAATTAAGTAGTGTGCACATATATATTTTTTATTTAGAGATTTCCAGTCGTGGTGCAGAAAATCATGCTTCTTGTGCTTGTATCAGTTCAAAGATCCCATGCAAAATCAGAAATATAGAATACTTCAATTGAATTGAGTTAATTGACCATGGTCACACTAACTTCATTGTTTCTGGTCACTCCTAGAGTCTTAATAGTACTCATGTGAATAGTGTGCTTATTGATGGGTGTTAGTTTTGGTGAACTGAATACGAACAGCAATGCACCTACTTGCTCTTATTGCTTATTTTGTGATCCAGCTATGGTTACTAATATATTAATATGATTTATGACTATCTTGGTTATCTATCTGCCATTGGGCAGGCACTTAAAAATATAGTCTGCCTCATTCTTATTAGCATGGACTTCACAGGAATGTTGATCTGAAAACAATATGAAACTGCTAGGGTTACCAGTTACCAAATTGGTTTAACTGTTTAAGGGCAATACAAGTATTGACCTTTTATTCTATTTTTGGCTTCTTAAACATAATAGCTACTCATTAAAATACTGATGTGTGATTCTCTGCATCTAATTTCTGATTAATTTTTCAATGCAAGGATCTACCATGTGCAAACTTTACAAGAAGTGCTAAAGCGTGAATTTGGTACCTTCTCTGTATACTGTGGATATGTTAGAGCTTATGCGATATTAACTGTAATGCTTCTTTATTTGTGTTTGTTGATAGTAAGTTAGTGCAAGCATGTGAACCATATTTTGAGTTATGTGTTCAGCTATTGGAACTGACACTCGTCATTGTTTGATTGGTTGAACCTGGGTATGGTAATATGTTCTTCTAAGTTTGAAGTCATTCTCCTTTTCCACTATTTCTTCTTTCTTCACCGTGATGCATTTTTCTGTTGATTTTTGTGAATGCTAATCTAATGGTTGTAACTTCCGTCGGCAGAAATCTGTTGCTTCCCCTGGGCGTGGTATTCTGGCAATTGATGAGTCAAATGCAACATGTGGAAAGAGGTTATCATCTATTGGTTTGGACAACACAGAAGTGAACCGCCAGGCTTACAGGCAGCTTTTTTGTTTTGTTTTGTTTTGCCAAACTTATACAGCTGTTCTTTGAAATGCCTCACCAGGTGGCTACTGTTTTACTGCTATTCACATTATCTGGCCCTGTAAAAGCGTCAACTTATCTGGTAAGCAAAGTTTTTCCTTATGAGTTAGTAGGTTCAGCTGCAACTCTGTGGTTAAAACATCCAAAACTAACTATTTGTCACATTTCCTTAAAAGCTAACCATCGATGCTGCTGTTGACTTGGGTGCTTTATTGGCAAAGCCAACAATGAAATGAATAATAGCATTCCATTCTAGGAAAACAATTACAAAAATGCTTATTATGATAATAAAAGATTGTTTGCTGTAAAATATCCTCCAAGATTTACATGTTTTAAATAGCAACAGCTGGGTATATCTATCATGTTGCGGTAATATCTCTTATACTATCCCAGTTATGATTTTTGTAGTCAATTTTCTCCTTAATATACTTTTACATTTTATAGCTACTTATATTTGTCAGATTTAAAGAATGCAATGATTCTGCATTCAGGCTGAATTGCACTCCTTGCACTTTTTTTGCAGCTAATGCATGGAGTAGTTGGTCTCATCATGGGTACTGTTTGGAGGTGAGAAGTACAGAGGTTAAATATTGAAGCATCTGCTTTCGTCATCGACTTCTTTAACCCGCAAGTGATGACATTTTTTCTTCCTCTATAATCAGATTGGAGACCAACTGGATTGTCTCCATCATCCTCTGCTCCATTGTAAATTCTCTGACTTTGTTTTAGTACACGGCATTTTAAATGTCCTGACTTCTGTGTACAAACCTGTAGCCTCACTACAAACTTCTTCAATAATAGAGTTAGTCATGCATAAATTTATCGTTCTACATATAAGAATCAAATTGTCATCTTACAACATTGTTATAGTTGTAAATCTTATTAATCTTGGTGTTAGTTCTTGTCTTATCTTTGCGGAGGCTTTTTTAAAACGAGTAGTAGGTCCTTATACTTGTTAACTCTTGCACACGAGGTCTACTGCTCTCAGTACCATGAACACACTTACACGACACTACTCAAGAACTGCCAAATCATCAAAAACATAAGAATGTAAATGCTAACTGTGGACATTAGGAGCTCACACTTGACAACATTAGGGAAACCAAGTCTGCATTATAAGATTTAGGAATTTGAATGGTACTTGGAGACAAGTTTAAGGATCGTACTGAGCCCAACACTACAATTTGTCTTGTAGGTCCTGTGCTGCTGGGATTTTTTCCCATGGAGTTGAAGATGAATTTACGAGGTTCTGTCATTATCTTGTAGTATCATTTTTCCTAAAATTGCAATTATTTTATTTTATTGCTTTCACATTACAGGTGAGAAGAACTGCATGCAAATCATTAGGAGCGCTGGCAAAGTTTTCTACTCAGTACACAGAGAAGGCCTTGGACTTGTTGATGGACATGATGAATGATGATACAGAAGCAGTTAGGCTGCAGGCTCTAGAAGCACTATTTCGCATGGCAACATATGGATGTTTGAGTGTGCACGAGAAGCACATGCATATGGTATTAACTATGAACATACTCTGTTCACAAATGCATGACTGGTAGGTACAATCAATAATTTCTATTGTGTAATTTAAGATCTCCATATTTTAGTTAATAACATGGTCTTTAAAAACTATGCCCCCCCATGGAAAATGATGTTAATGTCCACCCATTAACTTTTTGTTTTGTTTCCTGTCATCTGAAGATCAAAGATCCTAAGAAACAGTTTCTGGTTTATGGGTCTAGCAGAGCCAAAAGTGAGCACCTACAACCCTTTTAAGTTAAGCAACACAAGTTGAATTCATGGGAGCATGTGTTTTGTTACCAAGATCCGTTGTATATACATATGACTTATCAATGATTTTCAGGTTGTTGTAACTATCCAGTATCGTACAACTGACCTGTTACCTAGGGGGAAACACTGCATGAGTGTTGTTGGTATCCTTGTCTGGTGAGCAAAAATCTATCTTATCTTTTGTTTCTCTTATTCGTTTGATTTAGTCTAGTCATTTCCTTAAATTATTTATAGATATGAGGCAGAGGGGGTGATTCTATTGCAGGAGGAGGGAGTGATTCTCCTGGAGGTGGAGGATGAAGTGGTCATCGACTTCAAGCCAACTCCAAGTGCCATGTCGACCTCTGCCTCCGCTCCCTGCACACATCCCTCCCAGTCGTCTTCAAGGTCCAGACCTACTCTCCGCTCAAGTTCCTCGTCAGCACGTTGCGCGGTGCCGTGTCGCCGCTTTCCTCGGTGTCCATACGCGTGGTGCGAGGCATCCCGCTTCATCTCTAATCACCTTTATGTGCACATCGTCTATATGTGACCTCCTTCTCCATATAATTTCAACAAATTTTACTTTTTTGGGCTCCGTGTAATTTCATTGGTAAAATCTCTACTACTTATTAACGCTTCAAAGTTAACCTGTCATTCCGTGTTATATATATATATATATATATATATTGGTATTATATGATCCCGTTGCAACGCACGGGCACTCACCTAGTTAACAATTATGGGAAGAGAATTTGGAGCTACTGCTATAATATCAGAGGCAAGCAGTATAGATCTGATCCTTGGTATGTCATGGTTAAGAAAGGCAAAGGCCATTATACAATGTGGTAGGGGTACTATAGAACTCACCAGCCCTAAAGGAGAAAGATTTCAAGTTCAAATTGCAGTAACCACCTCTTCCAAACGTGCGATGTTCTTTATACCTGAGGAGTTTGTTAGTAACAACATCCGTGTGGTTAGAGATTTTCCGGATGTCTTTCCAGAGGAGTCATCAGGGATGCCACCAGATAGGGAAGTTGACTTTGTTATTGATCTCTTACCTGGGACTGCTCCTATTTCTAATCGGCCATACAGGATGTCTGTAGAAGAACTAAAGGAACTTAAGAAGCAGTTAACAGAGTTACAAGTGGCTAGGTACATTCGTCCGAGTTCCTCACCTTGGGGAGCGCCGGTTCTGTTTGTACAGAAGAAGGATGGATCACAACGATGTGTGTGGATTATAGATCCCTTAATGATGTTTATAATGTTACTGTGATGAACAATTACCCGTTACCTCGTATTGAGGACTTATTTGATCAGATGAGAGGTGCTAGGGTATTCTCGAAGATTGATCTCCGATCGGGTTACCATCTGTAACACCTCAGGTGTTACCAAGACACTGGCTTCATACTTGCACTGATGACTTGTTATCACATGTGGTTAATTGGAGGAGAAGGAGCACCTAAAACCTTCGAAACATGGGTTAGCTAAGAAATGTTAATGACAAAAGCTTTACCCAAACATTTTGAACAATTGTCATCTTGAGCCAAAGAGGTTAAAACCCGAGACCCCTAAAGGCACTAGACTTCCAAGCAAGGGATCAGTGGATAAGTTAATCAAGTGGCCAAATCTTGATTCTAATCTTAACCAAAGTTTAAGTACACACCAAAACCTATAAAATGCAGAGGGGAAACATTACAAAAAGGCCCCTCAAAGACCCTAAATCCACTCCTTAAGTAGAGAGCACATTAGAGCTCTCTAATCTTCTCTAAGTCAAAGTTTAACCCTAATCTAAAGATCAGACGTGTTCACTTAGTAAATGGCGCCAAAACCACTTGGTCTGAATACCAAAAAGGTGCCAAACTACCTAAGGAAACCACTGGAAAAATTTAAACCCGAGCCAAAACCATTTGACATGATTTGACATCACTTTTGTCTTGGGGTGGACAGTGAGACAACCCAGATTTGGCGTCCGCAAATCTCCCTACCTAGGGCATATCTGCCATTGGAACTCACATACAAGAGATAGCCATAGGTGCCAGGAAGAGGTCTGCGCCGGATTTTTGCCAAGATTCGCACATTTGCGATCTCAGCAAGCTTTTGAACAAGGGCAGAAGAACACCTCCACGTGTTCGACACGCCCTGAACTCGCCAGAGCACGCCCAGCGCCCAAACCCGCGTGCCCCGCGCCGCGCCGAGCCACGCCCGTGTCCCCTGCTCGCGCCCGCGGCTATAAAGCCAGCCAAGGCTTCAGCCGTACGCCCCACGCGCTCTTGACCTCACCGGAGCACGAGATCGCCGGAGTTTGCCCTGCACACGGCGTGCCAGAGGCCACCCGAGCACCCACTGTCGTAGACTGGCCAACCGAGCCTTTCCCTGCCCCATCCGACCCTCGAGAGAGACTCTGCATGCCTCGGTGAAGCTCCAAGTGCGTGGAATCGAGCTCTGCCTCACCGGAGACGCTGGATCAAGGTCATCGGACTTCACCCGACCGCCAACGAATGTAGATCGAGCTCCACGGTGAGTTATTCTTCGATTCCTTGCATGGGTCGACTCATTAGCACCCTGAGCCCTTGGATTGACCTATATCGCCGTGGATAGGCCGGGGCACACGCCGCCTACGAGCTCACTCGCCTGCGCACGTGGACCGGCCGATTCCGGCCATCACCGTCGTCAAGTCGTACCTCGTCGTGACCGCAAGGATCTCCTGAAGCCAACCCCACCCTTCGCCGGACTTCCCTCGCCGCTGGTAAGCCGCGCCGCCCTTTTTCCTTCCGCGGGTACTGTTCAAAAGGGGGGAGGGACCTCGGGGAAGAAGGAATAGAAGTCGGGGGGGGGGGGGGGGGGTTTGAATTGTCAGAGACTCGGATGAATAGTTGTGCATGGGTATAAGTTAAAGAACTGGTTTAGGAAAAGCCCAGGGTCCTCAGTGTAAACTGGTTTTCCAGAAAACCTTTTAAACATTTCTAAAATTAAATACAAACATAGCTTATAAAATTCATAACTTCAGTTTTATTCAACCAAATTTAGTCAAACCAATTTTGCCAGGTTCTAAATAATGTAAACTAGTTAGGAAAAATACAAAACCCCCTAAGTGTTGCAGAAGAATTTAAAGTTTGGAATTAAATAGTGTTCTGACCAAAAGCTAGATAAAAGAGGAAAAATAATTACACTGTTAGACTGAGGTTAAGAAAAATTAGAGAAGTACTTAATCACCCCCTAATCTGTTTAAAAAAAGTAAACCCCTTAGTACACCAAATTAAGGTAGGGTTTGCCATTTAAATCATTTTAGCCTAAAGTTAAAGAAAATAGAAAAGGTAGTTTAAAAGAAGAACCAGGGAGCAACCACATTTTTGCAAGCTCACTTATTTAGTATAGTTCACTGAAAATTTTTATTAGACCCTTGTTTAGTACAGAAGAATTGCATTATCTTTTATTTTATGAAAACATTGAAAACTTAGAAAACTCTTAGAAAAATAATCCTGAGGAGAAAACACCCCAAACCTTGGGATAAATAATATTTTGTTATTATGAATATAGGAAAAATATGAGATCTGTACCATTTTTCCCTTATGTTTGTAAATTTTGCACAAGTAGTGTCTAAATTAATTTCAGTCTCAAACTCCTAGGATGACCCACAATAGTAAATGCTTACCCACTATAATTTTTGTGACATTTTTGAAAAAATGTCAACTGACCATGATAGTTCAAAAATGCTTAAATAATAGCACAATGGAAAGAAAATGTTGGGAGAATTAGATAATGTACAACCCAAAAAAACCTTTTAAGTACCCCATGGGACATAAAAATATAATTAAAGAATGTAAGTTCATTCCAAAAATTCCAAAGGTAAAGGTATAAAACCCTTAAGTATATCCAAAAGAAACCCTAGAGTCCCACTAAACTTAGTACTATTTTACCATGCATAACCTTTACATTTTATCATGTCATCAGTAAGCATATATCTTATTCATCGCATTCGATAGACTGTAATCTCGCTGACGGGGGAGCACATCCTCGTGCCGGAGCAAGGAGTTGCTCAGGAGGTAGCCCAGGAGCCAGCACCAGAGCCTGCCATCGAGGATCTGCTTGCCCCAGCTTTGGAAGGCAAGCCCCGGTTTTATGCATAACCAGTTCTATATATTATTTTACTGCACTTAATGATTGTAGGCTTGTATTGCGCACTTAAGTGTAGGAGTTGCTTGAAACCTTAGTTGCATGAACTCAGGTTCTTTCCCATGTGATGGATACTAGTATGCTAGGTCGAGTAGCTGCTTTACTAATTAGGGATCTCGGTAGAAATCGATTGATTTTCTACCACTCGCGTGAGGTCAGGAATTGATTGTATCCATTTTATATCGGAATGATGATAATCTGTTGACAATGGTCCCTGGGGATGCGTTGTCTACAAGACGAAAATTGGAATAAGGATTAAGGTGTGGTACCGTGTGTCAAGCATTTGAACGTACTAAACATATGCCGAGAAATATGGTAAATCGGTAAGCCTAGTAACTGAGTGAACCTGCCCGCAGACTTTACCCCTCACGCGACCTGAGACGTGGTCTCCTATTCCGGTTATGGTGGGTACAAGTGCGGTCACTGCAAGACGGCAGTCGGGCGGTGAGCCCTGATCTGTTGACAGGGAATCGATGGGGACGGTTGATGTGTGTGGGGACGGAGTGCCTCGCCACATCGTGTGTTTAGGTTTACCTTGCAAGGTTTAAAAACTCGATTCGAATAGTCTGCTTCTCGCAGCTAATGAGACTGCTTGATCAATGCTGCTACATTGAGTAACAAGTGGAAATGTGTTGACTTGGCAAAAGATGTTGAATGCTAAATGTTTGATACCATGTATGGTTAGATAGGTACACATTTAGTCTTAAGAGAGTCACACTAAAACATGAAAAAGCTAAAACTTTATTTTTAGACTCAGCTAGTGCTTTTGGCAAAGCAAACCCTTCAGCCAAACAACTGCATGTCTAGAGGTAGAGGAGTAGACTCCTCACACCGGGTAAGTCTAGCTGAGTATTAGTATACTCAGCCTTGCTTGTGGCATAATTTTACAGGTTCTCTGGAGGACATGGTTGCTGGAGTGACTTGGCCGTCCATCTTGCCACCGGGTTGGACAGTCGAGTGGGACCCTACCTCGGCAGAGGAGGAGCATGAGGAGTGATGGGACATGCTTCCCCATCCCTCCGTTGATGTATCGTTAGTTTTATTCTGCTGCATTCCGAACAATGATCACTACTTTTGCTAAAACTCCGATGATGTTGTAATAAATTTAATACTCCTTAATGTATGGTTTTATGTTTTATTGTATTTGCTCTGTGCCTCACCATCGAGTGAGTACGTGGTACTTGATCCTGTTAGTGGCCTTGTCGGACTAGATCCGAGGGACTGACATGTTATTCCTATTTAAGTGTGGTCTAGCCTCTAAGGCGGGACTTAGGCACTTAAGTTGGAATAATTCGGGTGGGTCCTCCATAGTTGGTATCGGAGCTTGTACCACCACAGAGGAATCAATAAACTATAAATACCATCCTTTTTCAAAAGTAAAACTTGTTAGAAACCAATGTTGGATAGATCGGTAAGGCGATAGGTATGGATATAGAGCGTGAAGCCTTAGGGTAATAGAAGGGTAGCTAGGTGGCTAATTGAGTGAGCCCTACAGGCTACTAGAAGGGATGGGGATTTTTCCCTATTCCCTATTAATTGATGTGGGGTCATTTAGGACGAGCATGCATGCATCATTTAATCAAACTACTTGGTAATTAGTTAAGAGCCTTAAAATGCTATGGGACATGACAACAAAAGATTAATTACACTCCTAGACCTCAACACAACCTTATAAAAGCCAGACACTGATTCCCTTTTATTTTTTTCTTTTTCGCTTACGCTTACCCTTACACAGATGACCTCTCACGGTTCCCCGGAAGGAGGGAACACACATTCCCACATGGACGGACTTGCACGAGAGGGTTTTCCCCATATCTTGTGGGAGGTATTTCAGGGAGCAGGTTATACGACGCCTCCCCAGTACACAGTGCAGCTGTTCGAGAAGCATCGGGTGCCCCGCTGTAGGGTGAGGATGACCCTGGAGCCTCATCCCCTACAGCCAGGCTGGCGTTCATTGGACTCTGAGTCTTTCGGATACAGGGCTGAAGACACAATGGAGGCCATTGCTCTCCACGGGTTGACGACCATCTATGGCTTTCACCCCTTGGAGCTGTCCACTCACCCCATTGGTTTGTTCCCCGCAGAGAAGGAGGACGACCCAATGTGGAAGGATCGAGTGGAACATGCCAAGAATGTGTGGGCTCTATACCCAGGGCAAACTGCTCACCTCACGGTGCGATGCATGAATGCCCTGTATCGTCTGCAGGTGATGCGAGGAGAGGCAATGTCTCAGCTAATGGCATTGTTGGAGGCTACCAAGATCACCCTAGATAACAGAGAGGAACTTGTGGTGGACTTGTCCACTGAGATGGTGGCAAAGGACCTGCAGGTGGAACAGATGGCCAACCAGATCCAGGAGCTTGAGCAGCTAGTAGGAGCCAGGGAGAACACCATTGAGGTTCTCGAGGATCAGCTGATAAACACTCAACAACAACTCGAGGAGGCTAACCAGCATTTGGATATGCACCACCAGGAGATCCAGGACATGGAGGCCAACGAGGATGTCGACATCAAGGGAGGAGAGGAGCCGGAGCCTGCATCCAGCTTGGACACTGCTGGCTCATGGAGACCACCTTCCCCTGAGTCAAGCGTTGCCTCGTTTGTCCATTAAGTTACAGGGATAGGGTTAGAAGTGTGTGGCGGTAGAAACTCCTCGAAGCTAGCTTAGCTTTTGCACCCTTGGGGTACTAGGCTAGACAGAGTTGAGTCTTTTGGGTCACTGGTGTAATCATAACAAACTCTTTTGGAAGTATGGATGATGAATGATGTCAGCTTTAATTTATGAAGAAAAGTTTTATGCCTTGTGGTATCTTTATGCAAGGAAATGTTGGCATTCTGCAAACTTGTCCTTTCGAATCTTTTACCACGTATGAACCCTGACGTCAAAAGTATGACATTAAGAGCATCTTAAATTTTTAGATGGCAGGGCGAGCGCGTCGTGGACAGAATGAGCGCATTCCTCCACCACCGCCACCGCCTCCTACCATGCAAGAATTGATGGCTCAGTAGAATGAGATTCTGCGACAGTTGGCTCAGCGTCAGCCACCACCTCAGCACTATGGTGGTGGTGATCACCATCAGTGTCCCCCAGCAGCAGCCACTTATCAGGAGTTCCTCAGCACTCAGCCGTCGTTGTTCAGTCGGGCAGAGGATCCACTTGATGCTGATGTATGGCTTAGGGTAGTGGAATCCAAGTTCCCACTACTAAATGGAGTTTGTTCAGATGTGGCTAAGGTCAGGTTCGCCACCCAGCAGCTTCGCGGACCCGCGCGGACATGGTGGGACCACTTCCTTGCTATGCAGCCAGTTGACCACGTGGTGGAATGGAGAGAGTTCAAGGCAGCCTTCAGAGGGCATCACATACCGGCAGGCATTATGGACTGCAAGCTCAATGAGTTTTTGGCACTCACTTAGGGGAATCGTATTGTGTTGCAGTATGCTCAGGCCTTCAATGACCTGTGTCAGTATGTAGGCTATCATGCAGACACTGATGAGAAGAAGAGGGACAGGTTCAGGAGGGGCCTCAGTACTAAGCTCAGCGACCGTCTCAACACAGTCAGGGCCAACAACTACAATGAGTTAGTCAACGTGGCCATTTCCCAGGAAGACTGCATCACAGCTTGCCAGGCAGAAAAGAAGAGGAAGACCCCTGTGGCAGGACCTTCAGCTTAGCCTCAGCGCTTCAGGATTGTGTCTGACACTCAGAATAGGGGACCTCAGCAGCAGCAAGGACGTTGGGTGATCCGACCATAGCAGCAGCAGGCACCCAACCGCTCTCAGCCCCCAGTTCAGAGGAACAACAATCAGCCACAGCAGCAGTACCGTTAGGCCAATGACAACAGATGTTTCACTTGTGGCATCACTGGACACTACGCCAAGAATTGCCCCAAGAACTATCGGAGGCAGGGGCATAATTCAAATCAAAACCAAGGCAAGAGGCAGAAGGTGCAAGTGAGACAAGGCAGGCTGAACTTCACCACCATGGCTGACATTCCAGAGGGAGCACCCATCATGACTGGTATCTTTTCCGTTTTGAATTATCCTGCAATCATTCTTTTTGATTCTGGTGCATCACACAGTTTTATCAGTGCAAAATTTAGTGCCAAATGCCAGTTACCTTTCCATCACACCAATGGGGGTATTACAATTTCAACACCCGGAGGCAGGGTTGCCACCTATCAAATCAACAGGCATGTGCCTATAAAGTTTGGTAGTTTGATAATTAAAACTACCCTCCTCATTTTGGGATTGGATAGTGTGGATGTCATATTAGGAACTGACTGGTTATCAAGGCATCAGGCAGTAATTGATATTGCAGCAAGGGCCATTGAGATACACTCCCCTACTTGTGGTGAGACTACATTATACTTGCCTAATCAGGGTTGTACCCGTTCCTGTGCCTTCACCATGATAGAATCAACTGTTGAGAGAATCCCAGTGGTTTGTGACTACTCAGATGTTTTTCTAGATGAATTGCCAGGGATGCCACCCAACAGAGACATCGAGTTTGCGATTGAGTTGCAACCTGGAACTGCACCTATATCCAAAAGACCCTATAGGATGCCTCCAGCAGAATTGGCAGAATTGAAAAAGCAGTTACAAGAACTACTGGACAACAGATTCATTCGCCCAAGTACTTCTCCATGGGGATGTCCAGCCTTGTTCGTAAAGAAGAAGGATGAGAGTTTGAGGTTGTGTGTGGACTACCGCCCTCTCAATGTGGTAACAAAAAAATAAGTATATGTTGCCCTGCATTGATGTATTGTTTGATCAGTTGGTGGGAGCCAAAGTATTCTCCAAGATAGACCTTCGCTCTAGCTATCATCAGATAAAAATCCGGGCCAGTGATATTCCGAAGACAGCTTTCTCTACCAGATATGGGCTTTATGAGTACCTGGTGATGTCTTTCCGGCTGACCAATGCCCCGGCTTATTTCATGTATTTGATGAATTCAGTGTTTATGCCAGAGTTGGACAAGTTTGTGGTGGTCTTCATTGATGATATACTGGTCTATTCAAGGAATGAAGCTGAGCATACTATGCACTTTCATACAGTACTTTAGAGACTGCGCGACCATCAGTTGTATGCTAAATTGTCCAAATGTGAATTCTGGCTGAGGGAAATCAAGTTCTTGGGCCACACCATTTCGTAGGATGGGGTATCTGTTGATCATGAGAAAGTCCAAGAAGTGATGGATTGGAAACCTCCTACCACTGTACGGCAGATTCGGAGTTTTCTGGGATTGGCAGGGTACTATCGACGATTTATTCTGGATTTCTCCAAGACTGCCAAGCCAATGACGGGGTTGCTGAAGAAAGGAGTAAAGTATGAGTGGAGTCAGAAATGTGAAGAGGCCTTTCATGCATTAAGACAACATCTGACAACAGCACCCGTGTTAGCTCAGCCTGACAACACCAAACCCTTCGAGGTTTATTGCGATGCTTCAGGCACCGGATTGGGATGTGTCTTGATGCAAGACAACAGAGTCATTGCTTATGCCTCCCGAGCACTCAGACCCCACGAGCAGAACTACCCCACTCATGACCTGGAGTTAGTAGCCGTAGTTCATGCTCTGAAGATTTGGAGACATTATTTGATGGGAGCTCATTGTAATATCTATACTGATCACAAGAGTCTCAAATATATTTTCACTCAGGCTGATCTTAATATGAGACAGAGGAGATGGTTGGAACTCATCAAGGACTATGATTTGGAAGTGCATTACCATCCTGGCAAAGCCAATGTTGTGGTAGATGCCTTAAGTCGGAAGGCCCAGTGCAACTGTGTGAATATGGATGCAAAAATCACCACCCTGTGTGATGAGTTGTGCAAGCTGAACCTAGAAATCATTCCCTCAAGTACCTTGAGTTATATCTCAGTGGAGCCCACCTTGCAGGAGCAAATAGTCATGGCACAGATTGGTGACAAGGGTATTCAAGTCATTAAGGAAATGATCGAATGGAAGGTGGACAAATACAAATGCTTCCGTCAGGACAGCAAGGGAGTTTTATGGTTTGGAGACCGATTGGTTGTTCCTAAAAATCCCGAGCTTAGAAAGAAAATATTGGATGAAGCTCACCTTTCCAAATTTTCCATGCACCCCGACAGTAACAAGATGTATCATGATCTTAGATCCTTGTACTGGTGGACCAGAATGAAGAGGGAGATTGCTAAGTATATATCTGAATGCGACACTTGCCAAAGAGTCAAGGCCAGTCATTTGAAGATGGCAGACACCTTACAGCCCCTTCCCATACCATCTTGGAAATGGGAGGACATTTGCATGGATTTTATTATGGGATTGCCCAATACCTCCCGGCACCATGATTCTATTTGGGTCATTGTGGATAGGTTGACCAAGACAGCGCATTTCTTGCTAGTACATACCACACACCGGACAGAAAAGTATGCAGAAATTTATATTGACCAGATAGTTCGTTTGCATGGAATACCAAGTACTATTGTATCTGATAGAGGAGCACCATTCATGGCACGTTTTTGGGAGAAATTGCAAGAATCACTTGGGACCCATGTAATAAGAAGCTTAGCATACCATCCTCAGACAGATGGTCAGACAGAAAGGGTGAATCAGATTTTGGAAGACATGTTGAGGGCATGTGTACTACACTATGGTAAGGATTGGGACAAGTGTCTTTCCTTGGCAGAGTTCTCCTATAATAATAGCTACCAGTCTAGCCTAAAGATGACACCTTTTGAGGCCTTATATGGGAGAAGGTGTAGGACACCGCTAAATTGGTCTCAAGCTGGAGAGAGGGAAATATTTGGACCTGACCTGGTACTTGTAGCAGAGGAGAGAGTCAGAGTCATTAAGAAAAATTTAGAGGCTGCCCAGGCCAGGCAAAAGAGCTATCATGACAAGAGGAGGAAGCCTCTACAGTTTCAAGTGGGAGATCAGGTTTATCTTAAGGTGTCACCCACCAAAGGTGTTCAGAGATTTGGAATCAAGGGCAAGTTAGCTCCTCGCTACATTGGACCCTATGAGATCAAAGAAACTTGTGGACCTGTAGCATATCAATTGAAGTTGCCACCCCATATATCAGCAATTCATGATGTATTCCACGTATCTCAGCTACGAAAGTGTGTCCGCTTACCCACGAAAGTGCTACCGGAACCAGAATTGGAAATAGAACCAACCTTATCTTATCAAGAGCACCCCGTCAAGCTATTGGATCAAAAGGAGAGATCAACGCGGGCAAGGTCGATCAGGATGTATAAGGTTTAGTGGAGCCACCATTCAGTGGAAGAGGCTACGTGGGAGACTGAGGATTTTCTACGTTCTCGCTTCCCCGACTTTCTGCCCAAAGGAGTCGGTACGTAATCCAAAAACCCCACCCCCACCTGCCCTTTGAATCTAAATATAAGAAAAACTTAGATGTTAAAGGTATAGTAAGCTTTGAAGATAACTTTAAAAGGACTTCCTTCTAAAGTTGCAAAGAGAATGGCATTCGAAGAGCAGTTAACTAGAGAAAATTGGCTAAAGGAAAATGCAACACACCAGCACACCTTCTTGGTACCCCTAAAGGATCCCTACCCAAAATCTCGGGGCGAGATTCCTTTAAGGGGGAGGGCTGTAACACCTCAGGTGTTACCAAGACACTGGCTTCATACTTGCACTGATGACTTGTTATCACATGTGGTTAATTGGAGGAGAAGGAGCACCTAAAACCTTGGAAACATGGGTTAGCTAAGAAATGTTAATGACAAAAGCTTTACCCAAACATTTTGAAAAATTGTCATCTTGAGCCAAAGAGGTTAAAACCCTAGACCCCTAAAGGCACTAGACTTCCAAGCAAGGGATTAGTGGATAAGTTAATCAAGTGGCCAAATCTTGATTCTAATATTAACCAAAGTTTAAGTACACACCAAAACCTATAAAATGCAGAGGGGAAACATTACAAAAAGGCCCCTCAAAGACCCCAAATCCACTCCTTAAGTAGAGAGCACACTAGAGCTCACTAATCTTCTCTACGTCAAAGTTTAACCCTAATCTAAAGATCAGACGTGTTCACTTAGTAAATGGCGCCAAAACCACTTGGTTTGAATACCAAAAAGGTGCCAAACTACCGAAGGATACCACTGGAAAAATTTGAACCCGAGCCAAAACCATTTGACATGATTTGACATCACTTTTGTCTCGGGGTGGACAGTGAGACAACCCAGATTTGGCGTCTGCAAATCTCCCTACCTAGGGCATATCTGCCATTGCAACTCACATACAAGAGATAGCCATAGGTGCCAGGAAGAGGTCTGCGCCGGATTTTTGCCAAGATTCGCACGTTTGCAATCTCAGCAAGCTTTTGAACAAGGACAGAAGAACACCTCCACGTGTTCGACGCGCCCTGAACTCGCTAGAGCATGCCCAGCGCCCGAACCCGCGCGCCCCGCGCCGCGCCGAGCCACGCCCGTGTCCCCTGCTCGCGCCCGCGCCTATAAAGCCAGCCAAGGCTTTAGCCGTACGCCCCCGCGCGCTCTCGACCTCACCGGAACACGAGATCGCCGGAGTTTGCCCTGCACACGACGTGCTAGTGGCCGCCAAAGCACCCACCGCCGTAGACCGGCCAACCAAGCCTTTCCCCGCCCCGTCTGACCCTCGAGAGAGACTCTGCATGCCTCGGTGAAGCTCCAAGAGCGAGGAATCGAGCTCTGCCTCGCTGGAGACGCCAGATCAAGGTCACCGGACTTCACCCGACCGCCAGAGAACGTAGACCGAGCTCCATGGTGAGTTATTCTTCGTTTCCTTGCACGAGTGGACTCATTAGCATCCCGTGAAGCTCCCCGTGCCCTTGGATTGACCTATATCGCCGTGGATAGGCCAGAGCACACGCCGCCGACGAGTTCACCCGCCTGCGCACGTGGACCAGCCGATTCCGGCCATCACCGTCGTCGAGCTGTACCTTGTCGTCACCGCAAGGACCTCCTGAAGCCAACCCCACCCTTCACCGGACCTCCCTCACCGCCGGTTAGCCGCGCCGCCCTTTTTCCTTCCGCGGGTACAGTTCAAAAGGGGGGAGGGACCTCGGGGAAGAAGGAATAGAAGTCGGGGGGGTTTGAATTGTCAGAGACTCAGATGAGTAGTTGCGCAGGGGTATAAGTTAAAGAACTGGTTTAGGAAAAGCCCAGGATCCTCGGTGTAAACTAGTTTTCTAGAAAACCTTTTAAACATTTCTAAAATTAAATACAAACAGAGCTTGTAAAATTCATAACATTAGTTTTATTCAAACAAATTTAGTCAAACCAATTTTGCCAGGTTCTAAATAATGTAAACTACTTAGAAAAAATACAAAACCCCCTAAGTGTTGCAGAAGAATTTAAAGTTTGGAATTAAATAGTGCTCTGACCAAAAGCTAGATAAAAGAGGAAAAATAATTACACTGTTAGACTGAGGTTATGAAAAATCAGAGAAGTACTTAATCACCCTCTAATCTGTTTAAAAATAGTAAACCCCTTAGTACACCAAATTAAGGTAGGGTTTGCCATTTAAATCATTTTTAGCCTAAAGTTAAAGAAAATAGAAAAGGTAGTTTAAAAGAACCAGGAGCAACCACATTTATTCTAGCTCACTTATTTAGTATAGTTCACTGGAAAATTTTATTAGACCCTTGTTTAGTACAGAAGAAATGCATTACCTTTTATTTTATGAAAACATTGAAAACTTAGAAAACTCTTAAAAAAATAATCCTGAGGAGAAAACACCCCAAACCTTGGGATAACTAATATTTTGTTATTATGAATATTGGAAAAATATGAGATCTGTTGTTTGATATTTTTCAAATAACAAGTTAGTGATAAGTACCTTTTGGCATTAAACTTTAGAAAATCACAACTAAGTAATTAGTAGGTCTTTTATGTGATTTTGAACACAGAGGCCTAATATCACCTATGAATCTTAACAAAAATAAAATTTAGTGCAGAGACCCCACCTAAATTAGAGCTATAGTATAAAGTACCATTTTTCCCTTATGTTTGTAAATTTTGCACAAGTAGTGTCTAAACTAATTTCAGTCTCAAACTCCTAGGATGACCCACAATAGTAAATGTTTACCCACTATAATTTTTGTGACATTTTTGAAAAATGTCAACTGACCATGATAGTTCAAAAATGCTTAAATAATAGCACAATGGAAAGAAAATGTTGGGAGAATTAGATAATGTACAACCCAAAAAAACCTTTTAAGTACCCCATGGGACATAAAAATATAATTAAAGAATGTAAGTTCATTCCAAAAATTGCAAAGGTAAAGGTATAAAACCCTTAATTATATCCAAAAGAAACCCTAGAGTCCCACTAAACTTAGTACTATTTTACCATGCATAACCTTTACATTTTATCATGTCATCAATAAGCATATATCTTATTCATCGCATTCGATAGACTGTAATCTCGCTGACGGGGAGTACATCCCCGTGCCGGAGCAAGGAGTTGCTCAGGAGGTAGCCCAGGAGCCAGCACCAGAGCCCGCCATCGAGGATCTGCCTGCCCCAGCTTTGGAAGGCAAGCCCCGGTTTTATGCATAACCAGTTCTATATATTATTTTACTGTACTTAATGATTGTAGGCTTGTATTGTGCACTTAAGTGTAGGAGTTGCTTGAAACCTTAGTTGCATGAACTCAGGTTCTTTCCCATGTGATGGATACTAGTATGCTAGGTCGAGTAGCTGCTTTACTAATTAGGGATCTCGGTAGAAGTCGAGTGATTTTTCTAGCACTCGCGCGAGGTCAGGAATTGATTGTATCCATTTTATATCGGAATGATGATAGTCTGTTCACAACGGTCCATGGGGATGCGTTGTCTACAAGACGAAAATTGGAATAAGGATTAAGGTGTGGTACCTTGTGTCAAGCGTTTGAACGTACTAAACATATGCCGAGAAATATGGTAAATCGGTAAGCCTAGTACCTGAGTGAACCTGCCCGCAGACTTTACCCCTCATGCGACCTGAGACGTGGTCTCCCATTCCGGTTATGATGGGTACAAGTGCGGTCACTGCACGACAGCAGTCGGGATCAGTGAGGCATTGTACGCCAAGGCGGTGAGCCCTGATCTGTTGACGGGGAATCGATGGGGACGGTTGATGTGTGTGGGGACAATGTGCCTCGCCACGTCGTGTGTTTAGGTTTACCTTGCAAGGTTTAAAAACTCGATTCAAATCGTCTGCTTCTCGCAGCTAATGAGACTGCTTGATCCATGCTGCTTCATTGAGTAACAAGTGGAAATGTGTTGAATTGGCAAAAGATGTTGAATGCTAAATGTTTGATACCATGTATGGTTAGATAGGTACACATTTAGTCTTAAGAGAGTCACACTAAAACTTGAAAAAGCTAAAACTTGATTTTTAGACTCAGCTAGTGCTTTTGGCAAAGCAAACCCCTCAGCCAAACAGCTGCATGTCTAGAGGTAGAGGAGTAGACTCCTCACACCGGGTAAGTCTAGCTGAGTATTAGTATACTTAGCCTTGCTTGTGGCATAATTTTACAGGTTCTCTGGAGGACATGGTTGCTGGAGTGACTTGGCCGTCCATCTTGCCACCGGGTTGGACAGTCGAGTGGGACCCTACCTCGGCAGAGGAGGAGCATGAGGAGTGATGGGACAGGCTTCCCCATCCCTCCATTGATGTATCATTAGTTTTATTCCGCTGCATTCCGAACAATGATCACTACTTTTGCTAAAACTCCGATGATGTTGTAATAAATTTAATACTGCTTAATGTATGGTTTTATGTTTTATTGTATTTGCTCTGTGCCTCACCATCGAGTGAGTATGTGGTACGTGATCCTGTTAGTGGCCTCGTCGGACTAGATCCGAGGGACTGACGTGTTATTCCTATTTAAGTGTGGTCTAGCCTCTAAGGCGGGACTTAGGCACTTAAGTTGGAATAATTCGAGTGGTTCCGCCACACCATCAAATGAGGATTAGGCCATCGGATATCCCCAAGACGGCTTTCTTGACTCGATATGGTTTATATGAGTTCACGGTTATGTCATTTGGACTAACTAATGCACCAACTTATTTTATGAATTTGATGAATAAGGTGTTTATGGTGTATTTGGACAGATTCGTCGTAGTATTCATCGATGATATTCTGATTTATTCCAAGAGTGAGAGCGATCATGAGGAACATCTGAGATTGGTGCTACAGAAGCTACGGGATAATCAACTATACACCAAGTATAGCAAATGTGAGTTTTGGATTGGAGATGTGCCATTCCTTGGACATATCATTTCCAATGGAGGGATATTAGTGGATCCTGCTAAAGTCAAGGAGTAATGGCGTGGAGCATACCCACTACAGTTACGGAGATTCGGAGTTTCTTGGGGCTTGCAGGATACTATCGGAGATTTATTGAAGGATTTTCTAAGATTGCTAAGCCCATGACCTCGCTTCTGGAGAAGGGAAGAGAGTTCAAGTGGGATAAGAAGTGCCAAGATAGCTTTGATCAATTAAAGAAGAGGTTGATGTCGCCACCAGTGTTGGTTATGCCAGATCTATAGAAGGGATTTGACATTTATTGTGATGCATGTGGCCAAGGCTTGGGATGTGTGCTTATGCAAGAAGGACATATGATCGCCTACGCGTCTTGTCAGTTGCAGAAACATGAGTTGAACTACCCCACTCATGACTTAGAACTGGCAGCCATAGTGCATGCACTTAAGATATGGAGACATTATATCGTGGGAACCAAGTGTCAAGTATAAACAGATCATAAGAGTTTGAAGTATATATTCACTTAGAAGGATCTCAACCTTAGGCAATGCCGTTGGTTGGAGCTTATTAAAGATTATGATTTGGAGATTTAGTATCACCTGAGCAAGGTGAATTTGGTTGCCGATGCCTTGAGTCGGAAGGAACACGTTCATTCAGCTATTGTGGCCCAGCTACCTGATGAGATTGTTGAGGATTTCAGGAGACTTAACCTAGGGATAGTTGCTTACACTGAAGGAGTTACTATTGATGTGGAACCTACTTTGGAGCAAGAAATCCGCAAAGGACAAATTGGTGCTGCTAAGATACAAGAGATTAAGGATCTCATTACTGAAGGTCGAGGTCCGGAATTCTCATGGAGGATGAGCAAGGCAGTGTGTGGTTCTAGGACAGGATATGTGTTCCTGATATTGAAAGCCTTCGTGAGACTATTTTAAAGGAAGCCCATGACTCGGATTATTCTATTCATCCTGGTAATACCAAGATGTATCAGGATTTGAAGCAGAAATACTGGTGGTATGGATTGAAGAGAGATGTGGCTGCACATGTGGCTATGTGCGATGTGTGTCAAAGAGTTAAGGCTGAACACCAGAGGCCAGCTGGACTACTTCACCCACTAAAGATACCCGAGTGGAAGTGGGAAGAGATTGGTATGGATTTCATTACTGGATTGCCTCGCACCCAGAAAGGATATGACTCTATATGGGTGATTGTGGATAGATTGACTAAAGTGGCTCATTTCATTCTGGTCAAGACTACTTATAAAGGTTCTCAGCTAGCAGAATTATATATGGCTTAGATTGTGTGTTTACATGGAGTACCAAAGAAGATCGTGTCTGATCGAGGTTCACAATTTACCTCAAGATTCTGGAGAAGCTTTCATGAGAATATGAATACAAAGTTGAACTTTAGTACAACCTATCACCCTCAGACTGATGGACAGACTGAAAGGACTAATCAAGTATTAGAAGATATGTTGAGAGCATGTGCCCTTCAGCATGGAGGAAGTTGGGATAAAAGTCTACCTTATGTTGAGTTCTCATATAATAATAGTTATCAGGCCAGTCTGAAGATGTCACCTTTTGAAGCTTTATATGGGAGGAAGTGCAGGACTCCTCTATATTGGGATCAGACTGGAGAAAGACAGTTCTTTGGGCCTAAACTGATTCAAGAGGCAGAAGAACAAGTCCGTATAATTCGGGACAATTTGAGGGTAGCTCAAACCAGGCAAAAGAGCTATGATGATAATAGAAGAAGACCACTAGAATTTGAGGAAGGATATCATGTGTACCTCAAGGTGTCACCACTTCGTGGAATGAGGAGATTCAAAGTTAAGGGCAAGTTGTCCCCTCGCTTCATTGGACCATTCATGATCTTTAGGCGAGTTGGGGAGATGGCATACCAACTCGAGTTACCTTCTAATCTATCTGATGTGCATAATGTATTTCATGTGTCTCAACTAAAGAAGTGCCTCCGTGTCCCTAAGGAACAGTTACCAATGGAAGAGCTCAGTGTTCAGGGTGATTTGACTTACACGGAGTATCCTATCAAGATTCTTGACACTTTGACTCGAGTTACAAGAAATAAGGTGATAAATATGTGCAAAGTGGAATGGAGTCACCACGGAGAAGATGAAGCTACTTGGGAGAGAGAAGAAGAGCTTCACATAGATTTTTCCCATCTTTTCCCTCGTTTCTCCTAAATCTCGACGACAAGATTCCTTTTAATGGGGGTAGGATTTGTAACACCTAACTTGTAAGAGATCATATAAAAGGAGAAAAGTGTTTTCCTTTATTTATATGTGTGTATTGCATCTATTTGTCATCACATGTGAAGACCACCTTTAAAAATAATTAATAAAAATATATATCAATAAATTATGCATCATGCTGGATATTGTTTTGTGTGCATATTGTGACAATATAAAATAATAATGTGACAAGGAATATAGTAAAAAGTCCAAAGTGGAATTTAAAACTCAAAAGAGATTCTAAAATTTAGAAAAGAGAAGCAAACAAATACCATGTGAAATAAAAATATAAATAATATATATAAATATATCCCCAAATTAGAACTGGTCAGGACATAATATAATCTGTGGATAAAAATTTGCCACTAAACATTTGAATTTGTATTTGGAGCTGATTTGAATGGGAAATGAAAGGAAAATAAAAATAGAAAATAAAAAGAACAGGAACTGCTGCGCATGGGCCCAAAGTCCTTCAGCTCGGCCCAATTCCTGAATTCATCCGCGCGGCCCAACTCGTTCTTCCGCGCGCGCTGACAGCTGGGCCCCATGGGGCAGCCTCTCGTGCTCTCGCGCACGCTTGATGGTTCTTTTCTTGCGCCGACATGTGGGGCCCGCGGGGCAGGCTCTCCCGTGTGCCAGCCCAGTTTCCTCCCGCCACCAGTCGCTAGCATGTGGACCCCACCAGGCAGTCTCGTGACCGCCGCGCGTGGAACTAGTCTTCCTCCTTTGGAGCGTCCGCGTGGACTTGTCACGGCTGTGTAAACCACCATGCGCAAACCGAGGGAACGTGTACCAAGCACGTTCCAGGCACAAAAATGGATTCGTGCGGGTACTCTCCGCCCACCTCACCACTTCTCGCAGCTCCACTAGGTCCGCAACCGACCTAATTTCCAGAGCCGCCGTAGCCGTGGAACCCGTCGTGGCTAAAGCACGCAACCGCCGTCGTCTGGCTGACCTGAGCCATTGAGGGAGCTTCGCCTCAACACCCTGATGATATCCGTAGTCTTGCCACGCAAGTTTTGAGGCCGGAGTGGTGTGAATTGGTCGTCGGAGGAAAAGCTCCACCGTGCGCTCGGACTTCGCCGTGGCCAGCCATCGTCGCGTCATCATCGCCGGTGAGATAACCCTCCTCGGATTCACGTTGCTGGCCATACGGTGTAGACCTATTTAGTGGGTGGATATTCCACTGGGGCCTCGGATCGCTTGGCTTCGGTTGTGGGCGCCGCTGTGCGAGGGACTACGCCGCCGCCGTCGGGATCATTTGGGGAGATGGCCTCAGACCGTCTGATTTGGGATGGACGGTGTAGATTAGGGAGATTGCACCGCCTCGGCCTGATCTCGTGCTGACCGTAGGAACATCGACGTAAGGGTAGGATCAAATCGGGCGTATTTTAAATCGTTACCGTTGAACGTTGATCCGATGGCCCGGTTCCATACCACTTCGTAGCATGTAGCAATCTAATCTGTGCCATCTGACGAAGATCCAATGGCCGAAAAACACCCGTACCCAATCGGCCGCGACAGTTTTGCACATAAGCCCCTCTGTTTTAGGAGAACTAACCCACCGTCCATGCAGAGGTAGGTCTGTGTCTTAAAATATTTGCACCATAGACCCTGAACTCTCTGGAAATTGATGTGAGGTCCAGATAGTGAATTATATTCATAAAATGAGTTAGAAAACGAATTTTGGTAATAAATTTATTGCAGAAACTTGATAAATTCATAGAAAATACATACTTGGTCCAAATTAACCCATTCCAGTTTCTAAAATTTTGTAATATTATTCTCTATCACTTAGAGTTTTTGTTTTGTCTTGAAAACAGTAAGAAAAATAATTTCTCACTTAATCCTATTTAAGCACATAAAACCTTTGGAAATTCATATCTTAAAATCTATAACTCCAAAAATTATGATTCCTGTTCTTAGGATTATATTTTAATGTGTAGATTATTATTATGTATTTTGTTTACATGTTTGGTGTGATGTTAATTTTCTCTATATACTGTGCTTTTTTGTACTGCGGCGAGTAGAAGAGCCTATGACTGAGGATCCTGGTGACCAGTAGATAGAAGTAGCTGAGCAGGAGCTCATTGAAGGCAAGTTGTGCCCTTGACCACTTTTATACCCAATAATGTTCTTTAAATTCATGTACCATGCATAGGTTTAATTTTGATGGGACCCAATAGGTCACCCTAGACTGTTTATCCATTTTACCTTGTTATCCTTGAATCACATGGGTAGTTTTGCTATTGCTTTACATAGTTTTGGGATAATATTTCATTATATCCATGTTCCAGTTATTTTGTTATTCTATTTATGTTCATGTCAAGATCATTAATGTTAATTCGAACATGGAGCTTAACTTGAGAAACACGTGCCACCACAAGGGTAGTATGGGATGCCCTTGGCTGACTAATTAGGAAAGCTAGTGGAAGACTACCTTACCCGAAAGGGGCAAGGGCAGTAGGGGAGTTGCATGCAGGGAGGTTCTTGGGTTGATTTTGCTGCGATGGCGATCAGACGGGGGATTCTTGCAAGTGCTCTTTCCATAAACTGTAGCGGGTTTTCAGAAGCTAGTGAAACTTTGTAAAGGCCTTGTAGTGTTACCCTGCCTCGCTTCCTTGGTAGAGGTGTATGGGGCCCGTACAACCCCGTGACAGATGGGTAACACGACTTGTGGGTACAGGGTACAACCTCTGTAGAGTGTAAAACTGGTATACTAGCCGTGCTCGCGGTCATGAGCAGCTCGGGACTCTCGCATGATTAATTTATGGAACTTAAATTCAATTTGTCATTTGCATATGCATGGGATTATTTATTAATTTTTTTCTATTACTTTTATTAAGGTTTGGTATTTACTTACATTTAGTAACTGCTAATAAAATTTTGACCAACTAATTAAAAGCAATGCTCAGCTTTAACCCCTGTTGTTGATTAGCCTTACACATCACATGGACTCTCACCTTTGGTGAGTTCATGCCCACTGGTTCCCCACTACTTGTTGAGCTATGATCATGTGTGAGCTCACCCTTTCTGTCTCACACCCCCCACAAGAGAAGAACAGGTGGTTTAGGTGGAGCCACAAAGCGAGGAGTTTGATATGATCTAGGTGGCGTTTCCTAGTTGACATTCGCGCCAAGGATGATCCTTAGTTCGTTTTATATTTATCCTTTATTTTGTAATAAGACTTCCGCTATGTAATAAGTACTTTGATGTTATTGTGGCATTTATCTCTATACACTCTGTTATTATATATGTTGTCTTCTTGGCGCATGTATGAGATGCACCCGGCTTTGTTCCTTAAATCCGGGTGTGACACTGTGGCTCTGTAACTGGTAGTTCAAAGGTCCAATCAAGCCTTCCAAGAAACGTTCTTGGCACTTCTCGTTAGTGTCCACTTCCTTTGGGGCGTAACGTGAAAGCTGGGTGAAGCGATCACGGTACTCACAGTCATGTTCCCTTGTGTGAGGGAAAGGAACTCCTTCTTGAGCTTCATTATTCCTGAGGGAATAAGGTGAGCACAGAAGTTCACTTGGAATTCCTGCCAGGTTATGGCATCAGCATTAGCGTGTGCCGCGGTGAAGGCATCCCACCAATCGGATGCGGCTCCTTCGAGTCTTCCCGAAGCGTACAAGACCTTCTCTCGGTCATTGCACTGGGTGATGTCTAACTTCTTTCCAATGACCTTAAGCCAGTCATTGGCATCCAACGGGTCTACTGCATGAGAGAAAGTAGGCGTGTGATGACTCATGAAGTCCCAGTGTTTGTCTCTAGCTTGGGGTGCATGCTGTTGTTGATGTTGGTACTGCTGGTTCTGCTGATTTTGTTGTATTTGCTGTACAGAAGCTGTGAGTCCTTGCATAAGTTGCATCTGCGCTGCGATGAATTGATCCATAGTGGGATTGGGTGGTGTTGGGGGCCTTCGTCCTTCGAAGGTCCTCAAAAACGTAATTTAACAATGTCTTCCAAGTATGATTTATGGACAGGTATCTTTGGATTCATGATGAAAGCAGACATGATGTGGAGTTTGATTGTGACGAAGGTTGACGCAGCGCCGAAGCTACGCGGAAGGGAGCTTCGGCATGACAGCTGGAAAGGGAACCGACTTAAAGGAAAAGACTACTTAAACCTCAATGAATTACTTTAGAGTAATTAACAAATGTAAGGGGCACGAATGTAATTTCACAAGGGCTGTGTCCCGTGCCTATAAATAGATGAACAGTACTCCCATAGTGTTCACGCTGGCTTGGCATTTGCTTTTGCGTCACGCTCGTACCTTTGTTTTCTGTCAAGCCGAAGGTACCAAATGTAATTCAATATTGTCCTTATATTAATTTACGATTATATACTGAGAAATATATATGATAATGTTATTGTTCACATTGTTTCTTATGCTTTACATGCTTCATTCGTTGTTAATATTTATACTCATATATATGTTGAAATCATGAAGGTATGTCCTTCATGACCTTCGTCCGGAGATCATTATATCCTTGGGGAAATAATGCTTCGAAGGACGAAGGGCATTAACAAGTAACTTGTTTTGGTGTTGCCTTGTCCTCAATTTATAGCATTTGAGAGCAAGTCCCCAACATTGGTGCCCACCTCCGGTGAATCCTTTTCGACCACCTTCGGCAAGCACTGACCTTCGTCATGCCACCGAAGAAAGCTTCAGCGACAAGGGCTGCCGCTCTGCAGCCACTGGACCCAAACCAGGAGACCCTTTCTCTTCGAGAGGCCCGAAGCCAGAAGATGAAGGCCACCAGTCCAACACTCCAGGAGGAGGAGTTGGACCAAGAAATCAGAAACATGGAGATGCTTCATCAACAAGTACAAAGGAAGAAGGAGAAGATGGCCCGACTAGCTGATCTTCAAAGGCAGATTGACGAAGCCACTAAAGAAGTACGCCATCTTGCTCAAGACGAACAAGAGCGAAGGCCCCAACATTGAGAGCTTCACCAAGAAGGCTTCTTCAATGAGGATGGATGGTATGATGATTTTAATCATGATACCTTTACCTTTGACGATGCTTCTCCCTTGGCAGCAGAACTGCAGGCTATCCCATGGCCTCCATCGTACAAGCCACCTCAGCTCCCCATGTATGATGGACATTCAGTTCCGAAGCATTTTTTGATGAGTTATGAAGCAACTATATCTTCATACGGAGGAAATCCAGCTGTCATGGCCAAGTCCTTCGTCATGGCAGTTAAGAATGTGGCCCAAACGTGGTATTCTTCTCTTTGGACAGGAACTATTACTTCATGGGAAAAGCTCAAGGATATGCTGGTAACAAGTTTCCAGGGCTTTCAGACGAAGCCAGTCACAGCTCAGGCTCTGTTTCAATGCACGCAAGACCATGAGGAGTATCTCCAAGCATACGTCCGAAGGTTCTTGCGCCTGAGAGCACAAACGCCTATAGTGCCTAATGAAATTGTCATTGAGGCCATGATTAAGGGGCTTCGTCCAGGACCTACTGCCCAATATTTTGCTAGAAAGCCTCCACAGACTTTGGAGAAGCTACTTCAAAAGATGGAGGAATACATTTGGGCTGACAATGACTTTCGTCAAAGAAGGGAGGAAGCCTACAGGTTCTCTGAGATGACCAGGGGCTTCGGAGGAAAAATCCACCCAAGGCATGTCAGGTCAATTCACTCCACCCAGAGTGATGACAGAGGAAGTCAACAACAGATGTCACAGTATTCCTCGCAAGCTTCGGGGCAGCAACAAAGCTCTTTCCGGCCGCCAGCTCTAAGAGGCAGAGGCGCCAGGGGCTTCGGAGGAAGGTTTGGGGATCAGCCTAGAAAAATTTATTGCTTATTCTGTGGTGAGGACAAGGGCCATACTACAAGGATGTGCCATGTCACCATTCAGAAACAAAAGGAAATAGGAGAAGCCGCAGCTCAGCAGAACCAGCCGAAGCAGGTCATGCACACTGCTTTGTATCACTCACCCTACATACAAGAGTATGTGGGTAACCATCCTGCAGCTTCTGTTGCTTTGGCTAGCCAGCCACAGGCATCTTGGCCACAGCCTCCACCTCCACCACCACTACAACCTGCATATTCACGAGGCCAGCAGCCAGAAGGGAGCCAACATACCCATCAGCAGCGAGATTTCAGGGAGGAGTCCGAAGCTCGCACAGTCAATAGTACTATGCCAGAATCGAAACATATCTATTGAGAGATATCCTACCCCTGAAACAATTTTTACATTCATTGCTATTTTCTTTCTCAATAAGGAACAATTATTGTAAACCTAGTTTTCTTGCCATTTTCAATTTCTTGTAATAGTTTCGTTCTTGCCACAGTGAAATATATCTTCTCCATAGACTCACGAAGTCCAAAAAGTCGCTGAAGCGCAAACGTCGTTCCTAAGGGAACGCGGGGCTAAAAATCACATTACAAGTATCACCGAAGCTGTAAAAAGTCGTTTCTAAGGAACGCAGTGTAAGTTTGCCGAAGCTACAAAAAGTCGTTCCTAAGGGAGCACAGTGTAAGTTTTCTGCTAAAAAGTCGTTCCAAAGGGAATGTAGAGCCAAATACCACCGAAATATAAGGCGAAGCGCGAAAAGTCAACGCGAATACCACCGAAACAGAAGGCGAAGAAGTTCAAAAGACGTTCCTAAGGGAATGCAGAACTTACAGCGAAAAGTCAGCGCTGATACACCAAAAAATAAACGGTGAAGCCGAAAAATAAGTGGCAAAGAGATTGTGTATTCCACTATGGGGGTGTGAGTGTGTGTCTTTGGCATAAACATCATTTCGCATAACATAACATCATACATCATATTGCATCAATATCACAAGAAGGGAATACAATGTTGATCTTCGGAGAATGCTTCGAAAAAGTGAAATTGTGCTAAGGCACAAAATAAGTTATGAAGAAGTACAGCTTCATCAGCTCTGATGTGGAGGAAGAAATCTATTGTTTATGAAGCATTAATGTTTTTACGACGCTTGGAGGATTTTTTACGAAGCATAAAAGCTCTTCTTTACGAAGCATGAAAAGAAGGGAAGGTGTTTTTTCGCCGAAGGCTCAAAAACGGTATGTACATAAAAGTTTCATGCATCGCAAAGAACTGAATTACAAACCATTCATATATTACATTCAAACCTATAAGCACCAAATATTATAAACATAGTTCAGCAAATGTTACATTAATATTCTAGAAATGTTTTTACAAATAGCTAATCTTCTTCCTTCAGGACTTTTTCAGCAGCTTCGGTTAGTAATTTGGTGACAACTTCATCTACAATAGCTTCGGCCATATTAATAATTTCTATTGCCTTCTTTGTCTCTGGGTCGGCCAGTGGGTAGAATGGCTCTGGGGGAGGAGATAGTTGAGCTGCGGTAGAAGGTATAAATTAGTTCGAAGTCACAAAAATAAACAACAAAGGTAAAAGCCATTAAGTAATACCTATCCGTCTTTCAAGTTCCGCAGCTTTTTCAGCCATTTTTGTTGCTTCTCGAGAGTCATGAATATCCTTTTCGCTCTTCTTCATTATTTCATGGGCCATCCCTCGACCGCCATTTTCCCAGATATCAGTAAAAAAAATTTCCGCCTATTAAGCTTGCTTTGGCCGAGGGGTCCTTCGTATCGTCAATAGAGAAGGCAGCTTCGGACTGGGCCAAAGTTTTAACATGTTTGCACCCCGCCTTCTCCAAAATAGCTGCAACTCCCCTCGCACCAGAGAACGCACAGACGTCCCCGCGGTCGCTCAAAATTTCTTCAAAAGCTTCAGCTTCACTGCTGATCCACTCAATTACGCCCTCAGGATCGCCTCTTATGAAGTTGTCTTCGCTCGAGTACGTGCCCACGTTGGCGAAGCTAGTCTTTATCTTTTTTACGCACTCCACAAATTTTTCAAAGCATCTTTCTTTTGATGCGCGAAGTTCTGCAACTGTTTTTTCACAATAATTTTTCCAGTAATCACTGGCATCTCGTTCAGCTTCGGCAACAACGCATTTTAATTTGGCTTCAGCCAGTTGCTTTTGAAGATTTTCAATCTCATTCCTTTGGATTTCAGATTGAGCCTTGAAGTTAGCTTCATCTCCCTTTACTTTGTCCACCAATGTAAGTAGGATTTTGTCTTTTTCCAAGGCTTCATTTCTCAGCCTGATAACCTCTGTTCGAAGGTTGTTGAGAGCAATAGTGCAGCTCTCATCTTCAGTATTCTTTTGTGCCCTTAAGGCGTTGCTAAGGATCAAGCCCTGCGAAAGGAGCATAGTATTAAGTATAAGCAAATGAAAAAAATTTGTTCTTAAGTACAAAAATTTGATTTTCATACCTTTATACTATTATATGCTAAACTGTCGACCAATTCATCCTTCGACAGTACTGAAAGCCCATCTTCTAATGTTGGAAATCCGAACCTTCTGCTCATCTCCCGGTAGACAGATATCTCCTTGTTGTCCGGGAGACAGTACAAAAAATCCTCTTCTCCGCTGCCATTGAACACTAATGCCCCCTTTGGATATTTCAGCTTCTGGGCATAGTGTTGTGCTTCTCACTCTTCTTCTTTAGAGAGTCTCTTTCCCGAAGCATGACGGATGATATATTCAATATTTTCTTTTAAAGCTTTGGGACCAGACGCGGGAGTTTTCTCAGACAAACTTTGTTCTATAGCCTCTTCCTCTATTGCCTTCTCTTCGAATTCTGAAGGTTGTTTATCAGCAGGCTTTGAAGGCTCAGCTTCGGCACTGGCCTGGCTTGCGACAGCTTCAACTTCGGCTGGTCTTGTTTCAGCTTTGATTTGCAATTTCGAAGCCTCGGCGATTTTCCTTGAAGGAGTAGACCTTAGAGCCGTCACTGTTTCTAGCACATCTAATACATTTACCATCCTTTTCCTCTTCGGGGTTGCCGCAAGACCTTTTTGTGCCGTCGGCACCGTTATTTCCGCCGAATGACTTAAAACTCTAACCTTTTTGTTTCGTCAGTTTTTGGTTCTTTGGCTTTATCTCTATCAGCCTTTGGTTCAGTTATCTCGGCTAAGGGCGCCTTCGGTATGGTAGTCGGTTCTTTAGCCTTCTGTGTAAGAGGAGTGGGCTCCTTTGGAGCAGCTGAAGAAGTTTCCCCGCCAAAATCAAACACCACGACTGGCTCAATGTAGCGGGGCCGATGAGTAAGAACCTTCAACTTTTTCCTCTTCGGCACAGGCTCGCTTGGAGCAGCCGAAGTAGCAACTTTTCCAGAGGTTGTACCTTTTCTTTTCTGCCCCCGTGGCGGGTAGCGGTAATCAGGGTACACAAATCCAATAGCATCAAAAACTCTATTCAATCTTTTCTTTTTTGGCTCCCGAAGGCCGCAGATAATGCATTATCTTCGGACTTGAATATGTTCCAAGTAGCTCACCACTAGTACTTTCAACACACTTCAGCCAGTCATCATCTGGTTCAACAAACTGGTCTCCAAACCTGAAGGTATATTTCAATCGAACCAGACCGCCTTCGCTAGGGTTAGTGATGGTTTCCTTTGGCATTTCCCAACTATCTATCAGTGGTCATATCTTGTAGGCTACATGTTCTTGAACTAAGTCTCTTGTCCCAATAAAAGAGCAAACTGTGCTGAAGGCCCTTCGGCATGCTTCGGCTACCTCATCAATTTCTACCTTCGGCTTTCGGAGGCCGAAGCGAGACCAGATGGGGCGCATGATGATCTCTGTAATGTCTTCTCTAGCCTTCAAATCATTTTTCACATAAAACCACTCTTCCATCCAGGCCCCGGGCCACCTCTTCCGAAACGTTGGCACTGGGTAGCTTGAGCCAGAGCGAGCAACGAAGCTATATCAACCAAAATTGTTATGATACTGTTCTTTACCCCAGGGCTTCGTCTCATACGAAAGTTCGTGCATGCTGTAAAAACATCTTGCACTTGGCTCTAGACCTTGACTTCTCACAGCCCAGACGAAGATCCCAATTCTAACAATTGCCTCGGGAGTGATCTGGTGAAGAAAAATCTGGTATATCTTTAAAACTTCAACAACAAATCTGCTTAACGGGAACCGAAGTCCAGCTTTGAAGAAGCTTCGGTAGATCACAACTTCATTTTCTTTGGGAGCAGGAATGGCCCTGTCTACGTCAGCCCTCACAATAGACATATCTTGAAAGTACCTTCCTCTCATATAGTCAAGATGACTCTGCTTGATAGTCGATTTCCCGAAGACTGCATGACTTAGCCGCCAAGGCCGATCTTCAGAGTCTTCGCCTCCACTCTCTACATCATAACTGTCGCTATCATCTGTATCTTCAGACAAGCCTTCAAGTATCTCTTTTGTAATCTTCTCTGTATTTGTTTTCGCTTTTGACTCTACAAATCCAGCAGTCTTCTCCTCAAGGAGCTTCTCCTCTTCGCTCAGCTTCGTCTCAGCAGCAACTTTTTTGTCTTGAGACATCTTTTCTTAGAAAATGGTGAAAATGTGTCCTTAAAACCGAAGCTTAGGAAGTCTAAGAAACTAAGCAAGCGCTGGTAAGCAAGGGCTAAAAAATTGAGCAAACAAAGCAGGCGGCAAGTAGCGTACCAAATGTGCTCGGGGTGAGTTCTTATTTATACGCCCAGTGTGCTTCAAAATGGAGGGTCCCATTTGTCATTGACTATTGCTATTCTAGCAAAGGGAAGGTGTTTTTTCGGACCTTCGGCTTAAGTCCTTCGTCCATGTCGCAGTCTGAATTCATTATCAACAAATTAATACTGCGAGGGGCTACTGTTGGGGGCCTTCGTCCTTCGAAGGTTCTCAAAAACGTAATTTAACAATGTCTTCCAAGTATGGTTTATGGACAGGTATCTTTGGATTCATGACGAAAGCAGACATGATGTGGAGCTTGATTGCGACGAAGGTTGACGCAGCGCCGAAGCTACGCGGAAGGGAGCTTCGGCATGAGAGCTGGAAAGGGAACCGACTTAAAGGGGAAAAGACTACTTAAACCTCAATGAATTACTTTAGAGTCATTAGCAAATGTAAGGGGCACGAATGTAATTTCACAAGGGCTGCGTCCCGTGCCTATAAATAGATGAACAGTACTCCCATACTGTTCACGCTGACTTGGCATTTGCTTTTGCGTCACGCTCGTACCTTTGTTTTCTGTCAAGCCGAAGGTACCAAATGTAATTCAATATTGTCCTTATATTAATTTACGATTATATACTGAGAAATATATATGATAATGTTATTGTTCACATTGTTTCTTATGCTTTACATGCTTCATTCGTTGTTAATATTTATACTCATATATATGTTGAAATCATGAAGGTATGTCCTTCATGACCTTCGTCTGGAGATCATTATATCCTTGGGGAAATAATGCTTCAAAGGACGAAGGGCATTAACATGTAACCTGTTTTGGTGTTTCCTTGTCCTCAATTTATAGCATTTGGGAGCAAGTCCCCAACAGGTGGCGGTGGTGGCAACTGCTGACCACGCTGGTTCTGGTGATTATTGGGACCTGAGCGATTATTCACCATCTGGTTGGTTAGGAAGTGCAATTCTGGGGTAAGTGAGGAGTAGAAAATATTCTAAGGGGAATAGCTTATTATTAATGTTAAGTTTATTATTTTTTATGCTCTTATGGTCATCATTCCATAAGACATTGCACTCAAGCAAAACTCCAAATCAAACATTGCAAACAACACCATCACATGGTTGTTATTATTATAAGCATAATATTATAAAGATGTTCATTGTCTAACGCGAAAACTAACTTATTACAATATAAATGGAAAATTCTATAGTAGCCTGGTGATGGATCCTGGTTCTCCATAGCAGATCCTCTTGCGATGAGGGGATAACGCCATGGCAGGGACTTGAACTTCAAGGGGATTCCTTCCATCAAGCTGAGCTTCTAGGGCTGCGATCCTTGCGTGTGCATCGTCCAGCTCCAAGTGTACCCTAGAGAGGTCAAGAGTAGCACTATCTAAGCTAGTGTTAAGACCTGCCACCACTAGCTAGGGTGTTGAGGCGATCTTCTCTAGCTCCACCTAGAACAATGCTGGTCTGGCTTTCTCCAAGAATACGTAGAGGAAGATGCCTGTACTTCGTGTTGTGCAGCTGCTGCTGGTAGGTGTGGCTGAGGGACCACAGAGTTCGCCTAGCAGCATCGTTGACCGAAGCAACGTAGGTGGATAGCGGTGTCAGAGACTCATGAGCTGACAGAGTCCTGAACCCTCTATCACCTGCATCCATCACCGTGACATGAATGCGAGTGATGTAGTAGCAAGCCTGAGGAGGCTCGTACACTCGCCTTGTCTCATACAGAGGTCGGACGTAGGTTCCCAATACATGCAGAACATCCTGCAGCAGGTTAGGGAAGTGCCCTGTCTCGAACATTGATGTATAATGTTTAGTGACAGGCCATAACCCCACGTAGTGGTCCTGCTATTCATCGTTGGCTTCTTCGTTGACGTTCTCCTCTTATGGTTGGGGCTCACTTATGGTCGGGGCTCAGCAAGTGGGGCAAATAATGCAAGTTAACAAGGTAGGCTATGGATAAGCAGTAAGCATTTTAGTTGGTCAATATTTTATTAGCAACACCTGTCTTACTACTTGTAAATGTGTATCCCAAATATCCCAATTAATCAAAGGCATAAGATTATATCAAAAACACTTAAGTGAAATCACTTAAGCAAAGCACCGGTAGATCATCGGATCACGATTTATTTTCCATCTTTAAGTTCAATTATCATGTGAAGGTCCAGGTTTGTCACACCCGGATTTAAGGGATAAAGCCGGGTGCATCTCATACATGCGCCAAGAAGACAACATATATAATAACATAGTGTATAGAGATAAATGTCACAACAACATCAGAGTATTTATTACATAGCGGAAGTCTTATTACAAAATAAAAGGTAAATATAAAACGAACTAAGGATCATCCTTGGCGCAAGAGTCAACTGGGGAAACGCCACATAGATCAGATCAAACTCCTCGCTTTGTGGATCCTCCTGAACCACCTGTTCTTCTCCTGTGAGGGGGTGTGAGACTGCAAGGGTAAACCAGTGGGCATGAACTCACCAAAGGTGGGAGTCCATGTGATGTGTAAGGCTAATCAACAACAGGGGTTAAAGCTGAGCATTGCTTTTAATTAGTTGGTCAAAATTTTATTAGCAATTACTAAATGTAAGTAAATACCAACCATAAATAAAATAATAGAACAAAATTAATAATAATCCCATGCAATGCAAATGATAAATTGAATTTCAGTTCCATAAATTAATCATGCGAGAGTTCTGAGCTGCTCATGAACGCGAGCACGGCTAGTATACCAGTTTTACACTCTGCAGAGGTTGTACCCTGTACCCACAAGTCATGTTACCCATCTACCAAGGGATCGCGACTCCCATACACCTCTACCAAGGAAGCGAGACAGGGCAACACTACGAGGCCTTTACAAAGTTCCACTAGCTTCCGAAAACCTACTACAGTTTATGGGAAGAGCACTTGCAAGAATCCCCCGTCTGACCACCATCGTAGCAAAATCAACCCGAGAACCTCCTTGCATGCAACTCCCCTACTGCCCTTGCCTCTTTTGGGTAAGGTAGTCTTCCACTAGCTTTCCTAATTAGTCAGCCAAGGGCATCCCATACTACCCTTTTGGTGGCACGTGTTTCTCAGGTTATGCTCCATGTTCCAATTAACATTAATGATCTTGACATGAACATGAATAGAATAACAAAATAACTGGAACATGGATATGATGAAATGTTATCCCAAAACCATGTAAAGCAATAGCAAAACTACCCAAGTGATTCAGGGATAACAAGGTAAAAATGGATAAACAGACTAGGGTGACCTATTGGGTCCCATCAAAATTAAGCCTATGCATGGTACATGAATGTAAAGAACATTATTAGGTAACAAAAGTGGTCAAGGGCACAACTTGACTTCAATGAGCTCCTGCTCAGCTACTTCTATCTGCTGGTCACCAGGATCCTCAGTCACAGGCTCTTCTACTGGCCACAATACGAACAAGCACAATATATAGAGGAAATTAACATCACACTAAACATGTAAACAAAATACATAATAATAATCTACACATTAAAATAAAATCCTAGGAACAGGAATCATTAATTTTGGAGTTATAGATTTTAAGATATGAATATTCAAAGGTTTTATGTGCTTGAAATAGGATTAAGTGGGAAATAAATTTTCTTACTGTTTTCATGTCAAAACAGAGACTCTAAGTGATGGAAAATAATATTACAAAATTTTAGAAACTGGAATGGACCAATTTGGACTAAAAATGGATTTTCGACAATTTAATCAAGTTCTAGCATTTATTTTTGTATTAAAAATCAATTTCTAAAATTAAATAACTGAATTCTCAGAGCTATGGACTGGGCGCACTATTTACAGAGAACTCAGGTGCCTCGGGGTAAACTGTCCTAGACACAGTGAACAACTGAGGTGGATGGCGGGTCATTTCCAAGAGTTCAGAGGGGCTCTTTAGCAAAACTGACCCGCGAAGGGGTATGCAGCGCCCTCGGCGGTTGGATTAGAGGTCTACGGCCCAGATCGAATCTAACGTAAAATGAAACGGTAAGCGATCCCCATCGTTGGATCGGAGATCTACCGCCCGCGCTCCTCATAATCGAGTCCTAGCCTCACTCGTCTGATTTGACATCAACGGCTCAGATCACACTTACGCGAACCGTTGCCTTGATTCTAATCTGAGTCGTCGTTGTGGATCCAACGGCCCATACATGCCCCAACCCTCCACGACTCAGACGCGGCGGCGCAAAGTCCACCAGGGCGGCGCCATTGCCGGCGAACAACAGTTCGACGCCACAGTGATCCAAACACGAGTCTATCCGGTGCGATTCATTTCGCAGAAATTAGGTAAAGCAGGGGAAAGGTCCACACCGATGATTAGTGCCACGGGGTTACCCGACCATGACACAGGCGGAATTCATGGCGCACCGGGACTCCGGTGAGAAATTTGGAGCCGCCCTGCAAGGTTGTGCTCTGCCGAGGCGCCCAATACACACAGCACGACTGGGATAATGGCCCGAACCACCCTCCGAGAGCGCGACGACGATGCAACGGGTGGACCACCGCGGCGGTGCTTTCTCCACCCGGTCTTCCTTCCCTCACACTCCCGTACTGTGTCGGCGCTAGGTTTTTTAGGGCATGGGTTGGGGCGCACGCGCATTCGACCGACTATATATGAGCCATGCATGGCGGCCGGGTAGAGGGGAGGTTGTTGAGCTGTCTGCCAGTCTCTGAATTGCGCGCGACCGTTAGGTAGGCGCGAGGAAGACAGAGATATGACATTTGGGTCCCGCAGTTTAGTGACTTGTTACGAGGAGCCGCTAACGCTATCGACCCACAACGCAGCGTCACCGCGTCATCACAACGCACGCGAGCCGACTGAATTTTTTGTTTTTTAGCCCCTTTTGTGACACAAATTTTCGTTTGGACCCCCAGAAATTCTATTTGCACGTTTGGACCCTTAGCTCGGGGCCATAGCCTATGGTGCCGAGTGTGACACCCCAGTGTCACCTAGGGTTTCTCTTAAAAAGCCAAACCAAGAACCATTATTTCATGTAAATCAAAGTAAGCATGAGCATCAAATTAACTTAAGTAATAAAGAATTCACCAAGTATATACTTAAAAGTGTCATGATCAAAACAATTGAGACTCTTGAAAGATAAGAATGTGCAACCCTAATTAAGAACCCTAAGTGAGCCCCATGATCAAAATTCAAGAAAATAAGGAAAAGGGAATGAAAAATTTAAAATTTTGAGTTGAGCCAATTATATAAGTTAAAGTATATTTATTAAGCAACAAGAAAGATTGAGAAAGCTTAGCCAAAATAATTTAAATAAAACCCCCAAATCAAGCTTCTCATGTAGGGACTCATTGGGAATTCTGAATTTCAGAATTCTGAAATTCAGACCTTGAGCCAAAGATCAGGGATGTTCACCTTGATCCCTAACTCGAATCCTAATGGCCCCATTGACAAAATTGTGTCTAACTACCCCTCTGTCGTGTGCCAGAAGATGGCATTGGGACGCGAGCCCTAGACACGACAAAACCTGGGATTTGCCTCCGGTTTGGGCAGGGAGACAGACCAGATTTCCTGGCTCCATATCTCTACAACCAGTAGGCAAAATCCTATGACCCCCACACAAGAATGGTAGCTTGTAGGGAGGAGAAGAGGTTTTGTGCACTGACCAAGGCGAGAGCAGGCTCGGATGAGCGACCACACGCGCCAGAACTTGGGCAGAACGCACGGGCACACGTGTTCGACCCTGGTCGGCACGCCAGAGCTCGCCCAACCCGCGCGCGTGCTCACCCCGGCGTCCGGTCAAGTCCGCCGCGCGCCCACGCCCTCGGCCGTGCCCGCCCGCGCCTATAAAGCCTCCCCGGGCGCACCTCTCTTCGCCCCGCACTCACCCTCTCCGGCCAGCCACCTTCCCTTAGCTCCGGCGAGCTTAATTCCGCCCGCCATTGCCGCCAGAGCTTCGGCCGCCGTGGCCAGCCCACTCCAGCCACCCTCAAGCCTAGCCAGTGCTTCGGCTAGCTCCGCCAGTAGCCCGTGAAGCTTGCCAAGCCCTCGGACCCGACCGGACTTCACCGGAGGCCCGAGATCGACCTCACCGGACTTCGGTCTTCCGCCGCCGCGCGTAGACCGAGCTATCCAGTGAGTCTCCGCCCAATTCCTTTCGCTCATGTTTTCTCTGGCATCCCGTGGACCTCCCTGACCCATTTGATTGAACTATCTCGTCGTGACCAGGCCGGTCTCCTCGCCGCCGACGAGCATCCCCGCCTGCGCGCGTGGACCGACCGACTCCGGCCATCTCCGACGGCGTTCCGCACACCGTTGTGATCCCCGCGACCTCCCCTTTACCCTCGACCACTTCACCGGAACAGTCTCGCCGCCGGTAAGCCCCTCCGCCCTTTTCTTCGCCGCGGCTACTGTTTAAGGTAGAAGAAGGACCTCGGGTTAGGTTCTGTAGAACCCGAGGGGTTTTCTGTAATGTCAGCGACTCATGTGAATAGTAACCTGAGGACTGATTCACGTAGGAAACTTAGAAAACCCGCCAGGGACCCCAGTGCAAAGTGGATTTCCATTTAATCAATTCTGTTATTCTTTTTAAAATGACCAGAGAACTTAGAAAATCCATAACTTGATGAAATCTTAATAAAAAGTTGTCAAACCAATTTTGCTAGCTCTGGAATATTATGATCTGTCATTTAAAAATAGTGAACCCTATGCTTTCTGTTCTAAATTTTAGAGTTTAAAATTAAAAACAGAAACCCACTAAACCTTGTTTAATTAAGGAAAATTAGTTTTTCTTTTGTGCTGAGCTTAAGAAAATTTGTAGATGTTTATACCTTATTTAGACACGGTTTAAAAATAGTAGGAACCCCAGCATTGGAAATTATGATGTAGTTATTCATTTAAAGCTATTTTACCCAAAAACTTAGAGAAAATCAGAAAGGCATTAGAAATTATTGAACAGTGATTAAGATTATTTTTCCTAGTTTACTTATGTAAAAGAGAACCTAGGAAAAATACAGAGACCATTAATTTGGACCAGTTTTTAATTAAGATGATTTAATTAACCTTATATAGACTGAAAATCAATTATTAGAATTGCAAAACTATAACCAAAGTGATTAATAAAAATCCAGTGAACTTATAACCACCAGAGCCCCACTACAAAAATACAGAGCACCCCAGCCCAACTTTTTAAGTAAGGAAAATAAATACAAAGTGATAATAAGGCATTTTCCAACTAAATCATGAACAACCCCAAATAATGTGATAATGGGCAACCAAAAATTAGCTAAGTCCATGATGAGATAAACTACCAGAGAAAAATGCAAACCCATAAAGAAGAAGTAAACCCATACCTTTTGCTAGTGATTAAAGAGAAAGACCACTTAATTCAAATAATGCATACCACCCCTTCCCTTAAGCAAAAAGAAGCCAAACTTCAGAATGATTGCTCTTGCACAAAATACCAACTAAGAAAAATAAGAACTCTGTTGTTTGATGTTTTTCAAATATAGTGGTAGTAGAAAGCACCCCTTTGGCTAGAAACCTTAAGAAAACCATAGGAAAAGAATTAAAAGGTATTAATGACTAGAAATTTGTATCAAGTCATGCTATAACACCTAAAAGCCAGCAAAAATAAGTTTTAGAGAATTACCCACTGTTAAATAATAGTTGTAGTTCAAAGTACCCCTTCTGCCCTAAAATTTGGTAATTTTGTCCAGAGAAAACCATTCACTTTCTGACCCCCAAATTTTGAGACAGAGAATCATACACCAGTAACAAGCCACTGTAATGTTTGCAGAATTTTTGGAATTTATAAAAGCAACTTGTAGTTCAAACCTACTCCAAAACATTAAAGGAATAAAAGAAAAGGAAAGAAGAATTAAACCCACCTCAATAAGTCTAACTTGAGAACTTATCATTTATCACTAAGACTTAAAAAGAGTTCAGTAGAACCCCAAAAATAAACCTACCCCTTACCTTAACTAAGTTTAACCCAAATTACCAAGTATACCACCCAAGGGTTTTACATAAGTAAAGTTAACTTGTTTAAACTCAAAAGCCCATACACCGTTAAAGTTGTAATTTCTAAAAGCACATATCCTATCATGCATATATCTTACGCATTGCATTCATTAGATTGTAATCTTGCCGACGGAGAGTACGTGCTCATCCCCGAGCAAGGACCTGTCCAAGAGGAGGACCAGGAGCAGGCTCCAGAGGCTGCTATTGAGGATCTCCCCGCAGCCCCAGCAATTGAAGGCAAGCCCCGGTTTTATGCATAACCATGTTATTATATGCTACTTTACTACACTTAATGCTTGTAGGATTGTAATGTGCACTTAAGTGTAGGAGTTGCTTGAAACCTCTAGTTGCATGAACTTAGGATTCCTTTTTGAGATGAATACTAGTATGCTAGGTCGAGTAGCTGCTTGCTAATCAGGATCTCGGTAGAAGTCGAGTGATTTTTCTAGCACTCGCGCGAGGTCAGGAATTGATTGTATTCATCTTGATAACGGGATCCATGTTGGTCTATGGATTTGGATCCAGGGAGGATGCCTTGTCCATGAGACGGGAAAAATGAATTAAGGATTAATGTGTGGATACCTGAGTCAAGCTTTTGAATGTACTAAGCACATGCCGGGAAAAATGGTAACCGGTAAACCTAGTACCTGAGTGAAGCCGGGCGCGGACTTTATCCCTCATGCGACCTGAGACAGGGTCTCCCATGCTAGCTATGGTGGGTACAAGTGCGGTCACTGCACGGCGGCAGCCGGGGTCAGTGGAGCATTGTATGCCAAGGCGGTGAGGCCTGGACGCGAACGGGGAATCAATGGGGACGGTTGTCGTGTGTGGGGTCGGAGTACCCTGACATGCCGTGTGTTTAGGTTTACCTTGCAAGGTTTAAAACTCGATTCGAATCGTCTGCTTCTCGCAGCTAATGAGACTGCTTGATTCCTTGTACTGCATCGAGTAAGAAGTGAAATGTGGATTATATGAGATAACTTGTTGGTTGAACTAATTGATTGTTACCATGTATGCTTAGAAGGAGCAAAATCTAGCTAAGTTGATGATGATAGAATTTGAAAAGCTAAAAACTGATTTTAGAAACAGCTAGTGCTTTTGGCAAACCAAACCCCTCAGCCAAACAACTGCATAGTCTAGAGGTAGAGGAGTAGACTCCTCACACCGGTTAAGTCTAGCTGAGTATTAGTATACTCAGCCTTGCTTGTGGCACCATTTTTGCAGGTACCATGCAGGAATTGGTTGATGGTGTGACTTGGCCTACCACCCTACCACCGGGTTGGACGGTCGAGTGGGATGTTGCTCCGGCAGGAGAGGAGCATGAGGAGTAGTGGGCTAGGCCTTACCCATTCCCTCATTACCGACGACATCGATTATCCGCTGCACTTTAATTTATGAACTTTATTTGCTACTCAAAAACTCCGATTTATGTAATAACTCAGTACTTAATTTGAGGTTTCCTGTTTTATTGTTTTTCCTCTGTGACTCACCTTCGAGTGAGATTGTGGAATTTGATCCTAGTTAAGTGGCTCTATCAGACTAGATCTGAAGGACTGATGGGTTATTCCGATTTAAGTGTGTTACGGCCCCTGAGGCGTGACTTAGGCACTTAAGCTGGAATAATTCGGGTGGTTCTGCCACAGCTGGTATCGGAGCAAATTCCACCACAGAGAAGGACAATAAACCATGAATATCAATTTTCAAAACCTAAAATTTGCTTAGAAACTGTTACGGATCATCAGGACTAGACCGCTAGACCTAGGACGAAAGGCCTTAGGCATAGAGGGAGAAATAGGTGGCTAATTAATTAGGCCCTGTGGGCAATACTTATATTTTTAAGGATGCCCTAAAAAGGCACCCTATTTTCTTTTGAGAGGCAACGTTTCATACAGCATGCATGCATTATAAAACACAAAGAGGAATTAAAATTTGAGCTAACCCCTTTTCTTTAAAACCATCCGGGCTTTCTTTTTCTTTTTCCTTCCACCATAATCTTTATCTTTGATTCCCTTCCGCAGATGAATTCACCCACCCCCGCTAGTGGAGGAGACTCTCGTTTCAGTTCTGACTTCCTTTCTCGCGATGGCTTTCCCTCCATCTTGTGGGAAGTGCTTAACTCCGCCGGTTACCCTACGCCCCCTTTGTACACAGTGCAGTTGTATGAGGAGCATCGGGTACCTCGTTGTCAGGTCTGGCTAACTTTGGAGGCTCATCCCCTTCAGCCGGGTTGGCGTTCTCTTGATTCCGAGACGATTGGACTCAGGACGGACGACACCGTTGAGGCAGCAGCCATGAAGACTCTGACGACTTTCTGTGGCTACCATCCCCTGGAGATGGTGATGCACCCCTTGGGACTCTTCCCTGCTGAGAAGAAGGATGATCCCATGTGGTGTAACCGCGTGAGCCATGTGAAGGATGTGTGGGCAATGTATCCTGACTTGGTTGGGAGGGTCACTGTTCAGTGCATGAGTGCGTTGTACCGCCTTCAGGCCCTTCAGAGCGATGCTATGACACTTCTTGCTAACACCGCTCAGGCTGCCAAGCTCACTCTCGACAGTCGGGAAGATTTTGTGGTCGACCTATCCACAGAGTTGGTGGAGAAGGATCTGCAGGTGGAAAGGCTGAGCCAGCGTATCACCACCCTGGAGCAGCAAGTGGAGATCCGAGAAAACACTATTGATGTCTTGGAGAACCAGCTTCACGACGTGCAGAGGGAACTCGAGGAAGCAAATGACCACTTGGACATGCACCACCTGGAGATGGAGGCCAATGAAGCAGGAAGCGAGGGAGAAGAGGCTCCCGAGGAGCTAGGACCAGCCCCTGGTGCCAATGGGACTACCTCCGCGATGCCTCCTTCACCCGTATCTAGTGTCGCTTCCACCGCTCAGGGTTAAGCAGTCACTTCGACGTTTTTAGGTGGATAGAAACCTATGCGAGCTTAGTAGTATCACATTTTGGACTAGGCTTGTGGGTACTTTCCCCTGATTAATGTAACCCTGTAAACTTTTGATATCTGTGGGATCCTTGTCACCATGTTATCTTCATTTCGAACCTAATATTATGATTATTGCATTTTCCTTCCATATGAGATGATATCTTGACGTTCGGAAATATGAGTTGGGATAACAATGGCGACAATCTCTGTTTTCAGATGGCAGCTAGGCAGCGTCGCGGGCAGAATGAGCAAGCTCCCCCGCCACCTCCTCCAGCTCCCACAGTGCAGGAGCTGATGGCCCAGCAGAATGAGATTCTGCGACAGCTCTTGCAGCGCTAGCCCCACCAACAGCATCATGGTGGAGGCCAGCATCAGCGACCTCCGGCTATGGCAACTTACCAGGAGTTTCTGAGCACGCAGCCGCCCTTGTTCACCAAGGCAGAGGATCCGTTGGACGCCGACGTGTGGCTTCGCGTCGTCGAGTCCAAGTTTCCCCTCCTCACGGGAGACTGCCCTGATGAGGCCAAGGCTCGCTTTGCCGCACAGCAGCTTCGCGGCCCTCCTCGGACTTGGTGGGACCACTTCCGTGCTATGCTCCCCGCTGATCGTGAAGTATCTTGGGAGGAATTCAAGACTGCCTTCAGAGGGCACCACATTCCAGCTGGCATTCTTGATCGGAAGTTGAATGAATTTCTGGCCCTCAATCAAGGAACCCGCACGGTACTGCAGTATGCGCAAGCCTTCAACGACTTATGCCAGTATGCAGGGTATCATGCTGATTCTGATGAAAAGAAGAGGGATCGCTTCCGCAGGGGTCTCAATACCAAGCTGCGGGAACGACTCAACACTGTCCGGGCTGATAGCTTCAATGAGTTGGTCAACATGGCCATCTCTCAGGAGGATTGCATTGTTGCTCACCGGGCAGAGAAGAAGAGAAAGGCACCAATGGCAGCACCATCCGCTCAGGCTCAGAGGTTCCGGATTGTTTCTCACAATCAGAGCAGGGGTTTCCAGCAGCAGGCAGGCAGATGGGTGATCAGGCCACCTCAGCAGCAGCAGCCGGCACCCAACCGCTACCCAGCTCCCGCCCCAAGGAACAATCAGCCTCCGCAGCAGCAGCAGTTCCGCCAGGGCAATGGGAACAAGTGTTTCACTTGTGGCAATGTGGGCCACTATGCCAAGAATTGTCCCAGGAACCAGCAGAGGCAGATGCCAGCACCAAATCAAGACAAGGGAAGAAAGCAGAAGGTGCAAGTCAGGCAAGGGAAGCTCAACTTCACTGCTCTAGACGAAGTGCCAGAAGGAGCTCCTATCATGACCGGTACCTTTTCAGTTTATAATCAACCTGCTTTAATTCTGTTTGATTCTGGTGCATCTCATAGTTTCATTAGCCAAAAGTTCAGTGCTAATTGCAAACTGCCATTCTCTCACTCGAAAGGGTCATTCGTGATAGTCACACCTAGGGGTAAAATTGCAACTAATCAATTAAACCAAAGTGTGCCTATTCAACTGGGAAGCCACATTATCAAAACCACTCTTCTTGTATTGGGATTGGAAAATGTGGACATTATTCTAGGAGCAAATTGGATGACCTTGCACCAAGTTGTGCTTGATGTAGCCAGTCGTACCGTGGAAGTTAATTCTCCTTTCTGCGGGAATTTCACTTTGATTCTGCCTAGTCAGGGTTCTTCTCAGTCATGTGCCTTCTCTATGACGGAGTTACCCCTAAAGAAGATCCCAGTGGTCTGTGAGTATGCAGATGTCTTTCCTGATTAATTGCCAGGAATGCCACCGGACCGGGATATTGAATTCGCCATCGAGTTGCAACCGGGAACGGCCCCAATTTCCAAGAGGCCCTACCGAATGCCACCCGCTGAGTTGGCAGAGTTGAAGAAGCAGTTGCAAGAGTTGCTGGATAAGGGTTTCATTCGCCCAAGCACTTCGCCTTGGGGATGTCCAACACTGTTTGTGAAGAAGAAGGATGAAAGCTTGAGGCTGTGTATAGATTACCGCCCTCTTAATGCGGTAACTATCAAGAACAAATATCCTTTGCCTCGTATTGATGTTCTTTTTGACCAGTTGGTCGGGGCCAAGGTGTTTTCCAAGATAGACCTTCGCTCTGGCTACCATCAGATCAAAATACGAGCAAGTGATATTCCGAAGACGGCATTCTCAACCAGATATGGGCTATATGAATTCTTGGTGATGTCATTCGGGCTGACAAATGCACCAGCATATTTCATGTATCTAATGAATTCTGTTTTCATGCCGGAATTGGACAAGTTCGTGGTGGTTTTCATCGATGATATTCTGGTGTATTCGAAGAACGAAGAAGAACATGCCGGGCATTTGCATGTAGTGCTTCAACGTCTGCGAGAGCACCACCTTTATGCCAAGCTATCCAAGTGTGATTTTTGGCTAAAGGAAATCAAATTCTTGGGTCACACTATCTCCCAGGCTGGAATAGCTGTTGATCCTGACAAAGTGCAAGAGGTGATGAACTGGAGGCCACCAACAACTGTTCGCCAGATTCAGAGTTTTCTGGGATTGGCTGGTTATTACCGAAGATTTATTCCGGACTTCTCTCGAATTGCGAAGCCTATTACTGAGTTGCTGAAGAAAGAAGTCAAATTTGTGTGGAGTCAGAAGTGCGAAGATGCCTTCCATGCATTAAGGCAGCATCTGACCACAGCACCAGTATTGGCGCAACCCGACATCAGCAAGCCTTTTGATGTATATTGTGATGCCTCTGGCACCGGGCTAGGTTGTGTCTTGATGCAAGACAACCGAGTCATTGCTTATGCCTCAAGAGCACTCAGGCCTCATGAGCAAAATTATCCCACTCATGACCTTGAGTTAGCAGTAGTGGTTCATGCATTGAAGATGTGGAGGCACTATCTAATGGGAACCCACTACAACATCTTCACTGATCATAAGAGCCTTAAGTACATTTTTACTCAGGCTAATCTCAACATGAGGCAAAGAAGATGGCTAGAGCTGATCAAGGATTATGACCTGGAGGTACATTATCACCCAGGGAAGGCTAATGTAGTAGCAGATGCCTTGAGTCGGAAGTTGCAATGCAATTGTATTCTGATGGATTCTCGTGTTAACACCTTGTGTGATGAGTTGAGCAAGATGCAAATTGAAGTGATTCCTTCTGGTTCTTTGTCTCAAATGGCTGTTGAACCAGCTTTGCAAGACCAGATTATCATGGCCCAGCTCAATGACAAGGGAGTGCAGATTATCAAGAAGAATCTCCATCAGAAGGTTGAGAAGTATAATTGTTTCCGCCAGGATGAGAAGGGTGTATTATGGTTCAAAAGCAGATTGGTAATTCCTAAGGACCAGGATCTCAAGAGGAAAATTTTGGATGAGGCTCATCTCTCCAAATTCTCTATGCATCCGGGAAGCACCAAGATGTACCATGATCTGAAGCTTTTGTACTGGTGGACCAGAATGAAGAGGGAAATAGCCCAGTATGTATCAGAGTTTGACACCTGTCAGAGGATTAAGGCAAGCCACTTGAAGTCCGCTGGAGCTTTGCAACCACTGTCCGTACCTTCGTGGAAGTGGGACGACATCAGCATGGATTTCATTGTGGGTCTGCCCAACACCTCTCGTCATCATGATTCAATTTGGGTTATTGTAGACCGATTGACGAAAGTAGCACATTTTCTTCCTGTGCACACCACTGATAAGGCTCAGAAGTATGCAGAATTGTATATTGACTGGATCGTGTGTTTGCATGGATTGCCTCGGACCATTGTTTCTGACCGAGGAGCCCAATTTGTTGCCAGATTTTGGGAACAATTGCAAGAGTCTTTGGGAACCAAGCTAATCAGGAGTTCAGCTTACCACCCACAGACTGATGGTCAGACGGAAAGGGTAAACCAGATTCTGGAGGATATGCTGAGAGCTTGTGCGATCGATTGTGGCAAGAACTGGGATAAGCACCTCTCCTTGGCAGATTTGCTTATAACAATAGTTATCAATCCAGCCTAAAGATGGCACCTTTTGAAGCTCTCTATGGAAGAAGGTGCAGGACACCACTCAATTGGTCTCAGCCTGGTGAAAGAGAAGTTTTTGGACCTGACTTGGTAACTGAAGCCGAAAGGAAGGTCAAGCTAATCAGGAAGAATCTAGAAGCTGCTCAGGCCAGGCAGAAGAGCTATCATGATAGAAGAAGGAAACCTCTCCAGTTCGAGGTGGGAAGTTTTGTATACCTTAAGGTATCACCCACCAAGGGAGTGTAGAGGTTTGGAATCAAAGGCAAGCTAGCCCCTCGTTACATTGGACCTTATGAGATCATAGAAGCATGTGGACCCGTGGCATACAAGCTGAAGTTACCTTCAAAGATGTCTGCCATTCACAGTGTATTCCATGTATCTCAGCTGAAGAAATGTGTTTGATTGCCGACTGAGATCATAGCAGAGCCAGAATTGGAGATAGAGCCAGATCTATCGTACCAAGAGTACCCCTCCAAGATTCTGGATTGCAAGGAAAGATCAACTCGGGCTAAATCGATCAAGATGTTCAAGGTCTAGTGGAGTAATCACTCAGAGGAGGAAGCTACTTGGGAAACCGAGGAATTCTTAAGATCCAACTTCCCCGATTGCCTACCTAAGGAAGCTGGTATGTAATCACCCCCAACCCCTCCTCCTGCCTTTCGAATCTAATTTCCAAAAATATGATCTTAATTCAGAATGAAGTAACTATGAAGTAAAACTTAAAAGGACTTCCTTCTGAAGTTGCAAAGAGAATGACATTCGAAGAGCAGTTTTGCCCTAATAATAACAATCACCACCCTTTTTCCTATCAGTCTCACCCTTCGCTTCACCGCGGGAGGACTCTGGCCTGAATCTCGGGACGAGATTCCTTTAAGGGGGGAAGGCTGTGACACCCTAGTGTCACCTAGGGTTTCTCTTAAAAAGCCAAACCAAGAACCATTATTTCATGTAAATCAAAGTAAGCATGAGCATCAAATTAACTTAAGTAATAAAGAATTCACCAAGTATATACTTAAAAGTGTCATGATCAAAACAATTGAGACTCTTGAAAGATAAGAATGTGCAACCCTAATTAAGAACCCTAAGTGAGCCCCATGATCAAAATTCAAGAAAATAAGGAAAAGGGAATGAAAAATTTAAAATTTTGAGTTGAGCCAATTATATAATTTAAAGTATATTTATTAAGCAACAAGAAAGATTGAGAAAGCTTAGCCAAAATAATTCAAATAAAACCCCCAAATCAAGCTTCTCATGTAGGGACTCATTGGGAATTCTGAATTTCAAAATTCTGAAATTCAGACCTTGAGCCAAAGATCAGGGATGTTCACCTTGATCCCTAACTCGAATCCTAATGGCCCCTTTGACAAAATTGTGTCTAACTAACCCCTCTGTCGTGTGCCAGAAGATGGCATTGGGACGCGAGCCCTAGACACGACAAAACCTGGGATTTGTCTCGGGTTTGGGCAGGGAGACAGACCAGATTTCCTGGCTCCATATCTCTGCAACCAGTAGGCAAAATCCTATGACCCCCACACAAGAATGGTAGCTTGTAGGGAGGAGAAGAGGTTTTGTGCACTGACCAAGGCGAGAGCAGGCTCGGATGAGCGACCACACGCGCCAGAACTTGGGCAGAACGCACGGGCACACGTGTTCGACCCTGGTCGGCACGCCAGAGCTCGCCCAAACCGCGCGCGCGCTCACCCCGGCGTCCGGTCAAGTCCGCCGCGCGCCCACGCCCTCGGCCGTGCCCGCCCGCGCCTATAAAGCCTCCTCGGGCGCACCTCTCTTCGCCCCGCACTCACCCTCTCCGGCCAGCCACCTTCCCTTAGCTCCGGCGAGCTTAATTCCGCCCGCCATTGCCGCCAGAGCTTCGGCCGCCGTGGCCAGCCCACTCCAGCCACCCTCAAGCCTAGCCAGTGCTTCGGCTAGCTCCGCCAGTAGCCCGTGAAGCTTGCCAAGCCCTCGGACCCGACCGGACTTCACCGGAGGCCCGAGATCGACCTCACCGGACTTCGGTCTTCCGCCGCCGCGCGTAGACCGAGCTATCCAGTGAGTCTCCGCCCAATTCCTTTCGCTCATGTCTTCTCTAGCATCCCGTGGACCTCCCTGACCCATTTGATTGAACTATCTCGCCGTGACCAGGCCGGTCTCCTCGCCGCCGACGAGCATCCCCGCCTGCGCGCGTGGACCGACCGACTCCGGCCATCTCCGACGGCGTTCCGCACACCATTGTGATCCCCGTGACCTCCCCTTCACCCTCGACCACTTCACCGGAACAGTCTCGCCGCCGGTAAGCCCCTCCGCCCTTTTCTTCGCCGCGGCTACTGTTTAAGGTAGAAGAAGGACCTCGGGTTAGGTTCTGTAGAACCCGAGGGGTTTTCTATAATGTCAGCGACTCATGTGAATAGTAACCTGAGGACTGATTCGCGTAGGAAACTTAGAAAACCCGCCAGGGACCCCAGTGCAAAGTGGATTTCCATTTAATCAATTCTGTTATTCTTTTTAAAATGACCAGAGAACTTAGAAAATCCATAACTTGATGAAATCTTAATAAAAAGTTGTCAAACCAATTTTGCTAGCTCTGGAATATTATGATCTGTCATTTAAAAATAGTGGACCCTATGCTTTCTGTTCCAAATTTTAGAGTTTAAAATTTAAAACAGAAACCCACTAAACCTTGTTTAATTAAGGAAAATTAGTTTTTCTTTTGTGCTGAGCTTAAGAAAATTTGTAGATGTTTATACCTTATTTAGACACGGTTTAAAAATAGTAGGAACCCCAGCATTTTAAATTATGATGTAGTTATTCATTTAAAGCTATTTTACCCAAAAACTTAGAGAAAATCAGAAAGGCATTAGAAATTATTGAACAGTGATTAAGATTATTTTTCCTAGTTTACTTATGTAACAGAAAACCTAGGAAAAATACAGAAACCATTAATTTGGACCAGTTTTAATTAAGATGATTTAATTAACCTTATAAAGACTGAAAATCAATTATTAGAATTGCAAAACTATAACCAAAGTGATTAATAAAAATCCAGTGAACTTATAACCACCAGAGCCCCACTACAAAAATACAGAGCACCCCAGCCCAACTTTTTAAGTAAGGAAAATAAATACAAAGTGATAATAAGGCATTTTCCAACTAAATCATGAACAACCCCAAATAATGTGATAATGGGCAACCAAAAATTAGCTAAGTCCATGATGAGATAAACTACCAGAGAAAAATGCAAACCCATAAAGAAGAAGTAAACTCATACCTTTTGCTAGTGATTAAAGAGAAAGACCACTTAATTCAAATAATGCATACCACCCCTTCCCTTAAGCAAAAAGAAGCCAAACTTCAGAATGATTGCTCTTGCACAAAATACCAACTAAGAAAAATAAGAACTCTATTGTTTGATGTTTTTCAAATATAGTGGTAGTAGAAAGCACCCCTTTGGCTAGAAACCTTAAGAAAACCATAGGAAAAGAATTAAAAGGTATTAACGACTAGAAATTTGTATCAAGTCATGTTATAACACCTAAAAGCCAGCAAAAATAAGTTTTAGAGAATTACCCACTGTTAAATAATAGTTGTAGTTCAAAGTACCCCTTCTGCCCTAAAATTTGGTAATTTTGTCCAGAGAAAACCATTCACTTTCTGACCCCCAAATTTTGAGACAGAGAATCATACACCAGTAACAAGCCACTGTAATGTTTGCAGAATTTTTGGAATTTTATAAAAGCAACTTGTAGTTCAAACCTACTCCAAAACATTAAAGGAATAAAAGAAAAGGAAAGAAGAATTAAACCCACCTCAATAAGTCTAACTTGAGAACTTATCATTTATCACTAAGACTTAAAAAGAGTTCAGTAGAACCCCAAAAATAAACCTACCCCTTACCTTAACTAAGTTTAACCCAAATTACCAAGTATACCACCCAAGGGTTTTACATAAGTAAAGTTAACTTGTTTAAACTCAAAAGCCCATACACCGTTAAAGTTGTAATTTCTAAAAGCACATATCCTATCATGCATATATCTTACGCATTGCATTCATTAGATTGTAATCTTGCCGACGGAGAGTACGTGCTCATCCCCGAGCAAGGACCTGTCCAAGAGGAGGACCAGGAGCAGGCTCCAGAGGCTGCTATTGAGGATCTCCCCGCAGCCCCAGCAATTGAAGGCAAGCCCCGGTTTTATGCATAACCATGTTATTATATGCTACTTTACTACACTTAATGCTTGTAGGATTGTAATGTGCACTTAAGTGTAGGAGTTGCTTGAAACCTCTAGTTGCATGAACTTAGGATTCCTTTTTGAGATGAATACTAGTATGCTAGGTCGAGTAGCTGCTTGCTAATCAGGATCTCGGTAGAAGTCGAGTGATTTTTCTAGCACTCGCGCGAGGTCAGGAATTGATTGTATTCATCTTGATAACGGGATCCATGTTGGTCTATGGATTTGGATCCAGGGAGGATGCCTTGTCCATGAGACGGGAAAAATGAATTAAGGATTAATGTGTGGATACCTGAGTCAAGCTTTTGAATGTACTAAGCACATGCCGGGAAAAATGGTAACCGGTAAACCTAGTACCTGAGTGAAGCCGGGCGCGGACTTTATCCCTCATGCGACCTGAGACAGGGTCTCCCATGCTAGCTATGGTGGGTACAAGTGCGGTCACTGCACGGCGGCAGCCGGGGTCAGTGGAGCATTGTATGCCAAGGCGGTGAGGCCTGGACGCGAACGGGGAATCAATGGGGACGGTTGTCGTGTGTGGGGTCGGAGTACCCTGACATGCCGTGTGTTTAGGTTTACCTTGCAAGGTTTAAAACTCGATTCGAATCGTCTGCTTCTCGCAGCTAATGAGACTGCTTGATTCCTTGTACTGCATCGAGTAAGAAGTGAAATGTGGATTATATGAGATAACTTGTTGGTTGAACTAATTGATTGTTACCATGTATGCTTAGAAGGAGCAAAATCTAGCTAAGTTGATGATGATAGAATTTGAAAAGCTAAAAACTGATTTTAGAAACAGCTAGTGCTTTTGGCAAACCAAACCCCTCAGCCAAACAACTGCATAGTCTAGAGGTAGAGGAGTACACTCCTCACACCGGTTAAGTCTAGCTGAGTATTAGTATACTCAGCCTTGCTTGTGGCACCATTTTTGCAGGTACCATGCAGGAATTGGTTGATGGTGTGACTTGGCCTACCACCCTGCCACCGAGTTGGACGGTCGAGTGGGATGTTGCTCCGGCAGGAGAGGAGCATGAGGAGTAGTGGGCTAGGCCTTGCCCATTCCCTCATTACCGACGACATCGATTATCCGCTGCACTTTAATTTATGAACTTTATTTGCTACTCAAAAACTCCGATTTATGTAATAACTCAGTACTTAATTTGAGGTTTCCTGTTTTATTGTTTTTCCTCTGTGACTCACCTTCGAGTGAGATTGTGGAATTTGATCCTAGTTAAGTGGCTCTATCAGACTAGATCTGAAGGACTGACGGGTTATTCCGATTTAAGTCTGTTACGGCCCCTGAGGCGTGACTTAGGCACTTAAGCTGGAATAATTCGGGTGGTTCTGCCACACAGAGCGGTGACGTGGCCAGGGCAACCGGCGCTGACGTGGCTGCGGGCGTGGCGCCTAGCTCGGCGCCACAGATCTTGGCGCCGAGCTAGGACTTAACCTTCGCCGTGGTTTCTTCTCCGCGCGCTTGCTCTCTGTTCTTCCTCAGCCGCCCCGCTTCCCCGCTTCCCCGCCCACCGCGCCGCCGTGCCGCGCGCGCCCTCCGCGCCGAGCGACGTGCCGTGCCGAGCGCCCGCCGTCGACACCGCAGCTCGCCCGCCACCGCCGCCGCGCGCCCGCCAGGTAAATTTTTTAGTGTTGTTAGTTATTTAGTTAGTAAATTGTCAGTGTTTAGCATATTGTTAGAAATTGTTAGTGTTTACTACTTAGTTAGCTATCCACATGTTTAGTGTTTAGTAAATAGTTAGCTATTTTCTTGTTAGTGTTTAGTAAATAGTTAGATATTTACTTGTTTAGCATATTGTTAGTGTTTAGTAAATTCTTAGTGATTATATAGTTAGCATTTTGTTTAGCGCATTGATATTACATGTTAAGCATATTGTTTATTACGTAGATATCGTGCAGTTTTCTGTGTTGGCAACCATCGTGTTGTCGTTTATTTGCAGGTTCTATAAACATCACTTTACAGGGGAGGTGCTGCCAAATTTTTTATTGACAATAGTTTTTTTTGTACGTAGGTGTTCGTCCGACTTGACCTTCTCCACCGTTAGCTGGACTCGTACGCGATCTCAGGTATACATTGTTTTCGTACATTATTCATAGATTATGTAATTTCGTTTGATGTGTTCATTTAATATTTACTATATAGTTATTAGTTAATATATATTTATTACTTAGTAAGTTTTTAGGCTTAAGTATATAGCCATTATTGAGTTAGTAATCCATTTTTGCAATAGATGGAGAGCCTAGTAACACTATACCATGGAGGACGGGTGGAGATAGATGCTTATGGGAATGTTACTTTTGATGGTATGAAGATCGTGACCATGTTGTTCGATGAAAGACCATCTTTTGACAAGATTTTCGCTCGAGCTTGTGAGGAGATTAGTTGCGACATAAACGACCCTAGAATATCAATTCAGGGTTTGTTGTCCCATATTACATATGGAACAGTTGTCCGACGATTGATCTCCATTACCTCAGAAGATGATTGGGTGATATATTTAAGAATTGTGAAGACGATGGTTCCACCATGTTTGGATGTGGTTGTTCAAAAATTACCTGTTAGTCATTGCGATGGTCCAGTCGGGTTGTCTCCACAAATGCCAAATGCATCTCGTATTGAAGCTCCTTTGGTAGAGCATCATGAAGAAGTGGTTGTTGTGCCCGATGCTCAATCGGGGCCGCACGAGTATGGGATTTCTCGTCCTCTTCCTGGCGTTTGTGGGGCATCTAATCCGGTGGTACCCCCCAAGAGATCCCATTGACCCAGGATCCAGTTCACGATCATCCTAGTAAGTGTCTTTGACACGTTGTTCATATCCATAGTAATTTTGTTTGATTAGACTTTTTAATGTGGTTTTTCTTGCTTCGACCCGATGCAGGATCTCCACATACCGATAATGGTGCTTATCTTGATGTGCCTGTGTCATATAATATTGACAACATATGCAGGGCATCCAATAGTGTTGATGTTCAGATTGAGGATGAGGAGGAGCCATATGAGGCTGCACGGGCCTTAGATTCTGATGATGACCATCCGGTTCAAGAAATGACCGAGCAAGAAATTGAACTCATAAGACATTTGTGTCCGGAGCGTGACCCTGCAGTACATGAATTTAGCAGTCTAAGTCATTCCACCCGTGCATATGCTGAAGGACATGATGATGAACTGCTAGAGGCTCCGGATAACGCCCACAGCATTGAGATTAAGGTAGGCTTACTTTTCAAGGACCTGCCTACACTGAGACGATGGCTACAGGAATATTCTATGAACCGCAAGAGGCCGTTACACTGTTGTGTGCGAGGTGTCGGAATGTAATTGGAGGGTATGTGCCCGAAGGCAGAAGGACACCGGAAAGTTTAAGATCACCAAAATTGTAGGTCCACACACTTGTGCCCAGACAGAGCTGAGCTCTAAGCATCGTCAGTTGACATCTACCCTGATTGCGAAAAGGATATTGGGGATATTGAAGGGTTAGCCAAACTTGAAGGTGAAGTCAATTATGACCATGACTTCAGAGCTGTTTGGTTATAGGATCAAATATGGGAAAGCATGGAGGGCAAAGCAGCGAGCATGGAAGATGATATACGGGGATTGGGAGGAGGGTTATGAGAAGTTACTAGCATTGTTCAATGCAATGAAAGCAAAAAACCCAGGCATGCATTACAAGTACATCCCCAAACCTAATGAATGAAGGAACGACAGAGAGATATTTTTTCGTGCTTTCTGGTGTTTCTCGCAGTGCGTAGAGGCCTTCAAGCATTGTCATCCCGTGCTCTCTATTGATGGTACTTTTCTGCTTGGGAAGTATAAGGGCACATTGTTGGTTGCCATATCATGCGACACAGACAACACACTGGTTCCTTTGGCATTTGCTTTGGTGGAGAGGGAGAACAGAGATAGTTGGTCTTGGTTCTTGCGGCTTGTACGCATCCATGTCGTAGGCCCTGGACGCGAGGTTGGTTGCCTGACTGACTGGGATACGACAGGAGGTTACAGCTGGGCTTCAACTTCCGGAGGTATTTGATTTGGTATGCTGGTGTGACTAGGTGCAAGCTGAAGGGACAGTGGACAACTGCAGACTACGCCGAGCAAGAATCGTCAGACGACGAAGACACAGCTTTCGACATAGCTGCTCGGCACGGGTCCCAAATTGAGGCTCCTCCAATCCTTGATAGAGTGGTAACTATTTCTTTACTAAAATTAGAGATTTCAATTCAATGCTTTATGTCTAGTTTTGAGCATCCTAATGTTTTAACTTGTGATAGGGAAACTCTATGCTCGTATCTGTTGTTGAACTTGAGCGTATCTCACAGAGAACTTCAGATAGTACTACACTATCATTACTATCAATGAGTATCAATGTTTAAAAGAAAACTTGTTTATTTGTATGTTGTAACATATGTCTGTAACTAATATTTCGATTACAGAGGGTATCACGTTGTCTTCGTCGTGCAGCGGCTCGGTGTGGATGCCGGTCTCTAGCGGGCGTTGACGTGCAGCTGCCTGTGCCTCGTATGCAGCAGGACGTTCAGCCTCCCATTTGTGCAGTTGGACCATCTACAGCAGGACTGAGCTCCTCGCGATCGACGTGGGACACGTTTGAGGACGTGGCCCACGACGACGAGGACGACGAGGACGACGACGACGACGACGACACTGGCGCTGGCGCTGGCGCCGCAGGTAAGGAGGAGATTGGACCATCTCAGTTGCAGGATGCTCCTACAACTCAGCCATCACAGCTGACACCACGTAGAAGGTGTCCACGAGACCCTTACACTCCAGGCACCGACGCTCTTGGGGCCAAGGGCAAGGGTAAGACTAGGAGGAAATGAATACTTTTGTGATGTTGGTCTTATGCTGAAAACTGTGTGATTTGGACTCATGCTGGAGACGTTGTAATATGAACTATGTTATGTGTTTTGGACTATGTGTTGTGGACATTGTATTTTGGACTTTGTTTGTGGACATTGTATGAAGAACTATGTTCTGTGGATGTTTTTATATTCGATGTTATTTTGTGATGTATTATATGTTGAAATGCTTACATGTCTTATAATATGTGATTATTTGAACTGTGGTTGTTAATAAAACAAGGGGAACTCTTGCAATTTTTTTTGTGAATTGTAAAAAACATAACAAGCAATAAGTAACGCATCTTTAGAGTTCTAAATTATTTTTTATACAAAAATACTACATAACAGGCTACAATTCTTCAGTATGAATCACAATCTATGAGTAACTCATCTTCGGAGTCATCCGTCGCGCAATCCTCAATGACAACCTCATTCCACTTGCTGCATTGTCCTGCATCACACTTGTCACCAGTTCTCTTGTAATAATTGGCTTCTGTTTCATCTGCAGCTTGGGAGAATAGCTCATCCTCAGCCTCAGCCTCATCAGACTTCTTCTTGTAATAAGCCGCCTCTACCTCTTCGGCGGCCTGAGACATAAACTCATCCTCTTCCTCTTGAGCACGTAATCCTGCCTTAGCTAGTGCGATGAGCTCACTCAACCTTGATGTGTCGTCCTCCTCTTCTTCATGTAATCCTGCCTCTGCAAGAGCGATAAGCTCACTCAATCTAGATGTGTCGTCCTCCTCCTCCTCCATCAACTCAACTGTTGCCATTTTATCCTGAACATATCTCGCATGCGCCTCATCGGCCAAATAGTTTACGCCGCTTCCAATCTCTGCAAATATAATGAGAAAAATAAGTTAGCAAAGTCAAGATAAATAAATTGTACTAACATAATTATAATATCATTTATCTCACTTACTTCCCTTGAGGCGATCAACAAGATTATCCAACATCTGTTTCTCGGCTTGAGCCGCTTCCCATTCCCTTGCATCCTGTGCTCTCTTCTCATCTGCCGCCTTCAACCTCCTATACTCTGCACGCTTCGGGCTATCATAAAAGGCAGATTTTGCTTCCCTACGCATGTCGCGTATGCGATTGTTAATGTACGAATCGACGACCCGAGATCCACAACGCATCTTCTGTCCCATTATTCTCTTGGACTCTATTGTGCGCATCACCTCTCCTTTGTCGTCGTAACTCTCCCAACTGCATTTCCTCGTCTCCTACAAAAAAATAGTAAGTACCGCTATAACATTACAGCTGGTGCAAAAAAATACCAACCTCATCGTAATCGACCATATATCCACAAAAATATCCAACACCAAGCTCGGAAGGAACTAATCCATACTTAGCTTCAATACCACATTTGCAGAGTACTGGATCAAATTTGACCTCTTCTTCCGCCCACTGATTGTATCTCTTTTCCTTTACCTCTGGCTCTGGCCAATGGGACAAAGGACCATACAACCACTCTCTGAAACGACACTTACGCCACCCGTATGGCTACAGGAGAAAAAATTAGTAATTTATTGTAAATAATAACTAGTTCATACATTTAGCGTATCAATGGGCTCACATAATAAATGTTCGGACAACAGAACTGCTTCTCATAGTCTTCGTCGATGACAGCACGATCTCCACAATCGCATCGAGGCGGTGAGTCCATCCGTCTTTCTGTTGCTACCTCCTTCTCCGCATCTGTCATTGGTGGAGGATTCGGGGGAGGAGGTACCCAACGCTTAAAACGCTCATGACTGGTCCTTCCACTCAACCAATTAATGAAAAGAAGATATCAAGGGTCAAATTTATCAGGACCGTCGATCCACTGGAAAAAGAAACACCTCTGATGTCCCTAAAATAATGGAAAGAAGCACTATTACAAAATAATGAATGCGAACAAAATTAAGTGACAAGTCATAAGCTACGTACGTCCAAACCGCCACAAAGGTAGTAGCAGCGAGCAGCCGTGTCTGGATGTTGTGATTGATGTACCCAAGCCAGTCTGCTACAGTCACAGTTAGGCACGGGGAGTTCAGGAGGAACAGGAGCATCCTTACTAGATACGTCCGGATATAACTCCCGAGGACGACCTCTCTTCTGCCACAACGCCTCTCGGTACATGTCTTTCATCTAATAAACGATTATAATTATCACTTGTACCTAATATGCTTTATAATAAGTTTACACAAACTAATAATCGAAATGATAATATAATAGGTTTATACAAACTATTAAAATATGAAACTATGAGCAACTATGAAACTAACAACCCAATATACAAAACGAATCAGTTGGGCACCATACCTTGGTCTACGAAGTGAACCAACTCAAATCTTTGAATCCAGCAAATTTTGACGAAGTTTGGAAATGAGATGAAATGCGCTGCTCTCGGCCAGCCGCGCGGGCGTTTTTATAGGAATTCGTAGCTCGGCGCCAAGATTTGTGGCGCCGAGCTACGAGGCCGCGCCGCCACCACGTCGGTGCCAGGTCAGCCCTAGGCGCAAGTAGTCGTTGCTGCCACGTCACACTAGTAAGAATGTGATCATCAGTGACGATTTTCTAGTGACGCTGGTGACTTCAGTCACAGATTGATACATTTCTATGACCAAATTGACATCTTCGTCAACAATTACAAGGGACGAAGATTAGACTTGAATATTAAAGACGAAAATGAAAGGAACGTCATAGACGAAAATGAAAGGAACGTCACAGATTAATTTGGCTTGATCGGCTGACGTAATGATGAAATAAATTGGTCACAGATGAGTTTTAGTAAAAAACGGCCCACGTGTACACACCACTTGACGGCGTGGGATCCTTGGCCTACATGGGCCGCAGTTTTTTGGGACACACCCCCACCTGGCGACGCGGACCCGGCCCAGTACTGGAAGCGGCAGTTAGTTATTTGGCAAAAAAAAGGTGCGCCCGCGGAGCTTCGAACCAGGGACCTGCGGCTTGCTTTAAATCGTTGCTACCACCAGACTACGCACTTGTTCGTGTATATAAAGAAAGTATCCGTCTGTTAACAGGTGTTCCCATCTGTCGTTATGTTAACAGGTTTTCCCAGCCGCCATTCTGCGATCTGCATGGTTCGCCTGTTCTGATTTTTCCTGCTGCGATCTACGCTTCTGCGATCGGCCGTCAGGTTACGGCACACAACGACGCCAGCGTCTGTCGTCGTCCGCTTGATCGGCAACTGGGTAGCGTCGCAGCGAACGAGCGATCTTGTCGCCTGATCCATTGATCCAACTGTGTTGGAAGAACGGCGTCGTCTGCAAACAACGAGGCAGAGAAGCTTCGGGCGCGGCAAAGCAGCGGCGTCTTGCGCATAGCTACGGTGGGCGTGGACAGAACAGCGGCAGGGCGGGGAGAAAAGACAAGGTTTGATGTGTTGTGTTTTTGACAATAAGGTTCTATGTGCGTTTGAATTTTATTTCATATATGCATGTGTTTGATGTGGTTTTCAATTTTGTTCAATGTAATCATAGTTATGGAGTTAATGCAAGTTTTAATTTATTATCAAAATAGATGGATAGAAGATGGGTTTATGGGAAACAATTCACACCTGCATATGTGAAAGGAGTTGAAGAGTTCATGAATTTTGTTACTGAAAGATACCCAGAAGACACAGACATTCGTTGTCCGTGCGTGAATTGTCTTAATCAAAGGTTGCGACCTCAGAGTGAAGTAGAAACTCATATACACATTTATGGAATGTCAGCTACATACACGAGGTGGATTCATCATGGGGAGTCGGCAGATACAGAAGTTGAGGGTATAGAGGAGGATGTCGAAGGATATGATAATGACTTTGGGATACATATGGATGTGGACGATGATGTTTACGATGATGATCATGGAGTACCTGAGATGATCGGTGAACTGTTTGCAGCGGCAGAGGCTGATGGAGAAGAGCCAAGATTTGCAGGAGTTCTTGGAGATTCAAAGAAGGCACTTAGTCCGGGTTCTAGCCATTCAAAATTTTCTTTTATGGTGAGGATGTTTTATATGAAGTCTCGTTATCGAATCAGCAATACAGCATTTTTAGCAATGATGAAGCTGATGTCCGATGGATACCCTAACAGTGAGTTGCCAAAATCATATAATGAGGCCATGAAATATCTTAAAGAATTGGGCCTTGGATACGAAAACATCCAAGTGTGCAAGAACAATTGTGTGTTGTTTCGGAATGTTAATGCTAAATTGAATGAGTGCCCAGTATGCACGGAGTCTAGATGGAAAGATGAAACTGGTTCGAAGCGGGTTCCACATAAGGTTTTGAGGCATTTTCCACTGTTGCCAAGGTTGAAAAGAATTTTTGCTTCAAAACAAACTTCAGAGGAAACACAATGGCATAAGAAAGTGAGGAAGCCAGTCGCCAATGTGATGAGCCATCCAGCTGATGGGGAAGCGTGGAAGGACTTTGACCGAAAGTACCCAGGTTTTGCAAATGATCCGAGGAACCTGAGGCTAGCCTTAGCTACCGATGGATTCAATCCATTTGGCAACATGAGTACCCAGTACAGTATGTGGCCAGTGCTTGTGACACCGCTTAATCTCCCACCATGGGAATGCGTGAATCCAACAAACTGCTTTATGTCTTTACTCATCCCAGGTCCAAGATGTCCAGGAAAGGATTTTGATTTGTTCCTTGAGCCCCTAATTGAAGAACTGCTGAAGCTATGGAAGGGTGTCAAGACCTATGATGCATGTACTGGTAGGAAGTTCGACCTTCGTGTTGCTGTACTATGGTGTATACATGATTATCCAGCGCTGGCCACGTTATCTGGGCGAACAACAAAAGGGTATTATGCATGTATTTATTGCGACAAGAATCCGTTGTCTATGGCAATAAGGAACAAGTTATGCTACATTGGACATCGTCGTTACCTTAAAAGGACACATTCATGGCGGAATAGCTTGGATTTCAATGGTAAGCGTGAAAACAAAGTTGTGCCTGGCAGGTTCACTGTGGATGAGGTCCTACAAGAGCTAGAGAAGGTGAAACATGTCAGGCCAGGGAAGCCGGCTGACATTACTGTAAATAAAAGGAAGCGTAGTAGTGACGGTCCAAAGATTTATAGCCGGAAATCTGTGTTGTGGCAATTGCCATATTGGAAAGATTTGATGCTTCCACATAATCTCGATGTGATGCACATAGAGAAAAATGTATGTGAAAATATTCTTTGCACACTACTTAGTATACCAGGCAAGTCCAAGGACACACATAATGCAAGGCTAGATTTGTATGATATGGGCATAAGACCTAAACTGCACTTGCAACAAGATGGCAACTCGGCCTGCAGGGCTCCACCTGCTCCATATGTGTTGGGGAAGGATCAGAAAGTCGAGTTTTGCAAGTTCCTCAAAGGTATCAAGTTTCCTGATGGATTTGCGGATAACCTAGCAAGATACATAAGTGAAGATGGTTCAAAGGTGGTTGGAAAACTGAAAACACATTCTTGCCACATACTCCTACAGAGAATCATAGCCGCTGGCCTTAGAGGACTGGTGAGGAAGGATGTATATGAAGCAATTGCAGAGCTGGGGACCTTCTTCAGGGAACTATGTAGTAGAAATCTACGGATAGATGTTGTGCAACGGCTAAAAGGAGATATTCCATTGATCCTATGCAAGCTTGAGAAAATCTTTCCACCTGCCTTCTTTGATGTCATGGTGCACTTGAGTGTCCATCTTCCCGATGAGGCAATGCTTAGAGGAACTGTTCAGTATGGATGGATGTACCCAATAGAAAGGCGACTAGGCACTTTGAAAAATTTTGTAAGGAACAGGGCTAGGCCGGAAGGATCAATTGCTGAGGCATATATGGCAAGTGATACCTTAACATTTTATTCTAGGTACATGAAGGATGTTGACACTAGATTTAACCAGGATGATGATAGTGGTACAGAGATGCCATTGCCTAATGACATGTCTGTTTTTAAGCATGGTGCTACTCTTGTTGGAGCTACTAAGACTGAGTACATTGATGATGCTATCATGAATAAGTTAGTTTGGTATGTGCTACATAATGCTGATGAAGTACAGGAATATTTGACGTAAGTTAGTTTGGTATGTGCTACATAATTTATGTTATGTTTATTAAATTTGAAAATATGCTTATGAATAAAGTATGCCATGCAGTCTGTACAGGGAGGAGCTATCGCAGCAAGGTGCACGTCCAAATGATGTTGATCGAATGGTTCAACAAGGATTTGCAAAGTGGTTTATGTCCCATGTAAGTCACTAAACTTTTATGTTATAGGTTTACTAAAGTTTTGGGTATGCATATGTAATTGCTCAGCTGAGTAATTTTGTTGCAACAGGTTGAGAAGAAGCGTAATGAGAATCCGGAATTGGTTAGCGAAGGACTGTGGGCACTGTCATGTGGCCCAGCTCGGCGAGTTAAGACTAGTACAGCTTGCAAGATTAATGGAGTGCGGTTTAGCACAGTGGATCGTGAGAAGTTTATGCAGACACAAAATAGTGGTGTAATGACTGAAGGTGAACATAATGGGGAGAACATAGATTTTTATGGTGTCCTTAAAGAGGTAATTGAGTTACAATATAACTCGAATTATCAAGTTCGTCGGTCGGTGGTTGTATTTCGATGCGATTGGTACAACCAAGTAGGAAAGACTGTGGGCATTCGAGATGACAGCCATTTCAAATCCATCAATGTGCAGTGATTTTGGTACAAGTCCGATCCTTTTATCTTGGCAGACCAAGCGAAAAAGATATTTTACCTGCAAGACACAACTCCACAATGTAAAGATTTCCGAGTTGTGCAGAAATTTGAACATAGGAATATTTATGATGTGGCTGAAAAATATGAGGGCAGTAATGATGTGCATCAGGATGATTATTGTTCTGATACAGAGCATATAGTGCAAGAAGGTGATGATAATCAGGTTCTGCACAATGTTGAAGGTGGAGAAGCCAGTCTAATTGAAGGCAATTTAGAGGAACTAATAAGAAAAAAGAAGGAAGCTGCTATTATTCTTGAAGATAGTGAGGATGAGGAGGAAAATGATACAATGTTTCAATATTTTAATGATGGTGGTGACGACAACAATGATGACATGTCCATAGAAGATGAAAATGAGGATTTCTAGTATTGATAGTTGATTTATGAATTGTTCAGTTCAGATTAGTACAACATACTGAATGTGTGTCTGAAATTCAGTTCATTTTTAGATGATACAATGTATTTTCTGTATTTTCAGAACTGAATGTGTGTCTGAAATACTGAATTTGGGGTGAACTGAACTTGTGGTGAACTGAATGTGTATTCTGTATTTTCTGTATTTTCAGAACTGAACATCTGAACACTTAATATCAGAGAAAAGATTGCATGGTTATTACTGATACTACTAAAGAGAGACATAAAGTGGTAACAGACTAACAGTAATGGCAATATGGTATAGCTACCTCGGGTAGCAAACAAGGATGTTGTCAGGTTTGAAATCACCATGGATTATGCCAACACTATGCAGTGTTTCCAGCATGGTCAACATCTCTATGGTATAATACATGCATAGAACTTCATCCATGTATCGACCGACTACTAAGTGAGAATTTATGACATCCTGCAGAAGGCTTGATTTATATCTCATTACATGTTAGCAACATCGACTGGTTGTAGTTACATATTCATTAAAATAGATAACCAACATCAGATATACGCAGATCAAGATAGCTTGGTCTCTGGAAGTAAACAATGTATATTATTAAATATTATTGTGCTTTATGGAAGAATGTTGAGGCTGCTCTTGACATAAATTATGTACCTCGACATCAGATATACGCAGATCAAGTTGGCGATACATGTAAAATTCCAAAGTAAATGAGGGATTCTGAATCTGCATATAATGAACAGCGTTTAAAAGTGGACCAAACTATGAAAGGCAACATCAAGTTATTGATGCAATGGAAACATGACTCACCTTCAAAGCAACCATTTCTTTTGCATTACTGTCAACAGTGGCTTTGTATACTTTAGCAAAAGCACCAGTGCCAGTTGATCCTTTGATTTGATACTTTCTACCACCTTGACACAAGGAATTGTAGTGGCAGTTTAGAATCTGAACTTTGAACTTTGGACTGGGCAACTTTGAACTTTGGACTGGGCAGAGTTTACAATCTGAACTGGGCAGCAATCTGAACTGGGCAGCAGAGTTTACTCAGAACACCCAGCAATCTGAACTGGGCACTTTACAATCTGATCTGGGCAGAACAGTTGATGCTTAACTATGGACTCGGCAGATCTCTGAACTGGGCATAACATAAAAATGCAGAAATCTGAACTGGGAAGTTTACAAACTGAAAATGCTATAATTTGCCACTGTGAACAGAGAACAGTTTATGCTTACATCCTGGACAGAGAACAGTTTATGCTTCTAATGAACAAACGTGACTGGTCCAATGGTAACTCCTTGCTACTGTGCGCTCTGTTACTGGGCAGAAAAATGCAGAAATCTGAACTGGGCGCTCGGTTACATCCTGGACAGAGAACAGTTTATGCTTACATATAACTGCACTCTGTTACTAACGAACAAACGTGACTAGTCCAATGGTAACTCCTTGCTACTGTGAACCTTGGCGTTTTGTGTTCGAGCTTGGGATAGGTAGGTTTTTTTTGGTTTTGTTTACATTTTTCAATCATTTTTGTATTTTTCTTTTATTTATTTACATGTATAGCACCAGTTTCTCCAAATCATTTCAACCTTTTTTGGGGTGTTGATGGAGGTGTACCATGATGTTTTGTGCCGGTGCAATTTTTAGAACTAGTTTAACTATTAATGTAAGTATTTGTTATTTTACTAAAGAATAAGTGCTAAAAAACCTTAGGTGGATAGAAAAATCTAGAAACTTGCATGTACACTTCATTTTGGTGTACAATGTTGACAAAAAAATGCAATTTATTCTGACAAAGTGGTGACATACATCCTACAAAAATGCATACAACCCTCATATAAGGCTAATTACTAAGTGAGACATGTTCATGCTTGTGATGGATTTATACTACCGCTTTCTCCAAATTATTTTAAACTTTAATGGCATGTTTATTGAACCAACCTATGATGTTGTGTGCAGTTATGCATTTTTCAGACCTAGTTTACTAATTACTGTAATTATTTGTTGTATTTCGTAAAGATATTTGTTACAATACCATAACCTAGCTAGAAAAATCTAAAAACTTGCATGGACCATTCATTTTGGTGTACAATGTTGACAAAATAGTTTCAACTCATTCGGACAAAGTGGTGACACACATCCTAAGAAAGGCATACATCTCTCATATAAGGCTAATTACTAAGTGAGAGATGTTCATGCTTGTGATGGATCTATACTACCACTTTCTCCAAACCATTTTAAACTTTAATGGCATGATTATTGAACCAACCTATGATGTTGTGTGCAGTTATGCATTTTTCAGACCTAGTTTACTAATTACTATAATTATTTGTTGTATTTCGTAAAGATATTTGTTACAATACCATAACCTAGCTAGAAAAATCTAAAAACTTGCATGGACCATTCATTTTGGTGTACAATATTGACAAAATAGTTTCAACTCATTCGGACAAAGTGGTGACACACATCCTAAGAAAGGCATACATCTCTCATATAAGGCTAATTACTAAGTGAGAGATGTTCATGCTTGTGATGGATCTATACTACCACTTTCTCCAAACCATTTTAAACTTTAATGACATGTTTATTGAACCAACCTATGATGTTGTGTGCAGTTATGCATTTTTCAGACCTAGTTTACTAATTACTGTAATTATTTGTTGTATTTCGTAAAGATATTTGTTACAATACCATAACCTAGCTAGAAAAATCTAAAAACTTGCATGGACCATTCATTTTGGTGTACAATGTTGACAAAATAGTTTCAACTCATTCGGACAAAGTGGTGACACACATCCTAAGAAAGGCATACATCTCTCATATAAGGCTAATTACTAAGTGAGAGATGCTATTGCAAGTGAGAGATGTATAGTACCACTATGTCAAAAATATTTCAAAATATTATAACATGATCATAAACCAAACTAATGTGTCCATGAATAGATAATTGCAAAAAAAACATAGAGATAAATAAAAAACAAAGAATTAATATAAAATGGTAGGCAAAACACAAAAAAAGTCTCCTTGCAGGCGCTTGAACATAGGAGCTCAGACTTATAGTTAGCAGATCAAACCATTGAGCTATGCACGTGTTTTCAATATATACCTAGCGCTAGTATACTTAAACGCATTAGCCTCCGCATTGCCAAACACATTGGGCGCCAAAAAACATTTTCGCCGTCGTCACTAAAACAGACTCCGCTCTCATCCTCTATCTCCCGCACTCCTCTTATTTCTCCCCCACTCTTCTTTCTCCCCCACTATTTTCTCCAAACCTAATCGCCGCCGCCGGGACACGACGGCTGTCGACGACCTGCCCCCTCGACCAGGTACCTCACCGCCGCCGCTGGGACACATCCGCCGTCGACGACCTGCCCCCTCGACCAGGTACCTCACCGCCGCCCCCTTACCTCTCATCGCGTCGATGAGCTGCGTCGTCGCCTACTTCACTCGCCGCATCCCGCTCTATCTCATTGCCATCCGCATTTCTCTCGCCCCTTCCACCTAACACGCCCCATCCACATTGCTCTCGCTAACCCCTAAACCCTAACATCGCTGGATTTGGGTCATCGCAGACGACCTTGATGGTGAACAAAAGGAGGCACAGAAGTCAGAAAGGTCCAACCCCTAAACCCTAACCATCGCTAGATTTAGTTTAATTATTCATTCGTTGTTATCAGAGATATTGTAAATTGATTTATGTAATCATTGTGCACTGATACAGTTGTGTTTGGTTCCTTACATTGTGTTATATGTAGTCACATCCATATTTTAGTAGAGAACTTATGTTTCTAGTACTGGTAGACAAGGTTCAAGAAAGCACGATTAGGCGTGCGATTAGGCGCGGTTAAGCGCTGAGCAGAGGGTCAACACATCGCTTACCTACTAAGCGGGCAATTAAGCGCTGGCCCTGCTTAATCGTGCCCATTCGGCATGTTTAAGGGAGAAGAGGAGGGAGAGGAAGAGGAGGAACACCTCCGGGGTCAATCCAGCAGGCAACAAATCGACGGATCGACGAGAGAGAGAGAGCGGACGGACCTACGATGGCTGCAGGCAGCAGATTGGTGAGAGAGAGGCGGAGCGGCTTCGCGGTAGAGGTGAAGATCGCACGAGGGAGGAGAGGCTTCGGGAGAGGGAGCTGGAGAGCGTACGACACGGAGGAGGATAGGCTTCGGGAGAGGGAGGCAGAGAGCACAGGGCGGCGGCGCGGGGCGTGGAAGGAGGCAGCAGAGTACTAGGTCATCACGGGAGAGGGGTTTTGCGTTGAGCCTCCTTGCAGGTGGGCCTAGTGGGCTGCAGACTCATGAAGAGAGGAGGTGGGGGTTAAGGGCTGCTGCAGGGTGGCCCAATATCATGTATTTTTTTCTCTTTTTAACAAAAATGATTAAGCACGATTAATCACGCTTAAGCATTTTCACCACCATACCGCTCGCTCAGCGCTTAGTGCTTTCTTGAACCTTGCTGGTAGAAAGAGATGAGAAAATCTTCACTTTTTTTGTTCATCAGCTTGTGTAAATCTACATCGCCTAATCAATGTACTAGCTAGTACTTTGAACATTGTTTAAGCCTGCATAAAGATTTCCACAACCTAACAGGGGAAAAACTATAGTTATAGTGCAACCACAATTATGAACTTGCACAATCATAACCAAGCTTCATAATGACTGAATCTACACATCTTATCTATTTGCTTTTAGTCAAATCCTTCCCTGCAAATAGTAGTACCTCTTAGCTTTTAGTAAAATCCTTTACATTATCTAATACACACAGTATGCTTGTTCTTATCTATCTTGCAAGTAGTTCAACATGAGCGAACTGCTTATGAGAGAAGACGGGATAAACAAGTGGAGGAGAATATAAAGAAGATGCAAGATTTGGGTCTGAACAAATATACTTCTGTTCTAAATAATTCTGTCTCACCATCTGCATCAACAAAGGGGAAAAATGCAGCAAACAAGATAAATAATAGTTCAGATTCGGATTCATATGTCTCTTTCTATCTCCTTGACGATGATGATCAAGGAGATACTGATGATGACACTGAATATTATGAGCAGCCAAAACCCCTGGCAATGAAGGTGCTCCTTCTATCTTCAAAGTAGTGGATGCCAAATAGTTGCATTGCATTTCAATGTTTTTAATCTGGTGTTTAATATATGCTCATGCTTTTAGATTCATCTTCTTTATTTCATACCTCTTAATTAATATATGGTCTTGCTTTTAAATGCACATGACTATTTTTTTGTGGACAGTATCCTAGAAGAGGTAGAAACACAACCCTTGCTTCAAAGAAGAAGATAGACCCCAACATGGCTCCAGGCATTAGGTTCAGCAAGAGAGTGAGGGCAGGTGCACAACCAGAGGAGCAATCTTCAAAAAGGCATCACTCTACAGAGACAGATGGCCACAATGTACAGGAACCAACAGATGGAAATGATCACATACCAAACAGCCCTACTACACCTGGACTTGCTGATCATTTCAGCAGAGCTGCAGAGGAAGCCATGGCATCTGCTGCTCATGACAGTACAGGTGATGCTGAAGGCAACAGTTGTACTACACCTGGACTTGCTGATCATTTCAGCAGAGCTGAAGAGGAAGACATGGCATCTGCTGCTCATGACAGTACAGGTGATGCTCAAGGCAATGTAGCTAGAGATGAAGAAACTGAAGGCAAGTTCTATTTTTCAGTCAAATAAGGCATCGCTTTTGCTGATTTGCATGAAACAAAACAATTTCATTATTCAATAAAATCGAATTATATTTTGTAGCTCCTACACAGCGAGCACCAAGGAGACCCAGGACAGCAACCAAGGGAAAACAATTGGACAGGATGACTAAAGTTATGCAAAGGAGACTGCCCATAGCTGTTGAGGAAGGCAAAAAAAGGCCACATGAACCTGTTCAAGCTGCCAAGTTTGCATCAGAGGCTGACATCATTATTCGGGAAACCATGCCTATCCTAACTCGTTGGAAAGATTACAAGGACGACCAGAAATACTACAACAGCTTTGTGTCACAGCTAAATGTAAGTGCATTACTGATTCTATGGTTCACTTGTATACTGCTTAACCTGAATTGACTAACTATGGAATTGTCATATGCATAGGGGCGCTTGTCCGTTAACACTGAGGACAAGGCAACAAAGGAAGCTTGCACCGATATGCTACGCTCTGCAGTAAAAAACCAGCGTTATCGGCTCAAGCAGAAATACTTCAATGGTGTACCTGCAAATGAGATTAGCACAACTTCTCCTGTATCTTACATGACTGATGAACAGTGGAGGGCATTAGTTGCAAAGTGGTCTGATCCAAAGAACATGGTATGGGTATCTTGTCATATATTGTTCTTTCACTATAAGTTTGCAAAGGATCTTCGCATATTGAACCTATGATCTAATCTGACATGTTCATTCTCTTGTAGGAAATAAGTGAAAAGAACAAGCAGAACCGCAGTCAAGTCAAGTTTCATCAGGCTACGGGTTCTCGCTGCTATGTGGCACACTTACATGCATATGTAAGTAACTATTACCTTGTACTACTACCTGCACTTTTGCACTCAACTTCTATTGCATTTGATCTGAGCAAACTCCGCTGTGATTGTTTATCCACGAAACAGAAGCAAAAGAGAAACCGAGAAGAACCCAGCTTAGATCAGACTGAAGAACTAGATGCGGTGGACGCCTTCAAGACCTGTCATACCAGCTCCAAACGTGGCCTGAGTGAACCGGCAAGAGAAGCACTTGTAAGTTCATTTGTTTGCTTTATTTAGTGTAATTTTTATGAGATCATATGAGGGAGGCTGGCTGTGGGTCGATGGAACGAAGGGGAGTGATATCGATGAGTGAGATCGCCTGTCCCATCCCAGGGGAGTTCAGATCATAGTCTATTTTGTCTGCCATTTGTCTGCCATCAAATTTCTGAAATGAAAGTAAATATCATAGTCTATTTTTTGTAGGACCCGTGCACTACAACTGTATAGGTTTTAGAGTCTTTGTTAAGCAAATCTGCTATAATTTGTAACTGTTTTCACATTATTTTTCATAGTCTATTTATAGAGTCTTTCAAATGTATAGCTTTTAATTTGCCATCAAATGTATAGCTTTTAAGCAAATCTGCTATAATTTGTAACTGCTATAATCTGCTATAATTTGCCATCAAATGTATAGGTTTTAGAGTCTTTGTTAAGCAAATCTGCTATAATTTGTAACTGTTTTCACATTATTTTTCATAGTCTATTTATAGAGTCTTTCAAATGTATAGCTTTTAATTTGCCATCAAATGTATAGCTTTTAAGCAAATCTGCTATAATTTGCAACTGCTATAATCTGCTATAATTTGCCATCAAATGTATAGCTTTTAGAGTCTGTCAGTCTATTTTTCATAGTCTTTGTTAATGCCTTGTAGGACCCGTGCACTAGAAATGAAAGTCACTGTTTTCACATTATTGTCAGCGACAAATCTGCTATAATTTGTCATCTCTACATGCCTCAAATTATTGCAATAACTAACAATTGGCATCTTGTTGTTGCTCATTAGCATTAACATGTATCTGTTTCTGTCCATGATATTTCAGTCTCATATGGAGGCTTTGAGGGCTGAACCTGTTGCTGAAGGTGAGATGCCAGCATCCAGTGTGCACCTTGTGTCGAAGGTGCTGTCCCAGAGCAGCTCACACCAATTCCTGAAAAGCGTCGGCATCAAAACATCGGCAACCTCCAAGGCATCATCATCAAATCATAGTGAGCTTCGGGAACAACTTGCAGCTGAAGCGACGGCTGCTGTTCAAGGTGAACTCGACCAGCTCAGGAAGAAATGTGAAGAAGCTGAGGAACAGCAGGCGAGGACACAAAGGGAGTTGGAGGAGTACAAGAAGATAACAGAGAAGAACATCAAGGAGATGGAGGAGACCAATGTGCTCATCAAGAAGCTCTTGTCCTTGCATGGTAACTCTTCTTCGACATGAGGGCTGCTAGTCAGAGCTGCTATTTTTGGCCTGTTCTTTGACATGAGGGTACCCAAAAACTCTAGTTGCTCATGGGTGTCAACTTTTGATTATATACTGTTATGTTTGTGCAAACTCAACTCAAATGTGAAGTCAAGTGGTGATGCTGTGAACTGAGTTTAGTGTTGTCCACTTAGTTTGTATGCGCACTGGAATACTAGTTGTATTCATCTATGGAATATGGAATTGTGTGCTCATTCCTCTGTTCTAGTATATTTTGCAATTTCCAATAAAATTATTCTCTGCACATCTGTGACCAAACTGGTGGCATATAATAAAACATATGCCACGTCAGCTGCGACTGTACTAGCCACGTCAGCGTTGACGTCAGCGCTGACGTCAGCTGCCACGTCACTAGCCACGTCAGCGCTGACGTCGTACGCATCAGCACCTTCCAAACGGCTGTTAATGACCAAACCACGGCTCTATCTGTGACGATACCGTACCGTCACAGAAACCAAACGGCGTTAACAACGCCGTCAGTTTGCTTGGGCAGACGACGACATATGACGGAAAAGTGCCTTCCTCTATGACCACAACTGATCGTCATAGAATGAATTCACTTCCATGACAACGCGGCTTTCGTCACAGAATGTATACACATCGATGACGAAAATGGGTAGTCCGTCACAACACAACAAATGTGACGCGACCCCTATGACCAAATCGAACTCGTCACAAATTCGTCACAAACCTTTATCTGTGACGATATATACACATGCAGTGACGCAATACGAACGTCATCGATGATAAGATCTCTACTAGTGTCACAGCTCGGCGCCATAGGCTGTGGCGCCGAGCTGTGTTACCTCGGCGCCACAGCCTATGGCGCCGAGCATAGGGTCCAAACGTGCAAATAGAATTTCTGGGGGTCCAAACGAAAATTTGTGTCACAAAAGAGGCTAAAAAACAAAAAATTCGGGCGAGCCGGGAGTCTGACCCTCTCACCCCACATGTCGGCACAATTGCCCCCCCGTCTGGCGCGCATGTGTGACCGACTTGCTGGGCCCACTTGTCGCCACCAACGCTCAACGGTGCGCGCACGGAAGGCTCAAGCTGAGGAGAGGGGCCCACGAGGTCAGGGACTAGCGAGGTGGGCTACGCGGGAGATCACTAGATGGGCCGAAATGAGTAGAGACGGCCCAGTACAGGGTTCTTTTCCTTTTCTTATTATTTCCCTCTTACTTTTCCTTCTCTTTTAATTTCTAGAATTCAAATTTGAATCCAATTTTACATGTGAATTTATATTCATTTTAAATGTACAATTTGAGCCCAATAATATGGAAGGTCCAAATATTTTTATACATATTTCTTTATTTTTGTATAGCATTTTCCTCTCTTCTCTAAACTCTAATTTGAAAATTGAGGTTAAATTCCCAGATTTGAATATTAATATACTTCTTTTTATATTATTATTTTATTTTATTTATGTTGTCACAAAATGCACACAAAATAAAATCTAGCATGACGCATAATTTAATGGCATATATTTTTATTAGTTATTTGTCTTTAAATATGGTATTCACATGTGATGGTGAGTAGATACAATACACACATATACATAAAGGAAAATACTTTTCTCCTTTTATATGATCTCTTACAAATTACAAATTGGGTATTACAAGGTTGCTCTTAACCGTGAGCACGACTGACAAATCAGTTTTACACTCTGCATAGGTGGTACAACTTTACCCACAAGCTTTTATCCTATCTATCCTGGGTTGATCGGACCCATAAACACTGCCGAGGTGAATGGCTAGGGATCCACTATGAGGCTTTCACAAAATATTCTTAGTACAAAGCCACCCGCTAAGGTTTCCACGTCACTATTGATGGCCCTCTGGGTGAGGTAACTTAGCCAAGACTACCACCCCATGTTAACATGAGCTGCCACCAAACCACTGCCACCCCCTCTTGCCCATCTTTCAGGTAGGGTTGCTAAGCACTAAGTCTATAGAGCTAATTACCAAAGCCAGAGCCATTATAGCACTCGTGGTTGCACTGTTATCCTGGGTGGTCACTCCATGTTCCATTTAACACAAAATATTCTTGTTTAACCATCGGGTTAACATCATAATAAAACTTCATTTCTGGAACATAGTATCATTAAAAGAGTGACATCATATTTATCAAGTTGAGCAATAGCAAAAATTGCTAAGCATAGCATTTATCCCAGGGTAATTCAAGGAATAGGGTTGGTAATTCTAGAAAATCCTTATTTAGGCAAATCCCATCAAATTATGAAATATATATCCAAAAGTAAACATTACTGTATGCATTATTTCAGTACAAATAGAAATATAGAGGGAGAATCCACTTGCCTTGCACGAAAGTTTCATGTGGGTCGTCCTCGAACGAGTTTGGTTCGTCTACCTCATAGTCAACTTCTAGCATCAATTTGCGTATCGTACATACAAAAGAATATGTACGCCAAATAAATAAACATACACCATTACATGGGTAATCATTCACCATTACATACACATCACACAACTGTACTCATAAATATGTCTACAACATATATATTTACTAATCCACTATATCTTCCACTTTGAGTTATTATTGGTGAAAATATGAGTAGGTGACTACGACGCTAGTTTATCTAGTATAATGTAGATAAAAATGTCTTAACAAACTTTACGGAAAATAATTTATTAATTAATAATAGTCCTTTGGGTTTTATCCTTTTCTTTCTAAATAGAAATTATACGTATAGCTAGAAATGTTTATTTCTAAAGCACCTTACATTAATATTCTAAGAATTAATGTAGATTACAAATTTTGGACTTTAATACCATAAACATAGTTATTTTGACATAAATAGATATTTTACTAATTCTAAGTAATTAAGTGTTATACATATGAATACATTTATCATGACTAGAAAACCTTTATTTTTAATCTGACCAAAAATAGGTGGCCTATTATTTCTTCCACTTTCTTATATTAATAAAATTATATTTAAATCGCTAATAACAAATATCGTTCCATGTGCTAAAGCGAAGTTAATCGTGAACGTTTCTAATATTTAAATCACCACGTTAGTGAATAATGACATTGTTTATTTTTGAAAGATAAAATAATACTCATGTCCAAAATATTGTTGCATGGCTAGTTCATGCTTTAGTGTATACATCGGGGTCTCTTTTCAATAGTTTCTGTAATGAAAAATAACTAAACTAAATTTACACAAAACATGGGGTTAAAATGTAAAATAGTCGACTTCTACCTTGGGCTTGTGCCCGTGTACAGGGAGGTCGACGAGCAGGGTGCGGACGGGGCTCGGCGTTGGGCGCGGACGGTCTGGCCAGGGCACTGCGCGGGCACGGTTGACGGCTGACGGTCCGGGCAGGGCACGGGCGTGGTCGAGCGGAGCTCCGGTAGTCGGCGGCGAGGACGGCGAGTGCGAGCAAGGGAGAAGGCGCGAGGAGTGAGAGAGAGAGAGGGAACTCGGGCAGGGAGAGAGGAGGGAGATCTCGGGCGACCTACTTAAAGAGCGAGAGAGGGAGATGCACCGAGGGGAGAGGGGTAAAGGCATCAACGGCTTCAAAGCCATTAATGGCACCGAGGGGAGGGAGAGGAGGAGATAGCGGTGGTTTCCAGCGCAGGGAGTCAAACGGGCATGGGGTCGGGCTCGGCCGGATGGCGCGGCGGCGGCGCGCACGATGCGGCGGTGGCGGCGTCCAGGGAGGAAGAAGGGAGAGGCCCGCGGGTGGGCCCCACCGGTCATAGTTTGGGGGTATCTCTAGAATGTACCTTCTTCTTTTTGCTATCCTTGGACATGAGACATTTTTGGCCGACGTTGGGGAAGAGAAGGCTTTTGTTGACGGCGATGTTGGAGGCGTCCTCGTCGAAGGAGGAGTCGGTGCACCCTTCTTCTTGTTGTAGTATCTTTTCTTCTCCATCTTCTTCTTCCTTTTCTTGTCGTCGTCCCTGTCATTTGTATATGGACATTTAGCTATAAAATAATGGGACTTACCACACCTATAGCAAACCCTCTTGGAGCGGGGTTTGTAGTCCTTCCCCTTCCTTTGCTTGAGGATTTGCCGGAAGCTCTTGATGACAAGAGCCATGTCCACGTTGTCAAGTTTGGAGGCGTCGATTGGGAGCCTACTTGTTGGTGTAGACTCTTCTTTTTTTCTTCCGTTGCTTTGAATACAATGGGTTGCACCTCGAGTGTGGAGGTGGCACCTTGCTTCAAGTTGACAATATGTTTGGAGTCTTTGATCATGAGTTCAAAGCTCACAAACTTGTCGATCACCTCCTCGAGAGACATCTGTTTGTATCTAGGGTCTCCATGGATTAGTTGCACTTGAGTGGGGTTACGAAAGACAAGAGATCTTAGAATAACCTTGACCATTTCATGGTCATCCCACTTGGTGCTCCCAAGGTTTTGGACTTGGTTCACCATCGTCTTGAGCCGGTTGTACATTGCTTGTGGTTCTTCTCCCTTGTTGAGGACGAACTGACCGAGTTCTCCCTTGATCATTTCGCACTTGGTGATCTTTGTCACTTCATTTCCTTCGTGCGCCATCTTGAGGACGTCCCAAATTTCTTTGACACTTCAATTCTTGCACCTTGTTGTACTCCTCTCGACACAAGGAAGCGAGAAGTATAGAGGTGGCTTGGGAATTGAAGTGCCTTATTTGGGCGGCCTCATCGAAATCGTAATCCTCGTCGCCCACTTGTGGTACCTGCGCTCCATACTCAACAATATCCCACATGCTTTCATGGAGTGAGGTTAGATGGTGCCTCATTTTATCACTCCACATACAATAGTCTTCACCATCAAAATATGATGGTTTTGCCTAGGGGAACAGAAAGTAGAGGAGCACGTTTAGAAATACGAGGATAGCGAAGAGGGATCTTACTATACTTCTTGCGCTCTTGGCGCTTAGAAGATGTAGATTCAGCACCGGAGGTTGAGGGTGAGGAAGAGTCGGTCTCGTAGTAGACCACCTTCTTAATTTTATTTTTCTTCTTGTCACCCTTCTTATGTGACGTGATGGAGCCGGCGGATTCCTCCTTGTGCTTGTCGTCGGTCTCCTTTGATGGAGTTCTTTCCTCATTCTTGTTTCCCGAAGATCCGCGCTTTTCCCCCAGTGACTATCTCCCTTTTGGCGTGTTCTCCCGACATCACTTTGAGTTGTTAGACTCTAATGATGTACTGGGCTCTGATACTAATTGAAAGTCACCTAGAGGGGGGAGGTGAATAGGCAAAACCTGAAAATTATAAACTTTGAACACGCACTTCACCTGGGGTTAGGGTTAGAAATAAATAATTGTGGATTCAGAGTGAGGAAGATAGTTCTCCTTGCTATGAGTTGCTCAATCAATGCGGATATCTTTGGGAGCCAACTCAAAATATTATGAGCAAGGAAACTTTAGAGAGCGAGGAGAGGGAAGAAACAAATTGGATGGTGAAGATCAACATGAGTGGACACGGTGATTTGTTTCCTGAGGTTCGGTTCCAAAGAACCTACTCCTCGTTGAGGAGGCCACAAAGGCTGGGTCTATTTCAACCCTTTCCCTCTTTCAACCGATCACCTAGACTGGTCGAGTGCTTCTTATAATCATGGGTCACAAAGACCCCGCAAGGATCACCACACAATTAGGTGTCTCTTGCTTGCTTTACAAAACAATTAGAAAGTTTAGAAGGATAAGAAGAAAGCAACCAAGCAACAAGAGCAACAAATGGAACACAAATCACCCTCTCAAGTTACTAAACACTTTTGATCACTTGACTTGATTTTGGCACTTAGAGAGGATTGAAGGCTTTGAATGTGTCTTTGGAGTGTATTTTTTGCTCTTGTATTGAGTGTTGAGAGTGGAAAGCTTGGATGACTTGAATGGTGGTGGTTGGGGTTTATTTATAGCCCCAACCACTATTCTAGCCGTTGGCTGACTTCTCTGTCAATGGGCACACCAGACAGTCCAGTGGTGCACCAGACACATTACTGTTCACTGTCCGGTGCGTGCTACGTCAGCTGACCGTTGGGTTTGGAGCTATTTACTATTGAATTCATCTGTCCATTTGGTGCACCGGATAGTCCGGTGCGACCTGACGTCGCAGACTGTCTTCTGACTTCTAACGCTCAGACTGCTGCGCAGTCGACCGCAGTCGACCGTTGGCGAAGTCGACCGTTGGCGAAGTCGACCGTTGGCGAAGTCGACCATTGCTTTGTGGGCTCACCGGATAGTCCGGTGGCACAGCGGATAGTCCGGTGATTTTTAGCCGAGGAGCGCTTTGATTTCCCGAGAGCGGCCAGTTTGCGAAGTGCTCCAGCCTGGGCACCGCACAGTCCGGTGCGCCTCAGGCTGCATCAAGTCTGTTTTGCTCCAAACTTGTAGAATTGTCCCATGGTTATTTTCTTTGTATGTGTATATGAACTTTATGCACCTGAGGAAATATCAAATAGTAAAACTAGTTAGTCCACATGGTTTGTGATGGACGTCAAACACCAAAATCGATTATAGAAAATGTTGAGGCCATTTCCCTTTCAGGTCTAGAAGCACATAAATAGAGCAATGATATTATCATAGACCGGTATACCTTTGGATATACAGACTTACCTCCTAAGTTGAGGTCCACGTGCTCGTTTGTTGGTGTCTTGATGGGCTTCACATCCTTCATACCAAACCTCTTGAGGATGTCCTATGCGTACTTGGTTTGGTAGATGAATGTGCCATCATTGAGCTGCTTTACTTGGAATCCGAGGAAGTAGTTCAGCTCGCCCATCATAGACTTCTCAAATTTCTGCACCATTAGCCTGCTAAACTCCTCACAAGAATTTTGGTTAGTAGAATCAAATATTATGTCATCGACATATATTTGGCACACAAATAAATCTCCATCACAAGTCTTAGTAAAAAGAGTTGGATCAACTTTCCCGACCTTGAATGAATTAGAAATTAATAAATCTCTAAGGCATTCATACCATGCTCTTGAGGCTTATTTAAGCTCATAGAGCGCCTTAGAGAGCTTGTAAACATGGTTGGGATACATGTCATCCTCGAAGCTAGGAAGTAGATCCATGTAGACTTCCTCCTTGATCGGTCCATTCAACAGGGTGCTCTTCACGTCCATTTGAAAATGCTTAAAAGAGTGGTGAGTAGCATAGGCCAGTAAAATGCGAATTGACACTAACCTAGCTACAGGAGGAAAAGTCTCATCAAAGTCCAAACCTACGACTTAGGCACACCCTTTTGCCAGAAGTCGAGTATTGTTTCTTGTCACCACTCCATACTCATCTTGTTTGTTGTGAAACAACTGCTTGGTTCCCACAACGCTCTGCTTCGAGCGTAGCACTAGGCTTTAGACTTCATTTCTCTTGAAGTTGCTGAGCTCTTCCTACATCGCCATCACCTAGTCTGGATCTTTCAACGCATCTTCAATCCTAAAAGGCCCAATAGAAGATACAAAGGAGTAATGCTCACGAAATTAGCAACTCTAGATCTAGTGGTTACTCCCTTGTTGATATCCCCTAGGATCATGTCCACCAGATGATCGCATTGTATGGTGGTGTGGACTCGGGTTGGAGGCGCATGTGAACCATCTTCTTTACCCTCCTTGTCTTGTTCCTCATGTGCTCCCCCTTGATCATTGCCATCATCTTGAGATACCTGTTGTCACACCTGGTTTTAGAAGGCAAACCGAATGTGAACCATGTGCGTGCCAGGATCAGAAATTCACGTACATAGCGATTACATAACTGGACATCATCACACAATGCTCCAATAGTACGTAAGGAGGTATTAATTTTGATTACATCATGATGCCCGAGACATCCACATAGTCTTAAACATACATCAAAGTGCGAATACAAAATGTAGTAAAACTCGGCCTTCACAGGGAGCCGACTGGGGGTTTGCCGCTAACCCACGCCTAGAACTCATCATAGTCTTGAAACTTCTAAAAATCCTCCACTACACCTTCATCTTCTCATAAGCAGGGGTTGCAATGTAGACAACTTGGTGTTTAAAGCAAGGGTGAGTACACATGAACGTACTCAACAAATGTCTCATTTGGCTAAAGTGGACTAGTTGTATGTGGGGTAAAGTTTAGAGCAGTTGCTTTTAGTTGGTCAGGTAATTATTACTAGTAGAGAGCCAAGTTTTAACAATAACCCCAAGTTATTAACCCAAAGGTACTCCCTCCAAAAGAAAAGAACACCGGAATCCATAATCATAATCATAATCATCACAATTAAAGTCATTATTATCCTCATCATCATCTGAAATTATAGTATCTCTAATCAAAGGAGCTCCCAAGGCCGCTCATAACCGTGAGCATAGCTGATATATCAGTTTCTAACACTCTGCAGAGGTTGCACACTTTACCCACGAGTCGTGATCCCTTCCCAGCCTGGGTTGTATAGATCCGATCTTCACTACCGAGGTGAATGGCCAGGGATTCACTACGAAGCCTTTACAAAGATTCCCTGAAGATGTAGCCGCTCGTTAGGTTTCCTAAATGTACCGCACTCCTACCCAAGGGTCAAACCACCCTCGACAGAGCGAGCCGTGTACACCGAGCCCCATTAATGGCATGATGGCGAAGCAAACTACACCTCAGCTCCTCTAAATAATTAGCTAAGGGCATCCCATTCCACCCTCTTGGATGTACTGTTATTCTAGGTGGTCATCCAACGAACCAGTCCTTACGAAGAGGCACTCGAGAAACAGCTCGAGCCCCATTAAATATCACAATGCCATCATCATATCCAAAAGTAAACATCGTATCATAAATTGTCTCATCATGTTCATTGATTATAGTAAAGCGCTAGCATAGAGCTAATCTAGAAATAATCCAACCCAAATAGGTGATCAAGGACAGGATAAACAAAAGACTAGTACATCCTTAGGCATAAATTATGTAAATGCGGGGAGCTGAATTATAAAATGCGTAGGACATAGATAGGTCAGAGGACACTTGCCTTCACTAACCAGCTGCTACTTAGGGTCTTCTCCTGTAACTTCCTCAGGCTCCGCAAACGGACTGTTATCTATACGAGTGCAAACATACATTCCACATTCTTAATATAGAGGGAAACAATACACCATACAACAAAACAGATCAATTGAACAGACACGTGGCGTAGAGCTCGCATTTATGACTACTCGGGAGAAGAACCAAGGCGATCGATGCTACGATCGAGAGATATCGTGTGCACACTAAGCAGATATTAATTATACTATTTTAGCTCACCCTAGTCATACTAATAGGTAATTATGATAAAATTAACACTTAGCTTTGATGGGTTTTCTACTCGGTAAATCGTCGTTTAATTATGTAAATTAATTAACGTGAGCGACTCTAGGTGAAACGATCTATCACCACGAGACAAGGCGCGCGACACACTAAAACGAGGTGCGCGATGCATGCAAAACGGCGCACACGGTAGCGCGCTTCAACTCGTGCGAACGACACGCTCAATGCACGCGAACGACATGAGTTGACTTAAACGCACTACACGAGGGCAACAGCGAGGGGCGAGCACGGGGCAGGGGCCGCCGCCGGGGGCCGCGCTGGGGGCCGCATGGTGTAACACCCCAGGTGTTACTGTATGTTTAACCACGAATATGAACTTAAGCACGAGATATCAATGAGGATAATGACCTTTATATCATAATCATCTTCGCCTATCATGATTTCATTATTGTATCTATTTTCATCCATCTGGACTCTTCCTAAAAATTTTTGTGATGTTCGGAACATAATTGTTCCAAAAATTAGCGAGTCTGGTGATTATTTAAAATTCAACGATTTGCTCAAATACGAATTTGGAAACTTAGTTCAGTCTTCCAATATCATCCCAAACAAAATTTATTAGAAGTTACGACTAAGTTTTTGGGTATAAAATAATTTAGTCCCATCTCGTCAACCCAGACATCACGTCAAAGAATTTATAATCATGGCTGGTTTCTAGTTAATTATCCTCGATAGAGGGATCAGGTGTCGAGTTGAAGATGAAGTTATCTGATCTTAAGTCGTATCAAATACAGTTTAAAATATCAGTCCTGATATTTTTTAGGTTCGATCAGTGTGTGTCGGCGTTTCGACCCCGGGGGGTCCCTGGACCGATGAGTAAATTGTCGCCGCGTGCCCCAGCCCAGATGGGTCGGCGCGAGACGGAGCGCGAAGGGGGGAAAACCAGAGGGAGACAGGCGTAAAAGGGGAAACCCGCGGCCTTCGTGTTTGTCCCGCGCCCAGGTCGGGTGCGCTTGCAGTAGGGGGTTACAAGCGTCCGCGTGGGAGGGAGCGAGAGGCCTGCACGCGCCGTCCCGTCCTCCCCGCGCGGCCAACTGAGAGCACCTAGAGGGGGGTGAATAGGTGATCCTGTAAAAGCTTAAACTTATAGCCACAAAACTTTGATTAAGTGTTAGCACAGTTAATGCCAAGTGGCTAGAGAGGAGTCAAAAACACAATAACCACAAGAATTCAATCACAGAGATGACACAGTGGTTATCCCGTGGTTCGGCCAAGTACAAAACTTGCCTACTCCACGTTGTGGCGTCCCAACGGACGAGAGTTGCACTCAACTCCTCTCAAGTGATCCAATGATCAACTTGAATACCACGGTGTTCTTGCTTTTCTTTTCTCAATCCCGTTTGCGAGGAATCTCCACAGCTTGGAGCCTCTCGCCCTTACAAAAGATGTTCACAGAGAATCACGGAGCAAGGGAGGGAATGAGCAACGCACACAAGACTTCAAAAGATCAGAGCAACACGCACACAAGCAGCAATAAGAGCTCGCAACACAACTCAAAGAGTACACAACTCCGCAAGAGCTCTATATGCTATCACAATGAATCGAATGCGCTAGATCAATGTCTTGGTGCTTAGAAAGGTTGTAGGAATGCTTGATGTCCTCCTCCATGCGCCTAGGGGTCCCTTTTATAGCCCCAAGGCAGCTAGGAGCCGTTGAGAACAAATCTAGAAGGCCATCCTTGCCTTCTGTCGTCGGGCGCACCGGACAGTCCGGTGCACACCGGACACTGTCCGGTGCCCGATTTCTTTCCTTAACAGGCGCAGCCGACCGTTGCCGACCGTTGCAGATCTGGCGCACCGGACAGTCCGGTGCACACCGGACAGTCCGGTGCCTCCTTCCGACCGTTGGCCAGACCACGTGTCGCGCGCAGATTCCGCGGCCGACCGTTGGCTCTGCCGACCGTTGGCTCACCGGACAGTCCGGTGCACACCGGACAGTCCGGTGAATTTTAGCCGTACGCCGTCAGCAAATTCCCGAGAGCGGCCTCTTCGGCCGAGGGAGCCTGGCGCACCGGACACTGTCCGGTGCACCACCGGACAGTCCGGTGCCCCAGACCGAAACAGCCTCTTGGCTGTACACAACCAAGTCTTCTCTTCTCTTCTTCTTTCTGTTTCTAACACTTAGACAAATATATTAGTACACAAAACCAATGTACTAAGGTTTAGAAACATACCTTTGCTCTAGATTTGCACTTTGTTCATCCATGGGTATTGATTCACATTTAAGCACTTGTGTTGACACTCAATCACCAAAATACTTAGAAATGGCCCAAGGGCACATTTCCCTTTCAATCTCCCCCTTTTTGGTGATTTATGCCAACACAACATAAAGCAACTAGAACAAGTGCAAAATCACTTCAAATAGAACTCAAATCTATTTTGATTCATTTTTGGCATATATGGATCATCCTTTGCCACCACTTGGTTTGTTTTTGCAAATCAAACTCAAATCTCTATCTCTAAGCCAAACACACATGTTGAAGCATAAAGAGAGTCATTCCAAAAGAGATTGATCAAAGATTTCAAAAACTCCCCCTATTTCCCATAGTCAAAACTTCTCCCCACAAGAAGCCAACTTTTGACGAAAGAGACAATGCAAGAGTTTTGAATAAACCAAGAGCTCTATTCTACTATTTTCAAAATCTCTCAAGTGGTAGCTGATCCATTTTTTGCTTTGGCCTTTATTTTCTCCCCCTTTGGCATCAAGCACCAAAACGGGATCAATCTTGGCCCTTTAACCCCATTGCCTCACCAAAATCTTCAATGAAGAGCAAATGGCAATAAGAGTTCATGAGATGAACTTGGAATTAGTTACCCTCTCATCGGAGTGCAGTGGAAGTCTTTCATGGTCCAAGTCCACCTTTTCCCTTTCAATTTTCCTTCGACACTAAATCAAGCAACTCAAGCATATGGTTAATCTCAAAGGGTCAAGTTGTAACACATCTCCCCCTAAACATGTGCATCACTTTGCAACGGACTTGTGAGGTCCAGGGAGTGTTTGTACAACTTGAGCACCACAATAAGCAACAAAATGCAGAATGAACATGATCAAAGGCATATACACATGTATGCTACAATTCAATCCAAGTTCCGCGAATCTAAGACATTTAGCTCACTACACAGCCTGCAAAAGGTCTTCTCATCTAGAGGCTTGGTAAAGATATCGGCTAGCTGGTTCTCGGTGCTAACATGAAACACTTCGATATCTCCCTTTTGTTGGTGGTCTCTCAAAAAGTGATGCCGGATGTCTATGTGCTTTGTGCGGCTGTGCTCAACAGGATTCTCCGCCATGCGGATAGCACTCTCATTATCACATAGGAGTGGGACTTTGCTCAGATTGTAGCCAAAGTCCCGGAGGGTTTGCCTCATCCAAAGTAGTTGTGCGCAACATTGACCTGCGGCAACGTACTCGGCCTCAGCGGTGGATAGGGCAACAGAGGTTTGTTTCTTAGAGTTCCATGACACCAGGGACCTTCCTAAGAATTGGCACGTCCCCGATGTACTCTTCCTATCGACCTTACATCCAGCATAGTCGGAGTCTGAGTATCCAACTAAGTCAAAGGTAGACCCCTTTGGATACCAGAGCCCGAAGCAAGGCGTAGCAACCAAATATCTAAGAATTCGCTTCACCGCCACTAAGTGACACTCCTTAGGATCGGATTGAAATCTAGCACACATGCATACGCTAAGCATAATATCCGGTCTACTAGCACATAAGTAAAGCAAAGAACCTATCATTGACCGGTATGCTTTTTGATCAACGGACTTACCTCCTTTGTTGAGGTCGGTGTGTCCGTCTGTCCCCATCGGAGTCTTTGCGGGCTTGGCGTCTTTCATCCCAAACCGCTTTAGCAGATCTTGCGTGTACTTCGTTTGGGAGATGAAGGTGCCGTCCTTGAGTTGCTTCACTTGGAACCCAAGGAAGTAGTTCAACTCGCCCATCATCGACATCTCGAATTTCTGCGTCATCACCCTGCTAAACTCTTCACACGACTTTTGGTTAGTAGAACCAAATATTATGTCATCGACATAAATTTGGCACACAAACAAATCACCATTACAAGTCTTAGTAAAAAGAGTTGGATCGGCTTTCCCAACCTTGAAAGCATTATCAACTAAGAAATCTCTAAGGCATTCATACCATGCTCTTGGGGCTTGCTTAAGTCCATAGAGCGCCTTAGAGAGCTTACACACATGGTCGGGGAACCGATCATCCTCGAAGCCAGGGGGTTGCTCTACGTACACCTCCTCCTTGATCGGCCCGTTGAGGAAAGCGCTCTTTACATCCATTTGGTACAACCTGAAAGAATGGTGAGCGGCATATGCTAGCAAGATTCGAATTGACTCTAGCCTAGCCACAGGAGCAAAAGTCTCCTCGAAATCCAAACCTGCGACTTGGGCATAACCTTTTGCCACAAGTCGAGCCTTGTTTCTCGTCACCACCCCGTGCTCGTCCTGTTTGTTGCGGAACACCCACTTGGTTCCCACAACATTTTGCTTCGGACGAGGCATCAGCGTCCAAACTTCATTTCTCTTGAAGTTGTTGAGCTCCTCCTGCATGGCCAACACCCAGTCCGGATCTAGCAAGGCCTCCTCTACCCTGAAAGGCTCAGTAGAAGAGACAAAGGAGTAATGCTCACAAAAATTAACTAATCGAGAACGAGTAGTTACTCCCTTGCTAATGTCACCCAGAATTTGGTCGACGGGATGATCCCTTTGAATCATCGCTCGAACTTGGGTTGGAGGTGCAGGTTGTGCATCTTCCTTCATCACATGATCATCTTGTGCTCCCCCTTGATCACACGCCTCCTGTTGATGAACCTGTTCATCATCTTGAGTTGGGGGTGGCACCATAGTTGAGGAAGAAGGTTGATCTCGTTCATCTTGTTCCTGTGGCCGCACTTCTCCAATCGCCATGGTTCGTATAGCGGCCGTTGGAACATCTTCTTCATCTACATCATCACAATCAACAACTTGCTCTCTTGGAGAGCCATTAGTCTCATCAAATACAACGTCGCTAGAGACTTCAACCAAACCCGATGATTTGTTGAAGACTCTGTACGCCTTTGTATTTGAGTCATAACCTAACAAAAACCCTTCTACAGCTTTGGGAGCAAACTTAGAATTTCTACCTTTCTTCACTAGAATGTAGCACTTGCTCCCAAATACACGAAAGTACGATACATTGGGTTTGTTACCGGTTAGTAGCTCATACGACGTCTTCTTGAGGAGGCGGTGAAGGTAGACCCTGTTGATGGCGTGGCAAGCCGTGTTCACGGCTTCCGACCAAAAACGCTCGGGGGTCTTGAATTCTCCAAGCATAGTCCTCGCCATGTCGATTAGCATCCTGTTCTTCCTCTCTACCACGCCATTTTGCTGTGGTGTGTAGGGAGCGGAGAACTCATGCTTGATCCCTTCCTCCTCAAGGAACTCCTCCACTTGAAGGTTCTTGAACTCGGACCCGTTGTCGCTTCTTATCTTCTTCACCTTGAGCTCAAACTCATTTTGAGCTCTCCTAAGGAAGCGCTTGAGGGTCCCTTGGGTTTCAGACTTATCCTGCAAAAAGAACACCCAAGTGAAGCGGGAAAAGTCATCAACAATAACTAAACCATACTTACTCCCTCCTATGCTCAGATAGGCGACGGGTCCGAAGAGGTCCATATGCAGCAGCTCTAGGGGTCTTGAAGTGGTCATCACATTCTTGCTGTGATGCGCTCCTCCCACCTGTTTACCTGCTTGACAAGCTGCACAAGGTCTATCTTTTTCGAATTGCACGTTAGTCTAACCTATCACGTGTTCTCCCTTTAGAAGCTTGTGAAGGTTCTTCATCCCCACATGTGCTAAGCAGCGATGCCACAGCCAGCCCATGCTAGTCTTAGCTATTAAGCATGCATCTAGACCGGCCTCTTCTTTTGCAAAATCAACTAAATAAAGTTTGCCGTCTAATACACCCTTAAAAGCTAGTGAACCATCACTTCTTCTAAAGACAGACACATCTACATTTGTAAATAGACAGTTATACCCCATGTTGCATAATTGACTAACTGATAGCAAATTATATCCCAAAGACTCAACTAAAAACACATTAGAAATTGAGTGCTCATTAGAAATTGCAATTTTACCTAACCCTTTTACCTTGCCTTGATTCCCATCACCGAATATAATTGAATCTTGGGAATCCTTATTCTTGACGTAGGAGGTGAACATCTTCTTCTCCCCCGTCATATGGTTTGTGCATCCGCTATCAATAATCCAGCTTGAACCCCCGGATGCATAAACCTGCAAGGCAAATTTAGGCTTGGGACTTAGGTACCCAACTCTTGTTGGGTCCTACAAGGTTAGTGCAAATATCCTTAGGGACCCAAATGCAAGTTTTGTCTCCCTTGCATTTTGCCCCTAACTTCCTAGCAACAATTTTCTTATCCTTTCTACAAATGGCAAAAGAAGCATTTAAAGCACAATAAATTGTAGAAGGTTCATTTACTACTTTCCTAGGAGCATTATGAACTACATTTCTCCTAGGCATTTGATGTATATTTTTCCTAGGCATATTTCTATTATGCACATAAGAAGAACTAGAAGCAACCATGACATGAGCATCAAAATCATCATAAGCATTATAACCCCTATAAGCACTTCTAGTTTGTCTTCTATCATGATACAAAAAAGCATGGTTCTTTTTAGTGCTGCTAGCCATAGGAGCCTTCCCTTTCTCCTTGGAGGAGATAGGAGCCTTATGGCTTGTCAAGTTCTTGACTTCTCTCTTGAAGCCAAGCCCATCCTTAATTGAGGGGTGTCTACCAACCGTGTAGGCATCCCTAGCAAATTTTAGTTTATCAAAATTACTCTTGCTAGTCTTAAGTTGAGCATTAAGACTAGCTAATTCATCATTCAATTTTGAAATAGAAACTAAGTGTTCGCTACAAGCATTAATATCAATATCCTTACACCTAGTGCAAATTTCAACATATTCAACACAAGAGTTGGATTTATTTGCTTCTACTAGTTTAGCATTTAAATCATCGTTTATGCTCTTTAAGTTAGAAATAGAATCATGGCATGTTGACACTTCACAAGCAAGCATTTCATTCCTCTTAATTTCTAATGCAAGGGATTTTTGAGCCTCTACAAACTTATCATGTTCTTCATACAACAAATCCTCTTGCTTTTCTAAAAGTATATTCTTTTCATTCAAGGCATCAATTAATTCATTAATTTTGTCTATCTTAGATCTATCTAAGCCCTTGAACAAACATGAATAATCTACTTCATCCTCATCACTAGATTCGTCCTCACTTGAAGAAGCATAGGTAGAGTTGCGAGTACATACCTTCTTCTCCCTTGCCATAAGGCATGTGTGACGCTCGTTGGGGAAGAGGGTTGATTTGTTGAAGGCGGTGGCGGCGAGTCCTTCATTGTCGGAGTCGGAAGAGGAGCAATCCGAGTCCCACTCCTTGCCTAGATGCGCCTCGCCCTTTGCCTTCTTGTAATGCTTCTTCTTTTCCCTCTTGTTTCCCTTTTCCTGGTCACTATCATTATCGGGGCAGTTAGCGATAAAATGACCAATCTTACCGCACTTGAAGCATGAGCGCTTCCCCTTCGTCTTGGTCTTGCTTGGCTGCCCCTTGTGACCCTTTAGCACCGTCTTGAAACGTTTTATGATGAGAGCCATCTCTTCATCATTAAGTCCGACCGCCTCAATTTGTGCCACCTTGCTAGGTAGCACCTCCTTGCTTCTTGTTGCTTTGAGAGCAAAAGGTTGTGGTTCGTTGATCGGTCCATTCAAGGCGTCGTCCACGTACCTTGCCTCCTTGATCATCATTCGCCCGCTGACGAATTTTCCTAAGACTTCTTCGGGCGACATTTTGGTGTACCAGGGATTCTCACGAATATTATTCACCAAATGAGGATCAAGAACGGTAAAGGACCTTAGCATTAGTCGGACGACATCGTGGTCCGTCCATCGCGTGCTTCCGTAGCTCCTTATTTTGTTGATAAGGGTCTTGAGCCGGTTGTATGTTTGAGTTGGCTCCTCGCCCCTTATCATCGCGAACCGTCCAAGCTCGCCCTCCACCAACTCCATTTTGGTGAGCAAGGTAGCGTCATTTCCCTCATGAGAGATCTTGAGGGTATCCCAGATTTGCTTGGCGTTATCCAAGCCACTCACTTTGTTATATTCATCCCTGCACAATGAAGCTAGAAGAACAGTAGTAGCTTGTGCATTCTTATGGATTTGCTCATTAATGAATATAGGACTATCCGAACTATTAAAGTGCATTCCACTATCTACAATCTCCCATATACTAGGATGGAGAGAGAATAGGTGACTACGCATTTTGTGGCTCCAAAATCCGTAGTCCTCCCCGTCAAAGTGTGGGGGCTTGCCGAGTGGAATGGAAAGCAAATGTGAATTTGAACTTTGCGGAATACGAGAGTAGTCAAAGGAAAAGTTAGAATTAACCGGTTTCCTTTGCTCGTAGTCGTTGTGGTCGTCGTCCTTTTGGGAAGAAGAGGATTCGTCGCTGTCGTAGTAGACGATCTCCTTGATGCGCCTTGTCTTCTTCTTCTTCCCATCTTTACGTCTGTGGCCCGAGCCAGAGTCGTTGGATTTGTCATCTTTTGGCTCGTTGACGAAGGACTCCTTTTCCTTGTCGTTGATCACGATTCCCTTCCCCTTAGGATCCATCTCTTCGGGTGGTTAGTCCCTTTCTTGAAGAGAACGGCTCCGATACCAATTGAGAGCACCTAGAGGGGGGGTGAATAGGTGATCCTGTAAAAGCTTAAACTTATAGCCACAAAACTTTGATTAAGCGTTAGCACAGTTAATGCCAAGTGGCTAGAGAGGAGTCAAAAACACAATAACCACAAGAATTCAATCACAGAGATGACACGGTGGTTATCCCGTGGTTCGGCCAAGTACAAAACTTGCCTACTCCACGTTGTGGCGTCCCAACGGACGAGAGTTGCACTCAACTCCTCTCAAGTGATCCAATGATCAACTTGAATACCACGGTGTTCTTGCTTTTCTTTTCTCAATCCCGTTTGCGAGGAATCTCCACAGCTTGGAGCCTCTCGCCCTTACAAAAGATGTTCACAGAGAATCACGGAGCAAGGGAGGGAATGAGCAACGCACACAAGACTTCAAAAGATCAGAGCAACACGCACACAAGCAGCAATAAGAGCTCGCAACACAACTCAAAGAGTACACAACTCCGCAAGAGCTCTATATGCTATCACAATGAATCGAATGCGCTAGATCAATGTCTTGGTGCTTAGAAAGGTTGTAGGAATGCTTGATGTCCTCCTCCATGCGCCTAGGGGTCCCTTTTATAGCCCCAAGGCAGCTAGGAGCCGTTGAGAACAAATCTAGAAGGCCATCCTTGCCTTCTGTCGTCGGGCGCACCGGACAGTCCGGTGCACACCGGACACTGTCCGGTGCCCGATTTCTTTCCTTAACAGGCGCAGCCAACCGTTGCCGACCGTTGCAGATCTGGCGCACCGGACAGTCCGGTGCACACCGGACAGTCCGGTGCCTCCTTTCGACCGTTGGCCAGACCACGTGTCGCGCGCAGATTCCGCGGCCGACCGTTGGCTCTGCCGACCGTTGGCTCACCGGACAGTCCGGTGCACACCGGACAGTCCGGTGAATTTTAGCCGTACGCCGTCAGCAAATTCCCGAGAGCGGCCTCTTCGGCCGAGGCAGCCTGGCGCACCGGACACTGTCCGGTGCACCACCGGACACTGTCCGGTGCACCACCGGACACTGTCCGGTGCACCACCGGACAGTCCGGTGCCCCAGACCGAAACAGCCTCTTGGCTGTACACAACCAAGTCTTCTCTTCTCTTCTTCTTTCTGTTTCTAACACTTAGACAAATATATTAGTACACAAAACCAATGTACTAAGGTTTAGAAACATACCTTTGCTCTAGATTTGCACTTTGTTCATCCATGGGTATTGATTCACATTTAAGCACTTGTGTTGACACTCAATCACCAAAATACTTAGAAATGGCCCAAGGGCACATTTCCCTTTCACCAACCCTCTGTAAGAGGGCCCTGGACCTTCCTTTTATAGGCGTAAGGAAAGGGTCCAGGTGTATAATGGGAGGTGTAGTAGTGTGCTAACGTGTCTAGCAGAGAGGAGCTAGTGCCCTAAGTACATGCCGTCGTGGCAGTCGGAAAGGTTTTGGCACCCTGTTCATGAGATGTCGTGGCCGTCGGAGGAGCGCTGGAGCCTGGCGGAAGGATAGCTGTCGGGGCTGTCGAGTCCTTGCTGACGTCTCCTTGCTTCCGTAAGGGGGCTGAGAGCCGCCGTTGTCATGGAGCACGCGGGGCGCCATCATTATTTGTTTTACCGAGGCGAGCTAGATGGGACACCGGTCTTGTTCCCCGTAGCCAGAGCTAGCTAGGGGTAGGGTAATGATGGCCCCTCCTGTGACGTGGTCGGTCCGAGCCCTGGGTCGGGCGAGGCGTAGGCTCCTCCGAGGTCGAGGTCGAGTCTGTCTTCTGAGGTCGAGGTCGAGTCCGAGCCCTTGGGTCGGGTGAGGCGGAGACCGTCGGCTGAGGCCAGGGCCGAGTCCGAGCCCTGGGGTCGGGCGAGGCGGAGTTCGTCGTCTTCCGGGGCCGAGGTCGAGTCCGAGCCCTGGGGTCGGGCGAGGCGGAGTTCGTCGTCTTCTGAGGCCGAGGCCGAGTCCGAGCCCTGGGGTCGGGCGAGGCGGAGTTCTTCGTCTTCCGGGGCCGAGGCCGAGTCCGAGCCCTAGGGTCGGGCGAGGCAGAGTTCGTCGTCTTCCGGGGCCGGGGCCGAGTCCAAGCCCTGGGGTCGGGCGAGGCGGAGCTTCCTATGGCGCCCGAGGCCGGACTTGGCTGCTGTCAGCCTCACTCTGTCGAGTGGCACAACAGTCGGAGCGGCGCAGGCGGCGCTGTCCTCTTGTCAGGCCGGTCAGTGGAGCGGCGAAGTGACTGCGGCCACTTCGGCTCTGTCGACTGAAGGGCGCGCGTCAGGATGAGGTGTCAGGCCATCCTTGCATTAAATGCTCCTGCGATACGGTCGGTCGGCATGGCGATTTGGCCAAGGTTGCTTCTTGGCGAAGGCTGGGCCTCGGGCAAGCCGAAGGTGTGTCCGTTGCTTGAGGGGGCCCTCGGGTGAGACGTAAATCCTCCGGGGTCGGCTGCCCTTGCCCGAGCCTGGGCTCGGGCGAGGCGAGATCGTGTCCCTTGAGTGGACCGAGCCTTGACTTAATCGCACCCATCAGGCCTTTGCAGCTTTGTGCTGATGGGGGTTACCAGCTGAGATTAGGAGTCTTGGGGGTACCCCTAATTATGGTCCCCGACAGTAGCCCCCGAGCCTCGAAGGCAGTGTTAATACTCGCTTGGAGGCTTTTGTCGCACTTTTTTGCAAGGGGACCGACCTTTCTCGGTTGCGTTTTGTTCCGGTGGGTGCGCGCGAGCGCACCCACCGTGTGTAGCCCCCGAGGCCTCGGAGGAGTGGTTTGACTCCTTCGAGGTCTTAATGCATTTCGTGATGCTTCGGTCGGTCTGGTTGTTCCCTCATGCGAGCTGGCCGTAGCCCGGGTGCACGGTCGGGTCCCAAGTTCTCGGGCTGGTATGTTGACGCTGTCAACGGTTTGGCCGGAGCCAGGTTTGCGAGAGCAGTCCCTGAGCCTCCGCACAGAGCGAGAGGACGGTCAAGGACAGACTCGACTTTTTTACATACGCCCCTGCGTCGCCTTTCCGCGAGGAGGGGGGGAAAAGCGCCATGTTGCCCTTGGAGGGCGCCAAACATGGTGTCTCCAGTGAGCTGCTAACGGGTAATCCGATTGGACGCCCGTGCCCCATTTGTTAGGGGACGGCTAGTGGCCCGGAGGCGTGCTCCAAAAGTACCTGCGGGTGATTTGTCGGACTCGGTCCCCTTTTGACGGGGTCCAAGGGCTCGATGCCTCCCTCTGATGGGATTCCGTTACAAAATCGTTCCCGTTGGTCTCGGAAATGTCCTATGGTACCTCGGGAGCGTAGCCCGAGCCTTGGTTATGTATCGAACGTACCCAGGGTCATCCCTCGCTCTGCGTCTGAGGCGGCTGTCGAACCCTTCGAAGGCCAGCCTACGAACCCCTGATCAGTAGTGGGCGCGGAGCCCGAGTGGCCTGAGGTGACCGTTGAACCCTTCTGAGGGGCCGGCCTTCGAACCTCTGACCAGTAGTGGGCGCGGAGCCCGAGCGCTCTGAGGCGGCTGTTGAACCCCTCCGAGGGGCCAGCCTTCGAACCTCTGATCAGTAGGGGGGCTCGGTGCCCGTTTCCTTCGCGGAGAAGGATCCCTTTCGGGGTATCCCCTTTCCCGGTCCCTGTTATAAGAGAGAGAAAGAGGAAGAGGAAAAGTATACGAAATCGAATGACGTGTCGCACCTTTTTTGACGCGGTCATTATGGCGGAGGTGAAGCGTCGCCTGCTTCTCCTGCCAAAGGTGCCGCCTCTCCTGCCGCAGAGTTAATGCGACGGGACGAGTGGTTCGCGGGGCAGCCGTTGCGCGTGCGCGAGCCGTTTGAGGAACGGAACACGGGTGCGCCGTCTTCACGCCGTGGGAAAGGGTTCTCTCGCTGTCCCAGGAGGGGACGTGAGCTTGGCTGACGACTTGACCGCTGCTTCCGCCCGCCTGCCACCGCCATTACTGCCGGCCCATTTCTGGCCGTATCGACCGTTGCGCCTTCTCCCGCGGCTGACTGACATGTGACCGATGTGCCTGGTTGGCACTGTTGGGTAATGCGCAGGGTTGCGTCGAGCTGCGGTACTAGTTCCGCAGTCAAGGAGGCACGGTAGTGGCGCGAGTGGCGGTGCAGTTTCTTGCACGTAGAAACCGGCGAACTGGTTGCATGACGTGTGGGCCTGGGCCTCCATGCTGGACGCGTCGAAGTCGAAAGGGTGCGCCCCCTTGGTGCGGTCGCATGCCGCCTGCATGGCGGTCCGCCCTTTCACCCGCTGGTCTGGGCGAAAGTGGAGGAATGCTCGTAACCGCTGGGCAGTTGCGCGCACCGCGCGCGGCGGTTTGGCTTCTTCTGCCCCTGGCCAGCTTGCATGACGCATGGGACCCAGCCCCCGTGTCGTAGGGGGAGGACCTTGGAGCGTGTTGGAGAAGACTCAGCCCGCGATGGCTGAGGACGCAAGTGGGGAGAGTTGCCTTTAAAAGGAGGGTGACCCCCTTGAAAGGCAACCATGTCCTTGCGCTCCCCTCATGCGTCGCGTCTTTCCACCTTCCGAGCCCCCGGATGGGGAACACTTCACAGTCCTTTCGCCTTGTCATTGGAGGAACGCAACTTCGCGGAAGTTGGTACCTTTCAGCCATCGTTCGGCTTCAAGGATTTTCATCAACCAGCCCGGCCGCTTCCCCTCGCCGGTGGTCACCCAAGACGGTGACCACCAGCTCCTGGGTGGGGAGAAGCAAGTCGGGCTGCGGCCTCTGCCCCTCCCTCAGCTTCAAGGATGTTCATCATCAGTGCTGGGGAGGGAAGTGCGCCGAGTTGGGGTCGATCTCCGCGCGGGTAGCGGCCCGCTCCTTCCCTCAGCGATCGAGGGGAAGGGCGTTCGCCGTTCGTGGTGCTGGCAGCTGCCGCGTGTCCGGCTCTCCGGTCCGAGCAGCTTCGGCGCTGCTTCCGGTGCCACCTTCCGCCGCGGCAGCCGGAAGAGGTTTCTCCGCCGACGAGATAGTCGGTGCCGCCCGCGGACTGACCTCCAACTCTACGGCCTTCTGCTCGTCCTCGCCCCTCGAGTGGGGACGTGGGCGAGGGCCTTATGGCAGTAGCATCCGCCCTGAGGTCATCGCTGCTGCTGTTCGGCCGCTCGGAGCAGAAGTCGTCGTCGCTGCTGCTGGAGCGGGCGGCGGCGAGCCATCCGTCGGCCTTCTGTTGCTCCGCAGGCCCTCCAATCGTGGGGGGTTGTTCGTACCTGCGGAGGTGGAACCGGAGTTCCGTTTGTAATGGCACCTTGAGTGCCAGTGTCTGTTCATTGTGGCTGTCGGGGCCTGAACATGTATGTATTCTCGGCACAGAGCCCTGTTTTTTCCTCATTTCGAGCACTAGGACTCGCCTGTCGGCTAACTGAACCGCTTAACCAAGTGTGAGTTGCCTCGTGCGAAGGTGACGAGTGAGGTATCCGTATCCCGGAGGCGTGGGAGTCCCTCGGCTCGGTCAGCCTTGCCGCCCGAGGCTTCTCTTGCTTAGTTAAAGGAACCCTCGGCCGCTCTTCGATGAGCCAAAGCCGGAGGCAGCGGTGTCAGCATGGACAGAGGCAGAGTTGTCTCGAAAAGAAGACTTCGTCGGCCGGAGCCTGGCCGGGCCGTCCACTGGCGGGACCGACGCCGGAGTCGAGTTGCCGAGGCCACGAGCCGGGCTGATGTCCTCGGGGGACAGCTGGCTGAGGCTTCGGGGTGGCCGGCCGAGCTGTCTGCTCGGGCCGGATTCCTGGAGAAGGCCCTGGCGGCGATGGCCCGGGTGCGGTGCTGACGTCGTCCTTCGGAGTGGAGATCCTCCGACCACGTTGCAGTCTGAGGCTCGGTCGGACTTCGCCGAAGGTGTAGTTGACGCCGAGGGTGCTGCTGCTCCCCCTCCGTCAAGGTCCGAGCCTGCAGGATCGGTTTATCTTGTAGTGTGTGTATGTTTTCTGCGGCCGCCGAGGCCCAAACATACTATCGTCGTGTTGTAAAGCTGCGTTTCTTTTCCTCTTGTTTCGAGTATCTGGACTTATTTGTTGGTAACAGAATTGTTTGTTTGAGCGAGAGTTACTTTTCACGGAAGGTGATGAGTGAGGTATCCGTATCCCGGAGGCATAGGAGTCCCTTGGCTCGGTCGGCCTTGCCGCTTACGTGTACTCTTACTCGTCCGTAGGATTCTGCCATCGATATAGTCGAGAAGGCCCGAAAAATCGTTTCGGCAGAAGAGTTTTCGAGGGTGAAGACTTGTTCGGTCCGCGGAATCACTTATCCGAGCGTGAGTTACTTATCGCAGAAGGTGATGAGTGAGGTATCCGTATCCCGGAGGCGTAGGAGTACCTCGGCTCGGTCAGCCTTGGCTGCTTACGTGTACTCCGTCGTTTTCAGGATCCCACTTTCGAAGTAGTCGAAAAGCACGAAAGACGTTCTGGCAGAAAAGATCTTTTCCGAGGAAAATTTTGACGCGGAGGGGGTTCCCCCCTTCTAGCCCCCGAGGGAGGGTCGGGCTTTGTCGAGGCAAGGCTGACCCTTCCTTGATGGTTAGACTTTGTGTGTGAACGAGGTGTATGAACGACTTGAAAGCATCTTAAGGGTAGAAGCGACGTATCTGTCGGATGTTCCAAGCGTTGCTGTAGACCTTGCCTTGACTGTTGGCCAGCTTGTACGTCCCGGGCTTCAGAACCTTGGCGATGACGAACGACCCTTCCCAGTGAGGCGTGAGCTTGTGCCGCCCTCGGGCGTCTTGTCGCAGCCGAAGCACCAAGTCGCCCACCTGGAGGTCTCGGGACCGAACCCCCGTGGTAGCGTCGCGGGGACTGCTGATACCGCGTCGAGTGTAGTAAGGCCATGTCCCGAGCCTCTTCCAGCTGGTCCAGTGCGTCTTCTCGGTTAGCTCGATTGCTTTGGTCGTCGTAGGCCCTCGTCCTCGGGGAACCGTATTCTAAGTCTGTGGGCAAGATGGCCTCAGCCCCATAGACTAGAAAGAACGGTGTGAAGCCCGTGGCTCGGCTCGGCGTTGTCCTCAGGCTCCAGACCACCCAGGGAAGCTCCTTCATCCATCGCTTGCCAAACTTGTTGAGGTCGTTGTAGATCCGCGGCTTGAGTCCTTGCAGGATCATGTCGTTGGCACGCTCTACTTGCCCATTCGTCATGGGGTGAGCCACGGCGGCCCAGTCCACCCGGATGTGGTGATCCTCGCAGAAGTTCAGGAACTTTCTGCCGGTGAACTGGGTGCCGTTGTCGGTGATGATGGAGTTCGGGACTCCAAAGCGATGGATGATGTTGGTGAAGAACGCCACCACCTGTTCGGATATGATGCTGTTTAGGGGTCGGACATCGATCCACTTGGAGAATCTGTCGATGGAGACCAGCAGGTGCGTGTAGCCCCCGGGTGCCTTCTACAAGGGGCCGACGAGGTCCAGACCCCACACAGCAAACGGCCAGGTGATGGGTATGGTCTGCAGAGCCTGAGCGGGCAGGTGGGTCTGCCTTGCATAGAATTGACACCCCTGGCAGGTGCGGACAATTCTAGTGGCGTCGGCCACCGCGATCGGCCAGTAGAAACCTTGTCGGAAGGCGTTTCCAACAAGGGCTCGGGGCGCTGCGTGATGACCGCAAGCCCCCGAGTGTATTTCTTGTAAGAGCTCCTGGCCTTCGGTGATGGATATGCATCGCTGGAGGATGCCTGAGGGGCTGTGGTGGTAGAGCTCCTTCCCGTCCCCCAGCAAGACGAACAACTTGGCGCGCCGCGCCAACCGCCGAGCTTTGGCTCGGTCGAGGGGTAGCTCTCCTCGGTGGAGATATTGCAGGTACGGAGTCTGCCAGTTTCGATTAGGCGTGACCCCGCTCCGCTCCTCCTCGATGCGCAGTGCCTCACCCTCGGGGGCCGAGGGTGCCTCGGGCTAAGCCGAGGGTGCCTCAGGCTGGGCCGAGGGTGCCTCGGGCTGGGCCGAGGGTGCCTCGGGCTGGGCCGAGGGTGCCTCGAGCTGGGCCGAGGCCTTCTCGGGCTCGGGCGTGTCGTCGGTCTTGACGGAGGGTTCATGCAGGTCTCGGGAGAAGACGTCCGGGGGAACCGTTGTCCGCCCCGAGGCTATCTTAGCCAGCTCGTCTGCAGTCTCGTTGTATCGTCGGGCGATATGGTTGAGCTCGAGCCCATAGAACTTGTCCTCCAGGCGCCGAACCTCATCGCAGTAGGCTTCCATCTTCGGGTCGCGGCAGTGGGAGTTCTTCATGACTTGGTCAATGACGAGCTGCGAGTCACCGCGAGCGTCAAGGCGTCGGACCCCTAGCTCGATGGCAATGCACAACCCGTTGACCAGAGCCTCGTACTCGGCCACATTGTTGGACGCTGGGAAGTGGAGGCGTAGCACGTAGCGTAGGTGCTTCCCGAGGGGCGAGATGAAGAGCAGGCCTGCGCCTGCCCCTGTCTTCATCAGCGACCCGTCGAAAAACATGGTCCAGAGTTCTGGTTGGATCGGAGCTGTTGGGAGCTGGGTGTCGATCCATTCAGCCACAAAGTCCGCCAAGACTTGGGACTTGATGGCCTTCCGAGGGGCGAATGAGATTGTCTCGCCCATGATTTCCACTGCCCACTTTGCAATCCTACCCGAGGCCTCTCGGCACTGGATGATCTCCCCCAGGGGGAAGGATGACACCACAGTCACCGGATGAGACTCGAAGTAGTGTCGCAACTTCCGCCGCGTCAGGATCACCGCGTACAACAGCTTCTGAATTTGTGGGTAGCGGATCTTGGTCTCGGACAGTATCTCACTGATGAAGTAGACTGGCCTCTGGACGGGCAATGCATGCCCCTCTTCTCGTCTCTCAACCACGATTGCGGCGCTGACCACCTGAGTGGTAGCGGCGACGTAGATCAAGAGGGCTTCTCCGGCAGCGGGGTCACCAAGATGGGCGCGTTCGTGAGGAGCGCCTTCAGGTTGCCGAGGGCTTCCTTGGCCTCAGGGGTCCAAGTGAAGCACTCGGCCTTTCTTAAGAGGCGGTACAGAGGCAGGCCTCTTTCGCCGAGGCGCGAGATGAAATGGCTCAGAGCCACAAGGCATCATGTGACCCTCTGTACGCCTTTCAAGTCCTTGATGGGCCCCATGTTGGTGATGGCCGCGATTTTCTCCGGGTTGGCCTCGATGCCCCGCTTGGAGACGATGAACCCCAAGAGCATGCCTCGGGGGACTCCGAAGACGCACTTCTCAGGATTGAGTTTTACGCCTTTCACCTTGAGACACCGGAATGTCGCTTCAAGGTCGGAAAGGAGGTCGGAGGCTTTCCTCGTCTTGACTACGATGTCATCGACGTAAGCCTCGACCGTTCGACCAATGTGTTCGCCGAACACGTGGTTCATGCACCTTTGGTATGTTGCACCCGCATTCCTCAAACCAAACGGCATGGTAACATAGCAGTACATGCCGAAAGGTGTGATGAAAGAAGTCGCGAGCTGGTCGGACTCTTTCATCCTGATTTGGTGATACTCTGAGTAGGCATCGAGGAAAGACAGGGTTTCACACCCAGCAGTGGAATCCATGATTTGATCGATGCGAGGCAAAGGGTAGGGAACTTTTGGACATGCTTTGTTTAGACCAGTGTAGTCTACACACATCCGCCATTTCCCTCCTTTCTTTCTAACAAGCACAGGGTTGGCGAGCCATTCGGGATGGAATACCTCTTTGATGAACCCCGCCGCCATTAGCTTGTGGATCTCCTCGCCTATGGCTCTGCGCTTTTCTTCGTCGAATCGGCGCAGAGGCTGCTTCACGGGTCGGGTTCCAGCTCAGATATCCAGCGAGTGCTCGGTGACATCCCTCGGTATGCCGGGCATGTCCGAGGGTCTCCACGCGAAAACTTCGGCGTTTGCGTGGAGAAAGTCGATGAGCACTGCTTCCTATTTGGGATCGAGCTCGGAGCCGATCCAGATCTGCTTGGAGGTGTCGTTGCTGGGATCGAGAGGGATGGACTTAACCGTCTCCGCTGGCTCGAAGTTGCCGGCATGGCGCTTCACGTCTGGCGCCTCCTTGGAGAGGCTCTCCAGGTCGGCGATGAGGGCCTCGGCGTACTCTACGCACTCCACGTCGCATTCGTACGCGTGTCGGTACGTGGGTCCAACGGTGATGACCCCGTTGGGGCCCGACATCTTGAGCTTGATGTAGGTGTAGTTGGGGACGACCATGAACTTGGTGTAGCATGGCCTCCCCAACACTGTGTGGTAGGTTCCTCGGAACCCGACCACCTCGAACGTGAGGGTTTCCCTTCGGAAGTTGGAGGGAGTCCCAAAGCAGATGGGTAGATCGAGTTGTCCGAGGGGCTGAACGCGTTTCCCGGGGATGATCCCGTGGAAAGGCGTCGCGCCTACCCGGACCGAGGACAGATCGATCCGCAGGAGCCCGAGGGTCTCGGCGTAGATGATGTTGAGGCTGCTGCCTCCGTCCATGAGGACCTTGGTGAGCCTGACGTTGCCGATGACGGGGTCGACAACGAGCGGGTATTTCCCTGGACTCGGCACGCGGTCGGGGTGGTCGCCCTGGTCGAAGGTGATGGGCTTGTCGGACCAGTCTAGGTAGACTGGCGCCGCCACCTTTACCGAGCAGACCTCCCGACGCTCTTGCTTGCGATGCCGAGCCGAGGCGTTCGCCACTTGCCCACCGTAGATCATGAAGCAGTCGTGAACCTCGGGGAACTCTCCTGCCTTGCGATCCTCCTTCTTATCGTCGTCGCGGGCCCTGCCACCTTCTGCAGGTGGCCCGGCCTTGTGAAAGTGGCGCCGAAGCATGGCGCATTCCTCAAGGGTGTGCTTGACGGGCCCCTGATGATAGGGGCACGGCTCCTTGAGCATCTTGTCGAAGAGATTGGCGCCTTCGGGAGGTTTCCGAGGGTTCTTGTACTCAGCGGTGGCGACAAGGTCCGCGTCGGCGGCGTCGCGTTTCGCTTGTGACTTCTTCTTGCCTTTCTTCTTGGTTCCGCGCTGAGTGGACGCCTCGGGGACATCTTCCGGCTGGCGGCCCTGGGACTGCTTGTCCTTCCGGAAGATGGCCTCAACCGCCTCCTGGCCAGAGGCGAACTTGGTGGCGATGTCCATCAGCTCGCTCGCCCTAGTGGGGGTCTTGCGACCCAGCTTGCTCACCAGGTCGCGGCAGGTGGTGCCGGCGAGGAACGCGCCGATGACATCCGAGTCAGTGACGTTGGGCAGCTCGGTGCGCTGCTTCGAGAATCGCCGGATGTAGTCCTGGAGAGACTCTCCCGGCTGCTGGCGGCAGCTTTGGAGATCCTAGGAGTTCCCAGGGCGCACGTACGTGCCCTGGAAGTTGCCGGTGAAGGCTTGGACCAGGTCGTCCCAGTTGGAGATCTGCCCCGGAGGCAAATGCTCCAGCCAGGCTTGAGCAGTGTCGGAGAGGAACATGGGGAGGTTGCGGATGATGAGGTTGTCATCGTCCGTTCCACCCAGGTGGCAGGCCAGCCGGTAGTCCGCGAGCCACAGTTCCGGCCTCGTCTCCCCTGAGTACTTTGTGATAGTAGTCGGGGTTCGGAACCGGGTCGGGAACGGCGCCCGTCGTATGGCCCGGCTGAAATCCTGCGGACCGGGTGGTTCAGGCGAGGGACTCCAATCCTCCCCGCTGTCGTAGCGTCCCCCACGCCTGGTGTGGTAGCCTCGGCGCACCTTCTCGTCGAGGTGGGCTCGACGGTTGCGGTGATGGTGCTCGTTGCCGAGGCGACCCGGGGCCATAGGCGCTGTGTTGTGCGTGCGCCCGGTGTGGACCGAGGCTTCCCGCATGAATCGGGAAGTCGCGGCGCGATGTTCCGAGGGGTACCCCTGCCTTCGGGAGGCAGAGCTTTCGGCTCGTCGGACCGCGGCATCCTCCAGGAGATTCTTGAGGTCTCCCTGGATACGCCGCCCCTCGGTGGTTGATGGCTCCGGCATCACGCGGAGAAGTATTGCCGCTGCAGCCAGGTTCTGGCCGACCCCACTGGAAGCCGGTGGCGGCCTTGCCCTGACATCGTCGGCGATGCGGTGCTGGATGCCTTGGGGTAGATGACGCGCTTCTCCAGCCGGAGGTTGGCCTGCCCATTCCTGCCCGATGTCCCAGCGGAACGGCTCAAGTGTTCCTGCCCCCTCGTCGAGCCTGGCCTGCATCTCGCGGATTTGCTCGAGCTGTGAGTCCTGACCCCCCGCAGGGACTGGGACCACAACTAGCTCCCGAAGGATGTCAACGCGAGGTGCAGGCCTAGGGGGATCACCGTTTTCCAGTATACCAAGATGGTTGCCTTCGCCGGGACCCCCTAGATCGACGTGGAAACATTCACGACTTGGGCCGCAGTCCTCGTCGCCGAAGCTGCGGCTACCGTCGGAACAATCGGAAAGGCAGTAGTCGCATGCGGTCATGAAGTCCCGCATGGCACTGGGGTTACCAAATCCGGAGAAATCCCAACAAAAGTCGGGCTCGTCATCTTCCTCGGAACCCGAGGGCCCTTAGGTCGAGACAGCTGTCGTCCGGTCCCAGGGTGACCACATACCGTACCTCGAAGGGTTTTGACTCGCCTCTATGAAAGCGTCCACCAAAGCGAAGTCGCTTGGTGGGTCGAGGCTGAATCCAAAAGGCACGAGATGGGAATCGGTCGGTACCTCTTGGTCGACGCGCGGTGACGAAGTCACGTCAGGGGCAGACTGCACCGTCGTCTCAGGTTCAAGGGTGACGCCCAGCAAGTCCTTTGCGAGCCTGTTGGCGTCGTCCATCCGCTTGGAGTTGGTGTGTTGCAGGGAAACGGCGCTCGTCTTCGTCTCAGACGCGAGGTCGATGCCCGACGTGTCCCCCGTTGGGGCGCCAGCACCGTCGACTCGCTTGACAGCCGACGAGGTGCCGCCTCCTGCTTGGCCTTGGTTACCCCGCCTCCTCCTCCGTCGGCGGGGGAGGCGACGGGACAAACCCGAATGTTGTTCTTCCGCCACGTGGGGAAGACGTCGTCGATTCCGCCGCCGACGGGCGGGTTGTCGGCCGCCATTATCGCTGTCACGCGGCGAGGGAAGGAGTATCATGTCGTAACCGCCGTCGAGGGACATGAACTCAAGACTCCCGAAACGGAGCACCGTTCCGGGCTGGAAAGGTTGCTGGAGACTACCCATCTGGAGCTTGATGGGAAGCTGTTCGTCAACACGCAGCAGGTCCCTACCTGGCGCGCCAACTGTCGGCGTTTCGACCCCGGGGGTCCCTGGACCGACGAGTAAATTGTCGCCTCGTGCCCTAGCCCAGATGGGTCGGCGCGAGACGGAGCGCGAAGGGGGGAAAACCAGAGGGAGACAGGCGTAAAAGGGGAAACCCGCGGCCTTCGTGTTTGTCTCGCGCCCAGGTCAGGTGCGCTTGCAGTAGGGGGTTACAAGCGTCCGCGTGGGAGGGAGCGAGAGGCCTGCACGCGCCGTCCCGTCCTCCCCGCGTGGCCAACCCTCTGTAAGAGGGCCCTGGACCTTCCTTTTATAGGCGTAAGGAGAGGGTCCAGGTGTACAATGGGAGGTGTAGCAGTGTGCTAACGTGTCTAGCAGAGAGGAGCTAGTGCCCTAAGTACATGCCGTCGTGGCAGCCGGAGAGGTTTTGGCACCCTGTTCATGAGATGTCGTGGCCGTCGGAGGAGCGCTGGAGCCTGGTGGAAGGACAGCTGTCGGGGCTGTCGAGTCCTTGCTGATGTCTCCTTGCTTCCGTAAGGGGGCTGAGAGTCGCCGTCGTCATGGAGCACGCGGGGCGCCATCATTATTTGTTTTACTGGGGCGAGCCAGATGGGACGCCGGTCTTGTTCCCCGTAGCCAGAGCTAGCTAGGGGTAGGGTAATGATGGCCCCTCCTGTGACGTGGTCGGTCCGAGCCCTGGGTCGGGCGAGGCGGAGGCTCCTCCGAGGTCGAGGTCGAGTCTGTCTTCCGAGGTCGAGGTCGAGTCCGAGCCCCTGGGTCGGGCGAGGTGGAGACCATCGGCTGAGGCTAGGGCCGAGTCCGAGCCCTGGGGTCCGGCGAGGCGGAGTTCTTCGTCTTCCGGGGCCGAGGCCGAGTTCGAGCCCTGGGGTCGGGCGAGGCGGAGTTCGTCGTCTTCCGGGGCCGAGGCCGAGTCGGAGCCCTGGGGTCGGGCGAGGCGGAGTTCGTCGTCTTCCGAGGCCGAGGCCGAGTCCGAGCCCTGGGGTCGGACGAGGCGGAGTTCATCGTCTTCCGGGGCCGAGGCCGAGTACGAGCCCTGGGGTTGGGCGAGGCGGAGTTCGTCGTCTTCCGGGGCCGGGGCTGAGTCCGAGCCCTGGGGTCGGGCGAGGCGGAGCTTCCTATGGCGCCCGAGGCCGGACTTGGCTGCTGTCAGCCTCACTCTGTCGAGTGGCACAGCAGTCGGAGCGGCGCAGGCGGCGCTGTCCTCTTGTCAGGCCGGTCAGTGGACCGGCGAAGTGACTGCGGTCACTTCGGCTCTGTCGACTGAAGGGCGCGCGTCAGGATGAGGTGTCAGGCCATCCTTGCATTAAATGCTCCTGCGATACGGTCGGTCGACGTGGCGATTTGGCCAAGGTTGCTTCTTGGCGAAGGCTGGGCCTCGGGCGAGCCGAAGGTGTGTCCGTTGCTTGAGGGGGCCCTCTGGCGAGACGTAAATCCTCCGGGGTCGGCTGCCCTTGCCCGAGGCTGGGCTCGGGCGAGGCGAGATCGTGTCCCTTGAGTGGACCGAGCCTTGACTTAATCGTACCCATCAGGCCTTTGCAGCTTTGTGCTGATGGGGGTTACCAGCTGAGATTAGGAGTCTTGGGGGTACCCCTAATTATGGTCCCCGACAGTGTGTCTCTTGTCCCGATCAAAATCTTCAAATATAAATAACGGGCAAGAATTTATCATATTTTAGGGTATTCATCAAATCGAACCCTATCCAAATACTATTGTCGATCTCTTTTGGGTCTGGACCATTTGTACATCTTTCAAACCCTAATTTTGGAACCAGGAAATGTATTTATATTTACTAAATTAAAGAGAGGAAAAGTGGAAAAAATCTCCTTGATATTATCCCCACCAATCATCTCTCTCCCTTATCTGCCACCGCTGTTTCGATGAGTCCCTAATCCTCTCCCCACACACATGCTCTCTTCTTCATGGAATTCTTGGCTGCTGCCCCTCGTGCTAAGCTCATCTCCTCCCCATCTCCTTAATGGATGCCACCCTCTCCTAGCATCGTCTCTCTGCTCGCACATCGACCTCCTCCCTCCCCATCACGTTCTCCCCCTACCAGGTCAAGCTCGGCCCTATTGAGCTCGCCTATGCTCATCGGCCATGCCCACCTCCTAGATCGTCATTATGCCGCTGTCAGGATGCCGGACGCGCGCCCTTGCCCTCTACCTATTCACCTCACCCCACAGCTGTCGACCTTGCCCTGATCTCCACCAGCACCCATCGCCACTGGTTCTCGGCTCAGCCATGCCTCTCCTTACCCACTTCGCTGGCGCCGAGGTCCTCTTATGGCTGCTCCACCTCGACCAAGGACGTAGAGCCAGCACGGCCCTCTGTCCTTGCATGCCTAGGATTTGTGGCTCCCCTGCCTCTACTCCATAGGGTCGGCCGGTGGACATCCATCACCTGGTCACGCACAACACCCTCGCATGTGTTCTCTCCATTCCATCTATCCCCTTCGTCAACGTTGTCAGCCGCATCCACAACACCATCATCATGTGTGTAGTCGTTGTCCACTTCCGTGTCAAGCCATCGTTGTGTCGTCGCTGGTGATAGCATTGTTCGGTTCAAAACCCTTCGCCCCTGCAAATTCTGACCTTGCCCACGTAGTCGTGTTTTGATTGGACAGAGCCAAGCCACATCCACTCGGCTCTAGCTCATGTCTGTGCCTAGGATCGAGCTCGTGCTCTCCCTCGTCTAGGATCACTTCACAACCTTGGGCAAAGACCTCGCCGTCATAGCGTACTCCTGTGATGATGCCGAACCCCGTCGTCGACAACTTTGGTTCTACGTCGTTGTCGTTGGGTCCGTGTTTTGGATAGCTGGTATGGTGTTCAAAAGTTAACTTATGATCGACGTTGTTTTGATCCATGTGTAGTGATCTATGTTTTCCCTATGATGGTATGTGTGAATCTCACTGGAGTGGGTAAGCGACGCTTGTTAGGTGTTCGACATTATGCTTGAACCCATGATTGTCGTGATTCTTGTAGAATCTGGCCTAAGGTGTGGTGAGCTGGTTGGTTATTTTGTTAATTAGTTTGGGTCTGTAAGCTGGTCTATTATTCCTGTTAGCTAAATTGTTAGACGGATGAAGCAAATGATGTGTTCAGTAGGATTAATTAGTGTCATTTGTGGTTAGCTGATTTTTGTTTGTGTGGTGAAATTAGCTCTAGTGTAGCACTCTTCGGATATTCGGTAAAAAGAGTGAAGTATAGATCATTGTCTATTTGCAACTATCAAATCGTTTTGGTCATGGTAAGCGGATGGCTTATTCATGATAGTTGGATCATTGAATAAACTAATGTATTAGAGCAATGATCCTTCTATTTAGTATAGGTGCGCTTGGTGATTATGGCTAGATCCATTGTCGTGTCGGTGTGCTGTTCCGTGGTGATATGATTGTTTTTAGAATTATAAAGTAGTTGAGTCAGGGGTTGAGGTCTAGAATTTTGATGCAAATTTATACGAAGAATATTGGTAAGCATGAGTGATGTTTGATGAAGTGTCTCAGCCATTTGTAATTTTGTGGAGGTTAAAGTTTGAATTGTTGTCTTAGGTGAAAATATAATAATAGATACATATGCATCGTGCATCTCATTAGGTACGCTAGTTGATCACGTGATGCGGAAGATGAGCCAAGTCGACCCCAAGGTGATGTAACGGGTGGGCTACTCCACAAGGTAATGCTGGTGGATCAACCTCACGATGGACAGACTAAACAAGTGCCAACACAAAAGGCTGGTCGTCAAATGGTCGTCGTCTAACAAACACTAACCTAGTGTTATTCCAGGCAAGCCCTGATGCATTATCCCTTTCCTTGTTGTTTTAAAAACTTTATCACCTTGTTTGATGCATTAGATGATAGAAGTTGTGTGCAAAACAATTGATGCATTCCCTTCCTTAGATAATTGGTTACCATTCCTTGTTACCTGATTTATTCAAACAAGTTTTCTGATGCTTAGCCTTAGAAAACAATTTTTTTGGTTTTAAAACAAAAGGTGATGCTTCACACTAGATGGGAATTTTTACAAAGAAAAGAATTATGATGTTGAATCCATCATGGTCATGATGGGTTCAACATCTGAAAAGAGTGCCTCTGTCAGGTACCAAACTTTGGATTTTAAGTAATAAAGACGAGACCGGGTGGGTGACTTGCATGAGAAGGAAGTCTTGGTGTAGTGTCTCCGTCTGAGTCATTTAAGGACCGAGCAGTTGCAGGCTTCATGATTGAGGGCCTTTTAACTGGCCACATGCCTCATCATGGGTAAGGTTTGCCTCGGTCGGACCAATACCAGAAAGGCTACCACGCAATGGGAGTGGAGAGATGGCGAGAGTAGCGTGTACCTTCCGTGGTAAGAGGCTGGACGATAGGGTATCTGAGCTCTCGGTTGGCGTGAACCCATTCTGGTCTTGAGAAACCCGGGTGTGGGTTGACATATACAAGGGTTAAGTGCTACATATGTCGTGTGGTTGGAGATCCCCGACTAGGTATTAATCGATTCAGATCGCCGTTACTTCCCGGATATGAAGACTTGGTCACTGACCTACACGTAGTGATAAGTAAACTCAAGAGATGCTAAAAGACGGCTAGTATAGGCCAAGTTCTTTATCTAGAATAGAAAGAAATCTATATGCAAGTAACTACTTAAACTGACAAGTAAAATGAATTCTTAAGGATCCACTCATAGTAAGCTTTTATACAAAAGAGTCTTTGAATCTTGATAAGCTTTACCTTGATTCCCAAAAGCCGCATATCCTTGAGAGTATTTTTCCTTGGACGGGTAAGACTTGCGAAAGTACACTTTGTACTCTGGGTTTTCGAACCCATGTTGTTGTAGGTCCAAGTAGCTCTTCTATAATTTTTATTGAGGATGGTCACTAAATCTAGCATGTATTTCAAACTTAAGAAAATTATACATCATTCAAAGTGAAATACTTTGGATTTACTTTATAATCACTCCGATCTTGTATAATGAAATCTTAATGTAACTTGTAACTTTTTGTAATAAAGAAATCCCGCTGCAATTGTTGGTGTGTGATTTGTGTTTACTTAATCCTGCGATCTTGGTTGTAAGTGGTTTATCCAAGGTCCTTGGGACACTCGGACGAATCCTTTTAAGTTACCTGGTGTACATGCATAGCAGTCTGAGGTCTTTGAGACGGGGACAGGTGTATGTGGGCCCGATAACTTGGGAGGTTCTGCCACACACGGAAGGCCGCCATCGGGGCAAGGGGCTAGTGGGTCGCGCAAGGGACGGGGCCGCGCCGAGAGGGCTGTGCGCCGGGCGGGCAGCGGCCACGCACCGAGGCGGTAGGGTACACGTAGGGGCACTGCATAAGGGCTGGGCCGCGCACGCTAGGGAGAGAGGAGGAGATGGAGGAGGGAGGAGGGAGGGGAGCTTACCACGAGCAAGAAGAACGGCGGCAACCGCTCTCCGGTGATCTAAGCGATGGCAGGGAGAGAGTGGGAGAGACGAGGAAGAGGGAGAGGGGTGGTTCCTCTCTTCCTAGATCATGGGCGCGCATGGGTGGCGGAGGGGGCGGCTGGGCTGCGGCTGAGCTGAGGGCCGACTGGGCCGCGCCACGCCAGGGTTACTTCTCCTCTTCTTCTCCTAATCAATCTTGTTTCTTACAAATTAAATTCCCTCATCGAATAGAATCCTAAATTAAATGGATGCACACCTAGGCACGACATCAAACTAAAAATAAATATGCTCCGACATAATGCAACAATGGTATCACCTTAGGGTTTTGCTTACATAGGGCACGAACATAAATCTCTACATTACTTTGAAAATGGGAGAAAGGAGCATAACAGAAAGAGAGAAAGACGTTAACGCCTGAATTTGATGGATATTGGAGAAGAAATTTTATACCCCCAAATTCAGGGCATTACAAACCTATCCCCCTTAAATGAATCTCGCCCTCGAGATACATGGTTAGCCAGCAAAGAGCTCGGGATACTTGGCCATCAGATCATCTTCACGCTCCCACATTCTTCTTCCTCAGAGTGGTGACCCCACCTGGCTTTGCACATCCTGATAGTGTTCCTCTGTGTGATCCTGTCTGCAGTCTCCAGAATCTGCGTTGGCTTCTCTATGTAGGTCAGGTCTTCTTGTACTTCTAGGTCTTCTACTAGCAACTGGTCTTCTAGCACACACAAACACTTCTTCAACTAAGACACATGGAAGACATCATGCACTACCGACAAGTTCTCCGGTAAGCTGAGTTGATATGCCACTTCTCCACGCTTAGCGAGAATTTGGTACGAACCAACATATCAGGGTGCTAGCTTGCCTTTGACTCCGAACTTTCTGACTCCTCTAATAGGCAATACCTTCAGGTAGACAAACTCTCCCACTTCAAAACTTAGCTCTCTTCTTGTGTCTACATAACTTCACTGCATTAACTGCGCTATCTTCAGATTCTCTTCGGCTTTGAGCAAAATGTTGGGCTCAAACACTTGCTTCTCTCTAGGTTGATCCCAGTGCAACGAAGTTCTGCAACTCCTTCCATAAAGTGTCTGAAATGGTGACATCTTTAAACTGGCCTAGTAACTGTCGTTGTAGGAGATTAGGCTACCCACCTTCCCCATGGCATACATCTTGCACACCACCAACGAGGTCCCCGATAGCACATACCATCAAACCATGGGATCCTTCACCCTCCAGCAAGGGCATTAGCAGTGGCGTCCATTACCACGAATCAAAGCTTTTCACCACTGTCCAGTTCCTGCTCTATCCACAGGCCATAAGAACCACCCGAATTATGAAATCCTAATAGTATTGCAGTCAGTGCTTCCAATATGGGGCAGATCTAGTCTAGTAGCAAAGGGGCCTGGGCCCCACTGTCCTGATCCACGTCTCCGTCCTTGCGCCGGCCATGGCTGGCGAGGCTAAAAGCACTTAGAGGGGGTGAATAGGTGATCCTACAAAAATCAAGTCTAAACAACACAAACTTAGTTTATAATAAATGTTAGTGAGATTAAAACCAAGGTGATATGAATAGAGAGAAGAGAACTCTTCACTTGATTGTTCCTTTAGAATATTTATTGAACTTAGGAACAATAGCGCAAGTGATCAAGTGAGAACTCTATGGAAGAAAGCAATCACAATAGAAAGATGCACAAGAGACACGATGATTTTATCCCGTGGTTTGGCCAATGCCTACTCCACGTTGTGGTGACCTCCTTCGGTTAAGGATTGCACTCAATCCCTCTCAAGTGATCCAAAGCTCGAACTTGAGTACCACGACTTTCTTCCTTTTCTCAAATATTCCCTTTGTGAGGAATCTCCACAAGTTGGAGTCTCTCACCCTTACAATATTGGTCACAATTAAACCACAAGAATAAGGGAGGGAATGAAACCACACACACGAGACAAACTTGCAGCGACTCACGCACACAAAACGTGAGAGAGGAGCACAAAGACAGCACAACGGAGTTACAGCTTAACACAAGTGCCCAAATCTCAATCTACGAAAGCAAAGGCGTGAATTCGATGTCTCAACGTTGTTGGATGTTCAATGAGTGCTTGGTGTGGTGCTCCATGTGCCTCGGAGTCCCTTTTATAGCCCTAAGGCAGCTAGGAGCCGTTTGAGTTCCGTTATGGAAGGCCTTGGTTGTCGTCTGTTTGTGGGGCGCACCGGATAGTCCGGTGCACCATCAGAAAGTGAATAGTGCATGATTTCCTTCCTTTTCTGGTGAAGCCGACTGTTGCAGCCACCAACCTCCGTGGCACACTGGACAATCCGGTGGCACACCGGACAGTCCGGTGCAACTTTCTAACCGTTGGCTGAGCCACGTGTCACCCACTGATCGCACGGTCGACCATTGGTCGGGCGCGCGGCTAACACACCGGACAGTCCGGTGAATTAAAGCTGCGGTGCCCTCAACGTTTTTCTGAGAGCTGTCTGTTCACCGGGGCGCCAGCCTAGGCACTAGACACTGTCAGGTGCACACCGGATAGTCCGGTGCACCACAGGCTGGTGCAAGTCTGGCTTGCCTTAGCCAAACTTCTCCAATTCGATTTCTCTTTCTTTGGGAAGATTCCTAGCACTCAGTAGAATAATGTTAATACCAAAAACGATATACTAAGTCTAGAATCATACCTTGTTTTTCCATTTGCATCCCTTCTCAACCCAAGCATGCAATTATAAAGGTACCACATTCCCAACACCTTTACCTCCTTTGGTACAATATAAAATAAATCAAGCGAAAATTGAGAAACATGATAAAAATAAGGTGGTTGCACAAGTCACATTATTGGATAGAGATGATGAAACTTTACCTATCTCCTTATATGATAATAGAGTGCTTTATATGATGCAACAGATGGGCTATGATACATCAACTGGCCCTTCACTATGCGATGGCCGAGGGCAGCTTGCACCATTTAAAAAGATGATGTCCCAAGTTCAGCTTGATGCATTACATGAAGATCAAGCCTTAAAGGAAACAAAATATGGGCTAGGTTATGAGGTTCATATGACCTCTATCGAGCCAATTGATGCTACAACAGCATCTCCCCAGATGGAAGATGGAAACCAACCAACTGTTGATGAGTTGGAGGAAATTAATATTGGTACATCTTACGACCCTCGTCCAATATTTATTAGCGAACATTTATCTATAAAGAGTAAGAAAGAGTATCATAAATTTCTTTTTGCTAATAGGGATGTGTTCGCTTGGTCCTATGAAGAAATGCCAGGTTTGGACCCAATGGTTGCGGTGCATAAATTGGCTGTAGATAAGGATGCTTGTCCTATCAAGCAAGGGCAAAGAAAATATCAACCGGAGCTCCTTCCACAAATTGAAGCTGAGGTTGATAAACTCATAGCTGCAGATTTCACTAGGGAAGTAAAATACCCTAAGTGGGTTTCTAGCATTGTGCTTGTGCAAAAGAAAAATGGGCAAATTTGTATATGTGTAGATTTTAGGGATTTGAATAAAGTGTGCCCAAAAGATGATTTTCCAATTCCAATTTCTGAGATCCTGATAGATGCCACCATGGGATATGAAATATTTTCTTTCATGGATGGTTTCTCTGGATATAACCAAATAAAAATGGCCCCGGAGGATGAGGAGTTAACGACTTTTCGAACACCCAAAGGCATATACTATTATAAGGTGATGCCATTTGGATTAAAAAATGCGGGTGCTACATATCAAAGAGCCATGACTATCGTCCTCGGAGGTTTATTATAGATATCATTGAGTGCTATGTAGATGATATAGTCGTAAAATATAAACATGAGCAAGAGCATCTAGAACATTTAGCAATAGTATTTAAACGACTTAGGCAACATAAGTTGAAAATGAACCCCATGAAATGCGCTTTTGGAGTTGCATCAGGTAAATTCCTTGGCTTCATAGTCACAAAGCGTGGCATTGAGATTGACCCTTCCAAAATAAAGGCAATTATAAATATGCCGCAACCTAGAAATTTGCATGAATTAAAAAGCCTCCAAGGTGTAAAACCTCAAAAATCCTATTTTGGGAATCTAGTAAAATTCTCTACTGGCTTTGAATTGGAATACCATTTAATCATAATTTTTTTAACTTTGAAATTACTTCTCCTAGAATAAATATATATTTTTAATAAAGAGATCTTTTTATAAATTTAGCTATCCTTGTGTTCAATCTTATATTTCTAAGTACTCTCTAAAAAGTATTTTATACACTAGTAAATATGTTTTAAAAAAATATCTATCTTTGTGTGTATGAATATTTAAAAGCATTTGCTTAAACATGATATTGAATAAATAAAAAAAATACAATTTTGCACCATGTTGAAATTTCTGAGCGTGGATTATTTGAAGTTCAAAATTCTACTGGAATCTAGATTTTAAATGGAGTGTGTGTCTATATGTATATATATATATATATAATAGAAAACTAAAAGGAGGAGACGGTCGGCCTGCATAACCCCTGCCTAGCCAGCCCATTGCCTAGCACGTTCCCTTATGTTTTTTTTTCTTTTCATTATTTCTAGCTGCACACTATGGTGTCATCACGTGTGTTACATGGTGGGCCTCTCAAACTGCATTCGTCTTTGCATAATAGCTTGTTACAAACGAAACTGCCTCACCCGTGTATCACGCCGCCGGCCCCGCATCACGTGCACGCGCTTAATTGGGCGCTGCGTGTGCCACCTCCTGTCAGCTCTATCCCGTATCACCGCTCGTTGATATTTCCCCGCGTCCAAAGCCGATCCCTCGTAACAGCAGCCGGTTCGTTGATATTTCCCCGCATCCAAAGCCGATCCCTGCCCCTATATAAGCAGACCACGTACCTGTTGGTCATTGCTCCATCGCCTAGTCGAAGAAGATCCCCTTGTCCATCTTGTGCCACCACGAGCGAGCGTTGTCGCAGATGCAAGATAAAGAAGATCGCCACTGAGAGATAGGGTGTGACGATTTCGACTTGCGCCTATGCTGCACCCTCGGATACAGCAAGTCATCTGGGAGATAGAGAAGGAGCTGAGAAAAGGAGAAAGGAAGGTAGAAGATGACCACACATGGATCTCATATATTACGTCTATTTACTCTGTAATTTTTTATGTGACCGTAATCTAACCAATCAGATCACGTCATGTCACCTATGTCTATGCAACCATACTAATTTATTAAACAAGTGATATATTTTGTGTTAGATGTCCGATTTGTTCCATTCAAATTGTGTTATGTTTATATTAATTTTTGTGTACGTAGTAATAACACTGTTTTAATTATGCCAAATGTTTCAATTAATTAATTAATGTTAATTAGCTAGATAATCTAGTTAATCTAATTTATGGTTCTAGCCTACGCATTTTATAAATAATTGTTAATGATTAATACCCACTCAAATATTTTAATTTAATACCTGTTTAGTTTAAATGCAATATCTGTTAGATCTTATCTATTAAATTTATTGCACCTAAAATATCGTTCTACCCATAACCTCTTCGTTTTAACTTTGATTTTAGTGGGTCTCGAACCTACAATCTCGTAGCATCGCGTAGAATATTCTTACGCTGTTTGTTCTCATGGTTGGTGTATTGTTATTTTTACGCACTTATATGTATTGCCACGATTAGCAGTGAGGTCACGAGAAACTGAAGAGCAAGTTGGTACCTGGAATCTCAAGTCCCAGGCAAGTTGTGCCCTTGATCACTTCTTTTTACCCAGTCATGTTCTAATTAATCATAATGATCTGCATAGGTTAATTTTGATGGGACCCAATAGGTTACCCTAGTTTGACTATCTTTATACCTTGTTCACCACTGGATTTTCGGGTAGTACCTGCTATTGCTTTATGTGGTTTTGGGTATAGAGATACATTTTATTCATGATTATCTTTTATTATCAGTTATTATTTACTGTTCATGATAAGATCATTATGTTAATTGGAACATGGAGAACCACCCGGGAAAACAGTGCTACCACAAGGGTTTAATGGGACGCCCTTGGCCGATTAATTAGGAAAGCTAGTGGAAGACTACCTTACCCGAAAGGGGCAAGGGCAGTAGGGGAGTGGTCAGTGTAGGGAGGCCCTCGGGAGGATTTTGCTGCGATGGCGGTCCTGCAAGGGATTCCTGCATTGGAGCTTCCTATAAACTGTAGCGGGTTTTCTGAAGCTAGTGGAACTTTGTAAAGGCCTCGTAGTGTTACCCTGCCTCGCCTCCTCGGTAGAGGTGTATGGGAAGTCGCGATCCCTTGGCAGATGGGTAACATGACTTGTGGGTAAAGATGTGCAACCTCTGCAGAGTGTAAAACTGGTATACTAGCCGTGCTCACGGTCATGAGCGGCTCGGACACTCACATGATTAAATTATGGAACCTAAACTCAATTTGTCATATGCATTGCATCGCAGGTGAGGTTGTTACTTTTGTTCTACTACTTAATTGGGTTGGTATTTACTTATACTTAGTAATTGCTAATAAAATTTTGACCAACATTAAAAGCAATGCTCAGCTTTAACCATCCTCTTTGGTAAGCCTTACACTTCACGTGAGCTCCCACCTTTGGCGAGTTCATGCACATTATTCCCCACAACTTGTTGAGCGATGAACGTATGTGAGCTCACTCTTGCTGTCTCACACCCCCCCCACAGGTCAAGAGCAGGTACCACAGGATGAGGCGCGTGGAGGATGCCGTGATGAGTTCGTGAGTGGTCTAGGCCGTCGTCTCCCAGTCAACTTCGGGTTGCTGGACCGTTGTCTCCTTATAATGTAATTATTTATTTATTTTGTACAGAACTCCTATTATATAGTAAAGATGTGACATTCGATCCTGTGCCATGATTCATCATATGTGTGAGACTTGGTCCCAGCACACCTGGTGATTATGTTCGCGCCCGGGTTTTGGACCCCTAAAATCCGGGTGTGACAGAAGTGGTATCAGAGGAATGTTGACTGTAGGACGAAACCTAGATAGAACTGGACAACCATTGTCTACTTACCTTTGCTACTCTGATTTTTTTCTAAACTTATCTTAATCTTTTCTCATCTATTTCCGCTTTACTCTGATTATTCTTATCTTTTCTTTTCTAAAGACAAATGTGGATGTCACACTTTGAAATCCCGTACCTAAAGTGACCTTTAGGAATAGGAGACCTACTTTTAGAAACTAAATCAAAACTATTTTTGGTAAATATTTGTATGCTTGAATGTTTGTTCTTGTGATACATGTCTGATTTGGATTTTTGATTGAGTGTGATGAGTTGTGGAGTAATGTCCACAATTACATCTGCATATATATAATGCTTATAAAACTAACTAAGACAAACTAGATTATCCCTCATTAAAGTATCTAGCCTAACAATATTCATCTCATCTTGAAAGATTCTATCTTACACTCATAGATCCATCTTGGCTTAAAAGATTCTCTCTTATCTCAATAGATTCATCTCACCTTGACATATTCGTCTTATCCTAACAACTTTGCTTATCTCATCCTAAAGTAACAACCATGATCTAATCCAAATTAATGAGATCTTATCTAGTCATAACAATCTAACTCAGATCTGATCTAATGTGATGGATTAATCTAACCTAACGAAGTCTAACCTTAAGTTGAGCTAACCTAAGGTCAATCACTTAACTAGTTGATAGTAGTAAAATAAATGAGACTCTACCCCTATAAAACCTATTTTAACTTATTGCACTCTGCACTAAATTAAGAACGACAGACCAACTCGTCCGTGAACAAACAACATGACCTACCTCACAGGCTACTTAGTACATTTGTCCTAAAAGCAAAGTAAAACTTTGTTCAAACCTACCTACCTCGTGTACCCCAGTTATCCTAACTATGTGTCCCTAATTCGGATAACAACTTCAAGAACGAAGATCGAAGATGATTGACATCATCAAATCAAGGAAGGATAAGATCCAAACCAGTCCTCTAAATGAGACAAGACTCACCATTCGTGATGAAAACCTTTTCTTACCATAATCTTTCTTATCCCAAACTATTATTTCCCTAACCTACCCATCTTGTATCCTGCATAATTAGGTGGCTATATCTATGCTTTCCTAATCACTTGCTAATTTGTGTCAAACTTAAAAAAAAACTGTTGGTATAAAACCAATTAGAAACTAGCACATAGACTGCAAACAATTCTTTCTGCATCCCTTTCTTACTAATCTCGAGGACGAGATTATTTTTAAGGGGGGTAGAATTTGTAAAACCTCAAAAATCCTATTTTGGGAATCTAGTAAAATTCTCTACTGGCTTTGAATTGGAATACCATTTAATCATAATTTTTTTAACTTTGAAATTACTTCTCCTAGAATAAATATATATTTTTAATAAAGAGATCTTTTTATAAATTTAGCTATCTTTGTGTTCAATCTTATATTTCTAAGTACTCTCTAAAAAGTATTTTATACACTAGTAAATATGTTTTAAAAAAATATCTATCTTTGTGTGTATGAATATTTAAAAGCATTTGCTTAAACATGATATTGAATAAATAAAAAAAAATACAATTTTGCACCATGTTGAAATTTCTGAGCGTGGATTATTTGAAGTTCAAAATTCTACTGGAATCTAGATTTTAAATGGAGTGTGTGTCTATATGTATATATATATATATATAATAGAAAACTAAAAGGAGGAGACGGTCGGCCTGCATAACCCCTGCCTAGCCAGCCCATTGCCTAGCACGTTCCCTTATGTTTTTTTTTTCTTTTCATTATTTCTAGCTGCACACTATGGTGTCATCACGTGTGTTACATGGTGGGCCTCTCAAACTGCATTCGTCTTTGCATAATAGCTTGTTACAAACGAAACTGCCTCACCCGTGTATCACGCCGCCGGCCCCGCATCACGTGCACGCGCTTAATTGGGCGCTGCGTGTGCCACCTCCTGTCAGCTCTATCCCGTATCACCGCTCGTTGATATTTCCCCGCGTCCAAAGCCGATCCCTCGTAACAGCAGCCGGTTCGTTGATATTTCCCCGCATCCAAAGCCGATCCCTGCCCCTATATAAGCAGACCACGTACCTGTTGGTCATTGCTCCATCGCCTAGTCGAAGAAGATCCCCTTGTCCATCTTGTGCCACCACGAGCGAGCGTTGTCGCAGATGCAAGATAAAGAAGATCGCCACTGAGAGATAGGGTGTGACGATTTCGACTTGCGCCTATGCTGCACCCTCGGATACAGCAAGTCATCTGGGAGATAGAGAAGGAGCTGAGAAAAGGAGAAAGGAAGGTAGAAGATGACCACACATGGATCTCATATATTACGTCTATTTACTCTGTAATTTTTTATGTGACCGTAATCTAACCAATCAGATCACGTCATGTCACCTATGTCTATGCAACCATACTAATTTATTAAACAAGTGATATATTTTGTGTTAGATGTCCGATTTGTTCCATTCAAATTGTGTTATGTTTATATTAATTTTTGTGTACGTAGTAATAACACTGTTTTAATTATGCCAAATGTTTCAATTAATTAATTAATGTTAATTAGCTAGATAATCTAGTTAATCTAATTTATGGTTCTAGCCTACGCATTTTATAAATAATTGTTAATGATTAATACCCACTCAAATATTTTAATTTAATACCTGTTTAGTTTAAATGCAATATCTGTTAGATCTTATCTATTAAATTTATTGCACCTAAAATATCGTTCTACCCATAACCTCTTCGTTTTAACTTTGATTTTAGTGGGTCTCGAACCTACAATCTCGTAGCATCGCGTAGAATATTCTTACGCTGTTTGTTCTCATGGTTGGTGTATTGTTATTTTTACGCACTTATATGTATTGCCACGATTAGCAGTGAGGTCACGAGAAACTGAAGAGCAAGTTGGTACCTGGAATCTCAAGTCCCAGGCAAGTTGTGCCCTTGATCACTTCTTTTTACCCAGTCATGTTCTAATTAATCATAATGATCTGCATAGGTTAATTTTGATGGGACCCAATAGGTTACCCTAGTTTGACTATCTTTATACCTTGTTCACCACTGGATTTTCGGGTAGTACCTGCTATTGCTTTATGTGGTTTTGGGTATAGAGATACATTTTATTCATGATTATCTTTTATTATCAGTTATTATTTACTGTTCATGATAAGATCATTATGTTAATTGGAACATGGAGAACCACCCGGGAAAACAGTGCTACCACAAGGGTTTAATGGGACGCCCTTGGCCGATTAATTAGGAAAGCTAGTGGAAGACTACCTTACCCGAAAGGGGCAAGGGCAGTAGGGGAGTGGTCAGTGTAGGGAGGCCCTCGGGAGGATTTTGCTGCGATGGCGGTCCTGCAAGGGATTCCTGCATTGGAGCTTCCTATAAACTGTAGCGGGTTTTCTGAAGCTAGTGGAACTTTGTAAAGGCCTCGTAGTGTTACCCTGCCTCGCCTCCTCGGTAGAGGTGTATGGGAAGTCGCGATCCCTTGGCAGATGGGTAACATGACTTGTGGGTAAAGATGTGCAACCTCTGCAGAGTGTAAAACTGGTATACTAGCCGTGCTCACGGTCATGAGCGGCTCGGACACTCACATGATTAAATTATGGAACCTAAACTCAATTTGTCATATGCATTGCATCGCAGGTGAGGTTGTTACTTTTGTTCTACTACTTAATTGGGTTGGTATTTACTTATACTTAGTAATTGCTAATAAAATTTTGACCAACATTAAAAGCAATGCTCAGCTTTAACCATCCTCTTTGGTAAGCCTTACACTTCACGTGAGCTCCCACCTTTGGCGAGTTCATGCACATTATTCCCCACAACTTGTTGAGCGATGAACGTATGTGAGCTCACTCTTGCTGTCTCACACCCCCCCCCACAGGTCAAGAGCAGGTACCACAGGATGAGGCGCGTGGAGGATGCCGTGATGAGTTCGTGAGTGGTCTAGGCCGTCGTCTCCCAGTCAACTTCGGGTTGCTGGACCGTTGTCTCCTTATAATGTAATTATTTATTTATTTTGTACAGAACTCCTATTATATAGTAAAGATGTGACATTCGATCCTGTGCCATGATTCATCATATGTGTGAGACTTGGTCCCAGCACACCTGGTGATTATGTTCGCGCCCGGGTTTTGGACCCCTAAAATCCGGGTGTGACACAAGGTCACTTGGCTTATATTAGGAGATTTATTTCAAATTTATCCGGAAGATGCAAACCTTTTTCCCGCCTGATGAAAAAAGGGGTCCCATTTCAATGGGACCAAGCATGTCAAAATGCGTTCGAGGATATTAAGCAATATTTAACAAATCCTCCTGTCCTGTGCGCCCCAATCAAAGGGCAACCATTGATCTTATACACAGCGGCCATGCCTACCTCATTAGGTGCCCTTTTAGCACAAAACAATGACACAGGGAAGGAAGTATCTGTGTACTATCTCAGCCGCACCCTACTGGGGGCAGAGTGTAATTATCCAGACATAGAAAAAATATGTTTAGCACTTGTATTTGTTGCACAAAAGCTTTGCCATTATATTTTAGAACATACAATGCAACTTGTTTCGAGAGAAGACCCGCTCAGATATATCTTAAGCAAAATGACATTATCGGGTAGGTTAGCTAAGTGGGCGATGTCACTCTCATAGTTTGACATTGTGTTTGTGCCTCAGAAGGCCATAAAAGGACAAGGATTAGCCAATTTCTTAGCTACACACCCTATTCCTGACGATTTTCCCATTGACGATGATTTGCCTGATGAAGAGGTTTTTACCATCGAGATACCTGGTCATATATGGCAGATGTATTTCGATGGCGCAAGTCAAGAACCAGGCGCAGGTGCTGGGTCATCTTTGTTACACCTGAAGAAGGAATCATTCCATACTCCTTCACATTAACCTCAGCGGTATCGAATAATGCCGCCGAATATGAGGCTCTCATCATTGGCCTCGAATTAGCCCTTAGTATGGGGTATAAGCACACTCCATGTCTATGAAGATTCTCAATTAATAGTTAATCAATTATTGGGAGTATATACTATTAAAACAAGGTCTTATACCATATTTTAGAAAAGCAAAAACGCTTATATGCATGTTTGCTGATTTAAAAGTTCAGCATGTTGTACGAAATAAAAATGAAAAGGCAGATGCACTAGCCAGTTTAGCTGCTAGCATGTCACTAAATCCACATGACACAATGGATGTACATGTGGAGGAACGTAGAGTCCTTCCTATATTGGAAGAGGAAGAGGACAAATTATCCATCTTTGCAACAAATATAGAAACTTGTGAGATTGAAATGGCGGATTCGTGAAAACCATTCCTCGAATATTTACTCCATGGATACTTGCCCCTCAATTCAAGTGAGAGGTCTAGGATTAGGAAAAGATCAATTAACTATACCTGCATAAATGATACGCTTTATCGGCGTTCAAGTGATGGCATTCTACTCTGTTGTCTTGCTGGAGATGAAGTGATAGAGGCCTTAAAAGAAGTCCATGTTGGAGTGTGCCGAGCGAACCAATTGTAGGATCTAGGACACCGGATAGAGGGGGGGTAAATAGGCGGTTTTGACTAAAATAAAAAACACTAGGTAAATTTAATCAATATAACAAGAGGAATAAATTCTCTAGTGACAACAAGTAAACAATGTATGAGAAACAACTACGGTGATTGAATACTTGAGGAACAATATGCAAAACACTAATCACTTGCAAGGCAATAAGTAATGCAAGAAGGTAGAGACACCGAAATTTATCCCATGGTATCGGTGATTTGCTGATCACCCCTAATCCACGTTGAGGTGGACTTCAAGCTCTCACTTGCTCCTCTATCAAGACACGGCTTGATCTTTGAGCCAAGTGGACAAGAAATCACTCAATACCTCGATTACACTAATGTCACCTTTGCCGCTCCGGCGAGGTAGGTGCAAACCCCTCACAATCAACACCGTGGCTTCTCCACAATCTTCTTGGAGAGCTCGACGGAGACAATCACCCGAGCCGTCTAGGAGGCGGCAACCTCCAAGAGTAACAAGCCAATGACGCTTGCTTGGTGTACCACCTAGTGCCTCAAGAATCACTGAATGATGCAAATGCACTAGGAACCCTCAATCTCTCACTAGAATGCAATCTCAAGCAAAGAGTGTGAGAGAGTGAGTTGGAGGATCACAAATGAGCTCAATGTGTGCAAGGAATGGCCAAGAGAACTCTCTCACACGAGCTACCCTTCTATTTATAGTCCCCCATCAAAATCCAACCGTTATGTGCAAAAAGCACCAGTTCTGCGCACACGCGGACGGTCCGTGCCCTAGGGCCGGACGGTCCGTCGTACATATAATGGCTATAATTCCCGTTTGAATACTGTTAGAGCTGTCAGAAAAGGTGGATCCGGACAGTCCGCCCTCCAAGGCCGGACCGTCCACGACCTGGCAGCATGAGGCACCCGAACCTCTAACCAAGAACAGTTAACACGGGCGGACCATCCGCCTATAAGGCCGGACGGTCCGCGACCTGAGACAGTACTGTCCGGACTAGTCCCCCGGACAGTCCGTAGTACAAATCTACAAAATCACACAGTCCCTGTCCAAAACATGTTTGACACTTGCGGACTGTCCGCCCAACACAGCCGGACGGTCCGCGCTATAATTCAGGGACTGGCCCAAAACCAGCCTTCTCTGGTCATGACTGCGGACGGTCCGGCCCTAAGGCCCGGACGGTCCGCAGTGCAATGGAACAATGTGACTTCCGAAGTGGTCAGGCTTCGGACCCCTCTGGTGGATCGCGGACGGTCCGCCCTCAAGGCCCGGACGGTCCGCGCATCCAAGACTTTGCAATTTTCAAACTCGCTTTTGAAAGAACTTTTAACTCAAGAAATTTGAAGCGATGTTAGTCCTCATGCAAATGCAACTACTTGATGCTCTATGAGGCACTAAGCTTTACACAGATCAAAGTAATTGACCCCTCTTAATAGTATGGCTATCTAGCCTACTAATCCGGTCAGGTATCTTCTCTAAACTCCTCAATACCGGCAAAAACGAAACCTATATTATACCTTTGCCTTTATTTGATCCACAACCAATGCTTATGATTCTCCAACATTTCCTGTTCTATGTGGTCCAACCCTGCATTCTTATTTCTCGAAGAATCGTTAGTCCACAAGCAGTTGTCATTAATTACCAAAACATCACCAAAGGGGCCTAGATGATTCACAATCTCCCCCTTTTTGGTAATTAATGACAACACTACATAATATATTAAAGAGAAGTTTAGTTTTTCCAAATCTAAGGTATAAGATAGATTTTGGAGATGAGTTTCATAGGACTTATCTTGATTTGAAGTTCTGTCCGAGAGATAGATAAATCCCAATAAAAACTCAGTATGTAAGAAAGACTCTCCCTAAGTGTGTGCAGAATTATTTGAAGATGAAGATATAACACACATAGAGCCTGTAGGGCGAAGATGCGGTCTCCGTCGATGAGGTCCTTCGAAGTGGGCTCGTCCACGTCAGGGACGGCTGACGGGACTGTCCGTGGTGACCCATGTTTTATTTCTTGCGGGGTCATGGCCTCCGATCCATATAGAAGGCGGAAAGGGGTGAACCCAGTCGCCCTGCACTCAATCGTGTTCAGTGCCCAGACCGCTTCAGGTAACAGGTCGGCCCACTTACCCTTTTTGTCGTCGAGGAGCATCTTCTTGACGGCTGTAAAAATTTTGCCATTTGCGTGTTGCACAACTCCGTTGGATTGCGGGTGGTACACTGAGGCGAAGGCAAGCTTGGTGCCAATGAAGAAGCAGAAATCCTTGAAGTCTTGGTTGTCAAACTGCTTGTCGTTGTCAATTGTGAGTTCGGACGGGACTCTGAAGCGGCAAACAATGTTTTGCCAGAAGAATTTCTGGGCAGTCTTCGATGTTATTGTGGATACAGCCCTCGCCTCGATCCATTTGGTAAAATACTCGACAGCGACGAAGGTGAACTTGAGGTTCCCTGGGCCGTGGGCAGGGGCCCAACAATGTCCAGGCCCCAGCGCTGAAGAGGCCATGTGTGGGCGATTAGCTTCGTGAATTGCGAAGGGCTTCCCGAGCGTGGAGAAAATTTCTGGCAGGCTTCACAGGACCTTGTGACCCGATTTGCGGCGCAGATCATGGCGGGCCAGTACAAACCTTGACGGATTACCTTTGCGGCTAGGGCCCTAGGCCCTGCGTGAGAGCCGCAAGTCCCGCTGTGGACTTCGCGCAGAATTTGGACGCCTTCGGTTTTGGTGACACATTTAAGCATGGGTTGACTGACCCCCTTCTTGTAAAGCTGGCCTTCAATTAGCGCGAAGTCCCGGCTTCGATGTTTGAGGCGCTTGGCCTCGTTGATGTCGGTTGGATGATAGTACCCCTGCTGGAACAGGGTTATTGGTGCCCGCCAGTCTTCGGTCATGATAAGGTTGACTATGCGGTGGCCCTCGCTGTCATTGGTTATTTGGAGCCCCTCTGGGCTGCGGACGGCTGGCGTGCCGATGACATGGTAGAATACGTCGGAGGGCAGGGCCTCGCCTCTGGCGGCTGCCTTGGCCAATGCGTCGGCCTCCTCATTCTTTGCTCGGTCCACATGCTGCAAGGTGAAACCTTTGAATTGCCTCTCGAGACTACGGATAGCCGTGAGGTACTGCATATGTGCGGGGTCCTTCGCTGCGTAGTCTTTCTCGACTTGGCCGGCGACTACCTTGGAGTCTGTTCTGATGATGCAGGTGGTGACGCCAAGTGCCCTTAGCTTGCGAAGGCCGAGGATGACAGCTTTGTATTCTGCTATGTTGTTAGTGCATCTGTCAGACTCCAAAGCAAAGCTGAGGCGTGCTGCGTATATGTGCTTGACCCCTGTGAGTGAAGTAATGACTGCAGCGGCGCCTGCCCCCGCATGGCACCATGCGCCATCGCAATGGATTGTCCACACCTTCTCTGCGGACGGGTCCAGCTGTGTTATTGGCCCAGTCCAGTCGACGACGAAGTCTGCCAGGACTTGTGACTTGATGGCTGTCCTGGGTTCGAATGTGATGTGGTAGCCGGAGAGTTCGGCCGCCCATTTGGCAATCCGGACTGATGCCTTCAGGTTTCTAAACAATTCGCCGAGTCCCCTATCTGAGGTGAGCTGGACCTTGAATGCTTCAAAATAATGGCGCAATTTGCGCGAAGCCATAACAATTGCATAGGCGATTTTTTCCAGTTCCGTCATATTGCATTTTGATGTCGTAAGTACTTCAGAGACGTAGTAAACTGGACATTGCCTGATCGTGCCCTCTCTGCTCTGCTCTTGAATCAGTGCTACGCTGACCGCATGCGGTGAAGCTGCTATGTAGAGCAACAGGGGTAGCGAGGGGTCTGGGCTTGTAAGAATCGCCAACTCTGATAGGTACTGCTTCAATGAAGTGAAGGCCGCCGCCTGCTCTGGTCCCCATGCGAAGTCCTTTGCGCCGCGGAGTGTTTTGAGGAAAGGGAGGCTTCGCTCTGCGGATTTAGAGATGAATCTGTTGAGGGCGGCCAATCTGCCTGTCAGTCGTTGGATGTCTCTGGCTGACTGTGGGGGCGTCATGTTGATGATGGCCTGGATTTTGGTTGGATTGGCTTCAATCCCGCGGTGCGACACCAGGTAGCCCAATATTTTCCCCTGCTGAACGCCAAAGACGCACTTTTCGAGGTTTAGGCGAAGTCGTGCGTCCCGCATGTTCGCAAACGTTTCGGCAAGGTCAGCCAGATGGTCTTCCTTGGTTCGGCTGGCGACGACGATGTCGTCCACATACGTAAATATATTTCTGCCGACTTGGCCCTCGAGCACCGTTTTGGTGAGCCGAGAGAAAGTGGACCCGACGTTCTTAAGTCCCTCCGGCATTCTGATGAAGCATTACGTGCCGAAGGGTGTTATAAAGCTGGTGCTCGCCTTGTCCTCCTCCTTCATGTATATTTGATGGTAGCCGGAGAAGCAATCAAGGAGTGACATGACTTCGCACCCGGCCGCACTATCGACGATTTTGTCGATCCGAGGCAGCGGGAAGTTGTCCTTGGGGCAGGCCTTGTTAAGACTGGTGAAATCGATGCACATCCGCCATTTGCCGCTCTTCTTCTCCACCATCACTACGTTGGCGAGTAGGGATGGCAATGGGTCGGGTTCGGATCAGGTATGGTAAATATCCGCCCGCGATAATACCCGCGGGTATTACTCATACCCGCCCGTGACTATACCCGCAGGTAGGATTTTGTACCCGTGCCCGTACCCATCGGGTATCGGGCGGGTATCGGATACCCACGGGTATAATTACACTCCACACAAATAAAACGCAGGGAGCCAGGGACGTAGGGCGGGCTGGGCGAGCCAGGGGCGCTCGGTTTCTGCCTTTCTGGTGGCTGGTGGTGGCTTGGATGAGAGGCTGAGAGAGAGAGACGGTGAGAGACGGTGAGAGACCGTGACCGGTGACTTGGACGTGGGCGTTCAGCGACAGCGACGGCGGCGGCAGCGCGCTGCAGTACTCTCCCGGCCGCTACAACGAGAACACCTTCCAGGTCATCATACTCTTCATTTCCCTTGTGCCGATGACTCGTATTCTTGAGATGTTCTTGCTATTTATCTGCGTTGTTTCTTTCTTGGTGAGCTGACGCGTTGCCGGTTTATTTTTCCATCTACTGCTGTTCGTTCAGGGGCTGGATTTCGTGCTGTCTGAGGCTAGGAAGCATGGGATTAAGATGATTCTGAGCCTCGTGAACAATTACGACAGCTTTGGAGGGAGGAAGTAGTACGTGCAGTGGGCGAGGGAGCGGGGGCAGACCATTGACCGGTGACTTGGTGAGTGCTGACTCCGTGCGTGACTGCGTGAGGTGAGAGGACTAGGGTTCTGGATTATTGAATAAAGATGGACATTGGGCCGACCGGTTTCTAGTGGGCTGAAAAGTGAAAACTAAAAATAATTTCGGATATCCGCTAAGACCCGCGGGTAAAAGATAAAACCCGTACCCGACCCGATTTTATCACGGGTCGGGTATGGGTGAGACCCGCGGGTTAAATTTCATACCCGAACCCGAAACCGACGGGTCGGATATCCGTGGATATCCGAACCCGTGGGTAAAATTGCCATCCCTATTGGCGAGCCATGTAGGGTAGGCAATTGGCTCGATAAATTTGGCCTCAAGTAGGCGATGTACCTCAGCCTTGGCGACCTCTGTCTTCTCATCAGACATCTTGCGCAGCCGCTGTTTCTTCGGCCTTACCAAAGGGTCAATTCCCAAGCTGTGCTCGATGATGGAGCGACTGACTCTGACCAGGTCGAGGGCGGACCAGGCGAAGACGTCTTTATTCTTGGACAAACAGCAGAGGAGTCTCGCCTCGTCATGCGAAGTGAGGTCTTCGCTGATGGTGACAGTCTGCTTGGGTGTCGCCTTGTCGAGGGGGACATTCTTGGTCCCGTCGTTGCTTTGGCGGTTGGGCTGGCAGATTCGGGGACCTCGCGCTGGGCCGTGAGGCAGTGTACGTTTCTTTGTCCGGGAACGAAGTCTCTTTCTATGTTACGCGCAGCCTGCTGGTTGCCGTAGATTGTGATGGCGCCTTGCGGACCTGGGATCTTCATGCACAGGTAAAGTCCGTGAATGGCTGCCTCAAACTTGTTGATGGAGCCCCGGCCCATTATGGCGTTGTACGGGTACACCATGTCGACGATGTCAAATGTGACTTGCTCACTTCGGGCATTGGGTGCTACACCGAAGGAGAGAGGTAACTCTATTTTGCCGACAGGAAAGGTGGCCTTGCCGCCGAAGCCGTACAGCGGGTTGTTCGAAGGCTTGAGCAGGCTGTGGCTTATGCCCATGCGATCGAAGGCATGGAGGAAAATGATATCTGCCTGGCTGCCATTGTCGACTAAGACTTTGTGCAGATCCCATCCTGCCACGCTGCAGTTGATAACCATGGCGTCGATGTGTGGTGCGCTGCACAGATCGACGTCGCGGGCGTCAAAGGTCAATGGCACATGGGACCACTTCGTCTGCACGACTGGACCGGTGACGGCGACGTGGTTGATGCTGCGGTAATGGTCCCTCTTCTGCCGCTTTGTGTCGAAGTCAGCGTTGGACCCCCCAGTGATCATGTGAATGACTCCGTGATACGGCTGATCGGCGAAGTCTTCTTGCTTTGGGGCTTGGGGGTGGTTGTGGTGGTGGACGTTTTGCTGTTGCTAGTGTGGGGGTGGGGGTGGGGGAGGTACGATTTGTACCTCCTGGTGATGTTGGTATGTGTGGTGCGGTGGGTGTGGAGCGGGGTCGTGGTTGTATGGCTGAGGGGGTTGCTGGTATGTGTGCGCGACAACTCTAGGTTTGTCGGCTGGTTGCGCTCGTGCCATCCTGTCTCTGGTGGCCTTCGTTTCTGGGCAGTCTCTTGTAGGGTGGACGCAGTCTTCGCCGTGGAACAGGCAGTAAAATCTACGCGGCTGCTGCGCGCGTCCCCGGCCCCGACCACGAGTTCCGTTTCCACGGCCCTGGGGGATACTCCTGGTGGCGAGGGGCCTCGCCAGCGGGGTTCTGGTTGGCGATGTTGGGCACCTGCTGCTGATTGCGGCCGTCGTGACCGGAGTCTGCCTGCGAGGGCCTCGTCCACGTGCGGCTGGACTGTGGAGTGTCTTTGGGTTTCCTCTGAGACTCGACTTTGCGCTGGTGGAGCTCTTCGGATCTAGCGTATTTTTCGAATAGCTGATACAGCTCTGGAGGTTCTTGGGCGGATCCCGGATGCAGTGGCTGTAAAGGACGCCGGCCCGAAGGCCACTGATGGCGTAGTGGATGGCGATATGGTCATCAACCGAAGGCAGTTGTGACTTGAGGGTCAAAAACTTGCGGTAGTACTCCCACAGAGTCTCTTTTTCCAGCTGCTTGCAGAGTGAAAGTTCAGCCATGGCGTCGGTGTCTGGGCGGTACCCTTGGAAGTTGAGCAAGAATTTGTCCCGGAGACTTCTCCAAGAGTCGATGGACAATGGGGCCAACCTGGTGTACCAGGTGAGGGCTGGGCCTTCGAGGGCGATGATGAATGACTTGGCCATCGTGGCGTCGTCCCCTCCGGATGATGCAACGGTGACCTAATAACTCATGATGTACTATGCTGGGTCAGTGCTGTCGTTGTACTTGGGATAGGTCCCTGCCCTGAAGTTGGCGGGCCATGGTGACACTTGCAGGTGTGGTGCCAGGGGACTTCGCTCGTCAAGGTAGTTGACACCTTGGAATGTCGCGGCGTGTGGGATGACGTGGCTGTGCTGAGGGAGGTACAGGTCTTCGACTTGTGCGCGCTGTTGTAGGGGTGGGCCATGTTGCAGGACAAGGTGGCCTTCGCGCTGCATGAGCGTGATCTCTTGTTCGAGCTCCTGAGCCTTCTGCTCTTCGTCGCATATCATCTGTCGCACCTTAGCTTGTGCAGACACACGTTGGCGCTTGGCCTCAAGGATCTCTTTTTGCTTCTGGAGGTTGCGGTTCTTGATGCGCAAGGCGCGCAGCTGTAGCTGCTCTTCCGCTGAAACACCGATGACTTCGCCGTCCTCGATGACGTCTGCGCCCTCCGGTGGAGCGAAGCCTGGAGGAAGTTGTGGTTGTCCTCCAGAGCTGCAAGTGCGGAGACTGCCTTCGGGAGTGGGTTGTTCGTTGCGCTGCCTCTTGCTGAGTGCGTCGTCTTCGGTGGCCTCTTGGTGGGTGGTGTCGACGAGGGCCTTACCCTTTTTCTCGGCCAGCAGTGCTGCCTTCGCAGCCTCGTCAGCCTTCGAGCTAGCTCTCTTGGGTGCCATCACGGGTGGTTTTTCCGTAGCACGAACGGTGGGCGCCAAATGTTGGAACTTGCTCTCCTGGGCAAGTTGATCCAACGGGGGAGTGAAAGCAACGTAAACAAGGTTTTGGTTCGAGATGGCAATAGCTCTGTTAATCTAGCCTCTCAAGGGCACTGTGCGGGGGTATTTATAGGTACCTGAGTGCCCATCATCCTGAGCTAAGGACGCATGTGCCCTCAGACGCCTAGGTTATCCCCGGGATATTCCCATAAAGCAGGGTTACAGACTGTAATTACAGGGAAGCCTTTACAAATTAGGCCCGTAATGCGCAGCGGCCACGCAGGGCCTGTTACAATGGGCCGGATCACACGTGGGCCTCCATGTTGGACGAGGCCGCGGGATGGGACGACCTCGTCATAGGCCTTCGTCCAGCGACGCGTGGGACGAAGGGTAAGTCTGCCAGTCGTCTTGTCTTCGTTGGTGCAGCAAGGCTGGCGAAGGCATCGAGCGAAGGGTGGCGTCTTCGCCTTCGCCCCAACACGCACGCTGACTGAAACTGCCACGTGCACCATCGTAAAAAAACAAGTGCCCCTAAGATTTCGCTAGCCAAATTAATTTTGCTTCTTCACCCGGCGCCCGTAGCCGAGATCCTTGGCGGCGGCGACCCGACCTGACGTTCGCCCCTGCGCCAATCTTGACGGTGACCAACCCATCCAGGATGGCGATGCGTCAGTGAGTGGGGAGGACGAGGGGGCCGCGAGTCGTCGGCTGGGAAACGCAAGTAGGCCTGTTGTCGATGGGGTCGTATTTCATAGGCCATTGACAAGCGGTCTAGGTCGATTCGACGAATGGTGGCAAGTATTGCTCATGATAGTGTTCTTCCCCACCCAGTCTTTCCCCGCATGCCCATGGCAAACAGCTGAAGCGCCTGCGGATCTATCCCTTGCGACTGGAGCTGAACCTTGGAATCATCCACCCTCACAATTTCTAGGACAAGATTTGAGGTCTGTATTTTATTCCTTGTTAATTCAATTTGCACTTAAATATGTTTTAAATGGTTTCTTGCAAACAGATTAGATATTGAGTAGTTTGGATCAAAGCTTTATGAACTAAACCTAGACCTTAGTCTAGAATTTCTATCTATATGACTGGTAAAACCCGCTATGTTTTCGTTTTCTAGCTAGGGCCCTAGTTGTGGAAATCATTCAAGGAGATCTATGACGAGGTGCTGCAAGCTGTATTGCTCTGCAACAGCCAGGAGTGCGGCCAACAAGAGCATAAACTTAAGCGAAATTTCCTCTCTAGCTATGTAAAATAGACCCCTTTTCCTGTTAGTTGTGAACTGGTCTCTTCGTATTTTGTAGTGATCCTACAACATTCAGATGGACCAGACAAAATGCTGCTTCTTTGTTTGGTTCATACTGTACCAGGGGTTCCCGGGTCAGAATCTATGGAGAAAATTGTCTTCTGTGGATAGTGGTGATGCAGGTAAACTGCCACTGACTTGTATGGATTTTAACTCTCCCCATCGGATCTTTTCTAAATAAAATGTGCTGATCTACAATTAAATCTTGCAGGCTTGCAATGGCTATAGTCTAATCTGTATCCTACTATATGATACAGTAGGTGATTGTGAGGCCATTAAATAGTAGGCCCACGTCATATAACGTTTCAGATCAAATAATAAAATATATGGGAACACACACTCTTTTAATAAGAAATCCAATGTAATACTTTAGGAATTCAGAGTCAATACATTTCCATGTCAAACAGGTGCAGGAGATGTTAACTACATCATTGATCATGCTGAGATTGATGTTGTCTTCATATAAGACAAAAAAATAAAAGAGGTGCAATTAAAATGAATAATTATCCATGCTACTTTTTGGATCTTTCATATTAAATTCTGGCATTACATGAGACCTTTTTGTTCGTAGACACTATCCCCAAACAGCAAGGCTGCTAATAGGCTAAAAGGTAAGAAACGTAAAAAAATAGGGTCCATTTGTAGTTTATAAATATTATACTTCCAAACATCATTATCCAACATATATGGTTACAGCGTTGGTGGCATTCACTTCGGCAACAAGTGAACAATAGATCAAAGAAGCGGATCAAATTCGGATTAGAATGTATGTCTGGAATGATATCTTGAATGTGGTAGGTACATAGATTGTTGGATGTTTACATTTTAACCTATCGACACATCTAAACATACCTATTTAGATTTCAGAGTCAATTTTGTAGCAATATTTATTATCTCTGATGTATTTGGCAGGCTCCTTCCGCCGGAGCACGTCGCAGTCAGCTGGTCCCTCGTCCTCTACTGATGTCGCGTCGCCCTGCGGCCTCACCCAGAAGTGTAGATCCACACAGGCTCAACTACATTTCTCCTCTTGTTGGTAAGGAAGCTCGCTCTAATGGATTACTGCGAGGGTTAGTTCTGTCCTGTTCTTCCATTCCTACGCTGTCAACAACCAAGTTCCAAGTACCAACGTATCGCCGCCGAGTACTTTGTTTGCATTGACTTAGGCAATTTGAACAGTATTTTGGATATAGTTTAGTTTCACAGCAATGGACGATATAGCAGAAGCCAAGTGTTCTGATGATTTATTTTTCAATTGTGTTTTCTGTTATTGATTCAGCATGCACATATATTGATATGATTTATGGCATGGCATCTGCTATCTTTTTTTATATTTATGTCATCGTTCTTGTTTGATGTGTGCGACAAGAATGATAGATCTTTTTAACCTCTTGGCCATCATTGTGTCACTCATTATCATCTTTTGTATATCATTTATGGGTTCATGATATGAAATGATAAGTTTATTATTTTTTAGATCTGAACCATGATGGCCAAGAGGTGTTACATAATAAATGGTCTGGTCGATGCGTTTTACGTTCAAAAATTTTAACGCGACATGCATGGAAACTAACGCTAAACAAGCGCGATTTAAACGCTGTAATTTGTTATGAAACAGATCAACGATTTATGCTAAAATTCAGACCTATTTACGCTGTTTTGGTTCACATTTACGCAAAAATCCGCTTGAGCCAGAACCGCGCACGATCGGACACGCACGATTTTTACGCCGTAATTTTTGGGCTCCATTCGTCGTTATGAAATGGATCTATGATTTACACTAAAATTTGTACCCATTATCGCTGTTTTGGTTCACGTTTTACGCAAAAAACCGCCCGAGCCAGAACCCACGCACGATCGGACGCACGTGATTTTTACACCCTAATTTTTAGGCCCCATTCATCGTTATGAAACAGATCTACGATTTACGCTAAAATTCGTATTTATTTACGCTAGTTTGGTTCACATTTTACGCTAAAATCCGTCCGAGCTAAAACCCGCGCACGATCGGACGCACGCGATTTTTACGCCATAATTTTTAAGGCTCATTCGTCGTTATGAAACAGATCTACGATTTACACTAAAATTCGTTATCATTTACGCTGGATTGGTTCACGTTTTATGCTAAAATTTGCCTCAGCCAGAACCGTGCACGATTGGATGCACGCCTACCTGCACGGAGGTATACCTAGCTGGGGCTTCCCTGTACTAATGGAAGCACTGGGCTTATACATATATTCATGTGTTCCACATAACCAAATAAGCCATGGTGCATATCCGATATATAAACATATATGGCATAAGGCAATAGTGGGTTAAAAAATATATCCAAGTACATGTTAGCAAAATATAATTATAGATGCAACACATACTAATTTCAAACTACAAGAATGACTATTGTGCTCGTAATAAAGTCTAGGCACTATCAAATAAATTCTGACACTCTCAAATAAAAAAAATATCTACAGTAAAGAAACCACAAAAAAAGGGAAACTTATATATATATATAGTCTGATGTGTATAAATGGTTAGCGTCTTTATGTATATGGTCGACTAGCACCTCATAGGACGTTTTCTTAACATTTGCGCGTAGACAACTATTGCCCAAATCAAGTTAATGGGCATAAAAAATCACGACATAAATATATGCATTCTGCATATCTACATTTTACAAACTAGCCTCAATAAATACAGGCGCCCTCATAAAAGTCCCACTTATATGCATCGGGTTAAATCAGAACTGTTTAGACTAAAACATTAAATGTATGTCTTTCTCCTTGTATGTAACTCAAAATGAAATGCGGCAGATGTATCGCGTCATAGTCAAACCATCTGCATAAGATAAACAAAAAACACCAATTTAGCATTGCGTCAAAATCAACACATGTTGCAATCACCCAAAACTTGTCAAATCAAATCATATAATAAAATAAACAAAATTAATCTCTTATAAGCAAAATTCTATATTATGATCATTCACAATAAAATAAACAAAATGATCATTAATGTCCACTTAGTCAAGTGAAATAGACTTTGTTCACTCAGCACAATTCCTATACATATCATCCATGTACAACATAGGGCCCTCAAGTGGCGTACATCATGAGTAAATTAATTATTGCATCTTATCTAAATTATATCTATGGAATGCTATAGCGAGTTAAGTTGCGCAAATAAAAGTTAAAGCCAATTAAATTGAATTAAACATCATCGTGCATTTAATTTCCTAGCCAATGTCAAGCCATGAACATGTTTGCTAAATTCTGATATAATGAGTTAATTGCTGGCGCCGCGGCCAAGTTTGGCGTTGCAACCAGATATCGGCCAAATAAACATCGTACCTTAGCTCAAATAAACACCATACTATATGCCGGGTGCACCCAAAAAATAGTCTTATCTAAACATACCAATTCATGGCATGGCACGATTATGCTACATTTAATCTTCAAAGTGAATTACGTGCACACGCTGAGGAAATATTTAATATACCAACAAATCAACTCCTTCTGGTCCATATGCATGTATGTCGAAATGCATGTCGTAGTTATAAATCCATATATGCCCAAACAATTAAACAAAGGACACATGATGAGTCGTTAAGGCCCATCCCAAGTTATGATCCTAATAAATAACAAGATATTCTCAACCTATGCATATCATGGTTGGGAAGAGAGTTGACCAAGCTAGCAATAAAGAGATATTTGTTAGCTCATCAACAATGAAATCATGTCGTATATGACGTACGCATGCAACCATCCACGACTACATGAGGCGAAGACTTTTTGTTTTCTTTTGTAGTTTGTAATAGTCAGTCTCCGACTCTGTCGATCTGTGGCTCTAAATCTACCTAGGTTCTGCAGTCAGGGATGCCGTAATGAAAGCGATCACGGGGCGGTGAGCGGTAAGGGTGCTGAATCCCGACAGGAGTAGGGGAACCACTAGCCTGATAGAGTCGCGCTGCGCGCTCAACACGCAATTCCGCAACCTCCGTCCGAACCTTGCCCAACTCATCAAGGGTGTGGTCCAGCTCGGTATTGAGCACAGCGACTAGGTTGACCATGTTGTTCAGCCTGGGATCGCCCTCACCAACAGGCAAGACAATCACACCTCCAGCACTGTCGGCCGAACGGCGAGGGTGGTACTTCAGGTCGCGGCCGTCAGCTACCCCGCTAAACAACGAGCAATACTGCGAAAGTGCACGTCGTGCAGCATCTTGTATGGCTGCCTCGGCAGTATCCCTCTCAATGATAGAATAATGCTCTAAGAAGGCCTCTACACCCCGGAGATCATCGTCCGGACGGCGCACCAAGCAAGTAGCCTCCCACTGGTCCGGGTATAACCCGCGACGATGCTGGTAGACTACACAATGGTACTCAATAGACCAAGTGTGTTGGTCGAAGGCCCGACACAGCAAGGTGTCGAGAGCGTCGTGGAAGTCCTCAAGTCAACGCAGCAAGGTGACACAACTACACCTCAAGTTCCTCTAATTAATCAGTTAAGAGCGTCCCATTCCACCCTCATGGTTGTACTGTTATCCCGGGTTGTCACTCAACGAATAGGTCCTTACGGAGAGGTACTCAGGAAAAAGTTCCGAGTCCCCTAAAATATCACAAGATCATCATCGGAATAACATCATCTTATCGTAAATATTCACATCATGTTCATTGATTAAGTTAAAGCAATAGCATAAAGCTAACCATGATAACCCAAAAGGTAAACAAGGATAAGGTAAATACAAATAGTCAATCCTTAGGTTTCAATAAAGTAATGCGGGACGATGAATTATAATGTATGTAGGAGATAATAGGTCAGAGGACACTTGCCTTCACCAGGTTGTTGCTCAGTAAGATCTTTAGCAACACACTTAGGAACCACGGGCTGCTCGTTGTCTAAGCAAAGCGATTATGCATTCAATACATTTGGATAAAGACAATTGAACAATACACCAAACATATGCAATCAAGTGGACACCAGTTTGACAGGACATTGAAAACACAAATGGTAAACCTAAGTCCTAGGGATTAGTGCATTTAGAGATTAGTGATTCCCTAAATATTATGGATTACATAAGTGTCAAGGACCGTAATTAGGGGTACCCCCAATGCTCCTTAATCCGGCTGGAAAACATCTTCAGAACAAGCCATACACGGCTGATAAAGCGCGGTTCAAGTCAGGGCCACGTCTGCCGAGGGACGCGACCTCATTCGAGCCCAGCCTCGGGCGGGAACAGTAGTCCCAGACGGATTCACGCCTCGCCCGAGGGTCCCCTCAGCCAGCAGACGCACCCTCGGCTCACCCGAAGCCCAGCTTGGGCAGACTTTGTCGTGCATCGACCTTGGCCAAATCGCCTTACCAGCAGACCGTATCGCATGCACATTTAATGCGGGGATCGCCTGACACCTTATACTGACACGCGTGCCTTAGTCGGCAAGGTCGAAGAGACCGTAGTCACTTCGCCCCTTTACTGACCGATCTGACAGGAAAACAGCGTTGTTCGCCCCGCTCCGGCTACTGTGCCAACCACCAGGGTCTAACTGAGTCACGATCTCCCACGAGTTCGGCCTCGGGCGCAACAGGGAGCTCCGCCTCGCCCGACACTACAGGAATTCACTTAATTCCCGTCGGCCTGAAACCGACGGGAATAAGCCCTAAACCGACGGGAATAAGTAATTCCCGTCGTTTTAGGGCTTATTCCCGTCGGTTTCAGGCCGACGGGCGTCCCCTGTCGGGGATAAGGTTATCCCCGTCGGCGGCTGACGGGAATAATTAATTCCCGTCGGCTAGATAGTGGCCGACGGGAATTACGGCTAATTCCCGTCGGTTCTGCTGGCCGACGGGAGTTATTAATTAATTTCCGTCAGTTCCCCGGGCCGACGGGAGTTATTAATTAATTCCCGTCGGCCCTGCGTGGCCGACGGGAATTAACTGGGCCGACGGGAGTTATTTATTAATTCCCGTCGGTTCGACCATAGCCGACGGGAATTAACTGGGCCGACGGGAATTACTCTATACTGCTACAAAAACAGCACTAAATTATGTCACTATTTCTGCACACATAACATATATCAAACATAATATAAATCACATATAACAGCCACATTACAAACACATATAGAGATACGACATCCACAAACACATGCATTTAGACATAAACACTTGCATTTATAATTAAAACATCCACCAACGTGTACGACATAGTATTCAAACATAGCATCCACCAACATCAAACAACGAGTACGACATAGTATTGAAACATAACATCCACCAACGAGTACGACATTTCAAACATAAGTTTAAGTGTTTAGAGATAACCACCACTTGGGTGGTTAGAGCTTTGACCGCTGCCGCCTTCACCACCAGGAGGAGGGAACGCGAAGAGCGAGTCAACAAATCCAGTCCCTACTGCTGGATTAGACCCACTGCCACCCGCTTCAGGCGTAACCTATGCAAGTTAGCAAATATCAACACGTTAAATGCAAATATCAAAAAGTATACAAGTGTATAAATTAATGGAGAGTTATCAAACGTACCCTATCTCCAGGTGCAGGTATATGTGTCGGAGGGGTGGTGAACTGTGGTGGTGGAACTGGTGTGTTTGCAAATTGGCTCCATTGTGGTGGCGGTGGAAAATTTGATGTCATGCCCTGTTGCTGCATTAACTGTTAAACACATATGTGTTACTACTGAAGATGTTGTATTGAAATATAATAATTTAGAGTTCGGATTATGTGTACTCACTTGATACATCGCTTGATTATGAGCATTGCAAGCCTCCATAAATTCGCGTTGTTGTCTCATCTCTTCACGCATCCTCATAATCTCCAACTCCTGCTCGTTCGGTCGACGAGAGCATGAGCTACGGGAAGATGAACCCGTCCTCTGAGATCTCACCGACGACGAGTCAATGAATCCGTCGAAGAGTGCGTATCTATAAGTGATTCAAAAAATGTTATTACTGCATAATCAATTTAGTGTCAACCATATAATTTCATAAGTTAGAGCTTACCGTCCATGCGCTTTGCCACCACCACTTGCGTACACCACCGAGGGATCCACCGGTTCATGGCGCCAGTCGTAGTCAGGGCCATGGCGACGAACCATCTCCTCCCCATATGCCGCCTATACATCATTCACAACCTTACAAATGCAGGAATTTATATACTTTGAACGTTTGAACTTTTGAGCCAAAACTCACCAAGCGATCCGTGGCTGTCTGGCTGCAGAGCTGGTCAGGGTTGTTCGGGTCTGGTCCTTTGTGGCCCTCCTGGTACACCTCAATGTCACTAGGCTTTTGGCCACTCGTAGCTTCCTGTACAAACAAAAAACATTCATAAGCAATCGCATTATTTGTTGATCGACATAGAAAGATCAAACTTACCATTCTTTTAGCTTTTCGTATCATGTCGTCACCGCCAAACTTGTGGTTAGGATTGGTTCCTCGACATTGTCTGTGATGCGCTGACGCTTTCTGGAAACCTTCGGAAGCCCAATATCGACACCAAGCATAGTACGCATCAGGCACGGGCGCCATCCATGGAACCATCACCTTCACACACACAATGTTACATATTATATCAATCACAACAATAAATATAAAGGGTAAAACAAATTGAATACTAACCTCACGATATTGATCCTCAGTCAAATATATCTTTGAGGACCCTTCCTTTTTATTCAAGGGGCCCGCTTCTTCCGGATGCTTTTGAAAATACAGGTTTGTAGCCTGAATTCTCGCATAGTATATGGCATCCTTCACCAGCTTCTTTGCATTGTTTTGCAAGACACGTTCAGCGTGCCCCATGTAATCCTCTCCGTCAGGCAACCGATATCGAAGCTACAACATAAAGAATACAAATACAATGGTATAAGTCATAGATTTACAATATTAAGAAACATAACAAAAATAATAAAGAATTCATACCCAAAAGTCATTACGCACAAGTCCCTGTCTGTCGGTGTGGTTTCGTTCCTTTTTAAACTTGTACTCATCCCAGGTACTGACGAGCACCTCATCCTCGGTATCACCGTTTGACACCTTCACTATACCAGGGTAGTGAAGGCGGCAAAGAGAACCCAACGTAAGGTTAACCTGAGTGTGGTGTCCCTTGCCGTCAAAGGACAGGTCCTCCCAATTCCTGCATTACACAAAAACATTAACAATACACATAATAGTTATATTAGATAAGTTAATATATTACACTCACCGATCTCCATGTGGCATGATTAAAGTCCTATCAACCTCTCGCTCTATCGCGTGACGAGGCTTTACTGAGTGGCTTTTTCTTGAGCGACGTGTGCGTGTCGCTGAAGAGCCTCCCGAGCCATCATCCATCGGGTTGTCAGCCGGTTCGCCCTGTTGGCCCCACTGGTCCCACGCTTGTTGCTGCTCTCTCTGGTGGTCCCACTGGTCCCATGGCTGGTGATGCTGTGCGGCCTGGTCCCATGTCACGTGGTCCACCTCCTCATTGTGCTCCACCTCCTCATTGTGCTCCTCCTCCTCAATGTGCTGCTCCTCAGTGTGCTGCTCATCCTGGTACATACAACTCAAGATTTATTTGTAAATATGTAAACAAATTTATTTGTACAAGATATGTTACCTCATCTCCATGTACCGCGCTCAACAGCTCTCGATGTCTGCTGCTGCTCGAAGAACTGCCCTGAAAAAGGCCCAGGCCCTTGAACAACCCCTTCACTGACTTCTTTGATTTTGGCGGCATCCTGCATAAAAAATAAGAAATTATTCATTAGTGCATGAAAAATGACATAATACTTAAAATATAAACAAATGAAATAACAAAACAACTTTACTTGTTAAATATCATCAAAATCAGGATCTATTTGTTCTCTTCTATGCAGAGGTCGCCATGTAACTTTTCTCCTAACAGGATGTCTTCTCCGTCTCTCGGGAAAAGTTAAGTCGTTAACGTCTGCAACTAGTGAATCTAATGCCGGTGCAGGATCAATATGAAAACTAGTTGGCAACTCTTCTTCTTGAAACACCTCATCAACCTGCTCAAGGTGACCAATTTGATATTCGTCCTCACCAGGAGTGTATAGGCGTTCGCGGGGATTTACATTGTACACAACCCTCCATTTAGACAACTTTTTGCATGGATATGTCGAGAAATAAACTTGGTCTGCTTGATGGGCAAGGATATACGTGTCGTGTCCTTGAAGCAATTTCTCAGGTTGGATCTGTGTCATCCCAAATTCGGTCCTATAATACTTCGGGTCATACCATTTACACTCAAAGAAAACTAGCGCTAAAGGCTTATTTCCAGCAAATGTAATCTCGATTATATTTTTGATTTTCCCGTAATAGCAGGCTTCGTGTCCTTCCATGTCGGTTGCCCTAGTAACGACTCCACTATTTTGAGTGGCGACCATAGGATGACTTGATTCGAAAATGCTTGAACGAAAGCGATATCCATTGACGTCGTAACGTCCATAGCTTTTGGCAGTTACACTTCCAATAGATAACTGACGTAAGTCATCATTCAAATTCATTTCCTCCCCAAACTGTCAATCATGCCACAAAGCATTAGCAAATTCTGTAATATTAGTTAAATTAAATTAGCTCTCGGAGCCACATAATTAAGACTTACACGGTCCCGAAGCCACATAATGAAATTAGGTCGCCCATGCATACCATCGCGTCGCAATTTGTCTATGTCTCTCGCTGTTGGCCTACCGAGACACCTCATGTTTTGTTCATCAAACTCGCTGTCAAATATTATTGTATGACATGAGATATTTGATAACATAAACTAATTCACATATGAACAGTTTAAGAAAACAAGTCTTACACAAAGTATTTCTCCACCTCAGGCATATTCGTGAACATGTACAGTAAAGCAGACTTCCGTTCTTCCATACTTAGGTGATATGCCTTGGGTGGACCAACGGCTTTGCCGTTTGTCTGAAAAATCGAAAGATCACTACACGGAGGCATCTCTCGTTCATCATCATGGTACCTTTTCTTTCGAGCAAATACATTATATTCTTCTGCAAAGTAACAACTTGTGAAGTGTGCTACCTCCTTTAGTTTAAATTGTTCCGCAATACATCCTTCAACTCTTGCCTTATTGCCCACCATTGCTCTAAGCTTCTTTAATGCTCTTTCTATATGAAACATCCACCTATACTGAACAGGACCACCGACCTTAGCCTCATATGGAAGATGTATAAAGAGATGCTGCATAGGATTGAAGAAACCCGGTGGAAATATTTTTTCCAATTTGCACAAAAGCACCGGTGCCTCTTTCTCCAGCTGTTCCATCACATCTCTTCTGATTTCTTTAGCACACAACTGTCTGTAGAAATAGCTAACTTCAGCTAACGTTTTCCACACAACTTCGGAAATGTACCCACGAAACATTACAGGCATGAGCCTCTCCATAATTATGTGGAAGTCATGGCTCTTCAGTCCATTCATCTTCATTGTCTTCAAGTTCACAGATCTTCTAAAACCAGCGGCATAACCATCGGGAAATTTAATATCCTTCATCCACTTCATCACTTCTTTCCGTTGCTTAGATTTCAGACAATAGTCAGCTTTTGGTTTGCCTCCATTTTCTCTAAGCACTTGGGTTGGATGATCACATATCACTGCTAAGTCCATGCGTGCCTTGTCATTGTCTTTCGTTTTATCAGGGAAATCCATGCATGTATTTATGAGGGCTTGGCAAAAGTTACTCTCTTGATGCATGACGTCGATGTTGTGCATCAAAATCAATGACTTAGCATAAGGAAGCTCCCACAAGCCACATATGTGAGTCCAGTTATGCTCCTCACCAAAACCTTGATACCTTTTCCCACTCTCGTCTAGGACAAGTTTCATATGCTCTTCTGTAATTTCTATCCCACTACGTCGCTTGGGCGGTCCCTTTGTGACAATGGTGCCCTTCCTAAATTCCTTTCTCTGCCTTCTGAAGGGGTGATTGAAGGGTAGAAAACATCTATGGCAATCAAAGTAACATATCTTGCCACCAGCACTAAGACGAAAACAATCTGTATCTTTAGCACAATAAGGACACGTCAATCTACCATGCACGCTCCATCCAGAGAAAATACCATACGCCATAAAATCATGAACCGAGAACAGATATGCAACACGAAGATTGAATTTCTGCTTCTTGAAGCAGTCATAGGCTTCCACACCTTGCCATAGCTTCTTTAACTCTTCAATCAGTGGTTGAAGCATCACATTGAGGCGTACGCCAGGATGCTCAGGCCCAGGTATAACAAGACATAGGAACATAAACTCATATTTCATGCATAGAGCAGGTGGAAGGTTGTACGGTATGGCAATGACAGGCCAACATGAATACGACGCAGCGGTCATATTGAACGGCGTGAAACCATCAGTTGCCAAGCCGATACGAACGTTTCTTGCATCGCTGGCAAAATCTGGATCAAATTTGTCAAGAGCCTTCCATGCATCACCATCTGACGGGTGCACCATTAACCCATCTTGTCTGTCCGTACAATCTTTATGCCACCTCATGTGCATAGCGGTCTTTCTCGAGAGAAACAAACGTTTCACTCTAGGAGTGAGAGGCATGTACCGAAGCTGTTTATGTGCAACCTTTGTCACCACCTTCTCCCCATCTTCATTTACAAGCTCCACGTACCTCGACTTCCCACATTTTAAGCATTTCTGTTCTCTGCCATGTTCCTTCCAAAAAAGCATACAGTTGTCTTGGCAAACATCAATCTTCTCATACTCCATACCAAGACCTTCAAGCAATTTCTTGGACTGGTACATGTCTTTGGGCATCTTGTGACCCGTAGGAAGAACCTCGCTAATCAAATCCACAAGCTCCTTGTAACAATTAATTGAGAATGCAAACTTGGACTTGATTGACATCAGTCGGGTCACGAATTCCAGTACGGTCACGTCAGTGTGCCCGTGAAGAGGCTCTTCTGACGCTTTGAGTAGGTCGAAGAACTTCTGAACCTCCGGTGTAGGTGAATCATGATGATCTGGTGCCAGTTCAGGCTGCAGATCCTCAAGCATCTGGTCCATCCTATCAACATCATCTTCACCATCATCAACTTCTACTTCTGCTGCTCGTTCAACATCTTCACCATGGAGATACCAGACCTTATAGCCTGGCACGAAACCATGCGAACACAGGTGTAGTGTGACCTGCCTCTTGGTGTGGCTCGTCATATTTCTACATTTATTGCATGGACACCTAATATTATCTATTTGTGACAAAGCAGCTGCATGGTCCAGAAACATCTGCGTCTTGACAAACCATTCACTTGTATGACACCCACCCTTCTTGAAACCTTCATACATCCAATCACGTATATCACCCATTATTGCGGCTGTGTGTACGAATAAAGAGTGCGTGTGAGACATTTATGTTTCTACACGTCACACATATATCTATAGGTAAGTAGTAAAACTATATATATATATATACATAACATCACCTTCATCACATTAACATGATAATAATTAATTAACAATATTGCAACATCCAATTTTAAGTCAAATAATACTAACAAATAACATGTGATATTAAAACCGACGAAAATTAACATGTGATATTAAACTAACAAATTGTAATCGTATTACAGTTAACTCCCGTCGGCCATAAAAACCGACGAAAATAAACAATAATCACACTCTAATCAAGCCACATAAACTAACTCTAATCACACTCTAATCACATTAAAGCTAACTCCCGTCGGCCATAAAAAACCGACGAAAATAATCACATTTATTTACATATAGGTAGGATTATACCTCGACGAGGGCTAGAAGCGGCGTTCGGGCGGACGGCGGCGCTTCGGGACGAACTGAGGGCGTTGGCGGCCTCGGGGGCGGCGTCCCGGCCTCGGGTGGCGGGCCTCGGATGACGGCGGCGCGGTGGCGTGGCGGCTCGGCGGCCCGGCGGCGCAGGAGCTCGGCCACGCGGGTGCTCGGGCGGGCGGCGGCTCGGGCGGGAGGCTGCTCGCTGCGGGCGGCGGCGGCTCGGGGGCACGGGCGGGCGGCGGCTGGGGCGCGGGCGGGCAGCGGCGTTGGGGCGCGGGCGGGCGCCGGCGTTGGGGCGCGGGCGGGCGGCGGCTCGGACGGGCGGCGGGGGCACGGGCGGGCAGCGGCGTTGGGGGCTCGGGCGGGCGGCGGTGTTGGTGGCGCGGGCGAGCGGCGGCTCGAACGGGCGGCGGTGGCGACGGCGGCTCGTCAATTTCAGCGAGAGAGAGGAGGAAGAATGAGTCCGCGCGGGCTCGGCCGTTGCTCTAAAACCATTAATCCCCGTCGGCCTATGACGTGGCCGACAGGAATTAAATAACCCCCGTCGGCTTAGGGACAAAGCCGACGGGAATTACTTAACCCCGTCGGCTAGGTGACGTGGCCGACGGGAATTAAAATAATTCTCGTCAGCTAGTTGACGACCGACGGGAGTTACTTAATTCCCGTCGGCTTTTACACTGGCCGACGGGAATTAATCTGGCCGACGAGAGTCAACGGAATTCCTGTAGTGCGACCTCAGGCCTCGGCCCCGGCCACAGCCTCGGAAGAAGATCTTCGCCTCGCCCGACCCTAGGCCTCGGCCTCAGCCTCAGCCTCGGGAGGAGTCACAACCTCGCCCGAGCCCAGCTTTGGCCTCAGGAGAAGTCTCCGCCTCGCCCGACCTAGGCCTCGGATCGACTACGCTACAGGGGATACATCATTACCCTACTCCTAGCTAGCTGCCTCAGGCTACGAAGGAACAAGACCGGTGTCCCATCTAAGGTTACTCCGGTAACAGGTAATGATGGTTCCCCACGTGCGCCCATGATGTCGGTTGCTCTCAAACCCCCTACGGAAGCAAGACAACGTCAGCAGGATCCATGCCGCGCCGATAGCTGTGCTTCTATAGGGCTCAAGGCACTTCTCCGACAGCCACGCTAGCTCGTGCACATGGCTCAAGGCACTTCTCCGCCAGCCACGATAGCACATAGGTACACCCCCTTGTACAGCTGGGCATCTCCTTGTATCTATAAAAGGGGATGTCCAGGGCCTTCCTAAGGCACATCGTGAACACACGTTGGACGTCGTGAACACACGTTGGACGTCGAGAACAGGCGGGGCAGACGAGACAGGCAGCACGCAGGGACACTCTCCCTCTCTCCCTCACTCGCTCTTGCCCTCGCTCCCTCGCGACGCTTGTAACCCCTACTACAAGCACCCCGGTGTGAGATAACATAAGCCACATTTCCCTCTTGTGTTCCATCTTGCATCAACCCATCTGGGCAGGGATACGCAACAACAAATTTACTGGTCGGTTGACGATCCTCGCGGGTCCGAAACGCTGACAGTTGGCGCGCCAGGTAGGGGCCCGCTGCGTGTTAACGAACAATTTCCCGTTGAGTTCTAGATGGGTAGCCTCCAGCAGCCTCTTCAGCTGGGGACGCTGCTCCGCTTTGGGAGTCTCAAGTTCATGTCCCTTGATGGCAGCTACGACATGGTACTCCTCCCCCTGCAGCGTGACAGCAACAACGGTCGTCGGCTCACCCGGCAGCGGCGAACTCGACGACGGCTTCCCACCGTGGCAGAAGAGGAACACCCGGGTTTGCCCCGCCACCCTCCTCGCCGGAGGAGGAGGAGACGGGGCAACCATTGCCATGCAGGAGGCGGCACCTCGTCGGCTGTCGGGCCAGAGCGAGTCGACGACGCCGGCACCCCTGCGGGGGCCATGTCGGGTGTTGTCCTCGCACCTAAGACAACGACGGGTGTCGCTTCCCCGCAATGCGCCAACCCCAAGTTAATTGATGACGCCAGCACCCTCGCAAAGGGCTTGTTGGGCGTTAGCCTCGTACCTGAGATAACGGTGCAGTCCGTCCTTGACGCGACTTCGTCACCGTCCATCGACCATGAGGTACCGTCCGCTTTCCACCCTGTCCCTTTTAGATTCAGCTTCGATCCACCAAGCAACCCCGCTTCGGTGAGCGCTTCCGCAAGGGCATACCCTGACCTTTCGGGGTATCCTATGCGGTCATCTTGGGACCGACTGATGGCCGTCTCAACCTTCGGACCTGCGGGTTCCGAGGAAAACGACGACTCCGACTTCGGTTGGGATTTCTCCAGACTCAGTGATTGTTGGGGGCCTTCGGCTTCCGAAGGTCCTCAAAAACATGATTTGACAATATTTCCCAAGTGAAATATGTGAGTAGGTATCTTCGGAATCGGATCATGAGTATACAAGAGCACAGTCAGGACGAAGCCTGAACGAGACGAAAGATGATTATGACAAAGGTCTAGATGATCACGAAGCTATGCGCATGCGAGCTTCGGCGTGATAGCAGTAAAAGGGAACCGACTTAAAGATGAAAAGGCAAATTAGACCTCGAAGAATTACTATAGAGTTATCAGCAAATGTAAAGGGCATGAATGTAATTGTACATGGGCTGCGTCCCTTGCCTATAAATAGATGAACAGTACTTTCATACTATTCACGCTGACTTGGCATTCGCTTTTTGCATCACGCCTGTACCTTTATTTTCCGTCAAACCGAAGGTACATTTATAATTTGTTATTCTGAATATGATAATGCAAATAAAAGTAAATTGATGATAATGTTTATAATATTTTTCATATTTCGTATATGTACTCTTCCTTATCAATTATTGTACTTACGAAGGTTTTTCCTTCACAACTTTCGTCCGGAATTCATTATACCCGAAGGGATATAATGTCTTGAAGGACGAAGGACTTTAACATTTAACACTTTTCATGTTGCCTTGTTCTTAACTCTTAGCATTTGAGAACAAGTCCCCAACATTGGCGCCCACCTCCGGTGAACTCACTTCCACTTTTTGAGTTTTGAACACCTTCGGCAAGCATAGACCTTCGTCATGCCACCGAAGAAAGCTTCAGCAACAGGGGCTGCAGCTCTGCAACCACTGGATCCAAACCAGGAGACTCTCTCTCTTCGGGAGGCCCGAATCCAGAAGAGGAAGGCCACCAGCCCAACGCCTCAGGAGGATGAATTGGATCAAGAGATCAGAGATATGGAGATGCTTCATCAACAGGTGTAGAGGAAGAAGGAGAAGATGGCTAGGCTAGTTGATCTGCAAAGGCAGATAGACGAAGCCTCTGAAGAAGTTCGCCATCTTACTCAAGATGAGCAGAACCGAAGGCCTCAGCACAGAGAGCTTCATCAGGAGGGCTTCTTCAACGAAGATGACTGGTATGAGAATTTCCATCACGGAAATTTTGCTTTTGATGATGCTTCTCCTCTGTCAGCAGAACTACAGGCTACACCTTGGCCTCCGTCCTACAAGCCACCCCAACTCCCCATGTACGACGGCCACTCAGATCCGAAGCAGTTTTTGATGAGTTACGAAGCAACAATATCTTCATATGGTGGCAATACTGCAGTCATGGCGAAATCTTTCGTCATGGCAGTCAAGAGTGTTGCACAAACCTGGCACTCCTCCCTTCGGCCAGGAACGATCACATCATGGCAGAAGCTGAAGGATATGCTGATCACCAGTTTTCAAGGATTTCAAACAAAGCCAGTCACTGCTCAAGCCCTATTCCAGTGTACCCAAGATCATGAGGAATACCTTCAGGCGTATGTCCGAAGATTCTTACGCCTGAGGGCACAAGCGCCAACTGTGCCCAATGAAATTGTCATTGAGGCCATGATCAAGGGGCTTCGGCCGGGACCTTCGGTCCAGTACTTTGCCAGGAAACCCCCTCAGACTCTGGAGAAGTTGCTTTAGAAGATGGATGAATACATCTGCGCCGACAACGAGTTTCAACAGAGAAGGGAGGAAGCTTACAGATTCTCCGAAATAGCTAGGGGCTTCGGAGGGAGGTTTCATCCTAGACATGTCAGATCGATTCATTCCACCCAGAATGATGACAGGGGAAGCCAGCAGCAGAGGCCGCAATATTCCTCCCAGGCTTCTCAGGCTTCGGGGCAGCAACAGAGTTATCCTCGGCCTCCAGCTCCAAGGGGCAGAGGCGCCAGGGGCTTCGGAGGAAGATTTGGGGATCAGCTAAGGAAAATCTATTGCTTATTCTGTGGTGAAGACAAGGGCCACACCACCAGGATGTGCCATGTTACCATCCAGAAGCAAAAGGAGATAGCAGAAGCTGCAGCACAACAGAGTCAGCCGAAGCAAGTCATGCATACTGCTTCGTACCATTCGCCTTACATTCCAGAGTATGTAGGCAACCACCCTGCAGCTTCTGTTGCTTCGGCAAGCCAATCCCAGGCATCTTGGCAACAGCTTCCGCCTCCACCACCAATGCAACGAGGCCAGCAGCCAGAAGGGAGTCAGCATACTCAACACCAATGAGACTTCAAAGAAGAGTCCGAAGCTCACACAGTCAATAGTACTGTGCCAGAGTCGAAGCATATTTACTGACAAATATCCTACCCCGACAACAACTTTTCGCATTCAGTATTATTTTCTTTTTAATAAGGAACAATTATGGGAAGCTTAAGTGCTTTTTGTCGTTTTCAATCTCTTGTAACAGTTTCGCTTTTTACCATAATGAAAATATATCTTCTCCATAGGCTTAAGTTGCCGAAGCATAAGAATTTATGGTGGCAAGGAGGACCTTCGAATTATCAAAAATTTGTTCTAAGGAACGCAGTATAATTTCTTCGAAGCAGCAAAAAGTCGTTCCTAAGGGAGCGCAGCGTAAGTTTTCTGCTCAAAAGTCGTTCTGAAGGGAATGCAGAGCTTACAGCGAAAAATAAACGCTGATTCCGCTGAAAGTAAAAGGCGAAGAAGCTCCTAAGGGAGGCTTACAGCAAAAAATAAACGCTTATTCCGCTGAAAGTAAAAGGCGAAGAAGCTCCTAAGGGAGGCTTACAGCGAAAAATAAACGCTGATTCCGCTGAAAGTAAAAGGCGAAGAAGCTCCTAAGGGAGGCTTACAGCGAAAAATAAACGTTGATTCCGCTGAAAGTAAAAGGCAAAGAAGCTCCTAAGGGAGGCTTACAGTGAAAAAACGTCGATCTTCGGCAAATATCATTTTGCATAACATCACATCATCACATCATTTGCATAACATAACATCATACATCATATTGCATCAATGACACAAGAAGGTGGTCTCAGTATTGATATTCGAAGGTTGTTTCGAAGAAATAGTGCCAGAGCACAAAAATAGTTATTGAAGAGTTATACCTTCGTCAAACTCTGAAATGGAAAGATCTATTGGTTATTGATTTTACGAGGATTGGTTACTGGTTTTATGAGAACACGGGTATTATTTACTGTTGGGGACTTGTTCTCAAATGCTAGGAGTTAAGAACAAGGCAACATAAAAAATGTTAATCGCTAAAGTCCTTCGTCCTTCGAAGCATTATTTCCCTTAGGATATAATGATTTTCGGACGAAGGTAATGAAGAGCGTGTCTTCATAAATTTATTATACAGTGACGAAGGATAAAATGTAGAGAATATAAAAGATAACATAAATAATTATATATTACTATCAGACATAGACATAAATATCTTTGAGTTACAAATGTACCTCCAACTGGAAGGAGATGATAGTACAAGCGTGACGCAAAAAGCGAATGCCAAGTCAGCCCGAACAGTACGGGGGTACTGTTCTCCTATTTATAGGCACGGGACACAACTCATACAAAATTACATTCATGCCCTTTACACTTGATAATAATTCTATAGTAATCTGTCGAGGTTTAAATAGCCTTTTCATCTTTAAGTCGGTTTCACTTTTTGCTACCGCGCCGAAGCTTTCCTGCTCACACCTTCGGCTCTGTATAAACCTTCGTATTACTCTGGTCTACTGTGATGCTGACTTGAATCCGAAGATACATGTTCACACATTATACTCCAGAAATACTGTTAAATCCTGTTTTTGAGGACCTTCGGATGCCGAAGGTCCCCAACAGTAGCCCCTCGCAATATTAATTTGTTTAAAATAATAAATTTAGATTGCGACATGGACGAAGGCTTTACGCCGAAGGTCCGAAAAAACACCTTCCCTTTGCTAGAATAGCAACATTCACTGACAAGCGGGGTCTTTTAATTTTCAACGCACTTGGCGTATAAATACGGCCATACCGCAAACTCATTTGATACGCTCTCTGGCCAACTGCTCCCACTCACTCAATTTTTAGCTCTTGTGCACTAAGATTTGCTAAGCTTTTAGTTTTGAAGCTTCGGCTTTGAAAATAGTTTTTAGCATCTCCGAAGATGTCTGAAGATAAGAAGACTACTGCTGAGACGAAGCTGAGCCTCGACGAAGAGAAAAATTTGGGGTTTCTTATAGCGATGTCAAAGACCAACACAGAAAAAATCACCAAGGAGATTCTGGAAGGTTTGTCTGAGGATACTGGTGACAGTGACAGCTATGATGTGGACAGTGGTGGTGAAGACTCCGAAGATCGTCCCTGGCGACCAAGCCATTCAGTTTATGGTAAATCAACTATCAAAGAAAATCATCTTGTCAATATGAGAGGAAGGTATTTCCGGGATTTGTCCATTGTGAGGGCAGACGAAGGGGAAAAACTTGCCCACATCCCGAAGAGAATGAAGTCGTAGTGTACCGAAGCTTTTTGAAAGCTGGACTGCGATTTCCCTTGAGCAGCTTCGTTGTGGAGGTGCTGAAAATATTCGAAATCTATCTCCATCAACTTACCCCCGAGGCAATTATAAAGCTGAATATCTTCGTGTGGGCCGTGAGAAGCCAAGGTCTGAAGCCTGATGCAAAAAGCTTCTGTAATATACACGAATTATCATACGAGACAAAACCTTGGGGTAAGGAACAATATCACAATAATTTTGGCTGCTACAGTTTTGTTTCCCGGTCCGGGTCAAGCTGCCCCGTGCCAACCTTTCGGAAGAGATGGCCCGGCGACTGGATGACAGAATGGTTTTATGTGAAGAATGATCTGACAATACGAGAAGATATCAAAGGTATAATTATGCGCCCTATTTGGCAAAGCTTCGGCCTTCGGAGGCCGAAGGTTGAAATGAATGAAGCTGCCGAAGAATGCCAGAGGGCCTTCGGCGCAGTCTGCTCTTTCATTGGAACGAGAGACTTAGTACAAGAGCATATTGCCTTCAGGGTATGGCCGCTCGCGGAGAAATGGGAAATGCCACAAGAAACCGTAAAAGAGGCCGACGAAGGTGGACTTATCAGGTTGAAGTACACTTTTAAATTTGGAGATAAATTCGTTGAGCCAGATGATGACTGGTTAAAAAGTATTGAAAATTTAAGTGATGAACTGCTTGGGGCTTATTCGAAGGCCGAAGACACTGCAATGTCAGCAGCCTTCGGAGGCCGAAAAAAGAAGAGGCTGAATCGGGTATTTGATGCAATCGGGTTTGTCTACCCTGACTATTGCTATCCCATTCGAAGGCAGAAGAGAAAAAACACAACCTCTGCAAAAGAAGAAGCTGCAACTGCTCCTAGCGAGCCAGAACCGAGAAGAAAGAAGATAAAGGTCCTTACACATCGACCGCGTTATATTGAACCAGCTTCGGTGCCTGAGTTTACCGGAGAAACTTCTTCGGCCACCGAAGCTGAAAAACCAACCGAGCCAACCTTGCTGCCAGAAGTGGCAGAAAAGTCCGAAGTGCCAACAAAGATAGAATTGGAACAATCAAAGATTTTGTTATCAGAAACGAAAGAGAAGGCCGAAGCGCCGTCCACAGAAAAAATGGAAGAGGTAAAAGAAGCAACTGAGGGATCCAAAACATCAGAAGTTTTGAGTCCTGCAGCAAACATTGAGACAGTAAAAAATCAAAAAGTGCCAGCGGTGACTCCGAAAAGAAAGAGAATGGCTAATGTGCTAGATGTACTGGAAACGATCAAATCTTCAAGCACACCTCCGAAGAAGGCTGCTGTCATTCCTGAAACAACAACTGAAATTTCTGGTTCTAAAGCTCCAGGGCAAGAGACTGAAGCCGAAGCTGGGCCCTCAGAGCCTGCAAAGATAAAATCCTTGGAAAGTGAGGCAGAAAAAATAACAAAGCCAACTTTTGTTGAAGAAACCGGTGTCATTTCCCCCGAAGCATCCCCCAAAGTTCGTGATTATATTGTTCGTCATGCTTCAGGGAAAAAACTATCAGAAAAAGAAGAGCAAGAGGCCCAGCACTACGCCCAAAAACTGAAATATCCAAAGGGGGCGTTAATCTTCAATGGCAGTGGAGAAGAAGACTTCTTGTATTGTCTCCCCGACAGCAAGGAAATTTCTGTCTGTCGGGAGATGAGCAAGAGCTTCGGATTCCCAACTTTAGAAGACGGGCTCTCGGTGCTGTCGAAGAACGATCTGGCCGACAGCCTGGCTTACAATAGCTTAAAGGTGCGACAAATGAAATCTTTGTATTTTTTGTTGAGTCCAAAATTTTTCGTTTGTTTAAACCTATTGACGCACACATATTTCTCTTTGCAGGGCCTGATACTTAGCAATGCCCTCAGGGCACAGAAAGATGCTGAAGACGAAGGGTGTTCTATAGCCCTGAGCAACCTTCGTTCCGAAGTTATTGAACTGAGGAACGAAGGTCTCGAAAAAGATAAAATATTACACTCATTGATAAATAAAATAAAGGAAGACGAAGCTGCTTTTAAAGGTCAAGCTGAAGCTCGGAAGCGCGAAATTGAAGATCTTCGGAAACAACTGGCCAGAGCCAAGGAAGAACACATACTTGAAGAAACAAAGCGAGAACTCAGCGACCAATGGGCAGATCACCTAGAAATAACTGTTGAAGAGCTTCGTTCGTCCAGAAAGAGATGCTATAACAAATCTATAGAGTGTGTTAAGAAGTTAAAAGCTAGCTTCGCCAGGGTCGGCGCCTTCTCAAGCGAAGAAAACTTTACGAGAGCCAATCCCGAAGGTCCCATCGAATGGATCGACCACGAAGCTGAGGCCTTCGAAGAAATTTTAAATAGCCGAGGAGATATATGTGCCTTCTCTGGTGCCAGAGGGATTGCCACCATCTTAGAGAAGAAGGGCTGCGAACATGTAAAAATTTTAGCACAATCCGAAGCTGCTTTGTCTTTTGAAGATGCAAGAGATCCTTCGGCCGAAGCTAGTATAATTGGTGGAAAATTTTTTACCGATATCTGGGATAATGGTGGCCGAGAAATGGCCGGAGAAATTATTCGAAGAAGTGAAAAGGGCATTCACGATGCTAGAGAAGTAGCTGAGGCTGCTGAAAAGAGCGCAGAGGCCGAAGGTCAATTAGGTATTAACTAATAGTTTTTATTGTGTTGTAATCTTAGGCTTTAAGATTTGTTTGCGATTTGTAATAGCAATGTAGCCGTATCCTGTCTTACTTCAGATCCTGCTAAAGCGTCTTCGGGCCCTCAGCCGAAAGGAGACGACGAAATTAAAAAGATGACTGAAGATATTATGGACGAAGTCGTCAATCGGCTCCTGAACGAGGCTGCAGAAGTCGTTTTGAGAGAAGATTAAGTATTTTTGTGAAAACTTCTGAAATGTAATATACTGTAACATTTTGTAACCCCAAATGTAATATACCTATTTTTGTTAGTCAATTCTTTACGATGCATGAAACTTTACACGTACCGCTTTTGAGTCTTTGACGAAAAAACACCTTCCCTTCTTTTCATGCTTCGTGAAGAAGAATTTTTCTTTGTCACAACAATATCCAATGTTCTGATGAATAATATCCAGGCTTCGTGAAAATATTTTCCGAAGCTACACTTCCGAAGATCAATGATGTATCTTTTTGTGACTATGATTTCTCCCTTTTTTCAAAGCGTTCTTCTGTAGATTGATATATGTGCCTTCTCTGGTGCCATGTGCAAAATGATGTATGATGCTTATGCTATGCGAAATGATGCGATGATGTTATGTTATGTGAGATGATGTTTATTCCGAAGATACATACGCATCCCTGCAATAAAACACAATCTTTTATAAGCCTCTCTTAGGAGCTTCTTCACCTTTTACTTCAGCGGAATCAGCGTTTATTTTTCGCTGTAAGCCTCCCTTAGGAGCTTCTTCGCCTTTTACTTTCAGCGGTATTCGCGTTGACTTTTCGCGCTTCGCCTTTTACTTAGGCGGTATCAGCGTTGACTTTTCGCTGTATGCTCTGCATTCCCTTTGGAACGACTTTGGAGCAGAAAACTTACACTGCGCTCCCTTTGGAACGACTTTTTTGTGACTTCGGCAAACTTACTCTGCGTTCCTTAGAACGACTTTTTGTTGCTTCGAAGAATTTTCGATAGTTCGAAGGTCCTCTTTGTTATCACAAGTCTTTGAACTTTAATCAATATAAGCCTGTGAAGAAAATATATTTCCCTTGTAGGAATCAACGAAACTAATTACATGAAACCTAAACAATGTCCTTTATTACAGAAAATAAAACTGAATGAAAAAGATTGCTATTAAGGTAGGATATTTGTCAATAGATGTGCTTTGACTTTGGCACAGTGCTATTGACTGTACGAGCTTCGGACTGCTCTCTGAAGTCCCTCTGGTGTGGAGCATACTGGCTCCCTTCTGGCTGCTGGCCTTGTTGCAACGGAGGTGGAGGCGGAGGCTGTTGCCAGGAAGCTTGAGGCTGACTCGCCGAAGCAACAGAAACTGCAGGATGATTGCCCACATATTCTGGGATGTAGGGCGAATGATACGAAGCTGTATGCATGACCTGCTTCGGCTGAGCTTGTTGTGCTGCTGCTTTAGCTATTTCCTTTTGCTTCTGAATAGTAACATGGCACATCCTGGTAGTATGGCCTTTGTTCTCACCACAGAATAAGCAAAAGATTCTTCTCGGTTGATCGCCAAATCTTCCTCCAAAGCCCCTGGCGCCTCTGCCTCTTGGAGCTGGTGGTCGGAAGGAGCTTTGCTGTTGCCCCGAAGCCTGTGAGGAACATTGTGGCCTTTGCTGTTGGCTTCCTCTATCATCATTTTGTGTAGAGTTATGAATTGATCTCACGTGCCTCGGGTAGAATCTCCCTTCGAAGCCCCTGGTCATTTCAGAAAACCTGAAAGCCTCCTCCCTTCTTTGGCGAAAATCATTATCGGCCCGAATGTACTCGTCCATCTTCTGGAGCAGCTTCTCCAAAGTTTGAGGAGGCTTCCTAGCGAAGTACTGAGCTGACGGTCCTGGCCGAAGCCCCTTGATCATGGCCTCAATGACAATTTCATTGGGCACCGTTGGTGCCTGTGCCCTCAAACGCAAGAACCTTCGGACATACGCCTGAAGGTATTCTTCGTGATCCTGGGTGCACTGGAACAGAGCCTGAGCAGTGACCGGCTTCGTCTGAAATCCTTGGAAGCTAGTTAACAACAAGTCCTTCAGCTTCTGCCATGAAGTGATCGTTCCTGGTCGAAGGGAGGAATACCAGGTTTGAGCAACACTCCTAACAGCCATAACGAAAGATTTGGCCATGACTGAAGCATTGCCACCATACGAAGATACTGTTGCTTCGTAGCTCATCAAAAACTGCTTCGGGTCTGAGTGGCCATCAAATACAGGAAGCTGGGGCGGCTTGTAGGACGGAGGCCAAGGTGTAGCCTGCAGCTCAGCGGACAGAGGAGAAGCATCATCAAAAACAAAATTCCCATGATGGAAATTGTCATACCAGTCATCTTCGTTGGGAAAACCCTCCTGATGAAGATCTTGGTGTTGAGGCCTTCGGTGCTGCTCATCCTGGGCAAGATGACGAACTTCTTCAGAGGCTTCGTCTATCTGCCTCTGCAGTTCAGCTAGCCTGGCCATCTTTTCTTTCTTCCTCTGTACTTGTTGATGAAGCATCTCCATATCTCTGATTTCTTGATCTATCTCGTCCTCTGGTGGTGTCGGGCTGATAGCCTTCCTTTTCTGGCTTCGGGCCTCCCGTAGGGAGACTGTCTCCTGATTGTGGTCCAGTGGTTGCAGAGCTGCAGCCCCAGTCGCTGAAGCCTTCTTCGGCGCCATAACGAAGGTTTATGATCGCCGAAGGTGTTCAAAAAACTCAGAGTGGAAGTGAGTTCACCGGAGGTGGGCGCCAATGTTGGGGACTTGTTCTCAAATGCTAGGAGTTAAGAACAAGGCAACATAAAAAATGTTAATCGCTAAAGTCCTTCGTCCTTCGAAGCATTATTTCCCTTAGGATATAATGATTTTCGGACGAAGGTAATGAAGAGCGTGTCTTCATAAATTTATTATACAGTGACGAAGGATAAAATGTAGAGAATATAAAAGATAACATAAATAATTATATATTACTATCAGACATAGACATAAATATCTTTGAGTTACAAATGTACCTCCAACTGGAAGGAGATGATAGTACAAGCGTGACGCAAAAAGCGAATGCCAAGTCAGCCCGAACAGTACGGGGGTACTGTTCTCCTATTTATATGCACGGGACACAACTCATACAAAATTACATTCATGCCCTTTACACTTGATAATAATTCTATAGTAATCTGTCGAGGTTTAAATAGCCTTTTCATCTTTAAGTCGGTTTCACTTTTTGCTACCGCGCCGAAGCTTTCCTGCTCACACCTTCGGCTCTGTATAAACCTTCGTATTACTCTGGTCTACTGTGATGCTGACTTGAATCCGAAGATACCTGTTCACACATTATACTCCAGAAATACTGTTAAATCCTGTTTTTGAGGACCTTCGGATGCCGAAGGTCCCTAACATTTACGAAGCATGAAAAGAAGGGAAGGTGTTTTTTCGCCGAAGGCTCAAAAACGGTATGTATATGAAGTTTCATGCATCGTAAAGAATAGAACCATAAACAGCTAATATATTACATTCAAAGTTACAAAATATTACACATGTTTCTCAACAAACATTAATTCTAAATGTTTTTACAATAACATCTAATCTTCCCTTAGAACTATTTCTGCAGCTTCGTTCAGTAGCTGATCAACAACTTTATCCATGATGGCTTCAGCCATTTTTCTAATTTCGTCGTCCCCCTTCGCGTGGGGGTCTGCCGATGGCTCGGTAGGCTCTGAGGGAGGAGAAAGTACGGCTTTTTACAAAACGTAAACAAGTTCGAAATCAAAAATTACAACAAAGAGCCAAAAACCACTAGTCAATACCTATTTGCCCTTCGGGATCCGCACTTTTTTCAGCGGCCTATGCTACTTTCCTAGCGTCATGGATGCCTTTCTCGCTTTTTCATATAATTTCTTGGGCCATTTCCCGACCACCATTGTCCCATATGTCGGTGAAAAATTTTCCACCGACCAAGCTCGCTTCGGCCGAAGGGTCTGTTATATCTTCAGAGGATAAGGCGGCTTCGGATTGTGCTAAGAATTTTACATGGTCACAGCCTTTCCTCTCCAAAATGGTAGCAATCCCCCTGGCACCCGAAAAGGCACATATGTCTCCTCGACTATTTAAAATTTCTTCAAAAGCTTCAGCTTCGTGGCTGATCCATCCAATTGGGCCTTCGGGGTCACCCCTTATGAAGTTCTCCTCACTTGAGAATGTGCCAACGCTGGCGAAGCTGGTTTTTATTGTCTTAACACATTCCATAGATTTTTCATAGCAACTTTTCTTAGATGCACGAAGCTCTTCAACACTTTTCTCCAAGTGATTTGCCCATTGTTCACTGATTTCTCGTTTTGTTTCTTCAAGTGTGCGCTCCTCTTTAGCTCTGGCTAGTTGTTTTCGAAGATCTTCAATTTCACACTTCTGAGCCTCATCTTGAGTTTTAAAAGTAGCTTCGTCTTCTTTTATTCTATTTATCAATGAATATAATATTTTATCTTTTTCAAGACCTTCGTTCCTTAGTTCAATTACTTCGGAACGAAGGTTGCTCAGGGCCATAACACACCCTTCGTCTTCAGCATATTTTTGAGGCCTGAGGGCATTGCTAAGTATCAGGCCCTGCAAAAAGTTTGGTTTCAATAAGTTTAAACACACTACACGACGGTTCACTTACAGCGACCTACGGTTGGTTGCTAAAACGGCCTTCAGCGACCTAGGGTTGGTCGCTAAAAACTTTTAGCGACCCATAAGGATGGTCGCTGTAAGTGCCGTCGCTAAAGGCTTTAGCGACCGACATCTTTTTAGCGACCGACCGTCCGTTGCTAATATTGTATATTTAGCGACCAACCGTGGGTTGCTGTACTATAGATTTAGCAACCAACCGTAAGTCATCATACTATACATTTAGCAACCAACAGAAAGTCGCCCTTTTTACAGTTGCTATTATTAATAATATACATTTAATTAAGCACCACAAATCACAGATTTTTATACACAAATCATAAAGACATACACAGTTAATCAGTATACCACAGTCATAGATCCATCACATAAACACAAAAGCACCACAATTATATATTCACAAAAGCATCACAATTATAATATCATTTACAACTAGATCATTTACAGATCGCTAGCTAGATCATTCACAAAAGCTCCAAAGATGATCAGTCACAAAAGCACCACATCGACATCACTCCAGCTTGAAGCAGTTCAAAAGCCCACAACTACATCACTAATGTTTCATATCACTCCAGCTATTGTTCAAAAGCCCACAACTACATCACTCTAGCTGCTCCAGAGTTGATCAGACACAAAAGCACCAAAGCTACACTAATGCTTCAAGCAGTTCAAAAGCCTTCAGACAACCACTCTAGCTTCTTGTATCCTCCTGTTTTAAGGTACAAGCTTTCTTTGTCCAGAACACCCTAGAAAAAAGTACATCAAATTAGTATATTGTTGCTACATTTGACAAATAAAAATACAGTTTTGATGCCTTATCTACCTCCACTAGATGGTGTTGCAGCCTTATGCACCAACTTCAGCCTTATGCCTTACCTACAGCATCTTTCATAACCAATGTTGAACCAAAGCTGGCACCAAAAACTAGGGTGCTAAGAGATACACAATGCTTAGTCAGGGTCAAAGAAGGCACTGATTGATAATCATATACTTATGCAGTTTGTTGAAATGGAAGTACAACACCACTAGACTTAAGGCGAGATGGGGATGCTATTAAATCTGAGTATTATCGGCCATGTATATTGAAAACTATGGGCAGATTGAGTACAATAAAAAGAACCATGACCTATCTCCATTGCTATTTAACACCAAACTCATCATTTTCTCACACTATCTCCCCAGTGTTACAGTTTTATGCTTGCGGACAGCACACCTGATTACAGAATCATATCACCAACCAAGGAACTTAAATAATTCCCAAAATAAATTCTGAATCTAAACATTTTCGTAGGATTATGTTTGTTTTCGTTTTTTGTGGTAGCTAAACCAAAATTTTAGGTTTGTCCTCTGCATAAAAATAGTGAACACAACACTTTTCTCTAATATAAACATCATATGTGGTAGTACAATACATGAGAGCAACAACAGGAAAGTGAAAAAAAGGGCTGCCTAACCTTTTCCGGATCAAGAACCAGAAGGCAAAAGGCATCTACTGGACCAGCTAAAGGATCGAGATGAACACCCTTAACATGCTCATCATCACATGCTCATCATCTAGAACCGGAATGCCTGGCTGTGGTCCTAAGTACTGCAATCTCGACTTCACTGAACTTGAAAACCATGCTTTCTCCTTGTGCTGTGAAAGAAGTGACAACCATTGTTTACCATAGATTTGAATAGCAGCAAGATAAGCAATAGGGCTATTCTAAGCAGCATATACAAAAGCTTTGACAGGCTGATAAGGTGACACAAACATATGGTTGAACCTGATAAATGAACAAAACCTAGGTATGAACTAGAAGTAAAGCTACACTAATTTACACTAGTAGAACAACTGGCTGTGTGCTCAAAGCGTTACCAGACCAGTGCACTCTATAAAGCGCGTAGGTGAAATACAGCAGTAATCAGCTCTCAGGTCTAACCTGGAGCTTGGCAGGGTCTGTAGTAGAAGCATCAATCACATCTATGCTGCCACTGATACGGAATTGCTCCCAGCTATCTGTGAAGTACCAACAAACAGAGCAAGACTGTTTTTATCACAACACAATATCAACAACAAGAACAACAATGCCTTCTATCCCAAGCAAGTTGGGATACACTAGAGCTAAAAACCCAATAGAACCCACAGAAATGCTCTTCGAGCCTGGCAAAAGCTTGAATAAAATGCTTAATCACAAATTTTAACCATACAATTTTCTGGCATTAACATGCATATACATATAAGAATACCCTCAAATCTAAGAATAGAAATCACACGAACAATCCTAGCAATATAGCACGTTGGTTCATCTAGAGGCGATCGTGCCCATAAAAAATTAAACACTCCTGATATGGAAAAGAAAATACCGTCAAATTGAGAAGCAAAAATAGCAACAATTACAAATTGAGTTATTGACAACCCGATGGAGAACAATGGAAGCATGAAATGAGTAAGGAGTCTAAAGCATAAACTATGATATACAGCAAACCATACGGGTATTGAAAATACTTATTACTTTGAAGATGCAATGATATATATACACAATACAAATGAAAAGAAATGTAAAAAGAAGATTTTCATGTCCAAATAACCTTTGTAATGTCAGGTCAAAGTGCCCTATGACATCTCCACATTTTAAGCAAAGAAACACTCCAATATTGGCAGAGCTTAAATCGACAAAAAAACAAATATCTTTTAATTATGTATAATGATATGGGGAAAAAATCAAAATAAAGTACTGTACATATTTGGCATTTGTTTTTGTAATCAATGGTATGGGTACAGCAGCAAAGATGTGTGCGCACATGCATGCTCCAATGCATTCTGTATTCATATAAAATAAACCGATGATCTAGCTTATCAACTAAGGAATGAACATTCTCTAGAGAAGCCACACAAGTAGCTATATTCTGAAATGGTAAACATAATAATAAAAGTTAAATGAGAAGCAAATGACTTCACTTACGCCCATTCGGGAACAGGTGCACCATAGGCAGCACATATCCTATTGTTACTTTTTACCATGAGATCCTTGAACTTTCTTGCTTTGCATATCAAACGATTAGCAAGAATTTAGGAAAAACATTGATGTGATAGGAAATAAAAGAAACCAAAGATTCAATTGCTACTATCTGTGAAGCTGAATAATGTAACAATGATAGATAGAGCTGGATAAGACAAAGGAAGCAAAAACAAAGTTGAGAAAATAATGTTAACAGTTAAGATAGGCAAATAGTTATAAATCTGATAGTAAATAGAGGAAATGAAAATAGACATAACAGATGTCAAAACACACACTTGGGATTCAAACAACTGCCATTCAACCAGTACCAACATTCCCTAGGGTTCAAAACACACACTTGGGATTCAAATAATTTCAGATTTGGTTGGAAGGTCAGAAGAAATAATAGCAGGGAAATCTGCATGATAGTATTATAAATGAACTAACATTATGTAGTCTAATCAAGGCCAAAACAAGACATGTTTCTTCCTTGCTATTTCTAACCACAGATAGAAATACAAGTTAAGATGAGTCACAAAAAAGTTATTTAAAAACCCTATCACTATTTAGGCAATTCCTGTTTTCCACATTCAAGAATTCTCTATTCAGTCAAGTCCTGTTTTTTCAGAAGATAGTTATCATAGACAAAAGAACTGCCTTATTATTTTTCTACACAAACTGTGTTGCAAGGTCCACAATTCTTAGCAATTAATACAGGAGCTGCTATGGGTTTGCTAAAAGAGCTCTTATTGGGGACGAACCAGCTCAGAAGCAAAAAAGCAAGCTCTTTAAAGAACTTAATTACCAAACCTGAAGTGGACAAGGGTAAGTTCGGACAAGCTAATTCACCTTCCAAGGGGCGAGGAGTACAAACTACAAAGCCATGGTCTGGATTCCCTCCCTTGTTGTAGTCAATTTTATCACAAGGGTCAGCACCATCTTGATCATAATCTAGCATGGCAATTGCATACAGCACAACCGTGCAAACAACACAAAGCCCAATCTTAGTCATGCTGGTAAAATCAACATATACATGACCAATTTATAACAACCTTATGCTCCCATCCTGGGAATGAAGCAACTGGGGACTTTGAGCGTTGAAGCGTTGGAGAGGCCGAGTGCCTGCCCGAGCAGCCGAGCAGGAGCGTTGAAGCGTTGGAGGCTTGGAGCAGGCGAGCAGCCGAGCAGGAGCAAAGCAGCTGTCGTCGTCGACTCGTCGTCGGGGGGTCGGGGCTCGGCCGCTCGAGGTCGGGGGCGACTGGGGCAGAACCGCAGAAGTTCCAGTCTCCAGCAGCCGAGCAGGGGAGTTTGCGCCGCCTCACCGGCGCGAGTGCGTCGCGTCACCGCTGCCGCCGTGCCGTGAGCCCGCGCCGCCGTCTGTTGCTGCCTGGCTGAGTGGCAGGAATGCTGGTTGCTGCCGCTGCAAGCTGGATAGGGTTTGTTTGGTGCCTCGGTGGTTTGGTGATGCCTGATGGGCCGCAGAGCGAATATGGCCTATGGGGCTATGGGCTGAAATTGTGAATGGCTAAATTAGTTAATTAGATTCAGATGTTCGGTCCAATCGGGTAACCGAGTTAAGAAACCGAAGAACCGGACTAAATATCGGTTTATACCAACTAGGAACCGAATATATAACCGAGAACCAATATTTCGGTCTGATCGGTTTCGGTTTCGGTTTAATCGGGTTCGGTTTTTTGTCTCGGTTTTTTTTGCCCGGGCCTACTTGAGCTGACATGGAAGTGAACCATACGCTTGAGCCTTGAGGCGGGGAGAGCGTGGCGGTGGGGAGGAGCCGGTGGAGAGGGCTACGGTGCGCCGGGGACCACTGCGCTGCGGCGGGGCGCGTGGGGGCTGGGGGCCGCGGGGGGATGATAGGGAGGCGGAGGAGAGCGGCTGCTGACGGCACGGAGACTGGGGCAAGAGGAGCGGACGAAGGAGGAGAGAGGCTGGCGGCTAGGTTGAGTGTGACGGCGCAAGGCGGCTAGGGTTAAGGGGTGTTGATGTTTTAATAAGTGGAACACACTGACGTACCCCTATAGCGACCCACCATCAGTCACACACTTAACTCTATAGCGACCGACCATAAGTCGTTAAATTTCTAGACTTTTAGCGACCCACAGATCGTCGCTATAAACGCATTTAGCGACCAACCGTCGGTCCATAACTTTTAGCGACCAACCGTCGGTCCCAAATAAGGGTCGCTAAAGATCAACCGTCGTGTAGTGACAAATGAAAAATTTTGGTTTCAATAAATAATACAAAGACCTCATTTTTGCACCTTTAAGCTATTGTACGCCAGGCTGTCGGCCAGCTCGTTTTTCGACAACACCGAGAGCCCGTCTTCTAGTGTTGGGAATCCGAAGCTCTTGCTCATCTCCCGACAGACAAAAATCTCCTTGCTGTCAGGGAGACAATACAGAAAGTCTTCTTCTCTGCTGCCGTTGAATATCAACGCCCCCTTTGGATATTTTGATTTTTGGGCGTAAAACTAGGCCTCTTGCTTTTCTTTTTCAGTCAACTTTTTCCCCGAAGCATGTCGTAAAATATAATCGAAGGCTTCGGAGGATGCTTCGGGGGCGGCAGTGCCAGTTTCTTCAGCCAAAATTTGTTTTGCTATTTTTATTTCTTCGGCTTCCAAGGATTTCACCTTGGTGGGCTCTGAAGGCCCAGCTTCAGTCTCAGATTGGTGCTTTGAAGCTTCGGCACCAAAGGCTTCAATATGTACTTCGGAAGTTTCAACAATTTTCTTCGGAGTCGTGCTTGAAGACTTTATTGTCTCCAAAACATCCAGCACATTAACCATCCTTTTTATTTTAGGGGTCATTGCTGGACCCTTTTGGCTTTTTGATGCTTCAATTTTTGCTGAAGGACTTAAAATTTCATATGTCCTTGTTTCTGTAGCCTTCGGTTCTTCTATTTTCTTCATTTCTGGCATTATGATTGGATCTTCAACATTCGGTAGGGGAGTCGGTTCCTTGGCTTCGGTGGCCGAAGAGGTTTCACCGACATATTCAGGCACTGTGGCCGGTTCAATATAGCAAGGCCGGTGAGTAAGAACCTTTATCTTTTTCCTCTCCGGCGCTGGCTCACTGGGAGCGGCTGAAGCAACTTCCTTTGCTGAAGCAGTATTTTTCCTTTTCTGACCCCGTGTTGGGTAACGGTAGTCGGGGTAGACAAACCCAATTGCATCAAATACTTGATTGAGTCTCTTCTTCTTTCGGCCTCCGAAGGCTGCTGATAGTGCAATGTCTTCGGCCTTTGAGTATGATCCAAGCAGTTCATCACTTATGGCCTCAATACTTTTTAGCCAATCATCATCTGGCTCGACGAACTTGTTTCTGTATTTGAATGTGTATTTTAGCCTAACTAGTCCACCTTCGTCAGGTTCCCTGACGGTTTCCTTCGGCATTTCCCACTTTTCTGCAAGTGGCCATACTCTGAAGGCAATGTGTTCCTGCATCAAATCCCTTGTCCCAATAAAAGAGCAAACCACGCCGAAGGCTCTCTGGCATTCTTCGGCTGCTTCATACATTTCCACCTTCGGCCTCCGGAGGCCGAAGCGTTGCCAGATAGGGCGCATAATGATATCTTTAATATCTTCCCATGTTTTCAAATCATTCTTCACATAAAACCATTCCGTCATCCAGTCTCCGGGCCACCTCTTTCGAAAGGTTAGCATGGGACAGCTTGACCCAGACCGGGCACCGTAGCTGTAGCAACCAAAATTGTTGTGATACTGCTCTTTACCCCAGGGTTTTGTTTCATACAATAGCTCATGTATGTTACAGAAACTTTTTGCATTTGGTTCTAAACCTTGGCTCCTCACGGCCCAGACGAAGATGCCCATCCTTATGATTGCTTCGGGAGTAAGTTGATGAAGGCAGATTTCAAATATCTTCAGTACTTCCACGACAAAACTACTCAAGGGAAACCGTAGTCTAGCCTTTAAGAAGCTTCGGAATATCACGACTTCATTCTCTTCGAGAGTCGGACAAGTTTTCTCTCCTTCGTCAGCCCTCACAATAGACAAGTCCCGAAAATATCTACCCCTCATATTGACAAGATGGCTTTCTTTAATACTTGATTTACCAAAAACCGCATGGCTTGGTCGCCAAGGTCGATCTTCGGAATCTTCACCACCACTATCCACATCATAACTGTCACTGTCACGAGTGTCTTCAGATAAACCCTCTAAAATCTCCCTAGTAATCTTCTCTGTATTTGTCTTTGCTATTGATTGAAGAAAGCCGAGATGCATCTCCTCAGAAAGGCTCAGCTTCGATTCAGCAACAGCTTTCTTATCTTCAGACATCTTCGAAAATGCTGAGAAAGTGCCCTCGAAACCGAAGCTTAAAAATTTAAAAAGCCAAGCAAGTGTTGTTGCGCAAGGTCTAAAAGTCGAGTGAGCAAGAGCAGATGGCAAGAAAGTATGCCAAATGAACTCGTGGTGAGCTCTTATTTATACACCCAGTGTGTTGCAAGTGGCAGGGTCCCACTTATCATTGACTGTTGCTATTCTAGCAAAGGGAAGGTGTTTTTTCGGACCTTCGGCTTAAGGCCTTCGTCCATGTCGCAATATGAATTTATCATTCTAAGCAAATTAATATTGCGAGGGGCTACTATTGGGGGCCTTCGGCTTCCGAAGGTCCTCAAAAACATGATTTGACAATGTTTCCCAAGTGAAATATGTGAGCAGGTATCTTCGGAATCGGATCATGAGTATACAAGAGCACAGTCAGGACGAAGCCTGAACGAGACGAAAGATGATTATGACGAAGGTCTAGATGATCACGAAGCTATGCGCAGGGGAGCTTCAGCGTGATAGCAGTAAAAGGGAACCGACTTAAAGATGAAAAGGCAAATTAGACCTCGAAGAATTACTATAGAGTTATTAGCAAATGTAAAGGGCATGAATGTAATTGTACATGGGCTGTGTCCCTTGCCTATAAATAGATGAACAGTACTCCCGTACTGTTCACGCTGACTTGGCATTCGCTTTTTGCATCACGCTTGTACCTTTATTTTCCGTCAAACCGAAGGTACATTTATAATTTGTTATTCTGAATATGATAATGCAAATAAAAGTAAATTGATGATAATGTTTATAATATTTTTCATATTTTGTATATGTACTCTTCCTTATCAATTATTGTGCTTACGAAGGTTTTTCCTTCACAACTTTCGTCCGGAATTCATTATACCCAAAGGGATATAATGTCTTGAAGGACGAAGGACTTTAACATTTAACACTTTTCATGTTGCCTTGTTCTTAACTCTTAGCATTTGAGAACAAGTCCCCAACAGTGATCCCAGTGCCATGCGAGACTTCATGTTCGCATGTGACTACTGCCTCTCCGGCTGCTCTGACGATGGCCATAGCCTCGGCGACGAGGGTTGCGACCCAAGCCGCGAGTGTTTCCACATCTATTAGGAAGATCATGGCGAGGACAACCACCTCGGCATGCCGCAAGATGACAACGCCCCTGTGCCTGCGTCTCGCGTTGACATCCCGCGGGAGCTAGCTATGCTCCCAGTCCCTGCGGGGGGGTCAGGACACACAGCTCGAGCAATTCCGCAAGATGCAGGCCAAGCTCGACGAAGAAGCAGGGTGGCTTGTGCAGCTCCGACAAAACATCGAGCAGGAATGGGCAGGCCGAGCACTTGCTGGAGGAGCGCCTCATCGGGCCCGAGACGTCCAGCGTCGTATCATCGACGAAGCCAGGGCAGGGCTGCCCCCGGCCTTCAGCGGGGTCGGCCAGAATCTAGCTGCAGTGGTGATGCTACTTCGAGCAATGCCAGAGCCATCCACCACCGAGGGGCGGCGTATCCAAGGTGAATTCAAGGGTCTCCTGGAAAACGCAGCGGTCCGATGGGCCGAGAGCTCTGCCTCCCGAAGGCAAGGGTGCCCTCGGAGCATCGCGCAATGTCCTCTCGACTTATGCAGGAGGCCTCGGTCCGCACCGGGCGCACGCGAGACGGGACGCCTGCAGCCCCGGATCGCCTCGGCGACGAGCACCACCGCTGCGACCATCGAGCCCGCCTCGAAGAGAAGGTGTGCCGAGGCTACCACCCCAGGCGCGAAGGACGCTACGACAGTGAGAAGGACCGGAGCCCCTCGCCCCGAACCGCCGGGTCCGAGGGTCTTCAGCTGGGCTATACGACGGGCGTCGTTCCTAGCCCGGTTCCGAGCCCCGACTACCATCACCAAGTACTTAGGGGAGACAAGGCCGGAGTTGTGGCTTGCGGATTACCGACTGGCATGCCAGTTGGGAGGGACGAATGATGACAACCTCATCATCCGCAACCTCCCCCTTTTCCTCTCCGATGCTGCCCAAGCATGGCTGGAGCATCTGCCTCTTGCGCAGATCTTCGACTGGGACGACCTGGTCAAGGCCTTCGCGGGAAACTTCTAAGGAACGTACGTACGCCCTGGGAACTCATGGGTCTCCGAAGCTACCGCCATCAGTCAGCGAAATCCCTGCGAGAGTACATCTGGCGGTTTTCAAAGAAGCGCACCGAGCTGCCCAACATCACGGACTCGGACGTCATCGGGGCATTCCTCGCCGGCACCACGTGCCGGGACCTGGTGAGCAAACTGGGGCGCAAGACTCCCACCAAGGCGAGCGAATTGATGGACATCGCCACCAAGTTCGCCTCTGGTCAGGAGGTGGTCGAAGCCATCTTCTGGAAGGACAAGCAGCCTCAAGGAAGATAGAAGGAAGACACCCCCGAGGCGTCCGTCCACCGTGGCTCGAAAAAGAAGGCCAAGAAGAAGGCGCAAGCAAAGCGTGACGCCATTGACGCGGATCTCGTCACTGCTGCCGAGCACAGGAATCCTTGGAAGCCTCCCGGAGGAGTCAACACATTTGACAAGATGCTCAAGGAGTCATGCCCCTATCACAGGGGTCCCATCAAGCACACCCTTGAGGAGTGCGACATGCTCCGACGTTACTTCATCAGGGCGGGATCCTCGGCAGAAGGTGGCAAGGACCAAGGCAACAACAAGAAGGGGGGCGACAAGGATGAGGAGTTCCTGAAGGTCCGCGACTGCTTCATGATCTACGGCGGACAGGTGGCGAACGCCTCGGCTCGGCACCGCAAGCAGGAGCGCCGGGAGGTCTGCTCGGTGAAGGTAGCGGCACCGGTCTACCTAGACTGGTCCGACAAGCCCATCACCTTCGACCAAGGCAACCACCCCGACTATGTGCCGAGCCCAGGAAGGTACTCGCTCGTCGTCGACCCTGTCATCGGCAACGCTAGGCTCACCAAGGTCCTCATGGACGGAGGCAGTAGCCTCAACATCATCTACGCCGAGACCCTAGGGCTCTTGGGGATAGATTTGTCCACAATCCGGGCCGGTGTAGCACCCTTTCACGGGATCGTCCTCGGTAAGCGCGTCCTGCCCCTTGGGCAACTTGATTTGCCCGTCTGCTTCGGAACTCCCTCCAACTTCCGCAGGGAAACCCTCACGTTCGAGGTGGTCGGGTTCCGAGGAACCTATCATGCGGTGCTAGGGAGACCGTGCTACGCCAAGTTCATGGTCGTCCCCAACTACACGTACCTCAAGCTCAAGATGTCGGGCCCCAAGGGAATCATCACCGTCGAATCCACGTACCGCCATGCCTACGAGTGCGACGTGGAATGCGTGGAGTACGTTGAGGCCATCGCCGAATCCGAGGCCCTCATCGTCGACCTGGAATGCCTATCAAAGGAGGCGCCTGATGCGAAGCGCCACGCTGGCAACTTCGAATCGGCTGAGGCAGTTAAATCCGTCTCTCTCGACCCCAGCAACGACGCCGGCAAGCAAGTTAGGATCAGCTCCGAGCTCGACCCCAAATAGGAAGCAGTGCTCGTCAACTTTCTCCGCACAAATGCCAAAATTTTTGTGTGGAGTCCCTCGAACATGCCAGGCATACCGAGGGATGTCGCCGAGCACTCGCTGGATATCCGAGCTGGAGCCCGACCCATGAAGCAGCACCTGCGCCGCTTTGATGAAGAGAAGCGCAGGGCCATAGGCGAGGAGGTCCACAAGCCGATGGCTGCAGGGTTCATCAAAGAGGTATTCCATCCTGAAAGGTTAGCTAACCCTGTGCTTGTGAAGAAAAAAGGTGGGAAATGGAGGATATGCGTAGACTACACTGGTCTAAACAAAGCATGTCCGAAGGTTCCCTACCCTCTGCCTCGCATCGATCAAATTGTGGACTCCACTTCTGGGTGCGAAACCCTGTCATTCCTTGACGCCTATTCAGGTTATCACCAAATCAAGATGAAAGAATCCGACCAGCTCGCGACTTCTTTCATCACACCGTTTGGCATGTATTGTTATATTACTATGCCCTTTGGCTTGAGGAATGCAGGTGCAACCTACCAAAGGTGCATGAACCATGTGTTCGGAGAGCACATCGGCCGAACGGTCGAGGCTTACGTCGATGACATCGTTGTCAAGACAAGAAAATCCTCTGACCTCCTCTCCGACCTCGAAGTGACTTTCGGGTGCCTGCGTGCAAAAGGCGTAAAACTCATTCCCGAGAAGTGTGTCTTCGGAGTCCCTCGAGGCATGCTCCTGGGGTTCATCGTCTCCGAAAGAGGCATCGAGGCCAACCCGGAGAAAATTGCAGCCATCACCAACATGGGACCCATCAAGGATCTAAAAGGAGTACCAAGGGTCATGGGATGCCTTGCGGCTCTGAGCCGCTTCATCTCGCGCTTCGGCGAGAGAGGATTGCCCTTGTACCGCCTCTTGAGGAAGGCCGAGCGCTTCACTTGGACCTCCGAGGCCGAGGAAGCCCTCGGGACCTTAAAGGCACTCCTTAATAACGCGCCCATCTTGGTGCCTCCCGCTGCGGGAGAAGCCCTCTTGATCTACATAGCCGCAACCACTCAGGTGGTCAGCACCACGATCGTAGTCGAGAGACGAGAAGAGGGGCATGCACTGCTCGTCCAGAGGCCGGTCTACTTCATTAGTGAGGTGTTATCTGAGACCAAGATCTGCTACCCACAAATTCAGAAGCTACTGTACGCAGTAATTCTGACGCGGCGAAAGTTGCGACACTACTTCGAGTCTCATCCGGTGACTATGGTGTCATCCTTCTCCCTGGGAGAGACATCCAGTGCCGAGAGGCCTTGGGTAGGATAGCAAAATGGGCAGTGGAACTCATGGGCGAAACAATTTCATTTGCCCCTTGGAAGGCCATAAAGTCCCAAGTCTTGGCGGACTTCCTGGCTGAATGGGTCGACACCCAATTGACGACAGCTCCAATCCAGCCCAAACTTTGGACCATGTACTTCGATGAGTCGCTGATGAAAACAGGAGCAGGTGCTGGCCTGCTCTTCATCTCACCCCTCGGGAAACATGTGCGCTACGTGCTGTGCCTCCATTTTCCGGTGTCAAACAACATGGCCGAGTACGAGGCTTTGGTTAATGGGTTGCGCATCGCCGTCGAGCTAGGGGTTCGGCGCCTCGACGCTCGGGGCGACTCGCAGCTCGTCATTGACCAAGTCATGAAGAACTCCCACTGCCGCGATCAAAAAATGGAGGCCTACTGCGACGAAGTTTGGCGCTTGGAAGATAAGTTCCACGGGCTGGAACTCAACCATGTTGCTCGACGGTACAACGAGACCACAGATGAGCTGGCTAAAATAGCCTCAGGGCGAACGACGGTTCCCCCGGACGTCTTCTCCAGGGACATATATCAACCATCCGTAAAACTCGACGACGCGCCCGAGCCCGATGAGACCTCGGCCCAGCTCGAGGTACCCTCGGTCGCCGAGGGTGAGGCCTTGCGCATCAAGGGACAACAGAATGGGGTTACGCCAAACCAAAACTGGCAGACCCCGTACCTGCAATATCTCCTCCGAGGAGAGCTGCCCCTCGACAAGGCCGAAGCTTGGCGACTGGCTCGGCGCGCCAAGTCGTTCGTTTTACTGGGTGATGAAAAAGAGTTGTACCACCGCAGCCCCTCAGGCATTCTCCAACGATGCATATCCGTCGCCCAAGGACAAGAGCTGCTACAAGAAATACACTCGGGGGCTTGCGGTCACCATGCAGCACCTCGGACCCTCGTCGGAAACGCTTTCCGACAAGGTTTCTACTGGCCGACCGCAGTGGCCGACGCCACTAGGATTGTACGCTCCTGCAGAGGGTGTCAATTCTACGCGAGACAGACGCACCTGCCCGCTCAGACCCTGCAAACAATACCCATCACTTGGTCATTTGTCGTATGGGGTCTGGACCTCATCGGTCCCTTGCAGAAGGCACCCAGGGGCTTCAAGCACCTGCTGGTCGCCATCGACAAATTCTCCAAGTGGATCGAGGTCCGACCCTTAACCAGCATCGGGTCTGAGCAAGCGGTGGCATTCTTCACAAACATCATCCATCGCTTTGGGGTCCCAAACTCCATCATCACCGACAATGGCACGTAGTTCACTAGGAAGAAGTTCTTGGACTTCTGCGAAGACCACCACATCCGTGTGGACTGGGCCGCCGTAGCTCGCCCAATGACAAATGGCAGGTGGAGCGCGCCAACTGTATGATTTTGTAGGGACTGAAGCCGAGGATCTACAACGACCTCAACAAATTTGGCAAGCGGTGGATAAAGGAACGACCCTCGGTGGTTTGGAGTCTGAGGACGACACCGAGAAGAGCCACGGGTTTCTCGCCGTTCTTTCTAGTCTATGGGGCCGCGACCATCCTGTAACAACCCAGGTGTTACCATGGCTAGAACCCACCTTGATACTAAAGGCTATGATCATATGTGGAAGAACTTAAGGAGCAAAGCATGAGGGCCTTGGAAAGCTAGAGGTTAACCAAGGATTGTGAGTAACCAAAAGCATTACTACCTTGGATAAGGGGGGAGAAGAACCCTAGACCTCTCTTAAACCCTATCTCCCAAAACCCTAGATAAGAGGGAAAAGAGAGTGAACAAGTGTGCAAAGCATGGGTAATTTTTACCCAAACCTTAAGCAACCTTATAACCAGCAATTAGGGGAAGGAAATATTGCAAAAAGACCCCTGGAGAAACCCCAAATCAAATCTCCAAGTGGAGAGAGAGCTAGAGCTCTCTATTTCTCTCTAAGTTAAAAACTACACCTACACTAAAGATCAGTTGTGTTCACCTCGAAGCTGGCATCAAATCCACCTATGTCCTATACCAAAAATGTGGCATACCACCCAAGGCACCCACTGGAAAAAGCTGAGCCCGAGACTTGGACGTTTGACATGCCTTGGCATGGTTTTTGTCGTGAGGTGGGCAGTGTGACACACCCGATTGGGTGACCAGAGATCTCCCTACCTAGGCCATATCTGCCATGGCAGCTCACGGATGAGAGACAGCCCTAGGTGCCAGGAAAAGACTCGCGCCGGATTTTTGCCAAGATTCGCACGTTTGCGACTTGGGTGAGCTGTGGTACACGGGCAGATTGCAAGCTCCACGTGTTCGACGCGCCCTGAGCTTGCCAGAGCACGCCCGCGCGTGCCCCGCGTCGTGCCAATGGCCAGCCGGCGCCCTGTCCCGCGCCCGCGTCTATAAAGCCCTCCCAGGCGTCGGTTACACTCTTCCGCGCACGCTCAAGCCTCACCGGAGTCCAGTTCGCCGTCGTTTGCGCGTGCGCACTGTGTCCGCGGCCACCCGAGCCACTGCCGCCGTAGACCGGCCAGTCCAGCCTTCCCCAGCCCCATCCAACCCTCTGAGACGAGTGTACACACCCCAGTGAAGCTCCCCGAGCGAGGAATCAAAGCCTACTTCGCCGGAGAGGCTAGTCCACGGTCGCCGGAGCTCTCAACCCCGCCGGATTACGTGGACCGGGTAATCCGCTCAACCATTTTCCGATTCAATGCACACACAGTCTCTACGTTACCCCGTGAAGCTCACCGTGCCCTTGAATCGAACCAGATCGCCGTGGTTTGGCCGGTACACTCGCCGCCGACGAGAGCACCCGCCTGCGCTCGTGGACCGGGCGATTCCGGACATCCCCGTCGTCAAGCCGCACCTCGCTGTGACCGCCAGAACCTCCCCGAGCCAACCCTGCCCTTCGCCGGACCTAGCTCGCCGCCGGTAAGCTGCGCCACCCTTTTCTTTCCCGCGGGTACTGTTTACATTGGGGGAAGGACTGTGGGTGAGAGGAAGAAAAGGTCAGGGGGCTTTTTGAACTGTCAGCGACCCAGGGGAATAGTGGCGCAGGGGTAGAACTGCGAGGATTGATTTAGTTTAAACCCAGGGACCTCGGTGTAAACTGTTTTTCCAGGAAACTCTTATTAAATCTGTTTTTTAAATTGAACAGAGACTTTAGAAATTCATAACTTCTGTTTAGTTCATCCAAATTTGGTCAAACCAATTTTGTCAGACTCTAAATAATGTAACCCACTTAAGAAAAATACCAAACCCCCTATGTATTATAGAAAACTATAAGGTTTTGATTTAATTATAGTTTTAACCAAAAACTCAAAAATAGAAAGGAAATAAGTTTAACTATTTGACTAGGGTTAGAAAAATTTGGAGAAGTTTATACCTACCTACTGACTTGTTTAAAAATGCTAAACCTCTCTGTCCACTCCATTAAGTTAGTTTTTACCCCTTATTCTATAATATGCTTAAGGTTAAGAAAAATAGAAAAGGTGATTTAAATAATGAACCAGAAGGCACCCCTATTTTTGTTAGGATACTTATTCAATATAGTTCACTGGAAAAATCTATCCTACCCTGGTTTAGTGTAAAATAAATGGGATACCTTTTATTTGAATAAATCAAGGAAGACTTAGAAAAACCCTACAAAAATAACCCCAAGGTGAAAACACCCCCACCCTTGGGATAGTTAATGTTTTGTTATTAAGAACTTAGGAAAAATATGAAATCTGTTGTTTGACATTTCTCAAATAACAATGTAGTAGAAAGTGCCTTTTTGACATTAAACTTTAGAAAATCATAACTAAATAACCACCCTTTGGCTTTCTGTGATTTTTGGCACAGAAGCCTATTACTAATGTTAGATGAAAGCAAAAATAACCCTTAGGGCAGAGCCCATCCTTAATTAAGAGATGTAGTGTAAAGTGGCTCATTTTACACCACTCTTGTTATTTTTGTCTAAAGCATAACCTTATTATTTTGAGCCTCAAATTCGTAAAACAAGCTAGAAAAGCAAATAGCAACCCACTGTAATTTTTACAGAATTTTTGGAAATTATTAAACCACTGTCGTAGTTCAAACCTACACTAGAAACCCTAAGTAGAAATTAAAGAAAGGAAAATGAATAATGTAAATTAATGTCATCCTAAAACCTTTGTAAATTGTCCACTAAAATGTATCAAGACAATACTAATCCACTATGTTATACTCACTGAAAGCTGAAGCCTAAAAAGGTAATAAGCCTAACCCACTGGAAGCCTCGCATGACTAAGAAACCCTAAGTTACTCCTTAACTTAGTCTTCTTTTTAGCATAATGTTATTTAATCCTGCATAATCATGACATCCATGTTCATTGCATTTCGATAGACTGTAACCTTGCTGACGGAGAGTACGTCCTCGTGCCGGAGCAAGGAGCTGCTCAGGAGGTAGCCCCGGACCCAGCACCAGAGCCTGCATCAGAGGACCTGCCTGCCCCTGCTTTGGAAGGCAAGCCCCGGTTTTATGCATAACCTGTTACTTATGCTATTTTACTTCACTTAATGATTGCAAGATTGATTGTGCACTTAGGTGTAGGAATTGTTTGAAACCCTAGTTGCATGATCTCAGGAATCCTTTTGAGATGAATACTAGTATGATAGGTCGAGTAGTTGCTTTATTTAATTAGGATCTCGGTAGAAGACGAGTGATTTTTCTAGCACTCGCGCGAGATCAGGATTTGGTTGTACCCACCTTCATACTATTATGATATTAGTGGTAGACAACAATCCATGGGGATTTGTTGACTACGAGATGGGAAAATGGAATAAGGATTAACGTGCGGATACCTGTGTCAAGCGTTTGAACGTACTAAACACATACCGAGAAATATGGTAAATCGGTAAGCCTAGTACCTGAGTGAACCTGCCCGCAGACTTTACCCCTCATGCGACCTGAGACGTGGTCTCCCATTCCGGTTATGGTGGGTACAAGTGCGGTCACTGCACGACGGCAGTCGGGGTCAGTGAGGCATTGTACGCCAAGGCGGTGAGCCCTGATCTGTTGCCAGGGAATCGATGGGGACGGTTGATGTGTGTGGGGACGGAGTGCCCCTACATATCGTGTGTTTAGGTTTACCTTGCAAGGATAAAAACTCGATTCGAATCGTCTGCTTCTCGCAGCTAATGAGACTGCTTGATCCATTGTACTGCATTGAGTAACAAGTGGAAATATGATGAGTTGATATAAGATGTTGATTGCTAATAATGCTTGCTACTATGTATGAGTAGATAGTACACTTTTAGCCTTAAGAGAGTCACACTTAAATTGACAAAGTTAAAACTTGACTTAGAAACTCAGCTAGTGCTTTTGGCAACCAACCCCACAGCCAAACAACTGCATGTCTAGAGGTAGAGGAGTAGACTCCTCACACCGGGTAAGTCTAGCTGAGTATTAGTATACTCAGCCTTGCTTGTGGCATAACTTTACAGGTTCTCTGGAGGAAATGGTTGCTGGAGTGACTTGGCCGTCCATCTTGCCACCGGGTTGGACTGTCGAGTGGGACCCTGCCTCGACTGAGGAGGAGCATGAGGAGTGATGGGACAGGCTTCCCCATCTCTCTGTTTAATTACCGTTAGTTTTATTCCGCTGCACTTCGAACACTTATGGCTACTTTTGCAAAACTCCGATGGTGATGTAATAATTTTAATACTCTTACCTGCATGGTTTTATGCTTTATTGTATTTGCTCTGTGACTCACCTTCGAGTGAGATTGTGGTACTTGATCCTGTCAGTGGCCGTGTCGGACTAGATCCGAGGGATTGACGGGTTATTCCCCTTTAAGTGTGGTCCAGCCTCTAAGGCAGGGCTTAGACACTTAAGTTGGAATAATTCGGGCAGTTCCGCCACAGCTGGTATCGGAGCTTGTACCACCACAGAGGAATCAATAAAATGTGAATACCATCGTTTTTTTTCCAAGGTAAAACTTGGTAGAAACAATGTTGGATAGATAGTAGGACGAGCAGGATAGACCTAGGACGTGAAGCCTTAGGGTAATAGAAGGGTAGCTAGGTGGCTAAGTAACTAGGCCCTACAGGCCACTTTTACAGGATGGGAGTTCTTCCCTATTCCTTTTGTCTTGTTGTGAGGTCGTTCAGGACGAGTATGCATGCATTATTAATTAAGTAAATGGATAACTAAGTAAGGACTTAAAAACAATATAATAACCAACTAGGTCCCCAGTACCATTTTATTTTAACTAGAGAAAGGGGCTGAGTTTTATTTTTCTTGTTCTTTTTATAATTCTTTTTCTTTTACTTACGCTTACCCGTACACAGATGACTTCCCACATATCCTCCGATGACGGAAATGCACTGTCCCACACTAACGGGCTTGCACGAGAGAGCTTTCCCCGTATTTTGTGGGAGGTACTTTAGGGGGCCGGATACGCGACACCCCCTCAGTACACGGTGCAGCAGTTCGAGAAGCACCGAGTGCCTCGCTGTAGGGTGAGGATGACTTTGGAGCCTCATCCCCTGCAGCCAGGCTGGCGCTCTTTGGACTCCGAGTCTTTTGGATATCGAGCTGAGGACACGATCGAGGCGATCGCTCTGCATGGATTGACCACTTTCTGCGGATTCCATCCCTTGGAGATGGCTACCCACCCCATTGGCTTGTTCCCCGCCGAGAGGGAGGACGACCCAATGTGGAAGGATCGGGTGGACCATGCCAAGGATATCTGGGCCATCTACCCAGGACAGACTGCGCATTTGACCATACGGTGCATGAATGCTCTGTACCGTCTGCAGGTGATGCGCGGTGAGGCGATGTCCCATCTGATGGCACTGCTGGAGGCAACAAAGATTACGTTGGACAACAGAGAGGAGCTCGTGGTTGATTTGTCCACTGAAATGGTGGAGAAGGACTTGCAGGTGGAGCAGCTATCCACGGACATCCAAGAGTTGGAGGAGCTAGTGGGCACCAGGGAGAACACCATAGAAGTTCTCGAGGATCAGCTCATTAACACCCAGCAGCAGCTTGCCGAGGCTAATGAGCACTTGGACATGCATCATCAGGAGATCCAGGACATGGAGGCCAACGAGGACATCGACATCGAGGGAGGAGAGGAGCCTGCCTCTAGTGTGGACACTGCTGGCTCAGGGAGACCACCTTCTCCCGAGTCGAGTGTTGCCTCGTTCGCTCACTAGATGTCCAGGATAGGTTTAGAAGTTGGATGGTAGGACTCCTCGCAGCTAGCTTAGCTTTTGCACCCTTGGGGTACTAGGCTAGATAGAGTTGAGTCTTTTTGGGACAATTGATGTAATCGTGCTAAACTCTCTTGGGAGCTTGTTTGATGGATGCTGTTATCAGTTTAAATTTGGAAGGAAGAATTTATGCCTTTTAAAATCCTTTTGTTGAAGTCGGAGTCTATCATGTTGTTTTTGACTCTTTTCGCCGCGATAAAATCTTGAACTTGGAAATGTGGTGTTAAGTATGTATGTGGTTTTTCAGATGGCCGGGAGGCAGCGTCGTGGCCAGAATGAGCGCGTTCCTCCACCGCCGCCACCACCTCCCACTCTGCAGGAGCTCATGGCTCAGCAGAATGAGATTTTGAGGCAGCTAGCTCAGCGTCAGCCACCACCTCAGCACTATGGTGGTGGAGACCATCAGCGTCACCCCGCGGCAGCCACCTACCAGGAGTTCCTCAGCACCCAGCCTCCATTGTTCACAAGGGCAGAGGATCCACTTGATGCAGACGTGTGGTTGCGAGTGGTGGAATCCAAATTCCCACTACTCCATGGAGCTTGCTCAGAAGTCACCAATGTTAGGTTCGCCACCCAGCAGCTTCGTGGACCCGCAAGGACTTGGTGGGATCATTTTCTTGCTATGCAGCCAGAGGACCGAGAGGTGGAGTGGAGGGAGTTCAAGGCAGCTTTCAGGGGACACCATATACCAGCCGAGATTATGGACCGGAAGCTCAATGAGTTTTTGGCACTCACTCAGGGCAACAGGATAGTGTTGCAGTATGCCCAGGCTTTTAATGACCTGTGCCAGTATGCTGGGTATCACGCAGATACGGATGAGAAGAAGAGAGACCGGTTCAGAAGGGGGCTCAACACTAAGCTCCGTGACCGTCTCAACACCGTCAGGGCCAACAGTTACAATGAGTTGGTCAACATGGCTATCTCCCAGGAGGACTGCATTACAGCTCGACAGGCGGAGAAGAAGAGAAAGACCCCTGTGGCAGGACCCTCAGCTCAGCCACAGCGCTTCCGGATTGTGTCCGACACTCAGAATAGGTGACCTCAGCAGCAGCAAGGGCGATGGGTAATCCGACCACAGCAGCAGCAGCAGGCACCCAACCGCACTCAGTTTCCAGCTCAGAGGAACAATCAGCAGCAGCAGCAGTACCGCCAGGCAAATGATAACAGATGTTTCACTTGCGGCAACACCGGGCACTATGCCAAGAATTGCCCCCAGAACCAGCAGAGGCAGGGGCAAAATGTTAATCAGAACCAAGGTAAGAGGCAGAAGGTGCAAGTGAGGCAAGGCAGGCTAAACTTCACCACCATGGCTGATATTCCAGAGGGAGCACCCGTCATGACTGGTATCTTTACAGTTTTGAATTATCCTGCTATTATTCTTTTTGATTTTGGTGCATCACATAGTTTTATCAGTGCCAAGTTTAGTGCCAAATGTCAGTTGCCCTTTCACCACACCGATGGGGGCATTACAATTTCAACACCAGGAGGCAGGGTTGCCACCTATCAAATCAACAGACATGTGCCCATAAAGTTTGGTAGTCTAATAATTAAAACCACCCTCCTCATTTTGGGTTTGGATAGCGTGGATATTATATTGGGAACTGACTGGTTAACCAGGCATCAAGCAGTTATTGATGTTGCAGCCAGGGCCATTGAGGTGCACTCACCAACCTGTGGTGAAACTACATTATATTTGCCCGATCAGGGATGCACCCGTTCTTGTGCTTTCTTTATGATAGAGTCCCCAGTGGAAAAGATTCCAGTGGTCTGTGACTACCCAGATGTTTTTCCAGATGAGTTGCCAGGGATGCCACCTGACCGAGACATTGAGTTCGCAATTGAGTTGCAACCCGGGACCGCTCCTATCTCCAAGAGACCCTATAGGATGCCTCCCGCGGAATTGGTAGAATTGAAGAAGCAATTGCAAGAGTTGTTGGACAAGGGGTTTATTCATCCAAGTACTTCACCATGGGTATGTCCAGCTTTATTTGTGAAGAAAAAGGATGAAAGTTTGAGGATGTGTGTTGACTACCGCCCTCTCAATGCGGTGACTATCAAGAACAAATACCCACTGCCCCGCATTGATGTTCTGTTCGATCAGTTGGTAGGAGCCAAGGTATTCTCCAAGATAGACCTTCGCTCAGGTTACCATCAGATCAAGATCCGTGCCAGTGACATTCCCAAGACAGCTTTCTCCACCAGATATGGGTTGTATGAGTTTCTGGTGATGTCTTTTGGGCTGACCAATGCCCCGGCCTATTTTATGTACCTGATGAACTCAGTGTTCATGCCAGAGTTGGATAAGTTCGTGGTCGTTTTCATTGATGATATTCTGGTTTATTCCAAGAATGAAGCCGAGCACACCAAACTTTTGCATACTGTACTTCAGAGACTGCGTGACCATAAGTTGTATGCTAAGTTGTCTAAATGCGAATTCTGGCTGAAGGAGATCAAATTCTTGGGTCACACAATTTCTCAGGATGGGATATCAGTTGATCCTGAGAAGGTGCAGGAGGTGATGGATTGGAAACCCCTGACTACCGTAAGGCAGATTCGAAGTTTTCTGGGTTTGGCAGGGTATTATCGACGATTTATTCCAGATTTTTCTAGGATTGCCAAACCAATGACTGAACTGTTAAAGAAAGGAGTCAAGTATGTTTGGAGCCAGAAGTGTGAAGATGCCTTTCATACCTTGAGGCAGCATTTGACAACAGCCCCAGTGCTAGCTCAACCTGACAACACCAAGCCATTTGAAGTTTATTGTGATGCTTCTGGTACCGGATTGGGATGTGTCTTGATGCAAGAGAACAGGGTCATTGCTTATGCTTCCCGAGCACTCAGGCCCCATGAGGAGAACTATCCCACACATGATCTGGAATTGGCAGCTGTGGTGCATGCTCTTAAGATATGGAGACACTATTTGATGGGAGCTCACTATAACATCTATACTGATCACAAGAGCCTCAAATACATCTTCACCCAGGCAGATCTGAACATGAGGCAAAGGAGATGGTTGGAGCTAATCAAGGACTACGATTTGGATGTGCATTACCATCCGGGCAAAGCAAATGTTGTGGCAGATGCCTTGAGCAGAAAAGCCCAGTGCAATTGTATGAGCATGGATGCAAGAGTCACCACCCTGTGCGATGAGTTGTGCAGGCTGAACCTGGAAGTTGTTTCTTCGGGTGACTTAAGTTATATCTCGGTGGAACCCACATTGCAAGAGCAAATAGTAAGGGCACAGATTGAGGACAAGGGTGTTCAAATGATTAAGGAAATGGTCAAGCAAAAGGCAGAGAAATACAAGTGCTTCCGTCAGGACAGCAAGGGAATTTTATGGTTTGGAGACCGATTAGTTGTTCCCAAGGACCCTGAGCTCAGAAAGAAGATACTAGATGAAGCTCACCTTTCCAAATTCTCCATGCATCCTGGTAGCAACAAGATGTACCATGATCTCAGATCTCTATATTGGTGGACTAGAATGAAGAGGGAAATTGCCAAGTACATATCCGAGTGTGACACCTGCCAGAGGATCAAGGCCAGTCACTTAAAGGCAGCAGGCCCTTTGCAGCCCCTTCCCATACCATCTTGGAAATGAGAGGACATTTGCATGTATTTTATCGTAGGATTGCCCAATACCTCCAGGCACCATGATTCCGTTTGGGTTATTGTGGACAGGTTGACCAAGACCGCTCATTTCTTGCCAGTGCACACCACCCACAAGACAGAGAAGTATGCAGAAATTTATGTTGATCAAATAGTGCGATTGCATGGTATTCCAAAGACCATCATATCTGACAGAGGAGCACTGTTTGTGGCATGCTTTTGGGAGAAGCTGCAAGAATCACTTGGAACCCAAGTTATACGAAGCTCAGCATACCATCCCCAAACAGATGGCCAGACAGAAAGGGTGAACCAGATTTTGGAAGACATGTTGCGAGCATGTGCACTACACTACGGGAAGGATTGGGACAAGTGCTTGTCTTTGGCAGAGTTTTCTTACAATAACAGCTATCAGTCCAGTCTGAAGATGGCACCTTTTGAAGCCTTATACGAGAGAAGGTGTAGGACCCCACTAAATTGGTCTCAAGCAGGAGAAAGGGAAATTTTTGGGCCAGACTTGGTACTCGAGGCAGAGGCAAAGGTCAGGGTTATTACCAAGAACTTAGAAGCTGCTCAGGCCAGGCAAAGGAGCTATCATGATAAGAGGCGGAAGCCTCTATAGTTTGAAGTGGGAGATCATGTCTATCTTAAAGTGTCGCCCACCAAGGGTGTCCAGAGATTCGGGATCAAGGGCAAGTTAGCTCCTTGCTACATTGGACCCTATGAGATCAAAGCAAGTTGTGGACCTGTGGCCTATCAATTGGAATTGCCACCTCACATGTCAGCAGTTCACAATGTGTTCCATGTATCTCAGCTGCGGAAATGTGTTCGCCTACCCACTGAAGTGCTACCGGAACCAAACATTGAGATAGAACCAGACTTGTCCTATCAAGAGTACCCCATCAAGGTATTAGATCAAAAGGAAAGATCAACTCGGGCAAGGTCGGTCAGAATGTATAAAGTTCAATGGAGTCACCATTCAGCAGAAGAAGCTACATGGGAGACTGAGGATTTTCTACGCTCTTGCTTCCCCGACTTTCTGCCCAAAGGAGTCGGTACGTAACCCCAAAACCCCACCCCCACCTGCCCTTTGAATTCAATTATAAGAAAAACTTAGATAACAAGGATAGTCTAAGTTGTGGATTTAACTTAAGAAGGGCTTCCTTCTGAAGTTGCAAAGAGAATGACATTCGAAGAGCAGTTAATAAGAGAAACTTAACACACCTCCAAGCACCCTCGGAGGGCCTCTACCTAAAATCTCGGGACGAGATTCCTTTAAGGGGGGAGGGCTGTAACACCCCAGGTGTTACCATGGCTAGAACCCACCTTGATACTAAAGGCTATGATCACATGTGGAAGAACTTAAGGAGCAAAGCATGAGGGCCTTGGAAAGCTAGAGGTTAACCAAGGATTGTGAGTAACCAAAAGCATTACTCTAATCCTTGCACACTTACTACCTTGGATAAGAGGGGAGAAGAACCCTAGACCTCTCTTAAACCCTATCTCCCAAAACCCTAGATAAGAGGGAAAAGAGAGTGAACAAGTGGGCAAAGCATGGGTAATTTTTACCCAAACCTTAAGCAACCTTATAACCAGCAATCAGGGGAAGGAAATATTGCAAAAAGACCCTTGGAGAAACCCCAAATCAAATCTCCAAGTGGAGAGAGAGCTAGAGCTCTCTATTTCTCTCTAAGTTAAAAACTACACCTACACTAAAGATCAGTTGTGTTCACCTCGAAGCTGGCATCAAATCCACCTATGTCCTATACCAAAAATGTGGCATACCACCCAAGGCACCCACTGGAAAAAGCTGAGCCCGAGACTTGGACGTTTGACATGCCTTGGCATGGTTTTTGTCGCGAGGTGGGCAATGTGACACACCCGATTTGGCGACCAGAGATCTCCCTACCTAGGCCATATCTGCCATGGCAGCTCACGGATGAGAGACAGCCCTAGGTGCCAGGAAAAGACTCGCGCCGGATTTTTGCCAAGATTCGCACGTTTGCGACTTGGGTGAGCTGTGGAACACGGGCAGATTGCAAGCTCCACGTGTTCGACGCGCCCTGATCTTGCCAGAGCACGCCCGCGCGCGCCCCACGTCGCGCCAACGGCCAACCGGCGCCCTGTCCCGCGCCCGCGTCTATAAAGCCCTCCCAGGCGTCGGTTACACTCTTCCGCGCATGCTCAAGCCTCACCGGAGTCCAGTTCGCCGTCGTTTGCCCGTGCGCAGTGTGTCCGCGGCCACCCGAGCCACTACCGCCGTAGACCGGCCAGTCCAGCCTTCCCCAGCCCCATCCAACCCTCTGAGACGAGTGTACACACCCCAGTGAAGCTCCCCGAGCGAGGAATTGAAGCCTACTTCGCCGGAGAGGCTAGTCCACGGTCGCCGGAGCTCTCAACCCCGCCGGAGTACGTGGACCGGGTAATCCGCTCAACCATTTTCCGATTCATTGCACACACAGTCTCTACGTTACCCCATGAAGCTCACCGTGCCCTTGAATCGAACCAGATCGCTGTGGTTTGGCCGGTACACTCGCCGCCGACGAGAGCACCCGCCTGCGCTCGTGGACCGGGCGGTTCCGGCCATCCCCGCCGTCAAGCCGCACCTCGCTGTGACCGCCAGAACCTCCCCGAGCCAACCCTGCCCTTCGCCGGACCTAGCTCGCCGCCGGTAAGCCGCGCCACCCTTTTCTTTCCCGCGGGTACTGTTTACATTGGGGGAAGGACTGCGGGTGAGAGGAAGAAAAGGTCAGGGGGCTTTTTGAACTGTCAGCGACCCAGGGGAATAGTGGCGCAGGGGTAGAACTGCGAGGATTGATTTAGTTTAAACCCAGGGACCTCGGTGTAAACTGTTTTTCCAGAAAACTCTTATTAAATCTGTTTTTTAAATTGAATAGAGACTTTAGAAATTCATAACTTCTGTTTAGTTCATCCAAATTTGGTCAAACCAATTTTGTCAGACTCTAAATAATGTAACCCACTTAAGAAAAATACCAAACCCCCTATGTACTATAGAAAACTATAAGGTTCTGATTTAATTATAGTTTTAACCAAAAGCTCAAAAATAGAAAGGAAAATAGTTGTACTATTTGACTAGGGTTAGAAAAAATTGGAGAAGTTTATACCTACCTACTGACTTGTTTAAAAATGCTAAACCTCTCTGTCCACTCCATTAAGTTAGTTTTTACCCCTTATTCTATAATATGCTTAAGGTTAAGAAAAATAGAAAAGGTGATTTAAATAATGAACCAGAAGGCACCCCTATTTTTGTTAGGATACTTATTCAATATAGTTTACTGGAAAAATCTATCCTACCCTGGTTTAGTGTAAAATAAATGGGATACCTTTTATTTGAATAAATCAAGGAAGACTTTGAAAAACCCTACAAAAATAACCCCAAGGTGAAAACACCCCCACCCTTGGGATAGTTAATGTTTTGTTATTAAAAACTTAGGAAAAATATGAAATCTGTTGTTTGACATTTCTCAAATAACAATGTAGTAGAAAGTGCCTTTTTGACATTAAACTTTAGAAAATCATAACTAAATAACCACCCTTTGGCTTTCTGTGATTTTTGGCACAGAAGCCTATTACTAATGTTAGATGCTAGCAAAAATAACCCTTAGGGCAGAGCCCACCCTTAATTAAGAGATGTAGTGTAAATTGGCTCATTTTACACCACTCTTGTTATTTTTGTCTAAAGCATAACCTTATTATTTTGAGCCTCAAATTCTTAAAACAAGCTAGAAAAGCAAATAGCAACCCACTGTAATTTTTACAGAATTTTTGGAAATTATTAAACCACTGTCGTAGTTCAAACCTACACTAGAAACCCTAAGTAGAAATTAAAGAAAGGAAAATGAATAATGTAAATTAATGTCATCCTAAAACCTTTGTAAATTGTCCACTAAAATGTATCAAGAAAATACTAATCCACTATGTTATACTCACTGAAAACCTAAGCCTAAAAAGGTAATAAGCCTAACCCACTGGAAGCCTCGCATGACTAAGAAACCCTAAGTTACTCCTTAACTTAGTCTTCTTTTTAGCATAATGTTATTTAATCCTGCATAATCATGACATCCATGTTCATTGCATTTCGATAGACTGTAACCTTGCTGACGGAGAGTACGTCCTCGTGCCGGAGCAAGGAGCTGCTCAGGAGGTAGCCCCGGACCCAGCACCAGAGCCTGCATCAGAGGACCTGCCTGCACCTGCTTTGGAAGGCAAGCCCCGGTTTTATGCATAACATGTTACTTATGCTATTTTACTTCACTTAATGATTGTAGGATTGATTGTGCACTTAGGTGTAGGAATTGTTTGAAACCCTAGTTGCATGATCTCAGGAATCCTTTTGAGATGAATACTAGTATGATAGGTCGAGTAGTTGCTTTATTTAATTAGGATCTCGGTAGAAGACGAGTGATTTTTCTAGCACTCGCGCGAGATCAGGATTTGGTTGTACCCACCTTCATACTATTATGATATTAGTGGTAGACAACAATCCATGGGGATTTGTTGACTACGAGATGGGAAAATGGAATAAGGATTAACGTGCGGATACCTGTGTCAAGCGTTTGAACGTACTAAACACATACCGAGAAATATGGTAAATCGGTAAGCCTAGTACCTGAGTGAACCTGCCCGCAGACTTTACCCCTCACGCGACCTGAGACGTGGTCTCCCATTCAGGTTATGGTGGGTACAAGTGCGGTCACTGCACGACGGCAGTCGGGGTCAGTGAGGCATTGTACGCCAAGGCGGTGAGCCCTGATCTGTTGCCAGGGAATCGATGGGGACGGTTGATGTGTGTGGGGACAGAGTGCCCCTACATATCGTGTGTTTAGGTTTACCTTGCAAGGATAAAAACTCGATTCGAATCGTCTGCTTCTCGCAGCTAATGAGACTGCTTGATCCATTGTACTGCATTGAGTAACAAGTGGAAATATGATGAGTTGATATAAGATGTTGATTGCTAATAATGCTTGCTACTATGTATGAGTAGATAGTACACTTTTAGCCTTAAGAGAGTCACACTTAAATTGACAAAGTTAAAACTTGACTTAGAAACTCAGCTAGTGCTTTTGGCAACCAACCCCACAGCCAAACAGCTGCATGTCTAGAGGTAGAGGAGTAGACTCCTCACACCGGGTAAGTCTAGCTGAGTATTAGTATACTCAGCCTTGCTTGTGGCATAATTTTACAGGTTCTCTGGAGGAAATGGTTGCTGGAGTGACTTGGCCGTCCATCTTGCCACCGGGTTGGACTGTCGAGTGGGACCCTTCCTCGGCTGAGGAGGAGCATGAGGAGTGATGGGACAGGCTTCCCCATCTCTCTGTTTAATTACCGTTAGTTTTATTCCGCTGCACTTCGAACACTGATGGCTACTTTTGCAAAACTCCGATGGTGATGTAATAATTTTAATACTCTTACCTGCATGGTTTTATGCTTTATTGTATTTGCTCTGTGACTCACCTTCGAGTGAGATTGTGGTACTTGATCCTTTCAGTGGCCGTGTCGGACTGGATCCGAGGGATTGACGGGTTATTCCCCTTTAAGTGTGGTCCAGCCTCTAAGGCAGGGCTTAGGCACTTAAGTTGGAATAATTCGGGCAGTTCCGCCACACATCCTACCCACGGACTTAGAATACGGTTCCCCGAGGACAAAGGCTTACGACGACCAAAGCAACCAGACCAACCGAGAAGACTCGTTGGACCAGCTAGAAGAGGCTCGGGACGTGGCGTTACTACACTCGGCGCGGTATCAGCAGTCCCTGCGAAGCTACCACGCCCGAAGGGTTCGGCCCCGAGGCTTCCAAGTGGGAGACTTGGTACTTCGGCTGCGATAAGATGCCCGAGGGCGCCACAAGCTTACTCCTCCCTGGGAAGGGCCTTTCATCATCGCCAAGATTTTGAAGCTCGGGACATACAAGCTGGCCAACGATCAAGGCGTGGTCTACAGCAACGCTTGGAACATCCAACAGCTACGTCGCTTTTACCCTTAAAATGTTTCAAGTCATTTATGTACCTCGCTTTCTTTACATGCACAAATAAAGTCTAACCATCAAGGAAGGATCATCCTTGCCTCGGCAAAGCCCGACCCTCCCTCGGGGGCTAGAAGGGGGGAACCCCCTCTCCGTCAAAAATTTTCCTCGAAAAAGTCTTTTGCCAGAACGTCTTTCGTGCTTTTCGACTGCGTCGATAACAGAATCCTAAAGACGAGCGAGAGAGACCTTGAACGGCAAGGCCGACCGAGCCAAGGGACTCCTACGCCTCCGGGATACGGATACCTCACTCGCCACCTTCCGCGAAAAGTAGCTCACGCTCGGATAAGCGATTCTACTACCGAACAAGTCCTAACGCTCGGAAACTTTTCTGCCAGAACGACTCTCGTGCCGTTTCGACTGCGTCGATAACAGAATCCTAAAAACGATGAGGGACCACGTAAGCGGCAAGGCCGACCGAGCCGAGGGACTCCTACGCCTCCAGGATACGGATACCTCACTCATCACCTTCCGCGAAAAGTGACTCACGCCCGAACAAGGGATTCTGCTACCGAACAAGTCTTAACACACGAAACGTGAGGAAAGAAAACACAGCTTTATAATCCGACGTTAAAATGTTTAGGCCTCGGCGTCCGCAAAAAACATACGCATACTTCAAGCAAACTGTTCTTGCAGGCTCAGACATCGGCTGGGGGAGGAGCGGCACCCTCGGCGTCGTTTCCACCTTCGGCAAGATCTGGCACGGCCCCAGGCGATGACACGGACGGAAGGACCTCCACCTCGAAGGAGGAAGCCAGCGCCGCACTTGGACCCTCGACAGCCGTGTCAAGCCTCTGGACCTCGGCTAAGGCAGCCTCCTCATCGTCGGGTAAGCAGTACCCCTCGATAACCCGCTCTAGATCCACGTCATAGTGGGAAGCGAGCACGGCGAAGGCCCGCCTAACGCCGTGGTGCAGCACCCCGTGGAGTCTGTTGCGCACATGGCCGCCCAAGGCCCGCAGATGACTCTGGGGGGAGCTACCCGAGGGGACGCCGTCGAGGCCAAAGGCCTGGCAGAAAGCCAAGATGGCCTCAGACATGGCCGCACGCTCGGCCTCCTTCTGCTCAGCCGCCTCGGCAAGTGCCTTGCAGTTCTTGACGGCCTCGTCAAGAGCCGTCTCGAACCCTACAGACGGCAGGACAACATTCTTCAGACGCAAGGAGAAGAATGGATACAAAAACAAAGTCACAAAGCGGGCAAAACATACCTTCGGCCCGGGCACGCTGCAGCAAGGCCTCGGCTTGGGCGGACTGGGCAGACCCGGCGGCCACGGCCAGGCTCTCCACAACGGTCCTGGCCCGAGCGGACGCCTCGGCTAGCCGCTCCGTAGCCTCAGCCAGCTGACCCCTAAGGGCCTCAGCCCGGCTCACGGCCTCGGCAGTTTGGCTCTGAGATTGGTCCCGCTCACTGATAGCCTGGCCAAGCTCCAGCTGCCGCAGCCGCATCTCCTCGGCCTGGGAAGCCACCTGCTCCAGGGCTGACAAAGCCTCCGCTCATGCCGACACCGCCTCCGACTTCAGCTCATTGTAGAGCAGCCGAAGGTCCGCCACCTCGGTGCTCCATTGGGCGAGGCGCTCATTGGCCTCGGTAAGCATGGCTCGCTGGGACCGCAGCGAATCCCAGACGTCGCTCTCACGGCGGAGGAACAGTGACTTGGCGGTGCTCACGTCTGCAAGTTCCTAAGGAAGGAAAACAGAATATTACAAAGAATGCCCTGGTCACGCAAGGTATACATCTAAATCTTTACCTGGAAGACCCTGGGAACATCCCTGGAAAGGATCTCCATGGTCGACCGAAGCGACCTCATCGCCGCCTCGGTATACTCACAGAAGCTATCCTGGGACCTCTCCTCCAGCTCATCGTTGAGGGAGAGGAGGGGTTCCGAATCCGAGGTGCCGCGGCTCCAGAACAGGAGCGGCTGCCCACCCCACTTGGGGGGTTGAGCTGCGCGCGGATAAGGCCGCTGCTCCCCAAGACGGGCCATGGCTCTATGCGCCCCTCGACCAAGGCGTCGGGTCTCCCTGCAGCCGATGCATCGGACACCACCGCCGTCGACGTACTGGGCCCCTCCTCGGCTAGGGTGGCAGGCCTCCGACCACCGACCTCGGTAACGACGGCCGCCCCCTCCTCTTGGCCGAGAACGGAGAGGTCGGGGATCACCACGGGCGGCGGCGCCTCAACCGTCCCGACATCGGCAGCGACGGGCGGCTCCACGGGCGAATCAGCGACGACCCCGGTCGGACTAGCAACAAGTCAGTCGGGCCTGGGGCCGCGGCCGCGTCAGCAGCCTCCCCTGGCGTGATGGCCACTCCAACATGGGGGTCAGCCTGGGAGGCTTGCCCCATGGCAACTCGCGCCGCCTGGGCCCCCTGCTAGATAGCACCTTGTGCGGAGGCCAACCAACCCACGTGGCACGCTGCAGCACCGGCCGCCGAAGCCGGCTTCGTCTTGAGGGCCTTCGTTGGGGCCAGACCAGCCAAGCCCTGCCTCTGTTTGCTGAAAGGGAGAGACAGCAAGTTCAAGACACACAGTGAAAAAAGTGAAACAGGGGTATCCTCGGATACTTACCCGCTTCGGACCAAGGCCAATCATGCCTGTGGAGAGGCCCCTCGGGCCCCTATCCCCGCAGGCGCTGCTGAGGGTTGCCCCGCCGCCGGCTTCGGCACCGTTTCCGCCTCGGACACCCGAGGCGCCGAGGGAGCGGCCTGCCCAGGCATCATCACGGCGGCCGAGGGACCTGCCTCCTATGCAGCCAGCGCGGGCACCTGCTCTTGGGGGGCAGGCGGATCGGCCTAACCCCCTAGAGTCACAGCAATTGTCTCGGCCAAAGGGTCAAGTACCCCTTCGCCTGCCTCCGCTCCTCGGATTAAGACCTTGGTGTCCCGGCCCCAGGCGCTGAGGGTGCCAGCCCACTTGGAGGCTGGCCTGGCGATCCCTGGCCCAGCCTCGGGTCCGGGTTGAGGCCAAGTCGGGCCACCATGTCGTCGTCTTCGTCATCATCATCATCCTCGTCGTCGTCGTCAGGCGTCTCCGGCGACGACTCCCTCGGGAGCCCATCCCTCGCCTGCCTCCGACGACGCTTCTCTAAGGCTTCCCGAGCTAGCATCCTCTCGCGAGCTCGGGCCTTCTTCACGTCCTTCTTCTCCTTCTCCTTCTCCGCGGCAAGCCTCCGCACGGCTCGGTCCACCGCGTCCTCCGGGACCGGTGGCCGGACGGGTTTATAAATCCTCAACCCCTGGGGACAAACAAAAATCCCAACGGTAAGGATCAAAGGCGTAGAGAACTCGATGGAGGATCGGACACTTACCAGGGACACATACCCACGGTCAGGACGCATCGCGGGCTGGCTAAGGGCGCCGGCATCCGGCCTCCCTACCATATTTGTTACCTGCTTGAGGAGGTCGTCGGCGGAGAGGGAGGTCGAGGACATCCGCGAATCCTCCTAATCGACCCCCGGCCTCATCTCCGTGAGCCACAACCGCCGTTCAGCCAAAGAGAGCACCCTCTAACGATGGATAGCGGCGACGACCCCCGCAGCGGTAAGGCCCGCATCTCGTAACTTCTGCAAGGCCTGCAGGATAGGCTAGAGCTTCTCCTGCTTCTCGCGCGTGGCCCCCCAGCGCTAGTTAGTGCCGGCGGCGGTCACCACTCGTTGAGAAAACGGTGGAAGCATCCCGCCGTCGTTCCGGAGATAAAACCACCGGTTCTGCCACCCCTTGTTCGAAGATGCAAGGGTGGCAGGCATGTACTGCTGCACGTGCCCCGACCTCAACTGGAGGGTGCATCCACCGGCTCGCACCGCCATACGGACCTTCTTTGCCTCCGTCGTCGCGGCGAAGAACTCCGTGGAAAAGAAATGGGTCCACAGGTCCCAGTGAGGGTCAATCCCCAAAAAACCCTCGCAAACCGCCATGAAGATGGCCGCTTGCACGATAGAGTTGGGGTTGAGGTTATGCAGCTCCACTCCATAGTGGTGCAGGAGCGCCCGCATGAAGCGGCTCGCTGGCACTCCGAACCCCCGCTCATGGATGGGGATGAAACTGAGCACATACCCCAGCGGTGGAGTCGGGTCAGCCTCGCTCGAGGGGGCCATCCATTCCGGCTGCAGCCCATCAGAGAGGGGACGGAGCAGACCATCAGCAACGAGGGTCTCCAGATCCTCCACAGTGACGGTGGAGAAAGGCCACGGGTCGCACGGCGGAATGACGGTCACCTTATCAGCCATCGCCGAACGGAGGCGGTGGAGGCGGAAGGGATGAGGTGGGTGGTTTCCTTTTTTCTGTCTGCTCTCTTAGGTTGCAGAAACCAAAGAAGAAGGCAAGAGCCAATGGCAGGGTAAAGAACGAGCACCGGCCCCTCTTCCGGGTATATAAAGGCCCGGGCGAGATCCACCCAAGGCTTCGCCCGAACCCGCTGCAGAATTCAAACTCGAAGGTGAAATGGTCTTTCCGTTCCTTGAACGGCTCGCGCACGCGCAACAGACGCCCCGCGAATCGCCCGTCCTGTCGCATTAACTCCTTGGTAGGGCAAGCGACACCTCCTGCAGGCGAAGCGGGTGCCGTTTCACCTCCGTCATGATGACCGCGTCAAAAAAGGTGCGCCACCTTATTTAAATTCATGTCCTTTTTCTTTCCCTCTCTCTCTCTTGCCACAGGGACCGGGAAAGGGGTATTTCGAAAAAGGACCCTTCCCAGCGAAGGAGACGGGCCCCGAGCCCTCCTACTAATCAGGGGTTCGAAGGTTGCGCCCTCCGGGGTTCGGCAACCGCCCCAAAGCACTCTGGCTCCGTGCCCTTTACTGATCAGGGGTTCGAAGGCTGGCCCCTCGGAAGGGTTTGACAGCCACCCTAGAGCACGTAGAGTCAGGGATGACCCTAGGTACGTCCGTTACATGGCCGAGGCTCGGGCTACGCTCCCGAGGTACCCTAGGACATTTCCGAGACCAGCGGGAACGATTTTGTAATGGAATCCCACCAGAGGGAGGCATCGAGCCCATAGACCCTATCAAATGGGTCCGGGTCCGGCAAATCACCTACAGGTACTTTTGGAGCGCGCCTCTGGGCCACTAGCCGACCTTTATCGAACGGGGCTCGAGCCTCCACTCGGATCACCCGCTAGCAACTCATTGGAAACACCATGTTCGGTGCCCTCCGAGTGTAACATGGCGCTTTCCCCCCCTTCCTCCTTGTGGAAAGGCGACGAAGGGGCATACAATAAAAGTCGAGACGGTCCTTGATCGTCCTCTCGCTCCGTGCAGAGGCTCGGGGGCTGCTCTCGCACCAGGCTACGACCGAACCATTGACCACGTCAACAAACCAGCGTGAAAACTCGAAGCCTGACCGTGCACCCGGGCTACGGCCAGGCCGCATGAGGGAACAACAAGGCCATCTGAGGCATTGCAAAAAGAATTAAGACCTCAGAGGAGTCAAAACCACTCCTCCGAGGCCTCGGGGGCTACACCCGGCGGGTGCGCTCGCTCGCACCCACCGTAATAGAATATAACCGAGAAGGGCCGGTCCCCTTGCAAAAATCCGGCAGAACCTCCAAGCGAGTGCCTGCACTCCCTTTGTGGCTCAGGGGCAACTGTCGGGTACCGTAATTAGGGGTACCCCCAATGCTCCTTAATCCGGCTGGAAAACATCTTCAGAACAAGCCATACACGGCTGATAAAGCGCGGTTCAAGTCAGGGCCACGTCTACCGAGGGACGCGACCTCATCCGAGCCCAGCCTCGGGCGGGAACAGTAGTCTCGGACGGATTCATGCCTCACCCGAGGGTCCCCTCAGCCAGCAGATGCACCCTCGGCTCATCCGAAGCCCAGCTTGGGCAGACTTTGTCGTGCAGCGACCTTGGCCAAATCGCCTTACCAGCCGACCGTATCGCATGCACATTTAATGCGGGGATCGCCTGACACCTTTTCCTAACACGCGTGCCTCAGTCGGTAAGGTCGAAGTGACCGCAGTCACTTCGCCCCTTTACTGACCGATCTGACAGGAAAACAGCGTTGTTCGCCCCGCTCTAGCTACTGTGCCAACCACCAGGGTAAAACTGAGTCACGATCTCCCACGAGTTCGGCCTCGGGCGCAACAAGGAGCTCCACCTCGCCCGACCTTAGGCCTCGGCCCCGGCCACAGCCTCGGAAGAAGATCTCCGCCTCGCCCGACCCCAGGCCTCGGCCTTAGCCTCGGCCTCGGGAGAAGTCACAACCTCGACCGAGCCTAGCTTCGGCCTCAGGAGAAGTCTCCGCCTCGCCCGACCTGGGCCTCGGACCGACTACGCTACAGGGGATACATCATTACCCTACTCCTAGCTAGCTGCCTCAGGCTACGAAGGAACATGACCAGTGTCCCATCTAAGGTTACTCCGGTAACAGGTAATGATGGTTCCCTGCGTGCGCCCATGACGTCGGTTGCTCTCAAACCCCCTACGGAAGCAAGACAACGTCAGCAGGATCCATGTCGCGCCGACAGCTGTGCTTCTACAGGGCTCAAGGCACTTCTCCGACGGCCACGCTAGCTCGTGTACATGACTCAAGGCGCTTCTCCGCCAGCCATGATAGCACATAGCTACCCCCCTTGTACAGCTGGGCATCTCCTTGTATCTATAAAAGGGGATGTCCAGGGCCTTCCTAAGGCACGTCGTGAACACACATTGGACATCGTGAACACACGTTGGACGTCGAGAACAGGCGGGGCAGACGAGACAAGCAGCACATAGGGACACTCTCCCTCTCTCCCTCACTCGCTCTCGCCCTCGCTCCAAAACGACGCTTGTAACCCCTACTACAAGCACGCCGGTGCGAGATAACATAAGCCACATTTCCCTCTTGTGTTCCATCTTGCATTAACCCATCTGGGCAGGGACACGCAACAACAAATTTACTGGTCAGTTGACGGTCCTCGCGGGTCCGAAACGCCGACAATAAGTTAGTTCTAATAATTTTAGTGAGACATAGAATTATACCAGGGATAAATTCATACATGACATATTATTAATCTCACAAAGTTAAATACCTAGGTATCATTAGGGTTTTCCTTTTTATTTTCCTATTTCATAAACAAATTGTCACATACACTAACCTATAGCTTAGGCATGAAATTAAAGTGCACAGACAGTGAATGATCATAATTTATTTGGATAGAGAATAATCTTATGAACATTTTGCAATTTGAATCACTCAATTTGGAGTTCATATGAAAACAATATGAAATAAACAAGTTTTGAAGTTTAGAATACACAATTAGGTCCAATTATGTGATTACTAAAAAGGTGAGAGGTTTGTTTATAAGAATACAGGGCCATGCACGCAAAACTATAGGACGACGGTTTGATTCTCGGAAACCTGAGGGTCTCTGTTGGGGGTATGCTGCGTAGCCGAAGATCCTAAAGAAAGAAACACCTTCGGCAGGTCCTCTCCAAAGTTGTGCCGAAGCTATCGCCTATAAAGCTTCGGCACAGTGACATGTCTCAAGACGAAGGGGTGAACCGATTTAAAGATGAAATGACTTAAAGACCCATGATATTCTGAGTCATTATTGTAGTTCATTGTAAAGGGCATAAATGTAATTATACACCGGCTGCGCCCTGTGCCTATAAATAGGTGAACAGTACCCCTGTACTGTTCACGGAATTCTGTAATCACGCATTGGGCATTTGCTCCTGAATTACACTGGTATTTCAGCTTTCCTTCAAGCCGAAGGTACATTTATAATTTGTCATCATTTCTATAATAATAGAATAAAAATGAAGAAATAATAATAATCAATTGCTTATATTATTTCTTCATATTTTATGTAAATCCTTCTTCACTATTCATTGTGCTTATGAAGGTATGTCATTCATAACCTTCGTCCGGAATTCATTATATCCCAAGGGAGATAATGCTTCGAAGGACGAAGGACTATAATATTTAACCACTTCTGTGTTGCCTTGTTCTTGATTCATAGAAGTTAAGAACAAGTCCCCAACATTGGCGCCCACCTCCGGTGAACTCACATCCACTTGCTGAGCTGATGGCTTCATTCCAAGCTGGAGTTGCTTCGGCTTCGAAGTGTGTGCTCTTGATAACAGGCGGTTCATGCTCAGAGCCTGCTAACAAGAAACAGAAGAAGGAGGCACAGAGAAGGGTACAACATGTAGGGGTACAAGGACCCTTCATCAAGTCAAGATGGTCTCACATCCCAATTACCTTCTCTCAAGAGGATCTTCAGCTCAAGGATTACCCACACAATGATGCTATGGTTATCTCTTGTGTGATCAAAGGATTTCTGGTCCACAATGTTTTGGTTGATACAGGCAGTGCAGCGGACATTATATTTGCTAAAGCCTTCAGACAAATGCAAGAGCCCGAAGACAAGATCCATGATGCCACACATCCCCTTTGTGGCTTCGGAGGAAGGCAGATTGTAGCACTTGGCAAGATCACAATGCCAGTAACCTTCGGTTTTATCAACAACACAAGGACTGAACAAGTTGTGTTTGATATTGTTGACATGGAATACCCCTACAATGCAATCATTGGACGTGGTACTCTCAATGCCTTTGAAGCAATTCTTCATCCAGCATATCTTTGCATGAAGATACCTTCGGACCAAGGGCCCATTGCTATTCATGGAAGTCAGGAAGCTGCCAGAAGGGCCGAAGGAAACTGGACAGACTCAAAAGCAATCCATAACATAGATGGAGCTGAAGCTTGTGAGCAATACAAGTACATAAAAGAGAAAGCTGCTTCGGCCGATCAGCCGAAGCCCATGCTCTTATGTGATGACATAGCAGAGCAGAAGGTGCTATTGGGATCTCAACTATCCGAAGAACAGGAGAAAACCTTGATAAGGTTTCTGTTTAACAACAAAGATGTTTTTGCATGGTCAGCTAATGATCCTTGCGGAGTCAACAGGGATGTTATTGAACACTCGCTCAATGTTGATCCATCCTTTAGACCCAGAAAGCAGAGGCTTCGGAAGATGTCTGATGACAAGGCCGAAGGTGCTCGGAATGAAGTGAAAAGACTCCTCAGCGCCGGAGTCATCAGAGAAGTAAAATACCCAGAATGGCTAGCCAACACTGTTATGGTAAAAAAGGCCAATGACAAATGGAGGATGTGTATTGATTTTACTAACCTCAACAAGGCATGTCCGAAAGATGAGTTTCCATTGCCAAGGATAGATTCCCTAGTTGATGCAGCAGCTTCATCAGAACTTATGAGTCTGTTGGATTGTTATTCAGGCTATCATCAAATTTGGATGAAGAAGGAGGATGAGCCAAAAACCAGCTTCATAAGCCCTAGCGGAACATATTGTTACCTTCGGATGCCTGATGGGCTCAAGAATGCTGGAGGAAGCTTCAGCAGAATGACAGCGAAGGTTCTTCACTCTCAGATAGGCAGAAATGTGCTAACTTATGTTGATGATATCATTGTAAAAAGCACGAAGCAAGAAAATCACATTGCTGATCTGCAGGAGACTTTCGCTAATTTTAGACAGGCCGGTCTAAAGCTGAATCCAGAAAAGTGTGCTTTTAGAGTAAAGAAGGGGAAATTCCTTGGTTGCCTAGTTTCGACAAAAGGGATTGAGGCTAATTCAAATAAAATCGAAGCTATTCTTCAAATGGAACCACCAAGCACAAAGAAGGGGGCTCAGCGACTGACGGGAAGACTTGCATCTCTGAACCGATTCATATCTAGATCAGCAGAGAGAAATCTACCATTCTTCGAAGTGCTGAAGTCAGCCGAAGTTTTTCAATGGGGACCAGTTCAACAGAAAGCCTTCGACGAGCTGAAGCAGTATTTGATAGACCTAACGACATTAACTCCACCAATGCCAGGGGCTCCTCTGTTGTTATATGTGGCAGCTTCGCACTCAGCGGTAAGTGCGGCACTTGTCCAAGAGAAGCTTGAAGGGCAAGTCAAAAAACAAGCTCCAATATACTTCGTCTCCGAAATCCTTAGTTTATCAAAGAAAAATTATACATAATTGGAGAAGGTGTTGTATGCTGTTTTGATGGCTTTTAGGAAGCTTCGGCACTATTTTCAAGCATACAATATAATTGTCCCTTCTTCACAACCATTGAAGGATATTATGAGAAATAGAGAAGCTACTGGAAGGGTTGGAAAATGGGCTGTGGAACTCAATGAGTTTTGCATTGATTATGTGCATAGATCTTCGATTCAGTCCCAGGCGTTAGCAGACTTCATTGCTGACTGGACGCCAGTGGCTCAGGAAGAAGAAGCAAGTAAAGATGCCGAAGCTTGGACAGTATTCTGCGATGGTTCTTGGGGAACCTTCGGGGCAGGAGCAGCAGTTGTGTTAGTTGCACCCTCCAAAGTTAAAACTTGCTATGAAGCAAGACTTGATTTTAGCTGCACAAATAACATTGCTGAGTACGAAGCTTTGCTTTTGGGTCTTCGGAAGTTAAAGGCAATGGGAATTAGAAGGGCAATTCTTAAAACTGATTCCTAGGTTATTTCTGGTCATATTGACAAGAGTTGTAAAGCAAGAGACCCGAAGCTTGAGAAATATTTAGACACGGTCCGAAGGATTGAAGCTTCCTTTGAAGGGTTTTCTGTCAAAAATATTCCTCGAGGAGAAAATGAACATGCTGATTTGCTAGCCAAGTCAGCAGCACAGGGGCTGCCTTTACCTTCGGAAGTATTTTTCGAAACAATAAAAGCACCTTCGGTTGAACTTCTTGAGAGAGCAGTCCTCAATATATCTCCTGTTTATAGTGAAGACTGGAGAACTGAAATCATCTCTTTCCTTCAGGGTAATTTTCTTTCAGATGACGAAACTTATAACAAGAGAATAGAGGCAAGAGCTCGACCATATGTTATAATAGAAGGGGAGCTGTACAAGCATGGAGTCTGTTCTCCACTACTCAAATGTTTATCTAGAGCCGAAGGTATAGAATTGATGAAGGAAATACACGCAGGCCTGTGTGGATCTCACATTGGATCCAGGCCTTTGCTGGAAAAAGTTTTTCGTCAAGGATTTTATTGGCCAAAGGCAGCTTCGGATGCAGCGGAATTAGTCCAAAAGTGCGAAGGCTGTCAGAAATGTGCAAGAGATCAAAAACAACCTTCGTGTTTAACCCAGTTAATACAACCCACTTGGCCATTGCAAAGGTGGGGCCTTGATTTGTTAGGTCCGCTACCACCAGCACAAGGGAACTTAAGATATGTTGTAGTGGCAGTGGAATATTTTTCTAAATGGATCGAGGCAAAGCGTTTAGCCACAATAACTTCGGTTACTATTCAAAAGTTTTTCTGGCAAAATATTGTCTGTCGCTTCGGAGTGCCGAAGGCCATTACTGTGGACAATGGAACGCAGTTTGATTCCAAAGCTTTCAGAGAATTTTGTGAACAAATTGGCACGAAGATCCATTTTGCATCAGTTCGGCATCCGGAGTCAAATGGACTTGTTGAAAGGGCTAATGGCATCATAATGACGGGAATAATGAAGTTAATCTTCAATCAGCCCAGGGGAAAGTGGCCAGATGAATTAATCAAAGTGGTGTGGAGCCACAACACAACAATATCAAGATCAACAGGTTTTACACCATTCAAATTATTGTTTGGTGACGAAGCAATAACCCCAAAAGATGCTATAGAAGGGATCAGACTTCAAGCTGTAGAGAATATCAACAAATATCAAGCCGAAATAATAAAATGGCGTGACAGTAAGGTTCGGCTAAAAAATATTAAGCCAGGACACTTGGTACTTCGGAGAGTCGCCAACTCAGACACAGTAGGCAAGCTACAGCTGAAGTGGGAAGGACCTTTTTTGGTAATATCTTCGTCAAGACCCGGTTCTTACAGATTGAAGGATATGGACGGCAACAACATTCCTAGATCATGGAACGCGGATGAGCTTCGGCGATATTATGTCTAGTTTGATGTAATTTTTATATTCTTTTTTATGGCACCCTTTTCCTTTCCAAAGGGGGAGAAAGATTTTTAATGGGGCCATAGCATGTAATTTTTCTTTTTATTTTCAGCTCTATAAAAGCAATATCCCCCAAAGATGTAAATGTAAAGGCTGAGAATGCACCATCGAGTGCAAAGAAATAAGAAAAGAAAACAAGGAGAAGCTCAAAAGTATTAATTTCGTCCACACCAAAGCATTTTATACATGGACGGAAAAGTAAGATTATATTACAAAGTGAAACTCAAGTTACATCATACTTTATACAAGTTTTTACATGAGTTTTTTGAGCTATTTTTACAGATTATTCAAGCTTCGACAACATCTCTGGAGCTTCGTCCTTTTACTCTGTAGTTTCAGCTTCGGCTTGGTCAATCTGTATGGAAGTATTGTAAGCTAAATTCAAAATTCAAAGGAAAAGGTAAGCATAAGGTATGATTTTGTTACTAGCTTAAGGTGGCTCCGAGCTTCGTCACCAGCTTTGCTCCGACCACCCTTTGTCCATACTAACTTTATAAATCTATTTGCAATACTCCGAGCCAGATTGGGAACATTATCTAGGTCTGCTGGTGACAGGCTGAAGTTGGGTCTATTAACAATTTTGCCGTGATCACAGCCAGACTTCAAAAAGGCAACAGCTGTGCCACGAGAAGCTGCCAGGGCACAGAAGTCGCTATGCCCAGCTATAACTTCGTCAAGATCATTAATTTTACCCTCAATGTGCTCAAAGGCACCAGGCAGGTCTTCAGCTGAAGGAGTAAACTCTTCACTACTGGCTCCAACAAAATGGAACACTTGCTTTAACTGATGAATGCATCGACTGCTGAACTCCAGGCACTTATTCTGAAGATTTTTCAAAGATTCTTTCAGTTCCGAATTTCTTTGAGCTTCGGCTTCATGTTTTGCATCAAGCTTCAGCTTTTCTTGTTCGAAATTTTCTGATTGGGAAAGAAGCTTTGAATTTAATTCTGTTATTTTTGCTTCAGCGTCCACTAATAAGCCTTCAGCTGTTTGTAGCTCGAAGTCTTTCTTCTCGATGGCAGCAGATTGCTCTTTTATCTTGTTTTCTAAGTTTTCAATTATAACTTCTTGCCTTTTATCCTCTAAGTCTTGCTGCATTTTTAATGCCTTGCTCAAAAGTATACTCTGCGGACAAATAACCTTCGCTAGAAAATATTTCTGTGGCCACAAATAATAACAGTTAAACACAAGATATTTACCTTAAAATTAGAATAGAACAAGCTGCCGACAATGTGTTGTCGTTGGTAGCGGCTTATATCCGCTTCGAGCTTCGGGAAACCAATACTCTTTGATAGAGTACCGACAACCTTCACACTGGTTTGATCTCGTATGCAACCTAACCCTTCATCATCAATACCACCGAAGAGAAGCGCCCCCGGCCGGTACCCGCAAGATATAGCATACTCTTTTAATTCCTCTTTTTCAGCTTCTGTTAGCTTCTGGCCAACTAAGTTTCAGAAGTCAAAAGTTTCATCTTCCGAAGTATCTTCGGTTATTCCTTCTTTCTCGGGTTTTGCGGCCGTGGTCTCTTCGGTGGCTGCAGCAGTTTCTTCAGCGGCCATGTTTAGCAGCATTTTATCTATATCAGCAGTTATGCTCTCTAAATTAATATCTTCGGAGTTGGCATCTTCGGCTCTGGCTTCTTCTGTGGCAACCTCCGAAGGTACAGCTTCGGTAGCTGTTGTGCCTTCAATCGCCAGCACCTTCGGAGTTGGAGCTCTTGGTGGTGTTGTTTCAATCACTTCTGTCACGGTAACAATCCTTTGTCTTTTTGGCCTAGATGCCTTTGTTTTTGAGGGCTCCTTTTCATTATGAAAAAGCTTCGTCAGATGAAGCCCCAATGGCCTTAGTTTGACAGGCAAAGTTTCAGTCATTACCTTTAGAATTTCCTCTATTTCAGCATCAGAAGATGTTGCAGAAGTCTTCTCTTCTTCATCAATTGATTTGCTCTGGGATCGAGTCCTATCTTTTCTTCAAAGCTAATACTTTCGCTTCAAACTTTTGTTTCTTCTTCTTTGATTGATCTTCGTCGTCTTTGTTCAAAGCGCTAGCCACTCTTTTTCTTTTCTGCCCTTCGACACCCTTGTCGAATCGTTCATAATCAGGATATTCAAAGCCTATAGCATCCAACACTCTGTTTAGCCTTCGTTTCGGACGGGTGTCGAAGGCTGCTGTCATCAATTGATCTTCTTTTTTTGAATAATTCCCAAGAATTTCGGTGCACATTACTTCGATTGTTTCCAGCCATTCTTGGCATTGAAATATTTCTTGAACTTGTAGTGGTAGGGCAGTCGGACAAGTTCCCCCTTTTTCTTCTCTCCTTCAAGCTTCGGCATAGCCCATTCCTTCATAGTTGGAAATATTTTGAAAGCCAAAAATTTCTGCACTAAGTCCCTAGTGCCAATGTGCTCTGCGATAATCCTGAATTCAGCCAGCGCAGTTTGGGTTGGACCTTCCGGTGTCATATTGCATTGGGGTCTGGTCTCTCCGAAGATCAATTCTAGCGGACTCTGCACCAGCTTCTCCTTGTCATCGTCAATTTTGACATAGAACCATTCCGATTTCCAGCCTGCCGGCCACTTGCTTCGGTAGCTAATCACAGGAAATTTTGTAGTCTTCCGGTAAGCAAAATTGTAACAACCAAAATTTTTATGTAATCCATCCTTTCTGGCCTTGGTTTGGTAATGTAGCTCGTGCACCCGGCAGAAACCTTCGGCAAACGGTTCCACCCCCTAGCTTCGGAGAGCCCAAATATAAACACTGAGCCTAACGATAGCGTTAGGAGTTAGTTGATGAAAGTGGATCCCAAACTTCTTTAGCTCATCGACAATCATCTTATTTAAAGGGAATCTTAAACCAGCTTTGAGGAAACTCTTGAAAACTACTATTTCATCTTTTTCTTGCTTCGGAGTAGTTTCTTCTCCACCGAAGCGAATCAGCTCTTTCTTATCTTCGCTGAAATAGCCCAACTTCACCATCTTAGGAAAATCAGCTTCAGAGATGGTGGATTTTCCGAAGTCCAGGTGGCTAGGCTTGATCGGCACTTCGCTGCTGTAATCATCTTCAGAATCGGTCTCTTCAATACCAGCTTGCTCTGCTTCAGCAGCAGGGACGTCTTCCGGTGTTACCAACCCAGATCGCTTCATTGCCTCCGAAATAGGAACAGTCTCAACAGCTTTGGTCTCATCCCCATCATGGTCGACCCTTGCAGTAGAGCAAACTCTGGCCATTTGATTATGACTAACTTGAAATTTTTGGTGTTTCCTTTTTGTCTTTTCCGAAGCTCTTACTCTTGTGCCGAAGCAGATTCACAAGCGAGGTTTCGTTTGAGCACGATGATCAAGCTTCGGCTGTGACTAAAAATTTGGCAGCAAAACAGTACAATAGCAATGAATGTTGTGGTAACTTCACACCTACCCGTCTGTTTATATAGTGCCGCAGGTGGGAAGGTGAATCGGCAAGGTCTCCAGCACCGAGCAAACAGTCACCCGCACTCACTGAGCGGTGGGCCACATAGTTTGAGAAGGTGAATCGCTGACGAGTGCGTAACTGGTGCAAGATGGGTCGCGCGCGCGATGATTATTTTAATCGTTTCTCGCCAACGAGCTCAGGGAAGGTGTTTTTTGGATCTTTGGCATCCCGAAGCCTAGAGGATTTTTTCACGGATCAAGCTCATTACGAAAAACGATCTAGCACCGCGAAGGGGCTACTATTGAGGGTATGCTTCGTAGCCGAAGATCCTAAAGAAAGAAACACCTTCAACAGGTCCTCTCCAAAGCAGTGCCGAAGCTATCGCCTATAAAGCTTCGGCACAGTGACATGTCTCAAGACGAAGGGGTGAACCGACTTAAAGATGAAATGACTTAAAGACCCATGATATTCTGAGTCATTATTGTAGTTCATTGTAAAGGGCATAAATGTAATTATACACAGGCTACGCCCTGTGCCTATAAATAGGTGAACAGTACCCCTGTACTGTTCACGGAATTCTGTAATCACGCATTGGGCATTTGCTCCTGTATTACACTGGTATTTCAGCTTTCCTTCAAGCCGAAATTACATTTATAATTTGTCATCATTTCTATAATAATAGAATAAAATGAAGAAATAATAATAATCAATTGCTTATATTATTTCTTCATATTTTATGTAAATCCTTCTTCACTATTCATTGTGCTTATGAAGGTATGTCATTCATAACCTTCGTCCGGAATTCATTATATCCCAAGGGAGATAATGCTTCGAAGGACGAAGGACTATAATATTTAACCACTTCTGTGTTGCCTTGTTCTTGATTCATAGAAGTTAAGAACAAGTCCCCAACAATCTCTTTAATAAAATTACACACGAAGGGGTATCGAGCCTGCTCAACCATCAGATCTTAAATCAACAGCCGAGATAGATCCCGCTGACGAGCGCGCGCAGATGCGCAGCGAGCGCTGACAGGCGGGCCAAGGGGCGTCAGCAACCCAGGTGCGGGGCGGACTGACCGGCCGGGCCCAACTGCAGGGTGCGAGTGAGGGGGGCGGATCCGAGCAGTCAGATCCGAATCAGACGACCAGGATTTAGGTCGGGTTTAATTGAAGTCGGGCCATCCAATTAGGAATGAGCGGTTAAGATGGGCGTCTGGACTTTGCCTTCACTAGTCTGCCAGAGGCGGCGCTCCCCGTGGACACGGCCGCGCCGTCGCCGGAGGCGAGGCAGACCGGGGTTCTTAGGGCGCTAGGGGCCGGTCTGGATAGCTGGAGAGGTTGGGGATGACTTGACAAGCGTTATGGCGGGGTCGAGGTTGCATGAACAGGGCTGAGATGACCAGACGGTGGAGGGGGAGTCCTCGGCGGACCGGGGAACACTCCGGTGAACAATCACGAGCGACTAAGTGCAAGACAGGGGAAAATAGGGGCGGGGTTAGGAAGGTTACCTTGAGGGAAGACTCAGGTGCTCACAAACGGCGTCAGGGGCACGGCGAGAACACAGGTCGACGGCGGCGGAGCTACGATAGTGAACCAGTAAGCGCGGACCGGGCGAACCAGAGGGGGAGGGGGCGAACCGAGGGGCGTCCCGGGTTGTGGGTGATAAGGTGGAGCTTACCGTGGCAACGGACACGGTGAAGGCTCGACAATGACCGCAGAACGGTCGCGAGACCACAGCGAGCGGCGGCAAAACTCCCTGGGCGTGTGCGCAGAGCGAGAGAGAGGGCGAGGGTGCTTAGCTGAGGGCGCAACTAAGCGGGGGAGGGCGAGTGAGTGAGGGCGGGGTCCAGAAAAGGCTCAGGCGCGTGGGGGCGTGGCCGGAAATCGCGCGGTCGTGGGCGTGTGCACGGCGGAGAGCGCGGGCGGTTGGGAGGGGAAGGGTCCGACAGACGGGCCCCACGGGTCAGAGAGGGAGCGGGTGAGCGAACGAGCTTCTATGCTGACGAGCGGGGCCCATGGATCAGTGAGAGATGGCAAGCACGCGCGGATGGGTTTGGCGCCGACAATTCGACCCCACCAGACAGCGAGAGGGAGAGAGGGAAGAGAGTGCGGGCACGAGACGACGCTGATAGGCGGGGACCGCATGTTAGGGGAGGGCGCGCGCGGGGGGCTGGGCTAGCTGGGCCGAAATGGCTTTTTCCTTTTCCTGGAATTTTCTAATTGCTTTTCTATTTAGTTTCTCTAGGGTTTTCGAATCAAATTCAAATCAATTGCAAATTCAAACCATTTCAAACATGTGCATCAAACAAAATAATAAATTAGACTCAGCATGATGCAACATTTCATGACCCACATAGTTTTGACAAAATAAATAATTAATCACTCTCATAATTAACTTAATTCTAGCCAAAAGAAAAAAGAGAGAGACAAGGGGTAACACCTGAATTTGGTAGATATTTAGAAAGAAAATTTATACCCCAAATTTAGGGTGTTACAACAAATTAATTACCATTTCCGAACAGCTGCAGAGGGCGTATTCTAACTTTGAAGTGATAAAAAACAAGACGAACAGAGCACTGCTGAAATCAGGCGGGCACTTGACATTCTAAGGGAGGCTCTTCGCACTATTGATGAGGAATCGACCTCTACTGAAAAGCAGCGGGCAGAAATTATGACGGCAATTGAGAAAATTAATCAAGTTTTAATGGAGGTAGAGCAAAAGAGAGCGGGACTTGAGGAAATGCGTTCTACTCTAGATTTGGAGGTGAGGAAATTGGAGCAGGACTTGTGTGATGCAATTGTAGACGCGAGCAAGAAGGCTATTGATGTTTTTCATAAGGAAACAACGAAACTGAATCAGCGGGCCGAGCAACTTATTATCGATTTAAATAGTTGTCGATCTAGCAGTAACTAGGGTCCCGGCTATTTGGGACGATCTATGAATGTTATTTCTCTTATTATTATCCTCAAACATTTGTCTTTTTGTTCTCCATTTAATCACGAACGTGATCTCTTTTCTGTAATATTCCCTATAGCGTGTCCTTTTTTGTGTGTGTGTTTGGCGTTCGTAGGGCAATGTAATATATCCCTTTATTTGCTTATTTTATTCTGCTCACAACAATGGAATTTATATATATTTAGTCACTCGTAATCTAGGCTCAGTGAGCTCCATCATACCTAGATTTTAACGATGAACTATGTGATTTTTAAGCTCATGAAAAAGGTCGGGGCATGTTTTTTTGTTGGTTACAATTTATGCTCACAAAAGCATTAGAGCATATGAACCTTTTTCTATCGCTAATAGTTTAAGCGTTGGAGCATATGGTGATTTTTTTTGCTAATAGTTCAAGCTCTTGAGCATTGGAGCATAATTTTTTTGTTCCTTACGGTTTAGGCTCATGAAGCGTTGGAACGTATGGTGATTTTTTTAGCAGTTTAAGCTCGAGAGCGATGGAGCATACAACGATTATATATTTTTAAGCATAGTAGTGTTTTAAGAATTTTTCATTTATTGGTGGAGGGCAATATTCGCCGTCAGAAGAAATAATTCGATATGCACCACTTGAATAAACATCTTTTACTACATATAAGCCTTCCCATTTAGGCTCAATTTTTTCTTTTATTCGATGAGTAATATTCATGGGGCGGATAACTGCTAGCACCAGGTCCCATGTTTAAACGATCTTCTTTTTAATCGCTTATCGAAAGCTCGAGACATCCTAGCTTGGTATGCCTCCAAGTTTTGCAATGCATGAAGCCGCTTTTCCTCCAAGTTGTCTAATTCTTTTAAGCTCAATTTTGTCGCTTCCTCTTCTGTGAACTTTTCTTGAAAGGCAACTCGTAAAGAGGCGATTTGTACTTCTAATGGCAGGACCGCTTCTCCCCCATATACAAGGGAGTAAGGGGTCATCTCTGTTGCTGTTCGCGTCATAACTCTATATGCCCACAAGGACTCTAGTAGCTTTTCATGCCAGTGCCTCTTATTACGTGAGACCGTCTTTTTAAGCAATCTGCATAACACTTTATTAAATGCTTCCGCTTGACTATTAGCGGACGAGTTATATCCAGTAGAGAAATTGTGCTTGATTTTAAATTTGGCACACATCCTCTCGATTTGTTTACTCCTAAAATTTGACCCATTATCAGATATCATTCTACTCGGCACACCAAATCGATATATGAGATTAGTTCTTATGAATTTTTTTACATTTTTAGCTTTTACCTCTTTTAATGCAACAACTTCTACCCATTTGGAGAAATAGTCAGTGGCGGCTAAAATAAATTTATGTCCTTTGGAAGATGGTGGGTGAATCGGTCCAACTACCTTTGTCCCACACATTTCAAATGGCCATGACATATTGGTGAGATGTAACGGTTCATGTGGTTGATATATAAAATTGCCATGTACTTGACTCATGGCACCTTTTCGTGAATTTCATGCAATCATCGAACATGGTAGGCCAATAATAGCCTAAATGTCTAAGTTGATAATGTAGTTTAGGTCCAGATTGGTGCGCTCCGCACACTCCAGCATGGACTTCTTTTAAGGCCTCTATCACTTCATCTCCAGCAAGACAGCGAAGTAGAATGCCATCACTTGAACGCCGATAAAGCGTATCATTTATGCAGGTATAGTTAATTGATCTTTTCCTAATCCTAGACCTCTCACTTGAATGCACAGGCAAGTATCCATGGAGTAAATATTCGAGGAATGGTGTTCGCCAATCCCCCATCTCAATCTCACAAGTTTCTATATTTGTTGCAAAGATGGATGACATGTCCTCTTCCTCTTCCAATATAGGGAGGACTCTACGTTCCTCCACATGTACATCCATTGTGTCATGTGGATTTAATGACATGCTAGCAGCTAAACTGGCTAGTGCATCTACCTTTTAATTTTTATTTCGTACAACATGCTGAACTTTTAAATCAGCAAACATGAATATAAGCGTTTTTGCTTTTCTAAAATATGGTATAAGGCATTGTTTTTTAATAGTATATACTCCCAATAATTGATTAACTATTAATTGAGAATCTCCGTAGACATGGAGTGTGCTTATACCCATACTAAGGGCTATTTCGAGGCCAATGATGAGAGCCTCATATTCGGCGGTATTATTCGAAACCGCTGAGGTTAATCTGAAGGAGTATGGAATGATTCCTTCTTCAGGCGTCACAAAGACGACCCCAGCACATGCGCCTGATTTTTGACTTGCGCCATCGAAATACATCTGCCATATATGATCAGGTATCTCGATGGTAAAAATCTCTTCATCAGACAAATCATCATCAATGGGAAAATCATCAGGGATAGGGTGTTTAGCTAAGAAATTGGCTAATCCTTGTCCTGTTATGGCCTTCTTAGGCACAAGCACAATGTCAAATTGTGAGAGTAACATCGCCCACATAGCTAACCTACCCGATAATGTCATTTTGCTTAAGATATATCTGAGCGGGTCTGCTCTCGAAACAAGTTGCACTGTATGTTCTAACATATAACGGTGAAGCTTTTGTGCAACAAATACAAGTGCTAAACATATTTTTTCTATGTCGGGATAATTACACTCTGTCCCCGGTAGGGTGCGGCTGAGATAGTACAGGGATACTTCCTTCCCTACGTCATTGTTTTGTGCTAAAAGGGCACCTAATGAGGTAGGCACAATCGTTGTGTATAAGATCAATGGTTGCCCTTTGATTGGGGCGCACAGGATAGGAGGATTTGTTAAATATTGCTTAATATCCTCGAACACATTTTGGTCGTAATAAAATCTGGTGCTTGATTGCCCGATAAAAAAGTGAGATCAAAATACCTTTTGTGTAGCTAGTTTTCTGCTGAGAACCCTTGCACCCAAGAAATACTAATTGATTCTCCAACCATGGTTGAATCAACCAGAAATAGTGAGATGTTTTTCGGTAAAGAGAAGAAGGGAATAGAAATATTAATATGGAAAGAAGGTGTACCTTGATATTAAGCCCTCATCTCCTATATTATAGTTGTTGTGGCATAACGGCAAAAGAAGGGATATATTATAATAAATCAAGGCCTTGTTCAAGCCGTACTTGGGTACAACTAGATTATAAGTGTACCAGTCCTATATTATAGTTGGATAAGATATAATTTGTAAACTGACGTTTCGATCCCCAGATCCATATAACCCATATCCTCCCGAATCCTATGCCTAGTAAAAAATGATAAGGATATGTGAGCTACTATGGCTTGGAAAATAACAGTTCTCGGAAAATGTGGACGTGTTTTAGGGAGTTCTAAATAATAAGTATGAGAAGACAATGAAAAAATTTAGGCATTTGTCAATAGTTATATTGATTGCTGCAACATGAGGTCTGTTGATCGTCCTCCCTCGAATCCAAAAAGATTAACTATTGAGTCAAGCCAAGAGATTTTTTTCGGTTGACATATCTAGACGCACAAGATCTAGCAGCTGCTCCAAACATGCTGATGATACCCAGACCAAGCAGTAGCTAGATCCACAGCCATTACCAATTCCTCGTTTCCGTAGGAAGGCGCTAGCATGCCGTGTGAAAAAAAGTCAGCCTACAACACCAGCCGCATCGTCTAACAACGATTTTATGCTTGCTCCAACATTGAAGCGCTCTTTCAAATCAGCTAAACCTTCCAGTTCAGCAACTAACCCAAATAAAAGTCTCGAGTATCATTCATGGACAACCCACCACCACAAGTTCCAATTAAGTCAAGCAGTCCAAAGTCTGCTATTGATTTGAAGACAAAGAACATTATGAAAACAAGTTCACCTAAGCAGAGGACACCCAGAAGATCTCAGGTACAATCCATATATTTACTTTGTTTAGCTTTTATTAGGGGTGCATAATCACTGCTATGTAATACACAATTGTTACATTCTATAATATGATTTGGTATGCTTGTTTGATACTGTTGTTACACTATAGTTATTTACAAACCTCCAATAATTGTTATTACTACAATTATATTCTCAGCTTTTGTAATTATATCTATCCATTGTGTAATAATATCTATCAATTTATTCCAGCAGAAGTTGAACATCCGATGCATCCCATATGACGTCCTTGTATCGACTTGGATAATGAGTGATCGACGGCGTGACACTGTTGCTAGGAAGGCATTCCAATGTATTTTTGATCTGCGTACTTGTTGATCCTTGCTCTCGAATGCTATACATCAAGAACAAAGTAACACAATTTTTAATGATTAGGGACCTTCGTCCTTAGAAGCATTATTTCCCTTAGGATATAATGATCTCTAGACGAAGGTCATGAAGGGTATACCTTCATCATTCTAGTGAGCAGAAATGTAAACAGAGACATGATAATATATAAGAAGAATATAAACAATTATTTCAAAGCATTAGATTATTTATATTTTTTATTTATTAACATGAATAAACATCAATGATATTTATATTACAATTGTACCTTCGGCTTGACAGAAAGTAAGAAAGTAGGAATGGCTCCAGAGTGATTACAATTCAGCGTGAACAGTACGGGGATATTGTTCATCTACTTATAGGCATAGGACGCAGCCCGGACAAAATTACATTTGTGTCCCTAATAACTAATTATAATCATAATACAAATTATCAGAGACTACGTAGTCTTTTTCTCTTTAAGTCGGTGCCATCCTTCGTCTTAGGCATGCCACCATGCCGAAGCTCTTTCAATTGTAGCTTCGGCATATATCTTCATGTCGTACCTGCTTGCATATCGTCCTGTCGAAGGTGTTTTTGCTTAGAGGACCTTCGACGAAGAAGAAGGCCCCCAACAGTAGCCCCTTCGTGGAGCTAGATCGTTTTTTGTAACGAGCTCGATCCGCAAAAAACTCAAAGGCTTCGGAATGCCGAAGGTCCGAAAAACACCTTCCCTGAGTTCGTTGCCGAGAAACGATTATAATATTCCAGGCGTCGGACGGTCCACCATTCAGCGAAGGCAAGCGGCCTGGCGGTTCACCTTCCCCCTGTAGAACTATATAAACAGACGGGTTGGTGAGGAGTTACCACATCATTCATTGCCATTGCACTGTTCTGCTGTTAAAAAATTGGACCATAGCCGAAGCTTTTAGTATTGTGCTCTCGAGCAAACACTTCATCGTTTAAGGTTAACTTTGTCAAAAGGTGAAACCATTGAAATGGCCAGAGTGCGATCAACTGCTAGAGTGTCTCATGCGGGGGACAAAACCGAGGCCGTCGAAACAACACCGATTTCAGAAGTAATGAAGCGATCAGGTCTGGTTGTGGCAGAGGAGGTTGCTGACGAAGGTGCTTCTAATGCCGAAGCTAAACAAACTGTGGTTGAGGGTGAAAATGTTGATGAGAGTGAAGAAGACTATATCATTCTGATCCCAACAAAGCCTAGTCATCTTGAATTTGAAAAATCTACTGTGATGGAAGATGACATGCCTATGATGATGAAATTGGGCTATTTTGGAGAGGCTGAGAGCAAACTTATTTGATTTGCTGGAGAAGAGGTAATCCCAGAGCCGAAGAAGGATGAAGTTGTCGTTTTCAAGAGCTTCTTCAGAGCAGGGCTACGATTCCCCCTGAATGAAATGATAGGGGTAGTTTTAAAGAACTTTGAGATGTATCTTCATCGGCTGACTCCCAACGCTATTGTTAGACTCAGCGTCTATATCTGGGCCCTCCAAAGCTAAGGGATGAGTCCAGATGCTGAAGCTTTCTACCGAGTGCACGAGCTGCATTATCAGACGAAGGCCAGGGCAGATGACCTTCATGAAAATTTTGGCTGTTACAATTTTGTGTATCGAAAGGATACAAAGGCACCAGTTCTTAGCTACCGTACGTAGTGGCCAACTGGTTGGAAGAGTGAGTGGTTTTATATGATGGCTGATGAGAAAAAGAGGGAGAAGCTGATGACCATGGTTATGAGTCCACTGACTTTGAGCTTCGGAATGACCAGGTCCTTGTGCAATATGCAACTGGGGTCACCATGTCAGTTGGCCGAAGTAGAATTTAGAGTGGTAGCTGAGCAGATCAGTACTAGGGACTTGGTGCAAGAATACTTGGCAAACAGAACATATCCTACGTCAAGTGGCTGGGGGATGCTGAAGAGGAAAGAAGTGGGGAAAAAGCATGAACTTGTTTGACTTGCTTACCGTTTTAAGTTTGAAAAACAATTCAAGAAGCCTTGCAAAGAATGGATAGACATGATTGAGACCATGTGCAATGAGATACTTGGGATTTATACCAAAAAGGAAGATCAGCTGATGACTGCAGCCTTCGGTACCCGGCCGAAACGAAGATTGAACCGGGTAATGGACGCCTTGAATTTTGAATACCCCGATTATGAAAAGCTTGACAAAGGTGCCGAAGGGGTGAAAAGAAAAAGAATTGTTAGTATTCTAAATAGACAAGCTGCCAGAATGGTTAAGGAGGATGAGAAGGCTTCAAAGAAGAGAAAAACTGCTCCTGAGCCGAAGGCGACAGTGTCAAAAAAGAGGAAGCCTGAGGTACCGGAGCCGAAGGTAGTTGAGGCAACAAAAGAAACTCCAACGCCCTCTGCTACTGAAATAGCAAAAATTCTAAAGGTAATGACTAAATCCTTGCCCATTCGGCTGCTAAGTCCTCTGAGACTAGAACTGACAACTTTTACAGAAGAGGGATGAACCTTCGGCTACAAAGGAGAAGACTGAAGGTCAGAAAAAATGAAGAATCGTTAATGTTATGCAAGCTATTGAGCGGTCACAACCGCTGGCCTCGTCATCCAGAATAGTGCCTGTTGCAAGTGCCGAAGCCACTACCGAAGTTGAAACCTCTACCGAAGCTACAACTGTTGCCGAAGCTACCAATCTTGCAAGTACACTGTCAGGAATTGACAAACTTCTTTCGGATATGGCTGCAGAAGAGACAGTTGCAGCTGCAGAGAAGGTCATGGCCGCAGTGCCTGACAAAGGAAAAAAGATTGCTGATGCTACTTCAGAAGAAAAAGATTTTGACCTTCGGAACCTGGTGGGTCAAGAATTGTCCGAGGCTGAGAAGAAGGAGCTACAGGAATATGGGATATCCTGTGACTACCAGCCAGGACCTATGCTTTTTGGTGGAATTGACAAAGAAGCCTTGGGATGTATTCGCAATCGTGCCAGGGCAAAAATAATCGGCACTCTATCAAAGATTGTCGGTTTTCTGAAGCTTGAGTCTGATATAAGCGGCTACCGGCGGCAACATATCATCGACAGTCTCTTTTACTCCAATTTTAAGGTAAAATTCTTTTTGCCTAAACTTTTCTTATCTTTGTGATATTAGAACTTTCTGAAGTCAGCCTATTTCCATAGAGTATGCTGCTAAGTAAAGCATTGAGGATGCAACAAGACCTCGAGGACAAGAAAAATGAGATCATAATCAAAGCATGGAAAGTAAGATTAAAGATTACGAAGCTTCTCTTGAAAAGAAGGACTTCCTGCTTCAAGCAACAGAAGGTTCGCTTGCAGAGATTCAAGCTGAAAATGATAGGTTAAGCGAGGAGTTTCTCCAAACTCAAACAGCCTTAAAAGGAAAATCAGAGTGCTTCGAACAAGAGAAGAAGAAACTGCAAGCAAAATATGAAGCTGAAGCTGATAAAACTCAAAGCTACATGAATCTCTAAGGGACCTTTGGAACACATGCTTGGATTTGGCAGTCGCTGCGTGCAACGATTAAAAGGAGTCTTCAGCTCGGTTGGGGCTAGTTCTGAAGATATTGCCCCTTCGGCTGGAGATATATCAGATACCTTCAAGCACATTGAAAATGAAGTTGATGCACTCGATGAAGTGATAGACGGGCATGGTGACTTCTGTGCTCTGCTAGCTTCTTGTGGCACAGCTGCTGTATTCTTGAAGGCCAGATGCACGCATGCGAAGACTGTAAACAAACCAACCTTTAGCCTGTCGCCATCAGAACTAATTAATATTCCTAGTGAGGCCCGAAGTATCAGAAATAGATTCATCACTCAAATTTGGGCTAAAGGCGGACGAGAGTTGGCTGGAGACGAAGCACGGAATCTACTTAAATCAGTAAGAAACTTTTACCTGTTGTCTGCCTTGATTTTTACCATCACTTTTACCTTATGCCATTGATTGTCTACAGGATGGTGGTGCCGAAGGTTAATAGTCCACAACACATTCCGAAGGTTGCTGGCTCAAACCTTCCCTTCTTTTCGTACACATCGAATCATTTCCTTGCATAAAATGCCTGTATTTATGTTTGAAGCGAAGCTTCTTCGTGTTCAACGAAGCACTTTGTCACTGAAGCCGGACTATTTCTGTTCGTGCTTTATGTCATGATGATGATGATCCTACGAATGTCTAATGAATGTCTGTATAAATGCAATGAATGATGTAATGTAACATGCAAATGTATGACCCAAACGCACACGAAGCCACACCTAGACTCTGCATCCCCTGAGGAACGACTTTGGAGTCTTTAAGCTCTGCATTCCATTAGGAACGACTTTGGAGCTTCTTCACCTTCTATTTCGGTGGCATTTAAGCTCTGCATCCCCTTAGGAACAACTTTGGAGATTCTTCACCTTCTATTTCGGTGGTATTTGGCTCTGCATTCCCTTAGGAACGACTTTTGAGCTTCGAGACTTACTCTGCGCTCTCTTAGAAACGACTTTTTGTAGCTTTGGAACTTACTCTGCGCTCCCTTAGGAACGACTTTTTGTAGTTCGTCATCCTTGGAGTGATTTCAGCTCTGCATCCCCTTGGGGACGACTTTTGAGATTTTCCCTGTTCTCTTTTTGTAACACCCAAAAAATTATATTTTGGGATTTATAAAAGATGCTTCAAAAGAATAAGGATTAAGATATCCCTTAATAAGGAATCCTCACCTTTAAAGTTACTTCTCCCAAAATAAATGTGTTCTCTACATAAGGGATGGAATAAAAAGATCATCATAGGAGTTAAATTACCCTTTAGTTGAATTATAAATTTAGGATAATTTCTCGAAAGATTTAAATACCTTCTAATCAAGATTTCACTTTTGAAATGATTTATTCTAACCAAAATAGATGATAAGCACTTTTTCATTATATTTTTCCTAGAATGAATAAGTATAAGACATTAAACTTTTGATTTAGCTTTTAATTATACTATACATTCAAAATAGTATTTTTTAGAATACTAAAGTCTTTTGTGTGTGCACTACATGCTGGAAGCATTATTTTGTCTGTGTGAATTCAATTTTGCATCTACAAAAATTGAATTTGGATTTAAACCCTCTTCTAGAAATTCAAAAAAAAAATCTATTTTCTCTGGTTTGGGTGCTGATTTCCTGACCCCGTCGGTCATTAGATCCATCTTCTTCGAGTTCATCAAGACTTCATTCCTTGTCTGTGAGCGATTGACGCATAGGGTCTATTTTTCGGAGTCGTCTCTTACCTAGAGTCTTGTTTGATGAATATTTTTCTAAGCCCCAAGACGCAATAAACTTTATAACCATGGCCCATCAATACATGCATATTAATTATAATACTCAATATGATAATGTATAAAATACTATAAATAAATATTGAGTACACATTTTTGTATAAAATATGATTAGTTCTATATCATACTGGGTCCATGGTCACGTGATGACCTTGGAGTTCTACCTCCAATCCATGTCTACTATTTAATCGATGAGTTTATATTTTGTGTCTAACACAATATCCTAGGTGATAAAAAAATGATCCTAGTTCTCTAAGTAATGGCTGATATAGGCTGTATTGTTTGTTTAACCAAACATTCGATAAATTAAACCATGCATGAATGACTGCAGCTTGGAATATGATCCCGCATGTATCTATTAGATGGATAAGCTCACGAACAAGTTAGATAAGATCAGGTTGTTGAAGTCTTTATCTCCTAACCCTACTGCCTTTAAAAGCCAACGTCCTACCAGGGGATTGAGGCAAGTCCAATGCAGATCGCAAAGCACATCAGCCATAGCCCTAGGGCGAGCCATGCTAGCTCGATCTAGCCACCAGGAAGACAACACGGAACTCTACCAGCCAACGCACCAACCACAATGAATTGAAGCAGACCACCACACGCAAGCCTGCCACACGCGCGACGACTTCGAGCGCGACGTCCTAGGGCCTCAGGAATTTCTCGTTGGGGAGGAGCTTGCACCGCATGGCAACACTGTGTTCTGTGCGACCTGGCTCGGCGCAACACAGATGTGCTCCGGCCATGTCCCGACGGCACTTGGATCGCGGCCTACTCGGCGGTGTTCGCGGATAGCAGGGGGTTCTTCAGCCTGCCTATGGAGGATAAAGCGTTGTTGTCTGCCCAATGTCGTGACTGGGTTGGTCGACCCCTCATGAACCGGTGAGAATCCCCCTTTCTCCATCATCGCTATTCTCTCCTTGATGTGTTGGGGGTTTCGGACTGGGCATGTCGCGCAAATTACCAGGTTTGGCTCACAAGCAATGGTGCCACCATGGTCTGTCTGGTTACGGTGCTGCCACACCTGGTATTAGCGTGGAGAAGAAGTACTATGGCCGTTGATCTTGAAATCCGCGATCACGGTTGGTGTGCACGTACCCCTTTCCTGAGATTAATCCGTGCCGTCGATCGACCCACGGATGAATCAGATGAGATCATGGTGTGGGGTGCTCCTGGCCATTTGATCAAAATCGGACGGCTGGAACTACATACCGGTTCGGTAGGGTTTCAATCTAATCTGATCCGTTCGATCGTAATCCAACGGCCCACGATCGTTTATACCCCTTCGCCGTGATTTTTAGCTAAAGAACCCCTGAAATATTCATGAATCAACCCGCCGTCCCCGCGGGAGTAGCCTGTGTCTAGGTTATTTTGCAAGTTAAACCCCAACCTTCTCGGTATTAGTGTGCCCACTCTAGAAATTAAAGAAAATAAGAAAAGGGGATTTAGAAATTGATTTTGAGTATAGAAATAATTGTAAAACTTGTATAATCCATAGAAAATTCATATTAAGTCCAAATTAGCCCATTCTAGTTCCTATAATTTTGTAATATTATTATTTATCATTTAGTGCCACTGTTTTGACATAAAAGCCACATTAAAAATTGTTATCTTAATTAACCTTGTACAAAGCACATATAACTTTGGAAATCCATAACTTAAAATCTATAACTCCAAAATTAATAATTCTTGTTCCTGTGATCTTATTTCAATATGTAAATTATTAATATGTATTTTGCATATATGTTTGGTGTAATGTTAATTTTGCCTATACCATGTATGTCTGTATTGCTACGTTTAGCAGTGAGGACACGTGTCATCTGAAGATCATCCTGGTACCTGGAATCTCAAGTCCCAGGCAAGTTGTGCCCTTGATCACTTCTTTTTACCCAGCCATGTTCTGATTAATCATAATGATCTACATAGGTTAATTTTGATGGGACCCAATAGGTTACCCTAGTTTGTCTATCTTTATACCTTGTTTACCACTGAACTTTTTGGGTAGTACTTGCTAGTGCTTTATGTGGTTTTAGGTATGAAGATACATTATTCATGATCACACTTTTATTATCTGTTTATTATTACTGTTCATGATAAGATCATTATGTTAATTGGAACATGGAGCGACCACCCGGGAAAATAGTGCTACCACAAGGGTTTATGGACGCCCTTGGCTGATTAATTAGGAAAGCTAGTGGAAGACTACCTTACCCGAAAGGGGCAAGGGCAGTAGGGGAGTGGTCAGTGTAGGGAGGTCCTTGGGATGATTTTGCTGCGATGGCGATCATGCGAGGGATCCCTGCATTGGAGCTTCCTATAACTGTAGCGGGTTTTCTGAAGCTAGTGGAACTTTGTAAAGGCCTCGTAGTGTTACCCTACCTCGCCTCCTCGGTAGAGGTGTATGGGAAGTCGCGATCCCTTGGCAGATGGGTAACATGACTTGTGGGTAAAGATGCGCAACCTCTGCAGAGTGTAAAACTGGTATACTAGCCGTGCTCACGGTCATGAGCAGCTCGGACCCTCACATGATTAATTTATGGAACTAAATTCAATTTGTCATATGCATTGCATCGCAGGTGATGTTATTACTTTTCTTAATTGGGTTGGTATTTACTTATACTTAGTAACTGCTAATAAAATTTTGACCAACTTTAAAAGCAATGCTCAGCTCTAACCATCCTCTTTGGTAAGCCTTACACTTCACGTGAGCTCCCACCTTTGGCGAGTTCATGCACATTATTCCCCACAACTTGTTGAGCGATGAACGTATGTGAGCTCACTCTTGCTGTCTCACACCCCCCACAGGTCAAGAAGAGGTACCACAGGAGGAGGCGCATGGAAGATGATGGGATGTGTTCGTGAGAGGTCTAGGCCATCGTCTCCCAGTCAACTTTGGGTTGCTGGACCGTTGTCTCCTTATAATGTAATTATTTATTTATTTTTGTATAGAACTCCTGTTATGTAGTAAAGATGTGATATTCGATCCTGTACCATGATTCATCATATGTGTGAGACTTGGTCCCAGCACACCTGGTGATTATGTTCGTGCCCGGGTCTTGGTGCCCCAAAACCCGGGTGTGACACTTTTGCACTCGATGGTGCAGGTTCTGATATTACATGTTACATTTTTGCGGGATTTTGGCCATTGTATTGCATAGGGCTAAATAAGAATAAAAAATTACAAACTATGGCCCCGTTAAAAACCTTTCTCCCCTCCTGCAAGGAAAAGGGTGCCATAGGAAAAATAGAAAAGATTACATCAATTACACATAATACCGTCGAAGCTCATCCGCATTCCAAGATCTGGGTATGTCGTTGTCGTCCATATCCTTCAATTTGTAAGAACCGGGTCTTGACAAAGATACTACCAGAAAAGGACCTTCCCATTTCAGCTGTAGCTTGCCCGCTGTATCTAGGTTGGCTACTCTCCGAAGCACCAAATGACCTGGCTTGATATTTTTCAATCGAACTTTCCTATCACGCCATTTTATTGTTTCGGCCTGATACTTATTGATGTGTTCTATGGCCTAAAGTCTGGTCCCTTCTATAGTGTCTTTTGTTATTTGAGAATCAGCTTCGTCCTCCGTTGAAGCTGTGGTTCTTATTGATCATGTCTTTGCTTCTTCTGGTGTTATTGCTTCGTCACCGAACAGGAGCTTGAAAGGTGTAAAACCTTTTGACCTTGAGACAGTTGTGTTATGGCTCCACACCACTTTGATCAACTCATCTAGCCACTTTCCTCTAGGCTGATTGAAGATTAACTTCATTATTCCTGTCATTATAATTCCATTTGCTCTCTCTACTAACCCATTTGATTCTGGATGCCTTACTGATGCAAAATGAATTTTTGTACCAATTCGGTCTGTTGGGGCGAAGGCGAAGACGCCACTCTTCGCTCGATGCCTTCGCCAACCTCGCTGCACCAACGGAGACAAGACGACTGGCAGACTTACCATTCGTCCCACGCGTTGGCGGATGAAGACCTGTGACGAGGTCGTCTCATCTCGCGGCCTCGTCCAACATGGAGGCCCACGTGTGATCCGGCCCATTGTAACAGGCCCTGCGTGGCTGCCGCGGATTATGGGCCTAATTTGTAAAGGTCTCCCTGTAATTACAGTCTGTAACCCTGCTTTATGGGAATATTTCGGGGATAACCTAGGCGCCTGAGGGCACATGCGTACTTAACTCAGGACGCTGGGCACTCAGATACCTATAAATACCCCCGCACAGTTCCCTTGAGAGGCTAGATTAACAGAGCTTTTGTCATCTCGAATTGAAACCTTGTTTACGTTGCTCTCACTCCCCCGTTAGATCAACTTGCTCGGGAGAGCAAGTTCCAACATTTGGCGCCCACCGTTCGTGCTACGAAAAAACCACCCGCGATGGCACCCAAGAGAGCTACCTCGAAGGCTGACGAGGCTGCAAAGGCAGCACTGCTGGCCGAGAAAAAGGGCAAGGCCCTTGTCGACACCACCCACCAAGAGGCCTGCGAAGACGACGCACTCAGCAAGAGGCAGCGCAACAAGCAACCCACTCCCGAAGGCAGTCTCCACACCTGCAGCTCTGGAGGACAACCACAACTTCCCCCAGGGTTCGCTCCACCAGAGGGCGCGGACGCCACCGAGGACGACGAAGTCATCGGCGTTTCGGCAGAAGAACAGCTACAACTGCGCGCCTTGCGCATCAAGAACCGTAACCTCCAGAAGCAAAAAGAGATCCTCGAGGCCAAGCGCCAACGCGTGTCCGCACAAGCCAAGGTGCGACAGATGATATGCGACGAAGAGCAGAAGGCTCAGGAGCTTGAACAAGAGATCGCCCTCATGCAGAGTGAAGGCCAACTCGGCCTGCAACACGGCTCACCCCTCCAACAGCGTGCACAACTCGAAGACCTGTTCATCCCTCAGCGCGGACACGCCGTCCCACACGCTGCAGCATTCTAAGGCGTCAACTATCTTGACGAGCGAAGTCCCCTGGCGCCTCACCTGCAGGTGTCACCATGGCCCGCCAACTTCAGGGCAGGGACCTATCCCAAAGACAACGGCAGCACTGACCCAGCACAGTACATCATGAGCTATCAGGTCGCCGTTGCATCATCCGGAGGGGACGACGCCACGATGGCCAAGTTATTTATCATTTCCCTCGAAGGCCCAGCCCTCACCTGGTACACCAGGTTACCGCCATTGTCCATCGACTCCTAGAGAAGTCTCCGGGACAAATTCTTGCTCAACTTCCAAGGGTACCGCCCAGACACCGACGCCTTGGTCGAACTTTCACTCTGCAAGCAGCTGGAAAAAGAGGCTCTGCGGGAGTATTACCGTAAGTTTCTGACCCTCAAGTCACAACTGCCTTCGGTCGATGACCAAATCGCCATCCACTACGCCATTAGTAGCCTTCGGGCTGGCGTCCTTTACAGCCACTGCATCAGGGATCCGCCCAAGAACCTCCAGGAGTTGTATCAGCTATTTGAAAAATATGCCAGATCCGAAGAGCTCCACCAGCGCAAAGTCGAGTCTCAAAGAAAACCCAAAGACACTCCACAGTCCAGCCGCACATGGACGAGGCCTTCACAGCCAGACTCCGGTTGGGACGGCCGCAATCAGCAACAGGTGCACAACATCGCCAACCAGCACCCCGCTGGCGAGGCCCCTCGCTGCCAGGAGTATCCCCCCCAGGGCCGCGGGAACGGAACTCATGGTCGGGGCCGGGGACGTGCGCAGCAGCCGCGCAGATTTTACTGCCTATTCCACGGCGAAGACTGCGCCCACCCTACCAGAGATTGCCCAGAGACGAAGGCCACCAGAGACAGGATGGCACGGGCCCAACCAACCGACAACCCTAGAGTTGTCGCGCACACATATCAGCAACCCCCTCAGCCATACATCCACGGCCCCGCTCCGCATCCACCGCACCACGCATACCAACACCACCAGGAGGTACAAATCGTACCTCCCCCACCCGCACCTCCACACCAGCAACAACAAAACATCCACCACCCCCACGCCCCAAAGCAAGAGGACTTCGCCGATCAGCCATATCGCGGAGTCATTCATATGATCACTGGGGGGTCCAGCGCTGACTTCGACACAAAGCGGCAGAAGACGGACCATTAATGCAGCGTCAACCACGTCGTCGTCACAGGCCCAGTCGTGCAGACAAAGTGGTCCCATGTGCCACTAACCTTCGACGCCCGAGACGTCGATCTGCGCAGCGCACCCCACATCGACGCCATGGTTATCAACTGCAGCGTGGCAGGCTGGGACCTGCATAAAGTCTTAGTCGACAATGGCAGCCAGGCGGATATCATCTTCCTCCATGCCTTTGATCGCATGGGCATAAGCCACAGCCTGCTAAAGCCTTCGGACAACCCGCTGTAAGGCTTCGGCGGCAAGGGCACCTTTCCTGTCGGCAAAATAGAGTTACCTCTCTCCTTCGGTGTAGCACCCAATGCCCGAAGTGAGCAAGTCACATTCGACATCGTCGACATGGTGTACCCGTACAACGCCATAATGGGCCGGGGCTCCATCAACAAGTTTGAGGCAGCCATTCACGGACTTTACCTGTGCATGAAGATACCAGGTCCGCAAGGCGCCATCACGGTCTACGGCAACCAACAGGCTGCGCGTAACATAGAACGATACTTCGTCCCCGGACAAAGAAATGTGCACTGCCTCACGGCCCAGCGCGAGGTCCCCGCGTCTGCCAGCCCAACTGACAAAGAACACGACAAAGCACAACTGCAGAGCAACGACGGGACCAAGACTGTTCCCCTCGACCAGGCCACGCCCAAGCAGACGGTCACCATCAGCAAAGACCTCACTTCGCATGATGAGGAGAGACTCCTCTGTTGCCTGTCCAAGAATAAAGATGTCTTCGCCTGGTCCGCCCTCGACCTAATCGGAGTCAGTCGCTCCATCATCGAACACAGCTTGGGAATTGACCCTTCGGTAAGGCCGAAGAAACAGCGACTGCGCAAGATGTCCGACGAGAAGACAGAGGCCGCCAAGGCCGAGGTACATCGCCTGCTGGAGGCCAAATTTATCGAGCCAATTGCCTACCCTACATGGCTTGCCAACGTAGTGATGGTGCAGAAGAAGAGCGGCAAATGGCGAATGTGTATCGACTTCACCAGTCTTAACAAGGCCTGCCCCAAGGACAACTTCCCGCTGCCTCGGATCGACAAAATTGCCGATAGTGCGGCCGGGTGCGAAGTCATGCCACTCCTCGATTGCTTCTCCGGCTACCATCAAATATACATGAAGGAGGAGGACAAGGCGAGCACCAGCTTCATAACACCCTTCGGCACGTATTGTTTCATCAGAATGCCGGAGGGACTTAAGAACGTCGGGTCCACTTTCTCTCGGCTCACCAAAACGGTGCTCGAGGGCCAAGTCGGCAGGAATATATTCACGTATGTGGACGACATCGTCGTGGCCAGCAGAAGCAAGGAAGACCATCTGGCCGACCTCGCCGAAACATTTGCGAACATGCGGGACGCAAGACTTCGCCTGAAACCCGAAAAGTGCGTTTTCGGTGTTCGCCAGGGGAAAATCTTGGGCTACCTGGTGTCACACCGCGGTATTGAAGCCAATCCAACCAAAATTCAGGCTATCATCAATATGACGCCCCCGCAGTCAGCCAGAGATGTGCAACGACTGACAGGCAGGTTGGCTGCCCTCAACAGATTCATCTCCAAATCCGCAGAGCGAAGCCTCCCTTTCCTCAAAACACTCCGCGGCGCAAAAGACTTCGCATGGGGGCCAGAGCAGGCAGCGGCCTTCGCTTCGTTGAAGCAGTACCTATCAGAATTGGCCATTCTTACAAGCCCCGACCCCTCGCTACCCCTGTTGCTCTACGTCGCGGCTTCACCACATGCGATCAGCGCAGCGCTGGTTCAAGAGTAGAGCAGAGAGGGCACAATCAGGCAATGTCCAGTTTATTATGTCTCCGAAGTACTTACGACATCCAAATGTAATATGACGGAACTGGAAAAAATAGCCTATGCAGTTGTTATGGCCTCGCGCAAATTGCGCCATTATTTTGAAGCATTCAAGGTCCGGGTTACCTCAGATAGGGGACTCGGCGAATTATTCAGAAACCCGGAGGAATCATTCCGGATTGCCAAATGGGCAGCCAAACTCTCTGGCTACCACATCACATTTGAACCCAGGACAGCCATCAAGTCACAAGTCCTAGCAGACTTCATCGTCGACTGGACTGGGCCAATAACACAGCCGGACCCGTCCGTAGAGAAGGTGTGGACAATCCATTGCGACGGCGCATGGTGCCATGCGGGGGCAGGCGCCGCTGCAGTCATTACTTCACCTACAGGGGTCAAGCACAGATACGCAGCACGCCTCAGCTTTGCTTTGGAGTCTGACAGATGCACTAACAACATAGCAGAATACGAAGCTGTCGTCCTCGGCCTTCGCAAGCTAAGGGCCCTTGGCGTCACTACCTGCATCATCAGAACAGACTCCAAGGTAGTCGCCGGCCAAGTCGAGAAAGACTACGCAACGAAGGACCCAGCACTTATGCAGTACCTCACAGCTATCCGTAGTCTCGAGAGGCAATTCAAAGGTTTCACCTTACAGCATGTGGACCGTGCCAAGAATGAGGAGGCCGACGCATTGGCCAAGGCAGCCACCCGAGGCGAGGCCCTGCCCTCCGACGTATTCTACCATGTCATCGGCACACCAGCCGTCCGCAGCCCAGAGGGGCTCCAAATAACCAATGACAGCGAGGGCCACCGCATAGTCAACCTTATCATGACCAAAGACTGGCGGGCACCAATAACCCTGTTCCTGCAAGGGTACTATCATCCAACCGACATCAATGAGGCCAAGCGCCTCAAACATCGAAGCCGAGACTTCGCACTAATTGAAGGACAACTTTACAAGAAGGGGGTCAGTCAACCCATGCTTAAATGTGTCACCGAGACCGAAGGCGTCCAAATTTTGCGCGAAGTCCATAGCGGGACTTGCGGCTCTCATGCAGGGCCCAGGGCACTAGCCGCAAAGGTAATCCGTCAAGGTTTCTACTAGCCCGCCATGATCTGCGCCGCAAATCGGGTCACAAGGTCCTATGAAGCCTGCCAGAAATTTTCTCCACAATCGGGAAGCCCTTCGCAGTTCACGAAGCTAATCGCCCACACATGGCCTCTTCAGCGCTGGGGCCTGGACATCGTCGGGCCCCTACCCACGGCCCAGGGGAACCTCAAGTTCACCTTCGTCGCTGTCGAATATTTTACCAAATGGATCGAGGCGAGGGTTGTATCCATAATAACATCGAAGACTGCCCAGAAATTCTTCTGGCAAAACATTGTTTGCCGCTTCGGAGTCCCGTCCGAACTCACAGTTGACAATGCCAAGCAATTTGACAGCCAAGACTTCAAGGATTTCTGCTTCTCCATTGGCACCAAGCTTGCCTTCGCCTCAGTATACCACCCGCAATCCAACGGAGTTGTGGAACACGCAAATGGCAAAATTTTCACAGCTGTCAAGAAGATGCTCCTCGACGATAAAAAGGGCAAGTGGGCCGATTTGTTACCTGAAGCGGTCTGGGCATTAAACACGACTGAGTGCATGGCGACTGGGTTCACCCCTTTCCGCCTTCTATATGGATCGGAGGCCATGACCCCGCAAGAAATAAAACATGGGTCCCCACGGACAGCCCCGACAGCTGTCCCCGACGTGGACGAGCCCACTATGAAGGACCTCATCGATGGAGACCGCGTCTTCGCCCTACAGGCTCTAAACAAATACCAAGCCCAAACAAAAGCATGGCATGACCACACAGTCATCCCGAGGGAATTTAGCGAAGGAGACCTCGTACTCGTCCGGACAGCTCGAACAGAGTCTAGGGGCAAGATGGAGCCCAAGTGGGAGGGCCCTTTCATCGTCAAGACGAAGGCGTCCCCCAGCGCGTACAGGCTCGCAACGCCATCCGGCGAGGACTTGGAGCATTCCTGGAACATTGATAATCTCCGCAAATTTTTTGTTTGACTCCTCAGGGCCAGCTCGCCCTTGTAATTCGCAAAACAATTTTATTCTGGCCCGCACTCTTTTCCTCCTGGGGGGTGAGGTTTTTAACGAGGCGGAGCCATGTAATATACAAGCGAAAAATCCCCCGCAAAAATCTACGTCGAAAAAAGACCGCATCGATGGTCTTCGACATTCGACCAATACAAAGTCACCGCGAGGGGCAGCGCTAGCTACCCTCGCGTGCAACAATCCATGCAAAAGCCACCTAAGGGTGCAGCTGGACTAGCACAACAAGTGCGCAAAATCGAAGTCTTCCTCAAAAAGACTATCCGTGCAGAAGCCGCCTAAGGGTGCAGCCGGACTAGCACAACAAGTGCACAAAATCGAAGTCTTCTCAAAAAGACTATCTGTGCAAAAGCCGCCTAAGGGTGCAGCCGGACTAGCACAACAAGTGCACAAAATCGAAGTCTTCCTCAAAAGACTATCCATGCAAAAGCCGCCTAAGGGTGCAGCCGGACTAGCACAACAAGTGCGCAAAATCGAAGTCTTCCTCAAAAGACTATCCGTGCAAAAGTCGCCTAAGGGTGCAGCCGGACTAGCACAACAAATGCGCAAAACCGAAGTCTTCCTCAAAAGACTATCTGTGCAAAAGTCTACACCAAGAAACTGTCTGCGCAAAGACCGACCACAGGGGCAGCCGGACCGACATAATAAACGTGCTAGACCAAGTGCGCAATGCCCCAATGGACATAGCCGGATGCGTGAAGGCGCACAGCCTCATCATACAAACTATAGTTACATATGTACAGCGAGGGCATCACACCTTACATTGGTTCAACCTTCGGAATGATTCCCATCTCCCTATAGTTAAATAACATTATCCTAAGTTCCTCACCCTCAAAAAGACTTCGCAACTCCCTCTCACCTACACTCGCCCCAACCGGCGAGGACAACAATTCCCGCTTGCCAGCCCTGCCCACACGAAGCCGACCGCCCTTCGCCGCCTACGCCCAGCACTCGGACCAGGCAAACCTTCAGCATACGTAACATGCGGAGAAGCCTCCGCCGCAGCCACATCCAAGGCCGCAAAGTAATCCAAGTCCTCATCCGAAGACTCTTCCGTCCACTCAACCGAACTCCCAGAGTCATCAAAATCAGAAAACTTAAATGCAGACTCATCTGATTCATTTCCAGCGGCCACGGTCGAAGCCGCCACAAAATTAGTAGTAGCGGTTGCGTGCGCAGGCCCAAAATCCTGAACCTGCGCAGCAACCAAGGTTCAGTAACATAGCCAAAATTCTCTAACTACCCCACACCCACTAAGCCACCTGCGAAGACCCAGCCGCCGCCATGGGATCCTCTGCTGCCGGCTCCATCGTCGCCTTCGGGGGATCCTCCGCTGCCAGCTCCGTCGCCGCCTTCGGGGGATTCTCCACCATCGGCGCAGTGGTTGGCGACGAGCCTCCACCGGACACAGCAGCCGCAGGGGCAGCAGGGGAGCCTTCACCGGTTTCCAGGGGTGGTGCCGGGTCGACTTCCGCCTCGGCCACAACCGGGTTGGCCTCCGCTTCGGGCTGCGCGCGGTTCAGGGGTCCGAAGTCCTCCACGTCCTCGGCACGCGCCATCTACAACATAGCACACCGATTCAGCAAAGCCCACGTATAACCACATTCAACGACACCATACACAAGACAAACTTTACCTGATCCCTCACCCGGTCAGACCGCTCCCTGACCACCTCCCGACAGTAGGGGCCCCACATCCGGTCGAAGAGGGCCCCCGCGGACTCCTTCACCATAGGGTCTTCAACTTTATAAATCTAGCGCCCAAAATCCTCATAGTGACTGCACCCCTCGCGGGACAGCGCGTTCAACGCCCCTTCGCAGGTGACGAGGGAGGCAAAGGACATAAATCCCTCCACGATGGTCGGGAGCGCCAACAATTCCTCTTGCAGCCACTCGAGGAAGCGAAGGCCCGCCTCTCGGTCGGGCACTTCGAAGTCAGCAGTCCGCGCGCCCAGCTCGCGGTATGAGTCCACGAGCTGTTTGCGCGTCCGCTCAACCTTCGAGCGTGTAGAGGCCTCGGCCCTCTCCATGCGGGCCTGCAAAGCGTTGAACCGCACCTCCCATTCCTCGGCGCGCTGGCTGGCAAGAACCCCCTCCACCCGCGCCAATTTAGCCTCCGCCTGCGTCGCCTGCGCCTTGGCGATGGCCTGGTTGGCCTCCCTCCTCTCCTCCACCAGCTGGCGCCGGAGGTTCGTCCTTTCGCCCTCCAGGGCAGCCACCTTCTCCGCCAGCTTGCGACACTTGCTATCCACATCCGACTTTTCCCGGACGGCGTCAGCATGCTGCGCCCGAAGTCTCTCGACTTCAGTAGACACATCTGCAGTAAGGGCCCCCGACGCCACACGGTCGGTGAAGTCGGCCGCCTAACAGACACACATGAGACCACAATCCCCATGAAAGCGGTAAACACCGAAGTCCAGCTCAACTTACTTGACTCAGCTGCTGCGACGCTTCTTTCAACCGGTGGGACACAGTGCCCGCTTCGTCCTTGACGGCAGCGACCGCCGAAATCTCGCCGCCAGCGCTGAGAGCGCTACCCTTCACCCCAGGCACCGCGGCAGACACCGTGGTTGCCACCGCAGGCGGAACAACAACAAGTTGCCCTTCGCCCGATCCTGCAACGTATCACCAGTTAAAAAAAACTTACCAACGAGATAATCGTCCACACTAATATTCGTGCCGAAGTCGGCAATGTGTTTCCCCGGCGAAGGCAGTTCCCGGGCCTTCGCAGCTCCGGCCGGGGCAGACTTGGTTCCGCTGGCACTGGCCGCCTTCACGCTCTCCAGCACCTTGCTAGACCCAGGGGCGGTCGGCTTCGCCGCCAGCGTCGGCTGGCTACCGCCGGGGGTGGTAGCCTTCGCAGTCCCCCGCGCCCTCTTCGGCCTAGCCTCGGGAAGCCTGATGACCGCCCGACGCTTCTGCGCAGCTTCCTGGCGATCCTTGTTCATGACTGCCGACACAACAGCAGCAATATTCCGTCCGTAAGGAAACACTCTCAAGTCACGAGCCATGCGAGACGTAAAGAAGTCTTCGCCGGCCGCGCGGGGGATAGGAACGTTCTTAGGCCATCGACCCTCGGTAACCTCCAGCATCCGCGCCGAAGACTCCCGGAGCTCGGGCGAAGACATCCTTCCCCCGGGGGCCACGCATGTCCTCATCAACTCCATAGCAAAACTATCGGAGACCCCCAGTTCTCACATCGCAGTACCTAGCTTCCTCTTCTTAGTGGATGGGGCGGCCTCCGGCGCGGGGTCGTCTTCAGTCTCAGCCGCCGTTTTTTTCCTGCGGCGGTCGACAACGTCTTGCCCGGGATAACCGCCATACGGCAAACAATTCAACTCGAAGACCCTATTCAGGCGGTCGTTCGTTCCGCGTATATCCCAACTCCGCTGGGCCTCCGTCTTTGGCACGTAGCGACCAACAATTCGCACCGCCCCATCCTCCGCCTCACGCACGAACGCGGCAGGATCTCGGCCATGCAAATCCAGTGCGAAGGCAGGACTCCGCACCAGCATCCTGCCACGGGAAGGCATCTGACGAGGGCATACTTCGCCCAGCGCCCAGCCACGCGCCAAGGGCCATACCCCATACACGACAAACTCCTCAACCAGATCGCGTCCGCTACTCATGCGGGCCGCGCACCGCAGGGCCCCTTCGTCTTCATCCTCCTCCGCTACCTCAAACTACAGGTACGCTAAGTAATAATGCGAACACATGACGGCCACGGGGAGCCCCGGATGGTCTTCGACTGTGCCTTCGGCAACATAGAACCAAAATTCCCACCAGTTGCCCCATTTATTGCGGGCGCAAGGAACCAACTCAACGACTTCCATCGAAGTCTTGCCGGTCTTCGGCGTAAATGTGCAAGATCCAAATTGAGCAATCTTATTTCCGATTTTCCTTTTCTGCCAATGCAAACAATAGTGCTTCGCGAAGACTTCGACCGAGGGCTGCCCGCCGTACGAAGTCGTTGCCCAGACATATTTTGCTAGGGCCACCACGGCATTCGGCGTCAGCTGGTGGACCTGGACGTCGAATCTACGCAGAACTTCCCCCACAAATTGATGCGCGGGCAGACGAAGGCCAGCGGTGAAAAAAACCTCGAAGACGACCAACTCGCCTTCCGGCTTGGGGACCTCCTCTGCCCCCGGGACACGTGCCACTCCGCCGCCAAAATACCCAAGCTGTTGCATGTCTTGCACACGGACCAAGGACATCCGCGACACGCCGAACTCCACTGTGTCGCTGGTGCGCAACTCCTTCGCCGCCACATTGCTTAGCGTCTCCTCGGACGACGCGCCGGCCAGTGGTGTATCGGTAGCAGAAGAGGAAGAGGACGGCATGGCTACGTACCGTCGGCGGCGGCGGGCGGTCTGCTTCACACGGGTCAGATCTCCGACGAGCAAGAGCAAGAAGGGCAGACGAGCAGCGAGCGGTTTGAGAAGGAAGTTAGGGTTTTCGTGGAGCGCGGAAAGATAAAGTTAAAAACGTGTCGCCCCCCGCCCCCCTTTTTATACACAGGGCGCGGCGCTTCGGGAAACCCGCAATCCAACAGTACGACGTCAATCAACGGTCATGTCAAAAAACCCCCGCGGAACCACTTCGAGCGAGGGCAGTGTCTCCACCATCTAGCGACGTCTTCGACACCAGATGACTTAGTCGAGCTGGTCCCTCGGAGGGCAAATGTTGGGGCGAAGGCGAAGACGCCACCCTTCGCTCGATGCCTTCGCCAACCTCGCTGCACCAACGGAGACAAGACAACTGGCAGACTTACCCTTCGTCCCACGTGTCGGCGGACGAAGACCTGTGACGAGGTCGTCTCATCTCGCGGCCTCGTCCAACATGGAGGCCCACGTGTGATTCAGCCCATTGTAACAGGCCCTGCGTGGCCGCCACGGATTACGGGCCTAATTTGTAAAGGTCTCCCTGTAATTACAGTCTGTAACCCTGCTTTATGGGAATATTCCGGGGATAACCTAGGCGCCTGAGGGCACATGCGTACTTAACTCAGGACGCTGGGCACTCAGATACCTATAAATACCCCCGCACAGTGCCCTTGAGAGGCTAGATTAACAGAGCTTTTGCCATCTCGAATTGAAACCTTGTTTACGTTGCTCTCACTCCCCCTTTGGATCAACTTGCTCGAGAGAGCAAGTTCCAACACGGTCACAAAAATCTTTGAACGTTTCAGCATCAAATTGAGTTCCATTGTCAACGGTTATTGCCTTCGGCACGCCGAAGCGACAAATAATATTTTGCCAAAAGAATTTCTGTACTATGGCCAAAGTTATTGTGGCTAAGGGCTTTGCTTCGATCCACTTAGAGAAATATTCCACTGCTACGATGACATATTTCAAATTTCCTTGTGCTGGTGGAAGTGAACCTAACAAATCCAGACCCCACTTTGCAGTGGCCAAGTTGGTTGTATTAGCTGGGTTACAGACCAAGGTTGTTTCTGGTCTCTTGTGCATCTTTGGCAATTTTCACATTTTTGAACCAGGTTTGCTGCATCCGAAGCTGTCTTCGACCAGTAAAATCCTTGTCTGAAAACCTTCCCCAGCAAAGGCCTAGACCCAATATGAGACCCACATAATCCTGCATGTATTTCCTTCATCAATTCTTGACCATCGGCTTTGGACAAGCACTTGAGTAATGGAGAGCAGACTCCATATTTATATAACTCCCCTTCTATGATTACATATGGTCTTGTTCTCGCTTTCATTGTTTTATTGTAAACTTCGTCATCCGAAAAACAGTTGCCTTGGAGGAAAGATATAATCTCAGTCCTCCAATCTTCACTATGTACAGGTGATATTGTAAGCACTGCTCTCTCCATAAGTTCGACTGAAGGTGCTTTTATTGTTTCAAAGAATACTTCCGAAGGCAAAGGGAGGCCCTGTGCCGCTGACTTAGCTAGCAAATCCGCAGGCTCATTTCCCCCCTTGGGATATTTTTTACAGAAAATCCCTCAAAAGAAGCTTCCAATCTTCGGACTGCATCCAAATATTTTTCAAGCTTCAGATCCCTTGCCTTGCTACTTTTGTCCACGTGGCCAGAAATAACTTGGGAATCAGTTTTGAGGATTGCCCTTCTTATTCCCATTGCCTTTAGCTTCCGAAGCCCTAAAATAAGAGCTTTGTACTCGGCAATGTTATTTATGCAACTAAAGTCTAACTTTACTGCATAATATATGACATGCTTTTGTGTAATGTCCAATCATTTATATCATATATTTACTTCATTCATACAAACCATACATGTATTTTGTCAATACTCGTCATTACATTCCATTTCAAAATAATCATAAAATTCATTGCGTGTAGCATTCTTTATACCTACAATTTGCATAATTCACACGTTGACATTATATAACGCACTGATGCCAGTCTCACAGGCTCAAAAGTTGCTATCATTATTCTATTACAAACAATTCCTACGACACTGCACTATTTTCTCACATCTAAGTCTTCACCCCATCCATTTGTTCACCAGTTGATTCATTGTCTTCTTCAACCACACGATGTTTTTTACAGTGGATGTTTCATTCCACTGTGGGGAAGTTGTTTTATTATTGATTCTTGAACCCGGCGATCGTCATCTTTTCCGATTAGCTAGTGTAGCTAATGTTGCCCTATTCTCATCCAAAGAGAGACACATCCTGTTGTTGTGTCCATCTGCAATACCACATAGCTGGCATATCTTATTCTTCTTTTTCTCTCCTTTGGCACCTAGTTTCAGTATCCTTTCCTCCATTTTTTATTGTTTGGCCTTTTGGTTGTGCTCGATCCGGCATACCCAGTTTATAACATCCACATTAAAATCCAACATCTATATCATATAAAATCGATATACATTACCATACATATATAACTAAACATTGCAGTTCTAATACTAAGAAACAATAATTATTAAGGCTAACCTTCTTAGCTTTTGTGTTTGTACCCAACTGTTCGCATCGGTCGTTTGATACATGCAACGGAGAACTTGTATCACACATCAAATGATGCATTTTACTGTTGTCACCCTATATAGCATAACCCAAATCTATCATCATATAATTGTAACACATCCATAACCATACAAATCACTAAGACAAATACACTTATAATACATATCACAACCTTTATGGTTTTTTTATTTTACCACACAAGTTATATAAAGTTTGCCTATTTACGTGCTTCCCAACTGGCACTAATTCTAACACAGATCCACAGCCAGTCACAACATTAGGCTCATCCTGTATTATAAAATTCACTGTAGTCAATTGTACCATATCTTTATTGCATACATTACTATTTGCAAGAATATATATTTATCTTTACATACTATATCGTGACATGTAATTGCATTGTCAGCTTCATCCATTCCCACTCCCACTGCATCATTTTGTATTCCTTCTTTCTGTATCAAAAAATTATATGACCATATATACTGACATTTTTCAATAATCAATACTAAAAACACAAACAATTTTATGACCTGGTTTTCCTCCTCGTCACTAACATCACACGACTCATTACATCCAATGTCTGGCTCCAAACGACATAGAACACTAACAAGCTCATTCAACACATCCATTGCCTTGTCATACCCTGCTTTCAACATACTCGCATGGCGAACAACTTTCATTGTTTTCGTTAGCAACATCTTCTGTCCATATTATCTAGTAACTCCATCCTTTCCCCTAAAGCTCTTATCAATTCTTTTGAATGGTACATCTTGTCTGGATGAGACAGTGTACCTTTGCAATATATACTTTGAAGGTATATTTTCTACCTGCAGATGCATGAAGGCCCTTAAAAGGTGAACACAGAGTAGACCTGCAATAAGCAAGAAGAATCATTTTATTGTTATTGTTATACATAATTAATGATAACAATTTAAACTAAAGCTTACATATGTGTATTTTCTTATCAAAATCATTTATTTTTCAAACATGTATGTTCCCATTGTTTGCACTCGCATGTATACTCTCCAGCTTCTATGTTAGCTGCAACTTTGAATTGGTGTTGTCCCCACACAATTTTATTAGATCTTTTTGTGTGTTGTACGACCCAATCATTATCACCGCCGTCTGAGTCAGTCACTATTCTGTATGCACTGGAATATTTCATTGATTCCTCAAATCTAATCATAACAGCTCTAGTGTATGCCCTTGAGATCCTGACTTCGAACCTATACAACGTATCGGTTGTTCTTGGTCCTTATAAGTTGTTACCATCATTATTACATAAAATAAATCTCATCGATTATTGAACTACAAAACGAAATATCTTGCTCATCAATGCCTCCTTTGATTATTTCATCTTCCTGTTATGCAACATTTTCATCATTTGTTTAGCAAACTCATGCAGAGGGGTGTTCGCATCTACATGTGATTTGTTCACTAATTTGTTCATGCTCTCACTGCGTTGCGTAGACACCATTACCCCACAGAAGTCATTTTTAAAAAAGGATGGTATCCATTCTTTCCTCATTTCATATAACTTTCCAAGAGTCACATCTTCATGCAGATTGTATTCTTCTAACATCATTGCCCATGCACTTTCAAAGGATGATGTATAATAGATTGGAACTTTGTCTTCAAATCATTCTCAGCAAACCTTGCATATAATTCATTTAGAAATGGCATAAATCGATTTTGAACATGCCATAAACACAATCTGTGAATTATATTCGGGAATACATTTCACAGAGCAATTGGCATTGCAGGATCTTGATTTGCAAACGATCATAACATATTAATTTAATATTAATTTCAAGATGAATCAACATAACAAATTCACATACCACATACCTGTTAGCATAACTCTAGGTCCCTCACATCCCATACATGTTTTGAATGCATTGAAAGTCCATTAAAATGTTTCCACGGTCTCATCTCCCAACAACACAAAGCCATACATAGTGCATTGTAGATGGTTGTTAGCTCCGATAAACATGCCCAGTGGCTTATCAAATAAATTGGTCTTGTGTGTTGTATCAAAAGTCACAGCATCACCATAATCTGCATATTCCCCCTGCATACTTGCATGTGACCAAAAAATGCTCACTATTTTTCCATCCTTATCTAGCTGAAAATCACAAAAGAATTGTGGATTCTGTTTCTTGCATGTTGTAAAGAAAGATAGAACTATACTCAGATCAATGGTTGTTTGCTGCAATTGATTGACAATGTACCAATGATTATGTTCATAACCATCTACTCAAACAACTATCAAATGCAACAATTGTTCGTGGACGTCAGTTGTGTATTGGGTATATTTATGGTATGCATCTTTTATGAAATAATGTTTCCGCAAAACATAGAATCATGAACTTACATGTGAATGTAATACTTGAGGTGTATCCATTTCCCGGGAGCTAATATTGGACAGCGGAGATCGAATCTGATCTTCTCCTTCATCCCCATTGCTTATCCCATCGCTTCCAGGCCCCATCAGAACCAGAGGTGGTGTATCCATCAAGTTACCAGCAGAGGCTGCCTCGGTGTCTCGACGAATTACAACGCCATCTCCTGCCATCGTCGATGATGGTCCGGAGTCAGCCTTCACCACCCCCAACGATTGATGCAGGCTGAAGCCCTATGTTTTTTCATATGCATACAATGATGGATGCTATACTAAACATGTAACCGACTCCCCCTTTTTCAGGGTATTTCCTCTTTTTTCGAACTGTTACCGATAATGGATCAAGTAACCCAGCATCCAAATATCCCTCCACCACTATTTATGTATATTGCCTCCATGTTTTATACCAAATTTTATATACCATATATGCAACATTTACAACGTGTATGTATTATGCCCTTTCTGTTAACATCTTATGTCATATTTTTCTTTATCCCTTATGCCTTCCTGCTCCATTAAAGATCCATGAATTTTGCGACCACGATTACCTTAACCCACGTCTGCATGTAGAATCTAATCCCTACAATCGCGGCCACTACCATTTTTTACGCCCTTGCCGTTCTGACCACCGTTTGACCCATAACGCGCATCACGGCGCCATCCATCCTGCATGTACCCATTCACGGTCTTGTCCAACCCTCACGCGCTCGGATTCTGCTGCCCTCTCATCGGGTGCTCGAGCCATATACGCTTCCCCGACCCATACACCAACCCCGGCTCCCTTTACTATCCAGAGCCTAGGGCTCCTATTATACCTACCCTGTATATATATATATATATATATATTTCTGATTTCATTTCAACTTCAGTTTTCAATTCCAAATTCAAATTTGATCTAAATCTCATGTTTCAGATTGTATGCAATACCCAAAGATCCACCATGAAAAGTATTATCCACTTTATTTATTTATTATCTTATTTTATGCATTAATCACATGCTTTTCAATATGAAACTCATATACACGAAAGACTATTCTAGAACAAAAAAATCAGCTTATCGTATTAATATTTCAGTGAATATAAATAAATATCAGTTCAAGCCTAAAGAATTTTATTTATATATAAAACAAACCCTTATTTATTTTCTACTAAGGGAAGGTTTCTTAAACACATAATCCATAAAGAATTCTTTGACCAATTAAACCATTGAGGATCTTTCTATTTATCTTATGTTTTCTCTTTTTAACTCGAATTCTAATCTCAAAGTTTGTCTCTAGAATTTGAACTACCAAAATTTTAGTGTTATTATTTATTTTCATTAGGGAAATATACTTCATAAGGAAAGGGTGCTATTGTTAAAAACATTTTAGCTCAAATCTTTTTGTAGAATTTTACTAAACTCTCATAATTAAATTTTTGGGTGTTACAGCCTTGCATATTTGCGATTTGTTGTTCCAACTCTTTGGCCTTCTGTTCCTCATCCGGTATCATCTGCCTGACTTTGGCATGTATGATGATGCGCTGGCACTTGGCTGCAAGTATTTCTTTCTGCTTCTGTAAGTGATTATTCGTGATGCGAAGAGCTTGCAACTTCAGCCGGTCTTCGACTAGGACTTCGGAATCTTCGATGATGTCATCAGTCTCTGGGGGTGAAACCTGGCGGAGGTGCCTGAGGTAATCCCTCAGAGCTGCATGTGACTCTACCTACCTACATTGTAGCTTACAAGTGGGACCAGGCGGCCTAGGGCGGTTTGACAATGTGTGAGTAGCGACAGTGGCCCCCATGTTCCGTACACCGAGTCTTCAAAAGTCACCTGAGGCCTTCGCCATTCCTGGCCGTTCTTGGAACTGGCAGAGCCTTCACCTGCGTTAAACACTTCCCTCCACCTTAGGGCATTCGCTTCTCTGTCTAAGGACCTTCGCTTGTCCATCATGATTTATCTCTCTTGTTATAAATGACCCGAGCAAGGGGGCAGTCCGCCTTCGCCCCAACACCAACATTAACCATCTCACATCGCAACTCACATCAAACAAACAGTGCTCGCAAGCCAACATTCACCATCTCAGACCACATTAAAGAGTTATTTATGTCTTTCATGGCCAATAACACCATTGAAATACTAAAAGCTAGACTCCACCCCATCGGTCAGAATGTTGAAATGCATTTTACAAGTGGCTTCAATATTGCAGTGGTAAATAGTAGCATAATACACAGTCGGAATTGTTATTAAATTAAATGGTCCAATCCAAACTATAGGTAATCAATTTGTAGCGTCTAATTAACATCAAAGTCATGATTAACATCACTTGTAACACTACACACATAAAAGTTTGCAGCGTATGTGTATTGCTAGTCTAACACCTTTCTCTAACTAGATCAAAAAAGACCATTTCACAACTTTTTCTTTGTCTTTCTGGGAGTCATCTTCATTGAAGTTGTTGTCGTAGTCGCTAAAGCATAAGAAGAGGAAGCCTCCAGCAACGTCCTCTCTCCCATAAAAAATCCAAGACGTCAGCATACATAACCATATGTTTATCAAAAAAATCACTTTTTTCAACACAATGCATGCACAATGACAGTTAAGAAATATGTACCTCGTGTCATTATTTCTAGGACTCTCTAGCATATTAATGGAAGTGGCGACTCTATAAATAGAAGTGGCGGTTATACTCTCGGATATGATCTATCCCCGTCCATATGTGTAACACCCCAGGTGTTTATATTCCGCTCGAGAACGAGTATGGATTTAAGCACATAATATCAGTGGATAAAACAGATGCTAAATTTTAATCGTCTTCGTCTATTACAATTTTAATATCACGTCTGTTTCTACCTATTTAGACTTTTCCTAAAGTTTTCACGAATTTCGGAACGTAATTGTTCTGAAAGTTTATGAGTCCTGTGCCTAATTAAAACCCATCGAGTAAGCGAATACAAATTCGGAAGCTCGACCTACTCTTACGATTTTATCCGGGGCAAATTAATTTGAACTCGACGACTAAAATGTTCGGAGCAAAATAATCTGAATCGCGTGTTGTCTGAGAGAAATCGTGCGTGAGGTTATGATCCAATCTATCCTTCGGCACGCTGTTTTGGCGAGCGCAAGAGTAATAATTGGGCCTGTTTTTCCAGTGCGTTGTCTTCGGCAGAGAAATCGGGTGCTTGATCAGTGGATGAGATTTATCAGGTTAGACAAGTTAAAGTGCTGACTAAATACCGAAGCCGAACTCGTTTTAATTTGGTTCGTTTACATTTTTCCCAGAATAGCCACGAAAGCTATCTAAATGAAATTTAGCCAGAACCGTATAAACTGTTATTCCTCTGATTTTCCGTTTTATGATTCACAAAATGAAATGTGTAGCCGTATAGCGCGTCGACCCATTAGCCATCGCTAAAAATCCCAATTCGAAATATCTGTAATTTTTTTAAAAAAAGAAAAGAAAGTGGAAAAAATCTGGAAAGAGCAAAAAAATCTTCTCTTCGTTATCTGCATCCGCCATTCATCTGTGGATATTTTTCTGCTCCCATTTGAGGCCTTGTTCGGTTATTCTCATCACACATGGATTGGATGGGATTGAAAAAAATTAAGAAAAAGTTTAGCTTGTTTGAGATTTAAACCCACCAAATCTCACTCAATTCATATTAATTAAGAGCTAACCGAAGGAGGCCTGACTGAGGCGTACAAATCCCGTACAGGCCGTCATCTCCACAGCAAAGCACGGCGCGCGCCTTGCTTTTCTCCCAACCGTGCGCCGTGCTTCTTCCCCTCTGTGCGGTGCTCCTGCTCCACTCCCGCGCGCGCGCGCTCCGCTCTGTTGCCGCGCGAGCCCCTGGCCCCAGCTTGGATCTAGCCCGACCACATCTCCGCTCGGCACTCCTCTGCTCGCCATGGTTGGCGCGCGTCCTCCCTGCTCCTGCTCGGAGCTCCAGCTCGGCCGACCGCGCGGCTCCCATGGCGCGCCTCGAGCTTCTCCCTGCGCGCTGCTCTCTGCCTCTCTTCTGGCCACGCTCGCCCAGCCCAGCCGTGCTTCTCTCCCTCTCTGCTCGCCGCGCGCGCTGCTCCCTGGGGCTCGCCGGACGTCGCTTTCTGGATGGGTTCCCCTACATCGCGCCCAGCTCGGATCTTGCTCTGGCCGCGGCGCTTCTCTGCGGGCCAGCGTTTCTCCCTGCCATGGAGCGCCTAGCGCCGCGCCCTGCTCCCTGGCATCGCAGGCTCGCCGGCGTTTCTCCCTGATTGCTCCAGCTCGCGACGCACGCCCAGCCACTCCTCCCTTGCTCCTCTGGTGCCGCGACTTCCAGCAGCTCGCCGACGACCGCTGGTGCCTTCTTCTGGTTCGGCCATGCCGTGGTCTGGAACCTCGTCCGCACTTGTCCATGGCGCCTGACCACGTGGCTCCTGACCTCGCTGGGTCTCAAGCTACCGCGGCGTCCTCAGCTCGTTCCCGGCACCGCCGTGTAGCGCTGCTGGCCGAGCTCTTCAGCCTTGTCCACTCCACTTCGACGTCGAGCCTCCATGCTGACCGCGACTATCACGCTAGCCATCGTGGCGTCGCTATTTTCTGCTGCGCCGCGACATCGTTGAGCTCTGTGCTTAGCGTTGAAGTCGCTATGCCGTTGTCGCTTTGGCTTCCTATGTCCTCGCACGGGGTGTGACAGTCGTGTGTGTCTACATCCGTGGCACCAACGTCTGCATCCTCGGCATCATCGTCGTTTCAATAGCTTTGTCGCAAGGTGCGTTCGCGCCGGAAGACGAAAGGGAAGCGCCAGTGCAACGCTCGTCAAGTATCGATGATATGTGCAAGCCGGACAACGTTGTCGATTTCATGGTTTCAAGTCGGAATTAGCCTTGGTGAGTTGTCGTCGCTTCACCGTACTCGTTGGCAGTACGCCCTTGGAGCTCCCTGTTTGGTAAAATAAATGAAGCGGTGATCATCCTCAACCTAGCAAGATTCATATTCGATTTAGTGTGGTAAGCCGATTCACTATTTATACTAGCGGTTTAATGATCGGATTAATTAACTATGTTAATACATCGGTTCTTTTATCGGTAGCATATGCGTTGTGATTGTATTAGATACTTGCTATAATGTCTCGTTTATGCGGTATGGGTGTGGGCATAATTATGAACTAGGCGTATTACAACTAGGTGGAATGCAAACCAGAGTGACGCTTACCGTGTGTATAATGCATTGCCTTAGCTACTTGTAATGCTATAGTCGTATTTCACAATTATTAAGCATATATATAGTGTTAGGTGTGATATCGTGTTTGAATTACAGGTTTGTGTGAAAAGTGTATCGGTAGGCTAGTGGGTATTGCTAAAATATGTACCATATCGTGTCTTAGTGTGATTACGTGCATACTTGTAATGTAGTCGCTTTATATGTCAAAACCTAAATATGATAAAACCTAAGTGTGAGATACAAATTATGCGAGGAATATTTTAATGGATTACTATGTCTAAAATAATTGAGTTAGCCTTATGAATGTGGAGTGTGATACTTTAGATAGGCAAAGAATGTTTTCATAAACAAGTATACGAAGGACAGCTTTAGTGTTTCTATTGTCTAGCCAATGAATGCAATTAGGCGATTTAAGCCCCTTCATTTGATTGTAGTAGTGTCTCGTCCCTAAATATTTAATCATCTTCGGTGTAACAATATTTAGTCTTGTGATATTATTGTTTATATCCATTCATGTGCATTATGCAAATCATTTAGGTACGTTAATTAACCACGTGATGCAGAGAACCAAAACCAAGTCGGCTCCAAGATGTCGTAAAGCACGACCTACTCCGAACAGTGATGCTGATGAATGAACCTGAAGATGGATAATCTGAACGAGTGCCAAGACAAAGGATGGTCGTCAAGTGGACGTCATCTAACAAACACTAACGTAGTGTTTATTCCAGGCAAGCCCCGGTGCATTTACCCCTTCCTTGTGTTTTTAAAAGATTTTTATACACCTTAAGTCTAGTGAAATGTGCATTAAGTTTATAGGAATTGGTTGGAAATAATTGGATGCATTGCCTACCTTGATATCCATACCTTTATAGATACTTCTGATGAAGTATCAAAATATTTTTTACAAGAATGCTTAGCCCTGCTTAGATCTTGTGGATAGAGGTTGTCTTTTGCAATAATGCCGAGCTCAGGGGTTATCCTGATGAACGATGGCTTCTACCTGCAAGAATATTTCCATTGGGAGCATGGTGGGATCTTACTGCAAAGTTCTCTATAATGCTCTTTTCATCCTTAGGAACACAAAACAATCCTAATGATGGAAGTATTTAAATCGAGACTTGGGCTAGGAACAGGTGATGCTCCACCCAGGTTAATTAAGGATTGGATGCGTATGTAGGCCTGTCTGATCAAGGACTATCTTAACTGGCCACATGCGTTGGATATGGGACAGGGTAAGCTTGAACCCGGCTATTCCATACATGAAAAGACAATCGTGCACTGGGAGTGGAGAGATGGCGAGAGTGTCACGTACCCTCCTGGCAAAGGACCACCTAAAAGGGGTGGTGTGCTCTCGGGTGGCGCGGACCTGTTCATGCAGTAGAGGATCCGTGGGAAAGGTAGACATATGCAAGAGTTACGAGAAACATATGTCGTGTGGTTAGAGATCCTCAGATGAGTAAATCGATTCGGATCGCCATTATATCCCCGGAGAGTGTAGACTTGATCTCCGACATACAAACTAAGTCAGGATGTAAACATTATGAGTAAAAATGATGTTGTATTGATGAGATGGTGAAATTAGACTAGATGCAACCAGAGTCTATTAATATTTAATCTGGCGTTAAAATATTGAAAGTAATGACTCACTTTAGTAAGCTATTTCTGCAAAAGTATCTAAGTTGATTCTTGCTAAAGCCTTTCTCTTGAATCCTTTTAAAACCAGCATACCTTGAGAGTCTTTTCTTTAGTCGGGTAAGTATTGCTGAGTACTTGCATACTTATGGTTTTATTCCCATTGTTGCTGCAAGTTACGAGTCGCTTTGATTGTGGTTGGTGTTAAGCGCCGGTGGGCACGGCCTTCTTATAAGTCTAAGTAACTCTTCTATACTTCTTATTGAGGATGGTCAATTGAGCTAGCATATATTTCAAAACTATAAATAATTTATAACAGTTCAAAGTTACTTCTTTGAATCACTTTTGTAATCACTCCGATCATGTACAATGTAAACTTGATGTAACTAGTAAAATTTGGTATTAAAATTCCGCTGCAAAAATGTTGGTGTGTGATTTGGTATTAAAAATCCGCTGCAAAAATCTTTAGTATTTTGTATTTAGTACTCTGTAATTTTGCTAAGACAGAATATGGCCCTGTGGCAGATGAATTAATTATGCTTATTGGAAAAGATAAACATTATACAGCAGACAGCACATTGGAAGCAATGAACTATAGCAAATATACCATGCCATGAAGACCGTCACCAAAGCACATAAACTGGAGAGTGAATTTCAAAGAAAATGACCAGTTTCAGATAAGGCGACTTATGTGCATTAGTCAATGGTGCTCATTTGTACAGTGATATGCCTCGGTTGATACCAGAACAATCACTTGCTCTTATCATACAACAGTTTGCTTTAGGCTTATTTTGTGGCAGCTGAGCACACATAAGCAAGATCAATGCCCAGACTACACTCCACAGTGTTTTCAGTTCACAAGTAATTGCTCTGATTAGCTCAGTCCAACATGTTGCTAATTCACTCGCTTACTTTGGCTGCATCAGTTTTCTTTGCATCAATTTCCTCGTCAGGAGCTTCCTTGACTGGTTGTTGCACATCAGTGTCATGGGCAACTTGTTCTGAAGATGCTTCCAAGTTGGCAGGCGTACTAACAAGAGCTGGCAAAGGTATAGAGATAGAACTATCCAAAGATGATTCTGCCAGTTCATCTACTATTTTCTCTACCACTATCTCAACTGATGGGGCTGAAGATTCTGTTGCAGTAGGGACAATCTCGTTTGTACATATGTCGATATAGTGATTTGAAGCATCTGGATGCCGTTCCATCACTCCTGTATTTTTCAATTGCTCATCCTCAGTACAACAATTTGGTTGTTCATTACATTCTGCTACATCTTTTACCTCCTCGACACTACCATTTCCAAGATATATTGTTTCCATTTCATCCTCGGTGCCAATGACTTTACCATCATCAGCTTCCTTGGCCTCTAGTGAAGTCTCCATGTAATTGGGGGATGATGAAGGAATAGACGCAGATAAATGATCATCAATGCTTCCCCCCTCCATCAAATGTGAACCAATTTGAATTTGCAAAGAGGGAGCTGCTTATAAACACATAGATGCATAATCTATCAGCCATCACATAAAATCTAAGGGTCACAAAATATTTCGAGATAGAAAAATACCTGTCCTGGTCATCTCCCAGACGCAACGAAGATATCACAATTTAGGAAAAACACTCCATTAATATAGGTGTTGCGGTCCTTCGTCTTCCGAAGGTCCTCAAAAACACAACTAATATGTTTTCCAAGTATAATACAATCACAGGGACCTTCGGCCTCGAAATGAAGCTGTACACGATATGAAAAGCATGGTCTGGGAGAAGGTTGAACCAGTTCCGAAGCTACGCGTAGAGAAGCTTCGGCTTAGCGGCGGAAAATGAAACCGGCTTAAAGAGGAAAAGGCTATCTAGTCCTCGATGGATTGTCCTTAAGTCAATAGTAAACATAAAGGGCATGGATATAATTTTACATAGGCTGCGTCCAGTGCCTATAAATAGATGAACAGTAACACAGTATTGTTGAGGCTGACTTGTATTCACTCGCACGTCACACCTGGATTTTTACCTTCTGTCAAGCCGAAGGTATAACTGTAATTCGATATTGTTCATGTTTATTCATGATGATATAATAAAAATATCCTAATGATGTTAAATGATTATTCATGTTATTTTCCACGTTTCATATGCTTCTACTTTCATTATTATATACTGAGATGATGAAGATTTGTCCTTCATAACCTTCGTCTGAAGATCATTATACCCTAAGGGAGATAATGCTTCAAAGGACGAATTTCTTTAACCATTAACATTCTGTGTTGCCTTGTTCTTAACTCATAGCAATTAAGAATAAGTCCCCAACATTGGTGCCCACCTATGGTGAACTCATTCAACCACCTTCGGCAAGCTCTGACCTTCGTCATGCCGCCGAAGAAAGCTTCAGGGCTAGGGGCTGCGCTACAGCCATTGGACATCAATCAGGAAACACTGCGTGAAGCCAGAAGTCAAAAAAGGAAGGCTACAAGTCCAACGCCTCAGGAGGAGGAGCTGGACCAAGAAATAAGGGACCTCGAAGCCATTCATTAGCAGGTCCAGAGGAAGATGGAGAAGATGCTTCGTCTTTTCGATCTACAGAAGAAGATCGATGAAGCTGTTGAGGAAATGCGTCATCTCACTCAAGATGATCAGGACCGAAGACCCCAACGCAGAGAGCTTCCTCAGGACAATTCCTACGATGATGATGAATGGTATGATGATTTCCATCATGGAAATTTTGCTTTTGATGATGCTTCTCCTCTGTCAGCAGAACTGCAGGCTACCTCATGGCCCCCATCATACAAGCCACCTCATCTCCCCATGTATGATGGGCACTCATATCCAAAGCAGTTTCTGATGAGCTACGAAGCAACCATATCTTCATATGGGGGCAACACTGCAGTCATGGCGAAATCTTTTGTCATGGCAGTCAAGAATGTTGCACAAACCTGGTACTCCTCTCTTCGGCCAGGAACAAACACTTCATGGCAGAACCTGAAGGACATGATGATCACCAGTTTCCAAGGGTTTCAGACAAAGTCGGTTACTGCTCAAGCTTTGTTCCAGTGCACGCAAGACCATGAAGAATACCTTCAGGCGTATGTTCGAAGGTTCTTGCGTTTAAGAGCACAAGCGCCCACAGTGCCTAATGAAATCGTCATTGAGGCCATGATCAAAGGGCTTCGGCCAGGACCTATGGCTCAATACTTCGCCAGGAAACCCCCTCAGACTCTGGAGAAGCTGCTTTAGAAAATGGATGAGTACATCCAGGCCGATAATGACTTCCGCCAGAGAAGGGAAGAAGCTTATAGGTTTTCTGAGATGACTAGGGGCTTCGGAGGAAGAATCCACCCTAGGCATGTCAGATCAATCCACAACTAGATCCAGTCAGAGTGATGGCAGAGGAAGCCAGTTTTAGAGGCCATAGCATAGCTCACAGTCTTCAGGGCAGCAGCAGAGCTCTTTCAGGCCACCAGCTCCAAGGGGCAGAGGCGGCAGGGGCTTCGGAAGAAGATATGAGGATCAGCCCAGGAAACTCTACTGCTTATTCTATGGTGAGGACAAGGGCCACACTACAAGAACATGTCAGGTCACCATCCAGAAGAAAAAAGAGATTGCCGAAGCCGAAGCGCGGCAGAATCAACCGAAGCAGGTTTTACACACTGCTTCGTGCTACTCTCCCTATATACCCGAATACGTGGGTAATCAACCTGCAGCTTCTGTTGCTTCGGCAAGTCATTCACAAGCTTCCTGGCCCCAGCTCCCACTACCACCACCACTGCCACCTACTCATACCCGAAGCCAGCAACCAGAAGGACACCAGCACGCCCAACAGCAGCGCGACTTCACGGAGGAGTCCGAAGCTCGTACAGTCAACAGCACTGTACCAGAGTCGAAGCATATATACTGAGGAATATCCTACTGTTGATGTACTTTTATCTTTTATGCCATTTTATTTTCTGTGTGAGAAACAAGTAATGAAGAACTTAATTTCAATTTCTTGTAATAATTGTGCCTACACCAGAGTGAAATATATCTTCCTTATGGATTTACAAAGCTCGATAGACGTCTCTAAGGAAACGAAGTAAATTTCGAAGCTCAAAAGTTATTCCTAAGGGAATGCAGAGCCAAAAATTGCGATCTGAAGCTTCAAAAGTCGTTTCTAAGAGAATGCAGAGCCAAAAATTACAATCCGAAGTTGCAAAAGTCGTTCCTAAGGGAGCGTAGCGTAAGTTTTCTGCTCAAAAGTCGTTCCTAAGGGGATGCAGAGTCAAATACCACCGAAATATAAGGTGAAGAAGCTCAAAAGACGTTCCTAAGGGGATGAAGAGCTTAAATGCCACCAAAATAGAAGGTGAAAAAGCTCAAAAGTCGTTTCTAAGGGGATGCAGAGCATAAAGACTCAAAAGACGTTCCTAAGGGGATACAGAGTCTTCTGTATTCCAGTGTGGGTATGTGGGTGTGTGTCTTCGACATCCTCATCATTTTGCATCATATCATCATATCATTTTGCATAACATTACATCATACATCATATTACATTAACGGCACAAGAATTGAACACGAAGCAAACCTTCGGCAAATGCTTCGTCAAAATGAAAATGTGCTGAGGCACGAAGTAAGCTTCGGGAAATACAGTTTTATCAGACACCCTAGAAGGGCTCTTTCTTTACGAAGCATGAAAAGAAGGGAAGGTGTTTTTTCGCCGAAGGCTCAAAAACGGTATGTGTGTAAATTTCACGCATCGTAAAGAAATATATTACAACAATTTATATGTTTCATCAATTGTTCTACACACCAAATGTTACATAGTATTTTTACAATAAAGTTGCAGAGTATTATTACAACAAAGTCTACTCTTCTCTAAGGATCTTTTCTGCAGCTTCGTTTAATAACTTGTCAACAACTTCGTCGATAATAGAGTTTGCAAGGCTCATAACGTCCACTGCTTCCTTCATCTCCGGATCAGCCACAGGATTGTATGGCTCCGGCAGCGGTGATAGCTCAGCTGTAATAGATAAACTATTAGTTCGAAGCCACAAAGCAAGTACAGGGGTTAAAATTCAAAAAACAATACATATGCGCCTTTCGCGCTCAGCAGCCTCTTCAGTTCGCCTAGCTTCTTCTCGGACGTCATGGGTCTCTTTTTCATTCTTTTTTATAATTTCGTGGGCCAATTCTCGGCCACCGTTTACCTAGACATCAGAGTAAAACTTTCCACCCATTAAAGTTGCTTCGGCTGAAGGGTCCTTCGTGTCATTTAAGGAGAAGGCGGCTTCGGCTTGAGCTGCAGCTTTCACGTGTTCGCATCCAGCCTTCTCTAGAATAGCTGCCACTCCCCGGGCATTGGAGAAAGCACAAATATCTCCACGGTCATTCAAAATTTCCTCAAAAGCTTTGGCTTCCCCACTTATCCACTCAATGACGCCTTCGGGTCGCCTCGAATGAAGTTCTCCTCAGAGGAGTAGGAACCAACTTTTGCAAAGTTGTTCTTCAAATTTTTCACGCAATCCAAGGATTTTTCGAAACATCTTTCCTTGCATTCGCGAAGCTCCTCAATATTTTTCTCCATCCTGGCCTTCCACCATTCACTTACTTCTTGGCTGGCCTTCACGACTTCACAATTTTCTTTGGCTTCGGCTAGTTGTTTCCGAAGGTTTTCAACCTCGACCTTTTGGGCTTCGGCCTGAGCATTGTACTTAGCTTCGTCTTCTTTCATTTAATTCACCAATGAAATTAAAATTTTGTCTTTATCTAGACCTTCGTTTCTTAGCTCAATTACCTCTGAGCGAAGGTTGCTGAGATCTATTGTACAACTTTTGTCTTCGGCGCTCTTTTGTGCCCTCAAGGCATTGCTGAGAATCAAGCCCTGCAAAAAAAAAGAAAGAATTAAGCATGACAATGAAATACTTAATTTCCAACTTTAAAGTTAACTCCTATACCTTTATACTGTTGTACGCAAGGCTATCAGCAAGATCATCCTTCGACATAGCCAAAAGGCCTTCCTCAAGCTTCAGAAATCCCATACTTTTAGCTATCTCCCGGCAAACGGATATTTCTTTGTTGTCCGGGAGACAGTATAAGAAATCATCTTCGTTAGTGCCATTGAACACTAAGTCCCCCTTCAGATATTTAAGTTTCTGGGTGTAGTGTCTAGCTTCTAGGATTTCTTCATCGGATAATTTTTTCCCCGAAGCATGTCGAATAATGTAATTAACATCATCGGCCGGAGCTTCGGGGGCAGGAGATTTTGCTTTTTCCATCAAATCTTGCCTCGTTGTCATGCCAGTATCTGAAGTTTGTTGCTCAACTTTATCTTTAGACGCGACAGCCGTTGTTTTAATGGGCACTGAAGGCCCAGCTTCAGCTTCGGCCTGGACTTTGGCGGCTTCGGCAATTTTCTTGGTAGGAGCAGGGCTCAATGCCTTTGTGGTCTCCATGACAGCATCTAGCACGCTGGCCATCCTCCTTCTCTTGGGAGTTGCGGTAGGAGCTTTTTGCACTTTCGGCAATTCTGCCTCTGTTGGTGGGCTCAGAATTTCTAGCATTTTCACTGTCTTTTCCACTTGTGGCTCTTTGGCCGAATCATCTTTGGCTTTGCTTGGCCCGACTGTAGGTACCTTCGGCACTACAGTAGACCCTTCAGCGCTCCGGGTGGAGGGAGTGGCTTGTTCTGCTTCGGCAGTAGAGGAGGTTTCCTCACCAAATTCAAGCACTATAGTCGTTTCAATATACCGATGTCGATGTGTCAAAACCTTCATTTTCTTGCCCTTCGATACAACGGTGGTGGTCGAAGCGGTAGTTTTCCTCTTCTTTCCTTTCATCAAGGGGTAGCTATAGTCAGGATATACGAAGCCAATTGCGTCAAAAACCCTGTTTAATCTTTTCTTGCCCCGACCCCCGAAGGCTACGGACAAGGCATCATCTTCGGCCTTGGAATATGTCCGAAGCAGCTCGTCGCTGGTAGCTTCAATGCATTTCAACCATTCATCGTTTGGTTCGTCAAACTTCTCTCTGAATCTGAAGGTATATTTCAATCGAACCAGACCACCTTCACTGGATTCAACAGTAGTCTCCTTCGGCATATCCCAGCTCTCCACAAGTGGCCACACTCTGTAGGCTATGTGCTCTTGAATTATATCTCTTGTGCCAATGAAGGCGCAAACATTGCTAAAGGCCTTCTGGCATGCTTCAACATCACTTTCAATAGTGACCTTTGGCCTTCGAAGGCCGAAGCGAGACCAGATGGGGCGCTAGATAATTTCCTTGATGTCTTCCCTTTTAATCAGATCATTTTTAACATAAAACCACTCCTCCATCCAGGCCCCGGGCCATCTTGTCCGGTATGTTGGCACCGGGTAACTTGCATTAGAGCGGGCAATGAACCCGTAGCAACCGAAGTTGTTGTGGAATTGTTCTTTGTCGGTAGCCTTCGTCTCGTATAATAGCTCGTGCATATTGCAGAAGCACTTCGTGCTCGGCTCCATCCCCTGGCTTCTCACAGCCCAGACAAACATCCCCATCCTAATTATAGCTTCAGGGGTAATCTGATGAAGGAAGATCTGGAATATCTTTAATACCTCAACCACAAATTTGCTCAGTGGGAACCGAAGGCCTGCCTTCAGGAAGCTTCAGTAAATAACAACTTCATTTTCCTCAGGAGCAGGGGCAGTGTTGTCTCTTCCAACCCTCACAATAGACATGTCGTGAAAATATCTCCCTCTCATGGCATCAATATGACTTTGTTTAATGCTCGATTTCCCGAAGATGGTATGGCTTGGCCGCCAGGGCTGATCCTTAGAATCTTCATCTACACTCTCCACATCATAACTATCACTGTCATCAGAATCTTCAGACAAACCCTCCATTATCTCATTAGTAATTTTCTCTGTATTCGTTTTTGCCATAGACTCATAAAACCCAGCGATAAAAGGATCTGCAACTTTCTTCTCTTCATATAGCTTCTTCTCCTCAGTGAGATTCTTCTCATCAGTCATCTTTTCCTCGGTCATCTTCTTCTCCTCAGACATGGAGCAAGCACGTCTTTAAACCGAAGCTCGAAAATCAAGCAAGAGTTGGTAAGCAAGAGTTAAAAATTTGAGAAAATAACGCAAACAGCAGAAATGGCACATCAAATGCTACCGTTGTGGGTTCCTATTTATACGCCTAGCACTTTGCAACTTGGCAGGCCCTGTTTGTCATTGACTTTCGCTATTCTAACGAAGGGAAGGTGTTTTTCGGACCTTCAGCTTAAGGCCTTTGTTCACGTCGCAGTCTGAATTTATTGTTATAACAAATTAATACTGTGAGGGGCTACTGTTGGGGGCCTTCGTTTTCCGAAGGTCCTCAAAAACACAACTAACATGTTTTCCAAGTATAATACATTCACAGGGACCTTCGGCCTCGGAATGTAGTTGTACACAATATGAAAAGCATGGTCTGGGAGAAGGTTGAACCAGTTCCGAAGCTACGCGTAGAGAAGCTTCGGCTTAGCGGCGGAAAATGAAACCGACTTAAAGAGGAAAAGGCTATCTAGTCCTCTATGAATTGTCCTTAAGTCAATAGTAAACATAAAGGACATGGATGTAATTTTACACCGGCTGCGTCCTGTGCCTATAAATAGATGAACAGTAACACCGTACTGTTGAGGCTAACTTGTATTCACTCGCACGTCACACCTGGATTTTTACCTTCTGTCAAGTCGAAGGTATAACTATAATTCGATATTGTTCATGTTTATTCATGATGATATAATAAAAATATCCTAATGATGTTAAATGATTATTCATGTTATTTTCCACGTTTCATATGCTTCTACTTTCATTATTATATACTGAGATGATGAAGATTTGTCCTTCATAACCTTCGTCTGAAGATCATTATACCCTAAGGGAGATAATGCTTCAAAGGACGAAGGTCTTTAACCATTAACATTTTGTGTTGCCTTGTTCTTAACTCATTGCATTTAAGAACAAGTCCCCAACAATAGGAGTTCAACCATTTTCTTATTGAGCAAAAACAATTTAATTTGTATTTTTTGACTTCATATCTAAAATGGCCATGCCCCCCAAAAAAGCAGGTTAATTACAAATCTCCTTTCTTCATAAAAATAGATTGCATTGAAATTGTTCATATTCAGGAAACTGCAGCTATCACATTGCATGTTACAACAGACTAAAATGAGCACGGTAGCAATAAGAAGATATAATTTGCCCTCGAGTATTACCTCATCATCTCATTCAAGTGATCCTTGTGCCTGCATTGACAAAACCAATATGCATCACTAATATTTAGCTATTGGGGACTTGTTCTCAAATGCTATGAGTTAAGAACAAGGCAACACAAATGTTAATGGTTAAAGACCTTCGTCCTCCGAAGCATTATCTCCCTCAGGATATAATGATCTTCAGACGAAGGTCATGAAGGGTATACCTTCACCATCTCAGTATGTAATAGAAAACAGGAGCATGAATTACATATAAAAAATACGAATAATCATCTTAAATCATTATATTATTTGTATTCTAATTAAATAATCATGAATAAACATTAACGATATTGAATTACATTTGTACCTTCGGCTTGACAGAAGTTAAGAATCCAAGTGTGACGTGCGAGTGAGTACCAGTCCGCGTGAACAGTATGGTACTACTGTTCATCTATTTATAGGCACAGGACGCAGCCTGTGTAAAATTACATTCATGCCCTTGACATTTACTATTGACTAAGGGATAATCTATCGAGAACTAGACAGCCTTTTTCCCTTTAAGTCGGTTTCATTTTCCACCGCTAAGCCGAAGCTTCTCCATACGTAGCTTGAGAACTGGTTCATCCTTCTCCCAGACCACGCGTTTCATATCGTGTACACCTTCATCCCAAGGCCGAAAGTCCCTGTGAATATATTATACCTGGAAAACATGTTAGTCGTGTTTTTGAGGACCTTCAGAAGATGAAGGCCCCCAACAGTAGCCCCTCGCAGTATTAATTTGTTCTTGTAACAACGAATTCAGACTGCGATGTGAACGAATGCCTTAAGCTAAAGGTCCGAAAAAACACCTTCCCTTCGCTAGAATAGCGAAAGTCAATGACAAATGGGGCCCGCCAAGTTGCAATGCACTAGGCATATAAATAGAAGCCCACAGCGGCGGTATTTGATGCGCCATTTCTATTGCTTGTGTTATTTTCTCAGATTTTTAAACTCTTGCTTATCAGTTCTCGCCTGATTTTCGAGCTTCGTCTTAAAGATAAGTGTTTGTTTCATGTCTAAAGAGAAGAAGATGTATGAGGAGAAGAAGATATCAGAGGAGGAGAAGATGTATGAGGAGAAGAAGGTTGCGGACCCTTTTATTGCTGGGTTTTACGAATCCATGGCAAAAACAAATACAGAGAAAATCACAAAGGAGATAATGGCAGATTTATCTGAAGATTCTGATGATAGTGATGACTTTGATGTAGAAAGTGGAGATAAAGATTCTGAGGACCGGCCCTGGCGACCAAGCCATACCATCTTCGGAAAGTCGACTATTAAGCAAAGTCATGTTGACGCTATGAGAGAAAGATACTTTCGTGACATGTCTATTATGAGAGTTGGAGGAGACAACACCGCCCCTACTCCTGAAGAAAATGAGATGGTTATTTACAAAAGCTTTTTAAAGGCGGGTCTTCGGTTCCCATTAAGCAGATTTTTGGTTGAAGTACTACAGATATTTTAGATCTTTCTTCATCAACTTACTCCCGAAGCTGTAATTAGAATGGGCTTATTTGTTTGGGCTGTAAGAAGCCAAGGGTTGGAACCAAGCGTGAAGTGTTTTTGCAGTATGCATGAACTTTTGTACGAGACAAAGGCCACCAGCAAGGAGCAGTATCACAACAACTTCGGTTGTTACGAATTCATTGCTCGCTCTAATGCAAGCTACCCGGTTCCAGCATACCGGAAAAGATGGCCCAGAGCCTAGATGGAGGAATGGTTTTATGTAAAGAATAATCTGATTGATAGGGAGGATATTAAGGAAATTATCCAGCGCCCCATCTGGTCTCGCTTCGGCCTTCGAAGGCCGAAGGTGGCTATTGAAAGTGATGCTGAAGCGTGTCAGAAGGCTTTTAGCAATGTCTGTGCTTTCATTGGCACAAGAAACATAATTCAAGAGCACATAGTGTTGCGGGTATGCTTCGTAGCCGAAGATCCTAAAGCAAGAGAACACCTTGGGTAGATCCTCTCAGAAGTAGCGCCGAAGCTATCACCTATAAAGCTTCGGCACAGTGACAGATCTCAAGACGAAGGGGTGAACCAACTTAAAGATGAAATGACTTAAAGGCCCATGATGTTTTGTGTCATTATTGTAGTCGATTGTAAAGGGCATAAATTTAATTTTACACAGGCTGCGCCCTGTGCCTATAAACAGGTGAACAGTACCCCTGTACTATTCACGCAATCTTGTAATCGCTGACACGTTACGCTGGAATTATTGTTTTCTGCCAAGACGAAGGTATAAATATACCTAAATATTATGTTTTAATATTTAGGTTTGTATAATAAAATATGTGAATAATATTACCTGTTTTTGGTATACTTTTTTCTAATGTTTTATATTTCATTTTTCATTGTCTTATAAGTCTGATCATGAAGCTGTAACCTTCGTGATATTTTGCTCATGGCCTTCGTCCGAAGTTCATTAAATCCTTGGAGAGATAATGCTTCAGCGGACGAAGGACATTAACATTTAACATTTTATGTTGCCTTATTCTTAATTCATAGCATTTGAGAACAAGTCCCCAACATTGGTGCCCACCTCCGGTGAACTCACTTCCACTTTTTGAGCTGATGGCTTCGTTCAACAACCAAGCTAGAGCTGCTTCGGCTTCGAAGCTGGTACTCCCGATAACAGGCGGTTCATGCTCAGAGCGGGCCAACAAGAAGCAGAAGAAGGAGGCATAGAGAAGGGTACAACATGTTGGGGTGCAGGGACCCTTCATCAAGTCAAGATGGTCCCACATCCCAATTACCTTCTCCCAAGAGGACCTTTAGCTCAAGGATTACCCTCATAATGATGCTATGGTTATTTCTTGTGTTATCAAAGGATTTCTGGTTCACAATGTTCTGGTTGACACAAGTAGTGCAGCGGATATTATATTTGCTAAGGCCTTCAGACAGATGCAAGAACCAGAGGATAAGATTCATGATGCTACACACCCTCTTTGTGGCTTCGGAGGAAGACAGATTGTAGCGCTCGGCAAGATCACGATGCCAGTGACCTTCGGATTTGTCAACAATACAAGGACTGAGCAAGTTGTGTTTGATACTGTCGACATGGAGTACCCCTACAATGCAATCATTGGTCGTGGGACACTCAATGCTTTTGAAGCAATTCTTCATCCAGCATATCTTTGCATGAAGATACCTTCGGATCAAGGGACTATTGCTATTCATGGAAGTCAGGAAGCTGCCAGAAAGGCTAAAGGAAACTGAACAGATTCAAAAGCAATCCATAATATAGATGGAGCCGAAGCTTGTGAGCAATACAAGTACAGAAGGGAGAAGGCTACTTCGGCCGATCAGCCGAAGCCCATGCTCTTATGTGAAGATATAGCAGAGCAGAAGGTGTTGCTGGGATCTCAATTATCTGAGGAACAGGAGAAAAGCCTAACAAGGTTTCTATTCAACAACAAAGATGTCTTCGCATGGTCTGCCAACGATCTCTGTGGTGTCAACAGGGATGTCATTGAACACTCGCTCAATGTCAATCCATCCTTCAGACCCAGAAAGCAGAGGCTTCGGAAAATGTCTGATGACAAAGCCGAAGGTGCTCAGAATGAAGTGAAAAGACTTCTTAGTGCTGGAGTCATCAGAGAAGTAAAATACCCAGAATGGCTAGCTAACACTGTTATGGTGAAGAAGGCCAATGGCAAATGGAGAATGTGCATCGATTTTACTGATCTCAACAAGGCTTGTCTGAAGGATGAGTTTTCATTACCAAGAATAGATTCTCTAGTAGATGCAGCAGCTTCGTCAGAACTCATAAGTCTACTAGATTGTTATTCAGGCTACCATCAAATCTGGATGAAGAAGGAAGATGAGCAAAAAACCAGCTTCATAACCCCTAGTGGTACATATTGCTATCTTCGGATGCCTGAGGGGCTCAAGAATGCTGGAGGAAGCTTCAGCAGAATGACAGCGAAAGTCCTTCATTCTTAGATAGGCAGAAATGTGCTAACATATGTTGATGATATCATAGTAAAAAGCACGAAGCAAGAAAATCACATTGCTGATCTGCAGGAAACATTTGCCAACTTTAGGCAAGCTGGCCTAAAGTTGAATCCAGAAAAATGTGTCTTCGGAGTAAAGAAGGGAAAATTCCTTGGTTGTCTAGTTTCAACAAAAGGAGTCAAAGCTAATCCGAATAAAATCGAAGCTATTCTTCGGATGGAGCCGCCAAGTACAAAGAAGGGAGCTCAGCGGCTGACAGGAAGACTGGCATCTTTGAACCGGTTCATATCTAGATCAGCAGAGAGAAATTTACCATTCTTTGAAGTGCTGAAGTCAGCCGAAGTCTTTCAATGGAAATCAGCTCAGCAGAAAGCCTTCGAAGAGCTGAAGCAGTATCTGATAGATCTAACGACGCTAACTCCACCCGCGTCAGGGGCTCCTCTGCTGTTGTACGTGGCAGCTTCGCACTCTGCAGTGAGTGCGGCACTTGTCCAGGAGAAGCTTGGAGGACAAACTAAAAAGCAATCCCCAGTATACTTTGTCTCCGAAGTCCTCAGTTTATCAAAGAAAAATTATACAAAATTGGAGAAGGTGCTATATGTTGTCTTAATGGCCTCCAAGAAGCTTTGGCATTACTTTCAAGCATTCCATATAATTGTCCCTTCATCACAGCCTTTGAAGGATATTATGAGGAACAGAGAAGCTACTGGAAGGATTGGAAAGTGGGCTACGGAACTCAACGAATTTAGCATTGATTATGTGCATAGATCCTCGATCTAGTCCCAGGAGTTAGCAGACTTCATCGCTGACTGGACGCCAGGGGCTCAAGAAGAAGAAGCAAGTAAAGATGCCGAAGCTTGGACAGTGTTTTGCGACAGTTCCTGGGGAACCTTCGGGGCAGGTGCAGCTGCTGTTTTAGTTGCACCTTCTAAAGTCAGAACATGCTATGCAGTGAAACTTGATTTCAGCTGCACAAATAATATTGCTGAATACGAAGCTTTGCTTTCGGGGCTTCAGAAGTTAAAGGCAATGGGGATAAGGAGGGCAGTTCTTAAAACCGATTCCCAAGTTATTTCTGGTCATATTGACAAGAGTTGTAGAGCAAGAGACCCGAAGCTTGAGAAATACTTGGATACAGTTCGAAGGCTTGAAGCTTCTTTCGAAGGGTTTTCTGTCAAGAATATTCCACGAGGAGAAAATGAGCACGCTGATCTGCTAGCCAAGTCAGCGGCACAGGGGCTGCCTTTACCTTCGGAAGTATTCTTTGAGACAATAAGAGCACCTTCGGTGGACCTCCTTGAAAGAGCAGTGCTCAATATATCTCCTGTTCATAGTGAAGATTGGAGAACTGAGATTATATCTTTTCTCCAGGGCAATTGTCTTTCAGATGACGAAGCTTATAACAAGAGAATCAAGGTAAGATCTTGACCATATGTAATAATAGAAGGGGAGCTATACAAACATGGAGTCTGTTCTCCATTGCTTAAATGTTTATCCAGAGCTAAAGGTATAGAATTGATGAAGGAAATACACACAGGTCTGTGTGGATCTCACATCGGATCTAGGCCCTTGCTGGGGAAAGTTTTTCGCCAAGGATTTTATTGGCCGAAGGCAGCTTTGGATGTAGCAGAATTAGTCCAAAAGTGTGAAGGCTATCAAAAATATGCAAGAGATAAAAAAACAACCTTCATCTCTGACTCAGTTAATACAGCCCACTTGGTCGTTGCAAAGGTGGGGCCTTGATTTGCTAGGCCCACTTCCACCAGCACAAGGAAATTTAAAATATGTTGTGGTGGCGGTGGAATATTTTTCTAAATGGATTGAGGCGAAGCCTTTAGCCACAATAACTTCGGTCACTGTTTAGAAATTTTTCTAGCAAAATATTGTTTGTCGCTTCGGAGTGACGAAGGCTATTACTGTGGACAACGGAACACAGTTTGATGTCGAAGCTTTCAAAGAGTTCTGTGAGCAAATTGGCACGAAGATCCATTTTGCATCGGTTAGACATCCGGAGTCAAATGGACTTGTCAAAAGAGCTAATGGCATTATAATGACGGGAATAATGAAGTTAATCTTCAATTAGCCCAGGGGAAAGTGGCCAGATGAATTAATCAAAGTGGTGTGGAGCCACAACACAACAATGTCCAGGTCAACAGGCTTTACACCATTCAAATTACTGTTTGGTGACGAAGCAATAACCCCGGAAGAAGCTAAAGCAGGATCAATAAGAACAGTGGTTGCGGCAGAGGACGAAGCTGATTATTCTGTGGCAAAAGATGCTATAGAAGGAATCAGGCTTCAGGCTGTGGAGAACATTAATAAATATCAAGCCGAAACAATAAAATGGCGTGACAGAAAAGCTTGATTAAAAAATATCAGGCCAGGGCACTTGGTACTTCGGAGAGTTGCCAACCCAGATACAGTAGGCAAGCTACAGTTGAAGTGGGAAGGACCTTTTCTGGTAGTATCTTCGTCAAGACCCAGTTCTTACAGATTGAAGGATATGGACGGCAACGGCATTCCTAGATCTTGGAATGCGGATGAGCTTCGGCGATATTATGTGTAGCTTGATGTAATCTTTTTATTTTTTCTATGGCACCCTTTTCCTTTCCAAAGGGAGAGAAAGGTTTTTAATAGGGCCATAGCATGTAATTTCTCTTTCTTATTTCAGCTCAACAAGAGCAATATCCCCCAAAGATGTAAATGTAAAAGTTGAGCATGCACCATCGAGTGCAAAGAGAAAAGAAAAAACAGGGAGAAGCTCGAAAGACGTCCCTAAGGGGATGCAGAGCACGACGAAGCTACAAAAAGCCGTTCCTAAGGGAGCGCAGCATAAGTTTTATGCTCAAAAGTCGTTCCTAAGGGAATGCAGAGCTTACAGCGAAAAGTCAACGCTGATTCCGCCGAAATATAAGGCGAAGCACGAAAAGTCAACGTGATACCGCCGAAATAGAAGGCGAAGAAGTTCAAAAGACGTTCCTAAGGGAATGCAGAACTTACAGCGAAAAGTCAGCGCTGATACACCGAAAAATAAGCGGTGAAGCCGAAAAATAAACGACAAAGAGACTGATTATTCCTAAGGGAATGAAGGCTTTGGTTATGGCTTCATTCGCGTCTGTTTGGACATTCATTTGCACGGTACATTACATCATACATTTGCATTCATAAACATTCATTTAGACATACATAGGATCATCATCATCATAACACAGACAGTTGCTTCGGTTCTAAAGACAAGGCTTCGACAAAAAGAAAAAGATGCAGTTTTATGCTTCGCTGTGTACGAAAAGAAGGGAAGGTGTTTTTTGCCTTCGGCTCAAAGATGTTGATTTCGTTCACACCAAAGCACTTTATACATTGATGGAAAGGTAAGAATGTATTACAAGGTATGGACAAAGTCCACAAAGCAAAATTTAATTACATTATTCTTTACACAAGTTATTACAAGAGTTTTTAGAGTCTTTTCTACAGACATCTATTCAAGCTTCATCAATATCCACGGAGCTTTGGCTTAGGTTTCGACGTTTCGTCATCCGTTAAGCTTCGGCTTTGTCTTCTTACTCCTCAGCTTTGGCCTCGGCTTCGTCATCCTGTATATATTAAAGTATTGTAAGCAAAATTCAAGCTTGAAGGAAGAGGTATGCACAAGGTATGATTTTGTTACCGGCTTAAGATGACTCCGAGCTTCATCACCAGCTTTGCTTCGTCCACCCTTTGTCCATACCAGTTTTATAAATCTATTTGCTATGCTTCGGACAAGGTTGGGAATATTATCCAGATCTGCTGGTGATAGGCTAAAATTGGGTCTGTTGATAATCTTTCCATGTTCGCAGCCAGATTTCAGGAAGGCGACAGCTGTGCCCCGAGAAGCTACCAGGGCACAAAAGTCACCATGTCCAACTATAACTTCATCAAGGTCATCAATTTCACCTTTGATATGTTTGAAGGCCCCTGGCAGGTCTTCAGACGAAGGAATAAATTTTTCGCTGCTGGCTCCAACCGAATAGAAGACCTGCTTCAGCCGTTGAACGCATCGATTACTGAACTCCAGACATTTATTTTGAAGGCTTGTCAATGATTTTTTCAAATCTGAACTTCTCTGGACCTCGGCCTCAAATTTTGCATTAAGCTTCTGCTTTTCTTGTTCGAAGCTTTCTGACTAGGAGAGAAGCTTCGTATTTAATTCTGCTATTTTAGCTTCAGCTTCTGCCAATAAGCCTTCGGTTGTCTGAAGTTCGAAGTCTTTCTTTTCAAGAGCAGCTGATTGGTCTTTTATTTTGCTTTCTAAATTCTCAATTATAACCTCGTGTTCCTTATCTTCCAAATCTTGCTGCATTCTCAAAGCTTTGCTCAGTAGCATACTCTGCACATAAACAACCTTCGTTAGAAAACATCTTCGTTATTAAAAACAATAAAAGTTAGAAAAAAGTTGTTTAGCTTGAAATTGGAATAGAATAAACTACCGACGATGTGCTGTCGTCGGTAGCGGCTAATATCTGCTTCTAGCTTCGGGAAACCAATACTCTTTGATAGAGTACCGATAACCTTCACTCCGGTTTGATCCCGGACACAGCCCAATTTTCCGTCATCGATGCCACCGAAGAGAAGTGCTCCCGGCCGATATCCGCAAGATATAGCATATTCTTTCAACTCTTCTTTTTCAGCCTTTGTCAGCTCCTGACCAACTAAGTTTTGAAAGTTAAAAATGTCATCCTCCGAAGTGTCTTCGGCTATTTCTTTATCCTTCTCGGGCTCTGGGGCCATAGTCTCTTCGGTGGCTGCGGCAGCTTCTTCTACAGCCATGTTTAGCAGTATTTTATCAATATCAGCAATTGTGCTTTCTAAATGAATATCTTCGGTAGCTGTGGCTTCCGAAGGTGCAGCTTCGGTAGCTGTTGTGCTCTCAACAGTTGTGGCCTTCGGAGCTGAAGCTTGTGGTGGTGTCCCTTCGATGGCTTCTGTCACTGTAATGATTCTTTGCTTTTTTGGCCTAGCTTCTTTCTTCGTTTTTGCGGGCTCCTTTTCCTTCTGAAAAAGCTTCGTCAGATGTGGCCCCAGTGGACTTAGCTTGACAGGCAAAGATTCAGTCATTACCTTTAGAATTTCCTCCACGTCGGTGGCAGAGGGTGTTGCAGCAGTTTTTTCTTCTTCATCAATTGCCTTTTGCTTCGGAGCTGTAGCTTTCCTCTTCTTCGAAGCATCTATTTTTGGCTCAGGTTTCAGCTTTTTCTTTTTTAATTGTTCTTCATCATCTTTATTCAGAGCACTAGCCACTCTCTTTCTCTTTTGCCCTTCGGCATCCTTGTCTAACCACTCATAGTCGCGATACTCGAAGTCCAGAGCATCCATCACTCGGTTTAACCTTCGCTTTGGATGGGTGCCGAAGGCTGCGGTCATCAATTGATCTTCTTTTTTAGAGTAATTGTCGAGTATTTCATTACACATTACTTCGATCGTGTCCAGCCACTCTTGGCAAGGCACTTTGAAATGTTTCTTGAATTTATAATAGTAAGGCAACTGAATAAATTCCCCTTCTTCTTTTCCCCCTTCAGCTTCGGCATGTCCCACTCCTTCAAAGTTGGAAACACTCTGAAGGCTAAAAATTCTTGCACTAAGTCCCTAGTGCCGATATGATCTACAATAACTCGAAATTCAGCCAGGGCGATTTGGCTCGGACTCCCTGGTGTCATGTCGCACCGGGGTCTGGTCTCTCCGAAGATCAATTCCAACGGACTCTGGACTAGCTTCTCCTTCTCTTCATCAACTTTGACGTAGAACCACTCAGACTTCCAGCCAGCTGGCCACTTGCTTCGGTAGCTAATCACTGGAAATTTTGTATTCTTGCGGTAGGCAAAGTTATAGCAGCCAAAATTTTCATGTAGCCCATCTCCTCTAGCTTTCGTCTGATAATGGAGCTCGTGTACTCGGCAGAAGCCTTCGCCAAATGGCTCCACCCCTTGGCTTCGGAGAGCCCAGATATAAACACTAAGCCTAACGATGGCGTTAGGAGTTAGCTGATGAAGGTAGATCCCAAACTTCTTCAGTACATCAGCAATCATCTTGTTCAAACGAAATCTTAAACCAGCTTTAAAGAAACTTTTAAAGACCACTACTTCATCTTTTCTTGGCTTTGGAGTAGTCTCTTCCCCACTGAAACAAACCAGCTCTTTCTTTGCTTCATTAAAATAGCCCAAATTCAACAGCTTAGGCAAATCGTCTTCGGAGATGGTGGATTTTTCGAAATCCAGGTGGCTGGGTTTACTTGGCACCGCGTTGTAATCATCTTCAGACTCAGTCTCAACATCAGCCCGCTCTGCTTCAGCGGCAGGTGCATCCTCCGATGCTACAAGCCCTGAGCGATGCATCACTTCGGAAATTGGGGCAGTTTCAGCACCTTCGGCTTCCTCTCCGTCGCGCGTAATCCTAGCTGTGGAGCGCACTCTGGCCATCTGATGATTGAATTTCTTGTTTTTTGAATGAAGTTGAAAATTTTTCTTTACTTTGTCGAAGCTCTTTCTTTTTACGAAGCTTGAGCAAAGTAAACAGCTTCGGTTGAGGATGCAGCAAACAAGCTTCAGATTTGGTCAATATTTTGGCAGCAAAACAGTGCAATAGCAATGAATGTTGTGGTAACTTCACACCTTCCCGTCTGTTTATATAGTGCCGCAGGTGGGAAGGTGAATCGTCAAGGTCTTCCGCACCGGACAAACAGTCACCCGCACTCACTGAACGGTGGGCCACAGACTCCGAGAAGGTGAATCGCCAGGGCGCGCGTAACTGCTGCAAGATGGGGCCACTCCGCGCGCGGATTATTTTAATCGTTTCTCGCCAACGAGCTCAGGGAAGGTGTTTTTTGGATCTTCGGCATCCCGAAGCCTAGAAGACTTTTTCACGGATCAAGCTCGTTACGAAAAACGATCTAGCACCGCGAAGGGGCTACTGTTGGGGGTATGCTTCGTAGCCGAAGATCCTAAAGCAAGAGAACACCTTCGGTAGATCCTCTCAGAAGTAGCGCCGAAGCTATCACCTATAAAGCTTTGGCACAGTGACAGATCTCAAGACAAAGGGGTGAACCGACTTAAAGATGAAATGACTTAAAGGCCCATGATGTTTTGTGTCATTATTGTAGTCGATTGTAAAGGGCATAAATGTAATTTTACACAGGTTGCGCCCTGTGCCTATAAATAGGTGAACAGTACCCTGTACTGTTCACGCAATCTTGTAATCACTGACACGTTACGCTGGAATTATTGTTTTCTGCCAAGACGAAGGTATAAATATACCTAAATATTATGTTTTAATATTTAGGTTTGTATAATAAAATATGTGAATAATATTACCTGTTTTTGGTATACTTTTTTCTAATGTTTTATATTTCATTTTTCATTGTCTTATAAGTCTGATCATGAAGGTGTAACCTTCGTGATATTTTGCTCATGGCCTTCGTCCGAAGTTCATTAAATCCTTGGAGAGAAAATGCTTCAGCGGACGAAGGACATTAACATTTAACATTTTATATTGTCTTGTTCTTAATTTATAGCATTTGAGAACAAGTCCCCAACACATAGCCTACAAAGTATGGCCACTTGTGGACAGCTAGGAGATGCCGAAGGAGACTACAGCTGAATCCAGCGAAGGTGGACTAGTTCGATTGAAATATACCTTCAGATTCAGGGACCGGTTTGATGAACCAAATGATGACTGGTTGAAATGCATTGAGGCTACTAGCGACGAGTTGCTTGGGACATATACCAGAGCCGAGGATGATGCCTTGTCCGTAGCCTTCGGGGGTCGGGGTAACAAAAGATTGAACAGGGTTTTTGATGCAATTGGCTTCATATATCCTGATTACTGCTACCCCTTGAGAAGGCAAGGAAAAAAGAGGAAAACTGTCGCTTCAGCCACCACTGCTGTGCCGAAGGGCAAGAAAATAAAGGTTTTAACCCACCGGCCTCGATATATTGAAATGGCCGTAGTGCCTGAATTTGGTGACGGGACCTCCTCCGCTGCCGAAGCAAAACAAGCTGCTTCCGCCGCTCAGAGCGCTAAAGGATCCATTGTAGTGCCGAAGGTGCATATAGTCGGGCCAGCCGAAGCCAAAGATGATGCAGCCAGAGAGTCAAAATTGGAAAAAACAGTGATGATGCCAAAAATTCTGAGCCCACCTGTAGAGGCAGAATTGCCGAAGGTGACAAAGGCTCCCGCCACAACTCCTAATTAGAGAAGGAGAATGTCCAGCGTGCTAGACGCTGTCATGGAGACCACAAAAGCTTTGATTCCTGCCCCTACGAAGAAAGTTGCCGAAGCTGCAACAGCCCAGACCGAAGCCGAAGCTGGGCCTTCAGTGCCCATTGAGACGAAGCCTACCGTGTCTGAGGATAAGGCTGAGCAACAAACTCTGGATACCGGCATGGCAGCGGGGTAGGACGCGACAGAAAAAGCTAAATCTCATGCTCCCGAAGCCCCATCCGAAGATGTTGATTACATTATTCGACATGCTTCGGGGAAAAGATTATCCGAAGAAGAAATCTTAGAAGCCAAACACTACGCCCAGAAACTAAAATATCTGAAGGGGTCCTTAGTGTTCAATGGCACGGGCGAAGATGATTTCCTATACTGTCTCTCGGACAACAAAGAGATATCCGTTTGCCAGGAGATAGCCAAGAGTATGGGATTTCCAAAGCTCGAAACTGGCCTCGCCACCATGCCGTAGGATGACCTTGCGGATAGCCTCGCATACAACAGTATAAAGGTACAGAAGCTGTTAACTTTAAAGTTGGAAATGAAGTATTTCATTGTCATGCTTAATTCTTTCTTTTTCTTGCAGGGCTTAATTCTTAGCAATGCCTTGAGGGCACAAAAGAACGCTGAAGACGAAAGCTGCACAATAGCTCTCAGCAACCTTCGTTCAGAGGTAATTGAGGTAAGAAACGAAGCTTTGGAGAAAGACAAGATTTTAATTTCATTGGTGAGTAAAGTGAAAGAAGATGAAGCTAGATACAATGCTCAGGCCGAAGCTCAAAAAGCCGAGATCGAAGAACTTCGGAAAAAGCTCGCCGAGGCTAATGAAAACTATGCAGTTGCAAAAGCCAGCAAAGAAATTAGTGAATGGTCGCAAGCTAGGCTAGAGAAAAATATTGAGGAGCTTCGCGAGTCCAAGGAAAGGTGCTTCGAAAAATCCTTGGATTGCGTGAAAAATTTGAAAAACGTCTTTGCAAAAGTAGGTGCTTATTCCTCTGAAGAGAACTTCATTCGAGGTGACCCCGAAGGCGTCATTGAGTGGATAAGCGGGGAAGCCGAAGCTTTAGAGGAAATCCTGAGCGATCGTGGGGATATTTGTGCTTTCTCCGGCGCTAGGGGAATTGAAGCTATTCTGGAGAAGGTTGGATGCGATCACGTCAAAGCTACAGCCCAGGCCGAAGCCGCCTTCTCCATAGATGACACAAAAGACCCTTCAACCGAAGTGACTTTGGTGGGCGGAAAGTTTTATTCTGATGTCTGGGTGAACGGTGGCCGAGAATTGGCCAACGAAATTATAAAGAAGAATGAAAAAGACACCCATGATGCCCGAGAAGAAACTAGGCGAGATGAAGAAGCTGCTGAACGCGAAAGGTGCATAGGTATTGTTTTTTGAATTTTAGCTTCGGTACTTACTTTGTGGCTTCGAACTAATAGTTTACCTACTACAGCTGAACTGTCACCGCTACCGGAGCCGTACAACCCCTTGGCTGATCTGGACATGAAGGAAGCACTAGATGTGATGAGCATTGTTAATTCCATTATCGACGAAGTCGTCAATAAACTATTGAATGAAGCCGCAGAAAAAATTCTTAGAGAGGATTAGGTTTTATTGTAATAATACTTTGTAATATTTGATGAATAAAACAATTAATCAGACATGTAAATTTCTGTAATATATTTCTTTACGATGCATGAAATTTACGCATGTACCATTTTTGAGCCTTCAGCGAAAAAACACATTCCCTTCTTTTCATGCTTCGTAAAGAAAGAAACCCCTCCTTTGGTAAGTCCGATAAAAATGTATTTCATGGAGTTCGCTTCGTGCTTCAGCACATTTTCTTTTACCAAAATATTGCCGAAGATTTTCTTCGTATTCAATCCTTTTTGTTGTTGATGTGATATGATGTATGATGTAATGTTATGCGGGATGATATGATGATATGATGCTAGATGATGGTGATACCGAAGACACACACAAACGCTCACACTGGAATACACAAGACTCTGCATTCCCTTAGGAACGTCTTTTGAGTCTTTAAGCTCTGTATCCCCTTAGGAACGACTTTTGAGCTTCTTCATCTTCTATTTCGGTGGTATTTAAGTTCTGCATCCCCTTAGGAATGACTTTTGAGCTTCTTCACCTTATATTTCAGTGGTATTTGGCTCTACATTCCCTTAGGAACGACTTTTGAGCAGAAAACTTACGCTGCGCTCCCTTAGGAATGACTTTTGCAGCTTCAGATCGTAATTTTTTGGTTCTGCATTCCCTTAGGAACGACTTTTGAGCAGAAAACTTACACTGCGCTCCCTTAGGAACGACTTTTTCAGCTTCAGATCAGAATTTTTGGCTCTGCATTCCCTTAGGAACGACTTTTGAGCTTTGGAATTTACTTCGCTTCCTTAGAGACGTCTTTCGAGCTTCGGAAGTCTATGAGGAAGGTATATTTTTCTCATTGATGCAGGCACAATTATTACAAGAAATAGAAATTAAGTCCTTCATCACTTGTTTCTCGTACAAAAAAATAAAATGGCATAAAAGATAAATATACATCAAAAGTAGGATATTCCTCAGTATATATACTTCGATTCTGGCACAGTGCTATTGACTGTATGAGCTTCGGACTCCTCCCAGAAGTCGTGCTGTTGTTGGGCGTGTGTAACACCCCGGGATCCACAAACACCCCGAAATGCTACTAAACTACACAACTAACATTCATATATAAAATTTCGACAGCATCTCCTTTGAAAATTTGCATAAACGTGGAAGCAACAGAGTATAAAAAGATATCATGGTAAGAAAACATACTAGACATTAATAATCTGCTAGCAATGGGAAGATAACCATAACGACATAAACTAAATTAACTAGTGTGCACGACTAGTTAAAAACAAACATCCATGACAAGAACTTTCTAATTAAATCATGGTTGTGCCAGGGCAGCATTATTATGAGAGTGAAGGTGGACGTGTTGCTACTTCCCTCATTCCCAACATGAATCAAGTACCTACATTGAGTAATGCAAGAGTGAGATGAAAACATCTCAGCAAGTGAGTTGTTTTGACGAGATATTTAAACCAAAAAATTGAATTAATCAACATTTTAAAGGGATCACAATTGGGATCGGAAATACTTGTAGATATAGAACTCAATAGTCTCAAAATAACCAATGACATATCATTTCCTCGAACAACCACAATAGGTTGTATAACACTTCCCTGCGTCAACAATACCTGCAAATATCACTTCAATGTATGCATAGGAATGCAATGTGTAAGTCCAGTGCCTTCATACCTCTTAGAGTATAAAACCACACCATCTGCAAATATCACTTCAATGAATGCATATGAATGCAATGCATATGTCATCTGCCTTCATACCTCTAAGGGTATGAAGCCGCATCGTACCCCTCCTCGGGCAACGTACGATGCTAAGTTGTACCGGTACGGTCGGACCATAGGTCACGACAAAACTTCAGATGCAAGTGAATCATGCAATATATATGGCATGTTGCATTTATCAATATACTTCACTTCCTTCATATACAATACAAACCTCAAACAATACTTCGTTTACCTTCAGATACAATACAAACCTCAATAATACTTCGTTTACCTTCAGATACAATACAAACCTCAAATAATACTTCATTCACCTTCAGGGGTGTGAATTAATCTCGTGGGTCATACTCGAATCATCATCATCATCATCAATATATGATTAAGCATCAATATAATACAATCAAGTAAAGCATCACCATAGAGTTCAATTATGAAAGAATTCGATGATTCTGAATATTAGAGTGTAGGCGATGAAACAACAAGTCAAACGGTAGCAACCACCGCTACATTCACTTGCCTTCATCGAAGAAGAAAAATGTACTAGGCATGATCCGGAGTGTAGACACCTGCTGCGGGGCATAAAACTTAGTACAAATATTTCACAAATATTTGCCAACAACAAACAAATCGCTCCTACACTTGAAACCAAGACCCGGTAGAATGACTCCCACCCTGAACCACATGCCAAACAACAACAGCGTTGTTTGTTAATTTTGTATCTTTAAAATTATAACAGTGGTGATATCAAACAAATACTCTATGAGTTTCTACACAAAATACTCTACAACTTCGGTATTCAATGGATAATTAAATTTTGCCATCTATAAGTTCTAAAACATCTGACAAGATAACTGACTGAATCTGTTTCAGACAGCAGCATAGTTAACTTCAAAATTTGATATCTCCTAAACTACTTAACCGAAAATTATGTAATTCTGCTGGTAGTAAGAACTTTTATCCCTCTACAAAAGTCTCCATAGTTGGAAGAGCCAATTCGGCCATTTACTAGATGAAACCTACCAGTGAACAGACCTGCTCATTTTTGTCAGGCAAATAGGAACAGCCACAGTAAAACAAACATAACTGGAGTTTCAAAATTCATATAAATGCACTCTTTAACAATATGGAAATCTTATGAAATTATCTACAACTTCTTTTACCAACCTAAAGTTTAATTCTGTTGATAAAATTTCCTAAATATTAAGAGAACAGATTCTGCACAGAATTGTGAGACTGAAAAACTGCTATAATCAAACTGCAATAACTTTCTGATCTGATGTCTGATTGAGGTGTTCCTCACGGCCACGGAAAGATCTACAAATTATCTACGACTCATATATATACTTTTTATTTATTTTTTTGAGGCCACTAAGAGCACGGAAAACTGGCATGAACAGAAACTGTCGAATCTGCCATTCTGCAGAAAACTAAATTCGAGATCAAAACCTAACCCCACATCTAATCTAACCTCTAATCCTTTAATCCCCATGATCCACAACCTCCAAAAGCACATAATTACAGGGAGGAACAATGATTTCATCCATACCTAGGGTTTTCCCCAAGAAAATCTTCAAGAAGAGATGGGAAAGAACATCTCCTTGATCCTATATCCCTCTTCAATTCAATGTGCTCCTCCTCTTCTCGATCCTTGTTGCGTGTGGGGAGATCTAGAGGGAGGAGGAAGCCGTTGAGAGGGTAGAGGGCGGCTGCCCAAGGGGAGGAGAGGGAGAGGGAGGGGCGGCGGTCAAAAGGGGTGGAAAGGGTGGGGGCGGCTACAACAAATTGGGAGAAGGGGAGGGGTCGGCTAGGGTTGGGAAGGGGGGCTCCCATCCATCGGATCGAGATCAAAGGCCCGAACACGCTCTCCCATCTGAGCTCCCGACCCCAGCGAAAAAATGTCAAAAGATCTACTGTTTCCCTGAGGAATGCCTCCTAAAACTCCAAACCCCAATGCCACAGAACATGAAAGAAAAGAGAAAAAGAAATTTAACTTCTTTTTCAGAAAATTGGGATATCACAGCGTGCTGGTGCCCTTCTGTCTGCTGGCTTCGGGTGTGAGTAAGTGGCAATGGTGGTGGTAATGAGAGCTGGGCCCAGGAAGCTTGTGAATGACTTGTCGAAGCAACAGAAGTCGTGGGTTGATTACCTACATATTCTGGTACGTAGGGAGAATAGCATGAAGCAGTATGTAAGACCTGCTTCGGCTGATTCTGCCGCGTCTCTGCTTCGGCAATCTCCTTTTTCTTCTGAATAGTGACCTGGCATGTTCTTGTAGTGTGGCCCTTGTCTTCACCACAGAATAAGCAATGGAGCTTTCTAGGTTTATCCTCATACCTTCCTCCAAAGCCCGTGCCGCCCCTGCCCCTTGGGGCTGGTGGCCTAAAAGAGCTTTGCTGTTGTCCTAAGGATTGGGAGCTGTGTTGTGGCCCTTGCAGGTGGCTTCCTCTGTCATCACTCTGGCTGGAGTTATGGATTGATCTAACATACCTAGGGTTAATTCTTCCTCTGAAGCCCCTAGTCATTTCAGAAACCTATAGGCTTCTTCCCTTCTTTGGCGAAAAACATTATCAGCCCGGATGTACTCATCCATCTTCTTCAGGGTCTGAGGGGGTTTCCTGGCAAAGTATTGAGCCGTAGGTCCTGGCCGAAGCCCTTTGATCATGGCCTCAATGACAATTTCATTGGGCATTGTGGGCGCTAGTGCCCTCAGACGCAAGAACCTTTGGACATACGCCTGGAGGTATTCTTCGTGGTCTTATGTGCACTGGAACAAAGCCTGAGCAGTGACCGGCTTTATCTAAAACTCTTGGAAGCTGGTGATCAGCATGTCCTTCAGCTTCTGCCATGATGTGATTGTTCCTGGTCAGAGAGAAGAGTACCAGGTTTGTGCAACATTTTTTACTACCATGACGAAGGATTTCGCCATGACTGCTGTATTGCCCCCATATGAAGATATGATTGCTTCGTAGCTCATTAGAAACTGCTTCAGGTCTGAGTGCCCATCATACATAGGAAGCTGGGGTGGCTTGTATGATAGGGGCCATGAGGTAGCCTGCAGTTCTGCTGACAGAGGAGAAGCATCATCAAAAACAAAATTTCCATGATGGAAATCATCATACCATTCATCATCATCGTAGAAATTGTCCTAACGAAGCTCTCTGCGTTGAGGTCTTCGATCCTGGTCATCTTGGATCCTGGTCATCTTGAGTGAGATGACACATTTCCTTAGCAACCTCATCGATCTTCTTCTGAAGATCAGAAAAACGAAGCATCTTCTCCTTCTTCCTCTGAACCTGTTGATGGATGGCTTCGAGGTCCCTTATTTCTTGATCCAACTCCTCCTCCTAAGGCGTTGGACTTGTAGCCTTCCTTTTTTGGCTTCTAGCTTCACGCAGTGTTTCTTGGTTGACGTCCAGTGGCTGCAATGCAGCCCCCAGCACTGAGGCTTTCTTCGGCGGCATGACGAAGGTCGCAGCTTGCCAAAGGTGGTCGAATGAGTTCCCCGGATGTGGGCGCCAATGTTGGGGACTTGTTCTCAAATGCTATGAGTTAAGAACAAGGAAGCACAAATGTTAATGGTTAAAGACCTTCGTCCTCCGAAGCATTATCTCCCTCGGGATATAATGATCTTCACACGAAGGTCATGAAGGGTATACCTTCACCATCTCAGTATGTAATAGAAAACAGGAGCATGAATTACATATAAAAAAATATGAATAATCATCTTAAATCATTATATTATTTGTATTCTTATTAAATAACCATGAATAAACATTAACGATATTGAATTACATTTGTACCTTCGGCTTGACAGAAGGTAAGAATCCAAGTGTGACGTGCGAGTGAGTACCAGTCCGCGTGAACAGTACGGTGCTATTGTTCATCTATTTATAGGCACAGGACGCAGCCTGTGTAAAATTACATCCATGCCCTTGACATTTAATATTGACTAAGGGATAATCTATCGAGGACTAGACAGTCTTTTCCCCTTTAAGTCGGTTTCATTTTCCACTGCTAAGTCGAAGCTTCTCCGTACGTAGCTTCGAAACTGGTTCATCCTTCTCCCAGACCGCACCTTTCATATCGTATACACCTTCATCCCAACGCCGAAAGTCCCTGTGAATATATTATACTTGGAAAACATATTAGTCATGTTTTTGAGGACCTTCGGAAGATGAAGGCCCCTCAACAGTAGTAATACTCTAGAATGTCCACATTTATGAGAAAATTACAAAAAAACAAACATGAAAAGGCTAGCAACATCATCATACAACTGATTGTGCCCACAAAAAACATACGTTGATTAGTCTTGCTTATATGAGATACAGGGGAACTAATCTATTCCCCTGCTATCTCCAGCAGCTCTCTTATCTCATTCCCCATCTCACCTCCTATTTCAAACTTCTATGCATTTGTTAGAACTCTGGTTGCTAATCAGCAAATGGTCAAAGGGCTCCTTTGCTAAAGTAAGGAGCAATGCTGCTGTAGAACAAGAAAAGGAGCATCACTAACAAGTGGAGAATGACTGCTCGACGAGGGCGTGGAGAGTTGGAGACCCTCCGGCATCACTAACAAGTCGGCAATGTTAGCTCCTCAGGATGCCCGAGTTGGCAGCGATCTCAGGGATGGAGGAGAGGAAGCCCGAGCGTTGGCTGATGAGATATCCATTATGTAGACCTAAGGTTGGAGCACAGAAAAGATAGTCAGGGGTAGAGATGTCCAAACGGGCCGCCCGGCCCGGTCCGGCCCGGGCCCGGTGAAGCCCGGCCTGTTTTAGGCCCAGCCCGCTAGGCACGATTAAAAAACCGGGCCGGGCCGGCTAAGCACGCGGGTTCAATTGCTTGTCCGAGCCCGGCCCGCAACGGGCCTAAACGGGCCGGGCCGGCCCGTTTAGCACGAAAAAACGGGCCGAAAAGCGGGCTATACGGGTCGAAAAGCACGTTTTAGTGTAAAAAAACGGGCTTAACGGGCTTAGAGCTAAACGGGCCGTGCCGGGCTAGCCTACCGTGCCTAATCTCCTGTCCGAGCCCGGCCCGCTTATTCGTGCCGGGCCGGCCCGGGCCCGCCTATAACCTGGCCGTGCCGGGCTCGGACCGGGCCCAAAAAACGGGCTTCGTGCCGGGCTCGCGGGCCTCGTGCTTATTGGACATCTATAGTCAGGGGAGGGAGCGATGGTACTCGGGCGCCGTGTCGAACATCTAGAGGACGCGCGGGCTGTTGGACGTCTCCCATATGCAGAGCAGCGAGGGCCATGTATGGAGCCGAGGTGCCAGCTGGAGCCATGGTGGACCCAGCATAGGTCCTGCACCCCGCCCAGAGCCTGGTGCGACACTCTGCACCTCGTCGAGGTTGAGCCAGTGGTGCACAGCCCGTGTGCGAGCATCCCAAACGGCCTGGCGGCCATGGCAGTCCCCCGCAGCGAGGCGGAGCGGGTGGCAGTCGTCGTCATCGTCGAGGGATGGCGTGCCGGTGGGCGCTCAGCGAACGGCGGTGACAAAGGAGGCGAGAGAGGAGGAGAGCATGGGGAGCACGCAGATCTCGTGGCGAGGATGTCGATGAGGTCTGAGTCGTTGGGGACCACATCCATGGTGCGGCAGCCATTGACGGCCGTGAGCTGGAGTAGGCCGCCGTCCTTGGAGAAGCTCATGCACTCGACCTTGCCGCACTTGACGGCGGACAGAACTTGATGTAGCGCTTGTGTGCGCCCTCGGGGAGGTCGGAGGCAGACGCGGACGACTTCAGGGCCATGACGAGAGAGTTGAAGAAAGGGACGGGCATCGCACGGCCCAAAGGTGTACGCAGGGGTCGAGCGGGGGAGGCACCTAGGGTAGGCACGGGCGTCAAGGTGGACATCACGGGGGGTCAGGCGGGGGCTAGTAGCAAGGTGTGGACACCCATAGTTAGTTACTTAGTTTTTTAGAGTAGTAGAGATATTTAACGGAGCGAAGCGATCGATGAAGAGAAACCACAAATAAGTAAAGAACCCCTGTGCCAGCTGAGACATGATGTGAAGCAGGGAACACCAACATGTCTCCTCCCCGCCATGGCTCTCTTGCCAGCGAGCAGATGGCCATAGAAACTGACCCCAAAAATCTCCTGCAGGATCTGGCACGCGGCAGACTTCCTGTAGTGGTTCGTGCTCCTCTTCTCCGTGACGCACCACTTGATCACCTGAAATGGTGATGCCGGTATCGGCACGCCTCCGCCTCCATTGTCTGCCAGGCAATCCTCTTTGATTCGGACGTCTTCAAACACACCGAGCATGGAAACCAAAATAAAGCCACATGACTGTTCATTATTTGCAACACATAGACGAGAGGTTAACAGACTGCTCCGGTTTCATAATAGGGACATTTACATTTCACCCACTAGTCTGGACGTCTTGTTCAGATCTACCCCCACCCAAATTCTCTACTCAGTTTTGTCCTCCCACCTTCACAACCCACTCAAAAAAGCATCTTACAGGTGGACCTGACAGCTTATAAGTGGGACCCGCATAGCTTCATAGTGAGTATAGTTGGCCAAACGGGCGGCACGGCCCGACCCGGCACGAGCCCGATTAGGGCACGACACGACAGGCCCGAGCACGCCAGGCCCGTTTACATAATCGGGTCGTGCCGTGCCGCCCGACGTGCTCACCTCCCGGCCCAAGCACGGCACGGGGGATTGTTAACCGTGTCGTGCCGGCCCGACAGCCCGGGAGCACATTAGGGCTCGTGCCGGCCCGACAGCACTAGGTACAGAACAACAGCAAAAGCTAATACATATTTTACAGCAAAATCTAATACACAATCACAACACAAAACAGATTATTTAGTTTGAGCTGGTGCAATGGCTGCCTCGTTAAAAACCTATCTAGGTAAAACTCACACCTCGTGAGAAACCCTAGATAGGAAAAGAGTACAGCCCAGCTCAATAATTTCATTATTTCATCACTTAGTTCATCATAGACTTAAGTTACATGTCCAGAACCCACATTACATGTCCAGAATACCAGAACATACTAATCAATGAATAAATCACTGAAGGACTCTTCCATGATCTTATCTTCTGTTGTGTGCTGCATTCTTGCATCTGCTGCCTCCCAATCCTTTAGCAAGGAAAGCATCTCCACCATTCCTGAGCCAAGTCGACGACGCCGCTCCTCAATGAGCCTACCTGCAAGACTAAATGCTGATTCTGAACTCACAGTAGAGACAGGAACTGAAATGATATCTTTAGCTAGGATTGAAAGTACTGGATAAGTAAGTTTGTGATCATGCCACCAATCTAGGAGATTGAATTCATCATCAAACTTCTGAACAGTGTCACTATCTAGATAAGCAGCTAGTTCAGAACCAGAAATACCAGGAGTGCTTGCTGCATGAAGCAAAGCACTAGCAGATGTCCTTCTTGAGAGTTCAGGAACCATCCCAGAACTGCTACTGGCACCAAAGGCACCCAGACCAGCACCCAGTGCCATTGAAGAACTGCTACCAATGCCATCTGCAGCAAATACCAAATCCCAAGCATATTTGCTCTTACCTTCACCAGGGGTAGCATTTGAAGTCCTCTGCAACCTAACAGAACCAAATTTGTCATCATATTTATTAAATAAATCAGATAAATCAGCCCTCACAGTAGTTAGATATCCAGAGTAATCAGAATGAGTCAGCTGAGACATGAGTGCAAGCACATTGTTGAAACCTCTCATTTTAGCTCTAGGGTCCAGAATAAATGCAAATGCATATAGCAAAGGAATTGTACCCCAATATTTTAAGAATTTGTCTTTCATTGGGACAACTATATGTCTAAGCAAATTATCATTTTCATACATGTTCATGTGCTTATTAATATGAAGAATGTGGTGCAACATTAAAGGTGATGTAGGATAGTACACACCAGACATCACAACAGTAGAATCATAAAACCTTTCAAGGAACTCTAATATTTTTTCAGCAACATACCAATGTGCTTCACTTAAAAGTGTAGTACCCTCTTCTCTAGGGTGATAGTGGGTCTGGATAAACACAGAGAATGTGCTCTTGTAAGGTATAAGTTGTTTGAGCATAAGGTAGGTAGAGTTCCATCTCACTTCCATATCTAAACCAAACTTACGAGGTCTTACTCCCATAGCAACACAAAAACTTTTGTATGCAGCAATCCTTTGGTTTGATGAGTTCAAAAAAGAGATGGCAGTTCTAAAATCTTCAAGATAAGGTTTCAGTTCCACAAATGTGGCATGCACAGCAAGGTTAATGATATGGCATGCACATCGTTGATGCAATAATAAGGGACCAACATAAGCAGATAGCAAAGGTGTAAGATGGTCCATTGCCCTAGTGTTAGCAGATGCATTATCCAAGGTAATGGAAAAAACCTTTTTAGCCAATTCATATTCATTAACAACAGCATGAATCCTCTCTGCAATGTTCTTGCCAGAGTGGGAACAATCAATGAGACGCACAGCAAGAATCCTTTTTTCTAACTGCCAATCAGAGTTAACAAAATGTGCAACAACAGACAAATAATCTTCTTTAGCATTGCCACTCCAAATATCAGAAGTTAAAGAAACAGAAGTAACAGACTTCAATTTTTCAGCAACTATAGCATGTCGTTCTTTGAAGTACTTTTCCATATCTCTAGTTGTAGTTTGTCTAGAAACATTGCAATGCCTAGGATTATGGGCAGTTTTAATGTATTCATCAAATGCATCACAATCAGCAAAGCATAATGGAAGGTCCAACCTAGCAATCAAACGACATAACTGAACACGTGCAACTTCAGCACTATATTCCCAACGAAAAACAGTACCATCAGCATTATATCTAAGCATAGATTGGTTCCCAGTTCGGCCATGGAGTCGTTTACATTTGTCCCTATGCCGAGACAAATGACCAGTGCCAATGGTAGAACGGGCAACAAGTTCTTTCTTGCAAAAATGACACCTTGCTCCTACTCTAACCTGAACACCATTTTCAGTGGCGAAAATCTTATCCATGTCCTCCCAGACATCGGATGTGCATTTCCTCTTTCTACCAGTGCTTGCCGTAGTGGAGGCAGTAGCATCTGGGAGAGCCTCGCCCTCGGCAGCGACATTGTCGTCGCCAAGGTTTATGGTAGGGTTAGGGGTAGGGTTAGGGGTAGGGTTAGGGGTAGGGGCAGTGGAACCAAAGAGATCCTCCAGACCATCGTGCACGTCGTCCACATCGTCTGGGGTTTGACCCATCAACACCAAATCATGATTAATGGAGGTAGGATCATACCTATGCTCCATCGTCGGCACCTGGTCCCTCACGGCCACGACCTCGACCTGCAAAGAAGCAAAGACATAGGGGGATTAGGGGGATTAGGGTTAAAGAAGCAAAAACAGAGGGGGATTAGGGTTTAGGGTTTAGCGTGTTCATACCTTAGCCGAAGGCCGGAGCACCAGTTCCGTCGGCGATAGAGAAGATCCAACGACAGCAGATCCAGAGACACAGAGATAGAGCCAGATAGAAGAACAGAGAGACTATGAGCACAAGCGCACGATATAGATGGCCAAACAGGGAGAGGAGGTGTGAAGCTTTACCTTACCAGATCAGATCTAGAGCCGGAAGCAGATCCGCAGACCATCGGTGATGGAGAAGACAGAGGAGAGGCAGATCCACAGATCCACCGGAGTCCATAGCAGAGGGGGGAAGCGCTAGGGAATGGGGATACAGAATATTGTTACCGACGACGTGCCGAGGATGGGGCATCCAGATCCAGGAAGCACGATGCGCGACGGCCGACGCCTCGACGTCGACGGAACTGGGTGCGAGGCGGCGGTCGACGGGGACGACGGGGCGAGGCGGCGAGCACCGCGAGGGAACCGAGGGGAGACCAGGCGGAACCGAGGCGAGCACCGCGAGGGAACCGAGGCGACCAACGCGAGGGAAGGGAATCGACGGTCGGCGAGGCGAGCACCACGAGGGCCGAGCCGTCGAGGGAACCGACGGGCGACGGGGCGAGGCGGCGACCGGGCGAGGGGCGAGGCGACGACCGGGCGAGGGGCGAGAGCGGAGAGAACGAGACGAGTGCGCGACTGACTGGGGGCGGGTGTGCGTATGCGGTTAGGTTAGGGTTAGGGTTAGGGAAGGAAATGCGATCGGGCCTATCGGGCCTGCCGTTTTAACCGGGCCGTGCCGGGCCGGCACGGCGTGCCTTGGTCGCGGCCCAAGCCCGGCACGGGCGTAGTGTCGGGTCGGCACTAGCCCGAATGCCATCGTGCCGTGCCGGGCTCAGGCACGACAAATCGTGCCGGGCCTCGGGCCGGCCCGACTGACCCGGCCCATCTGGCCATCTCTAATAGTGAGAAAAAAGAGGGCAAAAAATGCAGCATGGGCCAAGATATGAACCCATTACCATGACCCACACAGAGCCTTACGACGGAACGCAGTAACCGATGGGACAAATAAAGAATTCGTGTAACTAATGCAAAAACGACTTTATAACGTGTACGTACTAGTATAAACCATACCAAAATGTCTTTTCAAGCTGAAAATAAATAAATAAATACCAAATGTTGTCAGAAAATAGTGAAACTTGGCATGGAGTCATAATTTGGTCCTAGCTGCTTGAGATAAATAGAGCATGAGATTATGCAAAAGTGTCAATATAGTTGCTTCACAAATGGAAACATCTCTCACTATGTTTCATAACATTCAACTATAACATGAGTGCTTGAGCTATATTTCTTATGTTTGTCATTGTCTTTGCTTCAAAAGTGCACCATTAGTTCATCTAATAGTTACAAACTTACTTCATGTAAAGATGCCACTTTTTTATTATCTACTAGTTTATATGCTTAAATGCCTTTTCAAAATGAAAATAAATAAATAAATACCAAATGTTGTCAACAAATAGTGAAACTTAGCATGGAGTCATAATTTGGTCCTAGATACTTGAGATAAATAGATCATGAGGTTATGCAAAAGTGTCAATATAGGTGCTTCACAAATGGACACATCTATCTCTAAGTTTCATGACATTCAACTATAACATGAGTGCTTGAGCTATATTTCTTACGTTTGTCATTGTTTTTGCTTCAAAAGTGCGCCATTAGTTCATCTAACTGTTACAAACTTACTTCATGTAAAGATGCCACTTTTTTATTGTCTACTAGTTTATATGCTTTAAATGCCTTTTCAAGCTAAAAATAAATAAATAAATACCAAATGTTGTCAGAAAATAGTGAAACTTTGCATGGAGTCATAATTTGGTCCTAGTTGCTTGAGATAAATAGAGCATGAGGTTATACAAAAGTATCAATATAGTCTTGCTGGTTGCTGCCCAGACCCCCCGAGACAAAGCAATTGTTGATGATGCTGGCACACGCAGTACCACTCCACTGCAATTTCATGGACAACAATACCTCAAGAAATGGTTTGATTGGATAGCTCAGGCCTCAGAACAGAGTGCCTGCCAGCCACCCCCCATGCTGCAAAGGTCCAGAGATTTTTGAAGGACGGGTTCCTTGAGCGGCAGTAAGGAGGCCAAAGCATTCCCTCAGAGATTTATGGACCATTTTACTGGACCCTTAATCGATATCCGCATTGTTCATTCTCATGCTCTAATGATTGAACAGCGATGAACATTTGAAAATTTTGTCAAGCTCGACCAGAATCCATCAACATCAGCTATCAACTGGCCGGGTAGTCGGTTCTACAAGTCCTGTTCCAACTGTAAAAAAATTGAAAAGGTGTTGGAGACCAAAAAGAGCAGCGCGGACAGTCCGGCCCTGAGGCCGGACGGTCCGCGGTCCGGACAGTCCGCGGTGATGGCGCGGACGGTCCGCGCGTGCGCAGAGTCAGTTAGGGTTCCTAGTTTCTCGCGGGATTTGTTACCTAAAACCGCGGGATTAACTCGGAAATCAGTTGGAAGCAGATCCAGACCTCCCCCTTTATATAGATGAAGGGCTACGGCCGATTGAACCCCCAACAATCGAACAAATCAAGTCTATTTCTCGTTTTTACCTTACGCATTAGGAATAGTTCTAGTCTAGTTCTAGTTTAGCCTCTCAATCTCCAAATTCTCCGCCTCTCTTCGACTCTACGTCGATTAGAGGAGTCTAGGTCGGCCTGCCGAGCCTAGACAACACCTAGGATCTCTCCTCCCCGACGGGGTCCCTCCCGGGAGCGAGATCCAGGCGCCGCCGGCGACCTTCGCCACCCCCTGCGCACGCGCGGACCGTCCGGCCTGTAGGCGCGGACCGTTCGGCCGTCAGGCAGGGAACCTTTGCCCCTGCTCCAGGTCGTGGACCGTCCGGTCCCTGGTCGCGGACCGTCCGCGCCTGTGCAGAGAGCACCGCCGCCGGTTCTTGTTGAGTGTTTGGCGCCTGAAAAAGGTGTCAACATACTTTTGGCGACTCCGCTGGGGAAGGTGTTTAGATCTACTAAAAATCAGGCCCTCAAATGGCCGGTTCTAAAGATCACACCGATATCTCCTCGGACAATATCCTGAAGCCGGCTGTTGAAAGTCTGACGGCCGATGAGCAACAGCAATACGAGGACTACATGCGTCAAGCGAGGGAGAAATTCTTATCACAATACACGGTGGATCGCCACCAGAAAGTTGTCAAACATGGAGAGACCGATGTCGCATCTCTTCTATCTTCGCTTCAAGTCCCCAACGTAAGTAAACCCGACGACATCCAATTTATTAAACAGTATGTAGATCATCAGCAGAATCAAATGAAACAACAGATTGGAGGGTTAGAAGAGTCAATTAGAAAATTAACGCATACGTTGGAGAAGTTTGTTGCTCCTAGTTTTCCATCATATGAGACTAGTAACAGGATATCTATGTCTAATACATCGGCAACAAATGGGGATTTGCAGACCCAACCATTATATGGTATGCCGATGAACTCATATACAGGGCAAGTACCACCGCCGCCATCCCTGCTTGGCAGATCGGCGCCCCTGAATACGGTCGGACCGTCCGAGCTTCTGCCCGGACCATCCGGCCCATACGCGGACCGTCCGGCTTGCTCTGCCGGACAGTCCGGGGCCGCCCTAGGACCGCCGCCGTCCCTGTTTGGCAGATCGGCGACCCTGGACGCGGTCGGACCGTCCGAGATGCTACCTGGACCGTCCAACCCTTACGCGGACCGTCCGGCTTTCTATGCCGGACAGTCCGGGGCCGTACCGGGACTACCGCATGGCGCCCCAATAATGGCGAACACGACCGGCCAGTTCGGATGTACCACCGTACAAACCGGATACACATATGCGGAACCTGCTGTTGCACACCAGGCACCAAATTATTACACACCACAACAGCAGTATATTTCGCCTTCTACATATTTAAACCATAATACACCATATAATCACAGACCGATCAACACTATCGATCGGTCACGACAAGAAGGTCGGTATACTAATACCCGACCAAATGAACCCCACAGCCCAGGATCCGGTGGTCTACCACCGGGTGCAATGGAAAAAATTAGGGAAGAGATGACTGAACTATTTCGAGATAAGTTCGGAGTTAATGTAGCTAGAGTAGGGCAATCATACCAAAAGCCATATAATCACCGGTTTGACACTGTCCCATATCCACAAGGGGCAAGGATACCGGAATTTTCTAAGTTTTCTGGTGAGAATGGGAGAAGCACATACGAACACATAGGCCAGTTCCTAGCACACCTAGGCGAATTGGCTGATGGAGAAGCATTTCATGTTCGGTTATTTTCTTTATCGCTTACTAGTACTGCTTTTGCATGGTACGCCGCTCTGCCTCCTAATTCCATTAATTCCTGGAATGAGTTAGAAAATAAATTTCATGAACATTCCTTTGCCGGGGAATATGAATTAGGATTAGCTGACTTAGCTTCAGTCCGACAAGGACGCGAAGAATCGGTTAATGATTATATCCGAAGGTTCCGGGACACTAGAAACCGATGCTTTCGGATCCATGTTGCAGACAAAGAGCTAGCAGGGCTAGCTTTTAATGGGTTGCTATCCTACTTAAGAGACAAATTAGATGGAACCCAGTTCTTTTCGATAGCCCAGCTACATCAGCGGGCTTTAGCCTGTGAAAGCCGATTTAAAGAGACATCAAAATCGGCCGCCCGTACTATACATCTAATAGAGCGTGATAGTTCAGATGATGAATCCGCAGATGTATATACCGCTGAGTTTATTTGGCCAACAAAGGCCAAATCTTCAGCATGTTCTTCCTTACAGCCGGTTCAAAAGAATCGGCAAGAAGAGATTAAATTCACCTTTAATGTTGCCAAATGCGATAAGATATTTGATGAGCTACTTAAAAATGGCAACATTAAATTAACTCATAATATCCCTCCTATAGATGAATTAAAGAGGCGTGCTTATTGTAAGTGGCATAATTCTTTCTCTCATGCCACCAATGACTGTAATGTTTTTCGTCGACAGGTACAATCAGCCATAAATGAGGGCCGGTTGGCTTTTCAGGAAATGCAAGTGGACACACAACCATTTCCTGTTAATACAATAGATGTCGCATGCGAAAAGATCTTAGTTCGGCCCGAAATGGCCGATAAAAGCAAAAGCAAAGACATCATCATTGACGATCCTCGCACGTCAAATATATCGCAAAAGGAGATTGCTCGAAAGGCTCCGGACGATAAGGCTAAAAAGGCCAGAGGCACCAGGGGGCAGGCACAATTAATGAGCCAAGCACGATAGCCTGGCCTGAGCATCACAGACGGTATGACACCTACGTGCGGACGGTCCGGTGCTCAGATAGACGGTTCGGCTAACTCTGCCGGACAATCCGCCTATGGCCAAAGGCGTCATCCTCCACACAAAGCCTTAAAAGGGAAAGAGACACAACGACAAAGCACATATGGTCGGTTGATCAAAACTGACTCTACTTTTGATCAGTTGCTCTCCAAGAATACTAGCAAGAAGACCGTTCTACGTGATCGGTCAACGAAGAAACCTCGGTCACCTGCTAAAACAAAACGGGTAAACAAAACGGCTCGAAAGGCGACACAACAAGCATCGCCTATTCATCCTATGAGACCAAGGTACTTTCCACCCGTTTACTCATCGTCGGTATATTATCCTGTTCACACATGGAATGGTACGATGATGAATCCATGGTATATGTATAGTCCCTTTGTCTATCCAGGCTGGGGGGCACCTCCATTCTATTCCTTTTGATCCATTGATCAAACGGTCATGGCCGAGAAAGATAAAATCTGAAACGGCCTTTTATATTGGTGCTTTATTGAATGATCTCCATATTGAAAAGCCGGTGACTTACATCAGGTTTAGTTCATATGCTTTTGGTTCGTCAACCTTCACCAAAAGGCAGGGGGGCATATGTTGGAGACTAAAAAGAGTATGGGCTCAGCAACACTGACAAGCGCACATGGCTGCAAGCACGCATGCGATGCATTTCACAAGAGAGGCTCCACTCCGATACACTTGTAAGGGTGTGGATTGGATAAGATTGAGGCCTTGTTATTACAATTCCAAGCTGAGCAAAGCACGCGCCAGAGACAGGGACGAGCAGGAGGAGGATCCGCCCGCGCCCGCCGGCCGTCGGAGCCCGTGCACGCCAAAGACAGGGAGGAGAAGAAGATACACGCTGGAGCAGGGATGGGGGAGCAGGCCGCCGCTGGAGGAGAGGGCTAGGGAGTGCGCCGCGCCGGAGAACAAGCAGGCCGCGCTGCCAGAGATCCGCCTGCGCTGCGCACGCCTAGGACCCGCGCGCGCCACGCGCGCTGAGGTCCACACGTTGAGATCCATGCGCGTCGTGCTCGCCAGGGACCTGCCCGCGCACGCCTAGGATCTGCCGCGCAACGCACACCGGAGACCCGCCCGCGCCGTGCCATGCCGCCTGGACACCCTTGTCGTGCCGCGCGCCGGAGAAGGGCCCGTCCCCGCCGCACGCCGGTGAAGGCCGCTGGGGCTGCCGCACGCCGGAGAAGGGAGTGGTGGAGAGCGATGGACCAGCCGCTGCCAGCGAACCTGGGAGCGTGCTCGCGTGCGATTCAATTTGGGAAGAGAAGCAGGGGAAAGGGGAGCGGGTCCCACTTGTAAGGTGTCAGGTCCACCTGTAAGAGCCTTTGACGGGAGAATATACCGTCGTGAGGTGATTTCTGAGCAAAGTGTGGAGGTGGGAGGGGAAACTGATTAGAGAATTTGGGCGGGGTAGATTTGAGCAGCGCGTCCAGACTAGTGGGCGAAATGTAAATGTCCCTTCATAATATAGTGTACTATTGTAGTTTTTCATACTACTGCTAATGTTGCATGAACCTTCATCTTTTTAGTGATGAGTAGATGACCAGTTGTTAGTCAGACCTAAGTTGTCTTGTTATTCATGCAACAAGAACTTTTGTGTCTGATATTGCTTCTTTGCAACAGGTGCATGAGTTGCATCATTTGTACCATGTACAAAAATCATTGATGGTTGCATGCTATAACCATAGTTATCAAGCGAGAACAGAAGGAACTCACAAAATGGTGTAGGGGACAAACCAATTAGCCCGCCTTGGTAATGCAAAACACTCAACTCACCAGCAAGTAACTTAAGATTCGAATCTTCACGAATGCAAGCTAGTAAACTCCTTCGGCCTCTTTAGTGAAGAAAACTCAACAGTCAAAGAAAGATTTCATAGGGAGACCAATAAATCAGTTGAAGACGAAAGTTGGAGTGCCTCTGTAGACAGTGGCGTATCTAATGGGTGGTCCAGGTGGGCCACGGCATACCCTAAGATAGCCCACCGAACCACCAATCTATCGAAGCTTAGGAAAAAAACCTAACACTAGTACTGTATTTTATGTTTGTTGTTTAAACAATTTCATATTACATTTGCATTCTAATGTATGTGAATTTATGGACTTAAATGCTAAATCTATAATTTCATATGCTATTCTTATCTATATATTCTGAAGTGTATACCAAATTATTATGGATTATACTAAATTATTTATGAAAACAATTATGGCATACCTCATGAAGAAGTTCTAGCTACGCCAATGTCTATAGACAGAGATCTCAGGATACAGTCACCGAAAACACAACATTGGGTATTCTCAGGAAGCGAGAAAAGGAATCCGTCTAGTTAGCATCGATGAGAGCAAGCTAGTAAACATCCGATCATTTAGTTTGATGCCGTGAGAATCAAAACACAGCACACAATAGTTTCGTATGCTCAGAAAAGATGAAGCCTCCATTAAAAATGGCATGTGGATCTATGAATATACAAGCCTCAAGAAAAATGAACTTCAAACTCACATGGCACCTCGGCCAACAACAAATGGCCCAGAAATGCTTCCATTAGATTTTGATCAGAATTATTAAGTCACTAGTGATCTGTATGCAAAAAATGTAGAGCCTCCCAATACTTTCTATGGCTAGGACTGTGCTAATGTAATGCCAAGCAAAGGATTGATGACAACTCAGTTCATGCTTGTCATGTGCATAACAAGTTTCAGAACAAGAGCGATAAAGAAACATTAACAACCCAAAAAATCCTTTTGGTTCTCCAACAAATTATATATTTGCATTCAATAGTATACTTAGTATTTTCTGAATGACCAACCATGATTGATGCTTTGCTATTTGTATTTGAACTGTGTGCACTCCATGCTTTTAACTATCATTTTTTCAAAATCAACATGTCCACTTTTGTAATTAAGCACCCATTTCCTCATTACCCATGCATTGGAAACTAACCTGTGTTCTAAGCTTTGGCATGCTTTGAATTCATTGCAAACAAAGATTACATCATTTGACTGCTTTGGATTCTTAAACTGTATTCTAAGCTTTGCCTTGATGTTCAGAGTTGACCTTCCTATATTAAAAAAGACAGATAAATAAGCCGGAAAAGGTACTATTAGTTGATGTAGGTTTACTCTCCCATGTTTATTTTCTACTGATAAAATCCATATCATGCATTCACCAGAATCCACCGCATGAGCATTCTCCATATCTGAAGTGATGAAATCTCATATTGTCCCTGATTATAATCTCGATGGGCTCAACTTTTGAAACCAACCTTATAAACAAATGGCAATCCTCACTATTAAGTTACATGCATCAACTAGTCCAACCCAAAAGCTTAAGCTGATAGAAAGAAGTGGGCAATTTACTTATATTATATTCCAACACTCCTCCTCACGTCAAGCCTTTTTTGGGTCTCTTGACGAATATGTGAGCGAGCAACAATTATTTTATTTAATTGTGCTAATCAGGATTCGAAATCGAGACCTCTGGCTCTGATACCATATTAATTTACATGCACCAATCATTCTAACCCAAAACCTTAAGCTGATAGAAAGAGGTGGACAATTCACTTATATTATATTCCAACACCCACATATCCTTATATTCTTTACTATCCTTATTGAGGATCTAGACTCAAGTGTGAGCAACCCAAATGACAGAGCAAGCTTCTCACTATGACCCATTAACAACCTTTCTTTCTCTTCATCACTTACATTATAAACAACTGAACTAAGGATTGGCACATAACCTGCAAGATTCAATTCTTCCCGGTAGCTCCAATAATCTTTTCTTTATGCCATGCATCCATGGGTGGTATTATCACCAGCAAAGAATTGATGCAGAAAACCATCACGACCTTCAAACCAGCTCATTGCAGATGGTCATCACTTTCCTAAGCTTTGAAACTTCATCCCATTCTCCTGCTGATGCAAGCGTATTTGATAACAACATGTAGTTCCCTATGCCCTCTGGCTCAAGCCTAAGAAGATGTTCAGTTGCAGCTTTAGCGATCTCAGTATTTTCCATGGATTCGGCAAGCCCCTAACAGTGCCCCCCAGACACCACCATGAGGTTCCACAGTCATTGATTTCACAAGGTCAAGGGCTTCAATTACCAGCCCAGCCCCACCAAGCAAAATCAACCTTTTACAAGCGTAGTGGTCTGCAGAAAGCGATATCCCATACATGTCCTTCATCTGCGCAAAGTAGTATCGTTCGTCTTTTACCACACCTGCATGGCTACAGGCAGTCAATACTCCAATGAAGGTAACATGGTTGGGTTCCACATCTACCCTCCTAACCATGTCATTGAACAAAGCAATTGCATCATTAGCCCTGTCATGCGATGCTAGGCCAACAATCATTGAGCTATAGGTATACACATTCTTCTCTTGCATCCCTTCAAAAACCCTGCGTGCCTCATCAATGAGACCGCACTTGGCATACATGTTCACCAACCCTGACCCAACAACCACCACTAGTACAATTTGGCTCTATACAAGCGGTAGGATTTTTACATCACAGGCGGTTCGGTTAGAAACCGCCTGTGATGTCCCAGGCGGTTCAGTACGCCTGTGATGTAATAGTATCACAAGCGGTTTTTGTTTAGGACCGCCTGTGGTGCTCTATCATTTTCACAAGCGGACCCTAAGACAAAACCGCCTGTGATTGTAAAAATATGAAAATACAATTTAAATATGAAAATAATTTTAATTTTTAACAGAAATATGCAAATACAATTTAAATGAATTAATATTTAATTTTTAACAATAATATGCAAATACAATTTAAATGAATTATAATAGCACACATAGATAACTAGAGAGATTTTAAATTAATTGGCAACCACAATTCATAGTCGATCATACATGATAACAAATACAATTTGATTCATACAATTTTTCATGAACTACCATTTTTCCGCATGTATGGCTTTAAGTTCTTATCAATTTTCGTTTCCACACGCTTGATTCTCTCTGGACCGTTAAAGACGAACATCTCTTCATACTTATTGTATTCCTCATCTTGGTCTCCCACATTCTCAACTCCAACAATTTTTTGCTTTCCAGAAATAACTACATGCATCTTCTCATCTGCTGGATCGAGTACATAGAACACTTGTGCAACACATTCGGCGAGAACCCACGGGTCATCTTTATATCCTACTTTCTTTAAGTCTACCAGTGTGAGTCCGTAGTTATCCACTATCACCCCCACGGGATGTTGTACCCATTGGCACTTAAATAAGGGTATTTTCATGCTTGGGCCATAATCAAGTTCCCATATTTCCTCTATGAATCCAAAATATGTGGTCTTCTGTCCATGTAGGTCAAAAGCATCGATACGAACACCGCTATTTTGTGCAACACTTTTCATGTCTTTTGATTTAGTGTAGAATGTGTACCCATTGATGTCATATGCTTGCCATGATGTCACAAAACACGATGGCCCAGAAGCCAAATTCTTCATTGTTTTCTCATCCGAAGAGTCTCCGAATGGGATGTTTTTGTAAATTAACCATTCGCTGAAACGATGTTTGTGCTCCCTCATGATCCAGTCCTCTGTGCGGTTCTGATTTTCTTTACGAAGCTCATTCAGGTGTTCCTCTATGTAAGGCTCGGCTATCGTGAGATGTTGTAGTACACTACCATGAGCACAATGTACTAGCTTGTAATCCTCAACGCGAAAAGTTTTCTTGCCCATTCTCCCTCTCCCACATAGTTTACCCTCATGTTTAGGTACAGGCACACCTATCATTGTTCCGTCACTGATGTAATCTATACAGCTCTCAATCACTTCTTCTGTAGTGTATCCCTCCATGATTGAACCCTCTGGGTGAACGCGATTTCGCACATAACCTTTTAATACTCCCAGGTATCGCTCCAACTGAAACATATGATGTAAATATAGTGGCCCTAATATTTTTATCTGATCCACGAGATGTATGATTAGGTGTACTTGCATATCAAAAAATGATGGAGGAAAACACATTTCAAGCTTGCACATAGTCTCGATGATGTATGCCTTTAGATAGTCCAAGTCTTCTAAAGCTATTACTTTTTGTGAAACCGCATTGAAAAAGTAACACAAGCGTGTGATGACAACTTTGACATGCTCTGTTTCGAGGGCTCTTACCGCAATTGGGAGGAACACCATCATCATCACATGGCAGTCATGAGAGTTGTAGCCAAATAGAGACAAGTCCTTCATCCTGACTAGTCTGCTGATATTGGATGAGAAACATGTGGGCACTTTGACCCCACGCAAACATTTGCAAATCTTTGTTCTCTCCTCAACTGACAAGTTGTAGCTAGCTGGGGGGAGGTAAGGCTTCCCTTTGCCACTATCCACTGGATGAAGTTCCGGTCTGATTTGAAGATCTACTAGATCATTGCGTGATTTAAGTCCGTCTTTTGTCTTACTCGGCATGCCCATCAAGGTTCCAATGATGCTGTCAAAAACATTTTTTGTTACATGCATCAAATCAATGCTGTGGCAAATTTCCATATCCTTCCAGTATGGGAGGTACTTGAAAAATATTGATTGCTTCTTGAAAGTTGTGTAAGTTGAAGGGTCAGTTCTCTTTCTCTTTTCTCCTTTGTTTTTTCCCTTTCCGAATACAACATGAATGTTCTTTACAATTTCAAAAACAAGTTTCCCACTATAAGGCTTTGGTGCACCTTCACTTTCCAGTTGATTGTTAAATTCCTCTTTCATCTTTCGGTACTTATGCTGCTTCATCAAGAACCGTCTGTGTCCCATGAACACCAACTTTTTGGATGATTTAAGGTACATGGAAGCAGTTCCATCGACGCACACTACACAACCATTCTTTCCTTTAGTCTTTTGCCCTGATACTGTGGCGCCACCGGGAGAATCATGGATGGTAACAAATATAATTGCTCTTAAGTTGAAATACTCACGGCAATACTCATCCCATATTCTAACTCCTTCATTCCAGAGCTTTGTCATATCTTCCATAAGAGGTTCTAGGAACACATCAATATCAACACCAGCTGATTTCGGACCTTGAATAAGAATAGTCAACATAATATACTTTCTTTTGTGACACAGCCATGATGGAAGGTTGTACATCGTTAAAGTCACGGGCCAGGTGCTATGTACACTTCTTTTTTCACCAAATGGATTCATTCTGTCTGTACCCAAAGCAAATCTTACATTTCTGGTTTCTTTGGCAAACTCAGGATACATAAGATCGAAATTTTTCCATTGTGATGCATCAGCAGGGTGTCGAATCTGTTTGTTATTCTGCTTGCGATTTTCAGCATGCCAACGCATAAGCTCAGCCTCCCTAGGGTTTGAGAACAAACGTTTTAAGCGATCAATTACTGGAAGATACCACATCACCAAAGCTGGGTTCTTTGACTTCTTTTTCCCATCCATGTCATCAAAAGTGTCATCGTCACTTTCAGGTCCAATAGTGGATTTCTTGTTTTTATTTTTCTTCGGGAATTTTTTTACACAGTCTTGATTGTAGCTCTTCTTGTATCGACTGACATTGCAAACTGGGCATCTTGATGCGTTCTCAAAATCGCCACGATACAGAATACAATGGTTCGGACATGAATGAATTTTTTGCACACCCAGAGCTATGGGAGATATAAGCTTCTTCGCTTTATAAGTGCTTGTTGGTAGTTTGTTGGGTTTTGGTAGTAATTGAGACAGAAAATTCAAAAGATCTGTGAAGCTAGTATCAGACCATCCGGCGCTAGCCTTCAACTTCAGAAGTTCTAGAACTGTACGCAGTGTAGTAAACTCTTTGTCACAACCCTTTGATTCATCATATAAAGGTTCTTTTGAGGCACTTTCCAGTCCCTCCATTTTAGATAGCCCTTTCTGCGATCCCACAGAACTTAACATTTCTGGTTCCATATGGCGCAACATCTCTTCACAATCAAATTCTTCAAAATCTTGATTAGCATCCACATTATCCACTTTACCATCAACTTTAAGATCTAAAATTCCGACAACTCTCTCGTCATTACCAGGCACTTCACACGGATCCAACTCACCATGTTCTGACCATATCGTGTAATTGTTTTTAAACCCTCTTTTTAGCAGATGTGATTGGATTACTCCTATATCTCTCCAAGCTATCTTATTATCACAATCGATGCACGGACATAATATCTCCTTGCTCTTTCGCAAATTCGCGTGCTTGTTGGCCGCTTCAATAAAGCTTCTCAAATTTCGAATGTATGATAGCGACCAGTCAAGGGGTTGTTGATGTTTAGTCCTAAACAACACGATATGAGTATCGTAGGTTTCACTCTTAGAGAGAATGTATTTTGTATGAACCTCTTAGAGAGTGTCAAGTCAATGAACTATCTTCGAGTACTATTGGGAAGTGGATCTCTTTGATGTATTTTTTTTCTAGTGATATCGATGGTGCCGAGTAGCACCAAATTTGGACTTGTGTCCATATCTATAGATGCTAGTAGTTGAGCACTAGCGCCTACAATCTTGACTACCTCATCCCTATTCTCTGTTTGGGACTTATATGGAGAATGGCATCGGCGGAATGCCTGAATCGGCGGACCCCAAGAAGAGATTAAGTCCTGTAGTCTACCACCTCCCGTTATTTGTGGGCTTCACCGATGGCTGGAAACATTTGGTGATAGCAAACGACCTTCGGGTTGAAGACGTCTGCGAGCTTGTTAAGGGGCCAGACGATGGTGAGCCGGTGTACTATGTCCGGATGTGTGGTCACAAAATTTAAAGCTGCCCCGGCTGCATGTGTGTGCTTCTCTTCTCTTAGGTGGGGTGCTAAGTGATCTTAGTAGCCGACATAAGAGAAGAGAAGCGCACAGATGAAGCCGGGGCGGCTTTAAATTTTGTGACCACACATCCGGACAGAGTACACCGGCTCACCATCGTCTGGCCCCTTAACAAGCTCGCAGACGTCCCCAGCCCGAAGGTCGTTTGATGTCACCAAATGTTTCCCGCCCTCGGTGAAGCCCACAAACAACGGGAGGTGGTAGACTACAGGGCTTAATCTCTTCTTGGGGTCCTACAGGGCTTAATCTCTTCTTGGGGTCCTTCAGCATGGCTGTGATGTTATAATGCTGAAGGACCCCAAGAAGAGATTAAGCCCTGTAGTCTACCACCTCCCGTTATTTGTGGGCTTCACCAATGGCTGGAAACATTTGGTGATAGCAAACGACCTTCGGGCTGAAGACGTCTGCGAGCTTGTTAAGAGGCCAGACGATGTTGAGCCGGTGTACTATGTCCGGATGTGTGGTCACAAAATTAAAAGCTGCCCCGGCTGCATGTGTGTGCTTCTCTTCTCTTAGGTGGGGTGCTAAGTGATCTTAGTAGCCGACATAAGAGAAGAGAAGCGCACAGATGAAGCCGGGCGGCTTTAAATTTTGTGACCACACATCCGGACAGAGTACACCGGCTCACCATCGTCTGGCCCCTTAACAAGCTCGCAGACGTCCCCAGCCCGAAGGTCGTTTGATGTCACCAAATGTTTCCCGCCCTCGGTGAAGCCCACAAATAACGAGAGGTGGTAGACTATAGGGCATAATCTCTTCTTGGGGTCCTTCAGCATTATAACATCACAGTCATGCCTTCTCTGTCTAACTGCATTGGAAAGTGCCCTTCTATCTGCGAGCTTGCTTCCCGACCCGATCCTGCCCCGTAGGGGGTTTGGGCTCGATTTCTTTTGAATCACCTTTTCTCGAAGTTCCCTTATTGATGGAACCAGTATATCAGACTAACAGTATATCCCTTTATCGATGGAACCAGCTTGAATGGCAGACAACGAGCAGCCTAGTATGGATGTGGTCTGCACCGGTGCGTCTAACAAAGTTGATGAAGACGCGACCAAACTTGAATGGCAGACAACGAGCAGCTCCGGTGAAGGGAGCGGGGAGGATAGTTCTAGTGACGACAATCCTTGTACTCCTATACCTCCAAGGAAGAAAAAAACATCAGATGAGCTTGATGCCGACTATATTCCCAACGATGAAGAGGTAAATAGAAATATGCCGACTATATTGTAAAATAATGTTCATATATGAAAGGCCATTAATTTTTTCACTATATAGATTTCAAATGAAGAGAAGAAAGAGGATGCATCTTCTACACGAAACACGGAGGATGCTCCGATGCCTGAATCATCCGTTTCACATAAGCGGAAACGAGGGCGACGAGGTCCAAATCAGATGAAAGAAGGTGCAGTTATGTATGTAACAAAACTAAATGCAGAGGGGTTTCCTGAAGAACCACTTGACGTGGTTACAAAGTTTCGAAATTCCTGCGGGGCTACTGTTAGAGATATAGTGCCAATCACACTTCAAAAATGGAAGGATTTAGATGAAGACACCCGCAACAAGCTATGGGCTAAGTTGTCTGAGTCATTCAAGTTCCCAAAAGGCACAGAGGATGCAGTAAGGAAGTCGATGCTCTCTGCTATGGCCAAGATGTTTCGTGAGTGGAAGGCCGAGATGAATAGGGACTTTGTTAAGAAGAATAAGGTTCCTCCGCCCAAGAAAATGGGGAAAATCACTCAAGCTCAGTGGGAGGAATTTGTTCGTCAGAAGACCGAACTGAAGGCCAAAGAACTGGGCGAAACTAATTCTCAGAGAGCGAAGATGAACAAACACCCCCATCGCCTGGGGTCAAGCGGATATCACCATAAAGTTGTGCAGTGGAACAAGATTATCGAGGAAGTTATAACTAACGGCACTTTGGACCCAATATTAAAAGATATCGATGAGAGAGCTATTCGTTGGATCTTAGGTCGAGCAGGTTTGAGTGAGGACGGCAAACTTTTGCATCCAGAATTGGTATGCGAAGTTTCGTCAAAAATTCAAGAATATGCAGATAAGAGAAAAAAAGGAGAATTTAAGCCTCGGAGGGAGAATGACATACTAACTGCAGCACTAGGCAATCCTGAACACACTGGACGGGCTCGGGGAATCTCTTCTAAGATTTCCTGGAGAGAGGCGTTTCCAGAGTATGCGTCGTCATATAGGAAACACGAGAAGTCGAAAAGGACCCTTGAAGAGACTATTGATGAAAGGGTACAAAAGGCTATTAATGACGTGATGAACAAAATGAAGAAAACAGAATGCATATCATTTGAACTCAAGCCAAGCCACATGAGTCCACCTATAGTCCCTAGCAGCGTTGGATCTGTGCAAGACTTGACCAAGTACCCTGTAGACGATATTGTTGAGGACAAGCCTTGCTTTCTTCATATTCCAATCAATCGATCTGGGACAAAAACAAAGCAAGCTGCTACTGGTTTGGTAAAACCAGGACTTGTTAACTACAAGGACAATCCTGTCCCGCCACACTATGCTATGGTCCAAGTTCTAGAAATCACAGACAGTGGTTGTGAAGATTGGGAGATAGATTTTCCAGTTGAGGGGATCATAACTTTGCAGGAGGCAATGAACGAGTTGGTCCTTTGGCATCGACGCGACATCAAGTTTGGTGATGAGCCGAATTCAACACCAATGCAACAAAAAGCTAGTTCGATCATTCCACACCCCATGGTGCAGGAAGATATGACACCGGCCTCCAAAAAAATCGTTGAAACAATCATATCGCCTCTTGCGAAGGAACTCGACGAGGGGGACGTAGACAAAATTGTTCCTCAGAATGTCGACGTCAACATAAAAAAGGAACCAAAGGTTGGCACCAATGTTGAAGGGCCAACTATTTCAAAGAAAATTCATAAGCGAATCGCCACAGACGATGTCAAGAAACCGTCAGAATCAGTGGCACGCTACCTGCATAAATTGCAGAGAGTTATGACTAATCAATCAAAAGCAGTATCAGCATCTCATGGAGTAGGCACACGGTCGGCCCAAATAGACAATTTCGAAGTATGGGAAGAAGATGGAATGATTCATACTCGAGAATCATTACGTCTTAAAACCAATATCTCGGTATACAAGAAGGAGGATGTTCCTCCTAAATTTGTGAATGGGAGGCCGTTCTTAACGACGGTGCAACTTTCTAAGTTGTCGACTCCGGAGATTAGAATGCATGAGTGGTACATGGTGGCTAGCAACAAATACAAACTCGAGGAATTCACATTTGTTGTGCCAGAAGATGCATTTTGGAGCAATGATCATATAAATCATGTGCGGCATTTATTCTTTGACGATCTTTGGTCGTTGTACCACCGACAAAGGATGGAAACCAACTACTTAACCCTCTTTTGCTTGTAAGTACCTCTAAACTTTCATATTTGTTAGTTTTGTACACGCACACATAAACGAGAGTCTAACGATTAACACTATTACACGTAGGATGCAATACATGGATGATAAGAAGAAACAACTTAAGACAGGGTTTCTTGACCCGTTGATGATATCCCAAGCTCGCTACAAAGTAGTTGCTCGGAGGCAAGGAGAAGAATACAAAGACTTGGACGATGCTGAATTTGAGAAAGCCGTCAAACAGAATCAGAGAAAGAAAATGAAGGTAATGGCGGCATACATTGGACGAGCCATGTATAATCATGTACAACATGGCAAGGACTTAATAATAGCTCCGCACCACTTTAAGTAAGTTATCGACATGGTTTAATTTTGAACTATAAATTATGGCAATCGTGATATTAACATGTGTTTTCGTCTATGTCTATATAGTGACCACTACATTTGTATCATGATCTGGCCAAAGGATGGTAAAGTCGTGGTCTTCGACTCATTGAGAATGGAAAAGGCTACGTATAATGACTTCTTGAAGATTTTAGAGAAGTATGATTATTATTGCACACTTGTACTTATTACAACTTAACAAATGTATTCTTAATCTCACAATGCTATTCTTATATGCAGTGCATACCGTTTTTATTGGAAAGATCTTGGCGGCGAACATCCAGAGGACAAGCCTAATTTGTCAATATCATTATTTCCATATGGTGACAAACAACCTCCGGGTACTGTCCTGTGCGGTTATTATGTATGCGAATGGTGTCGTGTTACCTTCCATTACATGGTCAATCGTGAGGATGTAAGTTCGCTATCATTGTCTATGTTGCAATTTTTATGTTATATTGTTGTTCATCACATTACTCTTAGCACCGATTGCTTTTTGCTTTCATTGCAGGTTCCTAAATCTAAGATCAATGCTGAATGGTTAGAAAGAGATATGGTTTCCACCGGCGTGGCTAAGGTTGTAAGAGACTTGCTTTACTTTATGTGCCGTGAAGTTCTTCATCAACAAGGGCTATTCTACAATGTAAATGGAAATTTGCAAAAATTCCCAGAACTAAGTTTGTACACAATATCACACAGTGTTTAGGTCTTTAGTTAGGAACTTTAGATGTTTAGTTGTCTATGGAACTTTGAGATGTTGAGTTGTTATGCAACTTGATGTGTATAAATCTTGGTATGATGGAACTTGATATGTGGATGAATCTGTGTATGGAACCTGCTATAGAACTTGTTTGAATCTGTGTATGGAATCTTTGTATGATGAATATGTGTATGGAATATGTGTTTGAATCTGTGTTTGAATCTGTTATTAATTCTGTATTTGAATCTGTTATTAATTCTGTTATGTGTGTTTACAGTCGGACTTATAATTAAAACCGCTTGTGATGTGTGCTGTCACAGGCGGTTCTTTTAAACCGGACCGCCTGTGATGTGTGTCTATCACAGGCGGTTCTTTTAAACCGGACCGTCTGTGATGTGTGTCTATCACAGGCGGTTTTTGATTGACCGCCTGTGATGTTGTTTTACATCACAGTCGGTGCACCACAAGCGGTTCCTGGAACCGCCTGTGTAGAGGCTAACCGGACCGCCTGTACAGAGGTTCCCTGTAGTAGTGCACGTTCCTCCCAAGACCATTTCGTTCTGCAATTTCCTGAACTTAGGTGGCTCGCCTCACCGCACCAAGCTGAGCGCAAGCCGAGATAGCACCGGTGAGTGAAACTTCATCAATGGGCATGCCAACCACCGCCATCTTCTCAAATGCTTTGAGTGCCTTCACCGGCATGGCATTCTATGAATATCAGGTCACCATTGTCGTCCATGCCACCATATCCTTAACCGAGCAGAGCGCAAACACCTCCTTAGCGGAATCCATATCATGAGAGTTGTTGTCATGGTGATGATCCCGGGCGACCTCTGTCGTCGCCCCCGACCATCACCCACGTCAACAGCTGCCGCCCCATTGCACCCCCTCTCTCCCTCCCCCACTTCCATACGCATTACCCTTTTGACTCAGCACGTCCGCCTTGCCACAGTTCCATCAACACCGTAGCTTCCCTCTGCCGCCGGCCCGACGCTCCCGGTGACCTCCACCCACGGCAACACAGATCAGCCCCTGCGCAACCCTTCCCCATCGCTTGCTAGCTCTACCGTCCCCCTGTCCTCGCCGACGTCGCATAAACCCCATCCTTTCGTGCTTGCCAGCCAGCACCACACCTCTCATCCCACAAAACGAGTCTGATCCACATTGCCGGCCAGCGACGTGCACCCTGGCAATTACTCCCTCTCCCCCGAATCCCGCAGCATATCTAGTTGCCACGACATCCCCTCCGTTCTGGCACCTAATGGCTACAACCGCATTGAAGACGAAGATCTTGGAGGATGGACGATGATTCGGCACAAGCGTATGCGTGCTACATATACGAACTCAGGCCGCACGTTGATGACGCCTCATCAGCACCCGGCCGCTACCCCCAATCGCCTGATGGTAAGTCTTCGAGGTCAATGTGCTCGTTGCCTGAGATCACATGGCCATTGATTGCAAAGATCTGATGAGATGCATCAAATGCTGGCACTTCGGGCACCATTATTGGTAGTGCTCTAGAAGGGTCGGCAATCCACCTGCAACCCCAAAGCGACAACCCCGCGACTTGACTACTTCAACTTCCCGCCGCTTGGGCTCTCCGCTCCGTCCATGGCTCGGCCAGGAGACCCTGCTGACCGCCCAGAGCAATCCTACGCCATTGCCTCATCCAACCGTGACATGGAGTGGGAGCTAGAGTGGCTGAATTCCCATGTTGTGGTACGAGAACTGCCCCAACATCTACATGGATCAGGGTGAGTGGGCCTTCTGCTCCCACTTTGGGGTGAAGTCGGAGGACATCAAGGTGTCCAGATGTCCCCCTGCTGACTTCCTCATCACCTTTACCCACCAACACCATTGGGAGTCGGTCGTTGCTGCAAGAGGCTTCCCGCACAACAACCTCGTTTCCGCATCAGACCATGGCAGCTGGTCACCCTGGGAGATCGCCATGACTTGTTCTTCCATGTTAGATTGTGCATGGAAGGCATCCCTCCTCACACCTGGAATGAAAGCATTGCCAAGCACTCAGTGACTTGAGCATGCGTCGAAGAGGACTTCCTCTCCGCTGGCGCCATGGTGTAGTTGATGGCGAGCGAGAACCACGTAGCCGTCATGACCCTCCCCTGACTACTATCTACAATGATGGTCGCCGCTGTGGCATGGACCTTCCCCTACCGTTACCTAGGACTTCAGTGCCACAACCGTCCACTCCAAAAAATTCATGCCCAACCTTTGATTGACAAAATCAGAAACCGCTTGGCATGATGGAAAGGAAACCTGTTGAATCGTGCAGGCAGACTTACGCTCGTGTCTTCTGTTTTGTCTTCCACCCACCTATCACTTGTCGATCTTTCCCCTCATGGCCTAGGCCCATAAACGCATTGACAAGATATGTCGCTCCTTTCTCTATAAAGGTAAGGCCGAATCTAATGGGGTCACCGTCTTGTGGCTTGGCAGCTAGTCAGCAAGCCCAAAGCTCTAGGCGGTTTGGGTGTTCTCAACCTCGACAAGTTCGGACATGCCCTTCAGCTTTGTTGGCTTTGGAAGGAATGGATGGGTGAGGATCACCCTTGGAAAGGGCTTGACGTGCCTTGTAACACTGTGGACAGACTTCTCTTTAGCGCCTTGACCATTGTCATCTTAGGAGATGGTAAGACAACTATGTTCTAGCATAACAGTTGCCTTGATGGCATGGCACCAAGGAACCTAGCACCAATCCTCTTTGAGCTAGTCTCAAGGAAGAATAAGTCGGTTGTCTATGAGTTCAATGGTGAGAATTGGATCAGGTCTTTGAGAAACAAGATCACATCCTCGATTCAGATCGAAGAATTCATCTCTTTTTGGATCAGACTCCATGAATTCCATCTCCAGCCACAGGTTTCAGACTCCATTACTTGGAAATGGAGCTCAGATGACGCCTTCACAGTTAATTTAGCCTACAAAGCATAATTCATCGGATCTTACACCAATATAAAAACTAGTTTGGCCTGGAGGGCAAGGGCTGAACCAAAATGCAAGGTTTTTGCTTGGATTCTTCTACAAGACAAGCTCCTCACTGTGAACAATCTTGCCAGTGGAGGCTAGCCACACCATCTGAAAAGTTCCCTCTGCAATGGGCCCCTAGAGACTAGCCTGCACCTCTATTTACATTGCCCTCTCACCCATGCTATGTGGGATTAGATTTTGGCTTGGAAAGGTATGACCCCCTGCCCTGGTGGACCCTGCTCGCTTCTCCAACATTAATGACTGGTGGGAAGCAGCATCCTCCCTGCTCCCAAAAACCCAAAAGTGTGACTTCAACAGCATCGTGATATACACCAGGTGGAACTTATGGAAGGAGAGAAACAGGAGGATCTTCAAAAACAGCTCCTTAACCCATATCCAGGTTGCCTTGAGGATCAAAGAGGATGTTTAAAGTTTTAGGAGGGCTATGTCTATCGTGTAATTGAGATGTTGTTGCGCCTTTGTAGCTAGCTGCTCTGTGTGGGTCTGTTGTGATTGTTCCTCCAGTCGTGTGTGCTATGATGTGTTGTATCCGGTCCTCGGACCTCATCTCTTATTTTCTGAAATCTTTCTCCCTTAATGGATATGCAGAGTTCCTGCCAATTTATTCAAAAAAAATGTTCATTATAGGTACGCACTTTACATAAACAATAGAACCCTTATTGGATATGCAAAGTTCCTGCATTTTATTCAAAAAAATTGTTTATTATAGGTACGCACTTTATATAAACAACGGAAACATAAAGCATGGGCATGTAACGAATCAAATACAGCTTTACCTTCTTATCTACATGTTCATAAATGGTGATGTGCTTAAGCTTTGAGTCATTCCTCCTCTTCAAGGCTTCCTCTCTATTCCTTTTAGTAACTTCATGGTCTTTTACCAAACATGAGGGAAGACCTTTTTCTGTTGGATGTCTGTCCACTTGCCCCAGCAACGAACAAGAGCATGCTTTTTCAGGTTCAGGGTTCTTCACACTTAAAACATCCATTTTGGATTTCTCAAATTCAGCTTGAACATCATCACTAGCAAAAGCCTAATGTATGAGATCAGCTTGCGATCCTATTGCTACTCAAACAACATGCAAAACAAAATAAGAAAAATAATGAATGGACCTACAAATAGGGACTGTAGACCATAGTTAAGGAAAACCTTAGGCCTTGGGTCTACCATAGAAGGAACTGGTAATTTGGATTTATTGGTAATACCATTGGCATTGCTCTAGCCATTATTAATTTTGACCTAGTGAAAAGAAGACTTAACAAGCTTAAAATAAAACAAGGAAATAAACAACTACCAGAAGATACCAGAATACCTTCTTCCATGAATCGCCAGCTAACCACTCCAGCTTCAAAAGTTGTCTTAGGACCAGGATTATTAATGATGTCATCAAAGCTCTACATAATCCAACAAATGTATATCAGATTACATTATCCAAAACATATTGTACAATAACTTGAAGGTATGAATGTCTTACTACGTTATAGAACATTCCTTTTACCATATGTTTCTCAAAGATTGCAAGTATACTTGCAGATTGTGTGTTGCGATGGCATACAAATCATAGCCAAGGGGGGAAGTGAGTGTAAGGAGATGTTGCTACCGTCGCAGATAAAGATTAGAGCTCTGCACTCCCATTTCCTCGGTGTCCACCTGTAGGTGAAGAGCATGTTCCCTCGTGAATTCACGAAGTCCTGCCAAAAATAGAGTAGAAATATGTTAGCAAAAACTGTCATACTACACTGATGGAATCAAAAAAAAAGAATTTCCTTGTTAGAAACTGAAACACCCAAGAGAATTGCAGGACTAACCTCTTCATACTTGATATCATCTTTGTACTAAGCCCGCATAAATCAGAAAACCAATTGCTAAGAGTCAAGGAGGCAAAAGAAACATGAAACAACAACAAATTCTTCTGAATATACCATGTGAAATATTTTTTCTAAATGTCGTATAATTATGTCCATGCGATCAATATGCACAACAGCACAAGAGTTTATATATATATATATATATATATATATATATATATATATATATATATATATATATATATATATATATGCCTCTACATTGAAGCCTTCCTTAGCCGATGTCCCAAAGTAGGGGATGTTTCCCTTTGAAGCACACCATGCTTTAGCCTTTTTCTCAAAAACCTAAAAAGTGAAAATATAAGAAAATCAACAGCATTACAAAATGAATCATGTGCAAGCAAGAGTGGGTAGCAACTTGTGATAAAAAAATACTCATTGTCCCGATGTTACCGCTATCAACATAAATCTTGTTCCCAAGCATTACAAATGGCAAATTTTCTAGATCTGATTGGCTAGCCTGCATAATGAATAGTGTGAAGTACATAAAGATTGTTAATAAGCAGATTGCTTACTTGAATTAGGAATTCCACATGCCAGTTGAGTTTTTCAAATGACTTGGTTACATTGGCATCATATACAAGAACACAACAATCAGCTCCCCTATAAAATGACACACCAAGACTCTCCTATCCTGCTACCTCCTATATCTAAGCTTCAGTAAAACAAAATGTTGTAAGCTAAAATGTGAATGGCGCCAAAAATAGAAGGAGGTGGCAAATTCCATCACACTAATAAACATGTTACAAAGACAACCATCACACTAATAAATAGGTTACAAAGACAAGTGTGACTCAGAAGAAAAGAAAAAGGTAGCATTAGTTTCATAAATAGTATTTGCAAAGAAAACATTGCTACCTAGAAGGCTATGACTGAATTAGTATCCTTGACATAATAGCTGTCAAGTAAATCATGATAAAAATAGGCAGGTATGTGCTAAGTGGAACCAAAATTTCTATTTATTTATATACATCACATGGAAAAAATATATTTAATGATATAGAACTATTTGGTTTGGTTTGAGTGCAGAAAGGCTAGAACTGTTTGGTTTACTAAATGATCTAGGAAAAATATTTCCATTATTCCAGTTCCAGAAAGGGTAAAACTGAAAGGAGAATATGTGACCTGAAGGATATATTCAGGATGCTTGGACCATTGAGCAAGATTTCTTTCATCTTTACATTCCACCTTTAGTTGCAGAGGATCGTTCCAGTCAAGGACATGATCCTGCGCTACCACTGGATCACTGTCATACCCTTCGAGCTGGAAGCACGTACCTTCCCTCGGGTTGGGTCATGTAGGTGTCCATGTTGTCCTCGTGCTCGGCATAGGTAGCAGGAGGTTGAGCTCAAGAGCACGACGGTGGCAATGTCCAGGCGATCCTTGTGCCGGAGCTCGCAGCAGCGGAGGGAACCTCAGTGAAGCAGTGCTCCTCCTCCATGGGCCAGTCGTGGATGCCCGGGTCGAAGAGGTCGATGAAGGTGTCACGCTCTAGGACGCGCCTGACATGGTACATTAGCCCCATGGGGAAGGCGCCATGAGCCCATGACCATTTGCAGCAACAGCATGCCCAGCAAGTACACATCTGAATTCACCCCCAGCATGCCTGTCTGTTGATCTTTTTCTGTGCGTACAAGCCAGGTTTGATGTTAGTGTTATAGTGTGGAATACAACTAAACCCTAGCTGCAGGGGTACAAGATAATATAGAACCCTAATGGGCTAGGCCCATATACACATATACACAAATACTCTAACACCCCCCTCCCCCCCGCAGTCGAAACTCTAGCCACTGCAGATGTTGAGACTGGATCGAAACTCTGTGAACACCACCGACGGGAGCCCCTTGGTGAAGACGTCGGCAAACTGGGAGGTGGTCGGGACGTGAAGAACACGAACAGCTCCACAGGTGACCCATTCGCAGACGAAGTGAAGGCCGATCTCGACATGCTTCGTGCGCTGGTGTTGGACGGGGTTGGTGGAGAGGTAGACGGCGCTGACGTTGTCGTAGAAGACCAGGGTGCTCGTGGCCAGCGGACTGTGTAGCTCATGGAGTAGCTGACGGAGCCAAGTCACCTCGGCCACGACGTTGGCTATGGCGCGGTATTCGGCCTCGGCACTAGAGCGGGAGACAACCGGCTGGCGCTTCGACGACCAGGAGACGAGGCTGTTGCCGAGGAACACGGCGTAGCCCGAGGTGGACCGGCATGTGTCAGGACAGCCCGCCCAGTTAGCATCGATGTAGACGTGAAGCTCCATGGCTGAGGATCAGCGTAGAAGGAGACCGAAGTTGAGAGTGCCCCGCAAGTACCGCAGGATCCACTTCATCGCAGTGAGATGTGGCTCCGGAGGGTCGTGCATGTAGAGGCACACCGGTTGGATGGCGTAAGCGATGTCGGGCCTGGTGAAGATGAGGTACTGAAGGGCCCCGGCAATACTCTGGTAGCTTGTGGGATCGGCGACCGGGGGGCGGTGGCGGAGAGTTTGCCTTGCGTATCCACCGGAGTCGCGCAGGGCTTGCATTCAACCATGCTAGCACGTTCAAGGATGTCGACGGTGTACTGCCGCTGGTGGAGAAACAGGCCCTGGGGACAGCGCTCGATGGTGACCCCCAGGAAGTGGTGGAGCGCCCCTAGGTCCTTCATCGCAAACTCCTGCTAGAGACAGGAGATGATGCAACGCAGAAGCTCAGGGGAGGAGGCGGTGAGGACGATGTCTTCGACGTAGAGCAGAAGGTACGTTGTATCTGAACCGCGACGGAGGATGAACAGGGACATGTCTGACTTGGCCTCGATGAAACCCTATGAACACAAGAAGGTGGCAAAGCGACTGTACCAAGCCCGGGGGGCTGCTTAAGGCCGTAGAGGGACTTGTTGAGCTTGCAGACCATGTCGGGGTGAGCAGGATCGACAAACCCAACGGGCTAGGTGCGTTAGACCGTCTCTGTCAGGGTGCCATGGAGGAAGGCATTCGTCACGTCGAGTTGGTGGACCGGCCAGTCCCTAGACTGTGCTAGAGTCAGAATAGTCTGGATGGTGGTAGACTTGACCACCGGACTAAAAGTCTCGTCGTAGTCGACCCCAGGGCGCTAGGTGAAGCCCCGGAGCACATAACGAGCCTTGTACCGCTCCAGGGACCTGTCGGCGTGCAGCTTCAGCTTGAAGATCCATTTCCCGGTGACCATGTTGGCGCCAGGGGGAGAAGGCACCAGGTCCCAGGTGTGGTTAGCCTGGAGAGCCTCGTACTTCGCTTCCATGGCGCGCCGCCACTGTGGGTCGGCAAAAGCGCACCACGGACAGTCGTGGGCACCGGCGAAAGAGCCAAAGAAGAGGTCGCGGAGAGAATCAGGCGATCAGGTGGCCAAAGGACACTGGCCGCGCACCGGGTGACCATCGGGTGGATGTGTCAAGGATTCCGATGGACGACGACGGGGTGATAGGTCGAGGCCTCGGCGCGAGAGCGAGCCGAGGTAGTACTGTGACGACCACGACGCTGGTACGTCTGGATGGGGTCGGTGTAGCGAGACGATGGAGCGGTGTGTGATGGTGAAGAAGGCACCGGTGCCGCATGGGGCTGTGCGGGAGACAGTGGGGCTGCGCGAGGCGGTAGAGGGGATGCCGAGGCCGCACATGGCTATGCGGGCGAGGGTGGCATAGAGGACGCCGAGGCCGCACGTGGCAGTATGGGGGTGGGCGGCGCAGGCAGGGCCACGCGAGGCGACTGAGGGGACGCCGAGGCCGCACGTGGCTGTGCGGGGTGGGCGACGCAGGTAGGGCCGCGCGAGGCAACTCAGGGAGCACCGAGGCCACACGTGGCTGTGCAGGGGAGGGCGTCGCAGGCAGGGCCGCGTGAGGTGGTGAAGTGGACGAACCTGCGGGGAAGGGGGCATGATTATGGGGAACACGGGGTTGAGGTCGAGGAACACGTCGAGCTCGGTGAGAGAGGTAGCTAGAGAGGAGGAAAAAGGGAAATCCGACTCGTCGAAAACGACGTGATGAGAGCTGAGGACTCTATGGGAGGTGAGGTCAAGACACCAATACCCCTTATGGTCGGGGGAGAAGCTGAGGAAGACACAGCGAGTGGAGAGAGGGCGAGGTTATGAGGAGCAGTGGATGCGAGATTGGGGTAGCAAGCGCACCCGAAGACACGAAGATGGTCGTAAAAGGGATGGATGACGAAGAGAGCGAAGTAAGGAGTGGGGTGGGCAACTGCCTTGGTGGGGAGACGGTTGAGGAGGTAGGTGGCAGTGGCGAGGGCCTCAGCCCAGTAATGAGCGGGAAGAGAGGCCTGGAAAAGTAGAGAGAGCGCGACATCGTTCATTGTGCAAATCATACGCTCAGCTCGGCTGTTCTGAGGAGACGTGTAGGGGCATGACATGCGGAGGTGGACGCCGCGAGAGAGGAAGAAGTCATGGGACACATTGTTATAAAACTCGCGCCCGTTGTCACACTGGATGCTCCGGATGATGCAACCAAAATAAGTGGAGACCCAGTCAAAGAAGTGAGATAGGGTGGGATAAGTGTCGGACTTCTGACGTAAAGGAAAAGTCCACAAATAATGTGAGAAGTCATCAAGAATGAGTAAATAATACTTAGAGCCAGAAATGATGATTACAGGAGATGTTCATACATCACAGTGTATCAGATCAAAAGGGCATGCTGCTCTAGAAGAGGAGGTGGGGAATGGGAGCCTAACATGGCAACCTAACTGACAAGCATGATAGAGGTGCTCAAAAAATCCCCTACAACCGGAACCGAGGTGCTGCTAGAGAGCTTGGACATCACATCACGACCGGGGTGGCCCGGGGCTGTCACACCGAGCGAGAAGGGTCCTGGTGGCAAGATCCTTCACAGAAAGACCAAATGGGTCAAATTCCATGGAACAAGAGTTGTCAGTAGTGAACTGACGGACGGAAATAAGATTTTGAATGATGTGGGGGGCAACAAGAACGTTGGATAAACGGAAAGGACCAGGAAGGACGACGTCACCTACGAAGGTGACGGGAAGGGCAGAGCCGTTTCCAACCACGATGGAAGAAGGAAGGGAAGGGTGGGGGAGAGGTGGAAACATAATACCTACGTCCGAGGTGGTGTGGTAGGAGGCACCGGAGTCAGCCACCCAGTCAGAGACCGAGGTGGGTGGGGTCAGCGTCATCGTGGAGAAGGAGTTGGCGAGAGACTGCGTGTCCCACCCATTAGTCCAGGGCCCCCACACGGGCTGGGCCGGAGGCCCCGGAAGGGGAAGGAGCCCCTGATGAGGCTGTTGAGGTGCCGAGGGCGCTTGAAAGCTCTCTTGTGGGTTTTGGTGTTTGGATGACAACTCAATTAAAGGACTAACAAGTGTGCTAAGTGTTGAACAGGTGCTTAATGTAAAGCTAACAAAGTTCAACACAAGTGAACAAGTGTGATGGTCCAAGGACTAGATTATGGATAGATAATGGACATCGCAAGTGAGATGGACATTGCATAAAGTGAGACTCGGGTGCGTAGCTCGGAGACAACTGATCAGGCCAAGGATGGAGGCAAGAAGAGCTTCGAGGTACCAAGTGCACGGGAGAAGGTCAAGAGGCTGAGGAACCCAAAGCCAAGGGTGAAGAAGAAGACTTGCAAAGTCAAGGGTGATCGAGTTGAGAAGAGCTATGACACATCAAGGATCACTACATAAGGACGTGACTTACAACCAATGAGGAAACATCTATGGTTATGTGGTGTAAGTCATAAGGCTCAAGATCAAGCTCTAAGAAGGAGAACAAGGTCACTAGGAGGAGAACAAATGTCAAAATCAGAACTGGAAGTAGCCCAAAAGAGCTAAGTGCACCTTGACCTTTAGTTTGGGCTGTTCCTAGTTTGGAGATATTCTATGTGACCTTTGCAGGATGTTGGAGCTCAGAAATGTCAGTCTGGATCAAGTTAAGCTGACTTAATGATTTATGAGTCCAACATCAATCTAAAGCATGTCAAATAATAGAGAGATGAAAATCCAAGAGAAGGTATGGTTCTAGACTTAGTACATTGGTTTTTGTGTACTAACATATTTGTCTAAGTGGTAGAAACAGAGAAAATAAGAAAAGAAAAGAAAAGAGATGCAAATGGCTTGGCTGTGTACAGCCAAGACTCAGCTCAGTCTGGCACACCGGACAGTGTCCGGTGGTGCACCGGACAGTGTCCGGTGCGCCAGGCTGAACTCCGGTGAACAGGCCACTCTCGGGAAAGTCTGGCGGCGTACGCCTATAATTCACCGGACTGTCCGGTGGTGCACCGGACTGTCCGGTGAGCCAACGGTCGACAGCGCAATCAGCGGGCGACGCGTGTCATGAGCCAACGGTCAGTTGGCGCACCGGACTGTCCGGTGTGCACCGAACATTGTCCGGTGAGCCAAGACGACCGTTGCTCCAACGGTCAGCTGTGCCAGTTTTGGAAGGAGATCGGGCACCGGACAAGCTACAGTACCTGTCCGGTGGTGCACCGGATTGTCCGGTGCGCCACCCGACAGAAAGCAAATATTGCCTTCTAAATGAAGTCCAACGGCTCCTAGGCCCCTTGGGTCTATAAAAGGGACTCCTAGGCGCCTCCAACAAATATACAAGTGCAGCCAACAAGTGGAGACATCACTCGGATCAATTCTCTCTCTCCCTCTCGTGTATATCTCTCTAGTTTGTGTAGAGGCAAAGCTATAAGCCTTGAGAGAGTGGAGAAGTGCTGCAAAGAGCTAGAGCAAGGTCTTGAGCATATAGTTACTCTGCCGGAGTGCTGCCAAGAAGATTGTAAGCAGCCGAGGTTTCGTTGTAACCAACTCAACATAGTGAAAGGCTTTATCTGTCATATGGACAGATCTGAGCAAACGGAGGAAGGAGTTGAAACAGACTCCAAGCCCAGGTGTGGCTAACTCCAACGAGGACTAGGCAAGCATTTCAGGCTTGACCGAACCTCGGGATAAATCCTTGCGTCTGTGTGCTCTGTTTTGAATTGTGCTCTGACTCTCTGTCTTACTCGCTTTTATTTCTGCACTTCAACACTTATCTGTGGTACAAGTTATATTTGAAGTGCAGGACATTTTGAGACAGGATCTTCTATTCCGCTGCAACCTACTTGAAGGGGTTTCTCATTCCACTGCGTTCTAGTCTTCGAGTAGAGTAAGAATTTAAGTTTTAAAGTGATAATTTTTATTCTCCTATTCACCCCCCCCCCCCTCTCTAGGCGACATCCAGATCCTGTTCCCGGGCAAAGGGAACTTTCAATTGGTATCGGAGCTAGGCCTCTCCAGTGTGGGCTTAGCCGTCCGGAGATGATGATGTCGTCACAAGAGGTAACTGTAGAACTTCTTCTAGGCGATGGCTCTAATTATAAATCTTGGTCTGTCTCTATTTATAATGCCTTCATGCGTGTTGATCCTGATTTGAGACAGATCTTTAGTAGAAGTATTTTTCCCTCCAATTTTAGTCAAAATCCTTCTAATGATGAACTAAGATGTCTGTCTCTCAATCACCATGCTTGCAACATCTTAGTTGACTCACTTTCTAGAAGTGCCTATTTTGCAATCATGAATAGTGATAGTGATTTATTTGTTGATGCTCATGATCTATGGACCAAAATTAAGTTAAAATTTTTTAAGTCCATATGCACTGCTTCTGCTCCCTCTATTGCTGGTAGTACTAACTTGTCCAAGGGAGAAGAACGAGAGAGATGGACACCAAGCGATGAATCCACCTCACCGACAGGTTCATCTCCCACTTGTTATACATGTCTTGTTGCTAACGATGAGAATAAGATGAAAGCAATCATGAGGAGGAATATGAGGAAGAGGTGTCTACATCATCACAGGTACATTTTCCTATTTTGCTTCCACTGACAATAGTGACAGGGAAAATGAGATTGACGATGTAGAAGAAGAGGAGATTTGTCGTTTCTACACCCATCTCAACAAAGAAGACAAAGTGCCCTTGGTTAAGCTGTTGAGAAGGAACAAGGAACAAGGCGAGACGCTTCTAAGGCTAGAGGAGACTATCATCAAAACCAACGACAACCTAAAGAAGATGACCAAAGAACTTGAGGAGCTAAAATGCTCTCATGATGATTTGATCCAACGGTATTATTCAGTTTTAATTGAGCAAAGAAATAATGATGATGTTTTATCTAATGTTGCTCAACTTAAAACTGAAAATTCTATGCTTAGGAGTCAAGTAGAAATGATAAATTTAGAAAAACTTGCTCTAGGTGAAAAGTATGATATGTTGTCATATTCTCATAATAAACTAGTTGATGACCATATCATGCTTGATGTTGCTCATGAGGTTGTAATTACAAACTTAAATTCATGTGAACCTCATTCTTGCACAAGTGCACATTTGGATAATATATCACCATGTGCTAACCCCTGTCGCTCAAAAGGAAGCGAATGTTTGAATGAGCAACAAGTTGTAGGGTCAAAAAGGAAATTGCTTGGAAACAAGAAACAAAGACAATTAAGGAGAAGATGCCTTGCTCGACTTCCTCAAGATATCTACGAACACGTGGTGAAGAAGCTTGAGGAAGGAGAAACCGCAGCAAGGGTCAAACTCCTTGAGAAAGATGTTCCTAAAGCAATAAGTGAAGCAATCAACAAGAGACAAGAAAAAGGTAATGATTCAATTAGCCATGTTATTTGCACTAATAATCTCTATATGTCATCCAAAAGCAAAAAGAGAAGAGGAAAAAGGAGGTGCTTCAAGTGCAAGAGATTAGGTCACCTCATTGCTTCTTGTCCATACAAAGACAAGGACGAAGGGATAAGGAGATGTTTTGGATGCAATGAAAAGGACCACATGATCACCTCATGTCCGGTCATAAAGAATCAAGGACATGCACCCTCCAAGATGACCCTCACCAAGGAAAATGATAAACAGCAAGCGTCATGTCGGGTTGAGCGACGTTTCTGCTATATGTGTGGTGAGCATGGTCATCCACCTGAGGTATGTAATAAAGGTAAGGGTCCTAAGCAAGTAAATTTGTCTCAATCTTATTCGCTTAGAAGACCCAAACCATACACTTGTGCTAGATCAGTAATGAGATCACCTAGAACTAGCACAATTGCTATTTGGGTACCAAAGGCTCTTTTGGATGATCGTTATGGACCCATCCCGAGATGGGTACCAAACTATGCCAACTAGACCATGCAGGTGCCTCGAGATGGACTGGAGACCATGGGAGAGCTTAAGATGTTAAATAATTTGTAGAGGTCTTGAATCATTATTGGTGAATCAAGCAAGGGACCTTGATGAGAATATGCAACTTGCTCTCCAAAGGACGGTACCCGGGTATCTTAAGTACATTATTGCAAATCAGTATTGCTCTTAAGTTGGTTTGTTGTGCTACCTATCCTTGGAGTAGTTATGCTTTTGAGATTGCCTGTGTTATCAATGGTTCATAATGATGCTTGTGTAATCATGATTGTGTGTTCTATATGTTATATCTTTTGAATCATTCAATGGTACCTTTTAAATCGATATATTCACTATGATTAACTCTTTTTGTGTTAATGGATAAACATGTATCCTTTTGTAAGACATGCTATTATCTTTAATGATTAACCTATGTGCAAGCATGACATCTTATTTAGTCCATGTTCACATAATTACCCAATTTTGATACTATGTGTATACCAAATCCATGTTGTGCCACTAATGCACCTTCTTGAGTTATGAGGTGCATGAGCAAAAGGAGCCCTAAATTGGTGACAACATGTGCTATCACTCTACACTACCTAAAAGAATGGATCTCATGGTATTCAGGTAAAAGGCAAAGGTATGGAGAATGGAACTATGCAATCTCATATCTTGAAGTTCCATTGATTGTGATCACAGCTATGTTCTTGCCTCTGAATTGGTAGTAACTTGGCTTAGGTGCTCCTTACTTTAAAATGTTGTTTCTTTTGGTGTACCTAAGGAACCTTCTTGATCATGGTGTACTTAGACACTACGCTTTATATGCATGATCTTGTCGTTTTCAATTGGTATGCAATGATTATCATGTATGAAGCATGCCTAGGTTGCTTGTAAAATGTTATACTCCTTGAGGCATGCATTGTTGTATTAAGTCAACTATTCAATTGGTATCTCTTTGTGATGAAATTGATAGAGTATGCCTTGACCAAGAGATGTTGTGATCCCCTCTAGTTCTGAGGAAGCTAGAATGTGCAAAGTGCAAGTCATTCAAATACTTGATGCAAAACTTTAGGGGCAGCACACATAACATGTGTCTTTTGAGACTAATTGGTTCTTGAGTGATCTTGTATAGTCTCAAGGTGGAAAAGAGAAGATGAGCAAGAAATGGAGCAATCAGGACTTTGGTACCTCTGTAAGTAAAGTATTTGGTATCTTAAGTTGTAAGTAAATGCATATTTTTAGACTGCTCATGCTCTATAATATTTGGTGTTACTAGATGCTGATCTTTAAATATCATGGAGCCATGATAATAAATGAGTTTTCAATTGGTAGTCGTGATAGTTTGCCTCAATTGACATCTCTTGATAATCACTAGAATAGGAGTTTCATCTTGTGCCGCAATACTATAACTTGTTCTAAGTTTGGTGTCTTAGCAACAAGAAAAGGTAGGATAAAGGATCAGGCACAAGTGTGGAGGAGCCTCCTAGAGATTAAACTCTCAAGATGGAAAGTACACCGCAACATGGTAAAGGTACAAAAGGAAGTATTGATCTTTTTGCGTATATGTATCTTAATTTTACTCAAATGTTGGTGGTGCATATGTTTAATGAGTAAGGGGGAGTTTTGATAATGTGTTTTTCCTCCTTAACACCCTGTTGTCCCTTGACATCATTCTATGTTCTTGCTTGAATATGGTTTTGGTGTTTGATGTCAAAGGGGGAGAGATTGTGCATTAAAGCTTATCTCAACCTGAGAGGAAAGCTTATCCTAAAGGGGTGATGTGTTAGTTTGAGCATTGTTAGTGTGTTATTGATAATTCTTATCATATGCTTCTTGCTATAGTATATGTGTTGCATCATATGGTTGCATCATATGGTGATGATGCAAAACTAGTGCTTCCGCTGCTATGAATTAATTGGCATGTGTTCATGTGGGTAATGGTGCATGTGGTTAATGGGTTAATGGTGCTTTAAATTGGTATCTTAGTTTGAATTGGTATCTTAATGGTGAATAGTAGTAGGTTGATATTCCTGTGATATATCCACTCAATTGATTGGTGTTTAACTCTGATTCTGTGCATTTGTGTGTTATAGCATCATGGTTTGATCCTTGACACAATGCATCCCACAAGTGCTAAGGTGTAGAAATGCTTCGAATTGCCTAAGCATGTGCATATTGGTATTTAAGGCCAAAGTTATGATTTTGATGTAAGCACATATTTAGGGGGAGCATTCTACAAACTTAGAGTTCAAAATGTGTGCTTTAAATTTCACTCTTATGTAAGCTTTAACTGTGTTGCCATCAATCACCAAAAAGGGGGAGATTGAAAGCTCTCTTGTGGGTTTTGGTGTTTCGATGACAACTCAATTAAAGGACTAACAAGTGTGCTAAGTGTTGAACATGTGCTTAATGTAAAGCTAACAAAGTTCAACACAAGTGAACAAGTGTGATGGTCCAAGGACTAGATTATGGATAGATAATGGACATCGCAAGTGAGATGGACATTGCATAAAGTGAGACTCGGGTGCGTAGCTCGGAGACAACTGATCAGGCCAAGGATGGAGGCAAGAAGAGCTTCGAGGTACCAAGTGCACGGGAGAAGGTCAAGAGGCTGAGGAACCCAAAGCCAAGGGTGAAGAAGAAGACTTGCAAAGTCAGGGGTGATCGAGTTGAGAAGAGCTATGACACATCAAGGATCACTACATAAGGACGTGACTTACAACCAATGAGGAAACATCTATGGTTATGTGGTGTAAGTGGCTCAAGATCAAGCTCTAAGAAGGAGAACAAGGTCACTAGGAGGAGAACAAATGTCAAAATCAGAACTGGAAGCAGCCCAAAAGAGCTAAGTGCACCTTGACCTTTAGTTTGGGTTGTTCCTAGTTTGGAGATATTCTATGTGACCTTTGCAGGATGTTGGAGCTCAGAAATGTCAGTCTAGATCAAGTTAAGCTGACTTAATGATTTATGAGTCCAACATCAATCTAAAGCATGTCAAATAATAGAGAGATGAAAATCCAAGAGAAGGTATGGTTCTAGACTTAGTACATTGGTTTTTGTATACTAACATATTTGTCTAAGTGGTAGAAACAGAGAAAATAAGAAAAGAAAAGAGATGCAAAAGGCTTGGCTGTGTACAGCCAAGACTCAGCTCAGTCTGGCACACCGGACTGTCCGGTGGGGCACCGGACAATGTCCGGTGCGCCAGGCTGAACTCCGGTGAACAGGCCACTCTCGGGAAAGTCTGGCGGCGTACGGCTATAATTCACTGGACTGTCCGGTGGTGCACCGGACTGTCCGGTGAGCCAACGGTCGACTGCGCCAACGGTCGGCAGCGCAATCAGCGGGCGACGCATGTCATGAGCCAACGGTCAGTTGGCGCACCGGACTGTCCGGTGTGCACCGGACATTGTCCAGTGAGCCAAGACGACCGTTGCTCCAACGGTTAGCTGTGCCAGTTTTGGAAGGAGATCGGGCACCGGACAAGCTACAGTACCTGTCCGGTGGTGCACCGGACTGTCCGGTGCGCCACCCGACAGAAAGCAAATATTGCCTTCCAAATGAAGTCCAATGGCTCCTAGGCCCCTTGGGTCTATAAAAGGGACTCCTAGGCGCCTCCAACAAATATACAAGTGCAGCCAACAAGTGGAGACATCACTCAGATCAATTCTCTCTCCCTCTCGTGTATATCTCTCTAGTTTGTGTAGAGGCAAAGCTATAAGCCTTGAGAGAGTGGAGAAGTGCTGCAAAGAGCTAGAGCAAGGTCTTGAGCATATAGTTACTCTGCCGGAATGCTGCCAAGAAGATTGTAAGCAGCCGAGGTTTCGTTGTAACCAACTCAACATAGTGAAAGGCTCTATCTGTCATACGGACAGATCTGAGCAAATGGAGGAAGGAGTTGAAACAGACTCCAAGCCTAGGTGTGGCTGACTCCAACGAGGACTAGGCAAGCATTTCAGGCTTGGCCGAACCTCGGGATAAATCCTTGCGTCTGTGTGCTCTGTTTTGAATTGTGCTCTGACTCTCTGTCTTACTCGCTTTTATTTCTGCACTTCAACACTTATCTGTGGTACAAGTTATATTTGAAGTGCAGGACATTTTGAGACAGGATCTTCTATTCCGCTGCAACCTACTTGAAGGGGTTTCTCATTCCACTGCGTTCTAGTCTTCGAGTAGAGTAAGAATTTAAGTTTTAAAGTGATAATTTGTATTCGCCTATTCACCCCCCCCCCTCTAGGCGACATCCAGATCCTGTTCCCGGGCAAAGGGAACTTTCAGGGCTGCCGGAGGTGGAGTGTCAAAGAAGATCTGCTTGAGGAGTGACGGGGCGAGGAGCCGAGGCACCCGTGGATGGCCCGGGCCACATGTGGATGGTGCCTGTCCATGGGTTGTAGAAAGATGGCCACTAGGAACCACCCGAAGAGCTGTCGTGCCACTGCGTCCACTCTTGCGACCACGACCGCGACCCCCCCCCGGAGTCAGTAGGCTGTCGAAGAGCTCCAGGCGACAGGGGACCAAAGTGTGGTTAAGAGGAACCCCCCTGGAGGCAGAGGGGGATGCCCGAGGAGCGTTGTAGAGCGTCGTGGCGGGAGCGGCAGTCGCAGTGGTAGAGAGGCGAAGCTCCTCCAGAAGAAGATCGTTCTTGGTCTCCGCAAAGGTTGGAAATGGCTTCATGTGGGTAAGAATGGGTGTCACACGATCGAAACGAGGGCTCAAGCCATGGAGGAGGTTGAGCACGAGGCACTCATCAGTGGTGGGGGCCAGAGGGTGCGGAGAGTGTCCGCCATCGTCTTCATCTGACGGTAGTACTCGTCCATAGAGAGATCGCCCTGAGCAAGCTAACGGAAGGCGGTCTCGAGGTATAGGATCCGAGTCTGGCGGTGGCCGAGGAACTGAGCCTCAAGGCACCCCAGATCCGGTGAGCAGTATCGTTCGGCACGCGGACGATGTCTTGAAGTTCGGTCGTGAGGGTGCCATGGATCCAGGAAAGCACCACCTCGTCCATCAGAAGCCAATCCTCTGATGGGTCAGGGACCGCGGAGAGGACGTGGTCGGCGAGGGCGTAGCGACGGAGGGTCTGTAGGACTTGATCACGCCATCGGGGGTACTGAGTGGAGTCCGGCGCAAGAACGTCGGTGACGATTGCCTGGATGCTGGTGAGGGCCGCCACCTGAGCGTGAAGAGAAGCGCGAAGGGTTGAGGCCGGGGCGGCGCGGGCTTGAAGGTGTCGGTGCTGTGGCGAGCGGACGTGGGGGAGCCATCCGATGCGCCCTTGCCAGCGAGACGGCGGTAGGTCTCGGCGTACTGGCGCTCAATGGCGTCGACAATCGCCTCCTCTTGCTCAAGAGCACGGGCGGCGTCCTGGGCCCGCTGGCAAGCAGCCGTAACAGTTGCCCGGGTGGCGGCGAGAAGGGCAGCAGCGTCATCCAAAGGAGCGCGCAGGGAGGAGGTGATGGCGGACGGCTAGCTGTAGACAGTCGTCGGCAGGGGGCAGCCACGCACGCGGGCCCCGTAAGGTGTGTCGAGTGGGACATGAGGAAACCCCGGCGCTAGCAGCTGGGAGCGAAGCAGGGCGGCATACGGTAGGGAGAGCGCAGGAGCCGGCCGAGACCCGTTAGGCCCAGGGGCAGCCCCGAGGGTGGCGGATTAGGTCAGCATGGGTGGAGGTGGTTCGATAGTGACGACAGCACAGCAGCGATGACGATGTGCCCCAACAGTGCGTCGGGAGCGGCGATGGGGCGCGCAGGGCCAGAGACAGCGGATGTGGCGGGGAAGTGGGCCACAGGGGGTGCAACAACTATCGGTGACGCGCTGACCACAAAGGGGAGGGCCGTCAGGGACGCGTTGTTGCTTAGCGGCGCGCCTGCCGCAGAGCGGAGGGGTGCTGAAGGGGTGGCGGGGCCCGACAACACGCCAGCCATGGGGGAGAAGGGGCGTCTGAGGTGCAGCGAGGCCTGGCGGCGCTGCTGCCGCAAAGGAGATGGTCGCCGGAGGGGCTGCGACGTCCGGCGACGCGCCGGTCGTGGGGAAGACGGTCGTCGGGGGCACAGCAAGGGCGGCACAGTAGGAGAGAGGAAGGGGAGGGAAGAGCTCGACGGCGAATGAGGAGAAGGGAGGCAGCGGCGGCCGGCCCGCCATGGAGGGGCGGCGGTGGTTGGAGGAAAGGGTGGGGGCGGCGGCGACTGTAACCTAAAGCTTTGGTACCATGTTACATTGTGGAATACAACTAAACCCTAGCTACAGGGGTACAAAACAATATAGAACCCTAATGGGTCAGGCCCATATACATAGATACACAGATGCTCTAACAGTTAGCATGGCAGTGAAAGAAACATGTTCCTTGTCTATTAAAGATCGACCTCACCTTCATTTCCTTCGAAGCACAATGCTGACTGGGGGAGGTCGCTAGCGATTACATAAACGACTCATCATAGCATAGTGCTTCGAATAGTAATAAAGAGTAAGTAATAATACTACAGACTAGACTCATTTACATTGTATAAATCAAAGTACACAGAATAGAAACGTAGCCAACATAAACAAACCCACCACAGGCAGCTGACTAGGGGAGGTCGCTAGCCTAATCCTCGAACTCGTCGAAGTCCTGGAACTCCTAGAGATCCGTCTCGATGCCTTCTTCTTCTTCTTTACTTGAGCATAGGTTGCACCAAAGCAATCTGGTGTTTTGTGAAAGCAAGGGTGAGTACACATCAACGTACTCAGCAAATGTCCCGTTTGACTGAGGTGGACTAGCTTTATGTGGGGTTAGGGTCAAAGCAGTTATTTTTAGTTCGTCAGGTATTTATTATTAGTAGAAGCCAAGTTTTAGCAATAACCAACCTGTGAACCATTTCCTCATTGAGGAACATCATTATCGTCATCGAACCAAATCCATAAATTGAACCATACCATCTCAAACGATCTGTATCTCTAATCAAAGAGGATCCTAAGGCCTCTCATAACCGTGAGCACGGCCGATATATCAGTTTCTTTCCCCTGCATAAGTTGCACACTTTACCCACGAGTCGTGATTCTCTTTCTGCCTGGAGACAGCTACTCCCCATTGACCACTACCTAGGTGTCCTGGCAGGGTATCACTATGTAGCCTTTACAAAGATTCCCCTGGTGCGAAGTTGCTCGTTAGGTTTCGCCAGTCGTACAAACACAGTACTCCTCCCTAAGGTGGGTGACTAACAAAACCAAATGAAATGAACCTCAGCACCCACCCTTAGTAGAGCAAGCACTATGCCCCGGCCCCCATTGACGGCACAACGTCAAAGCTAACTACACCCCCAGGTTCATCCAATTAATTAGCTAAGGGCATCTCATTCCACCTTCATAGTTGTATTGTTTTCTCGGGTGATCTCTTAATGAACATATCCTTACGGAGAGGTACTCAGGAAATAGCCCGAGCCCCCTTAAGTATCACAAGTTCATCATCATAATCAAGATATCATCAATGTATCATAAATATTCTCATCATGTTCATTGATTAAAGTAAAGCAGTAGCATAATACTAATCATAGTAACCAATTCCCAAAGGGTAAACAAGGACAAGAAAACAAAATACTAGTAAATCCTTAGGTTGTTCATGGTATGTGGTAAATGGGACATGATGGGTCAGAGGACACTTGCCTTCACCAAATAGACGCTCAGGGTCTTCAATGTCGTGGAACTCGAAGAGCTAGACCACTTGGTCGCCAACGCTTGATCTTCGATTCCTTGAAGCTCGGGAATGGGTCGCATTCTAATCGCAACGCGAAGCGAAGACGAACAGGCACAAGCAAACAAACATATATATGCATAAGAACATTACACCATGCCAAGGAAAATATAATAAAAACATGCAATACAAAATAGAGCGCGCTACTATGGTCACGTGAGGAAAAGAAACGTCGAACTCGAAGCTACGGTCGAGAAGATATCGCGTTTACGCCAAACAAGTATTAGTTAGAACATTTGATTCGACATGATTATATTAATCGACATTTATTAAATGTAAATTAAAACTACTACTTAGTTTCGATTAATTTTCTATGCTAATAGTTGTCGGGTTAAACAAGTAATTAATTTATTACCACGAGCGATTATAAGTGAAACGGTTTGATAATGTGCGCGGACAGCGCGCGACATGCGCGAGCGACGTGTGACACGCAAAACAACACGCGCGAACGCTGCGCGAACGACACGCGAACAACCGCGACACGCGAGAACTACTAAATATATAATGTGTTTACATTAAATAGGTATTAATTCAAGACATGTGAGTTGACATTAATCAAATGGACTTGTATTTATACAAGCGTAGATTAAAACTATACATTAACTTTAAGTGGCATGTTGTTTAATTAAACATCGGATAAACAATTAACTAAATAATTAACGAAAACATGTGTTGCGACAAAATAATATTTCTAACATATACACGACGTTATTGTGAAGCTAACGCAACTGAAACGAGTCGAAATGGGTTTATGACGCATTATATACTGAATGACTAACAATTCGCGGTTATCAACGACACGACATACGAATACTACTAAACTGTGTCGCTTTCTTATATTGAACAAATGTTAAATATAACATTTCAGTCGGCATAAACACGTTAACAGGTATCTACAAACGCATAATTAAAATTATAAATTAGATTCGATTGAATTGTTATCTTAATAACCGAAAACTAAACAATTAATCAATTATTTAACATGAATGGTATGGCGAAGTGATTTTATGAAAGCGCGCAAATAGCGATTTACGCAAACGATGACGCGCGCGAACAACGTGTGAATTAGCACGTGCGAAACAGCACGCGCGACGCGCGCTACAGCACGCAAATAACGTGCGGATCGGACGCGCGGCGCGCGTGCACGAACATGCAAATGGACGATGACTACATGCACGACATGCGCGTAACGGCGCGCGGCGACACGTCTGACTTGTGCGCGCGGCGCGAATCGCACGGCAGCGAGGGTGCGACGGGGCTATGCGCAAGGGGTAGACGTAGGATGAACCAGGGTAGATGAAGCTCACCTTGCGACGACAGCGGACGGCGAGACGAGCTCGCGGCGAGGTAGGACGACGGCGAGGCTGCAGCGCGGATGCACTCAATCATGGCGGAGAGAGGAAGCGTCGACCGAGGATCGCGGGGAAGGGAAACGGCGGAGCTCACTGGCCTGTGCAGCGGCGACTCGCAGGCTACAATGCACGGCCGAGAAGCCGGCCGGAAATGGACTAGACAGGCTAGGAAGGGACGACCTGGATGTAAAGGAGCTTGGGCGTCGATCATCACCTCGGAATGGAGCTCGGCCAGAGATGACCACAACGACAGGCTTGCTTGGAAGGGGAACACGACGTTGTTTCATCGTAGCTCCAGTCGTGCGCACTCGTCGACGGCCTCGGCAGCGCGTGTGGTTTTGAGGATGGCGAGGTTGTGCTGCAGGGCCTAAGGCGAGAGGAGGAAGGTTCATGGTTGGGGCCTTAAAGGCTAAGCAACGTGGGCGAGGCCTCGCGAGGTGGGTGCTGGTTTCTCTGGCAGCGAGCACTAAGTGGAGACGGTTGTGGCGAGGAAGATTGGAGGAGACGACACGTGGGGCCCACCTGTAAGAATGAGAGAGGGAGGGGAAATGAGAGCGTTGGTTCAGGGAGACTAGTCGAACGACCGTTTATTTTTTATTTTTGGATTTCTTTCCTTCTTTTTCTATTTCTCTTATTTTCGTATATATATAGACATAGTAGACATATATATATATATATTCATTTTAGATCAAGCTTAAAATAATTTAAATAAAATTAAATACGATAGCAAATAAAACTAAGCTTCAGCATGAAATACAGCACACAAAGCTTCTCTAGGGTTCAATTCAGTAGGCTTACGCTAATATATAACAAAATAACACTCCATTATTTAGAAAAAGAAAAGAAAAGCAAGGAAAAGAGAGAGTAACACCTGAATTTGGTGAATATTTTAAAAAAATTATACCCTCAAATTTAGGGTGTTACACCTTCATTTCAACCAACTATGTATATCGTACAGTCAGAAAAAATCATTAATATCTGGATGATGAAACAGTCAAAGCGATAGTGACAGCAAACAAAGGAAAGGAACTATAGAAATGCAAATTATAAAGAGGCAAGTGATATAGTACTCCCAATCAATTGACTGGGGTTCATACAGTATAATTGAAGAAGATCACTTCCAAAAGGAAACAGTCAAAGCAATAGTGACGGTAAGTAAAGGAAAGGAACTATGGAAATGCAAATTATAAAAGACCAGTGAATTCTCACCAGAGCATCAAACCTTGGCTTGTATTGAGGAGTGAGTGTCAACATAATTGGGGATCCCTATGCCTGCACTTTTTCCCAATCCAGATCACAATAGGCGGTTAAATAGCCTAAAAGTGCAAAGAACCATAAGAATATCCGAAACCTTTAAAACCAGCAACCGTGAGCAAAACGGTACTAAATCATTTAGTAATCCTTAGATCTAGGTCCATCCTAGAGTTCAATGTTGCAATGCACCATGTACACAGCCTATTATTAGTACCCCTCTAAGAATTGCTTAGTTTCAGCTTGCTGTAGACTCGGAAAAAAAATGGGATATCAACATGCTTGGTGATGCATTTGGGTACAATTGACAGATGCGACCCACAAGAATTGCCCAGTCTATATCGCCCATAAATCCCATAACCTGGAAAGGGTTAGAAAGCATTTGTTATAAAATGTACATAATTTATGAATATATCATGTTAAGTTGTTAACACTATAAAGCATACTCCTGCAACAAGAAAAATCAGAAGAGAATCATACATTCGAGTAAACCCCATATGTCGCTTTCCCCAATATCTTATGAATCTTAAGGTTGTGTGAAAACTCTTGATGAAAAAAACAAACTGTATTAATCCAGCAACAAAAACACTGTAAACATTTACTTCAAAATAGGTATATTAAGAATACAAACCAAAATATACATGCCCATCTAACCATCAAGAGTATTATGGGTAAGGGAAAAAAAAGGAGGAATGGTTAAACCCGATGTTGTTCGTCAACTCGATCAACATGTTCCTAGAGAAATTGAATTAACATGCAATACCTGACTAACAATTTTGGTGTCCTGCATCCACTCCTACGGGATCTGATACCCACGGTATTGGCTCATCGTGCCATCTCGCACAGGCACAAGGCTGTACATTTCATGCTCTGACGTGCTAACGAAACGTCGATGAGCACAAGAATAAGCAAAAACAACTCCCTGATACCAGAAGCTACAAAGTGTTAAGCAGAGCGTCTGCCTTCCCCTTCGGCCAGTCGAAGTGCTTCAGCACCGCCCTCGTCCACCTGCCCATGCATTGCCCAGCGAAACGAAGTTAAGCAGAATCCGATTTGCCATGGCAGGCTCCATGCTATGCCGCTTCATCTCAGCTTGCAACACATGCACACCTGTTGAAGGCACATCTTAATAACATTATTTTTGTATGAAAAAATGAAGAAGTAAATTTTCGTTTCCAGGAAGGCGACACGAGCATATACGAACGAGAACCCCAAAACAGATCACTTTTGTTTGCAGCTAAATTTAAGAAAGAGCTTAGATTGGTTGAGTGAAATTAGCACTCCTTTTCCTACTCTTTTCCTTTTTGTTTTTCCTCAGCCCCTGCTGCCATCACGGTGGCGCTCGTCTTATGTTGCAAAATTGTATCCACTCATATCTCAGCGGCCAAGGAAAATTCTAGCGATTTAGGCAGTAGTTTTCATAGGGAGTCGATGCCACCAATTCCTTGTCCACTCGCCACGTTTCTCCAAAAAGAAATTGATGGCCAGACAAGACGCCACATTTTGCTCATTCGCGTAAGGGCGCAGCACTGGATCAAGGGAGGGAGTTCAGCAATAAACTGACAATTTCATATTGCAGTTCACACATATCACAGATACATAGTTCTGTGACTCAGTTCCAGTTCACACACAGAAACCACACATACATAGTTTCAGTTCCCAGATTTCAGTACACAGACAAACCACAGATACATAGTTCCCAGATTTCAGTTCACACACAAAACACAAATACTTCACACTTTCTTCTTCTTGGGGGTGATTTTTTAACTAGCCATCCTTTCATGCGTGGTGGAGTTCCTGCTGAAAGTGTAGTCAGCGTTTCATGGCTGACAGTCAGCTGTTCCTGCTGATATTGTGTTGTTATACGGGTTGCTGAAATTGTAGCACCCACTTCTTGGTCTGCAGTTTGTTGAGTTGTTTTTGCAAGCACCACTTCATCAGTAGCAGCCTTTGAAGATGTAGCCCGAAGTTCACCACGATATCTAGCTAACCTACAGCTTTTTAAGAGTGAAGGGACCACCTGATCCTTTGGCCTCCAGTGCAAGATCGTCCAACCATTGAGAGTCACTCCACACAATGAATTGTTGCCTCCACATCCTAAATAGTTGCAGGGAAAGGACAAACAAGAACTTATGAACACAAAATGAATTTGGCTGTGATACAGCAACCATCACAAACCTATCCCCAAAGAAGGGATGGGCAGATGGCCATGACACTACGAAACATGAATGTTACTGAGGTTGTTTTGCTTCAAAATTATCATTTTTATTTGTGCCCATCTACAGTTTGAATACATGGAATGAAGAAACACAGTTTATGTCATCTGAGCATGATCCTTGTTAGAAAAATATGATAAAAGGCCTGTGACACTCACCTCATGGTTAGATATCAAAATCTCCAAAATCCATTCTGGACACTCTAGTCATTGTAGTTCTGTTATCTAGATGACTACAAGCCAAAAACAGAAGATCCTGAAACAACGTAGAAATATTTTGACACCATAAGAATCTAAACAAGATCTAAAATTGATAAATAAAAAGCATACAAGTCTTAGTTTGTAAAGAACAAAGAGCATATAACAATGTAGCACAGTTCAAGTGAAAACAAAATGTGTAGTTGTTTGGCTGCTGATATAAACATGGCAACTGGGGTTATGAGGTCGACAGATGTAAGGCATCCAGATATTAGCAACACCGACATGTAATCCTAAGATTTCAAAATCTAAAAACACTCGACCTACGAGGGCAAGACCGCCCCCACAGCATTAGATTAATAATAAGACCTCACGCAGGTCGAGAAAACCCCCTAAACCCCTTCACCACCCATATACGAGTGTATATGTGATTTTAAGATGGTTAGACAATGAGTCTAGTGCCACAAGAAAGAGTTGGATCACACCACTGCATGCACATACACACAACAACAGGGAGATTGTACCTCTGGGCCATTGGCAAGAGAATGCACTAATATGTCAATGCTACCAAATTCATTCCTCACTGATTCAACAATGTCCTGTTAAATTAAGAGAGCTCAATGTTATTGTAAACTCTAAAGCTTTTATGAGAAACGGGTAACACATTGGAGTTGTATCTTCAGCATTTTCTTCTAGCAAGCATAGAACCAAGGCAGCTATTCATATGGAAAAATGATTGGAGGATGCACACCTTTACTGTCCAGTTTGATGCACCTGCACATCTTTTGTTCGATTTGACCTAATAGAGAAACAAAATGTTAATTATGAATCCATGTTGCAAAAAGAGATAAAAAAATAAGAACATTACATCTTCAGGGAAATCGTAGACAGCATCAAGTGGGTAGACTTAAAACAATATCCATAAGAGAAAAAAAACTCAGCCGGGGAGGGAAAGACCGCCCTCCCGGTATTATATTAAGAAGAAACCGAAACATGGTCCCGGCTGAGAAAATCCCCGAACCCTGGCCCCCCATCACTAGCGGGCCGTCACCGCCCACTCTGCAACGGCCCAGCCGGAGGGTGGCGCGCAGGACGTAACCCGGGAGCGGACGGGGCACAGCGAGGGGATTTTTTTAACCAAGCCAGAAATTCGCCCCCGAGGGGGATCGAACCCAGGACCTGGAGGTGCTACTCGGAAGCCTTAACCATTACGCTAGAGGCCCTTTCGCCAATATCCATAAGAGGTCCATCTGGCAGCCTGTATCAACAGTAAGTTAGATACTTGCTAAACTGTATGTATGATGAATCCAATAAAGAACCAAAATACATATTGTTGTGATTCATCAAACTTTCCACGCTTCCATAGAAGAGCTAAATTGTTTCAGCATCAGCAGCTTGTTCCACTCTAACAAACTCGTGGCACTGAACATTCTGAGATGAAGGAGCACAGGGACATCCCCTCCCTAGGACCTAACTTGGAACTGACAAAGAAATAGGGACGCGGGAAGGAGGCCTTCACCTTGCTGAGTGCGCAGTGGAAGTCGAGGGTTTCCTTGGCCTCAGTTGCCTAGGCGAGCTCAGGCATCCGCTCCGCATAGGTGTCGTTGGCGTAGTGGTGGAACCCCACGATGTGGCTGTCGTAACCCCTCTCCTCGTCCCTGACGTCGACGATGGTGACGCGGGCCTCGCTGCCTAGGCGAGATGGTTTCTGTGGGAGATGCGAGACGGACAGGCGGTGGACGACGAAAGCGAGCGAGGAGGGTGCGTACTCCATGGGAGGAAAGGGACGCGGCGGTAAAGGACGACGACAATCTTAGAGGTGGGGGCGGGAACGGCCGTCTCGCCATAGCGAGCAGGGGGGAGGGTAGCATGTGGTACGACGCATGAAAAGTCTAACGACGCACGAAACTCTCCTTTTAAAGGAGTAGAGACCAAAAGGCATGCTAACATTTCCAGGAGTTGTAGGCAGAACTGGAGCCACAGTGAAGTGTGACCTACTACTAGTAATGATCACTATTGGTTTACATTATTTTTGTGGAGTTCCTTTTTTTTTACTTTTCAATTATTTGTCTTTTAAGATAGCATTACAGGATAATAAGGGGAATGAGGATGTGAGAGTTTTTGTGAAGGTTGGTGGCAAAGAGTTTCCGATTGGAACACTATCAGTTGACAAATACCCTCAGGCCCCGTTTGTTTCGTTGGAATTGAATTCTATTTTAATAATTATAATTTAGACAAAATTAATTAAGTTCATATATTTATATATGTAATATATTTATATATTATCTTAAACCATATGAGAGAGATAGTTATATACTACATTCATGTTATAACTAAGCAAGTAGAAGAGTGTGCTATAAGTTGTACATCGAAAAAATAACATGTAAATCTATAGAATCAATTTTCATTTCTCACCCCATGAATTTGAGATAGGCTTATATGATAACTTTGGAAAGTGGTGGAATGTCGCATTCTAAAAAAATAGCCTATTACAATAGTAAGATTTCAATTCCTCAAAACGAAAAGAAACAAACGGGACCTCAATGTAAAACTAGTTTGTTATTCGAGGAGTTTGAGTTACTAAACACCTTTTTTTCTAAAACACGCAGGAGAGTTGTGTATCATTATATTAAGAAGAGAAAAAACGAGGGGAAAAGAACCCTCAAAGGAACAGTACAAAAGCCAACAAACTGAACTCACCCACTACCTTTTTTCTCGAAAACCGCAGGAGAACTGCGCCCCATTATATTAAGGAGATAAAAAGGTCTAACAAGACCAGGTACAACAAAAATTTAGACTTCCTTACAGAGGTCTAAAAACCAGAAACCCAAAAGAATCCATAAGAGGACAGCACCCAACTACTAGCCTAAAACCCCCTCTAAGACTAAGCCTCAAGGAGAGGGGCACATAGGTAGGAAAGGCCTTTAGCCCTGGCCATTTCCCACATCCATCTTTCCTCTGTAGCCATCCTAATGGCTAAAGACACATTAGGGTTCCAATTATCAAAGATGCATTTGTTGCGAAGATTCCAAATAATCCAGGTCCCGAATGCAATAAGAGAATTGAGCTCTTTTCTAACAAGACCCCTGACCGAATAAGAAGCTTCTTCCCACCAGCTCATGAAGGAAGACAAACCAGGCTGAGGGGCTAGCACTTGAAGGTCGAAAGTCCTCAGGAGCTGAAACCAGAAATCTCTTCAGAAAACACAGGCGACCAAGAGATGGTCTAAGGTTTCATCCTCTTGGTCACATAAGGGGCATTTTGGTGGGTGATCAAGCCCTCTTTTGGCCAACCTGTCAGCAGTCCACCACCTGTTATGCGCAGTGAGCCAAAGAAAAAATCTGCATTTAGGCAGGGCCCAGGTTTTCCACACCCTGGGATAGTGGCTGAAATAGACTCATCCCATGAAGAGCCCTTCGTATGCCACTTTAGCTGAATAGTTACCATCTGAGGAAATACTGAAAACATGTCTGTCTTCAATAGTAGCCTGCAACACTACCTCAAAAAGAAGGTTCCAAGGTTGTAGATAATCCACCAAAACTCCTAGAGAGAGCACCTTTCATGTCGGAGACCCATTTCTATTCAGAAGAGCCTCCCGAACAATTCTTCTTTTTGAAATCATCCTGGGTATACATTGAAAAAGCCTAGGAGCAAGGTCACATATTCTCTGCCTGAGAGCTATTTATCAATCCGGGACAGGGTCAAAAACCTGGAGAAAGGTCAGCCCCTTAGCTCCTGCTAAACACCATCCTAAGACCTCCTCTTTAGCAGCTAGGAGCGTCGCTGCCACATTTGGCCAGCCCCATCAAACACGCATCTATTTCTATGTTTCCAAATAACCCAAGCCCCTAGAATAACTAAGGAATTGAAGCCCTTTTGATGCAACCCTACAAGTTGAGAACTTCGAGTCCTCCACCAGTTTTCAAAACGTTCCCCATGCCCACGGGCAAGGGACTGAAGCCCAATTGACCGAAGCAGTTGAAACCAAAATTGTCGGGCAAAGATGCAAGAAGCCAACAGGTGTTCGATGGATTCCTCTTCCTGATCATACAAGGGGCATCGCTCGGAGTGAGGCAACTCGCGCCTAGCAAGATTGGTCAGCAGTCCAACATCAGTCATGTTCAACCAACCATATGAAGAATCTACATTTGTCGGAGCCCATGTCTTCCGTATTCTATCAGAAGAATCAAAAGAGGTTAAACCAAAAAAATATAATAGCTCGTTTGGATGTCGATATTAGAGCATAGAATTGAGAATTGGAATCACCTTTCCTAAATTATGTCGTTTGGTTGCACACAAAATTGAGATTTGGAACCAGAGACTCAATTCCCTGGAATTGGACTATAACTAGAAACTCCTCCCAATACCGAACGTCACCCCTCTGTATTGCATGGAATTAGACCGCACAATTCCAAACCCCAATCCAGCGACATCGAAATAATAGAATTGGAATCACATATTATTTCAATACCATGACTGATTAGGTATTGAACTCAATTCAATTCCATGCCCTTCAATATCGACATCCAAACGAAGCATAAAGCATCATAGGCAGATTTAGTGGAGAACTGTCCAGAAGGGAAAGACTCCAAATATGAGCGTCAGGAATCTCAGGTTGGAGAATAACATCATCAACTATCTGAAACAGCTCCACGAACTCCCAAATAACTCTGGCCGTAAGGGCACCTCGAATGTCACTGACCCACATATGATCACTAACCAGCCTCTTGATAGCAATACGCTTGGAGACTAAAGCAAAAACAATCGGAGCAAGAGCTTTTAGCCTTTTACACTCCTTCCATGTAACCAATTGTCAGCCCAAAAAAGAGTATCATTGTGTTTGCCCACTTGCGAAATCACAGCCACTGAAACAAGTTTTTTGACAATATCACAAATCTGAACTTGAAATTCAGACCAAGGTCTAGGGGGCTCCGTCATTTGCAACCATAGCCATCTGACCCGAAGAGCCCACCCAAGCTTTTGCAGATCATGAATACTCAAGCCACCCAACTCCTTTGGCCTAGTGACCTTAGGCCAAGATAGCAGATAGTAGCCACCTTTTACTTCTTTTCTTCCTTTCCACAAAAGACCTTTACGCAGCTTATCGATAGCTTTAAGAACCCAACCAAGTAGATCCAAAGCCATAGCTGGGTAAATAACTTTAGTTGTTAGCACACACTAGACATAAGTGGCACAACCAGCCCTAGACATAAGCTCCGCCTTCCATCCTGGCCACATATCCACAGTACGATCGATGATGGCTTGTAATTGATCTGTATTAAGCTTCTTGAGAGACAATGGGAGGCTTTGCAAGGGAATTCTGAAACCCCACAGGGCAGCAGCTCCTAGATGACTTCGACCTCCTCATTAGTACAACGAATAGGAAAAACACTACTTTTTTCCACATTAGTCTTCAATCCCGAAGCATTGCCAAACAGTGTCAGGAGGTTCACAGTCAAAATGATGTCCGATAGGATAGGTTTTAAGAAGACCACTGCATCATCGGCATAAAGAGACATACGGTGTTGTAAGCGAAGAAAGTTGTAGAAGGCCATCCTCAAAAGCACGCCGTAGAAGGTGAGAAAGAACATCCATGACGAGGATGAAAAGCATAGGGGATAGGGGATCACCCTGCATTAATCCTCGTCGATGGGCAATGTAGTCACCAGGCACACCATTCTAAATAATTCTTGTCGATGAAGAAGCGAAAAGCCCACTAATCAAGTCACACCAAATGACACCAAAACCAAGTTTCCTCAGGACCTCAAGAAGGAAAGCCCAAGAGACTGAATCAAAAGCCTTTGAAATGTGAAGTTTAAAAAGGATTCTAGGTTGTTTCTGATCGTTAAGAAATCTGGTCGTTTGTTGCACTAACATAAAGTTATCCTAAATAAATCTCTTCTTGGTAAAGGCTGTTTGATTAGGAGAGACCATCATTTGCAGCTTACCGGCCAACCTATTGGCCAAATTTTTTGTAATGAGCTTAGCAAAGCTATGCACAAGGCTAATAGGTTGAAAGTCCTAAACATGTTGGGCATCAACCTTTTTAGGCAACAGCGAGATGAAGGCTGAATTCAAAAGCTCCATATTCCTGAATTTCTGAGCCCACACACAAGAGATAGCAGCCATGACACTCCCCTTAATAATCGGCCAGTAAAATTTATAGAAGCACCCAGTGAAGCCATCCAGCCCCGGGGCCTTTCCGAAAGAAGGTGCTCGATGGTGTTCCACACCTCCACCTCCGAAATGGGTACTTCAAGAGCAGACAAATCATGAGAAAGGAATCCTCAGCGCATCAAGGTCAATGGTAGTGTCTCTAAGCTCCACTGTAACCAGCAACCCGTTATAGAAGTTGAGAAATTCTGTTGCTTTATCCTCATGCACAGTCAGCACTCTATCATCTATAGTAGTGATACTAGGTAAGTGGGTATAAAATTCTTCCTTTTTCGGTACCTACCATAAGAATGGAACAAACAGGTGTTGGCATCCCCATCTTTTAGCCATCCAATGCGAGATTTCAGAAGGATGCCAAAGCAAGACTGTGTTTCTTCAACAACCTTGGGCTATTTCAAGTTGATGCAAGAGCTCTTTAGCTAAATCAAGTTGATTTTTCACATGCCCCACCTTTTTATCACTCCAACTCTGCAACCCACGAGCAACAACCCTTATTTTCAAGATAGGGTAGCTAGAGGGCACTGACCATCAGAAATCGAGGGCCAAGTAGCCACCACATCCTGGAAACCCTCCAATTTAGGCCAAAAAGCTTGAAAGTGGAACCTACTCTTGCCCTGGATGTCACCTCAAAAACCAGCACCATCTCTGCCCTTGGCTAGAAATTTTGGCATTGCAAGAGAAAATAACCTTTCATTTTACTTTGTTCAATATTTTTAGAGAAGCTGGAACACAAATTTCTTTTCCTTAACCGCTTCTGTCTTTTTATCACATATGACAGTGTCACAAGTACCAAAGAAGGTAATGATCCTCTTCTTTCAGTATTGAACATCCCTAATGTTTTTTATCACTTGGCATAAGCAATATGGCGATTGATATTTCAGATGATGAATCTGATGAGGAGGTTCCACAGGCTATTCCATTATTCCCAAACGCAGATGGTATATATAATATATCATTGTTCTACATAACATTTTTGTTTAAGAGTTACTATTGCATCTCTCTGTGCATTATGACTGCTTCATAGACCCCACTCATGTGGGAGCCTCCGGCAGCGGGCCTGCCCTTTTTAATATTGAAGATTGACTGATCCAGTTTTGCTGAAGCTATGGTATTATAGAGAAAAAGAGAAGAAAAAAACAAGAAAATTGTCTTATTTAACCTTTGTCGTTGATCCAGACCACCCTTTCTACCTTCTTCAGGCCAATCACCAATATTCCAAAGGTTCCTTCTTCAGCTACAAAAAAACAATGAAAGCAGCAGATAACTTCAGCACAGTTATTGGGAAGGGTGGTTTTGGAACTGCCTGTAAAGCTCAATTCAGTGATGGATCCATAGCTGCGGTGAAAAGGATGAACAAGGTTTCAAAGCAAGCTGAAGAAGAGTTAGAATGCCTACAAAAAGGGAAAACATCAGCAACAAATTAACGGTCGCTTATTTCTTCTTTGGGATCTGCTTCAGTAACTCATCCAGAACCTCAAACAGATCAGCAACCACTCCGTAATCTGCAACCTGGACAATGTCAATGCCCAGTTGGCTTAGAATTGTAGCTAATATTGGTGGACAACACGTAATTTGTTAAATGAGAGAAGGAACCTGAAATATGGGGGCATCAACATCTTTATTAACCTTCGAGTCTCATTCGATCATTCCTGCCAAGTGCTGTATCGCTCCAGATACTCCAAAAGCATGGCATAGAGTTATGGAACTATATGACTTGTACCTAAAAACAAAGATAAAAAGAACTATAAGAATTGTACCTGAAAAACAAAGATAAAAGAACTATAGAACTCAACCTTCTCATCTATCATTATAAAAACAAAGATGAGTGTGTTAGCTGGGCAATAGCAGGAGCTAAGGAGCTTGAGAGCCTAGGCTTAGTTGTAGCTCTGGCCGAGGTCGGGTCAAGTTACGGTTCCAGTTTGTAATTTCCTTCGGGTTTTTGTGTGGGGGCCTTGAGAGACTTGCCCAGCAAAATCTCCTTTTTGTAAGGTTTTTTATTCCTCTCTAATATATAAGATGTGCAGTTCTCCTGCGCGTTCGATAAAAAAATAAAAAAATTAAAAATTGTTGGTGGTGCTTTGCTCGCATCGCATGTTCTTCTTGCATAGCATTGACGCCTTGGCGTTGCTAATCCTTCCATCTACCAAGCTCGTGTCTTCATCATTCTTGGCGCTGATCGATTGTGACGCCGAAAAGTCGGCATCCATGCATGGACAGTAGTCCACTCTTCGTCCCGCGCCCGCATCCTCCGTTCTCCAGGACAACGTCGTTGATGTCCAGAACTGAGAAATTTGCAAGATCACCACCCCAGAAAGGTGGCTTCGCTGCATTGCCACTATCAAATGATCCTCACTGTTGTTATGCCATCCAGCCTCATATAATCCATCAACTTGTTCTTTTACAGCTCTTCAGCCACGGGAAAAAATAGCTCTGTCCTTAGGTCAAGATACGGTCATCTTGCCTCTGTTTGCTTGGACTAAAAATGAACGAGCGTTGTGTTCTCCCCGGCGGCGCACAGAGGATTGGACACTCAAGCACGCATAACTCAACATTTGGTTCTCCTCCAAGCCCACAGGCAGCAGATTTGAGGTAAGAATGGTGTTCCAGTTGTATTCCCTCTGTTTCTGTTATCCACCTTCGATTTCTAAAATCCCTTGTTTTTTTGGACGCATGAACCAATAGATTTTGTGATGTTGGCTCTAAATCTGTGATCCATTGCCCATGGAGAGGTGGTGCTATGCCAGATTTGGACATGGAACCCACCTCCAACTCTTGGGACATGAACCTAAGGTATATAATCTATTCTGCTATGTGGTTTTGTTTACGTATTTCGGCTGTTCGAACTGCTAACCAAAGATAGGTTGCCCCTCTAACTCGATTTTATTGTGCACTTGCTCCTTGCATTGAGGGTTTTTTAGCAGGATGTAGGCCTTATCTGCACTAAATGGTAGGTGGAACGGCCAATTGGAATCAGTAACAGATATAGATGGTCATAACTGGATGTATCCTGTTGCATTTGGATTAATACAATCTGAACCAGAGTATAACTGGGTTTGGTTTATGAAGCAGTTGCGTAGGGCTATAGGAGACATGCCCCAGCTAGCAATTTGCACAGATGCTTGTAAGGGATTAGAAAAGGCAGTGGTACAAGTGTTTCCTTATGCAAATCAAAGGGAATGTTTTAGGTACCTCACGCAAAACTTTATGAAGAGATATAGTGGTGTCATTTATTCACGTATGTACCCTGCAGTTGAGACTTATAAGAAGGACAAATTTCAGTACCACATGACCCAAATGTTCTCAGGTAGCAATGATGTGTTCAAGTACCTTGATGAACACCATTCACTGAAATGGATGAGATGTGACTTCAACCAAGAAATTAAGTGTGATTATATTACTAACAATCTAGCGGAGTGTTTCAACAATTGGATTAGAGAGTAGAGACATAAAGGACTTGCCAGTGACTGATCATGTTGATAAGATAAGGGAAATGATAATGATACCACGGGAGAAGATAAGAAAAATTGGAGAACGACTTCAAGGCAAGATACTACCAGCTGTCCTCCACCAATTGAATGCAAGAACTAGAGGGTTGGGACACTTAACTGTTGTGAAAGCTGACTTACATGATGCAGAGGTGTACGACAGCAGCCACAATCATCATGATCGACATGCTATCAAGGAACATTTACATGACTGCACTTGTGAAGAGTAGCAACATACTGGCAAGCCTTGCGAGCATGCATTGGCCTTGCTAACAGCAGTGCAAAACAGAAATGTGAAGCTTGAGGATTTGTTCATGAATACTACTCTGTTCCAATGTTCAGATAGGCATATAAAAGATTGATAGAGCCACTGCCTGACAAGTCACAATGGCCCACAGTAGAAATTCCATTTGATATGGGTGCACCAATTTGCAAAAGAACTGTTGGCAGACAGAAATTTGAGGTTCAAAAGTTCCCTTCAAGGCGGCAACAGTTCAGAGACAAAACATGATGAAGGTGGCATCAGTTCAAAGGCAAAACCAACTGAACAAGAAAAGCCCAAAACGATGGTAAGAGGAAAACGTAGGTGCAAAAGATGCGGTACATTGGGTCACACAAAAGTTAGTTACAAATGCCAACTCAATGGTACAAAGAAAACGAAGAGAAAGCCTAGGAATAGTAAATCAAGTGGTAAAAGTCAGATGGCAAGACCATATAGCCAATAACAACTAGGGAAACCATAATTCAAGATAATCCAAAAGCATGGCATAGAGTTATGGAACTATATGAATTGTACCTAAAAACAAAGATAAAAAGATGGCTTCGCTCAGAAATTTGCAAGATCCCCACCCCGAAAGGTGGCTTCGCTGCATTGCCACTATCAACTGATCCCTCACTGTTGTTATGCCATCCAGCCTCATATAATCCATCAACTTGTTCTTTTACAGCTCTCCAGCCCACGGGAAAAAAATAGCTCTGTCCTTAGGTCAAGATAAGGTCATCTTGCCTCTGTTTGCTTGGACTAAAAATGAACGAGCGTTGAGTTCTCCCCGGCGGCGCACAGAGGATTGGACACTCAAGCACGCATAACTCAACATTTGGTTCTCCTCCAAGCCCACAGGCAGCAGATTTGAGGTAAGAATGGTGTTCCAGTTGTATTCCCTTCGTTTCTGTTATCCTCCTTCGATTTCTAAAATCCCTTGTTTTTTGGACGCATGAACCAATAGATTTTGTGATGTTAGCTCTAAATATGTGATCCATTGCCCTTGGAGAGGTGGTGCTATGCCAGATTTGGACATGGAACCCAACTCCAACTCTTGGGACATGAACCTAAGGTATATAATCTATTCTGCTATGTGGTTTTGTTTACGTATTTCGGCTGTTCGAGTTGCTAACCAAAGATAGGTCGCCCCTCTAACTCGATTTTATTGTGCACTTGCTCCTTGCATTGAGGGTTTTTTAGCAGGATGTAGGCCTTATCTGCACTAAATGGTAGGTGGAACGGCCAATTGGCATCAGTAACAGATATAGATGGTCATAACTGGATGTATCCTGTTGCATTTGGATTAATACAATCTGAACCAGAGTATAACTGGGTTTGGTTTATGAAGCAGTTGCGTAGGGCTATAGGAGACATGCCTCAGCTAGCAATTTGCACAGATGCTTGTAAGGGATTAGAAAAGGCAGTGGTACAAGTGTTTCCTTATGCTGATCAAAGGGAATGTTTTAGGTACCTCATGCACTTTATGAAGAGATATAGTGGTGTCATTTATTCACGTATGTACCCAGCAGTTGAGGCTTATAAGAAGGACAAATTTAAGTACCACATGACCCAAATGTTCTCAGGTAGAAATGATGTGTTCAAGTACCTTGATGAACACCATTCACCGAAATGGATGAGATGTGACTTCAACCAAGAAATTAAGTGTGATTATATTACTAACAATCTAGCGGAGTGTTTCAACAATTGGATTAGAGAGTAGAGACATAAAGGACTTGCCAGTGACTGATATTGTTGATAAGGTAAGGGAAATGATAATGATACCACGGGAGAAGATAAGAAAAATTGGAGAACGACTTCAAGGCAAGATACTACCAGCTGTCCTACACCAAATAAATGCAAGAACTAGATGGTTGGGACACTTAAATGTTGTGAAAGCTGACAACATGATGCAGAAGTGTACGACAGCAACCACAATCATCATGATCGACATGCTATCAAGGAACATTTACATGACTGCACTTGTGAAGAGTAGCAACATACCGGCAAGCCTTGCGAGCATGCATTGGCCTTGCTAACAGCAGTGTAAAACAGAAATGTGAAGCTTGAGGATTTGTTCATGAATACTACTCTGTTGCAAAGTTCAGATAGGCATATAAAAGATTGATAGAGCCACTGCCTGACAAGTCACAATGGCCCACAGTAGAACTTCCATTTGATATGGGTGCACCAATTTGCAAAAGAACTGTTAGCAGACAGAAATTTGAGGTTCAAAAGTTCCCTTCAAGGCGGCAACAGTTCAGAGACAAAACATGATGAAGGTGGCACCAGTTCAAAGGCAAAACCAACTGAACAAGAAAAGCCCAAAACGATGATAAGAGGAAAACGTAGGTGCAAAAGATGCGGTACATTGGGTCACACAAAAGTTAGTTAGAAATGCCCACTCAATGGTACGAAGAAAACGAAGAGAAAGCCTAGGAAGAATAGTACTAAATCAAGTGGTAAAAGTCAGATGGCAACACCATATAGGCCAATAACAACTAGGGAAACCATAATTCAAGAGCGCCCTGGAGCAACAATGACAAAAAGGTAATTCCAAAATTTGTGCAGGCGACTTGCTGCTCTGTTAGAAAGCAATTCTTCTCAGACAACTATGCCTACTTCAACCAAGATAGCAACGTCTACCAAGAAGATAGTTCAAAAGAAACTGACCCCAAGGAAGAAAAAGAAAGAACTCTTAGGATTCTATTTGTGGTTGTAGTCCTAAACTGAAATATTTGTGGTTGCAGTGCTAAACTGAGTCACATGTTTAATTGTGCAGTTTGTTTTGGATTCTGTAGTCCTAAACTGAGATACTAAAACATGTATGGGTGTTGTCATATATATCTTGTACGGATAAGGATTTGTTCACCACACATCAAGGTTCATGGCACAGGAGATTGGTGTCAGCAGTATGGAGAACAAGCATGATGCCAAAACTGAAGCCGGTTGCCTAGAGAGCAATTGCAGGCTGTCTGGTTCTGTTTTTTGGCCAAATGTCAAGCCAAAGCCCGCAAACACAGCCAAGGGCAGGGCCGTTTTTTTGGGTTGCACAGTTGAAAAGAACTCGTGAATGAGGCATGATGGCATAAGAACAGCAAGAAAGTGATTGATATTGGCACTTCAGCGTGCTCAATGGTGGCAATGCAGCGAAGCCACCTTTCCAGGGTGGTGATATTGCAAATTTCTCATCCAGAACTTTGTATGCCCAGCCAATCATCGGACCACCGAGCGCTCATGCAATACGCCACGCCGGTCCTCCTCGGCCTTGTCAAACACGACGGACGGTACAGTCCCTACCCACACGCCGGGGCAGTGGTAGGCCTGACGGCAAAGGGTGTGCGCCACCTGGTTCCCCTCGCGGTACACATGCCTCACATCGCACCCTGCAAAACAGCGAAGCAGCCCGTGGATCTCCTTCTGCAGCGCCACAGGGATCCGCGTCCGCGTGTCCTCGCCACGGAGCAGCCGCACAAGCATGAGGTCGTCGCCCTCGACCACCACCCGCTGCAGGTTAAGCCCAAGCGCCAGGCGAAGGACACGAGCCATCGCGCGCGCCTCCACTATGCCAACCGTGGAGTGCTCTGTGGGCTCAGCAAATGCGAGCACGACACGACCGTCGCTGTCACGGATGGCGCCACCGATACTGGCTCGTGCTGACCCATCATGGTAGACTGATCCATCAAAGTTGAGTTTGTACCAACCATGAGGTGGCAGCGACCATTGCACCATGACAACGCGGCCAGGATGGTACGGCCGTGCCCACGGAGAGAGCTGCGACGTATGGTGGTATAGATTGGGGTCGTTGGGTGGCGCCATCGATGCTAGGGAGCACACCATGCTATCAGATCAACTGTTCGTGCAGTGTATCGCGTATATAGTGAAACACGTAGGGGCGGCGGGGTGAAGGCAGCTCACCGGTCGCCGCTCCGGCATCCAACGTTCGGCCTCAGTCCACCCTCTGGGTCTCTGTGGGGTCTGCCTCCGCCACACGCCCACACGATCTACAAGTACACTAGTTCTCTTTGGGGTCAGCCTCCGCCTTCCGCGCACAAAAAGTATGCGTGATGGATTAAGAGCGCAGGAGACCGAGTCTCAACTCAGATTAGTGAGAAACGTGGCAAGAACACAGATAGAATCTTTATGGAACCCTAATTCCACAAATTCGAGCCCCGAATCCCCAAATCGGAAATCAACAGTCATCTTGAGATGGGGATTAGAACAAGGGAGCAAGAAAGGAGAACGCACCGTGGTCTTGCCGTCGGTAGTTCACAGTTCGCAACCCTCAGGCCGACGCCGTACCTCCTTGCAAGTGCAGAAGCACCGCCGAGGATCTCACCGACGGCGGCGCCCTCACAGGAAAGCGCTCGCCGGCGGGGAGTTCGACGGCAGCGCAACAATGGACGACGGATCAGTCCTCCGCCTGGCCGGTGAACAGAAGGGACGAGGAATCTGGCTAGGTTTCAGGCGAGAGGCGCACGGCTGAGAAAAACGGGGAAATGGCTAGAGTTTCAGGAGATCGATTTCTCCGGCTTATAAATGGATAAACAGTGATCCGTGTATTCTTCGTCATCGATCCTTATCCAACGGTCCACGGCGATGCGGGAGGGGGGCGCGGGCGCTTTTGGTGGGCTGACTTCTCGGCCCGGGCGCGCGCGCCGCACCCGCACGGGCCGCCTGGACCGGCACAAAGACGGGCCCAAAGGCCGACAGAGGCCAAGCAGCCCATTTTTATTTCCAGCGAATTAAGAATTGGTCTTTTCTTTATTTCGGCAGATTGAATAAAAATAAAAGAAAAGGTTAAGAAAATTAGAAAAAAAATTATGAGATTTAGAATTTTGCAAAGAATATCTTGGAATATTTTGTTTTCACTGCATACTTTAGATTATTTTATATACATTATTGTTCATTATGAAGCCAACATGGATTAATTTTCATTTAATTGCATAGAAATTTCGAGATTTTGTGGTATTTTAAATGTTTGACCACGTTTAATATTTTATACCACATTTAGAACAGTGTTATATTTTATATATCATCCAATGATGGTTTAGATTTTCATAATTGTATATTCATTTTATAAAGCATGGTTATTATTTAACTAACGTTGAATATTTCGTGTAAGTTCTATGTTCCAATATTTTATTTTAGATGTCCTAATTTTTTTGTTTTATTTTGCAAAGGTGCACACAATGCTCTACTAGTTGGTCAGATAGGCAGGTTGAGCCGCGAGATGGTAGTAATTACCACTCTTCGCACGAAAAGATTGAGATGGTCACCATAGTGGATGACATAGATTACTCACATTGTTTTGAGAAACTCACTGAGCCCACAGTGGGCTCACCTTAATATGACCATAAGATGCTACAGTATAACATCAATAAGGTCAAGTGGGAAAGATACGTAAAGTGCTTGGTCATAATTAAGAGCCTCATCAAGTACTCTACTAAGAGTGTTATTCTAGAGTGTGAGATAGCCAAGAAGTACCTTAAGAAGATAGCTTCTCATTTCACTAGGTCCTCTCAGGCTTATGCATGTTCCTTGATGATGGAGTTTCTCAACATTATGTACGATGGAAGTGGTGTAAGGCTATTTGTTCAGAACATGATTTTCATTATTATTAGCTAAACAAATACCTCTCCGAGCCGAGCCTTTCCGAGCTCGAGCCGACTCGTGGGTTTTGCATCAAAAGACAAGTTTAAAACTCGAAAACCATTTTAAAATCTAAAGTGGTGGTGGGATCTAGTTTCTTTGGCCTTTAATTTCTCGCCATTTGGTATTAAGCACCAAAACAGATAAACTAAGTGACCTAACCCTATTGTCTTACCAAAAAAGTAACCCTATTGGCCTTTATTTTGGTAGATTCAATAAAAATAAAAGAAAAGGTTAAGAAAATTAGAAAAAAATTTATGAGATTTATAATTTTGCAAAGAATATCTTGGAATATTTTGTTTCCGCTGCGTGCTTCAGATTATTTTATATGCATTATTATTCGTTATGAATCCAACGTGGATTAATTTTCATTTAGGATGTGTTTGGTTTGGCTTTTGAATTTGGCTTTTGTTCCCTAAAAGCAAAACGTCAAACCAAATGGCTGGATCCAAAAAACAGTTTTTTTTCTAAAAGTCAACTTTCTCAGTGTGCAAAATTGAATGTATCTCTGGACCTGCTTTTAGCGGCTTTTTGCATGGAACTGTGAAAATATATATGAAAGAATTTTTAGCGGCTTTTATTTTAGTTGTCCTAAATAATTTTGTTTTATTTTACAAAGGTGCACACAATGCTCTACTAGCTGGTCATATAGGGCAGGTTGAGCCACCAGATGGTAGTAATTACCACTCTTTGCGGGAAAATATTGAGATGGTCACCATAGTGGGTGATATAGCTTACTCACTGCGTTTTGAGAAACCTATTAAGCCCATAGTGTACTCACCTTAATATGACCATAGGATGCTACAGTATAGCATCAATAAGGTCAAGTGGGAAAGATCAAATGTAAAGTGCTTGGTCATAATTAAGAGCCTCATCAAGGACCCTATTAAAGGTGTTATTCCAGAGTGTGAGATAGTCAAGGAGTACCTTCTGGTCATAATTAAGAGCCTCATCAAGGACCCTATTAACACGGAATGGCAGCCGGGAATGGGAATGGGAATGGGAATGAGCTTTGCGGGGAGGGGAGAATGAGAAAGACAGTGCGGGAATGAGAATGTCAGAACACGGAATGGCAGCCTACCCCTTACCGCCTTAATAAGTAGTAGAGATTTAACATGAATGGTATGGCGAAGTGATTTTATCAAAGCGCGCAAATAGCGATTTACGCAAACGATGACGCGCGCGAACAACATGTGAATTAGCACGTGCGAAACAGCACGCGCGACGCGTGCCACAACACGCAAATAACGTGTGGACCGGACACGCGGCGCGCGTGCACGAACATGCAAATGGACGATGACTACGCGCACGACATGCGCGGAACGGCGCGCGAAGGACGCGCGGCGACACGTCTGACTTGTGCGCGCGGCGCGAATCGCACGACAGTGAGGGTACGACGGGGCTATGCGCAAGGGGTAGACGTAGGGTGAACCAGGGGTAGAAAAGCAAGAAAAAGAGAGTGTAACACCTGAATTTGGTGAATATTTAAACGAATCGCACGACAGTGAGGGTACGACGGGGCTGTGCGCAAGGGGTAGATGTAGGGTGAACCGGGGGTAGAAAAGCAAGAAAAAGAGAGGGTAACACCTGAATTTGGTGAATATTTAAAAAAAATATACCCCCAAATTTAGGGTGTTACACCTTCATTTCAACCAACTATGTATATCGTACAGTCAGAAAAAATCATTACTATCTAGATGATGAAACAGTCAAAGCGATAGTGACAGCAAACAAAGGAAAGGAACTATAGAAATGCAAATTATAAAGAGGCAAGTGATATAGTACTCCCAATCAATTGACTGGGGTTCATACAATATAATTGAAGAAGATCACTTCCAAAAGGAAACAGTCAAAGCAATAGTGACGGTAAGTAAAGGAAAGGAACTATGGAAATGCAAATTATAAAAGACCAGTGAATCCTCACCAGAGCATCAAACCTTGGCTTGTATTGAGGAGTGAGTGTCAACATAATTGGGGATCCCTATGCCTGCACTTTTTCCCAATCCAGATCACAATAGGCGGTTAAATAGCCTAAAAGTGCAAAGAACCATAAGAATATCCGAAACCTTTAAAACCAGCAACCGTGAGCAAAACGGTACTAAATCATTTAGTAATCCTTAGATCTAGGTCCATCCTAGAGTTCAATGTTGCAATGCGCCATGTACACAGCCTATTATTAGTACCCCTCTAAGAATTGCTTAGTTTCAGCTTGCTGTAGACTCGGAAAAAATGGGATATCAACATGCTTGGTGATGCATTTGGGTACAATTGACAGATGCGACCCACAAGAACTGCCCAGTCTATATCGCCCATAAATCCCATAACCTGGAAAGGGTTAGAAAGCATTTGTTATAAAATGTACATAATTTATGAATATATCATGTTAAGTTGTTAACACTATAAAGCATACTCCTGCAACAAGAAAAATCAGAAGAGAATCATACATTCGAGTAAACCCCATGTCGCTTTCCCCAATATCTTATGAATCTTAAGGTTGTGTGAAAACTCTTGATGAAAAAAACAAACTGTATTAATCCAGCAACAAAAACACTGTAAACATTTACTTCAAAATAGTGTTAAGCAGAGCATCTCGCACAGGCACAAGGCTGTACATTCCATGCTCTGACGTGCTAACGAAACGTCGATGAGCACAAGAATAAGCAAAAACAACTCCCTGATACCAGAAGCTACAGAGTGTTAAGCAGAGCGTCTGCCTTCCCCTTCGGCCAGTCGAAGTGCTTCAGCACCGCCCTCGTCCACCTGCCCATGCATTGCCCAGCGAAACGAAGTTAAGCAGAATCCGATTTGCCATGGCAGGCTCCATGCTATGCCGCTTCATCTCAGCTTGCAACACATGCACACCTGTTGAAGGCACATCTTAATAACATTATTTTTGTATGAAAAAATGAAGAAGTAAATTTTCGTTTCCAGGAAGGCGACACGAGCATATACGAACGAGAACCCCAAAACAGATCACTTTTGTTTGCAGCTGAATTTAAGAAAGAGCTTAGATTGGTTGAGTGAAATTAGCACTCCTTTTCCTACTCTTTTCCTTTTTGTTTTTCCTCAGCCCCTGCTGCCATCACGGTGGCGCTCGTCTTATGTTGCAAAATTGTATCCACTCATATCTCAGCGGCCAAGGAAAATTCTAGCGATTTAGGCAGTAGTTTTCATAGGGAGTCGATGCCACCAATTCCTTGTCCACTCGCCACGTTTCTCCAAAAAGAAATTGATGGCCAGACAAGACGCCACATTTTGCTCATTCGCGTAAGGGCGCAGCACTGGATCAAGGGAGGGAGTTCAGCAATAAACTGACAATTTCAGATTGCAGTTCACACATATCACAGATACATAGTTCTGTGACTCAGTTCCAGTTCACACACAGAAACCACACATACATAGTTTCAGTTCCCAGATTTCAGTACACAGACACAAACCACAGATACATAGTTCCCAGATTTCAGTTCACACACAAAACACAAATACTTCACACTTTCTTCTTCTTGGGGGTGATTTTTTAACTAGCCATCCTTTCATGCGTGGTGGAGTTCCTGCTGAAAGTGTAGTCAGCGTTTCATGGCTGACAGTCAGCTGTTCCTGCTGATATTGTGTTGTTATACGGGTTGCTGAAATTGTAGCACCCACTTCTTGGTCTGCAGTTTGTTGAGTTGTTTTTGCAAGCACCACTTCATCAGTAGCAGCCTTTGAAGATGTAGCCCGAAGTTCACCACGATATCTAGCTAACCTACAGCTTTTTAAGAGTGAAGGGACCACCTGATCCTTTGGCCTCCAGTGCAAGATCGTCCAACCATTGAGAGTCACTCCGCACAATGAATTGTTGCCTCCACATCCTAAATAGTTGCAGGGAAAGGACAAACAAGAACTTATGAACACAAAATGAATTTGGCTGTGATACAGCAACCATCACAAACCTATCCCCAAAGAAGGGATGGGCAGATGGCCATGACACTACGAAACATGAATGTTACTGAGGTTGTTTTGCTTCAAAATTATCATTTTTATTTGTGCCCATCTACAGTTTGAATACATGGAATGAAGAAATACAGTTTATGTCATCTGAGCATGATCCTTGTTAGAAAAATATGATAAAAGGCCTGTGACACTCACCTCATGGTTAGATATCAAAATCTCCAAAATCCATTCTGGACACTCTAGTCATTGTAGTTCTGTTATCTAGATGACTACAAGCCAAAAACAGAAGATCCTGAAACAACGTAGAAATATTTTGACACCATAAGAATCTAAACAAGATCTAAAATTGATAAATAAAAAGCATACAAGTCTTAGTTTGTAAAGAACAAAGAGCATAGAGACCATCATTTGCAGCTTACCGGCCAACCTATTGGCCAAATTTTTTGTAATGAGCTTAGCAAAGCTATGCACAAGGCTAATAGGTTGAAAGTCCTAAACATGTTGGGCATCAACCTTTTTAGGCAACAGCGAGATGAAGGCTGAATTCAAAAGCTCCATATTCCTGAATTTCTGAGCCCACACACAAGAGATAGCAGCCATGACACTCCCCTTAATAATCGGCCAGTAAAATTTATAGAAGCACCCAGTGAAGCCATCCAGCCCCGGGGCCTTTCCGAAAGAAGGTGCTCGATGGTGTTCCACACCTCCACCTCCGAAATGGGTACTTCAAGAGCAGACAAATCATGAGAAAGGAATCCTCAGCGCATCAAGGTCAATGGTAGTGTCTCTAAGCTCCACTGTAACCAGCAACCCGTTATAGAAGTTGAGAAATTCTGTTGCTTTATCCTCATGCACAGTCAGCACTCTATCATCTATAGTAGTGATACTAGGTAAGTGGGTATAAAATTCTTCCTTTTTCGGTACCTACCATAAGAATGGAACAAACGGGTGTTGGCATCCCCATCTTTTAGCCATCCAATGCGAGATTTCAGAAGGATGCCAAAGCAAGACTGTGTTTCTTCAACAACCTTGGGCTATTTCAAGTTGATGCAAGAGCTCTTTAGCTAAATCAAGTTGATTTTTCACATGCCCCACCTTTTTATCACTCCAACTCTGCAACCCACGAGCAACAACCCTTATTTTCAAGATAGGGTAGCTAGAGGGCACTGACCATCAGAAATCGAGGGCCAAGTAGCCACCACATCCTGGAAACCCTCCAATTTAGGCCAAAAAGCTTGAAAGTGGAACCTACTCTTGCCCTGGATGTCACCTCAAAAACCAGCACCATCTCTGCCCTTGGCTAGAAATTTTGGCATTGCAAGAGAAAATAACCTTTCATTTTACTTTGTTCAATATTTTTAGAGAAGCTGGAACACAAATTTCTTTTCCTTAACCGCTTCTGTCTTTTTATCACATATGACAGTGTCACAAGTACCAAAGAAGGTAATGATCCTCTTCTTTCAGTATTGAACATCCCTAATGTTTTTTATCACTTGGCATAAGCAATATGGCGATTGATATTTCAGATGATGAATCTGATGAGGAGGTTCCACAGGCTATTCCATTATTCCCAAACGCAGATGGTATATATAATATATCATTGTTCTACATAACATTTTTGTTTAAGAGTTACTATTGCATCTCTCTGTGCATTATGACTGCTTCATAGACCCCACTCATGTGGGAGCCTCCGGCAGCGGGCCTGCCCTTTTTAATATTGAAGATTGACTGATCCAGTTTTGCTGAAGCTATGGTATTATAGAGAAAAAGAGAAGAAAAAAACAAGAAAATTGTCTTATTTAACCTTTGTCGTTGATCCAGACCACCCTTTCTACCTTCTTCAGGCCAATCACCAATATTCCAAAGGTTCCTTCTTCAGCTACAAAAAAACAATGAAAGCAGCAGATAACTTCAGCACAGTTATTGGGAAGGGTGGTTTTGGAACTGCCTGTAAAGCTCAATTCAGTGATGGATCCATAGCTGCGGTGAAAAGGATGAACAAGGTTTCAAAGCAAGCTGAAGAAGAGTTAGAATGCCTACAAAAAGGGAAAACATCAGCAACAAATTAACGGTCGCTTATTTCTTCTTTGGGATCTGCTTCAGTAACTCATCCAGAACCTCAAACAGATCAGCAACCACTCCGTAATCTGCAACCTGGACAATGTCAATGCCCAGTTGGCTTAGAATTGTAGCTAATATTGGTGGACAACACGTAATTTGTTAAATGAGAGAAGGAACCTGAAATATGGGGGCATCAACATCTTTATTAACCTTCGAGTCTCATTCGATCATTCCTGCCAAGTGCTGTATCGCTCCAGATACTCCAAAAGCATGGCATAGAGTTATGGAACTATATGACTTGTACCTAAAAACAAAGATAAAAAGAACTATAAGAATTGTACCTGAAAAACAAAGATAAAAGAACTATAGAACTCAACCTTCTCATCTATCATTATAAAAACAAAGATGAGTGTGTTAGCTGGGCAATAGCAGGAGCTAAGGAGCTTGAGAGCCTAGGCTTAGTTGTAGCTCTGGCCGAGGTCGGGTCAAGTTACGGTTCCAGTTTGTAATTTCCTTCGGGTTTTTGTGTGGGGGCCTTGAGAGACTTGCCCAGCAAAATCTCCTTTTTGTAAGGTTTTTTATTCCTCTCTAATATATAAGATGTGCAGTTCTCCTGCGCGTTCGATAAAAAAATAAAAAAATTAAAAATTGTTGGTGGTGCTTTGCTCGCATCGCATGTTCTTCTTGCATAGCATTGACGCCTTGGCGTTGCTAATCCTTCCATCTACCAAGCTCGTGTCTTCATCATTCTTGGCGCTGATCGATTGTGACGCCGAAAAGTCGGCATCCATGCATGGACAGTAGTCCACTCTTCGTCCCGCGCCCGCATCCTCCGTTCTCCAGGACAACGTCGTTGATGTCCAGAACTGAGAAATTTGCAAGATCACCACCCCAGAAAGGTGGCTTCGCTGCATTGCCACTATCAAATGATCCTCACTGTTGTTATGCCATCCAGCCTCATATAATCCATCAACTTGTTCTTTTACAGCTCTTCAGCCACGGGAAAAAATAGCTCTGTCCTTAGGTCAAGATACGGTCATCTTGCCTCTGTTTGCTTGGACTAAAAATGAACGAGAGTTGTGTTCTCCCCGGCGGCGCACAGAGGATTGGACACTCAAGCACGCATAACTCAACATTTGGTTCTCCTCCAAGCCCACAGGCAGCAGATTTGAGGTAAGAATGGTGTTCCAGTTGTATTCCCTCTGTTTCTGTTATCCACCTTCGATTTCTAAAATCCCTTGTTTTTTTGGACGCATGAACCAATAGATTTTGTGATGTTGGCTCTAAATCTGTGATCCATTGCCCATGGAGAGGTGGTGCTATGCCAGATTTGGACATGGAACCCACCTCCAACTCTTGGGACATGAACCTAAGGTATATAATCTATTCTGCTATGTGGTTTTGTTTACGTATTTCGGCTGTTCGAACTGCTAACCAAAGATAGGTCGCCCCTCTAACTCGATTTTATTGTGCACTTGCTCCTTGCATTGAGGGTTTTTTAGCAGGATGTAGGCCTTATCTGCACTAAATGGTAGGTGGAACGGCCAATTGGAATCAGTAACAGATATAGATGGTCATAACTGGATGTATCCTGTTGCATTTGGATTAATACAATCTGAACCAGAGTATAACTGGGTTTGGTTTATGAAGCAGTTGCGTAGGGCTATAGGAGACATGCCCCAGCTAGCAATTTGCACAGATGCTTGTAAGGGATTAGAAAAGGCAGTGGTACAAGTGTTTCCTTATGCAAATCAAAGGGAATGTTTTAGGTACCTCACGCAAAACTTTATGAAGAGATATAGTGGTGTCATTTATTCACGTATGTACCCTGCAGTTGAGACTTATAAGAAGGACAAATTTCAGTACCACATGACCCAAATGTTCTCAGGTAGCAATGATGTGTTCAAGTACCTTGATGAACACCATTCACTGAAATGGATGAGATGTGACTTCAACCAAGAAATTAAGTGTGATTATATTACTAACAATCTAGCGGAGTGTTTCAACAATTGGATTAGAGAGTAGAGACATAAAGGACTTGCCAGTGACTGATCATGTTGATAAGATAAGGGAAATGATAATGATACCACGGGAGAAGATAAGAAAAATTGGAGAACGACTTCAAGGCAAGATACTACCAGCTGTCCTCCACCAATTGAATGCAAGAACTAGAGGGTTGGGACACTTAACTGTTGTGAAAGCTGACTTACATGATGCAGAGGTGTACGACAGCAGCCACAATCATCATGATCGACATGCTATCAAGGAACATTTACATGACTGCACTTGTGAAGAGTAGCAACATACTGGCAAGCCTTGCGAGCATGCATTGGCCTTGCTAACAGCAGTGCAAAACAGAAATGTGAAGCTTGAGGATTTGTTCATGAATACTACTCTGTTCCAATGTTCAGATAGGCATATAAAAGATTGATAGAGCCACTGCCTGACAAGTCACAATGGCCCACAGTAGAAATTCCATTTGATATGGGTGCACCAATTTGCAAAAGAACTGTTGGCAGACAGAAATTTGAGGTTCAAAAGTTCCCTTCAAGGCGGCAACAGTTCAGAGACAAAACATGATGAAGGTGGCATCAGTTCAAAGGCAAAACCAACTGAACAAGAAAAGCCCAAAACGATGGTAAGAGGAAAACGTAGGTGCAAAAGATGCGGTACATTGGGTCACACAAAAGTTAGTTACAAATGCCAACTCAATGGTACAAAGAAAACGAAGAGAAAGCCTAGGAATAGTAAATCAGGTGGTAAAAGTCAGATGGCAAGACCATATAGCCAATAACAACTAGGGAAACCATAATTCAAGATAATCCAAAAGCATGGCATAGAGTTATGGAACTATATGAATTGTACCTAAAAACAAAGATAAAAAGATGGCTTCGCTGAGAAATTTGCAAGATCCCCACCCCGAAAGGTGGCTTCGCTGCATTGCCACTATCAACTGATCCCTCACTGTTGTTATGCCATCCAGCCTCATATAATCCATCAACTTGTTCTTTTACAGCTCTCCAGCCCACGGGAAAAAAATAGCTCTGTCCTTAGGTCAAGATAAGGTCATCTTGCCTCTGTTTGCTTGGACTAAAAATGAACGAGCGTTGAGTTCTCCCCGGCGGCGCACAGAGGATTGGACACTCAAGCACGCATAACTCAACATTTGGTTCTCCTCCAAGCCCACAGGCAGCAGATTTGAGGTAAGAATGGTGTTCCAGTTGTATTCCCTTCGTTTCTGTTATCCTCCTTCGATTTCTAAAATCCCTTGTTTTTTGGACGCATGAACCAATAGATTTTGTGATGTTAGCTCTAAATATGTGATCCATTGCCCTTGGAGAGGTGGTGCTATGCCAGATTTGGACATGGAACCCAACTCCAACTCTTGGGACATGAACCTAAGGTATATAATCTATTCTGCTATGTGGTTTTGTTTACGTATTTCGGCTGTTCGAGTTGCTAACCAAAGATAGGTCGCCCCTCTAACTCGATTTTATTGTGCACTTGCTCCTTGCATTGAGGGTTTTTTAGCAGGATGTAGGCCTTATCTGCACTAAATGGTAGGTGGAACGGCCAATTGGCATCAGTAACAGATATAGATGGTCATAACTGGATGTATCCTGTTGCATTTGGATTAATACAATCTGAACCAGAGTATAACTGGGTTTGGTTTATGAAGCAGTTGCGTAGGGCTATAGGAGACATGCCTCAGCTAGCAATTTGCACAGATGCTTGTAAGGGATTAGAAAAGGCAGTGGTACAAGTGTTTCCTTATGCTGATCAAAGGGAATGTTTTAGGTACCTCATGCACTTTATGAAGAGATATAGTGGTGTCATTTATTCACGTATGTACCCTGCAGTTGAGGCTTATAAGAAGGACAAATTTAAGTACCACATGACCCAAATGTTCTCAGGTAGAAATGATGTGTTCAAGTACCTTGATGAACACCATTCACCGAAATGGATGAGATGTGACTTCAACCAAGAAATTAAGTGTGATTATATTACTAACAATCTAGCGGAGTGTTTCAACAATTGGATTAGAGAGTAGAGACATAAAGGACTTGCCAGTGACTGATATTGTTGATAAGGTAAGGGAAATGATAATGATACCACGGGAGAAGATAAGAAAAATTGGAGAACGACTTCAAGGCAAGATACTACCAGCTGTCCTACACCAAATAAATGCAAGAACTAGATGGTTGGGACACTTAAATGTTGTGAAAGCTGACAACATGATGCAGAAGTGTACGACAGCAACCACAATCATCATGATCGACATGCTATCAAGGAACATTTACATGACTGCACTTGTGAAGAGTAGCAACATACCGGCAAGCCTTGCGAGCATGCATTGGCCTTGCTAACAGCAGTGTAAAACAGAAATGTGAAGCTTGAGGATTTGTTCATGAATACTACTCTGTTGCAAAGTTCAGATAGGCATATAAAAGATTGATAGAGCCACTGCCTGACAAGTCACAATGGCCCACAGTAGAACTTCCATTTGATATGGGTGCACCAATTTGCAAAAGAACTGTTAGCAGACAGAAATTTGAGGTTCAAAAGTTCCCTTCAAGGCGGCAACAGTTCAGAGACAAAACATGATGAAGGTGGCACCAGTTCAAAGGCAAAACCAACTGAACAAGAAAAGCCCAAAACGATGATAAGAGGAAAAAGTAGGTGCAAAAGATGCGGTACATTGGGTCACACAAAAGTTAGTTAGAAATGCCCACTCAATGGTACGAAGAAAACGAAGAGAAAGCCTAGGAAGAATAGTACTAAATCAAGTGGTAAAAGTCAGATGGCAACACCATATAGGCCAATAACAACTAGGGAAACCATAATTCAAGAGCGCCCTGGAGCAACAATGACAAAAAGGTAATTCCAAAATTTGTGCAGGCGACTTGCTGCTCTGTTAGAAAGCAATTCTTCTCAGACAACTATGCCTACTTCAACCAAGATAGCAACGTCTACCAAGAAGATAGTTCAAAAGAAACTGACCCCAAGGAAGAAAAAGAAAGAACTCTTAGGATTCTATTTGTGGTTGTAGTCCTAAACTGAAATATTTGTGGTTGCAGTGCTAAACTGAGTCACATGTTTAATTGTGCAGTTTGTTTTGGATTCTGTAGTCCTAAACTGAGATACTAAAACATGTATGGGTGTTGTCATATATATCTTGTACGGATAAGGATTTGTTCACCACACATCAAGGTTCATGGCACAGGAGATTGGTGTCAGCAGTATGGAGAACAAGCATGATGCCAAAACTGAAGCCGGTTGCCTAGAGAGCAATTGCAGGCTGTCTGGTTCTGTTTTTTGGCCAAATGTCAAGCCAAAGCCCGCAAACACAGCCAAGGGCAGGGCCGTTTTTTTGGGTTGCACAGTTGAAAAGAACTCGTGAATGAGGCATGATGGCATAAGAACAGCAAGAAAGTGATTGATATTGGCACTTCAGCGTGCTCAATGGTGGCAATGCAGCGAAGCCACCTTTCCAGGGTGGTGATATTGCAAATTTCTCATCCAGAACTTTGTATGCCCAGCCAATCATCGGACCACCGAGCGCTCATGCAATACGCCACGCCGGTCCTCCTCGGCCTTGTCAAACACGACGGACGGTACAGTCCCTACCCACACGCCGGGGCAGTGGTAGGCCTGACGGCAAAGGGTGTGCGCCACCTGGTTCCCCTCGCGGTACACATGCCTCACATCGCACCCTGCAAAACAGCGAAGCAGCCCGTGGATCTCCTGCAGCGCCACAGGGATCCGCGTCCGCGTGTCCTCGCCACGGAGCAGCCGCACAAGCATGAGGTCGTCGCCCTCGACCACCACCCGCTGCAGGTTAAGCCCAAGCGCCAGGCGAAGGACACGAGCCATCGCGCGCGCCTCCACTATGCCAACCGTGGAGTGCTCTGTGGGCTCAGCGAATGCGAGCACGACACGACCGTCGCTGTCACGGATGGCGCCACCGATACTGGCTCGTGCTGACCCATCATGGTAGACTGATCCATCAAAGTTGAGTTTGTACCAACCATGAGGTGGCAGCGACCATTGCACCATGACAACGCGGCCAGGATGGTACGGCCGTGCCCACGGAGAGAGCTGCGACGTATGGTGGTATAGATTGGGGTCGTTGGGTGGCGCCATCGATGCTAGGGAGCACACCATGCTATCAGATCAACTGTTCGTGCAGTGTATCGCGTATATAGTGAAACACGTAGGGGCGGCGGGGTGAAGGCAGCTCACCGGTCGCCGCTCCGGCATCCAACGTTCGGCCTCAGTCCACCCTCTGGGTCTCTGTGGGGTCTGCCTCCGCCACACGCCCACACGATCTACAAGTACACTAGTTCTCTTTGGGGTCAGCCTCCGCCTTCCGCGCACAAAAAGTATGCGTGATGGATTAAGAGCGCAGGAGACCGAGTCTCAACTCAGATTAGTGAGAAACGTGGCAAGAACACAGATAGAATCTTTATGGAACCCTAATTCCACAAATTCGAGCCCCGAATCCCCAAATCGGAAATCAACAGTCATCTTGAGATGGGGATTAGAACAAGGGAGCAAGAAAGGAGAACGCACCGTGGTCTTGCCGTCGGTAGTTCACAGTTCGCAACCCTCAGGCCGACGCCGTACCTCCTTGCAAGTGCAGAAGCACCGCCGAGGATCTCACCGACGGCGGCGCCCTCACAGGAAAGCGCTCGCCGGCGGGGAGTTCGACGGCAGCGCAACAATGGACGACGGATCAGTCCTCCGCCTGGCCGGTGAACAGAAGGGACGAGGAATCTGGCTAGGTTTCAGGCGAGAGGCGCACGGCTGAGAAAAACGGGGAAATGGCTAGAGTTTCAGGAGATCGATTTCTCCGGCTTATAAATGGATAAACAGTGATCCGTGTATTCTTCGTCATCGATCCTTATCCAACGGTCCACGGCGATGCGGGAGGGGGGCGCGGGCGCTTTTGGTGGGCTGACTTCTCGGCCCGGGCGCGCGCGCCGCACCCGCACGGGCCGCCTGGACCGGCACAAAGACGGGCCCAAAGGCCGACAGAGGCCAAGCAGCCCATTTTTATTTCCAGCGAATTAAGAATTGGTCTTTTCTTTATTTCGGCAGATTGAATAAAAATAAAAGAAAAGGTTAAGAAAATTAGAAAAAAAATTATGAGATTTAGAATTTTGCAAAGAATATCTTGGAATATTTTGTTTTCACTGCATACTTTAGATTATTTTATATACATTATTGTTCATTATGAAGCCAACATGGATTAATTTTCATTTAATTGCATAGAAATTTCGAGATTTTGTGGTATTTTAAATGTTTGACCACGTTTAATATTTTATACCACATTTAGAACAGTGTTATATTTTATATATCATCCAATGATGGTTTAGATTTTCATAATTGTATATTCATTTTATAAAGCATGGTTATTATTTAACTAACGTTGAATATTTCGTGTAAGTTCTATGTTCCAATATTTTATTTTAGATGTCCTAATTTTTTTGTTTTATTTTGCAAAGGTGCACACAATGCTCTACTAGTTGGTCAGATAGGCAGGTTGAGCCGCGAGATGGTAGTAATTACCACTCTTCGCACGAAAAGATTGAGATGGTCACCATAGTGGATGACATAGATTACTCACATTGTTTTGAGAAACTCACTGAGCCCACAGTGGGCTCACCTTAATATGACCATAAGATGCTACAGTATAACATCAATAAGGTCAAGTGGGAAAGATACGTAAAGTGCTTGGTCATAATTAAGAGCCTCATCAAGTACTCTACTAAGAGTGTTATTCTAGAGTGTGAGATAGCCAAGAAGTACCTTAAGAAGATAGCTTCTCATTTCACTAGGTCCTCTCAGGCTTATGCATGTTCCTTGATGATGGAGTTTCTCAACATTATGTATGATGGAAGTGGTGTAAGGCTATTTGTTCAGAACATGATTTTCATTATTATTAGCTAAACAAATACCTCTCCGAGCCGAGCCTTTCCGAGCTCGAGCCGACTCGTGGGTTTTGCATCAAAAGACAAGTTTAAAACTCGAAAACCATTTTAAAATCTAAAGTGGTGGTGGGATCTAGTTTCTTTGGCCTTTAATTTCTCGCCATTTGGTATTAAGCACCAAAACAGATAAACTAAGTGACCTAACCCTATTGTCTTACCAAAAAAGTAACCCTATTGGCCTTTATTTTGGTAGATTCAATAAAAATAAAAGAAAAGGTTAAGAAAATTAGAAAAAAAATTTATGAGATTTATAATTTTACAAAGAATATCTTGGAATATTTTGTTTCCGCTGCGTGCTTCAGATTATTTTATATGCATTATTATTCGTTATGAATCCAACGTGGATTAATTTTCATTTAGGATGTGTTTGGTTTGGCTTTTGAATTTGACTTTTGTTCCCTAAAAGCAAAACGTCAAACCAAATGGCTGGATCCAAAAAACAGTTTTTTTTCTAAAAGTCAACTTTCTCAGTGTGCAAAATTGAATGTATCTCTGGACCTGCTTTTAGCGGCTTTTTGCATGGAACTGTGAAAATATATATGAAAGAATTTTTAGCGGCTTTTATTTTAGTTGTCCTAAATAATTTTGTTTTATTTTACAAAGGTGCACACAATGCTCTACTAGCTGGTCATATAGGGCAGGTTGAGCCACCAGATGGTAGTAATTACCACTCTTTGCGGGAAAATATTGAGATGATCACCATAGTGGGTGATATAGCTTACTCACTGCGTTTTGAGAAACCTATTAAGCCCATAGTGTACTCACCTTAATATGACCATAGGATGCTACAGTATAGCATCAATAAGGTCAAGTGGGAAAGATCAAATGTAAAGTGCTTGGTCATAATTAAGAGCCTCATCAAGGACCCTATTAAAGGTGTTATTCCAGAGTGTGAGATAGTCAAGGAGTACCTTCTGGTCATAATTAAGAGCCTCATCAAGGACCCTATTAACACGGAATGGCAGCCGGGAATGGGAATGAGAATGAGCTTTGCGGGGAGGGGAGAATGAGAAAGACAGTGCGAGAATGAGAATGTCAGAACACGGAATGGCAGACTACCCCTTACCGCCTTAATAAGTAGTAGAGATTTAACATGAATGGTATGGCGAAGTGATTTTATCAAAGCGCGCAAATAGCGATTTACGCAAACGATGACGCGCGCGAACAACATGTGAATTAGCACGTGCGAAACAGCACGCGCGACGCGTGCCACAACACGCAAATAACGTGTGGACCGGACACGCGGCGCGCGTGCACGAACATGCAAATGGACGATGACTACGCGCACGACATGCGCGGAACGGCGCGCGAAGGACGCGCGGCGACACGTCTGACTTGTGCGCGCGGCGCGAATCGCACGGCAGTGAGGGTACGACGGGGCTGTGCGCAAGGGGTAGACGTAGGGTGAACCGGGGGTAGAAAAGCAAGAAAAAGAGAGGGTAACACCTGAATTTGGTGAATATTTAAACGAATCGCACGACAGTAAGGGTACGACGGGGCTGTGCGCAAGGGGTAGACGTAGGGTGAACCGGGGGTAGAAAAGCAAGAAAAAGAGAGGGTAACACCTGAATTTGGTGAATATTTAAAAAAAATTATACCCCCAATTTTAGGGTGTTACACCTTCATTTCAACCAACTATGTATATCATACAGTCAGAAAAAATCATTACTATCTAGATGATGAAACAGTCAAAGCGATAGTGTTAAGCAGAGCATCTCGCACAGGCACAAGGCTGTACATTCCATGCTCTGACGTGCTAACGAAACGTCGATGAGCACAAGAATAAGCAAAAACAACTCCCTGATACCAGAAGCTACAGAGTGTTAAGCAGAGCGTCTGCCTTCCCCTTCGGCCAGTCGAAGTGCTTCAGCACCGCCCTCGTCCACCTGCCCATGCATTGCCCAGCGAAACGAAGTTAAGCAGAATCCGATTTGCCATGGCAGGCTCCATGCTATGCCGCTTCATCTCAGCTTGCAACACATGCACACCTGTTGAAGGCACATCTTAATAACATTATTTTTGTATGAAAAAATGAAGAAGTAAATTTTCGTTTCCAGGAAGGCGACACGAGCATATACGAACGAGAACCCCAAAACAGATCACTTTTGTTTGCAGCTGAATTTAAGAAAGAGCTTAGATTGGTTGAGTGAAATTAGCACTCCTTTTCCTACTCTTTTCCTTTTTGTTTTTCCTCAGCCCCTGCTGCCATCACGGTGGCGCTCGTCTTATGTTGCAAAATTGTATCCACTCATATCTCAGCGGCCAAGGAAAATTCTAGCGATTTAGGCAGTAGTTTTCATAGGGAGTCGATGCCACCAATTCCTTGTCCACTCGCCACGTTTCTCCAAAAAGAAATTGATGGCCAGACAAGACGCCACATTTTGCTCATTCGCGTAAGGGCGCAGCACTGGATCAAGGGAGGGAGTTCAGCAATAAACTGACAATTTCAGATTGCAGTTCACACATATCACAGATACATAGTTCTGTGACTCAGTTCCAGTTCACACACAGAAACCACACATACATAGTTTCAGTTCCCAGATTTCAGTACACAGACACAAACCACAGATACATAGTTCCCAGATTTCAGTTCACACACAAAACACAAATACTTCACACTTTCTTCTTCTTGGGGGTGATTTTTTAACTAGCCATCCTTTCATGCGTGGTGGAGTTCCTGCTGAAAGTGTAGTCAGCGTTTCATGGCTGACAGTCAGCTGTTCCTGCTGATATTGTGTTGTTATACGGGTTGCTGAAATTGTAGCACCCACTTCTTGGTCTGCAGTTTGTTGAGTTGTTTTTGCAAGCACCACTTCATCAGTAGCAGCCTTTGAAGATGTAGCCCGAAGTTCACCACGATATCTAGCTAACCTACAGCTTTTTAAGAGTGAAGGGACCACCTGATCCTTTGGCCTCCAGTGCAAGATCGTCCAACCATTGAGAGTCACTCCGCACAATGAATTGTTGCCTCCACATCCTAAATAGTTGCAGGGAAAGGACAAACAAGAACTTATGAACACAAAATGAATTTGGCTGTGATACAGCAACCATCACAAACCTATCCCCAAAGAAGGGATGGGCAGATGGCCATGACACTACGAAACATGAATGTTACTGAGGTTGTTTTGCTTCAAAATTATCATTTTTATTTGTGCCCATCTACAGTTTGAATACATGGAATGAAGAAATACAGTTTATGTCATCTGAGCATGATCCTTGTTAGAAAAATATGATAAAAGGCCTGTGACACTCACCTCATGGTTAGATATCAAAATCTCCAAAATCCATTCTGGACACTCTAGTCATTGTAGTTCTGTTATCTAGATGACTACAAGCCAAAAACAGAAGATCCTGAAACAACGTAGAAATATTTTGACACCATAAGAATCTAAACAAGATCTAAAATTGATAAATAAAAAGCATACAAGTCTTAGTTTGTAAAGAACAAAGAGCATATAACAATGTAGCACAGTTCAAGTGAAAACAAAATGTGTAGTTGTTTGGCTGCTGATATAAACATGGCAACTGGGGTTATGAGGTCGACAGATGTAAGGCATCCAGATATTAGCAACACCGACATGTAATCCTAAGATTTCAAAATCTAAAAACACTCGACCTACGAGGGCAAGACCGCCCCCACAGCATTAGATTAATAATAAGACCTCACGCAGGTCGAGAAAACCCCCTAAACCCCTTCACCACCCATATACGAGTGTATATGTGATTTTAAGATGGTTAGACAATGAGTCTAGTGCCACAAGAAAGAGTTGGATCACACCACTGCATGCACATACACACAACAACAGGGAGATTGTACCTCTGGGCCATTGGCAAGAGAATGCACTAATATGTCAATGCTACCAAATTCATTCCTCACTGATTCAACAATGTCCTGTTAAATTAAGAGAGCTCAATGTTATTGTAAACTCTAAAGCTTTTATGAGAAACGGGTAACACATTGGAGTTGTATCTTCAGCATTTTCTTCTAGCAAGCATAGAACCAAGGCAGCTATTCATATGGAAAAATGATTGGAGGATGCACACCTTTACTGTCCAGTTTGATGCACCTGCACATCTTTTGTTCGATTTGACCTAATAGAGAAACAAAATGTTAATTATGAATCCATGTTGCAAAAAGAGATAAAAAAATAAGAACATTACATCTTCAGGGAAATCGTAGACAACATCAAGTGGGTAGACTTAAAACAATATCCATAAGAGATCCATCTGGCAGCCTGTATCAACAGTAAGTTAGATACTTGCTAAACTGTATGTATGATGAATCCAATAAAGAACCAAAATACATATTGTTGTGATTCATCAAACTTTCCACGCTTCCATAGAAGAGCTAAATTGTTTCAGCATCAGCAGCTTGTTCCACTCTAACAAACTCGTGGCACTGAACATTCTGAGATGAAGGAGCACAGGGACATCCCCTCCCTAGGACCTAACTTGGAACTGACAAAGAAATAGGGACGCGGGAAGGAGGCCTTCACCTTGCTGAGTGCGCAGTGGAAGTCGAGGGTTTCCTTGGCCTCAGTTGCCTAGGCGAGCTCAGGCATCCGCTCCGCATAGGTGTCGTTGGCGTAGTGGTGGAACCCCACGATGTGGCTGTCGTAACCCCTCTCCTCGTCCCTGACGTCGACGATGGTGACGCGGGCCTCGCTGCCTAGGCGAGATGGTTTCTGTGGGAGATGCGAGACGGACAGGCGGTGGACGACGAAAGCGAGCGAGGAGGGTGCGTACTCCATGGGAGGAAAGGGACGCGGCGGTAAAGGACGACGACAATCTTAGAGGTGGGGGCGGGAACGGCCGTCTCGCCATAGCGAGCAGGGGGGAGGGTAGCATGTGGTACGACGCATGAAAAGTCTAACGACGCACGAAACTCTCCTTTTAAAGGAGTAGAGATCAAAAGGCATGCTAACATTTCCAGGAGTTGTAGGCAGAACTGGAGCCACAGTGAAGTGTGACCTACTACTAGTAATGATCACTATTGGTTTACATTATTTTTGTGGAGTTCCTTTTTTTACTTTTCAATTATTTGTCTTTTAAGATAGCATTACAGGATAATAAGGGGAATGAGGATGTGAGAGTTTTTGTGAAGGTTGGTGGCAAAGAGTTTCCGATTGGAACACTATCAGTTGACAAATACCCTCAGGCCCCGTTTGTTTCGTTGGAATTGAATTCTATTTTAATAATTATAATTTAGACAAAACTAATTAAGTTCATATATTTATATATGTAATATATTTATATATTATCTTAAACCATATGAGAGAGATAGTTATATACTACATTCATGTTATAACTAAGCAAGTAGAAGAGTGTGCTATAAGTTGTACATCGAAAAAATAACATGTAAATCTATAGAATCAATTTTCATTTCTCACCCCATGAATTTGAGATAGGCTTATATGATAACTTTGGAAAGTGGTGGAATGTCGCATTCTAAAAAAATAGCCTATTACAATAGTAAGATTTCAATTCCTCAAAATGAAAAGAAACAAACGGGACCTCAATGTAAAACTAGTTTGTTATTCGAGGAGTTTGAGTTACTAAACACCTTTTTTTCTAAAACACGCAGGAGAGTTGTGTATCATTATATTAAGAAGAGAAAAAACGAGGGGAAAAGAACCCTCAAAGGAACAGTACAAAAGCCAACAAACTGAACTCACCCACTACCTTTTTTCTCGAAAACCGCAGGAGAACTGCGCCCCATTATATTAAGGAGATAAAAAGGTCTAACAAGACCAGGTACAACAAAAATTTAGACTTCCTTACAGAGGTCTAAAAACCAGAAACCCAAAAGAATCCATAAGAGGACAGCACCCAACTACTAGCCTAAAACCCCCTCTAAGACTAAGCCTCAAGGAGAGGGGCACATAGGTAGGAAAGGCCTTTAGCCCTGGCCATTTCCCACATCCATCTTTCCTCTGTAGCCATCCTAATGGCTAAAGACACATTAGGGTTCCAATTATCAAAGATGCATTTGTTGCGAAGATTCCAAATAATCCAGGCCCCGAATGCAATAAGAGAATTGAGCTCCTTTCTAACAAGACCCCTGACCGAATAAGAAGCTTCTTCCCACCAGCTCATGAAGGAAGACAAACCAGGCTGAGGGGCTAGCACTTGAAGGTCGAAAGTCCTCAGGAGCTGAAACCAGAAATCCCTTCAGAAAACACAGGCGACCAAGAGATGGTCTAAGGTTTCATCCTCTTGGTCACATAAGGGGCATTTTGGTGGGTGATCAAGCCCTCTTTTGGCCAACCTGTCAGCAGTCCACCACCTGTTATGCGCAGTGAGCCAAAGAAAAAATCTGCATTTAGGCAGGGCCCAGGTTTTCCACACCCTGGGATAGTGGCTGAAATAGACTCATCCCATGAAGAGCCCTTCGTATGCCACTTTAGCTGAATAGTTACCATCTGAGGAAATACTGAAAACATGTCTGTCTTCAATAGTAGCCTGCAACACTACCTCAAAAAGAAGGTTCCAAGGTTGTAGATAATCCACCAAAACTCCTAGAGAGAGCACCTTTCATGTCGGAGACCCATTTCTATTTAGAAGAGCCTCCCGAACAATTCTTCTTTTTGAAATCATCCTGGGTATACATTGAAAAAGCCTAGGAGCAAGGTCACATATTCTCTGCCTGAGAGCTATTTATCAATCCGGGACAGGGTCAAAAACCTGGAGAAAGGTCAGCCCCTTAGCTCCTGCTAAACACCATCCTAAGACCTCCTCTTTAGCAGCTAGGAGCGTCGCTGCCACATTTGGCCAGCCCCATCAAACACGCATCTATTTCTATGTTTCCAAATAACCCAAGCCCCTAGAATAACTAAGGAATTGAAGCCCTTTTGATGCAACCCTACAAGTTGAGAACTTCGAGTCCTCCACCAGTTTTCAAAACGTTCCCCATGCCCACGGGCAAGGGACTGAAGCCCAATTGACCGAAGCAGTTGAAACCAAAATTGTCGGGCAAAGATGCAAGAAGCCAACAGGTGTTCGATGGATTCCTCTTCCTGATCAAACAAGGGGCATCGCTCGGAGTGAGGCAACTCGCGCCTAGCAAGCTTGGTCAGCAGTCCAACATCAGTCATGTTCAACCAACCATATGAAGAATCTACATTTGTCGGAGCCCATGTCTTCCGTATTCTATCAGAAGAATCAAAAGAGGTTAAACCAAAAAAATATAATAGCTCGTTTGGATGTCGATATTAGAGCATAGAATTGAGAATTGGAATCACCTTTCCTAAATTATGTCGTTTGGTTGCACACAAAATTGAGATTTGGAACCAGAGACTCAATTCCCTGGAATTGGACTATAACTAGAAACTCCTCCCAATACCGAACGTCACCCCTCTGTATTGCATGGAATTAGACCGCACAATTCCAAACCCCAATCCAGCGACATCGAAATAATAGAATTGGAATCACATATTATTTCGATACCATGACTGATTAGGTATTGAACTCAATTCAATTCCATGCCCTTCAATATCGACATCCAAACGAAGCATAAAGCATCATAGGCAGATTTAGTGGAGAACTGTCCAGAAGGGAAAGACTCCAAATATGAGCGTCAGGAATCTCAGGTTGGAGAATAACATCATCAACTATCTGAAATAGCTCCACGAACTCCCAAATAACTCTGGCCATAAGGGCACCTCGAATGTCACTGACCCACATATGATCACTAACCAGCCTCTTGATAGCAATACGCTTGGAGACTAAAGCAAAAACAATCGGAGCAAGAGCTTTTAGCCTTTTACACTCCTTCCATGTAACCAATTGTCAGCCCAAAAAAGAGTATCATTGTGTTTGCCCACTTGCGAAATCACAGCCACCGAAACAAGTTTTTTGACAATATCACAAATCTGAACTTGAAATTCAGACCAAGGTCTAGGGGGCTCCGTCATTTGCAACCATAGCCATCTGACCCGAAGAGCCCACCCAAGCTTTTGCAGATCATGAATACTCAAGCCACCCAACTCCTTTGGCCTAGTGATCTTAGGCCAAGATAGCAGATAGTAGCCACCTTTTACTTCTTTTCTTCCTTTCCACAAAAGACCTTTACGCAGCTTATCGATAGCTTTAAGAACCCAACCAAGTAGATCCAAAGCCATAGCTGGGTAAATAACTTTAGTTGTTAGCACACACTAGACATAAGTGGCACAACCAGCCCTAGACATAAGCTCCGCCTTCCATCCTGGCCACATATCCACAGTACGATCGATGATGGCTTGTAATTGATCTGTATTAAGTTTCTTGAGAGACAATGGGAGGCTTTGCAAGGGAATTCTGAAACCCCACAGGGCAGCAGCTCCTAGATGACTTCGACCTCCTCATTAGTACAACGAATAGGAAAAACACTACTTTTTTCCACATTAGTCTTCAATCCCGAAGCATTGCCAAACAGTGTCAGGAGGTTCACAGTCAAAATGATGTCCGATAGGATAGGTTTTAAGAAGACCACTGCATCATCGGCATAAAGAGACATACGGTGTTGTAAGCGAAGAAAGTTGTAGAAGGCCATCCTCAAAAGCACGCCGTAGAAGGTGAGAAAGAACATCCATGACGAGGATGAAAAGCATAGGGGATAGGGGATCACCCTGCATTAATCCTCGTCGATGGGCAATGTAGTCACCAGGCACACCATTCTAAATAATTCTTGTCGATGAAGAAGCGAAAAGCCCACTAATCAAGTCACACCAAATGACACCAAAACCAAGTTTCCTCAGGACCTCAAGAAGGAAAGCCCAAGAGACTGAATCAAAAGCCTTTGAAATGTGAAGTTTAAAAAGGATTCTAGGTTGTTTCTGATCGTTAAGAAATCTGGTCGTTTGTTGCACTAACATAAAGTTATCCTAAATAAATCTCTTCTTGGTAAAGGCTGTTTGATTAGGAGAGACCATCATTTGCAGCTTACCGGCCAACCTATTGGCCAAATTTTTTGTAATGAGCTTAGCAAAGCTATGCACAAGGCTAATAGGTTGAAAGTCCTAAACATGTTGGGCATCAACCTTTTTAGGCAACAGCGAGATGAAGGCTGAATTCAAAAGCTCCATATTCCTGAATTTCTGAGCCCACACACAAGAGATAGCAGCCATGACACTCCCCTTAATAATCGGCCAGTAAAATTTATAGAAGCACCCAGTGAAGCCATCCAGCCCCGGGGCCTTTCCGAAAGAAGGTGCTCGATGGTGTTCCACACCTCCACCTCCGAAATGGGTACTTCAAGAGCAGACAAATCATGAGAAAGGAATCCTCAGCGCATCAAGGTCAATGGTAGTGTCTCTAAGCTCCACTGTAACCAGCAACCCGTTATAGAAGTTGAGAAATTCTGTTGCTTTATCCTCATGCACAGTCAGCACTCTATCATCTATAGTAGTGATACTAGGTAAGTGGGTATAAAATTCTTCCTTTTTCGGTACCTACCATAAGAATGGAACAAACAGGTGTTGGCATCCCCATCTTTTAGCCATCCAATGCGAGATTTCAGAAGGATGCCAAAGCAAGACTGTGTTTCTTCAACAACCTTGGGCTATTTCAAGTTGATGCAAGAGCTCTTTAGCTAAATCAAGTTGATTTTTCACATGCCCCACCTTTTTATCACTCCAACTCTGCAACCCACGAGCAACAACCCTTATTTTCAAGATAGGGTAGCTAGAGGGCACTGACCATCAGAAATCGAGGGCCAAGTAGCCACCACATCCTGGAAACCCTCCAATTTAGGCCAAAAAGCTTGAAAGTGGAACCTACTCTTGCCCTGGATGTCACCTCAAAAACCAGCACCATCTCTGCCCTTGGCTAGAAATTTTGGCATTGCAAGAGAAAATAACCTTTCATTTTACTTTGTTCAATATTTTTAGAGAAGCTGGAACACAAATTTCTTTTCCTTAACCGCTTCTGTCTTTTTATCACATATGACAGTGTCACAAGTACCAAAGAAGGTAATGATCCTCTTCTTTCAGTATTGAACATCCCTAATGTTTTTTATCACTTGGCATAAGCAATATGGCGATTGATATTTCAGATGATGAATCTGATGAGGAGGTTCCACAGGCTATTCCATTATTCCCAAACGCAGATGGTATATATAATATATCATTGTTCTACATAACATTTTTGTTTAAGAGTTACTATTGCATCTCTCTGTGCATTATGACTGCTTCATAGACCCCACTCATGTGGGAGCCTCCGGCAGCGGGCCTGCCCTTTTTAATATTGAAGATTGACTGATCCAGTTTTGCTGAAGCTATGGTATTATAGAGAAAAAGAGAAGAAAAAAACAAGAAAATTGTCTTATTTAACCTTTGTCGTTGATCCAGACCACCCTTTCTACCTTCTTCAGGCCAATCACCAATATTCCAAAGGTTCCTTCTTCAGCTACAAAAAAACAATGAAAGCAGCAGATAACTTCAGCACAGTTATTGGGAAGGGTGGTTTTGGAACTGCCTGTAAAGCTCAATTCAGTGATGGATCCATAGCTGCGGTGAAAAGGATGAACAAGGTTTCAAAGCAAGCTGAAGAAGAGTTAGAATGCCTACAAAAAGGGAAAACATCAGCAACAAATTAACGGTCGCTTATTTCTTCTTTGGGATCTGCTTCAGTAACTCATCCAGAACCTCAAACAGATCAGCAACCACTCCGTAATCTGCAACCTGGACAATGTCAATGCCCAGTTGGCTTAGAATTGTAGCTAATATTGGTGGACAACACGTAATTTGTTAAATGAGAGAAGGAACCTGAAATATGGGGGCATCAACATCTTTATTAACCTTCGAGTCTCATTCGATCATTCCTGCCAAGTGCTGTATCGCTCCAGATACTCCAAACGCATGGCATAGAGTTATGGAACTATATGACTTGTACCTAAAAACAAAGATAAAAAGAACTATAAGAATTGTACCTGAAAAACAAAGATAAAAGAACTATAGAACTCAACCTTCTCATCTATCATTATAAAAACAAAGATGAGTGTGTTAGCTGGGCAATAGCAGGAGCTAAGGAGCTTGAGAGCCTAGGCTTAGTTGTAGCTCTGGCCGAGGTCGGGTCAAGTTACGGTTCCAGTTTGTAATTTCCTTCGGGTTTTTGTGTGGGGGCCTTGAGAGACTTGCCCAGCAAAATCTCCTTTTTGTAAGGTTTTTTATTCCTCTCTAATATATAAGATGTGCAGTTCTCCTGCGTGTTCGATAAAAAAATAAAAAAATAAAAAATTGTTGGTGGTGCTTTGCTCGCATCGCATGTTCTTCTTGCATAGCATTGACGCCTTGGCGTTGCTAATCCTTCCATCTACCAAGCTCGTGTCTTCATCATTCTTGGCGCTGATCGATTGTGACGCCGAAAAGTCGGCATCCATGCATGGACAGTAGTCCACTCTTCGTCCCGCGCCCGCATCCTCCGTTCTCCAGGACAACGTCGTTGATGTCCAGAACTGAGAAATTTGCAAGATCACCACCCCAGAAAGGTGGCTTCGCTGCATTGCCACTATCAAATGATCCTCACTGTTGTTATGCCATCCAGCCTCATATAATCCATCAACTTGTTCTTTTACAGCTCTTCAGCCACGGGAAAAAATAGCTCTGTCCTTAGGTCAAGATACGGTCATCTTGCCTCCGTTTGCTTGGACTAAAAATGAACGAGCGTTGTGTTCTCCCCGGCGGCGCACAGAGGATTGGACACTCAAGCACGCATAACTCAACATTTGGTTCTCCTCCAAGCCCACAGGCAGCAGATTTGAGGTAAGAATGGTGTTCCAGTTGTATTCCCTCTGTTTCTGTTATCCACCTTCGATTTCTAAAATCCCTTGTTTTTTTGGACGCATGAACCAATAGATTTTGTGATGTTGGCTCTAAATCTGTGATCCATTGCCCATGGAGAGGTGGTGCTATGCCAGATTTGGACATGGAACCCACCTCCAACTCTTGGGACATGAACCTAAGGTATATAATCTATTCTGCTATGTGGTTTTGTTTACGTATTTCGGCTGTTCGAACTGCTAACCAAAGATAGGTCGCCCCTCTAACTCGATTTTATTGTGCACTTGCTCCTTGCATTGAGGGTTTTTTAGCAGGATGTAGGCCTTATCTGCACTAAATGGTAGGTGGAACGGCCAATTGGAATCAGTAACAGATATAGATGGTCATAACTGGATGTATCCTGTTGCATTTGGATTAATACAATCTGAACCAGAGTATAACTGGGTTTGGTTTATGAAGCAGTTGCGTAGGGCTATAGGAGACATGCCCCAGCTAGCAATTTGCACAGATGCTTGTAAGGGATTAGAAAAGGCAGTGGTACAAGTGTTTCCTTATGCAAATCAAAGGGAATGTTTTAGGTACCTCACGCAAAACTTTATGAAGAGATATAGTGGTGTCATTTATTCACGTATGTACCCTGCAGTTGAGACTTATAAGAAGGACAAATTTCAGTACCACATGACCCAAATGTTCTCAGGTAGCAATGATGTGTTCAAGTACCTTGATGAACACCATTCACTGAAATGGATGAGATGTGACTTCAACCAAGAAATTAAGTGTGATTATATTACTAACAATCTAGCGGAGTGTTTCAACAATTGGATTAGAGAGTAGAGACATAAAGGACTTGCCAGTGACTGATCATGTTGATAAGATAAGGGAAATGATAATGATACCACGGGAGAAGATAAGAAAAATTGGAGAACGACTTCAAGGCAAGATACTACCAGCTGTCCTCCACCAATTGAATGCAAGAACTAGAGGGTTGGGACACTTAAATGTTGTGAAAGCTGACTTACATGATGCAGAGGTGTACGACAGCAGCCACAATCATCATGATCGACATGCTATCAAGGAACATTTACATGACTGCACTTGTGAAGAGTAGCAACATACTGGCAAGCCTTGCGAGCATGCATTGGCCTTGCTAACAGCAGTGCAAAACAGAAATGTGAAGCTTGAGGATTTGTTCATGAATACTACTCTGTTCCAATGTTCAGATAGGCATATAAAAGATTGATAGAGCCACTGCCTGACAAGTCACAATGGCCCACAGTAGAAATTCCATTTGATATGGGTGCACCAATTTGCAAAAGAACTGTTGGCAGACAGAAATTTGAGGTTCAAAAGTTCCCTTCAAGGCGGCAACAGTTCAGAGACAAAACATGATGAAGGTGGCATCAGTTCAAAGGCAAAACCAACTGAACAAGAAAAGCCCAAAACGATGGTAAGAGGAAAACGTAGGTGCAAAAGATGCGGTACATTGGGTCACACAAAAGTTAGTTACAAATGCCAACTCAATGGTACAAAGAAAACGAAGAGAAAGCCTAGGAATAGTAAATCAAGTGGTAAAAGTCAGATGGCAAGACCATATAGCCAATAACAACTAGGGAAACCATAATTCAAGATAATCCAAAAGCATGGCATAGAGTTATGGAACTATATGAATTGTACCTAAAAACAAAGATAAAAAGATGGCTTCGCTGAGAAATTTGCAAGATCCCCACCCCGAAAGGTGGCTTCGCTGCATTGCCATTATCAACTGATCCCTCACTGTTGTTATGCCATCCAGCCTCATATAATCCATCAACTTGTTCTTTTACAGCTCTCCAGCCCACGGGAAAAAAATAGCTCTGTCCTTAGGTCAAGATAAGGTCATCTTGCCTCTGTTTGCTTGGACTAAAAATGAACGAGCGTTGAGTTCTCCCCGGCGGCGCACAGAGGATTGGACACTCAAGCACGCATAACTCAACATTTGGTTCTCCTCCAAGCCCACAGGCAGTAGATTTGAGGTAAGAATGGTGTTCCAGTTGTATTCCCTTCGTTTCTGTTATCCTCCTTCGATTTCTAAAATCCCTTGTTTTTTGGACACATGAACCAATAGATTTTGTGATGTTAGCTCTAAATATGTGATCCATTGCCCTTGGAGAGGTGGTGCTATGCCAGATTTGGACATGGAACCCAACTCCAACTCTTGGGACATGAACCTAAGGTATATAATCTATTCTGCTATGTGGTTTTGTTTACGTATTTCGGCTGTTCGAGTTGCTAACCAAAGATAGGTCGCCCCTCTAACTCGATTTTATTGTGCACTTGCTCCTTGCATTGAGGGTTTTTTAGCAGGATGTAGGCCTTATCTGCACTAAATGGTAGGTGGAACGGCCAATTGGCATCAGTAACAGATATAGATGGTCATAACTGGATGTATCCTGTTGCATTTGGATTAATACAATCTGAACCAGAGTATAACTGGGTTTGGTTTATGAAGCAGTTGCGTAGGGCTATAGGAGACATGCCTCAGCTAGCAATTTGCACAGATGCTTGTAAGGGATTAGAAAAGGCAGTGGTACAAGTGTTTCCTTATGCTGATCAAAGGGAATGTTTTAGGTACCTCATGCACTTTATGAAGAGATATAGTGGTGTCATTTATTCACGTATGTACCCTGCAGTTGAGGCTTATAAGAAGGACAAATTTAAGTACCACATGACCCAAATGTTCTCAGGTAGAAATGATGTGTTCAAGTACCTTGATGAACACCATTCACCGAAATGGATGAGATGTGACTTCAACCAAGAAATTAAGTGTGATTATATTACTAACAATCTAGCGGAGTGTTTCAACAATTGGATTAGAGAGTAGAGACATAAAGGACTTGCCAGTGACTGATATTGTTGATAAGGTAAGGGAAATGATAATGATACCACGGGAGAAGATAAGAAAAATTGGAGAACGACTTCAAGGCAAGATACTACCAGCTGTCCTACACCAAATAAATGCAAGAACTAGATGGTTGGGACACTTAAATGTTGTGAAAGCTGACAACATGATGCAGAAGTGTACGACAGCAACCACAATCATCATGATCGACATGCTATCAAGGAACATTTACATGACTGCACTTGTGAAGAGTAGCAACATACCGACAAGCCTTGCGAGCATGCATTGGCCTTGCTAACAGCAGTGTAAAACAGAAATGTGAAGCTTGAGGATTTGTTCATGAATACTACTCTGTTGCAAAGTTCAGATAGGCATATAAAAGATTGATAGAGCCACTGCCTGACAAGTCACAATGGCCCACAGTAGAACTTCCATTTGATATGGGTGCACCAATTTGCAAAATAACTGTTAGCAGACAGAAATTTGAGGTTCAAAAGTTCCCTTCAAGGCGGCAACAGTTCAGAGACAAAACATGATGAAGGTGGCACCAGTTCAAAGGCAAAACCAACTGAACAAGAAAAGCCCAAAACGATGATAAGAGGAAAACGTAGGTGCAAAAGATGCGGTACATTGGGTCACACAAAAGTTAGTTAGAAATGCCCACTCAATGGTACGAAGAAAACGAAGAGAAAGCCTAGGAAGAATAGTACTAAATCAAGTGGTAAAAGTCAGATGGCAACACCATATAGGCCAATAACAACTAGGGAAACCATAATTCAAGAGCGCCCTGGAGCAACAATGACAAAAAGGTAATTCCAAAATTTGTGCAGGCGACTTGCTGCTCTGTTAGAAAGCAATTCTTCTCAGACAACTATGCCTACTTCAACCAAGATAGCAACGTCTACCAAGAAGATAGTTCAAAAGAAACTGACCCCAAGGAAGAAAAAGAAAGAACTCTTAGGATTCTATTTGTGGTTGTAGTCCTAAACTGAAATATTTGTGGTTGCAGTGCTAAACTGAGTCACATGTTTAATTGTGCAGTTTGTTTTGGATTCTGTAGTCCTAAACTGAGATACTAAAACATGTATGGGTGTTGTCATATATATCTTGTACGGATAAGGATTTGTTGTAAGACCCAAAATTAGTAGGAAAAAAAATATAAACAAAGTATCATAATGCTTTGGAAATTAGGAAAATAAGAAAAATACTACATAAAATAAAATAAAATCAGAATAAACATCCTTCACACTTATATTATTCAAACTGAGGACAAGTTATTCACAAAAGTATGAATTTAAACTTGAACTCAAATTGGATTTTGAAAATGGAGAAAAGAAAATAGGAAATAAAAAGAAAAAGGAACACTATGCCTTCATGGGCCGGCCAGATCCATTTCGGCCCACCTAAGCATTTCCTCACCCGCGCGGCCCACTCCACCACGGGCAGCCTCTCATTCCCCTCACACGCGTTCTCGTTGTCTCACTGATACGCGGGCCATGCCCGTCAGCCACCGGCCTTCGCTCACCCCGCGCCAGTCACTTACGACCGGGACCCGCTGTCAGTTCTATCCCCGTCCGTAGCCAACGAACTCGCCGCAACGATCGCGCGCGATTTCCTCGCCGGTAACCTCGACGTCCAGCGGAGTCCGACCGAGCAGGCTTCCCCTGGACTCGGAACCCCGTAGCTATATAAGACCGGGCCGTTCCTTTGCGTCCGTATCATCCGCCATCACCGAGCGCAGAGAGAAGAGAGAGGAGCGCCGCCGCCGTGGACAGCCGTCGTCGGGGGGGGGGGGGGGCCTCGGCTCTCGAAATCGGGTCGTGGAGTGTCGCTTCTACCTGGGGAAGCCGTCTGTGCCATTGATTTGAGTCGAACGCCGCCGAGACTCGAGCAATTGCTCGTCGCACTTCGATCTCCGCCGCTCGCCGTGGCCAGGCACCATCTCGGTACGATTGCCGGTAAGTATCCGTCCATCGTGTTCGCTTTTGTTCCCGCATCGTGTAAAGCCATTTGGATTCGGGATTGGGGCCTTGGTCGGCCGGATTGCGCGAACTCCGGCGAACCCGCCGCCGTGTAGAGACTGCGCCGTCGCGTTTGTGAGCCTGGGGAGAAGAATGCTGTCGTGCCGTTGATCTTTGGATGAACGGCCGAGATTAGAGGTAGTGTACCCCTTCGCTCGGTTTGATCGCAGCCGTCCGATTGTGGATGGACGTTCGGGATGGGATCACGTAGTTTTAAATTAGTGGCCGTTAGATCTGGATCCGACGGTTCGGAGCGCGTACCGGTTCATTTATAGCACCATCTAATCTGGGCGCTCAGCTTGCGATCCAACGGCTCAGATCTATTCATACCCCTTCGCGGGTTATTCTTGTTAAAGAGACCCTGGGGATTTCTGGAATCAACCCGCCATCCCCGTTTTACTGTTTCCTGAGTCTGGGAATTCTTGCGCCGAGCCCCCTGACCTTTCTTATAATTGAGGCCCAGTCCAGAACTCGTTTAAATTGAATAAATAAAATAGAAAATGGATTTTTAATATGAAAATAATTGCTAGAACTTAGATAATTCATAGAAAATTCATACTTGCTCCAAATTTATCCATTCCACTTTCTAAAATTTTGTAATTTTATTATCTATCACTTAGAGCCTCTGTTTTGTCATGAAAACAATTAGAAATTTAATCTCTCACTTAATCCATTTTAAACACATAAAACCTTTGAAAATTTATAACTTGAACTCTATAACTCCAAAATTAATAATTCTTTTTCCTGTGATCTTATTTTAATGTCTAGTTTATTACTGGATATTCTATTTGCATGTTTGGTGTAATGTTAATTTTGCCTATGCCATGTTTGTTTGGATTGCTACGACTAGCAGTGAGGTCACGTGTCATCTGAAGATCATCCTGGTACCTGGATTCTCAAGGCCCAGGCAAGTTGTGCCCTTGATCACTTCTTTTTACCTACTCATGTTCTAATTAATCATAATGATCTGCATAGGTTAATTTTGATGGGACCCAATAGGTTACCCTAGTTTGTCTATCTTTATACCTTGTTTACCACTGAACTTTCTGGGTAGTACTTGCTAGTGCTATATGTGGTTTTGGGTATGAAGATTACACTATTCATGATTATACTTTTGTTATCAGTTGTTATTTATGGTTCATGTTAAGATCATTATGTTAATTGGAACATGGAGAACCACCCGGGAAAACAGTGCTACCACAAGGGTTTAATGGGACGCCCTTGGCTGATTAATTAGGAAAGCTAGTGGAAGACTACCTTACCCGAAAGGGGCAAGGGCAGTAGGGGAGAGGTCAGTGCGGGAAGTGCCCTCGGGAGGATTTTGCTGCGATGGCGGTCCTGCAAGGGATTCCTATACTGGATCTTCCTATAAACTGTAGCGGGTTTTCGGAAGCTAGTGGAACTTTGTAAAGGCCTCGTAGTGGATCCCTAGCCATTCACCTCGGAAGTGTCTTAGGGCCTTGCAAACCCTGGCGACATGGGATACACGACTTGTGGGTAAAGATGCGCAACCTCTGCAGAGTGTAAAACTGGTATACTAGCCGTGCTCACGGTCATGAGCGGCTCGGACACTCACATGATTAATTTATGGAACTAAACTCAATTTGTCATATGCATTGCATTGCAGGTGATGTGGTTACTTTTGTTCTATTACTTAATTGGGTTTGGTATTTACTTATACTTAGTAACTGCTAATAAAATTTTGACCAACTTTAAAAGCAATGCTCAGCTCTAACCATCTTCTTTGGTAAGCCTTACACTTCACGTGAGCTCCCACCTTTGGCGAGTTCATGCACATTATTCCCCACAACTTGTTGAGCGATGAACGTATGTGAGCTCACTCTTGCTGTCTCACATACACCACAGGTCAAGACCAGGTACTGCAGGATGATGCTCATGGAGGATGCTGTGATGAGTTCGTGAGAGGTCTAGGTCGTCGTCTCCCAGTCAACTTTGGGTTGCTGGACCGTTGTCTCCTTATAATGTAATTATTTTGTACAGAACTCCTGTTGTATATAAAGATGTGACATTCGATCCTGTGCCACTATACATCATATGTATGAGACTTGGTCCCAGCATACCTGGTGTTTATGTTAACGCCCGGGTTTTGGACCCCTAAAATCCGGGTGTTACAGAAGTGGTATCAGAGGAATGTTGACTGTAGGACGAAACCTAGATAGAACTGGACAACCATTATCTACTCACCTTTGCTACTCTGATCCTTTCTAAACTTATCTTAATCTTTTCTCATCTATTTCCGCTTTACTCTGATTATTCTTATCTTTTCTTTCTGAAAGACAAATGTGGATTTCACACTTTGAAATCCTGTGCCTAAAGTGACTTTAAGAATAGGAGATCTATTCTTAGGAACAAAAACAAAACTATTTTTTTTAAAAAAAACATTTATATGCTTGAATGTTTGTTCTTATGATACTTGCCTGATTTGGATCTTTGTTTGAGTGTGATGAGTTGTGGAGTAATGTCCACAATTGCATCTGCATATACACATATGTATAAAAATATATTTATAAAATAACTAGACAACCTAAATTATCCCCATTGGAACCTATCTAGCTTAAGAGATTTATCTTATCCTAAAAGATCTCATTCTAACCAATTCATCTTATCTTAAAAGATTCTCCCCTATCTTAATAGATTCATCTCATCTTAAAGAAATTCTATCCTACACTCATAGATCTATCTTATCTTAAAAGATTCTATCTTATCCTTATGGATTCATCTTGTCCTAATAAGCATATTTACCCCACCCTAGTAACAACCAAGATCTAATCCAAAGTAATTAGATATTATCTAGTCTAATCTAGTTATATCCAACCTAATCCAGATTCTATCTAATCTAAATATGACCCAATCTAAAGTGAGTTATTAACAAGTTAGTTAAGTTGGTGATATAGGTTAGACACTGTCTCTACAAATATATCTTAACCTAAATTAATGTCTTATACCAACTCATCCTTGAACAATGGCCTACCTATATCATATAATCCTTCCTGTCTTAAAAGATTCTAACATATCCTAATAATATTTATCCTACCCTGGTAGATCTAGCTAATCTTAACTAGTTTAATCTAGTCATACCAACCTAATCTGGATTCTATCTAATCCAATATAATCTAAGCTAGTGTGAGTTACTTAATGATGGTACAAAAGATAAGGCCATACCCTTCATGCACTTAAAACTAAACTAAGTGCCTTAAACCAACTCAGCCACCTGCATGAGATCTGATCCAACCAATAGAGTCATGAAGAATTGCATAGTTTGTCTATCCCCACCTAACATCAAACAAACCTTTGACCTACATCATGTAGTCCATCTCATTCATAACTATTCTAACCATATTTCCCCAAATATACACTAACCTCGAATTAATGAGCTCAAGACCGGAGAAGAAAGGATCAATGACATCAAGGGAGGATGAACACCAACTCAAGTCTTCAAGGATCAAGTGAGGTCACCAAGATGAGTCAAGATCCACAATCCTGGATGGAGTCTTTCTTTACCCCACTCTTTCTTGCCCAAACCTATATAGGCTTTAAAAGATATCTTTTATCCTGCATAATAAAGTATCTATAACCATATATACCCATGCTCTCCTAATCACTTACTAATGAAAAAAAAAAGAGACTCTTGATTTTGAACTAATTAGAAACTAAAAGCTAGATTTTAAATCACTCTTCCTATATCCTCTTTCTTACAAATCTCGAGGACGAGATTATTTTTAAGGGGGGTAGGATTTGTAAGACCCAAAATTAGTAGGAAAAAAAATATAAACAAAGTATCATAATGCTTTGGAAATTAGGAAAATAAGAAAAATACTACATAAAATAAAATAAAATCAGAATAAACATCCTTCACACTTATATTATTCAAACTGAGGACAAGTTATTCACAAAAGTATGAATTTAAACTTGAACTCAAATTGGATTTTGAAAATGGAGAAAAGAAAATAGGAAATAAAAAGAAAAAGGAACACTATGCCTTCATGGGCCGGCCAGATCCATTTCGGCCCACCTAAGCATTTCCTCACCCGCGCGGCCCACTCCACCACGGGCAGCCTCTCATTCCCCTCACACGCGTTCTCGTTGTCTCACTGATACGCGGGCCATGCCCGTCAGCCACCGGCCTTCGCTCACCCCGCGCCAGTCACTTACGACCGGGACCCGCTGTCAGTTCTATCCCCGTCCGTAGCCAACGAACTCGCCGCAACGATCGCGCGCGATTTCCTCGCCGGTAACCTCGACGTCCAGCGGAGTCCGACCGAGCAGGCTTCCCCTGGACTCGGAACCCCGTAGCTATATAAGACCGGGCCGTTCCTTTGCGTCCGTATCATCCGCCATCACCGAGCGCAGAGAGAAGAGAGAGGAGCGCCGCCGCCGTGGACAGCCGTCGTCGGGGGGGGGGGGGGGGCTCGGCTCTCGAAATCGGGTCGTGGAGTGTCGCTTCTACCTGGGGAAGCCGTCTGTGCCATTGATTTGAGTCGAACGCCGCCGAGACTCGAGCAATTGCTCGTCGCACTTCGATCTCCGCCGCTCGCCGTGGCCAGGCACCATCTCGGTACGATTGCCGGTAAGTATCCGTCCATCGTGTTCGCTTTTGTTCCCGCATCGTGTAAAGCCATTTGGATTCGGGATTGGGGCCTTGGTCGGCCGGATTGCGCGAACTCCGGCGAACCCGCCGCCGTGTAGAGACTGCGCCGTCGCGTTTGTGAGCCTGGGGAGAAGAATGCTGTCGTGCCGTTGATCTTTGGATGAACGGCCGAGATTAGAGGTAGTGTACCCCTTCGCTCGGTTTGATCGCAGCCGTCCGATTGTGGATGGACGTTCGGGATGGGATCACGTAGTTTTAAATTAGTGGCCGTTAGATCTGGATCCGACGGTTCGGAGCGCGTACCGGTTCATTTATAGCACCATCTAATCTGGGCGCTCAGCTTGCGATCCAACGGCTCAGATCTATTCATACCCCTTCGCGGGTTATTCTTGTTAAAGAGACCCTGGGGATTTCTGGAATCAACCCGCCATCCCCGTTTTACTGTTTCCTGAGTCTGGGAATTCTTGCGCCGAGCCCCCTGACCTTTCTTATAATTGAGGCCCAGTCCAGAACTCGTTTAAATTGAATAAATAAAATAGAAAATGGATTTTTAATATGAAAATAATTGCTAGAACTTAGATAATTCATAGAAAATTCATACTTGCTCCAAATTTATCCATTCCACTTTCTAAAATTTTGTAATTTTATTATCTATCACTTAGAGCCTCTGTTTTGTCATGAAAACAATTAGAAATTTAATCTCTCACTTAATCCATTTTAAACACATAAAACCTTTGAAAATTTATAACTTGAACTCTATAACTCCAAAATTAATAATTCTTTTTCCTGTGATCTTATTTTAATGTCTAGTTTATTACTGGATATTCTATTTGCATGTTTGGTGTAATGTTAATTTTGCCTATGCCATGTTTGTTTGGATTGCTACGACTAGCAGTGAGGTCACGTGTCATCTGAAGATCATCCTGGTACCTGGATTCTCAAGGCCCAGGCAAGTTGTGCCCTTGATCACTTCTTTTTACCTACTCATGTTCTAATTAATCATAATGATCTGCATAGGTTAATTTTGATGGGACCCAATAGGTTACCCTAGTTTGTCTATCTTTATACCTTGTTTACCACTGAACTTTCTGGGTAGTACTTGCTAGTGCTATATGTGGTTTTGGGTATGAAGATTACACTATTCATGATTATACTTTTGTTATCAGTTGTTATTTATGGTTCATGTTAAGATCATTATGTTAATTGGAACATGGAGAACCACCCGGGAAAACAGTGCTACCACAAGGGTTTAATGGGACGCCCTTGGCTGATTAATTAGGAAAGCTAGTGGAAGACTACCTTACCCGAAAGGGGCAAGGGCAGTAGGGGAGAGGTCAGTGCGGGAAGTGCCCTCGGGAGGATTTTGCTGCGATGGCGGTCCTGCAAGGGATTCCTGTACTGGATCTTCCTATAAACTGTAGCGGGTTTTCGGAAGCTAGTGGAACTTTGTAAAGGCCTCGTAGTGGATCCCTAGCCATTCACCTCGGAAGTGTCTTAGGGCCTTGCAAACCCTGGCGACATGGGATACACGACTTGTGGGTAAAGATGCGCAACCTCTGCAGAGTGTAAAACTGGTATACTAGCCGTGCTCACGGTCATGAGCGGCTCGGACACTCACATGATTAATTTATGGAACTAAACTCAATTTGTCATATGCATTGCATTGCAGGTGATGTGGTTACTTTTGTTCTATTACTTAATTGGGTTTGGTATTTACTTATACTTAGTAACTGCTAATAAAATTTTGACCAACTTTAAAAGCAATGCTCAGCTCTAACCATCTTCTTTGGTAAGCCTTACACTTCACGTGAGCTCCCACCTTTGGCGAGTTCATGCACATTATTCCCCACAACTTGTTGAGCGATGAACGTATGTGAGCTCACTCTTGCTGTCTCACATACACCACAGGTCAAGACCAGGTACTGCAGGATGATGCTCATGGAGGATGCTGTGATGAGTTCGTGAGAGGTCTAGGTCGTCGTCTCCCAGTCAACTTTGGGTTGCTGGACCGTTGTCTCCTTATAATGTAATTATTTTGTACAGAACTCCTGTTGTATATAAAGATGTGACATTCGATCCTGTGCCACTATACATCATATGTATGAGACTTGGTCCCAGCATACCTGGTGTTTATGTTAACGCCCGGGTTTTGGACCCCTAAAATCCGGGTGTTACATTTGTTCACCACACATCAAGGTTCATGGCACAGGAGATTGGTGTCAGCAGTATGGAGAACAAGCATGATGCCAAAACTGAAGCCGGTAGCCTAGAGAGCAATTGCAGGCTGTCTGGTTCTGTTTTTTGGCCAAATGTCAAGCCAAAGCCCGCAAACACAGCCAAGGGCAGGGCCTCATCAAGTACTCTACTAAGAGTGTTATTCTAGAGTGTGAGATAGCCAAGAAGTACCTTAAGAAGATAGCTTCTCATTTCACTAGGTCCTCTCAGGCTTATGCATGTTCCTTGATGATGGAGTTTCTCAACATTATGTATGATGGAAGTGGTGTAAGGCTATTTGTTCAGAACATGATTTTCATTATTATTAGCTAAACAAATACCTCTCCGAGCCGAGCCTTTCCGAGCTCGAGCCGACTCATGGGTTTTGCATCAAAAGACAAGTTTAAAACTCGAAAACCATTTTAAAATCTAAAGTGGTGGTGGGATCTAGTTGCTTTGGCCTTTAATTTCTCGCCATTTGGTATTAAGCACCAAAACTGATAAACTAAGTGACCTAACCCTATTGTCTTACCAAAAAGGTAACCCTATTGGCCTTTATTTTGGTAGATTCAATAAAAATAAAAGAAAAGGTTAAGAAAATTAGAAAATATTTTTTATGAGATTTATAATTTTGTAAAGAATATCTTGGAATATTTTGTTTCCGCTGCGTGCTTCAGATTATTTTATATGCATTATTGTTCGTTATGAATCCAACGTGGATTAATTTTCATTTAGGATGTGTTTGGTTTGGCTTTTGTTCCCTAAAAGCAAAACGTCAAACCAAATGGCTGGATCCAAAAAACAGTTTTTTTCTAAAAGTCGACTTTCTCAGTGTGCAAAATTGAATGTATCTCTGGACCTGCTTTTAGCGGCTTTTTGCATGGAACTGTGAAAATATATATGAAAGAATTTTTAGCGGCTTTTATTTTAGTTGTCCTAAATAATTTTGTTTTATTTTACAAAGATGCACACAATGCTCTACTAGCTGGTCATATAGGGCAGGTTGAGCCACCAGATGGTAGTAATTACCACTCTTTGCGGGAAAATATTGAGATGGTCACCATAGTGGGTGATATAGCTTACTCACTGCGTTTTGAGAAACCTATTAAGCCCATAGTGTACTCACCTTAATATGACCATAGGATGCTACAGTATAGCATCAATAAGGTCAAGTGGGAAAGATCAAATGTAAAGTGCTTGGTCATAATTAAGAGCCTCATCAAGGACCCTATTAAAGGTGTTATTCCAGAGTGTGAGATAGTCAAGGAGTACCTTCTGGTCATAATTAAGAGCCTCATCAAGGACCCTATTAACACGGAATGACAGCCGGGAATGGGAATGGGAATGAGCTTTGCGGGGATGGGAGAATGAGAAAGACAGTGCGTGAATGAGAATGTCAGAACACGGAATGGCAGCCTACCCCTTACCGCCTTAATAAGTAGTAGAGATTTAACATGAATGGTATGGCGAAGTGATTTTATCAAAGCGCGCAAATAGCGATTTACGCAAACGATGACGCGCGCGAACAACATGTGAATTAGCACGTGTGAAACAGCACGCGCGACGCGTGCCACAACACGCAAATAACGTGTGGACCGGACACGCGGCGCGCGTGCACGAACATGCAAATGGACGATGACTACGCGCACGACATGCACGGAACGGCGCGCGAAGGACGCGCGGCGACACGTCTGACTTGTGCGCGCGGCGCGAATCGCACGGCAGTGAGGGTACGACGGGGCTGTGCGCAAGGGGTAGACGTAGGGTGAACCGGGGGTAGAAAAGCAAGAAAAAGAGAGGGTAACACCTGAATTTGGTGAATATTTAAATGAATCGCACGACAGTAAGGGTACGACGGGGTTGTGCGCAAGGGGTAGACGTAGGGTGAACCGGGGGTAGAAAAGCAAGAAAAAGAGAGGGTAACACCTGAATTTGGTGAATATTTAAAAAAAATTATACCCCCAAATTTAGGGTGTTACACCTTCATTTCAACCAACTATGTATATCGTACAGTCAGAAAAAATCATTACTATCTAGATGATGAAACAGTCAAAGCGATAGTGACAACAAACAAAGGAAAGGAACTATAGAAATGCAAATTATAAAGAGGCAAGTGATATAGTACTCCTAATCAATTGACTGGGGTTCATACAATATAATTGAAGAAGATCACTTCCAAAAGGAAACAGTCAAAGCAATAGTGACGGTAAGTAAAGGAAAGGAACTATGGAAATGCAAATTATAAAAGACCAGTGAATCCTCACCAGAGCATCAAACCTTGGCTTGTATTGAGGAGTGAGTGTCAACATAATTGGGGATCCCTATGCCTGCACTTTTTCCCAATCCAGATCACAATAGGCGGTTAAATAGCCTAAAAGTGCAAAGAACCATAAGAATATCCGAAACCTTTAAAACCAGCAACCGTGAGCAAAACGGTACTAAATCATTTAGTAATCCTTAGATCTAGGTCTATCCTAGAGTTCAATGTTGCAATGCGCCATGTACACAGCCTATTATTAGTACCCCTCTAAGAATTGCTTAGTTTCAGCTTGCTGTAGACTCGAAAAAAATGGGATATCAACATGCTTGGTGATGCATTTGGGTACAATTGACAGATGCGACCTGTGGGGGATAGATATCCCCCGGGTCCACTAAAAGAGTAAAAGACCTCACGAAAGGCCCAAGGGCCCAATAAATCGTAAGGTCATTCTTTCGTGGGCCTGGGGAGAGGCAACCAGCAAAGCAGATCGACATGAGGCCGGATTGGTGCAAACCCGGACGGCCCACAACGTCGAGCGAGTGACCACAACAGAGATCCGACTTTACCGCGCTGGAGCCCCCATGCAACGGAGCCATGCGAGGATAAGTCGGCGAGGGTTACGCAGGGATAAACTCACGAGGTTCACTATCTTTTAGCTACTTGTTGTTATCATATCTACATGTATTGCCCCACGGTCGAGTATATAAGGCCTAGGGGGCACCCCTTCAGAACGATCGACCCTATTTTACTTAGCCACCTACATCGACTCTCTGCACTCTCAATTCAGAGAGCTCTCTTGTAACCACGTTCACCAAACATACTCACCAGGACGTAGGGTGTTACGCATCTCTAAGCGGCCCGAACCTGTAAACCTTGTCCACTGTCCCTCGTGCAATTGGCACGAACCATTTTGCTACAGTTGTCGACACCGTCCTACTCCTAAAAACACCTCGAGGGGCAACCCCGGGTGTGCGGTCGGACCCAAAACACCAACAGCTGGCGCACCAGGTAGGGGGTGTGTCGACGATCCAAGCTAGCTCAATGGCCGTCACCTTCTACAGCAAGATCACCCTGCGCCCCGGATCCGTATTCTGCTTCGGAACAATCTCATCTGTAGCGGATGAAGAGGGAATTCTACACCGTATCGCGGATCCGCCGGAAAAAAAGTCTCCTCCAACGAACTCCGAGAATGCCGGAGAAGCGCAACCTCCAGCTCTTCGGAAAAAGATCGTCTCCGGAAAGTCGGGGGTCGAGGGCTCGCTGACCCGGAAAACTCCACTGTCTACTTCCCCGACAAAAGAATGGACACGGATCGCGAGGAAGAAGGAGACCAGGGAGAAGCAAGTTGTTCTTTCCGTTCCTCCGGCCTCAAAGGAGAACGGAAAGAAGGTCGCCACGACAGCAGCACCATTCTACCCCGACGTCCTCTTCATCGGGAGAGTGGAGTCGCCTACCGTCTCCGACGACGAGCCGACCGCACCCGGAGAAGAACCGCCTCAACGAGAATCCCGCCGACGGAGGAATCGGCGTAGGAACGTTCGACGACATCACGCGGCCGGAGAACGGGATCCGGAACAGCCTGTCTCGCGAGACGAGGTCTCGGAGATAGGAGAAACTCCGGAAGAACACGTCTTCAGAGAACGAAGGAACTCCCGACGACGTGATCGCCGACGGGCTCAGGAACAAGCCGAGCAAGATGCAAGGCAATGCCGGGAGAATCCATTCTTCGGGCGCAACCTGAATCCCGACTTCGCCCGAGCTATGAACACGCCGAGCGAAGTCGGAGGGGTACTAGCTCAGATAACTGATGGACTTCCTCGGACTCCCGACGCTGAGGGCTACCGACGCCTGTTCACCCAGGCAGCCAACCATCTTCTACCGCTTGCTCACCCGCCGAACGATCTACGACACGCCATCAACAGTCGCCGAGATGCGCAAAGCTCCATCAATGCTTCGCGCGAACGGCGGCATGAGAACGAGATTCGCCGTCGGGAGGAGTACGACAGGGATCATGGCGTCCCGGCTCAGAGCCAGGCCACCAGAACTGAGTCGGCAACAACCTCAACTGGCGGAACCACCCGGGGACGATCGAGGAACCACAACTACAACTCCCCTCCCCGGGACAGACATCGTCCCCGACGACAGGAGGACACGTGCGGAGTATCCGCTCTTACTCCGCGCCTTAGGGCCATTCAATGGCCTCCCAACTTCAAGGTATCCAATGTCGACAAATATGAACCTAAGCAGGATCCAGGGGGTTGGCTAGCCGTCTACACCACCGCTGCTCGAGCTGCCGGGGCGTCCGAAGACGTGATGACCGCGTATTTACCCATCGTCCTTGGGCAAGACGCGCTGCAATGGCTGCAACATCTACCCCGACACTGCATCGACGACTGGGGGGACTTCAGTCGACGCTTCACCGCCAACTTCCAGTCCCTCTCCGACAAGCCGGCGCAACCATGGGACCTCAAATCCATCAAGCGCCGGGGGGGATGAGACTCTCCGGTCGTACCTCAAAAGGTTCCAGACCATGAGAAATCGTATCCCCGAGGTCACGGAGGCGGCCGTGATCGAGGACTTCTACAGAGGATCCAACGACTCGGCTTTCGTCCGAGCAATACTGCAGAAGGCGCCGACTACCTCCGAGGAGCTGTTCCGGGAAGCAGACCTCTACATCACCGCCGACTAGCGGGCCCAGGACCTCATCGGAGGAATGAAGCCCGCACCGGCAGCACCACGACGTGACGCGAACCAGCAACCTGACAAACGATGGGAGAAGAGGCCTCGCGAAGAAGTACACGCTGCCGGACCACCTGCCTCTCGCGCCCGAGGAGGACCTCGCGGAGGCGAACGCACGCTGGACGACATCCTCGACACCCAGTGCCCGTACCACAAAGACATGCGCCACACTCTTTGTAACTGCCGGGACTTCAAGCACTCCATCGGGCACGGCCGACCCTTCCAACCTCTACCTCCTCCTCCGCCGAGGGGAGGACCAGATGAACCACGACAACCCCATCAGCAGGAGGAGGGGGGAGGAGGAGGAGCTTTCCCACGCGTCGACAGGGAAGTCAACGTCATCTTCGGTGGACATGGGTCGCAGGAGAACAAAAGACAACAAAAGCTCAACGACCGCCAGATACTAGTGGCGACCACCGGTCCTCCCGCCCCATACCGGTGGTCGGAACACCCGATTACTTTCACTCGGGAAGATCAATGGCTCAACTTCGACCATCCAGGCAAATACCCACTCCTCGTCGACCCGGTGATCCGAGAGAGCCGGGTGAAGAAAGTGCTAGTGGACGGGGGGAGCAGCATCAACGTCACCTTCCCCCGGACACTCCAAGGCTTGGGAGTTCACCTCAAAGAGCTCCACGAGTCGGACACTCCTTTCTTCGGCATCGTGCCGACGGAAGGGGAATACCCGCTGGGCCACATCTACATGCCAGTCACCTTCGGAACTCCGGAGAACTACAGAACCGAGTTCCTGAGGTTCGAAGTGGCGAACTTCGACTGCGGGTACAACGCCATCATCGGGAGGCCGGGACTGGCCAAATTCATGGCCATCCCTCATTACACGTATATGATACTGAAGATGCCAGGACCGCAAGGAATCATAACTGTGCGCGCCAACTTCCAAGGCGCCGTAGAGTGTTTCCGAGTGGCCATCCAAGCAGCCCTCACCACCAAGCCGTCAGCGGTTCCTTCGACACTGGCGAACTCTAAGCCTGAAGAGAACCTTGCAGCACCGGCAAATGAAGCTCAGGCCGCGACCTCTATGCGGCCGACTGAAGAAACCAAGAGGATCAACCTGGGGTTCACTGATGAACGCAAGACTGCCATCATCAGCTCCAGCTTGGACGACAAATAGGAAAGCGCGCTCGTCCAGTTCCTGCAAGATAACCGAGACGTATTCGCGTGGCAACCTGCGGATATGCCGGGAGTCCCAAGAGAACTGGCCGAGCACAAATTGAAAGTCTATCCCCAGGCGAGGCCGATTCGGCAAAAGCTACGTCGTTTCACGCCCGACAAGAGAGAGGCCATTCGCGCCGAGTTAGCTCGCTTGGTCGCGGCTGGATTTATTAGAGAAGTATTACACCCCGAGTGGTTAGCCAACCCTGTTCTTGTACTCAAAAAGAATAAAGTGGATTGGCGCATGTGCGTCGACTATACTGATCTCAACAAACACTGTCCGAAGGATCCCTTCGGGCTCCCAAGGATAGATCAGGTGATGGACTCCACCGCTGGATGTTCTGTGCTGTCTTTCCTAGATTGCTATTCTGGGTATCATCAGATTAGTTTGGCGAAGGAAGACAAGGAAAAACAGCGTTCATCACTCCGTTTGGTGCTTTCTGTTATACCTCCATGCCGTTCGGCCTCAAAAACGCTGGAGCAACTTATCAGAGAGCCATTCAAACATGCTTAGCCGATCACTGGGGCAAGCGTGTGGAGGCTTACGTAGATGATGTGGTAATCAAAACGGAGAATTCGGAAGACTTCATCGAAGACTTACAGCTGGTTTTCAACAGTCTGAGACGGTATAGATGGAAGCTTAATCCTGAAAAATGTGTTTTTGGGGTACCAGCTGGAAAGTTACTCGGGTTTATCGTCAGCCACCGGGGAATTGAGGCTAATCCAGAAAAGATTGAAGCTATCATGAAGATGGAAGCGCCTCGATCACAAAAGAAGGTTCAGCGACTTACTGGATGTATGGCAGCTCTGAGCAGATTTATATCCAGGCTGGGAGAAAAAGGTTTGTCATTTTACAAGCTACTCAAGAAGGTGGATAAGTTTCAATGGACTTCAGAAGCACAAGAAGCTCTAGATGCACTAAAAAAATTCTTGACAACACCACCAGTACTGAAGCCACCCCGGTGAGCTACGACAACTGAACCGGCTGAAGATTTGCTACTGTATATCTCTTGCACGACTCACGTGGTAAGCACCGCGTTGGTAGTCGAGCAAGTAGAAGAAGGACATGCCTACCCAGTGCAACATCCTGTTTACTTCATCAGTGAAGTTCTGGGCCCCTCAAAGAAAAAGTATCCTCAAGTTCAGAAGCTATTATATGCAGTACTTCTAACTGCCCGCAAGCTACGTCACTACTTTGATGACCACAAAGTCATAGTAGTCACTGGTTTTCCGATAGGTGATATTCTTCACAACAAGGAGGCCATTGGCCGAATAGCCAAGTGGGCTTGTGAGCTGGGATCTCATGACATCGAGTTCCGACCTCGCACTGCCATCAAAACTCAAGCACTGGTTGATTTCGTATCAGAGTGGACTGAACAGCAAGTACCAGATAACCCAGAGACTGCAGAAGTATGGCGAATGTATTTTGATGGCTCGCTGAAGCTGCAGGGAGCAGGAACAGGGATTCTCTTCACCGCACCTAGAGGCGAACACCTCAAGTACGCCCTCCAGTTGCTATTTCCGGCCTCCAACAATGCAGCCGAGTATGAAGCTCTGATCCATGGATTGAACATTGCCATATCGTTGGGCGTCAAGAGATTGATGGTATATGGAGACTCTCTGGTAGTCATCAGCCAGATAAACAAGGAGTGGGATTGTTCAAGCGATTCGATGGGAAAATACTGCGCTGCCGTCCGAAAGCTGGAAGATAAATTCGAGGGCCTGGAATTCCATCATGTAGAAAGAGATCGGAACACAGCAGCCGATGTACTGTCCAAGCTAGGATCCAGTTGAACTCAGGTCCCACCCGGAGTCTTCGTGCAAGAAATTTTACAGCCGAGTATCTCAATGAATCAAACAGAAGAGTGCAACATCATAGATCAACTCGAGTCAGACTCTGATGACTGGAGAAGGCCGATCATTAAGTATATAAAGAATGAAGAAGAACCAGACGACAAGAACTCGGCAGAGCGCATCGCCAGACAATCGGCTCACTACACACTGATTGGGGAGACATTGTATAGAAGGGGTGCATCAGGCGTTCTCATGAAGTGCATCCTCCCGTCCACTGGAAAGCAACTTCTGGAGGAGGTCCATGCTGGGCAATGTGGAATACATGCAGGATCCAGAACACTAGTCGGGAAGGTCTTCAGGTCAGGATTCTATTGGCCAACAGCAAAGAACGATGCAGCCGAGTTAGTTCAGAGGTGCGAAGCTTGCCAATACTTGTCAAAGCAACAACACCTGCCAGCACAGCAAATGCAGACCATACCAGTAACTTGGCCCTTCGCGTGCTGGGGACTGGATATGATTAGACCTTTCAAGAAAGCTCAAGGAGGATACACTCATGTACTGGTAGCAATCGACAAATTCACTAAATGGATAGAGTTCAAACCCATTGCTTCTTTAACCTCAGCTAAGGCCGTGGAATTCATACAAGACATAATATTCAGATTCGGGATACCAAACAGCATCATAACTGACTTAGGATCCAACTTCACAAGTTCAGAATTCTTCGACTTCTGCGAGCAAAAGAGCATTCAGGTCAAGTATGCATCTGTAGCACATCCAAGAGCCAACGGGCAGGTTGAGCGAGCCAACGGAATGATATTGGAGGCACTCAGGAAAAAGGTCTTCGATAAGAATGAAAAATTCGCAGGAAAGTGGATAAGGGAATTGCCTTATGTCGTTTGGAGCCTAAGAACCCAACCTAGCCGAGCCCTGCATGGAAACACTCCTTTCTTCATGGTCTATGGGTCGGAGGCAGTGCTACCCGCTGATCTCAAGTTCGGGGCGCCAAGGTTGATCTTCGAAAGCATAACAGAAGCTGAGGCCACCAGGCTGGAGGACATTGATGTACTTGAAGAAGAACGGCTAAACGCGGTAATCCAATCAGCACGGTATCAGCAGACTTTAAGGCGCTATCACGACAAGGTTGTGCGACAACGATTCTTCTCAGTAGGAGATCTCGTCCTCCGCCAAATTCTAACGGGGGAGGGACGACACAAGTTATCACCCTTATGGGAAGGACCCTTCATGGTAGCAGAAATCACTCGGCCCGGATCGTATCGCCTCACTCAGATGGATGGCACCAAAGTTGGGAACTCCTGGAACATAGAACACCTCAGAAAGTTTTATCCCTAGCTGTATTTCAAAACTGCTGGGACGACGATGTATTCTGTAAAGTGGAAATATGTCATCAATAAAAAAGAGGTTTCAAAGATACTCAGTTCATTTACGATTGACTTGCATTCTTACTTAACTCGGGGTGACCACTATGCCCTACTAACGGAGCAATCGACTTAAGTCGGCAACGACTTAAGGCGGTGCAACATGCTCACGCTTACTTAACTCGGGGTGACCACTATGCCCTACTAACGGAGCAATCGACTTAAGTCGGCAACGACTTAAGGCGGTGCAACATGCTCACGCTTACTTAACTCGGGGTGACCACTATGCCCTACTAACGGAGCAATCGACTTAAGTTGGCAACGACTTAAGGCGGTGCAACATGCTCACGCTTACTTAACTCGGGGTGACCACTATGCCCTACTAACGGAGCAATCGACTTAAGTCGGCAACGACTTAAGGCGGTGCAACATGCTCACACTTACTTAACTCGGGGTGACCACTATGCCCTACTAACGGAGCAATCGACTTAAGTCGGCAACGACTTAAGGCGGTGCAACATGCTCACGCTTACTTAACTCGGGGTAACCACTATGCCCTACTAACGGAACAATCGACTTAAGTCGGCAACGACTTAAGGCGGTGCAACATGCTCATGCCTATGCAATTCAGGGGGTGACTTCTATATCCCGCAAACAAATCTCATAATCATCGTGCGTCGTTTCATTACTGCAAATTTACGAACTGATGAATTCTGATACAATAAGAGTAATTATATCATTCGAATGCTGAACTGGTGTCCTCTAACAAATACTCGATCATGCTAACCGCGCGCTCAAAGCACGCAAAATGTTTCTCTATTTCGCAATGTCTTTCTCAGGGGCGACCGACGAAGAAGGGCGACTCGAGGAATCGGGGGCAGCATTCACGTCAGCCCTTATGTCTTCAGGAACAACCACGCCGGGTCTCCTCATCAAGATTCGTCCCGCCCGAATAGCCTTGTCCATGGCTCTGTCGCGCTGGGCTTTGAGAGTAACAGAAGTTTCTTCGGCAACTTTAGCAGCCAGTCGAGCAGTCTCTAACTCCTGGGCAATGGATTTCTTGGAAGCTCGGAGTTCTTTGATGGTGGCATCCTTTGCTGATATCAACTGCTTGAGGCGGGTCACTTCGTCCGCGGATTCCTGCAGCTTACAATGTTGGTTGTCCAATTCCTCCATTGTAAAGCGGTGACTCCTCTCCAAGATGGTCAGCGAGTTGCTAGAATCACGATACAATTTGTCAAGATTGTCACGAGAAGCAGCAAGGATACGCTTTTCTTCCTGCAAGCAAAAATCAACTCCTTCAAAAACCAAGCAAGTAATAGGAACACAGCAAGGCAAGGCACAGTTTTGTAAATTACCTTTTCAGAATTGAGCTGAGCATGAAGAGAAGAACTCAGGGCATTGGCGTCATCCAAGGCAGCGGAGACCTGACCCAGTTCAGTTTGGCTCTGAGAGCACTTCTCCTCGAAGTCAGCGCACCGCTGGACCCATTCAGTCTGATCTCGGGAGTGTTTTTCCTCAATAATTGAAATCTGCCGAGTCATTCCTAGCAAGAGATAATCAAACAAAACGGGGTCAGAAGGTAAAATAGTCCACAGCAAAGGCAAAGGGAAGCAAAAAGGGCACTAACCAGCGTTGGTTGCCTCCAATTCAGAGACGCGATGTTGAAGTGACACCGGATTCCAACATGCAAGAGATGAAGCCACTTCTGGAACGGAAGCACCCTGCAATCTCAGCTGGCTGGCCATCCCATCCACCAAAGCCTGATGAGGAGAACAGATGAGTGTAATGACAGCAGTTCGGGCAATGTAAGAATAAAGCTAAAATTCATCACAATACCTGGAGGTTGGAAAAGAACGAAGGGATCCCCAAATCAGGAGAGATCAGTTGATAACCAGGTGTAAGGCCACCACCCGAAGCAGCTTGCAACGAACCAGTAAGAATCAGCTCGGTGCCTTCCACAGAGCCAAACACTCGGTCAGCAGGGACGCTGCCCTCTAAAGCGACTCCCTGATCCAAAGTTTGGGCTACCACCATACAACCAGAGTGTGGAGGAGATCCCGCGTGAACGTCCATGGAAGTACAGGAAGGAGACCCTGCTTGGGCACCCTCGGGGGCTGGGTCATAGTTGGCACTGCCCACTTGAGCCGGATCATCCCCGGCAGCACCCTCGGGGGCTGGGCAGTGGCTTACACTCTTCACCCGAGCTAAGTCATCCCCGACGACATCCTCGGGGGCTGGGCATGTGTCAGCACCATTCTTGGGGTCCAAGCTCTCCGCAGTAACCACCTCTAAGGTTGACGGGCCCTCAGCCACTTCCATAGGACCAGGACAATCCAAGTCAGCTTCCCGACCCTCGAGATCGCGCTCTAAGGTCGACGAGGCACGGGATGACCTCAACCCAGCATCAGGCACGTCAACGCAAGCCTCCATTGCACCATCATCCACTGGCTCCGATAACAAGTCTTCTGGGACCATATCTTCGAGAGTCTGATCAAAGTTGGCTAGGGACAGTTCTTGCAGACCAATGAGGGCGGACAAAGCAGGAGAGGGAACTCCACTACTTTCACCGCTGGCAATAAACCGCCGACTGTTTTTCCGAGTCAAAGGAGCTTCAGTCTCTTCCTCCTCCTCATCCACATTGGCAACACAAACAGCACACCCATTGGGGTCAGCAACAGATGGAGCACCCACATTGGGATCAGCAGCAGATTGGGGACACCCATTGGGGTCAGCATCAATAAGTCCAGTCGCAGGCATTTCTTCAGTAGCAGGAACCGAGGTACCAGCGTCCTGATCAAAGCTGGATACTCGCCAGAGGCGTCTTCTTTTCTTCTTCTGCTCGTCAGCAGAAGGATCAGGCTGATTGGCTCGGCAAGGGCGCCTCGGGCGAGTACTAACAGGTTTCTGAGCATCCAAAGTCGTATCAACCTCTGGGAGGGGCACCACTGCCAACGCCCCGGCAGGAGCAGCATCGGAAGAATCTTCAGCTAGCAAATCAAGCATAGCGCTTATATCTGCATCACTAGGGTTCAGAGGCACCTCAAAATGAACCTGCCGTTCGTCATCAGGAATCTCCCCAAGCGAAGCAACCAAAGCACTGACTTCTTCAGCAGAGGGTCGCACTCTAAGGCCCAAACCGCCATCAGTAATGGGCGGATTCGACACGAAAAGGGTGAAGGCTTTGGGAGGAGGCAAGTTCCAGGCCGAGTACGCTACTGGAGCACCAACATTTGACACCTTGCCCCTGAGGATCATTTCAAGTCGACTCACCAAGTCCGCAGAAGGAATTCTCCTGTTGGTAACCCGAGTTGAGTCGGCTAGCCCTCGATACAGATAAGCTGGATAGGCCCTGTCTTTCAGTGGCTGAATATTCTTGAAAACAAAGTCAGTAACCACAGCTTCAGTAGTCAGACCCCTCTCTTTCAGCAGTCCAACTTCAGCTAGCAACACACCTGCCTCGGCTACCTCCTGATCTGTGGGAGACTCGGTCCAGCTTGGGGTGCGAACGTCCGGCTGCCTTCCCGACCGGGAGGGGAGAGAATTCCCATAATTCTCAACTATGAACCACTCTAGGCGCCATCCCTTAATGCTATCCTTGAGGGGGATCTCGAGATATTCAGTTTTCCTTCCGCGGCGCATCTCCAAGCTGGCACCCCCGACCAACTGATGTTGTCCCCTGACCATCCCAGGGCGACAATGATACAAGTATTTCCACAAACCGAAATGTGGCAGCACGCCAAGAAAGGCCTCGCATAAGTGAACGAAAATGGAGATTTACAGAATTGAATTGGGGTTCAGATGGGTCAAGTTAATATGATAGAAATCAAGGAGGCCGCGGAAAAAGGGAGAAATGGGAAGGCCAAGGCCGCGGAGAAGGAAAGGGGCGTAAACAACGGACTCATGGGTATCCTCTGTCGGAACAGTAAACCCATGACAAATCTGCCAAGAACAGAGTTCCCGCGGAGGAAGAACCCCGATGGATACGAGGTGGAGAAGTTCAGTTTCATAAATGATGGACATATGGTTACCTGCGAAAGGCAACTGGCTGTTGGGGTTGATTGGAGGAATCACCACAGCAGACGAGCTCGCGGTCTTCCTCTTGGGTGCCATCTCAATTCTACCAGCGAGCAGAGCGGGAGGCGAATGGCAGAGAGGATTCGGAAGCGGGAAAGCAAGAACTAGGGCACGGAAAGCAAAGACGGCTAAAAGTGCAGCTCTTATGGGATATTCTCGAGCCAGATACCGTTTCAAAAAGTGCCCAGTCATCACCTGGCGGTTATTCCCAAAACCCCAGCATGCCACGTGGAAACCCGACAGTTGTCTCCAGAACACCGGTGCGCCACCTCATCACTCGGCCATCGTCCTCAAAGTGGCTCGCGCGGCCTGCTATCACTCGGCGTCGCCTCCAAAACGCCGATTTCGTATTCAGTCGCTCGACATTACCTCTAAAGTGCCGACGTCACCTTCCAGTCGGTCGGCGTTGCCTCCAAGACGCTGATTTCGTGTTCAGTCGCTCGGCATTACCTTTAAAATGCCGACGTCACCTTCCAGTCGGTCGGCGTTGCCTCTAAAACGCCGACATCGCCTTTCAGTCGCTCGACATTAACTCTAAAATGCCGACGTCGCTTTCCAAATCACTCGGCGTTGCTTCTAACACACTGATACAGTCTTCAGTTGCTCGGTGTTACCTCTAAAACGCCGGCACCGCCTACAAGTTACTCGGCAGCTATTTCTGGAAGCATCAGTTTGATCCCCAAGTTATTCATCTACTGTCTCAAAGGAATCAGTTTTACAAGCAAGCAAGACAAGTCATCAAGTAGAAGCCAAAGTCATTCTTTCATTAAAAGGGAAGATAACAAACTTACAAATCAACTCTTTGCGAGTTGATACTTCCCTACTATTACTACATTACATTACTACTACATTATTATTCTAACTATACTATACTAATATCTAAAAGACCAGTGGCATCTAGCCACTGGCCCTGTTGCTGCCGCCGCCGCCCCTGGTGCTGCCCCTGCTGCTGCCACCACGGTTGCTGCCCCTGCTGCCGCCGCTGCCCCTGCCGCTGCCGTCACCGTCGCCATCGTCGTCGTCGTCGCCGTCGTCGTCGTCGTCGTCCTCGTCCTCGCCGCCGCCGTCCGAGTCCTCCTCATCTGAGGAGTACTCCGACTCATCCGAGCCCTCGAGCCTGGAGCGCTCGACGGCCCGGATGTACGTCCAGACCTCCACCGCAAGCCCCTGGGAGTCGTCTGAGTTGTCAGACGACTCACGCAGGGGGATGGGAGCCGGAGACCCCTCGGACTCAGAGGAGAACTCCTCCTCTGAGTACTCCGAGTCACCAAACTCCTCCGATGGAGGAGTTGGCTCGCGCTTGCGCTTGTTGTTCTTGCCCATGGTGGAAATAGAAGGGAGAAAAGAGATGGAAGCAGCAGAGAACATCGAAGAGATGTGAAAAAGCCAGAAAGACAACGACGTTATTTATAGAAGGAAAGGTCAACCGCTCACCTCCAACCGCGGTCACTGAACAGTCGCCAAGCATTCAATAAGCACTTCAACCCGTCTGGAGACACGTCAGGCGGCTGACGCCATTTCACGCAACACAACACCCATTGGGACTCCAGTCAACAGCGCGGAGGATATGATTACACCCGCCGTCACATCACATTACTACTCAGAAGCAGCCGGCTAAAACACTCAGCGCACCAAGCCGTCCCTTGCCCACACCCATTGGGGGGGGACACCCAGGAATTATCAATATATTTTTCAAAACGGTCACATCTGTGCAGGGCACGCAGTGAATACCTCAAGACAAAAATGAGATATCAGTAAGGATCAGAGGAAAGCCAAATATAGCCAGTGAAGTACAAAATATGGCCGACAGAAGCGATGTGAAGACTAGACAGAGAACGTCCATCAAACGTCCAATCAGTCGCAGAGCAAATAAATTGCACTACCTAGCAAGATATGGGTGGATTGCGAACTCGGCTGCTAAAGACAAAATATATGCTGACCTCCGAAGCAAAATATTGATGACATAATGCTGACCTCCAAAGCATAATGCGAATAGCTTCATGCCAATTTCTACAAACAAGAGAGGATAATTTTCAGCAAAGAGACACAAAAGGAAGACCTTCGAATGGATTATCCTCAAAAATCCATTTGAAGGTCGGGGGCTACACCCATTGGGTGCACCTCCGGTGCACCCCATGGATTATCATTCCAAGCCAGGATAGTGCCGACTTCTAAAGAGTGTGGAACAAGATTAAAGGGCCAGCTCTCAACCAAAATGCAGGAGCACAAATGGAAATAATTTCTGGGGAAGACCTTCGAGTAGATTATTTTCTAACATCTACTCGAAGCTCGGGGGCTACACCCAATGAAGTTCAGAATCCTACAAATTGAAATGCCGACCTCTAAGGCACAAGCACGAAACAAGGCTTCGGTCTACGAGTGATCAAAGCAGGAGAAGACAACAAGAAGTCATTTTCTTCAAAACACCTGCAAGCTGGACCTAGGATCTTTGGGCTGATTACCTCTAAATTAACCCAAAGATCGGGGGCATGTGGGGGATAGATATCCCCCGGGTCCACTAAAAGAGTAAAAGACCTCACGAAAGGCCCAAGGGCCCAATAAATCGTAAGGTCATTCTTTCGTGGGCCTGGGGAGAGGCAACCAGCAAAGCAGATCGACATGAGGCCGGATTGGTGCAAACCCGGACGACCCACAACGTCGAGCGAGTGACCACAACAGAGATCCGACTTTACCGCGCTGGAGCCCCCATGCAACGGAGCCATGCGAGGATAAGTCGGCGAGGGTTACGCAGGGATAAACTCACGAGGTTCACTATCTTTTAGCTACTTGTTGTTATCATATCCACATGTATTGCCCCACGGTCGAGTATATAAGGCCTAGGGGGCACCCCTTCAGAACGATCGACCCTATTTTACTTAGCCACCTACATCGACTCTCTGCACTCTCAATTCAGAGAGCTCTCTTGTAACCACGTTCACCAAACATACTCACCAGGACGTAGGGTGTTACGCATCTCTAAGCGGCCCGAACATGTAAACCTTGTCCGATGTCCCTCGTGCAATTGGCACGAACCATTTTGCTACAGTTGTCGACACCGTCCTACTCCTAAAAACACCTCGAGGGGCAACCCCGGGTGTGCGGTCGGACCCAAAACACCGACACGACCCACAAGAATTGCCTAGTCTATATCGCCCATAAATCCCATAACCTGGAAAGGGTTATGTCGGCGTTTCGAGACCGGGGGGTCCCTTGGGCCGACGAGTGAGTGTCGCCGCGTGCCCCAGCCCAGATGGGTCGAGCGCGAGGGCGAGCGTGAAGGGGGGAGAAGCGAGGCGGCCGGAGACCGGCGTGAGAGAGGTGGGAATCCCGCGGCCTTCGTGTTCGTCCCGCGCCCAGGTCGGGTGCGCTTGCAGTAGGGGGTTACAAGCGTCCACGCGGGAGAGGGAAGCGAGCGGCCCCAAGAGAGCGCCTGTCTCGTCCTCGTCCCCGCGCGGCCAACCCCCTCTAAGAGGGCCCTGGTCCTTCCTTTTATAGGCGTAAGGAGAGGATCCAGGTGTACAATGGGGGGTGTAGCAGAGTGCTACGTGTCTAGCGGGGGAGAGCTAGCGCCCTAAGTACATGCCGATGTGGCAGCCGGAGAGATTTTGGCACCCAGCTGGTGTGATGTCGTGGCCGTCGGAGGAGCGATGAAGCCTGGCGGAGGGACAACTGTCAGAGCGGTTGAGTCCTTGCTGACGTCCTCTTGCTTCCGTAAGGGGGCTGAGAGTCGCCGTCGTCACAGAGTATGTGGGGCGCCATCATTGCCTATCTGGCGGAGCTAGCCAGATGGGACACCGGTCTTGTTCCCTGCGGCCCGAGTCTGCTCGGGGTAGGGTGATGATGGCGCTTCCTGTTGACGTGGCTGGCCTGCGCACTAGGTTGGGCGATGTGGAGGCTCCTCCGAAGCCGAGGTCGAGTCTATCTTCCATGGCCGAGGCCGAGTCCGAGCCCCTGGGTCGGGCGAGGCGGAGGTCGTCGGCAGAGGCCAGGGCGGAGTCCGAGCCCTAGGGTCGGGCGAAGCGGAGTTCGTCGTCTTCTGGGGCTGAGCCCGAGTCCGAGCCCTGGGTCTGGCGGAGCGGAGTTCGCCGTCTTCCGGGACTTAGCCCGAGTCCGAGCCCTGGGTCGGGCGGAGCGGAGTTCGCCGTCTTCCGGGACTTAGCCCGAGTCCGAGCCCTAGGTCGGGCGGAGCGGAGTTCGCCGTCTTCCGGGACTTAGCCCGAGTCCGAGCCCTGGGTCGGGCGGAGCGGAGTTCGCCGTCTTCTGGGACCTAGCCTGAGTCCGAGCCCTGGGTCGGGCGAAGCGGAGCTTCCTATGGTGCCTTTGGCAGGGCCTGACTGCCTGTCAGTCTCACTCTGTCAAGTGGCACTGCAGTCGGAGTGGCGCAGGCGGCGCTGTCCTTCTGTCAGGCCGGTCAGTGGAGCGGCGAAGTGACGGCGGTCACTTCGGCTCTGCCGGGGGGCGCGCGTCAGGATAAAGGTGTCAGGCCACCTTTGCGTTAAATGCTCCTGCGATTTGGTCGGTCTGTGTGGCGATTTAGTCAGGGTTGCTTCTTAGCGAAGGCAGGGCCTCGGGCGAGCCGAAAATATGTTCGCCGTCGGAGCGGGGCCTCGGGCGAGACGGAAATCCTCCGGGGTCGGCTTCCCTTGTCCGAGGCTAGGCTCGGGCGAGGCGTGATCGAGTCGCTCGAATGGACTGATCCCTGACTTAATCGCACCCATCAGGCCTTAGCAGCTTTATGCTGATGGGGGTTACCAGCTGATAATTAGGAGTCTTGAGGGTACCCCTAATTATGGTCCCCGACAGTAGCCCCCGAGCCTCGAAGGGAGTGTTAGCACTCGCTTGGAGGCTTTTGTCGCACTTTTTTGCAAGGGGATCGGCCTTTCTCGGTTGCATTTTGTTCCGGTGGGTGCGCGCGAGCGCAGCTGCCGGGTGTAGCCCCCGAGGCCTCGGAGGAGTGGTTTCACTCCTTCGAGGTCTTAATGCCTCGCGTAATGCTTCGGCTGGTCTGGTTGTTCCCTCATGCGAGCTGGCCGTAGCCCGGGTGTACGGTCGGGTCCCAAGTTCTCGGGCTGGTATGTTGACGCTGTCAACGGTTCGGCCGGAGCCGAGTGTGCGAGAGCAGCCCCCGAGCCTCTGCACAGGGCGAGAGGGCGATCAGGGACAGACTCGGCTTTTTTACATACGCCCCTGCGTCGCCTTTCCGCAAGGAGGAGGGGGGGAGAGCGCCATGTTGCCCTCGATGGGCGCCGAACATGGTGTCTCTGGTGAGTTGCAAGCGGGTAATTGTAACGCCCCGAATTTTGCAGTTGAATTTTTTCTTTTCTTTACTCGCCAAAATTCGGGCGTTACCTTTTCTTTTTCTTTTTCCCCTCGCTAAACCTTGACCTTTTCCAAAGTTCTAGCGGGATTCGGTTTGGAATTCCCGTGTAAGAAAAAACCCTAAAAACTTTATGTTGTTTGATGCACCATGCCGAACCTTGCATTTCTTTGATTGTTTGAAAGTGCAAATGCATTCATGTAGAAAGATCGGATTTCGAAAATAAGGAGAAGATCTTTTCTTTCTTTTTCTCTCTCTTTCTCTCTCCTCTTTTTCTCTCTCTCCCGCGCCGTGGGCCGACCCCGGCCGGCCCAGCCGCCCCTGGCGCCCCCTTTGGGCCCAATTGGCCCATGCCCCCCCCCCTTTATTTTCCCCAAAACCCCCCAATCCCTCTCCCTCTCTCTCATTTTCCCTCTCTCTCCCCTAGCGCCGCCCCTACCCGCCCCTGCCCTAAGCCGCCGCCGCCCCCTGCTCGGCCGCCGCCCCCTGCCGGCCGCCCCTCGCCGTCGCTCCCCAACGCCGGTGAGCCCCCCCTCCTCCCTCTCTCCCCCCATTCCCCCTCCCCTTTCCCCTCGCCGCTCGGCGCCATGGCCGCCGCCATGGCCGGCTCGGCCCGCTCCCCCCCGGCCGCGCCCTGGCCGCCCGGCCACCCGCCCTGGCCGCGCCCCCCGGCCGCCCGCTCGGCCGCCCGCCTGGCCGCGCGCCCCGGCCGCCCGCCTGGCCGCGCCCCTGGCCGCCCGCCTGGCCCCTGGCCGCGCCCCCTGGCCGCTCGGCCGGCTCAGCCGCCCCGGCTCGGCCGCCCCTGCGCGCCCTGCCCCCGGCCGGTTCAACCGCCCCTAGGGCCGGTTCAACCGCCCCCCTCTGTTTTTTTATTTTTATTATTTATTTTATTTACTTTCTGTGATCATAGTTATTTTATTTTAGGTAGGCTAATCATTGTTAATGTTATTGAAATAGGAAGTTTAATTTAAAATTCCGTTATGCTAATTGATTCATGTAGTTAATTGTTTATCTCGTGCGATGTTGATCAACTTAAGATGATTAGGTTCCCACTAGTGCATATAACAGAATTCTTTTGTTAGGAACCTATTGAAACTGAAGTGCATAATTTAACTAATCATTAGTGCATAAGATTTAACCCCCTGCGAGGCCCTTTCCCGTTTCTTTCTAACCATAACAAATGCGATATGGAATGTCATACTTGATGCATATTCGCTTTACTTGTTCCCTTGTATGGTGTACTGTTCTTTTGTATTAAATGTGGATGGATGTATGTATGTTTGCGCTCGCATAGAGAACGATCTGGTCAAAGAGCCCGAGGAACCCGCAGGAGAAGCCCCTGAGCAGCAGTCGTTTGGTGGAGGCAAGTGTCCCTTGACCTATCTATGTCCTATTCATTATTTAATTCACCTCCCGCTTTACACATTTATGCCTAAGGATTGACTAGCTTTTGTTATCCATGTCCTTGTTTACCTATCTGGGTTGGATTATTACTGTTTAGCTTTATGCTATTGCTTAACTCTAATCAATGAACATGATGAGATTATCTATGATACGCTGTTTTCCCTTCTCTTATGATGATGTTGTATCTGTGGTATTCAAGGGGGCTCGAGCGGTTTCTCGAGTGCCTCTCCGTAAGGACCTGTTCTATGGATGACCGCCCGGGAAAACAGTGCAACCATAAGGGTGGAATGGGGTGCCCTTAGCTGAATAATTAGAGGATCCGGGGTGTAGTTCACTTAGCCGTCGTGCCGTCAATGGGGCTCAATGTATGCGGCTCGCTCTGCCAAGTTTGGGTTCGCCCCTTGGGGAGGAGTGCGGTGCATTTAGGAAACCTAACGGGTGGCTACAGCCCCGGGGAATCTTTGTAAAGGCTTCGTAGTGAATCCCTGGCCATTCACCTCGGGAGTGAATAAGGGTCTTGCAAGCCCGGGCCAGAGAGGGAATCACGGCTTGTGGGTAAAGTGCACAACCTCTGCAGAGTGTTTGAAAAACTGATATATCAGCCGTGCTCACGGTTATGAGCGGCCAAGGGAGCTCCAGTGATTAGTGGTACTTGATCAGAGATACTTTGGTACAGGTGGTTATGAGATTGTTGATTCTGGTTATGATTATGATGCTGGTAAGTGGTACTCTTTCCGTTTGGAAAGGAGTACGTTTGGGTTAATAACTTGGGTTAATGCTAAAACTTGGCTTTCTACTAGTAAGTAATAATCTGACCAACTAAAAGCAACTGCTTGACTTATCCCCACATAAAGCTAGTCCACTACAGCCAAACGGGATGCTTGCTGAGTATGTTGATGTGTACTCACCCTTGCTCTACACACCAAACCCCCCCAGGTTGTCAGCATTGCAACCACTGTTCAGGCGAAGATGAAGCTGTGGAAGGAGACTTCCAGGAGTTCCAAGACTACGACGAGTTCTAGGTGTGGGTTAGCGGCAACCCCCAGTCGGCTGCCTGTGAAGGCCGCGGTTATCTACGTTTCTTTTCCGCACTTTGATTTATTGTAAGGACTATATGGACGTCTCAGACGTATGATGTAATCGACTATTTCCCTTATTAATACTATTTTGAGCACTGTGTGATGATGTCCATATTATGTAACTGCTGTGTACGTGAATAACTGATCCTGGCACGTACATGGTTCGCATTCGGTTTGCCTTCTAAAACCGGGTGTGACATAAGTGGTATCAAAGCCGTGCTGACTGTAGGACCGCTAACCTAGGGTAGAATGGTCGTTCTAAGGACTATAGACCTCTGTCTCTGCCTTGACTTTGATATCCCTTCAAAAGTTGGTCATACCGACCAAACCTATGTTCTACTATATATTATACCTTGCTGAAAATCATGTTTTATTCTAATCCTTCATTTACTTATGATTCATTATTTGCTGGTCATATTAATTCTGTTCTCACCCTTTTGCTATCGATGTCTTTTGTAGATGGCTCGACTTAGACACACTGCACGAAAGTCAGTCATCCCCTTCTTACCTTCCCGCCTTGCTGAGCGTCCGCTTCGCCGTCCCGTGGCCGGACAGTCCAGCCACTTGGAGAGACTACACCACCGCCTGCGTGAGGAGCAGGAGCGTCGACGACAGGAGCAGCAGGGCTCTTCCTTCTCGCTCCACCAGGAGATAGAGTCTGTGAGGAGCTGCTCCCCTGTGCTTCCTCTGGAGCCGCCCCCTGCACCACCACTGGGCGCCCCAGCTTCTGGAGTAGCTGCTGGAGGAGACCCAGACGACGGAGATGGCGACGACAGCTCGAGCCACGACACCGACTTCTCTGCTAATCCTGAGCCGGAAGGATGGGTTGCTCGACCCATCACTCGCGACGCTGCTCGCGGGTGTCACTTCCACGATGCGCTCGACACCCTGCTACGTCGGGCATTTGACCGGCATACTTGGTCCGTCGAGTATCGCTGTGTGGTCTACCAGCACAGTCGCGGGGTCTACCCGGACCGCTGGGAGGCAACTTGCTTGGTGCGCTGCCCGGAGAACAGTCTCCAGGGTGCAGAGGCCTGTTCAGAGCACTATTCTATCTCTGAACGGGACTCAGCTGAGGCAGCCATGCAAGATGCTGCACGGCGTGCGCTTTCGCACTACTGCTCGGTTTTCGGTGGGGCAGCTGACGGTCTTGACCTGAAGTATTACCCCCGCCGTCAATCTGGCAGCACAGGAGGCGTGATTGTCTCACCTGTCGGTGAGGGCAATCCTAGGTTGAGCAGCACAGTCAACCTAGCCGCCGTGCTAAACACGGAGCTGGACCATGCATTAGATGAGCTGAGTAGGGCTCGTGCTGAGATCGCCCTGTTGCGGGCTGAGCGCGCGGAACGTCGTCACTTGGATGGTGGTTCCCCCGCTCCCGTCGGGACTCAGCACCCGTACCGCTCACCTCAGCGTGGACACCAGTCTTATGGCAATCCCGACTGCAAGACCAAGATAACTCTAGAACCATAGCTCGTTAGAGTTGGATCTTGTAATTAATACGAAATATATATATAGAAGCTTCAGTCTTAGCATTAGTCTCAGTCTTAGTTAGTCTTAGTTAGACAGGGTAGTTTGCTATATCCTGTGCATCTATGTTTGTCATGATGAACTATGTTTGATTTGGATCTTTGTAATGATTGTCACCAGAGTGTGGGTATCCCCTGCATTTTGGTTTACCTATTATGTTAATGGAGTTAGTTATATAGTTGGGAAACCCCCTTTTATTCCACTTTCCTTTCTATCTGAGAAGCTGTGTGGTCTGTGTTGGAGATCAGTGAAGATGCTCATCTGTTCAGTGCTGTTGAAGAATTCTATGCTCTTTCCTTATGCTGCAAGATTTGCCAGATCAGTTCTGATGTGTGGTTGCATTCTGCAGATGTCAGAGAACAGGCGCAGAGGAGGAAGGCGTGCTCAGCAGGAGCGAGCCGCTCAACAGGAGGAGGTGCCCCAGCAGCAGCACCTGCCGCCCCCGCCCCCGATGTCCATCGAGCAGATGTTTCTGATGCAGACTCAGGCAGTTCAAGCCATCGGTCAGACTTTGGCCGCCATTCAGCAGCAGCAGCAGGCCCCACCTCAGCCTCAGATGCCTCAGATGCCCAGAGACAAGCGTGCTGAATTCATGAGAGGTCATCCACCAACGTTCGCTCACTCTTCTGACCCCATGGATGCTGAAGATTGGCTGCGCACTGTGGAGCGGGAGTTGCATACCGCTCAGTGCGATGACAGGGAGAAAGTTCTGTATGGTCCCCGTCTGTTGAGAGGAGCAGCCCAATCATGGTGGGAGTCTTACCTCGCCACCCATGCCAACCCCGACGCCATCACTTGGGAAGAGTTCAGAGGTAGCTTTCGTCAGTACCATGTTCCTGCAGGTCTGATGACAGTGAAGAAGGAAGAATTCCTGGCCCTGAAGCAAGGGCCATTGTCTGTCAGTGAGTACCGAGACAAGTTTCTGCAATTATCTCGCTATGCTCCTGAAGATGTCAACACCGACGCCAAGCGGCAGTACCGTTTCCTGAGAGGCTTGGTTGACCCTCTGCAGTACCAACTGATGAATCACACCTTCCCAACATTCCAGCACCTGATTGACAGAGCAATCATGACAGAAAGGAAGCGCAAGGAGATGGAAGATCGTAAGCGCAAGATCAGTGGACCCCAGCCTGGAAGCAGCAATCGTCCTCGTTTCTCAGGCAATCAACCTCAGCAGTTCAGGCAGAACCAGCGTCCACCTCAACATCAGCAGTTTCAAAGGCAGTACCCTCAGAATCAGTACCAGAACCGTCAGAGCAACCAGTCAGGAGGTCAGTTTCAAAGGCAGAATCAGCAGGCACCTCGTCTTCCTGCCCCCGCAAATCAGCAGAATAGTCAGGCAGCACCAGCTCAGATTGGAAACAGAGCATGTTTCCACTGTGGAGAGCAAGGCCACTGGGTGATGCAATGTCCGAAGAAGGCAGCCCAGCAGCAGTCAGGCCCCAATGCCCCAGCAAAGCAGAATGTGTCTCAGCCTGGAGCAGGCAACCGCCCTCAACAGCGCTACAATCATGGAAGATTGAACCACTTGGAAGCTGAAGCAGTTCAGGAGACCCCCGGCATGATAGTAGGTATGTTCCCAGTCGACTCCCATATTGCAGAAGTGTTATTTGATACTGGAGCAACGCATTCTTTCATTACTGCATCATGGGTAGAAGCACATAATCTTCCAATTACTACCATGTCAACGCCCATTCAAATTGACTCAGCCGGTGGTAGAATTCGAGCCGATAGCATTTGTTTGAATATAAGTGTGAAAATAAGGGGGATAGCGTTTCCCGCCAACCTTATAGTAATGGGTACTCAGGGAATAGATGTCATCCTAGGGATGAATTGGCTAGATAAGTATCAGGCAGTTATCAGTTGTGATAAAAGGACAATCGAGTTGGTGTCCCCACTAGGAGAGGAAGTGGTGACCGAGTTAGTCCCGCCTGAGCCAAAGAAAGGAAGTTGTTATCGGATGGCTGTCGATAGCAGTGAAGCAGACCCGATCGAGAGCATCAAGGTTGTGTCCGAGTTCCCAGATGTGTTTCCAAAGGACTTACCGGGTATGCCACCAGAGCGGAAAGTTGAGTTTGCTATAGAGCTTCTTCCTGGAACCGCCCCTATCTTCAAGAGAGCCTACAGAATATCTGGACCAGAGTTGGTTGAGCTTAAGGAGCAGATTGATGAGCTGTCAGAGAAAGGTTACATTCGGCCAAGCACCTCGCCTTGGGCCGCCCCTGTCCTATTTGTGGAGAAGAAAGATGGCACCAAGAGGATGTGTATCGATTATCGAGCTTTGAATGAGGTCACGATCAAGAACAAGTATCCTTTGCCCAGGATTGAAGATCTGTTCGACCAGTTGAGAGGAGCCAGTGTGTTCTCCAAGATTGATCTGAGGTCAGGTTATCATCAGCTCAGGATCCGACCTTCGGACATTCCGAAGACGACATTCATTTCCAAGTATGGTTTGTATGAGTTCACAGTGATGTCTTTTGGTTTGACCAATGCGCCAGCGTTCTTCATGAACTTGATGAACAGTGTATTCATGGATTACCTTGATAAGTTTGTGGTGGTATTCATTGATGACATTCTGGTTTATTCTCAAAGCGAAGAAGAGCACGCAGATCATTTGAGGATGGTGTTGCAGAGATTGCGAGAGCACCAGTTGTATGCAAAGTTGAGCAAGTGTGAGTTCTGGATCAGTGAAGTCCTGTTCTTGGGTCACATAATCAACAAAGAAGGATTGGCTGTGGATCCGAAGAAAGTGGCAGACATTTTGAACTGGAAAGCGCCAACAGATGCTAGAGGAATCAAGAGCTTCATTGGAATGGCCGGATATTATTGGCGATTCATTGAAGGATTTTCGAAGATTGCGAAACCAATGACAGCGTTGCTAGGCAACAAGGTTGAGTTCAAGTGGACCCAGAAATGCCAAGAGGCCTTTGAAGCGCTGAAAGAGAAGTTGACTACAGCGCCTGTCCTAGTCTTGCCTGATGTGCACAAGCCCTTCTCGGTGTATTGCGATGCTTGTTACACAGGTTTGGGATGCATGTTGATGCAAGAGGGAAGAGTTGTGGCTTACTCGTCCCGACAGTTGAAGGTTCATGAGAAGAATTACCCAATCCATGATCTAGAGTTGGCAGCAGTGGTCCACGCACTGAAGACATGGAGGCACTATCTGTATGGACAGAAATGCGATGTTTACACAGATCACAAGAGTCTGAAGTACATATTCACTCAGTCAGAGTTGAACATGAGGCAACGAAGATGGTTAGAGTTGATCAAAGACTATGAGTTGGAGATTCATTACCATCCAGGCAAAGCAAACGTAGTGGCAGATGCTTTGAGCAGAAAGAGTCAAGTCAATCTGATGGTCGCTCGTCCGATGCCTTATGAGTTGGCCAAGGAGTTCGACAGGTTGAGTCTCGGTTTTCTAAACAATTCGCGAGGAGTCACAGTTGAGTTGGAACCTACCTTGGAGCGCGAAATCAAAGAAGCGCAGAAGAATGATGAGAAAATCAGTGAGATCCGGCGACTGATTCTAGATGGCAAAGGCAAAGATTTCCGAGAAGATGCAGAAGGCGTGATATGGTTCAAAGACCGCTTGTGTGTTCCCAATGTCCAGTCCATTCGGGAGTTGATTCTCAAGGAAGCTCATGAGACAGCTTATTCGATTCACCCTGGCAGTGAGAAGATGTATCAGGATCTGAAGAAGAAATTCTGGTGGTACGGAATGAAGAGAGAAATCACAGAGCATGTGGCTATGTGCGATAGTTGCCGAAGAATTAAGGCAGAGCACCAGAGACCTGCCGGATTGTTGCAACCGTTGCAGATCCCTCAGTGGAAATGGGATGAAATTGGTATGGATTTCATAGTCGGATTGCCTCGCACTCGAGCCGGCTACGATTCCATTTGGGTAGTAGTGGACCGTTTGACCAAGTCAGCCCACTTCATACCTGTTAAGACCAACTACAGCAGTGCAGTATTGGCAGAATTGTATATGTCTCGGATCGTTTGTCTTCATGGTGTGCCAAAGAAGATAGTGTCAGACAGAGGAACGCAATTCACCTCTCATTTCTGGCAGCAGTTGCATGAAGCTTTGGGCACGCATCTGAATTTCAGTTCAGCGTATCACCCGCAGACAGATGGCCAGACTGAAAGGACCAATCAAATTCTCGAAGATATGTTGAGAAGCCAGCTCAGATCCTTGAGATTGCAGACAGAGTCACCCGAAGGAAGACCATCAGAATGTGCAAAGTCAGATGGAATCACCACTCTGAGGAAGAAGCAACCTGGGAGCGTGAAGATGATCTAGTGGCCAAGTACCCAGAGCTCTTTGCTAGCCAGCCCTGAATCTCGAGGGCGAGATTCTTTTAAGGGGGATAGGTTTGTAACGCCCCGAATTTTGCAGTTGAATTTTTTCTTTTCTTTACTCGCCAAAATTCGGGCGTTACCTTTTCTTTTTCTTTTTCCCCTCGCTAAACCTTGACCTTTTCCAAAGTTCTAGCGGGATTCGGTTTGGAATTCCCGTGTAAGAAAAAACCCTAAAAACTTTATGTTGTTTGATGCACCATGCCGAACCTTGCATTTCTTTGATTGTTTGAAAGTGCAAATGCATTCATGTAGAAAGATCGGATTTCGAAAATAAGGAGAAGATCTTTTCTTTCTTTTTCTCTCTCTTTCTCTCTCCTCTTTTTCTCTCTCTCCCGCGCCGTGGGCCGACCCCGGCCGGCCCAGCCGCCCCTGGCGCCCCCTTTGGGCCCAATTGGCCCATGCCGCCCCCCTCCCTTTATTTTCCCCAAAACCCCCCAATCCCTCTCCCTCTCTCTCATTTTCCCTCTCTCTCCCCTAGCGCCGCCCCTACCCGCCCCTGCCCTAAGCCGCCGCCGCCCCCTGCTCGGCCGCCGCCCCCTGCCGGCCGCCCCTCGCCGTCGCTCCCCAACGCCGGTGAGCCCCCCCTCCTCCCTCTCTCCCCCCATTCCCCCTCCCCTTTCCCCTCGCCGCTCGGCGCCATGGCCGCCGCCATGGCCGGCTCGGCCCGCTCCCCCCCGGCCGCGCCCTGGCCGCCCGGCCGCCCGCCCTGGCCGCGCCCCCCGGCCGCGCCCCGGCTCGCCCTGGCCGCCCGCTCGGCCGCCCGCCTGGCCGCGCGCCCCGGCCGCGCGCCTGGCCGCGCCCCTGGCCGCCCGCCTGGCCCCTGGCCGCGCCCCCTGGCCGCTCGGCCGGCTCAGCCGCCCCGGCTCGGCCGCCCCTGCGCGCCCTGCCCCCGGCCGGTTCAACCGCCCCTAGGGCCGGTTCAACCGCCCCCCCTCTGTTTTTTTTATTTTTATTAATTATTTTATTTACTTTCTGTGATCATAGTTATTTTATTTTAGGTAGGCTAATCATTGTTAATGTTATTAAAATAGGAAGTTTAATTTAAAATTCCGTTATGCTAATTGATTCATGTAGTTAATTGTTTATCTCGTGCGATGTTGATCAACTTAAGATGATTAGGTTCCCACTAGTGCATATAACAGAATTCTTTTGTTAGGAACCTATTGAAACTGAAGTGCATAATTTAACTAATCATTAGTGCATAAGATTTAACCCCCTGCGAGGCCCTTTCCCGTTTCTTTCTAACCATAACAAATGCGATATGGAATGTCATACTTGATGCATATTCGCTTTACTTGTTCCCTTGTATGGTGTACTGTTCTTTTGTATTAAATGTGGATGGATGTATGTATGTTTGCGCTCGCATAGAGAACGATCCGGTCAAAGAGCCCGAGGAACCCGCAGGAGAAGCCCCTGAGCAGCAGTCGTTTGGTGGAGGCAAGTGTCCCTTGACCTATCTATGTCCTATTCATTATTTAATTCACCTCCCGCTTTACACATTTATGCCTAAGGATTGACTAGCTTTTGTTATCCATGTCCTTGTTTACCTATCTGGGTTGGATTATTACTGTTTAGCTTTATGCTATTGCTTAACTCTAATCAATGAACATGATGAGATTATCTATGATACGCTGTTTTCCCTTCTCTTATGATGATGTTGTATCTGTGGTATTCAAGGGGGCTCGAGCGGTTTCTCGAGTGCCTCTCCGTAAGGACCTGTTCTATGGATGACCGCCCGGGAAAACAGTGCAACCATAAGGGTGGAATGGGGTGCCCTTAGCTGAATAATTAGAGGATCCGGGGTGTAGTTCACTTAGCCGTCGTGCCGTCAATGGGGCTCGGTGTATGCGGCTCGCTCTGCCAAGTTTGGGTTCGCCCCTTGGGGAGGAGTGCGGTGCATTTAGGAAACCTAACGGGTGGCTACAGCCCCGGGGAATCTTTGTAAAGGCTTCATAGTGAATCCCTGGCCATTCACCTCGGGAGTGAATAAGGGTCTTGCAAGCCCGGGCCAGAGAGGGAATCACGGCTTGTGGGTAAAGTGCACAACCTCTGCAGAGTGTTTGAAAAACTGATATATCAGCCGTGCTCACGGTTATGAGCGGCCAAGGGAGCTCCAGTGATTAGTGGTACTTGATCAGAGATACTTTGGTACAGGTGGTTATGAGATTGTTGATTCTGGTTATGATTATGATGCTGGTAAGTGGTACTCTTTCCGTTTGGAAAGGAGTACGTTTGGGTTAATAACTTGGGTTAATGCTAAAACTTGGCTTTCTACTAGTAAGTAATAATCTGACCAACTAAAAGCAACTGCTTGACTTATCCCCACATAAAGCTAGTCCACTACAGCCAAACGGGATGCTTGCTGAGTATGTTGATGTGTACTCACCCTTGCTCTACACACCAAACCCCCCCCAGGTTGTCAGCATTGCAACCACTGTTCAGGCGAAGATGAAGCTGTGGAAGGAGACTTCCAGGAGTTCCAAGACTACGACGAGTTCTAGGTGTGGGTTAGCGGCAACCCCCAGTCGGCTGCCTGTGAAGGCCGCGGTTATCTACGTTTCTTTTCCGCACTTTGATTTATTGTAAGGACTATATGGACGTCTCAGACGTATGATGTAATCGACTATTTCCCTTATTAATACTATTTTGAGCACTGTGTGATGATGTCCATATTATGTAACTGCTGTGTACGTGAATAACTGATCCTGGCACGTACATGGTTCGCATTCGGTTTGCCTTCTAAAACCGGGTGTGACAGTAATCCGAGTGGACGTCCGTGCCCCGTTCGTTAGGGGTCGGCTAGGGGCCCAGAGGCACGCCCAAAAGTACCTGCGGGTGATCTGCCGGACCCGGTCCCCTGGCGACGGGGTCCGAGGGCTCGATGCCTCCCTCTGATGGGATTCCGTTACAAGATCGCTCCCGCTGGTCTCGGAAATGTCCTAGGGTACCTCGGGAGCGCAGCCCGAGCCTTGGTTATGTATCAAACGTACCCCTGGTCATCCCTCGCTCGGCGTCTGAGGCGGCTGTGAACCCTTCGGGAGCCAGCCTTCGAACCCCTGATCAGTAATGGGCGCGGAGCCCGAGTAGCCTGAGGTGGCCTTGGAACTGTTCGGGGGGCCGGCCTTCGAACCTCTGACCAGTAGTGGGTGTAGGGCCCACGCGATCTGAGGCGGCTGTCGAACCCTTCGGGGGGCCAGCCTTCGAACCTCTGATCAGTAGGGAGGCTCGGAGCCTGGTTCCTTCCTGGGGAAGGATCCTTTTCGGGGTATCCCCCTTTCCCGGTCCCTGCTGCAAGAGAGAGAGAAAGAGGAAAAAAAGGAAAAGGATACGAAATCGAATGACGCGACGTACCTTTACTGACGCGGTCATTATGGTGAAGGCGAAGCGTCGCCCGCTTCTCCTGCCAGAGGCGCCGCCTGTCCCGCCGCGGAGTTAATGCGACGGGGCGAGTGGTTGGCGGGGCGGCCGTTGCGCATGCGCGAGCCGTTCGAGGAACGGATCACGGGCGCGTTGTCTTCACGCCGTGAGAGGGGGTTTTCTTACTGCCCCCGGATGAGACGTGAGCTTGGCTGACGACGTGATCGCTGCTCCCGCCCGCCTGCCACCGTCATTACTGCCGGCCCATTTTTGGCTGCATTGACCGCCGCGCCAGGCTGGCGCTGCTGGGTCGTGCGCTGGGTCGCCTCGAGTCGCGGTATTGGTTCCGCAATCGAGGAGGCGCGGTGGTGGCGCAAGTGGCGGTGCAGTTGCATGCACGAAGCAGTCGGCGCGCCGGTTGCATGACGCGTGGGCCTGGGCCTCCAGGCTGGGCGTGTTGGGAGTCGAAGAAGCGCACCCACTTGGCGCGGTTGCATGCCGCCTGCATGGCTGCCCGCCCCTTTCGCCCGTTGGTCTGGGCAAAAGTGGAGGGTCACTTGTAACCGCTGGGCGGTCGTGTGCACCGTGCGCGGCGGTTTGGCTTCTTCTGCTCTGAGCCGGCTTGCATGACATGCGGGACCCAGCCCCCGCGCCGCAGGGGAGGGCCTTGGAGCGTGTTGGAGAAGACTCAGCCCGTGACGGCTGGGGGCGCAAGTAGGGAGAGTTTCCTTTAAAAGGAGGGTGACCCCCTTCGGAAGGCGACCATGTCTTCGCGCTCCCTTATGCATCGTGTCTTTCCACCTTCCAAGCCCCCGGATGGGGGATACCCGCCGTCTTTTCGCCTCATCGTTGGAGGAACGCAACTCCGTGGGAGTTGGTACCTTTCAGCCATCGTTCGGCTTCAAGGATTTTCATCATGCAGCCCGGCTGCACCCCTCCGCCGGCGGTCACCCAAGATGGTGACCTCCAGCTTGATGGTGGGGGAAAGCGAGCCGGGCTGCGGCCTCTGCCCCTCCCTCAGCCTCAAGGATTTTCATCACCAGGGTTGGGGAGGGGAGTGTGCCGAGTTGGGGTCGGCCCCTGCGTGGGTGGTGGCCCGCTCCTTCACTCAGTGATCGGAGGGAAGGGCGGTCATCGTCCGTGGCGCCGGCAGCTGCACCGTGCCTGGCTCTCGGACGCGAGTGGCTTCGGAGCCGCTCGCGGCGCCGGCGTCTGCCACGGCAGCTGGAAGAGGTTCTTCCGCCGACGAGATAGCCAGGGCCGCCCACGGACCGACCTCCAACTCTACGGCCTTCTGCCCGTCCTTGACTCACAAGTTTGGGCATGGGCGGGGGCCTCCTGGCAGCAGCACCCGCCCTGAGGTCAGTGCTGCCGCTGTTCGGCCCCCCGGAGCAGAAGTCGTCGTCGTCGCCGCTGCTGGAGCGGGCGACGGCGCGCCGTTCGTTGGTCTTTTGTTGCTCCGCAGGCCCTCCCCTATCGAGTGGGGTTGTTCGTACCTGCAGAGGGGGAACCGGAGTTCCGTTTGTAATGGCACTTTGAATGCCAGTTTTTTCGTTCATTATGGCTGTCGAGGCCTGAACATGTATGTAATTTTGGCACGGAGCCGTGTTTTTCCTCATTTTCGAGCACTAAGACTCGCCTATTGGTTGTCTGAACCGCTTCACCAAGCGTGAGTCGCCCCGTGTCAAGGTGACGAGTGGGGTATCCGTATCCCGGAGGCGTAGGAGTCCCTCGGCTCGGTCGGCCTTGTTGTCCGAGGCTTCTCTAGCTTAGTTAAAGGAAACCCCTCGGCCGCTCTTCGATGAGCCGAGGCCAGGGGTAGCGGTGTCAGCATGAACAGGGGCAGAGTTGGCTCGAAAATGAAACCTGGTTGGCCGGAGCCTATCCGGGTTGTCCGTTGGCGGGACCGACGCCGGAGTTGACCAGCCGAGGCCTCGGGTCGGGCTGGCGCCCTTGGAAGATGGTTGGTCGAGGCCCCCGGGGTGACCGGCCGAGCCGCCCGCTCGGGCCGGGTTCCCGGAGGAGACCCTGGCGGCGATGGCCCGGGCATGGCGATGACGTCGTCCCTCGGAGTGGAGATCTTCGGACCGCGTCGCCGTCCGAGGCTAGGTCGGACCTCGCCGAAGGTGTCGTCGATGCCGAGGGTGCTGCTGCCCCCTTCCAGCGTCAAGACCCGAGCCTGCAGGATCAGATTGTCTTGTAGCGTGTGCCTTCTGCGGCCGCCGAGGCCAGAACACACACCCTCGCTGCGTTGTAAAGCTGCGTCTCTTTTCCTCTTGTTTCGAGTATCTGGACTTTTTTGTCGGTAACAGGGTTGTTTGTGTGAGCGAGAGTTGCTTCTCGCGGAAGGTGATGAGTGAGGTATCCGTATCCCGGAGGCGTGGGAGTCCCTCGGCTCGGTCGGCCTTGCCGCTTACGCGCACTTTCACCCGTCCATGAGGCTCTGTCACCGACTCAGTCAAGAAGGCTCGAAGGATCGCTTCGGCAGAAGAGCTTCCGAACGTGAAGACTTGTTCGGTCCGCGGAACCACTTATCCGAACGTGAGTTACTTATCGCAGAAGGTGATGAGTGAGGTATCCGTATCCCGGAGGCGTAGGAGTCCCTCGGCTTGGTCAGCCTTGGCTGCTTACGTGTACTCCGTCGTTTTCAGGATCCACTTTTCGAAGCAGTCAAAAAGCACGAAAGATATTCTAGCAGAAGAGATCTTTTTTCGAGGAAAATTTCAACGCAGAGGGGGTTCCCCCCCTTTTAGCCCCCGAGGGAGGGTCGGGCTTTGCCGAGGCGAGGCCGACCCTTCCTTGATGACTAAACTTTGCGTGGGTGCGAGGTATATGAACAACTTGAAAACATCTTAAGGGTAGAAGCGACGTAGCTGTTGGATGTTCCAAGCGTTGCCGTAGACCTCGCCTTAACTGTTGGCCAGCTTGTATGTTCCGGGCTTCAGAACTTTGGCGATGACGAATGGCCCCTCCCAGGGGGGCGTGAGCTTGTGCCTCCCTCGGGCGTCTTGTCGTTGCCGGAGCACCAGGTCGCCCACCTGGAGGTCTCGGGGCCGGACCCCTCGAGCGTGGTAGCGTCGCAGGGACTGCTGGTACCGCGCCGAGTGTAGTAAGGCCTTGTCCCGAGCCTCTTCCAGCTGTTCCAGCGAGTCTTCTCGGCTGGCTCGGTTGCTTTGATCGCTGTAGGCCCTCGTCCTCGGGGAGCCGTATTCCAGGTCTGCGAGCAAGACAGCCTCGGCCCCGTAGACTAGGAAGAACGGCGTGAAACCCGTGGCTCGGCTCGGCGTTGTCCTCAGGCTCCAGACCACCGAGGGGAGTTCCTTCATCCATCGCTTGCCGAACTTGTTGAGGTCGTTGTAAATCCGAGGCTTGAGCCCTTGTAGAATCATGCCATTGGCACGCTCTACTTGCCCATTTGACATGGGATGAGCCACGGCGGCCCAGTCCACCCGGATGTGGTGATCCTCGCAGAAGTCCAAGAACTTTCTGCCAGTGAACTGGGTGCCGTTGTCGGTGATGATGGAGTTCGGGACCCCGAAGCGATGGATGATGTTGGTGAAGAACGCCACCGCCTGCTCGGATCTGATGCTGTTCAGAGGTCGGACCTCGATCCACTTGGAGAATTTGTCGATGGCGACCAGCAGGTGCGTGTAGCCCCCGGGCGCCTTCTGCAAGGGGCCGACGAGGTCCAGACCCCACACAGCAAAGGGCCAGGTGATGGGTATCGTCTGCAGGGCCTGAGCGGGCAGGTGGGTCTGCTTCGCATAGAATTGACACCCTTCGCAGGTGCGGACAATTCTAGTGGCGTCAGCCACCGCCGTTGGCCAGTAGTAGCCTTGTCGGAAAGCATTCCCGACAAGGGCTCGAGGCGCTGCGTGATGGCCGCAAGCCCCCGAGTGTATCTCTCGCAGGAGTTCCTGACCTTTGGTGACGGAGATGCATCGCTGGAGGATGCCTGAGGGGCTGCGGTGGTAGAGCTCCTTCTCATCGCCCAGCAAGACGAACGACTTGGCGCGCCGCGCCACCCGCCGAGCCTCGGCTCGGTCGAGGGGTAGCTCTCCTTGGTGGAGATATTGCAGGTACGGGGTCTGCCAGTTTCGATCAGGCGTGGCCCCACTTCGCTTCTCCTCGATGCGCAGTGCCTCACCCTCGGAGGCCGGGGGTACCTCGGGCTGAACCGAGGGCGCCTCGGGCCGAGCTGAGGGTGCCTCGGGCTGTGCCGAGGGTACCTCGGGCTGGACCGAGGGTACCTCGGGCTGGACCGAGGGTACCTCGGACTGGGCCGAGGGCGCCTCAGGCTCGGGCGTGTCGTCAATCTTGACGGAGGGTTGATGTAGATCCCGGGAGAAGACGTCCGGGGGAACCGTTGCTCGCCCCGAGGATATTTTAGCCAGCTCGTCCGCAGTCTCGTTGTAGCGCCGAGCGATGTGGTTAAGCTCGAGCCCGTAGAACTTGTCTTCCAGGCGCCGAACCTCATCGCAGTAGGCCTCCATCTTCGGGTCGCGGCAGTGGGAGTTCTTCATTACTTGGTCGATGACGAGCTGCGAGTCACCGCGGGCGTCGAGGCACCGGACCCCTAGCTCGATGGCGATCCGCAACCCGTTGACCAGAGCCTCATACTCAGCCACATTGTTGGATGTCGGGAAATGGAGGCGTAGCACATAGCGTAGGTGTTTCCCGAGGGGCGAGATGATAAGTAGGCCCGCGCCGGCTCCCGTCTTCATCAGCGACCCGTCGAAAAACATGGTCTAGAGCTCCGGTTGGATCGGAGCCGTCGGTACCTGGGTGTCGACCCATTCGGCTACGAAGTCCGCCAAGACCTGAGACTTGATGGCCTTCCGAGGGGCGAATGAGATTGTCTCGCCCATGATTTCCACCGCCCACTTTGCGATCCTGCCCGAGGCCTCTCGGCACTGGATGATCTCCCCCAGGGGGAAGGATGACACCACAGTTACCGGATGAGACTCGAAGTAGTGTCGCAACTTCCGCCGCGTCAGGATCACTGCATACAGTAGCTTCTGAACTTGTGGGTAGCGGATCTTGGTTTCGGACAGTACCTCGCTGACGAAGTAAACTGGCCTCTGAACGGGCAATGCATGCCCCTCTTCCTGCCTCTCGACCACGATCGCGGCGCTAACCACCTGAGTGGTCGCGGCGACGTATACCAAGAGGGCTTCTCCGGCAGCTGGAGGCACCAAGATAGGCGCCTTTGTGAGGAGCGCCTTCAGGTTCCCGAGAGCTTCCTCGGCCTCAGGGGTCCAAGTGAAGCACTCGGCCTTCCTTAAGAGGCGGTACAGAGGCAGACCTCTTTCGCCGAGGCGTGAGATGAAGCGGCTCAGAGCCGCGAGACATCCCATGATCCTCTGTACGCCTTTTAAGTCCTTGATGGGCCCCATGCTGGTGATGGATGCGATCTTCTCCGGGTTGGCTTCGATGCCCCGCTCGGAGACGATGAACCCCAAGAGCATGCCCCGGGGCACCCCGAAGACACACTTCTCGGGATTGAGCTTGACGCCTTTCGCCTTGAGACATCGGAATGTCACTTCAAGGTCGGAAAGGAGGTCGGAAGCTTTCCTTGTCTTGACTACGATGTCATCGACGTAGGCCTCGACTGTGCGACCGATGTGTTCGCCGAACACATGGTTCATGCACCGCTGGTACGTCGCGCCCGCATTCCTCAAGCCGAACGACATGGTGACATAGCAGTACATGCCGAAGGGCGTGATGAAAGAAGTCGCGAGCTGGTCGGACTCTTTCATCCTGATTTGGTGATACCCTGAGTAGGCATCGAGGAAAGACAGGGTTTCGCACCCAGCAGTAGAATCCACGATTTGATCGATGCGAGGCAGAGGGTAGGGAACCTTCAGACATGCTTTGTTGAGACCAGTGTAGTCTACACACATCCGCCATTTCCCCCCTTTCTTTCTCACAAGCACAGGGTTGGCAAGCCATTCGGGATGGAATACCTCTTTGATGAACCCTGCCGCCATTAGCTTGTGGATCTCCTCGCCTATCACTCTGCGCTTCTCCTCGTCGAATCGGCGCAGAGGCTGCTTGACGGGTCGGGCTCCGGCCCGAATATCCAGCGAGTGCTCGGCGACATCCCTCGGTATGCCGGGCATGTCCGAGGGACTCCACGCGAAGACGTCGGCGTTTGCGCGGAGAAAGTCGATGAGCACTGCTTCCTATTTGGGATCGAGCCCGGAGCCGATCCGGATTTGCTTGGAGACGTCGCCACTGGGGTCGAGGGGGACGACCTTAACCGTCTCCACTGGCTCGAAGTTGCCGGCATGACGCTTCACGTCTGGCACCTCTTTGGAGAGGCTTTCCAGGTCGGCGATGAGGGCCTCGGACTCGGCGAGGGCCTCGGCGTACTCCACGCACTCCATGTCGCATTCGAACGTGTGCTTGTACGTGGGGCCGACGGTGATGACCCCGTTGGGGCCCGGCATCTTGAGCTTCAGGTAGGTGTAGTTGGGGACGGCCATGAACTTCGCGTAGCATGGCCTTCCCAGTACCGCGTGGTAGGTTCCTCGGAACCCGACCACCTCGAACGTCAGAGTCTCCCTTCGGAAGTTGGAGGGCGTTCCGAAGCAGACGGGAAGGTCGAGTCATCCGAGGGGCTGGACGCGCTTCCCGGGAATGATCCCGTGGAAGGGCGCAGCGCCTGCTCGGACGGAGGACAGATCGACGCGCAGGAGCCCGAGGGTCTCGGCGTAGATGATGTTGAGGCTGCTGCCCCCGTCCATAAGGACCTTGGTGAGCCTGACGTTGCCGATGACGGGGTCGACGACGAGCGGGTATTTCCCTGGGCTCGGCACGTGGTCGGGGTGGTCATCTTGGTCGAAGGTGATGGGCTTGTCGGACCAGTCTAGGTAGACTGGTGCCGCCACCTTCACCGAGCAGACCTCCCGGCGCTCTTGCTTGCGATGCCGAGCCGAGGCATTCGCCGCATGCCCACCGTAGATCATGAAGCAGTCGCGGACCTCGGGGAACTCTCCTGCTTGGTGATCTTCCTTCTTGTCGTCGTCGCGGGCCCTGCCACCCTCCGCGGGTGGCCCGGCCCTGTGGAAGTGGCGCCGAAGCATGACGCACTCCTCAAGGGTGTGCTTGACGGGCCCCTGGTGATAGGGGCACGGCTCCTTGAGCATCTTGTCGAAGAGGTTGGCACATCCGGGGGGCTTCCGAGGGTTCTTGTACTCGGCGGCGGTGACAAGGTCCGCGTCGGCGGCGTCGCGTTTCGCTTGCGACTTCTTCTTGCCTTTCTTCTTGGCGCCGCGCTGAGTCGACGCCTCGGGAGCATCTTCCGGTGGGCGGGCCTGGGGCTGCTTATCCTTTCGGAAGATAGCCTCGACCGCCTCCTGGCCGGAGGCAAACTTGGTGGCGATGTCCATCAGCTCGCTCGCCCTGGTGGGGGTCTTGCGACCCAACTTGCTCACCAGGTCGCGGCAGGTGGTACCGGCGAGGAACGCGCCGATGACATCCGGGTCGGTGATGTTGGGCAGCTCGGTGCGCTGCTTCGAAAATCGCCGGATGTAGTCCCGGAGAGACTCTCCCGGCTGCTGCCGGCAGCTTCGGAGGTCCCAGGAATTCTCGGGGCGCACGTATGTGCCCTGGAAATTGCCGGCGAAAGCTTGGACCAGGTCGTCCGAGTTGGAGATCTACCCCGGAGGCAGGTGCTCCAACCAGGCGCGAGCGGTGTCGGAGAGGAACAGGGGGAGGTTGCGGATGATGAGGTTGTCGTCGTCCGTTCCACCCAGTTGGCAGGCCAGACGGTAGTCCGCGAGCCATAGTTCCGGTCTCGTCTCCCCCGAGTACTTTGCGATAGTAGTCGGGGGTCGGAACCGGGTCGGGAACGGTGCCCGTCGGATGGCCCGGCTGAAGGCCTGCGGACCGGGCGGTTCGGGCGAGGGACTCCGATCCTCCCCGCTGTCGTAGCATCCCCCACGCCTGGGGTGATAGCCTCGGCGCACCCTCTCGTTGAGGTGGGCCCGACGGTCGCGATGATGGTGCTCGTTGCCGAGGGGGCCCGGGGCCGCAGGCGCGGTGTTGCGCGTGCGCCCGGTTTAGACCGAGGCTTCCCGCATGAATCGGGAAGTCGCGGCATGAGGTTCCGAGGGGTACCCCTGCCTTCGGGAGGCAGAGCTCTCGGCCCGTCGGACCGCGGCGCCTTCCAGGAGGTTCTTGAGCTCCCCCTGGATTCGCCGACCCTCGGTGGTGGATGGCTCCGGCATCGCGCGGAGAAACATTGCTGCTGCAGCCAGGTTCTGGCCGACGCCACTAGATGCGGGTGGCGGCCTGACCCTGACGTCGTCGGCGACGCGGTGCTGGAAACCCTGGGGAAGATGACGTATTTCTCCGGCCGGGGGTTGGCCCGCCCATGCCTGCCCGACGTCCCGGCGGATCGGCTCAAGCGCTCCTGCTCCCTCGTCGAGCCTGGCCTGCACCCCGCGGATTTGCTCGAGCTGTGGGTCATGGCCCCCCGCCTGAACGGGGACCACAGCTAGCTCCCGTGGGATGTCAACGCGGGGCACCGGCCTAGGGAGATCACCGTCCTCCGGCATGCCGAGATGATTGCCTTCGGAGGGACCCCCTAGATCGACGTGGAAACATTCGTGGCTTGGGCCGCAGTCCTCGTCGTCGAGGCTGCGGCTACCGTCAGAACAGTCGGAGAGGCAGTAGTCACATGCGGTCATGAAGTCCCGCATGGCACTGGGGTTGCCAAGTCCAGAGAAATCCCAACAGATGCTGGGCTCGTCGTCTTCCTCGGACCCGGAGGGCCCATAGGTCGAGACGTCCGTCAGCCGGTCGCAAGGCGACCGCGTGCGAAACCCTAGAGGGTTTGAACTCGCCTCTACGAGAGCGCCCGCCAAAGCAAGGTCGCTAGGCGGGTTGAGGCTGAATCCAAATGACGTAGGATGGGAATCGGTCGGTACCTTTTGGTCGACGAGCGGCGATGAAGTCACGTCGGGGACTGACTGCACCGTCGTCTCAGGTACGAGGGTGACGCCCAGCAAGCTCTCCGCGAGCGCGCTGGCGTCGTCGACTTGCTCGGAATTGGCGTGTCGCGGGGAGACGGCGCTCGTCTTTGTCTCAGGCGCGAAGTCGATACCCGGTGCGCCCCTCGTTGGGGTGCCGGCGCTGTCGGTTCGCTCGACAGCCAACGAGGCACTGCCTCCTGCTTGGCCTTGGCTGCCCCGCCTTCCCCTCCGTCGGCAGGGAAGAAGGCGGGACGAGGTCGAGAGTTGTTCTTCCACCACGCGGGGAAGACGTCGTCGATTTCGCCGCCGCCGGCGGGCTGTCGGCCGCCATTGTCGTTGTCGCGCGACGGTGGAAGGAGTATCATGTCGTAGCTGCCGTCGAAGGACATGAACTCAAGACTCCCGAAACGGAGCACCGTCCCGGGTCGAAGAGGTTGCTGGAGACTGCCCATCTGGAGCTTGACGGGAAGCTGTTCGTCAACACGCAGCAGGCCCCTACCTGGCGCGCCAACTGTCGGCGTTTCGAGACCGGGGGGTCCCTTGGGCCGACGAGTGAGTGTCGCCGCGTGCCCCAGCCCAGATGGGTCGAGCGCGAGGGCGAGCGCGAAGGGGGGGAGAAGCGAGGCGGCCGGAGACCGACGTGAGAGAGGTGGGAATCCCGCGGCCTTCGTGTTCGTCCCGCGCCCAGGTTGGGTGCGCTTGCAGTAGGGGGTTACAAGCGTCCACGCGGGAGAGGGAAGCGAGCGGTCCCAAGAGAGCGCCTGTCTCGTCCTCGTCCCCGCGCGGCCAACCCCCTCTAAGAGGGCCCTGGTCCTTCCTTTTATAGGCGTAAGGAGAGGATCCAGGTGTACAATGGGGGGTGTAGCAGAGTCCTACGTGTCTAGCGGGGGAGAGCTAGCGCGTCCGGAGAACTACAGAACCGAGTTCCTGAGGTTCGAAGTGGCGAACTTCGACTGCGGGTACAACGCCATCATCGGGAGGCCGGGACTGGCCAAATTCATGGCCATCCCTCATTACACGTATATGATACTGAAGATGCCAGGACCGCAAGGAATCATAACTATGCGCGCCAACTTCCAAGGCGCCGTAGAGTGTTTCCGAGTGGCCATCCAAGCAGCCCTCACCACCAAGCCGTCAGCGGTTCCTTCGACACTGGCGAACTCTAAGCCTGAAGAGGACCTTGCAGCACCGGCAAATGAAGCTCAGGCCGCGACCTCTATGCAGCCGACTGAAGAAACCAAGAGGATCAACCTGGGGTTCACTGATGAACGCAAGACTGCCATCATCAGCTCCAGCTTGGACGACAAATAGGAAAGCGCGCTTGTCCAATTCCTGCAAGATAACCGAGACGTATTCGCGTGGCAACCTGCGGATATGCCGGGAGTCCCAAGAGAACTGGCCGAGCACAAGTTGAAAGTCTATCCCCAGGCGAGGCCGATTCGGCAAAAGCTACGTCGTTTCACGCCCGACAAGAGAGAGGCCATTCGCGCCGAGTTAGCTCGCTTGGTCGCGGCTGGATTTATTAGAGAAGTATTACACCCCGAGTGGTTAGCCAACCCTGTTCTTGTACTCAAAAAGAATAAAGTGGATTGGCGCATGTGCGTCGACTATACTGATCTCAACAAACACTGTCCGAAGGATCCCTTCGGGCTCCCAAGGATAGATCAGGTGATGAACTCCACCGCTGGATGTTCTGTGCTGTCTTTCCTAGATTGCTATTCTGGGTATCATCAGATTAGTTTGGCGAAGGAAGACGAGGAAAAACAGCGTTCATCACTCCGTTTGGTGCTTTCTGTTATACCTCCATGCCGTTCGGCCTCAAAAACGCTGGAGCAACTTATCAGAGAGCCATTCAAACATGCTTAGCCGATCACTGGGGCAAGCGTGTGGAGGCTTACGTAGATGATGTGGTAATCAAAACGGAGAATTCGGAAGACTTCATCGAAGACTTACAGCTGGTTTTCAACAGTCTGAGACGGTATAGATGGAAGCTTAATCCTGAAAAATGTGTTTTTGGGGTACCAGCTGGAAAGTTACTCGGGTTTATCGTCAGCCACCGGGGAATTGAGGCTAATCCAGAAAAGATTGAAGCTATCATGAAGATGGAAGCGCCTCGATCACAAAAGAAGGTTCAGCGACTTACTGGATGTATGGCAGCTCTGAGCAGATTTATATCCAGGCTGGGAGAAAAAGGTTTGTCATTTTACAAGCTACTCAAGAAGGTGGATAAGTTTCAATGGACTTCAGAAGCACAAGAAGCTCTAGATGCACTAAAAAAATTCTTGACAACACCACCAGTACTGAAGCCACCCCGGCGAGCTACGACAACTGAACCGGCTGAAGATTTGCTACTGTATATCTCTTGCACGACTCACGTGGTAAGCACCGCGTTGGTAGTCGAGCAAGTAGAAGAAGGACATGCCTACCCAGTGCAACATCCTGTTTACTTCATCAGTGAAGTTCTGGGCCCCTCAAAGAAAAAGTATCCTCAAGTTCAGAAGCTATTATATGCAGTACTTCTAACTGCCCGCAAGCTACGTCACTACTTTGATGACCACAAAGTCATAGTAGTCACTGGTTTTCCGATAGGTGATATTCTTCACAACAAGGAGGCCATTGGCCGAATAGCCAAGTGGGCTTGTGAGCTGGGATCTCATGACATCGAGTTCCGACCTCGCACTGCCATCAAAACTCAAGCACTGGTTGATTTCGTATCAGAGTGGACTGAACAGCAAGTACCAGATAACCCAGAGACTGCAGAAGTATGGCGAATGTATTTTGATGGCTCGCTGAAGCTGCAGGGAGCAGGAGCAGGGATTCTCTTCACCGCACCTAGAGGCGAACACCTCAAGTACGCCCTCCAGTTGCTATTTCCGGCCTCCAACAATGCAGCCGAGTATGAAGCTCTGATCCATGGATTGAACATTGCCATATCGTTGGGCGTCAAGAGATTGATGGTATATGGAGACTCTCTGGTAGTCATCAGCCAGATAAACAAGGAGTGGGATTGTTCAAGCGATTCGATGGGAAAATACTGCGCTGCCGTCCGAAAGCTGGAAGATAAATTCGAGGGCCTGGAATTCCATCATGTAGAAAGAGATCGGAACACAGCAGCCGATGTACTGTCCAAGCTAGGATCCAGTCGAACTCAGGTCCCACCCGGAGTCTTCGTGCAAGAAATTTTACAGCTGAGTATCTCAATGAATCAAACAGAAGAGTGCAACATCATAGATCAACTCGAGTCAGACTCTGATGACTGGAGAAGGCCGATCATTAAGTATATAAAGAATGAAGAAGAACCAGACGACAAGAACTCGGCAGAGCGCATCGCCAGACAATCGGCTCACTACACACTGATTGGGGAGACATTGTATAGAAGGGGTGCATCAGGCGTTCTCATGAAGTGCATCCTCCCGTCCACTGGAAAGCAACTTCTGGAGGAGGTCCATGCTGGGCAATGTGGAATACATGCAGCATCCAGAACACTAGTCGGGAAGGTCTTCAGGTCAGGATTCTATTGGCCAACAGCAAAGAACGATGCAGCCGAGTTAGTTCAGAGGTGCGAAGCTTGCCAATACTTGTCAAAGCAACAACACCTGCCAGTACAGCAACTGCAGACCATACCAGTAACTTGGCCCTTCGCGTGCTGGGGACTGGTAGCAATCGACAAATTCACTAAATGGATAGAGTTCAAACCCATTGCTTCTTTAACCTCAGCTAAGGCCGTGGAATTCATACAAGACATAATATTCAGATTCGGGATACCAAACAGCATCATAACTGACTTAGGATCCAACTTCACAAGTTCAGAATTCTTCGACTTCTGCGAGCAAAAGAGCATTCAGGTCAAGTATGCATCTGTAGCACATCCAAGAGCCAACGGGCAGGTTGAGCGAGCCAACGGAATGATATTGGAGGCACTCAGGAAAAAGGTCTTCGATAAGAATGAAAAATTCGCAGGAAAGTGGATAAGGGAATTGCCTTATGTCGTTTGGAGCCTAAGAACCCAACCTAGCCGAGCCCTGCATGGAAACACTCCTTTCTTCATGGTCTATGGGTCGGAGGCAGTGCTACCCGCTGATCTCAAGTTCGGGGCGCCAAGGTTGATCTTCGAAAGCATAGCAGAAGCTGAGGCCACCAGGCTGGAGGACATTGATGTACTTGAAGAAGAACGGCTAAACGCGGTAATCCAATCAGCACGGTATCAGCAGACTTTAAGGCGCTATCACGACAAGGTTGTGCGACAACGATTCTTCTCAGTAGGAGATCTCGTCCTCCGCCGAATTCTAACGGGGGAGGGACGACACAAGTTATCACCCTTATGGGAAGGACCCTTCATGGTAGCAGAAATCACTCGGCCCGGATCGTATCGCCTCACTCAGATGGATGGCACCGAAGTTGGGAACTCCTGGAACATAGAACACCTCAGAAAGTTTTATCCCTAGCTGTATTTCAAAACTGCTGGGACGACGATGTATTCTGTAAAGTGGAAATATGTCATCAATAAAAAAGAGGTTTCAAAGATACTCAGTTCATTTACGATTGACTTGCATTCTTACTTAACTCGGGGTGACCACTATGCCCTACTAACGGAGCAATCGACTTAAGTCGGCAACGACTTAAGGCGGTGCAACATGCTCACGCTTACTTAACTCGGGGTGACCACTATGCCCTACTAACGGAGCAATCGACTTAAGTCGGCAACGACTTAAGGTGGTGCAACATGCTCACGCTTACTTAACTCGGGGTGACCACTATGCCCTACTAACGGAGCAATCGACTTAAGTCGGCAACGACTTAAGGCGGTGCAACATGCTCACGCTTACTTAACTCGGGGTGACCACTATGCCCTACTAACGGAGCAATCGACTTAAGTCGGCAACGAGTGAGTGTCGCCGCGTGCCCCAGCCCAGATGGGTCGAGCGCGAGGGCGAGCGTGAAGGGGGGAGAAGCGAGGCGGCCGGAGACCGGCGTGAGAGAGGTGGGAATCCCGCGGCCTTCGTGTTCGTCCCGCGCCCAGGTCGGGTGCGCTTGCAGCAGGGGGTTACAAGCGTCCACGCGGGAGAGGGAAGCGAGCGGCCCCAAGAGAGCGCCTGTCTCGTCCTCGTCCCCGCGCGGCCAACCCCCTCTAAGAGGGCCCTGGTCCTTCCTTTTATAGGCGTAAGGAGAGGATCCAGGTGTACAATGGGGGGTGTAGCAGAGTGCTACGTGTCTAGCGGGGGAGAGCTAGCGCCCTAAGTACATGCCGATGTGGCAGCCGGAGAGATTTTGGCACCCAGCTGGTGTGATGTCGTGGCCGTCGGAGGAGCGATGAAGCCTGGCGGAGGGACAGCTGTCGGAGCGGTTGAGTCCTTGCTGACGTCCTCTTGCTTCCGTAAGGGGGCTGAGAGTCGCCGTCGTCACAGAGTATGTGGGGCGCCATCATTGCCTATCTGGCGGAGCTAGCCAGATGGGACACCGGTCTTGTTCCCTGCGGCCCGAGTCTGCTCGGGGTAGGGTGATGATGGCGCTTCCTGTTGACGTGGCTGGCCTGCGCACTAGGTTGGGCGATGTGGAGGCTCCTCCGAAGCCGAGGTCGAGTCTGTCTTCCATGGCCGAGGCCGAGTCCGAGCCCCTGGGTCGGGCGAGGCGGAGGTCGTCGGCAGAGGCCAGGGCGGAGTCCGAGCCCTGGGGTCGGGCGAAGCGGAGTTCGTCGTCTTCTGGGGCTGAGCCCGAGTCCGAGCCCTGGGTCTGGTGGAGCGGAGTTCGCCGTCTTCCGGGACTTAGCCCGAGTCCGAGCCCTGGGTCGGGCGGAGCGGAGTTCGCCGTCTTCCGGGACTTAGCCCGAGTCCGAGCCCTAGGTCGGGCAGAGCGGAGTTCGCCGTCTTCCGGGACTTAGCCCGAGTCCGAGCCCTGGGTCGGGCGGAGCGGAGTTCGCCGTCTTCTGGGACCTAGCCTGAGTCCAAGCCCTGGGTCGGGCGAAGCGGAGCTTCCTATGGTGCCTTTGGCAGGGCCTGACTGCCTGTCAGTCTCACTCTGTCAAGTGGCACTGCAGTCGGAGTGGCGCAGGCGGCGCTGTCCTTCTGTCAGGCCGGTCAGTGGAGCGGCGAAGTGACGGCGGTCACTTCGGCTCTGCCGGGGGGCGCGCGTCAGGATAAAGGTGTCAGGCCACCTTTGCGTTAAATGCTCCTGCGATTTGGTCGGTCTGTGTGGCGATTTAGTCAGGGTTGCTTCTTAGCGAAGGCAGGGCCTCGGGCGAGCCGGAAATATGTTCGCCGTCGGAGCGGGGCCTCGGGCGAGACGGAAATCCTCCGGGGTCGGCTGCCCTTGTCCGAGGCTAGGCTCGGGCGAGGCGTGATCGAGTCGCTCGAATGGACTGATCCCTGACTTAATCGCACCCATCAGGCCTTAGCAGCTTTATGCTGATGGGGGTTACCAGCTGAGAATTAGGAGTCTTGAGGGTACCCCTAATTATGGTCCCCGACAGTAGCCCCCGAGCCTCGAAGGGAGTGTTAGCACTCGCTTGGAGGCTTTTGTCGCACTTTTTTGCAAGGGGACCGGCCTTTCTCGGTTGCATTTTGTTCCGGTGGGTGCGCGCGAGCGCAGCCGCCGGGTGTAGTCCCCGAGGCCTCGGAGGAGTGGTTTCACTCCTTCGAGGTCTTAATGCCTCGCGTAATGCTTCGGCTGGTCTGGTTGTTCCCTCATGCGAGCTGGCCGTAGCCCGGGTGTACGGTCGGGTCCCAAGTTCTCGGGCTGGTATGTTGACGCTGTCAACGGTTCGGCCGGAGCCGGGTGTGCGAGAGCAGCCCCCGAGCCTCTGCACAGGGCGAGAGGGCGATCAGGGACAGACTCGGCTTTTTTACATACGCCCCTGCGTCGCCTTTCCGCAAGGAGGAGGGGGGAGAGCGCCATGTTGCCCTCGATGGGCGCCGAACATGGTGTCTCCGGTGAGCTGCAAGCGGGTAATCCGAGTGGACGTCCGTGCCCCGTTCGTTAGGGGTCGGCTAGGGGCCCAGAGGCACGCCCAAAAGTACCTGCGGGTGATCTGCCGGACCCGGTCCCCTGGCGACGGGGTCCGAGGGCTCGATGCCTCCCTCTGATGGGATTCCATTACAAGATCGCTCCCGCTGGTCTCGGAAATGTCCTAGGGTACCTCGGGAGCGCAGCCCGAGCCTTGGTTATGTATCGAACGTACCCCTGGTCATCCCTCGCTCGGCGTCTGAGGCGGCTGTGAACCCTTCGGGAGCCAGCCTTCGAACCCCTGATCAGTAATGGGCGTGGAGCCCGAGTAGCCTGAGGCGGCCTTGGAACTGTTCGGGGGGCCGGCCTTCGAACCTCTGACCAGTAGTGGGTGTAGGGCCCACGCGATCTGAGGCGGCTGTCGAACCCTTCGGGGGGCCAGCCTTCGAACCTCTGATCAGTAGGGAGGCTCGGAGCCTGGTTCCTTCCTGGGGAAGGATCCTTTTCGGGGTATCCCCTTTCCCGGTCCCTGCTGCAAGAGAGAGAGAAAGAGGAAAAAAAGGAAAAGGATACGAAATCGAATGACGCGACGTACCTTTACTGACGCGGTCATTATGGTGAAGGCGAAGCGTCGCCCGCTTCTCCTGCCAGAGGCGCCGCCTGTCCCGCCGCGGAGTTAATGCGACGGGGCGAGTGGTTGGCGGGGCGGCCGTTGCGCATGCGCGAGCCGTTCGAGGAACGGATCACGGGCGCGTTGTCTTCACGCCGTGAGAGGGGGTTTTCTTACTGCCCCCGGATGAGACGTGAGCTTGGCTGACGACGTGATCGCTGCTCCCGCCCGCCTGCCACCGTCATTACTGCCGGCCCATTTTTGGCTGCATTGACCGCCGCGCCAGGCTGGCGCTGCTGGGTCGTGCGCTGGGTCGCCTCGAGTCGCGGTATTGGTTCCGCAATCGAGGAGGCGCGGTGGTGGCGCAAGTGGCGGTGCAGTTGCATGCACGAAGCAGTCGGCGCGCCGGTTGCATGACGCGTGGGCCTGGGCCTCCAGGCTGGGCGTGTTGGGAGTCGAAGAAGCGCACCCACTTGGCGCGGTTGCATGCCGCCTGCATGGCTGCCCGCCCCTTTCGCCCGTTGGTCTGGGCAAAAGTGGAGGGTCACTTGTAACCGCTGGGCGGTCGTGTGCACCGTGCGCGGCGGTTTGGCTTCTTCTGCTCTGAGCCGGCTTGCATGACATGCGGGACCCAGCCCCCGCGCCGCAGGGGAGGGCCTTGGAGCGTGTTGGAGAAGACTCAGCCCGTGACGGCTGGGGGCGCAAGTAGGGAGAGTTGCCTTTAAAAGGAGGGTGACCCCCTTCGGAAGGCGACCATGTCTTCGCGCTCCCTTATGCATCGTGTCTTTCCACCTTCCAAGCCCCCGGATGGGGGATACCCGCCGTCTTTTCGCCTCATCGTTGGAGGAACGCAACTCCGTGGGAGTTGGTACCTTTCAGCCATCGTTCGGCTTCAAGGATTTTCATCATGCAGCCCGGCTGCACCCCTCCGCCGGCGGTCACCCAAGATGGTGACCTCCAGCTTGATGGTGGGGGAAAGCGAGCCGGGCTGCGGCCTCTGCCCCTCCCTCAGCCTCAAGGATTTTCATCACCAGGGTTGGGGAGGGGAGTGTGCCGAGTTGGGGTCGGCCCCTGCGTGGGCGGTGGCCCGCTCCTTCACTCAGTGATCGGAGGGAAGGGCGGTCATCGTCCGTGGCGCCGGCAGCTGCACCGTGCCTGGCTCTCGGACGCGAGTGGCTTCGGAGCCGCTCGCGGCGCCGGCGTCTGCCACGGCAGCTGGAAGAGGTTCTTCCGCCGACGAGATAGCCAGGGCCGCCCACGGACCGACCTCCAACTCTACGGCCTTCTGCCCATCCTTGCCTCACAAGTTTGGGCATGGGCGGGGGCCTCCTGGCAGCAGCACCCGCCCTGAGGTCAGTGCTGCCGCTGTTCGGCCCCCCGGAGCAGAAGTCGTCGTCGTCGCCGCTGCTGGAGCGGGCGACGGCGCGCCGTTCGTCGGTCTTCTGTTGCTCCGCAGGCCCTCCCCTATCGAGTGGGGTTGTTCGTACCTGCAGAGGGGGAACCGGAGTTCCGTTTGTAATGGCACTTTGAATGCCAGTTTTTTCGTTCATTATGGCTGTCGAGGCCTGAACATGTATGTAATTTTGGCACGGAGCCGTGTTTTTCCTCATTTTCGAGCACTAAGACTCGCCTGTTGGTTGTCTGAACCGCTTCACCAAGCGTGAGTCGCCCCGTGTCAAGGTGACGAGTGAGGTATCCGTATCCCGGAGGCGTAGGAGTCCCTCGGCTCGGTCGGCCTTGTTGTCCGATGCTTCTCTAGCTTAGTTAAAGGAAACCCCTCGGCCGCTCTTCGATGAGCCGAGGCCAGGGGTAGCGGTGTCAGCATGAACAGGGGCAGAGTTGGCTCGAAAATGAAACCTGGTTGGCCGGAGCCTATCCGGGTTGTCCGTTGGCGGGACCGACGCCGGAGTTGACCAGCCGAGGCCTCGGGTCGGGCTGGCGCCCTTGGAAGATGGTTGGTCGAGGCCCCCGGGGTGACCGGCCGAGCCGCCCGCTCGGGCCGGGTTCCCGGAGGAGACCCTGGCGGCGATGGCCCGGGCGTGGCGATGACGTCGTCCCTCGGAGTGGAGATCTTCGGACCGCGTCGCCGTCCGAGGCTAGGTCGGACCTCGCCGAAGGTGTCGTCGATGCCGAGGGTGCTGCTGCCCCCTTTCAGCGTCAAGACCCGAGCCTGCAGGATCAGATTGTCTTGTAGCGTGTGCCTTCTGCGGCCGCCGAGGCCAGAACACACACCCTCGCTGCGTTGTAAAGCTGCGTCTCTTTTCCTCTTGTTTCGAGTATCTGGACTTTTTTGTCGGTAACAGGGTTGTTTGTGTGAGCGAGAGTTGCTTCTCGCGGAAGGTGATGAGTGAGGTATCCATATCCCGGAGGCGTGGGAGTCCCTCGGCTCGGTCGGCCTTGCCGCTTACGCGCACTTTCACCCGTCCATGAGGCTCTGTCACCGACTCAGTCAAGAAGGCTCAAAGGATCGCTTCGGCAGAAGAGCTTCCGAACGTGAAGACTTGTTCGGTCCGCGGAACCACTTATCCGAACGTGAGTTACTTATCGCAGAAGGTGATGAGTGAGGTATCCGTATCCCGGAGGCGTAGGAGTCCCTCGGCTCGGTCAGCCTTAGCTGCTTACGTGTACTCCGTCGTTTTCAGGATCCACTTTTCGAAGCAGTCAAAAAGCACGAAAGATATTCTGGCAGAAGAGATATTTTTTCGAGGAAAATTTCAACGCAGAGGGGGTTCCCCCCCTTTTAGCCCCCGAGGGAGGGTCGGGCTTTGCCGAGGCGAGGCCGACCCTTCCTTGATGACTAAACTTTGCGTGGGTGCGAGGTATATGAACAACTTGAAAACATCTTAAGGGTAGAAGCGACGTAGCTGTTGGATGTTCCAAGCGTTGCCGTAGACCTCGCCTTAACTGTTGGCCAGCTTGTATGTTCCGGGCTTCAGAACTTTGGCGATGACGAATGGCCCCTCCCAGGGGGGCGTGAGCTTGTGCCTCCCTCGGGCGTCTTGTCGTTGCCGGAGCACCAGGTCGCCCACCTGGAGGTCTCGGGGCCGGACCCCTCGAGCGTGGTAGCGTCGCAGGGACTGCTGGTACCGCGCCGAGTGTAGTAAGGCCTTGTCCCGAGCCTCTTCCAGCTGTTCCAGCGAGTCTTCTCGGCTGGCTCGGTTGCTTTGATCGCTGTAGGCCCTCGTCCTCGGGGAGCCGTATTCCAGGTCTGCGAGCAAGACAGCCTCGGCCCCGTAGACTAGGAAGAACGGCGTGAAACCCGTGGCTCGGCTCGGCGTTGTCCTCAGGCTCCAGACCACCGAGGGGAGTTCCTTCATCCATCGCTTGCCGAACTTGTTGAGGTCGTTGTAAATCCGAGGCTTGAGCCCTTGTAGAATCATGCCATTGGCACGCTCTACTTGCCCATTTGACATGGGATGAGCCACGGCAGCCCAGTCCACCCGGATGTGGTGATCCTCGCAGAAGTCCAAGAACTTTCTGCCGGTGAACTGGGTGCCGTTGTCGGTGATGATGGAGTTCGGGACCCCGAAGCGATGGATGATGTTGGTGAAGAACGCCACCGCCTGCTCGGATCTGATGCTGTTCAGAGGTCGGACCTCGATCCACTTGGAGAATTTGTCGATGGCGACCAGCAGGTGCGTGTAGCCCCCGGGCGCCTTCTGCAAGGGGCCGACGAGGTCCAGACCCCACACAGCAAAGGGCCAGGTGATGGGTATCGTCTGCAGGGCCTGAGCGGGCAGGTGGGTCTGCTTCGCATAGAATTGACACCCTTCGCAGGCGCGGACAATTCTAGTGGCGTCAGCCACCGCCGTTGGCCAGTAGAAGCCTTGTCGGAAAGCATTCCCGACAAGGGCTCGAGGCGCTGCGTGATGGCCGCAAGCCCCCGAGTGTATCTCTCGCAGGAGTTCCTGACCTTTGGTGACGGAGATGCATCGCTGGAGGATGCCTGAGGGGCTGCGGTGGTAGAGCTCCTTCTCATCGCCCAGTAAGACGAACGACTTGGCGTGCCGCGCCACCCGCCGAGCCTCGGCTCGGTCGAGGGGTAGCTCTCCTTGGTGGAGATATTGCAGGTACGGGGTCTGCCAGTTTCGATCAGGCGTGGCCCCGCTTCGCTTCTCCTCGATGCGCAGTGCCTCACCCTCGGAGGCCGGGGGTACCTCGGGTTGAACCGAGGGCGCCTCGGGCCGAGCTGAGGGTGCCTCGGGCTGTGCCGAGGGTACCTCGGGCTGGACCGAGGGTACCTCGGACTGGGCCGAGGGCGCCTCAGGCTCGGGCGTGTCGTCAATCTTGACAGAGGGTTGATGTAGATCCCGGGAGAAGACGTCCGGGGGAACCGTTGCTCGCCCCGAGGATATTTTAGCCAGCTCGTCCGCAGTCTCGTTGTAGCGCCGAGCGATGTGGTTAAGCTCGAGCCCGTAGAACTTGTCTTCCAGGCGCCGAACCTCATCGCAGTAGGCCTCCATCTTCGGGTCGCGGCAGTGGGAGTTCTTCATTACTTGGTCGATGAAGATCTGCGAGTCACCGCGGGCGTCGAGGCGCCGGACCCCTAGCTCGATGGCGATCCGCAACCCGTTGACCAGAGCCTCATACTCAGCCACATTGTTGGATGCCGGGAAATGGAGGCGTAGCACATAGCGTAGGTGTTTCCCGAGGGGCGAGATGATAAGTAGGCCCGCGCCGGCTCCCGTCTTCATCAGCGACCCGTCGAAAAACATGGTCTAGAGCTCCGGTTGGATCGGAGCCGTCGGTACCTGGGTGTCGACCCATTCGGCTACGAAGTCCGCCAAGACCTGAGACTTGATGGCCTTCCGAGGGGCGAACGAGATTGTCTCGCCCATGATTTCCACCGCCCACTTTGCGATCCTGCCCGAGGCCTCTCGGCACTGGATGATCTCCCCCAGGGGGAAGGATGACACCACAGTTACCGGATGAGACTCGAAGTAGTGTCGCAACTTCCGCCGCGTCAGGATCACTGCATACAGTAGCTTCTGAACTTGTGGGTAGCGGATCTTGGTTTCGGACAGTACCTCGCTGACGAAGTAAACTGGCCTCTGAACGGGCAATGCATGCCCCTCTTCCTGCCTCTCGACCACGATCGCGGCGCTAACCACCTGAGTGGTCGCGGCGACGTATACCAAGAGGGCTTCTCCGGCAGCTGGAGGCACCAAGATAGGCGCCTTTGTGAGGAGCGCCTTCAGGTTCCCGAGAGCTTCCTCGGCCTCAGGGGTCCAAGTGAAGCACTCGGCCTTCCTTAAGAGGCGGTACAGAGGCAGACCTCTTTCGCCGAGGCGTGAGATGAAGCGGCTCAGAGCCGCGAGACATCCCATGATCCTCTGTACGCCTTTTAAGTCCTTGATGGGCCCCATGCTGGTGATGGATGCGATCTTCTCCGGGTTGGCTTCGATGCCCCGCTCGGAGACGATGAACCCCAAGAGCATGCCCCGGGGCACCCCGAAGACACACTTCTCGGGATTGAGCTTGACGCCTTTCGCCTTGAGACATCGGAATGTCACTTCAAGGTCGGAAAGGAGGTCGGAAGCTTTCCTTGTCTTGACTACGATGTCATCGACGTAGGCCTCGACTGTGCGACCGATGTGTTCGCCGAACACATGGTTCATGCACCGCTGGTACGTCGCGCCCGCATTCCTCAAGCCGAACGACATGGTGACATAGCAGTACATGCCGAAGGGCGTGATGAAAGAAGTCGCGAGCTGGTCGGACTCTTTCATCCTGATTTGGTGATACCCTGAGTAGGCATCGAGGAAAGACAGGGTTTCGCACCCAGCAGTAGAATCCACGATTTGATCGATGCGAGGCAGAGGGTAGGGAACCTTCAGACATGCTTTGTTGAGACTAGTGTAGTCTACACACATCCGCCATTTCCCCCCTTTCTTTCTCACAAGCACAGGGTTGGCAAGCCATTCGGGATGGAATACCTCTTTGATGAACCCTGCCGCCATTAGCTTGTGGATCTCCTCGCCTATCACTCTGCGCTTCTCCTCGTCGAATCGGCGCAGAGGCTGCTTGACGGGTCGGGCTCCGGCCCGAATATCCAGCGAGTGCTCGGCGACATCCCTCGGTATGCCGGGCATGTCCGAGGGACTCCACGCGAAGACGTCGGCGTTTGCGCGGAGAAAGTCGACGAGCACTGCTTCCTATTTGGGATCGATCCCGGAGCCGATCCGGATTTGTTTGGAGACGTCGCCACTGGGGTCGAGGGGGACGGCCTTAACCGTCTCCACTGGCTCGAAGTTGCCGGCATGACGCTTCACGTCTGGCACCTCTTTGGAGAGGCTTTCCAGGTCGGCGATGAGGGCCTCGGACTCGGCGAGGGCCTCGGCGTACTCCACGCACTCCATGTCGCATTCGAACGTGTGCTTGTACGTGGGGCCGACGGTGATGACCCCGTTGGGGCCCGGCATCTTGAGCTTCAGGTAGGTGTAGTTGGGGACGGCCATGAACTTCGCGTAGCATGGCCTTCCCAGTACCGCGTGGTAGGTTCCTCGGAACCCGACCACCTCGAACGTCAGAGTCTCCCTTCGGAAGTTGGAGGGCGTTCCGAAGCAGACGGGAAGGTCGAGTCGTCCGAGGGGCTGGACGCGCTTCCCGAGAATGATCCTGTGGAAGGGCGCAGCGCCTGCTCGGACGGAGGACAGATCGACGCGCAGGAGCCCGAGGGTCTCGGCGTAGATGATGTTGAGGCTGCTGCCCCCGTCCATAAGGACCTTGGTGAGCCTGACGTTGCCGATGACGGGGTCGACGACGAGCGGGTATTTCCCCGGGCTCGGCACGTGGTCGGGGTGGTCAGCTTGGTCGAAGGTGATGGGCTTGTCGGACCAGTCTAGGTAGACTGGTGCCGCCACCTTCACCGAGCAGACCTCCCGGCGCTCTTGCTTGCGATGCCGAGCCGAGGCATTCGCCGCATGCCCACCGTAGATCATGAAGCAGTCGCGGACCTCGGGGAACTCTCCTGCTTGGTGATCTTCCTTCTTGTCGTCGTCGCGGGCCCTGCCACCCTCCGCGGGTGGCCCGGCCCTGTGGAAGTGGCGCCGAAGCATGACGCACTCCTCAAGGGTGTGCTTGACGGGCCCCTGGTGATAGGGGCACGGCTCCTTGAGCATCTTGTCGAAGAGGTTGGCACATCCGGGGGGCTTCCGAGGGTTCTTGTACTCGGCGGCGATGACAAGGTCCGCGTCGGCGGCGTCGCGTTTCGCTTGCGACTTCTTCTTGCCTTTCTTCTTGGCGCCGCGCTGAGTCGACGCCTCGGGAGCATCTTCCGGTGGGCGGCCCTGGGGCTGCTTGTCCTTTCGGAAGATAGCCTCGACCGCCTCCTGGCCGGAGGCAAACTTGGTGGCGATGTCCATCAGCTCGCTCGCCCTGGTGGGGGTCTTGCGACCCAACTTGCTCACCAGGTCGCGGCAGGTGGTGCCGGCGAGGAACGCGCCGATGACATCCGGGTCGGTGATGTTGGGCAGCTCGGTGCGCTGCTTCGAAAATCGCCGGATGTAGTCCCGGAGAGACTCTCCCGGCTGCTGCCGGCAGCTTCGGAGGTCCCAGGAATTCTCGGGGCGCACGTATGTGCCCTGGAAATTGCCGGCGAAAGCTTGGACCAGGTCGTCCGAGTTGGAGATCTACCCCGGAGGCAGGTGCTCCAACCAGGCGCGAGCGGTGTCGGAGAGGAACAGGGGGAGGTTGCGGATGATGAGGTTGTCGTCGTCCGTTCCACCCAGTTGGCAGGCCAGACGGTAGTCCGCGAGCCATAGTTCCGGTCTCGTCTCCCCCGAGTACTTTGCGATAGTAGTCGGGGGTCGGAACCGGGTCGGGAACGGTGCCCGTCGGATGGCCCGGCTGAAGGCCTGCGGACCGGGCGGTTCGGGCGAGGGAGTCCGATCCTCCCCGCTGTCGTAGCGTCCCCCACGCCTGGGGTGATAGCCTCGGCGCACCCTCTCATCGAGGTGGGCCCGACGGTCGTGATGATGGTGCTCGTTGCCGAGGGGGCCCGGGGCCGCAGGCGCGGTGTTGCGCGTGCGCCCGGTTTAGACCGAGGCTTCCCGCATGAATCGGGAAGTCGCGGCATGAGGTTCCGAGGGGTACCCCTGCCTTCGGGAGGCAGAGCTCTCGGCCCGTCGGACCGCGGCGCCTTCCAGGAGGTTCTTGAGCTCCCCCTGGATTCGCCGACCCTCGGTGGTGGATGGCTCCGGCATCGCGCGGAGAAACATTGCTGCTGCAGCCAGGTTCTGGCCGACGCCACTAGATGCGGGTGGCGGCCTGACCCTGACGTCGTCGGCGACGCGGTGCTGGAAACCCTGGGGAAGATGACGTATTTCTCCGGCCGGGGGTTGGCCCGCCCATGCCTGCCCGACGTCCCGGCGGATCGGCTCAAGCGCTCCTGCTCCCTCGTCGAGCCTGGCCTGCACCCCGCGGATTTGCTCGAGCTGTGGGTCATGGCCCCCCGCCTGAACGGGGACCACAGCTAGCTCCCGTGGGATGTCAACGCGGGGCACCGGCCTAGGGAGATCACCGTCCTCCGGCATGCCGAGATGATTGCCTTCGGAGGGACCCCCTAGATCGACGTGGAAACATTCGTGGCTTGGGCCGCAGTCCTCGTCGTCGAGGCTGCGGCTACCGTCGGAACAGTCGGAGAGGCAGTAGTCACATGCGGTCATGAAGTCCCGCATGGCACTGGGGTTGCCAAGTCCAGAGAAATCCCAACAGATGCTGGGCTCGTCGTCTTCCTCGGACCCGGAGGGCCCGTAGGTCGAGACGTCCGTCAGCCGGTCGCAAGGCGACCGCGTGCGAAACCCTAGAGGGTTTGAACTCGCCTCTACGAGAGCGCCCGCCAAAGCAAGGTCGCTAGGCGGGTTGAGGCTGAATCCAAATGACGTAGGATGGGAATCGGTCGGTACCTTTTGGTCGACGAGCGGCGATGAAGTCACGTCGGGGACTGACTGCACCGTCGTCTCAGGTACGAGGGTGACGCCCAGCAAGCTCTCCGCGAGCGCGCTGGCGTCGTCGACTTGCTCGGGATTGGCGTGTCGCGGGGAGACGGCGCTCGTCTTTGTCTCAGGCGCGAAGTCGATACCCGGTGCGCCCCTCGTTGGGGTGCCGGCGCTGTCGGCTCGCTCGACAGCCAACGAGGCGCTGCCTCCTGCTTGGCCTTGGCTGCCCCGCCTTCCCCTCCGTCGGCAGGGAAGAAGGCGGGACGAGGTCGAGAGTTGTTCTTCCACCACGCGGGGAAGACGTCGTCGATTTCGCCGCCGCCGGCGGGCTGTCGGCCGCCATTGTCGTTGTCGCGCGACGGTGGAAGGAGTATCATGTCGTAGCTGCCGTCGAAGGACATGAACTCAAGACTCCCGAAACGGAGCACCGTCCCGGGTCGAAGAGGTTGCTGGAGACTGCCCATCTGGAGCTTGACGGGAAGCTGTTCGTCAACACGCAGCAGGCCCCTACCTGGCGCGCCAACTGTCGGCGTTTCGAGACCGGGGGGTCCCTTGGGCCGACGAGTGAGTGTCGCCGCGTGCCCCAGCCCAGATGGGTCGAGCGCGAGGGCGAGCGCGAAGGGGGGGAGAAGCGAGGCGGCCGGAGACCGACGTGAGAGAGGTGGGAATCCCGCGGCCTTCGTGTTCGTCCCGCGCCCAGGTTGGGTGCGCTTGCAGTAGGGGGTTACAAGCGTCCACGCGGGAGAGGGAAGCGAGCGGTCCCAAGAGAGCGCCTGTCTCGTCCTCGTCCCCGCGCGGCCAACCCCCTCTAAGAGGGCCCTGGTCCTTCCTTTTATAGGCGTAAGGAGAGGATCCAGGTGTACAATGGGGGGTGTAGCAGAGTGCTACGTGTCTAGCGGGGGAGAGCTAGCGCCCTAAGTACATGCCGATGTGGTAGCCGGAGAGATTTTGGCACCCAGCTGGTGTGATGTCGTGGCCGTCGGAGGAGCGATGAAGCCTGGCGGAGGGACAGCTGTCGGAGCGGTTGAGTCCTTGCTGACGTCCTCTTGCTTCCGTAAGGGGGCTGAGAGTCGCCGTCGTCACAGAGTATGCGGGGCGCCATCATTGCCTATCTGGCGGAGCTAGCCAGATGGGACACCGGTCTTGTTCCCTGCGACCCTAGTCTGCTCGGGGTAGGGTGATGATGGCGCTTCCTATTGACGTGGCTGGCCTGCGCCCTAGGTTGGGCGATGTGGAGGCTCCTCCGAAGCCGAGGTCGAGTCTGTCTTCCATGGCCGAGGCCGAGTCCGAGCCCCTGGGTCGGGCGAGGCGGAGGTCGTCGGCAGAGGCCAGGGCGGAGTCCGAGCCCTGGGGTCGGGCGGAGCGGAGTTCGCCGTCTTCCGGGACTTAGCCCGAGTCCGAGCCCTGGGTCGGGCGGAGCGGAGTTCGCCGTCTTCCGGGACTTAGCCCGAGTCCGAGCCCTGGGTCGGGCGGAGCGGAGTTCGCCGTCTTCCGGGACTTAGCCCGAGTCCGAGCCCTGGGTCGGGCGGAGCGGAGTTCGCCGTCTTCCGGGACCTAGCCCGAGTCCGAGCCCTGGGTCGGGCGAAGCGGAGCTTCCTATGGTGCCTTTGGCAGGGCCTGACTGCCTGTCAGTCTCACTCTGTCAAGTGGCACTGCAGTCGGAGTGGCGCAGGCGGCGCTGTCCTTCTGTCAGGCCGGTCAGTGGAGCGGCGAAGTGACGGCGGTCACTTCGGCTCTGCCGGGGGGCGCGCGTCAGGATAAAGGTGTCAGGCCACCTTTGCGTTAAATGCTCCTGCGATTTGGTCGGTCTGTGTGGCGATTTAGTCAGGGTTGCTTCTTAGCGAAGGCAGGGCCTCGGGCGAGCTGGAAATATGTTCGCCGTCGGAGGGGGGCCTCGGGCGAGACGGAAATCCTCCGGGGTCGGCTGCCCTTGTCCGAGGCTAGGCGAGGGCGAGGCGTGATCGAGTCGCTCGAATGGACTGATCCCTGACTTAATCGCACCCATCAGGCCTTAGCAGCTTTATGCTGATGTGGGTTACCAGCTGAGAATTAGGAGTCTTAAGGGTACCCCTAATTATGGTCCCCGACAGGTTAGAAAGCATTTGTTATAAAATGTACATAATTTATGAATATATCATGTTAAGTTGTTAACACTATAAAGCATACTCCTGCAACAAGAAAAATCAGAAGAGAATCATACATTCGAGTAAACCCCATGTCGCTTTCCCCAATATCTTATGAATCTTAAGGTTGTGTGAAAACTCTTGATGAAAAAAACAAACTGTATTAATCCAGCAACAAAAACACTGTAAACATTTACTTCAAAATAGGTATATTAAGAATACAAACCAAAATATACATGCCCATCTAACCATCAAGAGTATTCTGGGTAAGAAAAAAAAAAGGAGGAATGGTTAAACCCGATGTTGTTCGTCAACTCGATCAACATGTTCCTAGCGAAATTGAATTAACATGCAATACCTGACTAACAATTTTGGTGTCCTGCATCCACTCCTACGGGATCTGATACCCACGGTATTGGCTCATCGTGCCATCTCGCACAGGCACAAGGCTGTACATTTCATGCTCTGACGTGCTAACGAAACGTCGATGAGCACAAGAATAAGCAAAAACAACTCCCTGATACCAGAAGCTACAGAGTGTTAAGCAGAGCGTCTGCCTTCCCCTTCGGCCAGTCGAAGTGCTTCAGCACCGCCCTCGTCCACCTGCCCATGCATTGCCCAGCGAAACGAAGTTAAGCAGAATCCGATTTGCCATGGCAGGCTCCATGCTATGCCGCTTCATCTCAGCTTGCAACACATGCACACCTGTTGAAGGCACATCTTAATAACATTATTTTTGTATGAAAAAATGAAGAAGTAAATTTTCGTTTCCAGGAAGGCGACACGAGCATATACGAACGAGAACCCCAAAACAGATCACTTTTGTTTGCAGCTGAATTTAAGAAAGAGCTTAGATTGGTTGAGTGAAATTAGCACTCCTTTTCCTACTCTTTTCCTTTTTGTTTTTCCTCAGCCCCTGCTGCCATCACGGTGGCGCTCGTCTTATGTTGCAAAATTGTATCCACTCATATCTCAGCGGCCAAGGAAAATTCTAGCGATTTAGGCAGTAGTTTTCATAGGGAGTCGATGCCACCAATTCCTTGTCCACTCGCCACGTTTCTCCAAAAAGAAATTGATGGCCAGACAAGACGCCACATTTTGCTCATTCGCGTAAGGGCGCAGCACTGGATCAAGGGAGGGAGTTCAGCAATAAACTGACAATTTCAGATTGCAGTTCACACATATCACAGATACATAGTTCTGTGACTCAGTTCCAGTTCACACACAGAAACCACACATACATAGTTTCAGTTCCCAGATTTCAGTACACAGACACAAACCACAGATACATAGTTCCCAGATTTCAGTTCACACACAAAACACAAATACTTCACACTTTCTTCTTCTTGGGGGTGATTTTTTAACTAGCCATCCTTTCATGCGTGGTGGAGTTCCTGCTGAAAGTGTAGTCAGCGTTTCATGGCTGACAGTCAGCTGTTCCTGCTGATATTGTGTTGTTATACGGGTTGCTGAAATTGTAGCACCCACTTCTTGGTCTGCAGTTTGTTGAGTTGTTTTTGCAAGCACCACTTCATCAGTAGCAGCCTTTGAAGATGTAGCCCGAAGTTCACCACGATATCTAGCTAACCTACAGCTTTTTAAGAGTGAAGGGACCACCTGATCCTTTGGCCTCCAGTGCAAGATCGTCCAACCATTGAGAGTCACTCCGCACAATGAATTGTTGCCTCCACATCCTAAATAGTTGCAGGGAAAGGACAAACAAGAACTTATGAACACAAAATGAATTTGGCTGTGATACAGCAACCATCACAAACCTATCCCCAAAGAAGGGATGGGCAGATGGCCATGACACTACGAAACATGAATGTTACTGAGGTTGTTTTGCTTCAAAATTATCATTTTTATTTGTGCCCATCTACAGTTTGAATACATGGAATGAAGAAATACAGTTTATGTCATCTGAGCATGATCCTTGTTAGAAAAATATGATAAAAGGCCTGTGACACTCACCTCATGGTTAGATATCAAAATCTCCAAAATCCATTCTGGACACTCTAGTCATTGTAGTTCTGTTATCTAGATGACTACAAGCCAAAAACAGAAGATCCTGAAACAACGTAGAAATATTTTGACACCATAAGAATCTAAACAAGATCTAAAATTGATAAATAAAAAGCATACAAGTCTTAGTTTGTAAAGAACAAAGAGCATATAACAATGTAGCACAGTTCAAGTGAAAACAAAATGTGTAGTTGTTTGGCTGCTGATATAAACATGGCAACTGGGGTTATGAGGTCGACAGATGTAAGGCATCCAGATATTAGCAACACCGACATGTAATCCTAAGATTTCAAAATCTAAAAACACTCGACCTACGAGGGCAAGACCGCCCCCACAGCATTAGATTAATAATAAGACCTCACGCAGGTCGAGAAAACCCCCTAAACCCCTTCACCACCCATATACGAGTGTATATGTGATTTTAAGATGGTTAGACAATGAGTCTAGTGCCACAAGAAAGAGTTGGATCACACCACTGCATGCACATACACACAACAACAGGGAGATTGTACCTCTGGGCCATTGGCAAGAGAATGCACTAATATGTCAATGCTACCAAATTCATTCCTCACTGATTCAACAATGTCCTGTTAAATTAAGAGAGCTCAATGTTATTGTAAACTCTAAAGCTTTTATGAGAAACGGGTAACACATTGGAGTTGTATCTTCAGCATTTTCTTCTAGCAAGCATAGAACCAAGGCAGCTATTCATATGGAAAAATGATTGGAGGATGCACACCTTTACTGTCCAGTTTGATGCACCTGCACATCTTTTGTTCGATTTGACCTAATAGAGAAACAAAATGTTAATTATGAATCCATGTTGCAAAAAGAGATAAAAAAATAAGAACATTACATCTTCAGGGAAATCGTAGACAGCATCAAGTGGGTAGACTTAAAACAATATCCATAAGAGATCCATCTGGCAGCCTGTATCAACAGTAAGTTAGATACTTGCTAAACTGTATGTATGATGAATCCAATAAAGAACCAAAATACATATTGTTGTGATTCATCAAACTTTCCACGCTTCCATAGAAGAGCTAAATTGTTTCAGCATCAGCAGCTTGTTCCACTCTAACAAACTCGTGGCACTGAACATTCTGAGATGAAGGAGCACAGGGACATCCCCTCCCTAGGACCTAACTTGGAACTGACAAAGAAATAGGGACGCGGGAAGGAGGCCTTCACCTTGCTGAGTGTGCAGTGGAAGTCGAGGGTTTCCTTGGCCTCAGTTGCCTAGGCGAGCTCAGGCATCCGCTCCGCATAGGTGTCGTTGGCGTAGTGGTGGAACCCCACGATGTGGCTGTCGTAACCCCTCTCCTCGTCCCTGACGTCGACGATGGTGACGCGGGCCTCGCTGCCTAGGCGAGATGGTTTCTGTGGGAGATGCGAGACGGACAGGCGGTGGACGACGAAAGCGAGCGAGGAGGGTGCGTACTCCATGGGAGGAAAGGGGCGCGGCGGTAAAGGACGACAACAATCTTAGAGGTGGGGGCGGGAACGGCCGTCTCGCTATAGCGAGCAGGGGGGAGGGTAGCATGTGGTACGACGCATGAAAAGTCTAACGACGCACGAAACTCTCCTTTTAAAGGAGTAGAGACCAAAAGGCATGCTAACATTTCCAGGAGTTGTAGGCAGAACTGGAGCCACAGTGAAGTGTGACCTACTACTAGTAATGATCACTATTGGTTTACATTATTTTTGTGGAGTTCCTTTTTTTTTACTTTTCAATTATTTGTCTTTTAAGATAGCATTACATGATAATAAGGGGAATGAGGATGTGAGAGTTTTTGTGAAGGTTGGTGGCAAAGAGTTTCCGATTGGAACACTATCAGTTGACAAATACCCTCAGGCCCCGTTTGTTTCGTTGGAATTGAATTCTATTTTAATAATTATAATTTAGACAAAACTAATTAAGTTCATATATTTATATATGTAATATATTTATATATTATCTTAAACCATATGAGAGAGATAGTTATATACTACATTCATGTTATAACTAAGCAAGTAGAAGAGTGTGCTATAAGTTGTATATCGAAAAAATAACATGTAAATCTATAATATCAATTTTCATTTCTCACCCCCATGAATTTGAGATAGGCTTATATGATAACTTTGGAAAGTGGTGGAATGTCGCATTCTAAAAAAATAGCCTATTACAATAGTAAGATTTCAATTCCTCAAAATGAAAAGAAACAAACGGGACCTCAATGTAAAACTAGTTTGTTATTCGAGGAGTTTGAGTTACTAAACACCTTTTTTTCTAAAACACGCAGGAGAGTTGTGTATCATTATATTAAGAGAAAAAACGAGGGGAAAAGAACCCTCAAAGGAACAGTACAAAAGCCAACAAACTGAACTCACCCACTACCTTTTTTCTCGAAAACCGCAGGAGAACTGCGCCCCATTATATTAAGGAGATAAAAAGGTCTAAGAAGACCAGGTACAACAAAAATTTAGACTTCCTTACAGAGGTCTAAAAACCAGAAACCCAAAAGAATCCATAAGAGGACAGCACCCAACTACTAGCCTAAAACCCCCTCTAAGACTAAGCCTCAAGGAGGAGGGGCACATAGGTAGGAAAGGCCTTTAGCCCTGGCCATTTCCCACATCCATCTTTCCTCTGTAGCCATCCTAATGGCTAAAGACACATTAGGGTTCCAATTATCAAAGATGCATTTGTTGCGAAGATTCCAAATAATCCAGGCCCCGAATGCAATAAGAGAATTGAGCTCCTTTCTAACAAGACCCCTGACCGAATAAGAAGCTTCTTCCCACCAGCTCATGAAGGAAGACAAACCAGGCTGAGGGCTAGCACTTGAAGGTCGAAAGTCCTCAGGAGCTGAAACCAGAAATCCCTTCAGAAAACACAGGCGACCAAGAGATGGTCTAAGGTTTCATCCTCTTGGTCACGTAAGGGGCATTTTGGTGGGTGATCAAGCCCTCTTTTGGCCAACCTGTCAGCAGTCCACCACCTGTTATGCGCAGTGAGCCAAAGAAAAAATCTGCATTTAGGCAGGGCCCAGGTTTTCCACACCCTGGGATAGTGGCTGAAATAGACTCATCCCATGAAGAGCCCTTCGTATGCCACTTTAGTTGAATAGTTACCATCTGAGGAAATACTGAAAACATGTCTGTCTTCAATAGTAGCCTGCAACACTACCTCAAAAAGAAGGTTCCAAGGTTGTAGATAATCCACCAAAACTCCTAGAGAGAGCACCTTTCATGTCGGAGACCCATTTCTATTTAGAAGAGCCTCCCGAACAATTCTTCTTTTTGAAATCATCCTGGGTATACATTGAAAAAGCCTAGGAGCAAGGTCACATATTCTCTGCCTGAGAGCTATTTATCAATCCGGGACAGGGTCAAAAACCTGGAGAAAGGTCAGCCCCTTAGCTCCTGCTAAACACCATCCTAAGACCTCCTCTTTAGCAGCTAGGAGCGTCGCCCCATCAAACACGCATCTATTTCTATGTTTCCAAATAACCCAAGCCCCTAGAATAACTAAGGAATTAAAGCCCTTTTGATGCAACCCTACAAGTTGAGAACTTCGAGTCCTCCACCAGTTTTCAAAACGTTCCCCATGCCCACGGGCAAGGGACTGAAGCCCAATTGACCGAAGCAGTTGAAACCAAAATTGTCGGGCAAAGATGCAAGAAGCCAACAGGTGTTCGATGGATTCCTCTTCCTGATCATACAAGGGGCATCGCTCGGAGTGAGGCAACTCGCGCCTAGCAAGCTTGGTCAGCAGTCCAACATCAGTCATGTTCAACCAACCATATGAAGAATCTACATTTGTCGGAGCCCATGTCTTCCGTATTCTATCAGAAGAATCAAAAGAGGTTAAACCAAAAAAATATAATAGCTCGTTTGGATGTCGATATTAGAGCATAGAATTGAGAATTGGAATCACCTTTCCTAAATTATGTCGTTTGGTTGCACACAAAATTGAGATTTGGAACCAGAGACTCAATTCCCTGGAATTGGACTATAACTAGAAACTCCTCCCAATACCGAACGTCACCCCTCTGTATTGCATGGAATTAGACCGCACAATTCCAAACCCCAATCCAGCGACATCGAAATAATAGAATTGGAATCACATATTATTTCAATACCATGACTGATTAGGTATTGAACTCAATTCAATTCCATGCCCTTCAATATCGACATCCAAACGAAGCATAAAGCATCATAGGCAGATTTAGTGGAGAACTGTCCAGAAGGGAAAGACTCCAAATATGAGCGTCAGGAATCTCAGGTTGGAGAATAACATCATCAACTATCTGAAACAGCTCCACGAACTCCCAAATAACTCTGGCCGTAAGGGCACCTCGAATGTCACTGACCCACATATGATCACTAACCAGCCTCTTGATAGCAATACGCTTGGAGACTAAAGCAAAAACAATCGGAGCAAGAGCTTTTAGCCTTTTACACTCCTTCCATGTAACCAATTGTCAGCCCAAAAAAGAGTATCATTGTGTTTGCCCACTTGCGAAATCACAGCCACTGAAACAAGTTTTTTGACAATATCACAAATCTGAACTTGAAATTCAGACCAAGGTCTAGGGGGCTCCGTCATTTGCAACCATAGCCATCTGACCCGAAGAGCCCACCCAAGCTTTTGCAGATCATGAATACTCAAGCCACCCAACTCCTTTGGCCTAGTGACCTTAGGCCAAGATAGCAGATAGTAGCCACCTTTTACTTCTTTTCTTCCTTTCCACAAAAGACCTTTACGCAGCTTATCGATAGCTTTAAGAACCCAACCAAGTAGATCCAAAGCCATAGCTGGGTAAATAACTTTAGTTGTTAGCACACACTAGACATAAGTGGCACAACCAGCCCTAGACATAAGCTCCGCCTTCCATCCTGGCCACATATCCACAGTACGATCGATGATGGCTTGTAATTGATCTGTATTAAGCTTCTTGAGAGACAATGGGAGGCTTTGCAAGGGAATTCTGAAACCCCACAGGGCAGCAGCTCCTAGATGACTTCGACCTCCTCATTAGTACAACGAATAGGAAAAACACTACTTTTTTCCACATTAGTCTTCAATCCCGAAGCATTGCCAAACAGTGTCAGGAGGTTCACAGTCAAAATGATGTCCGATAGGATAGGTTTTAAGAAGACCACTGCATCATCGGCATAAAGAGACATAGGGTGTTGTAAGCGAAGAAAGTTGTAGAAGGCCATCCTCAAAAGCACGCCGTAGAAGGTGAGAAAGAACATCCATGACGAGGATGAAAAGCATAGGGGATAGGGGATCACCCTGCATTAATCCTCGTCGATGGGCAATGTAGTCACCAGGCACACCATTCTAAATAATTCTTGTCGATGAAGAAGCGAAAAGCCCACTAATCAAGTCACACCAAATGACACCAAAACCAAGTTTCCTCAGGACCTCAAGAAGGAAAGCCCAAGAGACTGAATCAAAAGCCTTTGAAATGTGAAGTTTAAAAAGGATTCTAGGTTGTTTCTGATTGTTAAGAAATCTGGTCGTTTGTTGCACTAACATAAAGTTATCCTAAATAAATCTCTTCTTGGTAAAGGCTGTTTGATTAGGAGAGACCATCATTTGCAGCTTACCGGCCAACCTATTGGCCAAATTTTTTGTAATGAGCTTAGCAAAGCTATGCACAAGGCTAATAGGTTGAAAGTCCTAAACATGTTGGGCATCAACCTTTTTAGGCAACAGCGAGATGAAGGCTGAATTCAAAAGCTCCATATTCCTGAATTTCTGAGCCCACACACAAGAGATAGCAGCCATGACACTCCCCTTAATAATCGGCCAGTAAAATTTATAGAAGCACCCAGTGAAGCCATCCAGCCCCGGGGCCTTTCCGAAAGAAGGTGCTCGATGGTGTTCCACACCTCCACCTCCGAAATGGGTACTTCAAGAGCAGACAAATCATGAGAAAGGAATCCTCAGCGCATCAAGGTCAATGGTAGTGTCTCTAAGCTCCACTGTAACCAGCAACCCGTTATAGAAGTTGAGAAATTCTGTTGCTTTATCCTCATGCACAGTCAGCACTCTATCATCTATAGTAGTGATACTAGGTAAGTGGGTATAAAATTCTTCCTTTTTCGGTACCTACCATAAGAATGGAACAAACGGGTGTTGGCATCCCCATCTTTTAGCCATCCAATGCGAGATTTCAGAAGGATGCCAAAGCAAGACTGTGTTTCTTCAACAACCTTGGGCTATTTCAAGTTGATGCAAGAGCTCTTTAGCTAAATCAAGTTGATTTTTCACATGCCCCACCTTTTTATCACTCCAACTCTGCAACCCACGAGCAACAACCCTTATTTTCAAGATAGGGTAGCTAGAGGGCACTGACCATCAGAAATCGAGGGCCAAGTAGCCACCACATCCTGGAAACCCTCCAATTTAGGCCAAAAAGCTTGAAAGTGGAACCTACTCTTGCCCTGGATGTCACCTCAAAAACCAGCACCATCTCTGCCCTTGGCTAGAAATTTTGGCATTGCAAGAGAAAATAACCTTTCATTTTACTTTATTCAATATTTTTAGAGAAGCTGGAACACAAATTTCTTTTCCTTAACCGCTTCTGTCTTTTTATCACATATGACAGTGTCACAAGTACCAAAGAAGGTAATGATCCTCTTCTTTCAGTATTGAACATCCCTAATGTTTTTTATCACTTGGCATAAGCAATATGGCGATTGATATTTCAGATGATGAATCTGATGAGGAGGTTCCACAGGCTATTCCATTATTCCCAAACGCAGATGGTATATATAATATATCATTGTTCTACATAACATTTTTGTTTAAGAGTTACTATTGCATCTCTCTGTGCATTATGACTGCTTCATAGACCCCACTCATGTGGGAGCCTCCGGCAGCGGGCCTGCCCTTTTTAATATTGAAGATTGACTGATCCAGTTTTGCTGAAGCTATGGTATTATAGAGAAAAAGAGAAGAAAAAAACAAGAAAATTGTCTTATTTAACCTTTGTCGTTGATCCAGACCACCCTTTCTACCTTCTTCAGGCCAATCACCAATATTCCAAAGGTTCCTTCTTCAGCTACAAAAAAACAATGAAAGCAGCAGATAACTTCAGCACAGTTATTGGGAAGGGTGGTTTTGGAACTGCCTGTAAAGCTCAATTCAGTGATGGATCCATAGCTGCGGTGAAAAGGATGAACAAGGTTTCAAAGCAAGCTGAAGAAGAGTTAGAATGCCTACAAAAAGGGAAAACATCAGCAACAAATTAACGGTCGCTTATTTCTTCTTTGGGATCTGCTTCAGTAACTCATCCAGAACCTCAAACAGATCAGCAACCACTCCGTAATCTGCAACCTGGACAATGTCAATGCCCAGTTGGCTTAGAATTGTAGCTAATATTGGTGGACAACACGTAATTTGTTAAATGAGAGAAGGAACCTGAAATATGGGGGCATCAACATCTTTATTAACCTTCGAGTCTCATTCGATCATTCCTGCCAAGTGCTGTATCGCTCCAGATACTCCAAAAGCATGGCATAGAGTTATGGAACTATATGACTTGTACCTAAAAACAAAGATAAAAAGAACTATAAGAATTGTACCTGAAAAACAAAGATAAAAGAACTATAGAACTCAACCTTCTCATCTATCATTATAAAAACAAAGATGAGTGTGTTAGCTGGGCAATAGCAGGAGCTAAGGAGCTTGAGAGCCTAGGCTTAGTTGTAGCTCTGGCCGAGGTCGGGTCAAGTTACGGTTCCAGTTTGTAATTTCCTTCGGGTTTTTGTGTGGGGGCCTTGAGAGACTTGCCCAGCAAAATCTCCTTTTTGTAAGGTTTTTTATTCCTCTCTAATATATAAGATGTGCAGTTCTCCTGCGCGTTCGATAAAAAAATAAAAAAATTAAAAATTGTTGGTGGTGCTTTGCTCGCATCGCATGTTCTTCTTGCATAGCATTGACGCCTTGGCGTTGCTAATCCTTCCATCTACCAAGCTCGTGTCTTCATCATTCTTGGCGCTGATCGATTGTGACGCCGAAAAGTCGGCATCCATGCATGGACAGTAGTCCACTCTTCGTCCCGCGCCCGCATCCTCCGTTCTCCAGGACAACGTCGTTGATGTCCAGAACTGAGAAATTTGCAAGATCACCACCCCAGAAAGGTGGCTTCGCTGCATTGCCACTATCAAATGATCCTCACTGTTGTTATGCCATCCAGCCTCATATAATCCATCAACTTGTTCTTTTACAGCTCTTCAGCCACGGGAAAAAATAGCTCTGTCCTTAGGTCAAGATACGGTCATCTTGCCTCTGTTTGCTTGGACTAAAAATGAACGAGCGTTGTGTTCTCCCCGGCGGCGCACAGAGGATTGGACACTCAAGCACGCATAACTCAACATTTGGTTCTCCTCCAAGCCCACAGGCAGCAGATTTGAGGTAAGAATGGTGTTCCAGTTGTATTCCCTCTGTTTCTGTTATCCACCTTCGATTTCTAAAATCCCTTGTTTTTTTGGACGCATGAACCAATAGATTTTGTGATGTTGGCTCTAAATCTGTGATCCATTGCCCATGGAGAGGTGGTGCTATGCCAGATTTGGACATGGAACCCACCTCCAACTCTTGGGACATGAACCTAAGGTATATAATCTATTCTGCTATGTGGTTTTGTTTACGTATTTCGGCTGTTCGAACTGCTAACCAAAGATAGGTCGCCCCTCTAACTCGATTTTATTGTGCACTTGCTCCTTGCATTGAGGGTTTTTTAGCAGGATGTAGGCCTTATCTGCACTAAATGGTAGGTGGAACGGCCAATTGGAATCAGTAACAGATATAGATGGTCATAACTGGATGTATCCTGTTGCATTTGGATTAATACAATCTGAACCAGAGTATAACTGGGTTTGGTTTATGAAGCAGTTGCGTAGGGCTATAGGAGACATGCCCCAGCTAGCAATTTGCACAGATGCTTGTAAGGGATTAGAAAAGGCAGTGGTACAAGTGTTTCCTTATGCAAATCAAAGGGAATGTTTTAGGTACCTCACGCAAAACTTTATGAAGAGATATAGTGGTGTCATTTATTCACGTATGTACCCTGCAGTTGAGACTTATAAGAAGGACAAATTTCAGTACCACATGACCCAAATGTTCTCAGGTAGCAATGATGTGTTCAAGTACCTTGATGAACACCATTCACTGAAATGGATGAGATGTGACTTCAACCAAGAAATTAAGTGTGATTATATTACTAACAATCTAGCGGAGTGTTTCAACAATTGGATTAGAGAGTAGAGACATAAAGGACTTGCCAGTGACTGATCATGTTGATAAGATAAGGGAAATGATAATGATACCACGGGAGAAGATAAGAAAAATTGGAGAACGACTTCAAGGCAAGATACTACCAGCTGTCCTCCACCAATTGAATGCAAGAACTAGAGGGTTGGGACACTTAACTGTTGTGAAAGCTGACTTACATGATGCAGAGGTGTACGACAGCAGCCACAATCATCATGATCGACATGCTATCAAGGAACATTTACATGACTGCACTTGTGAAGAGTAGCAACATACTGGCAAGCCTTGCGAGCATGCATTGGCCTTGCTAACAGCAGTGCAAAACAGAAATGTGAAGCTTGAGGATTTGTTCATGAATACTACTCTGTTCCAATGTTCAGATAGGCATATAAAAGATTGATAGAGCCACTGCCTGACAAGTCACAATGGCCCACAGTAGAAATTCCATTTGATATGGGTGCACCAATTTGCAAAAGAACTGTTGGCAGACAGAAATTTGAGGTTCAAAAGTTCCCTTCAAGGCGGCAACAGTTCAGAGACAAAACATGATGAAGGTGGCATCAGTTCAAAGGCAAAACCAACTGAACAAGAAAAGCCCAAAACGATGGTAAGAGGAAAACGTAGGTGCAAAAGATGCGGTACATTGGGTCACACAAAAGTTAGTTACAAATGCCAACTCAATGGTACAAAGAAAACGAAGAGAAAGCCTAGGAATAGTAAATCAAGTGGTAAAAGTCAGATGGCAAGACCATATAGCCAATAACAACTAGGGAAACCATAATTCAAGATACTCCAAAAGCATGGCATAGAGTTATGGAACTATATGAAATGTACCTAAAAACAAAGATAAAAAGATGGCTTCGCTGAGAAATTTGCAAGATCCCCACCCCGGAAAGGTGGCTTCGCTGCATTGCCACTATCAACTGATCCCTCACTGTTGTTATGCCATCCAGCCTCATATAATCCATCAACTTGTTCTTTTACAGCTCTCCAGCCCACGGGAAAAAAATAGCTCTGTCCTTAGGTCAAGATAAGGTCATCTTGCCTCTGTTTGCTTGGACTAAAAATGAACGAGCGTTGAGTTCTCCCCGGCGGCGCACAGAGGATTGGACACTCAAGCACGCATAACTCAACATTTGGTTCTCCAAGCCCACAGGCAGCAGATTTGAGGTAAGAATGGTGTTCCAGTTGTATTCCCTTCGTTTCTGTTATCCTCCTTCGATTTCTAAAATCCCTTGTTTTTTGGACGCATGAACCAATAGATTTTGTGATGTTAGCTCTAAATATGTGATCCATTGCCCTTGGAGAGGTGGTGCTATGCCAGATTTGGACATGGAACCCAACTCCAACTCTTGGGACATGAACCTAAGGTATATAATCTATTCTGCTATGTGGTTTTGTTTACGTATTTCGGCTGTTCGAGTTGCTAACCAAAGATAGGTCGCCCCTCTAACTCGATTTTATTGTGCACTTGCTCCTTGCATTGAGAGTTTTTTAGCAGGATGTAGGCCTTATCTGCACTAAATGGTAGGTGGAACGGCCAATTGGCATCAGTAACAGATATAGATGGTCATAACTGGATGTATCCTGTTGCATTTGGATTAATACAATCTGAACCAGAGTATAACTGGGTTTGGTTTATGAAGCAGTTGCGTAGGGCCATAGGAGACATGCCTCAGCTAGCAATTTGCACAGATGCTTGTAAGGGATTAGAAAAGGCAGTGGTACAAGTGTTTCCTTATGCTGATCAAAGGGAATGTTTTAGGTACCTCATGCACTTTATGAAGAGATATAGTGGTGTCATTTATTCACGTATGTACCCTGCAGTTGAGGCTTATAAGAAGGACAAATTTAAGTACCACATGACCCAAATGTTCTCAGGTAGAAATGATGTGTTCAAGTACCTTGATGAACACCATTCACTGAAATGGATGAGATGTGACTTCAACCAAGAAATTAAGTGTGATTATATTACTAACAATCTAGCGGAGTGTTTCAACAATTGGATTAGAGAGTAGAGACATAAAGGACTTGCCAGTGACTGATATTGTTGATAAGGTAAGGGAAATGATAATGATACCACGGGAGAAGATAAGAAAAATTGGAGAACGACTTCAAGGCAAGATACTACCAGCTGTCCTACACCAAATAAATGCAAGAACTAGATGGTTGGGACACTTAAATGTTGTGAAAGCTGACAACATGATGCAGAAGTGTACGACAGCAGCCACAATCATCATGATCGACATGCTATCAAGGAACATTTACATGACTGCACTTGTGAAGAGTAGCAACATACCGGCAAGCCTTGCGAGCATGCATTGGCCTTGCTAACAGCAGTGTAAAACAGAAATGTGAAGCTTGAGGATTTGTTCATGAATACTACTCTGTTGCAAAGTTCAGATAGGCATATAAAAGATTGATAGAGCCACTGCCTGACAAGTCACAATGGCCCACAGTAGAACTTCCATTTGATATGGGTGCACCAATTTGCAAAAGAACTGTTAGCAGACAGAAATTTGAGGTTCAAAAGTTCCCTTCAAGGCGGCAACAGTTCAGAGACAAAACATGATGAAGGTGGCACCAGTTCAAAGGCAAAACCAACTGAACAAGAAAAGCCCAAAACGATGATAAGAGGAAAACGTAGGTGCAAAAGATGCGGTACATTGGGTCACACAAAAGTTAGTTAGAAATGCCCACTCAATGGTACGAAGAAAACGATGAGAAAGCCTAGGAAGAATAGTACTAAATCAAGTGGTAAAAGTCAGATGGCAACACCATATAGGCCAATAACAACTAGGGAAACCATAATTCAAGAGCGCCCTGGAGCAACAATGACAAAAAGGTAATTCCAAAATTTGTGCAGGCGACTTGCTGCTCTGTTAGAAAGCAATTCTTCTCAGACAACTATGCCTACTTCAACCAAGATAGCAACGTCTACCAAGAAGATAGTTCAAAAGAAACTGACCCCAAGGAAGAAAAAGAAAGAACTCTTAGGATTCTATTTGTGGTTGTAGTCCTAAACTGAAATATTTGTGGTTGTAGTGCTAAACTGAGTCACATGTTTAATTGTGCAGTTTGTTTTGGATTCTGTAGTCCTAAACTGAGATACTAAAACATGTATGGGTGTTGTCATATATATCTTGTACGGATAAGGATTTGTTCACCACACATCAAGGTTCATGGCACAGGAGATTGGTGTCAGCAGTATGGAGAACAAGCATGATGCCAAAACTGAAGCCGGTTGCCTAGAGAGCAATTGCAGGCTGTCTGGTTCTGTTTTTTGGCCAAATGTCAAGCCAAAGCCCGCAAACACAGCCAAGGGCACGGCCGTTTTTTTTGGGTTGCACAGTTGAAAAGAACTCGTGAATGAGGCATGATGGCATAAGAACAGCAAGAAAGTGATTGATATTGGCACTTCAGCGTGCTCAACGGTGGCAATGCAGCGAAGCCACCTTTCCAGGGTGGTGATATTGCAAATTTCTCATCCAGAACTTTGTATGCCCAGCCAATCATCGGACCACCGAGCGCTCATGCAATACGCCACGCCGGTCCTCCTCGGCCTTGTCAAACACGACGGACGGTACAGTCCCTACCCACACGGCGGGGCAGTGGTAGGCCTGACGGCAAAGGGTGTGCGCCACCTGGTTCCCCTCGCGGTACACATGCCTCACATCGCACCCTGCAAAACAGCGAAGCAGCCCGTGGATCTCCTTCTGCAGCGCCACAGGGATCCGCGTCCGCTTGTCCTCGCCACGGAGCAGCCGCACAAGCATGAGGCCGTCGCCCTCGACCACCACCCGCTGCAGGTTAAGCCCAAGCGCCAGGCGAAGGACACGAGCCATCGCGCGCGCCTACACAAATTCGAGCCCCGAATCCCCAAATCGGAAATCAACAGTCATCTTGAGATGGGGATTAGAACAAGGGAGCAAGAAAGGAGAACGCACCGTGGTCTTGCCGTCGGTAGTTCACAGTTCGCAACCCTCAGGCCGACGCCGTACCTCCTTGCAAGTGCAGAAGCACCGCCGAGGATCTCACCGACGGCGGCGCCCTCACAGGAAAGCGCTCGCCGGCGGGGAGTTCGACGGCAGCGCAACAATGGACGACGGATCAGTCCTCCGCCTGGCCGGTGAACAGAAGGGACGAGGAATCTGGCTAGGTTTCAGGCGAGAGGCGCACGGCTGAGAAAAACGGGGAAATGGCTAGAGTTTCAGGAGATCGATTTCTCCGGCTTATAAATGGATAAACAGTGATCCGTGTATTCTTCGTCATCGATCCTTATCCAACGGTCCACGGCGATGCGGGAGGGGGGCGCGGGCGCTTTTGGTGGGCTGACTTCTCGGCCCGGGCGCGCGTGCCGCACCCGCACGGGCCGCCTGGACCGGCACAAAGACGGGCCCAAAGGCCGACAGAGGCCAAGCAGCCCATTTTTATTTCCAGCGAATTAAGAATTGGTCTTTTCTTTATTTCGGCAGATTGAATAAAAATAAAAGAAAAGGTTAAGAAAATTAGAAAAAAATTATGAGATTTAGAATTTTGCAAAGAATATCTTGGAATATTTTGTTTTCACTGCATACTTTAGATTATTTTATATACATTATTGTTCATTATGAAGCCAACATGGATTAATTTTCATTTAATTGCATAGAAATTTCGAGATTTTGTGGTATTTTAAATGTTTGACCATGTTTAATATTTTATACCACATTTAGAACAGTGTTATATTTTATATATCATCCAATGATGGTTTAGATTTTCATAATTGTATATTCATTTTATAAAGCATGGTTATTATTTAACTAACGTTGAATATTTCGTGTAAGTTCTATGTTCCAATATTTTATTTTAGATGTCCTAATTTTTTTGTTTTATTTTGCAAAGGTGCACACAATTCTCTACTAGTTGGTCAGATAGACAGGTTGAGGCGCGAGATGGTAGTAATTACCACTCTTCGCACGAAAAGATTGAGATGGTCACCATAGTGGATGACATAGATTACTCACATTGTTTTGAGAAACTCACTGAGCCCACAGTGGGCTCACCATAATATGACCATAAGATGCTACAGTATAACATCAATAAGGTCAAGTGGGAAAGATACGTAAAGTGCTTGGTCATAATTAAGAGCCTCATCAAGTACTCTATTAAGAGTGTTATTCTAGAGTGTGAGATAGCCAAGAACTACCTTGAGAAGATAGCTTCTCATTTCACTAGGTCCTCTCAGGCTTATGCATGTTCCTTGATGATGGAGTTTCTCAACATTATGTACGATGGAAGTGGTGTAAGGCTATTTGTTCAGAACATGATTTTCATTATTATTAGCTAAACAAATACCTCTCCGAGCCGAGCCTTTCCGAGCTCGAGCCGACTCGTGGGTTTTGCATCAAAAGACAAGTTTAAAACTCGAAAACCATTTTAAAATCTAAAGTGGTGGTGGGATCTAGTTTCTTTGGCCTTTAATTTCTCTCCATTTGGTATTAAGCACCAAAACAGATAAACTAAGTGACCTAACCCTATTGTCTTACCAAAAAAGTAACCCTATTGGCCTTTATTTTGGTAGATTCAATAAAAATAAAAGAAAAGGTTAAGAAAATTAGAAAAAAAATTTATGAGATTTATAATTTTGCAAAGAATATCTTGGAATATTTTGTTTCCGCTGCGTGCTTCAGATTATTTTATATGCATTATTATTCGTTATGAATCCAACGTGGATTAATTTTCATTTAGGATGTGTTTGGTTTGGCTTTTGAATTTGGCTTTTGTTCCCTAAAAGCAAAACGTCAAACCAAATGGCTGGATCCAAAAAACAGTTTTTTTCTAAAAGTCGACTTTCTCAGTGTGCAAAATTGAATGTATCTCTGGACCTGCTTTTAGCGGCTTTTTGCATGGAACTGTGAAAATATATATGAAAGAATTTTTAGCGGCTTTTATTTTAGTTGTCCTAAATAATTTTGTTTTATTTTACAAAGGTGCACACAATGCTCTACTAGCTGGTCATATAGGGCAGGTTGAGCCACCAGATGGTAGTAATTACCACTCTTTGCGGGAAAATATTGAGATGGTCACCATAGTGGGTGATATAGCTTACTCACTGCGTTTTGAGAAACCTATTAAGCCCATAGTGTACTCACCTTAATATGACCATAGGATGCTACAGTATAGCATCAATAAGGTCAAGTGGAAAAGATCAAATGTAAAGTGCTTGGTCATAATTAAGAGCCTCATCAAGGACCCTATTAAAGGTGTTATTCCAGAGTGTGAGATAGTCAAGGAGTGTGGGGGATAGATATCCCCCGGGTCCACTAAAGGAGTAAAAGACCTCACGAAAGGCCCAAGGGCCCAATAAATCGTAAGGTCATTCTTTCGTGGGCCTGGGGAAAGACAACCAACAAAGCAGAGAAGACGTAAGACCGGATTGGAGCAAACCCGGACGGCCCACAACGTCGAACGAGTAAATCGCAACAGAGACCCGACTTTCCCGCGCTGAAGCCCCCATGCAACGGAGCCATGCGAGGATAAGTCGGCGAGGGTTACGTAGGGATAAACTCAAGAGGTTCACTACCTTTCAGCTACTTGTTGTTATCATATCCACGTGTACTGCCCCACGGTCGAGTATATAAGGCCTAGGGGGCACCCCTTCAGATCGATCGACCCTATTTTACTTAGCCGCCCACATTAACTCTCTGTGCCTTCAATCCAGAGAGCCCTCTTGTAACCACACTCGCATACTCACCAGGACGTAGGGTGTTACGCATCTCTAAGCGGCCCGAACCTGCAAATCTTGTCCACTGTCCCTCGTGAGATCGGCACGAACCATTTTGCTACAGTCGTTGACACCGTCCTACTCCTAAAAACACCTTGAGGGGCAACCCCGGGTGTGCGGTCGGACCCAAAACACCGACAGCTGGCGCGCCAGGTAGGGGGTGTGTTGACGATCCAAGCTAGCTCAATGGCCATCACCTTCCACAGCAAGATCACCGTGCGTCCCGGATCCGTATTTTGCTTCGGGACAATCTCATCTGTAGCGGATGAAGAGGGAATTCTACACCGTATCGCGGATCCTCCGGAAAAGAAGTCTCCTCCAACGAACTCCGAAAATGCTGGAGAGACGCAACCTCCGGCTCTTCGGAAAAAGATCGTCTCCGGAAAGGCTGGAGCTGGAAGCTCGCTGACCCGGAAGACTCCGCTGTCTACTTCCCCGACAAAAGAATGGACACGGATCACGAGGAAGGAGACCAGGGAAAGGCAAGTCGTTCTTTCCGTTCCTCCGGCCTCAAAGGAGAACGGAAAGAAGGTCACCACGACAGCAGCACCATTCTACCCCGACGTCCTCTTCATCGGGAGAGTGGAGTCGCCCACCGTTTCCGACGACGTACCGACCGCACCCGGAGAAGAACCGCCTCAACGAGAGTCCCGCCGACGGAGGAATCGGCGCAGGAACGTTCGACGACATCACGCGGCCGGAGAACGGGATCCGGAGCAGCCTGTCTCGCGAGACGAGGTCTCGGAGATAGGAGAAACTCCGGAAGAACGCGTCTTCAGAGAGCGAAGGAACTCCCGACGACGTGATCGCCGGCGGGCTCAGGAACAGGCCGAGCAAGATGCAAGGCAACGCCGGGAGAATCCGCTCTTCGGGCGCAACCTGAATCCCGACTTCGCCCGAGCTATGAACACGCCAAGCGAAGTCGGAGGGGTACTAGCTCGGATAGCTGATGGACTTCCTCGGACTCCCGACGCCGAGGGATACCGACGCCTGTTCACTCAGGCAGCCAACCATCTTCTACCGCTCGTTCACCCGCCGAACGATCTACGACACGCCATCAACAGTCGCCGAGACGCGCGAAGCTCTATCAATGCTTCGCGCGAACGGCGGCATGAAAACGAGATTCGCCGTCGGGAGGAGTACGACCGGGATCATGGCATCCCAACTCAGAGCCAGGCCACCAGGACCGAGTCGGCAACAGCTTCAACTGGCGGTACCACCCGGGGACGGTCGAGGAACCACAACCACCACTCCCCTCCCCGGGACAGACATCGTCCCCGACGACAGGAGGACACGTGCGGAGTGTCCGCTCTTACTCCGCGTCTCAGGGCCATCCAGTGGCCTCCCAACTTCAAGGTATCCAATGTCGACAAATATGAACCTAAGCAGGATCCAGGGGGTTGGCTAGCCGTCTACACCACCGCTGCTCGGGCTGCCGGGGCATCTGAGGACGTCATGACCGCGTATCTGCCCATCGTCCTTGGGCAAGATGCGCTACAGTGGCTACGGCATCTACCCCGACACTGCATCGACGACTGGGGAGACTTCAGTCGACGTTTCACCGCCAACTTCCAGTCTCTCTCCGACAAGCCGGCGCAACCGTGGGACCTCAAATCCATCAAGCGCCGGGGGGATGAGACTCTCCGGTCGTACCTCAAAAGGTTCCAGACCATGAGAAATCGCATCCCTGAGGTCACGGAGGCGGCCGTGATCGAGGACTTCTACCGAGGATCCAACGACTCGGCTTTCGTCCGAGCCATACTACAGAAGGCGCCGACTACTTCCGAGGAGCTGTTCCGGGAAGCCGACCTCTACATCACCGCCGACGAGCGAGCTCAGGACCTCATCGGAGGAGCGAAGCCTGCACCGGCAGCACCACGACGTGACGCGAACCAACCACCCGACAAACGCTGGGAGAAGAGGCCTCGCGAAGAAGTACACGCCGCCGGACCACCTGCCTCTCGCGCCCGAGGAGGACCTCGCGGAGGCGAGCGCACGCTGGACGACATCCTTGACGCCCAGTGCCCATACCACAAGGACATGCGCCACACTCTTCGCAACTGCCGGGACTTCAAGCACTCCGTTGGGCATGGCCGACCCTTCCAACCTCTACCTCCTCCTCCGCCGAGGGGAGGACCGGATGAGCCACGACAACCTCATCAACCGGAGGAGGGAGGAGGAGGAGCTTTCCCACGCGTCGACAGGGAGGTCAACGTCATCTTCGGCGGACATGGGTCGCAGGAGAACAAAAGACAACAAAAGCTCAACGACCGGCAGATACTGGTGGCGACCACCGGTCCTCCCGCCCCATACCGGTGGTCAGAGCACCCGATCACCTTCACTCGGGAGGATCAATGGCTCAACTTCGACCATCCGGGCAAATACCCGCTCCTCGTCGATCCGGTGATCCGAGAGAGCCGGGTGAAGAAGGTGCTAGTGGACGGGGGGAGCAGCATCAACGTCACCTTCCCCCGGACACTCCAAGGCTTGGGGGCTCACCTCAAAGAGCTCCACAAGTCAGACACTCCCTTCTTCGGCATCGTGCCGACGGAGGGGGAATACCCGCTGGGCCACATCTACATGCCGGTCACCTTCGGAACTCCGGAGAACTACAGAACCGAGTTCCTGAGGTTTGAAGTGGCAAACTTCGACTGCGGGTACAACGCCATCATCGGAAGGCCGGGATTGGCCAAATTCATGGCCATTCCGCACTATACATACATGATACTGAAGATGCCAGGACCGCAAGGAATCATAACTGTGCGCGCCGACTTCCAAGGCGCCGCAGAATGTTTCCGAGTGGCCATCCAAGCAGCCCTCACCACCAAGCCGTCAACGGTTCCTTCTGCACCGGCGAACTCTAAGCCTGAGGAGGACCTCGCAGTACCGGCAAACGAAGCTCAGGCCGCGACCTCTATGCGGCCGACTGAAGAAACCAAGCGAATCAACCTGGGGTTCGCTGATGAGCGCAAGACGGCCATCATCAGCTCCAGCTTGGACGAAAAATAGGAAAGCGCGCTCGTCCAGTTCCTGCAAGATAACCGAGATGTATTCGCATGGCAACCTGCGGATATGCCGGGAGTCCCAAGAGAACTGGCCGAGCACAAGTTGAAGGTTTACCCCCAGGCGAGGCCGATCCGGCAAAAGCTACGTCGTTTCACGCCCGACAAGAGAGAGGCCATTCATGCCGAGTTAGCTCGCTTGGTCGTGGCTGGATTTATTAGAGAAGTATTATACCCCGAGTGGTTAGCCAACCCTGTTCTTGTACTCAAAAAGAATAAAGTGGATTGGCGCATGTGCGTCGACTATACTGATCTCAACAAACACTGTCCGAAGGATCCCTTCGGGCTCCCGAGGATAGATCAGGTGGTGGACTCCACCGCTGGATGTTCTGTGTTGTCTTTCTTAGATTGCTATTCCGGGTATCATCAGATTAGTTTGGCAAAAGAAGACGAGGAAAAAACGGCGTTCATCACTCCGTTTGGTGCTTTCTGTTATACCTCCATGCCGTTCGGCCTCAAAAACGCTGGAGCGACTTATCAGAGAGCCATTCAAACATGCTTAGCCGATCACTGGGGCAAGCGTGTGGAGGCTTACGTAGATGATGTGGTGATCAAAACAGAGAATTCGGAAAACTTCATCGAAGATTTACAGCTGGTTTTCAACAGCCTGAGAAGATATAGATGGAAGCTCAATCCCGAAAAATGTGTTTTCGGGGTACCAGCAGGAAAATTGCTCGGGTTTATCGTCAGCCACCGGGGAATTGAAGCTAATCCAGAGAAGATTGAAGCTATCATGAAGATGGAAGCTCCTCGGTCACAAAAGAAGGTTCAGCGACTTACTGGATGTATGGCAGCTCTGAGCAGATTTATATCCAGGCTGGGAGAAAAAGGTTTGCCATTTTACAAGCTACTCAAGAAGGTGGATAAGTTTCAATGGACTTCAGAAGCACAAGAAGCTCTAGACGCACTGAAGAAATTCTTGACAACACCACCAGTACTGAAACCACCCCGGCGAGCTACGCCGGCTCAACCGGCTGAAGATTTGTTGCTGTATATCTCTTGCACGACTCATGTGGTAAGCACCGCGTTGGTAGTCGAGCGAGTAGAAGAAGGACATGCCTATCCAGTACAACATCCTGTTTACTTCATCAGTGAAGTTCTAGGCCCCTCGAAGAAAAAGTACCCTCAGGTTCAGAAGCTATTATATGCAGTACTTCTAACTGCCCGCAAGCTGCGTCACTACTTTGACGACCACAAAGTCATAGTAGTCACCGGTTTTCCAATAGGAGACATTCTTCACAACAAGGAAGCCATTGGCCGAATAGCCAAGTGGGCTTGCGAGCTGGGATCTCACGACATCGAGTTCCGACCTCGCACTGCCATCAAAACTCAAGCACTGGTCGACTTCGTATCAGAGTGGACAGAACAGCAAGTACCAGATAATCCAGAAACTGCAGAGGTATGGCGAATGTATTTCGACGGCTCGCTGAAGCTGCAGGGAGCAGGAGCAGGGATTCTCTTCACCGCACCTGGAGGCGAGCACCTCAAGTACGCTCTCCAGTTGCTATTCCCGGCCTCTAACAATGCAGCCGAGTATGAAGCTTTGATACACGGATTGAACATCGCCATATCACTGGGCGTCAAGAGATTGATGGTATACGGAGATTCTCTAGTAGTCATCAGCCAGATAAACAAGGGATGGGATTTTTCAAGTGATTCAATGGGAAAATACTGCGCTGCCGTTCGAAAGCTGGAAGATAAATTCGAGGGTCTGGAATTTCATCATATAGAAAGAGATCGGAACACAGCAGCCGATGTACTGTCCAAGCTCGGATCCAGTCGAACTCAGGTCCCACCCGGAGTCTTCGTGCAAGAAATTCTTCAGCCAAGTATCTCAATGGATCAAACAGAAGAGTGCAACATCATAGATCAACCCGAGCCAGACTCTGATGACTGGAGACGGCCAATTATTGAATATATAAAGAATGAAGAAGAACCAGATGACAGGAACTCGGCAGAGCGCATTGCCAGGCAGTCAGCTCACTATACACTCATCGGGGAGGTATTGTACAGAAGGGGCGCGTCAGGAATCCTCATGAAGTGCGTTCTCCGGTCCACTGGGAAGCAACTTCTGGAGGAGGTCCATGCAGGGCAATGTGGAATACATGCATCATCCAGAACACTAGTCGGGAAGGTTTTCAGGTCAGGATTCTATTGGCCGACGGCGAAGAACGACGCAGCCGAGTTAGTTCAGAGATGCGAAGCTTGCCAATACTTGTCAAAGCAACAGCACATGCCAGCACAGCAACTACAGACCATACCTGTAACTTGGCCTTTCGCATGCTGGGGACTGGATATGATTGGACCTTTCAAGAAAGCTCAAGGGGGATATACTCATGTATTGGTGGCGATTGACAAATTCACTAAATGGATAGAGTTTAAGCCCATTGCTTCTTTAACCTCTGCTAAGGCCGTGGAATTCATACAAGACATAATATTCAGATTCGGGATACCAAACAGTATCATCACTGACTTAGGATCCAACTTCACCAGTTCAGAATTCTTTGACTTCTGCGAACAAAAGAGCATTCAGATCAAGTACACATCTGTAGCACATCCAAGAGCCAACGGGCAGGTTGAGCGGGCTAACGGAATGATATTGGAGGCACTCAGGAAAAAGGTCTTCGATAAGAATGAAAAATTTGCAGGAAAGTGGATAAGAGAATTGCCTTATGTTGTTTGGAGCCTAAGAACCCAACCTAGCCGAGTCCTGCATGGGTATCCTCTGTTGGGACAGTAGTCCCGTGGCAAATCCGCCAAGAACAGAGTTCCTGTGGAGGAAGAACCCCGATGGAGACGAGGTGGAGAAGTTCAGCTTCGGAAACAATGGACATATGGTTACCTGCGAAGGGCAACTGGCTGTTGGGGTCGATTGGAGGGATCACCGCAGCAGACGAGTTCGCAGTTTTCCTCTTGGGCGCCATCTCGCTTTTCACCAGCGAACAGAGTAGGAGGCGAGTGGCAGAGAAGTTTCAGATGCGGGAATGCAAGAACTAGGGCACGGAAAGCAAAGGCGGCTAAAAGCGCAACTCTTATGGGATATTCTCGAGCCAGATACCGTTTCAAAAAGTGCCCAGTCATCACCCGACGGTTATTTCCGAAACCCCAGCATGCCACGTGGTCATCTGGCAGTTATTTCCAAAAAGCCGACGTGCCACTTCATCACTCGGTTATCATCCTCAAAATAACTCATGCGGCCGGCTATCACTCGGCGTTGACTCTAAAACGCTGACCTCGTATTCAATCGCTCGACATTACTTCTAAAATGCCGACGTCGACCTTCAATCACTCGGCGTCGCCTCCAAAACGCTGACCTCGTATTCAATCGCTCGGCATTACTTCTAGAATGCCGACGTCGACCTTCAATCACTCGGCGTTGCCTCTAAAACGCTGATCTCGTGATCAATCGCTCGACATTACTTCTAAAATGCCGACGTCGACCTTCAATCACTCGGCGTTGCCTCTAAAACGCTGATCTCGTGTTCAATCGTTCGGCATTACTTCTAAAATGCCGACGTCGACCTTCAATCACTCGGCGTTGCCTCTAAAACGCTGATCTTGTGTTCAATCGTTCAACATTACTTCTAAAATGCCGACGTCGACCTTCAATCACTCGGCGTTGCCTCTAAAACGCTGATCTCGTGTTCGATCGCTCGGCATTACTTCTAAAAAGCCGACGTCGACCATCAGTCACTCGGCGTTACCTCTAAAACACTGATCTCGTGTTCAATCGCTCGACATTACCTCTAAAATGCCGACGTCGACCTTCACTCACTCGGCGTTGCCTCTAAAACGCTGACCTCGTGTTCGATTGCTCGGTATTACTTCTAAAATGCTGACGTCGACCTTCAATCGTTCGGCGTTGTTTCTAAAACGCCGATACCGACTGCAAGACTACTCGGCAGCTACTTCTGAAAGCGTCAGCATGATGCGCAAATTATTCATCTACTGTCTCAAAAGAATCAGTTCTATGATAAAGGAAAGCAAGTCATCGAGAAGGGGCCAACGTCATTTTTTCATTAAAGGGAAGATAATAAGCTTACAAACCAACTCTTTGCGAGTTGGTGCTTCCCTACTATTACTACATTACTACTACTACTATACTACACTATACTACTCTACATTACTACTACATTATTCTAACTACACTATACTAATATCTAAAGACCAGTGGCGTTTAGCCACTGGCCTTGCTGCTGCTGCCACCGCCGCCGCCCCTGGTGCTGTCGTTGCCGCCGCCGCCCCTGGTGCTGCCCTTGCTGCTGCCGCCTCTGGTGCTGCCCGTGCTGCTGCCGCCTCTGGTGCTGCCCTTGCCGCCGTCACCGTCGCCGTCGCCACCGTCGTCGTCGTCGCCGCCGTCGTCGTCGTCGTCATCCTCGTCCTCGCCGCCGTCCGAGTCCTCCTCGTCCGAGGAGAACTCCGACTCATCCGAGCCCTCGAGCCCAGAGCGCTCGACGGCCCGGATGTACGTCCAGACTTCCGCGGCAATCCCCTGGGAGTCGTCTGAATCATCAGACGACACCGGGGGAGAGACGGGAGCCGGAGACCCCTCGGACTCGGAGGAGAACTCCTCCTCCAAGTATTCCGAGTCGCCGAAGTCCTCCGACGGAGGAGTCGGCTCGCGCTTGCGCTTGTTACTCTTGCCCATGGCAGAAGCAGACAGGAGAGAGGAGAAGAATGCAGTAAAGAACAGCGAAGAGATGTGAAAAAACCAGAGGAGCAACGACGTTATTTATAGAAGGGAAAGGCAACCGCTCACCTCCAACCGTGGTCACTGAACAGTCGCAAAGCATTCAATAAGCACTTCCACCCGTCTGAAGACGCGTCAGACGGCTGACGCCGTTTCATGCAACACTACACCCATTGGGACTCCAGTCAACAGCGCAAAGGATATGATTACACTCGCCGTCCCATCACATTACTACTCAGAAACAGCCGGCTAAAACACTCAGCGTACCAAGCCGTCCCTTGCCCACACCCATTGGGGGGGACGCCCAGGAATTATCAGTATATTTTTCAAAACGGTCACATCCGTGCAGGGCACGCAGTGAATACCTCAAGACAAAAATGAGATATCAGTAAGGATCAGAGGAAAGCCAAATATAGCCAGCAAAGTACAAGATATGGCCGACAGAAGCGACGTGAAGACTAGACAGAGAACGTCCGTCAAACGTCCAATCAGTCGCAGAAGCAAATAAATTGCACTACCTAGCAAGATATGGATGGATTGCAAACTCGGCTGCTAAAGACAAAATATACGCTGACCTCTGCAGCAAAATATTGATGACATAATGCTGACCTCCAAAGCATAATGCAAATAGTTTCATGCCAATTTCTACAAACGAAAGGAAGACCTTCGAATGGATTATCCTTAAAAAATCCATTTGAAGGTCGGGGGCTACACCCATTGGGTGCACCTCCGGTGCACCCCATGAATTATCATTTCAAACCGAGATAGTGCCGACTTCTAAGGCGAGCGACAAGATTAAAAAGACCAATCCTCAACCAAAATGCAGGAACGCAAAGGGAGATAATTTCTGAGGAAGACCTTCGAGTAGATTATCTTCTAAAATCTACTCAAAGGTCGGGGGCTACACCCATTGGGTGCACCTCCGGTGCACCCAATAAAGTTCAGAATTCTACAAACCGAAATGCCGACCTAAGCTTCGGTCAAATGAGTGATCGGAGCAAGAGAAGACAGCAGGAAATCATTTTTTGGACCTGGGATCTTTGGGTTGATTACCTCTAAATTAACCCAAAGATCGGGGGCTTGTGGGGGATAGATATCCCCCGGGTCCACTAAAGGAGTAAAAGACCTCACAAAAGGCCCAAGGGCCCAATAAATCATAAGGTCATTCTTTCGTGGGCCTGGGGAAAGACAACCAACAAAGCAGAGAAGACGTAAGACCGGATTGGAGCAAACCCGGACGGCCCACAACGTCGAACGAGTAAATCGCAACAGAGACCCGACTTTCCCGCGCTGAAGCCCCCATGCAACGGAGCCATGCGAGGATAAGTCGGCGAGGGTTACGTAGGGATAAACTCAAGAGGTTCACTACCTTTCAGCTACTTGTTGTTATCATATCCACGTGTACTGCCCCACGATCGAGTATATAACGCCTAGGGGGCACCCCTTCAGATCGATCGACCCTATTTTACTTAGCCGCCCACATTAACTCTCTGTGCCTTCAATCCAGAGAGCCCTCTTGGAACCACACTCGCATACTCACCAGGACGTAGGGTGTTACGCATCTCTAAGCGGCCCGAACCTGCAAATCTTGTCCACTGTCCCTCGTGCGATCGGCACGAACCATTTTGCTACAGTCGTTGACACCGTCCTACTCCTAAAAACACCTTGAGGGGCAACCCCGGGTGTGCGGTCGGACCCAAAACACCGACAAGGAGTACCTTCTGGTCATAATTAAGAGCCTCATCAAGGACCCTATTAACACGAAATGGCAGCCGGGAATGTGAATGGGAATGAGCTTTGCGGGGAGGGGAGAATGAGAAAGACAGTGCGGGAATGAGAATGTCAGAACACGGAATGGCAGCCTACCCCTTACCGCCTTAATAAGTAGTAGAGATTTAACATGAATGGTATGGCGAAGTGATTTTATCAAAGCGCGCAAATAGCGATTTACGCAAACGATGACGCGCGCGAACAACATGTGAATTAGCACGTGCGAAACAGCACGCGCGACGCGTGCCACAACACGCAAATAACGTGTGGACCGGACACGCGGCGCGCGTGCACGAACATGCAAATGGACGATGACTACGTGCACGACATGCGCGGAACGGCGCGCGAAGGACGCGCGGCGACACGTCTGACTTGTGCGCGCGGCGCGAATCGCACTGCAGTGAGGGTACGACGGGGCTGTGCGCAAGGGGTAGACGTAGGGTGAACCGGGGGTAGAAAAGCAAGAAAAAGAGAGGGTAACACCTGAATTTGGTGAATATTTAAACGAATCGCACGGCAGTGAGGGTACGACGGGGCTGTGCGCAAGGGGTAGACGTAGGGTGAACCGGGGGTAGAAAAGCAAGAAAAAGAGAGGGTAACACCTGAATTTGGTGAATATTTAAAAAAAATTATACCCCCAAATTTAGGGTGTTACACCTTCATTTCAACCAACTATGTATATCGTACAGTCAGAAAAAATCATTACTATCTAGATGATGAAACAGTCAAAGCGATAGTGACAGCAAACAAAGGAAAGGAACTATAGAAATGCAAATTATAAAGAGGCAAGTGATATAGTACTCCCAATCAATTGACTGGGGTTCATACAATATAATTGAAGAAGATCACTTCCAAAAGGAAACAGTCAAAGCAATAGTGACGGTAAGTAAAGGAAAGGAACTATGGAAATGCAAATTATAAAAGACCAGTGAATCCTCACCAGAGCATCAAACCTTGGCTTGTATTGAGGAGTGAGTGTCAACATAATTGGGGATCCCTATGCCTGCACTTTTTCCCAATCCAGATCGCAATAGGCGGTTAAATAGCCTAAAAGTGCAAAGAACCATAAGAATATCCGAAACCTTTAAAACCAGCAACCGTGAGCAAAACGGTACTAAATCATTTAGTAATCCTTAGATCTAGGTCCATCCTAGAGTTCAATGTTGCAATGCGCCATGTACACATCCTATTATTAGTACCCCTCTAAGAATTGCTTAGTTTCAGCTTGCTGTAGACTCGGAAAAAAATGGGATATCAACATGCTTGGTGATGCATTTGGGTACAATTGACAGATGCGACCCACAAGAATTGCCCAGTCTATATCGCCCATATATCCCATAACCTGGAAAGGGTTAGAAAGCATTTGTTATAAAATGTACATAATTTATGAATATATCATGTTAAGTTGTTAACACTATAAAGCATACTCCTGCAACAAGAAAAATCAGAAGAGAATCATACATTCGAGTAAACCCCATGTCGCTTTCCCCAATATCTTATGAATCTTAAGGTTGTGTGAAAACTCTTGATGAAAAAAACAAACTGTATTAATCCAGCAACAAAAACACTGTAAACATTTACTTCAAAATAGGTATATTAAGAATACAAACCAAAATATACATGCCCATCTAACCATCAAGAGTATTCTGGGTAAGAAAAAAAAGGAGGAATGGTTAAACCCGATGTTGTTCGTCAACTCGATCAACATGTTCCTAGCGAAATTGAATTAACATGCAATACCTGACTAACAATTTTGGTGTCCTGCATCCACTCCTACGGGATCTGATACCCACGGTATTGGCTCATCGTGCCATCTCGCACAGGCACAAGGCTGTACATTCCATGCTCTGACGTGCTAACGAAACGTCGATGAGCACAAGAATAAGCAAAAACAACTCCCTGATACCAGAAGCTACAAAGTGTTAAGCAGAGCGTCTGCCTTCCCCTTCGGGCAGTCAAAGTGCTTCAGCACCGCCCTCGTCCACCTGCCCATGCATTGCCCAGCGAAACGAAGTTAAGCAGCATCCGATTTGCCATGGCAGGCTCCATGCTATGCCGCTTCATCTCAGCTTGCAACACATGCACACCTGTTGAAGGCACATCTTAATAACATTATTTTTGTATGAAAAAATGAAGAAGTAAATTTTCGTTTCCAGGAAGGCGACACGAGCATATACGAACGAGAACCCCAAAACAGATCACTTTTGTTTGCAGCTAAATTTAAGAAAGAGCTTAGATTGGTTGAGTGAAATTAGCACTCCTTTTCCTACTCTTTTCCTTTTTGTTTTTCCTCAGCCCCTGCTGCCATCACGGTGGCGCTCGTCTTATGTTGCAAAATTGTATCCACTCATATCTCAGCGGCCAAGGAAAATTCTAGCGATTAGGCAGTAGTTTTCATAGGGAGTCGATGCCACCAATTCCTTGTCCACTCGCCACGTTTCTCCAAAAAGAAATTGATGGCCAGACAAGACGCCACATTTTGCTCATTCGCGTAAGGGCGCAACACTGGATCAAGGGAGGGAGTTCAGCAATAAACTGACAATTTCAGATTGCAGTTCACACATATCACAGATACATAGTTCTGTGACTCAGTTCCAGTTCACACACAGAAACCACACATACATAGTTTCAGTTCCCAGATTTCAGTACACAGACACAAACCACAGATACATAGTTCCCAGATTTCAGTTCACACACAAAACACAAATACTTCACACTTTCTTCTTCTTGGGGGTGATTTTTTAACTAGCCATCCTTTCATGCGTGGTGGAGTTCCTGCTGAAAGTGTAGTCAGCGTTTCATGGCTGACAGTCAGCTGTTCCTGCTGATATTGTGTTGTTATACGGGTTGCTGAAATTGTAGCACCCACTTCTTGGTCTGCAGTTTGTTGAGTTGTTTTTGCAAGCACCACTTCATCAGTAGCAGCCTTTGAAGATGTAGCCCGAAGTTCACCACGATATCTAGCTAACCTACAGCTTTTTAAGAGTGAAGGGATCACCTGATCCTTTGGCCTCCAGTGCAAGATCGTCCAACCATTGAGAGTCACTCCGCACAATGAATTGTTGCCTCCACATCCTAAATAGTTGCAGGGAAAGGACAAACAAGAACTTATGAACACAAAATGAATTTGGCTGTGATACAGCAACCATCACAAACCTATCCCCAAAGAAGGGATGGGCAGATGGCCATGACACTACGAAACATGAATGTTACTGAGGTTGTTTTGCTTCAAAATTATCATTTTTATTTGTGTCCATCTACAATTTGAATACATGGAATGAAGAAATACAGTTTATGTCATCTGAGCATGATCCTTGTTAGAAAAATATGATAAAAGGCCTGTGACACTCACCTCATGGTTAGATATCAAAATCTCCAAAATCCATTCTGGACACTCTAGTCATTGTAGTTCTGTTATCTAGATGACTACAAGCCAAAAACAGAAGATCCTGAAACAACGTAGAAATATTTTGACACCATAAGAATCTAAACAAGATCTAAAATTGATAAATAAAAAGCATACAAGTCTTAGTTTGTAAAGAACAAAGAGCATATAACAATGTAGCACAGTTCAAGTGAAAACAAAATGTGTAGTTGTTTGGCTGCTGATATAAACATGGCAACTGGGGTTATGAGGTCGACAGATGTAAGGCATCCAGATATTAGCAACACCAACATGTAATCCTAAGATTTCAAAATCTAAAAACATTCGACCTACGAGGGCAAGACCGCCCCCACAGCATTAGATTAATAATAAGACCTCACGCAGGAGCTCTACCACCGCAGCCCCTCAGGCATGCTCCAGCGATGCATTTCCGTCGCCGAAGGCCAGGAGCTCTTACAAGAGATACACTCGGGGGCTTGCGGCCATCACGCAGCACCTCGAGCCCTTGTTGGAAACGCCTTCCGACAAGGTTTCTACTGGCCGACGGCGGTGGCCGACGCCACAAGAATTGTCCGCACCTGCGAAGGGTGTCAGTTCTATGCAAGGCAGACCCACCTGCCCGCTCAGGCTCTGCAGACGATACCCATCACCTGGTCGTTTGCTGTGTGGGGTCTGGACCTAGTCGGCCCCTTGCAGAAGGCACCCGGGAGCTACACGCACCTGTTGGTCGCCATCGACAAATTCTCCAAGTGGATCGAGGTCCGACCCCTAAACAGCATCAGGTCCGAACAGGCGGTGGCGTTCTTCACCAACATCATCCATCGCTTTGGGGTCCCGAACTCCATCATCACCGACAACGCCACCCAGTTCACCGGCAGAAAGTTCCTGGACTTCTGCGAGGATCACCACATCCGGGTAGACTGGGCCGCCGTAGCTCACCCCATGACGAATGGGCAAGTAGAGCGTGCCAACAACATGATCCTGCAAGGGCTCAAGCCGCGGATCTACAACGACCTCAACAAGTTTGGGAAGCGATGGATGAAGGAGCTCCCCTCTGTGGTCTGGAGTCTGAGGACAATGCCGAGCCGAGCCACGGGCTTCACACCGTTCTTTCTAGTCTATGGGGCCGAGGCCATCTTGCCCACAGACTTAGAATACGGTTCCCCGAGGACGAGGGCCTACGCCGACCAAAGCAATCGAGCTAATCGAGAAGACTCACTGGACCAGCTGGAAGAGGCTCGGGACACGGCCTTACTACACTCGGCGCGGTACCAGCAGTCCCTGCGACGCTACCACGCCCGAGGGGTTCGGTCCCGAGACCTCCAGGTGGGCGACCTGGTGCTTCGGCTGCGACAAGACGCCCGAGGGCGGCACAAGCTCACGCCTCCCTGGGAAGGGCCGTTCGTCGTCGCCAAGGTTCTGAAGCCCGAAATGTACAAGCTGGCCAAGAGTCAAGGCGAGGTCTACAACAACGCTTGGAACATCCGACAACTACGTCGCTTCTACCCTTAAGATGCTTTCAAGTCGTTCATACACCTCGTTCACACACAAAGTCTAGTCATCAAGGAAGGGTCAGCCTTGCCTCGGCAAAGCTCGACCCTCCCTCGGGGGCTAAAAGGGGGGAACCCCCTCTGCGCCGAAATTTTTCTCAAAAAAAGTCTTCCACCAAAAAGGCTTCTGCGTTCCCCGACTATATCAGTAGCAGGACCCCAAGAAGCGAACGAGGGCACATGTAAGTGGCAAGGCTGACTGAGTCGAGGGACTCCTACACCTCTGGGATGCGGATACCTCACTCGTCACCTACCACGAAAAATGACTCCTACTTGGGCAAGCCACCCTACTACTAACGAACGGGGCCGGATATGCAAAATGGAAGGAAAAGGAGCACGACTTTATACTACGATAATAAAGTGTTCGGGCCTCAGCGGCCGCAAAAGACACATGTGCATTCAAGGAAAACTGCTCCGGTAGAGTTAGACGTCGCCCGGAGAAGGAGCCGCGCCCTCGGCTTCGTCCCCGCCTTCGGCAAAGTCCACCCCGGCCTCGGACGACGGCGCAGGCGGGAGGATCTCTGCCTCGAAGGTGGTTGCTAGCACCGCGCTCGGGCCCGCGGTGGCCGCGTCGAGCCTCTGGACTTCAGCCAGGGCGGCTTCATCTTCGTCAGGGAGGCAATACCCCTCGCTGACCCGCTCCAGATCCACGACGTAGTGGGAAGCAAGCACGGCGAAGGCCCGCCTGACGCCGTGATGTAGCGCCTCGCGGAGTCTGCCACGCACATGGTCACCCAAGGCCCTGCAGGCGACTTTGAGGGGAGCTTCCCGAGGGGACGTCGCCGAAGCCAAAGACCCGACAGAAGTCCGAGATGGCCTCGGACATGGCCGCGTGGTCGGCCTCCCTCTGCTCGGCCGCCTGAGCAAGCGCCCTGGTGGACTCATCAAGGGCAGACTCGAGCTCTGCGAACAACCAAAGTGCAAGGCCTCAAACACAAGTGGAGGAAACGAGCTGAAATGAAAACCGAAAATAGCCAGGACATACCTCCGGCTCGGGCACGCAGCTCCGAGGATGCGGCTTGGGCTACGGCTAGGTCTGCTGCAAGGGCTCCGGCCCGGCTTTCGGCCTTGGCGGCCCGGCCCCGAGATTGATCCCGCTCATCGGCGACCTGGTCAAACTCCGACTGCCGTCACTGCACCTCTGCGTGTGCCGCTGCCGCCTCTGCTCCCAGATCGGCACAGAGCAACCGAAGGTCCGCCAGCTCGGCGCCCTGCTGGGAGAGGCACGCGGTAGCCCTGGCAAGCGAGGTCCTCAGGGATCGCAGCGAACCCCAGACATCGACCTCACGGCGGATGAACGACGACTTGGCGGCGCTCAGATCCGTCAGATCCTGAGGGAAGGAAGCGGGGCGTCACAAAGGACGCCTTGATCACGAAAAAAGGTATGCCTGAAATCATTACCTGGAGGATCTTGGGGACGTCCCTGCAAAAGACCTCCAAGGATGACCGGAGCGACCCCACCGTTGCCTCGGCACACTCGCGGAGCTCGTCCCAAGACTGCTCCTCCCGCTCATCGTCAAGAACGAAGAAGGGATCCGAGGCCTCACGGGTCCGGAACCGGAGCAACTGGCGCTGCCCCTCGGAGCTCCGCCGTGTAGGGACAAGGCTGTCGCTCGGCGGGACGGGTCGCGGTTCCACGCCCCCCCTCCTCCGAGGCACCAAGTAGCGACGCCTCGGCCATCTCAGCGTCGGCGGCGACGGGTCGCTCCACGGCCAGGACGACAACGACTTCGGCAGCAGCCGGCGCCAGCGCCGGTGGCATGTTTGGTGGGCCCGAGGCCACGTCCACGCCAGCCGCCTCCCCCAGCGCGACGGCCGCCTCAACAGAAGAGCCAGCCTCGGGAACTCGCTCCACGGCAACTGGTGCCGCCTGAGCCCCTCGCTGTGGGGCGTCTTGCGAGAAGGTCAGCTGAACGGCGAGGCCCGGCGCGGCACCGGCTGCGGAAGCCGACGCCGTCTTGAGGACCTTCCGGGGAGCCAGATCGGTCAGGCCATGACTCCGCTTGCTGAGGAGGAAAGGAAAGTCAGGGTCGGGACATACAAAGGAGGAGCCGAGACGAAGACATTCTAAGGTACTTACCCACTCCGGGCCATGATCAACCGTGCCTGTGGGGAGGTCTCTCGAATCTCGACCCCCGAAGGTACTGCCGAGGTCCGCCTCGCCGCCAGCTTCGGTACCATCCTCGCCTTGGGCACCCTAGATGCCCGGGAGACGGACCGCCCAGGCGCTGCCACGGCGACCTGAGGGTCGCCCTCCTGCGCTGTCGGCACGGGCGACGGTTTTCGGGGAACAGGCACCTCGGCATGACTCCCCGGGGTCACCTTGCCCTGTTTCTGCGGGAACTGAGGGCCCAACTTCAGCTTCAGCACAAGTTGTAACAGCTTCAGCGGTCTCCTTTATATTTTTCTCACTCATGCTAGGCACTTCTGTAGAAACAGGAGTTGTTACCCTTGTTGACTCTATGACAGCGTCTAGTACGCTGGCCATTCTCCGCCTCTTTGGAGTTACTACGGGAATTTTTGATACCTCTGCCGATTTCCTCAATTCTGGATCTTCGACCGTTTTTCCTTTGCTTCGGTAGGACACTTCGGCACATCGGCTATTTCGGTTTCTGTATGTTCCGCTACTGTCTTTAGGATTAGTTCTTCAGCTGATCCTGTTGTGGCTTCAGTAGGAGCGGGGAACTCTGGCTCAATAGTGGACGAAGGCCCCTCAGCAAGCTTCGGCACGCTGGCCATTTCAATGTACCTGGGCCGCTGTGTCAAAACTTTAATCTTTTTAGCCTTCGACGTAGCAGAGATGGCTGAAGCAGCAGTTTTTCTTTTCTTTCCATGCTTTCATGAGGGATAGCAATAGTCTAGGTATACAAAACTAATTACATCAAAAACTCTGTTTAATCTTTTCTTGCCTCGTCCTCCGAAGGCTAATGTCATGGCATCATCTTCGGCCCTTGTGTAGGCCCCAAGCAATTCGTCACTAGTTGCCTCAACACAATTCAACCAGTCCTCGTTCGGCTCATGAAATTGATCTCTGTATGTGAAGGTGTATTTCAGATAAACCAAGCCACCTTGACTGGACCCGACAGCAGCTTCCTTCGGCATCTACCAATCACTAACAAGAGGCCACACTCTATAAGCAATATGCTCTTGGACTAAGTCTCTTGTGGCAATAAAAGTGCATACACCATTAAAAGCCTTCTAGCATGCTTCAATTTCATTTCCAAGAGTAGTGGCTGGCCTTCTGATGACGAAGCAAGACCAAATAGGGGGTTGAATGATCCCCTTTATATCTTCTCTTTCAACTAAGTTGTTCTTTACATAAAACCACTCTTCCATCCAGGCTCCTGGCCACCACTTTCAAAACGTCAGGACTGGATAGCTCACATCAGAGCAAGGCACGAAGCCGTAACAACCAAAATTATTATGATATTGCTCCTTGCTAGTAGCCTTTGTCTCATAGGACAGCTCATGCATGTTACAGAAGCATTTTGCACTCGGCTCTAGTCCCTGGCTCCTCATGGCCCAAATGAAAATCCCCATTCTGATGATAGCTTTAGGGGTAATCTGATGAAGGTAAATCCCAAAAGGCTTCAGAACTACAACTAAAAATTTACTTAAGGGAAACCGAAGCCCTGCCTTCATAAAGCTCCTATAAACAACAACTTCGTCTACTTCGAGCGCAGGGGCAGTGCTATGTCCTCCAGCCCTCACAATAGAAATATCGCGGAAGTATCTTCCTTTCATAGCATCAATCTGACTTTGCTTGATGGTTGATTTTCCAAAGATGGTATGACTCAGCTGCTAGGGCCGATCTTTGGTGTCTTTGTTTCCACTTTCCAAATCAAAACTTTCACTATCGTCGGAGTCCTCAGATAACCCAGCCAGCATTTCATTGGTGATTTTTTCTGTGTTTGTCTTCTCCATAGCTTCATAAAACCCAGCCAATGCAGGGTCAACAACCTTCTTCTCTTCAGCCATTTAGTCAATGATTGCACAAATGCCGAAGCTCACAATTTAATCAAAACATGGCAGAACAAGAAAATTCAGAATGACAAAAATAGCGCAAGCAGTTGAAATGCACATCAAATGCTATCAATGTGAGTCCCTATTTATATGCCCAGCGCATCACAACTTGGTGGGCCCTACATGTCAGTGTCAGTGTCTTTCGCTATTCTAGCGAAGGGAAGGTGTTTCTCGGACCTTCGGCTAAAGGCCTTCGTTCACGTCGCAGTCTAAATTTGTTAACAAAGAAACAAATTAATACTGCGAGGGGCTACTATTGGGGGCCTTCCCTTTCCGAAGATCCTCAAAAACATGACTAACCATATGTTTCAGTATGACATAGACTATTAGAGGAAGCTTTGGCTTTGGGATAAAGGCGCGTGATATGGGGATACAGCTCGAAGGCAGCATGGATGGACGCCGAAGCTACAGCTAAAGGAGCTTCGGCTAGGCATATTAATAAAGACAAAGGACAAAACCGACCTAAGGGAGAAAAGACTACTTAGTTCTTGGTAGTTTGCATTATGGTTAAGAGTAGATGTCAGGGACAATGATGTAATCTTATTCGAGCTGCGTCCCATTCCTATAAATAGATGAACAGTAACACCGTACTGTTCACGCTGAATTGTAATCACTTTTGCGCCACTCTCGCACCTCACCTTCTGGCAAGCCGAAGGTATTAATGTAATATTAGTATTATTGATGTTTATTCATATTTATAAAATGAGAACATAACTAATTTATTGATATATCATGATTATTTATATTCTTTTGTGTTTCATGTATACTTATTTATATTCGTCCACTGAGATGATGAAGGTATGCCCTTCATGACCTTCGTCCGAAGATCATTATATCCCGAAGGAGATAATGCTTCGAAGGACGAAGGTCTTTAATCGTTAACAATTGTGTTGCTTTGTTCTTGATGTATAGCATTCGGGAACAAGGACCAACAATAAGGCGTGATGAATTCATATCGTCATTTAATATTATGAAATCACATTCTAATAACCAAAACAGTGCATTAATTAGTTCAACATTCACACAATTCATCCAAGAGATAATTCTATAACATAAAATTGTATGATTGTAGATCCGGTAATTTACAATCCAAAGAAAATCCTTAAACTTCAATTCAAAGTATGAAACTTCAAACATATTTCAAATTTATAAAATTGTAGTAGACTTAAGATGGAGGCACTTGGCTTCGATTGAAGCTTAACAGTTGGCACAGGAGAACATTATTTTCTTCCATCGATCTCTTCATACTGTCCATGGTCACCTTTGAGGCCTGCGCCTGAGCCTTTAAGGTTTCGACTTCCTCCCGAAGTCCATATTTTTCTTTCCTCTCAAACTCCAATTGATCCTGAAGTTCTTGAACCTTTGTAGAAACAATTGTGGAGCTTTTCTTGGAGGTAGCTTGCAGACCAACATTCTGTAGGAACAAACTAGAGCCTGATAGCACTTTAGAAACAACTTCCGTAGGAGACTTCTGTTGTTGTCTATCCTTAGCTGGTGCTGTCACCATTGCTTCCATGTCAACCTATTATAATACTAATTGTTAGTATAATGTAGTCCTAGTTGCAAGTTTTCAGTACAAACATAAAAACAAAATGAGTACTCACAATTGCTTTATGAACATTCTCAGAAAAACCTTTCTTCTTGCTGCAATGCATGTCCTTGAAAAGATCTATTGCAATCGGTTCAATATCCTTATATTTCTCTTGCTTCTGAAATGGAAAAAGAATCTGGTGATAATATAGACCTTGACACATGATATACAAGTTGGTTTTTTACACCAATTTGGTTTGGTGTTGATAGTATCCCTAGAACATGCAATGGTGTAGGCATCCCTGGCAAATTTATCTTACATTCATTTTTGCAAATTTTATGTTGAGAATTAAGATTGGCAACTTCATCATTCAACTTACAAATAGTAGAAGTATGATCATTGTACACATCAATATCAAAATCTTTACATCTATTGCAAATAGAAACATGCTCCACAGATAAACTAGTAATATTCAATTTATCCATTCTAGCATTTAAATCAGCATTTAAACTCTTAAGGCTAGAAATAGACTCATGGCACGAAGAGAATTCAGAAGAAATTATTTCACTTTTCTTAACCTCGAAAGCAAGAGTTTTTTCAACATTAACAAGTTTATCATGTACTTCATAAAGGATATCTTCCTGTTTTTCTAACAACATATCCTTCTTATTAAGGGCATCAATTAACTCATTAATTTTGTCTACTTTTGATCTATCTAAACCCTTAAAGAGATTGCTATAGTCTACATCGTCATAAGAATCCTCATCACTAGAAGAAGTATACTTAGGTGTATCTCGTGTACGTACCTTTTTCTCCTTAGCCATGAGGCAAGTATGTCGCTCGTTGGGGAGGAGGGAGGACTTGTTGAAGGCTGAGGCAGCAAGTCCCTCATCGTCGGAGACGGATGAACAATAGTATGAATCCCACTCCTTACCAATTTGAGCCTCAACCTTTGCCTTTCGATAGTTCTTTTTCTTCTCCTTCTTCCATTTCTTTTCTTGTACCTGATCATTTTCATTATTGGGACATTATGCAATAAAATGACCAGACTTACCACATTTGAAGCAAAAACACTTTCCCCTTGATTTGTTCTTGTTGGGGTACTCCTTGTGTCCCTTCAATGCGATCTTGAAGAGCTTAATCACAAGCGCCATATGTTGGGGACTTGTTATCAAATGCTATGAATCAAGAACAAGGCAACAAAAAGTATTAAATGTTAAAGTCCTTTGTCCTTCGAAGCATTATTTCCCTTAGGATATAACGATCTTCGGACGAAGGTCATGAAGGGCGTACCTTCATCATCACGGTTATAAGATAATGAAAGATGAAACATATGAAACATGAAAGGTTATATGAATAGACATATAATATTATTCATGTGTTATCATTATATAAACTTGAATATTAAATATAATATTTAATTACATTTATACCTTCGGCTTGATAGAAGGCAAAAATCCAAGTGTGGCACACGAGCGATCACGAGCGATTACAGGATAGCATGAACAGTACAGGGATACTGTTCATCTATTTATAGGCATAGGACGCAGCCTGTGGGGAATTAAATTCATGCCCTTTACAAAGGTCTACAATTATAATACAAATTATCATGGGTCGATTGGTCATTTCATCTTTAAGTCGGTGCCTTTGGAAATATACTCCGAAGCCTTCTGATTGATAGCTTCGGCTTTGTGTCAATCTTCCGAAGGTGTTTCTTCTTATGGGACCTTCGGCGACGAAGCAGACCCCTAACAGTAGCCCCTTCACGGTACTAGATCGATTTTCGTGACGAGCTCGATCCGTGAAAAACTCTCCCAGGCTTCGGAATGTCGAAGGTCCGAAAAACACCTTCCCTGAGCTCGTTGCCGAGAAATGATTAAAATACTCCCAGCGTCAGGTGGTCCACCGTTCAGTGTGTACGAGCGATCTGGCGATTCACCTTCCAGGCACCGAGTGGTCCACCGTTCAGCGGGTGCGGGTGACTGTTCAACGAGTGCGAGCGGCTTGATGATTCACCTTCCCACCTGCAGCACTATATAAACAGAGGGGTAGGTGTGAAGTTACCACAACATTTACTACTATTGCACTGTTGTGCTGCCAAAAAATTTGGCCAACGCCAAAGCTTGCTCATTGCATTCTGAACCAAATGATTGTTTTGCTCTAGCTTCGTAACAAGAGGGAGCTTCGGCAAATAAAAAATTTTCAAATTTGTCAAAACGCATAAAATTCAACATCAAATGGCCAGGGTACGCTCAACAGCTAGAATTACTCGCGATGGAGAGGAAGCCGAAGCTGCTGAAACTGCCCCGATCTCCGAAGTTATGAGGCGGTCGGGATTGATTGTGACTGAAGGCGCTGCTGACAAAGAATCACCCGCTACTGAAACCGAGCAGGTAGATATTGAAGAGGGTGACGGTAATAAAGGAGAAATTTATTATGACATCATTATGCCATCGAAGCCCAGCCATCTGGATTTTGGGAAATCATCTGTGTCTGAAGCTGATATGTCTATGATGACGAAGCTAGGCTACTTCAGAGAAACCGAGAAGGGGTTGGTTCGCTTTGGCGGGGAAGAAACTATCCCGACACCAGAAGATGATGAAGTTGTAGTTTTTAAGAGCTTCTTCAAAGCAGGGTTGAGATTCCCTCTGCACAGAATGATTGCAGAAGTCTTAGAAAAAATTGGGATATACCTTCATCAGCTGACCCCTAACGCCATTGTTAGGCTCAGCGTGTACATCTGGGCTCTCTGAAGTCAAGGGGTTGAGCCGCTCGCCGATGCATTCTGCCGAGCACATGAACTTCATTATCAGACGAAGGCTAGAGAAGACAGATTACATGAGAACTTCGACTGTTATAATTTTGCTTATCGGAAGGATATGAAGACACCGGTGGTCAGCTATCGTACTAAATGGCCGACCGGTTGGAAATCTGAATGGTTTTATGTTAAATTTGATGAAGAAAAGGAGAAGCTAGTTCAGAGCCCGTTGAAGCTAATCTTCGGGCTGACTAGGCCTCAATGCAACATGACACCGGGGGATCCATGCCAAGATGTTGTGTATGAGTTTAGACTTGTGTCTGAACACATTGGAACTAGGGACCTAGTCCAGGAATACTTAGCCAAAGAGTGTTCCCAACGATGAGGAAGTGGGGTATGCCGAAGCTTGAAGAAGAGAAGAAAGAGGGTGAACTCGTTCGGCTGCCTTATCACTTTAAGTTCAAAAAACACTTCAAGGAACCCTGCCAAGAATGGTTGGACACAATCAAAGTTATGTGTAACGAGATTTTAGGGAACTATACGAAAAAAGAAGATCAGTTGATGACTGTAGCCTTCGGCTCCCGACCGAAGCAAATATTGAATCGGGTAATGGATGCTCTACATTTTGAATATCCTGATTATCAGTGGTTGAACAAGGGCGCCAAAGGGTAGAAAAGAAAAAGAGTTGTCAGTGTTGTGGGCAGACAGGCCGCCAGAATGGTAAAAGAGGATGAAGAAAAACTGAAGAAGAGGAAATTGAGCCCTGAGCCGACGGCGGTTGCTCCGAAGAAGAGAAAAGCTGCAGCTCCGAAGTAGAAGGCGACTGATATTGAAGAAGAAACTCCTGCATCACCTTTTGCTACCGATGTGGCAAAAATTCTAAAGGTAATGACTGAATCCTTGCCTATAAAGCTAAGTCCACTGGTGCCACATCTGACGTAGCTTTTTCAGAAGAAGAAGGAGCCAGCGATAGCGAAGAAAGCAACTGGGCCGAAAAACGAAGAATTATTACTGTGACAGAAGCTATAGAAGAGACACCACGACCAGCTTCGGCTTCAAAGGCAGCGGCTATTGAGAACACTGCAGCTACCGAAGCTGCGCCTACTGAAGCTGCAACTGCCGAAGCTGAACCAACCGAAGATGCAAATCTAGAAAGCACTCTTTCTAATATTGATAAGATACCTCTGGACATGGCCGCAGAAGAAGCTGCTGCAGCCGCCGGAGAAACCACAGCCACAGTGCCTGAGAAGGAGAAAGAAATAGTCGAAATTGCTTTAGAAGAAGAATACTTTAACTTTCCAAACTTAATTGGGCATGAATTGACGAAGGCTGAGAAAGAAGAGTTGAGAGAATACGCCATATCCTGCGGGTATCAACCACGGGTACTACTCTTCGGCGGTGTTGACGATGAAAGGTTAGGCTGCCTCCGAGATCAAACCGGAGCGAAGGTTATCGGTACTCTATCAAAGAGTATTGGTTTCCCGAAGCTTGAGACACACATTAGCCGCTACCGACGACAGCACATCGTCGGTAGTTTATTCTATTCTAATTTCAAGGTAAAAAACTTTTCTTCAACTTTTTCATTGCTTTTAACAACGAAGGTGTTTTCTAACGAAGGTTGCTTCTGCACAGAGTATGTTGTTGAGTAAAGCTTTGAGAATGCAACAAGATTTTGAAGATAAAAAGCATGAAGTTATAATTGAGGGTTTGGAAAGAAAAATAAAAGATCAAGCAGCTGCTCTTGAAAAGAAGGATTTCGAGCTTCAGACAAAAAAGGGTTTATTGGCAGAAGCTGAAGCTAAAATTGCAAAGTTGAATACGGAGCTTCTCATTTAAGTCAGAAAGCTTCAAGCAGCAAAAGCAGAAGTTTGATGCAAAATTTGAGATTGAGGTTGAAAACAGTTCAAATTTGCAAAAATCATTGACAGAGCTTCAAAACAAATGTCTGGAGTTCAGTAGCCGATGTGTGCAACGGCTGAAGTAGATCTTCAATTCGGTTGGAGCTGGCTATGAAAAATTTAGTCCTTCGATTGAAGATCTGTCAGGGGCCTTCGAACATATCAAGGGTGAAGTTGATGCCCTTGATGAAATTATAGCCGGACATGGTCATTTCTGTGCCCTGGTAGCTTCTCGGGGCACAGCTGTTGCCTTCCTGAAATCTGGTTGCACACATGGAAAGATTGTCAATAGACCCAACTTTAGCTTATCACCAGCAGATCTGATTGATATTCCGAGTCTTGCCCGAAGCATAGGAAACAGATTTATAAAGCTAGTATGGACGAAGGGTGGACGAAGCTTAGCTGGTGGCGAAGCTCGAAGTTATCTTAAGCTGGTAACAAAATCATACCTTGTGCTCACCTTTTCCTTTAGGGCCCGTTTGTTTCGTTGGAATTAAATTCCATTTTAATAATTATAATTTAGACAAAACTAATTAAGTTTATATATTTATATATGTAATATGTTTGTATATTATCTTAAATTATATGAGAGAGATAGTTATATACTACATTTATGTTATAGAGGCACAAGTAGAAGAATGTGCTATAAGTTGTACATCGGAAAAATAGCATGTAAATCTATAGAATCCATTTCCATCTCTCACCCCATGAATTTGAGGTAGGCTTATATGATAACTTTGGAAAGTGGTGGAATGTCACATTCTAAAAAAATAGCATATTCCATTAGTAAGATTCCAATTCCTTGAAATGAAAGGAAACAAACGGGGCCTTAGACTTGAATTTTCTTTACAATACCTTAATATGTACAGGATGACGAAGCTGAAGAGCAGAGAGCCGAAGCTTAGCAGACGATCCGAAGCTCAATAGATAATGATGAAGCTTGAATAGCTAGCTGTGGAAGAAACTCTAAGAATTCTTGTATTAACACTTGTAAAGAATATTGTAACTTAAGAATTAGATTCTACTCTGTACATTTTGTCCATACCTTGTAATATATTTTTTACCTTTCCATCAATGTGTGGAGTGCTTCGATGTGAACGAAACTTGTACTTTTTGAGCCGAAGGCAAAAAACACCTTCCCTTCTTTTCGTACACAACGAAGCATTATTCTGCTTTCGAAGCTGCTTTCTTAGAGCAAAGCAATTGTTTATATCTGTATGATATGATGATGATGGTCCTATGTATGTCTAAATGAATGTTTATGTATGCAATGTATGATGTAATGTATCGTGCAAATGAGTGCCCAAACACACACATCCGAAGCTTCATCCACAACCTTCATTCCCTAAGGAATGACTGAAATCTCTTTGCCGTTTATTTTTCGGCTGCACCGTTTATTTTTCGGTGTATGTGGCAGAACCACCTGAATTATTCCAGCTTAAGTGCCTAAGTCACGCCTCAGGGGCCGTAACACACTTAAATCGGAATAACATGTCAGTCCCTCAGATCTAGTCTGATAGAGCCACTTAACCAGGATCAAATTCCACAATCTCACTCGAAGGTGAGTCACAGAAGAAGTACAATAAAACAAGAAACCTCAAATTAAGTGCTGAGTTATTACATAGATCGGAGTTTTGAGTAGCAATTAAGAGTTCACAAAATAAAATGCAGCGGATAATCGATGTCGTCGGTATCGAGGAAATGGGCAAGGCCTAGCCCACTACTCCTCATGCTCCTCTCCAGCCTGTCACACCCGGGCTTTAAGGGACAAAGCCGGGTGCATCTCATACATGCGCCAAAGAAGACAACATATATAATAACATAGTGTATAGAGATAAATGTCATAATAATTAGAGTATTTATTACATAGTGAAAGTCTTACAAAATAAAATATAAATATAACAGGATCTAACATCCATCCTTGGCGCCAGAAAGCTGACTGGGAGACGACACCTAGATCAATTTGAAAGCCTTAGTGTTAGGCGGCTCCTCTTCGACCACCTGCTCTTCTCCTGTGGGGGGTGTGAGACAGCAAGAGTGAGCTCACATATGTTCATCGCTCAACAAGTTGTGGGGAATAATGTGGCATGAACTCACCAAAGGTGGGAGTTCATGAAGTGTAAGGCCGATCAATGATATAAGGCTGAAGCTGAGCTTTGCTTTTATAAGTTGGTCCAAATTTTATTAGCAATTACTGAGTGTAAGTGAATACCAAACCATAGTAATAATAAGTAAAAGTAATAATAAAATAATCCCAAATGCAATGAGATGACAGATTAAGTTTAAGTTCCATAAATTAATCATGTGAGTGTCTGAGCCGCTCATGACCGTGAGCACAGCTAGTATACCAGTTTTACACTCTGCAGAGGTTGCGCATCTTTACCCACAAGTCGTGTTACCCATTTGCCACAGAGTTGATCAGACTCCATACATCTCTACCAAGGAAGCGAGGCAGGGTACCACTACGAGGCCTTTACAAAGTTCCACTAGCTTCAGAAAACCCGCTACAGTTTATAGGAAGCTCCAGTGCAGGAATCCCTCGCCTGACCGCCATCGCAGCAAAATCAACCCAAGGACCTCCCTACACTGACCACTCCCCTACTGCTCTTGCCCCTTTCGGGTAAGGTAGTCATCCACTAGCTTTCCTAGTTAATCAGCCAAGGGCGTCCCATTATACCCTTGTGGTAGCACTGTTTTCCAAGGTGGTTCTCCAGGTTCCCATTAACATAATGATCTTATCATGAATAATAATAATAAACAGATAATAAAAAGGTATAACAACGAGTGATAAATATCTTTATACCCAAAGCCACATAAAGCGACAGCATATACTACCCAAAAAATTAGTAGTAAAACCAGTGGTGAAACAAGGTATAAAGATAGTCAAAATCTAGGGTAACCTATTGGGTCCCATCAAAATTAACCTATGCAGATCATTATGATTAATAAGAACATGAATGGGTAAAAGAAGTGATCAAGGGCACAACTTGCCTTCCACGAGCTCCTGCTCAGCAGTCTCGACCAGCTGAACCCCAGAATCCTCTGTAGCTTGCTCGTCTACTCGCATCAACACAATACATACATAGCACAGCAAAAATTAACATTACACCACACATGTAAATAAAATAGACAGTAATAATCTAGACATTAAAATGAGATCATATGAACTGGAATTATTAATTTTGGAGTTATATATTTTAAGTTATGAATTTCCAAAGATTTTATGCATTTAATATAGGGTTAATTGAGAAATAAATTTTAATGCGTATTTCATGTAAAAACAGTGGTACTATTTGATAGGGAATAATATTACAAAATTATAGGAACTGGAATGGTCCAATTTGAAGTTCAAATGAATTTTCTATGCTTTATACAAATTCTAGCACTTATTTATATTTTAAAAATCAATTTCTGTATTTATTTCTCTGATTTTTTAAGTCTCTGGACTAGGCGCCAAATTCTAGGAAAACTCGGGGCTAACTCGCAAAATGCGCTAAGACTCAGCCGCGGTCGAACTGGGATGGTGGCTTGATATCCTTTAACCCTAGGGTCTCTTTAGCAAAAGGTGCAGGCCGAAGGGGTATCAGAGAGCTCTGGCCGCCAGATCATGAGTGCACGGTCACGATTCAATCAACGTGGTTATGAATCGAATACGCTCACCTACCATTGACGGCCAGATCGACGGACGAGATTTAATTATCTGAGATCCGATTGTGCCCCTCGGATTCAGATCAACGCACGATACACCCGCAGCCGAACCGTTACGGCGCGACTTGATCCTAGCCATTCATCACTAATCTAGTGGACACGAGTTCGTCTTCAACCTTAGGTCACTCCATGGCGGAGCGAGCACCTGGAGCAGCGGCCCATGGCTCGCCGGCGCACCTGGCAGATGCGCCAGCCCTAGCAGCCCCATTGCGCTACAAGCTAAATAGGAACACGAGGATCTGAGCCCATCATCGGCACCGCGTGGCACTGGGTTGCGCACCAACATTGCCCCAGCTTGCCGAACCCCAACCTCTACGCTACATGTTGTAAAGGAGCGGAGATTCGTAGGGCATCTTACCGGATTACGCCGCCCAAGCCCCGCCGATGCGCGCCGCAGACTGTGATCCCGGGACGCGACACCAGTCGCCCTTGGATGCCTGCTACACGACGTCCTCTCTCTCTCCTGCTCCACCGGCGACAATGGCGAGTGGGTAATTTTGATGCTACGGCCGCGCGCGACGACAGTACTCCTGACGACGCACGTGAACTCGAGGGGAAGAGGAGAGAGAGGTTGTGGCTAACTTTATGGGTGCGCGGATGAATCGGGAGGTGGAGTCGTGGGTCACCAGAGTCCGCGGTTCTCGCACGGCGAGTACGGCGCGCGGAAGTCGGCGTCCGGTGCAACGAACCGAGGAAGACGGAAGCAGTGCGTGCAAAGTATACGGTCCAGTGGGACCCACTCGTCGGAGAGACGCCAGTAGTTCAGCTTGCGCAGGCGTGTGGCTGGACCGTGCGTCCGCAGTGCCAGCGACCGCACGCACGCGGAATTGAGCCGCTCGCGCGTGGGAGAAAAAAAGAAAATGGGCCGAGGAGAAGCATTTGGGCCCAGACGCAGATTGAGGTTGTTTTCTTTTTCTTTTCTAATTTTCTGATTTATTTTCTTTCCTATTTGAAGTTTTCAAATTTTGAATTCAAATGATGTTGTGAACTTATTGTTTTCAATTGAATACTTAATTTGAACATACCAGTATGATTTTTATTTATACACCTTACTTTGTATTTTATGGTATTTCTTTCCTTATTTCCCAATCAAATTTCAATTTAAGTTATTTCTTATTTTCAACTCACCATTATATGTATACTAATATTATTGTTATTTTAAATGCACAAGCAATCCAAAACTCCAGCATGATGCACAAGTTGTTCATGTGTCTTTTGTTATTTATTCTCTTTTAGGAGTGGGTGTTCTCATATGATAATATGTGGAGACAAAATACACAAGAGTGTTATCCCTGTTTTCTATGGTCTACAACTTTGGAGTATTACAAATCCTACCCCCCTTAAAAAGAATCTCGTCCTCGAGATTTAGGAAGGACTAGGGAAAAGATTGGGAAAATCTATACGAAGCTCTTCTTCTCTCTCCCACGTAGCTTCGCCTTTGCCATGGTGACTCCATTGCACTTTACACATCTTTATCACCTTATTTCTTGTAACTCGAGTCAGTGTATCAAGAATCTTGATAGGGTACTTAGCATAAGTCAGATCATCTTGAACACTAAGGTCCTCCATTGGTAGTTGCTCCTCAGGTACCCTGAGACATTTCTTCAGCTGGGACACATGGAATACATCATGTACATCTGACAGATGATCGGGTAACTCCAGTTGATATGCAACTTCACCCACTCGCTTTAACATCAAGAAAGGTCCAATGAAGCGAGGGGACAACTTTCCTTTAACTTTAAATCTCCTCATACCCCGAAGTGGTGACACCTTCAGATACACGTGATCACCCTCCTTAAACTCCAGTAGTCTTCTCCTATTATCGGCATAACTCTTTTGCCTTGATTGTGCAATTCTCAAATTTTCTCTTATCATTCGAACTTGTTCTTCTGCCTCTTGAATAAGCTCAGGCCCAAAGAACTGTCTTTCGCCAGTTTGATCCCAATACAGTGGTGTCCTGCACTTTCTGCCATACAGAGCCTCAAATGGTGACATCTTCAAACTGGCCTGATAGTTATTATTATAAGAAAACTCAGCATATGGTAAGCTCTTATCCCAACTTCCACCATGTTTAAGAGCGTAAGCTCTTAACATATCCTCTAGTACTTGGTTAGTCCTCTCGGTCTGTCCATCAGTCTGAGGATGGTAGGCTGAACTAAAATTCAACTTTGTATCCAAGCTCTCATGCAACTTCTTCCAAAATCGAGAAGTAAACTATGATCCTCGATCAGACACGATTTTCTTAGGCACTCCATGTAGGCAAACTATCCGAGTCATATACAATTCTGCTAGCTTGGCTCCCATGTAATTAGTCCTCACTGGTATAAAATGAGCCACTTTTGTCAATCTGTCCACAGTTACCCAAATAGAGTCATATCCTGCTGGAGTGCGGGGTAGTCCAACAATAAAATCCATACCAATTTCTTCCCATTTCCACTCGGGTATCTTCAATGGGTGCAATAATCCAGCTAGTCTTTGATGTTCGGCCTTAACTCTTTGACACACATCACACTTAGCCACATGAGCAGCAACATCTTTTTATAGTCCATAGACTAATACTTTTGCTTCAAATCTTGATACATCTTAGTGCTACCAGGGTGGATAGAGTAATCAGAATCATGAGCTTCTTTCAATATAGTCTCACGGAGGCTATCAATCTGTGGAACACATATCCGATCCTAGAACCATATAGTACCTTGCTCATCCTCCGTGAATTCCGGAACTCGACCTTCCGTAATAAGGTCCTTAATCTCTTTTATTTTAGCATCACCAATTTGTCCTTTGCGGATTTCTTGCTCCAAAGTAGGTTCCACATCAATGGTAACTCCTTCAGTGTGAGCAACTATCCCCGGGTTAAGTCTCCTGAAATCCTCAACAATCTCATCGGGTAGCTGGGCAACAACAGCTGAATGAACATGCTCCTTTCGACTCAAGGCATCTGCAACCAAATTTGCCTTGCCCGGGTGATAGTGAATCTCCAAATCATAATCCTTAATAAGCTCCAACCAACGGCGTTGCCTAATGTTGAGATCCTTCTGTGTGAATATATACTTCAAACTCTTATGGTCCGTGTACACTTGACACTTGGTTCCCATAATATAATGTCTCCAAATCTTAAGCGCATGCACAACGGCTGCTAGTTCTAAGTCATGAGTTGGGTAGTTCAACTCGTTTCTGCAATTGTCGAGACGTGTAGGCAATCACGTGTCCTTCTCGCATAAGTACATATCCCATGCCTTGATCGCATGCATCATAATATATGTCAAATCCCTTCTGTAGATCGGGCATAACCAACACTCAAGTGACATCAATCTCAACTTCAGTTGGTTAAAATTATCTTGGTACTTCTCGTCCCACTTAAATTCTCTTCCTTTCTCCAGAAGAGAGGTCATAGGCTTGGCAATCTTAGAGAATCCTTCAATAAATCTCCGATAATATCCTGCAAGCCCCAAGAAACTCCGAATCTCAGTGGTGGTAGTGGGCACGCTCCATTCCATTATCTCTTTTACTTTAGCAGGATCCACTGCTATTCCTCCATTAGAAATAATATGTCCCAGGAATGACACCTTATCAATCCAAAACTCGCACTTGCTAAACTTGGCGTAGAGTTGATTATCTCGTAGCTTCTGTAGCACCATCCTTAGATGTTCTTCATGATCACTTTCACTCTTAGAATAGATAAGAATATCGTCGATGAACACCACGACGAATCTGTCCAAATACTCCATAAACACCTTATTCATCAAATTCATAAAATAGGCTGGTGCATTAGTTAATCCAAACGACATAACGGTGAACTCATATAATCCATATCGGGTTGAGAAAGCCGTCTTGGGAATATCCGATGGTCTAATCTTCACTTGGTGATAACCCGATCGGAGATCAATCTTCGAGAATATCCTAGCACCTCTCCTCTGAACAAATAAATCCTCAACGTGGGGTAACAGATATTTGTTCTTCACGGTAACATCATTAAGGGACCTTTAATCCACACACATCCTTTGTGATCCATCCTTCTTCGGTACAAACAGTACCGGTGCTCCCCAAGGTGAGGAACTCGCTCAAATGTACCCAGCCTCTTGCAACTCCGTCAATTGCTTCTTCAGTCCCTTTAACTCTTCTACAGACATCCTGTATGGTCGTTTGAAAGTAGGGACAGTCCCAGGTAAGGGATCTATGACAAACTCAACTTCACTATCTGGTGGCATCCCTGGTAACTCCTCTAGAAAGACATCCGGAAAATCCTTAACCACACGGATGTTGTCACCAACAAACTTCCCATCCACTATGAATGTCGCTAGTCTGGTGGCGGTAGTTACTGCATTCCCAACTTCAAATTTTTCTCCTTTAGAACTGGTGAGTTCAATGGTTCCTTTAGCATAGTGTATATACTGCCTTTGCCTTTCTTAACCATGACATACCAAGGATCACGTCTATAGTGCTCTCTTCTAACACTATAGGGGTAGCCCATCTGGGTTAGAAACACAGGGTAAGAAAGGAAGAATTGTAGACAAGGCGAGTAATTACGAGAAATGTTACTGTGGGGGATTTATTAGCTAAGTAGATTAGGGTGTCACCTACTAAAGCTAATTCATTACCTTATGGTGGTACATGCTAAGATGCCCGTCTATACTATTTCAATCAAACAAAGAAGCAAATCAAGCATTTATCATCAGAACAATCAACCAACATTTTTGTTAAATAGAGAAGATAGTTTTAGTTTCGTCTTAGGTTCCCTATCTCTTAAGAATGTCATAAATGTAGGATTCCAAGGTGTGAAATCAATCTAGTCTTAGAGTAGGAGAGATAAGAATGATCAGAGTGGAACAGTAGAAGGTGAGATAGGATCAAGATAAGTATAGGAAGAATCAGAATAAGGTAAGTATAGAAGGAATCAGAATAAGGGTTTTGTCCTTTTCTATCTAGGTTTCGTCCTACAGTCAACATTTCCTCTGATACCACTTCTGTCACACCCGGGCTTTAAGGGACAAAGCCGGGTGCATCTCATACATGCGCCAAAGAAGACAACATATATAATAACAGAGTGTATAGAGATAAATGTCATAATAATCAGAGTATTTATTACATAGCGGAAGTCTTACAAAATAAAATATAAATATAACAGGATCTAACATCCATCCTTGGCGCCAGAAAGCTGACTGGGAGACGACACCTAGATCAAGTTGAAAGCCTTAGTGTTAGGCGGCTCCTCTTCGACCACCTGCTCTTCTCCTGTGGGGGGGTGTGAGACAGCAAGAGTGAGCTCACATATGTTCATCGCTCAACAAGTTGTGGGGAATAATGTGGCATGAACTCACCAAAGGTGGGAGTTCATGAAGTGTAAGGCCGATCAATGATATAAGGCTGAAGCTCAGCTTTGCTTTTATAAGTTGGTCAAAATTTTATTAGAAATTATTAAGTGTAAGTGAATACCAAACCATAGTAATAATAAGTAAAAGTAATAATAAAATAATCCCAAATGCAATGAGATGACAGATTAAGTTTAAGTTCCATAAATTAATCATGTGAGTGTCCGAGCCGCTCATGACCGTGACCACGGCTAGTATACCAGTTTTACACTCTGCAGAGGTTGCGCATCTTTACCCACAAGTCGTGTTACCCATTTGCCACAGAGTTGATCAGACTCCATACACCTCTACCAAGGAAGCAAGGCAGGGTACCACTACGAGGCCTTTACAAAGTTCCACTAGCTTTAGAAAACCCGCTACAGTTTATAGGAAGCTCCAGTGCAGGAATCCCTCGCCTGACCGCGCCATCTCAGCAAAATCAACCCAAGGACCTCCCTACACTGACCACTCCCCTACTGCCCTTGCCCCTTTCGGGTAAGGTAGTCATCCACTAGCTTTCCTAGTTAATCAGCCAAGGGCGTCCCATTATACCCTTGTGGTAGCACTATTTTCCCGGGTGGTTCTCCATGTTCCCATTAACATAATGATCTTATCATGAATAATAATAATAAACATATAATAAAAAGGTATAACAACGAGTGATAAATATCTTTATACCCAAAGCCACATAAAGCGACAGCATATACTACCCAAAAAATTAGTAGTAAAACCAGTGGTGAAACAAGGTATAAAGATAGTCAAAATCTAGGGTAACCTATTGGGTCCCATCAAAATTAACCTATGCAGATCATTATGATTAATAAGAACATGAATGGGTAAAAGAAGTGATCAAGGGCACAACTTGCCTTCCACGAGCTCCTGCTCAGCAGTCTCGACCAGCTGAACCCCAGAATCCTCTGTAGCTTGCTCGTCTACTCACATCAACACAATACATACATAGCATAGCAAAAATTAACATTACACCACACATGTAAATAAAATAGACAGTAATAATCTAGACATTAAATGAGATCATATGAACTGGAATTATTAATTTTGGAGTTATATATTTTAAGTTATGAATTTCCAAAGATTTTATGCATTTAATATAGGGTTAATTGAGAAATAAATTTTAATGTGTATTTCATGTAAAAACAGTGGTACTATTTGATAGGGAATAATATTACAAAATTATAGGAACTGGAATGGTCCAATTTGAAGTTCAAATGAATTTTCTATGCTTTATACAAATTCTAGCACTTATTTATATTTTAAAAATCAATTTCTGTATTTATTTTTCTGATTTTCTAAGTCTCTGGACTAGGCGCCAAATTCTAGGAAAACCCGGGGCTAACTCGCAAAATGCGCTAAGACTCAGCCACGGTCGAACTGGGATGGTGGCTTGATATCCTTTAACCCTAGGGTCTCTTTAGCAAAAGGTGCAGGCCGAAGGGGTATCGGAGAGCTCTGGCCGCCAGATCATGAGTGCACGGTCACGATTCGATCAACGTGGTTATGAATCAAATACGCTCACCGATCGTTGACGGCCAGATCGACGGACGGGATTTAATTATCTGAGATCCGATTGTGCCCCTCGGATTCAGATCAACGCACGATACACCCGCAGCTGAACCGTTACGGCGCGACTTGATCCTAGCCATTCATCACTAATCTAGTGGACACGAGTTCGTCTTCAACCTCAGGTCACTCCATGGCGGAGCGAGCACCTGGAGCAACAGCCCACGGCTCGCCGGCGCACCTAGCAGATGCGCCAGCCCTAGCAGCCCCATTGCGCTACAAGCTAAATAGGAACACGAGGATCTGAGCCCATCATCGGCACCGCGTGGCACTGGGTTGCGCACCAACATTGCCCCAGCTTGCCGAACCCCAACCTCTACGCTACATGTTGTAAAGGAGCGGAGATTCGTAGGGCATTTTACCAGATTACGCCGCCCAAGCCCCGCCGATGCGCGCCGCAGACTGTGATCCCGGGACGCGACACCAGTCGCCCTTGGATGCCTGCTACACGACGTCCTCTCTCTCTCCTGCTCCAACGGCGACAATGGCGAGTGGGTAATTTCGATGCTACGGCCGCGCGCGATGACAGTACTCCTGGCGGTGCACGTGAACTCGAGGGGAAGAGGAGAGAGAGGTTGCGGCTAACTTTATGGGTGCGCGGATGAATCGGGAGGTGGAGTCGTGGGTCACCAGAGTCCGCGGTTCTCGCGCGGCGAGTACGGCGCGCGGAAGTCGGCGTCCGGTGCAACGAACCGAGGAAGACGGAAGCCGTGCGTGCAAAGTATACGGTCCAGTGGGACCCACTCGTTGGAGAGACGCCAGTGGTTCAGCTTGCGCAGGCGTGTGGCTGGACTGTGGGTCCGCAGTGCCAGCGACCGCACACACGCGGAATTGAGCCGCTCGCGCGTGGGAGAAAAAAAGAAAATGGACCGAGGAGAAGCATTTGGGCCCAGACGCAGATTGAGGTTGTTTTCTTTTTCTTTTCTAATTTTCTGTTTTATTTTCTTTCCTATTTGAAGTTTTCAAATTTTGAATTCAAATGATGTTGTGAACTTATTGTTTTCAATTGAATACTTAATTTGAACATACCAGTATGATTTTTATTTATACACCTTACTTTGTATTTTATGGTATTTCTTTCCTTATTTCCCAATCAAATTTCAATTTAAGTTATTTCTTATTTTCAACTCACCATTATATGTATACTAATATTATTGTTATTTTAAATGCACAAGCAATCCAAAACTCCAGCATGATGCACAAGTTGTTCATGTGTCTTTTGTTATTTATTCTCTTTTAGGAGTGGGTGTTCTCATATGATAATATGTGGAGACAAAATACACAAGAGTGTTATCCCTGTTTTCTGTGGTCTACAACTTTGGAGTATTACACTGTCGGAGCAACATCCCACTCGACCGTCCAACCCGGTTGCAGGGTGGTAGGCCAAGTCACACCATCAACCATTTCCTGAATTGTACCTGCAAAAATTATGCCACAAGCAAGGCTGAGTATACTAATACTCAGCTAGACTTACCCGGTGTGAGGAGTCTACTCCTCTACCTCTAGACTATGCAGCTGTTTGGCTAAGGGGTTTGGTTTGCCAAAAGCACTAGCTGTTTCTAAAATCCATTTTTAGCTTTTCAAATTCTATCATCATTATCTTAGCTAGGTTTGCTCCTTCTAAGCATACATGGTAACAAGCATTTAGTTCAATCAACAAATTATCTCATGTAACCTCATTTCACTTCTTACTCGATGCAGTACAAGGGGTCAAGCAGTCTCATTAGCTGCGAGAAGCAGACGATTCGTATCGAGTTTTATCCTTGCAAGGTAAACCTAAACACACGGCATGTCAGGGTACTCTGGCCCCGCACATGACAACCGTCCCCATCGATTCCCCGTTTGTGTCCAGGCCTCACCGCCTTGGCATACAATGCTCCACTGACCCCGGCTGCCGCCGTGCAGTGACCGCACTTGTACCCACCATAGCTAGCATGGGAGACCCAGTCTCAGGTGGCATGAGGGATAAAGTCCGCGCCCGGCTTCACTCAGGTACTAGGTTTACCGGTTACCATTTTTCCCGGCATGTGCTTAGTACGTTCAAAAGCTTGACTCAGGTATCCACACATTAATCCTTAATTCCTTTTTCCCGTCTCATGGACAAGGCATCCTCCCTGGATCCAAGTCCTCCCGGGGTGAAGCGAAGGGTGAGACTTATAGGAAGTGGGTGATTATTGTTATTATTAGAGCAAACTGCTCTTCGAATGTCATTCTCTTTGCAACTTCAGAAGGAAGTCCTTTTTAAATTTTGTTTCATGATTTCTTCATTCTGATTTAAGACTATATTTCTGAATTTTAGGTTCGAAGGGCAGGAGGAGGGGTTGGGTGTGATTACGTACCAACTTCCTTAGGTAGGCAATCGGGGAAGTTGGATCTCAAGAATTCCTCAGTTTCCCAAGTAGCTTCTTCCTCTAAGTGATTACTCCACTGGACCTTGTACATCTTGATCGATTTAGCCCGAGTTGATCTTTCTTTGCAATCTAGAATCTTGGAAGGGTACTCTTGGTACGATAGATCTGGTTCTATCTCCAATTCTGGCTCTGCTATGATCTTGGTCGGCAATCGAACACACTTCTTTAGCTGAGATACATGGAACACACTGTGAATGGCAGACACTTTTGAAGGTAACTTCAGCTTATATGCCACGGGTCCACATGCTTCGATGATCTCATAAGGTCCAATGTAACAAGGGGCTAGCTTGCCTTTGATCCCAAACCTCTGCACTCCCTTGGTGGGTGATACCTTGAGGTACACGAAATCTCCCACCTTGAACTGGAGAGGTTTCCTTCTTCTATCATGGTAACTCTTCTACCTGGCCTGAGCAGCTTCTAGATTCTTCGTGATTAGTTTGACCTTCCTTTCGGCTTCAGTTACTAAGTCAGGTCCAAAAACTCCTCTTTCTCCAGGTTGAGACCAATTGAGTGGTGTCCTACACCTTCTTCCATAGAGAGCTTCGAAAGGTACCATCCTCAGGCTGGATTGATAACTGTTGTTATAAGCAAACTCTGCCAAGGAGAGGTGCTTATCCCAGTTCTTGCCACAATCGATCGCACAAGCTCTCACCATATCCTCCAGAATTTGGTTTACCCTTTCCGTCTGACCGTCAGTCTGTGGGTGGTAAGCTGAACTTCTGATTAGCTTGGTTCCCAAAGACTCCTGCAGTTGTTCCCAAAATCTGGCAACAAATTGGGCTCCTCAGTCAGAAACAATGGTCCGAGGTAATCCGTGCAAACACACGATCCGGTCAATGTACAACTCTGCATACTTTTGAGCCTTATCAGTGGTGTGCACAGGGAGAAAATGTGCCACTTTCGTCAGTCGGTCCACAATAACCCAAATCGAATCATGATGACGAGAGGTGTTGGGTAGACCCACGATGAAATCCATGCTGATGTCATCCCATTTCCATGAAGGTATAGATAGGGGTCGTGTAACACCCCTGGTGTTACTATAACTAAAACTTGAGCATGGCATCATAAGCATTGGCATTGCATATGTTTGATACACCTAGAGTGCATTCACTAGGCAAAAAATTTCAAACAAGTTGTATTGTTTTAGTGTTTTGCAAATAGAACCCTGGATAGGGAACTCAACCCTAAATAGGGATTAAAGGGGTAAAACTTAACCCAAATTGAGAAAACCTAAAGGCTTTAGGGGAATAGTCATAAAAAGTTCCCAAACATAAACTTGAATCACATTTATACCCCTGGGATACCAAAAATCTCAATTAGAACCCTGGAAAACCCTAAAACCAAACCCTAGGGGCTTATGTGCAAAATTAGTCCACTTTTGGACTAAAGTGCAAAAACCAAGTCAAATAAGTTTCTTAAGTCCTTTGGTTCACAAATGTGTGGACTTGAAAGCCAAATATTGAGTTTTGGACTTAAATGCAAAATGGACCTCAATTAGGTTCTATTCTAAGTCTGAAATTCAGTGTGGAGGGCTCTACTTTGGAGCATTGTATCTTTCAAATTCTAGGGTTTTTGCCCTAGGTCACCACATCAAAATTATAGCCCAATTATAGGAGAACAAGTTTGCTTGAGAGTGCAAGCCATGTTCTTGTGAGAAATTGGAAGATAATCTTACCCAAAGATGGACTGTCAAGCTGGTATAGACTGAACTTCAGATGGACAGTGACTTTGATCCAAGATTGAGAGCTATTTAGACTAAGATCCAGTAGGAATATACCTAAGATTGCTATAACAAAGTTATAGAGCTACTATATAGGAACAACTTTGCTGCAGGGATGGACTTGTGTTGTCACTAGGAATTTGGAGAAAAATGGCTCTGAAGTTTCTCTGTCAGCTGCTCTGATGAGGTGTTCACCATGGTACAATAGTCCATTAAGGATCAGACCGCCAGCGCAGCTACCTTACCCCCGGCGACCGATTGCCTCCGTGATTCGTGCGACCGCCGGTCCACTTTGTGCTCTGGATAGTTGGATAACGTCGTGGGGTTAAAAATCTTCGCCGCCGGTGAGCTGGACACCACTCCGGCTAGCCGCTGTGCCTCTCCCCTGGCTCACCGCCCGCGGGTAAAGTTGGTCACCGTCGTCGTGCCATCTCCGTTGTCCACTGCGTGTCCTAACCGCGCCACCGCATCGCCACGACTTACCCCCGCTCTCCGTTGATCGCCGGAGCAATTGCCACGGCATGGGACACCAATCCACGCGCGCCAGTGTTCTTCTCCACCTCCGACCGCCGCGCGTCTTGCTCATAATTCACGGCCGCCGCCTCTGGAATCTATAAATTGAGCCCCCCACCAGTTCTGCAAAGTCATCAGCTAGCCAGCCCCCGCTAATCGTTAGCAATCATCCACCAGTGAGCTCGAATTCGAGTTTTCCCCCAATTCTCTTTCCGCCACCGTAGAACTCAACCTCACCGCGGCCAGCCCCCTCCCGGTCAGCTCATCTTCTTCTCTCCCTTGTTTAAGTCTTCTCATAGCTCGGTGATGCTCGACAATCCATTTAATTTAGTAAGAGATCCTCTGGTCGCCGGGAACACGACGGTATTGTCGTAATGTTCACGGCCACCGTGGCCAAAGCACACTTCTTGACCATTCGTGCAATTAGGATGGGGAAAATACTCGGGGTAGGTCCAATGTGATGTCCGCCGCTCGGGAGCGCCGGTCGTCACCTTAATCGGCCAGTGTGCAAGTTCGCCGGAGCTCTGCGCAGCGCCGTTCGTCGTCAGGGTTGTTTTTGGAGAAGAGATAGAAATCGAGGGGCTTATCTACAAGTTGTCAGCGACCCGGTGGAACAGTAACCAAACCCATCTCCAGTTAGTTAAAACCCCAAGGGCCTTTCTGAGAAATTTCCACCGCGGGCGCGGGCGCTCCCCTATTCCCTGTGTTGCTGGGCCGTCTGGGCCAGATGTTGCCCAATACTATTCACAAGTTTCTCTTTTTCTTTTTATTCCAGAGCCAAAACAATTATAGAAAATGGTAGAAAAATGATAAAATTGTGAAACCAATTTTCCTAGACTCCTTATTTTCCCTAGTATTTAATAAAAATAGTTTTATGATTTTTAGTTTAAACAGGGAATTTTAGGGCATTTAAAATAGCTTCAAGAAATAGTTCTGGATTTTTAAAAGATAAATGGTAATCCCAAAAATGTTCAAAATTTTTATATGAACTCCCCACATAATTTAGAAGCCTTGGGTAGAGTTTGAATTGATTTGGACCATGTTTGATAACTAGAACCCAAAACCCCCTGCCCTTTGAACTCCTTTACCGACTCCAGAAACCCTAAGTTCTCGGAGCTTCGTGAAGGAAAGTTATATTCAAGACTTAGATAATAAATCTTTATTATATTCGCACTCTCATGAGCATTACATGGCATTCATTCTTATATATATATATATGGTTATGTTAGAACGCGAAGAAGAAGTGGAAGTCACTGAAGAGAGGACACCACCACCCTCGGATTCTCAGGCAGGCAACTGCTTCTACTTTGATATTTGTGGATCCGAGCCAGACTCACCTGTTAACGAAGGCAAGCCCCGGTGCATTTTGCCACCTCCCTTGATGTTTTTAAAATCTTTCTCACTTGCTTGCTGCATTAGGTGATAGGAGTTGATTGCTTAAACAATTCCTGCATTACCTTCCTTGAACTTGATTACCTTCCTTGAAACCCTGTTTTTACAAAAAGGTTTTTCTATGCTTAGTATTTCTTTAGAAAAACAAAAGGATTTGTTTTACAAAAGATGTTTGGCAAAGTGGGAGGGTTGTTTTTGAAAATAAAATTTGATGGTGGATCCATCAGGGCCCTGATGGGTTCAACATCGGAAAAGATGTACCTCTGCTAGGTACCAAGATTTGGGTTAAATGATTAAGCTAAGACCGGGCGGGTGACTTGCACGAGAAGAGAGTCTCGGTGTAGTGTCTCCGTCTGAGTCGATTAAGGACCGTCTCGATGTAGGCTTGATGATCGAGGACCCTTTAACTGGTCACATGCCTCGTCATGGGTAAGCCTTGCCTCGGGCAGACTAAGGCCAGAATAAGATAACATGAAATGGGCGTGGAGCAGTGGCGAGAGTAGCGTGTACCCTCCGTGGCAAGAGGCTGGACGGTGGTGTATCTGTGCTCTCGGTTTGCGAGAACCTGATCTGGTCTTAAGAACCCCGGTGGCGGGTTGACATATGCAAGGGTTAAGTGCTACATATGTCGTGTGATTGGAGATCCTCAGCTGAGCATAATCGATTCGGATCGCCGTACCTTCACGGTTATGAAGACTTGGTCACTGCCCTACACGTAGCATTCCACTAAAGATGATGGGTTTTTGTTAAGAAATTGGCTAGTGCAGGACCAGTGATTGAACTAGGGTAGAAAGAACTCTAGTTACAGGTAATTCTACTTAACTTGACAAATAAAACTGAATTTTAAGGATCCACTTTAGTAAGCATTTCTGCAAAACAGAGTCTTTGATTATTGAAAAGCCTTACCTTGACTCCCATATAACCAGCATACCCTTGAGAGTCTTTTCTTTAGTCGGGTAAGACTTGCTGAGTAATTCCATACTCAGGGTTTATCCCTTCGTTGTTTTTAGGTGAGGAAGTAGCAGATTTCTGTTGCTTCTGTACCAAGGTGGTTCCTAAGGAGGAGAAACAAGAGTGAAGATGCGGGAGGACTTGGTCCTCCATATAGAAAACTTTTGTGAAAAACTTATCGGGAGGAGTTTTTGCCTCCCTTAGTTATGTAATAATACTACTCTGCACTCGCTTATAGTTCTGGTCTGTAATAAAACAACTTGAGCTTACTTTTTAATAAATGTAAGTTTATATAATCGCTTCCGCATTTCTTTATCACCGATGTTCTGTAATGTCTGCAAGACGGGTGAAACGTTCCTGGAAAGGTAAGGAAAGATACCAAACTTGTCAAGTAGTTCAGGGGCACCTACAGGGTTGTCTGAGGTCCGTTGGACAAGGACAACTGTAGGTGGGCCTAATTACTTGGGAGGTTCCGTCACAGCTGGTATCGGAGCGTACCCCTTCTTGCAGATATTATGAGGCATCTTCAAAAGGATTTTCTAAAGTCTTACCTAGAAACTCTCTTCCTTTCTTACCTAAGTATTCTGAAGAGTTTAGCTTAAAGACCAGATAGGAAGAGTGCAATGTATAGAAGGCTGAATCAACTAAGGTTGATTATGTACTTACACATGCATCATGCTAAGAATTATACTAATAAAATTTTCCCCCTTAGAAAGATGCCACCGCGCACAAGGCAAACGGCGCGCAAGTCAACTGGACCAATCGGTGTGCCTCGGCATCAACTGGCCCCTCGACATGAGAACAGTAGCAGCGGGAGTAATGACCCAATAGGGGATCTTGAAGCCCGAGTAAGTCGACTTCAAGCGGAGTTGCAACACAGGACCAACGCTTGGGTTGCGGACGGAGATAGAATAAATGAACTAAGAAGAGACATCCGTCACCTGCGGGATCAGCTTGCTGATCGGGACTTAGCACTCGACTGGGCAGTACAGTCCCGTTTGCTGGCATGTGCTAAGGAAGCAAGGGCTCAGGCCCGAATCAAGGAACTTAGCTCAACTGTCGACGACCTGCAGGTCTATTGCAATACGTTACATGAGGAAGTCCATGTACTGTATTCGCAATTACACCCTAATGCACCTGCGCACCCTGTTGAGGCGGAAGCCGGACCCTCCCGTGTTGCAGGACACGCGCTGGGTGGGGAGTTAGACCTTTTTGAACCCCCTCCTTCCATGAGGCTGGTTGACGTATGGACTCCCACACCTGACGACGAGGCCGCCAAGAACAATGGGAAGCAGGGCTAATGGTGTAATAGAAGTAGAAGTAGAAGTAGTGTAGTGTATTGTAGGTTGTACTGGTGTATAATAGGTAATGCTATTGTATACTAGGTATTGTATCCTGTTGTAAGAGTCTTGAGTCTGTAACATTACTTTTGGTAATGTAAAATGGAATGGCTTTTTCTTTGGCATATCATATTGTTTCCAAATGATGTTGCCACAGATGCCTTCCAAGACTCGAGCTCAGGACGGAGCTGGTACCTCCCGAGGGAGGGAATCGACACCCAATCCACTTCATGTTCCTCCAACATTGGCTGAGGCAATTGCCGCCTTAGTGAACGCATGTTGGGGACTTGTTCTCAAATGCTATGAATTAAGAACAAGGCAACATAAAATGTTAAATGTTAATGTCCTTCGTCCAACGAAGCATTATTCCCTTGGGGATTAATGGACCTTGGGCGAAGGTTGATGACGATACGATTACGAAAGTTAAATCTTCGTAACCGAATCTTAATAGATTATATAAGATAACATAAAATATAGAGTATCAAAGGTAAATGAATCATAAATGAACCATATTATATTTATTCAGTATATTTAATCATTGAATACAGTTATACCTCTGCCTTGGCAAAGATTGATTCTCGAATGATGCGATTGCAAATACAGGAATGCATGAACAGTAAAGGAATATTGTTCACTATTTATAGGCACAGGACACAGCCTGTGGGGAATTACAATTATGCCCCTTATAAGGGATTACAACAGTGACCCAAACATTTATGGACTAAAAGGTCATTCTACTTTTAAGTCGGTTTGTAATTCCGAAGCTTCATGAAGAGGATCCTTCGGTCATCTCATGCGGACAGCTTCAGCCGAAGCTGCTTCTTCCTACAAGACCTTCGGCGACGAAGCATAGTCCCAACAGTAGCCCCTTTCACGGCGCTAGATCGTTTTTCGTAACAAGCTTGATCCGTGAAAAAAAGTCTCTTAAGCTTCGGGAAGCCGAAGGTCCAAAAAACACCTTCCCTGAGCTCGTTGTCGAGAAACGATTCAGTTTCCGAGCGCGTAGCGGTCCCACCTTGCAGAGCTACTGTTTGGTCTCTGCGGTCCACCGCGCAGCGAGTGCAAGCGGCTGTCCGCCTGGTGTAAAAATCCTGGCGATTCACCTTCTTACCTGCATCACTATATAAACAGACGAGTAGGTGTGAAGTTACCACATCATTCATTGCTATTTGCACTGTTTTGCTGCCAAAATTTTTAACCATAGCCGAAGCTTGACTCTCAGAACCAGACGAAGCTCCAGTTTGAAGCCTACTTCATCAAAAGAAAAAGCTTCGGAAGAAAAAGCATTTAGTTCCCAAAAAATTCAGAGTTAAATGGCCAAAGTGCGTTCTACCGCTAGGGTTGAACGTGAGGGAGGCGAAGCTGAAGGATCGGAGACTGTTCCCATCTCCGAAGCGATGCAACGATCTGGACTGGTAATCCCGGAAGAAATCCCCACTGCTGAGACAGAACAGGCGGCTGCCGAAGCCGAAGAGGGAAACATTGAGGAAACTGACTCCGAAGATGATTATCGTATTGCCATGCCAAGTAAGCCCAACCACTTGGACTTCGGAAAGTCGACTGTTTCGAAGGCTGATCTCTCCAAGATGGTGAAGTCGGGTTATTTCAGTGAAAGTCAGAAGAAGCTACTACGCTTCGGGGGGGAAGAAACTACCCCGAAGCCAGAGAAGGATGAAATAGTCATTTTCAAGAGCTTTCTAAAGGCTGGGTTGAGATTCCCCCTGCATGGGATTATTGCAGATGTATTGAAGAGGTTTGGGATCTACTTTCATCAGCTGACTCCTAACGCTATCGTTAGGCTTAGCGTCTATATATGGGCCCTCCGAAGCCAGGCGGTGGAGCCGTTTGCCGACAGTTTTTGTCGAGTTCACGAGCTGCATTATCAGACGAAGGCTAGAAAAGATGGATTGCATGATAACTTTGGTTGCTATAATTTTGCCTATCGGAAAACCACAAAGTTTCCTGTCATCAGCTATCGAAGCAAGTGGCCGGCAGGCTGGAAATCGGAATGGTTCTACGTCAAGGTTGATGACGACGAGGAGAAGCTTGTGCAGAATCCGCTTGAACTAATCTTCGGAGAAACCCGACCTCATTGCAACATGACACCAGAAGGTCCAACCCAAAAAGCGTTGGCTGAGTTTAAAACTATTTCAGAGCATATCAGCACAAGAGACCTGGTTCAAGAGTTTTTGGCTTTCAGGGTTTTTCCTACCTTAAAAGAATGGGAAATGCCGAAGCTAGAGGGGGAGAAGAAAGAAGGGGAACTTGTGCAGTTACCTTACTATTACAAGTTTAAGAAATACTTTAAAACACCTTGCCAAGAGTGGCTGGACACAATTGAAATAATGTGCAATGAAATACTCTGTAATTACTCCAAAAAAGAAGATCAGTTGATGACTGCGGCCTTCGGTACCCGTCCGAAGCGAAGACTGAATCGAGTGCTGGACGCCCTGGGTTTTGAATACCCTGACTACGAAAATCTGAATAAAGGTGTCGAAGGCCGGAAAAGGAAAAGGGTAGCCGAAGCTTTAAATGAAGATGAGAAAGAACCACCAAAAAAGAAGAATATTCCGAAGAAGAGGAAAGTATCATCTCCGAAGCAAAAAGTATCCGACGAAGAGGAGACTCCCGCATCACGCTCTGCCACTGACGTGGAAGAGATTTTGAAGGTAATGACTGAATCCCTGCCTGCGAAGCTAAGTCCATTGGAGCCTCAACTGACAAAGTTTTTTCAGAAGGAAAAGGAGCCCGAAAAAACGAAGAAAACAACTAAAACAAAAAGACAAAGAATCATCGCAGTGACAGAAGTCATTGACAAGACACCACCGAGAGCTTCAGCTCAGAAGATATCAGCGACTGAGGAAATAACGAATATTGAAGTCACACCTTCGGAGGTCGCGGCTACCGAAGCTACCTCAACTGAAGATTTGAATTTGGCAAGCACAATCGAACACATCGACAAAATGCTGCTAAACATGGCCACAGAAGAAGCCACTACTGCCGCCGAAGAGGCCATGGCCGCAGTGTCTGAGAAAGAAAAGGAAATTGCTGACGAAGCTTCAGAGGACGAAGCCTTCATGTTTCAAAATTCGGTTGGACAAGAATTGTCAAAAACCGAAATAGAAGAGCTTAAAGAATATGCCAAATCTTGCGGATATAAACCAGGAGCACTCCTCTTCGGGGGTATTGACGATGAAAAATTAGACTGTATCCGGGATCAAACTGGAGCTAAGGTTATTGGTACTCTATCAAAGAGTATCGGTTTTCCGAAGCTGGAAACGGACATTAGCCGCTACCGACGACAACATATCGTTGGTAGTTTATTTTATTCCAATTTCAAGGTGAACTACTTTTTCCTTGACTTTTATTGTTTTTAATAATGAAGACATGTCTAACGAAGGTTGTTTACGTGCAGAGTATGCTGTTGAGCAAGGCTTTGAAAATGCAGCAAGATCTAGAAGACAAAAAACACGAGGTTATAATTGAAAATTTAGAGAGCAAAATAAAAGAGCAGTCAGCTACTATTGAAAAGAAAAACTTCGAACTTCAGACAACTGAAAGCTTATTGGCAGAAGCCGAAGCTAAAGTAGCAGAATTGAATACGAAGCTTCTCTGCCAATCTGAACAGTTTGAAAAAGAAAAGCAAGAACTTAATACAAAACTTGAAGCCGAAGTCCAACAAAATTCAGATTTGAGAAAATTATTGGCAAGCCTTCAAGACAAATGTTTGGAGTTTAGCAATAAATGTATTCAACGACTAAGAAAAATCTTCCACTCGGTCGGGGCCAGCAGTGGGAAGTTCACCCCGTCAGCTGAAGATTTACCAAAGACCTTCGAACATATTGAGGGTGAAATTGATGAGCTTGACGAAGTTATAGCCGGGCACGGTGACTTCTGTGCCTGGGTAGCTTCTCGGGGCACTGCTGCAGCTTTTCTGAAAGCTGGCTGCGACCATGGAAAAATTGTTAATAGGCCCAATTTCACTTTATCACCATCAATTTTAGATGATATTCCTGACCTCGCCCGAAGCATTTCTAATAGATTTGTAAAGATGATATGGACAAAAGGCGGGCGAGAAAAGGCTGGAGACGAAGCTCGGAGTCATCTTGAACCAGTAAGAAATCATACCTTGTGCTTACCTTTTCCTTCAAGCTTGGTTTTGACCCACAACGACTTAATTCATGTAGGATGACGAAGCCGAGACCGATGCTTAAAGAGTATGACGCCGAAGCTGAGGCCTCATGAAGATCAGTAGGAGTAGACTGTAGACAAACTCAAGAAACTTTTGAAATAACTTTTGTAAATATGACTAAACTGTTCTTAATGAATTCTGTTCATACCTTGTAATATGCTCTTACCCTTCCATTAATGTATGAGAGACGCTTTGATGTGGACGAAATTATCTTTTTGAGCCGAAGGCGAAAAAACACCTTCCCTTCTTTTCGTACACAGCGAAGCATAAAAAACAACTTTTCCTTTTTTCCGAAGCTCTTCTTTTCGTACACAGCGAAGTACAAAAGACAGTTTTTTCCTTTTTGCCGAAGCAACCACTTATGCTATGATGATGGTTATCCTACATATGCCTGGATGAATGTTTATGAATGCAAATGTTATGATGTAATGTGATGTGCAAATGAATGTCCAAACACATATCCGAAGCCATAATCACAACCGTTATTTCCTTAGAAACAATCACATATCAGCGCTGACTTTTCGTTGTAAGCCTCCCTTAGGAGCTTCTTCGCCTTTTACTTCAGCGGAATCAGCGTTGACTTTTCGCTGTAAGCTCTGCATTCCCTTAGGAACGTCTTTGGAGCTTCTTCGCCTTTTACTTTCGGCGGAATCAGCGTTTATTTTTCGCTGTAAGCTCTGCATTCCCTTAGGAACGTCTTTGGAGCTTCTTCGCCTTTTACTTTCAGCGGAATCAGCATTTATTTTTCGCTGTAAGCTCTGCATTCCCTTAGGAACGACTTTGGAGCTTCTTCCCTGTTTCTTTCCGGCACTCGATGGTGCGTTCACATCTTTTACATTTACATCTTTGGGGGATTTTGCTCTTATAGAGCTAAAAAAGGAAATTACATGTGATGGCCCCATTAAAAACCTTTCTCCCCCTTCAGAAAGGAAAAGGGTGCCATGAAAGAAAAAATAAAAAATTACATCAAGTTATACATAATATCGCCGAAGCTCATCCGCATTCCAAGATCTAGGAATGTCGTTGCCGTCCATATCCTTCAATCTGTATGAACCGGGTCTTGACGAAGATACTACCAAAAAAGGTCCCTCCCATTTCAACTGCAACTTGCCCACTGTATCTGGGTTAGCCACTCTCTGAAGCACCAAATGTCCTGGCTCAATATTCTTTAGCCGAACCTTTCTATCACGCCATTTGATTGTTTCGGCTTGATATTTATTGATGTTCTCCACAGCTTGAAGCCTGATCCCTTCTATAGCATCTTTTTCCACAGAATGATCAGCTTCAGGATCTGATTCTGTCGAAGCTACTACTCTTATTGATCCATTTTTACCTTCTTCCGGGGTTATTGCTTCGTCACCAAACAATAATTTGAATGGAGTAAAGCCTGTTGACCTTGATGTTGTTGTGTTGTGGCTCCATACCACTTTGATTAATTGATCTGGCCACTTTCCCCTGGGTTGATTGAAGATTAACTTCATTATTCCTGTCATTATGATACCATTGGCTCTTTCAACGAGTCCATTTGACTCCGGATGCCTGACTGATGCAAAATGGATCTTCGTGCCAATTTGATCACAGAATTCTCTGAAAGCTTCGGAGTCGAACTGTGTTCCATTATCTACAGTGATGGCTTTTGGTACTCCGAAATGACAAACAATATTCTGCCAGAAAAACTTTTGAATGGTGGCCGAAGTTATTGTGGCTAAAGGCTTTGCCTCAATCCATTTAGAAAAATATTCCACAGCCACTACAACATATCTTAAGTTTCCTTGGGCCGGTGGTAACGGACCTAACAAGTCAAGGCCCCACCTTTGCAATGGCCAGATGGGTTGTATCAGCTGAGTTAAGGACGAAGGTTGTTTTTGATCTCTTGCACATTTCTGACAACTTCGCACTTTTGAACTAATTCCGCTGCATCCGAAGCTGACTTCGGCCAATAAAACCCTTGACGGAAAACTTTTCCAAGTAACGGCCTAGATCCAATGTGAGATCCACACAGGCCTGCATGTATTTCTTTCATCAATTCTATGCCTTCGGCTCTGGATAAACACTTGAGTAATGGAGCACAAACTCCATGCTTGTACAACTCTCCTTCTATCATGACATATGGACAAGCTCTTGCCTCTATCCTTTTGTTGTAAGTTTCGTCATCTGAAAGGAAATTACCCTGAAGGTAAGAGATAATCTCAGTTCTCCAGTCTTCACTATAAACAGGAGATATATTGAGGACTGCTCTTTCAAGAAGTTCCACTGAAGGTGCTTTTATTGTTTCGAAGAACACATCCGAAGGTAAGGGCAGCCCCTGTGCTGCTGACTTAGCTAGCAAATCAGCATGCTCATTTTGTCCTCGAGGGATATTTTTGACAGAAAATCCTTCGAAGGAAGCTTCAATCCTTCGGACCGTGTCTAGATATTTTTCAAGCTTCGGATCTTTAGCCTTACAACTCTTGTCGATATGACCCGAAACAACCTGGGAATCAGTTTTAAGAATGGCCCTTCTGATTCCCATTGCTTTTAACTTCCGAAGGCCCAAAAGCAGGGCTTCGTACTCAGTAATATTGTTAGTACAACTAAAATCGAGTCTTGCTGCATAACAAGTTTTAACTTTGGATGGTGAGACCAACACAGCGGCTGCTCCTGCTCCGAAGGTTCCCCAAGACCCATCGCAAAACACTGTCCATACTTCGGCATCTTTATTTGTTTCTTCACCCTGAGCCCCTGGCGTCCAGTCAGCAATGAAATCTGCCAACGCTTGAGACTGGATTGAAGATCTATGCACATAATCAATGCAAAATTCATTAAGCTCTGCAGCCCATTTTCCAATCCGTCCAGTAGCTTCTCTATTTCTCATAATATCCTTCAACGGTTGTGAAGAAGGAACAACAATATTGTATGCTTGAAAGTAATGCCGAAGCTTCCTGGATGCCATCAAAACAGCATATAACACCTTCTCCAATTCTGTATAGTTTTTCTTTGATATACTAAGAACTTCAGATACAAAATACACTGGGACCTGCTTCTTGACTTGGCCATCAAGCTTCTCCTGGACAAGTGCTGCACTTACCGCTGAATGCGAAGCTGCCACATATAATAACAAAGGAGCCCCTGGCGTTGGTGGAGTTAATGTTGTTAAATCTATCAAATATTGCTTCAGTTCCAAGAAGGCTTTTTGTTGGCTTGGTCCCCATTGAAAGACTTCGGCTGATTTCAGCACTTCAAAGAATGGTAAATTTCTCTCTGCTGATCTGGATATGAATCTATTGAGAGATGCCAGCCTCCCTGTCAATCTTTGGGCCCCCTTTTTTGTAGTTGGTGGCTCCATTCGAAGTATAGCTTCAATTTTGCTTGGATTAGCTTCAATTCCCTTTGTTGAAACCAAGCATCCAAGAAATTTCCCCTTCTTTACTCCGAAGACACATTTTTCTGGATTCAACTTTAGACCAGCTTGTCTAAAACTGGCAAAGGTCTCCTGCAAATTAGCAATGTGATTTTCCTGTTTCGTGATTTTTACAATGATATCATCAACATAAGTTAGCACATTTCTGCCTATCTGAGACTGGAGAACCTTCGCAGTCATTCTGCTGAAACTTCCTCCAGCGTTCTTGAGCCCCTCAGGCATCCGAAGGTAACAATATGTTCCACTAGGGGTTATGAAACTGGTCTTCGGCTCATCCTCCTTCTTCATCCAAATTTGATGATAGCCTGAATAACAATCGAGAAGACTCATAAGCTCTGACGAAGCTGCTGCATCAACTAAGGAGTCTATCCTTGGCAATGGGAATTCGTCCTTCGGACAGGCCTTGTTGAGATCCGTAAAATCGATACACATTCGCCATTTGCCATTGGCCTTTTTTACCATAACAGTGTTAGCTAGCCATTCTGGGTACTTTACTTTTATGATAACTCCTGCACTGAGGAGTCTTTTGACTTCATTCCGAGCGCCTTCGGCCTTGTCATCAGACATTTTCCGAAGCCTCTGCTTTCTGGGTCTAAAAGATGGGTCAACATTGAGCGAGTGTTCAATAACATCCCTGTTAACTCCGCAAAGATCATTGGCTGACCATGCAAAAACATCTTTGTTGTTGAACAAAAACCTTATCAAGGTTTTCTCCTGCTCTTCGGATAATTGAGAGCCCAACAGCACCTTCTGCTCTGCTATGTCCTCACATAAGAGCATGGGCTTCGGCTGATCTGCTGAAGCTGCTTTCTCCCTTCTGAATTTGTACTGTTCGCAAGCTTCAGCTCCATCTATGTTATGGATTGCTTTTGAGTCAGTCCAGTTTCCCTCGGCCCTTCTGGCAGCTTCCTGACTTCCATGAATAGCAATGGGTCCTTGATCCGAAGGTATCTTCATGCAAAGGTAAGCAGGATGAAGAATTGCTTCGAAAGCATTGAGGGTGCCACGACCAATAATTGCATTGTAAGGATATTCCATGTCAACAATGTCAAACACAACTTGCTCGGTTCTGGTGTTGTTGATGAAGCCGAAGGTCACTGGCATGGTGATCTTGCCCAGTGCTACAATCTGTCTTCCTCCGAAGCCACAGAGAGGGTGTGTAGCATCATGAATCTTGTCTTCTGGCTCTTGCATTTGTCTGAAGGCCTTAGCAAATATAATATCAGCTGCACTGCCTGTATCAACCAAAACATTGTAGACCAGAAATCCTTTGATAACGCAAGAAATAACCATAGCATCGTTATGAGGAAAATCCTTGAGCTGAAGATCCTCTTGGGAGAAGGTGATTGGAATGTGTGACCATCTTGACTTGATGAAGGGTCCCTGCACTCCAACATGTTGTACCCTTCTCTGCGCCTCTTTCTTCTGCTTTTTGTTGGCTGGTTCTGAGCACGAACCACCGGTTATCGGGAACACCAGCTTCGGGGCCGAAGCAGCTCCAGCTTGATCGTTAATTGAAGCCATCAGCTCAAAAAGTGGAAGTGAGTTGACCGGAGGTGGGCGCCAATGTTGGGGACTTGTTCTCAAATGCTATGAATTAAGAACAAGGCAACATAAAATGTTAAATGTTAATGTCCTTCGTCCAACGAAGCATTATTCCCTTGGGGATTAATGGACCTTGGGCGAAGGTTGATGACGATACGATTACGAAAGTTAAATCTTCGTAACCGAATCTTAATAGATTATATAAGATAACATAAAATATAGAGTATCAAAGGTAAATGAATCATAAATGAACCATATTATATTTATTCAGTATATTTAATCATTGAATACAGTTATACCTCTGCCTTGGCAAAGATTGATTCCCGAATGATGCGATTGCAAATACAGGAATGCATGAACAGTAAAGGAATACTGTTCACTATTTATAGGCACAGGACACAGCCTGTGGGGAATTACAATTATGCCCCTTATAAGGGATTACAACAGTGACCCAAACATTTATGGACTAAAAGGTCATTCTACTTTTAAGTCGGTTTGTAATTCCGAAGCTTCATGAAGAGGATCCTTCGGTCATCTCATGCGGACAGCTTCAGCCGAAGCTGCTTCTTCCTAGAAGACCTTCGGCGACGAAGCATAGTCCCAACAACGCAACTGCTGACAATACCCGCTTTCTGAGAGAAATGGCGGGCCAACAGTTCGAGCAGCCTGGTGGGCGGGGCTATCAACAAGGCCCCCGCGAAACTTCTTATCTGGACTTCTCGGAAACCTGTCCACCACTATTTGTGAAAGCTGAAGATCCACTGGAAGCCGATGAATGGATACGGGTTATTGAGCAAAAATTTGGTCTTCTGCGTTGTTCAGAGACACAGAAGCCTTTATTTGCAGCGCAACAGCTACGCGGCGCTGCCAGCACTTGGTGGGGTAATTTTGTGGCCGTTCAGCCGGCCAATCATCAAGTCACCTGGGAGGAATTCAAAGTAGCCTTCCGCGAGCATTATATACCCGAAGGTGTTTTGCATATGAAGCAAGAAGAGTTCATGAAGTTAAAATAGGGAGGAGATACTGTCAATCAGTATCTCAACAAGTTTAATCACCTGTCGCAATATGCAATCGATCAGGTGAACACTGATCTGAAAAAGAGAAATTGCTTTATGAGAGGATTAAACGATCAATTGCAGAGAAAAATGGCCACCTGCATAGATCTCACGTATGGGAAGGCTGTCAGCACAGCCCTATCTGTTGAAGCAAAATATGCAGGTTCTGGAAAGAACAAGGGATTTGGTGGTGAGAAGTCTAATCAGGGCCAGGCAAAAAGGCAACGGTTTATTCTCCGGCCTTCTAACCAGACTCCTCCACGTGCACCATCCTTCCCTTTCAAGCAGCCGATAATTATTCGTCCCAATAAAGCCCCCACTGCCCCAAGTCAGCCGGGTGCCCCAGGCACTCGATTCCCTGCTTTGCCTAGCTTCTCAACCGGGTGTTTTAATTGTGGCAAGTCTGGACATTTCATCAAAGATTGCCCATATCCCAAGCAGAATCAGACAAATAATCAGCAAGGATCGGGGAATTCATCACAAAGCAAGGGAAATGTTAAGGGCAAAAATTTCAAGAAGACGGGACGGATATACTATACTCAAGTGGCCACTACACCGGAAGGAGAACCGGTGATGATGGGTACGTTTCTCGTGGCCAGTCACCCTGCAATCATTCTTTTTGATTCTAGTGCTTCGCATACATTTATTAGCAAAAAGTTTGTGGAGCAACATCACATTGCATGCCATGAATCAAAAGAGGGATTTAAAATACACTCACCTGGGGGACAAATCTTTACTAGAGAAGTGGCCTATCAAGTGCCCGTATCATTGGCCGGACGGGACTTTCCTACCAATATGATCGTCCTGAAAGGCCAAGACATAGATGTTATTTTGGGTATGAATTGGTTGGCCAAGCATAAAGCAACACTCAATACTGATCAAAGAATCATCAAGTTGAGTCATAACCAAGAAGAAATTCTTTTGTCCATCCCTATTCCAAATAAAATTACTGGCAGAGTTTATGAAGTTATGGTACCGGAAATCAAGGATATCCCGGTAGTATGCGAGTTCCCTGATGTCTTTCCCGAGGATTTGCCGGGACTGCCACCTGAGTGGGAGGTAGAGTTTGTAATAGAATTGAAGCCTGGTACGGCTCCAATATCTAGAAGATCATACCGTATGCCTCCTAATGAGTTGGCAGAGTTGAAGATTCAATTGCAAGATCTCCTGGAGAAAGGATTTATCTGGCCAAGCTCATCGCCGTGGGGTTGTCCAGCCATATTCGTTAAAAAGAAGGATCAAACCTTACGAATGTGTGTGGATTATCGGCCCCTGAATGAGGTCACTATCAAAAACAAGTACCCTCTTCCAAGGATTGACATTCTATTTGATCAACTGACTGGAGCAAGGGTATTTTCAAATATTGATCTCCGATCGGGCTATCACCAGATCCGTATTCGGCCCGAAGATATACCAAAGACCGCCTTCACTACGCGGTATGGATTGTTTGAATATCTGGTAATGTCTTTTGGGTTAACAAATGCTCCGGCCCACTTCACATACCTGATGAACTCGGTATTCATGCCCGAGTTGGACAAGTTTGTGGTGGTCTTCATTGATGACATTTTGATATATTCCAAGAATGAAGAGGAGCACGCCCAACATTTACGGATCGTGTTAACGCGCCTGAGGGAACATCAGTTGTATGCCAAGTTCAGCAAGTGCGCGTTTTGGCTGGAGGAAATTCAATTTTTAGGACATGTTCTATCTGCCAGAGGGATTGCGGTAGACCCCAGCAAGGTCAAGGACATTTTGGAGTGGAAACCCCCAACCACTGTTCATCAGGTCCGAAGTTTCCTTGGACTAGCTTGATATTACCGCAGATTTATACCAGACTTTTCTATGCTTGTGAAGCCAATCACAAGTTTATTGAAGAATGATGTTAAATTCAATTGGTCTTCGAAGTGTGATGAAGCCTTTGAACAATTGAAGACATTACTAACCACTGCTCCGGTATTGGCTCAACCGGACATCACCAAGCCTTTTGATGTATATTGTGATGCATCTGGCAGTGGACTCGGCTGTGTACTTATGCAGGAGGGCCGAGTAATTGCATATGCTTCACGGCAGTTGCGCCGACATGAGGAGCATTATCCAACTCATGATCTGGAGCTAGGTGCTGTTGTTCATGCCCTGAAAATTTGGCGTCACTATCTGCTGGGAAATGTCTGTCATATCTATACAGATCATAAAAGCTTGAAGTACATCTTCACCCAGTCAGAATTGAATATGAGGCAGAGACGATGGCTTGAGCTTATTAAGGACTATGAACTGGAAATTCATTATCACCCATGCAAAGCCAATGTTGTGGCAAATGCACTAAGCCGTAAGGTTTCCTGTCATTGTCTTACGGTGAAGACCTCTGACAACACTTATGTCAAGAGATGGAGAAGCTAAACCTGGGAATGGTCCAACAAGGAACTCTGAATCAGTTAAAGCTTGAGTCAGTCCTCTTGCAAAGGATAATTGATGCCCAAAAGGATAATGAGGGTATGAGACACATTCGTGAGAAGTTAAGGGCTAGAAAAGCCAAATGTTTCAAAGAAGATGATCAAGGCATTGTATGGTTTAATAACCGCATAGTGGTACCAAAGAATGAAGAGCTCCGCCAGCAAATTCTTGATGAAGCACATCTTAGCCGCTATTCTATTCATCCCGGAAGCACTAAGATGTACCAAGACTTGAAGCAACATTACTGGTGGACAAAGATGAAGATTGAAATTGCACGCTATGTGGCCAGATGTGACACCTGTAGACGTGTCAAAGCCATACATTTGAAAGCTGCCGGTCCATTACAGTCATTACCAATACCGACATGGAAATGGGAAGACATCAGTATGGACTTCATTGTGGGATTGCCCAGGACCGCAAAAGGGTATGACTCTATTTGGGTTATCATTGATCGACTTACCAAGATCGCCCACTTCCTCCCTGTCAAGGTAAAATATCCCGTCATTACCTATGCGGAATTATACATTGCCTGTATTCTCAGTTTGCATGGTGTTCCAAAGACTATAGTGTCGGATCGTGGACCACAATTTGTATCCAAATTTTGGGAAGAACTTCATAGATCCCTGGGTACTAAACTGCTCCACAGTTCGGCCTATCATCCTCAAACCAGTGGACAGACTGAGAGAGTGAACCAGATACTTGAAGATATGCTGCGGGCATGTGTTCTGGACTTCTCACAGAAATGGGATGAATGTTTGCCCTTAGCGGAGTTTTCATATAATAATAGCTATCAAGAAAGTATCAAGATGGCACCCTTCGAAGCTTTATATGGACGACGATGTCGTACTCCGCTAAATTGGTCTGAACCTGGGGAAAGGTGCTTCTTTAGGCCTGATATGGTGAAGGAGGCCGAGGATAAGGTTCAGAAAATTATTCATAATATGAAGAAAGCACAAGCTCGTCAGAAGAGTTATGCAGACAAACGGCGAATGCCCTTATATTTCCTGGAAGGAGACTATGTCTACCTGAAGGTCTCACCAATGAAGGGAGTATCGCGTTTTGGGGTTAAAGGAAAGCTTGCACCATGATATATTGGTCCTTTTCTTATTCTGGAAAGATATGGGCCAGTGGCATACCGACTCCAACTACCCGAAACATTGTCTGTTGTGCATGATGTGTTCCACGTGTCACAATTGAAGAAGTGTCTTCAGGTTCCTGATCGAACAGTTGAAATGACAGATGTTGTCCTTGAACCGGACTTGACATACTCTGAGCACCCTATTCGAGTCTTGGATAAAAAGGACAGGGTTACCCGGAGAAAAACTCTCAAGTTTTATAAGATACAGTGGAACCAGCATTCCGAAGATGAGGCTACATGGGAAACTCAAGACTTTTTAGATAAGAATTTCCCAGACTTTTTAGCCTCTTGTAAATTGTAAAGCCTGTGTAACTGTGTAATAAAAAAAAGTGACCCCCACATCACCCCTGCCTTGTACCAGAAATAAGGAAATAAAAGTATGCCGCGTTTCCTTTTCCATTACTTACCCTAGGACTTTTAATCTCGGGACGAGATTCTTTTATGGGGGGAAGGATGTAACACCCCTGGTGTTACTGTAACTAAAACTTGAGCATGGCATCATAAGCATTGGCATTGCATATGTTTGATACACCTAGAGTGCATTCACTAGGCAAAAAATTTCAAACAAGTTGTATTGTTTTAGTGTTTTGCAAATAGAACCCTGGATAGGGAACTCAACCCTAAATAGGGATTAAAGGGGTAAAACTTAACCCAAATTGAGAAAACCTAAAGGCTTTAGGGGAATAGTCATAAAAAGTTCCCAAACATAAACTTGAATCACATTTATACCCCAGGGATACCAAAAATCTCAATTAGAACCCTGGAAAACCCTAAAACCAAACCTTAGGGGCTTATGTGCAAAATTAGTCCACTTTTGGACTAAAGTGCAAAAACCAAGTCAAATAAGTTTCTTAAGTCCTTTGGTTCACAAATGTGTGGACTTGAAAGCCAAATATTAAGTTTTGGACTTAGATGCAAAATGGACCTCAATTAGGTTCTATTCTAAGTCTGAAATTCAGTGTGGAGGGCTCAACTTTGGAGCATTGTATCTTTCAAATTCTAGGGTTTTTGCCCTAGGTCACCACATCAAAATTATAGCCCAATTATAGGAGAACAAGTTTGCTTGAGAGTGCAAGCCATGTTCTTGTGAGAAATTGGAAGATAATCTTACCCAAAGATGGACTATCAGGCTGGTATAGACTGAACTTCAGATGGACAGTGACTTTGATCCAAGATTGAGAGCTATTTAGACTAAGATCCAGTAGGAATATACCTAAGATTGCTATAACAAAGTTATAGAGCTACTATACAGGAACAACTTTGCTGCAGGGATGGACTTGTGTTGTCACTAGGAATTTGGAGAAAAATGGCTCTGAAGTTTCTCTGTCAGCTGCTCTGATGAGGTGTTCACCATGGTACAGTAGTCCGTTAAGGATCAGACCGCCAGCGCAGCTACCTTACCGCCGGCGACCGATTGCCGCCGTGATTCGTGCGACCGTCGGTCCACTTTGTGCTCTGGATAGTTGGATAACGTCGCGGGGTTAAAAATCTTCGCCGCCGGTGAGCTGGACACCACTCCAGCTAGTCGCTGTGCCTCTCCCCTGGCTCACCGCCCGCGGGTAAAGTTGGTCACCGTCGTCGTGCCATCTCCGTTGTCCACCACGTGTCCTAACCGCGCCACAGCATCGCCACGACTTACCCCCGCTCTCCGTTGACCGCCGGAGCAATTGCCACGGCATGGGACACCAATCCACGCGCGCCAGTGTTCTTCTCCACCTCCGACCGCCGCACGTCTTGCTCAAAAGTCACGGCCTCCGCCTCTGGAATCTATAAATTGAGCCCCCCCACCAGTTCCGCAAAGTCATCAGCTAGCCAGCCCCCGCTAATCGTTAGCAATCATCCACCAGTGAGCTCGAATTCGAGTTTTCCCCCAATTCTTTTTCCGCCACCGTAGAACTCAACCTCATCGCGGCCAGCCCCCTCCCGGTCAGCTCATCTTCTTCTCTCCCTTGTTTAAGTCTTCTCATAGCTCGGTGATGCTCGACAACCCATTTAATTTAGTAAGAGATCCTTTGGTCGCCGGGAACACGACAGTATTGTCGTAATGTTCACGGCCACCGTGGCCAAAGCACACCTCTTGACCATTCGTGCAATTAGGTTGGGGAAAATACTCGGGGTAGGTCCAATGTGATGTCCGCCGCTCGGGAGCGCCGGTCGTCGCCTTAATCGGCCAGTGCGCGAGTTCGCCGGAGCTCTGCGCAGTGCCGTTCGTCGTCAGGGTTGTTTTTGGAGAAGAGATAGAAATCGAGGGGCTTATCTGCAAGTTGTCAGCGACCCGGTGGAACAGTAACCAAACCCATCTCCAGTTAGTTAAAACCCCAAGGGCCTTTCTGAGAAATTTCCACCACGGGCGCGGGCGCTCCCCTGTTCCCTGTGTTGCTGGGCCGTCTGGGCCAGATGTTGCCCAGTACTATTCACAAGTTTCTCTTTTTTCTTTTTATTCCAGAGCCAAAACAATTATTGAAAATGGTAGAAAAATGATAAAATTGTGAAACCAATTTTCCTAGACTCCTTATTTTCCCTAGTATTTAATAAAAGTAGTTTTATGATTTTTAGTTTAAACAGGGAATTTTAGGGCATTTAAAATAGCTTCAAGAAATAGTTATGGATTTTTAAAAGATAAATGGTAATCCCAAAAATGTTCAAAATTTTTATATGAACTCCCCACATTATTTAGAAGCCTTGGGTAGAGTTTGAATTGATTTGGACCATGTTTGATAACTAGAACCCAAAACCCCCCCTGCCCTTTAAACTCCTTTACCGACTTCGGAAACCCTAAGTTCTCGGAGCTTCGTGAAGGAAAGTTATATTCAAGACTTAGATAATAAATCTTTATTATCTTCGCACTCTCATGAGCATTACATGGCATTCATTCTTATATATATGGTTATGTTAGAACGCGAAGAAGAAGTGGAAGTCACTGAAGAGAGGACACCACCACCCTCGGATTCTCAGGCAGGCAACTGCTTCTACTTTGATATTTGTGGATCCAAGCCAGACTCACTTGTTAACGAAGGCAAGCCCCGGTGCATTTGCCACCTCCCTTGATGTTTTTAAAATCTTTCTCACTTGCTTGCTGCATTAGGTGATAGGAGTTGATTGCTTAAACAATTCCTGCATTACCTTCCTTCAACTTGATTACCTTCCTTGAAACCCTGTTTTTACAAAAAGGTTTTTCTATGCTTAGTATTGCTTTAGAAAAACAAAAGGATTTGTTTTACAAAAGATGTTTGGCAAAGTGGGAGGGTTGTTTTCGAAAATAAAATTTGATGGTGGATCCATCAGGGCCCTGATGGGTTCAACATCGGAAAAGATGTACCTCTGCCAGGTACTAAGATTTGGGTTAAATGATTAAGCTGAGACCGGGCGGGTGACTTGCACGAGAAGAGAGTCTCGGTGTAGTGTCTCCGTCTGAGTCGATTAAGGACCGTCTCGATGTAGGCTTGATGATCGAGGACCCTTTAACTGGTCACATGCCTCGTCATGGGTAAGCCTTGCCTCGGGTAGACTAAGGCCAGAATAAGATAACACGAAATGGGCGTGGAGCGGTGGTGAGAGTAGCGTGTACCCTCCATGGCAAGAGGCTGGACGGTGGTGTATCTGTGCTCTCGGTTTGCGTGAACCTAATCTGGTCTTAAGAACCCCGGTGGCGGGTTGACATATGCAAGGGTTAAGTGCTACATATGTCGTGTGATTGGAGATCCTCAGCTGAGTATAATCGATTCGGATCGCCATACCTTCGCGGTTATGAAGACTTGGTCACTGCCCTACACGTAGCATTCCACTAAAGATGATGGGTTTTTGTTAAGAAATTGGCTAGTGCAGGACCAGTGATTGAACTAGGGTAGAAAGAACTCTAGTTACAGGTAATTCTACTTAACTTGACAAATAAAACTGGATTTTAAGGATCCACTTTAGTAAGCATTTCTGCAAAACAGAGTCTTTGATTATTGAAAAGCCTTACCTTGACTCCCATATAACCAGCATACCCTTGAGAGTCTTTTCTTTAGTCGGGTAAGACTTGCTGAGTAATTCCATACTCAGGGTTTATCCCTTCGTTGTTTTTAGGTGAGGAAGTAGCAGATTTCTGTTGCTTCTGTACCAAGGTGGTTCCTAAGGAGGAGAAACAAGAGTGAAGATGCGGGAGGACTTGGTCCTCCATATAGAAAACTTTTGTGAAAAACTTATTGGGAGGAGTTTTTGCCTCCCTTAGTTATGTAATAATACTACTCTGCACTCGCTTATAGTTCTGGTCTGTAATAAAACAACTTGAGCTTACTTTTTAATAAATGTAAGTTTATATAATCGCTTCCGCATTTCTTTATCTCCGATGTTCTGTAATGTCTGCAAGGTGGGTGAAACGTTCCTGGAAAGGTAAGGAAAGATACCGAACTTGTCAAGTAGTTCAGGGGCACCTACAGGGTTGTCTGAGGTCCGTTGGACAAGGACAATTGTAGGTGGGCCTAATTACTTGGGAGGTTCCGTCACAGGTTGCAAAGCTCTAGCTGATTTCAAGTGGCTTGCCTTTACCCTCTGACAGGTGTCACATTCTGATACTGTCGGCGTTTCGACCCCGGGGGGTCCCTGGACCGACGAGTAAATTGTCGCCGCGTGCCCCAGCCCAGATGGGTCGGCGCGAGACGGAGCACGAAGGGGGGAAACTAGAGGGAGACAGACGTAAAGGGGAAACCCGCGGCCTTCGTGTTTTCCTGCGCCTAGGTCGGGTGCGCTTGCAGTAGGGGGTTACAAGCGTCCGCGTGGGAGGGGGCAAGAGGCCTGCACGCGCCATCCCGTCCTCCCGCGTGGCCAACCTTCCCGTAAGAGAGCCCTGGTCCTTCCTTTTATAGGCATAAGGAGAGGGTCCAGGTGTACAATGGGGGGTGTAGCAGTGTGCTAACGTGTCTAGCAGAGAGGAGCTAGCGCCCTAAGTACATGCCGTCGTGGCAGCCAGAGAGGTTTTGGCACCCTGTTCATGTGCTGTCGTGGCCGTCGGAGGAGCGTTGGAGCCTTACAGAAGGATAGCTGTCGGGGCTGTCGAGTCCTTGCTGACGTCTCCTTGCTTCCGTAAGGGGCTGAGAGCCGCCGTCGTCATGGAGCACGTGGGGCGCCATCATTATTTGTTTACCGGGGCGAGCCAGATGGGACGCCGGTCTTGTTCCCCGTAGCCTGAGCTAGCTAGGGGTAAGGTAATGATGCCCCCCTGTGATGTGGTCGGTCCGAGCCCTGGGTCGGGTGAGGCGGAGGCTCCTCCGAGGTCGAGGTCGAGTCTATCTTCCTAGGTCGAGGTCGAGTCCGAGCCCTGGGTCGGGCGAGGCGGAGACAGTCATCTGAGGCCAAGGCTGAGTCCGAGCCCTGGGGTCGGACGAGGCAGAGTTCGTCGTCTTTCGGAGCCGAGGCCGAGTCCGAGCCCTGGGGTCGGGCGAGGCGGAGTTCGTCGTCTTCCGGAGCCGAGGCCGAGTTCGAGCCCTGGGGTCGGGCGAGGTGGAGTTCGTCGTCTTCCGGAGCCGAGGCCGAGTCCGAGCCCTGGGGTCGGGCGAGGCGGAGTTCGTCGTCTTCCGGAGACGAGGCCGAGTCCGAGCCTTGGGGTCGGGCGAGGCGGAGTTCGTCGTCTTCCGGAGCTGAGACGGGGGCCGAGCCCTGGGGTCGGGCGAGGTGGAGCTTCCTATGGCGCCCGAGGCCAGACTTGGCTGCTGTCAGCCTCACTCTGTCGAGTGGCACAGCAGTCGGAGCGACGCAGGCGGCGCTGTCTTCTTGTCAGGTCGGTCACTGGAGCAGCGAAGTGACTGCGGTCACTTCGGCTCTGTCGACTGAAGAGCGCGCATCAGGATAAGGTGTCAGGCGGTCCTTGCATTAAATGCTTCTGCGATACGGTCGGTCGGTGTGGCGATCCGGCCAAGGTTGCTTCTTGGCGAAGACTGGGCCTTGGGCGAGTCGAAGGTGTGTCCGTTGCTTGAGGGGGCCCTCGGGCGAGACGTGAATCCTCCGGGGTCGGCTGCCCTTGCCCGAGGCTGGGCTCGGGCGAGGCGAGGTCGTGTCCCTTGAGTGGACCGAGCCTTGACTTAATCGCACCCATCAGGCCTTCGCAACTTTGTGCTGATGGGGGTTACCAGCTGAGATTAGGAGTCTTGGGGGTACCCCTAATTATGGTCCCCGACAGTAGCCCCCGAGCCTCGAAGGGAGTGTTAATACTCGCTTGGAGGCTTTTGTCGCACTTTTTTGCAAGGGGACCGGCCTTTCTCGGTTGCGTTTCGTTCCGGTGGGTGCGCGCGAGCGCACCCGCCGGGTGTAGCCACCGAGGTCTCGGAGGAGTGGTTTGACTCCTTCGAGGTCTTAATGCGTTTCGTGATGCTTCGGCCGGTCTGGTTGTTCCCTCATGCGAACTGGCCGTAGCCCGGGTGCACAGTCGAGTCCCAAGTTCTCGGGCTGGTATGTTGACGTTGTCAACGGTTTGGCCGGAGCCGGGTTTGTGAGAGCAGCCCCCGAGCCTCCGCACAGAGCGAGAGGACGGTCAAGGACAGACTCGACTTTTTTACATACGCCCCTGCGTCGCCTTTCCGCAAGGAGGAGGGGGGAAAGCGCCATATTGCCCTCGGAGGGCGCCGAACATGGTGTCTCTGGTGAGTTGCTAACGGGTAATCCGAGTGGACGCCTGTGCCCCATTCGTTAGGGGTCGGCTAGTGGCCCGGAGGCGCGCTCCAAAAGTACCTGTGGGTGATTTGCCGGACCCGGTCCCCTTTTGACGGGGTCCGAGGGATCGATGCCTCCCTCTGGTGGGATTCCGTTACAAGATCGTTCCCGTTGGTCTCGGAAATGTCCTAGGGTACCTCGGGAGCGTAGCCCGAGCCTTGGTTATGTATCGAACGTACCCAGGGTCATCCCTCGCTCTGCGTCTGAGGCGGCTGTCGAACCCTTCGTGGGCCAGCCAACGAACCCCTGATCAGTAGTGGGCGCGGAGCCCGAGTGGCCTGAGGCGGCCGTTGAACCCTTTCGAGGGGCCGGCCTTCGAACCTCTGACCAGTAGTGGGCGCGGAGCCCGAGTGCTCTGAGGCGGTTGTTGAACCCTTCCGAGGGGCCAGCCTTCGAACCTCTGATCAGTAGGGGGGCTCGGGGCCCGCTTCCTTCACGGAGAAGGATCCCTTTCGGGGTATCCCCTTTCCCGGTCCCTGTTGTAAGAGAGAGAAAGAGGAAAAGGAAAAGGATACGAAATCGAATGACGTGGCGCACCTTTTTTGACGCGGTCATTATGGCGGAAGCGAAGCGTCGCCTGCTTCGCTTGCCAAAGGTGCCGCCTGTCCTGCCGCAGAGTTAATGCGACGGGACGAGTGGTTCGCAGGGCAGCCGTTGCGCGTGCGCGAGCCGTTCGAGGAACGGGCATCTCGCTTTGAGTTTTGAATCTCGCGGCGGGTTCGGGCGAAGTGTTGAGCGGGTCTTGCCTGGGCCTTCATATATTCGAGAGAGGGACCGGTGGCGGTTTTCTACTCTGCTGCTCGCCTCCCACTTAGGTTTTCGCAACCCGAGGGAATCGCCAGAGAAAGGAAACCGCGCACCTTGTCCTCTCCTCCGCCACCTCTTCTGCTTAGTGATGGCTGACCGGGTGACCATTGTTTCGCCGCGCGACCCGTGGCCTTTCTTCACCGTCACGACGGATGACCTGGAGGCCCTTGTTGCTGATGGTTTGCTTCGCCCTCTCTCCGGTGACTCGCAGCCGGAGTGGATGGCCCCCTCGAGCGGAGCCGCCCCGTCCCAGCCGCCTGGGTATGTGGTGAGCTTCGTCACCTTTCACGAGCGGGGGTTCGGAGTGCCGGCGAGCCGTTTTATGCGGGCGATTCTGCACGTCTACGGGGTGGAGCTGCACAACCTTAGTCCCAACTCCATTTCGCAGGTCGCCATCTTCGCGGCGGTTTGTGAAGGATACTTGGGGATTGCCCCCCACTGGGACCTGTGGACCCATCTTTTCTCCGCGGAGCTTTTTGCCTCGCCGACGGGGGAAAGAAGGGTTCGCATGGCGATGCGGGCCGGTGGCTGCATCCTCCAGCTGAGGTAGGCGCGGGCGCTGCAGTACATCCCTGCCATCCTCGCGTCTTCGAACAAAGGGTGGCAGCGTCGGTGGTTTTTATCTCCGGAATGACGACGGGAGGCTCCCGTCGTTTTCTCAACGAGTGGTGACCGCCGCCGCCGAGAACTGGCGCTACAGGACCCCACGCGACAGACAGAAGAATCTCCAACCCCTTTTGAAGGCCTTAGAGGAGTTGCGAGGAAAAGGGCTCACCGCCACGGGGGTGGTTGCTGCCATTCATTGCCGGAGGGTGCTCCCTTTGACAGAGCGGCGGCTGCCGCTTTGGGAGATGACGCCGGAGGTCGACTTGGAGGGTTTGCGGATGTCCTCGGATCCCCTTCCTATCGACGACCTCCACAGGTGGGTAGCCGACACGTTGGGGAAGCCGGACGCCGGTGCCCTCTCCTAGCTCTTGATGCGTCCCGACCGCGGGTGTGTGTCCCTGGTGAGTGTCCGCTCCTTCTTTCTTCTTGCATCGGATTGCCCTTGGTTCTCACAGCCGAGACTTTTCGTCTGTCTCCAGGAGGTAGGGCTTCACAAGCCTTCCCTGCCACCGGTCCCGGAGGACACGGTGGACCGAGCTGCACGAAGGGTTGCCGCAGAGAAGAGGAAGGAGAAGAAGTACGCGAAGAAGGCTCGGGCCCGCGAGCGGACGCGGGCTCGGGACGCCTTGGAAAGGCTCCGTCGTCGGCAGGAGAGGGATGGGCTCCCGAGGGAGCCGTCGCCGGAGACGCCTGACGACGACGACGATGAAGACGATGATGAAGACGACGATATGGCTGCCCGCCTCGGCCTCAGCCCGGATCTGAGGCTGGGCCAGGGGTCGTCAAGCCAGCCCCCGAGCGGGCTGGTGTCGTCGGTATCCGGGGCTGGGACGTCGGGGTCCCGGTCCGAAGAGCGGGGGCAGACCGAGGGGGTACTTGACCCCTCGGCCGAGGTAGTTGAGGTGACCCCGGGGAGTCAGGCCGAGCTGCCTGTTCCCCGAGAACCGTCGCTCGTGCCGACTGCGCAGGAGGGTGATCCTCGGGTCGTCGTGGCTACTTCTGGGCAGTCCGTCCCTCGGGGATCGAGGTTCATGAGACCTCCCCACAGGCACGATTGATCAAGGCTCGGAGTGGGTAAGTATCTTAGGATATCTTCGTCCTGGCTCCTCCTTCGTATGTCCCGATCCTGATTTTCCTTTTCTCCTTAGCAAGCGGAGGCACGGTTCGACCGGTCTGGCTCCCCGGAAGGTCCTCAAGACGGCGTCGGCTTCTGCAGCTAGTGCCGCGCCGGGCCTCACCGGCCAGCTGACCTCCTTGCAAGACGCCCCACAGCGGGGGGCTCAGGCGACACCAGTTGCCGTGGGGCGAGCTCCCGAGGCTGAGTCCTCTGTCGAGGCGGTCGTCGCGCTGGGGGAGGCTGCCGGCGCGGCTGTGGCCTCGTGCCCACCAGACATGCTACCGGCGGTGGCGCCGGCTGCTGCCGAGGCCGTTGCCGTTCTGGCCGTGAGGCCACCCGTCGCCGCCGATGCTGAGATGGCCGAGGCGTCGCTACTTGGTGCCTCGGAGGAGGGGGGCGTGGAACCGCGACCCGTCCCTTCGAGCGGCAGCCTTGTCCCTGCGCGGCGCAGTTTCGATGGGCGGCGCCAGTTGCTTCGGTTCCGGACCCGTGGGGCCTCGGATCCCCTCTTCGTTCTTGACGACGAGCGGGAGGAGCAGTCTTGGGACGGGCTTCGTGAGTGTGCCGAGGCAACGGTGGGGTCGCTCCGGTCGACCTTGGAGGTCCTTTGCAGGGCTGTTCCCAAGATCCTCCAGGTAATGATTTCAGGCATACCTTTCACGTGATTAAGGCGTTCTTTGTGACACCCCGCTTCCTTCCCTCAGGATCTGACGGATCTGAGCGCCGCCAAGTCGTCGTTCATCCGCCGCGAGGTCGATGTCTGGGGTTCGCTGCGGTCCCTGAGGACCACGCTTGCCAGGGCTACCGCGCACCTCTCCCAACAGAGCGCCGAGGTGGCGGACCTTCGGTTGCTCTGTGTCGATCTGGGAGCAGAGGCAGCAGCGGCACACGCAGAGGCGCAGCGGCAGCAGTCGGAGCTTGACCAGGTCACCGGCGAGCGGGACCAATCTCGGGGCCGGGCCGCCGAGGCCGAAAGCCGGGCTGAGGCTCTTGGAGTCCAGTTAGCCGAAGCGTCTGCTCGGGCCGGAGCCCTTGCAGCAGACCTAGCCGTGGCCCAATCCACATCCTCGGAGCAGCGTGCCCGAGCCGAAGGTATGTCTTGGCTGTTTTAAGATTTCGATTCGGCTTCGTTCCTCAACTCGTGTTTGAAGTCTTCCGCTTTGGCTGTTCGCAGAGCTCGAGTCTGCCCTTGATAAGTCCGCCATGGTGCTTGCTCAGGCGGCCGAGCAGAGGGAGGCCGACCACACGGCCATGTCCGAGGCCATCTCGGCCTTCTGCCGGGTCTTTGGCTTTGACGACGTCCCCTCGGGAAGCTCCCCTCAAAGTTGCCTGGAGGCCTTGGGTGACCATGCGCATGGCAGACTTCGCGAGGCGCTGCATCATGGCATCAGGTGGGCCTTTGCCGTGCTCGCTTCCCACTATGACGTGGATCTGGAGCAGGTCAGCGAGGGGTATTGCCTCCCCGACGAAGATGAAGCCGCCCTGGCCGAAGTCCAGAGGCTCGACGCGGCCGCCGCGGGCCCAAGCGCAGTGCTGGCAACCACCTTCGAGGCAGAGATCCTCCCGCTTGCGCCGTCGTCCGAGGTCGGGGCGGATCTTGCCGAGGGTGGGGATGAAGCCGAGGGCGCGGCTCCTTCTCCAGGCGACTCCTGATTCTGCCGGAGCAGTTTTCTTTGAATGCATATGTGTCTTTTGCGGCCGCCGAGGCTCGAACACCTTATTATCGTAATATAAGGTTGTGTTTCTTTTCCTTCCGTTTTGCATATCCGGACCCGTTCGTCAGTAGCAGGGTAGCTTGCCCAAGTAAGAGTCATTTTCCATGGTAGGCGACGAGTGAGGTATCCGTATCCCAGAGGCGTAGGAGTCCCTCGGCTCGGTCAGCCTTGCCACTTACATGCACCCTTATTCGTTTCTTGGGGTCCTGTTACTGATATAGCCGGGAGGCGCGAAATCCTTTTTGATGGAAGACTTTTTTCGAGGAAAATTTTGACGCAGAGGGGGTTCGGTTCCCCCCTTCTAGCCCCCGAGGGAGGGTCGGGCTTTGCCGAGGCAAGGCTGACCCTTCCTTGATGGTTAGACTTTGTACGTGGACGAGATGTACGAACAACTTGAAAACATCTTAAGGGTAGAAGCGACGTAGCTGTCGGATGTTCCAAGCGTTGCTGTAGACATCGCCTTGACTGTAGGCCAGCTTGTATGTCCCGGGCTTCAGAACCTTGGCGATGACGAACGGCCCTTCCCAGGGAGGCATGAGCTTGTGCCGCCCTCAGGCGTCTTGTCGCGGCCGAAGCACCAAGTCACCCACCTGGAGGTCTCGGGACCGAACCCCTCGGGCGTGGTAGCGTCGCAGGGACTGCTGATACCGCGCCGAGTGTAGTAAGGCCATGTCCCGAGCCTCTTCCAGCTGGTCCAGTGAATCTTCTCGGTCGGTCTGGTTGCTTCGGTCGTCGTAGGCCCTCGCCCTCGGGGAACCGTATTCTAAGTCTGTGGGCAAGATGGCCTCGGCCCCATAGACTAGAAAGAACGGTGTGAAGCCCGTGGCTCGGCTCAGCGTTGTCCTCAGACTCCAAACCACCGAGAGGAGTTCCTTCATCCATCGCTTGCCAAACTTGTTGAGGTCGCTGTAGATCCTCGGCTTGAGTCCTTGCAGAATCATGCCATTGGCACGTTCTACCTGCCCATTCGTCATGGGGTGAGCCACGGCGGCCCAGTCCACCCGGATGTGGTGATCCTCGCAGAAGTCCAGGAACTTTCTGCCGGTGAACTGGGTGCCGTTGTCGGTGATGATGGAGTTCGGGACCCCAAAGCGATGGATGATGTTGGTGAAGAATGCCACCGCCTGTTCGGACCTGATGCTGTTCAGGGGTCGGACCTCGATCCACTTGGAGAATTTGTCGATGGCGACCAGCAGGTGCGTGTAGCCCCCGGGTGCCTTCTGCAAGGGACCGACGAGGTCCAGACCCCACACAGCAAACGACCAGGTGATGGGTATTGTCTGTAGAGCCTGAGCGGGCAGGTGGGTCTGCCTTGCGTAGAATTGACACCCTTGGCAGGTGCGGACAATTCTAGTGGCGTCAGCCACCACGGTCGGCCAGTAGAAACCTTGTCGGAAGGCATTTCCAACAAGGGCTCGAGGCGCTGCGTGATGACCGCAAGCCCCTGAGTGTATTTCTTGTAAGAGCTCCTGGCCGTCGGCGATGGATATGCATCGCTGGAGGATGCCTGAGGGGCTGCGGTGGTAGAGCTCCTTCCCGTCCCCCAGCAAGACGAACGACTTGGCGCGCCGCGCCAGTCACCGAGCTTCGGCTTGGTCGAGGGGCAGCTCTCCTCGGTGGAGATATTGCAGGTACGGGGTCTGCCAGTTTTGATTAGGCGTGACCCCGCTCCGCTCTTCCTCGACGCGCAGTGCCTCACCCTCGGGGGCCGAGGGTGCCTCGGGCTGGGCCGAGGGTGCCTCGGGCTGGGCCGAGGCCTTCTCGGGCTCGGGCGTGTCGTCGGTCTTGACTGAGGGTTGATGTAGGTCTCGGGAGAAGACGTCCGGGGGAACCGTTGTTCGCCTCGAGGCTATCTTAGCCAACTCGTCCGCAGTCTCGTTGTATCGTCGGGCGACGTGGTTGAGCTCGAGCCCGTAGAACTTGTCTTCCAGGCGCCGAACCTCGTCGCAGTAGGCTTCCATCTTCGGGTCGCGGCAGTGGGAGTTCTTCATGACTTGGTCGATGACAAGCTGTGAGTCGCCGCGAGCGTCGAGGCGTCGAACCCCTAGCTCGATGGCGATGCGCAACCCGTTAACCAGAGCCTCGTACTCGGCCACATTGTTGGACGCCGAGAAATGGAGGCGCAACACGTAGCGGAGGTGCTTCCCGAGGGGCGAGATGAAGAGCAGGCCCACGCCTGCCCCTGTTTTCATCAGCGACCCATCGAAAAACATGGTCCAGAGTTCCGATTGGATCGGAGCCGTTGGGAGTTGGGTGTCGACCCATTCAGCCACAAAGTCCGCCAAGACTTGGGACTTGATGGCCTTCCGAGGGGCGAACGAGATTGTCTCGCCCATGATTTCCACCGCCCACTTTGCAATCCTACCCGAGGCCTCTCGGCACTGGATGATCTCCCCTAGGGGGAAGGATGACACCACAGTCACCGGATGAGACTCGAAGTAGTGTCGCAACTTCCGCCGCGTCAGAATCACCGCGTACAACAGCTTCTGAATTTGCGGGTAGCGGATCTTGGTCTCGGACAGTACCTCACTGATGAAGTAGACCGGCCTCTGGACGGGCAACGTATGCCCCTCTTCTCGTCTCTCAACCACGATCGCGGCGCTGACCACCTGAGTGGTAGCGGCGACGTAGATCAAGAGGGCTTCTCCGGCAGCGGGGGGCACCAAGATGGGCGCGTTCGTGAGGAGCGCCTTCAGGTTCCCGAGGGCTTCCTCGGCCTCAGGGGTCCAAGTGAAGCACTCGGCCTTTCTTAAGAGGCGGTACAAGGGTAGGCCTCTTTCGCCGAGGCGCGAGATGAAGCGGCTCAGAGCCGCAAGGCTTCCCATGACCCTCTGTACACCTTTCAAGTCCTTGATGGGCCCCATGTTGGTGATGGCGGCGATTTTCTCCGGGTTGGCGTCGATGCCCCGTTCGGAGACGATGAACCCCAAGAGCATGCCTCGGGGGACCCCGAAGACACACTTCTCGGGGTTGAGTTTTACACCTTTCGCCTTGAGATACCGGAATGTCGTTTCAAGGTCGGAAAGGAGGTCGGAGGCTTTCCTCGTCTTGACTACGATGTCATCGACGTAAGCCTCGACCGTTCGACCGATGTGTTGGCCGAACACGTGGTTCATGCACCTTTGGTATGTCGCACCCGCATTCCTCAAACCAAATGGCATAGTAACGTAGCAGTACATGCCAAAAGGTGTGATGAAAGAAGTCGCAAGCTGGTCGGACTCTTTCAACCTGATTTGGTGATACCCTGAGTAGGCATCGAGGAAGGATAGGGTTTCGCACCCAGCAGTGGAATCCACAATTTGATCGATGCGAGGCAGACGATAGGGAACTTTTGGACATGCTTTGTTTAGACCAGTGTAGTCTACACACATCCGCCATTTCCCTCCTTTCTTTCTCACAAGCACAGGGTTGGCAAGCCATTCGGGATGGAATACCTCTTTGATGAACCCTGCTGCCATTAGCTTGTGGATCTCCTCGCCTATGGCTCTGCGCTTTTCTTCGTCGAACGGCGCAGAGGCTGCTTCACGGGTCGGGCTCCAGCTCGGATATCCAGCGAGTGCTCGGCGACATCCCTCGGTATGCCGGGCATGTCCGAGGGACTCCACGTGAAAACGTCGGTGTTTGCGCGGAGAAAGTCGACGAGCACTGCTTCCTATTTGGGGTCGAGCTCGAAGCCGATCCGGATCTGCTTGGAGGCGTCGTTGCTGGGGTCGAGAGGGACAGATTTGACCGTCTCTGCTGGCTCGAAATTGCCGGTATGGCGCTTCACGCCTGGCGCCTCCTTGGAGAGGCTCTCCAGGTCGGCGATGAGGGCCTCAGATTCGGCGAGGGCCTCGGCGTACTCCACGCACTCCACGTCGCATTCGTACGCGTGTCGGTACGTGGGGCCGACAGTGATGACCCCGTTGGGGCCCGACATCTTGAGCTTGAAGTAGGTGTAGTTGGGGACGGCCATGAACTTGGCGTAGCATGGCCTCCCCAGCACTGCGTGGTAGGTTCCTCGGAACCCGACCACCTCGAACGTGAGGGTTTCCCTTCGGAAGTTGGAGGGAGTCCCGAAGCAGACGGGTGTGACACCCCAGGTGTCAGTTTCGTGTTACGTCGCGAGATTTATCCTAATCTCGGATGCTCAGTGAAAATTTCTATTTCTCGCTCGCGTATGTCCCTGATTATCCAGATTATTCATTCACGTTTCACCGAATTCAGAGTTACTCAGTCTCACAGAAGGCCAATTTGGAGCCTGTTAGAACTTTTAATTCTCGACACGAATACGAACTCGATAATCCATCTCGAATTATAAATCTCATCTGAAGCTCATTTAAATCAAACTCTCGACAGCTGTTATTTGGTCTGAGCCCAAGTCTAATTTTTCGAACCTTGATCTTTGTTCGACTATTTTATTCGGATCCGTACTCTCAAACGGAATACTCAATATGTCGTCCTCTAAATCAATTTTATCCGTTTCGGCCAAATATCTTATGTCCGAACCGAATTCACAACCCCGTATCGACAGCGATTTTAAAATATCACGATTTGCCTTCTCCAACTAAAAATCCAAAACGATCAAATCTCAGGACGATTTATTTTCGAATCGCGTGTAAGGAATTATTTCCGAGCAAATTCAAATCAAACTCCCAGTCGAATTAATCGCTCAATCGTCCATTCGCCGAAACTCTAATTCGCTCTGTTCTCTGTAGCAATGAATTCCGCGGGAGCATTTTTATTTGGAAAATTAATTTAGCGCGACCCGAGTACGTGTTTTGGGCCAAGCCCATTCCAGCCCGGCCCATTTGGCCCATGAGAAAACCCTAACCCTAGTGCCCTTCTATAAATAGGAGCCCTCTCCTTGCAAGTGGAGGCATTTTTGCACTCCCACCCCTCAAAAAATTCTAGTCGCCACCAGCAGCCTTCTTCCACCTCTAGCCGGACCTCTGCTCGGCGCCCTCCCGGCTCCTCCTGCGAGCGGCTGCAGCAGGGAGCTCCCTCTCCTCCCATGGCGTCCTCCCCTTCTTCCTCCCGCATCACGGCAGCAAGCAGTCATTCCCATGGCCGAGCTCACCTCCCTGCCGCGAGCTCGCCAACAATCTCCCCCACTCAGATCTCCATTCCCCTTGCTGCTGCTCGCCGCGAGCTCTCTCTGGCTTTTTCCCCAGTCGGCGCCCTGTTCCCCTGCGGCTCCCATGGCGCCGGCGAAGCTCGAGCAGCCGCGCACCCAACCATGGTGCCCCTGTTTTTCCCAGCCGTGCAGCTCCCTGTTCCCCTGTCCCATGGCGCCCCTTCAGGCTTGGCAGCAGGGACAGCACTTTTCCCCTTCGACTGCTTCCCTGACACAGGCGCAGTGAGCAGTCCCATGGCTGACGCTCTCTGCTCCATTCCCTCCATGGCCGGCGCCCAACAACAGTAGCAGCCGGGTCTTTGTCCTCCCTCTGCTGTCCGCGGCTGCAGCAAACAGGGAGCTCGAGTTTCTCCCATGGCTGCCGACCTCCTCTGCCCCTTGCTGTCCCACCCCTTCTCCCTCAAGCCTCGCCTTCCCCGACCACATCTCCATGGCTGAGCAGCAGCTCTGCTCGCCCCCCTCCTTCTTTTTCCCCTTGTGCAGCAGCAAGAAGCCCCTGCTCGCAGCCTTGGCGTCCAACTTCGCTACGCAGCGGTGCCGATCCAAAGCAGCAGCCCCGGCGTCTCCGCACTCTGCGGGCTCGCTGTTTTATAAAGCACAGTGAACAGCACGCCGTCGACACTCGTCGGTTGTTTGCTGTTTTTGCGCAGCCCCAACATCGTCGTCGTTCACCCCGGTGAGACCGCGACGCTCCTTGTTCGATTCCGCATTGACGTTATTTTCCTATGATTAATTATGTATGTGTGCTGCTTTGTTTTATTTTTGTGGAGGAGAGAAACCCCGTGTTTTGCGTGGAGAAGAAGGCAAGCCGCTCAACGCTCGTCGATGTTCGGAGCGATGCACAAATCGGAATCGCCATCGTCCTTACAAACACCGATTGGGTTTGTTTACGGTGAGCCGATGCATGTCGCTCTCGATTGACTTGATTAATAAATTATATAGATGTGGTTTAAATGTTTTGGCGGTAGGTCGTAATATGGTCGTGCTCATGATTTCGAGTTAGAGATTGGTGGTTGTCGATTCGTATAAATTGGTCGATGTGGTGCGTGTTTGAAAATTGTATTGGTATGGATTGAAGTTTGTGGCGAAAGAAAAAGAAGTAGAAAAGAACTCGGATGTTTTTACGTTTCGATAGGAAGATGTGTGATGTGTCGTTTGATGCGAAGGATATGTTTTACTATTTTAAACGGTTAGTCGGCAGACTCGATCAGTAAAGCTAAAATGATTATGCGATTAAGATGAGGTGACGACATGCCGTAGTAGTCGTCGCCTTCTCTATGTTTTCGAGTTGGATAAATACCATAGGTAATTAATTGTTGATACCCAAAGATTGTTAGAAACAAGTAATCGTGCTCTACCTATTGCATCAAAGGAAATATGGTGTGTTGATTAATTAGGAGCTAAGGGACCTAATATAGAAAAGTAGTTAAGAAAACTAATCGAATTTCTTTTAGCTATATTTTAAGTTAAGATGTCTAAAATGGTGAAACTAGTTTTGTTGGTCTCATGGTGTTATGATTGAGAAAAATATGAACTTGTGTATGAATTACTATTTTTTCATGCTGTGTTAAGCCAACTCTTGTTAAATAAAGGAATTCAATTGCATTAAGTAATTGTTATATGTAGGTGTTTCCAGTGCTTCAAGTGGTTGCAAGTTAATTAGTAGACTCTCTATGTGATGCTAGATGTCTAGGTAGACTTTCGTGAATTGTGGTGCTCGGACCGTCGAGATGAAGGTTAAGTCGGTCGATACCGATTAAGTAGTTAAAATGATTAATGGAACAATCATGGGGTTAAAACTAGAAACTAGTGTTCTTGCACCCATTTGGGATGTTATAGCCAAATTGCGCATGGTTATGGTCGCGGATGAAAAGTAGTAGCGCTCATGTGATGTCTAATTTAAAACGCAAATTGTTGGGTGATTATCATGAAGAATGCGTTGTTAATTGGTTGTAGTAATTTTAGTGCACTAAATGATTTGGATAAAATTTGTAAGCCTACTTGCTAGTCCTCATGTAATTAATTTAACTCTAAGAAGTGGTAAAGTGCTAGAATGATTCAAGTCTCTAGAATGCTGCAATTCTTGAATTATATAGAAACTGGAATTTATTGATTGCTGTTTTGGGCTGCACGCATTGTTTTTGTTGTGCTGTTTGTTTGATAAACCAAATCATATTTTCTGTAGAAAAGTCATATAGAAGAGTTGTAGATAACATGATTATCTTGCTTGTACTAAAATTTGACAGCCATAAACCTGATTGTTTAGGAGTTGTGCTTTTCACAAGCCCAGCACCTGAATCTATCGAATTTCTGAACAGATTTCAGAGATTGCAATGGTTGTTTAAGTTAATCTTGAAATTAGTTATTGGTGGTCACAAGAAAGTTGTAGATAACTTTATTATCTTACTTGTGTTAAAATTTGACAGCCATAGGTCTGACAGTTTAAGAGTTATGCTTTTTACAAATTCAGTAACTGAATCTGTCCAAATTCTGTACAGATTTTAGAAACTGCATTGTTTTCTCAATTTAATATTGCAATCTGTTCATGGTCGTTATAAGAAAGTTGTAGATGCTTTTCTAATCTTGCCTGTGTTAAAATTTCATAACCACAGGCCTGATAGTTTAAGATTTATGAATTTTACAAACTGGTTGTTGTGTTCTGTCCACTGTCAGAACAGATTTCGAAAACTGTGTTGTTTGATTTAGTTAAACATTGAATCACTTCTGGGTGATTATAAAAGTTATCTAGTGCTTTTGTTGAGCTTTCCAAAAAGTCTTGGATCACTTTTTTTGTGATCTGAAGATTAAGTTATGAATGTTTCAAATATGAAGACTGAATCTGTCCAGTTCTTGACAGCAAAGTCTTTTAGTGATGTTTATCCTTAGTTAAATATTTAATCACCTTGGGATGTTTATAAATAATTTGTAGAACATTTAATTAGCTTTCCAGAAAGTCTAGGATCAATTTGTTTGGATGTCTGAATCTTCAGTTATGAATTTTTAAAATCACAAGTCTGAATCTGTCCAAATCTGGACAGCGTTGCTGTGTTAACACCTTTTGACCTTGCTAAGTGTTTAATCATGCTGTGATGACAATACCAAAGTTGTGAAGCACTTTTCAAGCTATCTAGAAAGCCCTAGTTTACTATTTTTGGTTAAATATCTTGTGAGTTATGACTCAAACAAGTGACTGCTGTATTGCTGTCCAAAAATTCTGCTAGTGCGCTTTTGATTGTTTAGTTCACCCTTCTCGCTAAAAATGTTTGGTTTGCTCTTAAGTAATGTAGACTTGCCATGGTTAAGCTAGAGATGACATGTGTGTCTTGTTTTATATGTTCCTTTCTCTAGTGATTGCGATATAGGAGTTCCATAGATATTGACGCTTATGTCATCTAGTGAATTTGTGTCGTCGGTGATGCTTGTGCGCGATCAATAGGAGAACTAATGAAAAGCCGTATCCAAACAAATAAAATGCACGTACCTGTAATGTCATAGTTGTGTTGCGTAAATAAATAAAATGTTGTGGTCTTTTTAAAGGTGTTAATGTTGGACGTCGATAACGTGTAGATAACTAATGCTAGCGTATGGTTGTTTACGGTGTCTTCTCATTTAACGTTTAGTTCGCCACTACGTCCTTGTATATCTTGTGCTACTTTTGTGCTACTGTCATTATATTCATACATATGCATCTTGCATCTCATTTAGGACAGAGAGATGACGCTCATGCAAGTGGTGTGGTTGCAACCACAAGATGCAGTTGGTGGACGACCTGAGGAATGATGGACTTAACCAGTGGATGCTCGCCAAGCGAGTACCTCCCCAGCAAACACTATCTAAGTGTTAAATTAAAGGCAAGCCCCGGTTTTATGCATAACCGTTTATATATGCTATTTTACTACACTTAATGTTTGTAGGCTTGTACCCTGCACTTAAGTGTAGGAGTTGGTTGAAACCCTAGTTGCATGAACTCAGGATTCCTGTTGAGATGGATACTAGTATGCTAGGTCGAGTAGCTGCTTTACTAATTACGGATCTCGGTAGAAGTCGAGTGATTTTTCTAGCACTCGCGCGAGGTCAGGACATTGATTGTACCCACTTTCATATCATATTGATGTTGGTCTGTGGACACGGATCCATGGAGATGCGTGGTCTATGAGATGAAAATGAAATAAGGATTAACGTGCGGATACCTGTGTCAAGCGTTTGAATGTACTAAGCACATGCCGAGAAATATGGTAAATCGGTAAGCCTAGTACCTGATTGAACCTGGCAGTGGACTTTACCCCTCACGCGACCTGAGATGTGGTCTCCCATTCCGGTTATGGTGGGTACAAGTGCGGTCACTGCACGACGGCAGTCGGGGTCAGTGAGGCATTGTACGCCAAGGCGGTGAGCCCTGATCTGCTGACAGGGAATCGATGGGGACGGTTGATATGTGTGGGGACAGAGTGCCCCTACATGTCGTGTGTTTAGGTTTACCTTGCAAGGATAAAAACTCGATTCGAATCGTCTGCTTCTCGCAGCTAATGAGACTGCTTGATCCATTGTACTGCATTGAGTAATAAGTGGAAATGAGGTGAATGACAAAAAGATGTTGATTGATAAAATGTTTGATACCATGTGTGAATAACTAGGTACACATCTAGTCTAAAAGGATCATACTAAAACTTCAAAAGCTAAAACTTTATTTTAGACTCAGCTAGTGCTTTTGGCAAACCAAACCCCTCAGCCAAACAGCTGCATGTCTAGAGGTAGAGGAGTAGACTCCTCGCACCGGGTAAGTCTAGCTGAGTATTAGTATACTTAGCCTTGCTTGTGGCACAATTTTTGCAGGTACCTCATTGATTTTGGTTGATGGTGTGACTTGGCCTTCATCTCTGCCACCGGGATAGACGGTCAAGTGGGTTACTGCTTCCGCAGGAGAGGACCAGGAGGAGTAGCGTGGCCAGGCTTCGCCATGTTACTCAGGTTTTCTCCGTTAGTTATTTCCGCTGCATTAAAATTTATGGTTATTATTTCTGAAACTCCGATAATGTAATCACTAATGATACTTATTAAATTTGTGGTATTATGTTTTATTGTATTTCTCTGTGCCTCACCTTCGAGTGAGCTAGTGGTATTCGATCCTGGATAAGTGGCTTTATCGGACTAGATCCGAGGGACTGACGGGTTATTCCTGTTTAAGTGTGTTGCTGCCCTTAAGGGTGCGACTTGGGCACTTAAGCTGGAATAATTCGGGCGGTTCCGCCACAACTGGTATCGGAGCGAATACCATTACAGAGAAGTCAATAAGTCATGATTTCCAACCTTTTCTAAAGTAAAATTTGCTTAGAAACAAATGTTGGATAGATGTAAGGACGATAAGGATAGACCGAGGACGTGAAGCCTTAGGAAATAGATGGGTAGCTAGGTGGCTATATTTATATAGGTCATAAAGGCTATTACTACTACTATTAGGATGCTGTAGAAGCATCCGAAAGATTAGTTAGGTCTGAGAAGACGACTAGAATGAGCATGCGTCATGATTGTCGCATCATTGTCTCTTGTGCATCAACCTGCTTCTCTCACCTTTATTTCAATAATAATAACTTGTGAATAATGTGATGTACTATGTTAGGAGCTATAAGAAGTGCCTTGTCCTGTGTTGTCATGATAGTCTTGATTAGGTTGTGTTATGTGTTCTCCTTGCCATGCTGTCTAGGAGGTACAGTAACTATTTAGTACATTTTGCCTCTAACCAATAAAAATTATTACCTGTTTTGCCCATAAAAGACCCCCCACTTTAACCAGCCTAGTGGTTAGCAAGTGAAACCTCTTTTTTTTAAAAAAAAATCCAGCTTGTGTTGGTGTTTTCTAGCCCTTGTGTGTTGCGCTATTGGTAATGCACCAGCACAGCGTATAGACCCCCACAGCTTGACCGCTAGACCAACCCAAGTCTCCTTGTGCACTTGTTGTGTAAAAAACATCGTTTGGTGTCTAGTTGCGCAAACCATGACCAAGCCATGTTTCTTTCCATAAATCCTTGCCCCTAAAACTTCATAACATTTCTATCGATCATCCTAGCTGATCCTGTTTGCCTACCTCTCCTTTCGCCTGGATCTGGTAATCCTTTTTCTTGTGAATCATGTTTGCTTTATCATCTGAATCTCGGGACCCCCTATTGATTCTGCCCCGTTATCTGGTTATCTGCTATAACCCGTTCTCAAGTACGGATGTTGATTTGCCTAAATCTCTCATTTCTGGTCAGTCTCATACCCCTCCTCCGAGGATCATGATGTTGTGATCAATTTAATCTCTAAACAATGTATCCATTTGGTTCAATGAATGTTGATGTTGTCTTTAGTTCTCTCATGTCTCTAAAAACTCAATAATCTTGATCTAATGGTCAGTTCCTTCTCATATCAAATGTCGTATCAATCTTGGACTGATAATCCCCGTGTTGATCATAAAATAATTCGCGGAGTTGAAGAGTTCTCATGTGATGCTCTTTTGTCAGCAATCTCTGCTTCAACTCCGGTCACATTCTTATTTTCTGAGCCATACTCTCATGGGCTCCATCTATTCATGCTATGTGAAATTCTCATTGGTTGCGTCTGGTAATGGTATTATGGCTAACGACTGATGGTGCCGCGACGAAACCGAGAGCCTACTATGGTGCACACATGGTTCAGCTGCTCGACACGCGCTGGTATCACAGTTAATAGTCGTAATCCATTGCGAGACTACGATGACGTGTTATCTTTTGTGGATATGCTCTCAAAGTGATCGCTGCATTTTGTCTCAATATGTCGCGATGTTCCACCCAAATCTATCTTCAGTATATTGTCAGATCCCATCTCATGAATTTGCATCTATCTTCAGTCTGGGAGTTACATGCTTCTCCACCCATAAAGATCCTCATTCGAATCTCGGGACGAGATTCTTTTTAAGGGGGGAAGGCTGTGACACCCCAGGTGTCAGTTTCGTGTTACGTCGCGAGATTTATCCTAATCTCGGATGCTCAGTGAAAATTTCTATTTCTCGCTCGCGTATGTCCCTGATTATCCAGATTATTCATTCACGTTTTACCGAATTCGGAGTTACTCAGTCTCACAGAAGGCCAATTTGGAGCCTGTTAAAACTTTTAATTCTCGACACGAATACGAACTCGATAATCCATCTCGAATTATAAATCTCATCTGAAGCTCATTTAAATCAAACTCTCGACAGCTGTTATTTGGTCTGAGCCCGAGTCTAATTTTTCGAACCTTGATCTATGTTCGACTATTTTATTCGGATCCGTACTCTCAAACGGAATACTCAATATGTCGTCCTCTAAATCAATTTTATCCGTTTCGGCCAAATATCTTATGTCCGAACCGAATTCACAACCCCGTATCGACAACGATTTTAAAATATCACGATTTGCCTTCTCCGACTAAAAATCCAAAACGATCAAATCTCAGGACGATTTATTTTCGAATCGCGTGTAAGGAATTATTTCCGAGCAAATTCAAATCAAACTCTCGGTCGAATTAATCGCTCAATCGTCCATTCGCCGAAACTCTAATTCGCTCTGTTCTCTGTAGCAACGAATTCCGCGAGAGCATTTTTATTTGGAAAATTAATTTAGCGCGACACGAGTACGTGTTTTGGGCCAAGCCCATTCTAGCCCGGCCCATTTGGCCCATGAGAAAACCCTAACCATAGTGCCCTTCTATAAATAGGAGCCCTCTCCTTGCAAGTGGAGGCAATTTTGCACTCCCACCCCTCAAAAAATTCCAGTCGCCACCAGCAGCCTTCTTCCACCTCTAGCCGGACCTCTGCCCGGCGCCCTCCCGGCTCCTCCTGCGAGCGGCTGCAGCAGGGAGCTCCCTCTCCTCCCATGGCGTCCTCCCCTTCTTCCTCCCGCATCACGGCAGCAAGCAGCCATTCCCATGGCCGAGCTCACCTCCCTGCCGCGAGCTCGCCAACAATCTCCCCCACTCAGATCTCCATTCCCCTTGCTGCTGCTCGCCGCGAGCTCTCTCTGGCTTTTTCCCCAGTTGGAGCCCTGTTCCCCTGCGGCTCCCATGGCGCCAGCGAAGCTCGAGCAGCCGCGCACCCAACCATGGTGCCCCTGTTTTTCCCAGCCGTGCAGCTCCCTGTTCCCCTGTCCCATGGCGCCCCTTCAGGCTTGGCAGCAGGGACAGCACTTTTCCCCTTCGACCGCTTCCCTGACACAGGCGCAGTGAGCAGTCCCATGGCCGACGCTCTCTGCTCCATTCCCTCCATGGCCGGCGCACAACAACAGTAGCAGTCGGGTCTTTGTCCTCCCTCTGCTGTCCGCGGCTGCAGCAAACAGGGAGCTCGAGTTTCTCCCATGGCTGCCGACCTCCTCTGCCCCTTGCTGTCCCACCCCTTCTCCCTCAAGCCAGCGCCTTCCCCGACCACATCTCCATGGCCGAGCAGCAGCTCTGCTCGCCCCCCTCCTTCTTTTTCCCCTTGTGCAGCAGCAAGAAGCCCCTGCTCGCAGCCTTGGCGTCCAACTTCGCTGCGCAGCGGTGCCGATCCAAAGCAGCAGCCCCGGCGTCTCCGCGCTCTGCGGGCTCGCTGTTTTATAAAGCGCAGTGAACAGCACGCCGTCGACACTCGTCGGTTGTTTGCTGTTTTTGCGCAGCCCCAACATCGTCGTCGTTCACCCCGGTGAGACCGCGACGCTCCTTGTTCGATTCCGCATTGACGTTATTTTCCTATGATTAATTATGTATGTGTGCTGCTTTGTTTTATTTTTGTGGAGGAGAGAAACCCCGTGTTTTGCGTGGAGAAGAAGGCAAGCCGCTCAACGCTCGTCGATGTTCGGAGCGATGCACAAATCGGAATCGCCATCGTCCTTACAAACACCGATTGGGTTTGTTTATGGTGAGCCGATGCATGTCGCTCTCGATTGACTTGATTAATAAATTATATAGATGTGGTTGAAATGTTTTGGCGGTAGGTCGTAATATGGTCGTGCTCATGATTTCGAGTTAGAGATTGGTGGTTGTCGATTCGTATAAATTGGTCGATGTGGTGCGTGTTTGAAAATTGTATTGGTATGGATTGAAGTTTGTGGCGAAAGAAAAAGAAGTAGAAAAGAACTCGGATGTTTTTACGTCTCGATAGGAAGATGTGTGATGTGTCGTTTGATGCGAAGGATATGTTTTACTATTTTAAACGGTTAGTCGGCAGACTCGATCAGTAAAGCTAAAATGATTGTGCGATTAAGATGAGGTGACGACATGTCATAGTAGTCGTCGCCTTCTCTATGTTTTCGAGTTGGATAAATAGGCAATTAATTGTTGATACCCAAAGATTGTTAGAAACAAGTAATCGTGCTCTACCTATTGCGTCAAAGGAAATATGGTGTGTTGATTAATTAGGAGCTAAGGGACCTAATATAGAAAAGTAGTTAAGAAAACTAATCGAATTGCTTTTAGCTATATTTTAAGTTAAGATGTCTAAAATGGTGAAACTAGTTTTGTTGGTCTCATGGTGTTATGATTGAGAAAAATATGAACTTGTGTATGAATTACTATTTTTTCATGCTGTGTTAAGCCAACTCTTGTTAAATAAAGGAATTCAATTGCATTAAGTAATTGTTATATGTAGGTGTTTCCAGTGCTTCAAGTGGTTGCAAGTTAATTAGTAGACTCTCTATGTGATGCTAGATGTCTAGGTAGACTTTCGTGAATTGTGGTGCTCGGACCGTCGAGATGTAGGTTAAGTCGGTCGATACCGATTAAGTAGTTAAAATGATTAATGGAACAATCATGGGGTTAAAACTAGAAACTAGTGTTCTTGCACCCATTTGGGATGTTATAGCCAAATTGCGCATGGTTATGGTCGCGGATGAAAAGTAGTAGCGCTCATGTGATGTCTAATTTAAAACGCAAATTGTTGGGTGATTATCATGAAGAATGCGTTGTTAATTGGTTGTAGTAATTTTAGTGCACTAAATGATTTGGATAAAATTTGTAAGCCTACTTACTAGTCCTCATGTAATTAATTTAACTCTAAGAAGTGGTATAGTGCTAGAATGATTCAAGTCTCTAGAATGCTGCAATTCTTGAATTATATAGAAACTAGAATTTATTGATTGCTGTTTTGGGCTGCACGCATTGTTTTCGTTGTGCTGTTTGTTTGATAAACCAAATCATGTTTTCTGTAGAAAAGTCATATAGAAGAGTTGTATATAACATGATTATCTTGCTTGTACTAAAATTTGACAGCCATAAACCTGATTGTTTAGGAGTTGTGCTTTTCACAAGCCCAGCACCTGAATCTATCGAATTTCTGAACAGATTTCAGAGATTGCAATGGTTGTTTAAGTTAATCTTGAAATTAGTTATTGGTAGTCACAAGAAAGTTGTAGATAACTTTATTATCTTACTTGTGTTAAAATTTGACAGCCATAGGTCTGACAGTTTAGGAGTTATGCTTTTTACAAATTCAGTAACTTAATCTGTCCAAATTCTGTACAGATTTCAGAAACTGCATTGTTTGCTCAATTTAATATTGCAATCTGTTCATGGTCGTTATAAGAAAGTTGTAGATGCTTTTCTGATCTTGCCTGTGTTAAAATTTCATAACCACAGGCCTGATAGTTTAAGAGTTATGAATTTTACAAACTGGTTGTTGTGTTCTGTCCACTGTCAGAACAGATTTCGAAAACTGTGTTGTTTGATTTAGTTAAACATTGAATCACTTCTGGGTGATTATAAAAGTTATGTAGTGCTTTTGTTGATCTTTCCAAAAAGTCTTGGATAACTCTTTTTGGTGATCTGAAGATTAAGTTATGAATGTTTCAAATATGAAGACTGAATCTGTCCTGTTCTGGACAGTAAAGTCTTTTAGTGATGTTTATCCTTAGTTAAATATTTAATCACCTTGGGATGTTTATAAATAATTTGTAGAACATTTAATTAGCTTTCCAGAAAGTCTAGGATCAATTTGTTTGGATGTCTGAATCTTCAGTTATGAATTTTTAAAATCACAAGTCTGAATCTGTCCAAATCTGGACAGCGTTGCTGTGTTAACACCGTTTGACCTTGCTAAGTGTTTAATCATGCTGTGATGACAATACCAAAGTTGTGAAGCACTTTTCAAGCTTTCTAGAAAGCCCTAGTTTACTATTTTTGGTTAAATATCTTGTGGGTTATGACTCAAACAAGTGACTGCTGTATTGCTGTCCAAAAATTCTGCTAGTGCGCTTTTGATTGTTTAGTTCACCCTTCTCGCTAAAAATGTTTGGTTTGCTCTTAAGTAATATAGACTTGCCATGGTTAAGCTAGAGATGACATGTGTGTCTTGTTTTATATGTTCCTTTCTCTAGTGATTGCGATATAGGAGTTCCATAGATATTGACGCTTATGTCATCTAGTGAATTTGTGTTGTCGGTGATGTTTGTGCGCGATAAATAGGAGAACTAATGAAAAGCCGTATCCAAACAAATAAAATGCACGTACCTGTAATGTCATAGTTGTGTTGTGTAAATAAATAAAATGTTGTGGTCTTTTTAAAGGTGTTAATGTTGGACGTCGATAACGTGTAGATAACTAATGCTAGCGTATGGTTGTTTACGGTGTCTTCTCATTTAACGTTTAGTTCGCCACTACGTCCTTGTATATCTTGTGCTACTTTTGTGCTACTGTCATTATATTCATACATATGCATCTTGCATCTCATTTAGGACCGAGAGATGACGCTCATGCAAGTGGTGTGGTTGCAACCACAAGATGCAGTTGGTGGACGACCTGAGGAATGATGGACTTAACGAGTGGATGCTCGCCAAGCGAGTACCTCCCCAGCAAACACTATCTAAGTGTTAAATTAAAGGCAAGCCCCGGTTTTATGCATAACCGTTTATATATGCTATTTTACTACACTTAATGTTTGTAGGCTTGTACCGTGCACTTAAGTGTAGGAGTTGGTTGAAACCCTAGTTGCATGAACTCAGGATTCCTGTTGAGATGGATACTAGTATGCTTGGTCGAGTAGCTGCTTTACTAATTAGGGATCTCGGTAGAAGTCGAGTGATTTTTCTAGCACTCGCGCGAGGTCAGGACATTGATTGTACCCACTTTCATATCATATTGATGTTGGTCTGTGGACACGGATCCATGGGGATGCGTGGTCTACGAGATGAAAATGAAATAAGGATTAACGTGCGGATACCTGTGTCAAGCGTTTGAATGTACTAAGCACATGCCGGGAAATATGGTAAATCGGTAAGGCTAGTACCTGATTGAACCTGGCAGTGGACTTTACCCCTCACGCGACCTGAGACGTGGTCTCCCATTCCGGTTATGGTGGGTACAAGTGCGGTCACTGCACGACGGCAGTCGGGGTCAGTGAGGCATTGTACGCCAAGGCGGTGAGCCCTGATCTGCTGACGGGGAATCGATGGGGACGGTTGATATGTGTGGGGACAGAGTGCCCCTACATGTTGTGTGTTTAGGTTTACCTTGCAAGGAAAAAAACTCGATTCGAATCGTCTGCTTCTCGCAGCTAATGAGACTGCTTGATCCATTGTACTGCATTGAGTAATAAGTGGAAATGAGGTGAATGACAAAAAGATGTTGATTGATAAAATGTTTGATACCATGTGTGAATAACTAGGTACACATCTAGTCTAAAAGGATCATACTAAAACTTGAAAAGCTAAAACTTGATTTTAGACTCAGCTAGTGCTTTTGGCAAACCAAACCCCTCAGCCAAACAGCTGCATGTCTAGAGGTAGAGGAGTAGACTCCTCACACCGGGTAAGTCTAGCTGAGTATTAGTATACTCAGCCTTGCTTGTGGCACAATTTTTGCAGGTACCTCCTTGATTTTGGTTGATGGTGTGACTTGGCCTTCATCCCTGCCACCGGGATAGACGGTCAAGTGGGTTACTGCTTCCGCAGGAGAGGACTAGGAGGAGTAGCGTGGCCAGGCTTCGCCATGTTACTCGGGTTTTCTCCGTTAGTTATTTCCGCTGCATTAAAATTTATGGTTATTATTTCTGAAACTCCGATAATGTAATCACTAATGATACTTATTAAATTTGTGGTATTATGTTTTATTGTATTTCTCTGTGCCTCACCTTCGAGTGAGCTAGTGGTATTCGATCCTGGAAAAGTGGCTTTATCGGACTAGATCCGAGGGACTGACGGGTTATTCCTGTTTAAGTGTGTTGCTGCTCTTAAGGGTGCGACTTGGGCACTTAAGCTGGAATAATTCGGGCGGTTCCGCCACAACGGGCAGATCGAGTTGTCCGAGGGGTTGGACGCGTTTTCCGGGGATGATCCCATGAAAAGGCGCCGCGCCCGCCCGGACCAAGGACAGATCCATCCGTAGGAGCCCGAGGGTCTCGACATAGATGATGTTGAGGCTGCTGCCTCCGTCCATGAGGACCTTGGTGAGCCTGACGTTGCCGATGATGGGGTCGACAACAAGCGGATATTTCCCCGGGCTCGGCACGCGGTCGGGGTGGTCGCCCTGGTCGAAGGTGATGGGCTTGTCGGACCAGTCTAGGTAGACTGGTGCCGCCACCTTTACCGAGCAGACCTCCCGACGCTCTTGCTTGCGGCGCCGAGCCGAGGCGTTCGCCACTTGCCCACCATAGATCATGAAGCAGTCGTGGACCTCGGGGAACTCCTCTGCCTTGCGATCCTCCTTCTTGTCGTTGTTGTGGGCCCTGCCACCTTCCGCAGGTGGCCCAGCCTTGTGAAAGTGGCGCCGAAGCATGACGCATTCCTCGAGGGTGTGCTTGACGGGCCCCTGATGATAGGGGCACGACTCCTTGAGCATCTTGTCGAAGAGATTGGCACCTCCGAGAGGTTTCCGAGGGTTCTTGTACTCAGCGGCGGCGACAAGGTCCGCATCGGCGGCGTCGCGTTTTGCTTGCGACTTCTTCTTGACTTTCTTCTTGGTGCCGCGTTGAGTGGACGCCTCGGGGACATCTTCCGGCTGGCGGCCCTGGGGCTGCTTGTCCTTCCGGAAGATGGCCTCAACCGCCTCCTGGCCAGAGACGAACTTGGTGGCGATGTCCATCAGCTCGCTCGCCCTGGTGGGGGTCTTGCGACCCAGCTTGCTCACCAGGTCGCGGCAGGTGGTGCCGGCGAGGAACGCGCCGATGACATCCGAGTCGGTGACGTTGGGCAGCTCGGTGCGCTGCTTCGAGAATCGCCGGATGTAGTCCCGGAGAGACTCTCCCGGCTGCTGGCGGCAGCTTCGGAGATCCCAGGAGTTCCCAGGGCGCACGAAGTTGCCGACGAAGGCTTGGACCAGGTCGTCCCAGTTGGAGATCTGCCCCGGAGGCAGTTGCTCCAACCAGGCTCGAGCGGTGTCGGAGAGGAACAGGGGGAGGTTGCGGATGATGAGGTTGTCATCGTCCGTTCCACCCAGCTGGCAGGCTAGTCGGTAGTCCGCGAGCCATAGTTCCGGCCTCGTTTCCCCTGAGTACTTTGTGATAGTAGTCGGGGTTCGGAACCGGGTCAGGAACGACGCCCGTCGTATGGCCCGACTAAAAGCCTGCGGACCGGGTGGTTCGGGCGAGGGACTCCGATCCTCCCCGCTGTCGTAGCGTCCCCCACGCCTGGGGTGGTAGCCTCGGCGCTCCTTCTCGTCGAGGTGGGTTCGACGGTTGAGGTGGTGGTGCTCGTTGCCGAGGCGACCCGGGGCCGCAGGCGCTGTGTTGCGCGTGCGCCCGGTGTGGACCGAGGCTTCCCGCATGAATCGGGAAGTCGCGGCGCGATGCTCCGAGGGGTACCCCTGCCTTCAGGAGGCAGAGCTTTCGGCCCGTCGGACCGCGGCATCCTCCAGGAGATTCTTGAGCTCTCCCTGGATATGCTGCCCTAAGGTGGTTGATGGCTCCGGCATCGCGCGGAGAAGTATTGTTGCTGCAGCCAGGTTCTGGCCGACGCCACTAGAAGCCGGTGGCGACCTTGCCCTGACATCGTCGGCGATGCGGTGCTGGATGCCCTGGGGTAGATGTCGCGCTTCTCCGGCCGGAGTTTGGTTCGCCCATTCCTGCTCGATGGTCCGCCGGAACGGCTCAAGTGTTCCTGCTCCCTCGTCGAGCCTGGCCTGCATCTCGTGGATTTGCTCGAGCTGTGCGTCCTGACCCCCCACAGGGACTGGGACCACAGCTAGCTCCCGAAGGATGTCAACGCGAGGTGCAGGCCTAGGGGGATCACCGTTTTCCGGTATACCAAGATGGTTGCCTTCGCCGGGACCCCCTAGATCGACGTGGAAACATTCACGACTTGGGCCGCAGTCCTCGTCGCCGAAGCTACGGCTACCGTCGGAACAATCGGAAAGGCAGTAGTCGCATGCGGTCATGAAGTCCCGCATGGCACTGGGGTTACCGAGTTCGGAGAAATCCCAACAAAAGTCGGGCTCGTCATCTTCCTCGGAACCCGAGGGTCCGTAGGTCGAGACGACTGTCAGCCGATCCCAGGGTGACCGCATACCGTACCTCGGAGGGTTTGGACATGCCTCTACGAAGGCTTCCACCGAAGCGAAGTCGCTTGGTGGGTCGAGACTGAATCCAAAAGGCACGAGATGGGAATCGGTCGGTACCTCTTGGTCGACGGGCGGTGACGAAGTCGCATCAGGGGCTGACTGCACCGTCGTCTCAGGTACGAGGGTGACGCCCAGCAAGTCCCTTACGGGCGTGCTGGCGTCGTTCGTCCGCTTGGAGTTGGCGTGTTGCGGGGAGACGACGCTCGTCTTCGTCTCAGACGTGAGGTCGACGCCCGACGTGTCCCCCGTTGGGGCGCTGGCACCGTCGACTCGCTCGACAGTCGACGAGGTGTCGCCTCCTACTTGGCCTTGGTTGCCCCGCCTCCTCCTCCGTCGGCGGGGGAGGCGACGGGACAAACCCGAATGTTGTTCTTCCGCCGCGTGGGGAAGACGTCGTTGATTCCGCCGCCGGCGAGCGGGTTGTCGGCCGCCATTGTCGCTGTCGGGCGGTGGAGGAAGGAGTATCATGTCGTAGCTGCCGTCGAGGGACATGAACTCAAGACTCCCGAAACGGAGCACCGTCCCGGGCCGGAAAGGTTGTTGGAAACTACCCATCTGGAGCTTGACGGGAAGCTGTTCGTCAACACGCAGCAGGCCCCTACCTGGCGCGCCAACTGTCGGCGTTTCGACCCCGGGGGGTCCCTGGACCGACGAGTAAATTGTCGCCGTGTGCCCCAGCCCAGATGGGTCGGCGCGAGACGGAGCACGAAGGGGGGAAACTAGAGGGAGACAAGCGTAAAGGGGAAACCCGCGACCTTCGTGTTGTCCTGCGCCCAGGTCGGGTGCGCTTGTAGTAGGGGGTTACAAGCGTCCGCGTGGGAGGGGGCAAGATGCCTGCACGCGCCGTCCCGTCCTCCCGCGCGGCCAACCTTCCCGTAAGAGAGCCCTGGTCCTTCCTTTTATAGGCATAAGGAGAGGGTCCAGGTGTACAATGGGGGTGTAGCAGTGTGCTAACGTGTCTAGCAAAGAGGAGCTAGCGCCCTAAGTACATGCCGTCGTGGCAACCAGAGAGGTTTTGGCACCCTATTCATGTGATGTCGTGGCCGTCGGAGGAGCGTTGGAGCCTTGTGGAAGGACAGCTGTCGGGGCTGTCGAGTCCTTGCTGACGTCTCCTTGCTTCCGAAAGGGGCTGAGAGCCGTCGTCGTCATGGAGCACGCGGGACACCATCATTATTTGTTTACCGGGGCGAGCCAGATGGGACGCCGGTCTTGTTCCCCGTAGCCTGAGCTAGCTAGGGGTAGGGTAATGATGGCCCCCCTGTGACGTGGTTGGTCCAAGCCCTGGGTCGGGCGAGGCGGAGGCTCCTCCGAGGTCGAGGTCGAGTCTGTCTTCCTAGGTCGAGGTCGAGTCCGAGCCCTGGGTCGGTCGAGGCGGAGACCGTCGTCTGAGGCCAAGGCAGAGTCCGAGCCCTGGGGTCGGACGAGGCGGAGTTCATCGTCTTCCAGAGCCGAGGCCGAGTCCGAGCCCTAGGGTCGGGCGAGGGGGAGTTCGTCGTCTTCCGGAGCCGAGGCCGAGTCCGAGCCCTGGGGTCGGGCGAGGCGGAGTTCGTCGTCTTCCGGAGCCGAGGCCGAGTCCGAGCCCTAGGGTCGGGCGAGGAGGAGTTCGTCGTCTTCCGGAGACGAGGCCGAGTCCGAGCCTTGGGGTCGGGCGAGGCGGAGTTCGTCGTCTTCCGGAGCCGAGACGGGGGCCGAGCCCTGGGGTCGGGCGAGGCGGAGCTTCCTATGGCGCCCGAGGCCGGACTTGGCTGCTGTCAGCCTCACTCTATCGAGTGGCACAGCAGTCGGAGCGACGCTGGCGGTGCAGTCTTCTTGTCAGGTCGGTCAGTGGAGCAGCGAAGTGACTGCGGTCACTTCGGCTCTGTCGACTGAAGAGCGCGCGTCAGGATAAGGTGTCAGGCGGTCCTTGCATTAAATGCTTCTGCGATACGGTCGGTCGGTGTGGCGATCCGGCCAAGGTTGCTTCTTGGCGAAGACTGGGCCTCGGGTGAGCCAAAGGTGTGTCTGTTGCTTGAGGGGGCCCTCGGGCGAGACGTGAATCCTCCGGGGTCGGCTGCCCTTGCCCGAGGCTGGGCTCGGGCGAGGCGAGGTTGTGTCCCTTGAGTGGACCGAGCCTTGACTTAATCGCACCCATCAGGCCTTCGCAACTTTGTGCTGATGGGGGTTACCAGCTGAGATTAGGAGTCTTGGGGTACCCCTAATTATGTTCCCCGACAGATACATACTGGGCTATCTCCCTCTTCATTCTGGTCCACCAATACAAGGGCTTCAGATCATGGTACATCTTGGTGCTTCATCCAAGATTTTCCTCTTGAGGTCCTGGTTTTTAGGAATCACCAATCTGCTTTTGAACCATAACACACCCTTTTCATCTTGGCGGAAACAATTATACTTCTCAACCTTCTGATGGAGATTCTTCTTGATAATCTGCACTCCCTTGTCACTGAGCTGGGCCATGATGATCTGGTCTTGCAAAGCTGGCTCGACAGAAATGTGAGACAGAGCACCAGAAGGAATCACTTCTATTTGCATCTTGCTCAACTCATCACACAAGGTGTTGATGCGAGAATCCATCAGAATACAATTGCATTGCAACTTCCGACTCAAGGCATCTACTACCACATTAGCTTTTCCTGGGTGATAATGTACCTCCAGGTCATAATCCTTGATCAGCTCTAGCCATCTTCTCTGCCTCATGTTGAGATTAGCCTAAGTAAAGATGTACTTAAGGCTCTTATGATCAGTGAAGATGTTGCAGTGGGTTCCCATTAAATAGTGCCTCCACATTTTTAATGCATGAACCACTGCTGCCAACTCAAGGTCATGAGTGGGATAATTTTGCTCATGAGGCCTGAGTGCTCTTGAGGCATAAGCAATGACTCGGTTGTCTTGCATCAAGACACAACGTAGTCTAGTGCCGGAGGCATCACAATATACATCAAAAGGCTTGCTGTTGTCGGGTTGCGCTAACACTGGTGCTGTGGTCAGATGCTGCCTTAATGCATGAAAGGCATCTTCGCACTTCTGACTCCAAACAAACTTGGCTTCTTTCTTCAGCAACTCAGTTATAGGCTTCACAATTCGAGAGAAATCCGGAATAAATCTTCGGTAATAACCAGCTAATCCCAGAAAACTCTGAATCTGACGGACAGTCGTTGGTGGCTTCTAGTTCATCACCTCTTGCACTTTATCAGGATCAACAGCTATTCCTGCCTGAGAGATAGTGTGACCCAAGAATTTGATTTCCTTTAGCCAAAAATCACACTTGGACAACTTGGCATAAAGGTGGTGCTCTCGCAGATGTTGAAGCACTACATGCAAATGCCCGACATGTTCTTCTTCGTTCTTTGAGTACACCAAAATATCATCGATGAACACCACTACGAATTTATCCAATTCAGGCATGAAAACAGAATTCATCAGATACATGAAATATGCTGGTGCATTGTCAGCCCGAATGACATCACCAAAAATTCATATAGCCCATATCTGGTTGAGAATGCCGTCTTCGGAATATCGCTTGCTCGTATCTTGATCTGATGGTAGCCGGAGCGAAGGTCTATTTTGGAAAACACCTTGGCCCCGACCAACTGGTAAAAAAGAACATCAATATGAGGCAAAGGATACTTGTTCTTAATAGTTACCACATTAAGAGGGCGGTAATCTATACACAGCCTCAAGCTTTCATCCTTCTTCACAAACAGTGCTGGACATCCCCAAGGCGAAGTACTTGGGCGAATAAATCCCTTATCCAGCAACTCCTGCAATTGCTTCTTTAATTCTGCCAACTCAGCGGGTGGCATTCGGTAAGGCCTCTTGGAAATTGGTGTCGTTCCCTGTTGCAACTCGATGGTAAATTCAATATCCCGGTCCGCTGGCATTCCTGGCAATTCATCAGGAAAGACATCTGCGTACTCGCAGACCACTGGGATCTTCTTTAGAGGTAACTCCGTCATAGAGAAAGCACATGACTGAGTAGAACCCTGACTGGGCAGAATTAAGGTGAAGTTCCCACAGAACGGAGAATTAATTTCCACGGTACGGCTGGCTACATCAAGCACAACTTGGTGCAAGGTCATCCAATTAGCTCCCAGAATAATGTCCACATTTTCCAAACCCAAAACAAGAAGGGTGGTTTTGACAATGTGGCTTCCCAGTTGAATAGGCACACTTTGGTTTAATTGATTAGTTGAAATTTTACCCCCAGGTGTGACTGTCATAAATGACCCTTTTGAGTGAGAGAATGGCAGTTCACATTTAGCACTGAACTTTTGGCTAATGAAACTATGAGATGCACCAGAATCAAATAGAATTAAAGCAGGTTGATTATAAACTGAAAAGATACCAGTCATGATAGGAGCTCCCTCAGGTACTTCCTCCAGAGTAGTGAAGTTGAGCTTCCCTTGCCTGACTTGTACCTTCTGCTTTCTTCCCTTGTCTTGATTTGGTGCTGGCATCTGCCTCTGCTGGTTCCTGGGACAATTCTTGGCATAGTGGCCCACATTGCCACAAGTGAAACACTTGTACCCATTGCCCTGGCGGAAGTGCTGCTACTGCGGAGGCTGATTGTTCCTTGGAGCGGGAGCTGGAAAGCGATTGGGTGCCGGCTGCTGCTACTGAGGTGGCCTGATCACCCATCTGCCTGCCTGCTGCTGGAAACCCCTGCTCTGATTGTGAGAAACAATCCGGAACCTCTGGGCCTGAGCGGATGGTGCTGCCATTGGTGCCTTTCTCTTCTTCTCTGCCCGGTGAGCTACAATGCAATCCTCCTGGGAGATGGCCAGGTTGACCAACTCATTGAAGCTCGGACAGTGTTGAGTCGTTCCCGCAGCTTGGTGTTAAGACCCCTGCGGAAGCGGTCTCTTTTCTTCTCATCAGAATCAGCATGGTACCCTGCATACTGGCATAGGTCGTTGAAAGCTTGCGCATACTGCAGTACCGTGCGGGTTCCTTGATTAAGTGCCAGAAACTCATCCAGCTTGCGATCAAGAATGCCAGCTGGCATGTGGTGCCCTCTGAAAGCAGTCTTGAATTCCTCCCAAGACACTTCACGATCAGCGGGGAGCATAGCACGGAAGTGGTCCCACCAAGTCCGAGCAGGGCCGCGAAGCTGCTGCGCGGCGAAGCGAGCCTTGGCTTCATCAGGGCAGTCTCCCGTGAGGAGGGGAAACTTGGACTCAACGACGCGGAGCCACACGTCGGCGTCCAACGGGTCCTCTGCCTTGGTGAACAAGGGCGGTTGCGTACTCAGAAACTCCTAGTAGGTTGCCGCTACCGGAGGTCGCTGATGCTGGCCTACACCATGCTGCTGAGGGTGGGGCTGGCGCTGCAAGAGCTGTCGCAGAATCTCGTTCTGCTGGGCCATCAGCTCCTGCACTGTGGGAGCTGGAGGAGGTGGCGGGGGAACCTGCTCGTTATGCCCGCGACGCTGCCTAGCTGCCATCTGAAAACAGAGATTGCCGCCATTGTTATCCCAACTCACAGTTTCGAACGACAAGATATCATCTCATATGGAAGGAAAAATGCCATAATCATAATATTAGGTTCTAAATGAAGATAACATGGTGCCAAACATCCCACAGATTTCAAAAGTTCACAGGGTTACATCAATCAGGGGAAAGTACCCGTAAGCCTAGTCCAAAATCTGACATTAACTAAGCTCGCATAGGTTTCTATCCGCCTAAAAGTGTCGAAGTGACTGATTAACCCTGAGCGGTGGAAGCGACACTGGATACAGGTGAAGGAGGCATCGCGGAGGTAGTCCCATTGGCACCAGGGGCTGGTCCTAGCTCCTCGGGAGCCTCTTCTCCCTCGCTTCTGGCTTCATTGGCCTCCATCTCCAAGTGGTGCACGTCCAGGTGGTCGTTCGCTTCTTCGAGTTCCCTCTGCACATCGTGAAGCTGGTTCTCCAAGACATCCATAGTGTTGTCTCGGATCTCCACCTGCTGCTCCAAGGTGGTAATGCACTGGCTCAGCCTTTCCACCTGCAGATCCTTCTCTACCAACTCGGTGGATAAATCGACCACAAAATCTTCCCGACTGTCGAGAGTGAGCTTGGCGGTTTGAGCGATGTTAGCAAGGAGTGCCATAGCGTCGCTCTGAAGGGCCTGAAGGCGGTACAGCGCACTCATGCACTGAACTGTGACCATCCCAACCAAGTCAGGATACATTGCCCACACATCCTTCACATGGCTCACACGGTTACACCACATGGGGTCATCCTTCTTCTCAGCAGGGAAGAGTCCCAAGGGGTGCATCACCATCTCCAGGGGATGGTAGCCACAGAAAGTCGTCAGAATCTTCATGGCTGCCGCTTCAATGGTGTCGTCCGTCCTGAGTCCAATTGTCTCGGAATCAAGAGAACGCCAACCCGGCTGAAGGGGATGAGCTTCCAAAGTCAGCCAGACCCGACAACGAGGTACCCGATGCTCCTCATACAACTGCACCGTGTACAAGGGAGGCGTAGGGTAACCGGCGGAGTTAAGCACTTCCCACAAGATGGAAGGAAAGCCATCGCGAGAAAGGAAGTCGGAACTGAAACGAGTGTCTCCTCCACTGGCGGGGGTGGGTGAATTCATCTGTGGAAGGGAATCAAAGGTAAAGATTATGGTGGAAGGAAAAAGAAAAAGAGAGCCCGAATGGTTTTAAAGGAAGTGGGTTAGCTCAAGTTTTAATTCCCTTTTGCGTTTATAATGCATGCATGCCGGAAGTAACGTCTCCTCTCCAAATAATAGGGTGCTCTTAGGGCATCCTTAAAAAGTCTAAGTACTGGCCCACGGGGCCTAATTAATTAGCCACCTATTTCTCCCTCTATACCTAAGGTCTTTCGTCCTAGGTTTAGCGGTCTAGTCCTAACGATCCGTAGCAGTTTCTAGGCAAGTTTTACTTTTGAAAATGGTATTCATGGTTCATTGTCCCTCTCTGTGGTGGAATCTGCTCCGATACCAGCTGTGGCAGAACCACCCGAATTATTCTAGCTTAAGTGCCTAAGTCACGCCTCAGGGGCCGTAACACACTTAAATGAGAATAACTCGTCAGTCCCTCAGATCTAGTCTGATAGAGCCACTTTACCAGGATCAAATTCCACAATCTCACTCGAAGGTGAGTCACAGAAGAAGTACAATAAAACAGGAAACCTCAAATTAATTGCTGAGTTATTACATAGATCGGAGTTTTGAGTAGCAATTAAGAGTTCACAAAATAAAATGCAGCGGATAATCGATGTCGTCGGTATCGAGGAAATGGGCAAGGCCTAGCCCACTACTCCTCATGCTCCTCTCCTGCCGGAGCAACATCCCACTCGACCGCCCAACCCGGTGGTAGGGTGGTAGGCCAAGTCACACCATCAACCATTTCCTAAATTGTACCTGCAAAAATTATGCCACAAGCAAGGCTGAGTATACTAATACTCAGCTAGACTTACCCGGTGTGAGGAGTCTACTCCTCTACCTCTAGACTATGCAGCTGTTTGGCTGAGGGGTTTGGTTTGCCAAAAGCACTAGCTGTTTCTAAAATCCATTTTTAGCTTTTCAAATTCTAGCATCATTATCTTAGCTAGGTTTGCTCCTTCTAAGCATACATAGTAACAAGCATTTAGTTCAATCAACAAATTATCTCATGTAACCTCATTTCACTTCTTACTTGATGCAGTACAAGGGGTCAAGCAGTCTCATTAGCTGCGAGAAGCAGACGATTCGAATCGAGTTTTATCCTTGCAAGGTAAACCTAAACACACGGCATGTCAGGGTACTCCGACCCCGCACATGACAACCGTCCCCATCGATTCCCCGTTCACGTCCAGGCCTCACCGCCTTGGCATATAATGCTCCACTGACCCCAGCTGCCGCCGTGCAGTGACCGCACTTGTACCCACCATAGCTAGCATGGGAGACCCAGTCTCAGGTCGCATGAGGGATAAAGTCCGCGCCCGGCTTCACTCAGGTACTAGGTTTACCGGTTACCATTTTTCCCGGCATGTGCTTAGTACGTTCAAAAGCTTGACTCAGGTATCCACACATTAATCCTTAATTCCTTTTTGCCGTCTCATGGACAAGGCATCCTCCCTGGATCCAAGTCCATAGACTAACAAAGATCCCGTTATCAAGATGAATACAATCAATTCCTGACCTCGCGCGAGTGCTAGAAAAATCACTCGACTTCTACCGAGATCCTGATTAGCAAGCAGCTACTCGACCTAGCATACTAGTATTCATCTCAAAAAGGAATCCTAAGTTCATGCAACTAGAGGTTTCAAGCAACTCCTACACTTAAGTGCACATTACAATCCTACAAGCATTAAGTGTAGTAAAGTAGCATATAATAATACGGTTATGCATATAAACCGGGGCTTGCCTTCAATAGCTGGGGCTGCAAGGAGATCCTCGATAGCAGCCTCGGAAGCTTGCTCCTGGTCCTCCTCTTGGACAGTTCCTTGCTTAGGGATGAGCACGTACACTCCGTCGGCGAGATTACAATCTAATGAATGCAATGCGTAAGATATATGCATGATATGATATGTGCTTTAGTAATTTCAACCTTTGATGGTGTATGGTCTACTTGAGTTAGATAGAGTTAAACCTTACTTATGTGAGACCTTTGGGTGGTATTCTTGGTAAATTGGATCAAACTTAGCTAAGTTAAGTGGTAGGTTTATTTTTGGGGTTCCACTGAATTCTATTTTAAAACCTTAGTGAGAATTGAAAAGAATTCAAGATGGACTTATTGGAGTGAGATTTATTTCTCCCTTCTTTTTCTTTATTCTCTTTAAGTTTTTGGAGTGGGTTTGAACTACAAGTTGCCTTAATAAAATTCCAAAAATTCTGAAAAAATTATAGTGGCTTATTACTGGTGTATAGTTCTCTATCTCAAAATTTGGGGATCAGAAAGTGAACAGTTTTCTCTGGACAAAATTACCAAAGTTTAGGGCAGAAGGGGTGCTTTGAACTACAACTATCATTTAATAGCAGGTAATTCTCTAAAACTTATTTTTGCTGGCTTTTAGGTGCTATAACATTACTTGGCACCAAATTCTAGCCATTAATACTTATTAGTTATTTTACTAGGATTTTCTAAAGTTTCTAGCCAAAGGGGTGCTTTCTACTACCACTATATTTGAAAAATATCAAACAACAGATTTCTGATTTTTCTTAGCTTCTATTTTGCGCAAGAGCAATCATTCTGAAGTTTGGCATCTTTTTGCTGAAGGGAAAAGGTGGTATGCATTAATTGGATTAAATGGCCTTTCTTATAAAATATTAGCAATAGGTTTTATTTTGCATCTTTTTAATGGGTTTGCATTTTTATCTGGTGGCTTATCTCAACATTGACCTAGAAAAATTTTATTTGCCCATTATTGTGTTATTATGGGTTATTCATGATTTATTTGGAAAATGACTCAATATCATATTATATTTATCACCCTACTTAAAATGATGGGCTGAGGTGTTTATTATTTTTGCAGTGGGGTTCTGGTGGTTACAAGTCCACTGGATTTCTATTATCCATTTTGGGTCTGGTTTTGTAATTCTAATAATTGATTTCTAGTTGGAATAATGCTAAATAAAACATTTTACTTTAAAACTGATTTGGACTAGAGGTCCCTTTATTTTTCCTTGGTTCTCTGTTACTTAAGCAAACTAGGAAAATAATTTCACTCACTGTTCATTAATTTCTAATGCCTTTCTGATTTTCCTATGTTTTGGGCAGAAATGGCTTTTAATGGATATCTACACTATATTTTTCAATACTGGGGTTCTTACTATTTTTAAACAGTGCTTAAATGAGGTTTGAACATCAACAAATTTTCTTAGGTTCAGCACAGAAGCAAAACTAATTTTCTTTAATTAAACAAGGTTTGGTCAGTTTCTGTTTTTAATTTTAAACTCTAAAAATTAGAACAGAAAGCATAGGGTTTATTATTTTTAGATGATAGCTCATATTATTCAGGATCTAGCAAAATTAGTTTGACAACTTTTGCTTAAGAATTCATCAAGTTATGAATTGTCTAAGTTCTCTGGTTATTAAAAAGATTAAACAGAATTGATTAAATGGAAAACTACTTTGCAACGGGGTCCCTGGCGGGTGTTTTAAGTTTTCCTCACAGGTTAGTCCCTGGGCTACTATTCAAATGAGTCACTAACATTGCAGAAAACCCCTGGGTTCTTCTAATCCTAACCCGGGGTCCTTTCCCCAATTTAAACAGTACCCACGGCGGAAGAAAGGGCGGAGGGGCTTACCGGCGGCGAGATTGCTCCGGTGAGGTGGCCGAGGGTGTAGGGGAGGTCCTGACGGTCACGACGATGTGCGGGTCGCCGTCGGGGATGGTCAGAGTTGGCCGGTCCGCGTGCGCAGGCGGGGGAGCTCGTCGACGGCGAGGAGTCTGGCCTATCCAGGGCGAAATTGACCAATCAAATGGGTCAGAGAGCTTCACCAGGGATCAAGGAAGGTGTGCGCGCGAGGAATTGAAGAATGGCTCACCGGAGTGTCCAGTCCACGCGTGCAGGCAGGCGACCGAAGTCCAGCGAGGGTGATCTCGGGCTTCCGGTGAAGTTCTGCCGGGTCCGAGGGCTTGGAAAGCTTCACGGGCCACTGGCGGAGCTAACCGAAGCACTGGCGCGACTTGGGGGTGACTGGAGTGGGCTGGCCACGACGGCCGAAGCTCTGGCGGCAATGGCGGGCGGAAAAGAGCTCGCTGGCGCTAAGGAGGGGTGGCTGGCCGGTGATGGTGAGCGAGGGGTGAAGTGAGGCACGCCCGGGGAGGCTTTATAGGCGCAGGCGGGCACGGCCGAGGGCAAGGGCGCGCGACGGACTTGACTGAATGCTGCGGCAAGCGCGCGAGCGGGTTGGGCGAGCGCCGCGTGCCGACCAGGGTCGAACACGTGTGCCCGTGCGTTCTGCCCAAGTTTTGGCGCGTGTGGTCACTCATCCGAGCCTGCTCTCGCCTTGGTCAGTGCACAAAACCTCTTCTCCTCCCTACAAGCTACCGATCTTGTGTGGGGGTCATAGGATTTTGCCTACTGGTTGCAGAGATATGGAGCCCGGAAATCCGGTCTGTCTCCCTGCTCAAACCCGAGGCAAATCCAGGGTTTTGTCGTGTCTAGGGCTCGCGTCCCAATGCCATCTTCTGGCATGCGACAGAGGGGTTAGTTATGCACATTTTTTTTAATGGGGCCATTAGGAATTGAGTTAGGGATCAAGGTGAACATGCTTGATCTTTGGCTCAAGGTCTGAAATTCAGAATTCTGAAATTCAGAATTTCCTATTGAGTCCCCACATGAGAAGCTTGCTTGGGGTTTTATTTGAATTATTTTGGCCAAGCTTCCTCAATCTTTATTGTTGCTTATTAAATATACTTCAATGTTTATAATTGGCCGAAGCCATGATTCTAAATTTTTCACACTCTTTTCCCCATTTTCTTGAATTTTGTTCATATGGCTTGTTGGAGACTTGTTCTCAAATGCTTCGGCTCGAAGGAAAGCAGGGGTACAAGCGTGACGCGAAAGCAAATGCCAAGTCAGCGTGAACAGTACGGGAGCACTGTTCATCTATTTATAGGTACGGGACGCAGCCCATGTAAAATTACACCCATGCCCTTTACATTTGCTAATAACTCTATAGCAATCCATCGGGGTCTAAATAGCCTTTTCCCTTTTAAGTCGGTTTCTTTTTCTGCTATCACGCCGAAGCTCCCCTGCGCATAGCTTCGGCTCTGCGCCATCCTTCATATTCTTTGTGCATCTTCACGCTGTGGTTTTGATCTAAGTCCGAAGGTACCTGTTTACACATTATACTCCAGATACATTGTTAAATCATGTTTTTGAGGACCTTCGGAAGCCGAAGGCCCCCAACAGTAGCCCCTCGCAATATTAATTTGTTAGAGTGATAAATTCAGATTGCGACATGGATGAAGGCCTTAAGCCGAAGCTCCGGAAAAACACCTTCCCTTTGCTAGAATAGCAACAGTCATTGACAAGCGGGACCCTCCAGTTTTCAACGCACCAGGTGTATAAATAAGAGCTCACCACGAGTTCATTTGGCACGCTTTCTTGCCATTTGCTCTTGCTCACCCAACTTTTAGCCCTTGTGCACCAACACTTTCTTGGCTTTTTAAATTTTTAAGCTTCGGTTTTGAGAGCACTTTCTCAGCATTTTCGAAGATGTCTGAAGATAAGAAAGCTGTCGCTGAATCGAAGTTGAGCCTTTTTGAGCAGATGAATCTCGGCTTTCTTGAATCAATAGCAAAGACAAATACAGAGAAGATTACTAGGGAGATTTTAGAGGGTTTATCTGAAGACACTGGTGACAGTGACAGCTATGATGTGGAAAGTGGTGGTGAAGATTCCGAAGATTAAGCATTAAACAAAGCCATCTTGTCAATATGATGGGTAGATATTTTTGGGATTTATCTATTGTGAGGGCTGACGAAGGAGAGAAAACTTGTCCGACTCCCGAGGAGAATGAAGTCGTGATATTCCGAAGTTTCTTCAAGGCTGGACTTCGGTTTCCTTTGAGCAGTTTTGTGGTAGAAGTTTTGAAGATATTTGAAATCTGCCTTCATCAAATTACTCCTGAAGCAATCATAAGGATGGGAATCTTCGTATGGGCCGTGAAGAGCCAAGGTTTGGAGCCAAATGCAAAAAGATTTTGCAGTATGCAAGAGTTATTATATGAGACGAAACCATGGGGTAAAGAGAAATATCATAACATTTTTGGCTGTTATAGCTTCGGTGCCCGCTCTGGGTCAAGCTGTCCCGTGCCAACTTTTCGGAAGAGATGGCCCGGGGACTGGATGAAGGAATGGTTCTATGTGAAAAACGTCTTGAAGACACAAGAAGATATTAAAGATATCATCATGCGCCCCATCTGGCAGCTGTTAGGGGCCTTCGGCTTCCGAAGGTCCTCAAAAACATAATTTGACAATGTTTTCCAAGTATGTGAACAGGAAAGACGAAGCTCGAGTAAGATGCGAAGGCGATCATGACAAAGATTAAAACAATCACGAAGCTATGCGTAGAAAAGCTTCGGCATGGCAGCAGGAAAGGGGAACCGACTTAAAGATGAAAAGCCAAATTAGACCTCGAAGGATTACTATAGAGTTATTGATAAATGTAAAGGGCATTAATGTAATTTTACACGGGCTGCGCCCCGTGCCTATAAATAGATGAACAGTACTCCCGTACTGTTCACGCTGATTTGACATTGGTTCTTGCGTCACGCTTGTACTTTTACCTTCTTACGAGCTAAAGGTATATTTGTAATTTGATATCATTTCTATTTTTCCATCATAATAAAATAGAAATGAATTTGCAATAATATATAATTGTTTATGTTATTTTTTATGTTTCATATGGTTCCTCCTTCATTATTATGTTTTATGCTGATGAAGGTATGTCCTTCATAACCTTCATCCGAAAATCATTATACCCTTAGGGAGATAATGCTTCGAAGGACGAAGGATGTTAACATTTAACATTTTATGTTGCCTTGTTCTTAATACATAGCTTTTGAGAACAAGTCCCCAACAACAGCGTTTTGGCCTTCGGAAACCGAAGGTGGATATTGACGAAGTAGCCGAAGAATGTCGGAGAGCCTTCGGTGTAGTTTGCTCTTTCATCGGGACAAGGGATTTGATCCAGGAACACATTGCCTTCAGAGTATGGCCACTTGTAGAAAAGTGGGAAATGCCAAAGGAAACCATCAGCAAACCTGACGAAGGTGGACTAGTTAGGTTAAAATATACCTTCAGATATGGAGATAAGTTTGTCGAGCCAGATGATGATTGGCTGAAATGTATTGAGGCCACAAGCGATGAACTGCTTGGACCATACTCGAAGGCAGAAGATACTGCACTGTCCGCGTCCTTCGGAGGCCGGAAGAAGAAAAGACTCAACCGAGTATTTGATGCCATTGGGTTCGTCTATCCTGACTACCGTTACCCAACACGGGGTCAAAAAAGGAAAGATACGGCTTCTGTGAAGGAAGTTGCTTCAGCCGCTCCTAGTGAGCCAGCGCCGAAGAGGAAAAAGATGAAGGTTCTTACACACCGACCACGCTATATTGAACCAGCCACAGTGCCTGAGTTTGCCAGTGAAACCTCTTCGGCCACCGAAGCCAAGGAGCCGACTCCCCTGTCGAATATTGAAGAGCCGGCCAAAATGCCGGAGATGGAAAAAATAGAAGAACCGAAGGCTGAAGAGACAAAGACATCAGAAATTTTAAGTCCTTCAGCAAGAGTTGAGGTGCCAATGCCAATGCCAATGCCGAGGGCACAAAAAACCTTACAACAACCACCAAGAGGAAAAGAATGGTTAACGTGCTAGATGTACTGGAAACGATAAAATCTTCAAGCTCTACTTCGAAGATAGCTGCCGAAGTTCCAAAGACACAAATTGAGGCCGAAGCTGCCAAAAGTCAAGCAGAAACTGAAACTGGGCTTTCAGAGCCTACCAAGAGGGAATTCTTGGAAATTGAAAAAGAAATGGAAAAAGAATCTGCAGAAGAAACTTTATCTGAGAAAATTGCCACACCTATTCCCGAAGCATCTTCTGAAGTTTTTGACTATGTATTACGTCATGCTTCGGGTAAAAATCTGAGCGAAAAAGAAAAAAGAGAAGCTCAGTTCTATGCGCAAAAATTGAAATATCCAAAAGGGGTGCTGATATTCAACGGCAGCGGAGAAGAAGACTTCTTGTATTGTCTCCCTGACAGCAAGGAGATTACTGTCTGTCGGGAGATGAGCAAGAGCTTCGGATTCCCAACATTAGAAGACGGGCTCTCGGTGTTGTCAAAAAACGAGCTGGCCGACAGCTTAGCGTACATTAGTTTAAAGGTGAAAAAATGAGATCTTTGTATTATTCCTTGAAACCAAAATTTTTCATTTGCTTAAACTTATTAACGCATTTTTTTGCAGGGCCTTATACTTAGCAATGCCCTCAGGGCACAAAAAGATGCCGAAGACAAAGGGTGTACCATAGCCTTGAGCAACCTTCGTTCCGAAGTAATTGAACTAAGGAACGAAGGTCTCGAAAAAGATAAAATATTACATTCGTTGGTGAATAAAATAAAAGAAGACGAAGCTGCTTTCAAAGCTCAAGCTGACGCTTAGAAGCGCGAAATTGAGGATCTTCGGAAACAGCTAGCCAGAGCTAAAGAAGAATGCACAGTTGAAGAAGCAAAACGAGAAATTAGTGAACAATGGGCAAATCATTTAGAAAAAAACGTTGAAGAGCTTCGTGCATCCAAGAAAAGGTGTTATGAAAAATCTATAGAATGTGTTAAGAAAATAAGAACCAGCTTCGCCATCGTTGGCGCGTTCTCAAGTGAAGAAAATTTCATAAGGGGCGACCCCGAGGGCCTAATTGGATGGATCAGCCATGAAGCTGAAGCTTTTGAAGAAGTTTTGAATGGCCGCGGAGACATATGTGCCTTCTCGGGTGCTAGGGGGATTGCCACTATTTTGGAGAAAAAAAGCTGCGATCACATGAAATCCTTGGCACAAACCGAAGCCGACTTATCTTCTGAAGACATAAAAGACCCTTCGGCCGAGGCAAGTTTGGTTGGTGGAAAATTTTTCACCGACATCTGGGAAAATGGTGGCCGGGAGATGGATCGAGAAATTATACGGAGAAGCGAAAAAGGTATTCATGATGCTAGAAAAGTAGCAGAGGCCGCTGAGAAAAGTGCGGATCTCGAAGGGCGAATAGGTATTAACTACTAGTTTTTGGATTTTTGTTGTAACTTTTTGATTTCGAACTTGTTTACACTTTATAACATAGCCGCACTTTCTCCTCCCTCAGATCCCGCCGAGCCATTAGCGGACCCCAACGTAAAGGGGGATGACGAGATCAGAAAAATGGCCGAAGCTATCATGGACAAAGTTGTTGATCAACTACTAAACGAAGCTGCAGAAGTAGTTCTAAGGGAAGATTAGATGTTATTGTAAAAACATTTGGAATGTAATATTTGTTGAACAATATGTGTAATATTTTGTAACTTTAAATGTAATATATAAGCTATTTATGGTTCAATTCTTTACGATGCATGAAACTTTACATACATACCGTTTTTGAGCCTTCGGCGAAAAAACACCTTCCCTTCTTTTCATGCTTCGTAAATAATATCCGTGTTTTCATAAAAACATCCAATCTTCGTAAAATCAGTAACCAATAGATCTTTTCATTTCAGAGTTTGACGAAGGTATGCTTCTTCAATAATTATTTTTGTGCCTTGGCACTGTTTCTTCGAAACAATCTCCGAATATCAACATTGAACCCCCTTCTTGCGTCATTGATGCAATATGATATGCAAATGATGTAATGATGTGATGTTATGCAAAATGATATTTGCCGAAGATCGACGTTTATTTTTCACTATAAGCCTCCCTTAGGAGCTTATTCGCCTTTTACTTCAGCGAAATCAGCGTTTATTTTTTGCTGTAAGCCTCCCTTAGGAGCTTCTTCGCCTTTTACTTCAGCGGAATCAGCGTTTATTTTTCGCTGTAAGCCTCCCTTAGGAGCTTCTTCGCCTTTTACTTCAGCGGAATCAGCGTTTATTTTTCGCTGTAAGCTCTGCATTCCCTTCGGAACGACTTTTGAGCAGAAAACTTACGCTGCGCTCCCTTAGGAACGACTTTTTGTTATTTCGGAGGTTCTCCCTGTAACCATAAGTTCTTATGCTTCGGTAACTTTTTGGACTCCGTTATTCTGTGGAGAAAGTATATTTGTACTATGGCAAAGGCGAAGCTATTACAAGAAATTGAAAACGACAAAAAACACTTAGGCTTTCAATAATTGTTCCTTATTAAAAAGAAAATGATACTGAATGCAAAAACTGCTGCCGAGGTAGAATATTTGTTAGTAAATGTGCTTCGATTCTAGCACAGTACTATTGACTGTGCGAGCTTCGGACTCTTCTCTGAAGTCTCGTTGGTGTTGAGTATGTTGACTCCCTTCTGGCTGCTGGCCTCGTTGCATTGGTGGTGGAGGTGGAGGCTGTTGCCAAGATGCCTGAGATTGACTTGCCGAAGCAACATAAGCTGCAGGGTGGTTGCCCACATACTCTGAGATATAAGGCGAGTGGTACGAAGCAATATGCATAACTTGCTTCGGCTGGGTCTGTTGGGCTGCAGCTTCTGCTATTTCCTTTTGTTTCTGGATGGTGACATGGCACATCCTGGTGGTGTGGCCCTTGTCCTCACCACAGAATAGGCAATAAATTTTCCTGGGCTGATCCCCAAATCTTCCTCCGAAGCCCCTGGCACCTCTGCCCCTTGGAGCTGGAGGCCGAGGATAGCTCTGCTGCTGCCCCGAAGCCTGGGAGGAATATTGCGGCTTCTGCTGCTGGCTTCCCCTATCATCATTCTGAGTGGAATGAATCGATCTGACATGTCTAGGATGAATTCTCCCTCTGAAGCCCCTGGCTATTTCGGAGAACCTGTAAGCTTCCTCCCTTCTCTGTCGAAAGTCGTTGTCAGCGCGGATGTATTCATCCATCTTCTGAAGCAGTTTCTCCAGAGTCTGAGGGAGCTTCCTGGCAAAGTATTGGGCTGAAGATCCCGGCCGAAGCCCTTTAATCATGGCCTCAATGACAATTTCATTGGGCACTGTTGGCGCTTGTGCCCTCTGGCGTAAGAACCTTCGGACATACGCCTGAAGATATTCTTCGTGATCTTGGGTGCACTGGAATAAAGCTTGAGCGGTGACCGGCTTCGTTTGAAACCCTTGGAAACTGGTGATCAGAATATCCTTCAGCTTCTGCCATGATGTGATTGTTCCTGGCCAAAGGGAGGAGTACCATGTTTGTGCAACATTCTTGACGGCCATGACGAAAGACTTCGCCATGACTGCAGTATTGCCACCATAGGAAGATATTGTTGCTTCGTAGCTCATCAGAAACTGCTTCGGATCTGAGTGTCCATCGTACATGGGGAGTTGAGGTGGCTTGTAGGACGGAGGCCAAGGTGTAGCCTGCAGTTCTGCTGACAGAGGAGAAGCATCATCAAAAGAAAAATTTCCATGATGGAAATCCTCATACCAGTCATCCTCGTTGAAAAAGCCCTCTTGATGAAGCTCTCTGTGCTGAGGCCTTCAGTTCTGCTCATCTTGAGCAAGATGGCGAACTTCTTCAGAGGCTTCGTCTATCTGCCTTTGCAGGTCAGCTAGCCTAGCCATCTTTTCCTTCTTCCTTTGCACTTGCTGATGGAGCATCTCCATATTTCTGATCTCTTGATCCAAGTCGTCCTCCTGAGGCGTTGGGCTAGTAGCCTTCCTCTTTTGGCTTCGGGCCTCCCGAAGAGAGAGGGTCTCCTGGTTGGGGTCCAGCGGCTGCAGAGCAGTAGCCCCTGTTGCTGAAGCTTTCTTTGGCAGCATGACGAAGGTCTATGCTTGCAGAAGGTGTTCGAAACTCAAAAAGTGTAAGTGAGTTCACCGGAGGTGGGCGCCAATGTTGGAGACTTGTTCTCAAATGCTTCGGCTCGAAGGAAAGCAGGGGTACAAGCGTGACGCGAAAGCAAATGCAAAGTCAGCGTGAACAGTACGGGAGCACTGTTCATCTATTTATAGGTACGGGACGCAGCCCATGTAAAATTACACCCATGCCCTTTACATTTGCTAATAACTCTATAGCAATCCATCGGGGTCTAAATAGCCTTTTCCCTTTTAAGTCGGTTTCTTTTTCTGCTATCACGACGAAGCTCCCCTGCGCATAGCTTCGGCTCTGCGGCATCCTTCATATTCTTTGTGCATCTTCACGCTGTGGTTTTGATCTAAGTCCGAAGGTACCTGTTTACACATTATACTCCAAAGACATTGTTAAATCATGTTTTTGAGGACCTTCGGAAGCCGAAGGCCCCCAACAGGGCTCAATTAGGGTTTTTGTTGGGGTTGCACATTTTTTCCTTTTTGAGAAACCCATTTGCTTTGATCATGATACTTTTAAGTATAGGCTTGGTGGATCCTTTATTCTTAAGTCAATTTGATGTTCATACTTAAATTTGGTTCACATAAGATGATGGTTCATGGGTTAGCACTTTGAGAGAAACCCTAGGTGACACTGGGGTGTCACAATGTAAGTTCTGCATTCCCTAAGGAACGTCTTTTGAACTTCTTCGCCTTCTATTTCGGCTGTATTCGCGTTGACTTTTCGCGCTTCGCCTTATATTTCGGTGGTATTTGGCTCTGCATTCCCTAAGGAACGACTTTTGAGCAGAAAACTTACGCTGCGTTCCCTTAGGAACGGCTTTTTGTAGCTTCGTCATGCTCTGCATCCCCTTAGAGAAGACTTTCGAGCTTCTTCCTGTTTTTTTCTCTCTGCACTCGATGGTGCATGCTCAGATTTTACATTTACATTTTTGGGGGATTTTGCTCTCGTGGAGCTGAATAAGAAAGGAGAAGATTATAAACTATGGCCCCATTAAAAACCTTTCTCCCCCTTCGGAAAGGAAAAGGGTGCCATAGAAAAATAGGAAAAGATTACATGAGTCTATACATAATACCGCCGAAGCTCATCCGTATTACAAGACCTAGGAATATCATTGCCATCCATATCTTTTAGTCTGTAAGAACCGATCCTTGACGAAGATACGACCAGAAAAGGTCCCTCCCACTTCAACTGTAGTTTGCCTACTGTGTTCGGATTAGCCACTCTCCGAAGCACCACATGACCTGGCTTTATATTTTTCAGCCGGACTTTTCTGTCATGCCATTTTATTGTTTCGGCTTGATATTTATTAATATTTTCCACAGCCTAAAGTCTGACCCCTTCTATAGTGTCTTTGCTACATGATAATCAGCTTCGTCTTCAGTTGAAGTTGTTGTTCTTATTGACCCCGTTTTAGCTTCTTCTAGGGTTATGGCTTCGTCCCCAAATAATAGCTTGAATGGCGTAAAACATGTTGATCTTGATACAGTCGTGTTATGGCTACACACCACTTTAATCAACTCTTCTGGCCACTTTCCTCTGGGCTGATTAAAAATTAACTTCATTATTCCTGTCATTATAATATCATTTGCTCTTTCGACAAGTCCATTTGATTCTGGATGTCTGACTGACGCAAAATGGATCTTCGTGCCAATTTGATCACAGAATTTCTTAAAAGTTTCGGCATCAAACTGTGTTCCATTGTCCACAGTTATAGCCTTTGGTACGCCGAAGCGGCAAACAATGTTTTTCCAAAAGAATTTCTAGACTGTAACCGAAGTTATTGTGGCCAAAGGCTTCGCTTCAATCCACTTGGAAAATATTCTACAGCCACCACAACATATTTCAAATTGCCTTGTGCTGGTGGAAGTGGACCTAACAAATCCAGGTCCCATCTTTGCAATGGCCAGGTTGGTTGTATCAGTTGGGTTAACGACGAAGGTTGTTTCTGGTCTCTTGCGCATTTTTGGCAATTTTCACATTTTTGAACTAGATCCGCTGCATCCGAAGATGCCTTCGGGCAACAAAATCCTTGTCTGAAGACTTTCCCCAGCAAAGGTCTAGATCCAATGTGAGATCCACACAATCTTGTGTGTATTGCCTTCATTAGTTCTATACCTTCAGCTCTGGATAAACACTTGAGCAGTGGGGAGTAGACCCCATGTTTGTATAATTCCCCCTCTATTATTACATATGGTCGTGCTCTTGCCTCCATTCTCTTATTATAAGCTTTGTCATCTGAAAGGCAATTGCCTTGGAGAAAAGATATAATCTCAGTCCTCCAATCTTCACTTTGAACAGGAGATATATTGAGCACTGCTCTTTCAAGAAGTTCCACCGAAGGTGCTCTTATTGTCTCAAAGAATACTTCAGAAGGTAAGGGTAGCCCCTGTGCTGCTGACTTGGCTAGCAGATCAGCGTGCTCATTTTCTCCTCGTGGAATATTCTTGACAGAAAACCTTTCGAAAGAAGCTTCAAGCCTTCAAACTGTATCCAGGTATTTCTCAAGCTTTGGGTCTCTTGCCTTACAACTTTTGTCAACATGACCAGAAATAACTTGGGAATCAGTTTTAAGGACCGCCCTTCTTATCCCCATTGCCTTTAATTTCCGAAGCCCCAAAAGCAAAGCTTCGTATTCAGCAATATTATTTGTGCAGCTGAAATCAAGTTTTACTGCATAGCATGTTCTGACTTTGGAAGGTGCAACCAAAACAGCAGCTGCACCTGCCCCGAAGGTTCCCTAGGAACCGTCGCAGAACACTGTCGAAGCTTCGGCATCTTTATTTGCTTCTTCTTCCTGAGCCCCTGGCGTCCAGTCGGCGATGAAGTCTGCTAACGTCTGGGACTGGATCGAGGATCTATGCACATAATCAATGCTGAATTCGTTAAGTTCCGCATCCCACTTTCCAATCCTTCCAGTAGCTTATATGTTCCTCATAATATCTTCAAAGGCTGGGTTGAAGGGACAATTATATGGAACGCCTGAAAGTAGTGCCGAAGCTTCTTGGAGGCCATTAATACAGCATACAACACCTTTTCCAATTCTATATAATTTTTCTTTGATAAGCTTAGAACTTCGGAGACAAAGTATACTGGGGCTTGCTTTTTGATTTGTCCTTCTAATTTCTCCTGCACAAGCGCCACACTCACTGCAGAGTGCGAAGCTGCCACATATAATAGTAACGGAGCCCCTGGCATAGGTGGAGTTAATGTTGTTAGACCAATCAGGCATTGCTTCAGCTCTTCGAAGGCTTTCTGTTGAGCTGAGCCCCACTAAAAGACTTCGGCTGACTTTAGTATTTCAAAGAATGGCAAGTTTCTTTCTGCTGATCTAGATATAAATCTGTTCATTGAAGCCAATCTTCCTACCAACCGTTGGGCCCCCTTCTTCGTGCTTGGCGGTTCCATTCGAAGTATGGCTTCGATCTTGCTTGGATTGGCTTCAATCCCCTTCATTGAAACTAGGCAACCAAGGAACTTACCCTTCTTTACTCCAAAGACACATTTTTTAGGATTTAATTTTAGGCCAGCTTGCCTGAAATTAGCAAATGTTTCTTGCAGATCAATGATATGATTTTCTTGCTTCGTGCTTTTTACTATGATGTCATCAACATATGTTAGCACATTTCTGCCTATCTGAGAATGAAGGACCTTGGCTGTCATTTTGCTGAAGCTTCCTCCAGCATTGTTGAGCCCCTCAGGCATCCAAAGATAACAATATGTACCACTGGGGGTTATGAAGCTAGTCTTCGGCTCATCTTCCTTCTTCATCCAGATTTGGTGGTAGCCTGAGTAGCAATCTAGTAAACTCATAAGCTCTGATGAAGCTGCTGCATCTACTAGAGAATCTATTCTTGGCAATGGGAACTCATCCTTTGGACAAGCCTTGTTAAGATCTGTAAAATCGATGCACATTCTCCATTTACCATTTGCCTTCTTCACCATAACAGTGTTAGCTAGCCACTCTGGGTATTTGACCTCTCTGATAACACCGGCACTAAGAAGTCTCTTCACTTCGTTTCGAGCACCTTCAGCTTTGTCATCGGACATTTTCCGAAGCCTTTGTTTTCTTGGCCTGAAAGATGGATCCATATTGAGTGAATGCTCAATGACATCTCTATTGACACCGCAAAGATCATTAGCTGACCAAGCAAACACATCTTTGTTGTTGAATAAAAACCTTATCAAGGTTTTCTCCTGCTCTTCAGATAACTGAGAACCCAGCAATACCTTCTGCTCTCCTATATCTTCACACAGAAGCATAGGCTTCGGCTAATCAGCCGAAGCAGCCTTCTCTCTTCTGTACTTGTACTGTCACAAGCTTCATTTCTGTGTCGGAACCTCCCAAGTAATTAGGCCCACCTACAGTTGTCCTTGTCCAACGGACCTCATACAACCCTGTAGGTGCCCCTGAACTACTTGACAAGTTTGGTATCTTTCCTTACCTTTCCAGGAACGTTTCACCCGTCTTGCAGACATTACAGAACATCGGAGATAAAGAAATGCGGAAGCGACTACATAAACTTACATTTATTAAAAAGTAAGCTCAAGTTGTTTATTACAGACCAGAAATATAAGCGAGTGCAGAGTAGTATTATTACACATAGCAAGTGTTGGGGACTTGTTCTCAAATGCTATGAGTTAAGAACAAGGCAACATAGAAAATATTAATCGATAAAGTCCTTCGTCCTTCGAAGCATTATTTCCCTTAGGATATAATGATTTTCGGACGAAGGCTATGAAGGACGTACCTTCATAGACATAGCATACGATGACAGAGAACGAATCATAAAGAATACGAAGGATTACATAGATAATTATATCATTATCAACTTATCATTATTATAAAGAAACAGAAATAATATCGAATTACAAATATACCTTCAGCTTGGAAGGGAATGAAAGTACAGGTGTGACGCACGAGCCAATGCCAAATCAGCGTGAACAGTACGGGGGTACTGTTCACCTATTTATAGGCACGGGACACAGCCCATACAAAATTACATTCATGCCCTTTACATTTGATAATAATTCTATAGTAAACTATCGAGGTCTGAATAGCCTTTTCATCTTTAAGTCGGTTTCATTTTCTGCTACCACGCCGAAGCTTTCCTGCTCACATCTTCGGCGCTGTATCAACCTTCGTATTATTCTGGTCTTCTCCTGCTGTGATACCGACTTGAGTCCGAAGATACCTGCTTACACATTATACTCCAGAAACACTGTTAAATCCTGTTTTTGAGGACCTTCGTAAGCCGAAGGCTCCCAACAGTAGCCCCTCGCAATATTAATTTGTTTAAAATAATAAATTTAAATTGCGACATGGACGAAGGCTTTACGCCGAAGGTCCGAAAAAACACCTTCCCTTTGCTAGAATAGCAACATTCACTGACAAGCGGGGTCTTTCAATTTTCAACGCACTGGGCGTATAAATAAGATCATATCGCAAACTCATTTGGCACGCTTTCTTGCCAACTGCTCCTGCTCACTCAATTTTTAGCTCTTGCGCACCAAGATTTGCTGAGCTTTTAAGTTTTGAAGCTTCGGCATTGAAAACAGTTTTTTATTGTCTCCGAAGATGTCTGAAGATAAGAAGGCTGTTACCGAGATGAAGCTGAGTCTCGATGAAGAGAAAAATCTGGGGTTTCTTATAGCAATGTCGAAGACCAATACAGAAAAAATCACCAAGGAGATTCTAGAAGGTTTGTCTGAAGATACTGGTGACAGCGACAGTTATGATGTGGACAGTGGTGGTGAAGACTCCGAAGATCGTCCCTGGCGACCAAGCCATTCAGTTTTTGGTAAATCAACTATCAAAGAGAATCATCTTGTCAACATGAGAGGAAGGTATTTCCGGGATTTGTCCGTTGTGAGGGCCGACGAAGGGGAGAAGACTTGTCCACACCCTGAAGAGAATGAAGTCGTAGTGTACCGAAGCTTTTTGAAAGCTGGACTGCGATTTCCCCTGAGCAGCTTCGTCGTAGAGGTGCTGAAAATGTTTGAAGTCTATCTTCATCAACTTACCCACGAAGCAATTATAAGGCTGAATATCTTCATATGGGCCGTGAGAAGCCAAGGTCTGGAACCTGATGCGAAAAGTTTCTGTAACATACACGAATTATCATACGAGACAAAACCTTGGGGTAAGGAACAGTATCACAATAATTTTGGCTGCTACAATTTCGTTTCTCGGTCTGGGTCAAGCTGTCCCGTGCCAACCTTTCGGAAGAGATGGCCCGGCGACTGGATGACAGAATGGTTTTATGTGAAGAATGACCTGAAAGCACGAGAAGATATCAAAGGTATAGTTATGCGCCCTATTTGGCAAAGCTTCGGCTTGCGGAGGCCGAAGGTTGAAATGAACGAAGCTGCCGAAGAACGCCAGAGAGCCTTCGGAGTTATTTGTTCTTTTATTGGAACGAGAGATTTAGTCCAAGAGCATATTGCCTTCAGAGTATGGCCGCTTGCGGAAAAATGGGAAATGCCGCAAGAGACCATAAAGGAGGCTGACGAAGGTGGTCTTATCAGGCTGAAGTATACTTTCAAGTTTGGAGATAAATTCGTTGAGCCAGATGATGACTGGCTAAAAAGCATTGAAAATTTAAGTGATGAGCTACTTGGGGTTTATTCGAAGGCTGAGGATACTGCATTATCAGCAGCCTTCGGAGGACGAAAAAAGAAAAGACTGAACCAGGTGTTTGACGCAATCGGGTTTGTCTACCCTGACTATCGTTATCCCATTCGAGGGCAGAAAAGAAAAAACACAACCTCTGCGAAAGAAGAAGCTGCAACTGTTCCTAGCGAGCCAGAACCGAAAAGAAAGAGGATAAAGGTCCTCACACATCGGCCACGCTATATTGAACCAGCTTCAGTGCCTGAGTTCACCGGAGAAACTTCTTCGGCCACCGAAGCTGAAAAGGCAACCGAGCCAACCTTGCTGCCAGAAGTCGCAGAAATGGCCGAAGCGCCAACAAGGATAGAATTGGAAGAACCGAAGATTTTGTTACCAGAAACCAAAGAGATGGCCGAAGCGCCATCCACAGAAAAAATGGAAGAAGTAAAGGAAGCAACTGAGGGATCAAAAACATCAGAAGTTTTGAGTCCTGCAGCAAATATTGAGACAGTAAAAAACCAAAAGGTGCCAGCAGTGACTCCGAAAAGGAAGAGAATGGTCAATGTGCTAGATGTTCTGGAAACAATTAAATCTCCAAGCACACCTTCGAAGAAGACTGTTGCCCTTCCCGAAGCAAAAACTGAAATTTCTGATACTAAAGCTCCAGAGCAAGAAACTGAAACCGAAGCTGGGTCCTCAGAACCCACGAAGATAAAATCCTTGGAAATCGAGGAAGAAAAAATAACAGAGCCAACTTTTGTTGAAGAAATCAGTGTTGTTGCCCCCGAAGCATCCCCCGAAGTCCTTGATTATATTGTTCGCCATGCTTCGGGGAAACAATTATCAGAAAAAGAAAAACAAGAGGCCCAGCTTTACGCCCAAAAACTGAAGTATCCAAAGGGGGCGTTAATTTTCAATGGCAGTGGAGAAGAAGACTTTTTGTATTGTCTCCCTGACAGCAAGGAGATTTCTGTCTGTCGGGAGATGAGCAAGAGCTTCGGATTCCCAACACTGGAAGACGGGCTCTCGGTGCTGTCGAAAAACGATCTGGCCGACAGCCTGGCATATAATAGCTTAAAGGTATAACAGATGGGATCTTTGCAATTTTTGTTGAGACTAAAATTTTTCGTTTGCTTAAGTCTATTGACGCACACACATTTTTATTTGCAGGGTCTGATACTTAGCAATGCCCTCAGGGCCCAAAAAGATGCTGAAGACGAAGGGTGCGCTATAGCCCTGAGCAACCTTCGTTCCGAAGTAATTGAACTGAGGAACGAAGATCTCGAAAAAGATAAAATATTACATTCATTAATAAATAGAATAAAAGAAGACGAAGCTACTTTTAAAGGTCAAGTTGAGGCTCAGAAGCGCGAAATTGAAGATCTTCGGAAACAGCTGGCCAGAGCCAAAGAGGAACGCATACTTGAAGAAACGAAGCGGGAACTCAGCGACCAATGGGCAAATCATTTAGAGGGAACTGTTGAGGAGCTTCGCTCGTCCAAGAAAAGATGCTATAACAAATCCATGGAGTGTGTCAAGAAGTTGAAAACTAGCTTCGCCAGCGTCGGCACATTCTCGAGCGAAGAAAACTTTGCAAGAGGCAACCCCGAAGGTCCTATCGAATGGATTAATCACGAAGCTGAGGCCTTCGAGGAAATTTTAAATAGCCGCGGAGACATATGTGCTTTCTCGGGTGCCAGAGGAATTGCCACCATTTTGGAGAAAAAGGGCTGTGAACATGTAAAAATTTTAGCGCAATCCGAAGCCACCTTGTCTTTTGAAGATGCGAGAGATCCTTCAGCCGAAGCTAGCATGGTTGGTGGAAAATTTTTCACCGATGTCTGGGATAATGGTGGTCGAGAAATGGCTCGAGAAATTATCCAGAAAAGTGAGAAGGGCATTCACGACGCTAGAGAAGTAGCTAAGGCTGCTGAAAAAAGCTCAGAGCCCGAAGGGCAAATAGGTATTAACTAATGGTTTTTATTATGTTGTAATTTTTGGTTTTAAACTTCGTTCGCAATTTGTAATAGCAATGTAGCCGTATCCTGTCCTCCTTCAGATCCTACTAAAGCGTCTCCGGGCCCTCACCCGAAAGGAGATGACGAAATTAAAAAGATGGCTGAAGCCATCATGGACGAAGTTGTTAATCGGCTCCTGAACGAAGCTGCAGATGTTGTTCTGAGAGAAGATTAAGTACTATTGTAAAAACTTCTGAAATGTAACATGTGTAGCATCTTGTAGCCCTGTATATAATATACCTGTTTTTATTGTTCAATTCTTTACGATGCATGAAATTTTACATACGTACTGTTTTTGAGTCTTTGACGAAAAAACACCTTCCCTTCTTTTCATGCTTCGTGAAGAAGACTTTTTATCTATTGCGACAATATCCGTAGTGCTTTGATGAATAATATCCAAGCTTCGTGAAGATTTTTTCCGAAGCTACACTTCCTAAGATCAATAGTGTAACTCCTTACAACTTAGTATGATTTTCTCCTTTTTCAAAACATTCTTCTGGAGTTCGATATTGTGCCCCCTTCTTGTGCCATATGCAGCATGATGTATGATGCTTATGGTATGCGAAATGGTGTGATGATGTTATGCTATGCAAGATGATATCTATTCCGAAGACAAACATACATCCCTGCGATAAAATACATAATCTTTTTGAATCAGAGTTGACTTTTTGCTATAAGCCTCCCTTAGGAGCTTCTTCGCCTTTTACTTCAGCGGAATCAACGTTTATTTTTCGCTGTAAGCCTCCCTTAGGAGCTTCTTCGCCTTTTACTTTCAGCGGTATTCGCGTTGACTTTTTGCGCTTCGCCTTTTACTTAGGCGGTATCAGCGTTGACTTTTCGCTGTATGCTCTGCATTCCCTTTGGAACGACTTTGGAGCAGAAAACTTACACTGCGCTCCCTTTGGAACGGCTTTTTGTGACTTCGGCAAACTTACTCTGCGTCCCTTAGAACGACTTTTTGTTGCTTCGAAGAATTTTCGATAATTCGAAGATCCTCTTTGTCACCACAAATCTTTAAACTTCAACAACTTAAGCCTGTGAAGAAAATATATTTTCCTTGTGGCGAACAACGAAACTGTTTACATGAAATCTAAACAATGTCCTTTATTACACAGAAAATAAAACTGAATGAAAAAGACTGCTATTAAGGTAGGATATTTGTCAATAGATGTGCTTTGACTCTGGCACAGTGCTGTTGACTGTGCGAGCTTCGGACTGTTCTCTGAAGTCCCTTTGGTGTGGAGCATATTGGCTCCCTTCTGGCTGCTGGCCTTGTTGCAGCGGTGGTGGAGGCGGAGGCTGTTGCCAGGAAGCTTGAGGTTGACTCGCCGAAGCAACAGAAACTGCAGGGTGATTGCCTACATACTCTGGGATGTAAGGCGAATGATACGAAGCAGTGTGCATGACCTGCTTCGGCTGAGTTTGTTGTGCTGCAGCTTCGGCTATTTCCTTTTGCTTCTGGATGGTAACATGGCACATCCTGGTGGTATGGCCTTTGTTCTCACCACAAAACAAGCAAAAGATTCTTCTTGGTTGATCTCCAAATCTTCCACCGAAGGCCCTGGCGCCTCTGCCTCTTGGAGCTGGTGGTCGGAAGGAACCTTGCTGTTGCCCCGAAGCTTGTGAGGAGCACTGTGGTCTTTGCTGCTGGCTCCCCCTATCATCACTTTGGGTAGAGTTGTGAATTGACCTAACGTGCCTCGGATAGAACCTTCCTCCGAAGCCCCTGGTCATTTCAGAAAACCTGAAAGCCTCCTCCCTTCTTTGACGAAAATCATTATCGGCCTGAATATACTCGTCCATCTTTTGGAGCAGCTTCTCCAAAGTTTGAGGGGGCTTCCTAGCAAAGTACTGAGCTGAAGGTCCTGGCCGAAGCCCCTTGATCATGGCCTCAATGACAATTTCGTTTGGCACTGTTGGTGCCTGTGCCCTCAAACACAAGAACCTCCGGACGTACGCCTGAAGGTATTCTTCGTGATCCTGGGTGCACTGGAATAGAGCTTGAGCAGTGACCGGCTTCGTCTGAAAACCTTGGAAGCTAGTTAGCAACAAGTCCTTCAGCTTCTGCCATGAAGTGATCGTTCCTGGTCGAAGGGAGGAATACCAGGTTTGAGCAACACTCCTGACAGCCATAACAAAAGATTTGGCCATGACCGCAGCATTGCCACCATACGAAGATACTGTTGCTTCGTAGCTCATCAAAAACTGCTTCGGGTCTGAGTGGCCATCGAATATGGGAAGCTGAGGCGGCTTGTAAGACGGAGGCCATGGTGTAGCCTGCAACTCAGCGGACAGAGGAGAAGCATCATCAAAAACAAAATTCCCATGATGGAAATTGTCATACCAGTCATCTTCGTTGGGAAAACCCTCCTGATGAAGGTCTTGGTGCTGAGGCCTTCGGTGTTGCTCATCCTGAGTAAGATGACGAACTTCTTCAGAGGCTTCGTCTATCTGCCTTTGCAGTTCAGCTAGCCTGGTTATCTTTTCTTTCTTCCTCTGCACCTGTTGATGAAGCATCTCCATGTCTCTGATTTCTTGATCTATCTCATCCTCTGGTGGCGTCGGGCTAACAGCCTTCCTCTTCTGGCTTCGGGCCTCCCGAAGAGAGACTGTCTCCTGGTTATGGTCCAGAGGCTGCAGAGCTGCAGCCCCAGTTGCTGAAGCTTTCTTCGGCGCCATAGCGAAGATTTATGATCGTCGAAGGTGTTCAAAAACTCAAAGAGTGGAAGTGAGTTCACCGGAGGTGGGCGCCAATGTTGGGGACTTGTTCTCAAATGCTATGAGTTAAGAACAAGGCAACATAGAAAATATTAATCGATAAAGTCCTTCGTCCTTCGAAGCATTATTTCCCTTAGGATATAATGATTTTCGGACGAAGGCTATGAAGGACGTACCTTCATAGACATAGCATACGATGACAGAGAACGAATCATAAAGAATACGAAGGATTACATAGATAATTATATCATTATCAACTTATCATTATTATAAAGAAACAGAAATAATATCGAATTACAAATATACCTTCAGCTTGGAAGGGAATGAAAGTACAGGTGTGACGCACGAGCCAATGCCAAATCAGCGTGAACAGTACGGGGGTACTGTTCACCTATTTATAGGCACGGGACACAGCCCATACAAAATTACATTCATGCCCTTTACATTTGATAATAATTCTATAGTAAACTATCGAGGTCTGAATAGCCTTTTCATCTTTAAGTCGGTTTCATTTTCTGCTACCACGCCGAAGCTTTCCTGCTCACATCTTCGGCGCTGTATCAACCTTCGTATTATTCTGGTCTTCTCCTGCTGTGATACCGACTTGAGTCCGAAGATACCTGCTTACACATTATACTCCAGAAACACTGTTAAATCCTGTTTTTGAGGATCTTCGTAAGCCGAAGGCTCCCAACAGCAAGGGAGGCACAAACTCCTCCCGATAGTTTTAAGCAAAAGTTCTATATGGAGGACCAAGTCCTCCCGCATCTTCACTCTTGTTTCTCCTCCTTAGGAACCACCTTGGTACAGAAGCAACATAAATCTGCTACTTCCTCACCTAAAAACAATGAAGGGATAAACCCTGAGTATGGAATTACTCAGCAAGTCTTACCCGACTAAAGAAAAGACTCTCAAGGGTATGCTGGTTTAAGGGAGTCAAGGTAAGGCTTTTCAATAATCAAAGACTCTGTTTTGCAGAAATGCTTACTAAAGTGGATCGTTAAAAATCAAATTTTATTTGTCAAGTTAAGTACACTTACCTGCAACTAGAGTTCTTTCTACCCTAGTTCAATCACTGGTCCTGCACTAGCCAATTTCTTAACAAAAACCCATCATCTTTAGTGGAATGCTACGTGTAAGTCAGTGGCCAAGTCTCCATAACCGCGGAGGTACGACGATCCGAATCGATTATACTCAGCTGAGGATCTCCAATCACACGACATATGTAGCACTTAACCCTTGCATATGTCAACCCGCCACTGGGGTTCTTAAGACCAGATCAGGTTCACGCAAACCGAGAGCACAGATACACCACCGTCCAGCCTCTTGCCACGGAGGGTACACGCTACTCTCGCCACCGCTCCACGCCCATTTCGTGTTACCTTATTCTGGCCTTAGTCTGCCCGAGGCAAGGCTTACCCATGACGAGGCATGTGACCAGTTAAAGGGTCCTCTGTCAGCAGGCCTACATCGAGACGGTCCTTAATCGACTCAAACGGAGACACTACACTGAGACTCTCTTCTCGTGCAAGTCACCCGCCCGGTCTCAGCTTAATCTTTTCAACCCAAAAACTTGGTACCTGGCAGAGGTACATCTTTTCCGATGTTGAATCCATCACGGTCGTGATGGATTCACCATCAAGTTTTATTTTTGAAAACAACCCTCCCACTTTGCCAAACATCTTTTGTAAAACAAATCCTTTTGTTTCTCTAGAGCAATACTAAGCATAATAAAACCTTTTTGTAAAAACAGGGTTTCAAGGAAGGTAATCAAGTTCAAAGAAGGTAATGCAGGAATTGTTTAACCAATCAACTCCTATCACCTAATGCAGCAAGCAAGTGAGAAAGAATTTAAAAACATCAAGGGAGGTGGCAAATGCACCGGGGCTTGCCTTCGTTAACAGGTGAGTCTGGCTCGGATCCACAAATATCAAAGTAGAAGCAGTTGCCTGCCTGAGAATCCGAGGGTGGTGGTGTCCTTTCTTCAGTGACTTCCACTTCTTCTTCGTGTTCTAACATAACCATATATATACATATATAAGAATGAATGCCATGTAATGCTCATGAAAGTGCGAAGATAATAAAGATTTATTATCTAAGTCTTGAATATAACTTTCCTTCACGGAACTCCGAGAACTTAGGGTTTCCAGAGTCAGTAAAGGAGTTCATAGAGCAGGGGGTTTTGGGTTCTAGTTATCAAACATGGTCCAAATCAATTCAAACTCTACCCAAGGCTTCTAAATAATGTGGGGAGTTCATATAAAAATTTTGAACATTTTTGGGATTACCATTTATCTTTTAAAAATCCAGAACTATTTCTTGAAGCTATTTTAAATGCCCTAAAATTCCTTATTTAACCTAAAAATCATGAAACTATTTTTATTAAATTCTAGGGAAAATAAGAAACCTAGGAAAATTGGTTTCACGATTTTAGGATTTTTCTACATTTTTCCATGGATTTCTAAAGTCATTCTGAAAAAGAAAAGGAGAAAGAGTGAATAGTGTTGGGCTGATTCTAGCCCAGTCGACCCAGGCCCAGGCAGAAACATGCGCGCGCCCGCGCCCGCGCTGGCGGTTTTGCACAGAGGACCCCAGGTTTTTGGTTAACTGGAAATAAGTTCTTTTACTATTCCTACGTGTCGCTGACGGTTTACAGAAAACCCCTTCGACTTCTATTTCTTCGCACGGCCAAGTCCACGACGGCGCTCCGCACGGCAGAGCTCCGGCGAGCATCTGTACTTGCCGATTAAGGCGATGACCGTCGCTCCCGAGCGACATACACCAAATCGGACCTATCCTAAGCTTTTCCCCTAACTTAATTGCACTAATGACCAACTAAGGAGCTCTGGCCACGGTGACCGAGAGCATGGCGGCTAGATCGTCGTGTTCCCGGCGACCAGAGAGCTCCTACCGCAATTATGTGGGTCGGCAAGCATCGTGGAGTTTCGAGAAATCTCAAACGAGAGAGAGAGAGAAGGATGAGCTGACCAGAAAGGGGCTGGCCGCGGTGAGGTGAGTTTTGCGGTGGCGGAAACCCGGATTGGGGAGAAACCAAAATTCAAGCTCTCGGAGGCACGGTTGCTAACGATTGTTGGTGGCTGGGTGGGTGATGATGTTACGCAGCTAGGGGAGGGCTCAATTTATAGGCGGAGCGAGCGGCGGCCGCGAATTTTGGACGAGACACACGGCGGTCGGAAGTGAGGAAGAATGCTGGTGCAGTGAACACGTGTTCACCGCCGTGGCAGTAACTCCGGTGGTCGACGGGGAGTTTAGAGGGAGTCACGGTGATGCGATGGCGCGGTTAGGACACGCGGTGGCCAACGGCGATGGCACGACGACAGTGCGCACTTTACCTGCGGGCGGTGAGCCAGGGGAGGAGTACCACGGCTGACCGGGGTGGCTTCCAGCTTGACGGCGGTGAAGATCTTTTAACCCGAGAGGTTATCCACAAGCCGCGAGCGCGAATCCGGACGGTGGCAGCACGAATCGCGGCGAAGGTCGTCGGCGGGGAGCTGAGCTGGTGTTCTGATCCGATCGGCTACTGTACCATGGCGAGTTCCTTTCAGATGAACTGACAGAGAGATTTGAGGCTCGATTTTCCCTTAATTTCCAATGACAACACAAGTCCAACTCTGCAGCAAACTTGTAGAGCACTATACCAACTACAACTTTGCTATATGGTGTTGTCACAAAAAGTCATTGAATCATGTCTGAAATTGGGCTTGAAGTTGGTGGTAGTTCACTGATAGTCTGAAAATTCAGACCAAATCAGCCTGACAGCCAAAGTTTGAGCATGATTATCTCTAAATTTCTCACAAGAACATGGCTTGCCCACTTCAGCAAAATTGTTCTCCTTTGTTTGCTTGACAACAATGATGTGGTGACCTAGGGCAAATTCTCACTAATTTGGAAGATGTAGAGCTCCAAAGTTGAGCCAATATCACTAAAAATCAGACTTAAGCTTTTGAGAAAAGTGTGGCTCTTTTGCACTTAAGTCCAAATCTCAGGGTTTGGCTTGTAAATCTTCCCAAATGTGAACCATGTGACTTAAGATACTTATTTAACTTGGTTTTTGCACTTTAGTCCAAAAGTGGACTAATTTTGCACATAGGTCCCTAGGGTTTGGTTTTAGGGTTTTCCAGGATTCCATTAAGGGTTTTTGGTATCCCAGGGGTATAAATGTGATTCAACTATATTTTTGGGAACATTTTATAATTATTTCCCTAAAGCCTTTAGGTTTTCTCAATTTGGGTTAGGTATTACCCCTTTAATCCCTATTTAGGGTTAAGTTCCCTATTCAGGGTCCTATTTGCAAAACACTACAACAATACAACTTGTTTGAAATTTTTGCCTAGTGAATGCACTCTAGGTGTATCAAACATATGCAATGCCAATGCTTATGATGCCATGCTCAATTTTTAGTTATAGTAACACCAGGGGTGTTACATCCTTCCCCCCATAAAAGAATCTCGTCCCGAGATTAAAAGTACTAGGGTAATTAATGGAAAAGGAAACACGGCATACTTTTATTTCCTTATTTCTGGTACAAGGCAGGGGTGGCTTGGGAATTTATTCCTTTATTACACAGTTATATAGGCTTTACAATTTACAAGAGGCTAAAAAGCCTGGGAAATTCTTATCTAAAAAGTCTTGAGTTTCCCATGTAGCCTCTTCTTCAGAATGTTGGTTCCACTGTATCTTATAAAACTTGAGGGTTTTTCTCCGGGTAACCCTGTCCTTTTGATCCAAGACTCGAATAGGGTGCTTAGAGTATGTCAAGTCCGGTTCAAGGACAACATCCGTTACTTCAATGGTTCGATCGGGAACCCGAAGACACTTCTTCAATTGGGACATGTGGAACACACTATGTACAGCAGACAATGTTTCGGGTAACTGGAGTCGGTATGCCACTGGCCCATATCTTTCCAGAATAAGAAAAGGACCAATATATCGTGGTGCAAGCTTTCCTTTAACCCCAAAACGCGATACGCCCTTCATTGGCGAAACCTTTAAGTAGACATAGTCTCCCTCAAGGAAATATAAGGGCATTCGCCGTTTGTCTGCATAACCCTTCTGACGAGCTTGTGCTTTCTTCATATTATGAATAATTTTCTGAACCTTTTCCTCGGCCTCCTTCACCATATCAGGCCTAAAGAAGTACCTTTCCCCAGGTTCAGACAAATTTAGCGGAGTACGACATCGTCGTCCATATAAAGCTTCAAAGGGTGCCATCTTGATACTTTCTTGATAGCTATTATTATATGAAAATTCTGCCAAGGGCAAACATTCATCCCATTTTTGTGAGAAGTCCAGAACACATGCTCGCAACATATCTTCGAGTATTTGATTAACCCTCTCAGTCTGTCCACTCGTTTGGGGATGATAGGCCGAACTGTGGAGCAACTTAGTACCCAAAGATTTGTGAAGTGCTTCCCAAAACTTGGCTACAAATTGAGGTCCACGATCCGACACTATGGTCTTCGGAACACCATGCAGACTAAGAATACAAGCAATGTACAATTGGGCGTAGACAGTAACCGGGGAATCTGTCTTGACCGGCATAAAGTGAGCAATCTTTGTAAGTCGATCAACAATCACCCAGATAGAGTCATATCCTTTTGCGGTCCTGGGTAATCCCACAATAAAGTCCATACTTATGTCTTCCCATTTCCATGTCGGTATTGGTAGTGACTGTAATGGACCGGTAGCTTTCAAATGTATGGCTTTGACACGTCTGCAGGTGTCACATCTAGCCACATAGCGTGCAATTTCGATCTTCATCTTTGTCCACCAGTAATGTTGCTTCAAGTCTTGGTACATCTTAGTGCTTCCAGGATGAATAGAATAGCGGCTAAGATGTGCTTCATCAAGAATTTGCTGGCGGATCTCTTCATCCCTTGGCACCACTATGCGGTTATTAAACCATACAACGCCTTGATCATCTTCTTTGAAACATTTGGCTTTTCCAGCCCTTAACTTCTCACGAATGTGTCTCATACCCTCATTATCCCTTTGGGCATCAATTATCCTTTGCAAGAGGACTGACTCAAGCTTTAGCTGATTCAAAGTTCCTTGTTGGACCATTCCCAGGTTTAGCTTCTCCATCTCTTGACATAAAGTGTTGTCAGAGGTCTTCACCGTAAGACAGTGACAGGAGACCTTACGGCTTAGTGCATCTGCCACAACATTGGTTTTGCCTGGGTGATAATGAATTTCCAGTTCATAGTCCTTAATAAGCTCAAGCCATCGTCTCTGCCTCATATTCAATTCTGACTGGGTGAAGATGTACTTCAAGCTTTTATGATCTGTATAAATGTGACAGATATTTCCCAGCAGTTAGTGACGCCAAATTTTCAGGGCATGAACAACAGCAGCTAGCTCCAGATCATGAGTTGGGTAATGCTCCTCATGTCGGCGCAACTGCCTTGAAGCATATGCAATTACTCGGCCTTCTTGCATTAGCACGCAGCCGAGTCCACTGCCTGATGCATCACAATATACATCAAAAGGCTTGGTGATGTCCGGTTGAGCCAATACTGGAGCAGTGGTTAATAATGTCTTCATTTGTTCAAAGGCTTCATCACACTTCAAAGACCAATTGAATTTAACATCATTCTTTAATAAACTTGTGATTGGCTTCACAAGCTTATAAAAGTCTGGTATAAATCTGCGGTAATATCCCGCCAGTCCAAGGAAACTTCGGACCTAATGAACAGTGGTCGGGGGTTTCCACTCCAAAATGTCCTTGACTTTGCTAGGGTCTACCGCAATCCCTCTGGCAGATAGAACATGTCCCAGAAATTGAATTTCCTCCAGCCAAAACGCGCATTTGCTGAACTTGGCATATAACTGATGTTCCCTCAAGCGCATTAACACGATCCGTAAATGTTGGGCGTGCTCCTCTTCATTCTTGGAATATATCAAAATGTCATCAATGAAGACCACTACAAACTTGTCCAACTCGGGCATGAATACCGAGTTCATCAAATATGTGAAGTGGGCCGGAGCATTTGTTAACCCGAAAGACATTACCAGATATTCAAACAACCCATACCGCGTAGTGAACGCGGTCTTTGGTATATCTTCGGGACGAATACAGATCTGGTGATAGCCCGATCGGAGATCAATCTTTGAAAATACCCTTGCTCTAGTCAGTTGATCAAATAGAATATCAATCCTTGGAAGAAGGTACTTGTTTTTGATGGTGACCTCATTCAAGGGTCGATAATCCACACACATTCGTAAGGTTTGATCCTTCTTTTTGACGAATATGGCTGGACAACCCCATGGCGATGAGCTTGGCCGGATAAATCCTTTCTCCAGGAGATCTTGTAATTGAATCTTCAATTCTGCCAACTCATTAGGAGGCATACGGTACGATCTTCGAGAAATGGGAGCCGTACCGGGCTTCAACTCTATTACAAACTCTACATCCCTTTCAGGTGGCAATCCCGGCAAATCCTCGGGAAAGACATCAGGAAACTCGCATACTACCGGAATATCCTTGATTTCCGGTACCATAACTTCATAAACTCTGCCAGTAATTTTATTTGGAATAGGGATGGGCAAAAGAATTTCTTCTTGATTATGACTCAACCTGATGGTTCTTTGATCAGTATTGAGTGTTGCTTTATGCTTGGCCAACCAATTCATACCCAAAATAACATTTATGTCTTGGCCTTTCAGGACGATCATATTGGTAGGAAAGTCTCGTCCGGCCAATGATACAGGCACTTGATAGGCCACTTCTCTAGTAAAGATTTGTCCCCCAGGTGAGTGTATTTTAAATCCCTCTTTTGATTCATGGCATGCAATGTGATGTTGCTCCACAAATTTCTTGCTAATGAACGTATGCGAAGCACCAGAATAAAAAAGAATGACTGCGGGATGATTGGCCATGAGGAACATACCCATCATTACCGGCTCTCCGTCCGGTGTAGTGGCCACTTGTGTGTAGTATACGCGTCCCGTCTTCTTGAAATTTTTGCCCTTAACATTTCCCTTGCTTTGAGATGAATTCCCCGATCCTTGCTGATTATTTGCCTGATTTTGCTTGGGATAGGGGCAATCTTTGATGAAATGCCCAGACTTGCCACATTTGAAACATCCGGTTGAAGAGCTAGGCAAAGCAGGGAATCGAGTGCCTGGGGCACCCGACTGACTTAGGGCAGTGGGGGCATTATTGGGACGAATAATTATTGGCTGCTTGAAAGGGAATGAGGGTGGACGAGAAAAAGAGCGATTTTGGCTAGAAGGTCGGATCACAAACCGTTGCCTTTTTGCCTGGCCATGATTAGACTTCTCCCCACCAAATCCCTTGTTCTTCCCGGAACCTGCATATTTTGCTTCAACAGATAGGGCTGTGCTGACAGCCTTTCCATACGTGAGATCTATGCAGGTGGCCATTTTTCTCTGCAATCGATCATTTAATCCTCTCATAAAGCAATTTTTCTTTTTCAGATCAGTGTTCACCTGATCGATTGCATATTGTGATAGATGATTGAACTTGTTGAGATACTGATTAATAGTATCTTCTCCTTGTTTTAGCTTCATGAACTCTTCTTGCTTCATATGCAGAACACCTTCGGGTATATAATGCTCGCGGAAGGCTACTTTGAATTCTTCCCAGGTTATTTGATGATTGGCCGGCTGAACGGCCACAAAATTACCCCACCAAGTGCTGGCAGGGCCTCGTAGTTGTTGCGCTGCGAATAAAGGCTTCTGTGTCTCTAAACAGCGCAGAAGTCCGAATTTTTGTTCAATAACCCGTATCCATTCATCGGCTTCCAACGGATCTTCAGCTTTCACAAACTAGGGCGGACGTGTCTCCGAAAAGTCCAGATAAGAAGTTTCGTGGGGGCCCTGTTGATAGCCCCGCCCACCAGGCTGCTGGAACTGTTGGCCCGCCATTTCTCTCAGAAAGCGGGTATTGTCAGCAGTTTCGTTCACTAAGGCGGCAGTTTCCTCAGCCAATGTGGGAGGAACAGGAGGTGGATTGGGTGTGGATTCCCCTCCCCGGGAGGTACCAGCTCCGTCCTGAGCTCGAGTCTTGGAAGGCATCTGTGGCAACAACATTTGAAAACAATATGATATGCCAAAGAAAAAAGCCATCCCTTTTACATTACCAAAAGTAATGTTACAGACTCAAAACTCTTACAACAAGATACAATACCTAGTATACAATAGCACTACCTATTATACACTAGTACAACCTACAATACACTACACTACTTCTACTATACCACTAGTCCTGCTTCCCGTTGCTCTTGGCGGCCTCGTCGTCGGGTGTGGGAGTCCATACGTCGACCAGCCTCATGGAAGGAGGGGGCTCAAAAAGGTCTAACTCCCCACCAAGCGCGTGTCCCGCAACATGGGAGGGTCCGGCTTCCGCCTCAACAGGGTGCGCAGGTGCACTAGGGTGTAATTGCGAATACAGTACATGGACTTCCTCATGTAAAGTATTGCAATAGACCTGCAGGTCGTCGACAGCTGAGCTAAGTTCCTTGATTCGGGCTTGAGCCCTTGCTTCCTTAGCACAAGCCAGCAAACGGGACTGAACTGCCCAGTCGAGCGCCAAGTGCCGATCAGCAAGCTGATCCCGCAGGTGGCGGATGTCCCTTCTTAATTCATTTATTCTATCTCCATCTGCAACCCATATATTGGTCCTGTGTTGCACTTCCGCTTGAAGTTGATTTACTCGGGCTTCAAGATCCCCTATTGGATCATTACTCCCGCTGCTACTGTCCTCATGTCGAGGGGCCAATTGATGTCGGGGCACACCGATTGGTCCAGTTGACTTGCGCGCTGTTTTCCTTGTGCGCGGCGGCATCTTTCTAAGGGGGGAAATTTTATTAGTATCATTCTTAGCATGATGCATGTGTAAGTACAGAATCAACCTTAGTTGATTCAACCTTCTATACATTGCACTCTTCCTATCTGGTCTTTAAGATAGACTCTTCAGAATACTTAGGTAAGAAAGGAAGAGAGTTTCTAGGTAAGACTTTTAGAAAATCCTTTTGAAGATGCCTCATAATATCTGCAAAGAAGGGCTACGCTCTGATACCAGCTGTGACGGAACCTCCCAAGTAATTAGGCCCACCTACAGTTGTCCTTGTCCAACGGACCTCAGACAACCCTGTAGGTGCCCCTGAACTACTTGACAAGTTCGATATCTTTCCTTACCTTTCCAGGAACGTTTCACCCGTCTTGCAGACATTACAGAACATCGGAGATAAAGAAATGCGGAAGCGATTACAAAAACTTACATTTATTAAAAAGTAAGCTCAAGTTGTTTATTACAGACCAGAAATATAAGCGAGTGCAGAGTAGTATTATTACACATAGCAAGGGAGGCAGAAACTCCTCCTGATAGTTTTAAGCAAAAGTTCTATATGGAGGACCAAGTCCTCCCGCATCTTCACTCTTGTTTCTCCTCCTTAGGAACCACCTTGGTACAGAAGCAACAGAAATCTGCTACTTCCTCACCTAAAAACAACGAAGGGATAAACCCTGAGTATGGAATTACTCAGCAAGTCTTACCCGACTAAAGAAAAGACTCTCAAGGGTATGCTGGTTTAAGGGAGTCAAGGTAAGGCTTTTCAATAATCAAAGACTCTGTTTTGCAGAAATGCTTACTAAAGTGGATCCTTAAAAATCAAATTTTATTTGTCAAGTTAAGTACACTTACCTGCAACTAGAGTTCTTTCTACCCTAGTTCAATCATTGGTCCTGCACTAGCCAATTTCTTAACAAAAACCCATCATCTTTAGTGGAATGCTACGTGTAAGTCAGTGGCCAAGTCTCCATAACCGCGGAGGTACGGCGATCCGAATCGATTATACTCAGCTGAGGATCTCCAATCACACGACATATGTAGCACTTAACCCTTGCATATGTCAACCCGCCACCGGGGTTCTTAAGACCAGATCAGGTTCACGCAAACCGAGAGCACAGATACACCACCGTCCAGCCTCTTGCCACGGAGGGTACATGCTACTCTCGCCACTGCTCCACGCCCATTTCGTGTTATCTTATTCTGGCCTTAGTCTGCCCGAGGCAAGGCTTACCCATGACGAGGCATGTGACCAGTTAAAGGGTCCTCGGTCAGCAGGCCTACATCGAGACGGTCCTTAATCGACTCAGACGGAGACACTACACCGAGACTCTCTTCTCGTGCAAGTCACCCGCCCGGTCTCAGCTTAATCTTTTCAACCCAAAAACTTAGTACCTGGCAGAGGTACATCTTTTCCGATGT